>NW_026998739.1:1615000-4140000 GCF_035044405.1 Drosophila montana
AATATATTGTTTAATATTGGATCCCTTGCTGCAACAGTTATTACTTTTAATAATTGTTATTGATAAGTAATGCCTAGTTTTAAATATAACCAAAATTTAAATTAAAATAGACTCAAAATGAACTCGACGCTAGTTCCAGCTTAGTTTTAAAATTATGTAACTAACTATGAACTAACTCAAGCTGAGCTAGTTCCAACTTTACATAAATACTCAAGAGTGTCACTAAAATGGCGCACTACTTTTAACTATACCTTATAAACCAAAAGAGCCAGTTCCACATAAGAAAGAGCTAGTTCCACTTAAGAAACGAACTAGTTCCAGCTCCACACGATTGTAACCCGAAAACGCGCTGAGCATACAATTACTTAGATCCCATGCAGCGTGAACCAGTTCACAACATGCCGCTTACCCTAATTACTGTACTAAATATCAATACATAAACAGCTTCACACACATACACACGCATACCAACACCGTTTCACACACCCCTACACACACACACACACACACACACACACACACACACACATACACGCAGACATTGTTAATATTTGACTAGTTTTTAACCAAAGCCAAACAAATCAAACGCTTAACCGAAACAGGCTCAACGCGTTTCGGTTTGTCGCCTGGCAACAACAACAACAACAGCGGCAACAACCACAACAATCACAATGATAGTGCAGCTGCCGCCGCTAGTCAACAGCAGCAGCAACAACAACAGCAGCAACAGCAGCAACAACAACAACAACAACACCAACACCAACACCAGCAGCAACAACAACAGCAGCAGCAACAGCTGATGAACGGCATGAGCATGTCCCCCCATCCGGCCATGATGGGCGTGGGCGGCATGGGCAGCGGCGGTGGCAACGGCATCATAGGGCTGGGCGGTGGCGGCGGCGGCGGCAGCGGCGGCGGCGGCGGCTATGCAGCCCTCGCTGCCTATGGTCAGGCGCAGCAGGCGAATGATTTCTATGGTCGAGCGCAGACCGGTAAGCCGTGTGCTCACACTTGAACTCTCTCTCTCTCTCTCACTCTCTCTCTCTATATATATATAAATATATATCTCTCTGCTCGCTCTCATGCGCTCGCTGTAATCACATGTCATGCCCTACATACATATATATTGTGTACATATATGTGTTTATGTATATACATGCATATGCATATCAAAAATTCGTGCTAATCATTGTGTATATATAAATAAGCAAATTTAATTACCCAAAAGCGATCCACACATTTTGTACAAAAAAACAAATCCTTGGGACTCCCCGAACACACATCAATTGCCTAACCACATTTGCGTGTTTTGTATAATCGTATAACTGTGCCACATATATCTGATCTTGTATATAACCTAGGTATATTTGAATATAAGTATTAAACGGCTAGTTTTTAGGCGCTGCACCCACCCACTGTATTAACCCATGTAAAGACTTTAGATATAGCTGAGACCCTAGAACCGAATCGACAAAAACGTATATAATCACTATGATAATTGGGGAACGTATGTATTTATATGTATTGTTTATGTTTAGTTTAAGTTTTGGCTTAATTTTTTTATAATATGAACTATTCACATGGCCATATAATGGAGTGAGTGCTTTGAAATGAAAGGATTCAGCCAAGTCACGATTGAAGTATAAACTAAATATTTAAATAAATATATAAAATGATTTAAATATTTAAATAAAAAATCTTGATTAAATAACAACATTTTAAATGACAAGAATTCTATTTACGCTGAATAATTAAAGTATAGTTTATGCAAAATACTCACAAAAAAAAAAGTCCAAGTGAATAATTCATGTAATTATGATTAATTTGAAATTATTATATGTTTACTTTTTAAAATAAGCCACCCGCCTATATATATCCCTTATTTGCAACCTTACCCCCAAACCAACCAGCCAGATTCAACATTTAAGTGTGTGTCGTATACTTTATTATATATTTAATATATTATTTATATGTTGTATTCTGTTGTCTGTTGTGTATTTATTTATGTTATACGTCTAGCTAAGTTCAACTATAATTGTGACTAAAAATCATTTATTTTGTTGTGGGTTGAAATATGCGTTGGCTAATTGACTAATTGTAGACTCGACTAATCCTTGGTATTTCTTCAATTCTTGCAGCTGGCAACGGCGGCGGCGTAGCTGGCGGCAATGCCAATTCGGAGTTTGTCAAGCAGGAGCTGCGCGCGGTGGTCAGCGTGCGGGCCCAGCAGGCGGCTGCGGCAGCCACGGGCGGTGTTGTGGGCGTTGGCGGCGCGGGCGTGGCACAACGGGGTCAGACACCGCAGAGTCCGCTGCAGCAGGGACCAATGATTGGCGGCGGCAATAGTACAAATTCCATGGGCAATGTCACGCCCACTGGCAGCGGCAGCAGCGGTAATCCAATGCTCAACACACCGCCAGATCCAACGCTGGGCTTTAGCTTCGAGACGCGTGAGTATACATATATATACATATAACTATGCTCCCAAGCTAAATTGTCATTCTTTTTCCCCACACAGCGGACTTCTTTACAAGCAGCGCCACGAGGTGACCCTAAGGAGCCTGAGCAAAACCCAAGGACTCAAGAACAACAACTGCTAAACAACATCAATGACAATTCATGTTCTTCAAACGCATTTAAGGCTCTCAGAACGTTTTTCCTTTGAAAATTAAAAAACAAAAACTAAATAAATGAAATGAAAGTCGCAGCATTTCTGTTAAAACAAAAACAAAACCAGGCTTGAAACAAATTTTCAACAAAAGCGAACGAACGTCTAGAAATGTGTAAAATGTATATGTCAAATTTAAATTATATTAGCAGCACTATACAATAAGCCAAAACGTTAAAAACAAATATATATGTATATATACATAAATATATTTATTATTAACACTAGCAAATATTAATTGTAATGCATAAAAAATGGGAACCTCGTCTAAAAAAATAACAAAAAAAGAAACAAAAAGAAAATTATTAAATAACAAGCTATAGTTAAATATTTTGAAAAGCTGCTAAAAAATATACAAAAAAACACGAAAAAAAAAAATATTTATTACGTTTAAACATAAAGATTAGACTAAGATGCTATATATACAAAAACACACACATACATATATGCACATGCATATGTATATGTATGTATATATTTATATATATATAAGAAACTGCATGTTAATATTGCGGCTGGCGCAACGTTTCGAGCTGTTGTTTATTATGGAAATATGTATAACACTAAAGATCTAAAAAAAAACAAAACAAAATACAAGCGAGATCGGCTTTAAATTATAACGGCATTAGTGTTACGTTTAATTAAAATAATTAACAAAATGAAAAACGTATACAATTTGAACGAACTATATAAGCATATAACACACACACAGATTTATACGTATGTATATATACATATACATATGCCAAATGTTCATATATATGTATATGTATACATATTTAAAATTAGTGTTGAATTTTTTTCAGTGTGATAATTTGTTAAATTTTATAATATACTAATGTTGCTTATTTGTTGCTATAGATCGTCTCCCTAGACATATTTCTATACGATTTTTATTATATTCAATTCCCAAACGTATACGTTTCTATCCTTTTTATACATACATCCATATCATTTTAAGCGATTGCTTTATGAACAACTATTTGGCGTACTAAATCAATTTTTATACAACTACAATTTGATAAACAAAACAAAAAACATTTGCTTAGTTATATGTATGTATATTTGTTATGCTATTTGATTTTGAGTAACTGTGTAACTGGAATTGTACATATAATTTTCACTATTACATACACATATTATTATTTACGAAATTGTAATTCATAATTTAGTTAATGCTTTAAACGTAATTAATTATTTTTATAATTTTTAACAAGCAAATAGAAAAGCGCGCGAACTGCACAAAAGTCGTCGTTGCAATTCAATGTGAAGGCTATTTTACAGGTTTTTTGTTTAAACTAATTTGTAACAACGTTTTATCGATAACACAATATTTCTTTTATATATACATTTTATGTAGCATATCACAATTACTTCAACTTTACTGAGAAATCTTTTAAATGTTTCTCCTTTTTATATTGTGTAATTATTTTTTATCATTGATTTTTTGATTTTGTTCACGCAAACGCATCTGTAAACTGTAATCTGTAGTTGGGTTCAATCGTTATAAATATTATTTTTTAAAACAAAGCTATACAAATATTATGGTACATATATATATAAAAATATTTTAAATTTAGTTTTTTAATTTTATTAAATATGTTTAAAATGCAACAAAGCCTAAATAAAAATTTATATACAATATATAAAAGTAAAATATGGGGTAAGTGGTTTTGTTTTTCATTTATTTCCTTTGCTTTATGCTTTAACAAATTATGATGCTGAGAAAAGAACAACGACAACAACGATAAAAATTATTATGAAATAATGAAGTGTATACACAAATGGCGATATTAACACTTGGGAAAATAGAAATACCTCTCGTTAAGTTCAAAAAAAACCTATAATAAACATACAAATTTATATATAAACTCTTAACAATAAAATAAAAAACTAAATAAAAAGACAAAACATAAATAAATGCCAGTTACCACACAAAATTATAATACTAACAATATAATTGAACATTAATAACAATATGTATTTATTTGTACATATAAGTATTTGAATGCTAATCGCAAGTTTCACATAAATTAATTTAAGTAATTTAAGTAATTACATTTTTGAGACAGCGTTAGTTAAAATTCGTTTTTTTTTAAGAGGCTACATTTAATGCAATTAAATTAAAATCATAAAAGAAGTGCTATATATACGACATGCCGACGATTAAATACCCTTGCAGATATGTTAAATTAAAATATTTATTTTATGTCTATCTTAACCCATTTTATCTAATATCTATCAAATTTCAGTTTTGATAGACGTATGGTGTTGATGGGAAGAGTAAAATACTTTCTGCAAGGGTATTACCAAAAGTAAATAGATATTGTCGAAAGCCAAGTTTCAGCTTTGCTCTTGGTTCTCACGTAGCTTTGATTTATACTGAATAGGACCTCAACCAAAACAAGAAATGAATATACACAAGTATACTGCATTTAGTATAGGTTTGAATGATTAACAAGTACATTGCATACGTATAAATATATATATTTATATAGTTAAGTGACTTGGCAAAAGATTCTAGCAAATTTCACACACACAGCAACACAAAAAGTACATATAAAGTGCATTAATGAATTTAAGCATTTAATGAAATTAATTAATTTATAAGCATATAAAAATATATATTAAATTACCAAAATAGTTATACATGCATATATATATTGAACAAAAAAATATTTACAAAAAAACAAGAAAAAAAAAACAAAAAAACAAATTACCATAAACTTTCGTATTCATAACAAGAATTAATTTCATAAATTTATTACAACACTAAAGCTAGCTACGAATTATACAGCAAAAAAAAAACTTAAATATTACTAACATTTAACAGTTTCCATTTTGATACATACATACATATTATACATATATATTTAATTAGTTACAAGCACATCTATAAATAAGTTATTACTAATTAATTGTATATATGCATTCAACTTTTTAATAATTCCATTCAGTTTTTATATATATATATTTTTACTGTATATACTCGTATTCTCTTTATGCAACCTAGTACCATAAATTTGTACCAAATTAAAAAAATACATAAAACGTGAAACCATAAAACGAAAAAATATGAAGAAAAAAATACAAAATGCAACGCCCTGTACCCGTGCATAAGCCTACAAAACAAATTGTTAAGAAACAAAAAAAATATTACAAAAATATAAAATGAACAAAAAAAAATACTATTTACTAATTACAAAGAAGCCCTGAACCGTAATAAGTAGTGCCCAAAAGAACTAATACAAAAATACAAAAACAAATATATATTAATTAGCATTTAAACAACGTTATAACGAATTCTAAAACAACAGCCTAAGCAAATAGTTATTTGTAAAACAAAAATAGTAAAAAGACAAAAAAACTCATAGCACAATTTTGTATAAACAACAAATTCATAATAACCATACAAAACTTTCAATACAAAGATTACAACTTTATACACAAGGCTTACAAGAGTATAGACTCATGATAGAACACACACACACACACGCGGGAATACTTAGGAACCATTTCACAGTTACGATAAAAAGTATAGCAACACCTTTACCAAATTTTGTACATCATTTTACAGTTATTATGTCTGCTGCTGTACATAGTATATAGAGATATTGCATGAAATTCTGTATCGGGAAAAGCTGGGAGGATCTATTGTTGATTGGCTGTGTTAAACAAAAAAAAAAAATGAAAAGATGACCGAACAAAACTGATGAAGAAATAGTCCAACAGGATAACCAAAAAATGAAAGCAAAACAAAAATTTGTGGTATCGATCGAGTTTTAGTACGGTTGAGAATGGGATTAGCGTAGTTAGACGCGTTCGGGGAACGCCTAGTTAACTGATTTACGACGTTAGGTTAGTTTCGGTAGGCATTGGATAAGAGAAATACGTACATGGGAATGAAATTAGTTTTATTTCGAGCAAACTTCAGTTCAAATCATTCACATATGCATCTAATTTCTAAGTATTGACATGTTTCGTAACACTTAGGCACATATTTATACGCTATTGTTTCCTGTTTCCCTATGTTGTCGGACCCAAACTGGAACCAAATGGTTTTTAAAATTGCGGATTAAATATGGATATCGAAAGACTTATTTTGTTAGGAGCATAATTAACAATGTAAGGAATCGTTTTAAAGGCATTCGATTGGGCGCATATTTATTTAATTCAGTATATTAAATTGGCTACACTTAGGATATACGAAACACACCCAAAACATGAACCCAAATACAAGCCACATAAATGTTACAAACAAAAAATGAAAGAATTAAACTAAATGTTATATTGTGTTGTTGTCACTGTCGCAGTCACTGTTTATATGTTGTCTATGTCTCTCTCTCTCTTAAAAACTACTAAGAAATGATAATTCAGACATATTTTGTGTAAGTCTATGTACCTTTTTGCTATATATTATATTTCTATGTACGACTCTCACCCTCTCACAAACACACTCACACACACACACACAGTTGCATAGTATATAAAGTTTCACATAACATAAACAAAATTTCAACACTTGACAAAACATTTGTTATGCAAAACAACGTACATAAGTAATTCATGAAATGATTAATTTCTAAAGTAATTAATTAATAACATGCATGTGTAAATGTAATTTTCGTATAAAGAACAAGCGAAATTCAAAGAGGAACGCACTTTGAATTGAATTTACATTAAACAAATGAAAACAATTTAAACATTAATATTATGTGCGCTACGTTTATGTTTGTACTTACAAATCTATCAATAATTAAATTTATTAATTAATTATAAATTAAATATACAATGAAATTGCAAGAACACAACAGCAGCAACAACAACAACAGCAACACGTACACTTAATGTTTAACAAAAAGAGAAAAAACATTGAAAATGAGAAAATGAAAAAGACTAAATAAAATATTAATGAAATAAGAGTAAACCGAAGCGAGATCATCCTTGACTGGACTGCCTGCCAATCCACTAGAACTTGCGCAACTTGGTGGCCATGTCGACAATCATGTGCAGATTGGAGTTAAGGGTTTTAATCTGATTCAAAGTAGCCGAGTCCAACTGCTTGAGCACCTCGCGCTTCACCTCGGACATCTTTTGCGGCTTCAGCTTGAGCACGCCCAGCTTGGTCGGTATGTGCACGTTGGCGCAACGATCCGGAAAACTGCAGCAGACAGGAATTAGTGCAGTTGATGATGATAGTAATAGGCGTGGACATTATTTACGTCTGCACGGCCAGCGGGCTGCCGCCCGTGGAGAGAGCCACCTCTCCCGGTTTGGGCCAGCGTAACAGAGCCACAGCTGGTAAGTCGGCGCGCCGGACCATGCCACGGACCCGGTCCACGGATTGTACCTGAGGGCGCGCCGACAGCGGCTGCTGTGGCGTGCGCAAGCGTCCGCTGCGCGTAATGGACTGGCTGCGCTTCGTAGGCGGTTTGGGCGCTGAAAGTCTTTATTAGCGGTGGATTTTTATAATAAGGATGGCTGCTACTCACCTATCCACTGATAGTCCTCAAAGTGGTGCAGCTTGAGCTTGAGAAACTCGCTCCACTTCATCTGCAGCACATGCTGATGGGTGCGCGCCAATATTAGCTGCAGCTGATTGTTCACCTGCTGCACGCTGCGCTTGCCAAGTTCATCGATCTTCTCCAGCGACGACTCCAGTTTCATCTGTGCCATGCGCAGCTGCTCCTCCCGCTCCGCATCCAGGCGCATCTGCTGACGGGTACGTTTTCCTATTTTGGTGCGTGGCATGTCGACTTTAGACTGAAACAGTTTTTAAATGCTTAGACTCGAGAATTGACAGCTTCTGTGCCTGCTGCGATTGAACATTTAGATTTTTATTAACTTGGGACCAACTTAATTTTAGAATACACTTTAAAAAATGGATTAGCAACTGCGAACTGAACTTAAACTAAACGAACATAAAATAGGTATGTGTATAGATTAGGAATATATATGTATATATAGAGGATAGATTTAAGTTTGTAGGCATTCGACGTTTGGGGAGCTACTTGAAGCCGGCCTTGTTGGCCGTGTTAACAATCAATTGCAAGTTCTCATGCAATGTCCTTATTTGGTTTAAAGTGTCCGCATCCAGATTCTCCAACAGATCAGCCTTGATCTCGGACAGCTTCTTGGGCCGGAGCGATAATACGCCATTGCGTATGGGTATATTGACATTGGCAAACTTGTCTGGCATGCTGCAAATGGAAGGGGGGCAGAATTTAGTTGGCTGATAGACGCGTACTCCAGGGGACATCACTTACACCTGAGACACAATGGGGCTGCCGAACTTGGAGAGCGCCACCTCACCGGGCTTGGGCCAGCGCAGAAAGGCCATGGGCGGCGTGGAGGGCGAAGAGCTGCGCTTCTTTAGAAGGCGCGGCGTACGATCTGCGCTAAATGCCTTTGGACGCGATGCCATCGGTGTGCGCATCTTGCTGCGCGAAGTTCGAAGCGCATTCGAGCTGCTGCTGCTGCTGGCCACAGCGCTGCTCGTATTCACCAGCACCTTGGAGGCACCACAAGCGGAGCGACTGCGGCGCTCGCGACGCGCACGCGCCGAATGCAGCGGTCCAGGTGTGCGCATGGCCTTAGCCGAGCGCAGCATGGAACCAGCGTAAGCGGACATAGTGCATGCGCTGTTGCTGCTGATGGCACCGCCCAGGCTGCTGTCCTCTGTAAGGTAGCCTAAATAGAGTGTGGCCAGACCAACAGCAAAATGTATGGGTGTACGTGTGTGTGCGTGCGTGAGGATGACAAATGTTAGGATTACAAGAAAATTAGAGCAGAGTTCGAGAACGCGCCACCAAAAAGCAGAAAATAAATCAAAATAAAAAATAAAGAAATAATACCCTCATCATTGCGACTGCTGGTCGCTGTTGCGGCTGAGCAAATGTTGGTATTGGTACCGCCGCCGTTTGTTGTATTGCTGCACATGGACTGCGAGCCGAAATGCTGCGTCTGATCGCTGGCCTTGAAGTCGGCAAAGTGCTCGAGTGTGGGCAGCAGCTCCAGAAAGTCGCACATTTTCATCTCGCGCAGCTCGGTTTGCAGCCGCGAGGTAATCATCTGCAGCTGCGTATCCACCATGGATTTGTAGCGCATCTCCAAGTCGTCGATGCTCATCAGTACGGAATCCATTTTTAATTCGAAGGTGCGTATCTTTTCCTCACGATTGGCCGCCTCGCGATTTCGTTTCGAATTTTTTGTTATCTTTGTGCGCGGCATTTTGGCAGCGAGTTTCTGGTTTCTTATATTTCGAAATATTCTCTAGTAAATATATATTTTATTTTGCGTCTTTCTTTTTGGCACACTGAGCAGGCGTCGCTTTTGTATGTTTCTTTTGAGTTTTTCCGCCGTTTTCTTTGCAGCTGGCGTCGATAGGCGGCTTCAATGTGAATGTAATCGTATCGTTACATGCGATATATCGATATGTTTAAATTTTGCTCAACAGTCTGTGCAGCTCTGTAATATTAGGCAGACCATTTCGAGCGATTGCTTCTGCAGTGTTTCCCGCGAAAGTGAGCATATTACAAATATAATTCGGGATTTTCAGTGTTTTTTTTATTAATTTTTTTAAATAATAACAATTTGATGTGTTGTGCAAATATATGAGCAATAGCAAACATGTTTTTCGCGTGTGCAAATACGACTTTTAGTTATTTTGTGCCCGTGCGTCATTCATACATACTCTCAAGCAAGAACCGTTACTTGGCTGCCAATCGCTCCTCTCACTGCTCCGCACTGCGTACAAACGCATGTTTTTGAATGTATGTATGTATGTCTGCCAAGAAATTGGTAATTCAATTTTTTCTTGTTACTTTATTATTATTGAATATATGTATTGAATAACATTTTTATTCAATCGTAACATATACATATAAAATGATTATTAAGCTTGACTAAATTTATGTGCTCAAAGCTTACCTCTCCTGATTGAATCATTAAAACCTTGCATTTGTGTTTATGTATGAACATGTATGCATACATAAATATGTATATATGTATGTACACTTGTTTCACAACGTTAGCTTTCACGTTTGCTTGGATGTTATACTTGTTTTCTGTTTTGAAAAATAGTATTTATTAAATCCCTGTTAATTAACTCGACGAAAGATAGTATAAGACTTTATTATTTATGTATGTATATTGTCTTTGTCTTGACCAGTTGATGTCTATAAACTGCGGGGATATATAATGGAAATTTGTATCAACATTTATAGAAAGTGTTGTTTAAAGTTATCTTAAACATTAAAGGAAGTGTCTTTCAGCGGCAGTCTTGATAAAGCTTGTCCATCTTAGTTTTTGTTTGCATATGACGTCATAGCTTAAGGCTTTTCGTGTGCGATCGTTGCGAACAGTAAATTAGTACATTTTAAAATGAATTATTTATTATAGAAATACGCCCCTATTGGATGATTAATGCGGGTGAAAGCTTAAACGGGCGAATCAGCTTCAAACTTAATTTCAAAACTGATAGAAAAATAAATTGCAACATGTTTCAGCGAGTTTTAAAACTCCATCCACAACTGTGAAATTTTCGGTTTCAGACTCATTTTTAAAGATCTTTACGAAAACTATTTTGGTACGTTCTCGTAAAGTTCACCGTTCTTAGATGAGAAATGCGGGTCAAAAGTTTAATAAGCGAAAGTTTATTTATCCGCTTATCACAAGATTTACATGGCCGGAACTGTTGATTTCAACATTTGGTCATTCAATTTAGAAGTGGAAGTGGATAAATAGAAGTGGAGATCAGATGGTACGGGTAGATTTCAATTATCCACGGGCGGGTACTTGGTGGAAAGGTAATATCTAAAATTTTGAGCACAAAACGTTCCACGGGCAAGGCCGGGCAATATCCGCTAGTAAATATATATAGGTACTTTTTGGCTGCCTTCTGATAGGGTATACAAGCCTTTAATTTTTATTACTTCGATGTGTTTTTGCATGTGTTGTATCGTCCAATTCATACGCATATGTGTCTATGTATGTATGCATGTTTGTTTGTATGTAGTGCGTGTGACAGTGTGTATGTTAATCAGCATTGCCACTCAATTTATCAAACTTCACAATTTCGTTGGTGTGAGCAAGACAGATGCATGTCAACATGAAAATAGAAAGTATATAGATATTGAAATTAATAGAGATACGCATGCAATAATATTTTAGGGGTATATACATATGTAATAATTGCAGTGTGATATTCGACAGTTGTGCATGGTCTATAAACAAGTTTCTTTGCTATGTCGAAAGGCTAGAGAATATTGTGTGCATTAACTGCATTAATGCAGTCGGGAGAATGCAGCACACATTTCAAGATTGAAAAACTGAAGTCCCAAAAATTACAGCCGCAATCCTATTAGGCAGCACTGGTGCGGCATAAATTGCATGCTGTGGCAGTCGTAGTTTGTGCTAAATACGAGTGCATAGCATATAATAGATATGAATGTATATCTCAGCCAGACTGTGGTGAGTATATAATGTATCTGCAGTTGACTGCGTGTTCTCTCTGCACTTTGGGCTAACTTTCTGCTTGGCTGTGACCACTTTTATGACAATCGCAACATTTTGGACAGCCATTGATTAGGTTTTGCTAATTAAATTGCCAGACCGTGCAGGCGGACAACGTGTCAAAGTTTTTAATTGGCACTTGGCTGGAGCACAAAAGCCAGCAACAGTTAATCCGCTTGGCTGGCCTTAAAGCCAAAGTCAAAGACGTAACTGAAGCTGAGCCTTGGCCACAATTGATGTGCGGGCATCTCAAAAGCATATCCAATCAGCGGTAACGTCAACATTTTCGCTCCAGTTTATTTGTGAGAGAAATTCAACAAAAGCAGATGCCACAGCAGCAGCGACAGCCACAACAACAGTGAAACCCAATTTGCGCGGCCAAACGATGCGTTAAGCACACAAAATGCAAAACGGACTTTCATGGATAGATTACACAACGACTTATTTTACATACACGGACATACACACACACACACACACACAGAGATGCACAAACATATATAAAGTGTGCGTTTATCCTGCCCTCATTCCGGCCCCAGCCGCAGCTCTTTGCCGCTTCTGATTGCCGCTCGCCTCGTCTGCGTATTTGCAACTGTTGCATATTGCATAGTGCGTGCAACGCTTTTATTGTGCCGCCTGTCGCCGCAGCAGCCGCTGGCAGACAGCCTACATGTGGAAACGGGAGCATACCAACCAGGAGTATCATTACATTTTGTATATATTGTAGAACAGGTGGAGCCAGGACGGGCACAATGAAAGCCACACAAAGACCAGGATATACAATCCAGACAGGCAGCCAAGCGGACGGGCAACCAGCCATATCGAGAGGTGTGAGATCTGATACGAATCTGAAATACCCTTCCCTTAGCAGTGTTGTATAGTAAAAGAAACAGTCATGCATCTCGCGGATTTACTTGAAGACTTTCATAAGTCAAATTATTATTAAATTACCCATAATATAGAAAAATATATATTGAAAAACATCATGCTCTATTACATGTTAAAATTTGTTTATTTATGTATACTCTTTACCTAGAAATAATAATATTCGAATTTTTCGGCAAGGTATTTTTGGTTTATGAAATTCTTCAAATAGATTAGTGACATGTTTTAAGAAGATGTATCAAATTATTATACTTGCCTGGGTTTAAATATTTGCATCATTTTTTGCTTAATATAAAATAGAAATGAATTATAAGAGAGCTAATTAGTTTTCTTTAAATGTAAAACACAATTCTTTTCTATGTCACTTCTTAGTTTTTAGTCCTTTAATATATTTGGGTATACTTAAAGAGTAATTATATTATTTGTAGTTATAAATGTCTTCAATGCTAACTAATATGCATCCCTAATAATTTTCTATTTTACAATCATATGCTTTCTCTATTTCTTTTTCGCTTAATCCCGCCTTTTCTCTCACACTACCTTTTACTCGCTCCCTTCCTTTACCTAACATCGCCCTTCTGTTAGATTTTCATAAATTTAATTAATGCTTGCATATTTTGATATTTTTTCTTTTCAGTAATGGGCACTACGTAATTGGTAATATTTGTATAGTTGTTTGAGAAAGAGGAAGACACCTTCTTGTTTATTTGTAAGTTAGTTAAATTACTTCTTTAACTAACTTTAACTTAATAATTAGAACATAAACAAACATAATAATAATTGTTATTGTTGATAAAATTTTAAAACTGCTAGTATGAAGGATAAATAATACTAAAAATAAAAGTAATTACTGAAGTGCATCACGTAAAATAATCTTAATTCTAAATGGGCTTTTCTAGATTGCAATTTCGATTATTTAAATTAAATTAAGTTTAGAGTCTCTGCCAAAACTTTGCTACCATTTAGAGGCTTTAATTTGATAACAAAATGTTCAAGATTCATCTGGCTGCAATTGCACCAACAACTAGAAGCCAACATTTCCAATTAAAACCAGTTGCATGGGATTCATTTGTACGGGTTATTTACTATTCACTGGTTCGTGTTCTTTACTATCTAAGTTCTTGTACATTTCAAATTGTCTCTACAACTACCCTGACGGCTAAGTACACATAATATATGTACGTAGATAGTAAATAGGTGCTCCAAAAAAGCAATCATTTAAATGTTATGGGTTTTTGATATATATATATGGTAGTTCCATCCCCTCTTCGAAACTACCCTTAGACATTAATGAGCCAAATATTGAATTGTGTGCGCTCTAAGTTGGGAGTAAGTATCGTAAACTCAATTAAATTTTCGACTAGCATTCTAGTTCAATATAAAATTACCCACACACACACACACGCGCACCTACACGCAAGCCAGCTAGCACCCCCGCCAGCTCAAACCCTCTTTAGGCACAGGTGTGCATTTGGACTGTTTCACAGTTTTCAACCCGTTCCGGAACACTCAAAACTGCAAGTTGCACTCAAAAGCAACGACTCTCGACTGTTTCATTGCCGCGCGTTCCACTCGTGGGTCGCCTTGGCGTATGCAACAGAGACGCCGAACAGTCGCTCGTAGCAGGCAGCGGCAGCAGTTGCATTCGATTGCCAGCCATCGCCAGCAGTTAGCCAGAGCCAGAGCCAAAGCCAGCGACAGAGTAGCCAGAGCAGACAGCAGCCAGCAGCCAGCGTCAGCGCCAGCGTCCAACTGAACGGACTTAAGTTCCGTTCTGCATCGTTCGCATTCGCATTCGCATTCGAATCAACACACATTCCACATTCATTCGCCATTCATTCGACATTCGCGCGCTCGCTTCTGGTTATTTTGATAGTCGGTCGAGCGAACTAGACTTGTGCTCGGGACCGTTGCCGCAAGCGTGCCCCGCACCCGTCTCTCTGTCGGTTCAGCTGCCTTTTGTTTGTTTGTTATTGTTGCCTTTGTTTATTGGTGCGTGTCTTTAGTTTGCGCTCGTTTGCTTTGAGCCGTTTTTTCGTAACTGAAGAGCGAGGCGGAGAACAGGAGTGCGACGAAGGCATAATTAAATTAAAATTTACTCACAAGACACTCACACACACACGCACACTCACTCACGGCAGAGGCAACTAATCACATTACCAGCCATCAGGCATTGACATCGACGGCGGCAGTCGGCCAGCAACGGAACCAGAAGACATTCACAGTTTGTGTTGCATAGTTTTTGGCGCGCGACATACACACGACCTCTTAACGCAAATTGAAAACGTTGTGCACTTCATCCTACGTCCCATTTCGGACATCCTAAGTTCAGGTCTACTTCCCGAGCGAAGCGATCAAATTATCAACTTTTCTGTCTGGTAAGTTAGATTCGAAAATAACAATTGGAAAGATCCATTAAAGATAATATAAAAACACATCACATTTATTAATGGATCTAAAAATAATCGAACAGTAAATAATATATATAGTTTTTGTACATTTCAACACAAAATATTCAGTGTGTAGTGTAGTGTTCTTTAGTCATTATATAGTTATTAATATTAACAGTCAGAAATCCAAATCAGGTCAAGAAGAAACTGAAATAGTTTATAGCAAATCTAAAATGTAGGTCACTAATTATGAACCATTTTTATGAAGCCCAAAGCATTGTTAAGTGCTAATGTTTTTTATCTTATTCATTATTTTCCAAGCTCTGTCTTTTAACACTAATCTTGAAACTGTGCATTGACTATGACAAATTATTTAAAATACTTTCTGAACCTAACTTCCGGGTTTTGAAAGAGTATTGAAATCAAATACTGCAGAAAATTAAAAAATAAATGTAAGAAAATGTATTTAACCATTACAGATCCATATATTAATAAGTTTGATAGTTGATAAGTTAATAAGTTTGATACTTATTAATATTTGGTGTCTATTTCTTTTTATATACTACATCTAGTCCCTATACTTGCTTGATTATCCAAAATTAATTTCTGACACCATTAGAAAAGATATATTGCCATCAAACTTATTAATGTGTAATACCAATTAGTTTTTATATACTACATTTTTTAATTCTTTCTTTACTTGATGCCTAGTTTCGTTTTGTATGCTGGGAAACTATGTTTATCTTGCCATAAAATTTATTATTAAGTAACACTTAATCAAAACTGAGTGTTCCATTTCGTATGCTATACCACTATGGAGACCCCCGCTATAGACCATCGCATTTGCATTGTATTGCTGTTCATGTGTAACCACATTTAATAGCATTTTCAATTTCCTGTTGTCCTCATAAATCGCCTGGCCGTTTAAATTCCAGACACCAGCAATAAAAATAAAAATAAAAAAGTTCTGAAATTGTGTGATGATTAAAATCCCTGGCCGGCATTATTAACCTCAGAGGCTCCTTTGTCCATTTTGTAATGAGTGAGCTTCGGCCCAAAATGTGCGCAATAAAATTGTCATTTGCTCACGCAGGCAGCCTTTCAATAAATATTGCAGCCAGGTCCTGGCCAGACCATTTGCCCTTTCCATTGTCCTGATGCATCTGCGGTTAATGTACGCGAATTGTCCAACTGCAATTTACTGTTGTTCTGATATATACGCAGATGTAGTTATATGTGCGTATATATATATATATATGTATTTATTTTTTGCTGCTGTCAGCGGCACGCCCCAAAACAACGCCCTCGGGCCGCGGCCAATTATTATTGCGCCATATATTTTTATATCTTTTATCTTAAATTCAATTAAAAAACATTTTGTAAGCAAAGCAGGCGTTTATATTGCCTACATACCGTGCATATATATTTTGAAGTAGGGTATATGCAATCAAATACTCAAATGAGCAGCAAACCTTATTTGAAATGTGTTTTAGTTTTTTAGAAATATTTACCCTTTTTCCCTTTCTTTTTTCCTTTTGTCTCTTGATCACATTGAAATGTTATTATTTTTAATTTAATTCTTTTTATCATTGTGATTTGTAATACAAAAATTAATTGAATTGCTTGTATATCGAGGCGCTTGCTTGTTTATTTGTTTGTTGGTTGGCCGAGTGATGATTGAATTACACAATTACATTCCATTCGCATTCACATTCACAATTCCCCTTCGCATTTGTCGTGCTTCAATTATAGTGAAAAATATTTGCATTTCAATGCAACATACATTACAGGGAAGGGGCGGGGCTTAAATTGTGGAGCGTGCCATTTGCTGAATTCTCGAGTACCTTTAGGTGCCGTTTTGCACGTCCAAATACCGAGTGGCATTAAACATGTTTCAATTAATTTTTAATTGAATTCGTAGTTTTTCTCTATTTTAATATATAATAAACAATAAATGATAGACTTGCGAGGGGATGCAGTAATCGGGGGACTTGTGTTTGAATTTGAATAGCAAATGATATTTTGTTTGTAAGCTAATTTCTTTTTTATTGCAATTACAAAAGCTTGTAATATCCGTAAAAAATTGAAATAAATTTGTTCATATAATCCGTGGGATAATTAAACAGCTCAATTACGCGAATAGAATTTATGGTTAAAGTTTCAATTATCCTTTAAGCTGTTAAGCATAATTATGCAGCATAATTATTTTTATTTAAGCTTATTAGACAATTTTGTTCTATTTATTAATTGCATAACTTTGCTCGCTTGCCAGCAGTCTAGGGCTATGATCTATATAGCCGCGAGAAGCGAAGCGGTCATAAGTTTTCTATACATTTCTTATACAATTAAGAAAAGACTTTATTTACGTATATTTATTTTACAGCTATTTTTGATCATATTCCGCCTAACTTTTCGCTGAACTTCTCGCTGCTCTTCTGGATGTTTTTCTCACGTCACTTATCATTTCGCTTCTTGCTGCGCATCGTTCTTTGCTTATTACATTGGTTTTATTTTCTATTCTTATATCGTTTCTCTCTCTCCTTCTCATTTTATTTAGACTTTAGGTTAATTTTTGATTTATACTTCGCTTCTTACTCCGACTTTAGTTAAGCATCTTCCGCCTGTTTTGGATGCGGATTTTCTTAAGTTTTTTGTTTGATATTTGGTCGGATTTTGATTAGTCTTCAGATTGGGATTTTCACCGTCTATCTCGCTGCGCATTTCCCGCAGAGCCTCTTTTTACTGTGGTTCCCGTAAATTTGTAGAAAGCTGCATTTCTGACGGTTGTTGCAAACATAAATTTTAATTTTAAAAAATAAGTGGAAAAAAATAACTAGAAAAACTTGTTATTCATTCTCAATACTTAAACTTATTGCTCCTTAACACTTCGCTTCGATTTCATTTTCAATCTAAATTTTTTATCGTCCCTTAGTAAAGTTCGTATGCATAATTTAAAATGGGAAAAAAAATTGATTTTCGCTGCGTCTGCAGTGGCCATTGGCCATGATAATAACAATGTTTTCTTGCTGCAAGACACAGCCTGCATTCCTGCCACGCCCCCTTTCACTCTCTGGTAAATGCGATGGTCTCTGCGCCTGTGAGGAAAACCCTTCAGACTTGAAACTCTGTCACTGAGCAAGCATTTTTTTTTTGTTATGCTTGAGCCAGCGCGTCAACAAATTATAATTGTATATAGCATCAGCGTGGTCTGCAAGGGGGGGCTGGGCTGGTGGATGGCGGTGTCAGAGTTTGCGTGCGCTGTTCAAGAGTCGTAAAAAGTGCTTGGACAGGAAATTCTCATTCCAAGGCCTTCTCCAGAGCACAGAGCGTTGTCGTCCGCGGCGTCCGCGTCGAGTGCTGGACAAGCTGACGTTTGGGGGCAAAGGCTGTTGCTAACAGAAAAGTATGTTAATAAAAATTTTAATTTATCGCCAAGCATAAAAAGTGGTAAAGTGTCGGGCCGCTCAGTTCCCGCCCTCTCCACCTGTCTTTTCGCCTGCGCCGTTAAGTATGCAACGTTATTTTCGTTTTCATTTTCATATTTTCACATTTTCTGTGTGCTTTAACACGCACAAAACGCATTCGTTGCCGCGACAACTCAATGGCCCCTCCCCCAGCTTCGCACTTGTGCCCTCAGTCTCATCCCGCATACCCGCAGCAGCTCCAGTTCCAGCAGCTGGCGTCCGTAAGCTGGCCTTTGTTCCATCTCCCCCCTTTGCTTCGGCCCTCAGTTCATTGCGCGTGTTCATCAATAACAGTTTCAAGTGGTTTTTGGCCAAGCCAAAAAGAAAGAAATGCACGCGATGTGCAGCAGCAGTAGCAGCAGCCGCGTTGCAAGCAAAGTTCAACCATGCCCCATAGGAGCCGCCCCACCGCCCCCGCGGCTGCAGTCCTCAAAATAGCTCGCGACGCGTCGGCGCCCACTTCAAAGTTCGATTTTCTGTATTGAAAATTGGCGTGCATTAGTTTCAACCAAGCCGCCTTGGCAAAATATGTGGCATGACCCGATAGAGAGGCAAGCAGGCAGTGAAAGAGGGGGAGAGAGTGACAGTGGAATAAAGGGTGTGCGTGTGTGTGTGCATACCTTTTGGCGTTCCTTTAATTAGGGTCAAGGCTAAATTGAAAAACCTTTAAATCGGTTTACTTTAAATTCAAAGCTGTTAAATCCAATTTTTCAAAGGTTAAAACTATTATTGTTATTATATTATAGTCCAACTATTGCTGATTGACCTTTCCTCTGTTGTACACACGCTCTGGTCAGCCCTTTATTAGATTCACCTCTTGTTATGATAAGTAATTATATACGTATTTAATATTTAATCCTTATGTTGACAAAATATCAATCTTTCTCTTGGATCTGCGTTCCTATGTCCCTAAATATCGCCTTGAACATTTCAAAGCAGTCGAATGCAAAATGATTTTCTGAGCTGCCTTAATTCGATTACTTAGACAAGTTTCCTATGCATTTAGTTTACAAAGATTTTAAATAACATAGCAATGGTGTGCACTGCAGAAAATGTAAATTTTTGACAAATTAAATATTGTCAATTTATTCCTTCTTAAAGCGAATTCATATACTGTGACTTTTCCGATCGTTATTCAACTTTCGGAAAATATATGAATTTGAATGCTATGTTTGAGACTTATAATAAATGGTATCTGCTTTAGCTAGAATATATATTATTTCGACTCTGGCAATCTATATGTCTATGAGCTAGACAGCTCAATATACTACATATGCAGAGAGGTCTAAGTAACTAAATTAATAAGGAGGATCCTGGTTCAAATCCTAGATGTCAGTGTATGTCAATGTGAAGTTGCACTGTCTCAGTTGAAGTTCAGCGGTTGAAACTAACCAAACAAAAATAAATTAAAAGCCTAAAAATATGTAAAAAAAACGCGTATGAACTTTTATTATGTTACATTTATTATTTGTCTTTGATAACCTTTTTCATATGGGATTTTCGACGAATTTACGATGTGAATAGAGATCAAGCCAACTGACAAAAGTCCAAATTGTAAATTAAACACAATTGGGTTTATTTGGGCAAATAATATTTAATGCCAACCATGCGTCATTTATTCAATTTTGTTGATTAACTGATGCTTTTATTTATGTGCATTGTGAGCTCGAAAGTATGCTACAAAATGCACAGCATGTAATTGTGTGATGCGTGTGCATCACATAAATCCTGCCATTCAATAAATTTTTGGTATACTTCATTTCGCATTTCATTGCGCCAGTTGCATTATAAATAACAAAAGCCCGAGCCGTGCACACATAAGTATCTGGCAACACATTTGTGGGCGGACGACAACCGTGTACCACAGACACAGACACACGCACACACAGTCGAATCCGCAGGCCACTAAGCGGAAGTGCATTCACAAAATTTGCGCTCTACTTCCGGTTTCCGTGTGGTGTCTCTTTCTGCGGTGTCAGTAACTGTGTCTGTGTGCATGTGTGTGTGTGTGCTGTGTTTGCCTGCTGTGCAACGGCGCAGAAGTTTGATAAATTAAATTTTGCAAGCAAGTCCTTTGGCAAATTTTATTTTTGCTGAAAACTCTATAGTTTACGCTGAGATGTTTTTTAAAGAATAACACACTGCAGTAATGCAATTTTATTTAATGGTCCTATATGAACATATTTGACAAGTGCAAAGTGCAAATTCCGATGGTGAGACTTACTAGTAAATAATATTTTACTGTTTCCCTGTTTCCTAATTGCAGAAGAAAAGAACCATAAAAAAGAACGAATAAAAAGAAAATAAATAGCATCCTTGTATATGGATTTTAATAATTTTTTATTAACTATCATTCAATTATACTGTATGCCTGTATCCTTTAAAAGAAATACATGACATTTCATATTGGGGGGCTGTATACAATTAACAAAAATTGATGAATTTATTAAGATATCAAGGAAAAATAATCTCTATATATAAAACTGTTTGTCCTGACTGACTGACTGACTGACTGACTGACTGACTGACTGACTGACTGACTGATTGGTGATCAACGCACAGCCCAAACCGTAAGAGCTAGGAAGCTGAAATTTTCACTGTAGCTACCTTATGTGATGTAGGTGCACGTTAAGACGGGGTTTCGGGAAATTCCACCCGCAAGTGTGGAAAAATCGCGAAAAACGTTTGTATGTAACTTTTTTGTTTACCATCTGATCGGCCTCAAACTTATTTTCAAAGATCTTTGTTCAAATTCATTTGAGGGGTGTTTTACACTTTTCGAAAAATCCGTTCCTCCTTGGTGGAAATGGAGTTCAAAGATTTGGTGGGTGACGTTTCGCGCTCAAATTCATTTCCAGTGATCTATAAGAAAAATCATTTGAGACGTGTTTCACACTTTTCGCAGAATTCAAACTTCTTCGGGGGGAGTGCGATTTAAAGATTTTTTGGGTGAAGTTTTAAGTTGTGTCCGATTTGCTTCAAACATATTTTCAAAGCTCTACATAAGAACTTAATATATACGTATTTCAGCGATTTGGGAAATTCCACCCGCAACAGTGGTAAATTGGCGGAAAACCGTTGTATGAAAGTTTTTTGTTTACCATCCGATCGGCCCCAAACTTATTTTTAAAGATCTTTGTTCAAATTCATTTAAGGGGTGTTTCACACTTTTCGAAAAATCCGTTCCTCCTTGGAGGAAATGGAGGTCAAAAATTTGGTGGGTGACGTTTCGCGCTCAAATTCGTTTCCAAAGATCTATAAGAAAAATCATTTGAGACGTGTTTCACACTTTTCGCAGAATTAAAACTTCTTCGGGGGGAATGCGATTTAATGATTTTTTTGGCGAAGTTTTAAGTTTTGTCCGGTTTGCTTCAAACTTATTTTCAAAGCTCTAAATAAGAACTTAATAAATACGTATTTCAGCGATTTGGGAAATTCCACCCGCAACAGTGGTAAATTGGCGGAAAACGGTTGTATGAAAGTTTTTTGTTTACCATCCGATCGGCCCCAAACTTATTTTCAAAGATCTTTGTTCAAATTCATTTAAGGGGTGTTTCACACTTTTCGAAAAATCCGCTCCTCCTTGGAGGAAATGGAGGTCAAAAATTTGGTGGGTGACGTTTCGCGCTCAAATTCGTTTCCAAAGATCTATAAGAAAAATCATTTGAGACGTGTTTCACACTTTTCGCAGAATCCAAACTTTTTCGGGTGGAATGCGACTCAAAGATTTGTTGTGCGAAGTTTTAAATTGTGTCCGATTTGCTTGAAACTTATTTTCAAAGCTCTACATAAGAATGTAATGAATACGTGTTTCAGCGATTTGAGAAATTCCACTCGCAACAGTGGTAAATTGGCGGAAACCGTTTGTATGAAAGTTATTTGTTTACCGTCCGATCAGTTTCAAAATCATTTCAAATTTGCTTGAGAACATTGATTTTATAACATACGTGCCACGCGCAAGGCCGGGTTATACCCGGTAGTATCTTATATAATGCTAAATTTGGCGACATTTGCCATTATATACCCTTGCACAGGGTATTATAATTTTGTCTCGAAATGTGTTACGCACAAAAGGAGTCATCGTCGACCGCATAAAGTAAATATATTCTTGATCAATAGCAACAGCCGAGTCAAAATAGCCATGTCGATCGGTCCGTCTGTCTGTTTCCCTCTTACGTACCTCTTTCTGTTGCACACAACATATATGTCGGAAGCGGCTGGATCGGACCACCATATCATATAGCTGCCGTAGGAACGATCGGTCGAACTTTAAGTTGTTGTATAAAAAAGTTTTTTCTTTATCGAAATAACTTGACCAAACTCGGCATTTATAAGTTTTACTATGTTCCTCATATATGGACAAAATCCTATCAACACCGAACCACTATATCATATGGCTGCCATAGGACCGATCGGTTGAAAATTAAGTTGTTATATGAAAAACTTTTTTGTTATTCAAGATAAACTGACCAAACTTGGCAAATAGAAAAGGTTTGGTCTGCAAGGGTATTAAATCTTCGGCGTGCCGAAGATACCTTTGCTTTCTCGTTTAAATACTTAGTTAGCCGGACCTCGAGTCAGCTAACTAGATATTTTAATATTATATATTTATTATCTATATCATACTTTGAATTAGGATTAGATTAAATAAGGTAGGGGTTTGTTATTTCTTAGTCTTCATTTTGTGGTATAAATAGATGCGAACCTTTGAGCAAGGTATGCCAAATATAATAGATATGTATTTCAGAACCAGCTAGATCGACTCACTCTATCATTTGGCCCTTTTTAACTAAACCATTTAAAATTTATTAAAAGCCATTCATTTAAGTGCTTTCAAAGAGTAATTTTTTTATTTTTAAAGCAAGTAAATACCCCAGAGATAACATGGGCAAGCGCAATTTATATATGAGTCGGCAAATAAAAGCCGGGGGAGCTGCTTCGTCTAATTAAAACTATAAATTATGCTCGTTTAAATCCATTTGGGTTTTTTATTTCACTTTTTCCGCCTGCACTTTTAATTGCTATTTGTGCAACATATTAAAAGGGCAACAACAGTTGTCACAACAACAACAGCAGCAACAACTGCAAAAGGCAGGGCGATGCATAATTTAACACCTGCACGCCCAAACTAGGCCAAAATATAATCAGTGGGCGTGGCAGCAAGGCAAGCATAAAAAGACATCTGCGAATGCAGAAAAAAACTGAACCATGAAAGTTTTTCCGACCAGCGAAATTATACGAGCGCGTATGTGGCACAGCCACAAAGCTTGCATGGGCAGGTGGCATAGTATTGGAGGCGTGGCAGCAACTGGCTACCATCTACCGGCTACAGATAATTTCTTTGCCTGTTACATTGCAACGAGCATTTTCCCAATGTATTTTTCGCAAAGTTTCCGGTACGTTCGGCAGCAAATTTATTGAACCATGAAATGTTTGTGTACGTGTCTGGGCCAGGCCCGTAAAACGGATGCCAAAGCGGGACGGCGGGAAGGCTGGAAGGCTGGAAGGCGAAAACGGGATGAGGGGGCAAGCGAGCAGCAGCGGATGCTACAGGAGACAGGAGGCTGCAATGTGAGGCAAGTGCAAAGCAGGAGGCGGCACGACAAATGCTTGTTTGTTGTAGCTTCAATTGATACCCTCGAGTTCTGGTAATGCGGGTTGCCAGGTTCTCTGTTCTTAGACAAAATTATTAAAGTTAGGCTTTTTTAAATTAAAGTCAATGAGAGACATTCTTAGATGATTCTTTCACCCATTACAAATCAAACTTAAGTCTTCACAAAAAATTGTGAGTTCTTCAAAAGCGAAATTTGGATCTGGAATGCGTAATTCCATTGAAAAAACAATTTTTATGTTCCTTTCTCAAGTGTGTCTCAACGACTTTGCTTTGCTAGAAGTCTGTTAAAACCATTTTGTTCCTTGACAAGGATTCTTCGAAAGTGAGTAAAATCTTACAAGGAGGGAATATACCCCAATCGATATTTACCTTTTTTGGAATGATCTGCTGCTTGAACGTAATTTATGAGTATATCTTCAATCTGTAGTTTAGAAGTTGTAGAAAATAGTTATTTTCTTACATGCCTGCATTGTTTAGCTATCATTCATTATTTTGTTGTTAATTTCAAGATAATCATAAAGAAATTTCAACAAGATTTTCGGTATACTATTGCTTGTAAACGATTTAAAGTATGAAACAATTTAGTTACCCGGCTTAAGTAAGTAAAGGGCAGATACATTATCCCAAAACATTTAGTTGAGTTATTTCAAAATAGATACATTATCCCAAACCTTACAACTCCACATTGGAGATTAACGGTTTAAAATGAAAGACTTGATTCCACTTAACTTGGTCCTTAGCTTTTAACCCTAGACATAATCTAGGGCATAGCCAAGTCGTTGGCTTGCGACTTGAGATTATTTTTCCACTGGTTAGCTGCTGGCTTTTACTTGGCCAACATTGCTTGAAGCACCCCTCCGCCCGCATTGTTGTCTTCCATTTTTTGTTTCTTATGGAAACTTTGCATCACTTTGGGTCATCGCCTGCTGCCCGCTTGGAAATTCGCCTGTTTTTGCTTTTGGGAAATATTTAGTTGAAGTTTTTATTTAACGCATCAATGGCCACTTGGCTATTGGATCGTCCTGGTCGATTGCAGTGCCAAAGGGTTGCCCACAACTTTGTTTGTTATTGTTATTGTCGACAGTTTTGATGTTGAGCCACATGGCTCATAATTTTTCATTGGTATTTCAGTTTGCTTTTACAGCGTTTTTGCGCCATGAAAAATTGATGCCGGCTTCGATTTGATTGGATTTTGAAATGCTATCGAAGTAAATTAAATTGCATTGCATGAGAGATAGTGAGAACACACAAGTTGGGGTGCTGAAATATATATTTATGTATATATAAGATCAGGTGGCGCTTTAAAAGTTGCCAGCTAAATCGAAAGTTTCGTAATTGCTCTTAAATTTTGCCTGTTACTTGCGGTTTAATGTTCTGCCCTTGAGGTAATTAATCTTGTGGCTTCACTTGCCAATTGACGTGGACTGCGGGGTCGGAGAAGAGTGTGCTTTTGTTCTTTTCATAAATTGGGGTAATAAATTGAGCTGCAAATGGGTGCAATAATTTCGTTGGGTAATGGATGATGTGTTTGGAAGGGCGTCAACTTAGCGTAATGTATGGGGCATGTTTAAAACAATATGAATTTGATATAAAGGGTGTCCAAGGGAATGAGCTGAAGAATATTTATGCAATTTGCTAAAAAACAACATCACAAAAAAGATATTCTTATGCAGCAAATAACAAAAACTTTTACCAAAGAGGATGTTTATGTTTATATCCTTTTTCTCTATGTTGTCATTACTTTTATATTATTTCTTAAAGTCGTTAGTATCGAATGTGATAGAAATAAGTAAAATAGGAATTATGAATTTTTTAAACCAACTTCGGGCTTGAAAAAGAATTAGAAATTAATACAAAATTTAATGAATTTTGTTTTACAATAAAGAATTATAAAATATTTTAAAAAATTAAAGAAAACTTATTCAACTGTTGTAGACAGCTAACTCTTTTGATGAACGGACCTAGGGAAATAAAGTTTCTAGAGCACTTTGTTGAGCTCAAAAGGATATTTGGCTTCTACAAGAAAACTGTTGTTAACAAGCGTTGCATAAAAAAAATCCCATTCTCATAACGAACAGAGCACCCGACTTTCGCCACTTGACCAAAAAGCAATTATCGTGGCAACCTTTTTGCAGCGGCTGCAGAGAGTTTCAGCCATGGCCTAAAAGAGGCATGAATCAAGTGAAAAGCGGGCGTCGCTATTGACCCGCACCCGGTCTGCAGCTAATTCAATTAAACAGTTTTTGCGAGTTTTTCGAGCTTTTGGCGAGTTTTGTGTCCACCGTCGCATGCACGAAATGAATTTCGGGAGCCTTGGAACTTGTTCACCTATTGATCGCTTATTCAATTATTTGCGCCGTCGTTCATAGCCAGAAAGGGAGGGAGAGAGGGCGAGAGAGGCCGAGAACGGCCCAAACCGACACCAATTTGCCGCTGCCCCTTAACCAAACGTCAGACAAAAGGCGACAGCTGCCCCCAGCGTCTCCTCCCGCGCCCCAATTTGACTTGCCTCGCCTCGCGTCGCCTCCTGATGGAATGATGCAACTCGGCATTTCTATGGATGCTTTTCTGTAACGGCAACGTTTCCGCTCGCATTGCATTCCTTGGCAGAATGTATATCAATGTCGGGCGCGCCCTCCCACACCTCCTCCCCCCCCCCCCCCCCCCTCACCCTTGCTCAGTCCCACCCCTCCGATAGTGCGTTGCGCTTTTCGTGCCTCAAATATGTATTCGCTCGCAAGCGAAGCACAAACTCGCAGCCTGTTCAAGGGCCAAACAAAAAAAAAACTGCCGTAAACTAAATTCAATTAGTCCATTTTTTGTCTGGGTCAGCTTTTGGCTCTTCCCTAGCTGTCACAATGGATTTGCATAGATCAAGGGCAAAGTGGGCGAGGGGATTTCCCCAGCCATTTGGCTGGAGAGACAGGTCTGCAAAATGGGGCATGGAAGCGAATGAGGTATGGTCGGGGATTTGCAAATAGTTCGAACATTTGTAACATGTGTAAAAGCAACGGGAAGGCAACAAAAAATATTTGATTTGATTAAACGTCGCTGCGTTTGCAACAAGTGCGCTAAATGGATGCGGGCGTGCGGGCGGAGGGCGCTAAGTGATTGGGCGTGGCGGGCAGCAGCTGTGGCAGCTGTTTATCCCACACGGACACCGATTCACATCCTGATTCCGATTCAGATTGATTGTGCGTAGAGTCCAGCTGCAAATTGCGATAAGTGCTACGAGTATTTGCAGTGGTCAATCCTGATGCTCTGCTGCGAATTCGTTGATTGTGCGGCAAGAGGTAAAGGGGGGATCAAAGTACTGCGTTCCTAACTGCGTATTTGGAATTTTGGTAAATATTTTTCTCAGATCTTAACAAATTGCATAAGTTTTTCAATATTGTTTGTTTTGATGGCGCTAATTGATATAAACGAGAAAGTAAGGATACCTTAGGCATTTTGAAGATTTAATACCTTTATAATAGATTTGAAATAGAAAGACGGACCTACGGAAAGTTTCAAGACGATAGCTTTAAAACTGAGTTATTAGTTCGTTTAAAAATAGACAGGCGGATGATCTAGGATATATATATTTTATATAGGGTCAGACATGTCTCCTTCTTAGCGTTACACATTTCTTGGCAAAATCATAATATCCTCTAAAGGGTATACAAAATAACCAACACTTATCTCGAGCACGCCACGTTAATAGAAGTATTAATGAGAAACTTAAATATATCAATATAACAAAAATAAGTTAAATTGAAATTTTTAAAATGTATATCAAACAAATATTGCTTATAATAAAAAAAAGTCTTATGTCTCTCTTATTTCCCGGGTCCAAAGAATCGAAAAATAGAGTTCTAAAAATTCGTCAACAATTAATCTATGATAAATTAATATGTACTTAACAACGTCTTTAAACGTCCTTTAAAGGAAGCTTCAAACGAACATGAAATATATTTAAAAATGCTTGACATATCCTAATTAAAGCAAAAGCGCTTTACAATTTTAAAACTGAATATGTTGCTGAGATAAAAAGGCCCAACTAACTAACCATTTACTCTTGCACTGATTGCAAAAATTGAATTGTACCGAAGGTTTAAGGCTAAGCGTGTCTATTATTTTATATGAAATACATAGCATCAATCATATTTTATATATTTCGACACAGATAAACAATTAGAATGAATTTATATAATCTGTTTTTTAATTCGCAAGACAAGTCCAAGCCAAAGGTATTCAATTACCAAACATAAACTTTTCTTATTTTATAGCCAAAACAAATAAATTTAAAATTGTTTTTGGCATGAAAATGTCACCTGTTTCGGGCAATAAAATATTCTCTAGTGCACATAGAAAAATAAATATGTATGCATTTTGCATTTTCTCGAAATACAATACCTTGTTCACACAAACTCTAAGCGAAATCTGATGCATTTGTTTCGGAGAGCAAACTTTTAGGCTGTATGTAGGTTACATTTTAATAAAATATATTAGCATTTGTGCAAGAGGCCAACAAAGTTGGTCCTTTCGCCATGCGATGCAGACTACGGCGACTAAGCTTTTAAGTATACCCATAAGGACGGTCTCACATAAATACACGTACCCAGTGACACTCAATTAAAAACGTACGAAAAACTATATCTCAACTGTAATCAGAAGTCTGACCTAAGAGAGTGTATGTCTGTGTGTGTGTGTGTGTGTGTGTGTGTGTGTGTGGGTCTGCTAGCGAGTGTATGTTGTGCTCTGATATGGCGAATTTATGGCGCTTACTTAAAGTAAATTGTATCGGATTTAAAACTAAGCACTCGACAGCAGCCACTAACTAAATGGCTGTCTGCGTGCTCTGTGCACGTATTTGTGTGAGTCTCTGTTTGTGTGTATGTGTGTAAAGCTCTGTGTGGCTGTGGCTGTGTGCTGGCAAGAACAACATAAGTAAATCCGTAAAGCAAGCAACGGCAGCAACAGCAGCCATGCAGCTGTTAAACTTTGCTGCATACTTTGCGGCGCTCTTAAATATGCAGACACGCACACACAAACACAGCCACACACATACACACACAACACGCACACTCACAGCTGCTGACTTCAATGTAATTCATTTTTGACATACGCACACACACACACACACCCATAGAGATGCAACGCGGCCCGAATAAGGCGGCAGCTGGCATCTCTGAGCTACAGCGCTTTCTACATATTTACAACTTAATACCTTGCCCAATGTATGCGTGAGTGTGTGTGTGTGTGGGTGTCTGCTGGGGCTTAACTTTGCATGCTACAAATAATTAAAGCAGAAAAGAAGGCGCCACAAACTGAATGCTACAGATAGAAAGGGAGAGCTAAAGCAGCAGAAATAGGCAGAGAGAGAGAGAGAGAAGAGAGAGGCAGAGAGAAACAGCTAGCTGAGCAGCTGGATGTGTCATCGTCATCTTCTCATAAAAGTCGCCCGCTGCCTTTGATGCACTCCGCAAGGAGCACATAGCACATAGCACAGCCCTAGCCACAGCCATAGAAGCATCTACCACATCTTTTACAAAGTGTCCACACGTTCTGAATGTGTGTGGTGTGTGTGTGTGTGTGCTCCCTAAATTGAATATTTTAATGCAAATTTAATGGCTGGGTTTTTGTGTCAGTGCTTACATTTAATTTTGTTCTCAAGTTTTTGAGGTGCCTTCCCCTGTGGCACTTGTCGGCGCTCTGCTCTTTAGTTGTACATCTCTTGTGTTCTTAGTTTAGTCGCTTAGAATTTAAGTACATGTCATTTGCAGGATAAAAGCGAGCAAACTTTATGACACATTTTCAGTGCCAGCTCATACTCTTTTATTTTTAAAGGTTTTTGTGGGTTCACCTGTTTCGTTTATTTTTTAGATCTTTCTGTTTGCTTTTAAATAGCTTTTATATAATTTGTAGTACATGTTTGTATTTTTTTGTATCAAATCATTTAAACAGTTCCTGTGACTATCTCTCGTTTCTGCCTCTCGCTACACTCGCTTGTCGTTAGTTATTCCAGTTATTGGCATGTCCCTCACCATTGTCTCTCGCTACTTCTTCTATCGTCCCGCCACTTCCTTATACAGCCTCTCGCTGCTGCTTTTCGTTACCTTCTTTTGATACCGATTCTCATTATTGTTTTTCGTTTTTTGTCGTTCTTTTCTGATGTCTCGTTTTTTGTATTACATTACATTACATGTCTCGTTAAAATTTACATTTGCTGCCTTCCGCTATTGTTTCTCATTTCAGTCTCTAGTTACCATCATTCATTGCTGTCTCTCGACTTTGTTACTAATAACTGACTCTTATTTCCTTGGTCTCTCGTGAATTTTTCTCGTTATTATCTCTCGCCATTGTCTCTTGTCAGTGTCTCTTGTTATTGTCTCTCGTTGCTAAATCTGCTTGCTGTATTACTTGACTATTTTGTATTTATATCGCTCGTTACCATGTTTATCTCAACCTAATTTTTTCTCTCGCTAAACTTATTTATTTGCTCCGAACCTTTCACATTAAAAACGTTGCTAAGTTTATTCTTAGTAGAATTCTTCTATATAGATACTCCGTTAAATATTTCCCTTACTTATATCTATGTATATAATTGTTCGTTCTTCTTTTGTTTGCAATATCTGTCTCTAACGATTTAATGCAACTGTCAGCCGTATTTTTTTATTGTGCTTATTCCATTCGTTGAAACTTGAACACATAAATTGATGTGCCCTTTTTATGTCTCTGTTCCGGCCTCTAGTACACTAGTAGACTTGTCCTCCTTTGGCTCCTGTTGCCCACAGTGCCAGATAACTTCTATTATCGTATTTTTTCTGTCGAGCAATCTATCTGTCAATGTGGTACGGTTCCTTTTTCGCTCAATATCCCATCACCTGCAGCACGCGACACTCGTGCTACGATTATGCAATATCCCGATAGTCTCCGGGCGAGACCCCAGCGTACAGTGTGTACGGACAGAGAGAAAAAGAGAGAAGCAAGAGAAAAGCTACTGAAGTGTCACATGAAACGCGTTTAATTGCATTTTTTGTAGCCCCACTTTTTGCTGGTGCTGCCATCAACTGTTTGCCATTGTCGGCAAACAGACGACAAACAGATAAACAAAGTGAGGCTCAATAAAACGGTTGCAAAATGGTTCCATCTTCCATCTTTCATCTCCGGCTGATTGGGACTCCTACTACATGCGGCCACTGGTTAGGTCAGGTCGTAAATTTAATAGCCATTGGGCTCGCCATGGATCGTTTGATTTATGCGATTCGCCAGACAAACTTGGCAAAGTTCTTTAAATGCCATAACTTACACAAACTTTTGCGCTCACTGTGCACCTCATTCCCATAACAAGTAAATATACTTGATGATGGCTGCTCGAATAATGAAATACCCTGGCAAAATACACAAACTTGTTTATGCAATTTTAATAGGTTCTTAATATTAAGACAGAATAGGATTTATGTTATATATATTAGTTTTTATAGTAATGTAAATTGTTATAAGTTAGGTTTTTTTTATTAATTTAAAATAATCCTAAACAGTCGTCCTCCATTTTCACATTAATTAAAATGGCTTAAACATTCCGTAAACATTGTTCGCCAGGGTGATTTGTCTCGAGACAAATCCTCAAATATCAATCAAGCATATGTAAAACAAGAATTTTCCCAGTTTAGGATGATTTTGATGGCTTATGACAATACCACACAGTTGTACAATATTGTTACTTTAAACTATTATTCATATAGACGAATCATAGAAAATAATAAGAAGAACATTTGACTTTTAACTTTGCATTAAATTATTGATTTTTAAACAATTAAACAGTCGTCCTCTATGTTTACTTTACTTAAGAGTGACGTTTTAATTATTATACATAACACATAATCCTAATGCTCCTTAGAGTCTCCCAACTCCTTAACAATAATTAATATACATTTTTTAATAATTAATGTCCTTCATAGTTGATTGCAAACAATGCATTCGCAGTGTGAAGCTTTTTAGCTTATGCCTTTAGGCTATTTGTTGCATAAAATATTAACTACATGAATGCATAGGCCTCGAGTGCTTATGCTGTGTAGAGTATTAAAAATTAATTCGATATTAGGCAACACATGGCCAAGGTATAAATCACGTATACGCCGCTTGGTGCGTGCCACAGAAACTGCGGTCGTCTTTCTGGGCGTTCCATAAGCGACTTTGCATTGTTTGCGGGCCATAATTTAACACATTTTACGGCTGACGGAACACGCTAATAAGTCCGGTTAACCGACCACGAATCCGGCACCCAATGTACCAAGTCGCCCGCACACACGCTAATGGCAAATCGCGAACGCATTTTGTGCTTAAATTATTTAGCTCTGCAAATTGATGCTGCGAGTGTGGCCTGAAACACTTGACTGCTGCAAATTGTTGCAGCTGCATTTTGCTGTTCGCTGGCTTTTGTTGGTTTCCAAAGTTTTCGAGTTGAAAGTTTTCTGCAAATTGTCGTCGTCGAGGCGTGCAACTCAGCTCTGAAGTGCCGCCAAAGGTAGCCGAGTATTCGGAATGAAATTTTGTTAATGACTCTATAAACATTTGTTGCACAATGTGGCATTGTTTCAGAAACCAGTACGTGACGATTCAAACGAAAATATTCGCTTCAAGCTAAATTTCAGTTCAAGATATTCTAAACTTTGTTTTTGGTTTTTACTAAGTTTTCTTGGGCTAAAGCGTATCTGGAATTATTAATTCGAATTATCTAAGATCTTTGAAATTGTCTTTTCCAAACAATGTTGGTACCTTTATCTCCGTATTTTATTATTTATATAACGATTTATTTTTATTATTATTCAAATACTATTTTTTATTGGATTATTAATTGTCGTAATTTATTATTTGCTTAATTATTAACCTGTACTAATGTTGGGGTAGAAACAAGTTTGTACAGCTCAAGCAAGTTGAGGCTAAAAGCAAGTAACAACGTTGCAGTCGAATGTACAATACTCTGTTCACAGTGTGATTACAGCAAAAATTACTAAAAAAAAAAAAAAAAAATACTTTTTGCTTATTGTGTAGGTCATTCTTAAGCTGCAATTCTAAAGAACGTTAAAAGTGTCGAACTTTAGAGGAAGACTTACTTAATCTACCTGCCAACTTTTGGAACTCCACAATTTCCAGATATATAGCTTAATGCGACCGTTGTACTGAACTTATATACTCTTTTTTGCCTTCTGAAGAGAGTTTAATAAGCATTTAATCGGCTGTTTCTTGCTTTGATCGACAATTCTCGTTCTGGTTTTTGCATCTCAATTGACGCCTGACTTTGTTTTGGTCTTAACTTGTCGCTAGGCATTAGCTTCGGTTCTTAATTCGCTTTTCTCTTCGCGCTTCACCAAACGCGCAGCAACTGATAAAATCGCAAAAAGCTTTAAGTTCCACTCTTACTTTTTCTTGCTTAAGTTTTTTTCTTACGCCTTTTTGTTTGTCCACGGCTTGATTCGTGTTAAACTTTTTTTCTAGCTTAGCTTCTCCCTCATTATCCAGTTTACACTATTTATTTTGCTTCTTTTTTTTTTTGCCATTTTTCTCACTGTATATTGGTTGATTTCTCTACTCACTTTAAACCTATTTTTATTGAATTTTTTGTAAGTCTGCTTCTCGCTTTACTTCTCACTTCACTTTGTAATTCCTTGCCCGAGGCACATTTTAAGTTGAATAGCCATAAGCTGGCAATTTCCATACAATACCTGGCATTTATGAAATTGACAAGCAGCTTGCGGCTAACTTTGCGAGCCTCATCAAAGTCGTTACACAAAATAAAATGAAAGAATATTATCGCATTTATACTTGAGCTAACAAGCCAAAATTGTGGCTCAAAGCTATTTTATTTTTCTTCTATATGATTCAGAAGCTGCCCCAGTTGGACACATTTTGGCTAATGCCAATTATATTAACAATTTTAGACGACGCCTTTGGGCTGCACAGAAAGATGAAAAACTGAAATGAAACCACAAAATGATGCTGAAAATTGTGTCCAGGCGCAAAGTAATTTTCAAGTGCTGGGAAAATGTTTGATATACGCTCGGTACTTGATAACAAATAAAATATATATATATATATATATTTTTTTTTAGCCAGACTCGTCTGCACACTAGAGTGCATAAATACATATAACAAATATATGCTTGTTTTCTATGGCTGACTAACTGCCTGACAGCAGCCGGCTGCCGGTTGACAATTTGTTTTCGTCGGACTGGCGAGAACAATAACAGCAACAACAGCAACAGGACGCCAACAACAATCAAGAAAGAAAATCACTTGACTTTTCCTAGTTGTCCTTGTCGCTTGCAGGGCTCGAGAAGGCACCAGCCTGGGAAAGGGGGAGCGTTTTAGAGCGGGGAACTTAGGATTGTGTAACTGGGGGCGGGTGTCAAAAACTTGAGCGCCTGTTGACACACACGCGAAACACTCGAGCGCTTGTAGGGAGGGGGGAAAGGAAAACTGCAGACCGTGTGGTGTAGGGCTTGGCGGCTTGGAGGGGGAAAGCAGCCGAGGAGGGGACGGGACAACCGCTTGTAACCGCCAAAAACATTTTGCTAACAATTTATGTCCGTTGCATGTTCTCCGCCCGAAGCTGAAAGATAAATTTTTGCTACTTTTTCAGTTGCAGCCACTGTGCCACATCCTCGGCTCCTGCTGCTCCTGCTGCTCCTGCGGCTCCTGCTGTGTCTGTGCTTAATGGCACATCCTATTCTCCGGGTCACATGTCAGCTGATGGCGTCTCTAACCAGACGCCTGCAATTGCTGCAAGCAATTAGTTTAGAATTCTGTTGCGTTCAGCCGAGGTCCAACTAGATTGCAGCCACTTCTTATACATGTCCTTAACACGAAAGTAGGCAACCGGGTGCTATAAAAATATATGGAGATGCCTGAATGCCAAAGCGGCCCCTTCTCAGGCAGCCCATATAATTGTAATTTTTATATTTTATTTTTTTTTCAAGTTTTAAGAATTGCAGAAATGCACTTAGTGAATTTTGTGTAATTGTAATTATTTTATTTAAACTAACATAATATAAGTGGAACTTAATGGATTGATAAAATATATTTAATATCTTGCATCTGACAAGAGAAAAATTGTTCAGAATTCCAAATTTCCATATCGAATTTTCCTCGCAATATTTTTCACATCAATTTTGTGGTCAGACACTTGCTATCCATAACCAATTTTTGCATTTTCTGAACTTTTCGTTTGGCCCAATAATTCCCAAATAGTTTCTGGCAATTAGAGCTTGTTCTGTTTGCTAGAAACATGCTCACTTTTTTCTGACATCAAAAGGACACTGCTGGGCGGCATGTGGTAACAGGCAGTGACTGGGAAACCTACAGTAAAACTTTTAATTAAACCAACTTTAAGCTTTTAGTGCTGCTGGTCAGAGCTGTCAACATATAAGCACAGCAGGCAGGACACATTTTTTACAACGGGAAACTGGGGAGCGGCGAGGCGAGGTATCTGGCAAAATGCTGTTGAGGCACAGGCCAACATTAAATCTGGGCTTTAACAACAAATTTCGCCATTAACACTTTGGCCAGTGCTTAAAGCAGATGTAATGTGAAAAAAGAAGCAAAAAATCAAGAGCCCGCAGGCAACACAGCTGCTCAGCTGCTCAGCAGCTTGGCTTAAAGCCTAAAATCCTTGGCCAGGAGCTCCATAGCACTGTGGAGCGGCAACCGCTGTCAGCTGTCCAGCGAAGCGACAAAAAATGATGTGCATACATTGTGAACGGAGCTGGCCATTTGGCCAAAGGAAAGCAGCAGTACACGGAAAAGCTGGCCAACTAGTAGCCGGTTCGTCCCTTTTGTATTTTCAGTTACACCTACAAAAGCGACAGCTGTGCATCATTGTCCACGCCCCCCGCTTCTGGCTTTGTCGTTGGTGTCAGATTCGAGTCTGGTGGGTGGGGAACGGTTCGGCTCGCTGGACATGGGAAGTCAACTCACAGCAATGCCGTTGATTAAGGCCGAAGTTCGGTCTCCACCTTTTGGGAGCTCATTTTGGGTAGCAACTTTTTGCTTGCGGTTTACAGCTGTCTGTCCTCTGTCAGACCCGCAGAAACTGAGGGTCTCAGCCCATTTGACAACCTCAATATTGTCTACTCTCCTATGTTGCGGCTCTTTTATTTGAGTTTGGTATTAGTTCATGATGATGTGACAGTCATTCGGGTTTGATGATGTCTATAATATCAAAATATCATTTCGTAGCGAAACTATCGCATGCGATAATTTTGACCCTTACAGCTATTATTAACAGCTCTGTTAGTGCTGGTTTGTGTCCGCGCTAAGGGCAACAGCGTCTGTTAATGCTTGCCGTGCGTGTTCTGTTACTTAACGAGTTCCGTTAACTGCGAAGTAGGAAAGAATTAGGCAAAAATAAAATTCAACAAATAAATAAGTTATTCTATTAACCAAAACATATTTTGTTTTATATAGTTGATTTACGTTAGGCTTTTTGAAAGAGATAGTAAATAATTGATTTTGATTTTGTTTGCCATAATTTCTTAAAACATATTTGAAATAGTAAATAAAAATAAAAAAAATGTTGCTTAATTATTTCATATAATTTTTTATATTTTTTTAGATACACTTTATGTATATATGCATGTTAAATATACACTTACACTATACTACAAAATTAAAACCAAATGGGAGATTTTGTTGATTACAAAATTGTTTATTAATTATATATTTAATTAAATATTGAAAAATGGAAAATTCGCCAAAACCAGCATTAAGTTTATAAATAACAATAATACTATTCTTTCCGTCCTCTGTCCAACGCAAATTATTTTGTTTTGCAAATATTAATCAATTTCCTTAAATTTCTAAAGATTGATTAATATATTTATTTCAGTATTTTCACTTACCAACATTTCTCCGAAATGTCTCCTCCGCACTGACGGCGTCTTATGCCATTTAATTTATCTGCTAAAACCGGCAATAAATACGCTTAGTTAAACAATTCGCTGTTAACAAAAATTAATTGTCCTACAACACGCAGCATTTTCTCACTGCCTTTATTCACTTTTCACACCCATCCCCAAATTCCGGGGCCAAAAAAAATTTGATACGCTGCTTTTATTTATGACGAGGCGAGCCAACAAAAAATAGGGGAAAATAAAATCCGTCTTCACTAAATAAACAAAGCAAAAGTTTCATAAATTACAGCGTGGAAGCCGGTCAAGCAGGCTCGCGAGAGAGAGAGAGAGAGAGAGAGAGAGAGAGAGCAAGATGGGGTGTGAGAGTGAAATAGAGACTGCGGGGGAGAGGGAGAAGCAGCGCGTGGGGCAGCTGCGTGCTTGGCTCAGCTGTTTTTTGTGAATTTCGCTTTTGGCTTGGCATTTTTTAAGTTTTCGGGCGCGCCGCGCCCTTTTATTTTTGGCTGCATATTTGGCTCTCTGGCCAGACGGAGGTAAACAAATGTATTTTGGGCCGTTTAACAGCGACGACAAAGAACCGTTTTATAGCAGGCTTTCAGGCGGCGCTGTTAAAACTCAGACACGCTCTTTCACTCTCATTATGTTACTCTCTCTTGCTCTCTCTCTCTATTGATTCGTTGTGCACACTGCGCGCATGCGTCAGCTGAGCTGTAAACGCCAGACACCGGCCATAAACATACAGGGTGTTCAGCAAACCAAAACAAACCTTCTGCAACCCCTAAACCAAACCCGCATAAACAAACGCAAAGCTTGCAAACAAGCACTGGGCCACTAAAGCCAAGCGTGGTGGGCTGAGTGAGGGGGTGGGCTGGTAGAGAGTGCGCGAGGGAGAGAGAGTTCAGCTTTGCAGCTTTTATAGCATCGGGTAACATTTCGCTAACTGTTGTTCTCTGTTGGCTTTGCAGGGGTGGTATGTGGATAAATTTTAGCCGCCATGGATCCCAGTGCTCTACAAAACATGGATCGGGACGCATTAAAGAAGCAAATCGAGAATATGAAATATCAGGCCTCCATGGAGCGCTGGCCGTTATCTAAAAGCATTGCTGAGTAAGTATACAAATAATAAAAAAAATAACAAGTCATTAATGTGAACAAGTGTTTATACTAGAGTGCAAAAGTTAATTGTAATATATATAAAAACAACACGCACAACAATTTTTGACTGTCTGCCAAAACGCGTGTGCTAAATGTCTGAGTGTGCGTGTATGAGTGTATCGCTCTGTACGTGTGCATGTGTGAGTGTGTGTGTGTGTGTGTGAGTTTCTCTTGCGAGTTTACCAAAAAACCGTTGCGAACTCAGGTTTGTCTAGACGCGCGTCCCAGGCAGCAGTTTGATGCTGCCACCCAGTTGACACAGTGCTTGCCTTAAATATTCATACACGTGCCTCACCCGAAGACCAAGACTGAGCGTCAACACCTGAGCTGAAGTGTCCGTCCGGCTGCGTTGTTTGCATTTGCTAAATATTTACATAAATATAAAGTTGTTGCTGTTCTTGTTGTTGTTGTATTTTTGTTGTTGCCGCGGTTGCTCATCTCCCCACAATAAGCGACTTTTGCCTTTCAAACTGCCTTCAGTTAACTGTCTTTATTCATATTTGTATGTATATGAGTGTGTGTGTGTGTGTGTGTGTGTGTGTGTGTAGACATTGACTAGACGAAGTTCCGTGGGGCAGCAACAATTTCTTTGAGCGAATACCTTTGAATATACTCGTAACAGACTGTCAAAATGGGACAATGCTAAAATCCGTCGGTAATTTGATTTCTGTCGTGAGCTCGTTATTTATTCGTTTAGGCATAAAAATAGGCTACCAATAGATACAAATGTATCTTAAACATATTTTTATTTCAAATCTAAGAAGCCTTCGAAAAACTTGATGTACTGCATCTATTAAGATTGCGTTAATAATATATAACATTAAGCAAATTAAGATATCCAGTTAGAAGTCGACAACTTTTACCCCATAAAGCATATATATATATATTCTTGATCAGGTCGCTGAGCTTAATGGAACGATACGCATAAATCTGTCTGTTTATTTGTTGTGTAAACGCGGTAAACTCAGAGAGTAAGGTCCAAAGATATTAAATATTGAATGCAGTTGCTTAAATAATATAGGAAAATTAAATAACAATAAGTTTCTTTGACTCAAACCCTTCAAACTTACAGATTTGTCGAGTCGAGCACGTAATTATCAGAGATTAAAAGAGATGAAAAAATATCCATTTAATAGTATGTGTTTTTACCTCTTATATAGTGTCATGAGTTGTTCCATATAAATATTTCTCTTCGCGGATTTCCGCGACTACGTTGTTTAATTTAGCTGGGCGCAACTAGGTTCTGAACTTCTGTCCCCCTCTGTTTCCGTCGCTCTCGTATTCTGTGCCAGTCGCTGTATCTAATACGAACCGCACATTTTCCCGCTTTCCACATGCTTCTGCTAAAAATTGTTAATTGCCATTTTCATGGCTCGTGCAGCAAATGCCGCACATAAATCACAATAAATGTGACGCTCTCTAATGACCAAGTTGTAATATTGTTGAACCAAAAATAAACAGCATTCGCATTGTTGGCCAACTGTGACTGCGTTCTAAAATAAACAGACAGTTGGATTCAGAGTGAAGGATTTAGTTAAGCATTTAGTCAGCAGCTAATTATGAATAATTAATTAACGTAAAGCAGCGCGGATTTAGGCAACCCGATACCTTAACCCCTTGGCGGCGGCATACGTGGGGCTCACTCGAGGCCAAAATGTGTGCATCGCTTTTCATTACTCATTAACCCCATTCCATTAGAAGCCTCCTGTCATCCGAACCGCACTGCTTCTGCAGTTTTTCTAGACGCAGCTCCGAATGCTTGCCAATTAGCGATTCGCCCAGCTTAGAGCCGGGCTGTTTATTTGGCACCTCAGCTTTTTAGACTCGTTGCCGCATTTTTAGCGATTTGCCTCATTTAGAATCTCGGCCTTAGTTTCAGCTTTGTCTCAGGTGTTAATTTCTAAAAGCAAATCTATTTATCATAATTAGGCTGATAAACACGCTCAATTCTGTGTGGCTATCTGTTTGTCACTGTCACGAACTTGAAATCCATTTAAAAATAAAATTTATCAACCAACTGTGAATGCCTTTGCCTTTTTAGGCTGATTTATCTTTTTAAGCTTGCGTTTTGCAATTGGGTCCATTTTTTGACTGAAATACATGCGTATTTACCCAAAACAACTTTAACCAGCATTTTATTTTTCTCCATTTTATTTGATTTCGACTGACCACGGCGAGTTATAGCTGGTATATTCAGTAAATATGTATTTAAACATATAAAATTGAACAACAAATTTGATTTAATATTGAATGACATAGAGGTAAATAGAACATAGCAAAAAAATTAATATTCAATATTTAATATTTATTGAAATAGAAAATCTTGAATAGTCATATGTGTACAAAGTATTTATAACACAAGAAATATTATTGAACTTTTTTGTTCTTTATGATGGAGTATAGTTATTGTATATTCAACTCATTATGCATTTATTTTTCTTTTCACATTGTCGAAAATTTGTAAATGGCAAATACCGCAGCACGTATTTTTGTGATTTATAAAGTAAAGTAAAATACAAGCTGTCAGGAATGTTAAATTTGAAGTGAGGAGTAAACATGGCATTGTTCCATTTCATTTATCAAAGTCCAACAAGGATGTTTGTTAAATATAGAATGAAGTTGAGCACTTGCAAACTATTTCTTTTGTCAAATTTCATGAATTGTTTAAATTTTCATAAAACTCGAAATGCCAAATAAAAACAATTGCTTTGCATTATATAGAAAAAAAAAACGCCTTCGCAAAATATACACAACTTAAAAGTCAAACTTTCGAGTACAAACAAAAACAAATTTTGGTAAAGACGAAAAATGTATTTGTTCTGTTCGATAATCGATGTAAACCAAACTCAAATACGTACAGTAAAACTTTTAACAGCATTGACAGCCAAGCATCAACAGCATCAACAGCAACAACAACAACAACAGCAAATGCCATTTAACAACAATAAAATGACAAATGCAATTTTATGGAACAATTTGTAGTCGATTCTCGTAGCACTTAGCAAAAGCATCAACTCAATTTCACGAAACATCAAACATTTGTCACTCAATCAGCAGCAAAACGAAGCAAATTAGACAAACTCGCACATGCACACACACACACACACACACACATATGAACAGTGGTCAACTTTACAAAATCAAAGTCAATTAAATTTTGAGATGCGAAATCGAGGCGCATGATTGATGGACAAATTGTACAGACTGACCACTGTGGCCAAGAGAAATGAAGAGCAGAGGCGGGGGAAAATGTGGTGTGCGTGTGTGTGTGTGTGTGCGTGCTGTAGGCATCTCGTTAAGTGCAGCAAACACCGCACATTACGGCGATTTGGTGCAACCGAGCGGCAGCCGAACACGCATCAACGAAATGGAACCCAATCTTTCGTCCACATCCGCTGCCTCTCCCGCTGCCATCGTGATTGATTGACACTTTGTGTTCTGGTTGTAACCACACACACACACACACACACACACATCGACACACACGCGGAGAGCAACCTGCGTGACAGCTCCTGCAAGGCACGCCTGTCTAGAGGCTGGCCATTCGGGGCGGTTGTCCGTAACGAAATGTTGCATGCCTCTGGGCGCACATATCACAACCTCCCGGGCATGTATATTTCACCTTAATGATAAGTCCAAGTTTTGCGGCTGGCTTTGTTTTTCCTATTACGGCGGTTGCTAAACTTTGCCGGCAGCGGCAGCGTCCCCGCCTTCTACCAAAAACTTTGCCGTGGACTCCAGGTGGCAAAAAGTTTCCACGTGGAAGCCTCTCATAAAATCTCAATGCGCCCGCAAAACTCTGCGCTCGAGTCCTAACTGCTTGCTGCTTACTTTGCGGGGGTTGAGTTGGTGTGCGGAGAGGGGTATCTCCATGTGCATATAAATCTGTTGTGCATTTTAATTTACCATCAACAACAAGTGCAAATTTATTTTCGGCTACGTTGTATAAATAAAACAAGTCAGAAACTATAACAGGCAGCTGCTTACTTATTGCAGCTGATCGAAGAGCGCATACCCTTCAAGTGAGAACGTTTTCTTCTTGCAACTGATTGAAGAGCACATACCCTAAGGGTAGTGCTTGAGCGGGGTTATCTCCCGCTCGAATAGCAAACAATTTGAAAAAACACAGCTAATCTACTCTTAGTATTTCATTGAAACTAAATTAAGTTGAGTAAAAATAATCGTAATACTTAATTTATACTGTGCTCAAAATTGTCAGATTAGTAATTATCTCTGAATGTATAAGCAATCGCACTCGCAAATAGTTCTGGCTTAACCATTTCTAATTATATATAAATATACTCTACTATAGTATATTTTAAAAAGTTTTTCAACCGGTTCTTCCTAAAGCAGACACTGAACACTTAGACCGATTTGATACGGATTTGTAAACATTTTAGGAGCTCGTAATTGTTTACATATATCGAAAAAATTGTTACGTGATGATATCAAACACAATCAGGAGAGTTACAAATAAAAAACTAATTTCTTGTGTATAGCTTGCTATAGTTATTTATATAAATTATAGAGAAGTCCGATGCTGATAAGACCTTGTTCGAAAAGCAACATACATATATATATTTGCTTAAAGGATTCCGAGAAGTCTACCTCTATTTCATTTCTTGAAAATGTACTCCCTACAAAGTTAAAAATGGTTCATTAAATATCGTTTCTAACAACTTTCTAATCTGATAAACAGCATATTTTAGTGATTGTGCTTGAAAGTAGTGATTCCTTGAAATGAAATGAATAACTATTATAATTCCCTTGTAAAACTATTCTTAAACTACCCCTGAACAATTACTTACAAATATTTATAGAAAGTTGGTTCTTAAAAGGGAGGTACGCCCACTAAAATATTCAGTATAGGGTATAATATATGTGAATTTGGCATTTCGAGCAGAAAATTGTCTTACTTTAAAAAGGGGCAGGAGGGCAGGAACAGAGGGAGGGGACCAGCCAGAGCAATGAACATGGATCGAATTTTTGGCATTTCATTTTTCATATATGCCGGGTGGATTTTCCTCTACTTTTCTTTTCTTTTCGCTTCGTATTTTATTTTTCCTTCATATTTTTATGATATTTTATATGTTGGAGGCGCAACAACAACGAATATGGCTGCAATTTATGGTTGCTGTTGTCGCCTTTGTTGCGGTTTATTGTGGTTATAAATTTGGAACTGCGAGTGCGACTCGCAGCGGATGCATTCTACGTAGGGAGGGTATGGAGGCAGGTTAGGGCCCGTGCCCCTTAAAAGCTCAATTGGCGTTGGGTTTGCTGCAGCAGCGCCTGATTTAATGCGCCCTATAAAAAATATTGCATCAAACATAAAATTAATCCATATGCTTTTCGTTTGCAACCTTTTTTATCGGATTAAATCACGGCGATTTATTTTTACTTTTATTTTAAAATTTTTGTGGCTCCCATAAATATTTTAAAAGGCTGCATATTTTGATTTGATGTGTTTAAGAATATAAAAGCAGTTGTTATTCGTGTGTCCATAAATAAACTTGCATAGCTTAAGATCCCGATTTTCAATTATTGAATAATCTATTATAATTTAATTATAAAGTATTGTGAGATTATTTGCCAACAGCTAGAGTTATGAACTGCCCGAAGGTCAGATGGCTTCGCTTCGTGGTCCATTGAGCGTAATTTCAAATATTGTTTGCTCAGTCAATATGCGAAGTGCCATCAAAATGTTGCCGTAGTTTGCCAAATGATATTCATGAATTTAGAACCTCAATAGTTATGCGTGAGAATATATTTTTCTATTCAACGAAATGCATATATACTAAATGTGTTCAATATTTACAGAAGCTTATTACAGTAAAATTCGCATAAATGTAATTAAAACGTAATTAACTACATTGAATGATTATTGATTTTCACTAATTGCCCCTTCAGACCATTTTTCCGTGCAACTGTCAAAATGCTTTATGAACAAATTACTCTGCGGTCAATCGAATGCGCCATAAATTTGACAGATACATATTTAAGTGTTGGCAGCTTAATAGAATTTTAATTAAAACGCCTTGTACTCAATCATAGAGCAAAAAAATGTGTACTATTTTCTGTTCAACACAAAACACAATCGCCACATGTAAACTCGATATGCTACCAAACATATTTGAATATTTGATAACAAAAGCTGCATTAATATGGTAATTCTGTCAGATACAATTTGCTGCTGTTCACTGGTCAAAAGAGCATAATTTTATATTCGCTTTACATTGAATTTCTGATAGAAATGTATTTTTAATGTAGTTTAAATATTTAGTTATTCAAATGGAATATATTATAAAATAGCACTATTAAATTATGAGCTGCGCACAGAATGTGGTTCATTCAAATATTTCTTTGTTTGCTTTTAGTGTGCGCACTAAAGATTGCCCACCTTATAAACTCTTAAATTGTTCTAAATCCTTGTACATTTAAACTTCGAATTTCTAAAGCTTTTAGCTATTATTTAGCTGACTTGGCAAACAAAAACTGTGTGAGCATTTTAAGTCAGGTGAAGTTCACGTATATTAATACCAAAAGCAGGTAAAACTGTCAGATACAATTGTTTAGTGCTCATTAGTGCTTATTTTAAATCAGCTTGGATTTTAAATATAATAAAGCTTAAAATAAAATATATAGCTTTTCAACATTTTGGTTATTATTATTTGTATTACATTTTGAGCAGCACAAGGAAAGGGTCTGCATTTCAGATTTCCATTCTAGTTGGCTAAAATACTTTCCCTATCATAGTTCCTATCTTCTTAAATCTAAATCACTGTGTGATGTAAATAGGAATTTTTACAATTGTTTCAGCTTTTATTTAGCTGACTTGGTATTTAAAAGCTGTGAGTCAGCATTTATAGTCTGGGAAACTGCACGTAGTTAGCTGCATGGCCAGCTGCAAAAGTAGACCACTTTTAATAAAGGCAATAACAATATGAGCGACAGCAAAAACAATCTTGTTTTGTTTCAATTGTCTGTTGCCGGAGAGTGGAGCCGGTTTCTGGCCAACTAAAGACGCGCAACTGCGCCAAAAGTCGCAGCCGCAAAGCTGTTGTTGCCATTGTCACGGCACATTAAACACACGCGCCAGCACACGTACACACACACACACGCACACATTTGGTTCGTTCGCTGACAGAAGCTGGAATCCATAGCACACTTTTGGGCGTCAGCAGTGAAGCGTGCAAGTCAGTTGGCTTAGTTTTGCCTACCACTAGCCATTAGCGAGTGCAATTGTCCTTGTTGGACGCAGAGTCAGGTCAGCTAATTGGGGTTGTCATGCTGGGCGTGGCGTCTTTAAACTGGTTGTCTAACGGTAGCCCGCCCGAATGGCTGCTAAACTTTAAAATGGCGTCGCCGCGCAACATGCAAATTAATTGGCATAACAGTTCACAATGAAAAGAGAAGGATATGGAAATTGTTTGTGTTCTTTGTCTGTGTCTGCCCGCCCTTTGCCCAGCTTTGTCTGGCTTTTGTTTGCGCTGTTCCTGCAGGGGCAGAGTGCGGGGGTTGGGTGTGGCCAGTGAATTGGATTAGCGGTTTATTCAATTTAATTTAAATGCAAAACATTTTATAAACCGCTGACTTTTTGTGCCAAAGGTCGAGCAAAACCAAAAGGCAACGTGCGTAAAGCAAGCGAAAAGATTTTCGTACTGGTGGGGCGGGCTAACATTTGAGATGTGTAAAGTTTGTTCAACAAAAAGAAATTGAATTCCTCGATTGGCAAACGAAACGTTGAGTGTAGTCCCGCACTCTTGAGCAGCAGTTTTCCGCTACAGCCTTGCTGCAAAGAAAAACTCCCTGCGCATAACAATATAGTTATAGCAGCTATTGTAAAATATTCTGCCGATTGCTGCGGGCAAATTTACTTTTTACAACAGTTTTAAAAATGCATCTTACATTCAAGTAAAAGAGGGAAGATGCCAAGAGAATGCTTTAGCAAAATATAAGCAATTTTTAAATTTAATCTATACTATTTTCAAGCTTCAATAACAATAAAAAATTTAAAATGTATTGCTGGCGAGTACTGCCAATAAAATATGAAAAGTTTTTCATTAAATTTGATTTCAAAGGAAAGTCAATAAATGTTAAATGTAAAACTCGATCAAAGCGCATACAGAGAGTTTTCTAAGCCCACATTGAAAACTTCTTCAATAACAAGCTTTCACAAAAGCTTTGCTCATAGAAACATTCTCGGAACAATGGCACCTACGACTTTTCCCGGGAAGTGACGCTGAATGGCGACTGGCGAGTGGCGAGTGGTGTATTAACAACTTGGCAGGGCAAATAAATTACTCGAGGAATATGACAAACACCTGCTGATTGCTTTATGTCTACCCCAGTTCTATACACAGCTCTGTCACACTACCCCAAGCCTGCCTTCAATATCCTTCCCCGCCTGCAACGTTTCGCTTGGCGTCTTGTCAGCTATTTATGAGCGCTTTTCACATTTTATTTTGCATACAGCCCGGCGCTGGCTCGGCATCTTCTTTTCTTTAGCGCTCCTTGTTGTAACTGTTGTAACTGTTGTTGTTGTTGTTGACACTTTTAATGTTGATTAATGGCAGCACAGCAAAGTATGCCATAAAACATGCCACACATATAAATGAATTGTAATGGCAACGCCAGCAGCCAATTCAAGTGCAGCCCAAGCAAAATGCTTGCTTCTATAGATCATACTTGCAGGCACTCCCAATCCAGTTGCTTGTCATACATTATGCACACCCTCACCCTCACACCCACACCCACAACCGCACACACACACACTCGCAGATAGCTTTGCTTATCTGAATACCAGACACATTAATCTTGCTCTCTGCGTATTTGTGAATTTCAACTATGAATTATGATGCCTGCGCCTAAATGTCAGCTAGGAGATTTTTTATTGTGAAAATTGTAACGAAATTTTGTTACAATTACAGATTGAATTAAAAACGTATTGCCACAGTAATAAACATTCTGAAGTACAAAAGCCCATCCCCTAATAAAATGTGCTCATGTGCAATAGAAATTATCTGCTAATAGAGAAAAAAATTCGTTTTACAATTTAAATTCAATCAATTACACAAAATACCATAGCTGTAAAAAATGGTCGCCAGATCGGTTTCCGGTTCGAACCGACTTCCTGTTTGAGGCTCAGTTGAGCGCAGTTTTTGACCTGTCATATGTTTTTACAGTTAATAAAAAACTTTCATTTTATAATTGCCCGTTCTACTAAACATATGCCGTGTCGTACATATTTTCGTATTGAAATTGCGGCCTGTATTTGATCTTTACCCGAAAGTGGCAAAATCTACCAATATGATTAGAACGCAAGTTGCTTTGAAAAATGTATTCTTTTTGAAGAAAAAAAAGTGATTCGGTCCGGCTCTCGCTTCAGCTTTTTTTTTGCTGCATTATTACACACATCTATCAAATAGTTGTGCAAATATGCGGGCTTCTTACTCTTGTGGGTTAAAAGCAGCTCTTACAAAAAAGCACAATTAAGATTTATTGCGCCAGAGTTTTACAAATGGTTTTTCGATAGTTTGTAGATTAAATAATAAGAGTCATTATATCTTTTTGTTCTGGCTAATTCATCCCCAATTAATTGCTCAATTAAATCCCCAGCACATGTATTCGGCATAGAAATTCGGAAATCCGGTAGCTAAAAAGTATGCTACAAATAAAAATACCGAAAGTTATCCGATTCTCTTTCATTGTATTTGTGTTATCCTATCTGTTTCTGTGGGCGTACTCGCCGACTGCAAAAGCCAATTAAGCGGTTGTCTATTAGAGGAGCACGACACGCTTAAAATCCAATGCAACGCATACCAAGTCACGCCCCAGTTCTCTGCAATTACGCCCAGTCCAGAGTTGAGGAGTGCATCGTCGCCTGGTCTGAGTTAGTTGAATGATTGAGCAATTGGCTTGAGGGTTGCAACTGCCGCCACGTAGAAGAGGAAGAATGCGAAGCTGTGCCACAAGCCAAAGAATAAGATGAAGATGCCACGCAGCTCAACTTGGGCTGCTTAAAGCAAAAACTATTAAGCTTGAAACATTATTCAGCCAGCAAATGAGCTCTTTAATTGTCAAGAGTGCAGGAGAGGGCGAGAGAGAGAGAGAGTGGCCTTTAAGCTTACGCTCATTAGGCTCGTTGGCTCTCATTCTTATTGCGTAATTTATTAAAACAAATATTACACCAAATTTCGTGCTATAATAAAATCACGAGCCAATTAACATGCTAATTAAAGGACCCTTAAAGCCGCAGGCTCGCGTTACAGTTAATTAGCTGATGGATTTCCGCCCTGTGCGTGTGTGTGTGTGTGATTTGACATGGTCAATATTGCATGCGGTTAATTAAAAAGTTATGACTGGCATCTGCTTGGTTTAGCTTAAGCTTAGCCTGATGTCAAGAGAGTCCATTGAGCTGAATACCCATTAAATAACTCGAGTGCTATAAATCTAATAGAATTTGTTTAACATATGAGCCAAACTATAAAGAACTTATTGGGTTGCCAGATGTTTGGTCTCAAGTACGAGAGCCAAATAAGTTGCCAGATGATTGGCATTAAGTGCTCATTTCAGATCTGCCCAAGCAATTGGGTTACTCCTCGTGATGTATTTGTAGGAACTTAACAATTACGATTATGGGGAAACTCCATTTGGCTTAAATAGCTAACATAAAAGTAGTCTCGCAAAAAACATAATAAAAGCATTTAACTTAAAAGTAATTTGTTATGTTCCATATACCAGAGACTCAAGTTGATTATTTGATATATAGAAATATTTATTTTTATGCAAAAATATATTCAATTTATCCTTCTAGCAAAATAATTTAAAATTAAATTAAAAATTCTTTTAAATTGTGTAATTTCCAAATTATCACCTTTAAATGCAGAGAGTTGGTAACCTTTAAAAAGCAGAAAATGTGGCAGAAATGTTGCTTTGATTTAAATCGTTTAAATTCCAACCTAATGTGGATATTATGGCTTCCCTCTCAATAAGCCCCATATATTTCCGACTGTAGTCTTTCCCCATTCTTCACAGCTGTCTTTGCTGTACTTTCTGTTTCAGCTTAACTAAGTAAGAAATTAAGATTTATATCTCTATTAGCTGGCCTTGCTTGGCATCGTTATATATGTATATGTGTCATTATTTGTACAATATTATTGCTTTTATTTTATTTGCTTTCTTTCCTTTAGCTTAAGCTGTCATTTATTTTAAGTTCTGCTGTCGTTCGCATTGTTAATAAAAACAGAAATTATGAGCACATGCGAGAGAGATGGAGAGACACAGCCTGAGTGGAAGGGCACAGAAATTGCCTCGGAAAAACTGCGACATTTTGGCGTTTCGATATTTGTTTTATTGCGATTACGCGCATTTTTTCATTGACACATGAGAGAAATGGCAGCAAATGGCAGCATCTGAGCGGATGGAGAAGAGGTCGCTGCACACACGTACACACACACACACACACAGATACACACTCACACACATCATGAGCATTGGCATAACTACAAACAATTTATGTGCAAACAACGGCTACGTCTCGTTACGTCCCCAACAGCCGCACTTCCTGCTCCACCTTTAGCTCAGGCTGTCTCCCCTACCGCTACCCTCCCTTCCCCTAGCCCTGCCTCCCCTTGTTGGCTTGTTGACTGCCATAGTCGTAATTGAATTTCGCTGCATGCGCTTTCCATTGCTCTTATTTCTGCTTTTCCGTATTTTCTGTTTGCCATATTTTCTTCTTTTTTTCTGCTCGTTTTGGCGATTGCATTTTTGACAGCCAACCAAATAGTGCCAGGACTTAAATAATAAATGAAATGACTTAATACCATATTAAAGCAACCAGCACCCGGTACCCAAAACAAGTTAATAATTCAGGTTTACGTGCGGTCCGTAAATCCCATGATGTCTATGCCTCGACTCTTCACCGGAAAAAAGGGTTGAAAACTCTGTTAGTGCATATATGAGCACATCTGGGGAATTCACGTTTACATGCCCGATTCATTCCTTTTTTATGGGTTAAAAGTATATTTACATTTAAATATAGTGTGGGAAAAAAATTATAGAGCTTATTCGAAAGAGTTAAAAGAGAAGCGGATAAAAATCTGTCCCAGATCAGTTGAGTTTTTATCAGCTTATACTAGATTTTATTGTATATTTAATTTTATCATTTAATTTCTTTATTTATTGATATGAGTTTTAATTAAGGTATTGAACTTTAAAGTTAATACGGAACTTTTGCTGAAACCCAATTAACACAACAAAGGTTTTAATAATGTATAAAGAAATTGGAATCTTGTCAGATAAAACAAATATTTCTTTATTTACGATATAATTGGTATATTAACAATTAATAACATAAACGTCAAATTAAATCGTATTTTAGAGATTTCTAAGAATTTATAAGCACACTCGAAACAAATTTAAAATGAAATATATCATTATTTCCCCTAAATTCATGTTATTTCTCTTTTATTTCAGGTGAGTATACCAACAAGAAATTAGATGACATTTAAATAATGTGTAAATATACCTAATTGTGTGAGTATATTCCCAGTTGATTGGCATTTATAATACTTAATATATCATATTCGGGTCCACAAATCAGCAATTAGTATTTAATCCCAGTTAAAACTATGTCATTGCAATTAGTAATTGCAAACTCGAAACTCTCGGGTCGCTTTGGAGTTCAGTTTGTTTGTTTTCTATAAAAGCCCAGCTTATATTCAGTTTTAAGCAATTGTTTTCGATGTGATATGGTATTTATTTAGTTTTAAAGCTGTTAGTTAATCAAACTATAGCAACTGCCAGCTGTGTTCTCAGTGCCCTTGTTTTATCCGAATGGCCAGGAGTTCCGGCCCACAATTTGGGGCACATGCAGTCAGCGAGCATTTTGCATATTTCTCGCCTCGGTTTGCAAAACTCTTGGCCATGGCCCTTCCGTTTCGTACGGTTCCGTCCGGGTTGTTCATCCTGTCATTCTTCCCTTTTGCAGCGCCCTTTTTTTAATTTGTTAAATTGTGTCTGGTCGCAAAATATTTGCATAGAGTCAAAAAGCAGCTCTCTGAATTGCTCGAGGCAAAGACAATGACAGAGAAACAGACAGCGTGATAAAGCGTGATTTCAGTTTCAATCACATTCACATTCACAGTTGCAGTCACCGTGAAAGGTTCCTGTCATTTGTGGAATTAAATTTTGCATACGTAATGCGCCAAGCATCTTTTGTCTTTTGTTACGACTGTACCTCTCAGTAAACACACACACACACACACACACATGCGCAGGCTCACATGTGAAGGCCTCGTAGGATGCTGCCGTCAGGTGTTATAATTAAAACAACTTCTCGAGCAAAAAAAAATGCCAACATAAAAATCTTATTCTCCGTGTTTTTGTCTCTCTGCACATCATTGTCCATAACAATAAGGCAATGTCGACCGTCGACGACTGCTCGTAAAGCTTTATGACGCACAACCGACACACACACACGCACACGTGCATATGAATGAATATATAGTACATAAGAATATAGGTTTATTCGAAGCACCCCGCATTTCGCATTCATGAACCGCTGCGTTGTGCTTTCAGTCACAGGTGCGGGCTTTAAATGAAATTATTGGTTTATTTATGAAACGAAATGGTCAAATTGTGATTGCAGATTGCAGCGAAAGGGAACGTGAAGTGGCCATTAAATAAAACGAGATATGGCCCATACCCTGCATATGCTGAGCCACTTCAATGTGCGCCAGCTTAAAGCTCGAAAAAAACACCAATTAAAGCTAAGCCCAAAGGCACTTGTGGTTACGCAAATTCTACCAGCATAAATGAACAAAATTCTCCACATTTTATCCAACACTAATCGTCTTTCATTTAGGGGAAGGGAATTCGTTGACTCAGCTGAAAACCTCATCAAAATAAACCGCATAGAAAACTTGAGTAGACACTTTCTTACACAAATTAAGCAGCTTTTAAATTTAATTGCTTCGGTACATCAACGAATGAAGCATCGCATTATCCCAGTTAATGTTAGTTCTTAACTCTTGAGACAGCTTTCATTGAAATTCGCGTTATCCTTTATACTAGGAAGTATAATGTTTTAAAGTGAAGAGTATTAAAAACAAAAGCAGCCGCAAAGGTTTTATATATTTTCCAGCACTGTTCAGTTTTCTTTTTACTTGCAATGAATTGACATATTTAATGCCTGTCGACGCTGTGAGTTTCCACGTTCAATTTATACCAAATACAGTATGGAATTCCAGCTGATATTCCCTCAAGTAATTTGTGTGCTTTCATTCAATCCATCCAACTTTTCATCTCCAGTCGGTATATCATCGCCATCAGTTGGTAAAGCAATTTGTGCAGCTTTTGTGCTCAACTTTTTCAAGAGCACTTTAAACACTTTGTTGGTCGAGTCAAGTTGTGTCGGGGGCCCGGCCAAAAACTTCTCGCTTGTCACTCATTAATTTACCGCAACAGAACTTAAGACGCTGCCATTTACCAACACTGGCAAAACCGCTAAAAGTATCGAATACGCAAACAACAACAATGCCAGAAACCACACCAAGTGGGTTGAAAAAAGGAAGAAAGTTTTGCAACAAATGTCCAAAAGCCACTTAACGGCGAATTAGGGCGAAAGCATCCACGGCAACACCAACAACAACGACAACGACAACAACACTATCGACAACAGCAATAAATAGCTGTATAAAACCTGCAGAAGGACAACAACTGCAACACAACTAAAAAGTACAGTTAACGCTAAAAGGATACACAAAACTTTTCAAGCGACGCGACTCGTTGCGTAGCACCAATTAGGGGACACGCCCACTCTCCCACTCCCCCTGCCCCTGCTCCTGCCCCTATCCGCTAACCGCTTCAGCGATTTACGAATAACAAATACGACATACAACAACAACAGATAGGATAAAAAGCCAGTTTAATACCCTGTAACAAGCGTAACATTTTCAGTAGTCAACAAGTGCAGCTTTAGTACGTACATAAATGACTTAAACTGATTGGGAATTCTAAGAATAATGTCAAATAAATTGCCTTTATAGCACAAGTGGAAGTGAGAAAACGCGTTACTATTTTATTGAATTTTGGGATAATCGCAAGACACATTTGTGAAGAATTGATTCGAAAATGAACTTATTCCGCTGTAGTTGTCCTGGCACATTACTTACTCCACGTTCTTGGCTCACCCGCATATATGATTAAATATATCTGGTGCTGAATACGTGACTCTGAGACTTGAGCTTGCTTACTCTCAACGCAACATTTGATTTGTCAGATTCTGTTTGCGCAACATCCTTTTAAATATGCATGATAATATCTATGAAAGCTAACGCGCTCTCGTTATTATTTTGATATGTGCGCCATTCTAAAACGGACGACTTATTTTCTTTTTAAATCAAATCGAAAACAGCTCTGTTAAAACATTAATCCTTATTATAAGAGCTTTCCTACTTGAAATATTTCGAAACAAAGCCATAATAATGGAAAACAGGACTGTCCGATATATTTCTGTTTTAAATGTCGATTCCAGTGTTGCACATTTTCGCTCCAGTTGCGTTCGATAAATTCTTTTTAGCTGCCTGAATTTCTATGCTAATTTTGCTGCTGACAGTTGCGTTTTTTTCTGTACACTCCAGAAATAATTTTAAATTCTGCAAATCGGCCTACTTATGCAATTCACGTCTGTCTATTGGGCATCCCGTAGTCGCTTCGACTCGTACAACGGGTTTCTTATTTATGGCGCCAGTGTTGGCTAACGCGTACAGTTGTGTTCAGCGCTGAACTAGTTCGTTAGTGGTCGCATAATCAACTGTCTGTCGTTCATTTTGTTCACTCCAATTTTATTTGTTTCCTCCTTCCTTTTGCAGCTGGCTAACAAAGTGTGGCATATTTTTGGGTATGCCACGCAAATTAATCGTTGCAGTTGTGCGTAACGAGCTGTTGCCGCAAAAATGTTGCCCACTTTTTGTTGATGGAAGAGGGGCGGGGGGGCATGAGCCTGACGCCAACAACTAGGAAATTTGCATGCCAAATGAAAATCTTTGATGGCTATTGTTGTTGTTGCTGCTGCTGCTTCGTCTGATCACATCATTTAATTTGCCGGCTTTTGTTGTCGCTGGCAAATTGCTTCGGGCCGGAAAGAGTCGTGCCCTTTAGGTCCATCAACGCTTCGTCCTGATTGTCGTGCAATCCATCAAAAGAGGCGCCACTTTTTGCTTGATTACCAGCAAATTGTATTTGTGTGCATTTGCAATTTGTGGGGCAACAAAGTTTAATTAAACTCAGGTGAAGCTCATTTGCAGCCCGCCAGCAATTGTGTATGTAAATATGAGAGCGTGACTCACCTGATAAAATAATAGCGGCAACTCCCCGAGCTCTGTCAAGTGTTTGCTTAGCTCGTTTAAGCCAAAGAGCAGCAGCAGGGCTAGCAGCTGGCATAAAAGTTGGCCTATAGGCTCATTAAACCCGGCTTAAACTATCAATCATACTCGTTGCTCTGGTTACTAACTTGGCTTTAGTGCTTGCCCAGCAATTTTCCACTTCAATTAATCAACCGCAGGCCAAAGAAAAAGAAAAATGCTTAGCCTACTTTTCGGCAAGCCAACTCAGCTCTTAGCCCGACTGAGTGCGCGTGTGTGTGTGTGTGTGTGTGTGTGTGTGTGTGCGCGACAAAAGACAAAAGCTAACTCTTGTGTGTGTTCCTAAAATCGATTTCCCTTCAATTCCTCACCAATATTATTTGCTTGAGTTGGGTTTAATTTCTGCATAGATTAATCGACTTGTAACGTGACTCCAAGCTTAACTCAAGCTTAAATAACTTTTTAAATACTCTACTTGAGGCACTTTTATTACAATTGTTCTTTGTTGCGGCCTACGAAGCCAATCTCTATTGCATTTAAGAGAATATATATTTAACTCGCTTGCAGCAATATATAATTACTGAATAGAAATATTTATAAAACATATAATATAAATTATCGTAAGTAATAGCTTTCTGTTGTCTCATTAAGGACAAAATGGGAAATTACCCAATGTAATGATAACTTCTAGACGTCTATGCAAGTATTTGTTAATTAGCAGCAGCGTTTTGGTTCGGTTGCCCCAAAATGGGTATTAAATATGCATGGGATAGAGGCTGGGCAATTATAGTTACAGATAAGAGAGACAAAACCAGAGTCGGGACAATTACAGAGACACATTGAGGAGGCTTTAAGGAAAAGCATTCCGTATCATTGATTAAGGCCCGACACAATGCCAGGTATGTGGAGCTGGCTGCGATTGCGATGCTGTGGTGCATGGCTTGAGGCGCCGCTGCAAATCGGGGCTTGCCACAGCTGCATGCACCTATATAATGAGCCTTGTCAACCACACACACGCACACCTTGTGGTAAATTCTATTGCATGTGTGTGCCTGTACATGAAGACCGAGAGAGAGAGAGAGAGGTAGAGTGAAAACATAACTTGGCTGTCAGTTGGAAATCAAATATGCAAATACGCATGCCACAAGGCACACAGCACATTGACAGGCAGGTCGACAAACCGTTTTCAGGTAGCACATCCTGGCAGCCAACCCTTTTGACAGTCCCCAGGCTCGCATGCATTGCCTTGTCTTGAGCTCAAACTCGGGCTGAAGCTCGACGAGGCTTTGATAGCAGGAAATTTGCAATTTCTGGCATAGAATTTCCGCTGAGCATTTATTTAGCAATATGCATGCATTTGCATTACACTCCTCTCGTATCTATAGATATCTCTCACCTGTAATTATCGACGGTGTCTAGAAATTATGTGCTTAAGCCGTTTCACATGTCTCCCCGCCGGCAGCTGTGGAATCCTTTCTGCGTGTCTCGCATACGCAATGGCGGGAATTAAGCACACGGCGCTCAAATGTATGCTAAGCTCTTCCTGTCACGGTTTATGTGCGTGTGCGTGTGCGTGTCCCTACGTGCCTTCCAGCTATCAATATGCAGTGCCTACAAATGCAAAATAACACACAGGCACGCACACACGCTCACCTATAAGCCCATATTGGGCATCGTTTGTTGACATTTTGTATTTGTTATTGCCTTTGTTTTTCATCATTTTTCAGTGTGATTTATAATAGCAAAAATAAATACAAACACAAATATTTTAAATGCAAACACGTAAAAGCGAAGTAGTCGCGAATGGCCGACTAGGAGAGACCCTATACACTCACAGTTAAATCTGGGGATGTGCTTCTTCTTTTGTCCCTAGCCCCACACTATGACCCTTTCCCATCTACTAGATTAACATCGACTTTTATTGTTTAATCTTGATTTAATTTTTCTAGCATAAATTTGGCATTCAAACACATCAAAACCCCAAAGTTAATTTTTAATTTTTAGACAGCGGGGCATGACAAAAAGTAAAATAGTTTGTGTTTACTCAAAGAGAATAAACAGCATAAAATGTTGTATCGCTTGCTCTTATAAACTGTGAGATATGGGATTGACAAATTTCATGTCTCTAATTCTAGTTCTATAAGATCAACTTGTTCATATAGACAGAGAGAAAGGCGGGGCTATATGGAATAGACTACTGATGCTAACTCAGAATATAATGTACTTTATAGGATATGTGATTCCATATTCTGATATATACATGCGAAAAACAATTATATTATTTGTACTTGTTTTAAATTGGTTCAGGGTATAAAAACATGTCAATTTAACATTTTTAATTATATACAAATATTTATGCATACATATATATACATATTTACTCAAGTACAGACCAAATGAAAAGGCAACATCGACCCAACACTGACCAATAATATTGTTACTTTGTAGGTCTAAGATATAAAAAGGCATACCCTCAATAAAAAGTAAAGGCTTTCGTTGTTAATGTAAAAACTTGACAAGCTAAAGCATTTATCTTCACAGCAAATTGTTGGCTCCTTAAAAAATTGTTAGTTTTTGTTCCGTCTAACTAGAAATAATACTAGTTTTTTTTGTACTTACCTTAGCGAGGACGTCTCCCCTACACACACTCTCTTTCTCCTTCATATTTTTTCTCTCTTAACCTGTTAGATTACACTCAACTGCACGCGTTGTGTTGTATTTTTTGTGCGTCCTTGAGGAAAGGGATTCAGTATATAGCTCGATTTTGTGGCAAGTTTTTACATGACATCCTGGGCTGGCCGCACTTGTCGCACGTCATTTGATTTGCTACTTTTGAGATGGCAGCTGCGGGGCAAATACAACAAATTTCTATGGCCCAACCTGAGGCAAACTTTGACAAACACTTGACGACGCCGACTAAGAAGATGATGAGTGGGCTGATGATGATCATCATCATGATGTTTTGGAGAGCTCGGCTCAAGTGTTTTTTGCACAATTTCTTTTCAATTCAAGAAAAGTGGACCAGAAGGCCTGCAAAACATTTCTAGGCCAGTTATACCGCAACCCATTCCCCCCGCGGCACATTTCTATCCCCACCCACTGCTACAGCCGCCCCTTTGCCATGCTGAACACATATTTTTTTCCTTTTGTGCCGCTTTTTGTTTTACGGATTTTCGTTGTCGCCTTCGCCGTCGTTTTGTATGCATAGAACTGAGAACTAAGAACTTGCGGCTTTTGGCCGTCCAGGCCATAGAGCATACAATCTGCCAGCCCTGCCTCCTGCCGACCTGGCCGGGATTGTCTTTCAGCCTGATTTGTTATTCATGAAAAGGCAGAAACGAGAACATTCACGACTGTGACTGCGAGTGAGAGTATGAGTGCGAGTGCGAGTGCGATGCAAGAGCAGCCACAAGTCTCAGTCGCAGCGTGTGGCCAGGGCCCATTCGAGTGGTCCGAAAGTGGTTAAGAAAATGCCAAGCACTCTTCTGCGGCGGGTTGAGCTGCCCGATTGTGGCAACTCTGGCGCAATGGCAACTCTGCTGCATAATAAAGCCGACGAAAAAAGATTGCATTGAGTGGTTCAGCAGGTGAGCTCAACTGTTCCCTTGGCCTTTTTTTTCGTCCCTTTTGTTAGTTTGAAGCGTGGCCAACGATTAGCGTTTGTCGGGATTTGGTTTCTTCTTTAAGGCTCAGCCCAGTGACCGGTTCGGTTACAGAGATTCGGTTGGACAGATTGTTCACTGATTCCCAATTGAAATGCAAACAAAATCAGGGCACAGACAGCAGCTGTCACAAGTCGAACATATTCGTAAATACCCTGTAGCCCCAGCTGATGGGGTATCTTTACCAAGATATATTGTCAGTTCATTAGAAACTTCTGTTAACTGGGCATTTACATTGAGCTCATCTCTTCCACTTCCATTTGACAGGGCATTTGAGAGTCGTGCAGCCTCATTCTTGAGCTGCTTAGTCGCATTTTGCCATTCAATGCACAATTCGCATTCAGATTTTTTTGGATTTCTGATTGCAGCGCACAAATCAGTTTCAGTCGCAGTTCCTTTCCGCTTCCTGTTTGTGCAACGTGCAACGCTCTGCGCCCTAATCTATCCAACGAAGCCAACACAAATATATAACACAAAGATATATGTAACAGAAAGGCAGGTGTAGTATTCAAATATAGCGAATGTTGACTTCCTTGGGCACTGTTTAAGGTTAACCAATAGTTCTCAAAAATTCCAGAGGTAGCTCAGTGCAGTTGAGCAGAAGAGAAGCAAATGTTTGGATAAAAAAAAAGGAAAAGTAAATGCAATTTGCTAAGCTTGGTTCTGCGAGATGCCAGAATGTTTTGAATGCTTAAATGCTTAAATGCTTTTAAATATTTAGTGCAATATCTGGTCGAAACAAGATAAAAAGAATTACAAGCTATTATGCTTGCAAATTTAAAAATTTAGATTGAAAACAATTAGATATATACTTAAAATCATCATACTTTTGTACGTTGAACAGCAAATTGTTATTATTAATTTCACTTTAAACTTTACGGACGTATTTGCGTAACTATATTTTCGAGTAGGCTACGAAAGTTCTCTTTTGCTCATGACCTCGACAAACTCTCTTCTTGCCGCGTTCCTCCCTTAATCTACACATTAAGCTGAGTCACGGAAAAGCATCCACAACCACTTGAAGCTAATGAAATGCATTACATGTTTAATCTACATGAACTATTTGCATATTTCAAGCAATTTATGGCACGCGAGGGGAAAGCCAACTTTATGCATATATTTACCCTTTAAAAATGAAACAAAAGGTTGCTTTGTTATTTGAAATTATTTATGTTATCTCTGAGTTGGATCAAATAAGCATTTCTAATCATATGCCGTAAATAAATTAGATAAAATTAAATATACCATATATATAATGTTAACGAATTTAAAGAAAAATACTTTAATGTATTTTAATTACAATATTAACAAAAATCAGTATATGCAAATGTGCATCATAATTTGTGGATAAAAACAATAAATTTAAATATTTTAACTGGCATATTCTACAGAAGATTTTCTACTTTAGCTGTATTTTTTACAGGAAATCTTCTGATTGAGCTCTCACATTGATTTGTTTTTGGTAACACCTGGATATATGTATGTACATATATCTAAATGCCAGCAAATAATGCGCATTAAATTGCAATTAGCTGGCTACATGCTCCCATACACAAGCACACTCGCGCACACATACACACAAATACACATACTCATATACATATACATAAGTGGATACTCGCATATTATGCATGAAAACAAAATGCTTCAAGTTGGCGGGTTTTGCTGTAGGGTCTTCTTACTGGGCTTAAAGTGCCTTTGCCTTGTTTAGTTGTGCCTGAAAGTGTGCTAAATTTAGCATAGCCACAGCGAAGGCCGAGACTTACACACATACACACACAGAAGTGAAATGAGCTAGAAATTAGTTTATGGCGAAGGTCGAGCTAGGCGCTTCAAATCATACCATAATTTTAGTGCCGAAAATGGGCAACCCTTTTGCCTGGTTGATGGTGCGAGGGGTGTGGGGGTGGGCTGAGTGGGCGAGCGTGCTGTCAGGCCGGGCCTGGCAATTATGCGTAAACAATTAAAATATGAATTAAATGAAATTTTAAGCTTTTCATTTCTGTCACATGTACACAAAAGCAAACAACAAAGCGGGAGGAGGCGGGGCAAAAAGAGAAGGAGAAAGAGAGTTGGGCTAATGCAAAGATAAGGGCAAAGCACACACACGAACGCAGTCACACACACACACACACACTCACACGCACGCACGCACACAAATGCGAATTGACATGTGGCTGTCGCATTTTGTTTGCACAAACTGAATATGAAATTTATGTTGGTGGCTGTCGTAATGTGTGCTTATGCTGCGGGAGAGTGGAGAGAGTGAAGTGGAGTCTGGGCAGGAGTCTGGGTGCGGGGAGCAGTCCTCGCAAAGCTGCTGTAGATTATTTAGAACAGCTCGATGTGGGTTGTGGTTATTGTGCTCGATACATGCCTAGAATGTTGACGCCATCGATAAATAACGTTGTTGTTGTTTTTGTTTTTTTTTGTCATGCTTTCAGGTGCTCGGATTGCGTGTGTTGTGTGTTCTTGTCATAAATCAACATTTAAATCGTGTTTAGGTCTGTTCTATCAAGCAAACCGCAACGCACAGACAATGACGAATGCCTGGCTGCCCCCATTCAGGGGGCGGGCAGGGCGGTAGAAAGGGAAGGCGACTGCTTGATACTCTTAGAATTCGTTGGAGTTGGGTTTTCCTGGTATTGCACAATGGCATTTATATAGTATAATTAATAGCTTATGAGCCAGCATTTAACCTAGCATAGACAGCCATTGTTTACAGATCAAGAGTGTTCAAGTCGGGAGTGCTGGACTGGAAAATACCCTGAACTTAGCGCCAAACTGTCGTTACAAACATTCATTACTTTGCCGTGCTTATAGTCCATCTTAGAAATATACCCAAATGTGTTTCTATTTACAAAAGCGCAAGGTTTTTTCTTTGAAGAATCCTTTTTTTTTGTGTTGTGGAACGGGGATAGGGTCCAAAAAAGTAAATATTCTTTACCTGTGTATATTATTACCGAACCAAGACACCATATACAGCATCTTAATTTTCGAGCTATGCCCTTAGAGCCAAGTCTTTAAATCAAGATTTTTCGTAATTATGTAGATGGGGAAGACAGCTCGTCGTGCGTATGATAGACGAGAGTATATAAAAACCTGGTGGTGCCTGCTATTGTTAACCGATTCTTGTTTCGCTTTAGATTAAATTCTCCAAGTTGAAATATATAGTTTGTTATTTTCATAACTACCTGCATATATTTACACGCAAACAAAGTTATACGCGCTCAATAAAGCCCTTATGTTATTCATTTTCTAGGCCAAGTAACACAACATTAACTTTTACATTTAACGTTTTCAACAAAAAAAAAAAGGGTTATCAAAAACTTTTTCGGCCCCTGGCGTAAATAAAATTACTAAAAATTAGGCTAAATATAATAAAAATTATAGCCGACCCTGGAATATACGAATCTAAATGCGTCGATAGAAATAACAAGGGGATTAACAAATTTTTATCAAACTTGGTTGGGTTCTAAAATGAAAATATTTGTATTCTATGCGCGCGTATAGACACTCGTATTTTTGGGAAGGTACTCTCGGACCTAATTACCTCAAGCTTAAATTATTTAATCAAATAAAATCTGAGTAATAGAAGGACCTTGTATTTTGCAACCAAATTTGCCACGTTAATTCGAGCTACATGGGCATCACTATTTGGCAACTTTTTTGTTAGTTTCTGTATTCCAACAACAACTTCAACTCAAGCAGGCGATATGTTTTGACGAATGTGCATAAATGGCAAGCAAAAGAAGATTTGCAGTTAAGTCAATTCACCCGCACATACATATATATGTATGAGGCAAAGTGAGATAGCAAGATCATTTCATTCTGTTCTGATATGTGCTCCGGGAGCACACATTTCGGAGTCAAAGTAAAGACAAGTCAAATAATAAAGCAATCAACTGTCGATTATGTGCGCCTGGTATATAGAGATGGCACTTTGCATTTGAATTGAAACCGCGGAGACTGACATCGTCTCAATTAAAGCCGACTTTTTAAAATTTTAAATACGCTGCTTAAACTCTATTCAGAAAAATGCAACTACCTCCCAAGCTCAATAAGACTGTAAAATAAGAGAAATATATGGTATAAATAAATACCTGAAAAATTATTCTTTCGATTTTCTTCAATTCTGAACCTTCTATTGCCTCTAAAAATTGAATTCAAATATATATGTACATATATTATTAAGTTTGATATAAAAAGGTCGGTTCTTGAATCACAATTTTTGGATTTTAGCTGATGCTCTTAATTAATTCTGGAGTCCAAAAAGGCATATCTTAACAAGATCGGACCTAATTTAACCGAACTAGACCCATTTAAAATAATCAGTTGATATCAGCTGATTTTGGGCCACGTAATTTCATGGAATTTACGCATCACTATTCGACAACTTTTCTGTTAATCTCTTTATTGCAGCAACACAGCTCCAACTCAAGCAGTCGATTTGTATTGACGAATGTGCATAGGTAGCTAAACAAAATGAGAGTTACAGTTAGGCATCGAGCTGCCTTTGCGCACATATGTATGTATGTAGCGATAATGGTCCAGACAGACAAAATCCGAATATGCGAGACTGAGATAGCTAGATTGGCGCTGCTGCACGTTTACACTCGGCTCGTAACAGCATATTCGTAGATAAATTAAAGGCAATTTGCAGATCAGATCACTCAGCGGCTGCCTTATCTGTGCGCCTAGTTGTTAGAGATGGCACTGCTGGCCTGCTATCGTCATAATTAAAGCCGTTTTATTTTATTTTAACTACATTTAACTACATATTTAAACTTATTCATAAAAATTCAGCTAAACGCCTATAATTAGATAAATAAATGCTAATAAGGAGATGATAATCTATTTTAAATTCCCTCGATCGGCAGATTGGAAAAGGTTTTGTATTCCTATTGATTTTGTAGAATGCAACTTTTTCAAATAATATGCATCTTGTCAAGATATATGCATTATATTCATACACAACCAGCAGTTAATAACATAAATTGTGTGTGTGCAAACTCGAGTGCTTGCACGTGCAAGTCAAATTGACTACTGGGGTCAAACTAATCAAAGCGGACGAAAAATAGAGCGATAAGCAAAACTGTAACTCCTGAGAGCGCGAGATATTGGTAGATAATGCACAGGCACGCATATACACATGCATATGTACGTACATATTTGGCGATTCTCTCCGAACACATTTATGCACGTGTGTCTGGTTGTGCGTTATCTATTTATGCATAACCGTATGGGCTTATGCTCCGAAAAATAAATCTTGTGAGAGAACGGTTGCTTGCTCAGTTTTCTGTCCGCCGTTTTTTTCGTCTGCCTTGCACAGTCGATGCTCGCACCATTTTAGTTTGACTCAAGCAGCCAATATAGTGTGATATTACAGTGCGCGCTGTAGACGTTAAAAGTCTTTAAATAATATAAATGTACTTTCTCATATAATAAATAAATGTCGGCCTTTTATCATTTTGGTGTCTTCGGTTGATGCACATCATCGTTCGGGTACCTATCATAACATTACGGCAAACAGCATAAGTTTTTTAATTATTACAAATACTTAATATAAATGTGTCTGCCTTAGGCTAAGCGAGATAGCGAGATCATTTAATTCTGTTCTGCTGCGTGTTCCCTTTGCACACACATTCTCAGTCAAAGTAATTGCAACGAATTCGTATATTACGCTAATAAGTAGCTGCCTACTGTGAGCATGATATGTAGAGATGGCCCTTTGTACATATGTACTGTATACTGTCTATGTACTTGAAAGCGCGGTGAATCGAAAATTATCATTTTAGAGCTAAGCTTTATTTCACTTTAACGACAAAATAATTTACACTTATGTATAAAAATTAACCTATTAATTATCTGAATGTTCTGTAACTTAAGTCGGATCCTAGAATATCCCTTCCTCGTCTCCTTTGGGTTTGGAGCAATAGTGATCATTAAAAATTCCACTTCTAATATTTGGACAAATTAAATGATATGGATAACATAAGGGAATCGCCTGTTAGAATGTGAGTGTCAAATTGGCTACTGGGGTCAAACTAAGGCGGACGAAAAATAGAGCGATATGCAAAAACCGTAACTCCAGAGAGAGCGATGCATTGGTAGATAATGCACAGGCACGCATATACACATGCATGTGTACGTACATATTTGGCAATTCTCTTTGCACACACTCGTTTGTAGTTGTGCTTGTTTGTGCGTTATCTATTTCTTAAGCTCAAAAAAAGAATGCCTCTTCTGATAGTTTGCTTGGTCAATTTTCTGTGCGCCGCTTTTTTCCTGTTTTTACAGTCGATTCTCATTCTTTGTTAGTTTGACTCAAGTAGCCAAGGTAATGTTATGTTACGCTGCACGATGTAGTCTGTTAAGAACATATGTAATTGGAAATCTCGAGTAAACAATATATATGTACTTATTTTCAAAGGTTTTACATTTTCGGGCTACGGCTCAGGACTATTAACAGGTACCAAACTATATCGGTCTTGTACCATGTCATAATCTCGGGTAATGCAATTATTTTTATTATATATTATATACATACATAAGTAAACAAATGTGCATGAACAGGTCTCGTAAGCCGCAGTAAGCCATTGCGCATATACATACATATGTATTAGGCGAAGCGAGACAGCAAGATCATAACACTCTGTTCTGCTGTTAAGCTTCGTTTGCGCCCAAAGTTTAAGTCGGAGTATGGGGAATTTTTATACCGAATCAATCAATTATGTCTAGTATATAAAGGGGGACCTGCTATCATATATTTAAAGAGTAGCTTGATTTTAATTTTATTTACATTAAGATTTGATCTTATTCAAAACCTATTAAATAATTTTATGGAAATATTAATAAATGTAGATCCTGAATTGATTTACCTTTTCAGATACCTTCTAATCAGGACCTTCGATTGCCACTAAAATGTTTCAATTCTAAGAATTAAGCCAAAATCAACATTTCGGGATTCCATTCGATTTCGTAACACCTCACGAGTCCAAAAGGTTGAACTCTCCCAAAGCGCACTTAATTCCTGCGAGCTTGTTGCATTTATTTGTAATAAATATCTGAACTATGGCGGATTTTGTATTTCAAACCTAATCTTACACGGAATTCGACGCTGCCAGTTATCACTTTTCGGAAACCATTTTGTTGCTGTTTTCATTGTAACAACAACTTCGTCAACTAAAGAAGATTTACACTTAAGTTGCCGAAGCGTCATTGCGCACATCTTTATTTGTCAACCAAAGCGAGAAGCAAAATCTTTGCATTCCATTCTGCTGAGAGCTACCTTTGTACACTCGCTCTGAGTCAAATTAGAGAAAGGTTTATAGTTGACTTTCACATCCTTGGTAATACCATACCATGATATAGTCCTAGTAAACCCAGAGGACCGACTTTTTGCAAAATACGCAAGAATGTTGTCCAAAAATATGTATGCTTTTTTTTTCAGCCGCCCCTGGCAATTGCCCCGCTCACTGATGGTTCCTAGTTGACTTTCATATCCTTGGTTATACCATACCATCGATATAGTCCTTGAAAACCTAAAGGATTAAATCCCTGCAGTTTGTTGCATTAAAATGGACCAAAAACAACCATGCTCTTTTTTTCAGCAGCCCCTGTTAATGAGCAGCAGAAACAGCTGCTAATTAACATCCGCTTTACAGCACTCATTTAACATTACCTGTAGCTTAACATCACTCAGTTTAAATGAGTTACATTTTTGCCCTTACGCGTATGCAACGAAAATTTTTATTCGAAAATACTCGTCGACCTTCTGAGCATTTCTGTTCGCCTGGTACTTCAGCGGAATTTTAGTACAAATTGGGGACCCAGCCGCCGACGAGGGCGCCCCTTTCGGGTATGCAACAATAAATTTTCGCCCGCTGAAATTTTTTGTCGACCTTCTGGGCATTTCTGTTCGCCTGGTATTTCAGCAGAATTTAAGAAAAATCTCGGCAGCCAGCGGCCGCCGACGGACAGATTTTTAACGACCGTTGATTTTTAAATTTGTTGCAATCCCATATCCATTGGAAGCAATAAAAAAAAACAGGAATTTGTTTAATAATTTTATATTAATATATTTTTTGTTAAAATTAACAAATTTGTTGTTTTTTACATGTATTTTAAATTTTAACTTAAAATGGCAATATCTGGCTTAATAAACGTCTGATACTGGAAGGATGAGCCTCGTTAGATTCGTAAAAGTCCTTAGAATCGAATAGAGTCCTTGAATCCTTCAATCTGAAAAGATAAAAACACATTTGAATTAAAAATGTCATCCGAGATATATAAGGGTTTTTTGAGGAAAGAAATAGCCATAACTCAGCCATATCCTTGCAGATTTTCAAAGGACATGGTGCGTTAGGATCGTGGAGGCCAACTGCATCGAACTGCATTAAAACATTATGGGGTCATCTAGGAATCCTGGACTTGGTAAATTTTCAGTCGCGGGCCGCAAGAAAAATTGACTGAAAACACAAAATTTCAGTAAAATCGCTATATCTCTGAAACTACAAGGACGAACTTGATGTCCTTTGGCCAGTTGGTAGGTCTGGTCAGTACAATTTTTTTGACACATGTCTTGACAGGATACGCAAGGATACAGCCGAGCTATGGCCTATTTTCTTTACTAAAATTTGTCCTTAAGACTTTTTTGTCTGAAGGACTTTCGTCCTTTGGGTTGCATATTTATAAATGGCAGGATGAGGACTATCTATTGTACAAAGGACATCCCGATAGTCCTTCAAATGGCGAAGTTAGTTAATTTTTGGCCATTTTCTGACTAAACCCCTTGGAAAAATTTTAGTGCAATTTTTTGTGGAAATATGGAAATCCTTGAATGCCAATCGATAGTCCTGCTCCCCACGAGTTCAAAATGATATATCCTTCCGATATCCTTAAGGATATGACCGAGTTATGGCTTAAAATAGAATGTCCTTTTTAGAAAAATAGCTCTAGCTCGGCCATATCCTGGTGGGTTTTCAAAGGACTTGGTTCGTTAGAATCGTAAGGACGAACTGCATCGAGCTGCATTTAAAAATTTAAGGGTCCGACAAATTTCAGCGCAGGGTGCAAGGATACAAGTTTAACTAAGACAATTCTTGATATCTTGGAAAGTACAAAGACGATTTTGATGTCCTTCGGTAAGGTGGTAGCCCTGCTCATTAGGAGTTGTCTGACCCTGAACATGAAAGGGACCGCAAGGAAGTGGCTGAGTTACAGGCAATTTTGTGTGAACATAAATGTACCCCTTTCTTAGGTGATTGAAGGACATTCGTCCTTTTATTTATGTATTATGAATTGGGGTGGTAGGTCCTGTCTGCTGGCCAAAGGACAGCGGAATAGTCCTCAGATCGGACAAGTTATTGGCGATTTTTTGATTAATGTTCTTTTCCACGATCGGATGGCCAAAGGACATTGAGATTGTCTCTAAAATGCATTTCGGGTGTTTGGATCGCATGGACCAGCTGCGTCGATCTGCATTAAAAATTTAAGCATCAGACAATTTTCAAAAGCGAGCAAATAGATTGAAATCACAACATCCTTGATAGGTTAGAAACTCTAATCACAATTTAAATGTCCTGGTTGATAGCCCTAGCCCGTACGCAAGTTTATGACCGAACCACGCATATTTTCCGCAATCTACAAACAAATATCCTTTTTACCTACCAAATTTGTAGGGCGTGGCAGCGGCAGTGTCGTCAGCATGAGATATTTAACGTAGTTCCAGGCCCGTGGCCTCATCTACCTGCGTCTAAATAGTGCAAAAACCTTCCATCCGTCACGCTCGACATACACCAAAACGGAAAAGTTGAAGAACTAAAATCGCCTGAAATTTGGGATTAATGTAATATGAATCGAAAGAGCTTTGACATATGCTCTTACCTTGTATCACAGCGAACAGCCTACTATGACGTCATCGCAGTCAACGCCAAAGATAGCTTTCCCTCTCTTTCACGTAATCCGCGCAAGAATTGCGACCTAGGAAAGATAAAAGCGTCAGTTATACACATAACAATTTTTATATATCAATTATTTACTAACTTGTGTCAACAAATGTGTTTGTAATGTGCACTATTGAATTGCCACCCAAGCGCAAAAGATATGATAGGGAACCGAACGGTGATGCTCCTTATCTAGAGGCACCAAAATAATAAAAGGTATACCCTTGGAGTTTTTCAAAGGACCTTGTACTATCCGATCGCAAAGATCATCTTCATCGATCTGCACTTAGAAGTGAAGTAGGCAGGACTCCAGTCGCGGAGCGCCATGAAACGCAGAGTCCTTATTATAGCAGCTACCAAATATTACAGTTTTCCAAAAGAACTTTGCTTAAATCTGGAAACAAATGATAATAATTAATATACAAAAATGAGATTAAAATTGACATACTTACCGCATGGCAGCGGCATAACCGCCCGCACAGGATATCCAATATATTTCACAGCCTGTGGCTTCACCTTTAGCTGGGAGCTGGCAATTGCAGCAGAGTTCTTGGTCACGGCGATAAAGGAAAAGCAAACAGCCTTTTTCAGGTTGCACAATGGAATTACATTAATTACATTGAGATTATTGGAACACGTTCAACATGTGCAAGCAGATAATACTTAATGGCGCCAAAATCCTCCCTTCGGCAATCTCGCCCAAGCTATAACAAAGCTGTTGACACAAAATCGCCTGAAATTATGGATAAATGTACTATTAACTGAAAGACCTTCGACATATGCTCTTACTTTGTATCAGTGCCAGCAGTCTATTGAGGCGCCATCGCAGTCAACGCCAAGGATAGCTGCCCCGCTCGCCGTAGCAGAACAACATTACTGAGCATCCGGTTAATCCTCGCAAGATTACTAGAGAGGATAAAAGCGTCAGTTATATATAGAACACATTACGGAAAACATGGGTGTGTATCACATATGTATATACTTAGGAGAAATAAGTTTGGTAATTTTCGCTCAACGTAGTTCACATTCCGTGGCATCATCTTCGCCAGAAGTTGGTAAAGAAATGGGGCTCTTGGTCACGGCAGGCGTTATTCGAAAAGGTATATTGTGCGCAATATAATTGTGATTGCATATTAACACTGCATTGCGCCTCGATAATGCCAAAAGCCAGTATAAAACGGCAAAGTTGTTGACCCAAAATAACCTGAAATTGAGGAGTGATGTAATATGAACTGCAAGACCTTTGACATATGTATGCTCTTACCTTGTATCACAGCAATAGCCTGACGTGAAGCCATCGCAGTAAACGCCAATTGTATCTGCCACAAAGCTACCCGTTCGTAGAAGAAAAGCATCACTGAGCATCTGCTTTACTAGAAATGATAAAAAACAAACATTTTTCTACATATATCATTTATATACTTGGGGGGAGCGACAAATGAGTTAAGACAATGTGCAAATGTAGGAAATCGATCGAAATGGTGCCTAATAAATAAAAGAACGTGATTTTATTTGCGCTAATTTATAATCATGATCTGAAGAAATATACCCGATAAATTATAATTATATTCTTAAGTCTTTAAAAGACTACAACGCGCAGCGTAACATCACATTTAATTTGCTGATTGACACAACTAACACAGAATGGGAAGCGCTTAAGAATTATGAGAAAGCTGAAGAAATACAAAGCGCACAAGCAAACACACATACAAATGAGTGTGAGCGGAGAGAATCGCCAAATATGTACATATGTACCTACTTATTTGCATGCCTATGCATGCACAGATTATCTACCAATAAATCGCGCTCTCACGAGTTATTGTTTTTGTTTCTCGTCCGCTTTGCGCCCTTGCATCTTAGTTCTGTGTTAGTTTGACCCCAGTAGTAAATTTGACTTGCATTGTCAAGCTGACGATTCGACAAACACACAATTTATTTTTAGCTGATTGCTAAATAAACTAGTAATAAGACTAGAACGGATCGGCTTTAAGGTAAAGAACATTTAGAATATTTATAGGCAACCGGAAGTGGATGTGCCTCAGCCGAAGACATCAAAATAAAAAAATGCCGACATTTATTTATGCTAATCATTAGTCCTGACCAGTGGAAGTTGAAGAGATATACGATTCGAAAGCTTGACGATATGTACACGAGAAAGTCCATGAGTATTCTTTAAAGACTTTTAACGTCTACAGCGCGCACTGTAAGATCACACTATATTGGCTGCTTGAGTCAAACTAAAATGGTGCGAGCATCGACTGTGCAAGGCAGACGAAAAAAACGGAGGACAGAAAACTGAGCACTTCTCTCACAAGATTTATTTTTCGGAGCATAAGCCCATACGGTTATGCATAAATAGATAACGCACAACCAGACACACGTGCATAAATGTGTTCGGAGAGAATCGCCAAATATGTACGTACATATGCATGTGTATATGCGTGCCTGTGCATTATCTATCAATATCTCGCGCTCTCAGGAGTTACCGTTTTGCTTATCGCTCTATTTTTCGTCCGCTTTGATTAGTTTGACCCCAGTAGTAAATTTGACTTGCACGTGCAAGCACTCGAGTTTGCACACATACAATTTACTTTATTAATTGCTGGTTGTGAATGCATATAATGCATATAAAAAGGGCATGGTTATAGCTTTAAAAAATCAGGCCGATCTTGACAAGATGCATATTATTTGAAAAAGGTTGCATTCTACAAAATCTGCCGATCGAGGGAATTTAAAATAGGTAATCGTCTCCTTATTGGCATTTATTTATCTTATTATAGGCTTTTAGCTGAATTTTCATGTATAAGTTTAAATAATAATGTAGTTATTATAAAATAAAATAAAATGGCTTTAATTATGACGATGGCAGGCACCGCCACTTTTTCAAGTAAACATAAAGTGCCATCTCTAACAACTAGGCGCACAGATAAGGCAGCCGCTGAGTGATCTGATCTGCAAATTGCCTTTAATTTATCTACGAATATGCTTTTGCGAGCCGAGTGTAAACGTGCAGCAGCGCCAATCTAGCTATCTCAGTCTCGCATATTGAATTTTCGTCTGTCTGGATCATTCGCGCTTTGTCTACATACATACATACATACGTCTGCAATGAGCACTCGATGCCTAACTGTAACTCCCATTTTGTTTTGCTACTTATGCACATTCGTCAATACATATCGACTGCTTGAGTTGGAGCTGTTGTTGCTGCAATAAAGAGATTTTACGTGGCCAAATTTAGCTTAATATCACAAAATCCGCTAGAGCTCAGCTGATTATTCTGAACTGCGTTAGCTTGGGTAAATTAAGTCAGATCTTGGAGACATACATATGTATGTACATAAGTAACCTTTTGGAAACGTGAGTTTATACATACATATGTATATAATTAAATGATTTCGCGTTAGCTGACACATGCGATATATGTATGTATCTACTATTGCGATGTTGTTCCATTAACTTGATTAGAGATTGATTAGAGATTGAGATTGTGCTCTGCGTGTGGGTGGAATTTGCACGGACACGTATTGAACACACGCGCGAAAGATAGTTTTGCAACACGGCTCTGGCGTGCCACGTAGAAAAATATGAACAATGGTGACATTCACAAATCCCTCGAAATTTTGGTGCTAAATCTCTGTCACTTTTTCCAAGTTCATAATTTAGTCTGTCAATTTCATCTCCGTCGGTATTCTCGGCTGCCGCATAATTTATAACCTGTTTAATATAATAAATTTCCTAACCCAAAGAGCAAAATGTTGTCCTGGCCATTTAATAGATGGCAGGAAATACGCAACTAAATGGCTCGAATGCCATTTCGCAACTGTTGGACTCGCTTGCCACACCCACACACTCATGCACACACACACACACACACACACACACACGTACACAGCTTGCCAGTCGTTTTAACGGAAGTGCTTTTAATTAGCCCACACAAGCACAATTGGCCAAGGGCGGGGCGCCAGAGTACTAGATGAAGATTGGATGAAAGTGCACATATTTAATTAAAGCTTTTGAATTAGTTTTCAATGAATGTGCTCAATGGCCGAACGACGCAGACAGTTTTGAAATCTCAACGCAATCTCATTTTGCTCTAGGTGCGGCCAGTGGGGATATTTGCTGCAGCTGCGCGACGTTCTGGTCCATGAGGAGAAACTTTTTATATATTTCTCATATTCCATCAACTTTTTACCATTGCTTATTAAATGCGTCTTACAGTTATGAGCAAACTTTTCGACAGCAGATTTCCACGTACAGCTGCTGATGACATCATCATTAGGCAGCAGGAGCCTTCTTCTAGTCCTGGAACTGCTTAAGCCCCATCTCCATATTTCATAGGCCTGCATTCAAATCTACTGAACACCCTGTACCTTAAATATGTGCAAATGTGAAAAGTGAAAAAGAAGAAGGCGCCCTGTAATCCCTTTTACCTTCACCACAAAAAGTCTCTATTTGGATTTTCATTTTCGGCATGTGCTAAGACTGATTTGTGCCTGGGTATCTTCTAGTCGGATACTCGACTTAAATATGCTTGTTTGCTTTTAGCTTTTTACTCGGCCATATTGACAGCGCAAATACTTGAAATGCCAGATTTAAACTCTTTAAGCTTCGCCGAAAAGTAGGCTATAAATTTTAGACAATGATTGGGCTAAAAAGGAAATAAAAGAAAACTGAATATATGGAGACGAGTGGGTCGTGGTATATTTAAATTCCCACGCCAAACGCTTTAAGTGCAGTCGGGTTTTTCTCTCTCTCTCTCTCTCTCTCTCTGCCCGATTCCGTCTCTCTTTGCATAAATAAGATACTTAGGAGCTTTGGCAAACCTTTTCGGGACATTTCTTGCTAATGCGCTCATTATAAATACATGATAAGCAGCAGCGTTCTCCCTGGGCTGAGCCGCACAAAATGAAATGTCATAGAGCTAACAGAGGGCAACAAGAATTTACTTTTACTTTCATTTTCACTTTCTCGCAGCATTCGCCGCAAAAACGTCATCATAACAACTTTGTTGACTGGCTTTTTAGGGCAAGTCCCCATTTCGCCTTCTCGGAATAGCCTTGAATGTCGAACCGTAACCCAAACCAAAAATACCAAAAAAAAAAAAAAACGAAGCATGGAACCCTTGGCCTTTTGTTTAGGGGCTAAAATACTTTCGCTGTCGCCGTCGCATTCAGTTTCCCTCTCGCTTTTGGGTTTTGGCTCAGTTTAGGGGTCCTGCCTGCGGGGTTTTCCGGCAGCACAGGCCAAAAACCGCAGAGTCATAAGCCCATTAGCCTTGCTGGGCATTGTTTTATGTATCTACCTAAACCTACACCATGCCCCGCCCCCCCTGGCCCTGGCATGTGCCTGCTCCACGATCTCATATGACGTTGCCTTTTGCTCTGCTGATGCGGAAAATGAGCAAGGAAATAGAAACGCCCACACACACACACACACACACACACACACACACACACACACACACATACACACACACATACACAGAGCTACGCACACAACAAGGACAGCAAAGTCGACAAGGTCTTGTTAGTTAAATTATGCATAAATGCGGCAACATGAGTGGGCGTGTCCTGCGCCTACACCTGGCAAACATAATAGTTTGCGCACATTTGCAGCAGGAAACGAAATTGCGTATACGACACGTGTGTCACAATTTAAGTTAGTCGGAAATCTCGTTCTTTAACAGCAAGCAAACAAAACTAATGAGGGCAAGGCAGATGCCAACAAAATCGACGATAAACGTAAATACTAGCACGCAAATCAGTAAATGCCAAAACCGACAAGGAACAAATGCAAATACACAAAAGCTAACAGCCGTATTGAACAGAATATTAAACAGAGGTGATAACCAGTTGAGTAAATAGATAAACAATAACAAATACTGCACCCACAAATTAAGCCAAAGCCAAAATAACTATGCCAGAAATAATGTGTCGAGTATAAACGGAGAAATAATATTAAATAAAGTCTGTTTCAATCTGAGCAAAATAACTCAATTAAATTCGATTCGAGAGAATATAATTGAAATGTCTGTGTGTTACTTAAATTGTTTTTAAATTGATTTCACTTTTATAAATATTTGTACAAAAAAATTTATATTTTTGAAAACATGAAAGCTTCCAATATCCATTATCTTCCAATATCTAATCATTACATTATTCTTTATATTTTTATTTTTATTGATTCAAATTTGTGTTTAAATTGTAATTTAATCTTTTGTGTATGTTAATGAATCTCATAGATCAAGACAATCTAAATTTGTAAACCTAAAATGCGAAGCTCCTTTTAAGTTGGTTTAAATATAACAAACTTGTATCTGTAATTTTTCAATATTCTCTTCCCTGTTTCAACGCAAAATTGTGCGGAAATCGTTTTGCAATAAACATTTTCATAAAAATATAAATATAACGCATACGCCGCGTGATCCATACCAAAATGAATGGCATGTAGGAAAAATGCAAAGTAAACAATTCATGCACTAAATTGAAATGCAAAGCATGTGCCACAGTGTCTGTCGGTCTGTCTGTCCGTCTGTCTTTCTGGCTGTACGAATACTTTTATCTGCGGACTGTAACGAACGACTGCCATTTCTTATGTTTTCGTCGTACTCTCTCCTCCATCTCAATAAATAAATTCTTGCAAATTTTCTGGAAAAAAAAACAGAATGAAGAGGAAAAGCAAAGGAAAACGTGGCAAGGAAAAGTGCACGAAATTTCGTCTTGAGCTAAACAAACGAAAACAAATGGGCAGACAAGGGAACAGACAGACAGACAGACAGACAGAACGAATGAGAGAGAGACAAATGCAAACGACGGGGCAGCCATTTTTATGGCGCTAAAGGATGAGTGTATTACAACAACAACAACAACAGCACGTATATGCAGACGACTTCCATTCAGTGGATGTCGTGTAGATAGGGCGGGACAGGGAGAGGTATATATCTGGTGCCTTCTTCAGTTTCCTGCGGCGCGTGTAAAGCGTTGAACATTTTTAATGTCCATCTGCGTGCAGATTAGCATAAAAGCAGCTGACTGGATGGAGCCCCCCTTCCCCACCCCCACCGAACACACTTTAGCAGCTAGCCATGTGCCTGACCCGCCCATCTTGGATTTTGCCTGGTTTTTTATGGACGTACCCGTTCGGACGACGATGAGCTGGCGAAGAGCCGACCCGGCACTTTGTCCTTGGAGCGTGCGGTGTCGTTTTATGTCTGCTTAGCTTTAAGTACGCAGCCATTAAACAATTTTTGAAATGGCTTGATTTTTCGTTGTATATAGAGAGCTTACAAGTTTTATGATCTTTAAAGAACAGAATTTAGCTAGGATTAGGCGAGGTGTGGTCATAGTTGCTTGACAAAAGGATATGAAGATATCTATTGAGGACTACTAGTACTTACGCTATAATATGAGACTCAATGACAGTTGACTTTTTAATGCACAAGAAAACTATAAAAAGGAACAGTATGGGGAGAAAGCTTTAAAAATTTAAAAGCCAACAGATTGGCAAATTGTAGTGAAAAGTAACATTCTGACCTTCTTAATGTGAATGCTGCCCGAAAATATGTAATTGAAACATATTATTTAGAAATTGTATATGCCTTCTTACTGCATTCATAGTATGATTGCAATTCTAGACTAATCAGATTTTTGTGAATATTATATTAGTTTAACTGATAATTAAATTAAAAGTGTACGACCTACCTTAAATTTCGCCAACTAATCATATTTAAATTTATTTCCATGCTTCACAGAATGCGCTCGTTTATTGAGGAGAACGAGAAGAATGATCCATTGATTAATGCTCCGGATAAAAAGAACAATCCGTGGGCTGAAAAGGGCAAATGTATCATCATGTAATATTATCGCAAACCACAGAAATACCGTAATGATGAACATCTAAACAACAACAACAACAATAATAACAATAAAACCAATTCAGCTAACATTCCAACAACAACAACAGCAACATCAACAAATCAATACCAAAATAATGATAACTATTTAGCGAGCAATCGATGTAGCAGCAGCCAAGCATCCAATTCCCTAGATCCAGTACCGGTAGAGCTGCAGCATTACAACAACAACTACTACTATTATTACAACTACAATTTGAGCTATGCACCGCCGCCGGCAGCACCACACGAGTGCCTACTCGGAGGGCCCAAGGGCCGCCTCCAGCAACTGAAGCGTCGCACCCGCCACGAGCTGCAACAGTGGCCGCTGCTCATGCAGCTGGTGGTGCTCATCCTGTGGCTGCATGCCAAATTCTGGCATATCGTGAACGAGCAGATCCTGATGCACCGCAGGCGCTGGCATTAAGTGGCGAAGCAGCAGCGAGAGGCAGAGAAATGGAGTTGGGGCAGCTTGTTTGGTATGCCGTGAGATCTAAGCTTAAGTTCATAATTATTCCACTCTTTCCAAGTCAATCTTAATAAATATAATCACAATATGCTGCATACTCTAAATGCTACCCCCAAAGACAACAGTTCTGTGCAACAGATTTCTACAACAACAACAGCACGCAGTACAATTACAGCAACAACAACAACAACAACAACAACAAACACATTAATGGGTACTCGTTCTTGTACTCGTTTCATCGTACATCGTACGCTCTCATCGCTGTCGCTGTCACTGTCGCTGTCGTCTCGTTTCTATCTCTCTACCTCTCTTTTTGTTGAACTAACGCACCACACTCGCTATCGCTCGCTCTCGTCGTTTATCTACTCGTAGCTCGCTCGCTCGTTCATCTCTGCGTTTCTTTCTAGCTATCGTCTGTAGTCGTTATAGATCTTTCGGTTGAAGCATGCAATACATTTGTAGTTCCTATGTTTTAATGTTTTCTTATATTTCCTTTATTCATATATAATTTATTGCATTATCTTCATCATCATCATATCATCAACGAATCCCAGCCCACACGATCCACACACATTAGGCGACAGCGCTAACTATCATATCCAATGCTAGAAATGTCTAAATTGCCTATATGTTAAGCCTCGATAAATGTAACCCACCCATCAAACTATCTAGTCAAGAAAACGTAAACCAAACTGTTTGCAACAATTTTTGGTAACCCTTGATGCATATTTTAACCGTTTTATTTAACCCGAAGCCTAAAAGCAAATCCCAACTATTTTATGGGCAGCATTTTACACAGGGTTTCCGTTTGGCTAGCCTAAGAAATCACTGAATGCGGAATGTGGGCATGAAACAAACGATCTTGCTGTTTCATTCCCAACGTTCCCAATCAAACGTACTTCTTAAACTTGTCAAACGAAACGAACCTATTTTGTTATAAGTTTTTGACATAATCCAGCTGCTATATACAACTACAACAGGCTGGAATGTGGGCATGAAACAAACGATCTTGCTGTTTCATTCCCAACGTTCCAGTACTGTGCGTACTGTGTAAATTGCAGTGCTTAAAGTTTGCCAAACAAAACAATTTATAAACGATTTTGAGATAAGTTTTTGACAAGCTGCTAAAAAAACATAAGATATTTATCGGGTGGACCTAAACCACTTAGTTCCGATCTAGTAGAACATTATACTACATTAATATTTTATGTACTTAGTGAAAAGGAGAACACGTATTTTGTGTAGCGCTTTCTTTTTAGCAAATACGAAGGCAAACGCAAACCGATAGACAATTTTACGTATGGTTTTCTATTAAGAATATACTTATATATTAAAATACATACTTATATGAATACGAATATGATTTTGTATACAATATATGCATATATATAACAATATATGTTTAGTCAAACGAAACTATTTAAACGAAAGGCAGACGCTGTAGTTACTGAACGATAATATTTATTTAGTTTTAATGCTATGTTTATCATTAACTAGTCAGATATTATTATATACGCAAAACACAACAATAACAACAAAGACAAAGATACACTCGAAAAATACACACAATAACGATTAATGTAGTGCGATTGAAACCATGATATCTACATATATGGCAAATAGTTGAAACCCAATTAGTAGAAACCAAATCGAATATTTTGAAAAAGCAGTCGAGAAACCGTTGCGAAGTCAGCTTAAACTTTATATCTTATATATAAAACTTCAAATGGACTTGACAAGCTGAATTTCGGAAACCAAAGAATGCTAATTATACATAAATTAACAGTTATATATAGTATACTATTTTGAAAATGAGGCGCTGTTCAGCTGTTTGAAACCAGAACAAACACATAAGTAGTATGTGTATATACTATATATATATACATATACAAGATCTTAAATTGGTTTACGTTTAATCAAATGCTAAGTTATGCCTATGATTTTAATTAAACATAACTAGTGTTATATTTTTAGCAGAAAGTTAAAAGACAACAACAGAAAACACGACACTACACTACACAAAATACACTCGTCAAAAATGAGGTTACCAAAAGAAATCACTTATGAAAATACAATTCGAAGAGTAAATGTAGCGACAACAAGCACATTTGACTTTAAGATAAAGAAGACACAACAAACGAACAAAAGTAGAAAATTGAAAAACGAGCGTAAATTTAATTAAAAATAAGTCGCGCAAAACAACAACAACTTAACTAAAAAGTATGCAAAACAAAAGTTAAAACTTACAAAACTTAAAAACTTAATAATAAGAGCAGCAGAACTACAGCAAAGTTATTTGAGAAGCAGAAGTAAAGTACGAGTAGCTGAGGTACTACAGTAAATTAAACAACAGCCTGCCCAAGCGAGGAACGCTAGAGAACGGAACAACGGAATGGAGCAAAATCATAAAACCGATAACCCACAAAAAGTAGATGCAAAAACCAACGTAGCAGTAAGCAACAATGTGGAATAAACGTTGTGCAGTAATCTATTACAAAAGATCTAGGAAATTCACACAAAAATAAAAACGAAAGCAAAACACTTGGGCAATGAAACGCATGAAATGGAACGCTCTCAGCGTCAATAGCACAAAGTAGCAGCCAGCTACAAGGCGAGAACCAAGCTGCACTTTAAATCTACATATACAACATATATAAATTAATTAAGGTATTGGTGGTTACAGAAAAAAAAAAACATTTAAACAATTATATAAAGTTACGAATTAAAATTTGAAACATTACTAGCGAAACAATGGAATAGTATAATCAAAAGAGCAGAGCCATGTCAAGCATACGCAATTGTTGCATTGCCGCGGCTCGCAGACATGGAAACGATTGGCATATGAAACACGTAGCGTTGCCAGACAGCGCCTTGCTTTAAATGCCACCCGTTGCGTGGCTGGGTAATAGTTTAAATCAAAGAAAAATGTTCAAGCTAAATTATAAATGTATTGTAAGTAGGTGTCTATTGCTTTAAGCACTTCAATTGTGCCACACAGTTAGCCTAGACAATTGGATTTTCGATAAAACGTTTTCCCGAGGGTTTCCATTAGTCCAGCGTTGCCACTGTTCAAGAGCGCATTAAGCACGCTGAGTAGTCTGGCAAGGAGTCCAGACGAAACGGGTGTGAGGGTGCCACGAAAATTGTGCAGAGCCCCGCTGGACCGAGAGTATTACAATTTTGAGAAGTCTCCCAATGCAATGTCATACATTTTCGTTGGCTAGGCTCTCGTTGTGGCATAAGGTTTGCTCAAAGCACACGCACTCTCAAAATATTTAATCGAAAAATGCGTTAATTCAAAATCGTTTTTTAAATTAGTCAAAACTACAACAAAAAAATCCACAAAAATTAATGTTGAGGGTCATATGAGATGTGGAAAGTTAATGGAAAGTTAAATAACAAGATATATTAAACATACATTTTAGTGATTTTTCCAAAGTTCTAACATTACAATATACGAAAATTTATAAATGTTACAATTAAAATATATTTATTAATTCAATATAGTACATATATACACATATATAAACATATGTAAACGTATATATTCAAATATTTAAAAACCAGTTAATAGCATTACATAACTACTCATGAATTGATGAAGAAATGTGCATGTTATATAACAAAACTCAATTAATCTAGCTGCTAAGTGATGGCCGTTGGCAGTGTTGCGAAACGACACGAGAAAAAAAGTACAGCATGTGCCAAAAATTGGTGCGCCAGAGTCAAAGCGAAAATATAATTATTATATACTATTATAGAAATCAATTCTCTAGCATGTAAGTTGGTGTTAAAGTTCATTCCAAGCGTTTAAACTCAATATATAAGTACATATATTATATGGACATACCAATTATATAACGAAATATTACTACGTGTATTGCTTAAATGAGTGTAAAAGTTACCATTCACAAAAATACAAAACTTATTGTTACAATTTAGGCTATTAAGTCACGTAACTATTAAGATATATGGACATATAGATTAATACCTAATTTTAGAAAAAATGATTGATTCTTAAACTTGTCGAAATGCGAACTAAAAAGACAAAAAACAACAACACGGTGCCGCACAACATCCAAGGCTAAACCAGAAACCAAATAACAACAAAACAATTATAATTTAGAAACAAAAAAACATAATTAAAAACTAGCTAGTAAGTGAATTTTAACGCAGCAAAACCAAATAACAAACCAACAAAATACACCATACGTCAAAAACATTACCAGAAAGAACAGAAACAAAAAATTCAAATCGAAAAACAAAAAACCCACTCAAATATTATAACAAGTATTTAGCTGTTAAACAACAACTATTTAACAAAAAACTTTTAAGAACAAAAGGCAAACAGAAAAAAAAAAAACAAAAAAAAAACCATAAGTATGATTATCATTAAAGGAACTTCTCTAAATAAAAGTAAACTTTGAAAATCCTTAGCGGAGAAAACTACCCTCTCTATAAAAAAAAAAAACAAAACTAAAAAACTAACAAAAATTGCGCTTGTGTTTTATTTTTGATCCCTCCGTCTATAAGTATCCACCAGCACAGAAAATACTAAACCTGGTATTGCTTTGAATTCCCCGTATGATGGTATGATGATGCTGCTTAGTTATGCTTTTATTTCGACTCTGCTGACGCTTTGCTTAACAGTATATTTTTGGTATTTTCATTTGCATTTTATTTCAGTATTTTTGGTATTTTCTTATGTTGAATGTTCTTTTACCCAGGCTGTATATTACTGCGCAGACATTTAGCTGGAATATTGAAATGTACATTTGATGACACGAGAATTCAACGTTGGCCATTCCATGACATGATCTTGGTTGACAGGTGTCTTCGGTTTGTCAGTAAGTATTTGGGGGAGTTGTCGACAGTTTATCAGGCAGCTAATGTCAAAGAAAATGCATCTGTTGTTGCAAACTTTTCCGAGCCCGTCTAGCAAGCCAGCCAGCCAGCCAGTTGATAAGCAGGCAGGCAACAAACTTTGCAGCAGGACAAGTTTGCACTTGATGCCTGCGATAATGCGCCGTTGCAAGTTCTGGCGAAAGTTTTGCGAGCAAGTTTCATGTAATTAGCAAACGGTGCGTATGCGTAATGAAATTATGTTCAAGTAAGTGCAAAAAAGCTGCAGAAGAAATACTACTAAAAAAAAACATAGCGCGAAAGTATCTCGAAATACAGACAATGCCAAAGATGGGGAAGAGTTTCCGGACATTGACAATGAAAGCTGCTACAGCTGACCCTGTCCAACTGGAAATTCAATTAAGCCCAATGCATAATGCACGAACGGATGCTTAAACACTGCAGATATGACATGGAGATGGTATTTTTAATTTGTATAGAACGAAGCATTTGGCATTTGCTGCTTGGCGCTGCTTTGTTTGCTGGCAAATCAATTGAAATTCAGCGAACTGTGCAAATGTCTGGCTGTCAATTGAGTGCGATTGGGAAACTGTAATGGAAATGCTCACACATTGGAAATCGCATATAAATATAGAGTTATATGTCCAATAATTTAATAAAAACTGGTATCTAAATAAACAACTGTGGCGCTATATTCGAAATTTTATATTTAATTACTTTCAGCACAATTTTATCTGTTTTTTTAAATTTGAGAAAAACTACAGAAATAAAGTTAAAATGCAATGAAAAAGTATTTTTAGAAAATGTAGGATATTTTATTTTGATATGATTTATCAAATGTTCAAAAAGCAGGCCGCAGCTTGGCAAATATATCACAAATTTTTGGTTCATGTGCTCGCTGTAAATTTGCATATTTGGACATATTTCACATGCAAATTGCGGCAGGAAGCCACAGGGCATGGAAAACACACGGTTGCGCGACTTCAACATACCCTGTAAGTATACTCATAAGACAACAATTTGCAACTATTCCATAAAAAAAATTGGTCAATGAAATATTCTACTGCTGTGACCTTTCGATATTGTAAATATATTGGATGCGAAACATTAGGTTAAATTGTTTTTCAACTTTTTGTTTTAACAAAGCCGGACCTCGAGCCAGCCAATAAAATATTTAAATATTCTACGAAAACTTGAAATAGCCCTTGGCAACAAGCTAAAGGGTATTAAATGGCAATCGTGCAAAATTTATGTACCAATTGCCACAGCGCGAAATTAATGTGACCCCGGTGACCGATCCAACAACTGAGCCAGTCGAAAGTGAACTCAACTACCTGGCGCCCAGGCGGCAGGCCGTAAGAAAACCCTGTTAACCGAGGCGTGTGTTTACGAGTATGTGAGCTAACGGAAGTATCTAAATTACCATGAAGCAATAAAAGGAACCTAACGGCAGGTGGTAGCCAAGTCAAGCCAAAGGATGTGCTCATGACAGTTAAACCGAAAACCCAACTGGCAAGGGGAGCATGCTTCTGTTCTGTTCCGACGCTCGTCATTGTCAACAGTGCCCGCATTAAGTAATCATTCACTCGTCTCGTTTTTTTCTTAGCTCTCACAATTGGCCATTTGTGCTGTGGCCTATTCTCGTGTGTCCATTGAGTTGAAATCCCACAGTTATCACTGGCTTAGTTGCACAGTTGGTGGGCTCTCAAATAACTTTGTAGTCTGACAGATGAGCAGCATGTGCGTAAGTCAAAATTTGAATAATTTTGAGAATTACAGCAGAGCACAAAGGGATTTTTTAAGGAGTGGGCAAAGATTACCATCACGATTATTCAAGGGAACATTTTTGGAAGAACTAGCAAAATAAAGTATGTGAATTATTACTTTAATATGTATATGAATATACGAAAGCACAAGTGTGTTCCATTGTCCTTTTATTTTTAATAGTTATTCCAATATATTCTACAATCTATTTATTTCCTGAACCTCTTAAAAATGGGTAATAAGGGTATAATGTATTTTTTGAACAAGTTCATGCCACAGCGCTTTTTCATTCAAAATGTAATTTCATTCGTTATTTCTCTTTGCGTTATATTCGTAAACGTTTTAGGCAATCTTCGAAACAATTGCTGTCTAATCTGCCTATTACGTTTATAAAGCTTTTATTCTATCAATTACAAAATGATTTGGAATGTCAGTTTTTGTTCTGATTTATGCCGATCCACTGCACATTTCCTTTGAATTGCAACATTTGAGAATAATGCATTTAATTTATCTATAGATGACGTCTATGATAATCTAAACAATATTCACAAAACATAATTAAATTGTTCAAATACGCACGGGTTGAGCTGGTTTATGCAAATTAATGTATATATCGAAGGTTTGAGGGCGGCAGGCAAATTGTTTTCCATTGTTTTGGCAACTAACATGCAAATGTTCTGTCAAAAGGTAAACGCATGTTTATAATTAATAGTATCTATGAAATGAGCGCAAATGAAGGGACATGCTGGCTTTGTTCGCGCTAATTCAAAGCCAAGCTCGCTTGTGGTTATTCATTTACTGGTTTACTGCATGGAATACTACATTTAAGTGTTTATTCAGCTGGCAGGGCTGAGTCTATGCCATGTCCCCGTTAAGGCGCCATTTTGGCGACTCGGTGTCGCCATTTTCTACGCCATTTGCCCAACACTGGCGGCAGCTGCTCTGCCTTTGGCACCCGTCACTTTTCTGGCTGTCTGTAGCTGGCGCGCTCATTAAATGCAATTTCTAATGCAATTGACGTGGCTGGCTCTGCGGTCCCGGTCCCTGCTCGGGCGCGCCTCATCGCCATCTCCATCGCCTGCCTGCCACTGGCCTTGTGTTTTGTGCTGTGTGATTTTCAGTTTGTTTGATTATGAAAATGACTGCGTCGTGGCTTGTTTTTTGTGGTTGCCAACACGCGCTGATTTTTAATGAGTCGACAATATGCAGAGCACAAAGCCAGTGGGAGTTTAAATTGCGCTGCCAGCGAGGAGTGAGGCGTGAAGCGCAGTCAAGGCTGCCCTAGAACCATTTTATCTTATCTGGACCTTACGTGCCGGCGGCGTGCCAGCCCACAAAAGTCACACTAATTAACACGTCAGTTCGAGTTTTACTCGCACACTGCGCAGCATGGTTCGGGCTTAAAACTTTGGCGAACTCGCGTGGACAGCGACGACTTTTGAGGCAGGGCCAACTCTCGAAAAGGCACAGCAGCTAACGAACTGTCGGCCCACGAGCAGGGCTTCAGGCACAAACAAATAAGCCGGCTGACTGAATGACTGGCTGACAGACCGGCTGACTAACTGCTTGACAAACCGCAAACGCGTCACCCGCGCCACCCCCTGCTGTCTGTCCGATATTATCTCAGGTCTCTGATGCTAGCACGCGGCTTGATTTATATTTTATTTAAAAAGTGAAGGCAAATTATCAGCCTCCATTTTCTGTTTGTGCTTTTTTTTTCTTATTCATTTGGTTGGCTTGCATCAAGTTTGCTTAACGTCTGTCTTGCAGCAGCTTTGCGATGCTGCATGACCAGCAAAGTTTCTTTGAGGACTACGCAACTGATGAAAAGACAGCGCCAGAAACTGACGGATGGGGCCGGGGCCAGTCGGGCTAAATGCAGTAGGTGGGGTAACGAGTTTTTGCAAGTTTAAGTGAAATTTAAGCATGAATAATTAAAGTTACCGTGCGAAATTGGATGCATGATTGCGAAAAGCCTTGGCTGCACAGAAAAGGTTAATGAGATTGCCATACCGCAAGATTATGGCATTCATTATCAATGCATCGCAAACAGGTAATGGAGTCCACTAATCTCTTGTATATTAGTCATAATATTTATTTAATAGCATGACCAGCATTAAAGACCATAGAAGAGGCCTCTGTTTACCCGGGCAAATACCTTAGACCTCACCTCTCTAAGCCCAAAACCATTTAAATTATCTTTAAACATGAAAAGGAAATCGCAGATGTCGAGTTAAATTTATATCGGCATTTGCATAAGCCCCACAAGAAACAAGTTTACTCTCATTTTCACTCGGCCTAAGATTTTTAAACTTTTTGACCAGTTCTTCGCAAGGTAAGCTATCTAAATAACAGTCAATCTGGCAATTTAATTATAGTTATAAATAAAATATAAACATCGCTGTCATTTGATCCTGAATTATCATTAATGAAGACAATAATAGCAATGGACTATCTTTAAAGCTCATTATGAACCAATTGTTTTAATTGAAATATTCGTTTTCTCATCGAAGGATAAATGTTTTCTCTTCCCAAGAGAAAGCTTTAAAGGTACTCTATCCAAAAACTTATACGTCTTCTTATATTTTCCTAATTGGGTTAAATGGTTTTAGAAGCAGACATTGTTAATTTTTCGACAGTGCACTGAACATAAAGCGCATAAATAATTGTAATAAAAAAAGTAATTGTAGTGTAATTAATGAAGATAAATTCCTAAAAACTAATACTGCGTATACATTATTTTGCTTCCTGTTCTTAATATCTCGAGCCCTTAAAATAAAAATTATTGTTATCTCTTCCTCATTAAAAGAGAAAAAAACACAAATTGCTGTGATTCTTGCCATATGACACGCCTTGGCAACAGGCAAAGGAGTTTTATGGCCGGCGAGGTGTAAGAAAAGTGGCAAATCTTATAAGCATTAATACCTTTTAAGTTAATTGCAGCTGATTTGGGTTTCTTATGTTTGGCTGCTGGAAAATATGCAAATGACTTGGGTTCCAGCTGCCTGAACCCTTTGTGAGGCGAGGCGTTGAAAGCATCCGCAAGCAATTACCCTGAAATTTTCACCTGCCAGTCAGAGTTACGAGCCGAATGAAACAAAAACGCCAGTCAAAAAGAAAAGCAAAATAAGAAGAAGATCGGCAAATTACTTAACACTCAATAGTGCGGCAAAGCGCCAAAAAGTTGAGTAAGACACACGAACAACTAAAGCCGAAAACAAACAAAAAATTTGCTTATCAATTTTCAACAGAAATTGTTGGCAGCAAATTAATTTGAACGCCAAATGGCAGCAGAGCTCCACCCCGCGTCCCGGCCACCATCTGCGGGGGCATTTCAATTAATTTGCCTGCTCGCAAGTCCGTAAATATCATGAGCGATAAGCGCCAAACTCCAAGGGACTCCAAGGGAGGGGAACTATTCGTGCACGTATGTGGGTTACATTTGTAGTCGTCTTTGCGGCTTGTGTATTTGCTCTTTGCGGTTTCGCTTGCCAACAATTTGGCTGGTGTTTTGGCAATAGGTTTTTGCTTGTCTAAACGACCCCTTTGCGGTGGCAACAAAGTTGAGAATAGCATTAGACACAAGTATCTAATGGATGCCATTCAGCGAATGTGTCGAGTGTCTCGAGTGGACGGCGAGGTAAACAAAAATGCATTTGGGGGAGATGCTCTTCAATTAATTAGATTGTTGATGAAAAGATAAAGACGCATTTGCAAAGAAAATGTTATCCTTATGATGTCAGATGCTCAAGAAAACAAACACACAAACTAATTTAATAATATTTGATAAAATGTTAAAGTCGCATTCGATTTGCCTGCCAGTTGAGGATCCTTTCATATTATTCTTAAGACTTTTCTGAATTAAATTAAAATTCTGCACCTACACTATCAGAATGTTGCCATTTTCCTTTGGGGAACGCTGACATTCGCCTCGGGCAGATTTATTATTAAGACAATAAAGCACGAGAATTGTTACTGATGTTCAACTACCTTAACTTAATTAACTCAACTTGCCTAAATTGCTTCTCTTTAAAGTAAATTCAAGCTGTAAAAAGTACACTGTAATAACCTCAGTTAATTCTTTTTAATCCCATTTTATGAGTACAATTTTTATGAGCAGTCATTTACAGTTTGTTTATAATTGTTGCCCTGACTCACAATACCCCCACAACACCCCAGCCTGCTTTGATTAACTGTCTACATTGTTTTAAGCGGGATGCGCTTTAGCAAACTTCCCCTTGGCTTCTGTTTAACGAGTCGAGTCAGCTCGGATTACATAAAAAAAGAAGAAAACTCAGATGGCAGTCTGTTGGGTTAACATATTCTATAAATTGCTTATAAATGCCTGGCGCATGTTATAACCCGCTTCTCCATGCCTCGCAGCCCTCCTCTATTGACTTAATAGACGTCCGGTATGCCCCCGGCTACCGCCTGACAGCTTTGTGTACCGCCATGGAAGAGGGGGCAACATTTTTATTAAACTGAGCTGAAGTAAATGCAAAATGTGATCTATGGAGACGGACGACGGGCGAAGCGAGACGGGCTGCTGGACTTGTTGGCTGGTTTGCCTCTAGCTAGGTTTCAACTTAAACTAGGACGCCATGGCTAACGCTTAGCGTTCAGCAGGCGCCTGGGTGCCGCTAATGCGATTTACTTAGCACTCGCTCACGACTTTTTTGCTCTCCAGTTTTTAATAGGCTCAGAAAGTTGCTGAAAAACGCTCGTTTTCAAAACGCCACAAATGAAATTCAACAACGGCACGTGTCTCCCACACACACACACACACGCCCAGTCGCTCGCTTAAATTATGCGCGGCATGTCCAGAATCCCAGCCAGACATGACCAGGATGCGAGTGTGCCGCTATGTGGGCGCTGCTGAGCATTATATCAGAGCCATAGCCATGCTTCCGCTTCACCCCCGCTTTCCGCTCTATATAGTACAGCCTGCAACCCCTTTTGTTATTTGGCCCTTTTTTCTGTGCTGTCCTCTGTACAAAACGGTCAACGTGCCTGTCACACGCTGCGTATACGTAATCGCATTTGTAGCACAGTGTTGCACACTTGTTACGGACACCAAGGCACAGCCCGGCCCGGATGGACCAGCCCTGCAAAGTCGCATTTTATTTGCCCATAACCGTTGACTTTTACACAACCGCAACAATAACAACTACAACAATAGCCAAAAATGTGTCAAGAATTTTTCGCAATTGTTCGCTGGATACGACAAAAATTAAATGGGAAGCTGGAGGAGAAGTAAAAAGTGGACTTCTCGTAAAATGTAGTTGGCTCAATGCTACGCGTTATGCATAAAGAAATTTGTGCACAGGATTGAGTTCTCTGCCGCGTTTTCCCACCAAACTAAAATGTATTTCCTCAGTGTTTGAGCTTCAAAATAGCCTTAATATTGAATATTATACGAAAAAGTAAATAAATATTAAAAGAAACTATAAAAAGAAAAAATTCGAATGAAGAGATATTAATATTCTTTTTAAATAAACGTTTAAAGAGAGGATTAAGAATGAAAATTCACGTACCGATGAATTTGTAGATGTTTTTGTATATGAAAATTTGAAATAACCTTAAAAATATGACTTCGTTCAAACATATTATATAATCAATGTAGCTATGGATACCATTCGCCCTAAAGCACTTCAAAGTACATTTAAAAATTGTTTTATAATTTGTTTGACTTTTTGTTTTTTGGAACAACAATGTACAGAAATGTGATCAACTTGTCACGCGCCCAAAAACCAATTTCATAATTTCGAAGCGACGCTCATGCGCTGAATTCGAGTGTTGAGCAAAGCAAAACGAAGGATTTTTTTCGACTTACCTCGCGCCTCTTCACGCCCCGATCCGTTGGCCCCGTTGCTAACAAAGTGCCTCGAAAAGCTGAAGCTAATCAGAGCCAACAATGGAGCTGTTGGCACGTTGTCTGAATGCGACTAGTTAGCGTCTTTTCAAGTTGCAAGAACCAACCGCTTGGCTTTGATTTGGACTGAAAAAGGCAGAAGGAGCAGATAAGAGGGCCAGTTGTGTAGGTGTACAGGTGGGCTGACTACTTATAGGTGGGATCCCATTTGCTCTGCTAAACTCGGTCAAAAGTCATGCGATTTGTTCTCAACTGTGCCCCGAGTGCAAAAGCAAATTGAACTTTGGCTCCTAAAAGTATGCAAACAAAAGCCGCAACCGGCAGAGCGAATGCAGCTCGTCAGCTCTGCCACGGACAGCTGCCAGCACGTGCTCCACTTGCCTTTTCATGACTGGAACATGGGCTGGGCCCAGTCCTGACTGGGATCACTTGGTTTTGTGTCCGTTCGCTGTCTGCTCTATGCTTCTCTTGATATGCTTTTTGGGGCGCGGCACGCACCAAAAAATGCTCGACACATTGGCCAAGCAGTCGATGAATGTGCAACGGGCAGGGCACAAGGCGGAACGGATGATAGATAAAAGTTAACGCGCTGCGGACAATGTCCAAAGTGGGTTTGGCTTGCAACACGACGCGCAGCGCCTTGGCTGCAATTTTCTTCTTTTTTTTCCGGGCTTGGCAATTCCCAGAAGCTATAGAGCTGACAACTTGTGAATATACGTTTAAAAGAGACTTCAAAAGATGGACAAAGGAACATATTTGCTTCTGCGAAAATATGAATACACAAAAAATGAAGTCTTAATTTAGCATTTAAATAGCCATCTTTCTCTATATAAGTATAGCATATACTAGATAAAACTAGCTTTATGATATTAATGAGGAAAAGCAATGATAATAAAACCAAAGGGCTTACTTCATATAATACAAGCTTTATGTATAGTAACATATCCATAAAGGGTTTTAAATATTCATTAAAGCATCGTTTAAGCTGTATAGGAAGTAATCAGTAATGCACCCCCATAACAAGAAGATTTAAAAATTTAAGAGCTTGAAACCTTTTCAATATTCATAACAGAAATTCCATTTTGTTCTCGACTTATACCCTAGAGTAATTCAGCATTGCCAAGCAGCTGCAGATAATAATAACTTTCAGAAATATCGTGCTGCGATTGTGAACAGAATGCTAACGCTTCATAGAAGCGCAGCGTCAGTCAAACGAGCACTTGGGAAAAACAAACATAATCAAGTTGACATCTGGCTGACATCAGTCATTCGGCATTCGGCAGAAGTGAACGGTTACCGTTATCTGCGCTGGCGGATATCCGGAAAATGCAGCTCGACTGGCTGTGACATCAGACAGTCATTCAGAGCAATCAGTAATCAGCTGGAGATGCCAAGCTAGTCAGTCGTACGCATGACTCAATTCCCAATGCCAAGCGCCAAGTTGCAATCGCAGCAAGCGATTTCCCTGTTTAGTTACTCTGCAGTCAAACAAAGCACGAGCGTTACACGTGCCTCGATAGCTTCCCCTTCTTAGCCAGCCGCTCGCTACTCTGCACTCTATTCAGACGCAACTGCATTATAACATATGCAATCACAATTGTCAATTGTACAAATGGCAGCGAGAGAAGCGAAAGACATGCAGACACAGTCAACAATTACGCTTAGTGCCACAGTTTGACTGCGGAAACCCCACTGCCTCAACCCATATACTGTGTCTGTGTGTGTGTGTGTGTGTACATGTCTTAATGCGATTGTGCAGCAGGCGGAAGATGAAGGGGCGGCAAAGCGAACTGACAGCGTCTAGGTAGGTTTCTCGCAACGAGTGTATAATGGGCACGAATGACACAGACACAGGCACAGACGGCGCCCGAGCAGGGACTCTGACATGTGGCAGGTGAGCAGCAAAAAAAAACAACAGAAACTATTGCATGCCGACAGGCGTTTGACAGCCGTAACATTTGCAAAAAAATGAAAGAAAGAAAGACAGAACGAGATAGCATAGTCAGCAAAGGGCAACAATAGCCGGACCGAGCAGCCGGCGATGTCAATGCAAATTGTATGCATGCTAAGCTCCATTCCAGCCAGCGTGGCAAGAGCGAAATCCATGCTGTCCTGGCCAAGCAAAGAAAAAGCTTTTAAAATAATGTTTAAGCCAAATAAGAATCAAGTGCTCGCAGCACTTTTAGCCAAATTGCGGAAAACTCTTACGCTCAATGTGCGATTCGATGGCTGGCGGGCATATTTTCTTTTTCTCTTCGCTCTTCGAAAATCAAGCAATTTAATTTGCCAGCCAAGCCTAAAAGTATGCCACAATAAATTTTAATTAAAAGCAAGTGCCATCAATCAGGCTGAATTACACTCAGAAAAATTAAACGATTGTCAAAGCGAAATATAGAAATAGGAAAAGCATGATTTCAATAAGAAAAAACAAAATCATCATTGAACATTCTTCTCGATGTTTTTTGAACTGAATGACATTCAAATCGAGCTAGAGAGTTGAGGAAATTTATACAAACTGAATGAACTCTTAATCACGATTGTGTTTTAATTAATTTTCAGTTAAATTAACAATATTCTTCCCCACCTGTCCATTTATTTATATTATTGTTATATGTAAAACATTAAGATTTTGATCATTGATCATTTTAGAAAACTTGCATAAAACATTCTGATTTAATTTCGAAAATTAACAAATCATTTATTATTTTCAAAAGCCCGGCTTGATTTTTAATTAAAATGTTGTATACATTTTAAAGAAATCAATTTATATTTAAATTTAAAATTAAAAAGGGTGTATTAAGCAACATTCAAATTGCGGAAAATCTTGCTTATCTTTTTTTAACGCGAGTTAGGTCTCTTTTTCCCATAATCGAACGTTTATATTCCCAATCAAATATATCGATATTTTTTTGAGTGCACGCACATTTTCCACTTCAATTAATCAGGCACAGCCTCAGCCGCCTTTGCGGTTGACGATGATGTCGCACATGTCAAAAAGCTTAGAATACTTTTAGGCACTTTTATCGCATTACTTGGTCGAGGGGGCGTGTCGCTTGGTAGGCGTAACGCGTGTGCGGCAGACTATGAGACATGCGAACCACTCGATTGATAAAAAGACAATGGCATCTTAACTTCGTCCCCTTCGCGCTCGGCTAACGCCGACGTCCTTTGTATGTAATTATATGGGCCCCCATTAAGTGGGCAAAGGCAGGTTTTTTTTTTGTTCATTTTTGTGGCAAGTGACCCACAAGTTAAGCTGGCAGGCAAAAAGCCAAGTCGAGGCGAGGCAGGCAGCTGAGGCCGCAAAATGCAACGCAAAGTGAAATGTAAGTAGACTTGAGACTTAAAGCGCTGCGACTCAAGACAATGTCCGAAACGGGGAGTGGACGAAGGGAGGCGTCGACGCCTAGTAGCCCTGTCTGCCTATCTGCCTGTCTGCCTGTGCGCCTCACTGTATGCTATGCTAATGAACTGAGCTACTTCCTCTAGCCTGGCCTGTGCTTGGCAGCAAATAGTTTCGACAGTTGCCACGGCTTTTGTGATAAGTTTTGGGTTGGGGGGGATTGGTTGAAGTAGTATTTAGCAGTGTTATGTAACTGCTTTTTTGTGTTAATAAGTATCATTTGCATATCAAAACAGCCGCATTGAGAAATTGAACAGTGAATAATTTAAGATCTGGCGCACTAACCGACTAGATTACTAAAACTAACTTCTAAGTTAGCTTGGCATCTAATATTATTATCCTATTATCTCTAGATTTATCTACTCTATCTACTTATCCATATTATCTCAGTTTCTCAACAACACACCCCCGGAAAGTCCGTTGGCCAACGCCCATTTCAGCAATAACAATGCCAAAGGAGAATACGAAAACTAGCGGAAAAAAAATAATTTGAAAAAGTTTCTCTTTCACAACAAACTTTTTTAAATATCCGAAAAACAAAACAAAAAAAATAATGAAACTATTAAAATAGGAAACGGAAACACAAGAAGCAACGTTTACCCTTAGAAAGCCGCAGGACAAATACCCTTTGCAGAATTGCGGAAAATTTGACCGAATGTACATATTATTGTAGCTACATTATATAGAAGCATAAGATTCTGCTCGTTTGTAAGTATGAAGAGAAAGTTTTTAATTGAATTTAGATATCTAGAGAAACACAAAGAATTATAATGGAAAAACTCCGTTTCCGTTCCTTTGGGAGTTATATTACTTAGAGGTCCGATTCTACCGTCTGCGACCTATGTATGCTTGCGCCATACTGATAAAGAATATATGTAGACATATATAAGCCTTTTATGCGTTACATATTTCGTGGGAGTATTGTTATACCCTTTGCCGGGCTATCAAAAGAGCAAAGCTAGAAAAAGCGCACAAAATAGGCGCCAGTTGCGCTGGCCAAAAAGTTTTGACCGTGTCGAAAAATGTAATAAGTGAGAGAATTTAAAACTAATATAAAAACAAGAAGGAATGTAACAAAAGGGTATATTCAACCAGAACTTACCCTACATAAAGATCTGGAGTTCACTTGTCCTCTAGGTAACAACACACTTTATTATAATGGGCGTGGGCACCAAATATATTTTTCTTTCCAAATGCTGAAAAGTAAAAGAAATGTACGAATTTATATACGTTTATATAGCTCAGGTACAAATTTGTTCGTTAGTTTACTAAAAATGTATCATTTGCTAGTCGTGCATATGGGAAAAACAGGGTATATATTGCCAAAATTGTTTCATTCTTTCTGTCTCTCTCTCTTTTTCGCACATTTGAACGTCAGTGCGGCAAATTAACGCGTCGAAAACGAAAATAAATTAAGCAGCCAACATTAAGGCGCATAAATCAAACGAGCCTCGCGAATGTAAAGTGTGCAAAATGGGCAGCTGCAGCTGCCAAGGCGACTTATTTAAATATTTTATGCGCAGGAAGAGCATAAGCTGCGGCGTTAGGGTATATTAGCAAAGTGTAAGATGATGTAACACAAAATAAAGATGAACTCATGCTTATGAAGTACTCAAAACTGTTACACAAAATTTAAGAAATAATCGATTTGGGTTAAAATAATAAAAACCTTTGAATAGTTGAATTAAGTTTGTGAATTTATTATATAAAAGGTGTTCGGTTTAATTAAAATGTATTAAAAAATTAAACATGAATAAGTAAAATAATAAATAAATATAATTTTTTTTTTTATTATTTTATAATTTCATTTAAGTCGCTGTAATTAAGTCGCTTTATGAAATTGCTGTACACATAATTAAGTTAAAGTCCAGTTTGATTTCATATACATATGTATTTTCTTTTAAATATAGTGCATTTAAAAGTTTTATGTCCTTGATCAGAGTCTACTTTCATTTTTCCTTCTTTTCCAGCCACGCCCACACTTTGATTACATTTGTTTAAGAACAGCGCCTTTGGCCATGTGCGCCGGCCATTTATTTTAATTTTGATTTTTATTTTTATTTATATTTGTATTCATTTTATTTTTATTTTATTTCTCCTGCGTGCGTCGGTGTTAAAAATATTTTTCGCATTTCGGCCCTGAAGATTGTGAATGCGATTACAACGCGCACAATGCGTGATAATAATTTAATGAGTAGGATATTTAAATATAATTTGCCGCAGGACACTTTAATTAGCCAACTGCTGAAATGCCTTGCCTGCTCGCAAATAAGGCGGAACTTCATTTAGCTGCCTTCAAACGTCGTCTAATTGTGGCTAATAACATGCACGAGCCAAAAGCAGAAACATTTGATCATCAGTCAGCCAAAAAGCAGCACAAATTGCCCAATTACGCAATCGATTTCAATAAAAGAGCCAATGGACTGTCTGATGTGTAGGTGGAAGTGTGGGTCGGGCACTTGGAGTGGGTGCCGAATAGTCAGGGCCTGGGCAATGGATAAGTCAGTTGTCATTGCCGGGGCAACGGGCCACTGACGCACACAAATCGAGAGAACAAGGAAAAAGTAAAACACAACTGAAAGCAAATTCAACGCCTGATCAATTCTTAAATAACAAATAAAACGAAACCAGACAAAGGTACGTGGGAGGCGGGTGGTGTATATGTGAGTGGGGGATATGTCGGTCAAATCTTCTGTACTCACTGGGAATATTGTATTTTATTTTATTTATGTTTTGCGCACACATCAACAAATACGCTGGCAAAATATTTGTTATTTGTTGTGCGAGGAGAAGCAAATAACAAATATTTGAGCCTGAAATAGTCGCTAGTATACGACTATTAAATACCCGCAACGAAAAGTTCGTTAAATAATCAAATAAAGTTGTACGGTTAATAAGATCAAATAACATTAATTGAACTATGTTTTACATTTTCTAATTGTCTAGCAACTAAAAATAGAAAAGCAAAAAAAAATGAGAGTTTGAAAAAAATACGACTAGTAAATTGTTTGGATAATGCATAAAAAATGTTAAATGTTGACAAATAATCCGAAGAGAAATTATTACAGATTTCTATATGTTTAAAAATATATATCCAATTGGGTTCTGTTATATTTCGAAACATTTGAATTTCATTAGGAAACCAAATTAAACCAAAACTTCGCTAGAATCTTAAACATTCATAATTCGTATAAAAATAAATACAAGGATTGAGAGCTTTAAATTTTACTAGCACACTTGGCATATATCTTTAAGTGCTCACCTGACTTTAAACGCATATACCCTTAGATAGATCCATAAAAATAACAAATACCCCGAGAGTATCGAAATTGATGCCACGAACTTTCTGAATAAATGATTTTGATTCGAAGGACATGTGTAATTCCTTGTAGAGCCTGTTCCTCGTATTAACTTACGCCAGAAATAGTCGCGCTTCTTTGTTGTGTTGTTTGTTTAGGCCAGTTATCCGAGAGTTTGGGATTCCGAAAATTCAATGTATTCTTCCGAGTGAGTGATTCATTTGCCTGTCACGAGCCTATATAAACTTTGTGATGAGTACTTAAAGTACTTCTACAACAACTTTTGGCACCTCGCATCGACTCATTTGAACTTTCAGTGGGCCCCAACTGTCAGTCAGGAAGTTTGCCATGAGAACAGCCAGCCAATCAGACCTTGGACGGAGAGATGCCTTAAGGCATGCCGCAGCACCGCACCCAATTTTTAATTGAAATTAGCATACAAAATTTGATGTTGCCGCAAATTCGGAACTGGGCTCCAATTGAAAATTGAATGCCACCCCGTGGTGGCGGTGGCACACTGTGAGGACTCCAAGCTGTGAGTTGCCAACTCATAATTACAACGAACGCTGAGCGCGGGTGTTGGCTGGTCGATTTGCAAGGGTTCCGTTCTGGACTGAAGCCAACGACACTGGACAAGAGCGGGAGCATGGGGAGGGGTGGCGGGGCGCGGACAGGCTAATCAGTCGCTAGGCAAAATAGGAGGCAATTTGTGAAATTTTGTGCCAGCCAAAACTATTTGTCGGCAAATTTTTATTTCGATGCCATTTTTATTCAGTTGGTTGCCTGTCTTGAGGCGCCAGCGCCAAATTGAACAAATTGAACAGTGCGGCGCATGTCCTGGCCAATGTCCTGTCAAATCGAATCAAAATGAATCGAGCGCTTCGTAACATTTCGACGCTTCGGTCTGCATTTATAAACAAATAAGCGCATCAAATCGAACCAAATAAATCTATTTGTCTTATACATTACGAACAGGCCTATTCTTAGGCCCCATTTTGCCCCCGGGGCGCATTGGACGGACTTTTATTTACGCATCATTTGCTCGTTTGTTGCCTTCTGCGGCTGCCACTCACTAATAACGGAATTTATTATGGCCGCTTATCAATCACAAGCTTCAAGTGGAACTGGATACAGAAATAGCAATGAGTGTGGCAGTGGAAATGACAGCGGGGACGGAATATAAATGGAAATGGAGTCCTGGCCAGCCCACCAAATGGCAGCTCTTTAAAGCCGAACAGTTAATGCGCAGAAGTGTGCCCAGCTTTTAGGCAGTGGCACATTAAGAGATTGTGTGTGTTGCTAAGAGTTATGGGTTTGTATTCGGAGAATTCCAAATTTATGACACTTACATTTTGCGCACAACATTCCGAATGATGTCATTCGATTTGTACATTTGGAAATTACTTTTAACCCTAATAAAATCGAGCAGCGAAAAACCAGAATACACCATACAATATTCCGATCTTCAGCTTGTGGTTTCGTTTTTTTTTTTTTTGGACAGTTTAAATGTTAATTTGGAGATTCTAATCTGAATGTTTACCAGAAAATTTAAACATTTTAGTAGAAGCCAATGTCAACTTAATCCTTAAAATAAAGGAATTTGAAAGTCCAAAAACACAATTTACAATTGTTGTCTAAAAGTAACTAACTAAGCTTAAGTTCAAAGTATTTTAAGACTATTTAAAAATAAATTATTTTAAAGTTTAATGGTTGAACTAAAAAACTCTCTGGTATTTTTTAATATGTTCTTAATTTCAAACAATTTTTGCTGATGTAAACAAATTTAAAACTTGTTCAATAGCTCAAGTGGAAAAACGAATACTCTGAAATATTGTTCTATCCTTAATTTGGATTTTCGCAGCTCTCTGAATTTTACGCAGCGCTAACAAGCAGGGTCGTTAGCAAACGCACTTAGTCAGCAACTATGATAGCCTTGGCAATCTGAAGGATATGCACACACACAAAAACACACACACACACACACACAGACGGACGCAAGCTCATGGCCGTTTCATGTCCGGTGATTGTAACTTTTGGGTGCCCAGTGCTGATAAACACATAAACAAATAACACTCGGTGACAGCCAGAGGGAAGTGTAGGAGTCCAAAGCGGAGGGCTACGAGGTGTGAGAAGAGTAAGCGCATTAATTCCAGACCAACACTTGAGCCGCTTATTAGGCAGCCTGCAGCAACACAACCAACAACAACAACAACAGCAGCAGCAGCGCATCGAAGAGGCAAATTGTGTAACCTTTTCGGTGGGCGTGGCACTGGTCATACAACCAGGGTCGAGTTCAGGCAAATGGTGTGTTGCAAACAATAACTTTAGGCTTTTCCATGTCAACAGACATTAACACGAACGCCAGCCAAGAATCGACCAGCACATTGTGAAAATCGAGTGAAGCGGATGCGAGCGAAGGTTGAAGCTCGAGGAAGGCTGTAAGAGATAAGTGCTAGGGACAAGGACAGGGACGGGTCCTTGTGAAGCTGCGTTGATAGCCCGCAAACATTGCTATTGAGCATATTTCGACTTGACAGACAAATGCCCCGCAAGTCCAAAAGCATGCTTTATTATTTGCGCACTTGAGGTGCTGGGGTATTTCGCTCGGCTTGTGTGCCTTGATGTATGCAAAATTTTATGTTGATAAACTTAACAACGACAACATTTGCATTGTGTTCGGGCTTTTCACGTAGTTCGTCTGCTTCTGCTCTTCGTTCTTCTCGCTTTTTTTTTTTTGGTGGCCGGATGTTTGCGATAAGTCGCTTGGAAAGTCGCCTTTTGATGCTGGGAATCGGGCAAGTTTGCCGTTTTGTGAGAAACGAAAAGTGTTGCCTAATTTGAGATGCTTCTAGCGTGGCTTATCTCTAGCTCAGCGATTTTCTCTGCGAATTCTCATAGCATACTTTTGAGTGTTGCACAAATATTTGCTGCTAAGTTTATTTTCATAAGCAAAATAAATAAATCAAGCAGCACTTTTTGCCGGTAGTTTTTTAGACGGTTTTCAGTACACTCTGAACTTGAATGCGAATCCATTGCTCGAGTGTTCAGCAAACAAACGAACAGTTTAAATGGCCCAAACAACTTAAACTGAAGTCAGGTTAATGCTATTAAATAAAATATTTGCCAGCACTTCAGAGCGCTTTAAGCACTCGGTTAATTGCATTCTCTACTCTTAATTCCGCTCGTCCATATTGTCATTCTTCAGTATTCGAATTAACGAGTCGGCGACTCTTGACTTATTGATAAACATTTTGGTTTCAGCTGAAATCTGTTTGCTGTTGTTAATTAAACCGTAATATGCACAGCTGGAACAGCTGAAGGACCCTTTAACGAGTACACGAGCATAAGTAGCCACATGGTGGGCGGTGGGCATCATGCATACAATGAGGCAGCCACAATTGGATATAACGTAACGTAAAAAAACCATGAAAAGAACTCAAGTGAAATGGGATATTAACCAAATCAAATTTAAGCATATTTGTCTGGCTACTAATAATAATCTTGTTAAAGTTATTTTTAATAAAATACAAAGAAATGGTAATATTCATAAAAAATAATCAAAATAATATTGATAATAATAATTTAATCATACATACATATAGATCCATAGATCCATCCAAATAAGTAATCCAGAAATGTCCGCAAACTGCAAAATGTGAATTAAAAATGAAATACTTATATATGAAATAAATTAGTGTTTAAATTAACGGTTTTTTGAAAAATTTCAATATTTTGTTAAATTTCTTAAACACTCGAAAAATTCATAAAATAAATTGTCATTTAAATTTTATTCGTATTATTTTATTCTTTTATTGATATTAGCAGGAATATACTTACTACTTTTTCAATTCATGCTTGTATTTTTATTTGAGTAAGTGAGGCAAATTCTTCATCAAAATAATATTTAAAATCACATAAAAAATTAAAAAGTATTTAATGTATTTTATTACTAAGGTTTGAACCTCGTACGTCTGTTTAACTTTGCATGCATTCATTAAATATAAGCAATAGCTAATTATCGTAATGAATTGTAAATGCTTGTCAGCGTATTTAAAAGTTGGCTAACAAATGCAGGAAAGGATTTCAGCTTCTTTTCACTGCGATTTATTTGGCTTGAAATGTTTTAATAAATGTGTTTACACAGTATACATACACATACAAACACACTCACACACACAGCCGAGCACACCAATACATCTGCGGCAGCAACAAAAGTTGCCATAAAAAGGCATATTTTTTATAAGCTTTTCCTTCAGTTGTGTGTGGTTTCTGAAGGGGTTTGTGGGGTTCGCAGTCGGGCATTAAAGCAAAGCTGATTACGCTTGAATTTACCCCCATCTCGCTTTTGCACATTTCTCCTTTTTTTTCAACGAGGCGTATGAATTTCAAATTTCTTGCACAGCCCCAGATTTTAATTAACAATTATAGCACACGGCACAAAAGTTATTAAAAAATAAAAATTCCTTGCAATCTGGCAAATATTTCATTAAAGTTTAGTCACATGGTGCGAGCAAAAAGCGTGTAAACTGCTTTCTATGAATTTTATTCTACATTCTTACAAAGCATTTTCTACCCTGTAACCAAAAAGATGCTAACAAAGGGGCATTTTAGAGCATTTGGAATATTTTAGTCTTTCCTTAATGACTTATTCAAATAGGGAAACGCAATATTTATAAAGTTTCGATAAGCCCTAAATAGAACGGCAGGTTTTTATAACATTTTTAAATTTCAATAATGAATAATAATGATTTTTGTTTGATCATTATTAAGGTTAAAAAAAAAGTAAGGGATTCGTAATGTTTTAAAATTAATTGTGTTCGTAAACGATTTTCATGCTATGGAGAAATGGTAGGCAGCTTTGAAGATGATACAGGGTAATTGCTAGTCGAACATTCTCTAGCATTTGGGCACTTGTTTTTCCGATACCTTCGTTTGTGTGTGTGTGTGTGTGTGTATTAATGTTTTTTTCACTCAGTTTCCTTCCATACATGCAGTTAGCAGCAAAATTTTCATTTAAATGCCCAGCAGCCCGCAAAGTATGCAACGATTTTTTGTGTGTGTATCTGAGCGACTCATTTGCAAGTGCACGTGTAGTCAGCGTGTGTGTCTGTGAGTGTGTGTGTGTGTGCGTGCGTACGCTGCGAGTGTGTGTGCTAAATGCGCTTGTTCTAGATAATTAAAAATGTCATGCAGTTTTAGTTGCCTCGAGTTTTTGTGCTTAATTTCATTTGGCTGCACAGCTTTTGGCTTGTCGGTTTTTCCTCCTCTGTAGGTGTGCGTGCGTAGGTGTATGCGTAGGTGTATGTAAAATTAACGTTAAATGTTGTATTCAAATTTTATGATTAATTTTAGCTTTCGATTGGGCGTGTATTGTTTGAAATTGTACACGCTTGACTTGGCAATTAGTTGGCCCACGCTAGGTATTTAATTCAATGTGAGATTATCTTTTTTGCTTATCATAACACACGACTGATTTTGAATAGGATTGAATATGCCTTCCCTTACTTTCGCTGCCCCTATGCCCCTGGCTAGTCAGTCTTGCTGCACACCATTTCATTTAAAGGCATCAATATTTAGGACATTTTTTAGCCTTTTATGCTAATAACATGGCCAGCTCGCATTCAGTGCTATAAATCTCGCATTCACAAGGAATCGACACACGCATGCATGCACGCACCACCACACACGCACCAACACACACACACATGCACAGCTAACGGCACATAAATCGCCATGAAATCCGTGTCAGTGGAACATGGAATGCAAAATGATTTTCAAGTATTCAGCACCACAGTTGAATCGCTAAAATCTCAAATGCCAGTTGTGGGAAGAAACGCGTCAGGCATACAACGTGACCACGCCCCAACTCTAGCATATCTTGACGCCCATGCACAGCTGCTGCTGCCTCTCAAATGCAAATGTGTCACACAACAGAGGATTTTTCCTCTGTCACCTCACCCAGCATTCACACGCACAGGTGCAAAAATGATAGCGAAATCGAATGTAGAAAATCTAACATAAGATACTGCTAAAGATACACTAAGACAGCTTTGGCATATTCTTTTAGAACTGCAGGAACTCTTACTTTCCAGAGGATTCCAAAATATAACCTGGCAAGTATCTCACAAATAACAAAAATCTTGAACATATATTTAACTTGTGGAATATATAATATCTTTACATTAAAAAAAATAGTTCAGTTTAACCGTAGTTAATCACATTCCCCGCCAATAAAGTTATTGAATTAGGTTATTGAATTCTAGTTTGAATACTTAACAAGCCTATATATTAATGGATTCATAAAATAGTTTTATTAGCATATTGGTGTAAACGTATTTTAAGCAAATTCGTTCAAATTTGCCTCCATTTTCATATATAAATATAAATTTATATATTCAAGGATGTACATATGCAGCTAATGCAAATTATGGAAGTTCCACATTTAAAAAAATTGACGTCACGTTGATTAAAAACAATATTTAACACACTTTTAGTGCCGTAACAGATTCCGATAACCGATATACCCCAAGGCAACCCTGGCTCTCTGTCCGCGCAGGCAGTTCAGAAGATCGTCAGCAGATTTCGATCTGGCAACATGTGTGGGGCACAACTCAATTGAGGTAACCTGCAGCAAGTGGGCTCTACTTTGTGCAACAGCATTAACTTGCTCCTCTCGAGTATGGAGATCATCGTTTGGGCTGTCGGTTGGCAGTTGCATTTTTAGGAAACTCTCACGTGAAGCCACTGAATTTGAACCCTCCCCGTCAGCTTTGCTGCTGTCAGCTACCCGCATTTTGCTGCTCTTTGGGCTCCTTCGGCTGGAGTCAGTTGTGAGCAAGCCCCCGGGCAGCCCTGTTCTGCAGTCGCCAACTGCTAGATTATCCCGACTCATCACAGTTGTGTTCATCATGCTTAGTACATGCCTCAGATGCTGTTGCGATTTGTTGCGCTCTGATAGACACATCTCGCTCTGGGATCTGGTTGTCGGGTCGTATGCCCTGCGTTTCCTTTTCTGACGCTTGCCAGTTGCTTTTGTACGACGCTTATCCGTCAGGACTCTGTACAGGCCCTCGAGCAGGAATTGCTTGCTTAATTGTTGCTCCTTGCGGTGTCGCGCCCGCAGGTCTGTTGTGCCCTCCACGGATCGGGGCTTCAGCGAACAGTTGATGCTCGACTGCCAGTCACGATTCCATAAGACTGTTATTGATTTTTGTTTCAGTGGATTCATGCACAGCTCCTTGGTCTTGCCACAAAACTTCGTCCTGTGCATGTCACGTGGCAGGAAGCAACCGGAACACAGACAGTTCTCGGTGCACGCTTCCGAATAGTTACCACTGTTCGAGGCAGCCGTCTTTTCGCTGGACGAGCTTAAAGCTGATTGGGTGCACTTCGAATTTACATTATCTATCATATCGCCAGCCTCCTGATGTGGCTTTACAATAACCACTGTACGCTCCGAATCGGCGTACTCTGTATCCAAGTCCAACATATCTCCATATATGCTTCGCTTCTTCAATGGAAACATATTTGCGATAGACTTGCGATTCCTTTTTCAACTTTTATAATTTATAAAATTTGGTTAAAAGAGATTATGTATGCTACACTAGGGATTTTCAAAATTGATCTGAGAAACAATCATGAAAGTGCAGAAACATTTTCTTCACCTGACAGAAGAGGCAATGTGGACTCTTCCTAAAACTAATAAAACGTTGCCAACAGAATCTTATGATTAAATTTATTAAGCGCTAAAACTGTATTCAAGGTTTTGGATTAAAATTTAATCCTAGCTAGAAAGTTTTATAGAGCATAAGAAACTTTAGCAAAGGTGGCGTTTAATAAAACTTTATACAAATTTACTTGGCCAATTGTTCGTTAAACTAACTTTCAGCAATGTGTACACATTGAGCAGAGCTTGAGGAACAGAAATGTTAAATTTTAAAAAATGTAAGCCCTTTTTATTTGTAACTCTGAAAGGCTCTCTTTAAACTGTGAATGAAACTATTCAATAAATTTAAAATTTTAAATTTCACACAATGTAAATAAAGCAGTTGTCAAAATTAAAACTTTATCGAAAAGAATTTCATTTTCAGTAAAGTGGATTTTAACAGTCAAGGTGAGAAAACATCTGATCTACACAACTCTCCATCTCTCAACTTTCAATCTTATACCTTTTTTTTGTTATATCTCAGATATAATATTTGATGCTCAAATTAAATTATTTCTTATATTTCCTTTAATAAATTGGCAACATTGCAAACTGCAACAGAAATGCATAACACTTCATCAAAGAATGTTGCAAGAAAAAGCGCATCTTGACGATGGCAACGCTCCATAAAACGGGTAAAGCAGAGCGAACCGATCCATATCTGAGCCAGAGAGTGAGTTGTGTGTGTGGATGTGTGCCTGTTATGTTAAGTGAAATGGAAAGCTGTGAAAATGGGGAAAGGAAGCGATAAAGCAGCAGCGGGACATCTAATAATGGCAGGTGGGGGGCTGGCTAAAGTGGGCGTGAAGGTAAGGGGGCAGGTGCCGATGACTTTGATTTCGTGCTGACATTTTATTGGCAGCTGCCGCTGTTGATGCTGCTGCTGCTGCTGCTGCCAGGAATGCCAACTCATTTCACAGCTGAATGGCACAGAGCATAGCATGTTATCATTAGAATTTTATGCATGGCTGATATGCGAAAGATGAGTGGGAGATAAGCAGCACTTTGCATTTATCTGGCATACATAGATACATGCTGTCTCTGCATGAGATACTTTCTGGGTACCGTGGTTAACTTGTGCCAAGGCAAAGAGCTGTTAGACTAGCAAAAAACTTTGTTAATTACGGGCAAAAACTGAGAATTTTTAATTGCTTGCCGTTGTGACTGGGCGCAACGTGAAAATGGAAATGAGAGATTCGTGCAAGATGAAAATAATAAGAACAAGAAAAACGGCTAGCTCTGTCTCGCCGAAGTTTAAATACTCTTGCCGACAAATACAAGTGTTCTTATGCAAAAATATAATATTCGACATATTGTACCTATTGCAAAAACTTAATGCACGCAAGAAATCTTGAAAAAAGTTTTCAACGACACAAAAACTCTTTTTCGAGGGATTGTCTCAACATCAGATATACCTTTTTTTCATTAGTCCAATATCCATAAGATATGTAACAAATAATTGCCAAATTTATTTACCATATGGAAACCTATTTTTTGACTGAATATTTCTATGGCAACTGTAAGATATAGTATGATATCCGCTCCTACTGATTCCAACCCATGAACTGCCTGCAACAGAAAGATTAAGCCATCCAAATTCTCATGGCGATAGCTTTAAGGTAAAATAAAAATAGACAGACAGAGCGAGAATGCAAAGACTTTCCCCTTCTATATGTTAAAAATCGTAATGCCCCTTATAAGGGTGTTAAAAAAAGTATGAATAAAAACTACTTGGAAATTGCTACACAAGTTCGCATCAGGTAAAAAGTGTCCCTCATAATTTACTCAAGTTACCGAATTTGCATTGCATACTTTCTGGCATACAGCTATGCCACAGCTTATATATACTCGTGTATGTTAAAACATATATATTTATACGTACAAAAATAAATAACAACACAACACAAAGTACTTTGCATTTAATGCAGCTTTAATCAAAAATTCATTGCATACTGTTCGACCTGTCGCAAAAGTACACATTTTCAAATAGAGACATTTTTAGAATGCAAACGAATACATGCGTGAATATTTTGCAAACAAAAACATGCCGAAAATATCAAATTTCATTTTTAAAAATGTCGAAATGTCTCTGTCCAAAAATGAATACATGTTTTTTTCGGTCTAGTTTCTACGGATGAATAATCTTCAAAATAATTGAAGGAAATTTAAATTTTCCTTAGCTCTGCCGTGCACATGAACATTTAATGCTGATTCCTTGAAATTAAAAAAGCATTTTCCAAATGAGTAGATTTCTTTCAACCTTTTTTTAATTTTTCGACATATTCTTTTTTTTAATAAATTTATCGAAGTATTGACATTCTCTTGGATATACTTTGCTTAACAGGAAAATCCAGCATGATTTATAATTAGGATACTTTAATATTTATCGCTATGATAATAATTTTATAATTGCATTTAAATTAAATCGCACGCACATTTTATATTGGCTTAATTATTTAAAGCAACACAGAAATTCATGTTATATTTTATTCCATAATTTGTTTGCTAATTAAAATGAGAAATTTTTTTGGCAGCTCGCAAAACTCAATTTTCGTGTCCAATTTGCGTTTCTGAGCAATTTAATTGGTTTGGCCCAAGGGCATGCACTCCAACCTCAACTTTTGCTCGCTCCACCCAGATATCTCTCTCCCTCTCTCGCGCATTGTCTTTTTAGCATATCAAACATTGTTTACCGTTTTGAAATCGCATGTGGTTCACAATAAATTTGCAGTTTTTATTTTGTGAATTCTCTTTCATCACACAAAAAACTGCGCCCTGTCAGGAGGCAGACTGAAAGAGATGGGTCGAGAAAGGGAGTTTGAGTGTGAGAGAGACAAATAGCGAGGAGCTGTGGGGGCTGGGAAGGGCGGCGCTTGCAAATTGGCTGCTGGGTAAGCAGCAAAACATTTTTCGATGACAAACGCAAAAACAACACTTGCACACACATATACATATACACACACACGCACGGACACCCAGATTCAACAAACACACAAACACAAAGAGACTGAGAATAGGAGACAACAGTTATTCACGTGAAATTCTCCAGATTCTTAAGTGTATGCAAAAAGGTACGCCATGCACTTTGGCACAGCCTGGGAAATGTGACTAGGACAGAACCATGAGGTACACACAGACACACACACACACAGCTAAAGATTTTTTTTGGGTCATGCAAGTGCGTGTGTGGGATTTACAAAATACGATTGGGAAAATCTTTGGAATTGTGGGCAATGTGGTTGGGCTTACGCTTTCATGTTCATGTGCCTGCAAATCAACTGCGGAAACTTTGGATACGAAATTATGAGCGTACTTTGGCCAAGATAGAGATTGCTGGGAGCTTTTGAAATGGAAGAATGCGAATTAAGTCTTTAATCTTGGCAGTTCAGCAGCTTGTGGTTCGATTAAACATTTTTGTGGGGGTAAAAGTAACTAATCAACTATTTGGAGACTTTTTGTGGCGTGTGTAATACAATTGGTCTTTTAAAAGAACTTATCTTAAATATTGGGGGAATATAAAGAAGAAATGGAGCCAATGTCAATCAGGAAACTGAGCACAAATTAAGTTTTAAAGTATGTTATTTGCAGCAAAAGAATACTTCTATTCTAAAATATTAAAGCTAAAAATGAAAAATTTACGCATTTACACTTCTGTTTTGAACATTTTTTGCTGCTCTCAAATCCAATTAGGAACTGCTCTGATTAAAAAAAAAACCTTTGACATTTATTCGTGTTAAACGGAATACCACACCTTTTCTTTTATTAGCCCACAAAGGATCTCTCAGTTCCTCGATTCAACACCGCAAAAGCCACGAAATGTGCACCGCAACCAACAGCAAAAACTGCAAAAGCTTTTTGGCTGCCGTCTAAAATATGCAGCAGTCAGGTTGGTTTTAACAAAAGGCACACCCATAAAGAACATGATTTATCTATGCTAATCGACATGGAAATACCCTAGGAAACTTTAGAAACAAGTAAAATAATAACTATAGTCTCTAAGCTATGAACCATGCCTATATAATAAATGGAGAAACTAGCTGAGATAACATAATCAACCTATTCAACCGAAGCTCAATATGTTCTAGAAGCCGCATTGGTATAGGGTATTCCAGGGAAAAAACTAGCTGAGCAGGGGCCACAGCTGTCGCTTCTACGGCTCCTGTGAACAGCAAACGGCAATGACGCTAATTTTTCACGCAGTTTCGAATGCAGAAGGGCATTTTTTCTTCCAATTTTTATGTGTTTTACCCTGCTTCTAGTGAGGAAAAGGATTGTATTTGGTGAGCATCCCAAAATATAATTTAAAATAAAGTCTGCGGAAAATCCAGAGGATGAGTCCAGCAATATTTAGGCTAAGCCCTTTCTCGCCCCCACAAATTGTCATGCTGGAGTATTTAATTATTATATTTAAAGTTTCATTTATGATCTCTTTAGACATGACATGCATAAAACAGTGTATTTCGCAGTTGTGAACTGTTCTGATAGCAAAGTTGTGCCTTGGTTATTCTCTTTTTTTGTGGGTACAGTTTTGTTCCAACAACAAAAGAAGCCGAAAAAAAGAAAGCTGAGAACTGCGAGCTGAGTCTGGCATATGCCATATAGCATATCGTATATACATATGTTTTGTATGTACATATGTATACAACTGGCAACTGGCATGTATGCAGAGCCTGCAGAGTCCCGAGGTCAAGCGCAGTTACCTTGTGGCATACGCAACGCCTTTGCCAGGCACACACATACACCCTTCCCTCCACCCGGCATCCACCCCCCTCTTCGCATTTAGCACTAACTGCAGTTGGCAGGGACGCGCGCTTTTTTTCGACACAATTACAATTCGTTGGGCTGCCAAGGCATTTGGCAACACTTTGAAGTTTCGTCCAATTCGCGTTTGGGGCATATGTACATCAGGTTGAAATTGAATTGCTGCCACGCCCAGGCAATGCGTGCTGCATATTGCCGCAGGTAAAGCGCCGACTTGAGCACTAGACGCAAATCCAAACGGAGACCGGGAGAGAGACCTGGTTAATTAAGTGCCATGAGCCAAAGCTGCCTATATCTGAACATTGGTTGCTCGTGACGCTTCATGCTTGCCTCTTGGCTTCAGTTTGTCCGTGGGCGGCGGCTAATTAAAAGGCGGTCGCGCGCCTACGTGTATGCAATGCCAAAGTAGAAATTAGTTAGCTAAAGCTGCCCCGCCTGCCACGCCCATTTGGGCATGCAAAACACGCACAGTTTGCAAAACAATTAAATGGCAACACCAAAGGCGCCGCAGGCCTTCCCTTGGACAGCTACTTCATCGTGGTCAGAACTTCATTGATCGGGTGTCGGTGTCAGGTTGATGTTGGGCGGGGTGGAGGGGGAGTTAATGACTTAACTTGGCCGGGACTTAACAAATTGACAGCCCTTGGAGCTCTTAATGCGCCCCAAAAGTATGCTTTGCATTTGTAAGTTATATTTACAGTCTTCTCTTAATTATTGCCTTTGCTGGAATCTTCAGGTGTTGCGACTGAAGGTGCAATTACCTGCAAATACCCAAGTGCCCGTTCGCTGTATATTGGCAATTCTTCATGAATTCTGTGTGAGTGTCTTCTCTTCCCGTTCTTTTAATTCCAGCAAGCTCTACAAGTCTTTTTATAGGAGTTCCTTCTGATTATTAACTGAGGTATTCAACATCAGAAAACTTAAATATACCTATTTACTTTATAAAGCCATGAATACGTTTAGGTATATTATAGTCTTGATCAACAGCTCGAAACAATTCACTTTATGCGCGATACGCATGAAAAAGCAATGCAATTCCTCATGCATAGATTCCAATTTACATCTTTAAGCTACATTCGGCGTTTGAAATAAGCCTCCTAACATTTTCTGTAACATATTTGAAATCCCTCCCAACTCGTAATTTGGCCAAAATAGCTACGTATAGTTGCCGCTGGCTGGCGTCGCATGAAAGGATTGCATTGGGCACATAAATTGGATGGGATAAATTTGAAACAAACGTGGAAAGTTGCTTTCGATGTTTGCCGCTTGTTTTCATTTCCATTTCTAGTTTGAGTTCGATTTTCATTCTTGTTTTCATTTCTATTGCCATTTTCATTCTCATTGTCGTTGTCGTCGCTTTGCTTTTGATTTCAATTTCAATGTCTTTGTCCCAGCTCGATTTTATGTTCAAATTGGAAATGGTGTTATGTGAGCTAGATGAAGCATGCCCTGAGCTCAAACACAGGCTGAAAGCCGTCCTCCCAGGTAGGCAAACAGACAGACAGCCAAGCAGACACAGACACAGCGACACAGCGAGAGGGGCCAAAGGGAAAGACAGTTGGCAAATGTGGCCAGTCAAGCGTAAGAACAAAGTACTTGGGGGGATACCTTGAGTTCGGGCCAGCGATGCCAAGAGATTCCCGGAACGGGAATGGGAATGGATTGGTCTTGCACCTGGCCCATATTGACATACATGAAGTAGCTTAGTGATTGACAAATAACAAATAGACACGTAACTAAGATAAGACCGGCAAACATTGATTTGATTAACTTTTGACAACTGCACTGTGCGCCTATCTGCGAATCCGAAGTGGCATTTACGTAATTGACAGCTCCGCCCTCACACACAGGGGCGGAATGGTGCTTTTATTTGGCATTATTACTGCCAAAAATAACGCCATAAAAAATAATCCATGCATTAGAAGTAAATACAACTGTAACGTTGCGTATCATTAATGTTAATGCTAGCAAAAGCTGTTAAATTAACAGCTGTTAAAGAGAGCTCTGTTGATTACTTTGAATTCTATCTACTTTTTGATGAGCCGTGAAGTGCTTAAAACAGAGCGCCATAAATCTAATGAAATGTTATCTTCTAGATTTTAATTACACATTTCTATTGCAATCGTTAGAAACGGCTCTCAAACAAAATCATTTTTAGCAAAGTTCAGGTAGTCGAGTTAACTAACAAACATTTGGGAGAGTTTAAAATTAGTTTAAAAGCTGCTAAATGAAGAGTAGAACTATGAAGATAATTTTATATTGAGTACTCGTTTATTACTCGCATTGAAGCACAAAAACTCGAGGGGAACTGACCTACTTATAATTCATTTAAAATGGTATTTCCAACAAGTCAAAGCAAACACGAACACATGCTTAAAATAATGTCTTCAAAAAGTATTGACATTCCAATCATTATGAGATTAGAGTTAAGTTATGTGTCCTGCTCTAGAAAAATTTAGGAAAAAGTGAGTTTGAAGAAGCTGAATACTGCTTTTGATTGAATGTTATTAATAATTAAAATGATATATCTTTTGAAACCAATAAAAGATCTTTTAAAAAACAAATATAACATGAAAATAAATACTTAAATACTTAAAAAGAGATCAATCAAGAGAATATTTAAAATCAGAATCTTTCCAAGTAATAATTTTTTTTTTAAAGAAAGTATCAATTTTCCCATGGTGCAATTTGGTCTCGAGCTGCTTGAATAGCTACGCGCACCTGTGAAAGCCCCTCTCAGGCGCCAGCCCTTGAAAGAGCAACTGAAGCAACTCTTTTTTAGCCCGACAAAATTCAAAAATTTCTTGTTATTTGTTATTGTTTTGTGTTTGCTTTTTCTAGCGTGCGAGTCCCTGCGGGGTCGTTGAGATCTCTGCGCGCCTCCAACAACTTCCTGCATCAGTGTCTGTTGTGTATGCGTGCGTGTGGGTGTATGTGTGTGTGTGTGGTGTGTGACATGTGAGTGTGTGTGTGTTGTTTTCGTATTGGCCACTTGGGCATAAATCTAATTAAAAGCGGGATTTCTGTTTGGATTTGTGTAGCAGAGTTTTTTCCTTAAAGGGGTTAAGCTGATTGCGGTGCTGCTCCTGACAGTGTTGCAAAGTGGCCAAGAGCTCAGCTGCTTGTGCGTGGGTGAAGAAAGACAAGGATAAGCATCCGACATATCCAACATGACTTTGCTTTGAACGCATTTCACAGTAACGTGGCCAAAACAGTTGAACACTTGAAATGGAACGACTCAACAGTTCAGATCCGGCAAAAAGTTTTCACTCTTCCCTTTGCCTTTGCACAGATAAAGCACAAGTCTAAAGTTTTGGCAACAACCAAAATGAGCAGCTGCATAACTGATGAAAAGTGCACAGCAACAGGAAGATGAACAAACTAAAGCAGCGAAATTAAGAAAACACGACTTATTCAAAGCCAAGCGAAATGAAAAGAACGAGATGTTAATTAACATTAAGTCACAATAAACACTGAGCTGGAAATTATTTATTTGATTGCTGAAAATGGAACAGAATACGAATATAAAACTTTTCAAAAGTTGCTACGAAATTTTGGCTTGGAAGATGTCTCACATAATCAAATCAATTGTTAAAGTTTATACAATATTTGCCCATAGGTAATAAACAAATAAAGTAAATACATCTTTTATTGATATTGTCTTTTTTGCTATTCTTGCATTTAATTGAATTTAACTATTTTTTTTTTGGGTAGATTTTTGATTATTGTTTAAAGGCAAAGGTCAGACAACAAAATGCTTTTCACTTGCTGACAGTGTTTTTCATTTTCACAATTTAGATAAAATGTCAACACACATCTAAAAAAAAGAAAAACATTTGATTGATTTGTATATGATAAAAAACGGGCATTTCGAGTATGAGCTTGACTGTTTTTTTTCTCCCTTGAAGTGCGCATATATAGTTAAAAAACACAATGTTAAAACTATGCAAGCGTAAAATGAAACGCATTCATTTTAAAATTGCTTTGAATGCAAAACCACCAACTGAATTTTTGGTAAACAGCTGAGCGATACTCTCTTCGTAGAAGTATATTAAATTAATATGTGCAGTAAAAACCTCTCCTAAATATAAATATGTAATTGCAAGTGGCAAAAATACATAATATGATAAAAATTTAGTCGAATATGCCGAACAAGCTTTCACAGCGCAGCGCTTCACAAAGCTAATGTACACTTTCACCGTATAGAGATAGGGTATCAACAAGCAGCACAACATGCACTTGTGTTGGGGCCAATCTAAGCGCCACTCGTAGCAGCAAAATGTCAACTATAAATCCACTGCTCGAATGTGGCATAAAACAAGCCGCGCGGCTAATTCAAATTCTAAGAGCTGTGCAATTTTTATTCAAACTAATCAAGATCTCGATCATATAAAACTAATTTATGCACGCGAACTGTGTAATTTATGAGGCAAGCCATTTTTGGTAAAGCTTCAGCCCCAAAAATCTGTCTGGGCGGGTGAAGAGAGAGAGAGCGGGGATTGGGAACTCCCTCAGCTGTGTGTCGTGTCTCATTTGACTGTCGCCTCATCAGCAGCAGCAGCAGCTGCTTGACGTAAGTCGCTCCTCCCTGCCCGCTCCCCCTGCCTGCCTATTGTTTCGGCTGCTTCGACCGGCAGAGTTTTGTGATTTTACGGGAGAGCGGGATGCATAGGCAACTCACCCAGTTACCCAGTTTTCACACCAAATGTGTTTACTTCTGCGCCATTTATCTTGCTTTGGCGCCTCGACTACAATGAACGCCAGACTTGGCCCGGCTTCAGAGGCTTTTCCTCTTATATTTCTTTACTTTTGCTTGCTCTATTCACTATGCCTTGCGAAAAGTCAAAAAATGTCGCCTGTCGCCGCGTTTTCCGTTTTCCTTTTTCCATTTTGTTTTTCTCTCTCGTTCGCAGAACATTTTAATTCGTTGTTGCATAGTTCTGTTGGCGCTGGTGCGTTTAATGACAGTCGCGAGAATTGAGATATTACGTATAATTCTTGCACGACATTTCAAATACGAAAAAGCAGCCGAGCTTTAAATTATTTTTAGCAGTTGTTTATGCAAATTGTAGAAAAAAAAGAAACAGATCGATAGTTATGCCTCCCATTAAACAATCGAAGCTGTATATCAGCTTTATTTTGGCGCCCATCCACGAGACTTTATTGTTGTTTTTATACTTCAGCCAAGCCCTTAGAAATCGCATTGCTTATATTTGGGCCATTGTTTAATGTTTGGCTTAACAATCTATTGACAATCGTTACTCAAAAACTGCTTCAGCTTGTTCCATTCAATCGTGGCGTGCCTTGCTTTTAGGCTCTCCCATATAATTTAATCTGATTTTTAGTCAACATAAAATGTTTGATACTCGCATATCGTATATCGCCTCAACACACAACATGATGGCTACTTAAAGTCGCAATTTTATGGCTAACACTAAACCGCCAGTTAAACACACAGCAGAAAGACACACGCACTGTAAAATGGTTGATAGTATGTACTTATAGATATCCTGTAAAGGAGCTTAGTATTGATTAAGTTGAACTTTTCGTATAGAATGGAATACCAATTTATTATCTACTCTCAAAACTCCAATGGGACAGTTAATATTGCGAAAATCGTATGGATCCGACTATGTAATGCTCTTCATTGAAATGTTATTCCTGTGTTTGGTTGTGAGTAGAGTATAATATCCTGTAAGAATGTTTCTTGACCTGAGATACTAGCTTGCATTAAGACAGATAGACGCTTATGGCTCGGCTATTGATACTGATCAAATATATATACTCAATGTTGTCGGAGAAGTCTTTTGATATGCGTCGTATCTTTTACAAGGGTATACAAATTTAAAAACATTGTTTCTGCCGATTTTGGGAGGCGTATGCAGTCTGAGACTTTAAGTGTTAATTTTAGATGAGTGGGGCAAAACTTTACCAATTTAAATCTTTTTAGTAGTTAATGCGATTTATCGAGGTATATTTCGCTCTAAAACAGCACACCAAATGAACATAAAAGTAAAACAGAATATTTCTTCCATTAAGAGAAAAGTTTACGCTCTCTACGCTGCATCCTGTGCAGCTAAATACCGACTAAGCGCAACAAAATTCGAACCAAAAAGAAAAAAAGCAAAGCTTTCAAATAACGGAACTTAAAAAAACATTGGTCATGCAAAGCTTTTAAAACATACATAGATAAAAATGTGTAAATAAAAAATTGAAATTTTATATATTTCAGATCAATATATGGCAGAACGCTTACCGAATTATTTAAATATAACTGTAATCGTATTATGGGGCACCGGTATGCTATAAATTGTGAGCACTAATTCGCGAAACAATACAAAAGAGACACTGAAAACTAACACTGACAACTGGCGTGGAGTTTGCCTCCTGGAATTCACTGCACCAACTAAAGAAATTCAGCTAAGCGCACGTCTTAAGTATCTAATTGCGCTTACGCTCTTCGTGCTTTGATCTTGCACAATGGAAAATACAAGCATTCCAATACACTTATAAGCGTGGCGCTGCACTGGAATTTCGGGCAGAGAGAGCGAGAGAGAGGGCGCAAATAAGAGCGCGCGCTCACCAGCGCATTTTCGAATAACGGATCTTAGCTTAGCCTAAGCGCATTACAGGAACTGTTCACTTGCTAAAGGGAGACAGACATATGCTGTGCTTGAGTCCAGCTTGAATTATTCCAGCCGGCATTAGTAATTTGCGCTTGAGGCTCTTGCATTCAGCATAGCGATACTCTTAAATTATTCGATGCCAAAACAATATACACACACTCTTGCATACCCAAGCCACAGGGTATATACTGGGCAAGAGCACAAACAGAAGCCGCTGGGGGAATTATTGTTGTTATTCTTCGTGCTTTTCCCCCCAGCAGAGGCAGCTGTATACACAGCTCCATGAATTGCATTTTTATGAGGCGCTTCGCATGGGAAGTGGAGCGCCTGGCGGCAGGCAAACAATCAATTGACATGTTTAATACTTGCAGCAACAATAGAAACAACGGGACTACAATATAAAAGCTTGCATTCAAGCAATAAGGGCGTTAAGTACACCATAAGAAGTCATTGCCAACATCAATCAGCCATCAATCAGTCAATAAGTCAATCAACTGCTGCAAAATGCTCCAACAGCATTGCAAATTGCAACGCTTGCTGCCAATGACAATGATCTACTGGGCCTAATGGCAGCAGGGCATTGATATTTATTAACTGGACAAACGGCTGAAAAGCAGCCCAACAGCCGACCTCACAACAGCCCAGCTGTTGGCCCTGACCTGACCATTGGTTTTGGGGGCGACCCCATGAGAAATGAGCTGCTGACCTTGCTGACAAATATCGCTTCAATCATGTGGGCTGGCAAGGGGTGTGGCGTATCAATCAATTGCCATAGCATCGAACTGGGCAGCGAGGCGTGGTCTCGTTGGCGCCAATTAAGGGACCCATAAAAAACGAACAGCTTCCCCTGGCATGACAGTTGCCTGATTGTCTTAACGCCCGGCGGAGGCGCCTCCAAGTGCCAGTTAAGAGAACACAGCATTCAGTTGCAAAACTTCTCAAAAACTTTTTCGCCTTAATTCGGTGCAAGTTTTCAATAAGCAACGCGCTGTTGAAAGTTGAAACAAAGAAGAGCGTATGTGAAATGAGATTAGGGAGAAAATAAAAAAGTGCCGGAAGAAATACTTGGAACAGGGAGCTTAAAACAAAAATCTACCATTGATTACCCAAACCTACAACAGTTCTAAGGGATCTTTAAATAATTCTTTAGGTAACCCACAATACAAATATTCCATTTAGTTTAGGTGCAACATTTTTCCTGTGAGTGTGGGTGAACTGTGAGATTTGTTAATTATATTTTATATTTTTTATATACGATTCTAGTGTACAGTACAAAGACTGAACGAACGAATGAATGATACCCGATTCCACTCCTTCTACGTGATTTGAGCTTTTATTTGCTCTCGAATTATTTGCACATTTATGCACTGTCTTTCCAAAAATAAACTTCTTAGCGTAGAATCCTATGTAAATAAAAATATTAATAAGATATATACATGACAGTCAATATATCAAATCCCCGCGTTTCTTGAGGCTATACATTATTTCATTATTTATAGAATGCATTTATTATTATTACTCAAAGAATACTCCAATAATGTCCCAATCAATATTAATAAATTGTTTTCAAGACTCCAATTTGGCAAATTTCGCTGGAGCTTTCTCCTTAGCAATTACGTCAAGAAAAGGATTTCCGGAACACACACTCGTATATGTGTGTGCTTTTAGGAACTACTCTACCCGCCGCCAGTCTAGCGCAAATGCTTGCCGAGACTCTCAAGTACTTCAGTACAGTCGGCTCTCGAGGGAAGGCTGCTGGCCGTAGGGTATAGGGTATATTCAGAGAAAAAACAAGAAAACCAAAAACAACAAGAAGTGTGTCAACCAAGCACCAACAGTCAACGTCAACACCCCGGGCTGTGTGTGTGCGAGTGTGTGTGACTGTGTATGACTGTGAGTGTGTGCGATTGTGTGTAGTGTGTCGCTCGTCGCGTCATTTAGGCAAATGTTTATTTAGAGGCGTTAAGTCCGCTTTAAATAACTTTTGCATACTTTGCGGCGACATGGCCAAACAAACCGAGATGTACAAATGTAATTAGCAAGTCATTCCCCAAACCAAACCCTCCAAATCACTCCAAAAAAAAGCATCCCCAAATATAATTTAACCATTTGCTCATGCAGAGAAATGTTCGCCGCAGCAGCGCGAAAGCATGCAATATAATATGCTCGCAAAAATAGCAAAAGCAGACACCCTACACCCTACACCCCACCCCCTACACCCTACACCCTACACCCCTCACCCTACTTTCCAGCCCAAAGCCCAGATTTGACAGTTTATATGCAGTATATAAACTGTTTTTGTAAAGTTGTTACCGGCGAATCATTGCAGACAGTAAAGTAAAGCAACAATATTTGGGCTAGTAGATACCCTGTACTAAGATCTATGGATTATATTGCATGCCTTGAGCAGCTTTATACAACGAATTCGGGGCAAGAATAAAAGAAAATTAGAGCTGGAAATATAGTTAATATAAAAATAGGATAGCAGCAAATTGGAAGCTATACGAAACCTATACGAAAGGTCACATATCAAGTAATGTGTTTTTAGCTATTATTATCTTGACAACTGAGCATTTTAGACTATCAGTTATCCTGTTAAATATCTGCTAGGCATTAAAATGGATTCATATCCTTTGGGTAAGATTGTCGAAAGAAATTATCCAAAATATTAAAGAAGCGTAAATATACTAAGAGGCCTCATACTTGAAGTTCATGATGAGATAATCTTGCGATATCGCCAAAAGCTCATAAGCGAGCTAAAAAGGCGATACCAATTCATTTTCAAATTTTGTAAAGTTCAAGTAATTGATAATTCTTGTACTATGAAATTTAGCTGGCAAAAAATCGAAGGATTTAGTTCTTATATTAAACAGAGTATCAGTATTCGAGCAATGAGCATATAGACGGACAAGGCTACATCGATTCGATTGTTCTTTTTGCCGTCTAATACTCATTAGATAAATACAGAGTATACTATAAAATACACTCTACAGCCCGTGAACATTTTGTTGCTATTACTCTAATATCTGCGCAATTTTGAGTCTGAGGCATTTTCACGAATCCAAAGCATGCAAATAAGTGCAAATTATATTTAAGTGAATAATGCTTCAATTCGACTCGCTGTTGTATTTGTTTTTTGTTGTTGCAGTTTTCTTCGAAATTTCAGTGCAAAATTAAACATTTCCATTCAGCTCAAGGCATTGCTATATAATTTACATTTTATTTTTAGGCCTCTTTGCTTGTATTACATTTAAACCCGCCCCGAGGGCCTTGTCCCGGACATCATGATTGATTCTATTCTCTAAGCCCATTGACCTTTCAAATGCCCTTGCTGCCGCTGGGGCGTCTCAGCTGGATAGCAAGTCAAAAACATATATTTCAATTTATTTCCTAGGCAAATTAATTTCCAAGCAATCACTTTTTCGCCTTTCAAGTGCATTTTAATAGGAGATGTCGCCATCCTGCAAAAGTATCGCATTTCTATCTTATTCTTATCTTCCCACGACGTGAATAGGAGTTGCTTTTAAAAGGAGATACACTTTTTGCATGGGAGAGGTAAATTATTGGTATATTTTGGTATATTTTGACAAGCTGTGATCCTGGCGATTAATAGGAAGAAAAAGTCATCTCACAAGCAATTCTTTTTTATTAACTCCTTTATATACTTACTATTCACTTCAAATTCTATTTCTCTATCAAGAAAAAGCCGAAAATCTCACTTCAATTTGGAGATAAAGTGTATATTTACTGCGACTTTGCCTGATAGCTTGAAAGATAACCTTTCATTCCTATTGGCTTGCACGCTGAGCTTTTCATTTTGAATTTCGGCCGCCCACTTGAGAGAAAACAGAAAAAGGTACAGGACAGCACAGCACAACGAATGACCCTTGGGCAGGTGAAATAGTAATTCGCAAACTGACTGACAGTCAATGGGCGTTACACCTAACACCTACTTTTAGCCGCTTTGCATTAGCCCGTCAAGTGTTGCACGAAAATTGTTTGGCCCGAAAAAGATTTAACAGTTTTACGACATTAAATGAGCGGCATTTAAAGTTCGCAATCCCCTACGCTAACAAGCTGCAATTGTTAGCCGATTACAGTTGGTCATAAAAATAAAGACACGCTTTCTACGTTTATTTAAATGCCAGACATTTGTTGGCCAACAGCATTTCGCAGCAAACAATTAAAGTCGCCAGCAGGTCGGCACCAAAAAAAAAAAAACACAGCACACTTTTGGGCGCGCACAGTTTTTATGGCAGAGCGCAAATGTTTAACAGCGCTCTGTTAAGTTACAAACGCGCTCTTTGCGCCCACACTGGGTCTCTCTCTCTCTCTCTCGCTTACCCTCTCTGTCTGTCTGTCTGAATGTTACCCGGTAATTTCTGTGCAGCAGCCTTTTGGGCGTCTGTTTATCATTCGCTATTTGCCTAATGGTTGACATATTGATTGAGAAACCAGGTCGACCCAGCGCGCGGCGGCTGCCCTGCGGCTCTGTGTTTGTTTTTGGGCCTAGCTCGTGGTTAAGCAATGCATTTGCTGGAGCTACACGAAAGTCTGCAATCATACTCAGCCCTCAAACAGCCTCAGCTGGCACATAATGTGGCCGCCCATATGCCTATGGTTGCTGCAAAGAGCCAAAAGAGACTGGGCAACTCTCGCTGTTAGCAGCGTGCCGCATTGCATGCGCCTAACATTTGGTTACTTAACATGGGATTTACATTGTGGATATTCTGTTTACATTAGCCTAGACAACAACCTGTCTGCAAATTTAACAGATAATCGCATGCGAGAAATGAAATGCATTCTCATCAGCATTGTTTGAACCAAGTACATAATTGTACGTTAAGGAAAACTAGCTGATGGGATCTATTAAAGCAATCAATTAAATCCAAAATATAAAAAAAAAACACTTAATTTAATTTAATTTAAAAATGAAGCTACTCAAAAAATAAATTTTACTTAACATAAAATTATTTCATATTTTACCCCTACAGAGCGTAATTAATTTGGAACTAAAATAAAAAACAACCCGGAACCTCTTTAATATTTGTTGGGTCCTACTTAAAAAACGGCCTAATGGAGTTTACTTTTCTTCTCCATTCAGGCTTATAAAATGTTGTGAAATGTTTAGTTGTCTGTGAACTAAACACTACAATTTCTGTTATAAGGTTTTTCAAACTTTGCCCAATACAATTTATATTACAGTCGCTCATCAATGACGCTTTAATTTCAATAACAGCTATCGATTGGCGAAGCTAAAGTTTGTGCTAGTATATTACTCATTAAAAAGCAGCTTTTTTAGGAGTATGATTATCTTACGGCATACTCCTTTATCACATAATTTTCCACTTGACTGCCTCAACAAGACACTCCGAAGTCGCCGGCAAGCAGAAATTGCCTAACATATAATTATTATAAACAGTAAACATATTTTTCACGGTACAACACGTGCCGCAAGTTGCTGTGGGGGGCGATATTTTATAATAGAGGAGAGGGGGGTCGGAGTGAACATTATGAGGTAGAAGATAAGTTAACCTATTCACTGCATGTCTGAGTAGCTTAACGAGCTAGCAAGAGCAGAAAAAATGCAAATGCGCTGCCAGCGAAATGTGGTTATGGAGCCGGGGCAGGCAACCTGCCCCATTAAGCAGCTGTTGCTCATACGCACTGTTGTGCGGCGCAGTCAGTGTTGCCACCAAATCTGTGTTGCAGTCATTTGTTGAATTTTTGGCTTCTGGCAACACTTGCCACACAGCCCTTCGCCCGTCTTCTGCTCCACTGTTGGCTCGTTTATTTATCTACTTGTACAGAATATGTGTATGTATATATTTTTACGGTATTTTAATTTAATGCTTGTTGACATTTGGTGGTAATACGCTTTGAAAACAATGTCCTGCCGCCCATAGCCCGCAGTTCGTTATCCCTGAGCAACTTTTTTGCAGCTGGCAGTTGTTGAAATTAATTGTTTGGTCTCGTTGTGACCAAGTACTGCTCAGCCAGGATATGCCAGGAGATGGCTTTTAATAATGTTTTCGTTATGCATGACAACGACTGTAGCTCGCCGGGCAAAAGCTCTGAGGCAGCCTCATTAGGCGAATTTCTACACAAAGTTTACTTGCGCCCCAAATGCAAACAGTACCCATAAAAATCCTCTGCTCAGAGCAACAACAATTTATTCTAGTCGAACATCTTGTGGCTGCTTCCAATTAGCTCTAACTTTTCATTAGCCTTGTCTTCGCAACATTTCTGGGAATGAAAACTTTAAGAGTAATACGAAGTTTATCATGTCGCTGCTAAATAAAGTCTGTGCAGATGGAGAACAAGACTCAATCGTAAAATATACCACAGGCACATAGAAAGCACGTTTTGAGAGGGATTAAATTCAACATACTACCAGAGGATACAATAAATGATAAATAATGTTCCCTTTATTAGGAAGAGAAGATTAAATAGTTGACATCCTCAAGTGGTACATAAACGAATTCTGGCACAAATTTCGAAGATAAATAAAGAAATAATACAAGTTTGTCCGAAATATTTTCTAGACATATTTCTTGCCTTAAATATTACACCCATTAAATAGAAATTGTAGGATATTTATATAATATTTTAAGCATAACAGGTTTTTTGCATCAAATATTTGAAATCTTTATCTATTTAATAAAAATGCCAATTGATTTCTAAAATACAAATCTTCTATTAAGAACCCGCCAAAAAAAACTGCGTCTTTACTATAAGTTAAAAACTAAATAAAGTATTTATATCCAACTTGAATTATTTATTTTATATGGCAATGGAAAAAATAAAAGAAATACGCAGCAGATCGCAATTCTCTCAAACATTATCCATTTCTTACATTTTATTTAAATAATGTTTTAAAGGCAACCCATTGATGTGACTCGAACACAAAATTTGTATAATTTTCCACAAACATGCAGAAAAAAATGTGTGCAACACGATGCAAGGACATGCCGAGGACAATGTCTTGCATTCATCCGACGCAATTTGAATTTTATGCGGATGGCCACAAAAATGCGAGCGCAGCGCAAAAATTTGTTGTCGTTGTTGCTGTCACGTTCAGAAATTGAATTTAACGCACGGCAAACATGTGAAATTCCTGCACAACAGATTTTCGTAATTAATCAGCTTAGCTGCAAAGGTAGCCGCTGGCCGCACCGTAAACATGGCTAACTTGGCCATACGAATAAGAAAGCAAGTTAAGCGCTCAGCTTATGATGTATGTGAGCCAGGCCAGGACCAAGATTGGCTCCCAGCTCTAAGAGCAGCAGCTGCATTAAGCTGGCCAATTGATTTATATGCGTTTTAATGAAGCTGCCAAACGCCCGAGGAGTCTGTTGAGAACCTTAACCAGGGCTTAGGAACATCCTGTGTGTGTGTGGGTATGTGTGTGCGAGCGTGTTAAATGCCTTTATTGAGCGTAATTAAGAGCAATATTATGAGCCAGAGGCTCCATCAATTATTTACAGAACATGGATTTCAGTTAATGCGCTTTGCATGTTTAACGTCAATTTTCAGCTGTACAATTTTTAAATCCCATTTTACAGCTAAATTAATTAAAACAAAAGCTGAATAGAATATTCAAATGCACCGAGCTACTTTTTGCACGTGCGAATGCTTAGAACATACCTTATTTTAGCATAAATAGTTAATATTTTAAAATATTTCAAAATTCTGTCAGTGCTCTAAAAACTGAATAATTAGAATATATGGATCGAAGGCTGAAATCCACTTCCATTCCATCATATCACTTTCAAATTGATATGCCCAACTCAACACATAGTACAGGGTAGAGCAACACATAAATTAGCTTCTGACCAAAAAGCCAGAGCACCAGTAAAAATATGTTGATTAGTTTGCAATTTTGTCGGCTCAAATATATTTTACATATGAAATTTTGTCAGCCATGGATTTGTGGGCTGGTTGATTCGTTGGTTCCCTATCAACGGGGCGAGTGATGGGGGTAGTCAGAGGGGTAAGGGAGGAAGGATAGCGAAATGTGATGACATTTATTGTGCTTGTTGCTTGCAGCTTGCGGCTTGTTGCAATGTTGTGTGGCAGTTGCTGCTGCTCATTAGCATGCGACAGTTGATGCGAAATGTTGTCGGATTATCAACGAATTGAAGGTGGTCGAGGGGGAGGAGGAGAGGGAGCCAATGGATTTGCATTAGAGTGGCCTTCGATTGCACGTTGATGTGATGTAACACCAATATTGTGGACTATATTTTTATTTTGGGCAATTTACAAATAGGTTCGTATGCAAATTTGGGGAAAGAAATGCAATGCGAAAAATTGATTAATATCATAAGGATGGGAAAAAGTGTTATAAATTTAATACACTGATTTTCCCAAAAAACAAAACTGCAAAAGTATAAAATGCTGATACATTAAAAATGCCTTTTCTGAAATACTTTTATACACTAGTTTTAAAGCAAACACGGCAGATACAATACTTGAAACTTGATATGCCTTTCAAACGCAGCAATTTCTTTAAATTGAGTCAAGGCTTTTGCAATCCGAAACAGCTTAAACAAATTTTCAATTTATTAAATTTGATCAAAAAACAAGAGACGGGAAAGGAATTTCTAAAAAAAAATTGTTCAAAGGCTTACGGCTTATTTTCAACATAATACAAACAACAATGTCAACATCTCAGGCCACAGTATTTACATATCAATGTACCCAACAGTAACACCACGCACACACACGCACAAACACACACAAACACACACCCACACACACACATTAGTAGCGCATACGGAGATAATCCGCGGCGCCCAAAAGTATGCAGACATTTTTATAGTATATGTACAATTGTATATAAGCCAGGCACGACTGCCAAACTGCCAGCAAAATACAAAATAAAACAGTAAGAATGTTGTGTGCACAGTTGCTAGTTACGTTGTGAAAACAAGAACAACAATGGAAACAACAACTTCGACAACGTTGCCAAAGAAATGCTAACAACAAACAACTAAAAGCGCATTTCGAAAATCGAAAAAGAGCCAAAAAGTGCCGCAAATATGCAACCGCACAGACCAAAACGAGACACACACACAACACCCAAGCACGCAGCCACACACTCACACACACACGCACACCCACTCACTCGCACACACACACACACACAGACACTGTGCACCAGAGCAGAGAGCTCGCACAATTAAATATTCAGAGCGAATATTCCGTTTGGTAGTCAACAAAAAGTGAAATACTAAATGGCCAAAAGTAAAGAGTTAGAAGTGAAAAGTTGTGCGGCAGCGCACGTGAAGCGGCTATCAAAATATATTTGCTTAAGCTAGAGAAAACCAAATATATATAAATGCATATACCTGTATATTTGTTTTAAGTCTTTGCAATTGCCAACATTTAACATTTAACTTTAACTAATTGCTTTAATAGATATAAGTGCACATATTTAGCTCAGGCCAAGTACATGATTGATATGGCAAAAATATAATTAAAAAACAATTTCATAATTTAATTATGAATATATAAAGGCGGACAGTTTGCCACAGCTAAATATATTCATTTGCTGCTGATCAGAAATATATATGCATATTTCTCTATAAAAATACAAGGCTAGCGATACCAACACAATTTCATTAATTAATTTGAGTACTGTTTAAATTATCTTTCAAAGTTTTAATTAGTTTCTTCAAATTAATAACTTTCCTTTGCCCAAATGAGTTCGCCAGAAACTTAAAATCAACATATTAAACAGAATCAATGGAACAGATGCCAGGCGATTTTAGGTTGATGTTTAGATAAATCATGAATTATTATAGAATTATCACTTTTTGTACCCCATTTCCATGAAATTCCCTGAGCTTAAATTGTCTTCGAGGTTTATGGATTGCGGTTGGTCTAACATGCGCGCAGCGTGATTTCTTTTTAATTTTTATTTTTAGTAACCGCAATACCCTACGTTACCCTAGTTTACTTGGCGGGACATGTTGATTTTATGTGAAAAACTGCAATGGCTCGTGTCTTGACTTTTTTGTTGTTAATTTAGTTTTTTGTGTGTCGTATATTCACATTTCATGCGCATTTTATATACACATTTGCTTGGAAAAAGACAACCAATATTTCCCAGATATGTCTTTACTTCTAATAATAGATATTAAACATGCAGACTTACCATTGTTTTTCTCACTTTTCGAGTATTTCATGCACATTCGCATAGCAGGGACTGTGGAAATTGGCAACTGTTTCACGGTTTCACCAAAACTTGGTTCATTTGGCAGCCTTTTTGGGCGGGGCAGAATGCTCGACCGGCTGCAATCGCGGTTCGGCACATTGATGACAGCGAGGATGCGGTTTCCGTTTGCAGTCCTGCGGCTTTGACTAAGCTGCTCGTTTGCTGTTATCGACTGTTAACGTTGAAATGTTTGCGTTTGTTGCTGTTTTTGTTGTTTTTCCTCACTTTGTCGTATTGTGTTAAAGTTTTTCCATTTAAATGCGACTAACTTCCTGGCACTGGCACTGTCGAATAGACACTAACACAGCCGGAATACACAGAACTGTGTTCCACTTAATCCGCACGCGCTCTGCTTCTTGAAGCCCATGGAATGGCCACTTAAGCAGCATACGAAAAGTTAGTCGACTGCATTTCCTGCTGCAAAATGTTGCATTTCCTACGAACTGGACAACGGCAAAGGAAACGAAACAAGTTGAGTTGCCTTGTGCCTAAACTTGTTTTTGTGATTAAGTTTGCCAATTTGAGTCGAACTTTGACAGAGCTAAACCAATAAGCCGGCAGTTAAGCCTTTGACAATCCATATAATGTCAGCCAAACAGCAAACAGGGCGTATGTGTAATAAGCCAGCAGAAACATGGCGTATGCGTGATATTGCTGAGACTAAGCACATTGGGTCTGAATACAAAGAAAAATCAAAATGATTTCATAATTAAATTAAATTTTCCATTTTGCAAATAATTATACAAATAATACGTAATCAATTTTTATGCCAACTACTTGGTTAGATTTCCTCAAATAGTTGTGGCATGAAGTCAAGTAAATATATATTATTGGATTACATATAAGTTCTTTTGCTTATAGATCTGGGCATGTATACTACGCAGTCAGTGCTACAGCCGTGTAAGAGTTACAATTCGTTTGTCCTTTACTTGCAGACAATATATTGATTAAGCTCCGATTATAATAACATTTAATAACTGCTGTTAAGGGTATTTTATTTTAGAGATGGCAAAAACAACTCATATTTCTTGTTTTTCCTGTTTTGTTAACTTTAGCCAGAGCATGTTTTTAGCCTTAATTTGAATCGTAATAACTTTTCTACACACACGATGTGTGCCTAACACAGAACCGCATTCACACTTAAAATTATTTTCCACGCTGTTTCATGGATTAATTGCATTTTCCTAACCAAATTTCGTTGTGGCTTTATCTCAATGCTGTTGCAGTTGCAGTAAGGCTCAAAAAAGATTATTATTATTTTTGAGAGCTGACAATGAAAAACGGTCAAAATGTGTGCACACGCACACACACACACTTGAACACACGAACACCCAAACATGAAGCCAATTTGGGGGCGTACCTAGGCTGAACTGCAGCAGTTACAGCTACAGCAGTAGCCGCAGCCAACATGGCGTATATGTAATTTGCATTACAATGAACCCGCTCTAGCCACAACAACCGTTACACTTCCCCCTATCTCATTTTTGCACCCCACCTCCCCCTCCCCGTCTCTCCCGCTACCCTTCTTGCTGCTCATCACATCAGCTCCTTTCATTGCTGCAAGGTGTATAATTTTGATAACATCGCACAAAGCCCGCACATTCTAGGGTGTTGACAATGCTGGCGAAGGGGGGGGGGGGGCTGTTTGTTGGGGGCTGGGATGGGGCTTGCTGGCATGGGTAAAGCTGCATTTAAATTGAAATAACAATAATTGTTTGCTGCTGCCAAAGCAGCTATGCCCATTCCTACTTCCCTATTGCAAAATACAATTCTTGCCACCGCATAGAAATGGCACAGCGGATGTCGAGTGTCACTAACTACCACGCCCCTCATCCCCTAAGGTGCACTTTTAATAAGAGGCTCTTAACTAAACAATCTATTCTTCAGTTGACACAACCCTGAACTGTTTGCTGCGACAGGCAATTAAATAAATGCTGCAACAAAATAAATCAATATCAAAGAATAAAAAGTTGAGAACTAAAAAACATGCCGAAAATAAACTGGATTAAATGCTAACTGTTTTTACTAATTAAAATAAAATAACGAGCAATAAGACTGTACTCTCTAGAAGTCGGTACAGACTAACTTGGCATCATGAGAATTGCATAGAAAGGCGAAATGCTGTACCCCAACCATATTTAGCTATGACCTCGTATTTAATACCCACTGAAGAAATATCATTATAAAAATAAAATTACCATGTCATATTTTGCGAGAGCATTTCGAAGGATGCCTTTACTTTACTGAGCTTGTGCCTGAAACGAAGAATGAGACGTAGACCTTTACAACTGCCAACATACTAGCAGGCAACTTTTTCCACCTGTCTAGGGAGCAGGCAAAAAATTACTTGCTTAAAAACTTTTTAATTGCCATATGCTCTTAGAGCGGCACCCAAAAGGATGCAGTGAAGTGTGCGCTTTTATACCATGTGCCCAAAAAGGAATAGAGTATATTGGTTGGCTTTTGTTTCACAGCACACATTTAACGACAACAACAATTTGGTAATAATAGATAAATATATGCCATATTTTTTCATTATATAATAGATAGATAGAAATATAGAATGCATTCTTATAACAGAGTATCTCACAGTTGGGTGCACTCAACTGCAGCGTTCTCACTTGTTTTCTTTTTTTTTTGTCGTAATTAGCTGCCATAGCTGAGGCTGAGGCAAATTATGCCATAATTATGCAGCAGGCAACGGGCTCACTCAATGAATTTTACGAGCACATAACGTATTTGGCAAAGTACTCGACGCTTTTTGATTGGCTTCCGAATGCAGCCACAAAAACGGTTGACCGAAACATAAAAAGTTCTTCAAAGTCAAACCACAACAATTGGCCAACAAGTTGTCGCCAGCAACTTGCCAAGTGCCCCTCAAAAATTGTTTAAGCTGTGTCAAATTTAAATACTTCCCCACAATCGGCGTCCGACTGCAGCAGGAACAACTGGCAATGGAGCGAACTTGAGTGGGTTTTGAGTGCATTGGAACGCTGAAAATACTGAAACACTCAACGACAACAACAACACACGGAGAAGGCTTTGCTGTTGACGCTGACGAGCGACAATTGTAGCTGCCTTGTCTCCTGGTCATGCACTTTGCTCATTGTTATTGCTTGGGATCGGGATCGAAATCGGAATCGGGTTCAACGGGTTGGGGTGGTGATTGAGAAGCGCGGAAGCGACGCTGTCAAACGCTGTGATTGATGCACAGGTTGTCGATTAGTAGTACAGTTGGCTCAGTTGGTCTAATTTCATGAGCAACCATTAAAAAATCGAAAACAAATACCAAAAGACACGAAAATACAAAAGTAAACATTGAGAAAAACAAAACAACCACAGCACTTGTTAGTTATTTTTACGATTCTGCGTTTTGGAAGTTTGTTGGTATTTTCTTGATTTATTATTTGCAATTGTGAGATATTTGTGCTTGAAGCAACAAATTAATATATTTTATCAATACTAAAATCTATTTTGAAATATTGAAATATTTTTTTAAATATTAAATTATTGTTTTATTCATTAAAATATTGTTTCTTAATTACAAATATTAAAATATTTTTAAACAATTAAATATTTTTAAATATTAAAATATTTTTAAATATTTATAAAAAATTTTCTTAATACTTGCTGACTATCTTCTGCATAATATAAACGGAATATAAAATTTACAAATGTATTTACTAATTGTGCTTGGATTTAAATTTGGCATATTTGCATCGTATTTTCGTTTTGTATATTTCTATTACTTCAATGGCTTTGAGGTTTGGTAGCTAAAAATGGCAAACATGATTTTCATTCTTTCAACCTTCTGCCACATCAAGTGTGGCATGCATCTTAAGCAACCACTGTGCCACAGAGTAGCTCAGAGTCCATCTAATTGTCGTTTATGTGCCCTTCTAGACTGCAATTGTTGGCGCACTAACTGTAAATGATGTTCGCTCAATGCCTCAATGCACACGACTCGTTGCAAGTGGCAACTGGGAACTGGCAACTGGCAACTGGCACCCACACATGATGTCGCTTGCAACGCGTGTTTGGGGTTTGTTTTTGACAGGCGCGTTGGCACTAATGTCTTTTTCTTGCTCGTTTGTTGGCCGCACTCACAATTACAATCATGCAAACAGACACCCACACAGACACACAAGCAAGCACACACTCGCCTTTGGCCTTTGGCACTTTGTCAATCGACAAACAAAACGAATTGCCACGACATCGCCAGTTGCCCTGCGGAGCAAGTGGCAAGAATTGGGGGGCAACCTCCAAGGAGCATGCAGATGTGCACCTGCTGCCTGCTGCTCTATCTCGTCCAGTTGCATTCATATATACACGTTAGTCGCTTCCGCTAAAGCCCTGGCTATTGTTTTGATTGTTTGCAACTGCCAACAATACTCCAAGCAGTCGAGCAACAAAAAAGGACCAAAAGATTTAAGTTTAACAAGGTTAGGTCAGCTTGACTCTGAGATTGCCTTTAACACTACATAAAGCGTATTCTGTTTGAATTGCAGAGAATATAATATATATAAAAACAGGTTGTTTTAAAACCTTTTTGTATGGACAGTCAATCTTCAATCCATTCTTATTGAAATTAATTGAATTAATATTTCCATACATATCTTATCGTTTCAAAATCAAAGTACACTCTCATTCTCATCATTTTTTCAATTAATAATTAAATAATAAAGGTAAAGTTGTTCAGACTATGATATGAATACTATATAGATGGCATAATGATTATGGTATTCATAAAAAGTAAGCTTTACATAACTAAGTTCCAATCAAGAAAATATTTTAGATATATCATTTGAATTTGCTTGATTTAAAAAAATTTTGAATTGAAATTCAAAATTTAAATCTAAGGAAACTTCTTAATAGTTTTAATATTGACTAAAAAGTTTTGTTAATTAAATAAATGTATTTATTTTAGTGGAATTCTTTACGTTAAATTATAAAAATTATAATTTAAATAAGGAATTCCTTTGTTTTATTATTTAGAACATTAAACTAGAAACCTATCTAATGTCTGCGAGTTTTTACTAAATTTGACTTTGTAAATTATAGTCTAATTTTCTTAGATAACATTTTTAAAAATGTCTACGAATCTTGTCAATAACATTTAAATGATATGAAATATTTTAACATTTAAATGATATGTTATTACATACTCTGTTTAACGTTTGCTTAATTACAAGAAGGAGCAAACATTTTCAGATTTGATTAAATCCTACAATGCAACTTTTGAGGTATCTATGTCTCTCATTTTCAATTAAAGCCGAACATTAAATTTAATTTAATTTAACTAAATTAGTTTTAATTAAATAAGAGTCCCAGCTTGATTCTTCAACTTAAACTTATTTGCATGCAAAAAGATTCAAAATGCAGATGCCAAGCAGAAGTATGCCACAAAATCCCTTCTTTATGCAACGCCAACACACTCGTAAAGCCCAAGGCTATGAATTGTGTGCCTGTGTGTGCGTACCACAGCGTTCAAAGGATCTGGCAAGGCTGACCCTTTTCGTGTTCGTGTAGGTGTTCGTATGTGCGGCTGACCATTTATGAATATTTACGAGTGTGCAACACGCAGTGGCGCCCCGGGGCGTGCATTGCAGACTTCTAATGGCATTAAGAGAACGTGCCAAAGTCGAGCAATGGGATTTGTGGGGCGTGACAGCACAGTGCGTCAAATGTTATAGGTAAATTTGTAGCTTTCAATTTGAATACGTGCTCAAAACAGAGCAACGTATCAAGAGCTTGAATATATTAAATAAATACAAACAAAAAATACATGCATTGAACTGAAACAAAAAAAATGTCAAAAAATCCGTGCACGGGCGTGCTGAAACCCTTGCCGATCTATCAGAAGTTGATGGTGGACAACCTGACAGTCATACGCCCGCCCATACTCAAGTTGTACTACTGGGAGAGCTTCAACATAACTGGGTGAGTAGCGCTTGGCTGTGAACCGAAAAACCCGTATCCAAAGGTCTCTACTCCACTCGGACAGACTCAACAAGAAACTGCGCTCGAACAAGAAGGAGCATGAGCATGTCCTGGCGGTTCCATTGCGTCAGATACAAAGCCAGCCCCTGAAGATGATCTTCTGGCTGCGCAACATGTCCGCCAAGCCGCTGGAATTGAAGTTGAAGCGCATCCAGAATTGTCAGTGCCAGCCACTGCAAACTCGCGTGGGCTTCAATCAGTTCCGGCAACTCTTCCACTGCCCGCATCGCCGGCTCATACATGTTAGCCAGGAGCAGCTCAATTTACAGCCGGATGAGGTGCTGCCTCTCACAGTAACCGCTTATTTCTTTCTCTATGGCGAACACTATCTTACCTATGAAATCTAGTAAGTGTTTCCAAAATCTAGATACTAAGAGCTACAACTAATTTGCCGTGCCCCCAGCACTGGTGACAATCGCAAGTTTGTGTGGAACTTCAAGCTGGAAATCACAGCCTTTGATCCGGAGCGGTGTCTGCTCACCAAGGAGCTATTGCCGATAAATATAAAAAACTTTTATCATGTTACTCAGCCGATTTGGGTCCAGAACATAACCATGGCACATCTCGCTTTTGCCTTCTCCTCGCGCGAACGCAGCTTCAAGCTGCACAACTCAAATCTGACGGTGCCCAGGCAAAGTGTTTGGCCCCTGCTGGTGGAATATCGACCCTTGGACTATGAGAATGAGGTAAGCACTAAATCTTGGAGTTCACATCCTTAATTATAAGTCAAGAAGAATTTACCTTTTATCCTATCATAAAATTGCAGAACAGTCGCAGAAAAATAGTTGAAAATCAATTAATCTTTCTTTCTATATGTAGCAAGCCGAAAACTATTTCCCGCTCTAAATCGCATTTTAATCTTCTCGCAGCTCGAGGTGATGCTGACATATGAAAACTCCAAGGCCCGGTATAAGATCAAGGCCCGTGGCGCTACTGTAGACGAGAATGAGACTACAGATATGCCGCTCAAGGACAGAGAATCCTCCGAATATCTTTACATTATCTATCCGAACCGTCTGAGCTTTGAACTGTGCATGAAGGAGATTCGCACACAGCTCGTTAATGTGCACAACTATGGACAAAAATGCATGGAGTTTCGCTGGCAAAAGTAAGTCCCAACAGAACTTCTCCAATCGCTCAAATCACTCAAATGCTTCTCTCTCTCTACTCTAGCTACATTATAAGCGATTTCTTTGCAGTCACTTTCGAACCGTCCGTCTTTCGACTGAAGGGCCATCATTCGAAACTGTGCGAGATAAAGGTAAGCGTCTTCGACCGCCTCATCTTCTTTCGCCGCATACCCATTGTGCTGGAGGTGCATCGCATACTTGATTCCGCCACGCTTATAGCCAAGGCTGAGTTGACTGAAATCGAGTCCATAGACGATCCCAAGTGGAAGGAAGATAGCTATGTGGAGCATGCCTTTCTACACCTCAACATACGTGTCCATGCGCAAAATAACGAGGAAAAGCAAGACGATCACATGTACGATATGGATGGCACCTGTGCACCTTGTGGCGGCGTGGGCATTGACCCGGGCGCCGGCGGCGATGGTTCGCCCGTTGAGCTGACCGAGGAGCAGCAGAAGCAGGCGGAACGAGAGGAGCTGGTCAAGCGTTTGTCCATGAAACGCAAGCTGAATGCAAATGAAATCATTGAATTGAGTATGGCCATCGATCATCGCATTACCATATTCGAGAAACTCTTCTGGAAATACCTATCCAAGTCGAATTTTATGCGCATCAACCCGGAACGCACACGCAACAAGTTCAACCAGACCTATGACCAAGTGGTGCTTGTGGATAACGCTCCAAGTCCCCTCACGAATATGCGCACGAACGTGGATCACAAGTGAGTAACTAGTTCCAAAATTGAAAACCTTTTTAATTTCTTGCTTATTTTTTTTTTTCCTATGCCAGCACGATTTTGTCCATAATCAGTCGCCTCATGGTGGAGGCTATAAACGATCTGGCCAAGAACTGGCGATTTATACCATCGGAATATTATGACCGTGAGCCTTAAGCTCTTTACTTTAAATGTTCAACTATGCATTGCATTGCGTTGCACATTTTGCGGCTGTGGCAGCCATTTGTGCTGTCCACATGCCGCATGCCACCGAAATTTATGTAAGATTTCGCACAGCACAGCACACGCCCAGCCGAACCACAGCTTGCCCAGCTCGCAATTTATGTCTTCGCCTAAAAGCATGCTACATTTAAAGCATTGCAACAGTCGCTGCCCCCGCGCCACACACACACACACACACCACGACAGAAAGGGAAAGGAAGCGTACATAGAGACAGTACGAAGACTTTTAAGCTTAATCGACCAATCTGACATCAAGATATGCAACACTTTCTGGCTGCTTAAAATTGCATTCATGGTAGATATCTTCTTCTGCAGAGTAAATATACATTTCAGGATTTTAAAAGCAGCACAATTAAGTCGCGTTTCCCCATATTTCTGTCAAACTGTTTGCCAAATTCAATTATGTTTTAAAAATAAAGCATACAATGCATCTTAATTGCTATTTGTTATTAAATTTAATTATTAACCTTGCTGATAAATTTAGTTTGGCTGAATTTAAATGAGAAGAACTGCTAGAAACTTCTACCATCTGCATTGTAAATAATACAATGCGAAAAGAACTCCCTTAAATTAAATAAAATAGCACTAAGTGAACTTGTAATTTACTGTGAAAGATTTATATTTGAATTCCTCGATCCCCGTTTTACTATGTAATACCGACACGACGTCAAAAAGCACACAACATGTAACACTTTATTTAACAGGCAGATTTGTCCCCCGGTTAATGTCTGTATACTTAGCAGTCAATAGTAGACCATGTTCCACAGACTCATTAGGCGGGCTTACAAAAACTTTTGATTTATCGATAATGTAATATTTTTCCAAAATACCCACTTTTGGTTAAATTTTGGAACAATTAAATTTAAAAAAAGAAATATAAAAATGCAAATTAAAACAAATATTAATTTGCTTTCGTAGGAAAACTTCTACTTGGAAAATAAAAATTATACAAAGCCAAAGGAATAATTGCCAGGCTAAAAGCTCGGAGAATACCGAAATTTAATTTATGCTTCTTAAGTCAATTTGAAGACAAAATCTACTTGTATATTAGATTTACAACTTACCAAAATTCCTTTGTTCGATTACAATCAGCTGCTCGAACTGGTTCCATGATTAAATAATTTTCCGAAAATGTTTTTAAACACATCATAGCTTTATTGAATAAATTGTTGTTTCCTTCAGTTTGTGTGTGTTCGTGTGTGTTTTTGCTGTTGTAAATTCTCAGATTAATTCATAATGAAGTTTAATTGATTTTTAATAAATCTTGCACAGAGTATACCATAAACATGCTATATAAATTTGTTTCGTTTTTGTTTTCATATTTGTGTGGTTTCTTTTTTTCTTTCTTTCGATTTCGTAAGTTAATTGAATGAAAATTCGAAGAAAATTGTTTAAGGTGTGTGAGTGTGTCAGTGTACGGTTGGGCGTGGCATTGTAGCCACGGCCCAGATGAGAGAATTCGACAGTAATTCAATAGATAAATATGCACTTTGTAATTAAATTGGAATAATTGTTGTTTCTATTATCTGACATGATTAAGTTAAATATTTGCTACTACAATACGATACGGCCCACCAATATTTTGACTATGTTTATAACGACGAGAAAAAAACTGCATAGTTTAAATACATATATATATATATATATATATATGTTTATATATATATCTGGCATAATTAGTACGTTGACTTCAAGTACTATACGTAAGCTAAACCATAGACGATAATAGAAATTATTTGAATTATTCTTCATTTTTTTCATATCTTATGCTGAATTAAATACGTTTCACATTAAATTATGCATATGTTGAGCTTGAGCTTGAAAGAACTAATGCAAGTTTTCTGTGTTTCACTTATTCTTTTCTTCATTATTTTCGTTTTTCTTCTGAATTGTTTTAATTCTCTTTTCTTCGTTCGTTTCAAGTGAATGCTTATGCTGCTTGCTTTGCATTTAACGAGAGTGCTTAAAATTAGTACCTTTGACTAAGTTGTTTTCGACTAAGTTTGGTTTATACATAATTAATTTAATATATATTTTTTGTTAGTTTTCCTTTTGCTTTAACATTTAATGCAAACATATAGAGAGAGAGAGCTTTCAATATTTACTTTACTGATGACATGCACTACGAAATTTTCATTAGATAGATATTTTTTTATTGTTAGTTTTTTGTTTGATTTTTTTTTTGCAAATTTTTTTTACCAAAGTTTTGTGTAGGTTTAAAAGAGCAGGTAATGCGGAGACTCGGTCATAAAAGAGGGTCACAATCGAAATAAAACACATTGAAAGTATTGAATTAACTTTTGAAATAGGTTTATAATAGCAGGTGTGTCTGATTGGGATGTAAATCTGTTTAGTGCTACATTTTTTTATACCTAGAATTCTTGAGCAAAATCGAAGGAAAAATCTAAAAATTAAAACAAGAAAAATCCTGTTGGTACTCACACTTAGATTACATTTGACTTCGATATTAGGGGTCATCATGATAAGAATTGTTCAACATTAGGTTTACTCAATCTATTCAATCATTCAACATTAGGGGTACTCATGGTAAAACCTTTTCGACATTGAACGACTGACATTGAACAGCACATTTAAATCAATGTTTTGCATTAAATATTAGCAAATCTTAGGGGTATTCAACGTAAGAACGACTCTAGTTGAAATTTACAGAAAATGTAAATACTCGTGTCAGTTCAGTTAGTTAAACTACGCCTAGAAGCTTATTTCATAAATGTATAGCACATCATTTAAATACTTAGATCAATTCTTGAATAGGTTGGTTTCTTTTCCCCACAGACACAGACATTTGACTATTCAACTCTCGTTTAAGTAGGTAAGTGGTGAGTTTAGGAGTGAGAGAGAGCGGTGTATTCTGTTTTGTTTGTATTTATGTGTGTATATGTATGTATGTATGTATGTATGTATGTATGAGAGAGACATTTAAAGAGAGCACTGCAGGTGCCGGAACCAGTCGCGAATGCGATTCCGGTTCCGGTTACGCCTGCAGGCATTGCACAACCTTTTTGGTTTCAAACGCGAATGTGCCTCGAAACGACGAACAAAACGTGACGACAATTTGATCGCCAGATCTTTGACATTATACGTAGGTATATGTGTATGCACTATCCTTATATTTTGGTGTAAAAGTATAAAAGTGTACCATTTTTAAACGTTTCTCATTTTAGTTAAAATTTGTGGTAACTTTTCGTATCTATATTATAGATTTCATCATTATGCTCTTTTCGTTTTTTATTCGTTTTTTTTTTTCAAGATATGCGCTTTGTTTTCTGTTTCTTTTTCCTTTTTCTGTTTCTGTTCATCGTCTTCAATCTTTCAATGTTAACATTATTGCGTTTTTCATGTAAAAATTATAAAGTTGCTCGTTATTTAGTTATTTTCTCTTTGCTTTCGTTCTTTTGCTTTAGTCTTGTTTGCATTAGTTTAACTTTCTGTTATCAGATCCTTTGCGGCTTGTCATTACGTATTATTCATTCATTTTTCTTTGTATATTATTGTGCGGTGTTTTTGTTCGTTACCAATACCGTTAAGTATATAATATGTATATATAATATAATATATTGTATATATAGTATTCATGTATATGTTTAAATTTTTAAAATACTTTCTTGGTTTTTTTTGTTGTTTATTCTTAGGTTTTTTCTTCATATATTATATTTATAAAACATTTTCATCTTAAAAAATGTATATAATCGATTGCTTTTTGTTGTTCTTCTATTTGTTGCCGTTTTTTTTTTTTTTTTGTTATCATTACTTAATTGCATTACGCATTCTGCATTCCCCTTTTCCAATTCAGATCGCACATGCACAAAAATGTGTGTGCCTGATTATAAAAATCGGGTTTCTTGGTGTTTTCTTCTTATAGTTTTTCTTGAACCTGCTTCAAATTCAATTCATTTTTTGTTCTTACTTTTGGAAGGTTTTGTTCTTATACATTGCATTAAAGCAACGAGTTTATTTTTTTTTGGTATTTTTATTATTATTTTTTTTTTTTTTTTTGGTTTTTTAAATTTCAGTCAAGCGTTTGCGCATGAATGTGGGTATTCGAGTGCCTCAAGTGATTCGAATGACTGAAATAATTCGAATGAATTTATATGATTCTCTTCACTTGGTGTCTCTGAATGAGTTCTGTATTTGTGAAAATAAGCCATTTAGCTCTACAAATATTAGGAGGCTGGGGCCTATTAACTACACACACATACATACTTAATAATCGTAATCGTAATCGTAAATATACATACATATCATTATCATTTTTGGTTTTGTTTTGTTAATTACTTTTTAAATAGTTGCAATAAATTTACTTGACGTATACATGAAAGTGTTTTGTGATTTATGCCATGAGTTAATATATATTTATAATCATTTTTCTGGTATGTATGTATATGTATAAACATTTAAAATTTGCAATACACAACATCAATATATTGTTAATCATATATAATATACTTTTTTGTTGTTGGTTTTCTTTTTTTGGTTTTTATAAATAGTTATAGATTTTATATAGAGTTAATATATAGCATAGTTTAATGTGTTTCAACATTGCGAATTATTTAGGGATGACGTACACGCAGGAATTAGGGGTTAGAAAACGAATAGATAAACTAATATGACTATGATTAAAACAGTTTCCTGACTCCGGCGGCATTATGAATGCGTTAAGTTGGTTAAAACCTCAAGGTAAAGGTAAAATAATAATAGAATCTTTCAATAGAATATCATAACAAGATCTATTCGTATTTCTCTTTTCTTTTTTGTTTTTAAGGACTAGTACATTTAACTAGCTTTGCAAGGAAATCTCTCAAGCACCATGTTTTCATGTTATAGAACTCTGATCATACATTTTCCCATATCTGCGGTTATCTCTCGCCTGGCTTTTTAAATGCATATATCATTTGTCGAAAGGTTCCGATAATTCCTTCTCAACAGTTCTTTTTAATCACTTTTAAGGTAAATCTTTTTCACTCGTTTTTCTTTCTTAAGAATTTTTCTTCTGCATACAAATTTTTCGTTTTTCTTTTATATTTAATTTGGCAATTTGTTTTGCTTTAATTGTTTGTTCCTTTATTATTGCTGTTTCGTTTTTTGGTTTAAACAAATTCGTTTTGCTGAAACGCGTTTTGTCAATTTGTTTTTGCTAACTACGTACTTTTTGAGTTACGTTTTTAGCTTTTGTTTTTTTAGGGAGGGAATTTGTTAGAGATTTTCTCTGATTTCTCAAATTTTTCGAATGGCGTGCATACACATTTTTTAGCTGGTTTTCGTTTAAGTTATTTCTTTTAAAATTGTTTGTTAGTTGTGATTTATTTATTATGTTATTGTTATAGCCTCTTTTTGTTTTTGTTATTAAAATTCAATTTAGTTTATATGGGCTTTATAGCATTAAATTTTTCTTAAACATTTATTCGTTGTATTCGAAAAATTCTCTGTATATTTAGCTCTTGGTTTGTTTATAGATTTTGTAATTTTTTGTTGCACATTCGATTTCGTTACTCCTCTCGTCAGGATAGATTCATAAATAGTTTAACATAGTTGGGAATTGGATAAGTTTTAACACATGACACATGATTAGATGAAGGTTGTGAATTTAATAATTAAATATTTTAATAAAAAGTGTCTTTAAGTATATAATAATGCAATACGATCTTTATTTTAAGCAAGAGTTACACATTTACTCGTATATGTATATGTATATATATCTATATAAACAAATCGCGAACATATGTCGAACTTGGGGCCATTCTCTTTAAATGGTTCCGACCATATGCCAAACGTTTCCGTTTTATTCTTTTAACGTATTTCAGTTCTGTTTTTTTTTTTCTTCTTTGTATTTATACATTTATCAATAGACTTAAATATTCTTCTGTTTGTCATGTTTTTGGTGGTTTTGGCCTTTCAGTTTTCATTCCGCCAAATTTATTAAACTATTTCTAGAGTATGTTGCTTTCTTCAAACAAAAACTTAACCATAAGTTGTTGGTTGCATTAGCCCTTTTTACTAAAGGCGACTAGACTTTGATGTTAGTGCAAATTAAACACGGATACAAAAGACGTGTGTGTTTAGTGAGGGTATTCGTAAAAAATATAATGGCTGAGCTTTGCCTGTTTATCGGTAGATAAACTGAATTTAACGAACTTAGCGAACAAAAATAAAAAAAAACAATATTAAACAAATATAAATTTCAAATTTGTAGCAACAAAATTTCAAAAATGTCTGTGTTTATAAACTTTTCCACAAAAAAAAACCCGAAATAATTGCATCATACCCTAATTTACCTAACTTGAATAGGTAGTGGGTATATGCAGTATTTTTTAAAAAACTTTAACTCAAAAATTTAAAAAACTTTTGCAAAAAGTAAAACTGATAAATTATGAAACAAAAATAAAACAAAATATATATATATATATATGTGCCTATATATAGACAAAAAACAGTTGAATAGAGAAAATATATAAAAAGGGATTTACCAGTCGCTGCTAATCAGTATCAATTAGAAGAACCAATTTGACCAGGATGGCATAAATGAGGATTGATAGTTGTTATTGCTGTTGTTGTTGTTGTTGTTATTGTTGTTCTTGTTGCCAGCTACTGTTGCTGTTGAGTTGCCCAACAATGCCGCGTTGCCAGCAGCACTGCGAGCCGCATTGGAGCCGCTGGCTGCATTGCCAGTGCTGCTGTTGTGATTGGACGTGGCAGGGGCACCGCTCCCAGCTGCACTGTTGGCCACATTTGTGAGGAACTGGGCAAATTCCTGCTGCAGCTGCAGCTGCTGTTGCAGCAGCTCGAAATGATTTTGTGGCTTATTGTATATGAATTTCGTGGAAGTTTTCAATATGCTGCCAGAGCTGGTTGAGCAGGCGCCGGCATCGCCATGCGACGTGGCATTGGACGAGGTGTTGTTGTTGTTGCTGCTGCTGCTGTTGTTGTTGCTGTTGTTGTTGTTGTTGTTGTTGCTGCTGCTGCTGCCGTTGCTTATAAATGTTGTTATGGTATTGTTGCTGCTTGTTGGTGGTTTGCTTAGACGATTGTTCGCAGTGGCTGTTGTTGCTGCTGTTGCAGTTGCATTTGCTTTTGTTGCTCCTGCCAAAAGTGGCAGCGAGTGATTGTTGTTGTTGTTGTTGCTGCTGCTGCTACCTGAAGTTGTCTGCTGTTTTTGTTTGTTAGTTTGGTTGCTGTTGTTGTGTTGTCTGTTGTTGTTGTTGCTGTTGTGATAAGCATGTTTGCCAAATTGATGGGCAGCATTATTGTTTCTGATGCTACAGATGTTGCTGTTGTTGTTGTGATGCTTGTTGTTGTTGTGATTGAGCACCAAACTATTGGCAGCCAGCGCCGCTGCCGCCGCATTGGCATTGACAACAGCAGCCAACTTGGTTAATAATTACGTTTGCTTATTTTTGTTGGTCTTGAAGCTGACCTGAAGTACCCGATTGCCCAGCGTGTAGCCATTGAGCGACTGTATGGCCAGCACAGCCTCCTCGTAGTTGGTCATGGTAACAAAGCCAAATCCCTTGCACTTGTTGCTCTGCAAATCGCGTATGACCTGTCGATTGAAAAGAACAACAGCATATATATAATTGAAAGCCTATATTAACGACTTGTCAGCTGAAACGCACCTTGACGGATTGCACAGCACCAAACGGCCCGAAGAGCTGCCAGAGCACATTCTCCTCGGTTTCGGGCGCCAGATTATAGACGAAAATGCACCAACCAGAGCTAGTTATGGTATTTCCTTGAATCATGCCATTGGTAATTAAATCACTGGTGAGCGGCGAATAGCGTGAGATCACAGAGCTAGGATAGAAAGAGACAAAAAATAGATAAGTAAACGAGTCTTAAAAACTGCAGCAAAGCGAAGCGAGAAGTGATCAAAGAGCAATGCCCACAAGTGCCATTAATCTGCTTCCTCTGCAACCCTTTGAATAATTGAAACGAGAAGCAATTTGGCTGCAGGGTATTGTGACAGTTGTTGCTTCTCACTTCAACCAAGATGTATCAATATTTTATATAAATATCTATTATAATCTACTAATTGCCTATGTAGCTTTTCGAGCTGTAAGCCATATTCATACTGAATTCGACCAAATTGGTAAAATCTATTGATGCCTTTATATTTTATAATTACCTAGGTATCTTTCTTTGCTTCAACTAATTCTATTGAGTAACTTGTATTCTATTATTGTACAATATTTTTGGTAAAATATTTCCAGATAAAGTTGAAATTTTCTTACTTGCTGCATCTCACTTCGTACCATTAGCAATCTACGGATTCTAAACTCTTCCCTTTTTATGCCTAATATAAGCCATGTTAATCCATAAAGCTAATAAGTAGAGGGTTGTTTCGTCTCTCTCTCTGCCCTGTTCATTTTCTTACACTACTTGAGGTCATATCAAACTGCATCTTTACTTGCTTTGCTGACCTGTAACGGCCCGCGTTGGGATGGATGGCGGCAGCGGCTGCTGCTGCTGCGGCGCCGGCGGCTGCGTTTGCTGGAAAGGTGCGTCCGCCGCGCGTATTTTGTGGCGCTATGTAGGCGGCCAGGGGCTGCATGCTGTTCTTGTTGCTGCTCGGATTGTTGGCAAACTTAACGGTTATCGGTTCGGTGGAATTCTTCGGTGTGGTGCCGTTTAGCTCCTTGATGGCGCGATCTGCCTCAAAGCGCTGATCGAAGCGTATGAAGCCGACGCCCTTGGAGAGACCTAGGCGAAAGAATAAGCAAAAAAAAGAATACTTGTTAAATATCGTTTATACTTAAATCCAGTTTTCACAGCTAGCGAACACAATGCGTATGAATTTGCAGCGGTTTGATCATTGGCTTACAAGGCGCCGCAATATTGAAGCCAAAAAAAAAAACAATAAATTATAAATACAAGTTAAATGTGACTTATACATACTGTCGGGGTGGTCAGCGTGCGCTTCTTTTCGGTATTATTTGAATTTGTTGTTGGTGTTTTGTGTAGTTTTGTGTATTGTTGGAAAAATAAAAAAAAATAAAATGCATTAGTAACAAATTATAAACATAAATGCTAAATCAAAAATATGCTTTTGCGTATAAGGTACAAATAACATAATTAAAATGAAAAACATTATATTAAATAAACATTTACTAGTCAAACATGCTTAACTTGAAGATACCCCCCACCCAGTTGAAGTCCCAACAATTGCTGCATCAGCATGAAACTTCTTGAGTCACAATGTACGATTATTAAGAAAAATGTAAGCCAAACCCGAGAAGCGCATCAGAATCAGATGCTTTTATTGGGTCCTATATTGTAAACCTTCTAAATAAACCTGAACTGCGGATATACTTAAGCTGTATCGATTGTATGAACGTAAATAAATTTAAATTTAGCAGAGATAATCAAGAATACAAAATGAAATGAAAAATTAGAAATTTTTGAAGAAGTGTGTTCATTCCAAATTAAATTTATTTTATATATTATTATTGCTAATCTTCTTTTGATAACAATACAAATTATTCATTAAATAATTTGCAATTTTCTTCATAAACAGCTTATTTTACGGAAAAATCGTTATCCAAGATTAAAATGTTTCCTGGGCTTTAACTATTTCCACCTAGAATCACGGACTTTACCTAATCTTGTCTCCTCTTTATTTGATTACACCAAGTACAGGATAAAAACTAAACAAGTTTAAGTAAATAAAATCAACACACGCCCACAAAACAGGCAATAAGCACTAAATGAACTCAAGAGAAGCAACCGAATTAATGCCAAGCAATGTACAAATGAGAAATTGATGAATTGCGATTTAAACAGCTAAACAAAAATTAAAAACCTACCCGCCGCATGTTCATCTGATAGTTGTGTGTGTTTAGTTTGTTTCAATTATTTTTGTGTTCATGAAAAAATAAAATTGTAAACAAATTTTTTTGCATTATTAAAGAAATGTCAACTTATAAAAGTGTAGCGCCAGCAAAATCTCAAAACAAACTGTGCGCTCTAAGGGCAGAAATAATGCCAAGCCAGCATAATGACACTTAACTCTATTAGTTAAGATAATATATATATTAAGATAATACATATATTATTGTGTTAGATATAATTAAAATAATTGGGGCTGCAAAGTCCCACAAATTATAAGGAGGAACACAATCTCTCATGAGATGGCAAGATAAACAATTCGGAAATATGCTGGCTTATTCTGCATATACAATAACTTATATATATATATATATCGCTTATATAGCTGAGACATGCCTAGGACATGCCTTAATTATACTTGAATTAAATATACTTTGTTTAAACTTACCAGTGATATTATCACAAAGTATGCGCGAAGTTATGATCTTGCCGTATGGACTAAACAATGATTCCAAGTCGGACTGTGTCATATTCTTTGGAAGACCCGATACATATAAATTGGCACCCTTAATGCTCTCCGAGCTGGGACGCGCAATGGAGACCTAAATTGGCAATAACATTAAATATGTATGCACATATATGTATATATATTATATGGAAACTAATTAGGGTATTTACGATAGACAGATGGCTGGCTAGGGATTTCAACTCTATAAAAAGTTTCATCATTTTATATGATTAATATAAACAAATTTGGACTTCGATGCGTTTAATGGATAATGTTGATTGATAAAAGGGTGTTTAGGCCAGACATCTGCTAGCGTGAATACCCCTTAGTTTTATTAAGCGCACCTTTATGGTTTTGTTTTGCAGACGTAGACCGTTGAGTGCATTGATGGCCTTCTCCGCATCCTCTTGCTTGACATAGTTCACGAAGCCATAGCCCAGACTTTGACCTAGCCGAACGACATCAAAGATTAACGAATTAGTCAGTTCGAAATAGTTGGTTAATTTTACGCACCTGTCACCTTATCGCGTATCAACTTGCAGCTCTCCACCTCACCGAAGCTCACGAACAACGAACGTATTTCGTCCTGCGACATTGTTTGCGGCAAATAATTCACTATCAAATTTGTTTTGGGATCCGGTTCGTTGTTGTTGTTATTGTTGTTATTATTGTTGTTTGTTGCTACAGTGTTGTTGTTGTTATTATTGTTGTTGGCTGCTGCATTATTGGCCGTTGCTGCTGGGGCAGAAGCCGCAGTTACTGCGGCCACAGTGGAGCCCGAGCCGCCATTCTGCTGGGCCTGACTGTTGGCCACGTTGCCTGCGGTGGCGCCACCGGCTCCAGCCGCGTTGCCACCTGTGCCACTACTGGACGAGCCAGTGCCCGATTGCTGCTGCTGTTGAACCGCTATCTGACCCTCAACCATTTCGCTGCTGCTGCTGTTGGTACAGGACAAATGTGAGCTTTAGTGTGGAAACTTTTGGCTTAACTGTGGTGCAAAAGCAAAGGCGAAGAGTTTAAGGAAATAAAAGTTATAAGCCTTGACCCAACTAAACTTTACTGAACCTATTCAATTAATGAGGTCGACAAAAGAGCAAGCTGAGAAAATTCTTATATGATTGCAGAATATACATTCTATATACACTTTCAACTTTTAACTAATATTAGACAATTTTCTTAAATAAAATTCAAACTCAATTTTCTGATCTATTTTAAATAAAGTTCCCGATTGTAAGTAAAGAAAAAAAACGGTTTCCTTGAAGAGGATATTATAATTCTTTCATTGACCTTTCTTAAAGTTTAGAAATGGAAACTTTTCAGTAAAAAGAGCTTGTTTAACATTTTTGATTTGCTCAATCAACTTGTATCTAACTTAATTCCAAAAAAGAACAAACTAAATGTCTGCTCAACTTCAGTTCACATTTTCTAAAAACCATTTTTAAAGAAACCCAGTGAAAGCTAAGTTAAAAAATGGCTCCTAACTGGAATAAGTATAGTTTAGTTGGGAAAATAAAGTGCAAAAACTTTACTGCTTCTTTTCTGTTTAAATGAAAATAAACTTGAACTGTACACTATTTGGATAGTTAAACAGAGTTCTCTTTTAGATAATACTGCTGTAACGCGTTTCAAAATCTGCAATGAAAAGGAAGAAAAATATAACGATTAAGTAAAATTATACTATATTTTCTATATAGACCAATTTTTATTCAGTTTCAGCACTTACCTAGCACGTCGCACGAGACGAGCAAACGGAAGTGGAAAATAGAAATTGATTTAAGCTGAACCGTTTACTATAGCCTAGTTATAAGTGCCCTCAACTGAGTGCACACTGCGTATACGTTATATATGTTTGTCCGAAAGTTAACTGCAACAAAGAAAATGCAAGTGAAATCAATTATTTTAATTTAATTTAAATGGCATGCAGTCCAAAATAGTCGTGGGCGTGGCCAGGCCGATGGCCAAGCTGATGGGCAACAGCTAACATGTTTCAACATTTTTAATGAATACCTAGAAATGTCAACGTGGTCTATTTGCATTTGCCGTCGTTGTTGCTGCATGCGGGTACTAGAAACTGATCCGAAAATTGACAGAAAAATCGATGTAATTAAAATGACGCACAGCCTAATTGGAAGCGGGGCCAGGCAAATGGAATTGCAAATAGTTTCGCAATTAAAATAGGTCAAAGGCAAAAACGGATAATCGCCAAAAAGAAAAACAAGCTGATTTACAACCAATAGAAAACTAAAAACCTACCCGATAACATCAAAGTTATATAATATAGTAGTAATATAAATTGAAGGGCATATAATTGCGAAATTAAAACGACTTAATTAACAATTCCATTTATAATGATTGCCTTAAGGGATATAAGGGCCAAAGAAGGGGATAAAAAGTATTACGCAGGAATAACAACTGATTAGATAAAACCCTGATCGCCTGTCTCTTTGTTAATCAAAAAACATCATTTTACAAAGCATTCCAATGGTCGTCAGAAATTCTATAATAAAAACTGAATCTTTCACAAATACAAGCATTCTGGTAAACAGGTAAAAAACTCTTGTAATAACCCACATCTCCCAGAGAATTTAAGAAGCAAATGGTTAAAAATTATATAAAATATTAATTACAAAATGGATGATTTAGCAACAATAATAGCTATTATTTGGCACATGTATCTAAGGTTAACCCAAATATTAATTTGAATTTATGGAACTTGTGCTACGTGGTTTGAGATTCAAATCTCAGGCCAGTGTATGGCTGTGCTGTCTTGGCTAAAAGTTCGATAGTCTATAGTTATGCCCCTTTAATACTATTAACTATTGTTATTATTCGTTTTAAATCTGTCAAGAAAATGTTCATTCCATTCTATGTTCTTCCGGTGCAGCTTGCCTTGCAACTGTGCCCCCATAAATCTTTGATTATACTCTGAATAATATCTGCTGACTCAGCTGATTTCCTGTTGAGCTGCCCAATTGAGCATTATTCTCTTTGGGTTTAGAATAAGAGCAATAAGCACCCAATAAATCGAATTGTTTGCAACTGATGAAAGCCAAATGTAATACATACTGCGAACAAATATATATCTAGCTTTCGTGTGCACATATCTACAAAGATTGATCCAAAAGTTTGGACAGCAGGTGCATTGTTTCGTGGAAATGAGAGGGAAATTTTTTATAGGTATACTGAACAAAATTCTATAGTATCTATGTTGATTAGCAGCCATAATTTATGGTCATAATACAAGCGGAAAGATTAGAGAAATAAGGTGCCTTTCCTGTGACAATTCTCAATTATAGTTAATTATAATGTTGACGAATTTAATTAATACTAATATCTGTGCAACAACAAAAACACAGTTCACGAAAAATTAATATTAATCCAAAAATCCTTCAAATGAGCCCTTTTAATGGTTAAAGTTTTTGCATCATAATTTTCAGATATAAAGGTAGTTCAACCCAGCTTTTTCAATAGTTTAAGATGTAATTTTAAAAAATAATAATAATACACAAGCAAAGAGAACGTTAAACTGGTATTTTACTAGAAATGCATAATATAAGCTTCAACTTAAAAATTAATTATAAGATGTTTTTTCTAAGCTTCCACTATAGAATAGTCTACACCTAATCAATCCGCCTAATCCATCTAAGCCATATTGTTGTCTAAGCCTTTTCAATGTCTGTGGCCTTCACCTACTACGTATTTATTCCGCTATATGCTGTATGCCAACTTGTTCACCTTTGCCGTGTTTGTTTTTTTTTGACCAAATATTTTCTTTTATTTTCTCTTCCATTTTCTCGGGCTGGCAGAACGCAAATCGTGCGAAAAACTAATATTTTAAAAATAAACAAACAACTGGCGGGCAGGGGATCGCTCTGATACGACGGCATATGTATTGAGAGCCGGCAGAAGTACCAAGAATTATATTTTCGAAATATTTTTAAAATAACAAAACGAATGCGATGAAGACTTTGTCGCTGCTGCTGTTGCTGCTGCTGCTGCTGCGACGCACTTTTGAGGTTAAGTGGCAATGGGAAATATATAAAAATATTGAAATCGTTATTCATGCCGTCAATTACAAGTGGAAATTACATAAATGCAAAAAAAAAATATTGAAAATATTACCTTTGAATTTGAAATCAAATTTAAAATTGAGAAATGTAAATAAAACTTGTTGCTCTTTGAATTTCGATGCGATTACGAAACACTTTTTTTTATTTTTATTTTTTTTGGGGGGATTGCTTATGCTACTTTTGTAATAATCGAAAACAAACAAACCGAGAGATTTAGGCGAAAACTTATGCAAAATAATTGGCGTTTGATTATGTTTTAGTTTTGTTTGGTATTTGAAAAAGTTAACAAAACGGCGAAAAACGAAAAACCAAACCAAACTAAACTAAAGCCAAACCGAACCGAACCGAACACGAAACAAATGTTTAACAGTAATAATAATAATAATAACGATAATAATAATAATAATAAGGAAATAAAATCAAACGGAAAGTAGAAAAAGAACACGTTCCTGCAACTCAACAGAACAGAAATAAACTGATTCAGCGAGCGGAATGGAAAGTATTTTTATGCCGTCGCCGCAGTGAAAGACAAACGGCAACAAGAAGAGTCGAAACATCGCATAGCCATGGGGGCAGAGAGTGAGAGCGTGAGTGTGAGAGTTCTTTGTATATGTGATGCGGGAGTGAGAGAGCACTTTGCAATGCTCTTTGCATTTTCCATTGTATGTACGCGTGTGAAGAGCAAGGCCTGCACCTAGCGGGTGGTTGTGTATAGATCAGAGTGCGCTCTATGTAAGCATACATGTATGTACGAATGTCTATAAAAGCTGATGATGACATGTCTATGTACGAGGAAACCACAGCGCAATAATTGGATTATATGTAAAATGGCGAAGTAACAGAGAGGCATGCTATGCCACATTATGCAAAGCACTCAAACTAACATTTGAAAATAACAGAAACAATACAGCTGTTAAAATATATGGTATATAACGACATGTGTTTGCAAATTAAAAACAGCTGCCAATATCTGATATCATATACGCATCAACTTTCTGTACTGTCTGATTATGGCATTTTAATAAATGAGCTTTTAGTTTTAATTAAATATAATGCATTTCACAGTTATGCTACACAGGATATTCTGCATAAAGAGTTTATGCTCAAAAGTGAAGAGAATTTTACTAGAAAGTAATGATAGCTTTAATAATGATCATAATAATAATAATTACCAATAATAAAAATAAAAAATATGCAAACAGTATTTAAAATATAATAAATAAAAAATAAAAAAAATGGCTCCAACTTCTATATACACGACAGCTAGGTTTATATACATAAGTATATACGATTTGTAAGATACAGTAAAGAATATAAGAAGGGGAAAGATCACCTCCTTTGGCTTAAGGCATGGTGTTGAATCTCTAGTCTATAATAGAAGACAGAGCTAATTTTTTGATAGTTTAGGCAAGATTCAGTAATTCTGCGCTTTTTGAAATACAGTTAAAACTATACTAACGGACACTCCTTTAAGGGGCACACGCCTCTTGAGGCTGGCTATCCGCCCAAGGGAATTATCACTGTATAGTACTAATTATGCATACACATGTACATAGGTAGTTGTTAAAATAATAGTTATCCCTTAAACAAAAATATTAATAGTAAATTTAAGATTCAATAATTTTCCACATGTCAATATTCACCCCACATTTTAAATATTGTCGATCTAAGAAATGAACTTGATTACTTGGAATTTTAAAGTTCTTCCTAGTTATTTTTTCGTTTTCTAAAAACTTCTGTAAAAAAAACTAAACAGGACTCAGAATGTCAGTCCAATATAAAGGTTAGATTTACCAAGCAGCAACTACTTTGTATATTACCCTGCTAAGGCCAAAGTACATTGAAATGAACGTCACCTAAAAAATAAACTGCACCTACTCACAGAAGAATACGCCCCTTTCTGCTGCACCGCCCACAAAACTAGTGTAACATAAACCGGCAATTTTCATTCATAAATTGTTTAAAATTGTTTCCGCTTAATAGACGCTTACAAAAGCGCAGGATATAGCGAAAGCTTCTTTCGAACGACCACCCCTTTGTTGCCACCCTTCACCATTACGCCCATCGAGCAAGCAATGCAAAGTGGCTAGAAACCGTTAGAACAAAACAAAAAAGTGACACACCTTGCAGCAGGCAAAAGCAAAAGCCAAAATCAGCCGAAGTCCCATGCAATAGGAGGAAGAAGGAGCAGAAGACAGCAAGAGGAAAGCTAGGCAACGTTGCTGTTGCTTTTGGGTGCGGCAAAAAGAAAAAAATAAAGAGAAAGAGAGTGAATGCAGCCGCAGCGCAGTCAACAGCTGCAGCAGCAGCTATCAGCTGAGCGCGCCTTAAGATATGCAATGTATAGAGAGCACAAGAGCATAAGCTAGAGAGCACGTATAGCTGCAAGCGGCGACGCCAACGTCGACTGCGTTTTTTAGGTTAAACGGCGACTGCAGCCGGCGCTGCACGAAACGCAGCTGTATTTGTGTATGGGAGTGTAAGTGTGTGTGTGTAGGCGGTATTTGGCAGCAAAGTGTAGAGAAATGCGCTCAGCGACGCAGGGCCGCCCATTGAGCCAAGTTTTTACTATCGTGAGTGTGCATGCATGCACATATATATGTATGTATGTGTGTGTATGTAAATGCGAAAAATCGACCATGGGTGTGGGCACTTTACATGCTAATATGCAATTACAAGCACAGAAACAATTGGTCATTACATTTTTTCTTAGTTAACCGTTGCTTACTTTTGTTGCATTTGGCTGAGTGCTAGAAAGAGCGCCGCAAAAAAATTCTTCACTTATTTTTCACACAATTTTAGCGCAGGTTTTGCTTTATATTCTTTAGAAAAATTGGAATTTTGTTCGTTTTAAATGAGTTTTGAAGTACACGCACAAAATTGTAGATTTGAACCGATATACACAATATACGATGCATACATATGTGTATGTGCATGTATGTACATATATATGTAATTATGTGAGTATGCTAGATGTGTGTATTATACCGATATACAACAATTTATAAACGACGACGATACGACGATAATCAAAAAACACAACTTGCTGCCGGAGAGTGCAAGAACTAAATGATTAAAGTGTTCAATTGCCGCCAGGATAAATGCAGCCAGGACAACGAAAACGTCGAAGTCGACGCCAACAGCGCAGCTAACTGCTGCAGCTAACTGCTGCAGCTACTCTCTCCCCATTGGGCCGTACAGTTGCGCGGCTGCACGGACGAGACGAATGCTGAAACAAAACTGCGTAGTTTTTGCACAGCACAGTGGAGCAAGGTAAGCCTTGTCTAAGCTAGGCCTATTTATTTAAAAATTTAAATTTTATGAGAGTTTTTTTGACATTGCGCTGTGTTTTTAAGGACGTTTCATCAGGGTTTGCTAAACCCTTTGCAATTGGTCTATAAAAACCAATCAATTTAAAGTTGATTCATTTCTTTTAATCTACCTATTTCTGCTTTGGAAAATTAAGGCTACCAAATATTAGATGTTTTCAAAATGGAACCCGTTTACTCTTATTCGGAAAAGAACCCTGCATTTTCTATACATACATTGGTACATACATATATGTATTCTAGAAAAGATTATACTATTTCATATTTCGATAGTCAATAATAATCTACAAAATAAATTATATTTAAATATAAAAATAAAAATACAAATATCGATAAGCGTTAAATTATTATAATATCAAAAGTCGGAACTCTGAGCTATAAGTTGCGCACCACTGTTCGGGCAACACAAAATTTGCTATATTAATAGGAGAAGAAGAAGCGGAAGATGAAGCGACACAACAATAACAAAAGCTGCAGCGCCGAATGCGCAGGTACAGCAGCCCCAGCAGCGACGCTAACAGCGTCAGCAGAAGCAGAAGCGCACTCGCTGCAACAGTCAGTCAACAATATAACGGTACTGCACATGCTCTTTGCTGTGTGAATTAGTTGCTCTCTCTCGCTCAATCACGCTCCATCACTTAGCCGAATACCCTACATTTGGATACAAAACATAAACAAGGAAATGCAGCGACGACTAAACAGATTGCGGTAGGTTCTCTGCTAGGGAGGAAGGAGAGATAGCGAGAGCGCGAGAGAACGCCGGCCGCATAACAGCAGCGAGCTAACGTTGGGCCAACAGTCTAAAAGGCACCCAAACAAACAGTAAAACCATCGCGGACACTAACACACAAACACACAGTAACAAAGGATTTGCAAGCATAGAACGGCAGCTGACTGAGCTGCGAGCGAGCGGCGGGCAAATGAGCCGAAAGCCGAGTGGCGACTGCACCAGGCAAAAGCAGCAGGCAAGAAGCTCAACTTGACATCATTTGTGTCAAAAGACCATTGAACTCTGTGCGGGGGAAGTTTTACCTCTACACTCCTCCCCCTTCAACTCATAGCAAGCTCTATGCATTGTTTTGTTGCTGTTGTTGCGGCGCTCTATGTGGCGCAAGCAGCAAGTGTTTACATGTAAATACATATAAACACATACTTAATACGTATGTGTAATTTGTATGTATGTGCGAATTGCTATAATCTCTACTAAAGCAACTGCCGCGTAGCAAAACTGTGCAGACAACAGTAATTAAAATAATTCACATTTTTACCAGTCCCCTTATAACTGTAGCTTCTTATATGATTGTTACCCCAAATGTTTTGGTCGATATTTAATAGCTGCTCTCACAATAAACATATTAATAAAAATTTTTTTTTTACGTTTGTTGGCAACTGCTCAAAAATAAATATTGTACGCAGTTATTCTGCTGATGAGACATTTGCCTGATAAACTAAGGTATTGTCCGTAGAACATTATATTCAAATAGTTAAACTATTTGCTACTTTACTTTAAAACTGCAAAGTTCTTGCAGCACTTGCAAAACCTATGCAGCTTTTTACAGCCACAAGCTGTTGTTGCCTGGTATTTTATGCTCAAAAATTTGTAGACTTAATAAAAGCTGTAAAGCTTTCAAAGTGCACGCAACCTGCATTGCTTCGGAGACTTTAACAACTACAAGTTTGCGCATACATGCACAAGAGTGCATTGATGTATAAGAGCGGTAGAATACAAATTAAGAGACTTACCTTACGCTAGCTGATTCCAGTACGTCAGATATTGTTGCTGCTCCTGAAACGGATGTGGAGGGTGAACAGCGTCTGGATACTGTGCTACACGGCATCTCTTAATACACTGAACGCCACTCGTATGCTGATACTGTTGTTGTTGTTGACTTTCCAGCGGCAGCTGTTGCTGTGCATGGTTGTTATTGTTGAGCGAACACTGCGTGTAGGTGTTTGTTTCCATATAATAAACACTTCCATGATAGTTGGCAGTGTCGTCCGGCCCAGCAGCCATGTACGGCCCACTATTGACAGCGGGCCACTGTGCGCTACAGTGGTGCCACTGCTCTGTCAGCGCTGTAGCTTGTTCAAAATGTTGAACCCAATGCCAATTTGGTACTTGCGCAAATGGATTCTCCTGGATCCACGCCTGATGAGTGGAATTCATTTCAGGCTGCTGCTCATAAACTTTATCGTCTGCCCACTGTTGACCCCGATACTGCGGGACTTCTGTCTGGCTGGCATCTTTGTTTGCCCACTGTGCCACCTGTATTGTGGACGGTTTGGGTAGCGGGGACCAGGGTTGTATGCCAGGCAATTGAGCTGACGACAGTTGGTTGCTGGAAAGTTGCTTCTTTATATCGGCGACCCACTGTGCGCTCTCGCTGCAGGCTTCGCCTGCATTTAGCTCCGGCTCTGCTTTTACATGCTGCTCGGCCGGCGAACGCAGCAATTCAGCAAAATCAAATATCAGCGGCTTTTCCAACGTCGACTCCACCGAGCCGAACGAGCTGTTCAACGAGGAGAGGGGTGTTGGATTTTCCCGTATTATCGCTTCCAGTTCAGCAGCTTCGGATGCGCGTCTTTGCGCCATAGCGTTTGCTTTCGTTCTGCGCTTGCGACTGCGCCGCTTGCTGCGCCGCGCGCTCTTTTTGGCGGCCCTCTCATTCTGCACGTCCTTTTCCAGTTTGGCTCTGCCATCGACTGACTGGGACTGACGGAAGCAGGTCTCACATAGCTTGTCCTCGGCGCGACGTTTTTGATTCTGTCGCTGGCGCCTGCGACGTTGAGTTTTGCTTTGATAATTCGCTGCCGCAGCAATTGCAGCCTCAACATTTACTCTTCTTTTTTGTTCCATGTTGCACACAAAAACAAAACAAGCGAGACACGTGCACAGCTTGAAATCAAAATGGCGCGCAAACAACAAATATGCACGCGAATTCTTGCAAAGGTATTTATTGTTGGTTCGTTGCGCTTTGGCTGTGCCTTGAGCGCCAGCTTGATTGTTTAATACAAACTTAATAAGAAAAGTTAGGCACACAAACAAAAACAAAACAAAAATAAGAAAAAAATTACAAAATGTTTAAAAAAGCTGCGCCACAAGCACACGGCAAAACTACAAGAAAGCAAGTGTTGAAAATGGTTAAAGTTTGCCAACGGCGCTTTACAGCACAGTAAACGGTTATTTTTCTGCTATATGCAGCGCCGACAATTTGCTTAGCTGTTTTCTTAACAGCAGCTGTAAAATTAGCTCAGTCCTGTTAAGTTTAACATGATGTTGTTGACTCCAAATGAATTCGCCGGCAATGAGGTTGCGGTGTGGCGGTAAAAATGGAAAACCTGCTGCGCGCGCAATTTAAAATAAGTAAACGGCCTTTTTAAATGTTACAATTTTGGTTTTTTTATTTTGATTTATCAACTACTGTTACGGTAATTGCATATTAAATTGGTTGTTGTTCTTGTTTGTTGTTGGTTTTGTTTTGTTTTGTTGCTTAAACTTTAATAAGTGTACTTGGTTTTTGCTGCTGCGGTTGTTGTTTTGTTTTTAACTCGTTTTGTCATTTGTACAAAATATATAATATATATTTTTTTATTACTTATATATGTATCATTTGTTACCTTTACTATGTTAATGAACAGTTTCGTTTTGTTATCAATTGTTGATTTTGCTGTTGCTGTTTCTCGTTTTCTTTCCTTTTTTTTTTGTTTTTTTTTTTTGTCGAGCTTAAAACTTAATTCTGTTGGTTTTTTACGGTTCGTTTTGCTTATATTTTGCACTACAATAACGCTTAACAAAATATAATTATTAACTATGTTTCGCTTCTTAAATCGTCTAGGCGCATTTTCGTTTCCTCTTGTTGTTTGTTTTTTTTTCTTTTTGTTGTATTTTCTTTATTTTTTAATGATTTTTAAATTTATTATTTGTAATATTTATTGCAAGATTGCTGCTTGTTGTTTTGTTGTTGTTGCAGTTTTGAAAAAATTTAACTATAATTCATGGTTTTTCTTTTAGTTGTATATATATAAAAATATATATATATATATATTTATATATTGTATGTATATGTGTATGTATATATATTTATCGATATACATATGCAAATGTACGTGTGTATGCGTCTACGTACGCGCTTGTGTGTGTGTGTGTATGTAATTGTGTTCGTAAAGTTGCTTTTTATTTACAGCGTCGGAAATTTTAACAATACATATGCACATACATACACACATACACACATGTGCATGCATGTATATATGGGCAAGTATAATTAATAATAATTAGAATTAATGTTGCACATATTGCACAATAAAATTGCGCACTACGATATTTCATGTTGTTAATTTTCTCGATTTGCGATACCCTTGCAGAGGTTATGTCTGGTTTGTCACGCCTTACGTAACAGTTTCTAAAAGAAACAGATCGGTTATCGATAGTGTAACTACTGGTCGTTAAGTTGAAATATGTATATCTAGTTATGAATTGCCTTTCCGAATTGAGAATCACGAATACTATATCTGTATTTATATATAGTATATATAAGTAGCTGCCATAGGAGCAATTTGTTACAAGCCCGCCTGCAAGGGTATTTTTTGAAAATTCGTCTAGCCGAACTCGGAGTTTTGCAGTGTTGTTAAGTGGTAACTTAAAATTTGACTATCATTAAACGTTATGGTTTCATTTTTGAAAGTTAATGCTTTGTTTCCCCAGAACCACATATTGTATAAGTACATTATATAACTATATATATATATGTTTATTAAATTTTTGCATTTTGCTTACCGTTTTCTTAGTTTGTTTTTCGTTACGTTTTTCGCTTTGATTTTTGAGTTTTCGCTGCGCTTTGCTTTGCTTCGCTTCGCTTTGCTTCGATTACGTTTTGCTTGATTTTCGTTTCGCTAACGCCAAAGTGCTGCCAATTTAGGCACAATAGTGCTGCCCATTTGCTGCGTGTCATCAACGACTTACAATTAGTTTATTGCATTTGTTGTTTTTCTTTTTTTTTTTTTTTTTGTTTATGTTTTTAATACGAATTTCGGCTTATTGACTATAACTTGATTTTTCGCTTTGCTTTTTGGCATATTAAAAATATATGTATATATATATGTATATGTATGTATATTTCCGATATATGTACAATGTATGTAAATTGTTGATTTCGCTTTGTGCGAGGGCAGGGAGAAGACGTGTTTGGTTTTAGGAGGCGAGTTAACTTTTTTATTAATTGCTACGTTTTGTGTGGGCTGGGAGAAGACGGGGGCGGTTGGAGGAGGTGAGTTGTTTTTGTTTTTATTGCTGCGTTTTTTCGATTTTTTTATTTTTTGTTTTTGTTTTTAATTTGAACTTGTTTAAAAACTACTAATGCACTATTAGTTGTCGCGTCTGTTTTGTGAGTCTCGAGGCACCGCAAAAACTTAAACAAAAAAGAAAACAGAAAGTACAACAAAATAAAACAAAATGAAAAACTTTGCATATATATGTGAGACATACATATATATATATATATATATATGTATATATATAAATATCAATATAATTATATATATATCTCATTCATTGATTGTTGTTCTAAAAACTTGATTGCTTTCTTTTAAAAATTTACTTTTAAAATCAATAATATATTATAAACATAATTAATAATGTATTAATATAACTATATAAAATAGTGTGTTTTTGTTTTTGTTTGTTTTTAACTCAATTTTAAAGTTACGAAACAGTAAAAATTTGCATTTAAATTAATTTAATAAAAACCATACTTATATTAAGATTTTAAGAACGTTTTTTTTTTTTAGTTTTTTTGCTTAATTGTTGTTGGTTCTTGCTTATATACAATAAAGAGTTTACGAGTTTTGTTGCTATTGTTTTTGTTTTCAGGCGCATTAACATTTTGGCCAGCGAGAATATATATATATATATGTATATATATACATATAAATATATATTTATGTATTATAGATACATAGATATATGTGCAAACGACAAGGAAAAATTAACTAACTTAAATATTAAAAAGCCATTTTTATTTTATGCGTAAACGAAAACAAAATTCAACTAAAGTTTGTTTGGGCGCCATAATTGTTTTTTCTTTACCTACAATCTAGAAAACATATATAGATAAAATAACTTGATTTTGATAATGTGTGTGTATGTGTGGTAATATCAACTAAAACTAGGCATAAATATAAAGCTTAAATTGCTTAATAAGAAAGAAGAAACCAATTGAAAACTGAGCGTAAGGAAATAAGTATATGGTGTGCATATTCTTTATGTATAAAAAGGCGTAACTAGAAATTATTAACAAACATTTTGCAGATGTTGCTGAAGTTGTTGTTGTTGTTGTTCTTTTTGTTGTTGTTTGTTGGAAGGTTTGATAAGCTAAACAACTAAATTTATAGCTGTTGCTGCTGCTAGTATACAATATAATAATTATAATTATAATTATAATAGTTGCTAGTTTGGCCTGACTTTCATTTAGACACGTTTGGTGGTGATGATAATGTTGTTGCGGTTGTTGTTGTTGGTGTTGTTGGTGTTGCTGTTGCTGTTGGTCTCGTTGTTGAGGCTAAAGTTATCGCTACTGAGACTGAGGATACGAGACAGCTTCGCGTAGCGTCTTAAGGCCCGCCTGCACATACCGAAACACCTCATGCATGGTGCTATGCAGCGTCAAAGGCCCATTCTCGTGATCTAGTTTGCGTATAAAGTCTGAAAATAATTGGGATTAATATGGTTTATCTTCATTATGTACTAATCTTATATTATATAAGCTATATTAGATATTTACTCGGATATTTTGCAGCCCAAGCCTTTAAATCTAAACTATTCGGATTCTCACCCATTTTCCGCAGCGTTAATATTTCCACAAACTTTGCTTATCTTAAAAATGATTTATTTTTTCTTTTGACATCGATCTTCGAAACTGATTCAGTGAAATATTTAATAAAAAGAGTGCTCCAGTAGGGAGATACCCTGAACCTCACTCTACCTACACCAAATGCAGCTCCAGCTGTCGAATTAGGTGAATCTAGCTCTTGAAATCTAAGAGATTTTCACTAACACTAGGGAGGATCTACGCTTCAAAACTCTAGCTCTTATAGGTTCTGAGATCGACGCGTTCATACATTCCGGATAGACAGACTCGGCTATATACTTTATGGGGATCGAAGATGCCTCCTTCTGCTTGTCACATAGACTTGCACAGAAACATTAAACCCTATTTTTTAATCAGGGTATAAAAAAAACAGGCTTCTTAAAATTAGTTCAAAATTTGCACAAAGATCTATAAAATCTCGATTAATTTGAAACCAATAAAAGCTTCTTCCTTGCTTTCCCATCATTGCAATTCGACTTTTACTTTCATTATCAATAACTACATTAAATAATTCATTTCTTTCTATTCCACACGGTTTGGGCTGTGCGTTGATCAACAGTCAGTCAGTCAGTCGGGTTTTTTTATCACGATAAATAGTTATATATATGTATGTAGATTGATATGAACATTACCTATATGATTGCCGGTGCGCACCAATCGATCGGCTTGATCCCACAGATCATGAGCGTTGTTCACATAGGTGAGATACTCATTCTGCTTGCATAGCTGATTGTGTATGTCTTGAGGCACTATTTTGCCAGGCGGCGTATTCGAACCGGAGCCCTAAAATGAATACAGAATAAATATAGATTGAATTTCTATAAGTTCAATTCTAGTTGTATTAGTAGTATTACCTGTGAGCCCACTGAGTTCGATGGTGATATGGAGGACGGCGTATTGCCATTCAATATATCCCCCCTGCCGGAGCGAAAGAATTCCGAGCAGCTGGCTATTGTTTCGCGACAATTGGCACGTCGCAATTTGTAAAGCTTTAAGGATATCAGCGATTGGCAGCGTAAACTGTGAAAAGAGAGTTTGAAAAAAACATTAGCTTTAAATTCGTATGCCTTTATATATTCATTGATGGCTAACTCACCTGAGTATGGCCACAATGTTGTGCGATTCGTGCTTTCCATTTGTTAACTGTTGATACGGTCGATTCTTAGAGGAAATGTATCTGAAAGTGATATATTAAATATATTGTTAAATATAAATATATAATTAAACATACATATGTGCATAGAATATATAATAAATATTAAAATGACTATTAGACACATTTAAATAAAAATAAATTAACTAATATTCTTAGATCGAAAAGCAAATAGTTTTCTTTTATGTGCATCACACTTTACTCACTTAATTAGCGACAGGGTGTCCTTGTACATGGTCCACGTGGCGTTCAAGTTGCCGCGTTCCATGGCATCGGCGGTTAGCAGGAAATAGACAATTGCCTCCAGGTAAAGCGTCATTTGATTAAACGAGTCACGCTCCGAATCAGCCGCGCGCTTTCTTCTGATTGCCTCCTGCAGCAATAGATCGGTTTTCCTGCAAAAAAAACAATAATATGAAATTAAAATTCTGTTCGTTTGATATAATCAAATATATATATTATTATTCAATCGTATTTATACGATTCCAGTCACATTCCACTGTTTGTCATTTGGAATGTTGAATCAGGAAAGCAAAAAATTGCTTTAAATGTCATTTAAAATTAATCGGAAAGTCAAAAAAGAAAATTCTGTTCGTTTCATATTCTCAAATATTTGTAAAAGTATATTCCTATTTGATCCAATTGTATTTATTTTTTGATTCCAGTTGCATTCCACTAAAATGAAATCGTGTCATTTCGAATGTTGAACCAGTCAATTTTAATTAAACATTTTTTTATATAACTTTCAAAAAGAAATCAAATTGTCAAATTCTACAAATTGCCATTTTTATCATTTTGAATGAATCGCATTCCATTTTAAATATTGTATTTCTTTTTAGAAATGTACAATATGTTTGTATTTTTGAACGTCATTTAATTAAGTTTCTTTATTCTGTGGAATCAGCTTTCATTTAAGAATCTTTCATCATTTATATTAATAGACTTTGTATCAAAATGAATGAAAATGGAATGGAGTAGAACAGAATAGAGGTTTCACAAGAATTTACTACTTGTCATTTGTATCATTTTCAATGAAGGACATTTCACTTTAATTACTGAATTTTTTTTGGAAATTTGCAATATGCAGACATTTTTTTTATTAATCTTCATTTTGTGCAATCATCTTTCATTAAAATAGCTTTCCTTCTTAATAGTTGTCTTTCGTCATTATGAATGGGAATAGAAGGAAACGGAATGCAACGGAAAAACGTTTCACACAAAGCTCACTACTTGTCATTTGTATCATTTTCAATGATGTGCATTCCACAAGTAAATTTAATGCATTTTTCAATATTATAATTCTACTATTAATTATTATTGTGCTCTACTCAACAGTAGTACATCATTCTGAATGACATTCTTCATTCAGTTAATCAATGGAATCGGGCAATGACTTTGGATGTTACTCACTTGTGGTCGTTGATGGCATGCTCCTCCTCGTTGTCAAAGTGGGAGCGATAGATGAGACGCGGCGCTGGTGGTGGGGCCGCCGGCGGCGGCGTCGTTTGCACCGCTTCGCTGCAGGTAATCGGCAGTTGGGTGGATGCCGTAGCAACTGTTGCTGATGTCGTTGAGGCAGTTGTTTGGCCCGTTCCTGTTGACTGTGACTGTTGCTGTTGCTGCTGCTGCTGCTGCTGCTGGTGTTGCAGCTGTGATTGGGACAGGGGCAATTGTCGCGCGTGTTGCTGCTGCAGCTTGTTGGGACTGGCATTGGCGGAGTTCTCTTGCTGCTGCAGCAGCAGCTCGAGCTTGTCGCGCGATAATCGCTCGTGATTGTTGGCGGGCAGCAGCACCGGCACCGGCAGCAGCTCCTTGCTGAGCTGCTCGGCCTTCTCCTTTTTTCGCTTCTTCTCCTTGTAGGGGCTCGAGCTGGAGCTGGAGCTGCGTTTGCGTCGACGCGCGGGCAACTCCTGCTTGAGCATGAACTCCTGCTTGACGCTGTTCGGCTTATACTTGGCCTCATAGCCGGCATCCAGCTCCGGCTCGGGCTTAACGCCGTGCTCATGCTTGACGCCGCCAAGCAGCTTGTTGCCCGACGCCACGCCAGCTGCACCACCCAGCGCCCCACCACCCACATAGCCATTGGGCGCATAGATCTGTTGCAGTTCCTTGGGCGTGCGGGCGCCCTCCGCCGAACGGCTGCTCAGATGTCCGTTCTGCTGCGTCTTCAGTCTCTCCGGCTGGTGGTGGTGCGAATGCGAGTGATGCTGGTGGTGGTGCTGCTGCTGCTGTTGTTGGCTGCCATCGGCTGCGTACAGTCTGTAGCTATTCTGATACCATTCGGGCGGCACACGCGCCAGCTTGCTCAGATCGATTTTGCACATAAGCGAAGTCAGGTGTGGTGTGGTGGTGCGCGCCGGTGATGCCAATGTTGCGCCCAGCAGCTGTGTGGGCGTGGCACGCGGCTTAAGCTCTTTGGCTTGCTGCTGCTGCTGTTGCTGCTGTTGCTGCTGCTGCTGCTGTTGTTGCTGCTGTTGCTGCTGCTGCTGCTGCAGCTGCTCCTCGGACTGATCGATGATAACGACCTGACCCTGCTTCTTGGCGCCGCCCTCTTTGGGATTGAAGATGCGCGTCAGCGTGCATATCTTCTTCTTATCACTCTTGCGCTTGCCACTGCGATGCGCATCGTCCTCATCGCTGCTGCTGCTGGCGCTGCTGTTGCTGCTGCTGTCGCTGCTCGCGCTGCTGCTGCAATCGCTGCTGCTCAAACGCTGCTGCGCGGACTGCTTGACCGACTGCAGCGTCAGCTCGGGCGCATATTGCTGCTGCTGCTGCAGCTGATGATGTTGCTGCAATTGTTGCTGTTGTGGCGGCTGCTGCTGCTGCTGCAATTGTTGCTTTTGCTGCTGCTGCTGTTGTTGTTGTTGCTGCTGTTGCTGCAGCAAAAACTGTTGCTGCTTGTGTTGCTGTTGCTCTTCGGTTTCGCTGCTGCTGCTGTTGCTGTTGCTGCTGTTGCCCATGCTGAAGCGACGCTTCGCCTTGCTGCTGGCCACGCCCACTTTGTTAATTTTCACAATACGCTTTTTGGCGGGATTTTGTGCTGCTGCCACTGCTGCTGCTGCTGTTGTTGTTGTTACAGCTGGCGCTGCTGTCGCTGGTATGTCGGTGTCGCTGCCGCTGCTGCTGCTGTTGCTGTTGCTGGACTTGGTGCTGCTGCAGCTGCTGCTGCTGCTATCCTCGTCGCTGCTGCTGGCCGCGCGCACAGCAATGGCTGCTGCTGCGGCTGCAGCTGCTGCTGCTGCTGCCATTGCTGCATTGGGCTTTTTGGTGGGCGTGTTGCCATTGGAGCTGCTGTTGCTGCTGTGCTCACGCTTACGACTGCCGCCAGCTGCAACTGCTGCTGCCGTGCCGCTGCTGCTGCTGCTGCTGGCGGCACCTTTGGCCAGCGGCTTCTTTGCCGCCGTCAGCGTTGGTCCCTTGGCCTGCGAGCTGCTCGCCGAGGCGCTGCTTAAGTTGCCGCTTTGCTGCTGCTGCTGCTGCTGTTGCAGCTGCAATTGTTGTTGCTGCGCCTGTTTGCGTGGCCTGCCGCGCCCCTTCTTAATGGCTGGCGCCGCTGCTGCTGCTGCTGCCACAGGCAACGCTGATGCCGCTGCTGCTACGGCGGCGGCAGCAGCTGCTGCTGTTGCTGCCAGCTCGAGCGCGTGCTTCTTATTGCTGCTCGCCGGCTCATCCTCGTCGCTGGAGTCCAGCGGCGGCGCCGTTGCCGCCGACATTTTCTTCTTGCGCGGCTTCTTCTGGCGCGGCTTTGGCGAGGCCGGCAGCGGCCCGATGGGCGTCAACGTGACGCTGTTCGGCTGCGCCTTGTGCTGTGTTGCTGGCGTCACGCGCATCACTGTGGTAATGGCCGCCGGCACGCCAGGTATTTGCAGGGTTTCACCTGGTCCCGGCATTGGCAACACCTCGCTGCTGCCGCCGGCGCTGTCGGAGCTGCTGCTGCCGCTGCCGCTGCTGCCGCTGCCGGAATCGGACAGACGCGACTCGCGTTTGATTTGGTTTTTTGGCAAAGCGCCGGCCAGCGCCAGCTGCTCCGCCGTCAGCTGCTGTTGCTGTTGCAGCAGCAATTGCTGCTGCTGCTGTTGCTGTTGCTCCAGCTGCTCCTTTTTGACGGTCACGCTCAGGCCGACGCCGTAGCGCTGCTGCTGCTGCAGTTGCTGCTGCTGCTGGTGGTGCTGTTGGTCTGCCTGCTCGTCCTCGTCGTCGTCCATGTGCCGCGAGTCGTCGTGCAGCTTCTCGTTCTTGACAATCGCCGTGGTCACGTCAATGGACTCGGGTATGATCTGTGCACCGCCCGGCAATATGCCGGGCACCTTCATGCTCACATTGCCCATGGCATTGGCCACGCCCGGGGAGACGCTCTCGGCGGCCGTCTGGTTCGTTGGCTTGGGAAAGAAGCGGCTCAGATTCCAGCGATTGCTGTCCGTTGGCGAGGGCGTCTTGTTCGATGAACTGGAGCTGCTCATGGTGCCCATGCCGGAACTGCTGGAGCCACCGCCGGTGCTGCCGCTGCCGCTGACAACGCCGCCGGCTGCGCTGCCCGTCGAACCGACAGCACTGCCAGGACCGGCACCAGGTCCACCCAGGCCGCTGGAGGTGAGCAGGCCGCTGATTGTATTCGCTCCGCTTGCAATTATCGTTTGGCTGTATTTCTTTTTGCTGCCATTGGCGGTGGCTGCAAGGCGCTGTTGCTGTTGCTGCTGCAGCAGCAACTGTTGCTGTTGATGTTGTTGCTGCTGGTGCAACAAATGTTGCTGCTGCTGCTGCTGTGGATCACCTTTGCTGCTGGCCTCGCTGCCCGATTCGCTGGAATCCGATTCGGAACTGTTGCTGCTGTTGCCAGCTGATCGACTGGAGAGAGCAAGATAGAGAGAGAGAGAGAGAGAGAGAGAGAGGAAGCATTATAGTGTGTGCCCGTAGTGCTTGTCAAACTGTTGCTTACCTATCCTTTTTGCGTTCATCATCGGATTCGGAGAGCTCTAGATCATTCTCAAGGCTGCAAGTGAAGCAAAGGAGTATGTCAATATGCTGGTATTTTCAGTTGATTAATAATGTAAATTACGAATTAATATTAATAATAAATTATAAACCGGATTTAAATAAATTAATTAAATTATTAATTAATAAATTATGAGTGCCCCACTAAAAAAGACTACAGAACAACAGAGAAAAGTCGAGTTCTAGCTCCAGTTTAGGAGAATCATACCCAAAGGTCAGTTCTATTAAAAAGCTAAGGTTACAATACCCTACACTTTGGTTGGTCATTATATTTATACCACGTAATATGCAGCGCTAAGAAGGATACATGTCCTTGTAAGCTTACAATTCAATTGATCGTATCTAAAGATTTTTCTATCAACATCTTTTGACCCCTTTTGGCTATTGAATTTTATATAATTCATATTCTGTTCGTCTTTCCAATTATATTCAAAATTTTCCATTCATTTTCAGCATTCTCTACTTTTTAGGTTTCTCCTCTCAGCCCCTTTTTTACTTACCACGAGTCCTGCTTTTCCAGCGAATGATTTTTTTCTGTTTTGAGGGGTTTTATCACTGGCGGCGTGGGCGACGCCTTCGGCGGCGTCGGCGTCAGCTGCTGCTGCATGGGCGCAACGGCGCCCATGGCCATGGAGGGGGGCACCGTTGTGGCACCCGCCATGGGAGGCAGTGGCAGCGGCAGCTGGCTGGCCTGCGGGGGCGTCGTCAGCAGCGGGGCAATGGGCGATGTGATCGGCGCTATCGGCGCTAGCAGCGGCGTCATTAGCGAGGAGGCGCCAGCCGCCGGCGGGGAGTTGAGGGGACCGATGGGATCCACCGCGTCAAATGCATATTTAAACTTATTGGGCCCGTTCAGGTTGTAGTTCTCGCGCATCGGCGCGTGCGGCGTCGCCGCAATCGATGTCAGCGGCGTCACGCGATAATTGTTGGTCATTTCGGTGATTATTTTGTTAATATGATTCTGTGAGAGATGGAGAAGAACAAGAGAATGTTAAACACTTGGCAATGCCGCTCAAAATGTAGATTATGCCAATATAAATATAAAGTAATAAGTATAATTTATATACAATAATATGGTTCATATCTAACTTTTATAAATTTTAATATTAATTTTAAAAATATAGGGAATTGAAATATAAATGCACGGCAAAAAATATATATAAAAAAAAAACCAAATATACCTAAATATATGTATGTATTTTACAAGTAATTTTTTATATCGCATTTTTAAATTTTTCTATGATTTTATTTGCTAATGATTTTTTTTATATGCCTTTTTTTAAAATAAAATTATATCTTTTTTTGTGTAGTAGTAATTTTTTGAACTTTTACTAATAAGAACTAAAAGGAAATTCTTTTTACAGGTTTGCCTTATGCCTGATTATTATTTGACTTTATATTATTATTAAAACACTTTTAAGCTTAAAATAAAATAAAATACAATATAAAAGTTCATAAAATTTTAGCCTATGTAGAGTGAATTTAAAGTTTGTTTTAAATTGTTTATTTAAGTCGAAAAAAAATTATTTCTAAAATTTCTGGACTACAAATCTCAATTAAATCTTATTTAAATATTTGCAGAACAAGTAATGATCGAAAAAGAAAGAGAAAAAAATGTGTATGCTGTTTTATCTGCTTAGATATTTAAATTGAATCATAATTAATGTTATCATTATTTAAAATAATTAAATAGTTTTTTAAATTATGTAATATTAATTCCAATACTCTAGTTTTTTCTTTGATTTTCAAGCAAATTTAAAAAAAAATTCTATATTTATTAAAAAGGTTTATTAATTAATTTCTTTAAGTGTTTTCCTTATAATCGATAAGTAGCTATTCTATTTATCGATAACTATTTGTATGTTAATTTGTATTTTCTCATCTCTTATTGGACTTACCTCTGGTGGCGGTGGCTGGAGTCCTGCGGTGCTGCTGGGTCGCTTGCCGCTGGCCGATGGCGGTACAAAACGTCCGCCATTGGGCAGCGCCGGCGCCGGTGGCCCCAGAAAGGACTTTTCGCGGCCATTTGGCATTTGCGTGGACATGGGCGGGCCGAGGGGCGACGACGTTGACGCTGACGTCGGTGCCGCTGTGGCATTGTTTGTGACGCTGGACGAGTTGTTGTTGTTGTTGCTGTTGTTGGAGGACGACGATGAGGATCTGGGCGGGCCACGTGGCGGCGCCATGCCGCTACTCGACGGTATGTCGTTCTTCATGGGCTGGCCTGGATATCCGCCACGCCCATTATAAGGCGGCTTATTATCGGCCTGCTTCAGATAGGTGGGCGCCCGCTGCTGCTGTTGATAGTGTTGCTGCTGCTGCTGCTGCTGCTGTGATGTGGGCAGCTGGCCAGGCACCGAGGCGGATGAGGAAGCAGATGCTGATGATGATGATGAGGAGGAGGAGGAGGAGGTGGCGGCGCTGCCAAAACCCTTCGCCAGCGCCTGCAGTCGCGCATTTGACGCACCCGGCGCCTGCCTATAAATGCCCACCGTGGAAGCATTCATATAGTCCCGGGCATGACCGAAATCACCCAGGACGGAGGTTATTTCCAGATCACCCTCGTTGGGATTGAGGCGACGCGGCTCCCCAAACAGACTAGTCTCCCGATCGTCGCTCTGAATGCCCTGTTGACGTTCATATTTTTCGCGTTCGCGTCTTTTGCGCCGTTCGGGATCCTCCATGCTGCAAAGGTGCAACAAAATGCAAGAGGAGTGCAAAAATAGATATTATAGTTAAAGAGTTTAGAACTTTCTTAACGTACAAACAGTGTATAACAACAGTATGATTTGGTTACACAATTATAAATAACAAACAAACATGACAGGCAACAACATGAACAACAACATCGACAACATCGAGAACCACAACAACGGGAAGGACAACAACAAACATGGCTTGGCGTGTAATGCAGCAGTTGACAGCAGTTTGACATGCGCTGCGCTGCGCTGCGGGTGCTATGTAAACAGTTGGGCATGCATTGTGCTTGCAGCGAATTTTGTTAGTTTTTCCAGTTTTATATTATTTAGGCATTGTCTACTTTTAATGGTTTATTGCCCTAACTATTAAGTTGCAACATAAATTCACTTGTTTAAAAAAAAAAAAAAAATTTTTACCAATTTTTATGAATTGAATAATTTGAATTGTCTAAGGACGAGAAATATCAACTCTAACTTCTGGAAGTGTTAATTTTTTACAAAAATTAACTTAAAAGACAGGTTATTATAATACAAGAACACCGCAACATTTAGAACATTTAGAACACAGTATTATAATTTCTTCAACTTAATCTATTTAATTAAAACTGTTGAAATTTGTTTTATATTTTGGAAACGATTGAATAATATTTAAAATATTTTTTTAGACATTTCAATATCAATAAATATATTTTGAGAAGGTGGCATATTTTTTCTTAATTTAAAAAACTAAAATTAATTGAATTCAATAAAGTTCTCGTATTCTGTTAACTTCCCATGAACATATCGCACGTGCAGTTATTGAACGGCTTTCAGCTCTGTTAGGCGTAAACAGTTTGACATGCACACCAGCACGGTTTGCAGAGCATGTAAACAAAATATCTGATTACGGATCAGATAGAAGGGAGTGGGTAAAATGGATTGTGTGCGTGTGTGTGCGCGTGCGTGTGTGTAGTGTAAACGCGATAATTGTTGAATTTAAATATTTGCTTTAGCGTTGGGTAGAATTTTGCATATGCTTTTATTAATAAAATAAAATATTTTTGGGCGCATGCTAAAACGTACACACACATAGTAACTAACAAATACGGAATGAGTGTGGGTGCGGGGAAGGGGGTGAGTGGGGGGTTTCAGGCTTGAACACACAGCGCAACGTAATGACTCTCAAAACTTACTTATAATTCAGGTTGAACGAATTGTTATTGTACTGCAGTAGTTGTTGTTGCTGCAGCAGCTGCTGTTGTTGCTGTTGATGGTGTTGCTGCTGCTGGTGTTGTTGTTGTTGCTGTTGTGCCATAACGCGCGCTTCATACAAATACTTTTTTAATTAGATTCGCCGGCGTCGCGAACACAACACGCAAACAAGCAAAAAAAAGGAACACACACACAGAGACAACAAAAACCGAGAAAAAAAAACGTTTATGTATGTGAATTGGTATGTGTGGGTGTGTGTGTATTGGGGTAAACGGAAAGTGTTTGTAAAAGTTTGTCGCGCTCGTTCTTTCGCTCTCTTTCTCTTGCTTTGACGCGCCTATGTTATCGTTGTGATTTTGCCCTTGTGATGGCAGCAGCGGCGTCGCGGCGATTTGTATTGTTTGTTGTTGCTCTCTTGAATTTCTTTTGCCTTTCTTGTTATTGTTGCTGCCCTTGTGTGTGGCCGCAACATTTTCGCTGTCATTTGCTGCGCGCTGTCAAAGCTGCTGCTGTTGCTGGTGCTCTCTGCGTGTGTGTGTGTGTGTGTCTCTCTCTATCTCTCGCTCTCTCTCTCTTTCTCGTTCAGGCACCGGCCTTTTATACAGTTTTGGAAGCACTAAGCGTGTCTATTTTGTTAGTTCGTTGCGTTTAAGTAGAAAAATGTATGAACGAATTTTTTTTTTTTTTTTGTTTACAGCCTTATCAGTTTAAATGCCGATTTTGGTTACATTTGTTCTTGTTATTTTGATTACATGTAAGTCTTTTTATTGCTTTGGGTGTGTGTAGTTTGTGTAACAAATTTAAAGTTGCAGTACCTGTAAAATAAACAGAGAAAAAAATTGCAAATTAATATTATGTGAGTTCTGCAGAATACTTAAAAACTAATAGACACTTTTTAAAATAAATCACCTTAAGCAATTCAAAGAATATACCTTGGGCTAACATACATAAAGGCAAAGACAAGGACAGGCTAACGGGCATCGTTACTTCTTGTTATAGAAGAGACGACATCCACGGTCCCTTACACACTCACATATGCACACAGCTGCTCACATGCTGGGATTAAGCTGCTTTGCTTTTGCCGCCGTCGCCGTGACGTTGAACCACTTTTCAAACTAACAACAACAACAACACTGGAAGTGTAATGCTCAGATTCACTTAGCCTGCCAAACCTGAGCAGAACAGCGGGAGAGAGAGAAAGAGAAGACAAGCCACGCTTTTAGGCAATGGCTTAAGCGCTGCTTTAATGCAGCTGATGTAATCTAAGTGCATCTAAGAGAGTGAGCGTTAACGGAACCAATAAAATTGAGCTCGGATACATTTTGGGTAATTGCACTTTTAAGTGGAGAATTTGTAGAGAATTTGTAAATACTAGAAAATATTTAAACACATTTTAAGACAAATTTAAAAACACGTTTATTTCTAAGCCAATAAAACAGCAAACGAAAAAATAAATTTCAAACTTTGCAAATTCCAAACTCTGTTATAAAATCAACAGTTAAAGCTCAGCAGCTAGACCAAAGACAAATTGTGGTAGCTTTAGATTAAATGGCCGCACATTAAAGCTACACTCACACACACACAGCCAAAGAGAGGGAAAGAGAGCACGTCACCCACAAGAGACAACAACAATATATAAATTAGGCAATGGCCGTAGACCAAAAATAGAAAAAAGGGACAACAAAAACTTTGTCAAGCTTTTTGCTCGTCTATTTGTCTGTTGCTGACTTGTCTTCATTCATTTTTCTTGTGTGCATAAACTATTTGGCAGCACTGTGCGAGTGTCCATCTAGCCAGAGAAATAAAATAATTAAATGTTGGTCCAGCGTTGGATTCTGGACTCGCTTTTTGGCTCTTCAGTTGAGATGCTAACAAAATTTATAAGACAAATAAATTTTAACAGCAGCAGCAGCGGCAGCAGCAGCAAAAGCATAAAAACATCCCAAAAACACAGCAGATTTGTGGCGGCACCCTCAGCGCCCGCTCCCATTTCCTTCCTTCGCCTTGCACAGCTGTAAAAGGGTCAACATTGTGCGTCTGATGTCCTGTGACCAGAAAATTAATTTAACTGACACGTTTTTCATTCCACATAAATAAAAAGTACATTTTTTGTCATAAATAAAATTGCGTTGCATACGCCAAGGAGTCTGGCCGGCATATTGTAAAGCGGGTGGAAATTTTCACAGCTGACATGGAAATGAAAACTTTTTGATTTGTGCTAGTGAATAGAACCAGCTGCTCGAAATTTTAAAGCGATCATTAATTATAATATTAAGTGAGAAAACGTGTTGTCTAAAGTTTAGTGAGTTTTAAAAAGTTACCCAACTCGTGACATACAAGAGAACGCTTCACATTAGCTATCAGAAATAGAGAGGCTAGAGTGTAAGCCCAATGGAAAGTGAAAGCTCAACATTCTTGTAGGCATTACATGTTTTTTTGAGAATCGCATAGAAGGCCGTTTTGTATAAATTGAAGAAAAAGATAGGAATTTAAAAAGACACATCTCCTACACATCTGTAACGGAGGCGCATTTTTCTGTGGCTTACATCAGATTAAACTCTCAGCTAAATATAACTGAAATGTTTAAAAGAAATTAAATATATTTCTTTAAGTAGAAACACACTTGTGCTAATAAATGCAAGGAAACAAAACAAGCGGGAAAATACAAATTAAATTTTTGGCTAGAAATAAAATCAGTTGAAGTTCTGATTCTGTGAACTTCTTTTCTCACTTTGTAAATTAATCATGTTTCTTATTGATTACAAAAGTTTGCTGATGCTTGGGCACATACTCGCAGTTAAAAACAGAAGCAAAAAGATATTGGAAAAAAAGCCTTGGCAAACGCTTGGGGCCTTAAACATTTTCAATTTTTATGTTTTCTACCCAAATCGAGTCCCCCGCTCGTGCATGTCTATTTATTTACTTTTGGGTTTTCTTTCTTATTTTATTTTTTTTAACAGGAAGAAGGTTCGGCAGGAGCAGAGGGGGCAGAGGCGTACCTACACAGCAAATATGATGACGACGTGGCGCAGCTGTTTACCGTTCGTTCGTTCGTTCCGTTCATTCGTTGCCTACTTTAGGGAGTTGCTCCCCGCCCCATCGCCCCCCCCCCCCTGCCATATCCTCCGCCTGATATTCGCAGCAGAAGCCGGCCGGCAAGCCACAGAGGCTCCTCCTCTTCGAGGCCCCGACTGTGGCATATGTTATGAATTTTATGCAAATATGCTGCGCCTCTCGTTACCAATACTATCTCCCCCCCCCCCCCCCCCCCCCGCACAACCAACCCCTCCTCATGGCTGCTTGCAACACTTTACCCACGACGCGGCAGACATGTATGCAAAAAGTTTAAGAATATTCGCCATGTTGTGCAATTTTTTTTTTCATTTTTGTTTTTCTCAGTGTTTGCCATTCTATTAACATTTAAATCAGCTTTCGGTTAAGATTTTGAGCCAAAAGGGTCGCTTGTTTTATACTTAAATAACTGTCTATCGGTCGATTTATTAACTTTCTTAACTAAATTAGATCAAAGCCTTTCAAAGTAATGCAACTTTAAGAAAAGTAGACAAAATATAAAGATAAATAGCGTAAGCTTCATTTAATGTAAGCCATTAAACAAAAAAAACAGGGTATGAATTTATCATAAGATGATTTCAAAACTAAATTTTAAAATTGTTTTATAGTGTAAATATTGTGGAAAGATATTGACAATTTTGATAGCGAATTGCTTTAAAATTCAAGGTTTGATTTGCATGCCGAATAAAAGAATAGGCGAGGTTTTCAAGGCATTTTCCTGTGGCTCATCATGAATCATTTAACAACTTGTACAAACATTAAATTGCGCATGAGAATCCTTTTTACAAAAGGGGCCGACACAAGCTGCCTCGGCATACAAAATTCAATTCAATTCAATTCTGGGAGTAGTCACAGGACACACAAGCGGACACAAGGACACAAGGACACGGACGACACATGCGACTAATTTCATATTCATATGCATATTTAGACTAACTACCGAGCCGTAAGCAGTAGGGCAACTGAAAAGCGAGCAAGAGAATCTCAGGCTATGCCAGTATAGAAAAGGATGTGTGTGAGTGTGTGGGTGTGTGTGTGTGCATGTGTGTGTGAAGGAAAAGCAAAAGGCAGGCGACGACGACGACGACGACGACGACGACGACGACGACGATGACGATGAGAACGACTTCATGCACATTGGCACGCCTAATTTATAACACAAAAGTCTACTTAACTCCCCAATGCCAACTATGCAAAGGCAGCGGGAGTGAAAGGCAGTCGGGCGCGCTAAGCCGCCAAGTGCTGGACGAAGGAGCTTCCCAGACTACAAGCGAGAGTGAGAGAGACACCGATTCAGAGGGAGAGAGAGAGCAAGAGAGACAGAGGAAAGATACTAGATACCTAGCTAGAGAGCAAGGTAACGGTGCAAAATAGTAATTAAAAGTTGCACGAGTTCAAGCTATAAATAAGCAAAAAAAAAAGTATTAAAAATTTATTTTAAAAAATAATAAATAATTTTAAATTTAAATATTTAAAGTTTTTTAAATTAAATTATAAATTTAAATTATATTTGAAATATTTATCATTTTTTAATTATATGATGAAAACTTTTTTTATATAAAGACAAAAAACTAAAATAATATTTTATACGAGCACAAAATATTTAAATAATACAAGCAAAAAATATCGTAAGGATATATTTGTTTGTAAAATAGAAATATCATTTAGACGATTATGCGATTATTCTAACGATTTTTATTCTATTAAAATATGTAGATAGTTCTTATTCTTCTTTTAAACTACAGATTTTAGAACAAAATAATTTTTGTACCAACAAAAACTGCTAAAATCTCTCATAAAACAAATGGATAATTCATGGGGTTATTTTTATTATATTTTACGATACAAATAACGTTAATTTTATTTAAATTAAAAATGTTTGGCTTTTTGTGATTTTAATAAAAAAATATGTGTTATTTTCAGATAATTTTAAAAATTTTAATTTAGATAAAATAAAAAGGATTTATTTTCTTTTTTGCTATAAGATAATTTCAATCATTTCAGATTAACAATTTTTTTAAAAGTTTAAGAAATCTAAAATAATTTGATAAGCTAACGTTGCAATTGCTGAAAGCATAATGTTCTGTTTGAAAGCAAAAATTGTATATCTTCTAGGTCTAGGTCATATCTTACACGAATATATAGATTCTTAAAGCACGAGCGCTTTCGTGACACGACACGCGCTCATCCCTAGCAGCAATGCTTGTGGGACCAGTGCATAAACAAAAGCCGAACCATGTGTGGGTGGATTTGGTGGTTTTGCCCAAGCTGCCACTTGCTGGCTGCTTTTACTGTGTCTGTGTGTCTGTCCGCCCATCTCTCCGTCTGTCTGTCTCTCTGTCTGTCTGTGTGTTTGTGTCTGTATACATGGGTACAGGATTTATTATCAAATGGGCGCCATAGACTAACGACGATAGCCACAGTTCCAAACCAAGTTGCTTTCCCTGCCTTTACACTTCCGTTGTCTTCCTGCCTGTCTCTCTGCCTCTGTCTGTCTGTCTGTCTGTCTGTCCGACAGTCTGCCGCGGTGTGCAGAGAGTCAACAAATTTTATGGCACTCATTAAACTTTCTTTCAGCAAAATGCGCCAGCGACTCGAGTCCAATTGCGACCTGAGTAGAGTCGAGTCTCTATGTTTTGTGTCTAGTTAATTTATTTCTTTAAACGTGCGACCATATAGTTGACGCCCCTCCCTCTCCCACTCCCACTCTCTTTTTCTCTCTTTCTCTCAGTGTCTCCCTGCGCTGAAATTTATTTAATTATTTTGAGTAGTTTAGCATTAAGTCGTGTGTAAAATCAATCTGGAATCACAGATGGGGCACATGTCTGCCTTCAATAATTGCAGTTGCTTTCAACTAAAATCATTTTGCAAAGTTTTAAGCGAATTTGAAAAGCATTCAATATACTAAAAGTATTTCTTCTTTAATACATCTAATTGAAGTTAATGACGTTTCTTAACTCTTCATTAACATTTTCTGTTAGGCATTTGCTGTTAACAAACTGTTATGCGAAATATGTTATGTTTTGAAATAAAAAAATACAATTTTTCTCTTTTATATCAGTCTGTAAATTCAAATGAATGTTTCACTTATAAGTTTTCCCTTAGGTTTGCTAAAAGGTCAAAGAGCAATACGCATGAAGATATATTTATATTTATTTAATTTGCAGTGAAAGCAAACAGAACGGACGGTACTTTAACATTCCGTCTCGATTTTTATTTAATAATTTAATTAATTAACATACCTTTGTTGGCTTTGTGCTGACTTTTACCAACAAATTTGTGCGTGTGTGCGTGTTTGCTTACATGAAAAGTTTGTCATGTATTTAATTGTAGAACAAATGCAATTTACACATTCTGTTGCATGTTTTCGAGTGCGTCGCATATGTTGCAATTTCACAAAGTTAAGTGGCAAAAAAGGACAAGGACAAGTTTTCAAAATTTAATTCAATTTTACGTTTCAACATTAGCCTTGTGGCAAATATGATGAAGTACAAATTTCAAATTTAATATAAATTTAAAGCTTAGCTTGTCAAAGAGATTCATTTAATCATGAATATATATATATTTGAGATATATATATATGTTTTTTAAATTTAACTTCATTTTTTACAATACATATTTTAAGTACTAGAAATGTATTAATTTTCAAATTTAAGTAAATATTTAAATCTTTTTTAACTATTAAAATATGTACCCAATATAAGTATAGACCTCCACAGCAAACGTGAGGGAGTATGTGTTTAAATTCCTAAAGACGACAATCTGAATACGATCTATATAGAGGGAATTAATTTTTGGTATTTAGTAGTTGCTCCTAGAAATAACTAGCGCTCTTTAAGCCAACTACAATCTTTACAAACAAATGGATGCTGCTTGGTTTGGAAAGTGTTCAAAGTTAATTTGAGGCTGGATTATTTTTGCTTTAGCCGTTGGCTGTAATCGCAGCAAATGCGCCTCGACTGGCAATCAGTTGCAGTTGCAATCAATTTCATGTGCACACACACTTGACGGGATCCGTTCAGGCTGGCGCTGCTGCGGCTCCTGCTCATCCCGCTCATCCCGCTCAGCCTGCCTCGTGCAGCTGCTCAGGCTCAGGCTCAGGCTCAGGTTGTATGTCAAGTTGCTTTACCTGGCACTTATCTATTATCTGCATACGGCGCTTATCTAACGCAACTGCCGCCATTGCACCTGTTCGACTTGGCTTCAACATCCTGTCATAGCCTCCTCTCATCTTCCTCGTCCACTGCTTCGCCTTCTGCTTCTTCTTTTATGCCCGCTTGTGCTACATATTGATGCTGACGCATATTTCCTGCTTCATTAACAGCAACGCCGCCATAAAGTATGCAACACCCCGACAAATGTTTAAGCCAAAGAAAAATATCATAAAAAAAAAAAAGAAACTGCACTGCGTTTTCTTTCTTTCCTCTCGTTTTGCTTCTCATTTCCCAAACCGCTTTTCACCTGGCGTTTGCTTTTAACGAGCCGTCGCCTTCTCCCTTGCCGCACCTACCCTTCCGCTCTGCCCACATGCAGCTCCCCTCCTTTTGCCTAGTTAACGTCGTCCTGTCAGTCCTTTTGCTGTCCAGGAACCCCGCACTTGCTGTTCGCTGGCTTGGTCACTTTATGTTTGTTCTACTCTTCCCTTGGCTTTAACGCGCTCCGCTTTCTCATTTCCTTTTGCCCTACAATATTTTTCCATTTCGTTTTTGTATACCCTGTATATATATATATACATGAAAATGATGTCGCCATTTTGCTGATAGGCAACGGGGAAAAGTCAAGTTTACATTAGATTTTAGAGCAAACAGTTGACAATTGCCGAGAGCAAAACAGTGTTGCAAACTACTGAAATTTGCATTTAAATCAGCTACAGAATTTCAAAAGGCTCTTTAAAAAGTATGTCCTAAGTAAAGACAGCATGTTTTCTTATATAATGTCATATCATATCAATCAATATAATACCATCTAGGTAAAATTAAGTCAGTTTTTCTATTCCTATTTATTATATAGGTATAATTTATGCCTTTTTGTTTGCAGTTGCTTGAGAATTTCAGAAATTGAGCTCATGTTTGGTCTGGAACATCTGAGAAAAACAGGTAGATATTTAGGGCACTTTTTTCGATAATTATTTATTATATTTATATATTGCGAACGTGTGCAATTAAAATATGAAAATCTCTAAATATTTTTGGTAGAAAATAAATTTATAACAGCTGTGCTTCATTTAAAAATTTGAATGTTTTTATAAAGTGCTGACATTTCTATTTTAGATATTATTGATGTGGGACATTGTTAAAAAATGCACTCATATCAAATCAAAGTTCTCCAGCAAAACAGGACATATTAATAAAGTATCCCTATAGTTTTTATCCCTCTAGTTTTTAATAATTAATAGAACTACATTTAGCTTTAATTTGAATATATTTTGAATTTCCGTTTACTTTTACGAATTTGATTGATGTAAAAATCATTAAATGTTCTTTTCATTTAATAATTCATATCCGAAAATGGTTTTAATCTTAACCAAGTTTGAAATGCTTTTGTATAAGTTCCTAACTTAGTTTTTGACTATATATTCGATTCTCCTCTGATATAATAAATAATATTTATATGTATGACATAAAAGATATCGAAGAACCGAGCGTATTTCGCACGTGGCTCAATATCTTATTAGTATGTAATACGCTTAGTTCTTCAATATCCTAGCATAACCTACTTTTTTTATGGCTTCTTTATTGTGACAATGGCATACAGGGGTTTTTCCTAGTCGCGTCAGTTTTTTTTAGCTACAGTTGGTTTTTATTCTCACTTCCGGCTTTTTGCTATTCCTGCGTGTATTGCCTTCTGCTTTCTGCTGCTCTCTCTCTCTAATCTTGTTGTCGTTTTAGTTGCTGCCTTGCGGCTTGATTTGATTAAAATGATAATAGTTTTTGGGATTTAACTTAAATTGATGTGGGTTAGTCGTCCACAAAGTCCCCAACTCAATAATGCGCTGCAAAGCAAATACACAAGCCACGCACAGCTTCTTCGTTTCGCTGCTTTTCTTTTTATTTTCCCTTTTTCTGCCCATTTCCTTGCTACAAATTGGGCAAATTTTTTAAAGAAAATGCACAACAAATAAGAGCAAGAAGCAGCAGCAACAGCAAAAGAAAATGCATAAGCTGCAACATAAAAGTTCCATTAATAAAATTGCATGAAAAAAATGCTGCAATGCCTCGCAATAGTTGTTTCTTTCTTTGAATATATACATATATTTTGTTTATGGTCCTGTGGCCTCTTTTATGTCCTTCGAGAACTGGCCTAAAACCCAAAAAACACACGGCTAAAAGCTTGCCCGGCAGCAACTGGCCTTAAATTGTCCGGGCTAAATGTAGGCATGTAGACGAGGAGCCTGTTCGCTTGGCAACTTTAAGGGCCACGTGTTCGGTGGGCTCAGCCCCACCGCCACGCCCACTAACTCAAGCCACAACTGCCTGCCCGGCGGTCTGCGGTTAACCATCGTCATTTTGTGCAAGGTCCTGCAGCAGATCCTGTTGCCTGCCGCCGCCGTCGCTGTCTGATGAAGTGCAAATTCATAAAATAATCATTTTTAAGACCAAAAACGACTTTGAAGTAATTTACTCAAAGAGAAAAAAAGGAGGCACGATATAAAATTGTGTTGCAGCTTAAGTTTTAAATATATGTACATACATATTTTTTTCTGCGTTTTTGAGGAGTTTGGGCGTGTCCTAGCCGCAGCCCTAAGCAGCTTATCAAGTGAAAAACTTTTCATCTACATAAAAAATTTGTTAGCAATTTGTTGGCTTTTGGAAATGAGCCATGGGAAAAGTCGTGAAAAAAGAATCTCAAAAAGAGGAAGCGTGCTTAGCACATAAACAGAAAATGTATTTAAACAAGTTAAATTAAGCTAAAATCGTTTTAATGACAATCAAAAATGAAAACTCCTTAGCCTTAGCAACATTTTGCTGAGACTAGCAACATAAACATGTTGCCAGTGAAAAGCATATATTTCGCTGACTATTAAAAATAATATTTCAACCTATTTCTTAAATTTTCAAATTGAATTAAAATACTGAAATGTTTAGCTACAAAGTTTAGTAACATTTCATTTGTATAGCAACTTAGAGGAACAACTTTTGGCACAAACAACTTAAGTAAGTACTGCAAGTAAATAAATATAGAATGCATTGCATATTAATTTATGGACACTCAACTTCAATTCACATTCTCTTAAATTCCACGTTTCCTGTCTCATTTCATAAGCCCGCCATTTCTGTGATCTTCTGATGAGCCGCGCTCACTTAATTTTTTGTGCAAGCCACAGTTTTACAGCCACTGCGGTTTGGCAACTTTAAATTGCCAACTAATTGCTAGGGAGTAAAAAAAAACAGTTTCATGTGCAGTGCTTGCCAAACTTTTCAAGCTGGCTCAGTGAACCTTATCTAGGAATTTTTTTTGTTGTGCTGTTGTTGCCTTGGCTACATTTGAAATAAATATATCTAAAAGTTTCGTCAGAGTTTTACTCTTTTATCTAGTCGCTGCTCTACTGCCCTCTCTCTTTCTCTGGTTCTATCTTTCTGACAAACACACATTGTCAGTGCATTTACTGTATTTTATTTATTTTTATTTTTTGCCTAGTTGCGTTTCCTCTTTTACTTCATATGTGTTGCTTGTGTGTGTGTGTGTGCGCGTTTGTGTAATCTATATTATAACAAACCCTCCCCCTCCCCACTCCGTTCCCTTTGCACAGACGAAAAGTTCACTTTGATAGTTTGGCAACATTTTTTGGCGCTTTGGGTTTGCCGCTGTCGCTGCTGCCGTCGCCGCTGTTTTTGACAACTTATTCGTGCGTCGTAATCGTCGACGTCGACGTTCGCGTCGCTTGTGATGCTGCTTGTGTGTGCTTGTCTCTCTCTCACTCAAACTAACACACTCACACACACACATGCTCTCTCCACGCAGTTAACTGTTTTTGTATAACTCCATCTCAATTGCTGCCTTTGGCAACATGTGCGCTTTTGTCCGTCCGTATGCATGTGCTCGTGTGTGTGTGTGTGTTTGTGCGTGCTCTTTCTATATATGTTCCTCTCACTAGCTCTTGCGCCGGCCGGCGTTTGTATTTTGCTCTTCCTACTCCGGCTGCCGCTGCCCATTAAATTTGCCGTTTTTGCGTTCATTTTTTTTAGTTCTTGAATTGTTGTTTTGTAGCCTGCTTTTGGGCTGTATTGATTACGTATGTATGCTTGTGAGTGGGAGGGGCAGCCATTTTGTGGCCACATTTTTATGGCTTTACCATGAATGTCATTTCGAACTTTGAATTGAGAAGCGATGACCAAAGCTGTTAATAAGCAGCTTTTATGAAGTAAAACTATACAACTATTTATTGAAGCTCCATAAAACTTATACAGCACATAACATTATGTTAAGGAAATATCAGTTCTTAATAACACGATGCTGGTAAAGACAGCCAATTAGCATACTATTAAAGACTGTAATGCCTAACATAATGTTAACTTCGTTTTTCAACATAATATGCGCTTAATGTTAAGCGCGTTGCTTAGCTTTAAATACAACTAAATAATATTGTATAATTTTTCGCTTGACACAAGAATTTAAGCATTGATTAGCCTTTTTTATAACCAACATTTATACATAAATTTATATATTTATATGGTAAATAAAATATGGGTTTTTGTGACCAAAAAGGTATAGACGACGGGCAAATCAATTAAGTTAATGAAAACTGTTTAGTTATGCACAACAGCTACTAAAATATGCACTTGACACTGCCAGACAGAGAGAGAGAAAGAGTGAGATAGACATAGTGTGCATAAAAGAGACAACAAGTCTATGCAAGTTATTTTGGGCAACGAAAATTCTTTGACACTTGCTCCCCAGATGGCCCAACATAACTCAACTCGGGCGAGGAGTGGAGGGGCTGGAGGGTATGTGTGTCTCATGGCCTTTTTGGATGCTGTTGGCCTATTGAGTGTTTCATAAATTATGAACTTGTGACATGTGTAAATGTTGCATATTTAATGATATTTATCAAACAACATTTGTAGCAGATAATTTGCTTTGCAATTTCCATTTGGTGACAAGCCAGCCACGGAGTGAGGGGGTTGCTCTAAAGGGGGTCGCCGGATTTATCCATTTGACCGCAAATCGCGCTTCTGTCAGAATAGAAAATGTGCTAATTTGTCTTCGAGTCGCTTTCGGCGAGATAATTACAAGAACCCATGGAGTCAGTCAGAGAGGGGGCTGTGGGAGCTGTGGTACTTGGGCAAATGTAACAAAATGTTGTGGGCGTGGACGCAGCTAATAAATTATCGCACAATTTGCTTGAAGGCAGAGTGAAAAACTATTTCGCTTTTTCATCGAGTTGCGCGCGATGGGAGCTACGAAAACTTTTAACAAGTTGGCAACTGACAGCTACAACAACAACAACAAGAAAATCAACAGAAACAAGAACAATAACAACAGCAACAACATGGAGGTAGGTCCAATAAAAACGTTTAATCAATTAAATTCAATTAAATTGTGAAAATCACAAAAACGTGCGGACAGACAAGTGAACAAACAACAACTGGCAGATGTTTAATGGAGAATCCAGAATCAAGGCTAAATGCAAAAGCAACAAATAAAGGCAGATATAAAAGAGCACAAAAGCTAATTTACAACAATTTAATTAAGAGGTTTTTAGATTTAAAAAACACTCGTGATTTGTTAAAGCTACCATTTGTTACCGATTGATATAGAGGACTTAGTTTTGATTTTATAATTAGAAGCTATTTAACACGCGCTTTTCATGCATATTACAAATATTTATCATGTATCGATACATATCGATAACCAATATAACGATAGTTACATATCGATAGCTATTCTAAGTGCGAGCAATATTCTCTTCTAGATCATCCAAGCTACAATATGTACAAGTCAGTAAAAACTTAATGATGCAATCAATAACTCAGTAATACAGTTATCGATAACTACACTATCACTCGACGCAGTCCACAGCATATTATCGATATACTATCTACTTTAACTTTTCGTGCCACTTTTTTCAATCTTATTCAATTCTGTTTACAAATGCAGCAAATATAAAAAGGGGCAATTTAGCATCAACATAGTATGTTATAAATCATATAATATGAATTATTGCCAGGGTATAATCGATAACATTTGATAGATATGAACGATACAAGTGTATAGCCGCTCTTGATATGTATTTTATAAAAGATATATATTGGTAGATACTTGTGTTTTAAGATTTGGAAGAATAACAATAAAAGTTATCGATTTTACTAAGAATCGTGTTTCTAAATTCTTAAATAGACAAATCAATAGATCTCACGCTATTTAGATAAAAAATATTTAAGTAGAAATGGAAGATGAAATTGTCTAAAATTCCCTCTTAAGGCAGTATTAGTTAAGTTAGCTTGATGCCGTTATCCTTTATCCTATATCTCATGCATTACAAACATATATTACATGAATCTATAAACATTAACATTAAACCTGTCGATAGAATTTGCATTGTCATAACTTTGCACAAATCTCCGCTCCATTTAACACTAAACATAATTCCATTCCCCAACCCAGACACGTAAATTCCGTCCGGCCCAACGCACAACCTCATGGAAAACCCATTTAAAACATATCCGTATCCGACTATTCATATATTGCATTCCATGGGAGTGCAATGGACGATGCACTCCAAAAAACGGACAGACACGACTCTCGTATAAAATATTCGAGCCAACTATGCAGACGAGGGGTTACGCACACACTCTCTCTCTCTCACACACACACACGCACACAAATGGATGGGATGTGTCCACCTAAACATTATTTCATTAGCCATTTTCTAGTTTTTGCCATTTGCAATTTTAGTTTTTGCCATCGCAACGTTGTGCGCTTTTTCGCTATTCGTTCTTTGCTTCACGCTTAATTATCTTTGTCCGTGTTCCTTTGTCCGTTGTTCGTGGTCAAATTCTCGAATTCTTCTATTCTATTTTTGAAATCTAGCTAGCCTTAATGCCTAGATTAACGGGACGCAAGCTCTGGTCCCCATTTACTGTCCCTTCCCAAACGTGAAACAACAGCAGCAACAACGCGTTGACCACAGGAGCTGTGAGTAACTATTCCCCTTTTCCCCGCCATCACGCCACCTTTGGCTAACATGTTTCTGCTTTGTGGTTATCATTGGTGCGAAGGCGCCCGCATAACTGTGCTGATACCCTTTAAAATGGATTTTTAGTAGGGTAAATACAGGCAATAAATAATATTTTTTCATATTTATACTTAATATATATACACATTTTATTTATTAATTTATTTATTGGGATCTAGCAACCGAAAGAGCAAAGAGATAAATGTTATTTATGTACATATATACATAAAAAATAAATAAAAATAAAATGCTTAAAGCTTTAGATTTAACTCTCATTCTTTACTAGCCTTATGACTGGGTCACCTAGACAAGACAATCTACCAAGGTAAAATTTCTTTCCACTTTACTATTTTTTAATGCAATAAAATGTTTATACGAAAATACCTTATCTTCTTATAGGTAGGATGTTGAAGAAATTAAAGATGTTCGAAATTCTGAAGCTCCATACGAATTAGCCAGCATTTAATTTAATTAGACAACATTGTTCGTAAAAAAAAATGTGCTAACAGCCATAAAATAAAGACTGGTATTAATAATGCAACTAAATGATTGAAATAAAAAAAGAAACAAGAAATATTAAATTGAATAGTATACAAAAAGCTACATTAAGACTTTCAAACAATTTGAAAATTAAATGATCCGAGTTATTGAAAACGATTTTTACGTTTTTTTCCTTTAAAAATGCTTAAATTTATTGTATTATATTTTCAAATTATTATTATATTATATTATTTATTTTTTATCATGTTCTTCTTTTATATTATCTATGCATTATTCCGATTTGCCATCTCAATTTCCCGTTTACAGGGTATCTCTCAAACAATCTTAACAGCTTTAATTGTCGCATTCCAGCATGTCTAAATGTAACCTTGTTAAGGGCATACGCCTCTCTCTTTGATATTCATACCCAGTCGCACACTAGCCCAGCTCCTCCCCCCCACCACTCCCCCTTTTTGCCTACCTGCTGGTCTGGATAATGCTTTCATAGTTGTTGTTGTTGTTGTTTGTATATGTTTGCGTGTAGTGCTTTTTGGTTTGGCCAACAGGTCGACGGGCTTTTAATTACATCAGCAACAGCATCCAATAAATGCGCATATCTGGTTGGGTCAACAATACATTTTCATGAGTGTGCGAGTGTGTGCGAGTGTGTGTACGTGTGTGTGTGTGTGTGCGGAGGCAAATGCAAAATTTAATTACTCATACGCCGCGTGTCTGCGAGTAGATTTCAATTGTTTAGCAAAATGTAAGCAATGCGAGCGAAAGAAAATATAACAATTATTATTTGCATTTCTGCTGTTGGTTTTTAGCATTTTCGTATTTTTATCATTCCCCATTTTTTTTTTTTTTGCCCTTTTAATATGCATGGAAAATTTTCACTTGAAAAATTACAGCACGTGCGTGTTGACTAAAATAAACAAACTGCCAACTAGTAAATACACAAAAAAGCTAAGCACTGATAATGGCTGAATGTATTTGAATCTGTATCTGTATCTGTATCTGTAGCTGTGTATTTGTATCTGTAGCTGTGTATTCGTCGCTTTTGTCTTATCTGCGCGCTACTTGAGCAGCTCAGACAAATTATCATGAAAACACACACACACACTCTCACACTTATATATACATACATACATACACACACGCCCGACGCAAGCACCGAGACCTGTCAAATGTTCAAGCAGCGCGAGAAAAAAAAACAACAAAATATAAATAATAAAAAAAATTACGTATACGCCACAGCGCCGGCAGCTGAGCAACATATGGAGAGCGGGAGTTAGCGTAAGAGAGCGAGCGCAAAAAAGAGAGACATTGCGTGAGGGAGCGGCGGCAAGCGCATAAGTAAATGTACTGTTTTTTTTTTATATTTTTTGCATTTGCTTTGCTCGCTCTATTCGTACTAAACGTACTGTGGTTGTTTTTGTTGTTGTTTCTCTTATTTTGCTCGAACGTCGTGTATCTTTTTTTTCCGTCGCACGCTTTTTATTTGCACAAATTATTGGCGTGTGTGGGAAGAATTTTTGTTATTGTTTTATATTATGTGTATACGTACATATACATAATTGTGTTTGTTTAAATGTGATTTTTTACTAAGCAAATGTATATAACTTATGTTTTTTATGCAGTGGATATATGAACACAAATACGAATTTATATAGATGAAGCTAAGCATATGTTTGGCAGGGAATGTGCAAGGCATTACTAGAAGATCTATTGGAATCTACATTCAATACTAGTATTAAGTGGGCTATTTTGACAACAGAATTCGCGATCAAGAGATAAAAGAAATTCATTAATTTATCGGGTTTCAACTACAGCAAGTTAATTTAAAACTTAAATTAAGCGTTATCTTTTGCAAACCTTTGATCTTTAAAGGTTTCTTTAGGTTTGTTGAATTTATTTACTATAAAAGATTTATCAAAAATTGTTTTTAATTCCCCATTTCCCCAATATGTATACATATATATAAATTAGATAAATTCTATACATTTTCATAGATATATGCGCATTTTAATATATATTTTTTAAACAAATAATAATGCATTTATATAATATATGTTTTTTGTGTTTTTCATTTGATTAAATACCAAGAGTTTTAAAATTCTCTAAAAAATATAATTTTGCTTATCTGTATTTGCTTGCAGCTCTTACATAAAATACGCCACGCCCCCAGCCATTTATAAGATCTCCTGCACACGCTCATTTATCACTTCAGTTTTTTTTTTTGTATTCCTTTTTTCATTTCCCTGAATTTGTTATATTGTTTCTTTTATATTCGCCACATTTTACGCGCAAATTATGCTAAGCAGTTGCCTTGTTTATTGTTTCCTCTTTACTCGCTGTTTGCTTTATTACTGTTTTTTTTCAGTTATTTGTTTACTGCTTTTTTAACTTTATTTGTTTTTTTTTTTTTTGCAAATAAAGTTCACAGTTTGCATGTTCGTATTTGCAGAGCGTTAACAGTTAACAGTGCTAACTAACCGCACTGTTAATTAACAGTTTGCGGGTTGTCCCTCCCACAACTGACTTTACATTTTGCTCTCTCGAATTGTTGTTGCATTTGCTTTTTAACAGTTTTGCTAAAGTGGTTTTTGTTGCCGCTGTTGTTCAATTTAGCGCCAAAATATACAATTACCGTTTTGTTGTTGTTTTAATTCTTCCATTAACGTACACATGTAACAATAATAGATAATTATAAATGTGTTAGCAAATAAACAAATGTGCTTCAAATGCGCCGCACGTCTCGCTCGCGTGAAGCTTTCACTACAATGTAGATTAAAATGAAAGAGAAGGCAGCAGTAGAAAGAGATACGCAATATTTTAATTGACTCTTTCGTGATGCTTAGCGTGTGCCCACTGTAAAGTTTGCTCTTAACGTTTTCTCGAGCCTTTCTTTTATTTCTTTAAAATTTATACGCGTAGGCATATAAAAAATGTTATTTATGCTACAGTTATTGCCATCCCTTTCGCTGGATTTGCCTTTAGTAATTGCTTACAGCAGCGTGGGCAGAAGGGCGGATAGGGGCAGGCTAGCGGACCATCTTCCGTTTTGCATTTTTTTCCCTGGGCCCAGCGCGTTGCGTGTCATAAAATATTGATGGCCATAAATAGAAAGTGGGCAGCTTTTAATGTGCACACTGACATACTGGCCGGAGCAGCGGGTGAGAGGCAGAGCGTAGATGGACAGCGCAGGAGAGTGAAACACAAGAAAAATATAAACAAAATATAAGTTGCACAGTGGTACAGAGATCTAAAGAAATAGCTAATGAAATGTAAGCATTAAGACAGGCTAAATAAATTGCTAGCATATCAACGATAAAACTTCAATTATATGCCGACAATTGATATAAATTTCTATGAAGAGTTATGTTTAATTTGGATTCAATAAGGATACCAAAAATTAAAAGCAATATCTAATTGGCTTGTGGATAATGTTTGGTATAAGGAAAAACTATATCCAATACCAATTAATAACATATATGAATTTAAGACAAGCATTACTAAACTGAAATAATAATTATAATTTAGATTCAAAGATAAATAATGAAACTTATAGAGCAGTTTGACAGTAGTTAAAAAATATTATTCAAATAGTCCCAAATTTTTGTCCAAAATATTCACAGCTTGATTCAATTAATTGATTGACTTTTAGACAACCCCTATACCACTGTGCCAATAGGTCTTTGCCGCAGGACGAGGCCTGATCTTAAGTGGAGTGGCAGTTGATTAACACCTTCGGCGTGTTTGCCGTCGGTTGCGCGCACCGTAAACGGTTTTTGTGCGGGGGTCAGCGGGCGGCGAAGAAGGATGGGAATGGAATAAGTCAAAACGCAACTAAATAAGTAAGCGAATTAAGCGTAAAATGGAAATGGAAAAAACTGAAAAGGAATCAAAGTGCAGTTATTTGCATTTAAGTAATAAAATAACAGATGGCTGGTTAGAAAGAGACGGAGAGCTGTCATTGATAGCATTGACAGATGTCTAGCTGGAAAGAGATGCAGAGCTGTTATTGATAGCATTGAGATGCTTATCAAATGTAATTTGAGAGAACTCGTGAAATCAATTATCATCTCTTACGCTTACAATTCTCAACAAGTTAAAGCGGGATAAGTTGATAGCTAAGCTTGGTAAGGCCGAATTATAAAATATATAAAATGTGTTTTAGCTAATTTTAATTCACACAAAAATAAACAAATATGAACTAATGTAGCGCTGAATAAATAAAGGATTCCATAACATATGTATATATTTAATGATTCAATCCTCCCCAAACAAATGTTATCCGCATTGATCCCATTCACAAAATGCCAAATAATTCTGTCACTTTCACACTAGCTAATTCTCAGTCAAAGCCAACAAAGGGGAGCTTATGGCAAACACAACTATTATGCAAACTATGGGCCTATGCAAGAATACAATTTAAATCGGTCAATAAATCAAATTAGCATAACTATTTTCAGCATTTCAGTGAAATTGCCCCCTCTCCACCTTCCCCCTTTAAATCAATTAACTAATGATTTAAGCTTCATTATGTAAACATAAACAATAAAATAGTAACATGAGCCAAAAAGACAACACTTGTTAGGGGCGGCGGGCGTGGCGCAAAATAATAACAATAATAACAATAAATAACAATAGGAACAAAATGGAAAATCTGATGCGGAGTCGAGTACACAAAATGAGAGCATAAACATAAGTGAGACACGCCTCATTAATTTGAATAGATGAACAGACGTAATGCTCGTAATGCTGCCCTCTATGTACACATACATACTGTGTGTGTGTGTGTGCGTGCGTATATGTGTGTGTGTGTGTTAACGAAGGCATTAGTATGTGTGAGCATAACTAGCAGGCACAAAATATGAAAATCATTTCGCCAAATATCTACACACAACTTCCAATGCCGAGCCCCGTCTCCCACCCCTCCGCACCATCGACCACATAAAACCCACTGCCCTACCGCACCCCCCCCCCCCCCACCACTTACCCGCGCGCTCCACAGCATCGCGTCTCGCCATGTGGCTGACTGGCATATTGAGTGAACTGCCAGCATTTGGCCGAAGGGCGTTGGGGGCGTGTCAGTGCCGGAGGATTGCCTGTCATGGGCAATGGCATTGGCCGTACGTGCGTGTTAGACGCAACTTCCCGTTACAACAATAACTGCAGCAACTGGCAGCAGCCAGAAGCCAGGCAGCAACAACAACAACAACAACAACTGCCGCTACAACAACAATCAACAGGCAACACAATGGGAATTTCAAATATGGCAAATGTACAACAAGCGAGCGCAAGTCAACATTAAGGAAAAGCAATTTACAATGTTGCTAGAAAAAAAAAGGAGAAAAAAAGAACGAAGCAAAAACCGACAAGGTCGCAATGCTCTAACTTTAGTGAGCGCTCAAAACTAGATTAATATTTGCGCACAAACTAGAATTAACTGTTAGTCAACTATGTAGGATAACATTTAAAACAATTTTAGTTACATTAATTTGCATTTCTGTTGAAGTAAAAATAGAACAAATTCAGCCTTTAGCAAAAAAAAAACAAGGAACTTATCCTTAAAACAATTTAGAAAATCTTGGAATATGAGCATTAAGCCGAAAATTGAATTTTCGCTGAATTTTCATTGTCCATTCAAGAGCGTTGATTTTTTCCGAAAAATGTAAAACACGTATTTAATTAAATTTCATAAAGATATTTGAAGACAATCGGCTGCATAAATAAAAGCTTTCCTACAATTGTTTTACGCTCATTTTCCACAATCCCGTGTGAAATTTCCGAAATCCCAGAATCACAAAGGATAACTGCAGTAAAATGATAGCTTACTAGCTGTAACAGTTTGGTCTGTCAATCAAGACAAATAGTTTTGTGTATAGAGAGAGAAATACTTGTAGATGTGTGTTAACAATACTTGTTCTGCTTACGCTAATGCTAATAATACAAACTATTAGGCTCTAGCTCCTCAATTCGCTGCTCTGTCAGCTCATCATACATATATTACACATTACACGTACTCCATTTATACGCTATGCAGCCGAAAATTCAAGAAAAACAAGGAAAGGGCCAATGAGAACACAATCAACCGGGCCGAAAGAGCAGCAACCAGAAGCAACAACAACAGCAACAACAACGACAATAATTGTAGGGTATACGCAGGCCAGACGCAATTGTGTGGCCAAGAGAGAGACGTCTCAGTGTTTGGTCTGTTACAGAGGGGGGGCTTGGCGCAGGGGCCAGAGAGGCGGCCAAAGAAAGGCGTGGTCCGCAATTCACAATGAAATGCATTGACCAGCTGCTCGCTGCCAAAACTTGTTGTTTGTCATTGTTGTTGTTTCTGTTCTCGTTGTTGTTGTTGCTGTACACATACTTAAACAGTTTTGCGCCTGGTTAACTCGTTGTCATCCCGTGAATGTGTCAGCGGAGTGTGTTGAGGCTGAACGAAGGCAGGGCGAGGAGAGGAGGGGGTCGGGGATGCCTTCTCTTTTCAGATGGCGCTTTGGTTTTTGGTTAAATTGTTGTCTCCGACTCGTTGGGGCGCTGGGGCGCCCCCTGCCGGAAATGTCGTTAAATGAAATTGTTTTTGTCAAAATTAATGTGCAGAACAAAACTGAGCGACAGCATCCATCGGGTTAACTGTGTGGGTGTTGCGCCCGTGTGTGTGAGTGTGTGTAGGAGTGTGTGTGAGAGAGTGTGGGTGTGCATGTTGGACATATCTACATATAGATATGCCCGTATATTTTGTAGGTTTTTGCACGACGTACGTGACAGATTTTGATGAAATTTTGTCGCTAAATGTGTTACAGCTGCGTGTGTGTGTGTGTGTCTGTGTGTGTGAGGGAGTGTGAGTGTGTGTGGATTGTTATAATTGCCAGCTCAGTCATGGTTAGCTTCCCCGCCTCTCTCTCCCGCTCTTTCTTGGCAGCCCCAAATCAGCCAACACTTCCGAGTGCGAATATTGAGCTGTTTGGCATTCGACCAAAATGAGGGCGAGGGTTATGGCGGGGTTCACAGCTAAGCATGTGGAATTGCGGAATGCTTAGCCGCATATGGAAAAATACCAGCGGAAAATGCTGAAAACGAGAAGGCAAAAAAAACCAACTCAAGTATGTTTCGGAATATTTATTTGGTAATCATGAAGATCTCAGAAACGAAAATGTGGTCGGATGAGCAGAAGTAGTAGTTGGCACAGTAAACGCAAAATATTCGTAGAAATTTCAATGCTTGGAAATATTGTGAAGGAGAATATATATCTGTCAGATATATATATAAATACAGTGTAAGCAGACATATATCAGTAAGTAAAGAACCATATTAAAAAAGGGAATTGGCACTTCTACAGTTTTTCAACAAATTCGGTCTTCAAATATTTTTAATTTTAAAATATAAATTTCAAATTTTAATTATAATTAAATATTTAAAAATAAAAAATAAGGAAAAATGTAATTTCAGCTTAATAAAAAATATATATATATCTAAATTAGAAAAGTTGTGTAGTATTTCGCTTGGAAATTGGATATTTCAAGAATTTAAATATTGCGCATTTTAGTTTAATTTAATTCGAATTTGCATTTGTGGAAATAGTTGATGGTAATTCTAATTAAAATTGTTCGCTATTATAATAATTGCAAATTTCATAGAAATTATTATATTTTCAAACAAAACCCTTTTTTGCTTAAGGGCGGGCTTATTTTCATGAAATTTAATTCAAATTTTGAAGGAATTGTACTATGAGAAGAGACGTAGAGGTAGTCTGAAAAGTTCTCAAGTTTGGGATTAAACACATTCTGAGAACTTTATAGATTTCAATTTTGGAATCCTTAAACGTCAAGTACAAAGCTGTTTTAACGGTTTGCTTTAGTCCAGTTAATAACTATTTAAGTCCATGCAAGTCAATTTGCTATTACTTTTTTTCTTTTTTTTTTTGATTTCAGACTAATCCAGTACGCCACATGGACCACATATAATGGCCGACTGCTGTCCAGGCAAATGGCTCACACACACACACACACACGCACATTTACGAGCCAAACACGTTTAATAAAACAATGAAGGTGGGTATACCACAACACACGAAGCCCCAGCCACACCACCTCACCCCTTATACCCTCACTTCGCGTACGGAACTGCATCAAGCCATATATTTATAAGGTATAAAGCCAAAAGGCAACAAGAAAAAAGGTGGCTATAGGAAAAAACAAGCACACATTTTTTTTAAAAGCCCGAATGTAATACTCGCTTTAATCCAAAGAAACAGAAGAAACAGCAGCAACAACAATAACAATAACAACAACAACAACACGCTGAGTGGACAAATGACATGAGGGAGTTTTAGCTGAAGCTCTTGTCCACCAAATTCCCTTGTCCTTTGGCCCATTTCGCCAGACTCTGACATAAGTTTACACCAGGAAAGAGAAAAAGAGCGTTAGAATTATGACGCAAAGCCGCATAAATCTTGTTGACGATAAAAAATTGCAAAGCAGAGTAGAAAAAAACCAAACCAGGAAAGCGAAAAATGAAATAAAAAAACTGGAAAAATATTTGACCAAAGGACCTCTGGGCAAGGACCAGGTAGCGGTAAGCTTTAGGCCGTTTAGAGTTCGCTTTTTATTCTGCGTTGTCTTTCGGTATTTGCTCGGTTTTTTTTTTTCAACTTTTTTTTTTCTGATTTTCCTCCCTTTTTTTGCTGCCTGTTCACGCATTGCGCAACAGCTGGCCAGAGGGGCATGGGAAGGCAGGGGGGAGGGGGGAGGGGGCGCAATCAGTACTAAATCATTCAACTGAGTGATTTACCGAAAGGCAGCATCGTATCTGAACGAGAGCCCATTGCTGATTGATGCCGTTTATTGTACGATTCTAATTGAAAAACTGACGAAACCGTTTGACCTTAAAAAAAAGTGTTTGAGAAAAGAAAAACCAGATGAAGACGTTCATAAATATTAAACTCTGTCTGAAATTGAGAGCAGAAGTATTAAAAATAATATCTCTATAATGTAAAATATTGCAAATTAGTGTTGAAAAACGAAGATAGTCTCGATAATATCGACTATCGATCGACTACATCGATTAGCGACTATCGATCGGTAGTAAAAATTTCAGTTTTAAAGAATTATTATAAGAAAAGCTTAGGCAAATATGTTCAAAGCCTTTTTCCAATAAACTTGCGAGCTCATATATGATTTTATTCTCTTGGTGTATAAATCTGTTTAGTCGTGAAACTGAACTAATAAATAGCCTAATTTTGTAGAAGCATTTTGGTTTTCAAGCCTTACAGAACTTTAAATAGTTAAATAGCAAGTTAAAGTGAAAGACTTTATAGAATTTCACAAACAATGAGGCTTATAACCCTTCAAAACCTTACAAAGTTAAATTATTTGCTTTGCAAGTATTTACAGCTAGGTTAAATCAAAAGGCTTAATAGAATTTCAAATGCGTAACCAACTCGAACTTTGATTGTTAAAAACAGAGCTTGAGCTAATTAAATAGTTAGTCAAAAGTTGGAGTAACTTCCGCACCAGCAAAAAAAAAAGAAACGAAAACAAATGTAGCTCGGCTGCAAGCCAAAAGCTGACAAAAACATATGGAAACGTATCGAAATGGCTTTGGCATCGATGCCGAGCATCGTATGTTACTCAAAATGGCGGCTAACCAAAAAGCCCAAGCAAAACTCTAGCACACTTTGTGGCCGATCATTGTGCAATGTAGTGTGTGTGAATATGTTCGAGTATGTGCGTGTGTGTGTGTGTGTGTGGGTATGGGTGTGCAGTCACTTGGAAGCTGCTTTGGCAGGCCGCACACATGACAAGCAGTCAGTGAGGCAGTCAAAACCTGCAGGCCATCCTGTCCATCCGCCCCATCCTGGCTAGCGACCAACAAACAATGCCACAAAGTGCGTGCACAAGTCCCAGGACTGAACTCAACTCGGCCCACTTCCAAAACTCCCCCCCCCCCTTCCTCTTTGTAGGCCCTGCTTGGAGTTCTTAACTGACCAGAGAGACAAAAGGCCATTCCGAGCTGGTAGACAGCAGCACATAGCACAAGTGCCCAGCCAGAGGGGCATTGGGGTAGCCCATGAAATTAGTATGACAAGTTGACCATGCTGTGGACAACGACAGGGCAACTACTGCTAGCAACAACAGCAAAAACACCAACAACAATAGCAAGAGCAACAGCATAAAACATACATAACTGTGCGCAATTATCAAATGTCCAACATGAGGGAAAAGTGTGCAATTTACGGCACATGCGGCGTATGCGTAATGCAACATCACGCATACGCAACGTTGAACAAAACATAGCATGACACTGGCAGCTGACACAGGCCAAAAGCAACAACAGCAACCACAAAATAGAATATGTGTTGAAATTCGCATTGCAGCTAATCTCCCCCACATCCGCCAGTTGTGAGAAAGTCACTTACTAGCATTTTTTGCTAGTTGACTTCTGTTGACAACAAAAAGTTGTTGTTGCTTTTTTAATATTTTTGGTTGATGTATTGCCCAGGCACGTTTCTTTCATCTTCATTGCATATTTAACATGCAGTTCATCATGTGCAGTTAGTTTTACCGCTAGACAAAAGTGACAAGGCTAGTTTTGGGCTAGACAATTACTGACTTCAAGTGTAGTTTTGCCAATTATTAAAAAGAACCGCAGAAATAATTATTTATGAGGTCACTTTTAACCCCAACTAATTACAATTTGGACTAAATGAAAAACTCTGGCAACATATTGGTTTGAAAAGCTCTACTTAAAGCAGTCTGGAACACTTTCGATTCATCCAAGGAATAAATGTGTGCAAAATTTCATCTGCCTGTGGCTCATAATAATTAAAAATATAGTAAAATAAGCAGTATATTAATCCATATATCTATTCGTTTTAAGCGTTGCCAATCCTAACAATACAGTGTTGCCACACTTGCACACAATTTGTTAAACTTGTCATGAACTTGAGTGAATGCCACGTTAATTATCCGCTTGGTAAGTTGATGTGCTCGCTAAAATCAAGAGCTTGGCTTCAGAGGCAGAGAAAACGAAATTCATTCCATAATCTATGCTCTTATTTACTTTTTATTTAGCGTTTGTCTAGTCGAGCAGCGTTACTTAGCTGTGCTCTATTTATTTTTAAATTACGAAATTTATTTTGTAGGCTTTGCAAAGTTTTAATTTTTTTCTGCGCATTTAAAGCCGCCATTTTCATTTTATTTCGTCTGCTGTGGCTCAGCCTGCTCCCTATTTTTCTTTTTATATTTTTTCTACTTTTTTTCTTTTTTCTATACATTTCCTATTTCCTCCGCTTGCCGGCATGCACAAACACACTCACACACACACACACACACACACAAACACACTCACACACACAGAAAACTCCTTTTTCATTGCCCGATTTTCATATTGTAATCGAGAATTGTTTGCATTACATTCAACAAGCGCAAAAAGGCAAAGGGGGCAAAGCGGGCAAGGGTTTTAATTATGGGCGTGGCACAGGCAGAATTAAAGTGTTGCTAAATACACTGTGGAAAATTGTCTGGATTCGTATATGCGGTCTGCGACGTATCGATGACAATTTCACTTGATTAAAAGTGTTTTTAAGGGGAAGCCCCAAAATTCGAACATAAATTGAATATTATTTACTATAAATTAACTTTCAATATTTGTTTGAGCTAGCAAAGGCAAAAATGTGCACTTTAATATTTATTAATATTATAATTGAGTTTCAATAGTAACAAATCTAAAAACTCTGTTCTTTATAAAATGTTATAATCTGACCCATGGAGAGTGGATAGAAAGGGTAAATTGCTTTTGTGTAAACGTATGTAACAGGAAGAAGAAAGCAGCTCCTGCCGCATTAAGTATATACATATATTCTTTCATGATTTTTATTTAGTTCAAGAATTGATTATTGAAATCATCGATTGAATCAATATCGATAGTTTTGCATATTTTAATTAAGTTCAAAATAGCTCTAACACAGATTTTTCTTCTCTTCTTTCCTCATTTCATATGCTTCGCATTTTTTTCATCTATTTTGATATATGTTGCATACTTTTTGCGGCTTCGGAGTATGGGAAACTTTGTTTAAATAAAAAACCCCATTTGCAGCTACTTAATTTTAGCTAAAAACATTTCCGAGTGTCTACTTTTAGTTTTTACTATCTGTATGTTCATAATAATTACATAGGGTATCTCTTTAATGTTGACACACTAGCATAACAATTTATTTTTTTCGTTCTCTAATGGAGCTCATTAAAATCCCAACTTTTGCACTGGCTTAACCAAAATTACAGGTATGCAAGTTCTTTAATTGCCACGCCCAACTATCCAGCCATAAGCAGTACAACAACAAAGCAGGTCATTATTGCGAAAGCCGACAAGCGACCCCCGATCAACCCTCTTTATTGCAACACGACAAGAGAACCTTTGAAATTACTGGACTTTGCTGTGCGGTGTAATGACAAACTCGTGTTGTTGTTGTTGTTGTTGTTGTTGTTGTTGTTGTTGTTGTTGCTGTTGCAGCTGGTGTGTGCTAAATGAGTTTGGTCACATACATGCACACATATATAAATATATACACACAGACACACATACACATAGATACAATATTTATATATACACAGATACGTTCGTTCTTGTATCTGTGTGCCACTTTGGCTGCAACTGTTCCCTTTTGTCTCCCCTTTTTTCTCGTTATTTTGCACATTTGCAATGTACCGCCGCGCCACGCCCCTCGCGTAAGCTACCCGTGCGAACGTACAGTTTTTATGCGGATTTCCTAACGGAATGCAAGCGACGGCAAGCATTTTAACACTTGAAAAAACGAGTGTTTCGAACAGGATTTTTAAGGCAAATAAAGTTATAAATGCATTTATAATATATTATAATATAATATATATAATATCTGGGGTTAAATTGGAATTGATAGAATCTAGTCATATCAATGTAGATCGTCAAATCGTTCTAGATACATGGAACGTTCTCTTTTTAGCTTGCATATTTCTTCGATGTATGTAATTGGCTTTGCTGAATTTAAGTTATTTGACGCTTGCAATTCCCAACAAGTTAAAGCTACAAAAAGCGAGCAAAATATTTGCAATCATAGAATCCGATAGTTTGTCAGTCTGCTAATGATAGAACCGGGAGGCTCTAGAAACAACTTAAAATGTGTTTATTATTTAAACATATGAATCGTATAAGAAGCTCTAAAACATTAAACGGAAACAATTGTTTTAAAAGCTTTAAGTATATATGTAAATGGCATATCATGACATAAGAGAAGAGTTTTAGTAAAAATGTTAATCATTTTTCGTACGTATATTTTACGTATGTATATATATATATATACCTCACTCTTATGAGTATTCGATTCAGTTATGTACTAAATACCCAAATTTTTACCTAGCACTGGCTTTTGAAGCCTACAGCTAAGACAACATCCAATCATTGCGCTAGTACTCGAACCCGTTGTGCATATATATACATACGCAATCATTAGGTTTTCCCTAAATAACGCCGTTATAAATCAAATCCTGTTCTTACCTATTTTTCTGGCCTTACAATTTACAGCTCTCTCTTTAAGCGTAGTTTTTGCTATAGTTTTTCTTTTTGTTGTGAATTTTATTACAACATTTTATGATTATTACATACACTCAAAAGCTCTCTATGTATGTGTGTGTGTGCCTGCACTGTTAAGCTCTCAACTATGGTCGGACAACAATAAAAAGAGAAAAAAACAAAAATTGAAGAATAAAATATCACAAACAGCGCGATTGCACAGCTCGCGCTTTGCTTAACTGGCTTCTCATCTTGCGCCTCGTCTTGTTATCTGCTGCTCTTTACAGTGCTTGGCTGCTCTTCGATTCATTTCGATACGTTTCGATTGCGGAGAGTGAGCGGCCGTGAGAGAGTGAGGTGGGGAGCGTCAGAGGGCAGTGGGCAGCAACAGCAGCAGCAGCCGCTGCCGTTGTCGACTATTTTATTTTATATGCATGTATTTTTTTTTTATATTTTATTTTACTTTATTTTTTGCTTGCGCTCGTTTTATTCTTTTTATTATTTTTCGTTTTTTTGCGCTTTTTTATGGGCCTGCGACGACTGCCTTTGTTAAGTTTCTTCTTTTTTTTATGATTTTTGCGCCGCTGCTGAGATTTATTATTGTTTTCAACTCTGTCAGTAAGTAAGTAAGTGTGTGTGTGTGTGTGTGAATATCAACCGGGCTTGGGCAGAGCGCACGTGTTTGTTTGTGTTTTTGGCGTGTAGCTGCAGCTCTTTGCAAATCCGCCACTGGATTGGATTTTGCCGCCGCCGCCGTCGTCGTCGCCAGCGTCGTCATCGTCTCTCGTGTAATGCAAAAGCTACTCGACTTTGCTCTGCCTCCCCACACACCCGCCGCCATCGGCGCTGCTCGCCCTCTTAGCTGCGGCTGCTGCTGCTGCTGTTGTTGTTGCTGTTGTTGTTGCTGCTCTGTTACCTCCTCTCTATCCACTTCAGCCCATTTGTGTGTGTTTGACTTGGCGCAGTTTAATGCACTCTGCACAGTTGGTTTGTTTTCCCTGCTGCCCCCAACCCCCTCCCTCTAACTAACGACCCACCCAGTTGCCTTTTGTTGGCATATGTCAGTTTTGCTATTTTGTCATATCTTTGCCTGTCGTTTAATCGTTTTATTTTATTTTTTCAGAGATCTGAATGTAGAAAAACAAGCTAACGGAGGGGAACTAGCATTAGGCTTTACACTTTAGTTATTTTCCTACTTTAGCCTTTTGACTAAAGATAACCACAGAAACAAGTTTAAGTTCCTAAATTTCTTTGTTGCGGCTAGATTTTGTAGAAATAAAACTTACTTATTGACCTACATTTAATATCCAAAATGTTCCTGAATAAAAGTATCTTTTTTATATTCACCATATACATATGCTAATACAGAGAAAACACGTTATTTTAAAGAATTAACAAAAAAAGTTCTCTTCTTAGTATTGTTTTTTTCCTAATGCAAAACATTTCCCAAGAGAAGTTCGCATTATTGAAATTAAGTTTTTCTTAATTTTCCTTCAGTATTCACGGAAACTGATAAAGAATCTAAATATAGTTTCCCTCGAGTGAGTGGAATTTTCCACTGTTTACAGAGCTAATTCATTATTTATTACTGTTAATAACATTATTGTCTTATGAGGGCTCATTATTTGCCTTTTATTAACATTTACAGACATTTTTTTGAAGCACAAACCAAAAAATCTTCGTTAGTCGTCTTCATTCTTTTAAATTATAAATTGATATAGTTTTAATATAAATTTTGTCATTATATTTTCTTTTTATTACTCATCACATCAAGTGATTTCAGTTAAAAATTTATATTATTAATTTAATTTGTGAAATAAGTTATTCATCCCAATAAAATCGTACGAATTTCTTGCATAGCAGTTTTCTTCTTCTTGACTCACCCCCAAAATACAAAAGTAAATAACTCCAAGGACAAAGGTTATACTAGATTTCCATTAAACGCAAAGATTCAATCAATAGCACTCACCTGCAAAGAAAGAAAGAGAGGGAGAGCATATAAATATTAGTTGACACAAATCGAATACAAAAGGGCGAGAGCGAGAGATGATTATCACAATAAAAATTCAACATACATGTATACACATACATATACATATAGACACAAAAATTAATTAAGTCAGCCGGGGGCGATAATGGACTATGGGGCAGGCAGCAATTTACATTTAAAATGTAAGCCAATAAGTAGAACGAGAGCGCAAAGCGAAAAACGAAATGACAAAGTGGAACTCAAAGTGAGCCCAGCAGAGGCGCAAACACACACACACACACACACAAAAACAGAAAAATTCACAAGAGAGCGGTAGAGTGCGAGCTACAGGCAGACGGAGACGGCTGACGCAAAGCCAATAAGCAACAGCAACAGCAACAGCTACGGCAAAGAGTGCAAACAAAACGCAGACAACAGCAACGACAACAACAAGTCAAAGTAAATGTTAAGTGTATAGCAATGGGCCAAGGCAGAAGAAGCAGCAGACGACGCCGCTGTGACACTGGCCGCTGCTAGGCGTGTGTGGGAGTGGGATGGGGCTATGACACTCTGTGCCTGTATTGCACACAGCGTGTGTTTGTTGTTTTTATTTTTTGTTTTGTATTTAGTTTCGTTGTCGTTGTTGTTGTTGTTGTTGCCCACCTATTGATTGTCAAATGAGTTTGACGCGAGTCTGTCAAGAGTTTGCATCGGGGCGTTGATTACGTATACGACGCCTGGGACGTGCGATTAAGAGTGATCGCTTATTGGGGGGGGACTCTGTGGTATGTGTGTGTGTGTGTGTGTGTGTGTGTGCGAGGCATACAAATTAAAATAAAGAGACGCATTTGTTGCTAAGAAAAAAATGCAAACAAACAAATATTGGCAAGATACTTGACAATCAAGTTAAGCGTAATTTAATGAAGATCTTTAAATGGGAATATATTTTTTTCTACTCTGCGTCATTAAACAATTCTATTTGTGAACAGTTTGCTTCAAGAATTTGTTTATTATTATTACTTTTCTTAGGTGTCCGCAATAAATAATTGATAACTTTATACCCTGCACTAATTACTGAAGGATAAAAGGCATATCCACGTCCTTTATTAAACTGATTATTTTCAATCTTTTTTATTCTCGATGTTTCAATCTTTTAAACATATTAAATAAATATATTTAGTAATGTTTTTAAAAGTTTACAATAATTATTTGTGTTCAATAAAATCTTTTTGTTAACAGCGTGTTCTTCTAAAACAGGGTATCTCGAGGCCAAACACTCTCCACTAACACTTTACTTGTTTTGCATTGCGTGTCAAATTGCCAGGACACGCACCCCGAACACACACACACACACACACACTCGCACAAAATTGGGGTTTATTGCTCCCTACGAAAATTGAGAAAAATTATTTCAGCTATTTTTGGAGCCCCAAAGTTGAACGCCCTTAAAGATTTATTTACGTGTGTATAACTAATGAATTCTGAATTAAATACGAATGAATGAATACAAAATCATTCAACTAATTTTTGTACATCCATTATTGTGATAGCTTAAAAAAAGTCCGCGCAGGAATTTGAAGGAAATCTAATACAATTCCTATTAAACTATTAACATATTTATTTTGAATTGGCCAACGCCTGATGTGATGGATATATGCTATTGAATAATGAAAAATTACACGAATACTTATTTGATTTTCCATTTAAAAATTATTAAAGAAAATTGAAATCAAATTAAAACGAATTATTGCACATTGAACAAAATTCAAATATTTTATAGACAGTATTTTTAGTAATTAAAGTGAAGAAATAATTTCATCATTATTCTCTAGAATAAAATTTTCCTTATAACAAAAATTGAATTCAACAAAGAAACGCAACTTGCAAAACGTTTCGGGAAATTCTAACACATTTAGAATTCCATGTAATATAAATCAGATAGAAATAAAGATGTAAAAAACGAAAATCGAAATTAGAGTTCAGTTAATATTCTAGTTAGTTAATCGAATTGTTTGACCCATGTTAACTGGGTTAAAGGAAAAACAAACACACGATTTAACACTTAGGATTTAAAGCTCTATTAATCTTAATTATCCTAATATAAGTTAAGGTAACCCAACTTATTTTAAGACAAAATTTCTTAACCCTTATTGAAAAATACGAGGCACAAAAACACAGCTATTATTTATGAATATGCATATTTCGTAATATGGAATGTATCCCATTACAGCCATTATCAATTATCAGTCACATATCAAGAATTTATACATTTATCTTTATTTAATTAAATAATTGTTAAATGTCATGAATTCTTTCAGCAGTTGGAAGCCAGAAACCGAACCAATTAGCGTACTTGTGTAAGCCATTAAAATGCCCGCAAGCACAAAAAAAATTATTGGCAGGTTAACTCAACGCCATCGACTCACAGCACGTCCTCCCCACCCCACCCCACACACACGCACACACACGTAGCAACAAAAATATGCAAACTGTGCAACAAGGGGCAAGCGGGAGGAGGCATCGCCTCTAAAAACCGTGATGCGTGCGGCAATTAAAGCGACGAGCGACGGCATTTCATGCAACACGTAGCAAGTAAGCAGCAGTAGCAGTGGCACTGGCCAGCAGGATACACGCTGCTGGTCACTCCACTGGACACTGGACGCCGGACACCGGACACATGCCACATGCCACAGCAGCTGGCTGCTGTAACGTTGTCCCTGAAAAGCGACACACGCGAAAATGCGTGGCCGCGTCCGGCGCTTAAGGCTAAAAACCATGCACAAATACACACACACACACACTGTCACACACATGTGGCTGGCAGTCATTAAAGCGCCCACAATTGTCGCCACGCCCACCGTTAACCACAAGCCCTCAGCAGTCGTGCCTGCCACAATTCATTTTTTTTCCCTTTTGTTTTTACTACGGCACTGCATAGGCTGTCCATTAGCATGGTTAAATAGGGGAGACGCGTGGGTTGACGAGTCCCGTTTACCATGTTCAAATGATTGCCGCCCAATGTTGGATGTACGTTTACTTGTTAATTACTTCATTACACCCATGGATGCAGGCAGAAGGGGAGGGAGGGTCTCAAGCGATTCGATGCAACAATCCAATCGATAGAATTGAAATCAAGTATCGATACTCATGTGAGCCTAAAACGATTTCTTTCTCAGCTATCGTTAATCGAATGACTGAATATAAAGCATACGATAATATAAAATATTACTCTTGAAAATAAATACCCGTAAAATTTAACTGTTTATAAATGAACTGTCCATTCGAAGCGCACGAAGCCCCTCTGCCCTGTCGGCCAATCGAAAATGTAACAGTACATTCGCGAACTAATAATTAAAAGAAACGCTTCGCTAATCAAATGCTGCACAGCGCAGAAGAAGAATACTGCGGCTAAGTAACAAACAAACTTGAATTAACATTAAAGAAAAACAAAAACGCGCTCATTATGCTGTTCAGCGATTACCGGCAGAGGCAGAGGCAGAGCCAGAGAGCCCAAGAGAGACAGAGAGCAAGAAGAGCCAGGCAGGCAATCAAGACCCAAAATGCCCCCCAAAGCAAATGCTGCGCTCACTGAGCTATGATGTAGGCAAATATCAAAAACAAAGAAAACTAAAAGAGAACAAACGCAACAAAAGCTCTGTGTGCGTGACGAGAGCGCGCTCTCTTCAAGCCTTCGCTCACTAATCCACCTGCAATGAGTAGAGCGCGCGGGCGCAGCTCGCATGATTTTCAAGGACAAATGCGCTCTCACGTTTAATTTGCATAATTCTACGAACCGGCAAAGAAGCGACGAAAAAGAGCGCAGCAAGTAATTAATTAGGCGAGCGGAGAGGGCGGGCGGCCGTGTGAGCTGCCAATGGTTTTTATTGTTTCACATTGTGTTTGCTCATAGACAGCTATTTAATTTGTCTTTTTTTTTTGTTTTAGGGTATTTTCTGTGCATGTGTGTGTGTGTATGCATGCGTATGTATACGTTTCAATAAATTGTTCATTGCTTTGGGCTGTTTGTTTATTTGTTGTTGGTGCTGCTTTTTTGATTTTATATTAAAATGCATTTGAATTCTATTTGCGCTGACGACGTCGACGTCGCGGTCGACGCTGCGCTTGACTGCATTTTAATTAGCAACAGCAAACGCAAATTTGTTGCCCCATTTTCGTTATCGTTGTTTTTGTTATTGTTGTTCTTAATGCACTTTATTATAAATTAATTTATTAGCGCGCCTTTGGTAACGAGACACACAGACAGGCAGGCAACTAATTTAATGTGTATAAATATGAGGGCCATGTAGGGTTAATGGCCAGATGTGTGCACGCGAGTCTAGTGTGCGAGAAGTCTAAACAGGGTTGTAGGGTGCACAACGCCAGTGTTGTTAAATGCACTTCCAATCAATGAATAATTTAATTATTTACCCAAAATGCAATGAAAATTGCGTCGTAGAATGTATAGCAAGCAGGTAAAATGTATATGTATGTATATTGTGGATTGTTTATTTGGACTTAATTGGTTTTAAGCCAGACATTTTACCCATTTAACCCAAAAGGGCATTATACTTATTAAATTATGACCGTAAAAGAGTGTAGAATGCAAAAGTTTAGTGATATTTGCTCAAAGCACGTCTGTGAACAGTTAAATAATTAATTGAAAAATTAGGTAAAACAAATAATTCAAATATATTGATACCTTGAAAGAACCTTCGAATATTTGCGAACAATACTTTTAGGTTTCGACCAAAATGTAGGCCCAAGGCTCGAATAAATCTTTGGATTTAAATAAAAATGTTGCAAAAAAAAAATACATACATATATATTAAAAGTTCTTTGTCAAGAATAATTTATTGAACGTTTTTGCCGTGTTGTAAATAAAATATAATTTAGGAATTTTTTATACTAAATTTATACTTTTTTCTTGCTAGTCTTGTTAATTCATTTGCGGGAAATGCATTAATATGATGAAAGATTTTATTTGGCAGATTTTATTTTTATTAAAAAATTAAATTAAATTAAAACGAGAAAGAAGTGCTATCTTCGGCACACCGAAGATTTAATACCCTTGCAGACCCAACCTTTTCAAAATGCTCATAGTGCTTTGCCCGTATCTAAGAAGCACAGGGAAAATAGTTAATGCCGAGTATGCCGAGCTTAGTCAAGATATCTTGAAAAACAAACAAAATTCCATACAACAGCATAATTTTCGACCGATCGTTCCTATGGCAGCTATATGATATAGTTGTCCGATCTTAATAGGATTTTGCATATATATGGGGAGCGTAGTAAAACTAATAAACACCGAGTTTGGTCAAGATATCTTGAAACACATAAAAATTTTCCATACAAAAACTTAATTTTCGACCGATCTTTCCTATGGCAGCTATATGATATAGTTGCCCGATCTTAATAGGATTTTGCATATATATGGGGAGCGTAGTAAAACTAATAAATACCAAGTTTAGTAAAGATAACTTTATAAACAAAAATGTTTTTCATACAAGAACCTACTTTTCGACCGATCGTTCCTATGGCAGCTATATGATATAGTGGTCCGATCCAGCTGGTTTTTACATATGAACTGCGTGCAACAGAAAGAGGGACTTCTGCAAAGTTTCATAAAGATAGCTTTAAAACTGAGAGACTAGTTCGCATAGAAACAGACAGACGGACAGACGGACATGGCTATATCAACTCGGCTGTTGATACTGATCAAGAATATATATACTTTATGGGGTCGGAGATGTCTCCTTCTATGCGTTACACATTTCACGACAAAATTATAATACCCTCTGCAAGGGTATAAAAAAATAAGTTGTAAACTGAAGCCAATGATCATCAGACATTTGAGACACGCTCAAAAAACACTAAAACTTAGTGTTAATTAATCAAGATTAACAAACTAAAAAAATCAGGAAATATAAAAATAAGAGTTTTTTTGTGCATTGTCCAGCTTTTCTCTTTCACTAAATTTGGACCATTTATTATGCCTTATATATCAGCGATAAATTTAATGTGAATTACTTTTTATGATCGCAATGAAATTATTATTTATTTTATTACCAGTTTTTTTTTTAACTGCAAAAACACGATTATTTGTAATTAATTGAGTCGACTCGCCTTTCAATACCCTAGCTTTAAGAGTACATGTAATTTGTTATTGGTGCAGCTGCTTGGGAGTGTAAATAAGTAAATAAAAATAGTTCAAAGTGGACAAGTTGAATAGTTTAGTTTTAAAGAAATAGCTGAATAACACAATTGTAATTCATAATCATCTGCAAATTCTAAAACACATAAAAAAATTCCCACAAATAAAGATACGAACTGCATTGTAAGGGTATTTAAGCTTCGTTGTTTGGCTTTAGTTTGTGCATGCCTCTCGCTACTTTTGACGCAAAAAATATGGTATTGTAATAAACTATGTAGATAAAAACGAAAAGGAAATTTTTGTTTGCAGCAAATGAAATGATAAATGAATTATGGCTAAAAGCCAGGCCAACAACTAATAACATCAGCAAAAAAAAACAACAACAATTGGTCAAAGTCAAACACGCGTCGCGGCGTTAATGAAAATGGCTAAAAAGAAAAAAATTAAAAAATAACAACAAAAACAACAACATCAACAACAAAAACCCCCGGCACAGATATTCAAAGGCCATTAACAACAACAATATCAAACAAACGAATCAGCAAACAATAAATAGCAATAAACAAAATATAACAACAAAATAAACAAGCAAATAAATAAACAAAACAACAACAACAACAACAACGAAATACAGAGTAAATGCAATTATTTGCGTACAAAATACAAAGCAGAGGTAGACAGAGAAACGCAAAGAAAAACCAATTGAAAGCGAGCGAGCAAAAACAAAAACAGCAAAAAAGTAAAATAAACTACAACAAAAGTTATTAGCAGGAAAAATAAAACGTCCAAATGGAAGGCGGCAAACGGCGGGAGGGGGAGGGATAAAGAGTTAAGTTGGGTTGAATTTTCTGGTCGGCGGCACGCGATGTCATTAGAAATAATCATAAAAGCAAATTGTTATTAGGTAAAACTCCATTAATACTCGTACTTATTATATTCATGGCATTCGGTAATAACAAATTTGCCTCAAGTATTTGTTGTCCAAAGGTAACGAGGCAGGGGAAGTAACTCATTAGACGACACGGCCAGCAAAAGGAAAGAGTATTTATAATTAGGTGCAATATCATTAGAGACTAGAGTCCATTTTACAATTGCTGCGACTGTGCTTACAGTTTGTTGACTTTTTTTTTACAATTATTTTCACGGAATTTTGATTAACGAGAGCAAATAACTTATTCACACAAACGTTTAAGAATTATATGATTATACATGAACGGAAAGCCAGTAAAACGTTTACGAAACTGACAAATCCACAAAATATTGTCAACTATTAAAATTATAACTAATCCAATGGATCTAAAATGTAGCTGAATTATCTAGGGAAAGATCGAAGATCGATCGAAAAGATCAATTCATTACTCTAATTTGTATTATTATCATTCTAATTATTTTTATTATTACCTTCTTCATTACTATTATTATTATTACCTTCTTCATTACTATTATTATTATTACTATCTTCATTATTATTATTATTATTACCTTCTTCATTACTATTATTATTATTACCTTCTTCATTACTATTATTATTATTACCTTCTTCATTACTATTATTATTATTAGTATCTTCATTATTATTATTATTATTACCTTCTTCATTACAATTATTATTATTACCTTCTTCATTACTATTATTATTATTACTATCTTCATTATTATTATTAATAATACGCTGCAGATTTAATACCCTTGTAGACATTGACCTATAGAGCAGTTGCACATTTTTAAGCGACATAGTTTATTCATATCTGGAAAAATCTGTTTTGTTTTAAATTAAAAATATTCTTTTTAATATATTTATCAAAAACTTATTGATATTGCCAATGAAAAGCCTTCTTTACTTAAAATAATTTAATATCTTAACTAACTGTTCTTTAACAACCTAATATTTACAATTCTGTGCGTATAACCCTTTTAAATAGTTCTCATTAACATCGCATTTAGCCCCGCGCAGCTTTTCCCCATTTAGCATTTAACGTATTTAGAAAAACGCATATATTTTTTCCATCTAGATATCTCAAAAAATAGTTGCCCTCTAATCGCATCAATTCCCCCAACAACAAAAAACGAAGAGAAAAATTAAAAACTTCTAAAGTTTGTTTACTTTGTTGCATGCTGAGCTCCCCCCCTCTCTCCCCCTACACCGCACTCCCCTGCGTTCCTGGCAGACCCCAACATTTTTCGCTCGTGCTTTTTCCTCCACTTAAATAAAATAGTAATTTTGACAGTAGGAAACAAAAAAGTGGAAGCAGAAGAAAAAAAAATAATGAAATTAATTTGCAATGCAAATTACTTTTAATAAATTTTTGAACATTTTTTTTTGTCTTGCTTTAAATTTCATTTTTTTTTTCTAGACTCCGAACAACAAGGCACGGATGCTGACTGGGGGCAGGCAGCTGTTGCTCACTTTGTGTGATTGTGTGTGTGCGAGTGTGTGTGTGGGAGGGGGGTAAAATTGTGCGGGGGGTTGGGGCGGCACGACAGACGGCAACAAATGAAGCGGCGCAGCTTTATAAAGTGGCACAAGGCTGGAGTGAGTGGCAAGTCACTCGGCTGGCTGCTTGCTCGGGTGCAGCTGGACAGCAAAGAGACAACCGATGACAGGGTGGATAATTTATGCGAAAGGGGGTGGGGTGGTGGTGGGGGTGTGGGATAATGCTTGGGGGTGTCGGACGGAGCTTGGCTGCGTTTAATGAATCGTCGACAGGCACAAAAAAAGTGCAGACAGTTGTTGCCTCAAAGAACAAAGCAAAACAAAAATAAAGGATTAAACTTTAGAATAACATGAAATAGCATAACAAATTTTTGATGAAAAAGCTTCCCAGTTGATGTCTTTTTGTTTAACTGAACGGATTTAAAACAAACTATTCTTAATATTCACATTTACAACACACACATTTAAGCAATTTAGAAATTTCATCCCATCCAGAGTAAAAGAGTAAAGCCGTGAAAATGATTTTAACTATTATTATTATTATTATTATATGTTATTTTTATTATATTTTTAAAATATTTGCTTTTTATTTATATTTTTATATTTATTTCTATATACTTTTTATTTTATTTTACACTATATACGTTATATATATATATTTATTTAGGCATATAGCAAGGGAAAATTAAGTATCGAAAAGAAAATTCCTGACAATAGATCCTCTCAACTATAAATCACAAATTAAATTTAATATAACACGCACGTAAACTAACTTCGATTTGCCTCATCAAATGCCGCTTAAAGAAATAAATATGTTCACGAATTTCCAAATTGAAATGCGAAAAAAATGGAGAGAAAAATATAGGATACAAAACCATTTTTTTGCATGCAATTGAATAAAAATGAAAATAAATAAAATTCATAGTCATCATATCATGATAGTCATGACAGAACAGTAATGGGACGGACAGACAGACGGACGGACAGACAGACAGTCAGTCACATGGATAGATAGAACCCGCACGAAGTCAGGACCTGTCGCGCTGCCAGCATTGACATTCAGTCAAAAATATAGACATTTTTTTTTGTGTTCGCGCAGGTGTCTGCGACAGATTGTTGACGATTACGACTACGTCTCTGCCCCCAGTCAGAGGCCCCCAAAGGCAGTTGATGAGAAGGAAATACTACTGCATTTTCTAGGCACAACATATTATAACTATAAGATACTCTACAATAGAAACTATTCTATTGATAAACTGTTTTTAAGTGTATTTCTATCGGAGGTAGATGCTTTAATATTTGAGCTTTAAACTTATTTGAACTTTATTTAAACTAATTTTTATAAACTAGAGCTAGATCTAGTAGCGTTCGAAGCTTAAACTCGTTGGGAATTACAACGGCTCAAGATCGAGCAAAATTTAATTCTGTTTGTACCTAGTTTTGGCAAACAACTATATTAGGCTAAAGACTTTCCTTACACAAGATAATTTCTTATTGTTCAAATTTTATAATATAATATGTAGATTTTATAATAGAAAATAATATATATATTTTATATATAATCTCTATATATAAAACTGTTTGTCCTGACTGACTGACTGACTGACTGACTGACTGACTGACTGACTGACTGACTGACTGACTGACTGACTGACTGACTGACTGACTGACTGATTGGTGATCAACGCACAGCCCAAACCGTAAGAGCTAGGAAGCTGAAATTTTCACTGTAGCTACCTTATGTGATGTAGGTGCACGTTAAGACGGGGTTTCGGGAAATTCCACCCGCAAGTGTGGCAAAATCGCGAAAAACGTTTGTATGTAACTTTTTTGTTTACCATCCGATCGGCCTCAAACCTATTTTCAAAGATCTTTGTTCAAATTCATTTGAGGGGTGTTTCACACTTTTCGAAAAATACGTTCCTCCTTGGTGGAAATGGAGGTCAAAGATTTGGTGGGTGACGTTTCGCGCTCAAATTCATTTCCAGAGATCTATAAGAAAAATGATTTGAGACGTGTTTCACACTGCTCGCAGAATCCAAACTTTTTCGGGTGGAATGCGACTCAAAGATTTGTTGTACGAAGTTTTAGATTGTGTCCGATTTGCTTCAAACCTATTTTCAAAGATCTACATAAGAATGTAATGAATACGTCTTTCAGCGATTTGGGAAATTCCACTCGCAACAGTGGTAAATTGGCGGAAAACGTTTGTATGAAAGTTATTTGTTTACCGTCCGATCAGTTTCAAAATCATTTCAAATTTTTTTGAGAACATTGATTTTATAACATACGTGCCACGGGCAAGGCCGGGTTATACCCGCTAGTATATTATATATACTTAATAATATGTTATGCTATAAACATATTTCTCATTTTCTGCAGTTTCTGAAGCTTCTCTTCTTTATATTTATTCACACTCGAAGAATCTGTTTTTCTGCTTGTCCTTTAATGTTTTAGTACCTCATGCCGCTTCAGCTACTATATACAGGGTATCAGTATTTATTTGCATGTCCTGAAAAACAATAAAAGTTTTCTCACTCGCACACACATTGACTTCATCTGCCTTTTACCCTTTGTTTTGTAGATAGATGCACATAGTTCGTGGGGTTTCTTTCATTTTGTTGTGTAATAGAATCCGTCGATTGGACGAGTTTAACGGGATTCTGTATATGCTCAAATTTCTAGGCATGAGTATGTAGAGCCCGCAGGACAATCTGCATGGATTTTTTATTACTACAATCCTTGTCGTTGTTGTTGTTATTGTTGTCCTGGCATACAACATAAATTGACGTGTTTGCATTTTAGCCTCGAAATAAAAGTTTTCGATATTTTATATTTGAATATGTATTTGTAATTTTGGTTTTATTGATGGCCCCGCCCACTCCGGCCGTTTGTTTGTTTGTTTGTGCGCCCTGTTCTGACAATTTGTTGATTTTTTGCGTGGCACGTGTTTTCACTTTTGTTCTCATTTTTATTTTACGGCTTATTTCGCACACAACACAAACGAGAACATGGAACCGTTGCGAAGGTCCCGAAATCGTTTTGTATAGTTAAAACGAAAAACAAAAAAAAAACATGTGACTTGCCACGCCCCATTATCAGATATTGTGCATGCAATCCTATATCGGGCTGTTGGCTTTGTTTTAATTTATCTTTATTTGTTGAGGTATTGCACAATTTTAGGAAATTTAGATTTCGATTCGAACTGAATAAAATCGTTTAAATTGCTGTTGACTGAGGAAACAAAAGGAATCAATTTGAAATGTGATATGATTATTTAAAATGTATGAGGTTAGAATGTCACGTATTCCCTTAAAGGGCATGATTATTGTGGTTCATACCCAAATTAAAGCAATATGTAAAAAATTAAGTATACGAATTGAATCAATAATAAAAGAGGTTATTTCCTCAGGCATTTTTAATTGATTTTTTATCTCTATCGCCCTCACGTAGTAAGAAAATCGCTTGCTTAAACGATTTCGATCAACTCTCAAATGTCGCAGAAATCATTTAACCCTCCCCACCCCCTCTCTATATCTCTCTCTCTCTCTCTCACCCACTCCTAACCGTCGTAGCGCATTCATCAACCACCTCTACTCTCTCCGTGTCTGTCTGGCTTCTCCATCTTTGTTGCCATTTAATTGTCCGGTCTGTTTTCGACCCTGGCACTTGTGTCGCCCATTCGTTGAAATCAAACTTTTTCCTTCCGTATGCATTTCACTTTTTTTTTCGCATTTTAGTTTTTTTTTTCCCCAGCGCACACAGACAGCAATGCGCTTTTTGTTTTGACTGCTGCTGTTGTTGTTGTTGTTGTTGCTGTTTTTATTGTGGTTTGCGTTTCCGTTGCGCTTATCATGCAACGGCAGCGTTTGCTGCCATTCGCATTTAAGAGAATACGATATGGGCAGCATGAAAGGGCATAGGGGAGGGATGCTAACGAGGATAAACTACGGAGAAGAGCAACAAGAAGAAGAAGAACAACAACAGCTGGAGTAAAACTATGGCAAACGTGTGACACACAACGCGTCAAATACCGCTGCCGCTGCACAGCTGACGCGCGAAGAGAGTCGAAATTAGAAAGAGACAGAGACATAAACTATTAAAGCACCGTTCGAGTGAGCGAATGAGTGATTGCTATGCGACAAAGGCGTATACCCTGTTCTCATTATAGTAGCATATTTTATCAAAACGAGGGTATACATGAAGAGAAGATGAACGCACACAACTTAATCGGTCGAGTCGATTTATATATATGTCATCTATGTTCACCATAACCTTTAACCTATAGTACGGTAAATAGCTAATAGAATGTTGGTTTATTTTGCATAACTTCTCTTATTTAAATTATAAATAAATATAACAGCCACGACTAGTAATCATGTCTTAGAGACCGACTACAGGGTATATCCAAGTCAAACAATCTTTTGATTAAGCACATTCGCTTTTTTTTTTCTTTTTGTTATTTTTGTTATTACTCCCCTTGATTATGTTGTTGTCGATTTTGCTTAACTGATGCAATAGTCAAAACAAGACAGCAACAGGCTGTGTGGTCGTGGAGGGGGGGGCTTAGTCCCCCTCTCCCACGCTCTCTGATGTTTAGCGGTCGTTCATCTAACAACCTAAATAAGTTTCGCTGCCTCTGCTACTCTTCATTTTCCGTTCCTTTTTTCTTTTCTATTTTCTATGGTAATGGAGTGCCAGAACCATGCGCCTAACAACACGGACGACCGACCGACCGACCGACTGAAATTTGAAAAGGCCTAGTCCCCGCCCAAGAGTCAGCCAACAACAACTACAACTCCAACTACTTTACAACAACACATAAAAGGCGAACGGCGTTGACAGGCAAGTTGGTGACACACGCAGCTTGCGCGTTTGTCTGTGTGCGTGTGTGTATGTGTGTGTGTTTGTGAGGGAGCGGGGATTCATTGAGTTAACTGACGTGGGCAGCAGACAATTCTGACTCATAAAGAACTCTAGCTGATTGCAACATGGCGAGCGGTTGCAATGTGGGAATCGACCTTAAGGACTAGCATAGTTTGGTAATGGAATTAAATTGATAACCTAGTCAACGTTTGAAATTATAAAAGAAAATGGGTTAATAACGCATGAAAGGAATGCGCTTTGTTGACAACTGGCGATAAGCAAAATGTAGCTGTTTTCAATTGGAAATAAGGGTATATAAAAGCTAAATATTTTGAAAAGTCAGAGAGACGTAAACAAGCGTAATTGGCAGCACTGCAAGCAGGAGACAATTGGCAAATGATCATTAAACATCACACACTCACACATACACTCACATCACGCGCTATCTCTTATTCGATTTGCGAATGCTGCTTCGGCAAACAGTTCCAACGCTGCGTTGCAGCTGACTTCGTTTCGAAATCAAATTTGACCTCGAAAAAGAAAAGAAACGCACACGAAAGCATGGACAGAGCCACAACAATGCCGTTACGAGCAGCGACGCGACGCGACGCGCCGACGTCAGCGTCGCCGATATGTCAAGCGTTAACAACATTGCACGCACTTTCGCTCTCACATTCGCTCTCTTAAAAAAAAAACTGTCGCTTAATATGCGAAACTTAAGCAGCGCCGTCGTCGTTAAAGCCGACGTCGACGTCATCGTACGCCGCAAATTCTCAGTGAAAACAAATAAATGAAATTAAATAAATTTGTATTTTCCGTGAGTTCTGAGAAAATGCCTTGAGTGGGAAAATCGCTGAAGCTCTCTGTGGTAATTGTAGCGTTACTTGAGTTTGTTTTTATTTTTCTTCATTTTCATTTTTCACATTTTTCACATTTTTTCGTATTTAATGCTGTGCACATACCTTTGTACCTTGCGTTTCGCGTTTTCTTTCGTTTTCATTTGTCACCTGCACAAAATTTCACGGAAATAATTAACAGCATTTTTCGTACGGTTCGTTGACATATTTTTTCATCACATACACACACATACCACATATTTTTTTTATTTGCTTGTTAATTGCTTTCAATTTATGGCTGGCAAACAAATATAATATTATATTTAAAACAACAACAAGGCACAGGAACAAATGTCTTATGAATCACTGAGATTTGCATTTCGACATTTTTTTGGGTCGTTGGGGTGCGGTTGGGGTGCCGCCAGGGTCAATGGTCACTCAAGCAGAAATTGCGAGAAACAGCTAAAAATGCTCTAATTGAAAGCGCGTGACTGGAAGATACTCTGTCGCTCTCATCTTTGTCGATATACCTTTCGACTGGAATGTTTGCATATTTCGAATATTTAAAAATTTCGATTTATGTTATGCATATGTGTTCGATTAATATTTCCACGGCTTATGTTATCAAAATGTTATCGATTAATCTGCCACTATGCTGGTAGTCTATAAATTTCTGCTTGGTTGTTTACTTAGTAGATGGTAAGTTGTTATCGAAGTGTTATCGATATATGTGCATGTAATGTTGATCGAAATGTAATCGATAAATCTACTGTTATGCTGTCTGCATGTACTTATACAGAGAGAGAAATAAATGATTGAAATGATATTGATAAATCTACCGTTGTAGTATTAATGTATATTAATGCCCCACAGATGTCAACAAATATATCTCTATATATAAAACTGTTTGTCCTGACTGACTGACTGACTGACTGACTGATTGGTGATCAACGCACAGCCCAAACCGTAAGAGCTAGGAAGCTGAAATTTTCACTGTAGCTACCTTATGTGATGTAGGTGCACGTTAAGACGGGGTTTCAGGAAATTCCACCCGCAAGTGTGGCAAAATCGCGAAAAACGGTTGTATGTAACTTTTTTGTTTACCATCGGATCGGCCTCAAACTTATTTTCAAAGATCTTTGTTCAAATTCATTTGAGGGGTGTTTCACACTTTTCGAAAAATACGTTCCTCCTTGGTGGAAATGGAGGTCAAAAATTTGGTGGGTGACGTTTCGCCCTCAAATTCATTTCCAAGTATCTATATGAAAATTCATTTGAGACGTGTTTTTCACTTTTCGCAGAATTCAAACTTCTTCGGGGGCAATGCGATTCAAAGATTTTTTGGGCGAAGTTTTAGGTTGTGTCCGATTTGCTTCAAACTTATTTTCAAAGCTCTACATAAGAACTTAATAAATACGTATTTCAGCGATTTGGGAAATTCCACCCGCAACAGTGGTAAATTGGCGGAAAACGTTTGTACGAAAGTTTTTTGTTTGCCATCCGATCGGCCCCAAACTCATTTTCAAAGATCTATGTTCAAATTCATTTGAGGGGTGTTTCACACTTTTTGAAAAATCCATCCCTCCTTGGTGCAAATGGGGGTCGAAGATTTGGTGGATGACGTTTTGTGTTCAAATTTATTTCCAAAGATCTATAAGAAAAATCATTTGAGACGTGTTTCACATTTTTCGCAAAATCGAAACTCCTTCGGTGGAAAATACATTTCAAAGTTTTTTTGGTGAATTTGAAGTTTGTTGATTTTATAACATACGTGCCACGGGCAAGGCCGGGTTATACCCGCTAGTATTGTATATATTGAGTGCGCAATTTATGTTTTTATTTTACTTTACACATTGACTATTGTTATCGAAATGTTATCGTTTGTGTGTGTGCTGTTATTTCAGCGTTTATTTAATAATATTTCACGACTCATTGCACTTGCCCAAACTTTTTGAAATACATTTAAAATATGCACGTTTTTTGATTCGCAAAGAAAAATCTGGTTTTCCCAGTAAATGCCGCTTATTGTTGTTATTTTATTTACATATTTATTTTTGCTTTTTATTTTAACAAATCGTGAAAGCTACGTGACCGCAAATAAATAAACAAACAAACACACACACACACACACACACACACACACAAAATGCAGCAAGCAAAAAAGTGTTCTACGAAATAAAAATATATATGTATATTTGGAATGTGGTGAAGAGTGGGCGGTGCAGGGGAGGGGGAAGAGGGAGGTCTAGTGCTGGAGGAACAAACTCATATTTCAACTATAATCTTATCAGCTTTTCGATGTTGAATTATAACCCAAAGCACTGCGAACTAGAGAGGAAAAGGCATAACTGAAACATGCAAAACAATTTATGTAACAAGGCAAGCAAACAGGAGCGAAAGAGAAGGCAATAGAGAGGGAGCGAGCGAGAGAGAGAGAGAGCCAGTTAGTGGCTGGCATTTGCATCATTAATCCTTTTTAGCTCTCATGTGTCCTCGTGTTCGTCCTTTAGTCTGTGATTTCTTTACTTTCCACTGTCACTTGGCTTCGCTCAAGCAAATTTCTGTACAATATATACACATTCATAAACAAATATCTATATATATATATGTATATGTATACACATATCTATTTGCTAAGGAAGAATATATTTTTCCGCAAAATTTGTTTTATTGCCGTGCTGCTTAGTTGTGGGGAACGGAGGGGAGGGTGAGCAGGAGCAGGAGCAGGGACAGGGAGCAGGGGTAACGGGTAGCGGGAAAACAAAGTGAACGTCGCCATGTGTGCAAACAGACTCTTGTTGCTGTCCGCTCTCTTCCGCACTCGCACTCCCATACCCTAACATAGGGTATTTTAATTTGCTCACGTAATGCGGCACCACGCTTTAATCAAGGACATCTGTGACACATTTAGGTATCTACATATATATTCTCAAATAGCATCAACTGTCTCTAGTTGGGATATATTTCAACCTTTTGGGTAGATCTTAGTTTTTGCTTGAATCGGAACACTATATCGTTTAGTTGTTATATAAACTAGCGATAGAAAAATAAGTCTGTATGAATAGATTTTATGTTTCAAGATAACAGTTAACGAGTTCACTTACTGCAATATATATAAAGATTGATTTTATAATCTAACAAATAGATTAATAGAGCAATAAATTCACATTAGACTTAGTAGCCCTAATGAAGGCAACAAAATACACAAAAATAAACAAATAGTTTAGTTCTGAAATAAAAATAAAATAAAAAGCTTTATATGTAGACCCCATTATTTGTTAACAACAATTAAAGCAATGAAATGTGTTTATCTGATTTGTGAGTAATATAAAATTCATAAATTTAACACAAACCGCAAAATTATTTTTTTATGCGAAATGCCTTTGCCAAACTCGCCTTCTGCATGCTAATAATAAAGTAATAACATAACAATACTAATTATAATATTAATAATAACAATAATAATAATAAAAACAATAATAATACAAATAATTCTAACTAATTCCTAACTATTTCTTTTATTTTTTCCTTCTAACTAATGGCAACAAATATGATACAAATGTTTGCGAGCATTTGATGTTTTCCCTGCGTGTAATGCCCTATGCAAGGGTATCAAATCGTTCGGCAATCCATAGATTATTTTATTTTATTTTAGCTTTCCCCTGTTAGCCACCACCTCCCCCCTCTCGCTGCACACTCTACACTTCTCTCCCCGTGTTGCTGCTAGTTGTTGCTCCCTCGTCGCATTTGAAAATAAATTTGCATGCAGCTGCTGCAACGACGACGACGACGACGACGACGGCGGCAAGCCAACAATTGTTGCGGCAATGTCCTGTGCCAGCTAGCTGTACCCCTGTACCCTCCCCTCCCCCCTCCCCCTCCCCCTCACCCCTTCAGCAGCCATCAACTTACAACAACAATAGAAGCAGCACTGTGGTTGCCTGCGGGCTAAATTCCACCCCACCCAGCCACGCCCCGTGCAGCGCCTTCTTTGCTCCTTGCTTCCAATTTTACGACCAAAAGCATTTTCAAGAGTTTTATGCGCGTTGAGTGGCAGCAGCAGCAGCAGCAGCAGCAGGTAGGAGCAGCTGGGGGCAGCAGGGGAGGGGAGGGGAGCTGCATTGGATGCAGGACTAAAATTTAAGTTGGCCAAAAAACTGCGCACACACACAAGACTAGATATGTATGGCCGTTGGTTATTTGCCTGGGTTTAGGCCCAAAAACTCGTGTTGTTGATTCATACCCCTTCCCCCCTCGCCCAACCAGCTGGCCCACAAAAGCCCTTTCCCCACGCCTCCCCCGCTGCACTCAGTGTTTCATTTCATTTCGACTTTGCTTTATCTCTTTTTGCAATTTTATTTTGTATGCGCTGTAAAAAGCGTGCACAGCAATAGGGTATGATGGACTATAATAAAACTGGGTTCTATCTCGATAAGCTAGGAGATCTTAAGAGCTAGAGTTAGAATATTTGGTGTGTGAATAATCTCATAAATTATATTCCAAGAACTGAAATATATAAATTCCGCTAATTGCACCTTATCACTATTTTGGACTTGGATTTCATATAGAGAATCTTGTAGTCGTTCATACCCCAGCTAAGCACTTCAAACCTGCCCCTTTTTAATAGTGCATTTCGCTAGGCAGTCGACAGTCGACAGTCGTCACTCGCCAGTCAGGAAGTAGAAAATTTTCCGGTTTTACTGTGCGCTCGTGATGCCAGGAAATCGTTCCTAGTTCTCTCTAGGATAGGGAGTCAAAGAGAGAGAGAGAGGGAGAGAGGGAGAGAGGGAGGGGCAGTTGGTTAGCTGAGGGATTCGCGTCGCAGTTGCTTAAACATAAAATGAAAAGCGCCTCCCCTCAGCCCGATACCCCGCCTCCTGATGCTGATGCTGTGGCAATTGGGTTGATGGGCGCGTAATTTTTGATTCTGTGAGCCAAATGGAAAATGGGAGCATTTATTGAACTTTTCGCTAAAAGATATTTTCGTATGCAGCGAACTGGGTTAAAAACAACAACAACAAAAACTAGCAAAAGGATGCTGCCGGCGTGAGGCGCGGGTTCTATCAAAATGTAGGCCGTTTATTTTGCTTGATGAAAAAGTAAAGAGTTTGCTTTATTCAACTTCAACTTTGAATGCAACTGTTATGAGCTCGGTAGTTATTAAATTCCGATTTGCCAGGCAGTTTATCAGGTGCTTGCAAATTGTAAATACTAAGTGATGTGTGCCATTTTAGACTTTATAGTTTGGATTAGCTTCATGTCAAGGCAAACGCAGTCACAGGTTTTCCAGTGAAAACAAGGATAAGGAAGTTGCAATGGTATGGTAATAAAAGATATATAACATGAAGAAACATAAGAACTATATGAATAATAATTATAATATATTTTTTCGAAAACATGATCATGATTTTTGCAAATACTTGACACACTAATAAAAATTATTAAAGTTTGTTTTATAAATCGAAGATATATGTTTTAATGATATTAAAATCATGATTTTTGGATAAACTTGACACACTATTTAAATTAATATTCTGCTTATTATAATATTTATTTTTTAAACATTCATTCAATAATATCTAGTGCAAGTCTGCTTCGGATTATCTTTTTTTTTTTTTTTTTCTAACAAATATATCTTGACTAGAGTCTGTTTAGGATTATCTTTTTCCAACTAAAAATATCTTTGCTTACTCTGTTTCGGATCATCGTACTTTCTCATAAAGATATCATTTATATCTAATAACCTGATAAACTAACTTATTGCTTTTCTAATACCCTTTTCTTTACAGAATTTAGAATATGTCTGCCCTGTTCTAAAAAACTTAACAGGTTCTTCATAAGCTTCCCCCATCAAATTTAGGCAAATTTAAGGAAATAAAAAAAAATTTACGCATTTCATTAGAGCAAACTAAAAAGAGAAAAAAAAAACCCAATTTTTTTCGTAGCAACGCGAAATTTGTGCTTCATTTTGTGTAAATTGCATGCACTTTTTTTTTTTTGCCCATATATATTTAAAACTGGAGTAGGAGGTGGGCGTAAAAAATCTATTTTTTGCACACTTTGCTGCGAAATACACAAAAAATACTTGAAAAAAAAAAAATAGGAGAAAAGAGGAAAAAATAAAAAATATCTCTGCATAATTTCATAATGAGCACTGAACTAACACAAGCTTGTGCCAAGTTGGAGGCGGCGACAGGGGTTAGGTGCAAGGGGCGTGGCTGTGGCATATGCTCCGCTTGGCATTTGAAAATGCGTTTCGCTTTTTCACTTTGTGTTTGAAGCAAATTGCTCATACGCCACGTTGCACGCCGCAAATGCGGGGGCCAAAGGACGTTGCCGGCGACCAGAATTAAGCACCGTTAGATGAGTTGCCGTGTGAGTGAGCGAGCGTGAGTATGTGTGAGCGTGTGTGTGTGTGAGTATGTGTGAGTTAGTGTGTGTGTGAGTATGTGTGAGTTAGTGTGTGTGTGATGAAGGCGTGGCTGCGGCACATAGGCAGCGCTCATAATTATGATTATATGAGCTGTGATTACAACGTATTTGCCTCGGGAAGGGTGGGAAGGGGAAAGGGGGGCCACAATGGGTTAGTGAACGACGTCGCTTGATGAGGGTTTCCCTGCAATTTGCCCCGTGGCATTGACTAACTGACTTTGATGAGTGAGCATGTGTGTGTGTGTTAGCTGTGTGTGTGTGCGTGTGTGTTAGCCGTGTGAGTTTGGTTTAATAGACGGTTAATTGTTGTTTGGCTTTTAGCGCATTTTCGTAAATTCTCTTTGATTTGCCGCGTACTTATTGGATTTTAAGAGAAAGCATTCAAAATTAAATGTTCTTAAATCGATTAGAGAACTAAAAATGTATATTCGGTATTTTTATGCCCTGAACTTATTGAAAATGTGTAAAATGGTTTTGTGAAAATGTATGTAACAGACAGAAGCAAGCATCAGCGAACTTATAAAGTATATATTCTCGATCAGCATCAATAGCCGAGTCGATCTAGCCATGTCCGTCTGTCTGAGACTTTAGAACCTATAGGTCCTTATAGTGCCCGCGCAGTACGAGTTTGTTTCCGATTATCGATAACTTGCCCCATTCCCAAGCAATCGATAATAATCGATATCGACATGCTTTTTTTTGAGCAAATCTCTTAGGTTTTAAGTCCTAGAGCCACCAAATTTGCCATATAACTTCTAGAATAGTGTATACAAATTAAAAATTTCATTTTATAGCTATCGATAGAAGAAGTTCAGTATATCCCCAAGTCGAGCACTCCCGACTAGAGCACACTTAGTTGTCAGTATTCATAATTACCTCTTCATAAATTGCAACTATTAGAATTCCTGTACGATTGTTTTTACTCAAACGACTTCAGTTACTCAGAGCTTAAATGGTCTGATTTACAATTCAATTCCATAACTCAATAAACATAAGCCAAACACATTTATCTTATCAATTGTAACATTAACTTGATTATAACATCGAATAAATGCGTATATATATAGTAGATAAAGATTGACTTCAATATGCAAGCGAATAATATTGCTTTATGCATTATGAAATTCCGGATTAAACATTGGATTTTGACATCGAGTGTAAATGTAAATATGTATATATATACAGACTCGTTGTATTTCATCTTATTTGAAGTACATATTGTTTAAGCACTGAATTCTAGTTCTATTAACGATTATTATCTATTTGAAATAAGATATACAACGAATCGTTAATCGAATATGTTTAAATATATCGTAGCACAACATAAACTCTTAACATTCTTCAACTACTTTTAATATCGAATAGTTAAGAGTTACTTTTAGATAATCAATACATTCAGTTAACTCTCTTAAAGTTTTTGACTTTCAACTTTTGTAGTTTAACCGCTTTAATCGCTTTGCGTTCTTCGGTCAGCGAGAATCCAAACAAAGTAGAATGAAAACGCAGCAAAGCTGGAAAATCTCGACTTAACAAGTTTCCTAATTACTTGGTCACAGTTTCTTTTACGCAAACCCAACCCCCCTTCATTTCCCTTTCCCGCTGCACTCATTTTCATTTTCCTTGCTGCTCATCAGGCAAACAGACAACAGAAACAACAAGCAGGAGGGGGAAGGGGGCAGTCAGGGACTTGCGACTTAATATTTGAACCCCAAAGAAAGCCAAAGATTGAGCGAAAAGGCAGGTAGAAATAAAGGGATTACAAAACTACAAAAAAAAAAAACTCTGATAAACAAATTGACAAAGACTTTGACAACAAGTTTTTGGCTTTTCACTTGTAGCCGGAGACTTTTGCAATTGCGAGTTCGTTCGTGTTATTATTGAAGCTGTTTGTGTCTTCCTCTCGCTGTCTAGCCTTATATGTCCATCTAAATACTCTTCTTTGCTTCCATTCCAGATGGTTAGCCACTTGTGCTAATTCCTAGGCCAGCCACGTGATGCACTTCATCTAGGCAATTTGTATCTCTAGATTTAGCTGTATACGCATCTATATCTCTAACTGCATCTGCAACTGTATCTGTATCCGTATCTGTATCTGTATCTGTATCTATAGCTGTAGCTGTATCTGCATCTGTATCAAAAGACCCTTTTAGCGACATTTGAACTACTGAAGTTGTATGTCAACCTGTTTTCAAACTGACACCGCGCCAACCCGAACTAAACTCAACTGAACTGAAGCGGAGCGTAGCAACCCAGCAATATGTTGTTTACCCCCCTCCCCCACCCTCCCCTACCCCACTTTTTGCCCCACCATCTTCTCTTGGGCCTTTTACTTGCGCTTCGCTTCCAACTTTTATGTGGCCCACCTGTATTTGAAAATAAAAAGCGCGCCCAGTCGTCAGCGTACAATGGGCTTCGAATGAACAAATAAGGGTCATAATTTTTAGTTGTTATCATTATTTATTATACTATCTTATGGCAAGTCTAATTAGTTGATTTATGAAAATGATTAGGCCATATATTTTTTGGTGAATAAATAGAAAAATTATCTATCTTTGTATAATAAATATATGTGTTGTTTTTGATATTTAATAAATGTTATTATGGGAATTGGACTTTCAGAATTAAAGCAATTTTTATTTGGAAATATTGATGACAATTAGTTAGTCCTACAATAAAAAAAGTCTGCCAGGTAATATAAATATAAAAGAAATCTTTTATAGAAATTGCTAAGTTTTTAAGCAAAATATAATAAATAAAAATATATAAAAGTCATATGCAATCAGAAGCACGATAAATAGAAAATATATTTAGTTAATATATGCATGCTTCAAATATCAAAATGTTGTATATTTTAAAGCTCCTTTTGATAGTAAAAATGTCTTTATGGCTAATAAATGGTACAAAAGTAATTAATGGAGTCTTTTTGCTTCACTGTATTGATTAATCCCATATAGAATTTTAAAACCCAATATTTTTCCTTCTTCTTTTTGTATGACTTAACAACAACTAGCACCAAGCTTTCAAATAACATGTATATTCAAATAAATTTTAAAAGTAACCCAATTTATTTATTTTTCTTGAAATTGTTCCCAATTTTTACCACCGTGCACATCATAGTACGAACTTTGTTGTCATCGTCTATGCTCACCTTCAATCCGACTCAATTACTTGGGAAAATGCAACGTACTGCAGCTGCTCCTCACTTTGCTTCCACTCTGTGAGCCCCTCCTCTTGCCCCCTTTCTCTACGCTCTCTTGATCTATGCCACGGGGCAAAAACTCTCTAAAAAACTTGACTATGTCTTTGACTGTTGGGCTCTTTTTGTAAGTTTCTCGTATTTCGTCTTATGTTTTGTTGTAATTGACATTTCAATTGATTTAAGTTGACATTAAACGGCACATAGAAAATACAGCTGTAAATACGCTGAATACACTTTTTCCCCAGTTCCTCAGACCCATATAACGGCTAAAAAGTTATTACTTTCTTGAATTACCGTTTTTTTGGAAAAGTTTCAGGTGTGAAATTATGTTCAAGGTGAGCTTCAGTTTAATTTCAAAGTGTCTTGGGGGCTAGCCATCACGGAGCACAAGTCAGGGCTGACAACGAATGGAAATTGCGTTTTAGCACGCAACCCTGGCAATGCAATATGTGCAAAGAGTAAATGCAATATTTTAGCCGTCTGAAGTTAATCTATCTATCACTTAGCCAAGTCAGCTCCTCCATTATAAAGTTGTGGGCATGTCCGTTGCAGATATAGATATATAGATATATACATATACATATATATAGAAAAAGAGGGAGATAAATGGGTATTGGATTTTGAAGCTTAAAGTTTAAGCAAATTTAAAAGCCAAAGATGTTATTTAGCTGCTAAAAACTTTGAGCTCTTGGCTTTAATAAAGCTATTATGAAATTGCACTATTTAAAGTAGCTTGAAAATCATTTTAAATGCTTTTCGCACATCAAGAAATCATTTAAATGTAAATGTCTCACAGCAACAAGTGTTGACCACATTCATACAAGGAAATACGAGGTATAAAAGTTGTATCCTTTCAGTTCAGCTCATTTAGCCAGAAAAATCTACTTATTATTAAAACAACTGCAACAAAATTTCAAATCTGCATACAAATTGAATTGCAAGAAATAAATATTATAAACTTTGCATGCCTTTAATGACATTTAACGTAATTTTATGCTCTTTTGGACATTAAAAAAACCTTAAGTTTTATTATTATCTATTTAAAAGTTCTTAATATTAATTTAAAATGTAGTTTAGATACATTGATAATATATATTTAAAGTTATTCACAGAACTTTTAGCTAGCCAGCTTATGGTCTTAGCTATAGATAGTCTACAAAAAAGGCTGACTCAGCTGTATTTCCTCCAATTCACGAAATTATCTACAAATGAATTTTAAAGCTTTCAATATTAAGCCAAAATTAGGAATAAGCAGAAGGTTTACCAAGCAATTTGGGCTTATTGCGCAAATACATTTACCAAAACGAGGGCTATCACATATATTATCTAAGCTGAATTACCGATTTTAACGACAGCAACCAATTAAATTGGTCAATTTGAAGGCTTTTTAATAAAATCGAATAAGGTTACAAAAAATAAACGAATAAAAATATAAAAACGTTTGCTGTTGATTAAGGAAATAAATAACGAACATCGTTTTCCAGCTCAAATGTCATAACAATTAAATGCAATTGTTTGTAAATTAACTAACGGAGCCGGGGCGGGGCCGGGAGGGGCGTAATAGCAACATTTTGTGTAGGCATAAAAACCAAATGAAATATAAAACAAATGAATAAGCAAAAGACTTTAAGCTAGCGAAGTGTAAATACTCTAGTTTATATATAATATAGATAGATAAAAAAAATTGTGAGCTCTTTTTTTCTATATAGTAATTAGATCGGGCCAGTTCTGCCTGAATACTTTGTATCATGCATGCCATATATCTGCCATATAATGATATATATGTACATATGAATATGTATTCCAGCTTCTTTCAGGCACGATCTACGATTAACTGTCTTCCTTTTATATTAACATTTTCGCATTCTGTTAACATTATCGATAAGTAATCGATATCAGTGTTAGGTAACGTGACGATATAATACATGTGTTATTTTTATTATTATGCTTATCTGAGTTACTACTATTTCCCATGCTTAAAAGTATGAGCCTTTGTATTACCACAATACTCTCTCCAAATAATACGCATAATAGGCCTTTTAACCTTAAATAGGACATAAATTACCTTTCGTTTTAAATACGTATATTAAGCTGGTTCTAAACTTTAATGGGGCTACTAAAACATTGAAATTGTTGCCTATTCGCAATTGTGAACATGCCCGAAACACTTCGACGCAATTTGCTCTACTAATTCATGTCATATACGAATATTTATACTACATATAGAAAAACATATATATTTATATACACCTAGATAAATGCATATTGGGTAAAACTCATCATTAATCATGGCGCAAAATGTGGCACAGCTTAAGATACATGAATATGTAGGTAGGTAAATAAGCCAGAATATATAGATATAAGTACAGTAATAACAAGAACAACAACAACAAAATGAAAACCCACATCAATTTAGCCAAAAGTCAGAATTAGTCCGTACGGACCCAAACGAAACCGGCAGCAGCTGAGTTGACGGTCAATAATATTTCACACCCCGTCAAGTGACCAAACATCATTAAGATGGCCCAGAAAATAAGGGGGTTGCATGTTTGGATTGGGTTAGATGGGGTTTGAGGTTAGGGCGCTTTCGGAACGACAATGACACAAATGTTTATGACATGTAAAATGGTTTGGCTAATTGTGTCAAAGTGAGGTGGGAAAAATACATATACATAACAAGAGAAACAGAGAAAGAATACGGGAAAGGGGCCAAATTCGATCAATATTTTGACACAGTGTTGGCAAACAAGCCATTGGGCGTGATGGAGTGTTGTTTAAGTAGATACGAGAAAATTAAATTGATTTCAACTTAACATATACATGAACATGTGTGCTGCCAGTGTTGGCAAACAGACGTGCGAAAGGTTAGTTTAGATAACATTAATTGGTGTTGGTTGCTCCTCAGTAATATATATAATAGGTAAAGCCTAGTTAGTATTGTAAAATATCCATATGCATGTTGTTAATACTAATCTTTCAATATATATAAACTATAGTGTTGATAAACTGACAATAGCTTAAGATTCTCAGCGATTTTATGTTCTTTGAATATGGTCAGATGAAATTTAAGCTAGATTTATACATTTGGCATTTCTTCTTATTTTAGTTAGTACTAGTGTTGTGAAGTGTCAGGTTACGTTTGATTTACAGCTAGAATGTTAAGTATGTATCAAAATTATATTTATCTTGCCTAGTGTTGGCAAATGTCACTAAACTCTTATTGGCAATGCCGTTGCACACATACTTACACATAATACATATTTATTTTCATTTATTTGCCGTTTGCAACTTTTAATGCTCAACACAAAAGAAGGACAGAAAAAAGAGGAAAGAAATAGAAAATAACTGTAAACTGTAAAAGCAGCTGAAAAGAAAGCAACAACAAGCAACACTTGAGCCAAATAGAGCGAACGCTCACACAACAAAGCCAACAACAACAACAACAACAACAAAATGGAAAGCAAAACACAACGAGCCCAAGCAATGTGAAGTTTTGTGTCTGTTTATGCACACAGCGAGACGGGCGAGGGGGGAGTGTGGAACGCTGGAACGAAACAAGCTTTGGCAAGCAGCAGCAGCAGCAGCAACAGCAACAGCGGCAGCAGACGAAATGTGGCTGCCGGCGGCTAACAGCAACAATTTTCAGCAACAGCCTCACCCCTCCCCCCTCTTACAGCTCAACCAACAGCAGCTTTCAAGAGAGTCTGGGAAAAAGTGAACGAGGGGGAGGAGCGGGCAGTCGGGCGAGCAACATAAGGTCGCCGCGACGGGTTGCCAAATGTTTTGCCTTTGACTCCCTCGGGCTCTTCCTACAACAACCTCTCCCCCAACCCCACAAGTTATATTGTGCTTTGATGAGTGGGTGGCCCCAGACAGTTAGAGAGGGCCAAGAGGCGGAGACTCTGTGCTCTGGGAGTTTTCTGCTGAGCAATTTGATGAGTTTTTAATTGGTTGTTGTTGTATTTTTTACTTGTGCTGGAGTTCAGGCTACCAGAAATAAGATTAGGGGCTTGTACATCGCAGTAGATATTCATCATGCACTCTGTGTGTTGATAAAGCTATCAAGTGGAGAAAGCTGACGTCATGTTGGTGTTGTAAGCACAGGATTATGTATTTCTCACAATGATTTGAAACGGATTGGTTACAGGCTGCAGTTAAAAGACTTTCTTGTTGACATTTCATTTCCTTTGCATGTGTTTGCATCAGCTGAACTCACTGTTAACATCAGCAACAAAAATGCAGCACATTCCATAACATTTAACTTTAAAATAATTGCAGCTACGCTATTCTCTGTCTCTCTCTCTCAGGTTGCCTTTCCTGCATACTAACATAAGCAACAACCATTTTGCACATGTTTAACATTGCTTTGCTCATACTTAACATGCGAATAAAATCCACAGCTAATGTTATCGGTAACATTTCATTAAACACGCAAGCAGCCATATGCTTACATGCATGTACGTACATATACATATACTAGTATATGTATTTACTTAATTGTCCCAGTGCTGCAATCGTAGGTATGAGAAAGAGGGAGTGCGGCGCCACACGTTGTTGTTGCTATCGCCTTTTTTTTCGCTGCTGTTATTTACGGCAAACTGTCATCAGTGTCAACAGCAGCAGCAACAACAGACATTGGCGGCCGCCGTCGTTTGCTCATTTGTCAAAAAAAAAAAAAAATACTGAAGCAAAGAGCAACGGCCAAGCAGACAGACGAGAGAGCTTGAGCGTAGACTGTGCATAGAGCGAGCAGCAGGCAGCCGTCAAACAGTTTTTGGGGCAAAAAATAAGAAGAAGAAAAAAGTGAATCACACAACAAGCCAAAGAGCGTGTGCCGACTCGGCTGCTGTTGACGTGACGACGTCGGCGTCGCTGCCAAAAGCAATGAACGTGCGTCGACAACGACGTTGGCGTAGCTTTGCGAGCAGTTGACGGTGACGCCGACGCCGATGACGCTGCTGGAAATGTGTTACAAAGAGTGTTCTACAGCTGTCCACTGTCCGGGATCTTGCTATCTCTTTCGCATCTTGTCGGTCACTTTGTTTTAAGTTCATAATAAATGCGTTGCCATATGCGAGTAAATTGCATGTGTGTGTGTGTGTGTGTGTGTGTGTGCGAGACTGCAAAACTGTATACGCTGTTATGCTGACCAACGGCTTTAAACTGTAGCAACATTTTCAACTTCTTTGACTTGCCATTGTTGTTGTCGTTGTTGCTGGGGCAAATTAAAGTGGCATGCAGAAGTTTTGTAAAAAGCAACTGCAAATAATACACACACAAGCACACACAGAAGAGAAGTTGGTAAAAAGACGGGCAGAAGAAGTAGCAGGCAAAACAAGTTGATGATTCTAAGTGGTTAAAGAAGTTGAAAAGTCACAAACTGGACAAGAGCGTTCAGCAAGGGGAAGGGGAGGGGAGGGGAGGGGAGGGGAGGGGAGGGGAGGAGAGAGGGAGGGAGAGATAGGGTAGCGCCAGGGTATATGTGGTAAGTAACGAGCAGCTGTTGACTGAAAGTTGTGCAAGAAATTGTGTTGCAAGTTTCTCCATTTGCAACCAAGAAGAATAAGAAGAAGAAGAGCAAACTACAGCACGGAATGTGAATGAGTATGAAAAGAAAAGAAACTGCCGCCGCCCGCTGCGCTTTTGATTAAAGTGCAAAGCTTTTTTTCCTGCGCTCAGTGGAGGGCTGCCGCCTAATTGAGTGAGTTCTTCAGTTAACCAAGTACCCAAAGAAACTCAACTTGGGCTTGAGCTATGTATGACTTACAGTTTTAATTGCACGGCAAGTTGCCAAATCTTACTAAAACCTCCAGACGTTGGGAAAACAGCCTTGAGCCGGTAAACAAGATTTGTATAGAAATAGAAAAAAGAGATGCAGGCTAAGATCGTATGTAAACAAGAGAGAATACATAACTATTGTAAAGAATTAGCATTAAAGTCTCATTATATGGATATCAACTAATATGATTGACAATCAATTGTTTTTTCAATTTTTATAGACTAAATGTTGAAATATTTCAAATATAAATATCTTAAACATGTTATATGTTAGGATATATTGCAAATATTGTCCTTAATCAATGCCCGTTATTAACTGAGTGTAAAGCAGGGATTGAAGTTTCTCCCGAAGTTCCTCTTCAAACCTTTCTATCTAGCAATAAATTATCCAATTACTGCATTGAGTGCCATCTTCTGCAGCTTTAGGCCAACACAAGAAATTCCAAGCCAAGTGTCATAATCATTATGGAATTTTCAACAACCAAAAAAAAAACACCTGATTTCACCTTTTTGCCACATCATTTTCATCACATCACTTGGGCCACGAATATTGCCAACATAAACAAAATTTCAGACTCGCCGATAAACATGCATAATGTAAAATTCACACACACATACACATACATATGTAAATTAAGTGCATACCAAAGAAGCGAAAAAGAAAAAGAGCACAGCAGCTAGCAAAGAGAGAAAGGGAGGGAGGGAGAAGAAAGAGCGAAAAATCAGCGTTCTTTCACTTTTGAGCACTCAAAAATATGAAAATCCTTGACCTTATTATAATTTGGGGCCATACAGCGCGAGACGAAGCTACTAAAAAGAGATATAGAAGAAAATGAACTCGATAAGTTTCAGATTTGCGGTACATCAACGAAAACAACAACAGCAGCAATAACGGCAAGCGACAAGCAGCTTAATGAGCTGAGCTCAGCAACACAACTACAACAACAACAGCAACAAAAACAACAACAAGAAAGCGCCGCCTCATCATGTAATGGAGAAATTTCGTTCGTTTTGTTTTCATTGCTGTTTCTTCTTTTCTTCTTTTTTTTGCTGCGCTCTCTTTTGACATCGCTTTTCGGGCAAAAAAGAAGCCAATAACCTTGAGGCAGGTTTTTCACATGAGACAACCGTCGCGACGCGTCGCCGTCGCAGAGAATCAACGCCAAAGACAAACAAAACGAAAGACAAAAGCAAATATGAAGCGCACTGTATAATAATAAAAATATAAGCCACATTCCCCTCAACCCCCCTCGGGCAACAACCGCTCCACCTACCGCCAAGCAGACGAGCAAAAAAATTGAACCTGTGGTTATTAAGTGGGCGGTAGGCGGGGCTTGAAATGTAACTGTGCTAAAAACGCGTTGATTATACATATGTAAAAGAAAAGTTGAGGAAGGGCCGCAAGCTCGAGCTGAAGTATGATATCATTTGGAATTCAGCCGAAGAACAACAAAACAGCGCAGCTTTTGGTTAGGCTAATTGCATGACTGCCCGCCCAACTTTCGAATTGAGTCAATAAATTCATAACATTTATAGAGCAATATTATTCATTATTACTTATTCATGGAATTCCAGTTACCAGTTAAATGAATCACAATCTAAAGAGGTTTAATCAAAATTATTGAAATATAGAAAATCTACGTTGGACAAATCAATATTAATCCAAGAATGAGTCATTGATTGGAAATGAATGGCTTAAATAAATTGAAAATATGGGGAATACATTCGAAATTAAGCAGATGTGTTTTTTCAAAATAAGGGAACTCTTACAAATTTGTATACAAATGACAAAGAACGAATACCCAGTGCTTTTACATTACATTAGAAAACCTATTCAGAATGCCTCATCTAAATTAATATTGATTAAACATTAAAGAAGCCAAAAAAAGATGGAGCTGAACAATTTTTATTTAGGTTATAGGAATTTGTTATGAATAAACTAGAATATTTTTTCAACAAAGTCGCAATACCTGTAGAAATAATCCCTAAAAAATATCAATTTAAGTCAAAAGTCCAATCAGATTTCAGAAGTTCAATCAATTTCGTAATCGATAAACATTAGCCAAATGCTATACTTTTAATATAGCTTAAAGTTTATATTCAACTTGGTCCATTAAAAAGAAAAATAATTTGATCGACTTACAACACAGACATGCCTTTCAATGCGATTCTCAGTCATCGATAAATCCAGGTTGAGTAATCGGAGTAATAAAATGTCTTAACAGTGTGAACAAAAATTCTAATTACGGCTCGTTGAAGCCTTCTCTGCGAAAACATATTATTTTCTAGGTCATTGGCAGAAAGAAAAGCCAAAACTTGGCCTAAACACACCCACACAGACGCATACTCTGGTTATTGTTGTAGTTGTTGCTGTCGCAGATCATTAATCATTGCCAGTTAAACAATAACAGGCACAAACAAGTGGCATACGGCGACAAAGTCAGGGGGGGAGAGAGAGAGAGAGGGAGCTGGCTGGGGAGGGTACATATTGTATGTACATAAGAAAAGTGAAACCCAATGAATGTCAAACTGTTTGGCGTGTGACAAACAATGTACAAAAGAGAGTCAAAGCAGCGACGGGCGCGAGCGGCAGGGAGAAAGACGACAAAGGCAGACTTTACGGGTACAGCCTGTTGAAAAGGTCAAAGTTGATGACACAATAAGAATCAACCAAGAATCTTTCGGCTTACGGCCAAATTGTAGCTTAAATGCCCTTCAATTTTCATATGCACTTGCATATAAACTGAAAGTGAACTTGGAGATGGTAAATTTAATAAAGTATACAAAATGTTTTCAAATGTGAAGCATGTTAAATATAGCATATACAAACTAGATAGTAAAGGGAAAAGTTTGTGACTAGAATATTAAGTACCTAGACAGTAAATGGAGTATAGACTAGCTGGAATGAAATAAACAAACAGTCACGACTTTTAATTTTCAAGAAATTGAAAATTAAATTATAAAGCAAAAGTATTGCTTATCGTATGGGATGAATTTATTAAAATAAAGTGAATATGATAGCTTATATAAACCGAAATAAAGTAAATATGGTGGACACATAACTTAGGACAATTTAAATCGGAATGCTTCACACTATCTCTTGACGGGAGTATATACGGCAGATTTAAAGGGAATCAAGTGAGTTGAGAGGTCACATAAAGATTAACACAGATAGAATGTAAATGTAAAGCCAGGATTCAAGGCTGAAGGATTTATTGGTCGATATACTGATTAAATAAGTGAAAATTGTAGTAATCGATAAAAACAATCGATTAATTGGTCCATTTACACAAACACAAATCAAGTCACATTAAATGAAACGCGTATTTCAAATCAACAGGAAACAAATTACAGAATGATACATTAAATTAACAGATTGATATCGATATCGATAACATTATATCGATATTGATAAAAAATTATCGAGACAGCTAATTTAATAGATTAAAATAATATTGATAGTTATTAATAGAGTCATAGGCCCGTGTTCGAAATCTTGCTTCTTTTAACAATAATTACAGAAACAACATATAAAGAAACGACAATCGATTTAAGATATCGATAACCGTATCGATATAGTTCCAAATTATTTAAAAATTTGTCTTTTAAACTCAACATATAGCTTAAACTATGAATCGATTGGTTCACGTTCATGATTCGATTAGTCTCAGAAATCTGCCTACACTTTACTGAAATGATTCAATAGACTAATCGATAGATTACTTTGGGCTTTCATACCAAAACAATGTTTACTCTTAGCATTACAAACTTGTTGACCAGATTGCTAAGACACGCCCCACTTGAGGCCATTAAAAATGTTAAGAGAAGGTCGACATTTATGCGTCGTCGAAGCTTGATGAGTTCCGAGTACCAGACGAAACGAACAGGACTGAAAAGGACCGAACCGGACTGAACAGGACACGCACACAGCATCGCTCGACCCTTTTAATAAGCATCGTCGTCAGTTTTCAACAGGGTCAGGTCAGAAAATGTCATAAACGTCATCGGGCGAATGTCGCCCATAAACTTTAAGCTCTTGTTTGTTTGTATGTATGTATGTATAGGGGATGGGCGGGCAAAAGTGAAATCTATAATAAAATTTTCCTTTTAACACGTTTCATTTTGGGATCTCGCGCGCGCACAGTGCATCATCTACAATGTTTTTATCTCATGCACACTTTTCGCACGCTTTAAAGGCAGTTAAAAATTTTTAATTTTCCTCGCCCCCGATTTTATAGTGACTCGTCATAAATTTCCAGTGAAGTTGCTTTATCAATGCGACACGCAACGGAACTCCGGGCCGCATATAACTTTCGCTTGAGCGACCAGCAATTGGTAATACATATATTTTCTGGGATGGAATGGGGGGGATGTACTTAAAAATCTAACTTAACACTCACACTGTGTGCCAAGAAAGTCGTTAATCTATCTAGAAATGTGCTTGTGACTCACCTGCAAGGAGATAAGAGAAAAGAAAAACGAGTATTAATTTACATTGTTGCTAAAAATAGAGTTACATGCAAGAAAAAATACAAATATTGTGACTCGATTGGGGTTTCTACGCGGACCCTCGGATATATATATATGCATATATATGCATGTATATGCATGTATATGCTATATGGGTAAAGTTCAAATGCTGAAACGAACGTTTTATGCAAATGTTTTGGATTTTGTTTTCGTTTGTTTTCTTATACGATTAGTGAAAGGAAGTTCAACCGATTTCTTATGTAACAGTAGAAAAATTCCATATTCAAGTTGTAGTCAATGACGCAAACAGCAGGGGCTATATATATATATACTTTTTCTTATGGGTATATGGCATGGTGATGGAGCTGATAAAATGATTAGCTATTGGATATTTGTGTTCTCACAGTAAACAAATTAGAGTTTTTAAGCAGAGACCCTTTAGATTAGCTACGGCAGTTTATACTAGATAGTATTGCCCACTTTTTTCCGGTTCAAGTGTTTTTCCCCCAATTTCTCCTTAAGTTATAGTCATAATTTTTAATATGTGAGACAGCTTAAAGATAAAACTATAATGTATAAGATTTTCGTACTTTTTTTCTCTGTTTTCAAATGATTCTCGCTATAGAGTTACGAGTAGAGACTAAAATAAATCTATAACTATCAAATTTAAATGAATGTACATTCATTTATTATTTAATAATATTTATTGATTTGCCTTTGCAAACGGACGCTAAATGTAATAGTTATCTAGCTTTAATAGCCGCAATTCTATTGAATTAACAAATTCAAAATAAATCATGATTATATACAAAGTTTATTTATAATAATCAAGCAATCTAAGCATGCGCTATGTATTTATTTCTGCTCTCACTCAACCGAGGTCTATAAGTCACTCAGCTATTTGTTTCAACAGCCATTAAAGAAGAACAGAATACACAATAAAAACAGAATGCTGGGCAAATAAAAGTCCAAACAACACTATGTCAGGCCCATGATCAATAAACATAGCACTTAATTAATTAGGCTAATTATTTGGGTTATGCCAAACGTTTCAAACTAAACAGCGCCGAGCACGTGCTCCGACTCATTTGACGAAATAAAACATTGATTGAATGAATGCCAAAATGTAAAATGCCGAAAGAGAGGAAACCCATGTGAAAGATACCACCAGCTAAAGTTAAAACAAAACTCATCAAGGGAATATGGCAGGGACAACAACAAATTTGTGGCAAAAATGATATGGAACGCGCTTTGTGCGGTAAACCGAAAATTAAATGGAATTCTAGTGAACTGTGGAACTGAATGTGGTTTCCGAATGTGCTTCAACAAATACATAGATTATTTGTGTCTATAAACTTTATAAGCTATTTCAATCTAAACATTTATTTCATGTATTTCTTTTTCTTTTTCTTTTTTTTTTGTATTTTCGTAACCGCAAACTGATAAGCGATTATACAATACGTGAGTGCCGGGTACTCGAACTCGCAGTCGGACTGCAATCTTTGACAACTTATCAGCGAGTGCAAATAATACACAAAAGCTATATACAACCGTAGAGATATAAATATGTAGAGCTGTGTAGCTAAAGGGAAGCCAGCCAGAAAGAAAGAGGGAGAACAAATCAAAACCTTGCCTTGGACTTTGTCTTTATTCGACCCAAATTTAACTTGAATTTATACTACTTTAATTTAAACACGTTTGTGCACAGACGTGAGTATCTGCAAATCTGTAGTTAAATCACAATGGGATTGTAAGTATGGTAAGTATGTGAACTAAGGAGATGTTCAAAAGCAAATTGTGAAATTATATAGCTTAATCCAAAAATCTTTGAAGGAATTATTGTAAAGTTAACGAGAAAGTGACGATATCTTCGGCACGCCGACGACTTAATACCCTTGTAGACATTTGCAGATATATGGAATAGTGAAATTCGTAATTGTTAAATTTGAAAACAGAATATTGACCATATAAAAACCTACTATTCGACCGATCGATCCTATGGCAGCTATATATATAGTTATATTAGTTATAGTTATAGTTGTCCGATACGGCCGGATCCGACTTATTTACTGCTTGCAAAGAAAGACGGACCTAAAGTTTCAAGACGATAGCTTTAATTCTGGAAGACTAGTTCGCATAGAGACAGACAAACGGACAGATGGACATGGATATTGCTGCTGATCTATAATATATATCATCAATGAGGTCGGAGATGTCTCCTCTATAAGGGTATACAAACGTAAATGTGTTAATTGCCGAACAACAATAAAATATTTTGAATCTTGCATCATTTGTGCCAAGGAATTATTTCTCGAATACTGAACTCAATATGAGACACAAGATTTAAGAGTTTAAATAAATTAAAAATAAATTATTTTATATTATTACAAGCCTATTTGGGGTTTAAATTAAAAAGATTGCTTCAATCACATATCATGTGTGAAGGTCCAAAGATAAGAAGTAATATTATCATAAGCCTTGCATGTTTAAGGAGACGTTTATAAATTGATTAAATACATATTCATATGCAAATTTCTTACATTTTTACAAACTTCACCAAAAAGTTTTCAAATGAAATATTCTGCAATTATGTAGTGGGATTTGTGTATCATAAGCGAGGCTTTCATTAAATTGATATCGTCTTGTTGACTGAGTGCCTTCACGCACCGCACAACCCTTCCTTTTAGGGTTACCCTCTGCCGCGCCCTTGCCTTATATGTCGCTTATGTTCTCTTCTATATTCTGGTCTATTTTAAATTGTATCGATCAAACTGCGTGTGCAATAACAACAGCAACAAAAACTTTTTAACAATCGAAATGGAAATGTGAATGGAAATGAAAATGTAACGTCAGTCAGTCCGTCATTCAGCCAATTAGTAGACTTATTCGCTCTGAAATTTCATGGTTGAAATTCTTTACGATACTTTTTTGATAACTATAATTTAAACTCTGTAGTAAGCCATATACTACATACATATATTTCTTCTTAATTTGAGATTTGGGTATTGGTCTTGTTAAAAACAATTTTTTTCATTTAAACTTCCTATTTCGAATGACCTTGTTTCATTTATTCCAATTTTTTTCACCGTGAGTTACTGCGCGCTCTTCATAGGAAAACACGTAAAAGTATTTTCGACGTGTTAATGGATTTTTTTTGTATACCTTGCCCCAGAAAAACATTCTGAAATTGGTTGTCATCACGATGTCCGACTTTAGACAGACAAATATCGAAATCTGTTTTACCGCTTCAAAATTAGAAAAGCTTGACTATGGTTAGAATCAAAGTCCAATAGAACAATAAATATATAAAAGCTATGTTTCGTTCATATATATAAAAAAATAGAGCATCAGCAACAATTTAAAATTATCAAAAACAAGCAAGACTATATATATTATTGTCTTAAGAAGTCATGGAGTCATCACCAAAATATCTAAGTCAAGCTCTACAAGCCTTACTTGAATTCCTGAGAATCGAAAAGAGAGGCGATATATAAGTGCAGTAAAGAGCGCATGAGAGCGTACAAAAAGGGCAGAGTAACAAATGAGCAAGTGCTCGAGAGAGTCAGAGAAAGAGAGAGAGTAGACTGATTCCGCAAGATAGAGTTATCTGCGAGGACTGTCTGATCTGGAAAAGTATTTGTATCCGTAGCTCTGCTATTTAAGTTTCAGTTTCTTGTAGGTATTTGTGAATATTTATCTGATTGTACGCAAAACATTGGCAGCCAGTATTTGGTTGGTATTTTACAACACTATACAAGCAAACGCCGCTGCTAACATTAAAAAAATATGCCATTGTCAAATGGTTTGCGACAGATGCCGCATTGGTTGGCATCAATATCACTAAAAACCAAAACCAATGAAAAATCAAATCAACAGCAGAAACAACAACAACCATAACAGTTAGACAAAACAAAGGCGGACACAAAATTTAGGCCAAAGACAAACAAAAGCGGCTACCAAATTGTATTAGGCCAAATCACAGTTGAAAACTTTTGAAGCATGAAAAAAAAACAAGCAAAACGAAAAAGAAAGCAAAAAAAAGTCATGCTAAAAGCCCGAAAAGCAAGAAACGAGAAACATGTGCAGCACAACAGGCAAAACATAAACTAACAAACAAAAAAAACAGCAAAACAACCTTGACAACAATTAAGACACATGCACACACACTCACACACTCACACACGCGCGCACCCACAGTTAGTAGGAAGCGCGCGTTTATAAACGCACGCGTGCAAAAACGCAACGAGAACTCGCGCCTCCGAGGTAATCAATCAATGTAAGCGGTTTTAAACGCAACCAAAGCGTGAGGTAGCCAGAGAGCGAGAGCAAGAGCGAGAGAAAGAGAGAAAGTCAATGCGTGATAGCTAGAGAGAGAGTGTGTGTAATTGGTATTGATAAATTAAGTAAGCAAAGTGTGTCGAGCACAAGAAGCTTGTTTAATGAAGCGCAACAGAATGCGAACAGCGTAAAGGCAAATACAAAGAGAAAAAAAGCAAAATGAAAAGAAAACGCGACACAGAAAAAATTGGTTTACATATATTGCTTTGATTGGTTCAGATTTAAATGGAGAACAAGTTTACTGACATGCAAATATGGCTGAAATACGAAATGGAAACAGCATGTGTTCGGTAAAGCTTGGGCAGAAAATTGTTAAAAGTTCTAGTATATTTTCTATTATAAAAGGAAAATTAACTCTTGCAAATATTGACCATGCTTAATGTCGCCATGGAGTCCATATTTGGTCATATCTATGAGAAAAGTCGAGTTGTTAATTGAAGAATTTGGTAAAAAAAAAAAGCTGTTCGCATAGACATTCTTGATTAATTCTTCTTCTTACAGTCTGACGTATTTTTGTTGTTTTTGACCGAGAATATAAATAAGTTCTCTTTGGAAATACAGATGTGTTCATTAATGATTTACTCAGTCTCAACTATTCGCACTATTACGCATATGTTAAGTACTTCTAAGTTCAGATTTCGAAATTATTTCCATATAATAAAATTATATTAATGGAAAAAAAAAGATGGGCATCAATATTATCCGATAATTATAATTAATCATAAATTGACACAAATCTAATTAAGAAAATGTTTTTTATCCTCTTTTGTCAAAAAACTACTTTAGATATATATTTTAAAACATTATTTAACTTTGAATCGCAACCAATTGATAATTGTTTTATTTTCTAAACGCATATATAATTAAATTCAGGTAAATATATATATATCTTTCCCGTACAAGAATCACACCTAGAAACGTGGAAAACTTCTGTATGTATATCCATTATTCTTAAATAGTTTTCTCAATAAAATCTACATTTTTAGCTTCATGTGTTGTTCCTCTGCATTCCTTTGGTTACATTTAAATACAGTTCAATAAAAATCTGTTTTATTTTTCCCAAACCCCCAACATTCCCCTTGGCCACGCCCATAATGCTGCCTGCACACATCCTTCAGAACTCAACTCGACTTCGCTCGTTTGGCGCTACTTTTGTGACAAATCCTGGCGAACACATAAGCACATACACAAACACACACACACACACATATATTTCACATGCCCAGACCGGGGCTGGATATTTGTACTCGCCTATACACCCCGCCTGGTGTTGTTTTCTTTTGAGCTTTTCTAATATGGCCACACGCTTTTAAGTTGAGCGCCTAAAACGCTTCAACTACAACACACACACACACACACACATGGGCATGGGGCACACAATCCGCCCTTTCCTTTTACTTTGAGATGCAACATTGAACTGTCAACCGCTGTGCCACACAGTGCACCCTCTCCCCCACCTCCTGGCTCCCCCCCCTTGTGCACTTCTTCACATTGCATTTGGCACATGCAATTTCCAAATGCAAACGCAAAACTAAGTGAGGCCTAGACTACGTCAATAGGCGCAGGGAGCGGGAGCGGGAGCGGCTGTCTAGTTGAGAGCTGAGTTTGGTTTCGAGTTTTTGCATCTTTGCAAGTTGCAAAGATTTGTGCATGTTGCACGTTTGTTGGTGTCCCTTTCATCCCGACTAGGTTGAGGGCTGGTCTCTGCGCTTAGTTTGGTGTTGGGGGCAAGTTTAATGGCGGCTGTAACCCAGAAATTGCATGAATACTCAAGTACTTTCATCTAGCCAACGCCAGCCAACTCCCCCAACCCCCTCCCCTCACTCTAGCTTAGCAACTCGCCTGCCCGCATCGTTCCAAGTCCAGTTACATTTCCCGACTTGGCCTCGTACATAAATCATCATTGCTTTTGAGCTTGCGTCGTTGAGTCCTCGACGCTGAAGTTGTCCTCGTTGCCCCCCACACACACACACACACACACACGCACATTCGTCCTGCGTCCTTGGTCCTGTCTTTCCTTTGGCTTTCATTGCGATGCCTTTTGTTTTTTTTTCCGCTTCAAGTAGCAGTTTCTTTTCGGCGCACCGCCTCCCCTTCTTCCTGCTGCTGCCCCTCACTCCCTCTCTCTCTCTGTCTGCTTGGTTACACGCCCCTTTCCCCGGCGCCCACACTTGGCAAGTCCTTTGAAGTTTTGTTTATGTGCTGGTCGCTTGGCTGCTGATATTTTATAGCCTCATTGGCGGCAGTTACGCCTCGGTTTTGGCGCTCTAATTGAGCGTATGCCTCGCAACCAGCAGCCGGAATCGGAATCGGAATCTGGGGTGCCTCAAATAGGACCCCAGACTTAAGAATATATGTATCGGTGTGAGGAAGGTGACTGAAGAATGATTTACACCCAAACACAGTCTATGCATATTTATGATAAAATAATTGTAATTAAATTGTCGCGAGAATTAATATTATTAATAAAAGTAATCGATAACTTTTGCAGCTATTCAATAACTGCAGAAATAAATAGTTTGCTTACAAAATTCGCATAGTCAATAGCCATTAATCGATTAGCAAATTTATCGATTTGTTATCAGTATACAGTACTTCTACAATTGAGTCAAACTAGTCGCTTACCAATAAACAGGATAACTAACTAAATCTTAAGTTGCATTTTAAATACGATATCTCAACAATCGCAGCAGTACAATCAATAGACTAAATCGATAAAAGTGATATCGAAATAACTTAAAAAAACTATAATTACAAGAAGATGTAACTTTTAATTAAGTAATTAGTAATCTAGACAACAATCGTTTATTGATAAACCTTACTTAGGAACTGCTTCCCCTAAAGAAGAAGTATATTAAACAGATTTATCGATGTCGATATCTAAACTTTAATCTTCAACATTTGACACAAAATAATCGTTTATCAATAAACATAAAAACTGACTAAAGACCATTAGTTGCATTTTTAAAGAAAGTATCGATAAAGGTGATAACGAAATTTCTTAAAAGAACTCTAATTGCGAGTAGATGCAACTTTAAATTAAGTAATTAGTAATTCAAAACAACAATCGTTTATTGATAAACGCTACTCATAAATTGTTTCCCCACAAGAAGCAAGAAGATGTTGAACAGGTTGTCATATCGATTACCCACAAGCTTGAACGATTTGCGCCCACGCTGTGTTAATCCAGTCAGTTCACACATTTTGCTATTAAGCCAGCTGCTCCACGTGTCGTATACATAATATATATATTTACGTGTCGATTGCTCTTTGAACTACTTTTCCAGACAATTTTATTAACTGCTGCTCAGCGGCTGTCAACGGCGTCCGGCGTCATTATTATCAGCTTTATCATAAATACAATCAGTGAAACATTTTCAACGGGCAAAGAATTCGTTTGTCCGAGCATTCAAATCGAATTTGGCTAGCAGAATATTCAAAAGAAAAACTGTTTGGTTAGAGGGGGACAGAAAAAGATGTCGATGATGATGATGATGATGATGATGACAATGTTGATGTTGATAATGATGATGACAAGTCTCGAATATGGCATTCAAAAAGTTAACCAACTTAATAATAATCTCTAAGCCATAAGCAGCTTTTGAGCTGGCGCACGTCCCATCTGGCTGATAGTTCAACTTTTGACGCTGATTAATTTGTGAGTAGCAAACGAGACGGGAGGCAGATAGAGAGAGAGAGAGAGCGAGAGAGAAGGAGAGAGAGATAAGCATTGAATTTCGAGTTTCTGACCCGATAAGGCGACTTGCTGCTTCGTTCTCGTTGAGTTTTCTTGTTATCTTTCATCGCTGTTGAAATATTTGTTGCTTTTGCTGATTTTGCCAGCATTTTTGCACGTTTTGTTTGCTTTTGTAGGCCCGACTGTTTGTTTTCTTACGTGCTCGCGCTTTGCGCTTATCTAATTTGCATTGTTACCTGATATTGAAACAGTCACAGTTCCATCTTTCATTGTATCAAGTTGCTTTTGCTTATATTGGGCCATATTTAAAATGCTTTCATTTATTCATTTCATCGATTTTGATATAAATTAAGAGGTTTTCAAAAATTAAATATTATCCACTTTGTGTGAATGGAAAAATAGAAGCAGTCATATGAATAAATAACGTTTAATCGAGAATTAGCATCAACATATTCTATTACAAATACCCATCGTTTATCGATAACCTATCATGTTATCACACCTCTTAACAGAATTTCCGCTTGTGTCTCAATCCAATTGACGGGCGACTTGTCTCGCAAACCAAATTATGACAAGCATCGTCTGTCCGCTACTTGAATAAGATTCAGACTGCGTCTGGCAACCAATTTGCCTGAGAACCTATCGTTTCTTCAGTTGCCAACCTGACGATAACATCTACAATCGCACACAAGCACACACACACACACATCCACACACACAGACATTAACCGCAACCAAAAACTTAAACACATTTTCATTTCTTTTCAACGCGCGCTCACAAATACTACAAGTGCTGAAACGAGAGTGGGAGAGCGGCAGCGGAGGCGGGAGTAACAAAGTTAGAGCCACTCACAGCCGTTGAGGAGAGAGAGAGAGAGAGAGAGAGGTAGGAGAGGCACGTAATTTAATAAAATGCCAAAGTCCTCGACTGCACATTGCACGCCAGACGGACGGATCGACTGAGAGACAGACAGACACAGAGGCGGCAAGAACGTGAGAGACATGTGCCGTCAACAATCCAAGTCTCACCTGCCGCCCACGCGAGAGCCCTGCCCAACACACGTGCGCTCAAAACACACACGCACACACCTACACACACACACACACGTAAGTTTGTGTTTGTGTGCCAGTTGAGGATTTTACTCGAATGGAATTGCAATACAAAAGTGTATGAAATGAATGTCCGTGCGCGCCGGCGGCTTTGCTGCCAGCAGCTCTCGCATTACAGTTGCCAATTCACAAACAGTTCCCAATGTGAATTATGAGAAGGTTGTGTAGCATGCGAAATAGCTAAAGAACAGTTGTGGCCTTGCATGTGTGTGTGTGTGTGTGTTTTTATGAGAACTTTTACCAGAAATTTAGACAAACTTGCTGGCCAATGAATAGCAAAAGAAATTGCATAAACAGAAAACGGGTGTCGAATAATAAATGCTGCAAATACAGTCTGAGAAATTTAGGATGGTTACGTATTTACAATAATAATAATACAATTTTTAATCGAATCGGTTCGTGCCACTTGACTGTTGAGGTCTGTATTATCGATCTATGCGACCAGTGTATTTTACATGAGAACAGATTGAAAGCAAAAAGGGTTTATTTTGTTAAATGGGAATACTTTTTTCTGTTCGCTCTTTTTTTGCAATTAAGCTTAATTTTTGCAATAAGCGCATATACATAGCTATTCGAAGATCTGCCACCACTCTTAAAAAATCTCTATAATAATATTTAAATACCTATCTGCATTTATTAGTTTGATAAATCAAAGCTCACAGCTTTTAATATTGTCGCTGATATCCAAAGCAATCAAAGCAGAAATTTGATATGGCCCATCAAAGGCATTTAAAATGCACCAAATCAAGCAAACACTTTGCGCATCTCTTTTGTTAGTCAGTTTTAACATTTATGCATTTTATGGCGCCCATTTGGCTGTCCCCGTAGACTTCCCATCTGTCCGCACAGTTTCAAGTTAACTGCAGTTTCATTTCGCAATGCGACACATACACAGGCACGTTCTGTCTCTCACACACTCTCTCTTTCCCACACACGCAGCAGCAGCAAGAGTAACAGCAACAGCAACAACAACAACAGCAAACAGGCTGATTAACACTTCATTTTGCATGCAAAAACTTCAATCACTGACGGCAGCGCCAGCAGCAGCAGCAGCAACAACAGCAACGACAATATGAAAAACGTGTCGATGCATGTGCGCCATGAATGTCACGCAGACGAGTCAGACGAATACAAAACCAAAACCAAAAGCAAAAGCAAAACTTAACCCAACCCACCCACAGAGCATAAAACATTGACGTCGCCGCCAGAGTCGTTGAGTGCTTCTCATGCCAACTCGCTATTTCTCTTGCTTCCTCTCTCTCTGCTCTTCATGGTACATGTGTGAGTTTGTATGTTTTATTTTTATTTTCATAAAATGTGCATAGTTTAATGTCTATTGGTTTTTATTTACTTTTAAACGTTTTCGCATGTTTTTGCAGCATGTGCATTAGTTTTAATGGCAATGGCCAACATAAAAATCTCATAAGCGTCATATTAACCGCTGGCTGCAATTGTTGTTGTTATTTTTGCAGTTGCAGCTGATGCTGACGTCGGCGTCAGCAGCGCCGCATTGTTTTTTGCTCTAGCTATTTGTTATGCACAGCAATTATTGTTAATGCGAGACACTTGTTGAGTATTTTTTATTATATGAAAAAGCGATAACTAAAGAGTTATCCGACAACAAAATTTAATATATATATTTTTAGCAAGGTTATTTCTTTTAAAAAATTAAAAATAATATATGTATTTAATACATAACAATTGAATAGTTATCGTTCTGCACTTATCGGACACAACTACGCATCTATTTAGTAGCAATTATACACACATATGTTCATGAGCACAAAGTAGGCCAAGTTAAATGCACCGAATAAAACCAATAGACTAATTACAAGAAATGAATGCATTGTTAATACTCTTGGTGATTAATCTCGGAATTGGCTATCGATTAACATTGTTCGATTACACATACCTTTGGCTCATCTGCTTGCTTTTGTTCTCCTCATTCTGCTTTGCGTTCTGTTGTTGTTATTTTTCATTTCATACAGCTGCACAATTGCATACTATATGCATATGTTATAATTGAAAAAAAATCGCCAGACATGTGGCGCCCACTGCGCGAGAGGGACAGAGAGAGCACATGTCCTTGTTGTTGTCTTATTTCCATTTCATTTGAATGCAAATTCTTTTACTCAATGGCAAGAAAATTCCACAAAATCCAGCAGCACCGGCAGCGACGCCCACTTAACGCAAAAGCAGCAGAAAAAAAAAAGTAAATTTAGCAGCGCCCATATGTTGTTGTTGTTGCCGGCGGTTGTTTTTATAAATAAACGGCAACAAGCTGCTCGCAGCTAAAGCAGAAACAAAAATAGACAACGATGAAGGCGACTAGTGCGTAGACAGCTAAGGTGAGAGCGGAAGAGAGCGCGTAGTAAACAGCAAGAAGCAACGAAGAGCGCCAGACAAGAAACAGAGCGAGACAGTGAGAGACGCCGTCTGCAAACTTAGCAGCTCTGAGCCCTACTCAAACATAATCTATTTTTAGCGAAATTTACTTATTTTATTTACTTTTCTCTATTTTTGATTTTTTTTTCTTTTTGTTATTAGCTTTAAAAATTTGCAGTATCAGGTGTTGGCTCCGATTGCTATTCTTGAACCAATAAAAAATATACAAAAATTTATAAATAACTTGCTAGCTACAATTTATGGCCTTATAATTGCCTCCCGACGCATTTGTGCAATTTTCTATTTTTAACCCACTTTGCTTGCGCTTGTTTTTATCCATTTATTTATTTATTTCTTTGCAAAACAGTTGTTTTATTTGTTGTTGCTGTTGTCGTCGTCGTCATACATTGCATGCATATTCTCCTATATTTTGTATTTCGCTGTATATTTTTTCTTGCCTTGTGCTTCGAGTTGTTTCGCCTTGCCGCTTGATTTATTTTGCTTGCCAATCAAGTGTTAAGCGAATTTGATGTGTCTTATTCCCCCATGGCTGCTAATTAGGCATACGTTTGCCTCTTCTTTTATTGTGTTCATTAAGCAGACAGACGCAAAATAGAGAATGAGTCAGCAATGCAATTGGCGAATATTTACAAAATTACATTAGAGTGACTAATTTTATGAAGCATTCAGGGGGAGTACCTAATATATTCCTAGGTTGACACTCGTTTTGTCGACTATTAATAAATTAATTCAAAAAATATATGTATATGATCAATATCAAAAATTATGGCGTAAAACTTTGATTCAAGACTTTTGGGAAGTTTTATAAACACAGAAAACATTCGGTCAGATTAAAACTCACATTATATTAGTCTGTTGTACACAGTGTTACTTAGAGTTAGTTAGCACTAAAGTAAGACTCTCTTGCGTGTAACCGCTGCCGGCGTCAAAGTTGCCGCCAGCCATGATTCAGACAAACATATTGAAGCTGGATTCCGATCAGGATTATGAGCTCGGACTTAAAGAGAGATAGTCAGAGCATGGCTGCTAGATAAGCTGGATGACTCACTTTTAGAGCTTTTACATGTTTACATGATGCCCGATTTCTTATCACACAGACGAGGTCTTTGATGTTTGCCGGTTAGCGTATTACATTTTATAATACATATAAAAAAATAAATTGCAATCTCTTTTAAACCAGAAAATTAGCCCAATAGGAATTAGCAAATTAGCACAAAAACAATTTACCAGTGCTCATTTTCCAAGTCAGCAAACGCGCAAAGTAAATGTAAACATTGCAGCATTTTAATATCAATTATACATTCTGTAATGCATGTGCATACATATACATACATATCTGTGTATGTATGTTGGTATGCAATAAGTAGGGGGCATACCCCCTAACCCCCTAACAAACAGCAATCAATAAGCATTACAATAACAATAGCAAAATGCGACAAACACGTACCAGAAATTTTCAACTAAAAGCCACTCAACTAATAAAATAAACAAAAACAAGGGAAATGCGTGACAAAAGTGTTTGTATGTATGCGTGTGTTTGTGTGTGTGTGTGGGAAGGAGATGCGAAGAGCTTGCGATATACTTGCATGCCGAGGCATTTTGTTGTTGTGCTTACAAAATACGCAGCCTAGGAGAGGCAGAACATACAATGTAATCCACAAACAAATACTTGCACACAAAATCACACCAACACTCACGCACACAGCAGGAAGCTAGCAATGAGCAGAGTGGCGTCGGCGTCGGACGACATTTTATCGATCGTTAGCCAACACCGAGAGAGAGAGACAGAGAGAGCGGCAGCGCGGAATAGCGGCGTGTTCAACTTAACTTACAAACGCACACAAGCATAAATATTTCATGTGCAAGCATTGCATTAATATTTCAGTTAGCTGTTGTTATTATTGCCGCTGCCGCTGCTGAGTAAATTGTCGTATTAACACCTAATTGTGGCAAACGAGTGAGCGCATTGAGAGCAGAGCACATCTATGCGGCCGTTTAAATTGGAGAGCCATTCAAGTGTTGTTCTTTTCATTACTGATTTTGTTGCTGTTGTTGTTGTTGTTACTGCTGCTGCCGGCAAGTGTGTGCATGACGTTAAAAAGCTTCAAAAACTACAACAAAGAAGGCATCAATAGCAGCTTTTATTTCACAATGCAGCCAAACGGCCGCCCATTTTCAAGCGCAACAAAGTATATACATATATATATATATATATATATATATATATATATATATATATATATATATGTATATATAAAACACGAAATGCACTAAAAGTCTCAACTTGTCAGTTTTTCTATGCTGTGTACTTTGAGTGCTTGTGTCAAAGTTGAAGAGCAACTCAAAATAAAGATACCAAAGATGCTCCAAATATTAGCAACAATCTGAAAGGTGTATTTCCTAGAAGTATATACATCTGTTCACACGTAAAACAAACTTCAACAATAACAGATATATAGGTCAAAATTGCCCAACTTAAATTTTGAATTAAAATCAAAATATTTGCGCGTGTTTTCGAGAGAATTTCGAGATTTCATCTTGACGCGGTTTATTTCATTTCTGGCTAAATCGATCGTCGTGCTATTTTTGTTATATTTATATATATTTAAAGATCAATTTGTATATTAATAGACACATGCAACAGAAATCACACACGCACAATTTAACATTGGGCAAATTATAATAAAAATCAAAACAAAACCAACAATTAAGAAATTGACTGCATTTGGTTCCCACATAGCAACAACTATTGAGGGTTGTCCCCGATTTTAGTTGTCGAACAAAACATATTCTCGACATTTAATGGAAATGATATGCCGAGAAGGGGTTAAAACCCATCGATAAAAAAACTACTTCAGTTAACCGTTGCGTGACATGAGAAAGGGCAATAAAGTAAGGAAAGATCCAGAGGAGGGTGGCAAGGGAGAGGAGGGTGGCAAGGGAGAGGAGGGTGGCAAGGGCCTACAGGTAACAGAAGCACAAGGGTGGAGATATTCGTACAAACAATTGTGGAGTATTACAAGACATTTAAATATGCAAATTTATCGCCCAGCTATTTGTTACTTTGCATACAAATAAAAAGAATAATTGACCTTTTCCATTAGTCGTTGAAAAATTAGAAGTGAAACAAAACATAATCGATAACATATTGAAACGTTTTAATTATCGATAGGTAAAGTAGAGAGATGTATAATTAGAGAGATACGAAATGTGTTTCAGGACTAAAACGTTCTTATTTACGATATTATATTTTATATGAAACCATGAAAAGTGGCCAACGACTTCCAAAGAATTCTTTAGTTAACGTTTACTTGGTGTTCCTTACTTTTATGTGTGTTTTTGCAACTCTGTGGCAAGCGAAATCGGCTTACATGCGACACGTTTCTTGGTAGAGGAACGCAGAAGAGATTCAAGCATGAGAAAAGAAGAAGAAGACCGCACAACTTCCTTAACGCGAGCGCTGTTTCTCAACAATCAAACACAAACACTCATTAAAAAGTCCTTCAATAAGGGCTTCAGGTTACAATATTTCAACCACGACAAATTTTTATCCCTACACCGGAAATGCTTCCACAGAGCGCGCAACAGAGAGAGAGAGACAGAGAGAGCGACTTCCTAAAGGCGAATCGCTCGCTGGCTGACTGACTGGCCAGAGAATTAAGCACAAAAACAAACAAACAAGCAACAGCAACAGCGACCCCAAAGGCTTGTCGAGGACCTGTCCCCACAACTGTAGCCCGCCCCCCCCCTCCTGCCACGCCCCTTGCTGCCAGTATTAATAACAGCAGAACACAGGGCGCTGAAGAGGGAGAAAAAACGTCAACTGGAAATAAATGGCAAATAAGTTTTTTGTTTTTATTTGCAGTCAGCAGCCACGAAGGACACTAACTGACCCCCCAATCCCCCTTTCCACCAGCAACAAGGCAGACCCCTCCACCCCTCCACACATCCACCTCCCGGTCGCCAGCGCTTTCCCTGTCAGCGGAAAAGTGCAACTTATTTACTGTTTCCGCGTCGTCTTCAGCGCCGCCGCCGCGTTTCTCAATTGGGGCGGCTGGCCGAGCAAATAGATGAAATACCAAGAATCAAGAAGAAGCAACAGCAGGAGCCCCACCAACCACCATCACCCCCCTCCGCCATCGTTAACCACAACAACAATAGGTTAAGCTTACGAGCCCCGATAGCCTTGGGCTCAGAGTATGACCGTGGAATATGTTTACATTGATAGATTATGAATTCTATTCAAGGAAGCACGCAATATTACATTTATTTACATAAAGGGACATTCGATTTAATTTGAAATAGAATTTTCACTGGAAATCCAATCAGTCGTAAGAGATTTTTATGCTATAATCTGTATCATAAATTGATTGAGAAACATCGATTTACTGTTTCTAACTATCGAAGCTATCGACATATTTTGAATTTTCTTCGAACTTTACGTTTCATTTGTTGTGTTTTCCATTTTCACGAGGTATTTACTATAACTTTTACTTTATTTTTAATAATATTTCTTTTATTACGATCGATGGAATCGATCAGTTCCTTTTGATCTCTAACAACGACTGTGAAAGTAGGATTACTATGTTAAGTAACTTATAAGGCCTTTACCGTATAGTCTCTCTTATTTGTATTATCTATTATTTTATATTAGTCAGTTTATTTAGCGCAATTTAGCTAACTTGTTGAGATCAAATTGCTTAGTTAATCATTGATAACATGTGATTTGTTCATCTACTAGCGACTCTATGGACAAATCCTTTATATCTATTCGATTTGATTTTTATTTCTCTATATTTAAAATAAATACAGCCCATTTCTAGCTCATACAGGGTATTTAAACCAAATGCCAAACAGCGGCAGCAGCAGCAAAGGACTTGGCAGCAATTTCAGTTGCAGTTGCAGTTCCCATTTATTGTTGTTGTTGTTGTTGTTGTTAGCTTAAAGTGGCGCAAACACTTGTATGTGTGAGAAATGTGAGCGGCGACAGTGTTGCCACTTGCATGTGGCACACACAAATGCAGAGAGAGAGATGCGGGGGAGTGGGGTTGCGGACAGCAACAAATGTCGTGTCCCGTGTCCTTCAGTTGCAGCAACTGCAACTGGCTGATGGGCGTGGCGAGCGGCACATGCAACAGTTAATCATTTATATGTGGCAAGGTGGAAAAGAAAAAGGGTTGGCCAGTTTCTGGGAAATGAGATATGCCACAGAGCACATCAGGAGACACCTTGAAGTGAGCTTGGAAAGGGCATCAAGGAAAAGGACAAAAAATAAAACAAACAGGTCGAGGTTCTCGAGGTGTGTCTCCCGCATGCAAAATGCATTAGCAGCAACAACTCTGTGGCGCCACAGTTGACATTTGTAACAAATAAATGTTGCCCATCAAGTTTACAGGAGCAAAGTGAAAAAACCAACAATAAATGAGCCACATTCTCCATAATTTCCTCATTGGCAAATTATTATATTTTATTTAGAATATACATATAATCAATATAATTAATATAATATAAATAAATGTTACAACTATCACTCGTCGTCGAACTCCTCCTATGTTCTAGAGCTAAGTAAATTAGATTTCTAGAAAAATACTTATAATAAGAATACTTCAGATGTCTGCTCATTCGATTTTTTAGCAGCATATTATAGCTGAATAAGTATATATATGAACATATATATGTCTGTTCCACTTTGCATAACACATCAAACTGAATGCATGATTCATGTGCAATTTCTAGTTCAAATAACCCAAACTTTGCAAGAAAATTCGTATTTGGGCCAAGAGCCAAGCCCCAAACCAATAACCCGCCGATCAAATAGACTACCCCTCCCTCCTCGCTGCACACACACCCTTTGGCGTCACACACAGTCTTAAGCTATTGACCTACACACCTAATTGATATGGCGCACATGGAGTCAACAATCAAAAGTCGGCCCAACTGGACAGCCAGGGGGGGTGGATGGAAAGTTGTAAGTGAGGGTTATTTAGGGGCGTGCTGTAGGACTCCTTTATGGGGGACCTTGGCAGAAATAAGCAGAAATCTCCCCGGGGATTTCAGTTTTTATGTCGAAATTATACATTTTATTATGTCATTTTAATGCGACGCCGGAAGAAGAGGAAAATGAAGAATAAGAATAAGAAACGGAGAGAATGTAAACTAAACAGACAGTTACCCCGGCAGTTCCCCACCCCCTCTCTCCCTCTGTCTACAGGCAGCCTATAAATCAGCAACAGTTTGAAAGGATGTAAAGCAGCAGGACGCCAAGGTAAAGCCCAAGTTCTATGGAAAACTTTGCTGCCAATTGAAGAAGCAGTTGGGAGCTAGCGAGTGTGTCGAGGAGAATTACGGAACCAGCTCTGCAAAGCTCTGGTGGGCGCAAGTTTTATGACTTTGCTACGGGATGCCAGGACACTCGGCTTTATGCCCATTCCCTTCCCCCCCCTCTCTCTCTCTCTTTGACAGTGTGCGCGTATTCAGTCGGGCATATGTAATTTTCATACCTTATAAAATTGCAAAAAGCGTGTAAAAGCGAGCGGAGAAAAGATTTGCTTTTATACACCCTATACTCTATAAAAATGTTTAAAAATGGGTTGCCTGGTTGCAACAGAAAGGAAGCAGGTATCTTGGATATTATAACCATTGTACAGGGTATCTGCTAATCGGGCAATCGTCAACTGGGGCATTTTTTACATGTTTTTTATTATTTTGATTTTTGTGCGAAAAAGGATTTGCTGAAAGGACAAACCGTCATGACAGATGTTTTGCCACCACTTGAGGGACGCGAGCGAGCGAGTGAGAGAGTGAGCGAGAGAGAGAGGGAGAGCAATGTAGAGCGAGCGGGAGAGAGAAAGAGAAAGAATACTACGCATTCGTCTGACTGTGCTGCCAAATTGTTTTATGTGTCCATCGATAAAGTAAATCACTTCCCTTAACATTTATTTCGTTTTTCGGTTTTTCTTCTTTTTGTTGTTGTTGCTCGGGGATTTTCCTTTTGCAAATAATTTGCTGCGTTCTTTAACAAGGGTTCGGCTCGTGTTTGACATGTTTGCCTTTTATATACGCACACACACACACTAACATACAAGCACACACATATGCATACATATGTTTATTTGTATATTATCTGTGTCCTTGGTTAATGATTGGGGAGCTTTGCGTTTGGAAAGACCAATCAATTCGCAGCGACAATTAGGCATTTGTTTTGCCAGCTTTTAGGGGTAAGTTTTGTCATTAACAGCCAAAATCCCCCTGTAACTGGGGAAAAACTGTGAATGAACCGTATAATAGCAACCGGGTAGAGTGCTAATTAAACTTTTTGTTGCTTTCAGGCAAAAGCGTTGGGTGCTTTAATCAACTTACAACTGTTAAATATTTAAAACTTATTCATGGCAAAGTTACAAAAACAAAAGCTGTTTAGAGCTTTTGACTAAAAGCATGCCAAAATGACAAACTAGTTGATACCCTGCAGACAATTTACAACCGTGTTTATACGGTAAATAGCTACGAAATGTTTAGGTCTGAAAATATCTGAATCCCTGGAAGTCTTTAAGAGGTGACGTAGTTGGAACCAACAACAAATTGTTCTTTATCTTCTTTTTTAATTCTCTAAGACAGATACGTTTAAAATACATGAATTCTACGGAAATTAGTCTATGTCATCTACAAGAAAAACCATAAAAATGGAGATGGGAGTCAATGAAAATAGTTGAGTTTGGATTAAAGCTGGTGATTTCTGCTTTTTGAACAATCAAATTATGTATGATAAAGGTTATACGTAACACAATTAAAATCCGGAATGGCAGAACTTATGAAATGCAATTTCTCATCTGTGAGCTAAACCCCACCACCTCATCCCATAAGGGACTGCGTTTAATGAAAATGAAAAGGCTGCTTGCAGCACTTGCACTCACTTAGCTATTCATAACTGACACACACAGACGCACACACTGACACACACACACTCACAAACACACCCTAGCACCGACAAATTTAAATAATTCAACGAAAGAAATTCGCTTTTAGCCAATGCCAAAAGCAGCGCTGTAAAAGGGGCGAGAGAGAGAGAGAGAGGGAGATAGAGCGAGCGCGCGCGATGTTAAGTGAGAAGCGGAAAAGCCACAAAAACCAGAAACTTGCAGTCTGTTTGAACGAGTGCATGTATATATATGTGTGTATGTGTGTTTGTATGTGTGTTTGTGTGTGTGTCGTAGGGCAGGACTTGACAAGGGCTTAAAGCAAAGGGCCGTGTGGCGGCACGGCGAAATGGAGATTGCGGCCAACTCGCGCGCGCTTTAGACACACATTAAAATTTCAATTTTAGAGATATTAAAATTTTATCAGCATAATTTGAGTGAGAGTATGCGTGTTTCTATCGCTAGATGGCGACACCAACAATATGAATATATGATGGATTCTTTGTAAAACTAGAAACATAAATAATTACCATAATTGCTATGGCTGGCAAATTTCGATAAAGTCTAGCAAATACGACATTAACAATTCTCCTAATTTACCTGCAAAATTAAATCAGATATTAAATTGTACTACTATACTATATAGTCTGGAATTTAAGTTTCTTTAGCTTGACAAGCAATTGGAAGACAACCTCTCAGGGGATCTTTCACTTTACATACAATATTGTAGCACTAATCTCTGTAAAGCACTTCTTAACTATTTGCAACTCGAAACGCTTGTTTGATCTCTTGAACTTGGCAATTAGAATGCAGAACTTGTTCATTGAAAGAAATAATAATAATTTTGACTTTAAGAAAACTGCTTTTAAAATGTTTCTCTCATATTACTTTACTTAATATAAATTATCCAACTATTACAATCTAATTACAGGAAAAGTAAACGAAGGCAGTTCTGTGTGAAAATGTTGTCGAATAAAACAGGTTTAGTTTGTCAAATTAGATATGCTGGTTTATGCGGTTGTTAACTGCCCTGCCCCTTGACATGGGCGAGGGGCGTGGGAAGCAGTGGAGCCAAATTGAGAAGTTGGTCGAGTTTTTAGCCCTCAAGAAAATAGACGGCAAAAGAAATCTGTTATGGTTAAACTTTACGCGCACTGTAAAAACTTTTCTACAAATTGCAGCGAAAAGTGCACACAATGCTTGAACAAGAAGTAGAAGAAGAAGAATAAGTAGTAAAAGAAGAAGAAGTCGAAGCAGCAGGCGAAACAGTGCGTGGCGACGCCGGCAAAAAGTATACATATATATGTACATATATAAATGTGTATATGTATGTATATTTAAGTATGAAAAATAAAAAAACTTTTAGATTTTTCTACTTTGGTCAAGGTGGGCGCTAAATTGGGGCGGGAGCGGTGCCGGTTGGGGTAAAACGGCAGTCAAGAAAACCGCAAACTTGGCAACACTTTGCCTCGCTCTCTCTCTCTATCTCTTTAGCTGTTATCTTCATAGTGCGGCTGTTGCTTTCGCTCTGTTTATTGCCTGGCGCTAAAAGCAACTGGGGACCATTTTTGGTACTAAACCCCGCACCGCGCTCCTCTCCTGTCTCTGTCCCTCTCATTGTCTGTGCATTTCTAGTCGTAATGTGGGCGTACAATTTTCAATTATACATTTTAGTGGTCGCCGCAGCTCATTGACAGTACAGAAAAAAAAATAAGGAAAATATAAAAAATACAAAAAACATACACACAGAAAAAAAAGGGTTGCCGCAATACGCAGAAATGAGAAAAGTTTTTAGTTGTGGAACTTGAACGGGAATATGTCTGTGAATTTCCGCAGCGTGTGCTAGTGTGTGTGTGTGCGTGTGTAATGTGGCTTTAGGGAACCAGCAGCTTGTCTTGTTTATAGTGCATGAGCGACGATATAGCAAACGCACACACACATATATATATTTATATATGTATGTATATACGCACATCAAGACACACTACAACTAGAAAATGTTTGAAAAGACGATGATATTTTTATCATTTCTTTTTTTGATGTTTTGATTATTTTTACTGCTTGAATTCGCGCGATTTTAGCTCATGTATGTGTTGAATGGCTTTGAGGTTAATACAAACGAGGTTAGGTTAAGGCATACGTTAATGTCGGACTAACCAAGAAACCTTAAAGAATCAATAAATAATTTATCTATATGAATTGATGCTTTACGTGATTCTAACACTTCACAATCCTTAAAAAATGAGTTCTTAGGTATGTATATATTAAAGAGCATAAGTGGAATTATAGCGTGCACAATAAGCACGTATGGAAATTACGGATAAAATATTAAATAGGAAAAATGATCCAAACAAAAAAAAAAATCTTCAAAGTATCCTTAAAACCGCATTACATACTTCTGGACGTATTTACTTGAAATCTAATCACATTTTTAAAGATCTTTTCAATAGGACTTCGAAAGTCTTAGCATTATCAGTAAAATACAAGGGTGCAAGGAATATTTAATTTGTTGGATCAGAAAGTATGTGAAAAATATAGTACGAATCTTAAGATTGAGGTATTTAAGTATTTAAAACTTACCGTGGTTTTGTTAGTTTTTTCATATGAATATCCATGTCCCGTTACTGTCGATGTTGTTGTTGCTGTTCCAATTGCTTTTAATGCCCCTACATGAGTACCTCAGAGTTGGGGGAATGTTGGGGTTCGGGGGACTAATCCAATGTTAATGCGTGCGGCAATAGCAACTCCTGAGAATTTGAGAGCTGCGCCGAATGGCGCCGTTGCTCCCGTTAACTTTACGCTTTTGTTGTTGTTGTGGTTGTTGTTGATTTTCTGTTGCTGCTGCTCTTCTTGCGGGGCGGCTAAAGCTTACGATGGCTTTTGGGCACCGCATTAGTTGCTTTTGTTGTTGTTCTTGTTGTTGTTGGCAGGTTGCTGGCGTTGTAGCTGTATTTTTTTTAGTTAACATTTAACAATTAAATTTAGGATTTTTTTTTTAAGTTTTCGTTATGCTTAATATTGCTCGTTTTGCTGTGATTGATTGAGGTTATGGTTGTATGTTTTACATTCTAGTTGTTGTTGTTTTTTGGGTATTCTGTTTGTTTTTGTCGTTTAAGCACTTGGGGCGCATAGAAAAAATTTTTGTTTTTTTTTTAATTTTAGAATTTGCACTTGATTGATTTATTTTTAATATTTTTTTTTTGTATTTTTTATTTTAAAGTAAATTTGCTAAAGTAATTGCATGGATTTTTGTTGTAAGCAAGCTGATAATTTTTATTTTAATTTTAATATTCCTAATTCTATTTCGTTGTTATAAGAAATATATGTATGTATGTATGTATATATATGTAAAATTAATATATATGTATATACGCTTTAGTTTTTTAATATTTAAAGATTTGATTGCATCGTTCGAAATAACGCACTTTTTATATACTAATTAGCCGAATTTCATTTCGTTTCGCATCTTCTACTATGTTATGCATGCATATGTGTATATATAACGGTATATATTGTATATATAACTATTGGAAGGCGTACTTGTATAGGCTTTATGAAATTTTCTGCTCATAAATGTTATGCGTTTGTTGTTATTTTATTAAAGCTAATGGCTACAAATTGTAATTATTAATTGTTATTTATTAACATTTTGTTTAACTTATGCTGGTTTTAAATTATTTATTTATTTATTATTGCTTTTTTGTTGAGGCGCTTTTAGTTTTTTCTAGGGCTGTAAAAAAAATGTATTAAATTAAGCCAAGATACAGGAAAGGTGTGCCCAAATACACAAAAGTTCGTCATACCCAATTAAAAAAAAAACACAACAACAACTATAACATCGAATGCAAGGACAATAACAAAGATCGCTCACTCACTCGATTCCTATTCAACTGCTCTCGCTCTCTCTCTCTCTTTTTTTACCACTCTCAACAGCTGTTAATAATATGAGAATCCGCTTCAGTGTTACCAACTATAAATGACAAACTCTGCAAAGAAACAACAACAAACACAAACGAGGATGTTGTTTTCCGCTAACATTGCGCTACGCTCGTTTTTCAGCTGTTGATCGCAATTGCATTTGCATGTGCAGAGTTGCCAACCACATTGTACGCAAGACGTGGCTGTGTGTTGCCAACGTCTCCGTCGCAGCAGCTGCGAACTTTTTTGAGTGCGCGGCTCGCGCTGATGGAAAAACAGCAGGTGTTAAATAAAAATCAAAAAAACGTACACACACATAATACATAATAAATGCAACAACACAGCAGATGCGCACAAGACAAGCGACAACAAAATGTAATCATTTTCTAGCTATGTATGAACATTTTATGTGCACTTATGCATACACACATATAGATATACGCTAAATTCTGTCTGTGTGTGTGTTATGTGTGAGAGCACAGAGAATTGCCTATGCTCCGTCGTTTTTTTTGTAGTATTTCATTCATTATGTTGCGACCAGTTGTTGTTGTAGGCATAGGCAGCCCAAAGGGCAACGCACGCATAACCGTTTTTTTTTTTGGCGTTTGCTTTTGTGCTTGGCGCTGCCTAACAACAACAACATTAAGTGTGCCTTGGCGGCAGTTCCGTTAAGCGCGAGCGAGAGAGCCCGCGATTGAGCGCCAAGTGCCGTTTGAAAAATTTACAAAAAAATCAGCTTTGAAGTCAATGCGCATTTCACTTTTTCTGTACCGTTTTTTCTATTTTTTTTTCGACTGCGAAAGCGAAATTTTTATTTTATGCTGTTGTGGCTGCTGCGACGGCTGATGTTGACTTCAATAATTGTTGTTGTTCCTATTGCTTTAATTAATTTGCATAACATTTGCAGGCGATTCAGATCGAAAGTCAGCGAGAGCGAGAGAGGTAATAATAAAAATATTTCGCATTTGTCTTTATGTATATGTATGTATGTTTTAATGTACGCGTGTGTTGGTCAACGGGGCGGCAGGCGACGGTGGCGCGGCGTTGCTCTACTTGCGACAACGAAGACGACGAACACGACGAGGGCAATTGTGACGCGTTGTTTTTGTTGCTTTTCGTCATAAATAATTAATAAACACAACTTACGTATTTTATTTGCTTTTGCTTTTACATTTGCATTTGCTTTTGCTTTTTTCCTATTTGCTTTGCATGAACTTTGCACTATTGCACTTGTTTAACAATTGCTTCTCACACACTTATTTTTAATAATTTTTTTTATATATTTTATTTATTTAGCATGGCGTTTTGTTCGACGAGCGCGTGTAGATGAAAAAATTCACGATTTTCGCTATTCGCTTTTACATCTTATCCGGCGCGACGACATACTGTTACTGTAAAAAAAAACTGTTAACACTGGCGCCAACGCTAACCGGGTCTGTTACGATTTGTTGCCAGAGAGCAATGTTGACTCAAATTGTGCATGTTAAGCAGCTGTTAGTTAACAGGTGGCGCTCGCGCCCTCCTAAGATTGCCTTGAGACAGCGAACGATTAAATCTGTGAGAGCCACAATATTCACATACGTTATGCACTGTTAACGAAGATCATACAGTTTACTTTGAGTTCTCGATTTTTAAAATCTATAATTACTGAATAAAAAACGCTTGAATATTTTTTATAACAACATATGTTTGCTACTTTTATTGCAGCACATTCCATTTTGTGCGCTCTTTCGCTTGCTGTTACAGTATAATTGTGAATGAATGTTTGAGAGCGGGCAGATATACAGAGAATGAGAGCGCCTGACGTTTTTTTGGCTGTAGTTTGTTGTTACTTTTGCTAGCAATTGTGTGTGTGTGTGTGAGTGTTTGGTGTGCGTGCATATCTGTGTTTGTTGTTGCTAGTATCGTTAGTGTTGCCAATGCATTGGAATTTGAAACCGTGCGAAAATCAACAACAACAATTGCTTGTCTTGTTATGCGTTTTGTTTGTTTGCTGACACTTTTCATTTATTGTTTGTTATATTGTAATTTGATGGCATGCAGCATTTTTTTATCATGTCTCTGTTGCTTGAACAAATACAATGTTGTGTTGGGCCACACATATTTATTTGTGATTTTCTGGGGACTGTAAATAACCAGCTTAAATATTTTTTATGTGTACAATGTCAAAATACTGTTCATGCTCTAACTCTTTTTTTTTTTAATTTGGTGAGTTATGCCCGCATAAATTGTAAGCCTCTAATTCTTATCATTGACCTGGTAGCTTGTAGATGAAACAGTATTATTTCACATAATAAATCACACTATTTTCTTTTAGGAATTAAATCGATCTTAATTTAATCGATTCAATGGCTGCAGTGATATTGTCAGGTTTAACATTTTGCTAAATGTTAAGGTCGAGCTAATGATATTCTCTCATATCAGCATTCAGTTATTGGCATGTCCGTTTCAAACAATTAAAATCTTATCAGAAACGAGTTCGCCATGTGTATGTGAGTCTTGTGTGTGCACGGCACAGCTAATCAAATCAAAAATAAAAAAAATGCACAAAGGTAATACCAATAAAAACAGAGAGTGGCAACAGTAATGTGTGTTGACTTTCATGTTTAAAACAAGAGTTTTTGCTTTTTGCACGTAGAAAGTAAATTAGACAAAAACAAACCAAACTCACACGCACACTCACACACATGGCCACTGAAGAGAGACTGCGAGCTAGGGAGAGTAAGCGCATAACAGCGAGAGCGGCTTGTCTGACATTTGACGTTTGTTTGTGTGCTTTGCGCATTCACAATAAGCGCGCGAATCGCGCATAGCAAATTAAAATTAAAATAAGGCAACTACAAAATTACACTTAAAATAAGGCGCACTGGAATTAAGAGCGAACGTGCAAAAACTGAGCAAATTGAGAGCGAGTGTTGGAGAAAGGTAGAGCGAGAGTACCAACCAGAGTGGTTTGGAGCGGGGAAGGGAGGGAGAGCAGGGCGACTGTTGACGAACAATTGACTTGGTCAAGCATTTGTTTATAATTATTTACATGACATTACTCACCTTTTGCTGAACTGCAACGCATTAAAGTTTGTGCGAATTAAAAAAATGTTTAAACATTATTTAACACAAATACTAATGAACACACACACACTCACAGACTGTGACGAGACGACGACGACGACGACACACACACACACAACGACGCGACATGCTGCTATTTTTTGTTGTTTCTCTTTACTCAATGTAGTGTTGTATAGCAGCAAAATTTTTTGTTGTTGTTGTGCTTTGCGCGGCTGTTGCCTTCTACACTTTTAATAAGTGTACGTTTTTATTACATTTTAATCAACAAAATATCGTACGCAAACTGCAGTCAGTCACTCACACACGCTACATCTACACATGCAGACGCACGTACTGTCACACACACACATGAGTGGGGCACGCACACACAGCAACTAGTAAATTCTGCGACACTTACGAAAAATATTTTTTTTTTGTGTGTGTGTCGCCTATGTTAAACAATTTCTATTGCTTATTCCACTGCACATTGTTTGCACACAATCGGCCAGTTGAGGCACTTGGCTGGCAATTATTGTTTAGTTTTAATTGTAATGCGTTTTGTATTAAATCGAATTAATATTAATTTTTGTTGCGTGTTTTGCTGTTGTGTGCAACGAGTTTTTTTTTGGTACTGTGTGACCGAAGTGTGCTAAAAATTCAACAGCTGTTTTCTTTGGTAAAATCTGGTCACATCAAGTCTGTTAAAAATCCCAAAAATGGTCCTACTTTGGGCCATAACTTATCGATAAGTGCCATACTTTTAATGAACAGTGCCATTTTGAGTTAATCAGATGTTACTCAGATAATGTTACTCGTGTGCTCTGTGTTCACGGTTTCTCGCAAAAATATCCTTGATTAGAAAATAGTTTCTTAATTAGAATATGTGGATAATACATTTTTAATAATACCAAACATTGTTTGTGCCCTTACTAAATTTAATTGTTTGCATACTGAGCCTAACAGTTACATTTGCTGTAACATTTAAATGTTGTCGCTTAGTTTTTTGCCACTGTTAATACGCTTTAATGTTGTCTTGTTTTGTTTTGGTCGTTTGCCACCTATTGAATAACATCAATTTGATCGCATTTTTTTAAATGTAAAAACTTAGCAAACAAAACAGTTAGTGAGGGCGACAAATGCCAAGAATATTTGTAAATAAAATCATAAAACGAAAATGCTACCGACAGTTAACATTTTAGGCAATTTGATGAGCCCCCTGGGGGCCAATTGTAGGCGCGCGCTGCACTTGAAGAGGCGCGAGTTGTACCAGGTGAGTAGTTATACCATAAACTAACGGTAATATTAATAGATTGTTCCATGCAATAGCAATGCTTTCAAATACTGGGCGTACACGAATCCGCCGACCAGGAAACGGTTCGTCGCGCCTATTTGGACCTGGTAAAGCGGGTGCATCCCGATGCGGACACGGATGAGGCGAGCAACGAGCGTTTCCAGCAAGTGGACGAGGCATTTAAAATGCTGCAGGAAAAGTTTGCTAAGAGTCGCCGCAATATCAACGAAGACGAGGAGGAGGAAATGGTGTTTGATATCAAACACACGGCGCCGCAGCATCGCCAATATTTGTCCAATGATGGCATAGGCGTGGGCACGCCCACCCAACGCCAGAAGCAACACCAACAGGTGCGTGCGATGAGAGCACAGGAGCGCGTACTGGAGCATCGCATCGAGAAGGCGGCCGCCGAGGAGGGTGCGCTAATGCGCAAAGGCGGCAGCTATTATGGCAAGCATGCGATCAAGACCAAATACGGCATTGATCGTGTCGTCGAGGATCTGATACAGGAGGCCATGTCCAAGGGCGATTTCAACAATCTTAATGGCGCCGGCAAGCCGCTGTCCAGCGCTCAGTCACAGAATCCCTATCTGGACTTCACCACGCACAAGCTAAACAAAATAATGCTGGACAATGGCTTTACGCCGGAATGGATTACGCTCAGCCGCGATATACGCGAGGCTGTCGGCAAATTAAAGCAGCAGCTGCGCACCGAGCGCAGCTACTACGGCGATTGGCCTTTGGCCACGGCCCAGGAGCAGGCAGCCTGGCAGAAATTTGCCCAGTCGCATGCGGCTGATGTGGAACAGTTGAATAAAACAATTGACAAGTATAATCTAATTGTGCCCATACTGGAGAATCAGTACTTTCGCCTGAGTCTGGACAAGCTGGCCGCGGGCATCTTCAAGGAACCGGAATTGCCGCGCAACGTGAAGCGCCAGCAGGACGCAGGCAAGATTGCGGCTGGCGCAAACAGCGAAAGGGGCTTTATGGTGAATCTCTTCTCATTCTTCCTGTAAATTTCAATAATACAATCTAAATGTTATATATAATTATAATGAACAATTGGTGATATTAGATTAGAGCTTACATCGTGATATGTAAATAAAGGAAGAACTTGATGTTGAATTTTGCGAATGTGATAAAATTAGTTAAAGAAAATATTGAAATGCAGTTAAATATAGTAAACATTTTAGAGTGAGAACTGATCAACCTGTTTGCCAATCGAATCTATGATTTATAAAAGAAAAACATTTGTCTTAAATTAAGCGGCAACAACAATTTACAAAATAATCCCAAAAGCAACTAAATTGGAAATGGCATCTGCCGTCCGAAAGTTTTCTTTAGTTTTCATAGTTTTGGGAGAAGAATATTGTATCGTCAAAATTGTAGGATTTTTTTTTAGCTTAGAATAGTTCAAACCGACTTCAAATTATTAAATATTGTGATAAACATTTTAAGAATCCTTTTACAATATTTCCAATTCTGAATATTAACAAGCTTGAGCTATAAAAACTTAATAGGAAGCTGGCAGGTCGTCATTTTTTTTAAATATATATATATATTTTTTAATTTTGTCCGATTGCTGCTATATATATATACTGTTCATATAGTATGATCGACAGCAAGATTATGGGGTTAAATTTATTTATCAATATTTACATATATGTATATTATAAAATAATCATGTCATTGATATGAAGGGCTACGAATTGAAGAGCTGTCTTAAAGGTTTGGCATGGAAATCCGTGCACACGCTAGTTCGACGTGTTGACGACGTCTTTGGCCCCGCTGGAGGCCAGAATCGCCAAGGCGCGTGGATATGCCCAGTGCTCGGCCAGGTGGATGCGCTGCGTCAGGCTATTGACATCATCGCCCTCGAGTATGGGCACGGTGGCCTGGACCAGAATGCTGCCGGTATCGACGCCCTCGTCCACGAAGTGTACGGTGCAACCGGATTCTATTTCGCCGGCCTCGAGCGCCTTGCGCTGCACATCCAGACCCGGATATTTGGGCAACAGCGATGGATGTATATTGATGAGACGTCCGCGCCAGTGGCTCACAAAAGGCGCGCTCAGCACACGCATAAACCCGGCCAGACAGACGAGATCGATGCGTGCCGCGACCAGATGACGCGTCAGTTCCGCATCGAAATCCTCACGGCTGGCAAAGTCACGATGCGAGATGACCAGCGATGGTATGCCCGCCGCGGTGGCGCGTTCCAGGCCCAGCACGCCGGCCTTATTGCTGATGACCAGCGCAATCTCGGCGTGCAACGCCTGGGCCGAGTCGCGCGACGAACCGATGAGCGCCTGCAGATTGCTGCCCGTGCCGGAGATGAGGACTGCGACGCGGCGGCGTGGCTGCGTCAACAGCTTTAGGCTGCGCGCCAGAGATGCCTCGAAGTTCTTGACCACAACCTGCGGCTTCTTGTTCTCCGTGCGTGCGATGACCTCGCCCACGACGACAGCGCGTTGTGTGTAGCGCAGCTGCTGCATCACGGCCTTAACCTGCTCCGCACTGACCACCAAGATGAGACCCAGGCCGCAGTTGTAGGTGCGCTGCAGCTCGAGCGGCGCGATATTGCCGGCCGCGGCCAGCCAGGCAAAGATCGGCGGCAATGGATACTTGTTGGCATCGAGACGCACCGTCAGATCCTTGCGCAGCACACGCGGTATATTCTCGAGCAGACCGCCGCCGGTGATGTGGGCCAGCGCCTTGATGCCATTGTCCGCCTGCGCCAGCAGCGGGCTCAGCGCCTCCACATAGATCTTGGTCGGCACCAGCAGCTCCTCGCCCAGCGTACGCCCGCTGAAGGTTGCCGGATCCGACAGGGTTAGACCCGCTCGCCTGAGCACCTTATGCACCAGACTGAATCCGTTGCTGTGCACGCCAGACGACGGCAGCCCAATGAGCATATCACCCGGCTGTATATCATTCAGTCGTGGCAATATGCCGGCTCGGTCCGCTATGCCCAGCGCAAAGCCGGCCAGATCGTAGACCTGCGGCTCATACAGCAGCGATAAGGCGGCTATGTGGACATCTGAAAAGGATTCAAGAAAGGATTGGAAGCGGTTCACTCAAGCACTTCATAAGAAGCTCAAAGCAAGTAGCTTTTACTAAATTCCAAGAGCTTAAAGCAGCTCGAAGCTCTAGACACCATTAAGATCAGATTAATAAAAAGCTTCGCCAGTTGGATATGACGAAAAGGCAGCTTGCAGACAAATTTCTTCATATTCAAAAGCTTTTGAAGCTTCTTAAAGTTGGGGTAACGTTTAATACCGATGTATTTTTTATTTTCGTTGCTTAAAAATAAGCAAAAGTTTCTTTTAATTCAGGAGCTTTTAAGCTGAAATCTGTTATATTATCTCATGCAAGTATGAAATAAGACTAAGGCAAATAATTTCGAAGGTTATTTAAGCATTTATGGTTAGATTAGGGCTAAGGGTCGAGTTCACTCGGAGGTCCATTAAGTTGCCCAATGGCGAGGAAGGGGGGAGGGAATTAGGTTTGGATGACTTTTGACCCAGGAGGTTTTACGAGAGTCCAAATGCCTCTTTGTCTCGAAGAAAGGTTGGCCGGGAAAGTCTGTCTATTTCCTCGCAGAGAAGGTCTCTCTATTATCCCTTTATCACACAGAAAATCATCATCATAAAATCAACATCCTGTTAGCGTGGTTTTAGTTGAGGAATTCGGAATGTCCGCTAAGGATTTGATTTGATTTTGTCCAGAGTGTATGTCAGATTTAAGTCTCAGTTTATTCCTTTCGCTTTGCGTGCGCTCTGTTGTCAGATGGAGAATTTCCTGTATGGTTCTGCAGATATTCCTTGATGCAGACGATTTAATGAGGTTCGAATTGGCTTGGAATTTGATTTTTGTTAGAGTGACAGACAGAGAAAGAGACCTAATACTAACTGTCGGTTAACTCTGGCATAAAGGGATCCCCTTTCAATATCTTAGACTCGTCTACTTAAGTATAATTGCAATCCCTGAATGCTTTTTTAACTTGGACTTACCCATCAAGGTGCTGTTTGCCTGGCTTGCGCCCTCTTGGACTCCGGCAGCCACCTCGGCGGCGGATAGGGCCTGCCATTTGCCACAGGCATAGTAGCTGGAGAAGCTGAATGGCTGGGCGCCGTTGCAGAGTATGTCATTGACGCACATGGCCACCAGATCGATGCCGACGGTGTCGTGGCGTCCCGTTTGCTGGGCGACCTTCAGTTTGGTGCCGACGCCGTCTGTGCCCAGGACGAGTATGGGATCCGTGTAGTGGGCGGGCAGGCGTGTTAGGCGCCGTCCGGTGTCGTTCTCAAAGCAATCCTTGTTCGCAGCGGTTAACGCTGGCAGCTGCGGCTCCACCAGCTCCATGGGCAACTGTTTGCCGCCCAAGCCGCCGAATGGCGCCGCCAACTGCAGCAGCTGCTCCTCAAAGTTGCGCACCTGGATTCGAGCGCCGTTCTCCTTGCGTGACTGCAAAACGCCCAGCACCTTGGCGTCGGGCAATACGCTGTGCCACAGCTGGCTGGCCTTGGGCAGCACCAGCAACATGCCAATGCCACAGTTGTGCCGCTCCAGCAACGCCGGCGCGCTCAGCTGCAGCTGGCCTGCCAGCCAGCCAAAGATCTGGGGCACGGGCACCGCACCAAAGTCCAGCCGCACCTCGAATCTGTCGGGCAGCAGGCGCTCCACGTCGGGCAGCAGTCCGTGTGTTACGTGTGCCACGCCCTTTATCTCACCCGCCTGCAGATGTGGCAGCAGCTGTTGCACATAGAGGCGCGTCGGTGTGCCCAGCACCTGAGCTAAACTGAGTCCATGATCGCCGCCGACGGGCGAGCGCTCCTTGAGACTGACTCCAGCCGCGGCCAGTTGAATGAGCAGCTCATTGAAGCCCGCACAGTGCAGCCCGGACGAGGGCAGACCGACAAGCAAATCTCCAGCCTGATACGAGTCAAAGCGCGGCAGCACCTGCGACTGCTCCACCAGACCCACGCAGTAGCCAGCCATGTCGTACTGACCGCGCGCATACAGCGAGGGCATCTCCGCAGTTTCGCCACCTGCAAGCGGAGGGAGGGAAATGGAAGAGGAGTATTAAATATGGGCATTAATAGGGCGAGCCTAAAGCTACGCTTGCAGCAAAAACATAAGATGATTAGAGTGACAAAATTATAGAGAAATACTATTAACTATTATCGGAAAATGCGATCACAGCTTAAATTAATCATCATCAGGGATCAGCCAGATAATTTTAAAATCTCATTTGTAAGAGCGATCGTAGCCTAAATGTGATCAGATCAATTGATCGATATCTGTCTAAATAAAATTAAATAATCCCAGTCTATAATACATTATTTTTAATTGGTTGAAAGCAAATGAAACAATCTGAAAGAACGATCAGCGATCATTCTTCTTCCATATTCCAGCTGATCCGTTTTGCCAGATGTAACTCTATATAAGCCTTTAAGCAAGGATCTAAGTGCCTTTATCTAATGATCAATTAGCGATCAGTAACCATTTTAAGCTTCTAATAAAATGATCGGTAGCCCAGTCTACTTTTAAGGATGAATCTGTAATTAGGCTCTCTTCATATAGATGGACAGATTTGGCTTGGCTTTCTTTAATTTAGAATAGCTGACAGGAGCCGATTTCATCAGCTGTTGTCCTAAAATCTATAAATAATAAAAGGAATTTCAATTAGTAAAGCGAAGACTTCGTTTTGACAGTCGAATCCTTAATTCTTCCATTAGAAACAGATCGCATTTGATTCGAGTAAGAAATTAATTCTTCTTTTCTTCCTTTAGAATTTGAAAGCGCAATTGATTAGAGTTAAAAATTACTTCCTTCTTTTCTTCCTTAATTCTTCCATTAGAAATTAATTCTTCTTTTCTTCCGTTTGACAGTCGCATCTTTAATTCTTCCATTAGAAACTGATCGCAATTGATTCCAGTTAAAAATTACTTCCTTCTTTTCTTCCTTAATTCTTCCATTAGAAACTGATCGCATTTGGTTCGAGATCGAATTAATTCTTCTTTTATACCTTAATTCTTCCATTAGAAACTGATCGCAATTGATTCCAGTTAAAAATTACTTCCCTCTTTTCTTAGCTAGCCTTGCTGATCACTTTGTTAATAACTCAGAAATGGTTCTGCTGATAGATTAACTCTCACCTAGTAGAGCGCAACGGCCATCCCGACAGGCATCGGCCATGCCCTTGACGAGTTGGGCGGCCAGGGGCACCTGCAGCTTGCCGCAGGCAATATAGTCCAGAAATGCGACCGGCTCGGCGCCCAGCTCCAGTAGCTCGTTGCAGCACATGGCAACCAGATCATAGCCAATGTGATCGTAGAGCTCATTCTGCAGAGCCAACTGTATCTTAGCGCCCACGCCCTGAATGGCCTCGGCGATCACAGGCTGCTTGTAGCTGAGATCCTTGACGCGGAACAGCCCGCCAAAGCCGCCCAGGCCGCCCATGACACCGGGTCTCTGGGTGCCACGTGACAGAGGCTTGATGCGTTGTACCAAGGCGTCGCCCGCATCGATATCCACGCCGCTGTCCTTGTAGCTGAGCGGTGCAGCCGGCGTCCTGGATAGATAGTTAAGAAGGAAGAATTAGAAAAAAGAACAACGAAGAAAAGAAAATAAAAAGGCTAAAATATAATACTATGTCAGGCATTGGAACTGATATTTCTTTATTCCCGCACAGCTTGGGTCGTAAACCTCTTAAGAATATATTTCCAACCATTTTTAAATTCTTGCAAGGCATCATTTAGCTCTAACTGAATCTTTAAATATAGCCGTCTATATTGTAGTAAAATTTACATTTTAATTGCCTTCTGTGCAATATCCGTGCGATATTGAGCTCCATCCCCGGCAAAACTGATGCTCGCCGCCAATTTGGTGGCCTGGGCAGCGGCCAGCCTCAGACTGGCGTCCAGGGCAACGGCGATGAGCACGCGTCCACCATTTGTCAGTGGCTCCTTCTGGGCATTAACGGCCAGGCCGCTGTGGAAGATCAGTTGGGTATCTGTATTTTCCTCGGGCAGACCTGGGAGGTTAGTAATAGAGAAGTTCGATAAGTTAACACTTTAAATTTATAATCAATCTTCATTTGAGGATTTAACAAATGTGTAAATTCTAGGCTCTACTCCAGCTATTTGATATTGTGGTCCGATCCGACTGGTTCCGAAATATAAACTGCCTACAACAGAAAGAGCTCAGCAGAGTTTCAAGACGATAGCTTTAAAACTGAGAGACAAGTTCGCATAGAAACAGACAGACGGACGGACGGAATACATATACTTTATGGAGTCGAAAATGTCTCCTTCTATGTGTGTCAAAATTCATGACAAAATTATAATACCCTCTTCAGGAGTTGGTAACAAATTGGGTTGGCTCATTAGAATTTCGAAAGCAAAACTTGGAAAACCAGCATCAAGAAACGATCCTAAAGGCAGGATGTCTGCAGTTTGAAAAGTAATTTGAAGTCAAATTTTTCTGAATTTCTCTACATATAATTCGTTGAATAGTTTTGTATGCACAAAGTTATATAATCACCTAATATGCGGGAGCCCTTGGTCGAGGTTTCCGGATAGCCAGCGCTGGCCATGATCACACCGACCGCACTCAAGCTGCTGCGCCATTGCAGGGTGATCTTGTCCAGCTTTCCGGTGCAGCAGGCCTGCATCACCTCATATAAATCCGACTCGAGGAGCGGAAGTATTACCTGCGTCTCGGGATCACCAAAGCGACAGTTGAACTCGAGAACGCGTGGACCATCGCGCGTCAGCATGAGGCCAGCATAGAGCACGCCCTGGTAGGCGATGCGTTCCTGGCCCAAGCCCTTGACAGCACGTTCCAGGACGGCGCGCTGCACCAGCTCCAGGGCCTGCTTGCTAATCAAGGGGCAGGGACAGTAGGCGCCCATGCCGCCAGTGTTGGGTCCGGTGTCGCCATTGCACAGACGCTTGTGATCCTGGGCGGGCAGCATGGCCTGAATTGTTTTGCCATCGGTGAAGGCCAGCACAGAGACTTCCTCGCCCTCGAGCAGCTCCTCCACGACCAGAGTGGAGCCCGCCTCACCGTACTTGAGCCGGCCAAGTATCTCGTCAACGGCCGCACAGGCCTCATCCTCATGGGTGGCCACCACGACGCCCTTGCCAGCGGCTAATCCAGCGGCCTTGACCACCAGAGCGCGGTAAGGTGCACTGCAATGTCAAAGAGGAAGCTTTTATAATTTTTATTTAGCCGTCGATTGTGCTCGAAATTTACTTGCGTATAAACTTTTTGGCCTTGTTCACGTCCGTGAAGCTCTCGTAGCGTGCCGTTGGTATGCCATGACGCAGCATAAAGTCCTTGGCCCACTTTTTGTCCGCCTCTATTTGGGCGCCCTGCTTGCCGGGCCCAAAGCAGGCAATGCCTGCCTTCTGCAGCACATCGCCCAGCCCCAAAGCCAGCGGATCTTCGGGCCCAACCACCACCAGCGAGATCAGTTTCTGCGTGCACCACTTGGCAATGGCCTGGAAAAAATCCAAATCAACACATTTTGAAATGTAAGCAAGTAAGGCAGAATGTGTCCGACTATGAGACACCCTGTAGAAGAAGTAGCCCTTAAGGTTTTTTCTTATTATTCCCCCCTGATCCTTGCTAAAAGAAATTATGTTCTTGAATAACTTCGGTGTTTATAATAATATTTGTGAAGCATAAATATGGCATAGAAATATCTACATATACAAAAAATCGCGTAGTTCTGAGCAAGCACAAATTTTGGGTTATTTGAGAATTTGAGACAATAAACAAGACATTTTCTTTTTCTAAGAATACCTAAAAAAATACGAAAAAAAAAATATCGTCTTTTAAAGAACAACAATTTCGTTGCAGTTTATAAATAGCTTTGTAAAATATATAAATACAAAAATCAATAAATTAGAGAATATAATCTAAATTATTGTATTTACTTTTAAAATTTTTAATATTTGAGTCGTGCTCAGTCAACAAAATATTTATCTTATGGCATCCGAAAAAAAGATCGTTTTTCAAAGAACAACAATTTCGTTGCATTTTTTGATTCTTTATAAAAATATCTTTACAAAATATATAAATACAAAAATCAATAAATTAAAGAATATAATCTAAATTATTGTATTTACTTTTAAAATTTTTTAAATTTGAGTCATGCTCAGTCAACAAAATATTGAAGATCTTTCTGCTGCCTTGGCATTTATTTTGTAGCCCAACTTAATGATACCCATTTTAGCTACTTTTGTGTTTGTAGTCGCGGTACAGGGTATGGGTACAATTTAAAATGTTAATTTCTTAATTCAGGGCAAGCCCAGAATAAAGCTAAAGCCAATAAATTGTAGCCGGCTTCGGCGACAACAATTTGTCGCCACCAAAAAATTCCTTCCTAATTGTTTTGCCATTAAACTGGGTGCATTGTCTCATTGGTGAATGTCGTTATTACCAAAAAAAATTAATAATAATAACAACAACAACAAGCAAGAGATTAACTGACTCAGTTAAGAGCTATGCCTGATGGAGTAACCAGATCGTAAAATCCGGGCCCTGCTCGTCCGGTTTCGGAGCGTGACTGATGCGCTGCGTCTTAGTCTGAGTTCTAATCGATTTGGCGCCAATCTCAAATTGGATTTACCCGCTCCGAACGCAAAGTGCAACTGCGTTCCAGACCATTTAACACGTTAGCACTCCACTTCATTCCATTTCCCCTTCATCCCGTCCTCCGGCCGCCCACAAAGTTCAAGAACGTTCAAATCTTGATGTCTGGCCCCAAGTCAGCTGCTAAAATGTGACGTCTTCGCATAGCCATTTAGTAGTTCCATTTATGGCAATCCGGCCAAGGTATCCATTTCCCAAACAGCGAGAAGAAATACTCTTGCTACAAGCTGCTGAGTCTCGGAATTTCTGACCACTTTCCAAATTTGGCCAAGGACGGCTTTTTGTTGTCTTTCTGTACCTGCACATGATTTACTATATTGCATGTTATATGCAAATGAGCTCCGGCTAGAACACAAAGCTCAGAGTTTTGGCCAGAAATGTGATAGATTAGTTACGCTTTGTTGGCTCGGCTTGTGAATAAGAATGGAAACAGCCGTAAGAATCGAGCTAAGCGAAATACAAAATCTGAAATGTAGAATCTTCTTAGGATAGCACTAGTTATTGAAAAATTTAAAAGATGAAGTTTTTTACAATGTTTACTATACTACAATGTTTACCATACTATAGAACCATCTATCCATTTATCATAACTCATATACCTTCGCTTTTTTTACCCACACTTTCAGTCTCTTTTTTTCCGTTCTCCTCCCTCTCACTCACTCGCTCTCTCTCTCTCTCTCCCTCTCTCTCTCTCTCTCCTTCTCTCTCTCTTTCTCTCTGTATCTCTCCCCGTTTTTCATACTTGTACTATTTTATTTTAGTCTCCCACGCTCTCTCGCCCTATCTCTCTATTTCTCTTCCAATCTCTAGCTGTGAGTCCCTCAAAACTTTAGTTAAGCCTTTAAATATATGCACATTTTTTATTGGTGTATTTTGCTATATTTAAAAAACTAATAACGTAAAGTTTGATTATTGTTTTATGTAAAATTGTTGTGTAATATAGAATACTAAAATTCTGTTTTTTTTTTTAGATTTGCGTACAGAGTATCTTCCTGTCATGCACCCTCAACTAAAACACTTGTTATGGCCAAAACTGTAAAAAGACATTTTAATTAATGAAGCAAACCATTTAAGGCATGAAATCATTTTAAATGTTGCTCAAATAACATATTGACAACACTTAATAATAGAATAATCAAGTTAAATGATTAAATGATCTGACCAATATATGTTTGGCAAAAGGAAACAGGTTAAGATCTGTTTAGCTGAATGCAATTCGTAAGCGAGCCCCGTTCAAAACCCTAGCCCAACTACTTTTACGATCAGTTCAACGTTCTCTTGAATATTCGCAGTTTCCGTGCAAAAAAAACTAAAAACAAGAAATTATGGAATGTAAGGCAATAAATGTATTCCAAAATCAGCGACAATAATATATGAATATATATCAAATAATAAGTGCTACACAACCTTCGAGCAGGGCATGCGAAACGGATGCCAATAAATGAATTAACCCGGCCCACATCTATACGAATTGCAGCGACAAACAATTTGGTAATAAAATAATAATTTAAAAAAAAAAGAAAAAAAAGGAGGATGAGAATAAGACAAATAAAATCATTTAATTTATGAGTGACGCTTGAGATGAGCTGACGAGCGGCTGGAGACGGCGACGCCGACGGCGCCGCCTTCGCTCTTGGAGCTGGGCTTCCAATACGCAGAGACAAAAATGCCAAAAAAAAACAAAAACAAAAACCCAAAAAATATAAAAAAAATTACCGCGAGCGAATTGGATATAAAAACGAAAGCATGCCAAAAGCAGCCAAACAGTCGTTGATTTAAAGCGCTAGAACGAACAACCGCGAAGTGATTCGAGATTTCCAAAAAAAAAAAAATAAATAAATAACTAAAATAATTTACATAAATAATTTAAAAATCATATACGAAAAAATGCTGTTTAATCTGCTTGTAAGATACCTCAGATACTCAGCCCAGTTGCATTTATTTTAAGCTAATCAGCCGTGTCAATCTTGTAGATTCAACTCTTGTGCGCGGCGGCTGCGATCCAGGCCAGCGTCTATATACCCGACTCGGATCGCAATACGCGCACCTTGCACAACGAGCTGGATGTGAGTCCGGATGGCAGCTATCGGTATGCCTATGAAACGTCCAATGGCATTGCGGGCGAACAGTCCGGCCTGGGAGGCATTGCGGTCCAGGGCGGCTCCAGTTACACCTCGCCCGAGGGCACGCCCATCAGCATTAGCTATGTGGCCGATGAGAAGGGTTACTATCCCGTTGGCGATCATATACCCAAGGTGCCGGATTATATACTGCGCTCGCTGGAGTACATACGCAAACATCCCTACCAAATCAAGGATTACTATACGGGCGAAATTAAGACAGTTGCCCACGATGCGGAGGCCTTCAAGGTATACGAGCGCAACATTCAGGAGCCCACAACGCCCCGCACCCGGTCCAGCACCACGCCCAAGGTGATCCGTCTGACGCATGCGCCCACAACTCAGTTGGCGAGCAGACGACGACGCTGATTGAAAGATTTGGCGGCGGCAACGGGGGGCGGGGCGCGGGCCCGACAGGGAATTGGCAACTTGCAGAGAAGCCAAACACACACACACACACAAACTGTGAATTTGATCTAAACAATTAATTAAGCGACAATAAATAGAAGTGTTAAGCCAAGCAAAATGAGTTTATAACAGAAATATGAGACAGCAAATGGAATTGTTTATGGGCGCCTCTGTTTAAGGCGCCAGTCGGGCAGACGCTAATCCACCTGCTAATAGGTAACGGAATTTATGTCGCAATTGAAATCAAGCTTTCAAATAGACTGAGAAATCAATATTAAATTGAAACAAGTGAAAAATACAACTGCAGTCACAAGCAGCCGACTGCTCAATACCCTGTTCACTCTTTAGTAATATCTGCCGCCTTTTGGATTAAAGAGTCCTACACAATAAAAATTTTTCGATTTGTGCGACTAAACATATTTAATAATTCTCTTAAAGCACTCTACTTAATGAACACATATTTATTAAAATAATAATTATATTGCTTTAATATTAGTTAGATGTCTATAAGCTTGTAATCCATCCATCGTATCAGCACAATCTCATCATCTAGATGCTTCGAACTATTTATATTTTAATATTTTGTCTAGCTGATATGAAATGATAATCAACAGACTCTGCTGGCAACAGCGCGTATAGCCTAGGTAATCATGGAAGCTATCTTTATACACGTGTATTTATATACATTATATAAATAAGACATTCTTTCCATGACAAAATAAAAGAAATGAAGAGTATTTCTTCTGCCTTATGCCCTATGCAGGAAACAGTCATAATAAGCAGCCCACCTTCTTTTTTTTCTCGATTAATGTTATTTTTATTTATTTTTTTATTTTAGATTATTACTTCGGTTTTATTTTCGACTAATGTAAATAATCCCAGACTTTATGAAGTACGCATAAAAGCCGTCTAAAAGAGTTAGCCATACATAAATTCAATTTTATCATTAGCTTCATTATTAACAAATATGAAAAAACCAAATGTAATGCACGCGGATTGAACCCACAATAATTTGTTTGCCAGGCCGACGCTCAGACACCAAAGCCACGCAGGTTAAAGATATCGCGATGACAAGACAAACATCGTCAAGTAGAATAAAATAAAAATAAAATTTCAGCGATTAGGTTTGATCAATCTGTCAATCAGTCAGTCATTCAAAATAGCAAAACCGCCGTATATGTTTTTTACTCGTAATATATAATAAATATGATTGATCTCACATACATTCATTTATTGTCAAATAAATTACTCAATTATAATTTCAGAAGCTAAATAGTATAATCAAGAGTATTTTTATATTGAATACAATTAAAACTGCATTTTAATAATTATATTAATTTTTATTCGGCACTTGGGCTTACGACAAAACGATGAATGTGCGCTTAAATGCCCCATAAAGCATAAGGGTTAATATTCACACACGCACACACACACACATACACGCGCATTCAGTTAGAGATTGCAAAGATTGGACACTGCTACGGTTTTGATTGGATTCATTTACGAGCCCCGGTTAGCATTAAAACCAAATTAACCGAGTACCATAAAAAAATGTCAAGAGCAGGCCTCAAAAGCAAAAAAGAGCAATAAAATGTTGAAAAATGCGCGGCGCAGCGCCAGCTGCAGCATCCACTGGCGAAAACATTTTCAACACTTGTCTCTGAGACAGACGGCCGCGCAATGTAACTTTAAGCCCGGCACGAAGGTTAAGTGAAGGACGCGCACAGTGTGGCTGCAGTGGATTTAAACAATTGCAACCACGAACCTCCGCAGCGTACGCTGCACTCACCTCAAAATCCTTCGGGTCCAGTGCGTCAGCGCCAACATTTTGGCACTTTGAGCCCAGCTGCGCAATGCCAAAGCTGCCGGGCAGCGCATAGATCTGCGCAACTTTCGGCGACTGTGTGAGCTTCCAACAGATGGCGTGCTCGCGTCCGCCGCTTCCGATGACCAACACGCTATGCGACATTTTTTTTTTTATTATTCGCAAATACAACAATCAAAACCTGTGCACGTTTTATTCACGAAATATTATTATATTGTTTTTTGCCGTTTGCCTCGTGCCCACGTGTTCACGTTTTGTAGAATCTGTTTGGGTTTCAGCACGCACGCACACAGAGAGCGAGTTCGAGAGAGTGAATGAGCGTAGCTTCGTTAAAACTGTTTTTCAGTTATTCTTCTTATGCCGCTTTCGTCGTTCTTTGATTAATAAACCGTACCGCACGACGCCGCGTTTTCAACTGAAACTGGATTGCATTAAATCTTTTATGTGTAGGCAAAAGTCCAAATAGTCGAGCCTAGGTAAGTCGATCCGCAGTGCCAACTGCGATGTCAGTTGGGTGTGTTATTTTTTCCACTCTCCCACTCTCCCACTCTCTCACTCTTTCTCTCTCGCACTTATATTGAACGTTGCTACCTGTTGCTGATAAGAAACTGGCTGGAAAGTCGTTGGCGTCGTCCGCTCGCTGCAATGCAGTTCGTTGATTTTGCTATTCTGGAAAAGCTGCGGAGAAATAACAAAAACACATCGATAACCTTTCGGGGCCTTAACCGCACATCCCCGTGTGGGGCTAAATGCATCAACAGCTATCAGCACGGCTTTGACGTTAATTATTCAAGTCAAGTGTTTTTTTTTACTTGTTTTTAATGTACATGCTTTATGCTTTTTTGATTATCTGTTTCCAATCATAACAAAATCGAACAAGATGTGTAAAATTTGGAGAAACTGGAAATAAAAACACACTTCAAATAAAATTCATATTTAAGCTCGTTGAAGTGAATTAACTGATCGTCATCTCAAATTTATGGCCCTATATCAGTTACGGAAATAAATACAGCCAGAGATCATCGTACTTGTTCCAAAAAAAATATTTAATTTCAATATTGATTATATATGTAAATATATATTTTTATTTGTTTTGATTTTTGTATATTTCTTATTATCATTAACTATCCTGATACAGTTACCGCGATTGCTCAATAATTAACGAATTTTTTTGTGTAGGTGATTTCTTGAAGCCTGTTTAAATAATTATCTGCTGTATTTTAAAATTATTATATTAATATGCCATATAGGATTTTCCAAACTCTTGGTCTTAAAACTGAAAACAATGAAAATGTTCGTCTTATAAAATTAGAATTTTAAATTCAACGCGTCTATTGCATTAGGTGCTCTGATTTCCGAGATTGATTTTATATATGATATAATGTAATCGGGCTTGCATGAATAAGGGCGCCTTTTAAAGCTCAGTCTGAAATTGTCCTGAAATACTTAAAAATAGCTCTACAATTACTGGTCATTCTTTAAATGCGAATTTCTTTTGTATTTGCTTAAATACTTTTACCAGATCCTAAGACTCATAGTCTCCAGAGATCTCAAAAAATGTTTAAGCCACAGTCTGTTGAGAGTGTGATCTGGACCGAAGTCTAAATACTTACTTAATCTGTAATAGGAACACGCCATTTAATATTATAAAGAAATTTTAAGCCGCTTTGACTTTTGGAAAACAGTCGATCAAGTAACATTTGCTCGATTTGTAAAATATGTATTTTTCATTCGGTTTTGCATTTGTTTGTTTTGTTATTATTATTAGTAGGCATTAAAAAATTGTATTGTTTTTGTTGTTGTTGTAAAATTTACAAGATAACTACCAAACTCCGTCATAAATTTGTTTACATAGTAGTTGCTGCAGCGTTACGATGTGCCACAAACAAAATGAATAAATATATAAAGCAAAACAATTACTTAATGCAATCTCAGAATGACAATTTTGAATGCATGCGTTCAATTGGCATGGGATAATAGAAATAAAAGAATTTTTGTTGCGTCCAGGCGCCTGTTACCGACGCATCTGAAATCCAATTGTGCCATTGGGACACGGACCACGTGGCAACCGTAAGACATTATCATTATAAGGATTTGCATATTGGGGCGGCGGTGGCGGCGCCTGATGCTGTTGCAACGACGTCGTATGCAACGACTGTTGACGCAGCAGCGCCGCAGAGACGCTACCACCGACAACTGGCGACCAACTCTGCTGAGAGTTGGGGGTTGGTGGCGCTGCCGCTGCTGCTGCTGCTGCAGCTCCGCCTGCAACATATGGAGACATCCGTTGGTTATAGTGTGGTGGCGTTTGTTGTTGCTGCTGCTGCTGTTGCTGATGCATGGAAGGTGTCTGCTGATAATAGTAGCCCATGGCTGCTTGAGTCGGCGGCGCCTGATAGTAGTTGTTATAGTTGTTGTAGATGGGCGCTGTTTGCGACATTTTTGGCGCCGAACTGGAGCGATGCATGCCAGGTGCAGCAGTCGCAACAATGCCGCTGTTGTTATTGTTGCCGCTGTTGTTGTTGTTGTTGTTAAAGTTGAAAGTTGCGGGCGGCGTAGGCACTTCAGCTTGAACTGGGGTTGATAGCACCACTAGCGTTGTCGGCGAAGCACTGCGTATTAAAGCCAGACATAGTTTAGTTTTTCGAACTTAGTTATAAGTAAAAACTAACATGCGATCGTAAGAACGCGGGTATAATATCAAAGGTATTAGAGGATAGTTTCAGTAGTATCGATAACACGAGCAGCTATCTTCGGAGCCGCGAAGCTTAAATAAAAATTGCAGATTCAATATATATTGTTTCACTCGTCCAATTGTTGGCAGATGCTGATAAGTATTAAGCTTAATAAAGAGAGTTACATTTTCAGCACAAAAAGTAAATTGTTCTTAGGAAAACTGAACTTTGCCCGATTTTTGTTTACTACAAAAGCTATATTATATTGTGAAGGGAGGCTAGTTTTCATTCAAGCAGACGGACACAGCTTTATCCTGGCTCCTAGTCTCCTTCGATTGACTAATTTATAATAAAATAGCCACTGCATGGGTATAAAGCCAGACAACATTAACGATAAACATAAAAAATCGAATGAAAGTGTTGTGTATCTGCATGAAGTGTTGCAGTATTATATAGTTATATACTAACGGCTTATCGTCCTCGGGATTCTTGGCGCTGCCCAGTATGCGCAGACGCGCCTGCGCATATTCCTGTTCCCGCTGCTGCAGCGTCTTGATGGGCTGCTTGGGTCGTATACCGTTTGTATCACGACGTTCTTCGGCTTGTGCGGGTCTGCGCAATATCTTTACCGTTTGGTTGCTAATCGGTGTGGCATAATTGGCCGCATCATACTCGCTATTAGACTTGTGCAGTACCATCATAACGGGCACTGTGCTCGATTCATCATCCAACGACGGCGCTGGCGGCGGCTTCTTGGCAATCATTATTTGCTTGGGCGCCAACGCAACGGCCGTGGCCGTCGCCATTGTGCCGCTGCCCTCCTGCAGGCTCTGTGGGCGCTGTAGCAATTTCATTTTGCTTGAGGCGGCGGCGGCGGCTGCTGCTGCTGCAGCGGGTTCAGCTGTCAAGGCGGGCTTAAACTTGCTACTGGTGTCGTCGTTGGCGGTTTGCAGTTTCGTTTGCAGCGTCATGCAAAGCTATAAGAGATTCGAGAGAGCATTTTCGACGATTTTGTTGTTGCTGTTGTTGTAATGTCATTCAATACTCACGCCTGCCTCGTCAATTTCTTCCCAGTTGTCTAGCACATCGTCACCATTGGACATTGCAAACGTTTTTTAATTTTTGGGCTGATGCGAGCACGTTGCGTGTGCGTTGCTTGTGTACAAATATATATGTATTTTTCTTTTCGCTTTTGTTGTTTTTACAAAATTTGTTGCTGCTGCTGCTGATGATGATGATGTTGTTGTTGTTGTCGATGTTGTTGTTGTTGTAGCTTCACTTTCTTCTTTTGCGCCTGCCACTGCAGATCGCACTACAACTGATACATAATTCCAGCGCACCTGTATCAGACATAAGTTCTACATATGTTTTTGCACAACTTTTTGCACAAAAGGATCGTTTTAAACAATTAAATATGCTATGCATATGCTTTGCACACGCATACGCAACAATTTCAGCTCGCTTTAGCCAGCCCTGCTTAGGCACACTCGATAGCACGATAGCCACGAAATTGGTATTGTTGGGGCGTGTGATTGATTAAATTATTGTTGTATAATTGTATTCAAAAACCATTTTAGATTGTGTTTATTGCATAGATAAATTAACTTTTTTCTTTGTTTTCATTAAAAGTTTAAATAAATATTGGATGGAAATCGCAGTGAATGTCGATTTTCGATAAACGATTTTAAGCATAGGCGATTTCGCAATTGTATTTTTTTTCAAATGTCAAACAAATTATGTTACAGTTTCAGATACTTTGACATTTTTTTGACCATTAGCTCATCCGCATACTAGGAGCCGTAGCCTTAAGACACCAAATTTATAATAGTTGCTAATGAATTCAAAATTGTCGAAAGATATCGTTTTCAAAATAAACAAATTCCTTTTCGAAAGATAATCCTCAAAGTAGATTTATTTTAAATCGCCAAACAAAGGTACATTCAATTTCCAGCATATTTAAGAACTCAATCAAAATTGTATACAAGAGTATTACGCATCATGATTTGACTCATCGTGTTCAAATAGGTAAAAATGAAGTAAGATTTGTTTTCAATTATCTGTTATCTCCACTGTTCTTCGCTAACGGAGCTACGTTATCTATTTTAAGAGGCAGTTATTTGGGCCGGTTATCAGCTGTTTATTCCAAGTCCAAGTTTCAAGCGCCGTTTTGTTTGTTTTCTCCAAACAAGCCGCCAAACCTAATTTATATTTTCTTTAAACCAAATTGCAGTAACAAATTAATTTTATGACATTTCAGAACACTGACAAATGAACAAAAAGCGTTGAACAGCAAAGATTAGTGCTCTCTGTTAATAACAGTTTAGCAAACTGTAATGTAAATTTTTGGCTGCCCATTAAGCATATGGTTTTATTTGATAAGACTGCTTGTATTGTGCCTTTGCCATGGATGTTGAACTTGCTACAGAAATTTCCAATTTTATTAGCATAAATAGGCAACAGCTCAGCCAACTGATAACATAACCCAAGCAGCCGTCATCGCACGTGCATGTATCAATTAGTAAGCATAAAAGAGTGGCTGACGATATTCTGGAATTGTTTACGTAAATACATAGTTCGTCATGGCAGCGGCAACAGCAGATCACAAAGCGAATCCCGTCAAATCGTTCATAGCTGGCGGCTTTGGAGGCATTTGCAGTGTGCTCACAGGCTATCCTTTGGACACAATTAAGGTATGTTTTCAAAATGTTTATTAAATGGTGAAAAACAAATGCTTAAAATTAGTTCACTTTCAGGTGCGGCTGCAGACAATGCCATTGCCCGCAGCTGGACAGCCGCCCAAATATAAAGGCATTATCGACTGTGCTGTTAAAACGTTCAGCACCGAAGGCGTTCGAGGCTTTTATAGAGGCATTTCAGCGCCTTTGGTCGGTGTGACGCCCATCTATGCTGTGGATTTTGCTGTCTATGCGGCGGGCAAGCGTCTCTTTCAAACGGACGAACATGTAAAGCTAACGTACACACAAATCTTCATTGCCGGCGTTGGTGCGGGCATTTGCTCAGCTCTGGTCACTGTGCCATCGGATCGTATTAAGGTGTTGCTGCAAACGCAACCGGTCACAGGCCCAGTTATGTATAGTGGCACGCTGGATACGGCCATAAAGCTGTACAGGCAGGGCGGCCTTCGTAGTCTCTTCAAAGGTACCTGCGCTTGCGTGCTGAGAGGTTAGTGCAGCATCATTTGTATCAACACATGCATTTTATGACATTGTATCCCACAGATTCACCCACTGGTGTTTATTTTGTTGTTTATGAGGGCTTACAGGATTTGGCCAGACGGCGCTCGACAACGGGACAAATAACACCGACCTCAACCATCTTTGCTGGCGGCACGGCTGGCATTGCATTTTGGTCCCTGGCTGTGCCTTTTGATGTACTTAAAAGTCGACTACAATCTGGTCAGTTAGCAAATGCTCATATATTTGTATATGCCTAACACTTATTAACGTTACTTTATTTGTCTTATGCAGCGCCCGAGGGTACATATACGCATGGCATACGCAGCGTTTTCCGAGAACTCATGGCCACAGAAGGTCCCAAGGCGCTGTACCGCGGTGTTTTGCCTATACTGATACGCGCTTTTCCTTCAACCGCGGCCGTTTTTGTCGGCGTTGAGCTAGCCAATGACGTGTTGAATTCTTAGACTAAGTTAAAAGGTTGTCGGCCAAAAAGAAGCTATTTTTTAGTGTTGTATACGTGAACATCTTATGTAATTAAATGTAAATATTTTGATAGACTACTTTTGAAATATTAAGTAGGCGCCTAATAATCAGCTGTGCCTAATGCAGCTGTTATTGCATTTGAACAGGTTGGCAGTGCTGGTTAACAGCACTTGTACATACTCTACATAAAAACAAACTCAGTTCTTTATTAAACTCCAACTGGTTAACATCTGCAAATAAATGAGCGCATTTCGTGATGCTGCCAATAACCCGTGCTACAGTGGATAACTTCTGCAGAGCGTGCTTGCAAGATTTAGGAAATTTAGAAAACACAAGGGAACTTCGACATGACTTAAAAGACGATCCGCAACTCTTACGCATTGTTGAATTAATGGCAGATGGATTACAGCCCATGAGAACGGGAATGCAGTTGGCAATGCCAACCCGTTTGTGTCATTCCTGTTACACACAAGTTGGCAGTTTTCGTAAATTTGCAGAGATGTCCATTTGTACGGGTGTCGCTCTTAATGAATTAACAGCTGAAAAGCTTGAGTTAACGGACGATGCTAAAGTTAAAATGATATGTGCTACATGCTTTAAAATTAAATCGGACCATAATGCTAATTCGATCGAAAACTCACCCAAGCTGCAGAACTTGATGCGCCTTATATTCACAGGAGCTGATAAAATACAACTAATTGATAATAAGCCGGCAGGGATCATATGTAAATATTGCTCCCAAAAATGTAAAACATTCCTGGAATTTCAAAGGATATTACAAGAAAGCCAACAATATTTTGTATCTACTATATTGTCAAACACAGACGATATACCAGAACTGGATTCCTCAATTAAAACAGATTATCCTAATATTGTGGATGAAAATCGAAATGAAAAAAGTGAAATCAATGTAAGTCATAAAGTCGCCTAACAGGCACCTGTGTGCATGCCAGGTGTAAAGTAAAAAAAAAATATGTTATTGATGATATTATTTACTTTTTTATTGTATTTTTAGTTAACCAGCACAAAAGAACAGGATCTTGCCCAGGAAAGTGATTCTGAAATGAATAACACAGTCGTAACTCTATCCAACGCAGAAAACATTTGTCCGTATTGTCAGCGCGAGTTCAAGAGGAAAACGCACTTGAAAGATCATATAAGATTGGTCCATGAAGGCCTGCGTCCATACAAATGCGACTTTTGTCAGCGCTCATTTGGATTGGCTAGAACCTTACGTATTCATATAATGGGTCACACAAAAGAGCGGCCTTTTGTATGCAAAATTTGTGAAAAATCATTTCGGCAAAAGACAGAGCTGAATCTTCATATGAATAACCATTTAGCGAGCACTCAATTTCGATGTCCGATCTGCTCGCATGACAGAGCCAGCCAAGAAGATCTGGACGCTCATATGGCTCGACACAATAACAGGGAGGGCTACCAGTGCAGCACATGTGGACGAAAATTTAAAAAGCTTTGCCATCTCAAAGAGCATGACGATGCAGTTCATCTTAAATTGCGTCCCTTTGTATGCACTCACAACAATTGCGGAAAGGCATTTGGAGCACGCAAAACACTTTACACACATCTGCGAACGCATACGGGCGAGCGTCCTTATAGTTGCAATATTTGTTATAAACCATTTTCGAGTAAGGCGAATCTTTCCCGACATTCTCGCACCCACGATGAGACGGTTGTCAAGGTAGAAGTTATTGATTAAGATCGTTGGGATACCAATCCAAAAAATTCGTTATCATAATTGTCAATCAAAATAACACGTACCAAATATTTTCGTTTTCGGCTATATTTTAATATTGGTTACAATAAAAAAAAAGCTAATTCAAATATCCCGCTGCCGTGATATGTATCCAAAAAGTAACAGTTCTTCATATACTTTCGATAGTTACGAACAAGAATGTTATCGATACTTTTTCACGGCTGAACGATTGTTTAATCGCAAAAAAGCGCGCATTGCACAAGTGAAGCCGGCATAAATTTTATATATTTTTCGCTATAAAGTGTTTTATGTGCTAAATAATAAGCTTTGATGGCACTTTGGGTAGACAAATACCGGCCCCGTGAGTTATCCAAATTGGATTATCACAAGGTGAATAAAACTTTGTCGCATATACTTCTACAAACATAACTCAATATATTGTGATTTTAGGACCAAGCGGAAAACCTGCGCAATCTTTGCAAGCAAAGTGATTTTCCTCATCTAATGTTCTATGGACCATCTGGCGCAGGCAAGAAGACACGCATAATGTGCCTGCTGCGTGAGATGTATGGTGCCGGCGTGGAGAGACTGCGCAACGAAACAATGAGCTTCACAACGCCCTCAAATCGTAAGATCGAGGTAATGACAGTTGGCAGCAATTACCATTTGGAGGTGAATCCCTCGGACGCCGGCATGTACGACCGGACTGTTGTTATAGACCTGATCAAGCAGGTGGCACAAACGCATCAAATCGACATTAATGGTCAACGGGAATTCAAAGTTATTGTAATTTCTGAAGGAGATGAACTAACCAAGGACGCTCAGCATGCGCTGCGTCGCACCATGGAAAAGTACGTAGCCACATGCCGCATAATACTGTCGGTCAACTCCACATCTCGCATCATTCCGGCCATCCGGTCGCGTTGCTTGGGCATTCGCGTGCCAGCACCCAGCGAGAACGAAATGACAGCTGTGCTTCAAAACACATGTAAACGCGAAGGTCTGGTATTGCCGCCAGAGCTGGCCAAGCGCGTGGTAGAGAAATCGGAACGTAATATGCGAAGGGCATTACTGATGCTGGAGGCATCCAAAGTCCAGCAATATCCGTTCACAGCGCAGCAGCAAATCGCCGAGCTGGACTGGCAAGTGTATCTGCGTGAGACTGCAGCTCAAATTGTGAGCGAACAAACACCCGCCAAACTGGAAAAAATACGCGATCGTTTGTATGAGTTACTTTCGCAGGGTGTGCCACCCAATCTTATCTTCCGTGGCCTCGTAGAGCAACTGGTCAACAATTGTGATATGTCAATTAAGGCAAAGACATTGGAGTACGCCACACAATACGAGCATCGCATGCAGAACGGTGCGAAACATATATTCCATTTGGAGGCTTTTGTGGCCCAATTTATGAACATCTACAAAAAGTTTCTTGCCGAACTGGTAATGACAGATGATTTCTAACATTATTATATTATACTTTTTATTACGCCCATTCAATACATGCGAAGCGCTTAACCGAAAATTTGCTGTTGCTGTCGATTTTCTCGGTCTGTTAGAATGGCTAACTTCATTTTGTCGTCTGTGGTGCGCTTCACAGTCTCAATGTATCGGGCAACTTCTTCCTCGAGCTTGACATGTGCCTGCAAATGAAAAGTGGCGAATATTGTATTTGCGTATAAAAATGACTAAAATGGAGGAGGTGACATTACCATCTCGTATTCCATGTGCTTGCTGCCATTTACTTGCAAGCCGTGCAACAGCAGATCGATGGTATTGATGGGAAACGCAAGCTGTGGATTAGTCACATTCACTGAGTGCTTAAAGTCGAAATATTCACTGCCTGCCCCCAGCATGCCGCCAATCATCTCACATGCCAAATCGGCGGCATCGAGCAAACGATTGTGCTTCACCAGCAGATGGAGCAACTCTCGAGAGTTAGCCAATTTGTAGGAATCATTCAGCCATTGTGGCACAAATGCATTCAAAGTGAGTATTCGGTTAACGACGCATTTTCGTATTGATGTTGATTCATTGAGCTCGTTGTCGACAACCAGTTTTTGCAGCAATGACCAAGCCATGTCAGCTGCACTGTTCCGATGGGCAAGGTCTGAAAAGTACCATACATTTAGATTTAGATTTAACGAATACGAAACAATAATTTCGAACTTATACCTGCTAAATCATTGTTCTGCAACCAAGCCCAAGCATCCTTAGTCTTATCCTCAGTGGTGCTAACGCATGCAGCTGCCAGACTCTCAAATATTGGCAGCACCGAGAACGCATGACCACGTGCAAGCTTCAATGCTGCCGTGTATAGGCCACAGGTGGCTAAGAGATAGGAGAGCTCTTCGGCGCCAGCCATTTCATAGGCGGCCACATCTTTGCGATGGTGGGCAAGCTCTCTTAGGGCCTCTGCGTGCAGCAGCTCCCGACGTATGTCGGTTAACTCCAGTACAATGACTTCGTTGGTTTTGCCAGTCTCCAGAGAGCGCTGCTCGATATTAGCCTGATCCGTAGCCACCTTCTCGTCGCCAATTGTCGGTTTAGCAATCCATCTATATCGTGTATCGACCAAATACAAGCAATTTATGCAAACCAGTAATGAGGAGCAGCGCTTTTGGAGCGCGTCAGGTGCATCGCTGTCCACCTGAAGGCGCATGGCCTGCTCATACATAACAGTTGCAGCTGTGGGAAACGCGAACTTTATTCGTATAAATTTCGTTAATTATTTCCAGAGAGACATTACCTTTGCGCATATTGCCTTTGTTGGCATGAAATGCATATAGAAAATTATAGACTTCGTTCTGATCGATGCTCAAGGAGCGCGCCCGAGATTCCACAATGTTCTCAAATTCCTCTTGCAGGCCATTGTAAGGCAATTGCATTAGCAGATCAAAGCGTTTGCACTGAAACAACATTATGACTAACTGACGCAGACAATCCTTGCGCCGCGATGTATCTGCGTTATAGACCAGAGCATGATAGGCCTCCTCATAGTGGCCCAGCTGCAAATGGTTGTTAAATACTATTGACTGGAACATTGGCAACTGCTGATCGTCTACATGCAGTTTGTTCATAGCTATGTGGGCCAACTGAATGATATAATCGAATGCCGAATGTTGTTCAAATAATTGAATAACTTTCAGATAATAATGTACCAAAGCCACTTTGGACTCTTCTTTTGTTGGTACAACTTTCTGTCTGCTAAGGATGCCCGAAAGCTTGGTATAGATCGGCGTGTTCTTCAGCACTTGTTCAAACAAAAGTGGTTCCTTAAGCACACTCTCTTGAACTTGCTCGAAGAGATGAATAGCTTTTTGCGGCTCGCCGCAATCTAATAGGGAAACTGCCAGCATGAAGCTACCTGAAAAGATAATCCAAAAGATTATTATATAAATATTAAATATACAAAACTCAAACAGCTATATACATACGCGAATCAGCTTTCTCGTTACACCAACCAGCGAGCAGGCGCTCATAGTCCTGAATGATAATGTGATGGCATGTGCCAAAAAGCCACTCTGGGAACACGTCATTCCAAGCCTCGGGCCAACTGTAATTAAATGTCAATTAGCAAGGTAAACAAAAGCAAATAATGCATTAAAACTTACAGCATTTGATTGATGCAACCAACCAGCTGTAGTAGAGTCTGACGCATTGACAACTGATCCACCAACGAATTGGGTTCCTTTAGCAGCATCGATAGGGCGCTAAATAACCCCTTTGATTGCAGAAACAAGCAAAGCAGCGTTGTTTGGTTATTTAAACGTATTTGGCTCGAATATGGCCTCGTATATCCACTAAAGAGCTGTGCACGCGTCAGACGCTGTATAGACACCTCACTGCAGATGGAAAAAATGTTATAAATTGAAAGCAGTTCTCTGAATTTTGCTGTGCCTTACAAATTAACTGGCGTGTTCAGCGAAATAGGTGTTTCAGAGATCCAGACAAGTGTGTAATAGGAGTGCAAGAAATTTATATTCGTCATAATAGTGTAGTCGCTCTTAGAAACATTCCCATATAGTATGTACTGCAGAATTAAAAGGTTGCGGCAAACGGCAAAGCTAAAAACACAATTAATTAGTTAATCAAAGAAGATCAAGTAGATCAAAGAATATTATACCGTATCATTGCCATTTGCTTGACCGTCTCGGCTAGAATGGAAATTCCATATTCACTGCCAAACAATGCCCCAGTTGATTGCAAAAAGCGTGTCGACTTTGATTGACCGCCTAAAAACATTTAAAGAGTAACATCTATGAAGGCGATATACAAATGAAGTCAAGCGATCGTAATATACCTGCAGAATCTGGATAAGCATCTTCGTCAACAATAGCGAGTAAATCAAGCAGCATATTAATGGCTGCATCCACAATATTGATCGATTGTAGCTTTTTCCTTATTTGCTCCACGCAGTCGGTTGATAGGTTAATGCCATCGTTATCATCAATGTTATCATCGCCCTTAGTGATTTGAACCAACAAGTTTGTAAGCACCCTATCATTCCTCTGATAAATTTTTTTATCCAACTCCAGTTTGATATCTTCACTTAACAACTTTTCCAATTGATTGATGACCTCCATTAGTTCAATAAAGCCGTGGGCCGCCACAAGATCATCTCGGCAATAGGGCGCTACAAACGCAGCTACATCTCTTGTGTTCTCCCCAACAAGCATTAGGTGTTCCAGCATTTCACACGGGCGGAGCAATGCAAACGATTGCCTTCTGATAACACAAACAGCATCCATGGCGCCCAAAACAGACAGGCCTGTCGGCTCGGAAAACTTAATGTGGTATTGCTCACAGCAGGAGTAGAAACGATCCCAGAGCCTGGTCGCAATCTCTAAATATTCATCGTCGCTGACAACGAAATCTTTCAGCTCATTTTGAATCTCATCTTCGACTGTCTGGCAGACCTGCTCCTTAAGCATGCCCATTGTCAGTTGCTTTATATCGAACTGCATGTTGACGCGTCTGAACATCTGCAAGGGAAACACAGGTTATCTTTGCTTCAGCAACATCTAAACAAGAGCTTACATAAAGTGCCTTGGCGATCACGTTTCGATCAAATCGACCCGGATGAAATATGTAGGAACAGTATGCTTCGCGTGGATCGACGCCCTGTTCCATGGTAAGACAATATCGATCCGGCGGTGGTTCCAATGCAGCAGACACCCATTTAATTGAGCTGTCGGCATCCAAGAAAATTGCCGAAACATTAAAATCTCCTTCAGCATTGCTCCACAGCGTCCAAATATGAGAGAAAGTTGCATCGAAATCTGCCAAATCCATTTGCGGAGCTGGCACTTTATGACGCACAGCTAGACCCACGGTTTTTGTGTTCATGTCGCTCAGTTTGCACACGATGCTTAGGCAAATAAATTCAGAGTCCTTTTCGTGCGACAAAAATACACAAAAATTATGATCATCGATTTTGCGCAGCAAACTATTTTGGGCTAAAAAAGATAAATTGAATGATTAATATAAATATATTTTAATTTTAGATTTAAACGAAAAAATAGAAAACTTACGGCCCTGAGCGCCTTGGGACTCTGTACAGCTATATGAGGCAACACTTTGCAAAGTGGAAACCGACCACAAGCGTAGTTCATTATTTCGATAGAGCACCAATAAAAACATCTCTCCGTCAATGCGGCTGAAAGCCATGGAAATGGCTCCCTCCAAATGTTCTCCTCGACCCCTGCAATGACATTTGTTTAATGTATTTATTTAGAGCAAAATGAACAATATGGGGACCCACGTTAAAGCGCCTTTCAAGTTTGATAGAAAACGCGGCATTAAATGAGACTCCTTCACTTCGTGCGAAATTGTGCTGCCGGTCCGACAGTTCATAATATTAAGAATGAGCTTTGAATGGTAGTCAACTGCGAAATATGCCTCTTGACTATTCTCGGACATATCGGAAGCTGCGAGGTGTGGCACACTAATAGCCATGGTTCCATCGAGCACATAAAATGTGCTGCGATCCTTCAAGTTGTTAGCGTTTGCATCATAGAAAATGGAATTCCTTTGGGAATCCGCCGGAGCAACACAGGCTGAAGATGCTTCCATCTGTAGTGGAAACACAATCCGATGCACACTACTGACGGTGACCACCAAAAGGGTGACGGTGTTTGTCTGCTCGGACAACGAGACATTTAACACTGCGGAGTCCGTAAAGCGTAGACGTAGATGGTTTTTCAGAAGCGAAATATCCAGGCTGACCTCGGAAAGTTCCACGACATCTTGATATGTGCGCCTGCGATATGTGGATAGAACAATTAGCCATATGTAAATCATGTATGTACATAGCTACCAATGTTTACCAATATATAAATCGGTTCCTGTTTTGGCCATTGGCAAGAAAATCGTAGCAATAGCTGCCTGACTTTCCAAAAGTCTTTATATCCTGCAGCGTACTTTGTGTGCCTATTTTGGTTAGACAACAATACAAGCAACATTTATCAAAATTAATGAGACACTTCTGGACGACGCTAAAAAATACACCTGGCTGTTGGTACCATCTAACGCACCTGTATTTATTTCGACTTCGATCCATTCTTCTGGGTTTATATTTTTGGGTATAACCTCTCGGTAGCTCATATTAGCTTTTGTGTTCATCTCGAATTAAAGATATAATTAAAAATATTCTAAATAACGCACATAGATACGGTCACCGGCAAAAAACACGCGCGTGTTATCGGTTGATGACGTTATCGATTCTGTTAGTGATGTTAATCAGCATCGTTGTCTGAATTAAAGTTCCAAAGAACTACTTTCTAATAAACCGAATTTCATATTGAAGCAAATGATTGTTATTTAAGCATATATATCAAACAAATATTGAGTTATTTTAAAAAACGAACAGTTTCGCGATTAAAACCAAACAAATATATATGCAATACGATTTTGATATTTTGTTTAACTTGGAACTAGTAACCGATATCATTTAAACATAGTTTACATTATGAATATGAATTCGCCGAAGAACCCACTGTTAATACAATTGAGCGAAATGTTATGAATTAGGCGCAGAAACACATGGCTACTTGTTTTTATTTAGTTGCCAAAATCAGTAATCCAAATTTATTATATTAATATATGAAAATATGACTGGAGAGGGTAGAATCACATCTACTTCATCTAATAATGAGGATGATACATTGATTTGCCTGCCTGGAGAGCGCTTGTGTCGCGTGGAGGATAACATTATAGTGGGACAAGGAACCTACGAGCAGGGAGGCTATATTTATGCCTGCAAATCTGGAATAGTACATATCGATGAGTCCACGGAAAAGGTAAGTTAGTTATATATTAATATAATTGGTTAACATCAAATAACGTATTTATCATTTCAGTGCCAAATTGTAAGTGTGCACAAACCGGGCTTTCATTTGACCATACCGGCTACTGGAGATGTCGTCACAGCACGCGTTCTTGTGACGACACCCAAATTCGCAAAGTGTGCTATATTTTGCGTTGGGAACGTTCTACTCGAGAGTAGTTACCGCGGTCTCCTGCGGAAGGAGGACGTGCGCGAAACTGAAAAAGACCGAGTGGATATTTACAAGTCATTCAAACCCGGCGATGTCATATTGGCGCGTGTTGTCAACCAGATGGAACAATCGTTTATGCTGAGCACAGCAGAAGCAGAACTCGGTGTGGTGGTTGCGTATGCCAGCGATATCCGAAAGAATCGTATTCCTATGGTGCCTATTGGCTGGGGCGAGATGCAGTGCCCGCAGACAACGATTAAGGAGCCAAGAAAGGTGGCAAAAGTACTGCCAGAAAGTTCAATCAAATTTGATAAATAAAACATAATTAAACATTATCGAAGTAAGTCTAGTATATTTATAATGTACAAGAAATATTTTAACACTATTAGCAAATTTCTATATAGAAATTATTATATAAATTTAATCTAATAACAGGCCCCATGCAAAGCCGTTTCTGTTTTTTCGTTGTGTCAGTTTGAACCCAACACATTGCGATTATTCGAGACTTTTAAAAGGTATATTTTTACAAGATCGGCCCTCATTATTCCAAGCTATCGCTAAAGTAGTCAATTGTACATTAATGAATGATTAAGATTCCGACATTTTTGAATGGTTTTGAAAAAGAATGGTAATTGTAAGTTTTATTATCAATTTTTCTCTGCTTTATCATTTTAATTTTGTAACGTCAATTAATTGAAGACTTTTTGAATTTTAAATGTGTTGATCAACTTCGATATTAGATTTTAATGTTTCTTTAATTCAAGCACTGCGCTTTGCAATCCTTCTCTTCGTCAAACATGTTTCGAGTGCCCTGGCAGCCACCATAGATGAAAGACTCGCATTGGCGAGTGTCCTTTATAAATCGCCACATTGGAAAAAATGCCCTACAGGGACCTGTTTCGCACGGCTTGTCATCACATTTTCCTGACGTTTCATATTAATCACAACAATGCTTAAACTAAAATGATTGGTTATACTTACCAGCATTGTAAGCGTCACTGGCCAGCAAGAACAGCAAAATTAATGCAAGCACCGATATGAATGTCCTCATTTTGTACAAAAACTTAAAATGCGAGCTCTGATGAAACAGTTGACTTGACATTAAACCTACTTGAAATTAAACCTGATGGCTACTTAAATTAAATGTTTTGCTTGTTAAACAAATGTAAGCTTGAATGTTTTGGGTAAATCAAGTAGTCGAAGGACATACTCATAAGAACCAGAACTTCCAATTGGCATTTAAAATTCCAATTCGAGAAATGGACTAGCTTTGATTAAAATAGCAAGGGCATCATAACTACTTGCGACTGGCAGAATCCTTGGCAACTATTTTTATGCAAGTGGAGTTTAGAAAATAGAGCATGACTTATTTGGTGCGATTAATGCACATAAACGTTTGTATGTATGTACAAATTTGACTATTTCATCTGTATACACTCGTTTGTGTGTGTGTTATCTAGTTATGCATTTGAGTGATTTTTAACTGAGAACTAAATTGTGTGAGCGCAGAGTGCACCACAGGCAAGTGATGCTAAGAGCGACAGGCAGCATCAATTACTGAGGAGAGCGCAATGTAATGGAGATAATGCACAAGCTCGCGTCTGCACATATTTACATATCTTGCGATTCTCTTTGCATACACTCATTGAGTAATAAAGAGACAGAGGAGGCTTTTGGATCAAAAGCTCTTTTTCGAAACACTTCATGAGAGATAGCAAGGTTGCAAACTCAATTGAGTATTACTCAATGAAAAATTGCAAGCACAACACCCGGCTGTCTACAGCTACTTCTGCCGTTGCCCAAAAATCAAATACAACTTCAGAACATTTCCCATATGAACCAACAACAACCATAATCAAAACAAACGACTCGACAATGAAAAAAGCACACCCCAAATTCTGTCCCTGCTATCCCTTTTTGGTTTGAAACTACAGCCTATGATCTACGCTTCTACACTCTTCTAACTCATTGTTGTGGTTTCTAAGCACTGCTATGCCTATAATTCGCAAAATAATGTCTTCTTCTTCTCCACTCGCTTTCAACTTGCAAGCAGCCCGGCAGATTTTATAATTTTTCATTTTTCGATCAGCAAGGCACCCTTTCTCAAAATAGGGTATTTTAACTATTCATTAGTTCTGTACCCAAATACCACTAACCTTCTCATATACACATTTTTATCTTATGTCTGAGAAAAATATAATTTCGTATTTAGTGTGCAACTATTAGTACAATCAATAATAATTGTTTTCTTTAAACATTCTATACCATTTCTATAAATAAGGGTATCAATGCCTCGACACGCCAAATAGTTGTTGGCATGTGTGTCTCATCTCACACACATTGGCAAAAAATATGCATGTATGTGTTTTCCAAGCCAAGGGAAAAAAAAAATTTGAGAAGATTGCAACATTCTGTTGCGCATGTGACGTCACATGCTAGGGCTTTTTGTATGCGACCGTTGCGTACAATAAAGTAATACATTATTAAATACAAACATTATTATAAAAGACCCTATTAATATATTACTTTAATGTACGTAATAAAGATAGAAATATATTCTAAGCATCACAAGAAATGAAATTCTTCAAAATGTGACGTCATAGTATATGATGTTGACGCGCCGTGTGCGTAACCCTTTGATTTAAATGGCATGGCCTGCTCGCATTTAATTTTTCTACGTACTTGCGCCAAGACTCGGCTATGCAAGAACAACACTAGAACCCATTGAGTAATAAAGAGACAGAGCTGAAGGCTTGCTCCGAGCTTTTTTTACCGTTTTGAAAATCATGAGAGGTAGATCGGGATGGTCCGCAAACGCAAAATCCAACTCAAAAATAAAGCTCATTTACTATAGGAAGCAACAACAAATCATTCGCAAAACAACAACAGTGCGCATTTGTTTTTATCGTCGTCCGTTTTGATCAAAAGTTTCTGCGCGATGATGAGGACATAGGAAACTCAGTGCAAAGAAAAGGGACAAATAATGCCACTGTGTTTGTTGCTGGTTTCTCTGTCGTTCTAACAAGGCGGCGCGTAGAAACAACAACAACACTATTTGGGTTCTAGTGTTGTTCTTGCATAGCCGAGTCTTGGCGCAAGTACGTAGAAAAATTAAATGCGAGCAGGCCATGCCATTTAAATCAAAGGGTTACGCACACGGCGCGTCAACATCATATACTATGACGTCACATTTTGAAGAATTTCATTTCTTGTGATGCTTAGAATATATTTCTATCTTTATTACGTACATTAAAGTAATATATTAATAGGGTCTTTTATAATAATGTTTGTATTTAATAATGTATTACTTTATTGTACGCAACGGTCGCATACAAAAAGCCCTAGCATGTGACGTCACATGCGCAACAGAATGTTGCAATCTTCTCAAATTTTTTTTTTCCCTTGGCTTGGAAAACACATACATGCATATTTTTTGCCAATGTGTGTGAGATGAGACACACATGCCAACAACTATTTGGCGTGTCGAGGCATTGATACCCTTATTTATAGAAATGGTATAGAATGTTTAAAGAAAACAATTATTATTGATTGTACTAATAGTTGCACACTAAATACGAAATTATATTTTTCTCAGACATAAGATAAAAATGTGTATATGAGAAGGTTAGTGGTATTTGGGTACAGAACTAATGAATAGTTAAAATACCCTATTTTGAGAAAGGGTGCCTTGCTGATCGAAAAATGAAAAATTATAAAATCTGCCGGGCTGCTTGCAAGTTGAAAGCGAGTGGAGAAGAAGAAGACATTATTTTGCGAATTATAGGCATAGCAGTGCTTAGAAACCACAACAATGAGTTAGAAGAGTGTAGAAGCGTAGATCATAGGCTGTAGTTTCAAACCAAAAAGGGATAGCAGGGACAGAATTTGGGGTGTGCTTTTTTCATTGTCGAGTCGTTTGTTTTGATTATGGTTGTTGTTGGTTCATATGGGAAATGTTCTGAAGTTGTATTTGATTTTTGGGCAACGGCAGAAGTAGCTGTAGACAGCCGGGTGTTGTGCTTGCAATTTTTCATTGAGTAATACTCAATTGAGTTTGCAACCTTGCTATCTCTCATGAAGTGTTTCGAAAAAGAGCTTTTGATCCAAAAGCCTCCTCTGTCTCTTTATTACTCAATGACTAGAACCCAAATAGTGTTGTTGTTGTTTCTACGCGCCGCCTTGTTAGAACGACAGAGAAACCAGCAACAAACACAGTGGCATTATTTGTCCCTTTTCTTTGCACTGAGTTTCCTATGTCCTCATCATCGCGCAGAAACTTTTGATCAAAACGGACGACGATAAAAACAAATGCGCACTGTTGTTGTTTTGCGAATGATTTGTTGTTGCTTCCTATAGTAAATGAGCTTTATTTTTGAGTTGGATTTTGCGTTTGCGGACCATCCCGATCTACCTCTCATGATTTTCAAAACGGTAAAAAAAGCTCGGAGCAAGCCTTCAGCTCTGTCTCTTTATTACTCAATGTCTATTTTCTAAGCTCCCAAGTACCGTATTTTTTTCCTCCGCCTTGCACAGTCGATTCTCTTTTTGTGTGAGTTTGACCCAAGCTGCCAATATAATTTGATGTTTCTCTGCGCGTTGTAGTCTTTTAAAGACTTAATAAAAGCTGGCATTTCTCGGGTATATTTTGTGCAGTTTTCAAACAGCTTACCCTCTCGGACTACTAAAGATCAGGAGTATTAATTGACGCTCAAAAAAAGATCGTTCATGCACTTAGATGGTGCCTCCAGCTGTGGTACCACGTCCTTTGGTCCCCTACATTGGCAACTCAATAGTGTACGTATATAATAGTTTATAATGAGGTTATATAATTGACATACATAAATGTTTTCCGTATATAACTGACGCTTTTATCTTTTCAGGTTAAGTAGATGCTCGGTAATGCTTTTCTTCTACGGGCTGCGATGGCGCCACATCAGGCTGTTCGCAGTGATGATGACAAGGTAAGAACATATGGCGAAGATATTGCAGTAGATATTACTCCATTACTCCACAATTTCAGGCGATCTTGGGTCTACGACTTTACCGTTTTGTCTATGTCGGGCTTTTGGTGGCTATCTGGATTGCACGTCGTCCAATGATCTCAGTCTAATTATGTGATCACAATTCCATTGTGCAGCTTGAGATGGGATTTTGGCTGCCGTGGCCAAGGACCCCTATGCTTTTGCCAGATGAAGATGAGGACACAGGCTGTGACCATCGTTGGGTATCCTTTGCCGATGACTCCATCGCTGCTACGCAAAATTCGCTGGCATTTGCAGCTAAGTGTGTCATATCTGAATTTCATTATTTTCATATAATCGAAATCAAATATCTGAATTTTAGATATAAAGGATTTTGAATTTCAATGCGCTCCGCGTCTGGATTCTTCGTTTTACCCATAATTTGTAAATGGTAATCGATGAAGATAATCCTTGCGATCCTGTAGTACAAGGCGAGGCTAAGCCGAATTTTGGCTATTTTTTAAACACATTTTTCACAAAATCTGCCATCATTTCCAAAGGATGAAACAATAGAATTGGTTAATAACGCCTCGTCGAATGATATACACGGATCAGGACAATTAATTGATGTTGAAATATATCTGTCTTTTATTATTTTGGTGCTTCCCGCTAAGGCACAGCATCGATTGGTTCCCTTTCGTAATATTTTCGCTTGGATGGCTATTTAATAGCATGCATTACTCAAACTCATTTGTTGCTCCTCATAAGTATATATTAGATACATAAAAATGTTTTTCATATATAACTGACTCTTTTATCTTTTCTAGTATGGAATTCTTGCGAGGATAAAGTTGATTCTCAGTAGTTCTTTTTTCTATGAGCGTAGAGCGGAAACGCTTTGTGACAGCTATCTTTGGCGTTGACTGCAATGGCCCCACAATAGGCTGTTCGCTGTGATATAAGGTAAGAGCTTACGTCGAAGTTCATTCAGTTCATATCAAATTTACTTCATAATTTCAGTAAATTAATCGCAAAATGGGCCATAAATGTGCCATTTCATGGACAATCTGGCCAACAGATAGTCGTCATCTCCACAACTCAGAATATACAAACAAAAGGACGAAAGTATTTTCAGCAGCTGGGAAAAGGATTTATTTGTTTATAAACAAACTATTTGTATAAATCGAACTTAACAGGTGGCCAAAGATCATCCCCATTGTCCTTGTGGTTTCCGAGGTATGACTATTCATTTTTTAAAAGGACATTAATCACAAAATTAGCTATTTTGATAGCTATTGTGCTGTCTTTTGCCCCTAAGATAGTCCTTATCCTTCAAATCCAGCATATACAATGAAAAGGACGAATGTCCTTTAATCAGCTGAGAAAAGAGAAATTTACGTGTACACAAAATTGCCTTTAATTCCGCCATATCCTTGCGGTTCCTGATCAGTCTTGTGTCAAACAACTCTTTGTGAAGAAGGCTACCAGTTTGCCAAAGGACATCAAAATCGTCCTTGTAATTTCCAAAATATCAGGGTTTTTTTATTTTAACTTCAAATCTTGCACCCTCCCCTGAAATTTGTCGGATTCTTAAATTTTTAAATACAGTTCGATGCAGATCGTCCTTACGATTCCAACACACCAAGTCCTTTGAACATCCGCCAGGATATGGCTGAACTAGAGCTATTTTTCTAAAAAGGACATTCTATTTTTAGCCGTAGCTCGGTCATATCCTTAAGGATATCGGAAGGATGTACCTTTTTGAGCTCGTCAGAAGCAGGACTACCGAATGGCATTCAAGGATTTCCATATTTCGACAAAAAATGTCACCAAAATTTTTCCTAGGGGTTTAGTCAGAAAATTGGCCAAAATCGAACATTTTCGGGCTAAATTGGCCATTTGAAGGACTATCGGGATGTCCTTTGTACAGTAGATAGTCCTCATCATCCCATTTACGAATATGCAACCCAAAGGACGAAAGTCCTTTAGACAAAAATGTTTTAAGGACAAATTTATAAACCGAAAATAGCTTATAACTCGGTCATATCCTGGCGTATCCTGGCAAATCCTGTCTCATAAAAATTGTATTGACTAGGACTACCATCTGGCCAAAGGACATCAAGATTGTCCTTGTAGTTTCCGATATATCGCGATTTTACTGTAATTTTATGATTTCGGCCAATTTTACTTGCGGCTCGCGACTGAAAAATTACCAAGTCCAGGATTCTTAGATGACCCCATAATGTTTTAATGCAGTTCGATGCAGTTAGTCTCCACGATCCTAACGCACCATATCCTTTGAAAATCTGCAAGGATATGGCTGAGTTATGGCTATTTCTTTCTTAATATACTCTTTTTTATTTTGTATGACATTTTTAATTCAGATGTGTTTTTATATTTTCAGATTAAAGGATTCAAGGCTCTACTCGATTCTAAGGATTTCCGCGAATTCAAAGACGATCTTCTTGCCAGTATCGGATTATTTGAGCCATTTTTTTTAAATTATAATTTGTCTTTTGTATATTCAGCCTAATTTGCAGCGCACAAGGAAAGCGCACAAGTAAATGTTTTTGGTACCTAGTAGACCCATATATCCTTGGCTATTCCGTACCAGAGATATAGTCCTAGTGAACCTAAAGGACCAAATTCTAGCAAAATGCGCAAGAATACGGTCCAAAAATATGTATTGTTTCTCTTTCAGCCGCCTCCACCAATATCCCCGCCCCCTTGATGGTTCCTTGTTGACTACCATATCCTTGGTTATACCATACCTTCGATATAGTCCTTGAGAACCTAAAGGATCAGATCCCTGCTAAACTTACCGTGAAATTGACCAAAAACATGTATGGTTTTTCTTTCAGCAGCCCTTTTACATGCAGCTGTTACCTAACAGCTGTCCTTACAGCACTCGTTTTACATGAGTTACTGCTTAACATAACTCATTTTAAATGAGTTACATTTTCGCCCGCTCCGACGACCTTCTGGGCATTTCTGTTCGCCTGGTATTTCAGCTGAGTTTAAGAAAAATCTCGGCAGCCAGCGGCCGCTAACGGACATATATTTAACGACCGTTGATTTTTGAATTTGTTGCAATCCCATATCCCTTGGAAGTAAAACAAACAGGAATTTGTTTAATAATTTTAAATACATTTATTTGTTGTTAAATAAAATTAACAACTTTGTTGTTCTTTACATGTGTTTTATAATTTTAACTTAAAATGGCAATATCTGGCTTAATTAACGTCCGATCCTGGATGGAGTTGCCTCGTTAGATTCGAAAAAGTCCTTAGAATCGGTTGTAGTCCTTAAATTCTTCATTCTGAAACGATAAAAACAAATTTAAATTAAAAATATCATACAAAATAAATAAGCGTTTTTTGAGGAAGAAATAGCCATAACTCAGCCATATCCTTGCATATTTTCAAAGGACATGGTGCGTTAGGATCGTGGAGACTAACTGCATCGAACTGCATTAAAACATTATGGGGTCATCTAAGAATCCTGGACTTGGTAATTTTTCAGTCGCGAGCCACAAGGAAAATTAGCCGAAATCATAAAATTACAGTAAAATCGCGATATATCGGAAACTACAAGATCAAACTTGATGTCCTTTGGCCAGAGGGTAGTCCTAGCCAATAGAATTTTTTTGACACAGGACTCGTCAGGATACGCCAGGATATGGCCGAGTTATAAACTATTTTCGATTTATAAATTTGTCCTTAAAACTTTTCTGTCTGAAGGACTTTCGTCCTTTGGGTTGCATATTCGTAAATGGGAGGATGAGGACTATTTACTGTACAAAGGACATCCCAATAGTCCTTCAAATGGCAAATTTAGCCCGAAAATTTTTGATTTTGGCCAATTTTCTGACTAAACCCCTAGGAAAAATTTTGGTGAAATTTTTGTCGAAAAATGGACATCCTTGAATGCCAATCGATAGTCCTGCTTCTGGCGAGTTCAAAAAGGTATATCCTTCCGATATCCTTAAGGATATGACCGAGCTATGGCTAAAAATAGAATGTCCTTTTTAGAAAAATAGCTCTAGTTCAGCCATTTCCTGGCGGATTTTCAAAGGACTTAGTGTGTTGGAATCGTAAGGACGAATTGCATCGAACTGCAAAATTTAAGGATCCGATAAATTTCAGGGGAGATGGAAAGAATTCAAATTTAAATAAAAAAAATCCCTGTATCTTGGAAACTACAAGGACGATTTTGATATCCTTCGGCAAACTGGTAGCCCTCTTCACTAAGAGTTGTTCGACACAAGACTCGTCAGGAACTACAAGGATATGGCGGAATTATAGGCAATTTTGTGTACACATAAACTTCTCCTTTTCTCAGCTGATTAAAGGACATTCATCTTTTTCATTGTATATGCTGGATTTGAGAGATAAGGACTATCTAATGGCCAAAGGACAGCACAATAGTTATCAAAGTAGCCAATTTTGTGATTAATGTCCTTTTACAAAATAAATAGTCATACCTCGGAAACCACAAGGACAATAGGGATGTTCCTTTTCCCAGCTGATTAAAGAACTTTCGTCCTTCTTTTTTGGAGATGACGACTATCTGTTGGTCAAAGGACATCAAGATTGCTGAGAGAACCAGCAAATTTGTTGGCCATGGATGTAGAGTCGTTTGCACAAAATATCCAACGGAGTTCCCGTGTCCTCAAATCGCCATCTAAATAATGCCGCCCTCCGCTCATAGAAAAAAGATCTACTGAGAATCTACTTTATCGTCGCAAGAATTCCATACTAGAAAAGATAAAAGCTACAGTTATATATGAAGATATTTTTATTTATTTAATATATACTTACTTATATAATTCGGCTTACCCTTGCCGATTTTCAAAGGACCTTGTACTAAAGGATCGCAAGGATTATCGATCAGCATTTAGAAATTATGGGTAATTCGAAGAAACCAGTTCTCCAGTCGCGCACCGCAACGAAAGTCAAAGTCCTTGTTATCTAAAAATCCAGATATTAAATTTCGATTATATGAAAATAATGAGACTCAGATATGACATACTTAGCTGCGAATGCCAGCGAGTTTTGAGTGCGTAGCAGCGATGGAGTCGTCGGCAAAGGATACCCAACGATGGTCACAGCCTGTGTCCTCATCTTCAGTCGGGAGATGGGCCCTTGGCCACGGCAGGCGGATATCGGATATCTCTTAAGATATTCTTGTACGACTAGTATTTTACCTACTTTTTGCAATATTTCTTAATGCTTTTCTGATTCGCATAATAAATTAATTTATGCAATTTTCTAGCAAAAATTATTGCGCCGCCAAGGATAGAATATGCTTGCGTTTTTTTTACTGCTTTTAAGAAAAAAGGACAACCCATTAGGTGAACATAAACGTATAAATAGCTCTCGTGCAGAAACGACGAATGTTAAACAGTTGTCAATTTGGTTATTTGGTGCTAAACTCAATAACAATGAAATTATGCTGCCAACGAAAATGGAATCGCGTGCTCGAACATTATAGATGGCTGCGACTAATTCGGGCCTTGTGCAAGTAAGTAGGTCCGAGGGTCAATGACTAAGTTTATGGGACGACTAGCCCGGCATAGGCACTATGCAAATACAGGTGTTACAGGTGTGCTTGCAGGACTCGCGCATTGTGTACAGGGGATGGCCAGCCAATCATTGTTTGATCAATAAGCAGCGCAACCCGTTTTGGCGATTACAGTGCCGGTTGATATTGAATTCAAAATAAATAAAACCAATATAATATTCAAATGAATCGGATGGCAGTAGACAGGGTCTTAGCTATCCAAATAGTACACGGGCGGAAAAGGCTAGAAACGGCTCATTCGCCACACAACTGCTGCGTGGGCAAGGACAACGGCGGCAGCTCAGAATGGTGCAGATATCCCAGACCGAGGAGGACATTAAAATATCCATCGAACTGAACAGGCTGGTCACGCGCAAGCCGGACGTTGTGCTGTTGCCGCAGTACTTGAAATTTAACAATCCGCCAATATTCTTTGAACGGCATCTGGCGCATGAGATTGATGAAATGGCCAGTTTCTGTCGCATTTTCAAGCATGAGGCGCGCATTGTGCTTGTCAAGAAACAGCGAGGCATCTGGCCGGAGCTCTTTCAGAAGCTGGACAAAGAGGCGCTGATGCAGAAACGCTTGGAAATCGCCGATCTAATTGTGGAGCGCAATAAGAAACGCGATGAGATGGCATTGGAGCGTTTTGAGAACAAGCGACGCGCCGAAATTACAAAGGAAGTGAAGCGCGAAGGCGACATGAAGGATCGCGTCAAAAAGTTTCAGGAAAGCTCCTGCCAAGAGGCTCTCATGGTGGGCGTGCGTAAAGAAACTCATGCCAAGCCCAATGGCCCGGCGCATAGCAACAACAACAACAAGGAACAGCTGGCAACGGACATGCGACAGCCAACTCCGGTGGTGCGGTATCAACCACCCCTGGCCATGACAGCGGTGCGGGGCAATGCACGCATCAGTGTCAGCTTCTCTAGCCAACACAAGATGAATACACCGAAGCGTGAATCCCAGGAGGGCATCCAGATGCCATTCAATATACAGGATAGATTGAATGGCAATCCGCCGACCAGGGAAAAAACTCCAATGGAGACGCTCGATGAGTGAAAATTATAAAAATAAATGGGGGATGTTAGTGTGTGTACATGTGAGTGTGTGTGTGTGTGTGTACATGTGTGAGTGTGGGTGCATCATTTCTAACTTATAAATTATTTTTGCAAAAATAAATATACATTATATGCTAACTTTTGCATTTAGTTTAAAAGAAGACTAGCCCTAAACTTAAGATTAGGAATATACTCGTTTATAATTAAATTGGAATACTTTTATTTTAAATTAGATAAAATATACAACAATTATTACATACGCATATATCCATTATATTTGTAATAAGCTTTTCAAACAAAAAAATAATACACGGCATTATGCACGAGCCAATATATATTTAGCAAAGGTTTCAGTTAAGATTATATTTTATTTAGAATATATATTCTTGCATATGTATGTAAGTTAAACGGTATATACTTTATATATTGCAATTTCATAGCGTGTGTAAAATGCTGTCGACTTTTCATTTAGTTAATGTGTTTTTTCGTTTCATTCTATATTTACAAACTTTAAATTTGCCAGTTAATTTAATCATTGTTAATAATCATTTTGTATTCGAGGTTATAAAGTGTTAAATATCGGTTTAATATCCAAAAAGCAAGTCAATAGCTACTTTATTTTATTATCATTTTCTTCTATATACGTTCATATACTGAACGATCCTTGACATGGATTCGATAGATTCGAAAACGAGTGTAGACAAGATTTAGCAATTTATATCCTTATTTGCATCTTGCATCAACGAGACGAGTATTTATTCCCTCACGAGGCTTAGGCTTAGCCATGCTACGAATATGAATACATACAAATACCTCTCCCTTTATATATATATATATAAATATATATATATGTATATGCAACTTGAAATCGTGTCTGATTTCGTTTGCGATTACATATATTAGCCATAATTACTCGTGGTATGTGTATGTATGCGTGTAAATATGTACAATTCAAATTAGATTTTGATTTAAGGTTTAGTCTGTAGTATTTAGGTATGTATGCATATTGGGAGATACTCTTATAAAGTATGGTAAATAAAAGCTTTGGCGCTTTGTAGTAATCCAACTGCTGGGTGCTTACATCCTGCATCAATATTCTTTGGAATTACTTTTTCTTTTTGTTTTTTGCATTTTTATCCGGTTTAACCGAAGCAATCAGGGATCAAGCAGAGGTCTCATTGGGTTCCATCCATCCCTCGCTGTCATCCTCGCTATCCGAATCTTCTGACTCGGATAGCTCAATGGCCACTCGCCTGGCCAAAATCGAGGCTACATCCAGCATTGCCGTATTGCGTTCAATTTCCTTCAGCTCGGACTTTTCTACCTTGCGTAGTATGATGCCTAAAATATCAAAACAGAAATGACATTTGGAAGGGGTGTTTCAAAAGGATCCGCGTCGTATACTCACCATCTCGAATGGCTTTCATCAAATCGTTGCGTGGATCATGGAATGGCGCCTGCATCTTTTTGGCACTCACAATGTGGGAGCCACCGTTTGGCTGGCATAGCTGCAGCTCTCCATTGGCCAGCGATTTGGGCAGAATTTGGTGTGGATGCTGCTGCATTTGCACGCCGCCCATTCCACTCTCGTCCACTGGTGGTGGCGGTGGTGGCGGCGGTGGCGCTACATTGGGTGGCGACATTTTTGGTGAGTGCTGAAGAGCAAAACAAAAAATAAAAGAATTATTATATATAGAAGATATAGTGTGCATTAACAAGAATCTACCTGATCGGGCACTGGCGGTGGTGGCGGCAAATCGCTGAGCGAGTTCATCTGATTGCTATTCGAGATGCCCATGCTATTGAAGGTATTGCTCAGCTGCGCCATAACCATGTCATTAGCGTTCTGGGCACTGTTGCTGGGCGCCATCTGCGGAGAGCCAGCTCGCGATGTGCTGTTGGTGCGGCCCAGCAGCTTGGCCGCCATGTGACCGCTGGCCATGCCGTTCATGGCCGACAACGGCGACACCGCATCCGGCACTGGTGGCGGCGGTGGCAACGCGTCCCGACTCGTCGACATGCTGCGGCCGCGTGTGGGCGTATTTGCGTTCGATGCTGTGGGCGTGCCACCGCCACTGCCATTAGATGGGGGCGCTGGTGGCGGCTGCGATGGACGCGGCTTGCTACGCGACGGTGTGCCCGGTCCATAAATCTGTTCCGGCGACATTGGGCCCTGTCCGCTCTGCCCGTAGATCGCATGCGACTGATGGTAGAGCGTGCCGTCGTACAGCTGCTGCTGTTGCTGCTGCAGATGCATATGCGAGCTGCCCGAGATGCCGTTGGTGCCGTACGCAGCTGCATACTGATTGGCCGCTGCCTGCGGTGTGAGTGGCTCGTAGCCGCTGCCGTCGATCTGCTCTGACTGGTAGCTGCGCCGCAGCTCAATTGAGTTTGGCCGCAGTGGGCGTGTGTCGTAAATGCCCATATCTGAAAAATGTCCCAAAGGAATCATTAATACAGTCATTGGCTATTGCATGAAACTTAATATATCACAAAATTAGAAACTCCAATTAAAGAAAACAAGAAAGATTAAGGATTCGCACAAAAATGCAAAACAGGAAACAAAATTATTGCAAGCAAAATCTGTAGTCTTGTGAGGCTGAGAATAAAATGCAATAAATAAATAAAATTATTTTGAATGATTATCGCACAGTCACCTAAAGTGCGTCACAGAGTACAACTAGAATTAGAGCAAGGCTGGGAATTGCTGGGAATTGGTTTAAGCTTTCAATCTTAAGACTTAGGATGGATGCCCAAGAAGACAAAGTTCGAATATATAAAATGATTCCTCTAGATGTAATTTAACTGTGGGGCAATTGTTGCCAGTTCTATTTAATAGCTAAAATTTAGATCGTTGAAGTTTATATCCTATAACAGATCGATTTATCTGCAATTATACCTATGGTCGCTGTATTCTTTTAAGAGCAATTCCGAACCCTGTTTGGAAGTCTTGGAGAGGTAAAATAAAACTAAAACGATTAACAAAGATAGGCGATCTTCTATTAGCAGCTATATGTCCATCTGGTAGGTGGGAGGAAAGTAGGAATATGTTTAAGTCAACTTTGTGTAGGAAGGATCAGAGCAAATACTTAAACTTAATACTAACAGTGGCATTGCTATTGGATACTACAGCGTGTGTATGTAAAGTGGCTTATTTATCTTAAAAATGTCAATTGTTTGCCAATTGGTGTTGTTCTTACTCATCTATTATTAAGTAATCATCACAAATTACTTATTAACAGTAGTACAATTAATTTATGATTATTTTTCTGTTGCTTTGGGATATGCATCCTGAATGAAATTATAAATGTTCACATTATGGTGCTTTATGTTGTTGTTATTCATCATCTGAACCTAAATCATAATGTTTCGACAGAGTGATTAGTAGTACACATGGAATGTATACAAAATATATGGTATATAAGTACATATAGGGGGACTATATATATAAAGTGGCAAGTGACAGTAGGTACGATAGAAGTAGATGAAGGAACATTTATATATACAAACACAATTGAGTGTGTGTTGTATTAAATCTTTTTGTTTATCTGACCTGTAATAGCGATAGCCGTTTGCTTTGTGAGATTACAGTTATTCTCCAAATGTGAGAGCATATTATAGGGCTTAACAGAATCTGGAAATGAGATGATCATGCGGTGTTCGTTTAAGCTACTTAAAATACGAATATGTTTACACAAACTATAGTTAGAGCAACAAATGAAACAAAAACGTAATAATAATCGATCTACCTATGGATCGATGCACTTGGGGCTCTCAACAGGGTTCTTAATTATGATAAGGTTTCGCTCTTGTTTCGAGAACTCCCATTTGTTAGGTAAGTTAATTATCAGTAATTTAGAACAGTTACAACATTTTAATTAAGCTTTTGCGATTTATATTTGCGCAGTATTAACATTTGGACTTTTGGCCAGCTAGACAGAGCTGCCAAATATGAGAGCTTCAGTTACCCTAAGCCCCAAATTGAATTTCATTACCCAATTAGAATTTTTAGCAGCTGATGCACTTACATTTTGATTAACAGCTGTAAGTAAATAGGTCTCATTAACATTCGCTTTCTCTGCTAATACACTGTTAGTGTGTATATTAACACTAACAGCTTTACTTTAACAGTTTTTACATTAGTCGATCAATGGTAATAGAAAATGGCAATTTTAATAATGAATCTAGGTACATGAAGTGATCAGAAGAATAACAATGTACTCTGTTGAAGGGCATATGTATATAGAAATGTACAAATGAATGAATCATATCGATTGGCGAGCAAGCGCTTTGCAAGCTAGTAGCAAGCGTTTGCAGGTAATTCAAAAAACATGATTATCTTTGGGTACATACAATTTGGATTAACATTTTGTGAATATTAAAACCAAAACGAAAGCCGCGATATGCGCAGTCGATGACGCTTTGAGCTGCGGGGCATTGATGTACCGTACCTACGTCTTGAACATCACCGTTATTTGTCAGCTGTTGTTGTATAAGCCTTCGACGTGCCAGAGTTCCCAGCTGAAAATCGCTGTCAGCATTTACAGTTTGGATTTCGATTAGCTGGGCTAAAGTTGCATACAGTAATTGGGCGTTAATCATTATGAATGTGGGTATTATTAGAGAAATTACGTAAATACGTATTGTTCAGAACCGGTTTGTTTAAAATGATATTGTACGCAGCTATAGTAATTTCCCTATCTTGCTAAAGACCTGTAAATTAACTAACAGTGAATTTAACAGCTGTATTGCATATTATTAACATGTTTGGTGTATGTTATTTAATCACCACTTTTTTACTATGTTAAGTTTGGTTTGATTGTAGAGTTATTTATCTAACGCTACATTTAAAATCGCTGAAGTCGAAGTAGAATAAAATTCTTACTCTAGAATAGACATTCCTATTAAAAAGTTTTGCCTTGGCAGGAGGTCTACGCCTAATATACTTGGCATATTTTTACATTTATTCTTAAGCACTATTATTATTGAAAAAGCGTCTACTCACTGCCATATCCGGCCTCTTCATTGGGCATTGCGTTGGGCGTACGATAGATAACATTGTTTGGCATCAGGGTTTCGCCGTGACCCAACGCGATTTGTCGCTGCTTCTCGCGTGTGTTGTGCGGCGTACGGACGCGTTTCTTGTGCCGATTGTTTGGACCACCGCCGGCGCCCTCTTGCCGTGGTCGATGCATCTTTTTGCCTTTGTCGTGCATCACGCGCTCCGTATCCTTTAGCATCTCTTGTCGCCACAGCTCGAAGAAGTAGTTGGGATCCGTGTAGAATTTGAGTCCATCCTTGCCATCATCGCGATATACATTGAGCTTGTCCAGTGGCGGCGGTTTGTCGCACAGTGCATACGTCTCCAGCATAGGGGCGGGCATCGTGGAACGCGAGAAGATCTGCTGATCGAATATCTTGGCCGATTTGAACGCCTTTTTGCGAGTTATATCGGTTAGTGGTACTTCCTCCACGGTGCTATCCAGCTGGGTAACCTTTATCGCCAGCCGATCAATGCGCGCCTGCAGTGAATTGGCCCGATCCCCAATGTTGCCCACATCTCGCGCCAACTCGCCAAAGACGTCCTCAGCATGCTTAGATAGCGACGACAATTGCCGTATTATATTTGTCAGCGTCGTGTTTGTCACAGTCTCCAATTCCACAGACTGCAGCTCATCCTGCTGGTAAACGGATCGAGCTACATGTACGGGCTCTATGGAACGCTTGGGGAGCGGCATATTTTTGTGTTTGATCCGCCAAAGTTCTCCAACTAAGCAGCTGTTATTCGTTAATGCGTTTTCATTGACTGCAAAAAAGATAAAAGGAAATTTTTAGAGAAATCTGATTTGAACACGAAAACTTCGTGTTGGTAACTTTAATTTCGTGGCCACGTGGGAAAAGTAATATACAATTTCAGCCTCACAATTTAAATTAAATAAAAGAGCAATTTTATCTTGAATTTAAAACTTGTGTTAAAAAATAAATAAAAAACAAATGCAAAGCTCGTGCGTATCGTGCAGTTTTTAGCAGTGCGTGTTTATCCGAATTGTGGCTCGTGTTTGTATTGGCAAATTCTTTTTAGTTCCCGCTAAGTCTGCGACAGCAGTCGCTTACAGCTGAATAGCCCACTTTATTGATGTTAATGTTAAGACAAGAAATGCAATCCGTGCTTTAAGCACGCAATTTCGTTTCGCCCCATAGCTTTAACCAAGTATTTTAACTTCTAATATTCTCCTCTCTCTCGCATTCTAAGAGTATATTTTGCGTTGTGGGGCACAACCTTAATTTCCAATTTCCAATTTTTTCCTTAATACATTTTAAAAACTCTTATAGGAAATCAACCGGAAATTGAGTTTTTTTAAATGAAAAATACTTTAAGGGTGTTTAATCTTCAACACTTTCAAGATAACACAGTTGTTTCTTAGTTTTAAATACATTTGTGTAAAAGTAGGTATAAACTATTAGGAAAGTCATACATATTTCTCTACACCAAATGGTTTAAGACCGGGCCTAGGTATTTTGCACGAGTCAATTCACCCTCTCGGTGTGTGTGAGAGAATTTTAAAGTGTATTCACTTGTAAATCGCTTGCTAAAAGTCAGTCGTCTGTGGGCCTGGACCACACCCACGAGATATGAACCAAAATTGTGATAAGCATAGTAAGATAACTACCCTCACCCTCTATAATAGAGTATAATAATCGCGAACCACTCGACTGCTTCTTAGTTGCTCTTATCATTCGTCATTGCCACCAAAAAAAAGTTGTTGCTTTAATGCCAACTGGAGCCCCAGTTGTATATATGCATGTGTGTGAGTGTGCAAATGCATGTACATGCATAGAAACGTAGTTGTCTAATGAAGGCTACCCACAATACAACGTACAATATGTACATTTCGCTTGAAATTCGCTCACAAAAAACAAACACATACGCACAAACTTGTATATTACTTTCAAAATTATCAATTTCCTTTGCACAGTGGCGAGTTGTTAAACTAGATAGCCAAAAATTTCATTTGGTCTCCGTCACCCCCTCGCAACTCACCTCACGTCACGCACACTTTTCACACACTACACAATAATATCTATTTGCGCCTTATGATAACATATACTTAAATTTAGTTTATTGTAATTTGTGAAAGTTAATTGCTATACAATTTACACGAAATATGTATATTTTTGCTCCTCTTTTTTTTTGTGAATTTTTGGATTTCCACACCTTTATTGTAGTGGTGCACAATTGCATTAACACTGGAGTTATCGATGTGCAATCGAATAGATGAGATTTCAAGTTGGAATTTCTGAGTTGCTTTCGACAAATATTTTCAATAGTAATTTTCTTATAAAAAAAATCTCTTAAGAAACTAAGTTAATTAATTATAGCTTGATATGCAAGAACTACAGATGCGTATAATTTTTAGATGGTAATGGCGTTTGTCACTTTCACAAATCACATAATTATCGATAACATATCGCATTAATGAACAACTAGAACTAACGACCCTGTTTCATTGCATTCTGAAGACGTAAGGTTTTCACATATTCCTTATTAATTTTGCGGCTGCATAACATTAAATATATATATTGTTTTATAGATTTCAATACAATGGCGAGCGTAGCTTCAAAAGGATCTGGTCTCATAAACAGTAAGATTCTTTCTCATCATCAATTACGGAATATCTAAGAGATTAATTTTGGAAATTATGTAATGATTTACTTTAACAGGGCTGCTTGTGCAAGCAAGACCTCAGTTGGATGTTTTCTTAAAATACGCAAAAGTGGAGTTAACTCCCCCAACACCAGCCGATATTCCAGCTATTCGCCAAAGTATTGGCAATATCGTCAAGAGTGCAAAGACCGGATCCTACAAAAACCTATCGGTTAAGGAGGCATGGCTCAACACACTTGTCACCGCAGAGGTTATCTTCTGGTTCTACGTTGGCGAGTGCATTGGCAAGCGTCATATTGTTGGCTATAACGTTTAAAATTACAGTTACGAAAAATTAGCGAATGACAAATGAATTGGCATCACTAACGATTATGTATGTAAACGAATAAAAGTTTCAAATATAAATGTAATAAATAATATAGATATTAATTCGTGAGTGGATATGCAAAAATGCTTTAAGGACAAATTATTGCGGAGCTTGATCGAAAAAACGATACAACTATGTGAACATGAAGCACAATTCAATATGGACTAATTTAAGATGTAGGCTTTAATCTCATCTCTAAACTTGCCGACAATAGAATATCAACAATAGACCAGAGATTGGTACTATTTTTCGCATAATTATTGCTGTTTATTTAAATTATCTTGAAGAACGAAATTGTTTACAGCTATACTTCTGATCGCAGAAGGATCAAAACAGACAAGCAAAGCTCTATATCGCCGCAGCTTGTCATCCTGATCAATCGTACTTATAACTATTTTTGAGCCGCAGGATTTACGTTCAATGCGTTCGTGACGATATTTTAATATAGAAAGTTAGCATTAATTTTGCATTGAATATTATCTAAACATATTAGCAAAATTAAACACGGACTTACGTAGTGCAAGTCTTATTTAAATAAACAAAGGAATTACATTCAGATGTGTAGAGCATAAAATGAGTTTCTCCACTCAAAACTTTTTGAAAAATAAGAACTTAAACATATATGATCCCTCAAAATATTATAAAAGTTGATCTTAAAGATAATAGAATTTTTTCTCAAGTGCACATTGAGGGATGGCGTGCAAGTGAGTTCCAACGAGCGTAGCAAGTTTGTTAGCATATTGACAAACGGCTGGCACTCGCGTGGTTCCTGACCAGTTGTAATACAAATGGCACATTTTGTAGGTTAGCTTTTGTATCTGATCGGGGCTTAAGCGTATGTTACTATAAAGTACATTATAGCTGGTGGGTGAAACTGTGCCCTGACGTACCGTCTGCGACACAAGGTAAAAATCGTAGCGTTCAGGCAACGTAACAACATCATCAACGACAGTTCCTGGCGGAGGGTTTCGATTATTGCCAAAAAAGAAACGTGTGTTCGAAGATTTGGTGACTACAATGTAGGCGAGCATCGGTGCGGCAGTGGCCGACACACGCTTATATTCAGCATCCAGTTTTTCGACAATATCCTTGACCTCGTACTCAAACAACTGTTTTAACGAGCCCGAGCTAACGCCATCACGGTAAAATATGATACGAGTCGGCAACTTTTTATGCTCGCGTTCATATTGCCTTAAAGCTTTCAAGATCATTGGCCACAGATTATTGGCCAAAACATCATAGGCGCTGCACTCAGCGACGGTACTGAAGAATGTTGAATTCTGTTGCAGATCCATTGAGGCCACCAATGCTCCGTAAGCCTTGGAGCGGTTTCGAGAGCATTTAGCTATATCAAACCCAATGGTCATTAGACCAGAGAGAGGCAGCTCGATCATCCACGGTGTATAGCCCAGTTTGCAATTGATTTGTATTGCAATTTTTGTAGCTACGCTCAAGCCGTTTCTATTGGCATTCGTGGTAACGACTTGGGTAGGAATAGCCCTATCCACATATCCTCTCTTCTTAATCGCAGCGTACCTAAATGATAATTTAAATTGTTTAATTTAATTCGGAATTGAAGTTTAAATGTAACTTGTTATTTCCTTTTACCTTTCTGGATTATTCTTTGAAAAGAAACAGAGAATCAGTTTGGGATCACTGCGAGCGCAGTCGTCCAGGGCTTGAATATACGTGCTTGTACGATCATCGCTAATCCAAGATCTTAAAATAAATAAAATTTGCTGAAAATATAGTATCACAGGCATTTCTGGTTGAATAGGTACAAACAGGTTACAGACTACACCCGTCTTCCTATAAGTATATCAACTGCTGAACTTACTCGCGAGGTCTTTGGACATTAAAACCCATTCCCCTTGCGGCACGGTTCAGATTCTCGAGAAGTTGCCGCAAATCGCGCATATTTCTTTCCGGAGCAATAACTGCCCACCGATCGAGACCCTCTCTTGGGGTGGTCAGCATCTGCTGATCCCGAAAATATCGCGTCCAGTCTGCATTATCTCCGGCAGAAACGCTATTTAATAGCGAAAATTGTTTTATAAAATGCCAGAGCTGTAGATAAATTGTAATTCTAATACATACCGACTTCTATTATTGAACACGATTTTTTGGGGTGCAATTACGCGACCTTTAACTTCTATGAGTTGGTCCTCTAATTGCATGTTCCAATCTCTTAACACCTTAACACTATCCGCGGTTGTCTGCAATCGCCGGTTGAATGTCTGTAAACGTTCGATTCGTCTGCCTGGATTCATGCGTGTATGATTCGCTAATGCACGCATGAAACTGAAACGATTTAAAATTAAAATTGGATTTGGTCGGTATTAGGCAAATGATAATTACTCCATTTTTTTGCGCATATCATCGGTCAGTCCAGTAACACGGCACAGTTCAGGAATAAGCAGCACAATGTCATTGCCTTTGTTATTTTGGGCTTTGTCTCTATTTTTTGATAAGATCAGTGGTTGACCGGGGTCTTTTATGCGAATATTGTATTTCTAATAAACAGAATATTAGAAATTTTAGGATTTCAATTGAAAAATTGTAAATCTAGTAGCGATACAAACTTACCGTCAGATAATATTCAACAAAAGTAGTATCTTTTCCTTTGCAGTTGAATGTGGAAAGTGGGGATTGTGAAAAGTCCAACTCATTAATACGATAAGTTTTGTTATTGTAGTCCGTGAGTACAACTAAGCCCAATGTGTTAAGACGACATTGTTCTTTATAGCGATCGGAATGGGTAGTCCTTTTTAGTATGTCATAAATTGTTTCCGAGCGCATCACCTTGTGTGTGATTTCGGCGCAAACTAATATATCCGATTCGTGCTGACGGATTGACGTCTCGTAGCCTGGCCAAAGCTCCACTTCAAACAGTTTTATCTTAAAACGCATTAGTTTAGTTCGATTAACCGAAACAATTCAATATCCATTATACATTACCCGTGCGTGCGGATCAAAAAGATTACGTCCGACCTGCTCCAGATTAAGACCCTTCATTGAGCGACGCAAAATTAAATTCAACACCTGAAGAAAGCGCGGCTCGGCTGCCGATATATAGCCCACAAACTTTATGGTAATTGTGTAATTGACGCCTTGCTTTGAGGTCGCCTGCAGCACAGTTACATCCTGTTCAAATTTCTTGGTCGTAAACAGCTGTGCGCCATCAAAAAGGTAGCCGGTGCCCAAGATTCTGGCATGCTCTGACAATATTCCACATCGCACGCGCACCGCTTCGACCTCAGGCGCAAAATCCACGTGATAGTGGACAATGCGCCATTGCGGTTTGGTTTTTAAACGATAAAAGTTTGACATCAATTTAATTTCCGTACCATCCTGTCCCCGCTTAGTCACGATATCCGCCGGTCTTGAATTAACAATTTCATACCGATCAACTCGCCGGCGATCAGTATGGGGACCACTGGCCCCGCCGCCATGAGTTGATGGAGCACTTGCACCAGACACTGATGGGACTTCTGCGGCGCGAGATGTTGAGCCGCCAATGCCACGGGATGTAGAGGCTCCATGGGACAATGAAGGTCTGTATGCGCTCGAAGCTTCCGACCTATCTCTATTATGGGAACCATCATCACGGAAAACTTTTGCACGCTGTTTACAAATTGGAAAAATAATAATACAAATTAAAAGTAAAGCTAAGGAAATAAATTCAGCTTATAATGAATAATTAAATGCAGACATTTGTAATATATTTTTATATACAAATCTGATATTGATAATATTTTGCGTATTGATGTAATAGATGTCGTAATTAGTAACATGTTGAGAAAAGTTTTTTTTTGGCAAAATAAATTTAAAAAAAAAAACTTAACTTAGTTACATATACACTTAAGTGATTCGGACCGTTTCTCTAGGCGACGTCCTGATCAAAACATATACTTTAAAGGTACGTCCTACCCGTGTACACGACTAAACTTAAGCACATTTAGCACGAGCATAAAACAAAATTCAGAAACATAAATCGACATTTGTAAGCCTTACTTAAAGTAATGAGCCTTGCATAGAATATATATATATATATCATTATATAAACAAAAAGAAGATATTTTCGAGTGTATGGATCAGAATTATTGTCATAATTTGAATGCATGTGCATTTTATCCACTCATCTTGTGAAAAGGTAAGAATTTCTTAATTCTACTAGGTTATACCAAAGACAATATAAACACTAAGATAAGTAACGCCCATTCATTTAAATGTGTTGCAAAATTTCTGGCCTGACTTCTCATCTGGCTTTTCCCACTTCATACAACATGCCGGCCGACTGGCTGTTTACTTTCGAAAAACCAGACGAACAAATGCCGAAGTCGCGGCTTGCTGATCCATGGTACTTTGCGTCGCTTTGTTTTCGAAGTACATTGAGCGAAACCTGAGTACACAACATGTGTCAACACAAATTTGGTAAAGGTCATGAAGAGTGCTAGAAAACTAAGAAAATGTATTTCTTAGTCAGAGGAGTGAATAACGATACATTCAAATATGCTGTTATGTATGTATATTAACACACATACAAACATAATTTGCTTGCACGGCTCTCATAGAGCCGAAGCTGAAGTACATTCTATTTTTAGCTTATTCGCTCTTTCAGCTGTGACAGCGAATGTTACTGATTTCGTTTTTGTTCTCAATTTTCAAAAAATCAAGCCGCATAGTAGCATTTAGTTGCATGGCGTTAGCTCAGTATATTTTTTATTGATAGTCTGGCAACTCCTTTTATTCTTGTGTTCCAGCACTAAGAAAATCGATATTTCAACAAAGCGAAATATCAAAATCGTTTATTTCAAATAATTGGAGCACGATAATAATGTGTATACTATTTATACATACGCCACTTTTTGCAAACAAGAATATACATGTCGTATGCACAATTTTTACAGTTATAGTTACAGTTACAATGACGTGATGTATTCATGAATCTATCTATCTATGCATGTATTGTAGTTGGTACGCTCACTTGAGACGTAATAAGAGCACTAAGCCTATCCCGTTTCGTTTTTGCTTTTGCCTACATATGTAAACTACCACGCTCTTCCTTTACTCTTTATAACATACATATCTCGGACATGATGAAATTCTTAACAGTGATAATAACTAGGCTTGCAAGCTCAGATATTTTCCACCTAAAATTGGGCATATTCATGGCTCGCTGGCCAGAAACAGTTGAAATATTTTACTTTATCAGCCTTTTTTTGGCATCTTCAATCCCGTTTATTGCCAAGTTGCGCTACAAAGCGCAAAAATCCAATTTAGATATTTTAAGTCTTTTTACACGTATGCTTTTGTTTCCTTAACTTTTCAAACCTCGTTTCTCGTTTGATGTTGTTGCTTGCAGACAGTATACGGAAGCTTGTATACACTGAATAAAAACAAAATGAAAGTTTAAAGCATAGACATAAATGCATACGCAATTTGAAGCGTTTTGTATGTATACATATACCCACAACTATGTAGATAGTCATATCCATAAGAGTTTGTTTATATGTATGTATATTTCAAAAGGAACTGGTACGTACATTTGCTTTGCCATATACACACATACACATACAATGTTAAATATCCGCATCAGCATATTCAGCTGAAGTGGCCCAGCTTTATGCTTCTAGAGTGCAGATAACGGAATTCTAAGCAACTAACCACGCCGCGCTCAAAATCATACCGCACATACTTATAAGTTTTGCGTGTGTGTGTGTAACAAAAATGCATACAATCAAGTAATTGGATCTTCCATGTTTGTATATTCAAAAAAATATGGTAATAAGAGTGTGTAGGAATTTTAAGCACTTACCGGCTCTTGTACTGATCTTGGACTGCGATCGGAGTCGTCTAAGGGACGGCGGCGTCCTCGTTCTTGATCACCCATTGCGCCGTTAGAATAAGAATCAAACACAAATTAGAAAGCGACGTCCTCACAACAGAAGACACAAGATCCGAATGATTAAGATCAGAACTTTGAATGCTGAAAATAATAATCGATATAAATTTAGGGCTGTTACTGTTTGAAGCGGCTTTTCGATATTTTGCTCGATAGCCTATAAATCATTTTGATAAGATGCTGTTAATAACAGAATTCTAAATGTTAGGGTTACAGAACATTCTTCTTCTTTTAATGAACTGAGAAAAAACGCAATTGGAAAAGGATAAGACGGAAAACAGTTTTTTGTTATCAGAAATGGACGATATAAAAGTATTTCAACGGTTTCTGAAAGATGTGAAACATCTCAAGGATTTGGAACTACAGCACGTGCATAATAAACGCTGTGGTCAAAATAATAAAGGAAGCACAATAAACAAAGTAAAGAGGAGGCGTCCGCGGTTCCATCCATTAGAGGAAATGAACGAAATTGAATTTCGTAATAAATACCGGTACACAAAAGAAAATATGCGACGTATTATTGAAATTGTGCGAGATGACTTGGAAGTTGACTATTATGAGCCAATGAAAAGAAACCAAGTGCCCATAGACTTGCAAATTTTATCGGCAATTCGTTTTTTTGGAGGCACTGAGGTAACTTTCCTTTCAAGTACCCCATACATACACATTTTAACTTAGTCTCACTTTTAGCACCCTCACCTATCAGCCATGGCGCATGGCGTTAGTCTGCATACTATGGCCAAGATAACGCGTCGTGTTGCTGCTGTATTATCGTCAAAGGCATCAAGTTATATTAGAATGCCCGCAACCCTTTCGGAAAAGGAACGAATGATGCGTTCATTTCAATCCTTATCCAATATGCCCCAAGTAATTGGAGCTCTCGTGCAAACCACTGTGCGTTTGCAATTGGACAGTTCCCGGGTCCAGGCTTCTAGGAGTTGCTACAGTGGAACAGAGTCGCCCGTTCCAATTGAGGAACTTGTGCATTTACAAGTAGTTGCAGATGCAGAGCATAAAATTAGAGATCTGGATATACGTCTTTCTGAGGAGCTTGATTTGAGCACAGCACCAGAATTGTTTTCATTATCCAGGATTAAGGAACGTTTCGAACAAAATGAATTCCGTGGACGTATTTTGCTTGGAAATGACTCTCTCTCTTGCTCCCCCTGCCTCTTCACTCCCGTTCAGTACCCAAAAACGAAATCTGAAGATCTCTATAATCATGCACATGCTATCACCTTTGCGCCGGCAATAAAATGCCTTAACGTTTGGATGCGTCGCTTCGGCATTCTCGGCAGTGAACTCTTAGGAACATTTGGTTCGGCAAAACAAACAATTACCGCATTAGCCGTTCTCCATAACATGGCAATGGAGTGGAATGATCCTAGCATAGGTATTCCCATTAAAAAACATTTTTTATACCTAAATTTAAAACTATTTACTATTTTTAAACTTTTCAATTTTTAGATGCTGATAGTTGCGTATCTGTCTACAAGCCCAACTTTTTAAGTTATGCTCATGGTACATCGACTGCCGAAGAACAACGTAATAGAAACGAATTCATTAAGTCACATTTTTCAAACAACTAAGCAGTTGTTAGTGTGATTATTTGTAGGTAATTGATCTTCATTTCAGTTTTTGAGTCCAAGCAGAAGAAGAACACTTAAATTAATTATAAACGCTTTTGTAAACAAGTAAAATTATTTAAAATATTATTAAATGTATGTGCAATTATATTCTTGTCATTGTTTTTCCATTTTTTAAATGGTAGTTAGTAAACTTCGACTGCTTAAAAGTAAATTGGGTATTTTGCTGGCTGTTAACAGTTAACAGACTGTTAAGTTAACAGGCGAATGAGGAATACTAGTTCTTTACAGTGTTCCGAGCAATGAACCAAATTTATTATTCAGAACTGAACTACACGTGTTGAGGTCGCAGGTTTTGTGTGTGTTTTGTTTTGTTTGCTCTATCTACAATTGATATTTACATCAAAATTAAAACATTATTTTTCATAGTTATAAGTGGCACGTTTAACACACACAATTTAAGCACCTACGTATACAAATTTAAAACATTTACATTCATTTGGCCCATCAAATATATTAATAGCGGTAAAAAAGTTATTGTGAATTTACATGCAGTTCGGCTTTGATTCAACTCGTTCCTTTTCTAGGTACATATAAAACCTTTAAACCATTCTTTTGCATTGCGTTGAGATTTTGACAAAGCCTCTCAGTCACAACGTTTTGTTTGCGATTGGGAATTTCATTGTGATTGCCCCCAAAACAGTGTGCAAAGGAGTTACAACACCTTGCTTAAGGATATCATGTTTGTGACCTAAATTCAACAACCCCCACACACCGCCAGCTGATTCTTGCTTGCAAAAAGTAGCACAAATCATAAAAGTGAAGGTCACAGAATAAAAACGCGGTAAGTTTTTCAAAAATTGAATTTTTAATTTTTTGTTTAAGGATTGCCAGCATTTAAATTGCTTTCATATTATTAAATAAAAATAAATGAATTTCAAATATTTTAAGGAGTCGAGGTAATATGTAAATTATAGGTAACACCTATTTCTAGTTGTATACTTAAGATACCAATAGGAAGTGTGGAAATATATATATATATTTATTTTAAATATTATGCGTAAAAATGTATTTCCCTAATTTCTAAGGAAGGCCTTATATTAAACAAAAACTGTTGTGACCATTTCCTCAAAGTATTATTTATTAAAAAAGGAAGCTTCGAAGATTTAATACCCTTGAAGTCAAAAATGTGTTTCAGTTATATAAAGATTGTGCAGTCCGATTCTGATTCCGATAATAGAATTACACGTGTTATTCACAATTGACGTGTTTGGTTAGAAATGACCAATTGTTCCTTAGGCTGAATGATAGTGTTTCGATTTGGCCAACTTGGCTATGTAAAGTTTGATAACTGAGATGATTGAGTAGCAACAGACACACCGATAAAGAAACAATGTATTGTATGAGGTTGGAAGATGTCGTCTGCTTCTGTGTATTACATATTTCGTGACAAATTAGAAGTACATATCTTTTGCAAGGGTATACAAAGAAAAACTGCCCATAAAACCCCCAAGCAGGCATTCATGTAGTATTATAATCATTTCACAATTATTGTGCTCTTCTCTATCCACCAGGTGCAAGCGTGTGTACCTTTAATATAATAGTGTAATATGTTTATGTATAACGGCTCAGAAGTGTATGGAAAAGCCCCCGAAATGCACCACAAGAGCCAGTCCAGTCAATATTTAAATAACAACAATGGAGTTAGTAACAACAACGATAGCCACAATGAGCATAATTTGCGATATTGCAGCGTTGACAACAATGCATTTAATTATTATAAGAACGGAAGCGTAATAAGTCCATTTTGGAATTTAAAGAGTCCAACTTGTTCATCAAATCCAAGTCCATCTAAAAATAGTACGGCATCAAGACAAATAAGCAGATGTAACTATTTAGTACCTGGCTCAGATCAAGGGCCCTATGCGAACGCATTTTCAAACTCATATGCGCCGCGGAAGACAACGGCCAACAACAATAGCCACGTGTATCAGCAGCCGAGACAACCGGCAGACTATTACAATGGTCCAACACAGCACAAGGGGCGGCATTATGGACATAGTAATAGTGCGCCTGCCAACCAGGAGTTGGCAAAGTATTGGCAAGCATCCCTTAACAAGGATCAACTCAAGCGGCAGATAAGAGCTAACAGTACTTGCGAATATTTGGACGACGGTTCGACATACTCGCACAACCGCAGATCACCCCCGCTGGAGCAATCATGGAGTACTATAATGTAATTGTAAAAAATCCCCATGCTAAATATCCAGCTTAAACACTAAATGTGACACATTTTATTTATTTGATTGTTGTTATTTTTAATTTAACCGCTAGCCACTTTTTATGCCTTATACTTTTAATATATACTTTTTTAGAAACATAAACACATTGCATATGAATAGTTGAAAACGCTTTTGAAACATGAATTTGATTCAAGCTCTAATTTTTCCCCTTTATAGCTCTGAACGTCCACGTTTCCATTCGACAGATCAGCATTACGAACACTATTTCTCGTACTTTTACAATCGTGGCCAAGAGAAGTTAACAAAATCCTCACCAAGTGCGGCGTACAAACCACAAATGAGCTTATTTCAGGATACACCGAGTAAACGCTCGTCCAATGCCACGCGAAGAGGCACAGCCAATGATAATAACCAAAACGTAGAATATGATAGTTATTTATTAAAAGAGAATAATGAATTGCCATTTGGCTATAGTGATAGTGATTGGATTGATTACCCAGCCGACCGGCCAGAAAAGTCTGTTTTGAAAACACCTGTGGAAATACTTAATGGAAAAGATGTTTATGATCCACAAGCAAACAACGATGAACAATTCGATCCGAGCATGCCAATCCATCGTCGCTGCATTCAACTGGGCGATATTAATGAAGTCAACAAAACTGGAGAATCCGTGTCAGTTAAGAATAATTTAACAAAGAAAACAAACAAAGCCACCGAACCTGTTCCGCTGCCTCGTCTGCCACTGACACCCAAAAGAATCAGAGGTGGACAAGCGACTGCCAAGAAAATATTACCCACTGTTCATCGAGTACTCTTATATAATAGTCAGAGCCCCCGTTTGGCACGTAAGCATCACTCGTCTAATTTACGCAGCCAAAACGTAAAGCCCCCACATCCCAAAGGTCAAGGTGCAGGTGATCAAGTCACTAGCTATATTTTAGAAGATCCAGATGCTAAAATCAACGATTTTCGTGACCCCGATTACGATAATGATGACGATTTAGATAACAGTAAATATTAATATTTTAACTCTTACAAAAACTTCAATCATTTTATGGCAATTACAGTCTCAAACTTTGATGAGAGTGATACGGTTAGTATTAGCTCGGACACTGAAGACGGTTATAGGGCACATGCCTATAAACTGACGCATTCCGGAGACCGTTTACTGTCATCGTCCAAAAATTCGTCAACTTTGCTCTTAACTCAGTCATCCGACGAAGACTTAAGAAATCCAGATTCGGTTTTGGTATCAAGTCTCTTTCCATATGTTCCACCCTATCTATCATTTTCATCGAACACCAAAAGAGGCCCCAATGTGCCCCCAGAGCTGCATAGGGTGTTGAAATGGCGTGTGACAAATATTATGCCAAAAGTTGTACGACTCATATTGGCAAATAGCGGCATGCGAATGTTAAAAAGTAAGTATTTAATGCCATATGAATGATGAAAAAAATATAAATTTGACAACTTTTAGAAACAAACGACTGGATGGGCGTGTGGGGCAAGCATTTAAAGAGTCCATGTTTTAAAACAATTCGCTCGTATCAGAAGATAAATCACTTGCCAGGCTCTTTTCGCATTGGCCGTAAGGATTCATGCTGGAAGAATTTGCAACGACAAATGAAGAAACATAGCAACAGGGAGTTTGGCTTTATGCCGCGCACCTACGTAATACCAAATGATCTTTGTGCATTGCGCAAACGCTGGCCAAAATACGCGCAACGCAATACAAAGTGGATTATAAAGCCGCCGGCGAGTGCCCGTGGTGCTGGCATTCGCGTGGTCAATCGTTGGGGTCAGATACCCAAACGACGACCACTCATCGTGCAGAAGTGGGTGTATTGTAAATATTTGTATTTGATGAATACATATATTTAATTGTTTATATTATTAGATACATTGAACGTCCGCTGCTAATTAATGGCAGCAAATTCGACCTGCGCCTGTATGTACTGGTTACATCTGTAAATCCTTTGAGAGTCTTTATGTATCACAATGGTCTGGCAAGGTTTGCTTCTGGTAAGCAAGTTCTTAAAGAAATTCAAATATTTACTTAACTCTGTCCAAACCACAGTAAAATACAGTGCCAAAGCGGATACATTGAATGATCGCTGTATGCATTTAACCAACTATAGCATCAACAAGTTTTCATCAAACTACTCGAAGAATGAGGATGTGAATGCATGTCATGGACACAAGTGGACGATCAAATCGTTGTGGACATATTTGGCTAATCGTGGCGTGCGCACCGATGGCCTCTGGGAAGCCTTAAGGAGTCTTGTTTTGCGCACTATTCTAGCCGGAGAGAATGGCATTAACAGCATGATTAGAGCAAATGTGGAGTCCAAGTATAGTTGCTTTGAACTGTTTGGCTTTGATGTGATATTAGACTCGGATCTGGTACCTTGGCTCCTGGAGGTCAATATATCACCTAGTTTACATTCAGAACTGCCACTGGACGCCCATGTTAAGGCGCCGCTAGTGCAAGGTGTTCTCAACACTGCCCTATATAATGTAAGCCGGCACATCTATTTACGTACAATTATTCATATGCAATTATTTCTCTCAGATACCACCAAAACTGAGTCTTGAAAAGCAAAGGGAGCTAGCCGCTGAATTTTCATTTCCACCTGGTACCCAAATGTGCTACGATAAGCGTTTATACATTAACTATCTGTCGCGCGAAGAAAAGAATAAGCATAATAATTTTACACGAAAAACCATTGAGAATCGTGAGGAGGTATTCAGATTAACAATTTCCATAGCACCTATATTCAGATATAAACATCTACCAATCTTCTTTTTTTATATAAGTACATCGATGCAATACTTCATAAACTGACACCCGATGATGTTCGCTGCCTAATTGTGGCGGAGGATGAGCTAGCACGTTGTGCGCCCCTTGAGCGTATCTTTCCCACAGACCAGACCTACAAATACCTTAAATACAATGACACTCCACGTTATTACAATCGTCTATTAGACGCGTGGGAGTCACGTTACGCTAATAACCGTACAGAAGGCATTGCATTGTTACGCGACTATTGTCAAAATAAATATCACTTGCAAGTCCCAGCGCCGCCTGCCAAAAAGGTAAGTTTTTAACTAATTTCGAAGACAGTAAAATTGTACTCCATATGTAGTACTCACAACTCATATTTACACCTAACACATACGATAAAACAAAAGAAAGTGGTTTTTATAAAATCCAGATATACCAAATACATATCCATTGATGCCAATGAATATAAAACTAAGTACATAGTAAAAGCGAAAAACTGTTTAATTACAAATAATTTACATTTACGTTCTTAACTCTATTGAATTTGAGGGCTGTTGGCGAGCTATACAATCATTTTATTGGCGCTGTCGTGCTCTTTACTGTCGTAAGTTCTATCTGTTGACCCCATAGATTCTCTACGTAAATGCTCGAAATGCACAGTTGCAAGAATCACAAATGTATACAAATAGGTAGAATCGAATTGTTCTTATCGAAATTAATGTATGTAGAGGCATTTAATCAAAATATACTGAATATATTGAACGTTTATTCTTATAAGTCGTATATTGTGCTTAAGTATCGTATTATAAACAACCAAAAAATTAGGTTTTTCGTTAAATGCGATTAAAGATTATCTATATTCAATAGCTTGTTTCGAGAAATTGTTTAAATATAAAAAGATAGACAATCTCTATAACTGCTGGTTACTAATCAAAAGTAAATTAAAGTTTGTTTATTGAAGAATAGCCCTTGTCAAAAACCAAATCGTATATATTGTGTTTTTTTTTTTGACTTTCATTAATTTTGTGTATAGGTGGAAAGTACTGATTAAAGTAAGAACGTAATTCAGTTTCAGTTGTTCTCTCAATATAACATAAATTGTGACTTCTACCAAGTACAAGTAATTAATTGGCATTTAGTATCTAACACTAATTTTATACAATACACTAGTTATCTATAAAAGCTATTATGTTTTCTATGTTTTTAAGTAGAGATAGGTCCGCGTTTGTATAAATATATATACTTACAAATGCATATTATCAAGTTAGTTAGTTAGTAAGTATTTTACCTTGCTTAAAAAAAAAAAGAATAAATCAACACTAAGACAATAAATAAAAATAAAATAAAAAAACGCGCAGATTTGTGGGACACTATTTTCAAGGTCAGAATCGGTATTAAATAATTGATAATAATTGATCTCTTTTTCAAAAACATTCGTCCATATGTATGTATGAACATTCAATTCTTAGTTGTGGTAGTATTAGTTAGACATATACATTTTTTGACGAGCTTATAACAATTGAATAAACACAAAACACACTTCAGACTATCTTGGCTATATTCACCTTAAACTTATTATCATATCAAAAATTTCTGAACACAACAATAAATCACCCAGATTTCCCTACTGTTTGGTAGTCCCTATTTTCCCCATCTCAGTATCTTATCTTCCATTTAGTCAAAAGCTAAATAACTTTCATTAAATATTCATTTTTAATTTGAATTAAATTGCCAACCTCAAGGTGTTTTTACTATAATTGCCTTTAATCATATGATTTATAGCTTTTATTGTTGTAATTTTTCCCCCACGTTACGTTAACAAAATTGTGTCAACCAATTTACAATCAATGTTTTGTAATTGTAAAATTGCAGGACTACTTCATCAAATTAATGAGATGGATTTTAAAGTGAAAAGCGCTGCTATCGTATTTGTATTGGTCTTTTAGTAAATTAATAGAAATTGTTTTTACTTTTAACTGCACGTGTATATATATTGTACATACACAAATTATTATCTAGTGATAAGCCAGTTATAAAATGTAACACATAAGTTATTAATAATTTATATATATATATATATTTTTTTGTTCTGTATAATTAGATTTAAAGTGAGCGTATTTCAAAATGTACAAGCACGATCTATATTGTTGGGATATTTAGTTCAAAGTTTATGTTTTATATGTACATACATATTGTACATACGACTGTCCCAAACTCAAAATGCATACAGGGTCAAAATATTTACATACATAATTACAGATCAAAATTGTTATTTAAGAAGCATACCTGTGATTTGATTTATTGAGGAGATTATTCATGTGGCCCTCGTAGATAATAAGTAACGATTTAAACAGCGCTTCCTGCTGAACTCTACTTATTATTTTCCTCTCAAATCTATCATTCATAAAAGGAGTTAACTTAGATAGTCTTTCCGCTTTTGGTCGGTTCCTATCCAAATATAATTTACTAACTTTATACTGTGATTCCTTTTTCCTTTTCTTGTCCTTTTTTGAAGAGTTATTTCTAGAAAAAAACGCGGACAAAACCAATTCAGAGATTGTAAGGGTTTGATTACAAAAATTGTGATGTAATTTTTAGTAGTTCTTTTTTAGATATACATAATGTGTAATCAAATAATAGTGTATACGAAGTACGACCAATATCACATTATCTCACAATGCCTTTTAGTTATCAAAATCGATTAATATTTTATAGTTATCATTTAATTTGATGTAAACTTATTGTAAATTCAGTACATTCTGCTTCTATATATACACCAAAAAAATAACTAATATATTTGAGAGATATGCTCATTTAGTTATGGACTCTATCTTGTTTCATACAGCATTTTATTTTGATTTATTCTATTTTTGAAAATATAAAAATTTTGAGAACTATATACATAGCATGTTGTGCCGCGAAGGGGCCAAAGTGTGCAAATAAAACGTTGCGAATTGTTCTATGGTAGTTTCTAGTTTGAAAAATAATAAAAATAATAAGAAAAAAAAACAAGACAAACTAGTGCAAGTTAGTTCCTTGTTATCTTTAAATCGCCCAGGGCTATACGATTACGTGTTTAAAACAATAAATGAATAAATCAAATTTAACGTACTCTGCATTTATGTTATTAAAAACAGGGATTCGAAAATATACTCTCTAAAAATCAATGTATAGAGCATTTAGTTAATTTAATTTATAGTTATTACAGCTAAGTCTGTTTTTAAAGACTAAATTAACTTTTCTTTTGAAATTAAGTGTCCGTAAGAGCTGGATATATGATTGACTTGGCTGTTGTTAGTGTTAGTTTCGAAAACGGAAAACATAAAAAACACAATAAACCTTGTGCAAATTGTATCGTTACATAATATATATATTGTATAATCAATAACTGAACATTTCAGTGTCATGTTTCTGCTTTAGATACATAAGTATAATGTTATATCGATCTGTACGATATCATTTGTGTACTTATTTAGCATATTTGCCAGCTTATCTACAAGTACATATATACTGCGTTTATAACTTCTAATCAGTATAAGCGTGAGTTCACACGTATCAAGCATGCGGTCAAATAGTTTAATATTTGTAAAAAAAAAAAAAAGTGGATCTTAAGGGGTCAGACTTGAAATTTACATTCACATGAGTTCCTGGTTTTTTTTTGTAAATTATTTAATTGTCTGAAACTAAACTAGACTGTATTACTTAATGAAATATGTTTGTATTACCAGCAACACATGTGAAGGAAAAATGTATTTTTTTTTAAATTGATTTCAAGTAAATTTTGTGAAATATATTTGTACGATCAGTTGTTATGTGAACAAATCGCTATTATTGATTAGAAATTTTTTAAATGACTAAATCTGCAAAGGAAATACCTTATGTAATTGTTATTGAGTACAAAACCAGTCTTTGGTTTCAAATGGATCACATTGATATTTGAGCAGATTTTTGCATTTGAAAAATTTTAATATTCAAATAAGGAACATCGTATAAACGGACTATATGTGTAAGGTAAAATTTGACAAATTTACATTGTATTTGAAACCAATTTTGTTGTTCAGTTTTTTTTATCCGCTCTGTCTCCCATTCATGTTTCTCATCCTGCATGTTTTACCTATGTATACTAATTGAAATTCTAAAATGTAGGACTTGAACGTTAGCCCCGATGAGAGCACCACTAAGAAGTCACTGGTTGATCGCGACGATGAGCCCGATAAATAAGAAAGGAGAGCTCCAGTCATACAAATGCAATCACAAAAAATTCCGAAGATTTTATATAAGCGGCATAAAGCAAAACTGTTAAGGTAAATTGAGTGCTAAATGCACAATAATTATTACAAAATTAACATTTCGTTTTTTAATATTGTCTTCTAGATTTAATAATGTTCATCTTGTTATATAAAAGACTGAACAAAATGGGTCATTATTTAATTGTTGACACTTAGAAGTAACTTGTCGTCATATATCGATGCCGGTCTATCAACTCAAATTTTCATTAGGACTAATTTTAAAGCTCAAAGCGTATTCAATGTGTTCGAAAACTAAGTAAAATTTTATGTACTATAAACTAGGATCCAAATTTTATTGTACGCTTAATACAAATTTGTAATTGAACATTGTTTACGAACCATATAAAAGATCTTTTGATTTTGGTTTCAAGGTAAAATGGGTAAAATATTGTAATTGTTTTTTTTTTTTTGCAAATGTATGTAAACTGTAGACGCAATCTGCATAAAGTATGTACATATGTATGTATGTATTTTTATTCAGCTATGACTTGGTATTTGGAACGTTGATCCTCCTATTACACAAGATACACTTACAAAGCTCCACGGAATCGATTCGTTTTTGACCTTTGATTTAAAATGATTAATTTTTGGGAAAACTCCTATCAGCGTATTTGGATGTACAGATGCATGCATCCGTAAATATACGAATTTTTGTTAGAGAATCTCGACTTGTACACGAAATTGTTTTCTATTTGGAACTAAACGTCCGTTCTAATAAATATTTCACTAACCTGCTGTTGAAACAAATAAGAGCTCCAATAGGATGCACCTATTGGCAGTAGTTCTCTATGAACCGAAAAAGTGCCAAATGAGATTAATTCCAACTGCTAGTAAGTTTTCAAGAGTCGATATTTCCATCCCTACAATTACCGATGCGACATTTCTGTAAACGATTTGCTTCTTGGAAAAGCCAAAATACATACGTATAACGGCAGTTTCTCCTAGAACAGAATCGTGCGCACTGTTATTAAAATCGAGCATTAGCATTTGTCATGTTAACAGACGAGCGAAGAGACTTCGTCAAAGCCGAGCCGAAACACAACTCTGCTTCTTTGATTTGAAATTTTTGTCCGACATTTGCGACGGTCAGCATCATTTGTGTGGAGGTCTTCAACATAAAGGCATGAATAATTTACCGGCTAATTCGGGACATTCACGTGGACGTGGTCGCGGTAATAAGCGCAATGAAGAATTGAGTCAAAGACAGGGTCCTCAGTTGGTATGTAGTACAAAAAATTGTGAATAAATTTTACTTGCTAAAAATAGAATTGTGTTCATGCATGGATATAACAGGCAAATTTCAAGCCACTTACATTTACATACATACGTACAAGTAGGTACGTTTTGTGAAATTACTACTGCATCTTATGGACTTGTATGTGTGTATAGTTTCTCAAGGCCATTTAAGCGTTGCTTGCTTAACTGTCAGTGTGTGTTATGTGTAAGCATATTGTAGATATGAATACATAAGGAAATGAAGAATGAAATTGAGCGAAATGCGAAAATATGAGAAACTAATTTATACATACCAATGAGAAGGGCTTGCAAAGAGAGTCAAAGATGTTGTGAAAAAGACGCAGGCGAGCAATGGTCGATATCAAAAAGTAACGGCAAATCTTTGTTCTCATTACGCCTGTATTCACGCTTCAATTGCACATGCGTGCGCTGCCCACAATGTAAACGACTGCGCAGTTTTAAAGAAAGCGTGTTTAAAGAAAAGCATGCGACTGCTAATAATATAAACAATATTCTGATATATTTACACATTTTTTAATATGTGCGCTCTACTTCACTTTAGGGTCAACCTGCTCAAACGTCTGCCCCGCGGCAGCCGCCAGTTCGCACTGAATCTGAATCGAGTGGCCAACAGGAACAGGCAAGAAAACCCACAGATCTGGGTTCGGCAGAATGTGCCGAGGGTAAGATATTATTTGATCGACAAATACAACAGTATTTTTACAGATTTCTTCTATGTGGACAGGTGATGCTCGTGGCTCGGTTCGAGGCCGCCGTGTACTTACCGACGTGGTTCATTCTCGGCCTTCTGGACTAATTACGAAGGCGGGTTTTACAGGCCGTAAAATAACTGTTCAAACCAATTATTATAAAGTCCAAAAGCGCCCCAACTGGACCATTTATCAGTATCGAGTAGACTTCTCTCCAGATGTCGATAATACGAGGCTGCGCCGAGGCTTACTAAGCGAGCACCGCCAACTCTTGGGTGGCTACATATTTGACGGAACGGTTTTGTTTTGCACCACCAAGTTTAAGGAAGGGACTAACTCGTCAAACGTTTTGGAGTTAGTGACTAAAAGTCGGGCTGGTGAAACTATACAGATAAAGATAAAAAGTGTCGGCACCGTTGAGGCAGCCGACAATCAACAGTTCCAGGTACTTAATCTGATCCTACGCCGTGCCCTGGAGGGACTTAAGCTTCAATTGGTATCACGTAATTTCTTTGATCCACAAGCAAAGGTAAAACTTAGTTTGCAAGACCTTTCATAGTACTTAAAAATCTTCGTTATACATATTTTCAATGCTAGGTTATCCTAGATCGCTTCCGCGTTGAGCTATGGCCCGGCTATACAACATCAATTCGTCAACACGAATCCGATATTTTGTTATGCACGGAGATTGCCCACAAGGTGATGAGAACGGATAGCTTATATCATGTTTTATCAAAGGTCATTCGCGAAAGCGACGACTACCAAGCTGCCTTCAAGCGTGAAGTAATCGGCAAGTTATTTTGAGACCAATTGGTTCTTATTATCAACAACTAAGTTAATAATGATTATAACCCAAATATTTTGACACAGGCGTGATTGTATTGACCGACTACAATAATAAAACCTATCGCATAGATGATGTTGACTTTGTTTCGTCGCCAATGTCGACATTCAATACCAAGGATGGCGACATTACTTATGTAGAATACTACAAAAAAGTAAGTATGCCATAGATGGGAAATCTAAGATGGGCGATTTGAAATAACAAATTTGTATTCATTTATCTAGCGCTATAACATCACAATTCGAGACTACAAACAGCCGCTGCTAGTGTCTCGCCCAACAGAGAAGAATATTCGCGGCGGAGTCAGTCAACTTATTATGTTGATACCTGAATTGGCACGCGCTACAGGATTGACCGATGAAATGCGCTCAAACTTTCAGTATGTAATTTAAACACATATATCTTGTAATCATAACTGAAATCGCATCGTTTATAATATAGATTAATGAAAGCCATGAGCGAACACACCAGACTGACGCCTAATCGCCGCATTGAACGATTGCGCGTGTTTAATCAACGCCTGCAGCAGTCGCAGCTGAGCGCCGAAGTGATGAAGTCCTGGCACATTGAATTGGACACGGCCTTGGTCGAGATACCCGGACGTGTTCTGCCGCCGGAGAAAATTGTGTTTGGTAATCAAAAGCGCTACTTGTGCGATGCCCGCGCCGACTGGACTTTCGAGTTTCGCAACAACTCAATGTACAAGCATGTGGACATAAAGCGTTGGTATGTCATAACACCACGTCGCAATCTCCGGGAAGCTCAGGAGTTTGTCAAGCTATGTATACGGGCAGCTGGTGGCATGAAAATGCATATCGCCGAGCCAAGATAGTATGTATTATTATAACCCACCCACCCACAACTAAATCTCAACTAACAGAAATTAAACATTCGCTATTGCACAGTGATGAAATGTCAGACGATCGCAATGGCAACTATTCGCAGGCGATCGATAATGCCTTTGCCAAGGATCCACAAATTATCATGCTGGTTATGAAATCACCAAACGAGGAGAAGTAAGCACATTAACATATTCAGCAGGGATACTTGCTAATCATAGTCCCTTTTGCATACACACAGATATAGTTGCATCAAGAAGCGCACTTGTGTGGACCGCCCCGTGCCATCACAAGTGGTAACACTCCGTACAATTGCGCCACGTGCCGAAAAATCAGGTGGCCTAATGTCGATTGCTACAAAAGTTGTTATCCAAATGAATGCCAAGCTAATGGGCGCTCCTTGGATGATTGAGCTACCGCTAAAGGGCCTAATGACTGTCGGCTTTGACGTGTGTCACTCGTCGAAGAATAAAAATAAATCCTATGGTGCCCTGGTAGCTACCATGGAAATGAAATCAAGCGAACGCTACTATTCATCGGTAACGGAGCACATGAAGGGCCAGGAACTCTCCGACCAAATGTCATTGAATATGACATGTGCCTTAAAGGCATATCGTGAGCATCACGGTGCTTTGCCAGAGCGCATTTTATTCTTCCGTGACGGTGTTGGCGATGGCCAGCTCTATCAAGTGGTCAACACTGAAGTTAAATTTCTCAAGGATCAGCTTGATAAGATCTACAAATCAGCGGGCAAGGATGAAGGTTGTCGGATGGCTTTCATTGTGGTCGCTAAGCGGATTAACACACGTTACTTTGTCAATATGCGCAATCCTGAACCGGGAACTATTGTGGACGATATCATCACATTACCCGAACGTTACGATTTCTTTTTGGTCTCGCAGGCAGTAAAGCAGGGCACAGTTTCTCCAACTAGCTACAATGTTATACACGACAACATGGGCTTAAATGCAGACAAATTACAAATGCTGTCATACAAGATGACGCATATGTACTACAATTGGTCAGGAACGTGTCGGGTGCCAGCCGTCTGCCAATATGCTCATAAGTTGGCTTTTCTTATTGCCGAGAGTATACATCGTTCACCTTCGTCTGGCTTGGAAAACCAACTATACTTTTTGTAATGCTTTCTAATACGATATATATACGATATATATATGAAACGTCTTCATTTGTATTTAGAAAAGACATTTGCGTCTACACATTTCAAAGTGCCTGACAGGATTTTAATTTTTGTAACACCTACTAATCGTACATATGAAATAAGCATATGTATTTCTTTATAGTGGGGACAGTTGATATTTTTCCAAACCCGAAGTGGTTATTTAATTTGTATTCAAGCGGACGAAATATCAAGTCGGAAAGACTTAGTCACATGATTGTGCTAATTCTATGAACAATTTATTTAACGCTGACTTGTAATGCATTGATTGTAATTAATATTAATAAAACATAATTTTGTTTCCAATTGTATTGCAAATTTAATAACTTTAGCTGCTAATTGAAAGAGGTATTGGTGTTTGTGGACATTTTGAATATGTCCATTTGACTGAAACTTCAAAAATTAGCGTAGTATACTTTTCTGCGGCACAAGAGAGCCCAATTAAACTGAATAAACCACAAAGTGTAGGTTGGTAAAGTTTACATCAGCGTTTTCTTTTATTATTAAAACTTTTAATTGAAGCACAATGGATGTCATTAAGCTTCCGTCTTCACAACGGTCGTTTTCTCCGACACGTACAGACCATCCAAGAACTTACGAATATCCTTGTTTTTGACAGTGGTCGACTGTTGAATGAGCGCCGCAGAGCCAGAGACAGCCTCGATGTCGTTGCCTTCAACGATAAGCTCGTCCTTTTGGGCAGTTGAGTTGACAACCGTCACACCAGGAGCCATCTCCACGCGACGAATGTACTTTTCACCCAAGAAGTTACGGATCTCGATAACAGAATTCTGCTCAGAGGTAACGCAGTTGATGGGGAAATGAGCGTACACAGCACGCATTTTGTACTGGAAACCGAATGTCACACCTTCAAAATGGGGAGAATGGGATTATTAATCGAAGTCCTTCAGTTTTTATAGGCATTTCAGCTTACCCTTGATCATGTTCTCAATGTGACTGCATACGGTGCGCACGGCAGCGAGCTCCTTCTTTGTGCCGAACCATTTCTCAACTTTGAGGGTGCGTTTGTCCGACATGTACATGTCCAGAGCCAGATGCTTGAAGCTCCGCTTCAGGGTGCCTCTGGTGCCGGTTATCGTGACCACACGCGCCTTCACGGAGGCTTTAATATCCTTGGGGATCTTGACACACTGATTCGAGTTGATCGTTCGCATTTTGGCGACACTGCAAAATAGTAAACAAATACCTCAATTAGCCACATTTACAGACAAGGCTACAATTAAATTCAACTCTGAGGTATATAGAATGTGTGTTATGGTTGCATTTCCAATAGATTTCGCACTTGTAGCTTCTATGGGCATAAACAAAACAATTTTACTGGGTTCCGGTATGATGGTACATGATCCATATTTGCCGCTTTTTTGGTTAAATAAATGCATATACAACAAACTTATTACTATGTCACTCATATAACACATTTAGCGATTCATTAAATTCGTGCATTGTGTTGATGTTTTAATATTCATTTTGTATACAAATTATTTGGAAACTTACACACTGCAGACCGACCGGAAAGAGGCTGAAAAAAGAAAGGAAATATTTGACGTTTAGTTTAAGGTTGCCACACCGGCGAATTAATCAGGGATATTTTTGGGAATTTTATCGGTGCTGCCAACCTAGGTAAATAACACATCGTTATCGATAGCAACGGAACATAACGAAACAGCTGATATGTTATAATGCTGTAAGGGCCATGTTATAAAGTTGTTAACAGCTGTTAGTTTGAAATTTGTGCGTCATTGTAAGATTTTCTCAAAACCAAATGCCCAAAATATTCATTTCGTTTTATCTATTAAGCCGAACTGCTAACTATTAGAATCTACCGAGAAAGACAAGTTACGGCAGAATGTCCTAAATAAAATTATTGCTGATGTTAACAACATTTTGGTAAATGTTAACTTAACAGAGGAACGAGACAAAAAATTAATGGCGGGAGCTGTATGGCGTGGGCCGATCTCTCTCTCCAACCGGCGGCAGTTTGCAAATTTTATGTGGCGAAGCGGTTTAACGGGGAAAATTACAATTGTGATATTTAAATACTTTGGTTTGTGTAAATAAAGCTTACAAATATGAATAACACAGCGTCGCCACCTGATGTCCTACAGACAGCGGGCAATATGCTCGAGTGTCACGACTTTCGAGACAGGCACAAGCCGGAACTCTTAGAGGTAACAAACAATAGGGCGTTGTTGTATGGCACAAACTAATATTACTGAATAGTTAACAGGCATCAGTCAACATGGGAGAGCAACGATGAGTGGCCTCAACGATTATGATTACCAAACCCTGTCACAACTGACCACCGGTGATACACATAACCTACAACAACTGCGAACACTGACCAAATGTGGAATACCCAATGAAGTCCTGGAGCACTTCAAGCGTAAATAGTTTGCCGTACGCCAATGATACGATTGTTGTTAATTGTTCTAATTTTAATTAAGATATCAAATGCCACTGCATAATGGGCTTGTTTCCGGAAATTGGACGTGCATGGTTGACAATCGATTCAGATATATATATATGGACATATGAGCAGGCCCGAGACGTCGCCTACTACGATGGCTTAAGCCATTTAATTTTGAGCGCTGGGTTGATCAAGCCAAAGGCAGGCGTTCTAATCAACGACGTCAAGTATCTGCTATTGTTGACAACACCCATTGAAGTGATTGTGCTGGGTGTTACATTTGAGGAGCAGAAGGATTCCAGATGCACGGCTGCGAGTAGTACCCGAATGCAGCTGTTAAACAAGCCCCTATTCGTGCTTGGAACAGATAATATATCAATTAATGTCATAGAGGGCACTAAGGATGGACGCATCTTTTTAGGCGGTCGCGATGGCTGTCTTTATGAAATTGATTATCATTCTGAGTCGAGCTGGTTTGGCAAGCGTTGTAAAAAGATAAACCATTCGCAAGGACTGGTTTCCTATATAGTACCAAGTTTTCTGAAAGTATTTTCGGTGAGTTACACAAAAGAAACCCCGTATGGGAACAAGATTTAATAATAATACTCTGCACTTTATAGGAGGTCGATCCTATAGAGAAAATTGTCATTGACAATGGTCGAAACTTGCTTTATGTACTAACTGAGAAGAGTTCTATTGAAGCATGGCACATCGGCACGAACTTTACAAGTGTGCGAAGGCTTGGAAAGATTACACAAAATGATATTGCAAGTCAAGCGGTCAGCCTGATTAAGTATGTGTGCAGACTCTTTAGAAAAGTAGAAGGATAATAATAATTTTTTTCCATTATCATTATTTAGAACTGTTGATCCATCCATATTCAAAAGCGTGAAAGCGATTTGTCCGCTCAGCACAGATAATTCAAATTTCCTGCATCTCGTTGCTGTCACGCAGTGCGGTGTGCGTCTTTATTTCTCTACGACAAGATTAAATGTGCAGCAGCAGCAGCTAAACTGTGGGACTGACAGTTTTGGGGTTCTCCATCCAAATAATGTGCTGCCAATGATGCAAGGAGATATGGAAACACCAAGAGGAATTTACCTACTGCACGTAAGGTTGCCGCCTGGTTACACACCGAATGCAACGACCAATAAACCAAAACATGTGCATGCTGCATACCACAGTGAGGGCACAATGTTAATGGTCACAACGCAGCAACAGGAACAGGATTTACTGTGGTCAGTTAGCTCTGCCCCGTTTACAAACTTTACATATCTCGTAGAGTCGACGGCATTAGAAGGTCTTGATGGCATCGTTTGGAGCGTGGCAGAAGTGAAAGATCCAATAATGGACAACACAACTTCATTGTTATACAATGCACGAACACCGCGTAGAATCGTCCTGCTTACCAATCAAGGCACGCACATCGTGGAGCTACTCAAGGCTGCTCATATACTGCAGCAGTTGCTGCTGGCCTGCAAGGGTCCCCATCATGAGGCAGTGAAGATGTTCTTCCAAACACAGAATGAACGAGAGGCGTGCGTTACTGCACTCTTGTTGGCCACCTCGGAGCAGTTGCGTGGCAGTGACATTGCCTTGTGGGCCACCCAAGCATTCATGCTATACGGTGGAGAGCCGTGCTATCAACATTTTATGAACTCAACCAACCGCAACTTGCATAATAGTACTATCGGCACAAACACTATCATGCCGGGCAGAGAGCGAATGCCGCCAATGTATATGTCGACACCCATGCCGAATAGCTCAAACATCGGCGTCATGAGTGGCCAATACAATCAACCAATTAGTCCCAGTAAGTGCCTCGCATAGAGATAATCAAAATACATTAATATTAATTAGTTTCTTCAAAATTTCCAATTCCAGTTTCGGCTGCACAATCCGCCCAACAACAGCAGCAGCAGCACTCGATGCCGAGTAATGAGAATTCTCCCATTATATATTCTGCAAAACATGATGGCCTCTTTTTGTATGTGTCTCGCATGTTGCGCTCCGTTTGGCAATCGCATTGTGTCGACGAGAATTTGTGTTCAAAGTTAACAATTAGCGATTGTACTATGCTACTGTCCGAATTACGTTCGTTGCGCTGCTTTTTGGATAAACACTCGGTGCACGATATTTCTGGTAAGCCAAATTTCTGAAGCTTCTCTTTATGGGGTTTTATTCAAAAGTTGTTTTGCTTTTTAGCCACAAGACGACTGCCGTATGAGAGTCATTTGGGTAGACCGAGTCCTATGATGATGACCAACGCGCAAATGCCACTAAACGAACATCGCAACCTTACAGAACAGGCACAGATCGAGGAAAAGCGTTCGCTTTCCGCCTTGAATCAGTTTATTAGTAAGTTCTCTCAACTTTACTATGTCAAACCATGCTAATATTCTTTACATTTGTTCACAGAACATGCCTGTGAGGTAATGTCGCTGTGGAGCATCCTAATTGATCATCAGTTTCAATTGCTTTGCCAGCAATTGTCGCCGGAACATCAGAAAATGTTGAGATGTTGCACATTTCGAGATCTGTTGATTGCGCGCTCTGAAGTGTGTGCTTTTCTGATCATTGCGCTTATCAATTTATATCTCAAAGATAAAGCGGATGTGACAGAAGTGTCAGATAATTTGCGGCAACTATGCCCGAATCTCTACAGACATGAGGACGAAGTGACTTATAAGGCCACCGAAATACTGATGAGCGCCAAGAACTGTAAATCAGCAGCGGAGAAGCAACAAAAACTATCCACAACCTTGCAAATGTGTTTAGATGCAGCTCCAACATTGCCGCTGCATAGTATTTGTCAACAATTCATTTCGGTAGATTTTTACGAGGGTGTTGTTGAGTTATCTGCCACGTGTGCATCTAAAATGGATCCCGAAGAAATCGGAATACATTATTACAATAACAATGAACCTGCTGAAGATCGCGAGGGTTACACATGCTTTGTCACACGGTAAATATATGGGGCCTAACGAAAAAATTGCTGCAACTTCTAAATAACAAATTTTTCTTGCAGTATGAACTACTACAAAGAGGTGCAGCTCATGCTTGACTATGCCTATCACACCGTTCGTACCAGTAAAACCGATCGGGACCAGAGTCGTCTATTTCAACTAAATTGCGAAGCAACGCAGGATCATCACGATATGGAGAACAAATCAAAGCAGATCATTAAAAAGATCACGACCCAAGCACTTAGAATGAAAGATCCACTAATACATGTTACGATCTATGAATGGTTGTTGTCCCACGAGATGAACAGTGAATTATTGGAACTAGTTGAGCCATCGTTGGGCGAGTTCTTGCGGCGCAGTGTTAGCCGCAATCCAGAGAATGTGAAATTAATTGACTTACTTTGGAAGTATTATGAGAAGAATGGACATCATCATCAGGCAGCCCAGATTCTCGATAATTTGGCAATGACGCGAAGCGAAAACATATCTCTGGACGTGCGCATTGACTATTTGGTACGCGCGGTTATGTGTATGCGCAATGAGACAGTTGGCTCGTCCGTAACCAATGGTATATTTTTGAAGGAGTTGGAGGATAAGGTCAGTATGCTCTACTTATACACGTCATGGGCGTATTTCGTTATGACCACTTTTTACTTGAATCCACAGTTGGAAATTGCGCGCGTACAAAAGGCAGTGCTTGGTGCAATGGGTTCGATTGTCAACACAAATCCAGCCGCCAGGCAGGCCATAAAGGACCTAAATATTGCGCTATATGATATTACGCAATTGTATCAAAACTTCGCCGATCCATTTGACCTTTGGGAATGTCAACTGTCGATCCTTAATTGCTCCAATCACAATGATCCCTTGTTAATTGAGTCCGTTTGGGGCAATATCATCAACAGCGCCGTTGATGCCCCTGGCTCGGCACAAGAGCGTAGCATAAAACTATTTACGAAAATTGAACTATTAGTGCGAGAGTTTGGCGAATCCGGTCCGTGTTTTCCTTTTGCTTTCCTCATAAGAGAGCTGGAGATAAAGGCCTGTCAACTACAATTGCCAGAGGGCACAGTGCCAGAAAAGTTGTTTGCCATGAAGCTAGACATTGAGCTGCTTTTAGAATATTACTCCAGGTTAGTGCTTACATTGGTTTAATTCCTGTCTACAGTTTAATCTCTAATGTTTCCTTTTTTTTCCTTAGAATGATCTCCATGAATGAGCGCATTTGGGCTAACGAGGGCAACGAGTGGCACTTAATACAGTCGGCTATACGCGTCGTTACCCTTCTGGCTGATAATTCTCAAGCTATTTGGTACCGTTCCAAGTAAGTATTTCTACGAATATCTCCCAGGATACAAATTTTATAAATATTGTTTCCATTAGGCGGCGAATATTGGGGAAGGCACAAGATATAGTCGCGGCATGTTTAAATATCTGCTATCAGAAACCGGACACCAACCGTCTACAGCACTCTCTCAAGGAGCTCCAATGCCGTTTACAACGGCTATTAGGTTAATGCCTCTGGCTGGCGTATATTGTAGTTATTTTCAAATGATATATTTTATAGATGAAAACAATGGTATAGCTGTTAAGTTTGACTGAGGTATAAAAGATGTACGTGTTATTTAATTGAATATTTCATGTCTTACAAACTGAGCAACTCAACTCGCATACACTATGTTGTGTCCATCATCTTTAGATGGGCTTCTGTAAGTATGCATTTTGTCATGTGGCATGAGCAAGGCATTGGATGCTCTTCAACATTGGGATCAAGCAGCTCTACCTCCAAGTTATATTTTCGCGAATCATTTGCGCTGCGTTTCATTAAAATTTGAAAAGCCACCGGAGATTTTTCTTCTAAAGTTTCACAATTGTCTTCTGGGAGCACTACAACGCACTGTTTCCAATGGGTTTCCGGCGCGTCAGGTGATGTGCTCAGTGCTACAGTTTCTTCACCAGGAAAGCGTACTTCAAACCATATACAGAAACCCTGATGCTTACCCGCAATTTGTGTGGCGACGACTTCCTTAAAACATATCTCGTCCAGATCTTTGGGATTCACATCAAGCAAGCTCATCCAATGGAACACGATGCCCTTGTGGAGTAAATCGTTGGATTTTAGTTGGATAATTTCCGGTCTTGTTGATTTTTGTGAACGCAATTTACTGGCAAAGCGCTCCATATTTACTCCGTCAACATTTTGCCAGTAATCAAATAGAGTTGGCACAGAGCAGGGCGCCACAAAAATGGTGCACTCACTGGGGAACATAAGTCCATCCGGTTTTAAAAAATTATCTCTAGCAAAAAGCACAGAGTCCAACATGCCTTCGTGCAGTAGATAGAATCCCATCCACTCAGAGACAATAATATCCACTTTCTCCGCTGCAGCCGGGAGCACGAATTCCTCTATTTGGGAATGTATTACCTTAACAACGCTGGTAAGACCATTTTCGTCAATCAGATCCAGTGCTACTTTTGTGGCCAGATTTGAGGCTTCCACAGCATAGACCAACTTAGCACCGGCTTGTGCGCAGAACGCGGATAGTATACCCGTACCGGCGCCAACATCCAGCACAATTTTATCCTTAAACAGTTCCTTGTTCTTTAGAATGGCATTATAGTACGCTTCTTGTCGTGGTCGATCTCTCAGCATGAGCTCGTGCACCTGCAAAAATATAAATAAGAATGTTTTTGTAAATAATCAGAATTAAGTAGCGCACCAACTGATTACCTCTAAATTTTCATATTCAGTAAAATAGTTATTCATTATAACAGACTTTTATTTAGTTTAAATAAATTAAAATGCATAAAAACAATCAAAGTGGATTCTTTTTAGGTTAAATAGAATGCGCGACACAGCTGTTATTTAACAGAGCCGCGAAAACAATAACACGTACAGAGCTGTTATTTACAGCGACAAAAATTTAAATTAAACTTGCAGTTTTCAGTTGTACTTTTCAAGCTGATCAACTATTAAGCAGTGAAAAGCAACCAAGAAAATTAAATAAATAAGACAAAAGCCAGTCTTGTTGGAAAAAAGTCACTGTTAATAACTTTAATCAAAATGTTAAGGTTAAATGTAAACAATGACAAGGTAGCGGAATTTGACAATGAACCAGATGAACGATAAAAAGTGAACTGCAGTTCAGTTCTTTGGTCAGCCACGTAAATTCCAACATAAACAAAACAACTTCAATTATTTCTTATGTGTGCATTAAAAATAAATTATTACAAATGGAAATGAGTAAATTAAATCTAAACGAAATGTTTAGCGGCTGGAATATTAGTACAACTGAAAAAGTGGATGAAGGTCTGCTACGTCTTGCAGAAAAAGAAGTATGTATTTTTCAGTTTTTAAACTTTTATAGAATGACATGGTATCACCCAACAACTTTTAGGCAGACGTGAATGCCAGACTCGAGGCCGTATTGTCCAAGCAATGTCAGATTGAGGCAAAGTTAAGCGGTATTAGTAAGGCTATGACCACATTACTTGCCGTGGAGAACGATTCTAACAAGTTAAATATGCAAATCGTAAACACCGCACAACTGGCTGAATCCGTAAGCGCAAAAGTACGCCGGCTGGATCTGGCACGATGCCGGGCGTCTGAGTGCCAGCAACGTGTCCACGATCTGATCGACCTGCAGTTGTGTAGTCAGGGCGTGGTAAAGGCCATAAATGAGGAGGATTATGAGAAGGGTGCGGGACATATCGCCCGCTTTCTAGCAATGGACCAACAGCTATTACAACGCACAGCGGATGATGTCCAAGGCTCCATTACTTCGGTGAGCGATGCAGTACGCACACTAGAGGATGCCACCGAAAAAATGAGGGAATTAATTTCAAAACGGTTCGATGAGGCTGTCCAACACGATGACCTGGCTTCCGTTGAGAGATTCTTTAAAATATTTCCATTGGTTGGTTGTCACCGCATCGGTATAGAGAAATTCAGTGGCTACATTTGCCAAAAGTTGTCGGCAAAAGCGCAGAAGGAGCTACGCAACACGCAGGACATTGCAAAGGCCGAGCGACGTCTTCATTTGGCCTATGCTGACCGCTTGACCGCGATTTTAGAAAACTTTGCCCGAGTCGTCGAAGTTAATCAGCCAATAATTGAAGCATTTTATGGACAAGAGTGAGTATACGGACTTGTTTTTGAAGTAAAATTCATGAGTTTTAACTGTCGAATGTAGATCTTCATCTTTGGTAGATATGGTAACCATATTGCAAAGGGAATGCGATCTTGAAGTCAAAAATCTGCTCCTGGAATTCAACAAAAATCGGCAAATTCAGTACCGCATCAAGCAGGTCAACGACAGCGCTCAGCGGCAAAGCGGCGCCAGTATGGCCAACAACAGCATACAGTCTTTGGGACATTATCGAAAGCCGTCGGGTGGTTCTATAGATAAATTAAACCCCAAGGATATAGACGCTATCATAGCCGAAATCACGGTCATGCACTCCAGAATCGAGTTATACTTCCGTTTTATGCGCCGTCGTTTGCAGGTAACCCTTCTCGCAATAAACCAAAAAATAACAAACTAAATTAAGACTATTTTAATTACAGACTAATGCTGAAACATGTTTGCAAGATAAGGAAGCACAAAAGCAAATTCTAGAGGAATACGAGAGGGTTGTGAAGCAGTGCGACTTAAGTCGCCAAATGCAGGAAATTCTAAGCACATACTTACTTTTTGAAAAGTATTTTAAGATGCACATTTACTATATATTTTCGCTTGTAATGCTAACATATTTTTCTTCAGGTATTTTATGGAGGAAAGCGTTATGAAAGCCATTGGGCTGGACACCTATGAAGCTGGTCAGCAATGTTCGTCAATCGTGGATGAAGTGTTCTTTATATTACGCAAATCGATTAGACGCTCCCTGACAACGCAATCAATCAATGGGACATGTGCTGTTATTAACAATGTTGCATCATGCCTAGATGGCGATTTTGTCACTGCATTGAAGGCGCCTTTAAAAAATGGTTATCCATCTGGTTATATTGATTTAGCGCAAGCCTACAATGCAATACAAACGAGTCTTCAGCAGGGTAAATTACATTCGAGTGATGCTGATCGCGTTCGAACGAATTTCATAGTGCAATTGAATAATGCCGATATGTCGACGGAGTATATTGAGACTCTATGGCAAACAATGGAGCAGGAGATAGCAGGCACATTCCCCAACATATCCCCAGTAGAGCGACAGCTACTAGACAGCTGCTTGACTGAGCTCAAAACCATACGCGATGCGTTAAAAGCAACCGTTGACTTTGGCATACAGCAACTAAGGTCGAGTGCGATAAGGCCACGATTAAATCCTTGGGTTGATGAATTCCTAAACTACAGTCACCATTTAACAGAGGTAACCATTTGCAATACCTAAGCTTTATGACTTAATAATTGGTTTAAACATTTAGGAGGAACTGTCCACGTACGAAGCTGGTGAAACATTTGTTCAGTATTTCATTGTGCAATTAGATGGACTTTTAAATTCGTTTAAAAATGCATTGAGTCCACGTAATTATGATGCGCTCGTCAGCATATTGGCTACAGAAGTGACCAATCGCTTAGAACGAGCTATCAAGAAGAGCACATTCAACCGGGTACAATTTATATTTAATTAATGTAAGCAACATGTTTAGTATATGATTCGATTTAATTTGCAGCTCGGCGGACTTGTTCTGGATCAGGAAGTGCGTGCCCTCGGGAGCTACCTAACGGGTGCAACTTCCTGGTCTGTGCGCGATAAGATGACACGTCTTTCACAAATTGCTACGCTTTTAAATTTAGATAAAGTTTCAGAACTGTCCGAGTATTGGAATCCCGAAAATAATTCTGAAATGCCTTCTTGGCGACTGACCCCAAACGAAGCACGCACTATTCTGGCATTAAGGTAAGTTTACATATGTGTATGCTTCTTTTCAAATTGTTTATTTTTGTTCACTTTTATAGAAGCGATTTCCGTATGGATGACATTAAACGCTTGCAGCTTTAAGCAGAAGGCGTTTTAAAATATAACAAATATTTTTATGTTCATAAAAATTATGATGCTGCGTTTTCAGTTCTCTTTACGCTAAACCAACGATTGAAATCCAATCTTAATAAGAACTGCGAAAGCGGACCGAAACTGGATGCACTTTTAATGTTAACCAATAATTTAATTAATCCCGATATGGCAACGTTAAATCTATAAAAACATTTAAAAAATATATACATATATAAATGAACATTGCGCAGCTTACCTTTCTTCGAGTCTATCAACATTATTTAAATGCTCATCGGGAGTTTCTTCCGAACAATTCACGACGCTAAATTTCTCGCAAATACTAAAAATCTCAAGAATTGTTCCATAAACCGGATATTGGGAATGACGTGTTGACTGGGTTATATTTATTTTTTTGTCGGTTTCATCGGTCAGCAGAAAACATTGTGAAAGCACATTGGCTAGAAAAACCGAATGAGCCCTTTGAATTTCTTCAAAATCAGCTTTACTAGCAATCACACTCATGAGAATACTGAACTGAGCTACAATGACAAGGAAATATTAATCTTTATACTGCTGCAGAAATATAGATATTTTGAAAGCTTACATTCAAGAACATCCACCTGTATGTAATACTGCAAGTTGTCCAAAAAGAACATTAGGTGATTGCGAAAATTAATAATCTTTAGGTTCACCGGATTTGCGGTTTTAGCGGCCCATTTGTGGCGGGCCCATACAAGCTGAAGATCATATTGTAGCTTCCGAACAGTTAAAAGGAAACGAAAGACCGTATTGTATCGTTCCACCGTTGTTGGCGAAAACAAGAGATTCAATGGCCATTTGTATATGTATTTGAGATGAAGGTTTTGAAATATGGCAAACTCGCAGCTCTCCTCCAAATCGATGGTAGTTTTTTGAACACTTAGGGAGAAATTCTCCAAATCATCAACGATTCCCATTACGTTTGCTGCAATCTGTAACAGGATTATGATGATAAATTCATTAAAATAGTTAAAAATCTTAATTGTAATGTAAATACCTCGAAGGCTTTTGTATAGTTTTTAGCATTTAGCTCAGCAATGTTTTCTGAATTTTCATATAGTTGACGAAAGAATTCTAAATAAAATTCACCGCGTCCCAATAGGTAAAAGTCCTTTATCAAATACAACTGACGATCCAAATCATCTTCGATAACGGCTATTTCTGAGAGACGTTGGCTAACGTATTTCTTGATTTGGTTAATGACACTTTCTAAGTGAAATATGTCGATCTTATCATCCTGATTCAAGTCTTCAATCATTTTACAGAACATCCCTTCTTTGCCATCCCACAGCTCACTAATATCATCACAGAATGATCCAGGCATTTTCATCATCCATGTGTCATTTTTATGTTTACTTCGGTCCAATTTAAAAACAAGAACTGTTTGACCGACAAATAAAACTTTTTCAGCTAAAACGGATGACACAAAGCTGGGCAATTGACTAAATTGGATTTCGTACTGCCATATCTCTTCCTCACTCAATGAAGTCTGCAAAAGCAAAGAAAGCAAGCATTATTGTAAGTTTATTTTAATTATCAATCTAATTACCGCCTGAGTATTGTTGGTAGTCACCGATTTCTCACTGCCATTTTTAACACCACTTTCATTCGAGGATCTATAGTTGATAAAGAACTCGGAGTGTTCATCATCTATAACACCGAACAAGAGCCAGTGGGTCAGGTGCGAAAAGAAAGCCAGCTTGACGGGTTTGGAAACCCTAAAAATAGTTAATTATATCTTATAATTCAAATTGGATAATTCAAAATTACTTGGCGATTATGTGGTCCATACGAAAATCTCCATGCTCATATGCTTGATGCAGGTTTTGTAGCAGCCTACAGCCATTAAGTTTCTTAAATAAAATATTTAGTATGTTTCTTCTTCGATAAGATATGGAAATTAGTCAGGTTACCTGTATTCTAGCATCGTTAATAAGTTTACGCAAAAAGAGTACAACCGTTAAGTGTAATTCCAAGGCATTGTAGATATATGCCAAAGAGTTGGTTGTATTTTTTTCGGAATAAGATTCCAACTGTAATATTTCATTGTAATATTCCTCAAGCGCACTATCGATACCTTTGGCAAAGTTCTTTAAATAATAGCCCGAAGAGAAATCTGAAAAGTTTAACAATTAAATCAAATGGCAAATAGTATTAAAACCCAAAATTACCTTTCGCTTCGGGGTAGTCAGAAATGTCATGCTGGCTGACGCCTCCAAAAAATTTCGCAAATCGTACAACTTCACTGACATTATTTAAGATGCTTATAATTTCCATAAAAATTCTACGTTCACAAGGATGCATAAATTTTTCTACCACCTGTGTTGCCTAAAAAATTAGTAATAATAATAGTATAACTACGCATAAAACACATGGGTATGTAAACATGTTAGACTCACAAGAAAACTTTGAATACTTATTCCTTTGCGGCTTAAACTCAAGCACGATAGTAAAATATCGTGTATCATTTTTTACAGATTGCATATAACCAGAAATTAAATTAAATAGTATTAAAACGCCCGGCGTTATTTGCTTAAGCATTTGTTGTCTTTTGTGCGAATGCTAAATATGCAGGAGAACGTCTGAGGGCTATCGATAGCACGTATATTCATAAACGGTCACACCTAATCGACGTGCCTATCGAATAAAAAAAGAGCGGAACGATGAGCACATCAGCTGTTACTGTTTGAATTTGTTGCCGGTAAGCGCCCTTAATCTAAGTAGCTATAATTGATTAATATAAATGCATATATATATATATATATATATATATATATTGATGTCCACTTAAAGGCAGTAATATATTGATTGATGCCTTGATGTTCTTGACAATGATGATACTGCAGAATCGTAACTTTAAATTTGATTTCTATTTCACTTTAAATTTCTTACCATTCAAGACGACAGTGTAGTTCTGCTGAAGCCAGTTGCGAAAGTCAAAGCTTGAGTTTCTTTTCACAAAGAAAGCTTAAAGAACAATGAATTTGGATTTTGGCTACACCTAGTCTTATCTGTATATACATAGGCATATAAATTATCCTTTCTGCTTTCATAGTTGTCAAATTTTATTGTCTTTCGGTGCGACAGTGTGGAGAATTTACACCCTGGACATCGCCGCAATAAATAAAGTTCGTGTGTCCGCCGTGGCTCGATAAGCTGGCCAAAAATGTTAACAAATATGTTTTTTATGGTCTGCTTCCATTTTGCACCTTTGTTGCCCACATGAAGTTTAAGCTATGCAAAGCACAAAGCCAAACACCTCACGAATGCCCAATGCTTTCTTTGGGCCATGTTGCCCGTTGGCAAAACTGCTGACATGGGAAAATCTTGCTGAAAAGAGCGAGGCAGGCTCGAGAAAATATACATAAATATTCTTGTTGGTTTTATATGAACTCAATTAAATTCTCTGCTGCAGATATGAAAAGTGCATACTGTATATTAAATTCATATTTACCGCATAAAGCCAACTAACTTAAAGGGATAAATATGCACCGCGAAGAGTAAAACTAAATCCAGCAATTACATTTTAGAGCCCGCATTAAAAACCGCCGGCAATACACACCAAGAAACTTATTTAATTTCGAACATACCCAAAGTGGATGTGTGTGTGTGTCTTTTTTTTATATTTTAATTACACTTTCGTTAAATAATTCAGCGACTTGAGCGAACCTGTAAGTGCATTAGCCGGCTGTTCCCCTCCTAACCCCCTCCTGTTGGCATGTGTGCAATTAGGAAGGGTGTTATTTTTTTTTTGGTTGCAGACCAACGGAATTTCGAATTTATTGCATTTTATTTTGTAACATGAATTTTTAATTTTGCTGCTACGTTAATTAACTTTAATTTTTTACTGCACCAGGAATGGCCCCCAAGCAAGTTCTTATTCCAATAAAGTTTTACTGGCTTTCTAAAATGCAAAATGCAAAATGCACAAGTGCGGACTTGGCCCTTTGCTAAATACGAGTGCATAAAGTTATATTCGTATGTGCATTATTCCTCGAGTTTATTAAGTTCGCAAACGAGTTTTATTTTATTCATTTGATGAAAAAACTTCGGCCTAAAGAGCCCAAGTGTATGTTTATGCTGTTTGGATTAAAGTCTTTCAATGTGGCAGTCAATATTAATAAATAATATTATAGTAAAGATAAAATAAAGATAAAATATTACCTGTTCGTGTTGATGCAGCAAAAAAAAAAATATCCAAACATTCGAATTTATTCCATTATTTACCAGAATTATTTTTTGTTGATTCTATATCCTATTTAAGTAACGTGACAATTAAGATTTTTTCTAAGAAACATTTGTAAAATTTATTGATAATAATTAATATATGTATAAGTATTGCACTTATCGAGTATAATGTACTTCATATAAAATTATCTATTTCAATTTCTTTATATATATCATATTTTGTTCGACTTTTATCGCCTTCAATAAGTATTTACTGAAGTCCGGCACGAGTTTGATTTGTATTTGCTTTCTTAATTTTATGGGATATTAGGTTCTTGTTAAGGTGATTTGGAACCTTCTGTTAACGAATCTCTTCTCAATTCCAGTGAAATTGGTTTGGATTCACCTGATTAATGCATACACTTATGTATCTAAATAACTAATTGTGTAATGAAAACTTGAAATAGTATTGCATGTCTTTTCAGCTCTTATGTGTATTACTACATAGTTTGATTAGTTGGTTTGCAGTATTTTGATTTTCGTGATATACATCTAATTTTTTCTAATACCAATAAAATTGACTATGAGAAAAACATCTAAAGCAATTTTGGGGATTATTTGTCAGTGCATCTATATATGAATATATATTTATACCAATCTGAAAGGCACATTTTTTCATAAATATGATATTTAGAATTTCTGTGAAAAGTTTACGATAATCGATATATATGTATATATTTTTGGTCATTTTGGTTTCATTAAAGATTGGTCAATATTTATCGCACTGTGTTTGTTTTGGTTCTTCATTGATTTGATTTGAAGCGCTTTGATGGGGGTCCCGATGCTTGAGAACTAAGGCATTATAAATAAAACTACGTTACGGTCTGACAAGCCAGACACAAGTTACAGAATATCTATTTAATTTACAACTTTATCAGCGGTTAAGTCGCACTCATCCCAATCCGCAATGGCCCAGTTGGGCAGCTCAGTTTCATATTCCCAGCCAGGCCCCTGAATTAATCAATAATATATATATGCCTAAATTCTGATTAATTTATACTTGGCATAGCTGCACTTACCTTATACTTCCATGCGTGCAAATACATGACCAGGTCCTTGGGCTTCGGGTCCCGGTAGTGCACTTTACACTCATAGCAATGCTTATCAATAACAACTTTATCGGAGGCCAATCCCAAATCCGTTTGCGTTCCATTTGGGATTTGCAGCCCTGTGGGCAAAGTGGGTGCGACATCAGCCTTGCCAGAAAAGACTGGGCTGCTATTTGTACAATGCAGTTGCTTGATGGAGTCGACGGTCTGTGGATTTTCCAAACAAGGCGGCGTGGTTTCCCGCGAATTGGCACCCACGTCGTCATCGCTGTGATGTACGGCTAGGTGATGGAAATATTTTTCATATGTAACAGATGTTTACAGAGTGAAAGTGGTTCCTGGTAATACCGAAAGTTTGATCGCTGCTCAGGCTCTCCAGGTCGGTTTCGTCTTTAGTATTCTTAAACAACGATATGTCCGAGTCGCAATCTATGCCCAGCCAGTTCTCCGCATTGTGTATGTTAATGAGATCTCGTATAAGTTCATCGTCAGTTTTGCCACCAATGTCTCCGCCGCGACCCTTCAGAGGCCCAAAAACTTCATGGTTGTACAACGGATCGTTGAGTATGGGAAAGCCTTTAAAAATGGATCGGATTTATTATGGTTAGCTCAGCGAGATGGCATTTTAATTTAACTTACCTAAATATTGCAAGTGAACACGTATTTGATGCATGCGTCCCGTTAAAGGCTTGCAGAGCACCACGCTGGTTTTTCCATTTTGGGATAGCTTCTGGAAAGTTGTGGTACAATCTTTGCCCTTCTGGGATACTTTACACACGCCAATCTTATAGCTGACCACCTCGATTGGCTCTTTGCATTCCACGACACCGCTAAAATAGAGTTTTTGATTAAAAAATCTTCCACTTATTCGGACTCTTGCTGCACTCACTCTGGAAAAATGCCCTCCACTCGACAGATGTACTCCTTTTCCACCTGCCTATTGCGGATCTGCTGTTCCATTTGGCGCGCCTTTTTCGGACTACGACCGAATAATAACAGGCCGGAAGTGAGACGATCCAGACGATGAATTGTGCGTAGATTCTTCAGGCTGAACTCCTTGGCCAGTATAAAGACGACAGTATTATGCCTGTATCGACCACATGGATGCACCTAGGGTAAGGCGAAATGAGAATTAGTTCGTGTTACGTATTTGCAAATTGGTGAGTGTCTCGCTTAAGTACAATTATTAGTTAAGTCTATATTTCTAGATTAATGCATTGTTTATGTAATATGGCGGTCGTTTAAGCCACTTACGGGTATAGAGGCTGGCTTATTAACAACCACAATGTCCTCATCCATATGCACTATTGTGATTGGTTGGCAAGTGACGGGTACTTCGTGTCTGCAAAGATATATTCATGAGTGCGCACATTTAGTTAGATATATGTAACCATTCAGTGCTTCAAATGCAACAACCCATTCAGCCAAAATGTTTGACTTTAAGTACAGAAACAATTAAGGAAATGAACCATTTGAGAGTATTCAACAAAAATAAACATATTACAAATAAAATTTATAATTCTTGCAAAGAGTGTGTTCATTTTGTGTAACTATTCTTTTTATTGCTGATCAAATCCGAATATCTGTCTCTACGCAGTTTTTTATTTAGCTATTTTATATAAATAATTTGCTAGGGTATTTAATCTTCGGCGCCCTGTTCTGAGTTGTTTGCAAAATAGCCCAAAATGACAAATTTGGTGACTGTTGCGCTTACAATTAGACAGACAGACTTGGCTAGATCGAGTCTAGCATTTGTGTAAGATTTGTTTCCATTTTAAAATTTAAACGGATTTCTATTTAGGTGACAAACTTGGAGGTACTTTATACTATAAGTTACTGTTTAAAAAAAACTAGCAACAAATATGCATTTTGTTGTATTTGAAAGCAAGTCGAGTAGCGCATTATACAAATTAAAGAGAATAACTACAGAATTTATGAAAATGAAGTTATTTGGTTAAAGGCATTTCTTGTGCCTATACTTAACATGTTACAATATTTAATAATAATTTAAAAGGTAGATTGTTTAATAGAATTTACCTGTGCACAATATTGGCCAATAAATCGTTGTGCTTCAGCCGATAGTCAATGGGCACCTTCTCGAAATTGACGGTCAGTGTCCCGGTCTGGATGCAGCGTTCATATTCCTCGGCTGGATGTGCCCGGAACTCCTTGGAAAATATGTCGAGTATCTTTTCGCCAACCCAACGCCCCTTTGTGAAGGTTGTGAAAGTGAAGTAATATGGATAGACTTTCCTCAGACCTATGCAGAAACATAAAATTAGCTTTTTGAATTAGGGGTTGTGTATTTTTGCTAAACCAACCATTTTCCATATAGTAGGAGGTCTCCTGATATCTTTCGTCAGTAAAACCTGGTCTCTTGGCCTTCAGAGCCTTTGTCTCGAGCTTTGCCTTTAAAATAGATCGAATAAGCACATTAAATTATATGGCTAATCTATCTTTACCTTTTTCAAATCTTTAATTTGCTCCGTGTCCTCAGTTTTTCGCTTCTCGGGTATTTTTGTTTTTTGTTTTTCCAGCTCGCTGGCGGCTGTCAGCTGAAAGCAGATGAAAAAACCGATGTCATAGATTAACTCTTAGAATACTCAAATTGATTAAAGATACATATACTTTATATGGACATATACTCTATAAAGTTGCTTTAAGTATGCAGAATTAAGGAGCAGGCACAACCTTTAATTAAATTTCTGTCTTATTTGATTTATGTGCAATTCTTTTTATTTTTATGCTTTTAAAAATTTACTGCTTGGTCAGAGAAGATCAAGTGCTTGTAGAGATTCATTCAGTGTTCCGTTTGAAGATCTATTTGACGTGGGCATTGCAACTCAGCAACTCAAGTTTCGGAATCCATCAAGAATATTTATACTTTTTGGCGTCTGGCATTCATATCTTCTTCTTTTTTTTTTGTTGGTATCTTTTCATAATTTGATCGTCGTATTCCTGAAATGTGAATTCTCAAGTGTTCAGCTGAGCACTAATTCCACATTTCTACGACATGAATTATTTACTTCCAACTGTACAGTCGCATATATGTATATATATATACATACAATTGGGATATTCTAGAGCATATTGTACAATGCAATTCTGAGACAAATAGTGTAGATATATATATATATATGTCTGTATGTTATACATATGTATATATGGAATGGATACTTGCATTTCAGTTAGTTGTCTCTTTCGTGGACTCCGATGAGTGACTGTTGGCTGGCTGACTTTTGTCTTTGCTTTCATTGGCAGTGCGCCCAGCAAATGATGGAAACTAGCTGCATGCCCCAAAAAAAAACCCCCCGAAAAAAGCAGCTAAATAACTAAATAAAGCTGTGCGGGAGGGCAACGGACCACAGAACACGGGAGACTCTGACACCGACGACCGACGGCCGAGACGGGCTGTCGGTCAATTTCCCTTAAGCAGCATATTTACGGGTTTCTGAGGCATCTCCGTCTCACATGTGCACATAACCAATGCACAATATTTATCCCCATAGAACCATAGACAAAAGACAGCATTCGAAAGTGTCTTGCATTTTGTAGCATGGTTTAAATTTAGCCGTGATTTCATTTGACTACAATATTTACAGTACAGTGTAAATTTAAAACATATTCTAGAATACAATTTTTGTCGGTTGCTAATTAATAAAACACGCTATTAACGTGTTGCCAAATAATAATCAATAATCGCTTATATTGATGAATATTATAAAGATATGAATGAAATGTTTGAACTCTGCCCACACCCACACCCACACACACACACACACACACACACACACACACAACTGTTGATAAGTGTATGTGATGTCTCTACTCATCCGTGAGATGATGTTCATATAGAAAGACTTGATAAATTAATTGAATCATTCAACGGCGGAGACCTGTTGCCAGCGATCTTGGCAAGCGACCATTCATATATGTTGCTTTTTTTCTTTTTTTTTTTTATACTTACATATATTTATATATCTGTATGAATATGCATGCAAATTATTGTTTGCATGTACATTGAATGCTTCTGGCTTTAGCGGGCAATTTTGATATTGTTCCAAGCGAACGGCCGACGGTCTGGCTGATGCTTGGACAGCATCCCAATATTTATGATTATGCCCACGAACTACTTTTTTATATGGTATATATATAAATATATATATAGATATATGCGACAGATTCTTTCTGCGCCCGGTTGCGCAAGGTGCTAAAAACAGGCGTGTGGCGCGTGGGGTGTGCGTGTCTGCGAGATCTGGAAGCCGAAAATGGCCAGCACGTGACCACGTTGGCCACGATTTGGTTAATTATCCATTTTTCAAGAACACTCACGGGTTCCCATCTCTATACCACTTTTAATAGCTGCTCTTTGCTGTTCGCATCGGACAGAACCTGTCCAGGCCATTTAGCGCGCAGCTTAAAAAGCATCCTGCTATTAATTAGAGCACTGATTATGTCCACACTGGTGGACTAGTCTGGCCGCAGAATGTGGAGCTGCTTAGCGTTTGGAGACAGACCATGACCATATCAGATTGACAAGTACCAGTTGCACAAAGCCGTACAAAGCAATCTTGGTCTAATACTGTAAATTCTAGTTCTGCACAGCAGAAAAAAAAAAGAAATAAATAAATATAAACAATCAATCTGTCGTATTTCTTCTGTTAGGAGTCATTTGAACAATTTCATTTATGGTCAATCTTTGAATTTAATTCATATTAAATCATTGGAAAAGCGTTTAAAATTGGCTCAGCCAAATAACAACAATTTTATTATAATTATTTGTGTATGCGCGCTGTCAGAATAAAGCGAGAGTATAAAGTTCATTCAAATTTAAAGATATTCATGTTGTTTAGTTTTGCGAAAAGAGAAATATTTTCAAAATTCTTTCTACGCAAGCAATGTTTATTAAACATTATTATTTTATAGTCTGCACGCGAATTTCGTAATCAATTACTATACGCAGCATATATAAGATTTATATATTAGCTATATTTTCTATTAGCTTTTGCTGTGGTCCTTTAAAATCTCATAACTTTGTCGAAGCTGAACCGATAGAACCCAGATAAAAAAGATAAAATAATAATAATATACTAATAATAATAAACGAGAAAGTAAGGATATCTTCGGCACGCCGAAGGCTTAATACCCTTGTTGCAGTTACTTTTTCAGTTATGTAAGAATATTAAAACATATATATATAAAAAATATCATGCTGAGTTTGATGAAAATATTTTGCCATATAAGAACCTAATTTTCGACCGAGCTTGCGAATACAGCAGCAGAACTTATAATATGATATACTCCTCGGATGTTGATAAGATTTTGAATATGAGGAGCATAGTGGCACTTATAAATGCCAAATGTTCAAGATATTTTGATAAACAAAAGAGTTTTCCATGCAAGAACGATCTTTCTTATGGCAGCTATATTTTATAGTGATGCGATCAGGCCGATTCCACAGAAAGACAGACCTATTCCAGCTTTCAAGATAATAGCTTTTAAACTAAGAGATTAGTTCGCATAGAAAAAAGCAGACAGAAAAACGGACGGACACACGGACACGACTATATCAACTCAGCTGTTGATGTTGACTTAGAATATAGACTTTATGGGGTTCGGAGACGTCTGCTTCTATGCGTTACACATTTCATGACAAAAAAATGCAATACGCTCTACGAAGGTAAACAACATTATAATTAATCTTATAAAACCTCTAAATAATAGAAGAATTTGTATTCATTTCTTCAACATTATAACAAATATTTAGAAAAATATATATAAAATATATATATTAATATTTTTATTAAATCCAAAAAATAAGAACAGAAGCTGTCTTCTATAAAATGGACTCTTTAATAGGTCTTCGCTAAATGAGATTCCAAATCGGCTCCGGTTTAGAATTCCAGGCAAGTATATAGATGCATAATGTTAATAATAACTGTAATATCAAAAATTGTAGTAATAACAAAAAAAATTATTACTGTAATATCTATAAAAATGATGCAAAATGTATTATATATATATTAAAAAAATATATATATTCATTTTGTTAAATCTGAACAATAAGAACTGAAAAGCGGCCTTCTACGGGGCATCGCGAATGTAATCATGAAATTGTTATACCCACTTGCAAGGGTACAATAACAAAATAATTATTATAAAACTAAAAAAAATATTAAAAAAAAAAAAAGTCATAAGCTATATTAAAAACTAGATATTAATTCTCATCCCACCCAGAAGAACTTCGATGCAATGCAAATGTGATCATGAAATTATTGTACTCGCTTGCAAGGGTACAATAACAAAATAATTGTTATAAAACTTATAAAAATAATATAAAATGTTATTATCTTTATTAAAAACTAGATATTAATTGTTTTAATCCCACCCAGAAGACATTCGGTGCAATGCAAATGTGATCATGAAGATAACAACTTGCAACAACCCGCTTGCAAGGGTAAAATAACAGAATAATTATTATACAAATCATAAAATTATTTTGTAAAAAAAGTAGTTAGCTTTATTAAAAACTAGATATTCATTGTTTTAATCCCACCCAGAAGACATTCGGTGCAATGCAAATGTGATCATGAAATTGTTGTACTCGGTTGCAAGGGTAAAATAACAAAATAATTATTATAAAACTCATTAAAAAAAAAACGTTATTAGCTTTATTAAAAACTAGATATTAATTGTTTTAATCCCCCATAAAAGAGATTCGGTGCACTGCAAATGTGATCATGAAGTTGTTATACCCGCATGCAAGGGTACAAAAAATAAAATGGCTTGTTGAGGCTACATTTAAGTCTGTGTCTTAACTTGTTTTCAAGGGCCGCGCATGTAAGCAAATACATCTCGTGTCTTGCTGAATGACTTCTGTATGGCCGAGTTGAACACGCGTATTATGAATTTTAGTAAACAGCAACAAGAAAGCAAGAAAGATAAAAGAGCGCTTGACTGCGACCTGCAGTTGGGGCTACTTTATGGGCTATTTGGGAAACCTTGACCAACTCAGTCAACAGCGCTTACGGCTCGTGAAACGATTGCATTTCGAAAAAAAAATGACTGTGGAAATCACAGTGGAAAACACGAAAAGCATGCGTAGCGATGCGGAAAATCTGAAAGGTCTTTGCGGCAAAGCACAAGGAGATTGCAGATTGTCGGTCGGCTTATAAATAGTATTAGTATATTTATTTATTTATTTAACACAAAGCGCATAATTACTTTTGGTTTCTATGATATCATCTTACCAATTTGTTGCCACACACCACACCAAGTCAAGTAGACGGGTATTTAGCAATTATAGAAAAACAGCGAAACATACGTACAATTCAGAAGACAATGTAGACATATTGTGTATACTATATAAATCGTAATAAGCAATTTCTGATTACGATCGCTGACGTTAAATAGTTGTTGTTGTTGTTGTTATTATTGTTGTTGTTGTTAAAGTGAATGTCCAAACATTACGACTCGGGCAGAGTGTTTACAAACGGTGACTGTTTCTCGGGTTTTCATGATGCAGTTTTGTCATAATAACGATTTACCAACTCAATTTTGTTAGCACTTGGGACTTGTGTTTATACTATATACCTTATAAGACTAACACTCTATCACTATATATACATATGTACACCGATGTGTATCTGTCTATGTATCTATCGAGGCATTGTTTGGCTTAGCTAATACATCCGCTATAAATTTGCTTGCTATTCCAAGTTACGATTTAGCTGTTGAAATTTATATGTTTTCTTTAATTAATTTCCATTTTTATGTGCTTAACCAAACAGTACAATTACGATGTAAATAAGATTTTACCTGCATACTAGGTGCAGCTAGTTCAGGTGGTAATTGGATTGGGATTTCAATTTAATTGTTTTCATAAACCAAACCAGTTATCTTACAAAAGGAAAACAGAATATAAGCCCAAAGCGAACCATTTATTTTTTGTTAAAAATTATGTAATCATGATATATTGGCTAGGGGTCAAAACTTTGGTGAGAAACTGGTTTATAAGCATATTTTCAGTAGACTATTTCCACAAATTAATTAAAATTATAAATTCAATTTGTTTCTTTGAAAATCATAAATGTGCCCGAACCGAACCTAACAGCAGGAAGTTAGCTCGAACCAAAAACCGAACCACTGACAATTTATCTATAATAATAATATATTAAATTCAACTAACAAAAAGGTTCTGTATTACAAAAAACCTAAAGTTTATATGGCGAACAATTCCGGCAGATATCTTTTAAACCTGGGAGACAAGTTTGTATATAAATAGATTTGGACAGACGAAGAAAATTATATGCTTTTTAGACGCGGAGAAGTCGGCGTCAAAATTATGCTTAAAAATGATAAAAAAGTTGTTAAATAATAAAATAATCATAAAAATAATTTAGCATAAAATGGCTTGCATTATGGAATGTATATAGATATGGGATTTCTTTATATAGACAGCTACCAGTTTACATTTATTATAAATAATCGCTGCAACTATCTAGTATATGGGATGAATAAATTAAATGGAGATAGCTATTGGCATGGAGATATATAAATAGAGATGTATGTGTGTCAAAGTGAATCGATGTACAGAGCTATTGAACAATGCTTAGACGGGTTCACAAACTAACGATAAATCATTATACGGTCGCTCTGATGAGCTCACATAAATCTACATATTTATGTAATGTACGTATGTACGAATGTACGAATGTACGCATATGTATGTAATGTATCTTACTTATGGTTCAAGAGCACGGCACATTTCAACGTAAACAGCAGCTGCTCAGCCGGCTCTCAGGCACTGACATCAATTGTGTCTCGATGACCTTCGCGCAAGTGCTTGATTGCAGGTGTCTTTCTGTCCGTCCGTCCGTCTGTCCGTCCGTCCGTCTGTCGGTCTGGTTGGCAATCAGAAATCATGACACGCCGTTTAGGAGACCAGTTCGATCGAGTGTTTAGTTGAGTTTAAGATATGTGTTCGAGCATGCAGTCAAATTTAACCTTAACTTTGGCAATCAAAGAGCTAATTCGCATTTTTTTCTATTATACTCTAGTCTCAAAGTCAATAGAGAGTATATGCGATGTCCGTCTTTCCGGGATTAAAGCTTAAGAAGGTTAAAATTTGAAATATGCACTTTGATTGGGTAAAAGGTTTTACATTTTGTGTAAAGATCATTAATTGGGTGAAAAATGAGTATAAATCGAAATTTATATCTACATCTATATTTGTATCTATATATATTATTAATCGGGTGAAAAAATTGTCTAGATCTAAATCTAAATCTACATCTATTTATCTACATGTCTCTCATAATTACTGTGTAAAGATCGAGATATATGCAATTGGAAGATCCTACCTCAGGTTTATTGTTCTATTCACTAATTATTAACTCACTTATTAAAACATATAGATTTTTCTGTCTTGCCACGCCCACAGTGAGCGTAGCTATATAGTCTTAACACATTATCTATCGAGGGTATTCCGATATCCAAAGCTTTACTCCATTACGGACATGTTCACTTAACTAACCTAATATTATTATTTTTCTATTTCCAACCTAGTTTTAACTTACACAATTTACAGAGTATTTCACAGTCGGTCACTGCCGATTGAAAGGTTTTGACTTGTTTCACTCACCTTTCTGTTAATTGTTAGAGTGGCTGCATTTGGCAATGCTTTGATGGCTCCGTGATTTCGAAGGGCCATGACGCTGCCCAGGTTTAGATTAATGGAGGAGAGATGCTGCAGATCCTGCGGCATACAATTTAGCTGCTGCACTAGAGCACACGTGGGCGGCTGTGCTGGACGCGGCACCGACACGGACATGGACACGGGCACCGGCACCGACACCGGCGACGTCTGCGGCAACATGCCTGCTGGCGTACCCGTCGAACCAGCCACGGAGGCGGCAGCCAATAGAGCCTGCTGTGCGGACAATGGGACGCCACCGAAAGTGGCCACAGCGTTCGCATGATTAGCTCCAGCTGCTGCAGCCGCCGCCGCTGCCGCCGCCTGTGCTGCTGCCGTGTAGTAGGCGCCCAGCGAAAGTGGCGAAAACATCGACGACTGCAGCAGATGCGTCTGGGAGTGACTGTGCGGATGGGCCTGGCTGCTCTGCGCCAGCTGTCCCGGATAGCCCTGCGCTTGGCCAGCATTAAGCAGCGTCTGGCCAAAGTTATAGGCGGGCGCCATGGGAAAATGGGTGCCGGCGCTCGGATGCAGCGCGGGCTGTTGATAATTTGTTGGCGGCGCTGCTGCAGTATTCGGTGAGTGCTGCTGCGGCTGCTGCTGCTGCTGCAGCTGTAGCTGCTGTTGCTGTAGCTGCTGTTGCTGCAGCTGCTGTTGCTGCTGCTGATGCATTTGCGGCTGTGGAGCGTATATGGCACCCGGCGGTGTTACGGCCACTTTGTCCGCAAAGGGTGTTTGCATGGCCATCAGCTTGTGGTGATGCTGCTGGGCAGCCAAGGACCAGGACAAGTACCAAGCACATGAAGACGTTGAATTTTGCATATTGTGGCTTTCCTTTCTTTTCAAGTATATTTTATATAAACGTATGTTTTTTTATATCACTTTTAAATATATTGCTTATTTCTCTGCTCAATGTTGCACAATCAAATTACACCATTTAAGTAGAATTAAAATCACTTTGTATTTATTTTCGAGAATTCTTGCTGTTTTATCAAAAAACAATTGAATTTATTTTCAAAATACGTCCAATAATTGTTTACGTTCTGCTGCTTACATAGTTGCTAAAAGCTGTCTTTTCTCATGTGTACATATAGATCTGACTATATATAAATATATGTATATATATATAGTTGTTTACCTGTCCATATACAGGGAAGATCAACTCAGCTCTGTCTGCCACTTTCGACGCGTTTATTTGAAATTTGGAAGCTGAATTTACTTTGGTTTGCTTTTGTTTGGTTTATCTGTTCACAAGTCGTTGTGATTTCGTGCCGCGCACAATGGGATAAAACTAATTAATCTGACTAAGAATTGTGATTAAAACAAAAACAAAACTAAAATTAAATATATAAAGCGAAGGCAAAGACTAATAACATGTGCACCTCAATACACATGGCAAATTACACTGTCTAGAAGTTATTCTACCAATTAGTTTAAAACAAAAGTTGGTTCGAATTAAAACCAGGGTTCGAGACTGTTCACGAACGGAACCTTAAGTCGAAGCTGCACAGAACGTGGTTCACGAACCGTTCCTTAAAGCCGAATCTGTAAGGAACGTGGTTCACGAACGGAACCTTAAAGTCGAGTCTGTTAGGAAGTTGGTTCATGAACGGAACCTCAAGTCGAGTCTGTAAGGAACGTGGTTCACGAACGGAACCTTAAGCTGCATAGAAGGTGGTTCACGAACGGAACCTTAAAGTCGAGCCTGTAAGGAAGTTGGTTTACGAACGGAACCTCAAGTCGGAGCTGCATAGAACGTGGTTCACGAACCGAACGTAAAAGTCGAGGCATCGATTCTTTTGAACTTATATTAACAGTATTTTATCTATCGGAAAGGCTATTATACTATGTATATAAAAAAGTGTGAGCGAAATTAGAAGTCAGTGTTGATTTGGAAATTTGTTGTTATTGTTAGCGACGCACTGTCAAAACGAACCCCAAACATACACACACACACTCTCGCACACACACACACACACAATCGACCACAATATGGTCGGGTCCCGCATACAGCTACCTGTCTTGACGGCAACGTTGTGTGCACTTGTTTATCGTCCAATAAATGAAAATGGAATGGAACAATGGCTAGAAAAGCCACTAAATATAGCGTAATGGATTTTAAATGCACATTCGACATCTGACGGCTGGTTGATAGCTGATGGGTTTTATTTTTTTTTTTTTTTTTTCATTTTTGGCTGATGGACAGACTGCCAAACAGTGTAAATAGAAATTTTATGCTTGTGCGCCCCCTTTTCGACTATATAGTACAAAAAGATACTGGTTCCGGCTTCTAGGAAATATGGATATCATTGATGATATGCATGTAAAAAGAGCTGAAATAGCGTATATTGGGGGCACAGCCGAGAGTGCGTTCGAAATAAATGAGATGTAACAAAGAAATTAAAGTTCATTTTCGAAAATTTGAATATTCTTTTATTTTTTTTTGAATATCCATTGTGGCGTAGTCAAATCCCATTCGCAATTAGGAATATATCGTTCATGGCACATAAAATGTGCCGTTGGTTATCATCTAGTGGCAAGTTAATATGTAGAGCTCCCCTATGCCCCCCCCCCCTCTGGCGCACACTCCTTTAGACCCCACCCGCCCACTCCCCCTCCCACCCCCCGGGCCGTGTCGAGCAGCTGCTGCTATCTGTTCTTGAAGTGTGCGCGCGGCTATGAATTTATTTACTTATGTATTTTATTTTTTCGGGGGCTTTGTGCTAAAATAAGTCTGATGTATTACTAGGTTTGCCCGCGTACACAAAGAAACGGCCACAAATTATTTTTCAAATTTTCATTTCGGCTCTACAGCATGTACTATGTACAAGTATGTTTATGTGTGCTAATTTTTCCTTTTTTTTGTGATCTCGTTGTTTTCTTTTTGTTTGATCATACAGTGACAAGATGATGTCTGTTTATACGGGTATATTCAATAGATATGTATATACAGCGACTAATCTCTTATATAATACACTTGGGTATAAGCAAATTGACAAAGGATTGCCCAATAAAACTGTCAAAAGATCACATAACATTGCCATATAAAACAGAATTTTATTCAAATTAAATTGAAAATTAAATGTCTCCCATTCGGAATTCCTAGAAAGAAACCACACTTACTATATATGTATATGGAATTCGAAATAGAAACGTATGCCCATTGTCTAATAACGAAATATTTACTGTATATATATATATGTACATTTAGTGTCCTGAATAACGACACGCTAAATGAAGATTAGGTAACTGCATGTGCGGCTCTTGACGTTTGATGATTAAAGGCCATTCTGTGCGTAGGGCTAGTGAAATTACTTGATATATTTCAAACGTCACCTCTAACTAAGACATGCCAACAAAAATATTTTGTATAGAAAATATACAATTTTTCAGAACAAAAACTATTTGCGTACGTAAAAATGGACGATGTTAGACTACGGCAATGGCGCATATTTTTGGTACAGAGCCATGCACGGGCACACACACACACACACACACACACCCATGCACACATACATAAACAACACATGTACACAAGCCAAGGAAAATATTCTAAAAACGTTGTCCTCAAATAGCTCTACTCATACACACTCCTTCTATTTAGTCGCTCGTCAAATGTCTAAAGAGACTGATTATAATTATAATAAGAACCATGTAGATCGTCGAAAAAAAGGGGATGAGAGATCAAATGTCAGGCAGGCTGAATGTGCTAAGGCACATTTCATAGAAAACAAGGTAAAGTAAATAAACATGAGAGCTACACACTATTGATAGTAGGTCAGTTATGCGTAAAATGATAAACATAAGAGGTTTGTTTATTGAAATAATATCTGAAAGTGTCTATAAGGATGTTTCTTTATCTAATATGTCAACACATTAAACATTAATAATATTTTATAAAGCTTTGCAGCACGTGAACAATGAAGTTGTGTCAAGAAACACGCACACACACACACACACACACAAACAGTTTTTGTATGCACATCCGTAAATGCCTTCATTACATTATTATCATTGGGCTTAAAATCACATCACTTTTATATTGACTTGCATTACTTTGATTATCTGATAACGAATCGGGCCGTTGGCGCCGGAGTGTTAGTTATTACCACGCAAAAAACTAAAAACACTAACGAAACGGGTTTTTTATATTTAAACTACGCGTAACGCCCGCGCACTCAGCCCTCCGCTCGGTTAATAGGTAGCCAGATTGTAAGCCATCAATGTCGTCGAGGTGTACGAGCGTCGGCGTTTTTAATAATTTCGTCGCACACGTTTTAATATCTCTTAAGCGATGGCATTCACGCGACAACCTCTGCACTGGCTGAAAGCAAGCGGCCGACTGATTGGAGCAGCCCCAAACGGTGACTGTGAAAAGAGCGCCACCGACTGTGGCCCGCAAGGTTTTCAAATTTAAATTGCGCGCGCTCTGCTACGACTTGTCGCTTGCGGTATAAGTTGCAGAGCTTAACAGAGCTTCATCAGAGCGTGGCGCTGTTAAGTTTTGTCTCTCGTGCTGTTACTCTTCGAATGTTGATGGTAAAATCAAATTAATTATGATAATTTTTACGCAACAATAAAAGACATATTGATAAAAAGATATACGAAATATTCTCTTCAGTTTTATACATTTTTTCAAAAAGAGAAAATTTTGTGGGTTTGCTGATATACTAAATTCCCCCCTTTAAAAGGACTATCTGAGCCAAAAGAGAATCTTGTTCAATATTTGTTTATTAACAGCGCATGCAACATGTTGGCTATAAGGCGTGTATAGCATTGAAAATGGGGTTTTTTTTTTGGAATATTGAAAACATGAAAAAGCATTTAAATGCATGTTCTGGACTAAATCATTTAAACTTAATTTGACATTCAATTTGAATAAGATATTGAATGGCATAAACTAGTTAATTTTAGCCAAAGTATGTTATCTCATAGTACTCATATGTAAAATGAGATTAAAAAGATCATTCTAGGTGAAATATTTATTAGGATTGAAATCAAAAAGACTTTCAAGTTAACAAAAAAAAAAAAAGGAAATAATAAAAATAAAACACTTTTGATTTGTGCTCATCGTTTGTTTGGTGTTTGGCGATGTTTATTATGTATTATGTATTTATGTATTATAAAAAATTCCCAGCCTAATCCCATTAATAAGAATTTTCATGACACATATATGCGCATACACGTGCCATTACGTGAATGTGAATATACGTATGTATTTACGCACATAGTATGTATTTATATATATATATATATATATAGAAGTATCTGTACATGGATGAGCGACACATACATATCAATGTTTAATTTTGATGAAACTTTCATATTGTTACGTGAAACAAAAGAATATTTTTGGCGTAGGCCCAACAAAATTTAAATTCCTCTTGATTTAGTTGCACAGGGCAAAGTCATTTGCGTGCGGGATCTACACGATGTTTAGATATTCTTACTACATAAATACATTCATTCATATGTACTATATACATACTATGTAAATGTATTTTATGTAAATACTATGTATATTTAGTACATAGCCAGACAGACATTTATAAATTGGGATTTCTATGCTCATTTAATGTCACTCTGGCATAACAAAGATTCGTAGGCATGTACTATGACAATATGTACTATAATATTCAGGAATCTTTTTCAAAAATCAAGTTTTTATATACATAATATATCATTTCTTTGTCTGAAATCCATGTGTACCAAGCAAATATGCATGTTGGTTCTTAAATGTATAATTTATGTTTGTACAGCGCGGGTCTGAATACAAGCACAAGTTAATGTTGACCTACATTCGTATAGTAATTATATTGCAATTATTTTTATTGTCTGTAGCTTCGGAACGTGCAGGTCATAAGGCTATGTACAGGTTGACCTTCGTTAAGGTTGACATTGAAATCTTTAATAAATTCCTTTCGATTAAACAGGTTAAAGTTCTCTGCAAAGCTCGTCCCTTGTTTGCCTCGACTAATTGTTTGTTTATAGCAGTTGTGGTCTGGCCAGTTTTTTATTTAACTGAAACTAAAGTCCCATAACTCTGGAATATTAATTTTCGCGATGCTCTGATGTAACCAATTTCAAGGGGGGGCGCTTAGAAAGTGTCCACCCAGATTGTAGCCGAAAATAACGTGTATATAGAGTAAAATGGGCAACTATGAGCGCGCGACCATTGCATGTCCGACTGCGTGACTAGTTTAACACACCTGCACTCTCCAAAAAACCGACATCCCCTCGCCTAGCTACACCTCTGCTGCTCTGTTATAGGGACGTTCTCCTTGAAAAGCACTCGGTCACGAAACCAACTACAACATCCTTCTGTAAACCCACAACTCAGGTTAAGGCGACCAAAAAAGGCTTGCCCCTTATTTAGGGCAACATTTAATGGCCACTGGCCATAAGGCTCTTGGTCTTGGCTAACCAGCGGGTGTGTGTGTTGGTGTGTGTGTGAGTATGTGTGTGAGTATGTGGGTGGGCGGGCGTGTGCGTGTATATGAGAGTAAAAGTTGGCATTTGCTACTGCCGACGAAGAAAGTGATTAAATCAGCACGATATTTTGTAGGTGTGCGCACTCACCGATTACATTTTTTTTTTTTTTTTATTCATTCTTAGTGTGTGTAGATTTATGTATGTATGTGCTGTAAATTGACTTTTTGCCTGGACAAAAAGTTAGAAATGACGACATCACGCTTCCTCATCAAAAACTATACAAACTGTAAAACCTACCCAGCTACTACTGCGTGTTTACAAACAATATTGTGTGCGGAATCTGACATATATACAAATGTATATATAAATATACATGTACGTATGTATGTTTACATAAAAATTATATATGTTTACATATGTTTAAATGGACATACAAAGCCTATATACGTCAAGGTGTGTTTCGCAAAATGCAAAATTATACATTTATGGCGACTGAAAATTTTCATACTGACTACAATTTAATTAACGTGCCACATTATAATACAGTTAATTATTGAAATGTGTTTTAAAATGGTTTTATCATATTTGAAGCTTACAATCAAATCATATTTAATAAAACCAATTTCAAAAGTGTATCAACTATGCACTTGGTATACCCAATGCACTTAGTTTGTTTACAAGGTATTCAAATTGAACTGAATGAACATATGAACCAATTTCAGTAGTTCGATTAGCAAAATGGCGCGTTCATCAAAATAATCGAACCAGTTTCGTGGAGCTCGCTGGCGTTGCGTTTTGTAAAAGTTTCATATTTATTTATTAACTCTATGAAGTATTTGCGCTGCGCTGATAACACAATTCGCCTGGCAAGTGCTTAACGGACAGACAATATCAAATAGTGCTTTCTAGATACCTTAACTGTTGTTTAATTCGTTCGTTTTGCTGGCAAACACGTGTTGATGGTTTTGTTTTTGTTTGCAGTGCTATAATTTGTTTAGAACGCGGCGCTTGCTGAACGCACAAATCAAAGTTAATAAAGTAAATAACACATTTTGGTGTTGGCCAACAATGACATTGCCCAAGATAGTACGCCATGTGCAGACCCAGCACGGCGATGACTCCGTGGACGTGGAAAACATCTTCCTTTTCCGGGCCAACGTGAACTGCACAAATGCCGCGGCGCCCGCCGCAGAAGTTGCCGGCAGCTCCTCCACAAATGTGTCTGAAATTGGCGCCGAATCTGATGCGGCTGTTGGAGTTAAATCAGAAGAGACAAATTCTATAAACGGTGTGTGGACCTATGAAGCCAGTGAAGATGGCGGTAGCCAAGTAAGCAAAAATAAGTCGAAACATATTTCAGAAGCATCTAATATAATTTTGTAAAGTAGTAAAGAAGCCGTCTTGATTAGGATAAAGAGCTGAGATGATATCTCAGATGATACTTTGTTCAGGTTCGTCTTTTTGCTGCAGCCAGTGCTTGAGTTGGAGGTGTTCAAATCGGATCACGATATCATATTGCTATAGTCCACACTGTCATTGTGGGCAACTTGTGTTTGTTTAATTATAGTTATGAATAAGCAACAAAACGAGACAATCAAAGCTACATCCAAGCTGAGCTGAGGGTCATTGTCAATGTGGAGAAAGAAAAACTAATTACGACGACAGCTCTGTGGCATTGTTTCGCTGTTATAGAAATATGATGTCTTCTATAGACAGCATATTCTTTTATTTACGTTCAGCACAAAGCAAACCATTTCCGTTTACATATTTATGCACATTCATAGAGATTTGAATTTGTAAAATGGCCTGCAATTCCGCTGTTTGTGCAAACAAAATCCGATCAATTCGTTATGAATAACTTATAGCTATTTCGGCTTGCGAAATCGTTGCAACATTTTAGTTATTTTTTTTTATCAATCACAAATCACATGGACGAAAAAATACGCTCGCATTGTTCCCGTATTCCGTACGACCGCTAATTATGTAGCTTATGCTAACCTCTACTAAATAAGCCCATGCACTAACTACTCTTTGTCGACCGCAACAAACATTTTAGTTAGCTTACCTGTTTTTGTCCGTGCTCTGAGCTTATAGCCGTTTTTTTTTGGGGCTGAGCTGTCTCCCGCTTTACCTTCATATTTTAACCGCGGATTTGGTATAATTATTTCTCATTTTGCCTTTCCTTTCTGAGCCATTTTGAAGGGTGCTTTCGACGCTTCGTGTCGTTTTTCCTTGTTGTTTGCTGACGAGCAGCTCCTTGTCAAGTTGGCCAACCTGACGCTTCCGCAATTATCAGTGTTGGCAACAGCATGCCCGCCTCCTGTTAATGCCCTGTGCACCTGTTAATAGAAGGGCGTATTGGTTTTGAGTAACACATGCATGAGCCTGCAAAACTGAGAGCTTCGACAATTTCACACTCACAAATCATTCATTTAATACAAAAGAAGTGGGCACAGGGTATTAACTAGTCGCACACTCTCGACTGGAGCACTCTGACTTGTTTTTAAGTAGGTATCGCTATGCTCCTTAAATGTAAATTGCTCTAAATGTTTTTGTCTTCCATTATGCGCGCCTATTGTGTCACTTGCATTTAAAGTTGCCACAATACCTATGCACGTATGTCGTGTATGTAACTGTATATGTATGTGTATATATACGAATATATGTGCTTGTGTCTGTAGTGGTGCTATTGAAATAAGAAATGTGTCTCGACATTAAAATAGAGAATGTCAAATGTGCGAATGTATTGGTGTTCTCAACAGCAGAGTTTTATTATTCTAGCTTCTTCTTTGTTTTGAATGCAGTTCTTACCCACTCCCCCCCCCCCCCCCCCCCATCCCCCCCTCGGGCAGTCCCTATGGGTATGGCAAACGTGATTGTGCTCGCCTTCCTCTCTAAGATACGAATGCGGACCACTGTTTGTTTTATGATGACAATTTGGGTTTGTTACAGCCCTCTATTACTTTTCGTGCAGTTAAAAGACTTTTTTCGTCTGTTTTACAGGACTTTGCGTCTTACTGTGTCATGCAAGCTCCTTGAACCTGGTTTTTTTTTTTAAATAGGAATACTTTAAACTGAGCATTTAGCTAGATGTTAACTGATTAGCCATTTCTGTTTAAGCTGGCCACGATAGCTGAGGCTTCACCTGTACAATTGCCAGAAAAGCGACAGGCGCCCCTTGGGGCGGAGACTATTGAACGCAAGAAGCCAAAATTGGAAACGAAAGATCTGAAATTGACAAGGCCCGGCTTCAGTGAAGAAAGATATGATGAGACGTCCTATTATATAGAAAATGGTGAGCATTGAATATACTCTTTCATGGTTTTGACTAGTCATACGCAATTGAAGGTTTGCGAAAGGTTTACCCTTATTCTTTTACCTTCACCACGTTTACAAAGGGACGCTGGGTGGGCGAGGCAATCTTAGATGTATTCTCGCGTGAATTTCGTGCGCATCCCGCTGACGAATATAAGCGCAGCATTGAGGCTGGCAGCTTGACAGTCAACTATGAGAAGGTGCCCATTGACTACAGGCTAAAGCATAATGATCTGCTTGCTAATACGGTGCACAGGTAAGACAATCGACAATCGAAATTAATAGTCATAAATTAATAAAAATCCATTTTGCAGACATGAAGTTCCAGTTACTTCACAGCCCATTTCAATAGTGCACATGGATGAAGACATTTTAGTCGTGAACAAACCGGCTTCAATTCCAGTAAGCTCGTTATTGAATATCTTAAAAATAAATTTAATTTAAAATTATATGCACACTTAGGTACATCCTTGTGGCCGATACAGACATAACACGGTCATTTTTATACTGGCCAAAGAGTTTAACATGAAGAATCTGCGTACAATACATCGACTAGATCGTCTAACTTCCGGCTTGCTGTTATTCGGACGAAATTCAGAGAAAGCACGTCAAATGGAGCAACAGATACGAAATCGACAAGTACAAAAGGAATATATTTGCTGCGTGGAGGGCCACTTTCCAGAGTAAGTAGCGCTCCATAAAATATCTCTCGGACATTCGAAAAAAATATACAAACAATATACAGCTGCAGCTATTTTTAACATTTTAACCACATTTAATTACATCACAAAAACGAATTTTCAATTTAACATCAGGTTCTTTTTGAATTCTTCGCCTGATTGGCCGACTGTTACTTTTACATAATTAATGCATCATTGAACAACTTTTGAAATAAGACGTTGCCGTCAGATATATAACACTAAGTTACTTGCTTTCCATTTGTCTCTTTTTGCTCTAATATTCCCATTCAGTCGTTCTCTCTAACTTTTTTTATTTTTATATTTCTTTCTTATTAACTGTCTCTTTCCGTCTTTTTGTCTCTAGCTCTTTCTCTACTTTCTCTGTAAATTCCTTTTTCGTTTTTTCTCTAAATATAACGTATGATAAAAATATTATTCATCTATATAAGTATAATTTTTGCATTTCAGTGGCATTATTGAGTGCAATGAACCGATTGAAGTCGTTAGCTATAAAATTGGAGTTTGCAAGGTCTCACCGAAGGGCAAAGATTGCAAAACAACATTCAAGAGAATCGCCCAAGCTGGCGACTATAGCATTGTGCAGTGCAAGCCGCTGACGGGGCGGATGCATCAGATCAGAGTGCACCTACAATATCTAGGTAAGCAGGAATATTTGACATTGGCTAGTTGTCTAAACAGTATTCGTTTTTTTTTAGGCTATCCGATTGTTAACGATCCTTTGTATAATCACGAGGTGTTTGGTCCTTTAAAGGGACGCGGCGGGGATACTGGAGGAAAATCCGATGATCAATTAATAAATGATTTAATTTCCATACACAATGCCGAAAATTGGTTGGGTATTGATGCGGAAGTCGCGATAAGTGGCACGACCAAGAATCCAAATGTTGCTGTTGCCAGTCCAAGCACAACCAACAAATGTGAATTGCAAACCGCAATAAAGTCAACGCCTGAAGCTAAGGTTGGAACTATATGATATTTGTATTATACGCTGCAGTTTATAATTCAGTTTTTATTAGATCACAATTTCGACGCAAACTGGCCATGAATCTGCCGACCTTAGATTTGATGCCAGTAAGGTAACTGCAGATCCACACTGCTCCGAATGTAAGATGAACTATCGGGATCCGAAGCCAGAAGATCTCGTTATGTATCTGCATGCGTGGAAATATAAAGTAGGTTCAAGCTGACAATATGGTGTATCCTAAATAAATAACGAAACTATTTGTTATTTCAGGGTATCGGCTGGGAGTACACAACAGAGTTGCCAAGCTGGGCTTCTATTGACCAGGATAATTGCTCGCTCAGCTTAAGAAAAAAGCGCTGATAAATTCACAAATTCTTGTGTATTGTACAATTGTAATAAACAAGCACCTAGATGGTCCTAGTTAGTTATAGACTCATTTGTGTTGTTAATTTATTTCTTAAAAATGTTTATCCAGCAAAATCGACGTCTACAAACATAGGCGTTTTCGTTTTTAGATGTATTTCTATGTGCTATTTTGCCAAATACACGACGAAGGTGCGTATCTCCATTGGGCTTAGCTCTATGAGATACTTTGCGCGATCATCTGATTTTAGGGATACATTAATGCTATCTGCGCCAACTTGTTGCTGTCGTCGTTTATGTAATGTAAAATGTGCCGGGTTGGCACTGCGCTTAAGTCGGTTACTTTGGGCGCCTAGCTCTCCAGGGCCTAGCGTTTCCTTTGAATATTCAACCCCTAGCAGAGGTTTTGCACCTGAGAGCAAGTGACCACCGCGTGCAGATTCCGAAATTGTGGCATAGGCTTCGTATGCCTCATCCTCCGGATCAGGTACAAACTCCATACGTTTATGTTCGTCCAACCATGCATTTCCATCCAAAGTGGTCTCCCGAATATCTTCAATATTAAAGGCACTAAGTACGTCCTTAATATTGAATTGAACATATTTCGAATAGCGCGAATCCTCGTCTTTCTCTAGTATATGCTCAAAACGTACGAGCAACTCGTTGTCATGCCAAGGTTCCAAGGTTAGCAGATGCACAGATTTAGGTAGCACCAATGAAATACCAGTGTACTGAGAATTTTATAATAATAATACTAATAATAATAATAGTAATCATAATAATAATAATGATAATAATAATGAGAATGATAATGATAACGATAATGATAACGATAATGATACTGATACGCTTATTATGATGGATAATAGGTGTACTCACCGTATTTGTAAATGAGCTTAGCCATTGGTCGGATGTATACGATTCCATATTGCTGAAAAACTTCCATGACGGCAGCAATGTCTCCAGCTGCACAAGTCGTTCGATTGCCTTTAGAGAGACATCGGCGCGTAGATAGGATTGGCCCACAAACAAATGAGTTTTACCCCGTGCAATCAGTCCCTCGCCGAATTCGGTTTCGTTGAGGGCTTCACCCACACCAAATGCATCATCCTTCAATAAACGTCGATGTACCATTAATTCTAAGGCACCGTCCTCTAATGAGCTACCACCCTGAGCTCTGTCTGTAAGTATAGCCATTCGAGCTGTTGTATCCTCCAACGCGATTTTCGTGGTGATCGGGTAATAGTTTCCTGCAACAGTTTCCGCTAGATTTACATTCCAGGTTTCACGATGATTGCGCTGACGTTTTAACATTTCGCGACCTGACGAAAAACGTGAGGCATATATTAATTTGTAAATAAGTGTTTGACATATTTAGACTATAGCTCACCATTAGAGTCGGTGAAGAATACGCCTTCAGACTTAATGTCTGACTTGAACCGCGTTATCACTTCCTTGCCAATTTCATCATCAATCGGAATGGGACCCACCAACCACTCGAATTCCGCGTAAGTGCTCTGTTTATAGACTCGCACCACTTGGCTTATCCAATCGTTAAATTTCTGATGCACCTCTTCCACAAGTGAGCCCTTGTATACCTCTATTGTGACATGATCTGTGGCAAATCGTATGTTGTTGTCTTTCGGTCGGAATATATAAGCGCCTGAAGAACGATTTAGGAACTCCGCATTGTTTCCAGTAGCTCCTTCATAATACAAAAATTCCTGGGAAATCATACGCGTCAACCCATCAGCTGTGACTTCGGAGAGGAATCCATTGGTATCGAATGTAAGTTTGATATTCTATAAAGAAGTTAAGGTATTATTGATGCAGAAACTTTAATGCAAATTTTAATTACGTCGTTTTCAATAACAGTGTAGCTAGATTCTTGTTTTGGCAAAGCGTGAGGCTTTATATTAACTCGACTGCTTTCGTCTCTGTAAATATAATAGGTCTTATAGCCCATTGCTGGCAGATTGGAGGCCAAGAAAACTAGCTCGTACTCGGCAATAGAATTTCTGTGCTTGATTGCGGCCACAGGTTTGGGCACAGGTACCAATTGGGTGGTCACGCTTTTGCCTAAAAATGTATAATTTTAAATAACTATATTCTTAAAAGATCCTTATTACTTACCTGTCGGATCAAGGACAATATATTTGTAATCTGCAACGGGTACTCTCACATACTCTTTGGTAGTATGAGCCAGCGGATTGTAGAGGGTCAGTGCAAATGGTGTGTTTGCCTCGGATGTGGCACAACTGCTTATGTTTAGTAAGGTACATGTTTTAAATTCAAATGGACGTTGGGAAGTTGGTTCGGATTCGGGTCCGGTTGATAATTGGTTCAACACATTTCGTATGTTTGTCGAGCAGGCGCGCAGGGCGACACTCATACGCTTCGCATAGTCGAGAGCGACCTTTTCCTTTTCCGTGCCTGTCACGGCATCGTGGTGTTGCATTATGCCCATGGTCTCTCGCAAGAAGGTCAAGTGAGGATCAAATTCCGCCGATCGCTTTGGAGCCAACGCGCTCAGTTGCTTGCAAACCTGCAGGAAATGATTGCCGTCACGCTCGAAACGCTTCAAGGTGGGCCGCGAGGTGAAGTAGCCCGTCCAGTAGGCATGTGGATCGGATGCATAGGGAAAGAAATCGTCAGTCTTGGTGGGCCATGAGATGCCAGCATCATGTAGCGACTTCAAGTAGCACGAGGGTGTGGAGTAGAGGAGGTTTATATTCGAGCCATTTGCCTGACGCTCGTTTGCGTACCTATAGTTGGATAATATGGGAACAGATAGTATTTTGATCTCCAAATAAAAACCCTGTTGGATAAATTAACTTGCATAGTTAAAGAAAGCCCCTCACTAAGTACTCACTTAATTAGTTTATCCAGATTTTTATACCACATATCAGCATTCTGGTAATGGAAATCCTCACCCATTGTTATAAGTAAGTTGGGAGTTCGATAACCTGTAGCCATCTTATTAACAAACTCAAAGAACGCATCGATCTATACACAAAAAACACGTACTCTAATTACTTATATGAATTAAAGAACAACTAATGGACCAAACACAATGAGGGGCTTTCGTTAACACAAGTATGCCAAAAGAAACACATATACATTTATATATAATTTTACCGTATCAATTTGTCGAGATTCTTGTAATAAACTTGGGCAGCTTGATAAGTGAAATCGCCACCCATGGTTATAATTATATTGTTGGTGCGATAATAAATACTTTGGATTTTGACGTAATCCAAAAACGTATTAACCTGATGAATATTGGATGAGGAAATGATAAGACGCCACAAGGACAAATTTCACATGAAAGGATATAGAGAGACAATAAGTACGGTAATCGAAACCAAATCCTCAAACTTACGCGTTCCTTCACATTATTATCTGGGCTATGTTTGCCATCGATAATTGGCTGATCTGAGCAGAGGATGTCAAAACAAAAGCCATCCGGTGCTTGATAATTGTTGTACAAAGCGCCACTGAAGAGATCCGATTTATCGCCTAAAGATTTTATAAAATAATCATAAAGAAATCCAATTTAATTTGCTCTATTAGCCTACCCAAATTCGCGGAACCATGCCATATCATTTCGGCCTTCTGGGTCATCAGACGCTCATCCTTATCCTGATAGTCTAGGCGACCAAAGAACATACCATCAAATCCCATTTGGGCAAACATGGAAGCCATCTCTCGGGAATGTCCAAATGGATCAATTTGCCAGCCGACACGTGGACGACCGCATTCGCCAAACGTATCATTTAATTGCCTACAATATTTTTTTTTATTATAAAAGATTTACAGTTTAAACCAGTCCATACATACTTTAATCCCCATGCGAATTGATCAATTACGCTCTGATAGTGAGTTGTTGCCTCATCATTCATGCTCCAAGCTCCGCCTATAAACTCCAGCCTGCCTTCATTTACCAGCATTGTTACCTGCTCCTGCATCTCAGTCGTCTGTTCCTTCCACCATTTGAAGAAAAATGCTGACTCCACGTATATAAAGCGTTTCTCTGGATCTCTCAGCAGGGATTCCACAACGGAATCAATTATATACTGTACACCAGCCTTTTGAATTCGTGTTTCACTCCCATAGTAGTATTGGTCTACAGTCTTTAGCCATCCAACGTCATCGTGGGTGTGTGCTATTAGATGCACATTTAGCATATTTGGTTTCGTTGGGTGACAGCTCTGAAAATAGAAGAAAAAATTAAAAATTCATTAAAAAGCAGCTTCAAATTAAATTGTATACGGGTTCGTTGATTAAATTTGTAAGTGCTGAATCAAACGAAATTTCGCCTTCTGCTTCACATTGTTCGTAATAGACCAAATCTAACGGAATCTATAACGGTTCTTTTCCAGTTTCATTGGACATTGCCAGAACATATGTTAAGCGAAATATCATAAAAATGAAGAACGCGCAAAATGCATAAATGCAAGCGAAAAAAAAAACAAAATTGTCTGACATTGTTTGCAATACTTTCTCAACCATGAACAGCTGATAAGAAAAAATTAATAAATCATCTGATTTACATGCAAACACACTTACATACACATATGTGTGTAATATATTTGTATTTGTAATGCCTATGAAACTGCATATGTATGTACTTTCCATGCCTTTGAATGAAGAGAAACTTACCGAGTAACCACACTTGGCACCATCATCAGATTTTGGCACAGTTCTAATATTTCTGGGCTCCACATAATGCACAGCATTGCTGAATATATATAATATTGCAAGCCCGACGCCGACTTTGTCAAACATTGCAAATTAGTTGAAGTAGTTATCGCCAACTAAGTGCTTTTCAATCGAAGTTCTTGCTTTTATAGTCCAGCCCAATGTGCGTATGTATGTATGTATGTACTGCGATAAGGAACATATATACAATTATAATGTACTTAGTTGAAGTGGCACTTCAGTATTTTTGCCAGCAAGTTTGCGGCACCAACCGGACGCGTGAACGATATGAAGCAAACTGAGCGGCTCTGGTTGGCAGCTTAAGCTCAGAACCTAAGAGAGTGCACAATGAGAAATTTGTAATGCCTTGCGCAGGTGACTTATTCCCGCTGAAGAGCGAGCAGCTAATTACGTCACATAACTCTCACTGCTACAGGCAAAGTGTAAACTCTGCAATTCCTATATTTGCTGCCGGCTTGAAAGTGTTGTAAAACCCTTGACGGTGTTGAATGAAGCGAAGGAAGTTTCCTGGAACATTTTTAAACTTGTCATTTGAATGGTCATCGTTTGTGATGTCACGGGAATCAATGTTTTTTTTCAAATCAGGCACCTTCGCAGAGCAACAGTACATGCATACTTACGTGTGGATGTGCATGTTTGTGTTGTGCTCTCGTATGTATAAGTGCATATGTGGATATGTCGCTTATGTATATGTATATGTATATGTATATGTACATATATGGCTGTGCCGGTCTTCGAGTTATCAATTCAATTCATCTCTTCTCTCCTCCGTAAAATGTCACATAAATTGGCAAAGAAATTGAGAAAATGTTCAATATTTCGCACGTAACTGTTCTTGGCTACAATTTCCACTATTCAGCATGGTTATTAAATTCGGATGAACTTAAAATTAGTACTCAAATGCGCGGGCAACCTATAGTTCTTAAGTGGAACACTTAAGTTTGTATATGTACTAAATTATACGATGTGGGGTTATTTAAATTGTATTGTACTTTAGCTGATAGCAACGGTACTTGATATTTACAACACTAATACATACAAACGTATACAGTTCGTCTATAATATATATGTACATACGTTCATTGGTTTTGTCTGCAGATAATTTCTATTAAGTATGTTTATTATTTAAAATTTTTTATCAGGCAAAAATAAATTTTAAATTTCATATCCAAATAAATGCCAAAGCAAGCGCAGTGTAAAAAAATATACAAATTCAACTAAGCCCAGTACGCTAAAGCCCAGATAAAGGCCGGCAGTTCCGCCTATTGAAACTGAAAACATAATTAGAAATAAGTACTATATTTATATTTAATAAGCAGGTGTGCGACTTACCCAGAAGATCCGTAAAGGAGAATATGACTTGCCTCTTGAATTGATTCCTTGGCCAGCTGAGGATCGAAATGGAACTTCCCATGCTGCCAAGTAAATGTCTGGCGCCCCGCATGGGCTGAAAATTAAATATGTCTATAATTAAAATTGACTTTTTTAAATATATATATATTTATGTACAATAGCAGTGGTTTGTTTGATCACAGCGTCTATACAGTTTTGTTCACAAAAACATTCGGGTGGTTTCTCATGATTGCCGTCCTTCTCGTAAAATTTAAGAAAAAAACCTTAAAAAAGATTAATGATATATGTAATATATAAAAATAGTTTTTAACTAGCTGATTGCTATACTGACTGGCATGCCTGGGAAAACAGGACTTTAACGTTTTGTAAGAGCATACAGGCTTCGGATTTGCAACTAAAGAAATTTTGAAACGGAATTACCGGGCAGAAAGAATAAATAAACGATTATAATTTACTTACTTCGATTCGGATAAAAGTGGGGAATACATTTACATATCTTATAGGCCAAGTTAATGCGGCACTCTTGCTGGCAAATATTTCTGGTATAAAATGGATAATGCGTTAGATTTGATTCATGATAGAAACGGCATTTCCTTTGGCTTATAGACGTTTCACTAGGACATAAAAATATTGTTTATATGTTAATATGGGTGAAAACTAATTAACTAACGTCTCCAAGCCTGATTCGGCAACTATTTCCTCGATTTCCGGATTATATGAAGATCCCTCAGCTGAGTAACCAAAATTATTATCCACCTTCATAACTTCAAAGGCCGAGTGTATATAGCTCTGAATGAAATTATACAATTAACAATGCGCTTGCTACAGTTTCAGATTATTTTAGATACGCACATCTATAGCCTCACCCTCGATGCCCATCAGCGTAAATCCCACACTCGTGTCATAAAAGACTCCCTTCTTAACATCAACAAACCGGTGCAAGTTTAGATACTTATTAAATTCCGGATACTCGCCGAAGATTAGAAAACGTGAGCTGTACTCCTCGCCCAGATACGAGCTGCACAGGTAACACAGCCCGAACTCAGTGAGGATCTGCCTTACCCTCAGGTGTAGCTCGCCATCAGTGCAGCGAATACGGTTCACCTCAATTGGCTCGTAAGTGGCATCATATGTCAGATTGTAAATGAATTCCATATAATGTTTGGGTCTGATGCCCAGCGAATCTAGTGTACCATCAATACTATCATATTCTGGTATATTTTGAAAATTGGTGTACGTAGAATTGGCTAAATTTTCTAGAAAGTCCCAAAGCTCCGTCTTCTCACGTCCTCTTAACTTATTCACACTGGAATATAATTAACAAAAATGTCTTAAAAAGCTTAAATAAGTAGATAATTAATGAAATCTTACCGACAGAAGTTGTCGAAGAGGGTATCATTTAAACGCTGCATAGGACATCTAAAATATGTTCGATTAGAGTTTAATTATGAGCTAAAATAAAATATAAGCTTAATTACATTGTTAGGCCCGGCATCGATGTATTAAAATAATAAGAGTTCCGCTCCAGACCGATATGCGTACTTTTTGTGTGAAAGCGTTGTACGGAGGATATGCAGGATATTATGCAGAAATAAATGGATGCGATCAAAAGAATAAACCACAATAATCTGAAATGCTTGACAACTGATTAATCGTTCTGTAACTCTACTTACGTCTAATTTACCTCTCCAACAAAAGTAACATGCTCTTCACTAAATAACGAAAACCATGAATACAACACGTATTTAAGTACAGACGTATAAAACTTAATGCCATTATAAGATTATTTCTCCGAAGTGTTTTCCGCGCACGCCAATATCAAAGTGAAATAATGGAAATTAATTCCCATTTTAAAGCCTAACTCTAAAAGTTTTCGAATAGAGTATGTTGTTTATATAGTCAGCATAATTAATTAAAACATCTTGGAAATCTAAAATCTTTGAATCTTGCCTTTAATAGAGTATCAAAGCCACAGATCAGCTTAAGATTCGAAATTTTTATTTATTAAAATTATTTTATTATATTTATTATTATCGGGTTAAGTGATATCTAAAAGTCGGAACAACTTGGCACTTTGATTTGGTCGCGTGACAAGTTCACGTTTGCCCAACTAAACTAAAATAAAACATCAGAAATCCATTTCAGTTTTAATTGAATACTTACATATCAAAATATACCATTTTGTTTATAGACATATTATAAATGAATATGTAAACTGAGATTCCTTCCACCATCAATTGGAATTTTTCAATTACATCTTGAGGCTGGTTGACTGATAATCGATTTTGGCGCGCAGGAGCATTTGGAGCTGAACTTTCGATCATCAAAGGACGAATTAGGCCGCGGCGATGGTGGCTTCCTTCTTCTCCGGCAAACGTTGCGTTTCTTTTTGGGTTCGCAAACATTGAAATCAACATGCTGTGACAGCCGTTCCTGTACCTTCATTACCACCTTCTGGCAGACCAGGCAGGTGACAATTGATAATACCAGGATACAGCCTAGAACTAGTAAAATAAGCGGCACTTTCCACCAAATTTCATCCTTATCGTAACTGTCCGTAGCCAGTTGCTCGGTGCTTCTTTTTATCGACCTGTAGCACTCCTCGGCGCTAATGAGGCCAACCTTCGACTTCTGGCCACCTTCCTTGAGGCGTTGATTACCTCCGCTTTTCGGGAACTGCGAGCGACAGTCGGCACAGACTTGATTAAACCAGGTAACGCAACGTTTACTCTTGTCGTTGTATTTACAATAAGGCTGCATAGTTATTTAGGTTACAACGGGATGAAGTTAAAGTCAGTAAGACAGTCTCCAGTTCATTTAGTATTTGACAATTGTTTTCGGGAAAGGCGTGCTTGGACTATATTATACAATATACAATACTTCAACTATTACTACATTTGGTTTAATCTTTAAAATTGCCAAATACCTCATAGATTAAAATTAGCGCAAATTGGTAAAATTAAAACTAATCTGAAGAGTACTTGAAAGTAAAGAATTCTCATGTTTAGGGTATGTTAATAGCCTTGAATTAATTCCAAACACATCGTAGAGTTAAAAGAAAATAGTATAATATCTTTAAGTGTGGCACTTCATTCAACTTGTATCGTTTGTGAGATATTTGTTTAGTAAACTGTTTGTTGGTTTCCTTTACGTATTTATGTACTTATGTGGTATGTATTAATAAATGTAAATGCACTCGTATGTCAAATTGGAATCCATACTGAGAATTTGCGGCTAGATATATGTATGTTCAACTTTATGTCTAACATATTTATGCATATATGAACATTCACGAATCAATTGCTTTAAGATCACGGTTTTCGTTTCTTTTTTTTCTTTTCTCTCTTTCGCAACAATTAAAGCTTAGATTTAATGGAGCTTCGTGCAGGACATGCAGCAATGGATCCGATAATATTCATAGCTGCATAGCTTTGCCTGCACGGCCCATTTGCAGTTGGGAAAATTATCCAGACAGGCCGGAGCTTCGTCGTTTTGGAGCAGTTCGTTATTAAGATCTTCAAGGATATCAAATAAATAATAGAAGATCAAAAATAAAATATCTTTTAAAAGCTCTACCTTCACATTTCTGCGTATTACAGTTGCGGTAGATTGGTTCCCTTAGTGCGTATCTGCATTTGGTGGATTCCCGCAGAGCATTCTGTTTATCATCGTACTCCAGGCACTTGACGGTGCGCCGTTGGGTGCCGCCTTCGCAGGATTTGGTGCACTGCAACACGAAATCAACTTCAGTAACTGGACATTTATTTTTAATGCATCCGCCAGCTTACCTCGGACCAATCAGAATAATGCCAGCGCGGCGCACAGTACTCAATCTCCTCGTGCGAGCAGTTCTCCAAGGCCTGTGGTCTCAGCTCCAGCTTACACTCCTCGTCATCTGTGATCAGCTGATTGCGAATACACAGCACAGCACGGCTACGGGTCAGGTTGAAGCAGTCACCGCTACATGGTGACCAGGGACCGGCAAACCAGTCGCCCAGCTCGCAGGCATTTTGCTCGCAGGGTCGTCGGTTTTCGGGAATATCGCGCGGTTCGCAACGCTCCGCTTTGGTCTTGGGCCGGTCGCAAAAGATAGTGCGATACTGAACGCCCGGACCACACGAGGATGAACAATACTGATTCCACTCGGACATCAGCCAGACCGCATCGCTAACAGTTTTTGGAGCCCGATGGCGACCCAGATGCGTGCCATTGGCCGCATCGGGATGCAGGTGCATGCGGTAACGGGCCGAATTGCGACGTCGAGCCTTGGGGCATTCGCACTGCTTCTCGCTGGGCGGCTGCTCCTCCATGCAGGCGGCCTTATCCACATGGATAACAATGCCCGATGCCAGTTCCTGTACACAGCTCAGTTCACGCCGGCGAAAGTTTTCGCCGTGCTGGCAGCGGCATTCGCCCCACTCGTCCTGTCGCCAATAGGCGGGACACGGCTGTGTGTTGCAGTGCAGCAGGTTCTCGTTGAGCACCGGCCTCTCCGTGTGACTGCAACGCCGCTGCGAATAATAGCGTACGGGATTCTCACGAGCACAGCGCACAATCGGCGATTGGGTGCCGCCGCCGCAGGACTTGGTGCAGGCACTGAATCCGACCACCTTCCAATTGAATTTACGCCTGCGACCCGAGCGCATGCTGCTCACTGAGCTGCCATCTTCGCTGACAGCGCCAGACTTTAGGAAACCATCGCTACTCTCCAGTGAGAGCTCATTTTCCTCCGAGTCGGACACAATGGGCAGCAGGTACTCGTATTTAATGCCAGGATTCAAAATGTTGCTGTACACCTGGTTGGCAGAAAGTACGCGTGTGAGTAGGTGTTATGTTGGATTATTTTGATTACTAGTGGACATACCAAGAGTTCCACCGGATCCTTAATGGGGCCCGTGCTTGTGATCCACTCGGTAACGCCCTCGCCCTGCTGTACTCCATCGATGCGGTGATAGTCGAAGGTCGTGCCCGCTGCCTCATACGATCCGCTCTCCGACACCTCGTTCTCGCCATTGAAAATGCTCTTCTGTTCGCTTGTACGCAAAACTATAAGCAAATACCATAAACAATAATTGATTTGTAATAAAAATATGTAAACAAGACGTTAGTGGGCATGCCATCAGTTATCTGCTAAATTGTAGCTTAATCAATAGAAGGAATTCTTTCACTACGAAGTATGAATACCCTACCATTTAAATTGGCTTATCATGATGAAATTTAAATTTATTAGTCTACACTTCGTTCCATAAGAGAACTTTTGGGCAACACTTTAAAAACATATATAAACTGATTCGTATCTTGGAAAGTTATATCATTTTGGACTCAAGGACTTTTATGTTTCCTATCGACTTCCTTTTGGAATGAACATTTTGTAAAGCTAATAGACAGTCGTGAAGAGTTTAAGTCCAAAAAAGTATATTGTTCAAATATCGAACTTACTTTACCCGAGAAATTTAAGTTATTATTTTAAAATAAGACAAATTTACTATATCTAAGGTATTTAAAGTTTGCTCTATGGTAAGTTCGGAAAAGGTATCCAGATTAATAGAGCCGAATAAAATTTTTCCGAATGAAAATTTTGTAAATCTAATAGACAGTCGTGAAGAGTTTGATTCCGAAAAAGTATATTATTCGAAAATCGGACTTACTTTACCCGAGATAATTAATTTATTATACTATATCTCAGGTCTTTGAAGTTTGGTCTTGAAAATATATGTTTTTTGAGAAGTTCGGAGGTCTTCAGATTAATAGAGCCCAATAAAATTGCATTCAAATGGATAACAAGATTAAATATTAAGAGTTAAATTCTTAAGCTTACCAAGTAAATTTGCACTGTTCTTGAGTTCGGTTATGGAAATATTGGATGCTCCGGCGGGTATTGTGGCCACATGGACATATGCATCCTCTGGCAATGGATCGCGAGTGAATATTCCAGTTACCGGACGGCACAGTAGGCCTCCACAGCTGACGGAGCCGCTATTTGCATACAGGCCCTTTATGGAGCCATTGCCAAGAACGGCCTGCAATTATACAAGGCATATACTATATACATATATGTAGAGAGCTGTAGATGGTATAATTGATTTCAATTGAAACAAATCAAAGCATGCCAGAAAACATTACTTTGTTTACAAAAAACATCACCAAACGGCAAGGGGGGGTTGGAGGGAAGAAGAATAAAATAGAATAGAATGGAATAGAACACTCTCGATAGATGTCTAAGTTGACTCACCAGCCAGGTTAACGCCAAGTGCCAGAGCCTAGGCATATCGCACTATATTAATATATATATGCAAGGTGATCTCTGCTAAATGTTCTTTGTTTATGCGTTGAGTTAATTGTTTGATTTATACTAGATGTCAGTGGACTACATAAACAAACATATTTATATGTGCGTTAAATAAATTCAATGCAAATTACGTTCAATTTATCACAGCGCCCCAAAATAGTGAAATAACTTATCTTTATATACCCTTGCAGAGATAAAACAGATACAGATGAGTTTTTGAGCATTAATTAAAAGTACATTCAATTGATCCCATCTGATAAAGTAGGCTGTTATTAAAATATTATGGCATAAAAAAAAATCTGCTCGTATAAAAAACTAGGTTTTAGACAGCCAAACTCTTATGCTGATGATATAGTAGTCCGAATCGGCTCACTTTCTAGCCTTAAGACTGGTGGAGGACTTGTTCAAATAGCTATATAGACTTGGATATTGATACTGATCAAAAATATATACCAATTGGAATCAATGTCTGACTGCGTAACACATTTCGTGACAAAATTAATATACACTCCGCTAGGGTATTGGAAAACAAAATTAAAATGCAATAAAAAATAAAGTGGAATGCAGAAAAAAATAGATACAATATTACGTATTTGCCAGTTGGAATCATTGTCTGACTGATATCCCAATTGGAATCAATGTCTGATCACGTATCACATTTGGTGACAAAATTAAAATACACTCCGCTAGGGTATTCAGAAAACAAGACAATTAAAATGCAAATAAAAATAAATGTAATGAAGATATAATATTAAGTATATACCAATTGGAATAATTGTCTGACTGTCTTAAAACTATATCCCAATTGGAATCAATTTCTGGCTCTATATTTCTATATCCCAATTGGAAACAATTTCTGGCTCTATATTTATATATCCCAATTGGAAACACTGTATGGCTGTCTTAACACAATATCCCAATTGGAATCGTTGCCTAACTGCCTCAAAACAACATCCCAATTGGAATCGTTGTCTAACTGTCTCAAAACTATATACCAATTGGAATCGTTGTCTAACTGTCTCAAAACTATATACCAATTGGAATCGTTGTCTAACTGTCTCAAAACTATATACCAATTGGAATCGTTGTCTAACTGTCTCAAAACTATATACCAATTGGAATCGTTGTCTAACTGTCTCAAAACTATATCTAACTGTCTCAAAATTATATCTCAATTGGAATCATTGTCTGAATGCGTAACACGTCTCGTGACAAAATGAATATACACTCCGCAAGGGTATTCAGAAACATCACAATTAAAATGCAATAAAAAGCAAAATGGAAAGGAGAAAAAAAAGCTACAATATTAAGTACATAAATATGCGAAATCAGTTGTGGGCGAAGGTGCAAACTAAATTTATATTCACTTCCGGGCTAAGTGCAAATTGCCAATATCGAATCTTAAGTGTCTGCATATGTTTATATATATTTGTGGGTATCTGCATATATGCCAACATTTATGCTGAAGTTGTGATAAACTCGTAAATGGCCGATCGCTGAGTGCCGCGCGGGCGACTATCATCCGGCTGGGATACAGCGCCAGGCCAGGCAGCGCGAGATAATTCTGTTTTTAATGGCCAACTGGCAGCATTTGACGCACTTTTGCAAGTTTACGATGGCCACATTTCACTTGGCCAGTCTCACTTGGTTGTTTACGACGCGACCCGCGCAAGATTAAAGTGCTTTTCGATACCCTGTACCACATACGCAATGGGTATACGCAGGCAATGACTGTGCAGGATAAAATATTAAAAACCTGGTTCAACTAGTTGGATTTAGGTTTAAGGCAGCAGGCACTCTTTTTAATTAGAGGTGCAGATAATAGTATATAACTATATTTTATAAAACACCCTGTAACTATCCTTATATAGCATACTTTAAAGCGTGTGCGAAAATGCTTTTAACACTATTTCTACCAAGGCTTTGTGTTGATTTATTTCAACCAAAAGGTGTCTTTTCACACCTCAGCTAATAAGAGTGGAAAAAGTATTTAAAATTATTCTATTTTTATTTATTTTTTGTCGAGGATTATGCTACCACTAAATTAATTTAACAACCAATTAATGATTTATCAAAAGGTAAATTTCGAAAAAGTTATTCAACTTAGAAAATGATTTCAAGCTAAAATTTTAAAAGTTGTCTTTTGGTAGAAATGAGAAAGTGAAAAATGTTAAATACGTGGTATCATATAGCACGTCATCTACACAAAATTTTAGTTTTAAGCACGATTCAATTTTTTGTCGTCGGCTTACTTTTTATGCACACATAAAAAAATATTGATATATATATATATATTATATATTAATATGGCATATAAAATAAGTATATATATTAGCGAATTTGAATGTGCTGTGCCTATGAAATTGAAATTTTTAATAGCTAATCTCAGATACAATAACACATACACAAGTGTATTAAAATAGCTCTGGCTAAGAACAATAAAAACATGACACTACGTATAAGATCACAAATTCATATGCACATATTTGTTTTTTTTTGCCGGAGAAAAGAAATCAGAGGATACGAAATTTTGATCTGAATCCGAATAGAGAAAAGCTAAGACTGACGTAAATTTTGATTTGAATTAACAAATGTAAAATAGATATCATAAAAAATAGGCTGAAATTTTCTAGAAAGCGGCAAATGGATCTAATTAAAGACTTTAAAAACAATTTAAGTATATTAGTACATTACGTAAATGCAAATTGTACATGTCTATAGGTAAATTGTGCTCAATTGAAATTCTCAAGTGTTTTGGCTAAAATGCCAAAAAAAAAATAAAGGTTTTAAACTTAAAAGTTTTTACACATAAAAAATTTGTAAAAACAATGAATGTAATATTTTGCAGATTTTCAGAAAACTTTTAAATTCAATTAAATTAATTTTTATGGCATATTTAAAAATCACTTTAGTTACACTGGTTAAACGGACTTTATCTTTGACAAATCAATTGGGCTTGTGTTTAAAACTGATTCCGATTAGTTTGAAAAATATTTTTAAAAAAATTTAGTTTTTCAACTGGTTTTGATTTTGTGATTGATGCGCGATTCTATGAGATACGGATACGCATGTGTTGCGTGCTTCGATTCGCGTCGCTAACTAAAATATTCGGCAAAGCGATTCATTTATTTCTAAAGAGTTTTTCATAACTCGGAGTGTGCTGCACACACACAACACACAATCGGCACTCTTGTTATGGATAGCTTGGCCTATGCCAGGCCAGACACACACAAATCTGAGCATAGACAGCTCTCAGATACTTTGTTGTTGTTGTTGTTGTTGCTTTTTAGCATCCGAGCAGATGAATAGGCCAAACTAATCGAATATTGTAATAAAGAGGAGCAGGTATTTATTGTAATTGAGCCTCAACTAATCACAATCGTGTACTCATTTGCATTTACACGGCGTTAATGGAAAATACTATATAAAATTGGAACGGGCATTAAAAAGTGGCTACCTGTTAATTAATGGAGCCACTAAATGCGACTACTGTTCGGTTTGATAGCGCGTGTTTTATCTGCAATCACTTATAATTTTGAGTTTTATTGCAAGTATTAACATTCACCTTGCAAATGCCGTCGACACAGATTGCGCGGCCGACTAGCGCGGACTTGGACCGATAATATTCCGCCGGACGTTGGCAAGGTGTTCCATCAATAACGGTATCATTCAGAGTGGCAAAGTATTTCATGCCCAATGGCTTGCAATTCAGCTCGCACTCGGCATCGTCTGATCAAAAATAAATATAACAATCGAAAGTTGTTGGCGATTAAAATCAGAACAGATTCCCCCATATATATTTCTCTACCTTTTATGTAGGGCTCCCAGCTATATTGGCGACCCTGGAAATCGACTTTATTGTAGGCAGCACATTGATATGCACGAATATCCAATGAATCCGCCGGACACGAGAGGTCATTGCATATCTGGTAGCGCTTCGAGAGGCCAACACACGTATCGCTCGTATATACTCTACCTGTTGTAGAATTTCTGTAAATCAAAAGATTAATGTAAGATTACAAAAATTAGCATATAAGTATAAATAACGCTTAGCTTAGACCCTCATTATATCGCCTTATACATCTGATAATTATCTTTCGAACTTAGTATATAATATGTAGAAATATTAATCATATGACACACCCAGAAAGCTGTTCGAAAAAAATGCAATTTTTTTCTTTATTTATTTTTAGTTTTATTTCATTTATATGCGTAGACAAATGATAAAGTTAGTTTTACGATGAAAATTTATCTCCAGCTTAGATACTTTACTTTATCTTATCTTTAGTTCAGTTCGGTGAATTTCTTTTTCAGGAACTCGGTCAGTTCGGCGTTGGCCGGATTTCTGATCTCGAAGAGAGCCTTCTGCTTGTCATCAATCGAGATCTCGTCGGCGATGGCAGCCACGGCCTGGGCCTTCAGGGCTTTAATTTCTGTGGCGAACTTCACTTCGGGATCGGCCAGCAATTTCTCGAAGAACTCGACGCCGCCCTGCAGATCTTGGTTGATCTTGGGCACAGAGTCCTTCTTGAGGAAGTGCACAAATTCGGGGCTGAAGGCCTTTTCCAGGTTGAGGAAACCGGTCTTCTTCGCCTCGAATTCGGTCAGTTTCTGTAGGCCTTCAAGTTCGGCCAGAGTTTTCTCGATGTCAGTCTTGAATTCGGCACTCTGCAGGGACTTGTAGAAGCTGATCGCGGCGAGAATATCCTCATTAAGTTGATCCTCCTGCAGCTTTGACTGGACAAAGGTGCCGAATTCCTTGGAGAACTGCTGGGGCACACCGTTGACCAGGGCCTGCTTCTCATTGGAGTCCTCGGTCTTGAGGGCGGACTCGTAGATCTTGATCAGCTTCTGCAGATCCTCCTTGTGGGAGCCGTCATCGTTGGTCAGATACTTCTCGTATTGCTGGAGTTGTCCGCGAATGTGATTGTTCAATGCCTCCGCAGGTTCCTCGGACAGCACGCACTTTAAGCAAATATCCCTTGGGTTTTAATTCTGTTTACAGATTTAGTGATATCCTGATCAACCTACCTGCACGACAAGCGCCAGCGACAGCAGGCAAATGGAAAATAATCTGGACATTCTGATAATTGATTACAATGCACAACAGCTTCAACGCGTTGATTGACGGAAACTCAGGCTGTTTAAAACTCGCTTCTCGTATTTATAGCAAAAATCGGTTCTCTTGCATTGGCGGGGGGCTTTTTTTTTTATACATATATATATTTTAGTCGGTCATCAAAACAAGCGTACAAAGTCTGGCATTGTTCGGATCGAGCCTTGTGTTTGTTGCTTTTCTCGCCTTGTTGAGATTTCTTTTTAACTCAAAACAAGTCCAAAATGTAGAGTGAGACAACTAACAGAACTGTGGTCAAGATTGTCGACTTGACCAGAAGATACCCTCTAGTATCATATCATGCTAATTAAGAAATATATAATATATGCTTTATAAGTATTAGATACCCGTTGATACCGTGGACTATATATGGCTGCCAAAAATCATATTCAACAATATGTATTTGGGTTTGTGTTTAAATATTCAGTTATTCCCTCATTAAGGGTGCTTATTTTCGATCTAAACTAACGGCAAATATATACAATTTCTTCAAGTTGAAGTAGCATATGTTATATACAGGCATACAGGTTTCCGTGATACGATATTTTTCTAGATTTTACGAGCCAAGTCGAACGGAATTAATGTTTGCTCACAAAGTGGATTAGTTAAGTCAATAATTATCTAGCTAAGACATGGCTAAACAAAAGACAAAATTGTTTATTTATGTACATGAGATGGAAAAATACAAATATGACTTTTGCAGACAAAGGTCTTGCTTAACCAAAAAATACCCTGTATAAAATGCTTCACATAGCCTTGACAATGAGCGTGAGCGAGAGAGGAACAATTAGTTACAGAACTCGCATAAAATTGGCAAATGTCAAGAATTAAAAGTTACAATAAAATAAATTATAGAGTAGTATGTCTGTCGACCATGCAGAGCCCACTTGGCTTTCATATCATATATCTGTTAAATGTTGAAAAAATAATTAGCATGAATTACTTTTCTGCCAAAATGACGCTGGACGCATACGAAAATAAAGAAAAAACCCAAAAGTCAAGGCAATAACCAGTTTTAAAGTTTGCCCAGATGACTAAGAATCAACAATTTTGACCACAAAACTACTTTACAGCCTAGACGCAACTCAGGGAACTTTCCTTTGTACACAAATACACAAATATATATAGCTAAATGCAATATTTTAATTGGCCAGATTGTCGGGATTTAATGAACAGAACGTTCGGGCCGCAGCACGCAGATCTCGATAGCACAATCGCAGCCACGTGACCAGCCTCCAAAATGCTTCTCAAGTATCCAATTTACCTGATCATCAGACCTATTAGAGCTCTCTTTGTTTGAGCATTAATAAAGACGTCGTTAAATTTGAATTGCTAATTGAAAGAACGAAACTTCACGCTGCACCGAAGCCAATATACTCTAGAGAATATATATAAAACAAACAAAACTTATGGCTATATAAAGATTCAATACCCGAAGATTTAATACCCTTGCCTGACGGTTTAGCAGATAAGTAAGAATATAGAATATAGATATTTCATATAGCAGATATATGATATAGTGCTCTGATGTTGATAAGATATTGTATAATGTACTGACCGATTTTGGTCTAGATATCTCGAAAAATAAAAAAGTTATAAAGAATATGATATCCGGTCCGATCCGGCCGGTTCACACATATATACTGCTTGCAACAGAAAGATGGATCCATGAAAAGTTTTAAGAGGATGGCTTTAAAACCGTGAAGCTAGTTCGTATAGAAACAGATAGTCGAACTGAACAGACGGACAAGGCTTAATCAACTCGACTGCTGCTGCCGATCTAGAATATATATACTTTATAGGGTCGGAGACGTCTTCTTCTATGCGTTGTGCATTTCATGATAAAATTATAATATCTCTACAAGGGTATTTTAACACTAAGAATATATCGAGAATTTCGTATTTGAATTTTTTGAAATGAGTAAAAAATTCCATAATTTTAAAACTCTTACAATCCCAAACTATCTAAACACAAGATTAAAGTATAAAATTATAATATCTCTACAAGGGTATTATTACACTAAGAATATAGCGAGTATTTTGTAGTTGAAATGTGTAAAAAATTCCATAATTTAAAAACTCTATATTCCCAAAATTTCGAAATACAAGATGCAAGTACAATATTAAAGTATGTACAGTATTGGGTAATGCTGAAATTTGAACTTCTATAATCTTGCTATAAGTATTTTTTACTTAATCTAAGCCTGTCTTTACTTATATCACAATCATAATCGATTGATTTTGAAAGCTGGTCTTGGTCGTATTTTTCAGAGACTTAAAATAAGCTTACAGTTTTCAGATCTATATAAATTCTAGACTTAATAAAAGTGTATTTTGTTGAGTGTATATAATAGGTCTACGGCTCACTCACCGATCAATGCACTTGCGGATCTGATGCATTATGCCGCCTCCGCAACTGCGCGAGCATTCACTCCAGGGACTCCAGTTGGCCCATCTGGGAAAGGGTCGCCCCTTCAGCTTGGGCTTTCTCGTAGTCGTCGTCGTCGTCGTCGTCGTGCTTGTCGTAGTCGACGACGACATCAGGGGTTGGGTTGCCAAAGCTGTGGGCTCTTCAGCAATTAGGGATTTCGTCAGTAATCTTGGTTCTTCAGTCGTCCACGTTTCCGACATTTCAGCTGAGCTGGTATCATTGATTTCCAGTGCATTGTTGAGGCTGCGCAATCGGGTCGCTTGGGTTGAAATGGGTCCAATTATATTGGTATTGTTGGAGCTGGTTTCGCTTTCCGTATATACGTCGTTAATACTGGAATTTTGTTTGATTGTTGGCTCCTTATTAATGCGCCAGAGATTCGCCAGCTCGAAGGACGATTTCCACTTGGTGTACTTCGCTTTTTCCGATTTGAGTTTATGTCGATTCAGCCACTCTTGATGTTTCTGCAAGAAATGTGAAATATATAATTATCGAAAATATAAAATAAAATTAACAGCTAATGAGGTCGAGTTTTCAATATTCAATTGGGGAACTCACCTTAATTCTTTCTAAAGTTGAAATATCCGCAACAATCAATTGGATTAAAGCTGCAACAACCAGGCAAATGCTAAAAAAAATTAAATAATAATATTATAACGATAAAAAGTTTTAAAGTTCGTACTTACGTAAATATATAAATATAATTTGCCATCGTACTGCAATTAGAGAACTCTCGGACTACATAGGTATGCGACTAATCTACACGAAAGAGACAGAAAATAAATATTGTATTATAATTATTATTATCAGAGAAGCCTCAAACAATGTTACATATGGGATTTGAACCAGCGTCCTTCTCATGCCTCGATAATTGAACATGAACACTTTATTGAATGGGATTCCTGACCTTATAAATGTCAAAGCCCTTTTTGCAATTATCTAAATTTTAGCTTAGGGAATTAAACTGACTAACTGTATTAACTAGTATACTAACTAAGTAGTATACATTTTATACGTGCTCTTTAACGTTCGATTCCCAGGCGATGGCTTCCCTTGTGAAATGCTTGCGATAAAATAAAATCAATTAAGTCAATTAATTTCAAAATGGGCAGAGCTATAAAGTCATAACGAGTTAGGGTAAGGCAAAAATTATTGGCAGCTTTAAAATTCAGCTCAAAGTAAAAACTGTTTAAAAAATATTAAGAGAACTAAGCAAATAAATCAAGTTCACGAATAAGTTAAATTAAATGATTTATTTAGTTCTGCGATAGACACATTGCTGTCAAAGAGTAAATACACGTTGGAATGCGAAAAGAAAATATACACAAGTATATATATATTTAGGTAAATACACTGAGAGAAAAGCGTTAGGTAAAAGTCTGCTTATGTTTTGTCATTGAATAATATAATTGAATTATTTGTTTGTATTAGCATAATATAAGAAAGAGAAAACATTTGTATTAATTACAAAATACTTATTGAAAAAAAGTTGTGCTTGCTTAAAAATGATTTTTTCTTATATATTATTTTATTTATTATTATTTATTATATTTTGCCTTTATTTCGGGTTTAAAAAATGAATGTTGACTGCAAATAAGTTGATGTTTTCTCTGAGTGTATGCAGGCTGTTACCCAAACGTACATTCTATGCAAATGTTTGAATGGATTTCAACACATTTCTATGTACACAACCCACAGCTTATTTCTCTTGCGGATGCTTTTACGCATAGCTGAGCTTTAAAAACAAAATAAAAAATACAACAAAAAAAAATGAAGAAAGAACGCATTGAAACATGTGATCATTAATCTGCTCGTAATTTGCGCTGGCTGCGACAGAGTTTGACACGCCCATCCCTCATTTATAATGAGCTCAGCTCAGCTCAACTCAACTCAACTCAACTTGGCTCGGCTCGGCTCGAATCGGATCGGATCGAAAATGAATACGAAACATTAGATCGGCAAATTGTCTGTGTACTGCTCCCCATGCCCCATGCCCCATGCCCCATGGCGGGTGCGACCAAATTAACTGCGTAGATTGGCTTTTTGCGATAGCGTCACAAATTTTCGGGATGAAAAGAGAATATTATCGCCAGCCCATCGGAAGTCGTTAGATTCGAACAGACTGGCATATGTATGCGCTCAAGCATACGTACATACATATGTTACATATATTAGAAGAACTTTAGAAACTCATTAGAACTCAATGGCAAAACATTTTATGCCCTTGCGCAGGGATCTACAAAATTGTCACGAAGCATGTAACACATACAATAAGAGGTTTTTAATCCCACAAAGTACATATTACATATATATGTATATTACATATTACTGCTCAGTATTAAAACTCGGCTCTCCTTGGAGGCAATCTTTATGCAGTTGGTCTGATCTAATTACTATTTCCTATAGCTTCCATATCTCGATATTCCCTTTTAATCAATTCCTTAAGCTTCTAAAAGTAGCTAAGCTAAAGAAACAGCATATCAGCTGTAAATAAAAGAATTTTAATCCCAAAAAAAAAAATAAAAAGTAATTTTTAATATATCTCATGCAGTTACAAGCATCATTATGCTCCGTATATCTGAGCAAACTTTGACTATTATATCACACATACCCTCTTCTAGAGAAACGAGCGGTAAGAGCATTAGGTTAGTGTATTAAATTTTTTCTTTGTTTTCAGATAACTTGATATAAATCAAACATAATAATACAAGGGCATAAATAACGGACAACTATATCATATATAGGAACAATCTGATGGAAATTATATTTTTATTTATGGCAGCACATCGCAATTATGTTTAAAAGGGCATTAAATATTCTCTTTAACTTAAAAAGTGTAAATAAATAAAATGTAAAAAAAAAAAATATTCTCTTCCGAACTTTCTCTGGTTTTGACAAAAATAACTGTGCTAATATATTACTTCTATGGCAAATTGAATAGAAATTTTTAAAATAATAGAATACTTATGTAAATTAAATAAAATTTAATTTATATTAAAGAAATGTCCTTTTTATAAACCATTTCGCTAAATGTCTATTTAAACACATGGTGCAAGACTTGTGTTCATTTATCTGCACTACAAATATATATACTATATAACTTAATATATATATACATATATATAGTTCGCTTTGTGGCAATATAGCAAATCGCCCGTGACCATGCTACAAAAAAAGAACAAATGCGATAGCAAATGTCAGCCAAAGTAGTTGCTGGTATCGCCTTTATAATTTGGACATTTTTGAGCAACAAATAAAACACATCTGTGTGTGTGTGTGTTTGTGTGTGTGTGTGTGTGTGTGTGTGTGTGTAGTGTGTGTGTGTGTAGTGTGTGTGGCGAGAGAAGGGTGTGTTCTCTGAGTAAGCTCCCACAGAACTTAAACCAGCTGCTGCCTGATTTTCTGACTATATTGTTTGAATGGATTCAAATGAAATGAAATTGTCGCATAATATTGACCTTCATGGTGAATAGTTTTCAAAGTGAATGTTTCAATATTTGGGCGCTGCCCAACACTAACCCAGTTTAGCCAAAAAGAGAATAAGAATATTTCGCATGCACAAATTGATTAACATATAAACAGAGCATAACCAATAACCTTTGCGGTCTATGGATCACTCGAATATCGCCCTATTTGGTGGCATATAAATGACAACGACCCCATATTCGTTTCAATGTTAGAGTATTCAGAGTATTCAGTTAGAGTATCGATGGATATTTGAAATACTTAGCTTACGACAATCTTTAAAGAATTAGAATTAGGTCACAGATTTTGAGCGCTAATTAAAATGTATCAAGCATATGTCAATTATATTGAAAAAAAAGACTCACAAGTTAATTAAGATTAAATAAATCATATGTATTAGGTATAAGTATTAGGAATATAGCTTTTTTAGCTTTTAAAATGAATCGAAAAATATTCAAAAAAAGTTTAATCAGTAAATGCAATACTTTTGCAACAAACTTCTAAATTGGAAGGGTATATAAATAAGTTGCTAAATAAGATGCAGAGAGTGCATCGGCATTAAGTAACATTAATGAGCCCGCGCACTTCTCGAATATGTGTCAATCGAGTCATTTCCATTCCAGACACATATTTGTTTGGAAGCATGCTTCAATATAAGTATATTCATAATTTTGTGTTTACAAATAGCGCAGTGGCACTTGAAGCTGTGGACAGGCTCTTACGAAATGGAAAGCCAGTGAAAAGTGGCAAACAAATTGCATATTTATATACATATACATGCATTTCCACATACTTCAATGGAAGCGACAAATGTACATATATAGATCGGATATGAAGTGTATTCCATTCGGAAATCGAGTCAAGTGTCGGCAATATTCGCATGCTCCCAAAAAAAAAATGTACAAAATTGAAGTTTTGGTCATACGAGAAGTGTTTGGGCTTATTTATGAATTTGTCTGTACATTTTTCGATACATGTACATTTAATCATGTGCGTACTGACAACAGACACAATGCGGCCAGAAATTGAATACTTTTACAAAATATACAATAAAAAACAAAGAAAAAAAAAAAACAGCCGGCGAATGTTCATCAACAAATATCATTGCTCACATAAAATATGAATGTAAATTTACAATTATTGTGAAACTTTATAATTTATTGATGTAAATACTGTGTAAGCATTCAAAAGCAATTCTCGAATATTTCTCAGCCAGATTTTTTCTTATACAAAAAGATACTCAGTCAATATTCGACAACAAGGGCTACCTATAGTACTTAATGGCTTCATTTGGGATTTTTATTATATCTGAATGCTTTTGTCTCCTCGAAGACAATAAACTTGCAAGATTGATTGATGCACTTGAGAAGGAAGCCGGGATGTCATTGGGCCATAAGTGCATTTTGTAATTGTGACGTTGCGTTGAAATGCGTATAGCCATCAAATATATTTGAATCAATTTTCGTTTCACTTTCAATTCAATTTGGCCCTTGCCCCAACCCACAAACCTATCATCCACTTTTTTTGATAGCTTCAAAGGGCACGCGCGGCATTGTTTCACACGCTGTTAACTGGGCTTTAAGTAAGGTTTATTGGAGAAAATGTGATTGTTACCAGGAAAGAAAAGCTGTCTCTGAAGTGCTGCACATTAATGGTACAGTAGTTCGACATTAATAGGCGCTCTATAGGACCGTAGATGCTTTGCCAAGATATTTGAAGAAAAATAAAAAATATATTGCATATAACAACTTTCTCTCTAAGAGATGGGTTCTATAATATAGAGCTCCGATCGAGCCGAGTCCGACAAATGTATTGCTTATAGTCAAAAAAACTGGGGTTCTAGCTGACATAGAAACAGACAGACGTACTATAGCTATATATCCTGATCAAAAATATATATCCAATATTCCTTCAATACATTCATGCTGAACATAAAACAATCTCTGCAGGAGTATAAAAAGTGGGCTTATCTCGTATGTATCGAAACCATATACAACTGTTTTAATCTCCCAAAAACATGAACTATAAAATTTATTTATTTTTCGTTCTTACTCTTAACTAAGTTAAGATAAATCACAGCCCTTAGGGCTTGCAGTTGAATTGTGTTTTATCCCAGTTTAATTCTATAACCATTTAAGCCATTTGCTTACCCTCAAAATGTAGTTAAGGAATTTCTTTTAAATTAACCTAATATTCAGTTGCATAGATAAGTGTGTGCAGGAACGGGCAGAGTGTCACTTTTATAAATCTCATAACTCACTAATGCTTTTTTGCATTTGCCAATAAACATTTGAGCGGAGCGCACAAGTATTATGCATAATATAGTGTATTATTGCAAGGTTTTCACTAAATCGCAAGAGGCGGAATTACGATTCGGGCGAGATAAGGTTCGGTGTGTTTTTTTGAAAAACCGCCTCCAAAAAATTGAACTATAACTAACAAATTCGAATTCGAATGTTTTCCCGATATATTTTCGTTTCAATTAAAGCCGCCGTCGTCATCGCGTGGTACGCAAATCCAAACTAAAATCGCTGGAAAATCGTTTTGGGAATTGAAGCGCGATGAAGACAGCCTCAGCCTCAGTCTCAGTCGCCGCCGACGCAGACGCAGCCGCAGACGCCAGCTACTGCCTGCGACACACAACTATGGCTGGGAGGGGGGGGGTCGGTGGGTGGGTGGGCGGTTTGTGGTTGCTGGCGGTGGCTTCATAGCTGGCGGCGGCGCGCGCCCAAAAAAGTCTGGATGATGCGTGCCCTACACACACACACACACAGTGCGAGGGCGAGAGTGAGTGTGAATGTGTGAGTGTGAATGAATGTGCGAGTGTGAGTATGTGTGTGAGTGTTGTTGCGAGTGCTTGTTTGAATAAAAGGCATCTAGAGGCTGTTGTTACGCACTTTAAATCAGAGCAACTTGCTTCTAGCTACCACCTAAACATACTCCCAATACGACATACATACTTATATGCACATACATATATGTTACATACATTCATGCACGCATGTTAATCAAATACACATTGTTTTATCACAAGCGGAAATGTTGGCTAAACAGAATTGTGCCCAGCTCAGCCACAAACAGGTGCATTCACATTCACATTCACCAATGTTGACAATGGAATTACACGCACGTCATATATAAATATATGTAAGTAGTCGAGATCAAATATTTGTTATGCTAATCGTTGTAGGGTCTGTCACAACGGTAAAGTAGCCTAAGGCAACAGTTAGAGCATCTAGTTAAGCCACAAAGACCTTGTCTTAAACACAATGAATACAACAATATTCACGTTTCCTGAAAGCAAATCTTCAGCTTGTACAGAATTGTAGCTAAAAGTTATGTCATATACATTAATTGAGCGAAATTCGGGCGCATTTGTATTTCGCAAGAATGTTGAGGTTATAGTTCAGAATACAATATTTAATGGTTCGCTTATAGATTGGTTAAATGTATAGAAAACAAGAAAAAGAACAGCTATCTTCGGCTGCCGAAGTTTAAACACCCTACCAAACATACGATTTCCGACCTATTGTTCCCATAGGAGCTACATGATATAGTAACCCGATACCAATCTATAGTTCCTATATCATATAGTGATAGCTCGTAATAGCTGAGATTGATTAGGGATATCTTCCAGTTCTGTGATAAATTAATCCTATCCGACCTTATCTAAATCATATTTATATAGGCCTAAATCTGACAGACTAATTTTCAGAAAAAAGACAGAGAGACGGAGATAGCTTCATAAAGAACTCGGCTGTTGATACAGATCAAAAACATATATACTTTATATGGTCGGGATATCTTCTTTTCCGTTAAAAAATGTTAAACCCATCACAGAAATATATATATTATTTATAGGAACATTTAAGAAATATATTAAAGAATATATATCACATACATACCCACATTGGAAATTTAAATGGTTCAATAACTTGTGCTGATTCCTGGCACTATATATGAATAGTTTTAGGCCTTAATGAGTGTTGAATGAACAATTCAAAATTTTAATTAGGAACAGGCATAAATTAGAAATAATTTATACAAGCGAGTCATTCAGAAAATGAATATTACTATTTTTATATTTTGTCGTTGTGGGTAATTAAATTAAAAGCTGCGCATAGAAATTACCATTAAGTTCAATTAAAATTGTTCGAGCAATTGAATTGTGAGCTGCATTCCATTATTCACAAAATCATTAATTTCGGGCGATCCATAAATTCTTCCTAACTGCTTACTTTTGTTCAAAACAAAGAAAATCTTCAAAAGTAACTTGATATTTAGCTGAATTCGTCTAAGTAAGCTACACAAATTGAATATTTTCATTAGATTTCAGCATTAATTTATAGTTTTCCTTAATTGATTTGATATATTCTTTATTGCGGGCAATTGAAAATTAGAAAAATGTAGCCTTTCCACACAGCTACGAGCCGAGCTTCTGCATTGTGGGTCATTAATTGCGGCGCGAAGTCATAGATTTTAAATGGATAATCGTCTTTATTGACCCGCTTCTTTGACTTCTGTGTAATATATTAAAGGCAATTCTCGCATAGTCTGCTCACAAAGTGTGGCCTGTGGTTGTGAAATAATTCCAGTTTTATTACAGAGATTGAAAGTGAATTCGTAGCGTATCGTATCGTATCGTATTGTTTGAAGACGTTGTGGCTCTTTTAATTTTTAGTCTGACAACGACAGACCTCAGCTGTATCGTTTCTCGCAGGACATAGCGCGTCTGCTACTAGCATGACATTTCCCTTGATTTGCTCCTGCATGCATTCAAAGTGACGTCTACGCTGGCCAATGGAACTCCCATCCGGACATTGGCAATTGCTGAAGTTGCTCGGCCGCCAAAAGGCCGGACAGAGGCCACGATTGCAATTGTAAATGTCATCATTGAACGTTGGTTTCTCTATGAAGGCACACCGTCGCGGCGAGTAATATCTTATCAAGGATTCACGCACACATACACAGCGGAAAATGGGCGTTTGGGTGCCGGGACCACAAGACCGATTACATTCACCGAAACCCAATAATTTCCAACTAAATCGCCGGCGTTTGCGGTCCTTAATTCGCTGTGCATAGCTATTGTCTGTATCATTAATGAGCTTACCCGACTCATCCCAGATAGCTTGCAGTTCCTCTTCTTCGATTACGGGCGGAGAGGAAATGGGTATGGTATAGTTATATTGAATATCATATATTGCGCTCTGGTTGTCGGCTAAGAAATGCTGCGTAAATAAAATTTTATATTAAGTTAAGGGTTTCTCTAAAGTCTTATATATTAAGACTTACCATCAAGATCACAGCCTTGGGAAACGGTCCCCTTGAAGTAAGCAAACCTTTTGGATGGTTATATTCGTAAGAATTATCATTAAAATCGAATATCTTCGAGCGATCTCTATTTATGAGAAGGACTTCATCGGGACTTTTCAAAGCTGCAAATCACAATTGCAATAAATCAAAACACTCTGAGTTGATATATTCGAACTTACCCAATGAATCTTTGCCTTGCACATTAAGCCTAATCGACAGATTCATAGCCCCAATTGGCAGTGTGGTGATGTAGTTGTAGGCCTTTGTGGGATTTGTCTTGTTAAATACTTCAGTCACATGTTTGCACAATACCGAACCACACTTCACTTGACTATCGCGAGTTGTGACAGGACGTATCAAGCCGCTGCTATGTACAGCCTGAAATTAAAGAAAGATAAAAACAAGAACATGAATACTTTCTGATGTTTGTCGGAGCTTTACAATTTGGATATATTGCTGAGAAATGTTGCAAATATCGGCGAGTGCTTTGATCTTGTGAGTAGCGTATCTCCGGCAGCAGTGAGTGGCTCAATATTTCACACTCATTGCCGGAATTACTCTAATCTAATGCACCTAAGAGCCACTTGAATGTTTTGACACAGTTTTCAGTTATATTTCGAGAGTGGGCAGAGAGCATGGAGAGTCGTAAGCGTGAACCATTAAAACAATGCAAAGGCTTTGTATCTGGGCTAATTACATGTGTATGTAAGTATTTGTAATTATCAGGCGATAATGGGGTCATGTCAACAGAAGGCCCATGGGCGCATCGCACCATTATCTATACATTTTCTTTTACCAAGCCACACTGCTGCTCAATGCGTATACAAAAACTAATTAAATTATAAATTGGAAAGACCCGAAAGCCAACTGAATATTGAAATCATTGGCAAACGATATTAATTAAGATTTATTGCATTTGGCATCTATTCAAGAACCACATTGGACTGTGTGTGGCCACGCAGAAAGCGGTTTTACGGACTGTATTACAATGGGGAGTACCTTCATAGCGACATATGCACACACATATGTATGTCAGTATGTGCTAAGCGCTTGGGCAATTTGCATGCTTTTGGAGAAAATTGGCTTTAGACAATTTAACCTGGCCATAAACAGAATTGAAATGCATTCAACATTGAATTGTGGTTGCCCTTGCTGAATGCCATCATTAAAAGCCAAATAGGTAACCAACTGCACAAATATTTAAATGCTCTACAGCGTATTGGGTCTTCTACACATGTGTATGGTACATAGCACAGACTATTAATTCCTCTCTCAGATTAGCGTTGAAGTTTCTAGTTTCGTTTTCTAGGGAACCATGTAAATAACATTTTCCTTAGTTTAATATTCACCAGATGACATCACTCTCAAGCTCATAAACTTTCCGCATAACGAGTTCAAATGAAATTTTATTGAGATGTCTATTCGACAGCGAAAAGAATTCAATTTGCAAATGGTATAAATGTACGCAATTGAAATCCCAACGCAGACCGGAAGAGACAAAATTATTATTTGCAGATGTTATATAAAAGAAAATAACAAGAAAGCGTTTCTTCGAATATTAAATACCCTTCTATCTATCACTAATTTTAGAACAAGTTTTTATGGATTTACATATAGCAGAACCGAAAAGGATTCTGAAGAATAAAATACTCTAACTGCTACTAACATCCTTTAAAGCGAACTTACCCGACAAATTCCCTCCACACATACGGCCTGGCGTCTGTAAAAGTGGGTATAGTAAACGGCCGGACGATTGCAGGGTGTACCGTCGGTGACAGATTGATTCATACTAATGACTAAATCAGAGTTAACCGCGCGGCAGAATAACATGCACTCGTCATGTTCTTTCTCATATCCGACCCAATTATAGAACGTCTCACGATATGGCACGCTGTTAAATCTTTCGCATTGTTCGTCGCGCAGTCGTTGCTTGCCAGGCTTGCAGCGCTCCTCCTTACACTGACGATACCGCTTCAATACTCCAAAGCAACCAGTTTTTCCACTGCCAGGATAGAATCGCCTTTCCACGGTGCTCTCCAGTGTCGAGTTTTTGATGCTGTGTTATATATAGCATATTAAATAAGAAATTATTTTGATATATGCCCAAAAAATGTATTTTTCTCCAAAGCACTTACCGCTCTATGCATTTGCGTTGCTTGATTTGCACACAAGAGTTTGAACATTTGCTCCACTTCTCCCAGCGATCCCATGCGTAAAATGTGCCCACTCTTTCGAGTGTGCTCTGATTGCGCTGTCGTGTTTGCTTGCTAACTTCGTTCTCATCCACATAGTCAATATAATCATCGTCAATGTCCTCAATTAGATCAGATTTGCCTAATAAATTCGTTATGTTAGCAAGATCCATTTGGGTTTTCTCTGCGGATGCATTGCACTGCAGGTTATCCAAATATAATAGCATGACCAAACTTAAAGCCAAGCTAAAACAAAAGCAACTAAATTAGGTACTATAATTTAAAATAGTTTACAACAATTTATTGAAATAATTTGTTCAAAATACATAATTATTCATTCCCGTCTATTGTAGGGTTATATTAATTGTCTTATTAATCACGAAATTCGCTCAAGGAGGGAGGTTAATTGCTGACAGAGATTAAAATATTGATGCTGTGACAAAAATTTTTCAACTGACTGCAGATTACTAAAACCATAAGTTCAAATATGAACATAAATTTTCAACCGAACTGTATTTATGCCTATTTTAATCATATATGTGTGTGTGTTAATAATTTAAATAAGCTAATCCACATGTAATATAATTTGAACTCTGGTTATCGGCGAACTCATTTGCAAGACAATAAATAAATACATTTACTGACCTTATCAACTGCATTTCGTTCTCTATTATTTAAATTTTATATAAATGAATATTTGAATCTGGCATTCCGCGTAAACTGCGTGTGCCATTAAAAAAGCCTACAGCACAACTAAGAACATTCCGAAATATTTGAAAATATTCTGTACTAAAAACTAAAATCTACATAAACAGTGCATCTCAGCTACGAAAATGGACCGTGCTGTATTTCTCTTCGCTTCGCATTGCTCTTGCGAGACGTGTTCAATAAGTAATGAGAATAGCCTAAAGAACACGCGTTCTCAGGGGAGCGTGGTACTAACTTAACATTAGAACTCAACTATTTTATGCGTGCTCTACTTATACTAAAAATACTTGTGATGCTTTTAGTTGCTCAATTTTCATCGGTTTCTGAGCGTTTTAAGAGTGGTTCCGTGATATTGTAGTATTTAGCATATTTCTGCAAATCAATGAATAAAAATACATACAAATAGTTTATTTAAATCTTACTTAATTAATCAGTGCACTAGCACTGGGTACTAGGTACTAACCTCGCACAGTTCAACATCTAAACAACAAATCGCCTGGCAGGACTCATTCGTAGCGCTTTCTTTAGAGTTGCTATTGATTCTTACTTGCGGCAAGCCATCTGCTCCATTTTCCAGTGAAATTAGATTTTCTTTGACTAGAAACGATATAATCAATGCATTCTGCACACTGTCCATAAAGTTATGGGGATTGCAGATTAGTTTAAAATATGGAATAGGCTCATTGTTGCCCGCTCTGTAAATATTTTTAATCTGTTTCATAATATGATTGACAGCCGTGGAGCCTTCGCCTTTCCGTTCTAGCTTGTCGCTTTGTTTGGGACGTTTTTCGACCGCCTATAAAGCGAAGAAGTCTGTTCTAATACATATGTATATATATATATAAAGATCGTGTCGTTTAGCAGAAACTTACATCTGTGTTGGTTTTGCGCGGTGCACGTTGTTTTGGAATGTGCTTTTTAGGTTCTACATTTATAAAGGGTAGCATCGAGGCGTTTGTAAAGTATGGTACTCCATGCTGGCAAGCGAGGCTGCACAGTGCATTCCAGTCTTCAGAATTATCTTTAAAAACAATGTTGTTCTTTATTAGGCGTAAGCGGGCCACTGTTTCGTGTCCACAATGGGCACAACATATAGTATGTGCCCATCTCTTGTTATTTTCGGAGCCCGGTCACACTGCATTTGGGAATAATGCAAGGCTCCAATTTATACTTACAATTGCCGTACAAAACATTCGGTCTGTGAAATTCGAATTATATTGTATGGCCTTTCCAACCACTTCGTGATTACGTCTTAGAAGTTCAGTGTCCAGTACAAGTTCTGTAGAGTTTGTTTTGCGATCCTCATAGCCTTTGACAATATCGTTAGCCTTGCTTAAAATATCATAAATGGCCGACATGGACTCGCCAAATGAGCGGGATTCAATCTGTTGCTCTGCAAAAAAAAATTGCGCCTTTAAAAAGAGCATTGCCAAATTTACATACACTTACCAATCTTAATGTTTTTTTCAATTAAATCTTGTAACTGAATTATACGCTCGTTCTCCTCAGCTTCGTCATCCCGTTGAGTCGTTTGCATATTTTCCGTAGAATCCATTACGTTTTTTAAAAAAATATTTTATATGAAGAACCAAATGCTGCTAATATAAAATATCTTATCGATGATTTACCAAATGATAAGTGCTCGATATTTCAATCGAAAACAGTCAATTTAATTATATCGATATTTACGACAATTTAAATGACCCAATTAGATTATAATTATATTTGGCTTTACAATTATGATATCCTTTCTAGTGATATAAGTGAATATAATATTGGTGTCTATATATATTGAATAATATGCTCACTAAGGCGAATGCTCTTAACAGATAAAGGCAGCCGAAACATAAAGTACCATGCGCAAATAAGAATCGAATGAGTCGCAATTTTAATCATTTTAAACATTACATTATATTACTTTCTAAGCTTGTTGCCCTGCATGGGTGGACGATTTCCTTGCCCTGAATTACCAGCACGCATACCGCCATTCCCCAGCCCTCCACCAGTGGGCCCACTGCGAATACCGAAACTATTTCGGTTCCCGCTTCGAGGTGCACGTTGGTTTTGGTTCTGTGAGGAATTGCCGCCACGATTCTTGTTCATCTCGGCGCGATTTCGCGATTTAGCTTGTGCATCCTCCTTTACCATGTCAATGACTTCATCTGGAATACGTAAATACTTAATTGTACTTCCACGTATATAGCATTCTGGCATGCGCCAAAACCGGTCTCCATCCTAAAAAGAAATATTTTGTTTAAGATACACACTAGGCTCAAGAAAGTATGTTTTACTAATAAGATATTGATTCTTTGCCGGTTAGCCGGTGCTCCCGGTGTGGAGTCTACATACCTTTGAAGTACAAATTACATCGCGTAAGTTAATATTCATCCAGGAGTCGCAACTAACTAAGTGTCCATTGTAGGTTTCTCCATTTTTTAACTCCACCAGCTGTCAAAACAAATTCATTTAGATACAACCATCAAACAAATCTAAAAGGTGCCCTTAAATATAAACACCGGCGTACTTACCATGGGATGACTTTGGGCTGTTTTTAAGAGTGATAACGGCAGCTGGAATTACAAATATCTTTGTTTTAATACCATTCACTTATTTATTAACCAAGAAAAATAGCATTACTTACCATTTTTATATTATTTTTATAAAATAAGCAATGAGTATCTCAGAGATGATAGTTTTCAGGATATCGATATCAATCGCATATTCGAACGAACTTTATGAACCACAATTAGAGACTTGGTTCGATCGAACTTGTTCGCACCGATTCGATGCAACTCTGAAGAAATAACAAATATGTTTTTACAATAAGTTGCTGGCTGAATAACGCAACTGATATATAAACAGATTAAAACTACATATTTGATTGAACCATGGCATCGAAAAGGAAACAACATTTTGGGCTACCTGATAGTGAAGCGTTTAAAAAAAAACACACATTGGACTCAGATGAAGAGGACTCTGACGACTACGAACGGTGAGTTAAGCGTGGATATTCCAAAATAAACAAAAGAACACAAGATATTGTTTATATTTTAGAGACAACCTTAATGATAGCGATATTGAAGGTGGAGAGGAAGGCGTGGGGAAAGTAGAAGACGATGTCAAGATAACTCCGTTTAATATGCGTGAAGAACTTGAAGAGGGTCATTTTGATAAGGAGGGTCACTATCATTGGAACAAAGAGTCCGAGATTAAGGATAACTGGTTGGATAACATTGACTGGGTTAAGGTAAACACCTGTTTGTATTATGGTAACGCACTTGTATTAATCATTTACTAATTAATGCGATAGGTAGAGAAAGACAAGAACTACTTTGATCCAAACAATGGCGAAGAAAATTCTGCAGATGGCAGCTTACCTGTAAATCCATTTAATCTGTCAATGGCATTTGGAAAAATGCTTGAGTACATGAAACCGGGCGAGAGCGTACAGATGGCTTTGCAAAGATTGGGCCGTAAGCGTCCCAAGTTGTCGACTCTTGAGAAGCTGAGGCAAAAGAAAGCCGGCATAGAGAGCAATGAATCGCAACAAATTTCGAAGCTAACCGAACTGGCGAATGAAATTCTTTCAAATACTGGAAATATGGATATATATCAAGAAACGTACGAAAAGATAAAGCATAAGCTTGAAGACTTGCCAAGCACAAGTAAGCCAGCCGGGGAATCTTTCGATATGTATGCGGATGATTTCGTGGAAAAAGAGTCCAAGCTTTTAAAAGATTCACAGAAAACAAGTGAGCCAAATACAAATGAAATAAATTGGGAGTTTAAATGGAAGCAGACTGATGAGGACATTCAGGGCCCATATAGTACAGAGAAAATGTTTAATTGGTCACAAGGGGACTATTTTAAGAATGGCGTGTATGTACGCAAAGTTGGTGAAAATTCAAATTTTTATTCAAGCAATAGAATAGACTTCGATTTGTATTTATAAGCAAAATAATTGTAAATGCATACAGATGTGTTTTAATTATTTAAGTCAGTTGTGTTATTGACTTTTATAGAAAATGAATAATTAATAAAAGTAATTTTGCAAAAGCTAACCGATTGCTTGTGGTTTTTAGTAAATATTAAAATAAAAAAAAAACTACTTTGTTTAAAAAAAATTTCAAGGAAAGTTCCATATGATATTAGTACTGAGCATATATTTGCTATGGTTTTTAATTAAATGAATATCAATTTATGAAAAGCCGGCCGATAATTGTGGTGGTTGGTCGATAGTTAGATATCTGATAGTCAGTTATCAACATCTCTGTTGCTAATAACAACACACTCTTGTTTACAAATTTATTGACATAAGAAAATTAGTATACTTTTGTACTTGTGTTCGTAATCCCACAAATTCCGGCTTCGCAAAATTTATCGGCCAGCGCCCACTGGCCAAATAAAAAATTGCAAAAGTTCGAGTAACCACTTACGACAGTCAACTAATTGCGCGAAATGTTCAAAAACACGTTTCAGTCCGGATTCTTGTCAATACTTTACAGCATTGGCTCGAAGCCATTGCAGCTTTGGGACAAGAAAGTACGAAACGGCCATATTAAACGCATTACTGATAATGACATACAGAGTCTGGTTCTCGAAATAGTTGGAACCAATGTGAGCACTACGTTTATAACTTGTCCGGCAGATCCAAAGAAGACGCTGGGCATCAAGTTACCGTTTCTGGTAATGATCATCAAGAACATGAAAAAATACTTTACATTCGAAGTACAGGTATGTGGTATATGCAAAAATGCAGCTTGAATGTGCTTATTGGGAAGAATAAACTAATCTCTATTGTATATATGTATAAACAGGTTCTTGATGATAAAAATGTGCGACGCCGGTTTCGCGCTAGCAATTACCAATCTACAACTCGGGTGAAGCCGTTTATATGCACAATGCCTATGCGCTTGGATGAGGGTTGGAATCAGATACAATTCAATTTGTCAGACTTTACACGTCGCGCCTACGGCACCAACTATGTTGAAACACTGCGGGTGCAGATTCATGCTAACTGTCGAATACGTCGCGTATATTTCTCGGATCGGCTTTATTCAGAGGACGAACTGCCTCCGGAATTTAAATTATTTTTGCCGATACAAAAGCCAGTTCAAAAGACAACTGCCATTTGCAGTTAACCATTTAGTCGCCGATCTAATGAAATACATGCAAATTTATTCAACTATAGTACATAGCCGCCAACCAAGAGTCAGCGAAATATTCAACTTTAAACAATCACTTTGAAACAAAAATTTTCATGCAAGCTGCCGGCATACGTGTTTATTAAGAATTCTATGTCAATAATGCGCTTACTACACACTTTACAATAAAAATTCACTATTTATGTAAACGTTGATCCTTTAGCCGGCCATTGTCGGCATTTGTTAGCACTTCAACGCCAGTCTCTGTGATCAATATCGTATGCTCAAACTGTGCGCTACGCGAATTGTCTAAACTAATTGCCGTCCAGCCGTCCTCTAAGAGACCAATTGCGCCGCCACCAAGAGACAAAATTGGTTCAATGGTAAAAGTCATGCCCGCTTGCATTCGGCCCGGGGCCTCATTGGCTACATTTCGATTTAGCAAATTGAAGAATTTCTGAATACTTAAACGTAGTAATCAATTAAAGAGTTCTTACCGTAATGATAAATTTCGGGTGGACCATGAAAGTAGCTACCAATACCATGGCCAATAAATGCTGCCACGGATGCCAGGTCACGCTCTTGGCAATATCTCTCTATGCATTTACCGATTTCACTAAAGGGCACACCCGGGCCACAGAGTGCTATACACTTGTTTAGGCACTCGCGTGTTGAATCCACTAAAAAGCGTCCACGCTCATCGACGTCACCAACAAGAAAAGTCTCTGAACAATCCCCATGACAACCATTTTGGTAGACGGTCACATCAATGTTTATTATATCACCGTCGGCCAAGGGTCGGTCGTCCGGTATACCATGGCAGGCAACATTGTTAATGGACGTGCACAATGATTTGGGGAATCCAACATATCGAAGTGGGGATGGGTAGGCGTTTTCGGAAATAATACGCTGGTGCGCAAAGTCATCAATCTCATCCGTAGTTATGCCAATTTTTGCCATTTTGCCGCATTCCCGAAGTATCTGTGCTGCCAGCTTTCCGCTGGAGCGCATATGATTTAACTGCTCCACATTTTTGATTTCAGGAGTTCCTATTGTATTGCCTGCCGGCATTTCTTTATAATAGTACGGCGGCTTCTGTATGTGCTCGGGAACTTTCCGTTCATTAGAAACTTTGCCGGCGGCGCTTATTAATTCCCATTTGCCCTTATCTCTGCAATACAGAGATGCATTAGAAAACTACAGTTTACTTCAGTTAATAATTTAACATTGCTGAACAGATTAATTATATAAGACTACAGTAAGATTTTGGGTCATATTATATATCCTCGTAAATTCCTCGATTACTTTTTAAACTGCATATGCAGTTCTTTTAAACATATCGTAAAACATATTAAACATATCATAGCTTATAGGAACAATCCTAAGTAGCAGGCTGTGTACATGTTTTCACAAAACAGCTTTTATCATTTAATCAATAGCATTTGTATGCAATGTTTAAAATATTTAATATGTTAAACTTTTCAGCTGAAAGTGTAACTAGAAAATATACTATTACAACCTTTGTATCTAAAATAGACCATACCGCTTGCTAAGTTGGAAAAAATTCCTCTGCAGATATTGTCCATAAACATGCCATGAATTCCTCGATATTTGGAACCGCATTTTGTTTTTAACAACAAATAAACCAAAATTTAATTTCAACAGCTGGCCACGCACGGCAACTGCAATGTTACACACTTATCGATAATGCGAAATATCGATATTTGAATCGATAGCCCTAACAAATATGTTTTGTAAATAAACAAACTGACATGTATAACATAGAACTCCTTTTAACGCCGTAGTAAAAGCAAATTTAAATAAATATTAAATATATATGTCATGAGTTGCAACTATGCAGAAGGCCTTTCGGAATACGAAAATAAAGGAATTTTGGGTGTTCCAGAAGTAAGCAGTAAAATTTCTATACCCAATACATAAATAAAAACCAGAAAAAATTATGATTTTCAGAATTTCGACAGTGAAGAAATCGTCAACCAAAAATGTAAGGAGCTGGCAAACTTAATAAAAGACTCTAAACATGTTGTATTCCATACGGGTGCAGGCCTTAGCACATCAGCTGGTATTCCCGATTTTAGGTAATTGCTTAAACTGTGTTTTTATGTTTCTATGTTTTTTGACAATTATACTTTCAGAGGGCCCAAGGGCGTTTGGACGCTTGAGCAAAAAGGCGAAAAGCCTACTTTTAACACATCTTTTGACGCAGCAAGGCCAACTAAATCTCACATGGCCTTAAAGTCTTTAGTTGAGCATGGATATGTTCAGTATATTGTCTCTCAAAACATTGACGGCCTGCATTTAAAATCTGGCCTAGATCGAAAATACTTAGCGGAGCTGCACGGCAATATCTTTATAGAGCAGTGTCAGAAATGTCGACGGCAGTTCGTACGCAAGACGGCCGTGGAGACAGTGGGCCAAAAGCTATTAGGGCTCCCATGTAGGTCCGTTGAGATTGGCAATAGTCGCAGCTGTCGCGGCGGAGTTATGCACGATAACGTTTTGGATTGGGAACACGACCTACCCGAACGTGACCTAGATATGGCATTTATGAATTCAACGTAAGAAATATCCAATAGTATTAATGATTATCCCATCTTAAATATATATTTGAAAATGTAGGATGGCTGATATTAATATAACCCTGGGTACCACTCTGCAAATTGTCCCAAGCGGAAATTTACCTCTCAAAAATCTTAAGCATGGTGGTAAACTTGTCATATGCAACTTGCAGCCCACAAAGCATGTAAGATCACTCATAAAATACACATTGATTATTTAATAAGAACCATATCTTTTCAGGATAAGAAAGCATATTTAAGTATTTCGAGTTATATCGATGATATATTAACGAAAGTGTGCAAGCGTCTGGGCATTGAAATTCCAGAGTACTCGGAAGAGTATGATCCTACAAAGCATTCCAACGTTTCGGAATGGACACTGCCCCAAGAGTATGTTAAAGAAATGGATAAACAATTTAAGGAACATCAGAAATCTTCAGCAAAGAGTCGAAATATCGCTTCTACAAAATGTAAACCGCTCATTAAAGGAAAAATGATAAAAAAGCGTAAAATAAGTGAATAATCAGCATTAGAATAGTATTAAGAATAAATGTTAATAAATTTATAAATAACAACAAAGTCTAGCTAATATAGTCTATAATTAAGAGTATGTAAGTAACTAGAACTGTTTCAACACGGGACGATTCTGCAATGACTGCAGCTCGCTCAGCATCACAGCCACATTGTATCGTAGACGTTGAAACATTGATAATGGCAGCTCCAATGTTCGATACTCGCCATTATTCAATTTAAAATGCAGCACAATAGTCGGTTTATCCAGTTGAGCCATCCTAAAGATATCCGTATGTAATACAAAAAAAAAAGGGCAAATCAGCATTAACTTACGTTGAGCCCAGGGAAATGTTGATGCGCCACTGCATGTCCAGCATTTTTGCTCTTTCCATTTTGGTTTCCGCAAAATTTCTACTAAGCGTGGTGCGGTGGTTGAGCAGCACCTTGGTTAAATCCTCTGCGCACGCATCTGTGAAGCTAAAAGAGCCATACATGGATGTTACTTTATTAAATTATACTGGATCGCTAGCTACATTTATAAAATATAGATTGTTTTAAGCTTACCACAAATCGTCAGCTAAGCACTGGCGCAGCTCCTGATCCTTGACCACACCTTTTGGATATCGCAAATATATTTGCATTATCAGCAGCACCATTGTAAATAATTCGCAAAAATTCTTGGGTACTTCGTGTCCTGCATTTTTCAGTTTGTTAATTGCAAGTGCCAAGACGTCGGCTGATGATTTTTTTGTTTCAATATAATGCACAGAGACTTGTATTAAAACTCGAAGCGCTGATTTAGTTAATTGTGGAATGTATATGGTGTATGGTTTCACGCTCTTTAATATATGATATCGAAAATTTATGGACATTTTGTATTTTGCAATCTTTCTGTCCTTTCAAAATATTATTAATGCAATCTTGTTTTCGCTCCAATTGGACTAGTTCAATTTAGAGATGAACAAGGTTCACGTTCACTGAACAAAATCATCGCACACATTCGTGTCGCTCGAATGAACAATGGTTCTTCTACCTCTTAATTGAATTAGATTTCACAAGTGGTCCTGTATGTACTTGAAAATATTATAATAAAAGAGTTTTGAAAGTATCAGAATTTTATATTTTAAATATTAAAATTTTTCCAAGATTTGGTTTACATCACTATTTGAAATTCGGATGAGGGACAGCATTAAGACCTTTAAAACTACTATTGTTACGCTAGGCGGGTAGTTTTAACAAAAATGAGTAAACATTTAAGTTTAAATTAATTTTTGATTTGCAGTAAGCGATCAAAATGAAAACTGAGTGTTTTTGATATACATATGACCTGCTAGTTTGGTGGACGATCATTTAAGCAAGCTAGCTCCAACAACTTAATGGCATGTTTTTAACAAAGTTTTATAATCAGATAACTTTTTAAGCATAAGGTCAATTTTGTCATATCGTATCGAAGTTGACCAGAAACGTTGATAGAACTGGTTGATTTATTATTTTAAAATTAAATTATAATTAGTAATTATTTTGATTTTGGTTGTGGGAATAGACGAGGTAAGATAAGATACACACAAGTGCGCTACATACATGCTTATGTAAAGATGCTCGTTCATACATTGATAAGCAAATTACGATAGCTGAATTGTTTTGTATGCAGATGGAAATCATAATGAATAGAATTTGTACATTATTTGTATACTTTAATAATTTGCATTGAGTTGGTATATGCATAAATTAATTGGTGCCACATTTCGAATTTCTTATACTTTTTTAAACTAATGCAACACAAAAAAATATGTTCCCTTTCGATATACAATATCATTTTTTGTTTCTGTTATACGACAAAGATCTACTTATAACACGGTCCGCATCTTCAATATTGCTGTTCCTCTCTCCAAATCCTTTGCCTCATCCTCCTCCGGCTCTGTTGTGACGGCACCGCACACACACACGAATGGAATTATTAGCTGCTGCGGCTGCTGCTGTTGCTTATGCTGGCAGCTGTAGCTTTTTGCCTTTGAGCACTTTGGTAATATATAGATAAAAGAAATCGCAGTAAAGTATGGTTTGGACGATGCCCGCAAAGATCGCAATAAGATCATAATGCGACTCCACCATGTAGCGATAAACCCAATTGAGCAGATACAGGGCACGGTACGAGCCCAGGGCAAACAAATAATGGCTTGTAATCGATTCGGCCTCTCCGGTCTTGCTAACCAGGAACAGTTGCGGCAATATGGCAACCGATTCCAAATAAATTGAGAATGTCCAGAGCACCTCCATCAATGTAAACTCGTGATTAATTACCAAAGATAGCAGAGCACATGGTATTAGCAGAAATTCAATGCGGAACGAATCATGATTGTGATCGTAGGTGGCCTTAAATTTCACGTACATCAGATAGACCGTTGCGCCCGATGTGGCCAGGAAGAGCACCTTCATTACCGAATTGTAGAGGCTGACGTATGTAGTGAATAGATCCAAGTAGCGTGTCAGATAGACGATAGCGAATAATATTTGAGATTTGCCAGAGATGCCGGCGCATGATCGTGTCTTCCATATTTTAAGCAATAGTATTATTATAGCAAATACATGCGATAAATCTCCAGCAAACCGAAAAATATTCATTCTGAGTGATTCGTCAGTTCTTTTTTTTTTTCTTCGTTTTTAGTGTGGACTGTTCTTTCTTGTAGTTGCACGGTTTTCGCGACGCCACCCTGAATGGGATAAGAGTATTTGCAATTATGCTATAATGTTTTAGCAATTACAATACCGTACTTTACCAAACCACACAATTTGTTTAATTTTCACTTGTTTTGCCAACGAGTTAAAACTTTTTGGTGTTGTGCCGCCTATATGTACGTAGAATGTCGGCACAAAAGAGAGAAACAAAGAGAGCCAAAGTGACGTGGCCACATACATATATGAGCATCCGAGACGTTTGAGCACAATTTATTTGTTCTCAACAGAATATAAAAACAGGGCTGCATTCAATAATCGAATTAGTAATGTAAGCCGGCACACTCGATAAAAATGACAATACTTCTTCATCGCAACACAACGATATACATCAATGCGTCGATAAGCTGATTGTCGACAGAGATGCAGTAGTTTGTTTAGCCATTTTATTTTCACTTAAAGAAATAATTATACGCTGCTAAAATTTATAAATTTTGTTTATCAAGAAATAGTAAAACGGCCCAAAAATGGTAAGTTTGATGTAAATGTTTTGTTTAGAGAAATTAAAAAAAGAAAATTGTAAACGTTTGTGTCCTCATTATGCCGCCTTTGCCGGCCATGCTTGTTTTCTTTTGCTTGGTTTTGGTTTAACAAAATAAACTAAATTATGCTTTCATTTTTCAGACTATTGGCAAGAATAACAAAATGATTCAGCACCTGAATTATCGGGTGCGAATTGTACTGCAGGATTCTAGGACGTTTATTGGAACTTTCAAGGCATTTGATAAGCATATGAATCTTATATTGGGCGACTGCGAAGAGTTCCGTAAAATACGCTCTAAAAACTCGAAAGTGCCAGAGCGGGAGGAGAAGCGTGTGCTGGGGTTTGTGCTGCTGCGTGGTGAGAACATAGTATCACTTACCGTTGAAGGCCCGCCACCACCCGAAGAGGGTCTGCCACGAGTACCCATTCCAGGCGCTGCCCCAGGTCCAGGAATTGGTCGTGTAGCTGGCCGTGGCGTACCGATGAACATATCGTCCGTACCGGCTGGCTTGCAAGGTCCCGTAAGAGGCGTGGGTGGTCCCGCTCAACAGCACATGGCGCCGATGGGTCGAGGTGTACCCCGAGCCCCAATGATGGGTGCACCGCCGCCAGGCATGATTCCCGGCGGCATTCCTGCTATGCCAGGCAGTCTCGGACGCGGCGCACCACCACCAATGAGAGGACCACCACCGATGATGCGCGGTGCACCACCGCCAGGTCGGGGTGGCTATTAATTAACAGCATCCGTTTATCTTTATAGTAAATAAAATAAAATTTGAGTCAGTAATTGGCTTTTTATGTGGGTAAATCTGAGAATTGGTTCTTCGTATTTCGATCTCATTTACGAAGTCTCAATGATATCTAGCTATATACTCGATATGTAAAGCAATCAGTTATTTTACATTTTGAGAGGTCAAATATAGCAAATAAACATAATATTGGAGTTTTGAAGCTTTTAAATTTATATATATTTGTTTTTTTATATTTTGCATGCTTTAAATAAGTTCATACATATATATTTATTTGAATGTTACAGACGTTTGATTTTTATTGATATCCATGGATTTTCGTTTTACATCAATTTCAATTTGATGAAAAATGAACTTATCAATTGTAATTATTTATAATTATATGTATATGCGTTTTATGTTGAACATTGCTTATATCGTAAAAGTGCTTCCAACCGTGGCAAATTTCATTCTTTTTTTTCAATACTTACATATGTATTTGGTATTTTTTATTTAGTTTCATACAATACAATATAAATTTTTAAAATTGAAACGCCGAACTTGCGGTCAAGTCATGCAGGCTGCTTAGTTGCCGTTGTATAAACATTATGCCCAAATGGTTGACAAATCCCACACCTTGATGAGTCGATCCTGACCGACGGTCAGCAGACGCTTACGCTCCTCGTCCAAGTCCATATGCACAATAGAATGCTTGGCATCGTGAAAGGCTGCTAAAGATGGACGCTCCACTGTCTGCAGCTGCTTGTAGCATGGATCGCAGCAGCGCACGTCGAATTCAAAACCCATTATGGGTATATTGATGCGATTCGTTGAGCAATTATCGCAAACAGCTTTGCCGCAGTGCCGGCAATGATGTTGTCGTATGCCTGCATGAAAATAACATTTAAAAATCAACTCTTTTAATACAAATTCATTAACTTGCCCAATTGTTTTTGGTCCATCATCGAACGAAAGTTCCAAAAGAATGGTCTTGAACACAGCTGGCAATTATTGGACTCCACCCAGCCAGGCACCTCCTTGCGCATCGCGTTCATTTCCCAAAAGACGACAACTGAATCCTCACCACACGTAATCAATTGCTGAGTGTGGTTGGCGTACGCCAAAGCCGATACTTTGTTGCTGAATCGAGGGGGTGTTCCATGATAATATGTTGTTATCAGATATGGTTGTATGTGTGTTACCTATGGCCTTGCAATTCGTAAATTGTGCCTCGCTTGCCACCAACATCCCAGACAATAACCGATTGATCGCACGCACCACTGAACAATAGCTGAGGACCTTCGACCCATCTTAAACATCTTATGCCAGCTGAAAAGGTATTGTGTTAGTCAAAGTCTTATCAGCATCGGATTGCACAACTGCCATATCTTATTTTAACTTCTTGTTTTTATATTTTCTTTTATTCTCTGCAATTGTTTTACCAGTGTGTCCTTTGAATGTGGTGATAAGCTGCACTCCCTGCACTTCGCAGCGCAGCATTGTTATTTGACCCGCATGATCTCCAATGAATGCATATTTTGCCAAAGCATCAAACCTAGATTAAAGTTAATTTGAGCTTCAAATTAAATTGCTCTGATTTAAGCATAACTACTGCAATCTCATGTCAAGCGGAGATTACATATTTACTCACTGTAGCGCTGTGCATGGTGTTTCAAAATTGTATCCGCCCACTCGCTTTGCGGTCTCCGTACAATGGTATGCGAACTGTTTATCTTTGCCAGCAGAGAGTATCCAGTTATGGCTCTTGGAAAATACGACGGCTACAACGCGGCCCTGATGCGACAAATAGTCGCGCATGAATGATAAGCGATTGCAGTCCTCAGATAGTGTGTATTGGGTGACGGTACCATTGTCTTGGCCAATGTACAATTGTCGCAGCTCCGGAACATATTCGATGGCCGTACAGCCTGACGGCATATACTGGCAAATACTGGGCCAATATTGGCCGGAATCTCGTTTAAGCCATACCCGCACAGTTCTATATATGTACAAATTGGAAATTTACTTGGGCAAAGCTAATGTTTATTGTGTTTGTTTACGCACTTGTCGTCAGAAACGCTAATTACTCCGTTTTCGCCTGGTATTAAAATAGCCGCGTTTACATCATCCCCGCTTCCCTCTAATTTACTGAGTAACTCCGGCTTTTTGGTCGACAAAAAGCGATCGTTGTTGCTGCGCTGCGCTGGTTTTATCTCGGCTGCCATTCTTTCACTGAGAGCGAGAGTTATGATCTATAGCAAATACTTATGGTGGTACTGTGTGTATCCGTGTGAATTAATTTAATAGCACAGATAAGCGTTCGGTGTTGTCCGCGAATTGTTAATTTGTTTAACTGAATGAATGAATCACAAATAAACTTATTTTATCCAAAATTAAGATCAGTGTGACCCCTACTACAAAAAATGGTAATTCTATTAATTTAATAATTAAAGAGGTCACACTTTTCCAATAAGAGATTCAAAATTATCGATTTTTTCGCCTACTCGATAATTTGTATAACCTAATGCATGAATATTAAAAAAAACGGATTTTATCTAAAATGCAGAGCCCAACTAAAATAAACGGTTATTCTATTAAGAGAAATCTTTTTTTTTTGCAGAGTTAAAAAACTATCGGTTATTTGACCACCCGATAGTTATGTCAACGACTTGTGATACTATTGTATTCAAATTATTAATACCGTGAGTCGGTATCCAACTCCTTTCTTCACAGCCACCTTATAAACATTCCAATGTGAAAATTGAAATTCAAACTTAAGCAGAACTAAAAATCAATTCTGATGAGCCTACTAACAGGATGGTCACCCATTGTTACTATCTTATGTGAGAACCGTTCGAAAATCAAATTAATAATAAGGCGCGTTACCTTCTCAAAAGTCTCATCTACTTTGCTGCACACATTCGTATAATTCTATTAAACGAAACAGAAGGCTGCAATTGACTTAACCGTTTGCCTTAACGGAAAAAATTTAATCAAAAATGCCAATTGGAAATATTATCAAAAAGGCATCCAACTTTATTCTCGGTGAAGAGAGGTCTGATGAAAAAATCGATATCGCTTACGAAGACAACGAAATACTTTTTTGCAAGAACAATGTTTGTATTCATCCACCGACTGTGGCTCGCCAGGAATCCGATATCCTACACTATCCCGGCTACTTGACATGCACCACGAAAACCTTTATAGATCAGTACAACAGCGCCAAAAGACCAACCCTCCTACTCACATGGATACCGAACACCTCACTCTGCAAGTGCAATTCGACCACCACCGACGGGGAGGCTATACACCATCGGAATCATGATATGCTACCAACCAATGGACATTTCTCGCCCACATCCCAAGTGGCGGTGCCCGCGCCCCGGATCATCGATGAGACGGAACATGAAATGGGCACGCGAGCCGACGATGAAAACGCGGCTGAAATGCAGGAATTGAAAAACGAGTTGCAGCCGCTGCTGGGCGGACAAACTGCATCCATTGGCGATTTGGCTGCTCTGCTCAAAAAGAACCCCATTACATCCGTAAACATAACCATTTCCAATCCACAGATCGAGAACAGCAACATCTCCCAATCGTACAACTGTATTATTGCCTCGCCCGACAGTGAGGGCAGCCATGCTGCTGTAGATGGCCGAGCAAATCTGCCTACACATCAGCTAAACTCGGATGGGTCCGTGTCCGATGATAATAATCCAAACTGGATGACCCCAGAGCTGCTGGCCTTCAAGCATAACCTGGTGTTCCCGGAGAGTGCCAACGCCACGCCGACTGTGCGCCGTAAAGCAGTAATCAGAGGACGTCGCTTTTCCGTCGATCTTAGCCAAATGCGCTCCTTGCGTCTCTTCTTCAACGATGATAAGTGCACGTCCGGTCAGCTGGTGATAGCTTCGCGCGAATCACAATACAAGATACTACATTTCCATTACGGTGGCTTGGATCACTTGGCTCAGGTGCTGCACCAGTGGCACTGTTTTCTACACAATATTACCTTAGCTCCTGGCCAGGAGAAGATGAACTTGCCGTATCGACACTTTATGGTCTGTCGCCCCGAAGTCAAACAGTCCGAGATGCATCCCGATGAGGGCAATGTGAAAAGAATCACCACAAACTTCTTCTATGGCACGCTGTTAAACGAGAAGGGCCAAATTGATGATGATTTGTTGCTGCGCAAGTGCGTCTTTTTCGGTGGCCTGGAAAAGAGTCTGCGCAAAACCGTTTGGCCTTTCATCTTGAAGTGCTATTCGTTCTCATCAACATTCGAGGACAGGGCCGTGCTGATGGACATCAAGCGGCAGGAGTACGATGAAATAACACGCAAGCGTTTGTACTCCATGTCGCCGGAGCAGCAGGTGCAATTCTGGAGGACTGTGCAGTGCGTTGTCGAGAAGGACGTTGTTCGCACCGATCGTACAAATCCCTTTTTCTGCGGTGACGACAATCCCAACACCGAGATGATGAAAAACATTTTGCTAAACTTTGCCATTTACAACACGAGCATATCCTACTCGCAGGTAAGCTCTTATTTACTACGTGATTGCCCTTTTATCCAAATGATTGTCTTTATATTTTCAGGGCATGAGTGATCTACTAGCACCCGTGTTGTGTGAAGTGCAAAACGAATCGGAAACATTCTGGTGTTTTGTGGGCTTAATGCAACGGGCGTTTTTTGTTTGCACGCCCACGGATAACGATGTAGACCACAATTTGAGCTACCTGCGTGAGTTGATAAGACTCATGTTGCCGCGTTTTTACGAGCACTTGGAACGACACAACGAAGCCATGGAGCTACTGTTCTGTCATCGTTGGCTTTTGCTATGCTTTAAGCGGGAATTCACCGAGGCCGTGGTCATACGCATGTGGGAGGCTTGCTGGTCAAACTATCTCACAGACTACTTTCATTTGTTCCTCTGCCTGGCCATAATTGCTGTCTATGCGGATGATGTTATTGCTCAGAACTTGCGTGCCGACGAGATGCTGCTGCACTTCAGCTCACTGGCCATGTACATGGATGGCCAACTGATTTTGCGTAAGGCACGCGGCTTGCTGTATCAGTATCGACAGCTACCAAAGATTCCATGCACATTAAGTGGTCTGTGCAAGCGCTGTGGTCCTGGCATGTGGGACTCGGAGCATCGACCTGCCTTGGAATGCGTGGGGCATACGGATAACGAGAAGTGCTCTTTGGGTATTGATTAATTTATGTGGCTTCTACTGTTGTATATCGAGTTACTCTTACTTATTTATACTATATTACAATTATGTGTTATAATGAAAGCTTTTAAGCGAGTGCTTCTAAATATACTAAATAATATATGCCTATGCTGAATAAATGTTTACTTCCTCAAAGATAAATTAAGAAGTTACACGGTAAATGTTGAATATGATAGTAAATGTAACTATTTAAAGCAGCAACATGAGCATTTATTTTTTTTTTGTACAATGCACTGAGCAAACGTGTATGTCATTCCCTATATATATTATTCTCTGATCTTAATTACGTTGGTGCAAGCTTCGTGCTGCGGTTTAACAAGGCGAGTTCATTTGCAATATAAGGCATTTTAATATGAATAAAATCGTATTTTTCTTGTGATTAAAGTATGGTCAATTCTGCCTTAAAACTAGGCATGCCCTACACACATATTTATGTATATCCATGTTGCTAATTTTGCAAACTTAGTTTCTGAAGGTATAAATGATGATTGAGCATCGATATTCTATGCTGCAGGATATTTTACATTTGCGGTAGCTGATCAATTGGTGTTGTAAACTTGAAATCCTCTGGAAATAGTTTTGCCGCATGCGGGTACATTAGCTTATATGATTGTCTTATGGTCACATCAGCTACTCCAGCAATATCACCAATTTCCTTTTGGCTGCGCTTATGCTCAGATGCTTGCGATGCCATATAAATTGCGGCGGCTGCCACAGAGATTGGCGATCGACCAGGTACAATGTCCATTTCCACAGCTTTTTTTGCAATGTGTGTAGCAGCTCGCTGCACCATATTCGGCAAATCTGCAAATATACAATATATACAAAATTATGTCGAATCTTAAAATTCCCTTTAAACAATCAACTTACCCAAGTTTGCACAAAAACGGCACATAAAGTCGGCAGTGGTAATTAAATCCACACTTGTCTCAAGTGCTTTTAATGTGAGCTTAAAGCATCTACCAATTTCTTTCTTGCTAATCTTACTAACTGCACAGATTTCCTTGAATGTGCGTGGAACACCTTCTTGGCGGCAGGCTATATACAAGCAAGCGGATGCCTTGGCATCATTTGAGCGTCCTTTTAGATTTTTACCATCATGTACCTGCAAAACAAATCGGGCTATAATAGTTATCAAACTAAATACTTGTTCTGCTCACCTGCTTGAATAAGTTATTTGCGCGGTCGACAATGGTTTTGGGTAAATTGATGCGATCAGCCATTGATGAAATTTCTTTGAATGCGGAGATTAGCGAACGATCTGAACTGCTCATAGTGCGTCTGTTTTGGTATTTGGGTGCCCCGAAAGCATCGAATGAAGCCGAGCCTGTGCCAGGACCAATAATTGTGGATAAATCACCACCACTAAGTAGGGGATTCTCTGGACCGCCAACACGACTGGGATCTACACCACTTTTCTCGTTGCTGAATGTACGCCACTCGGAGCCCACATCAATAACGCGATCTCCAACAACCAAGCCACACTCTGAGCATATCATGTCACCAGCTCGATAATCCTCAATTAATGGAGACTCGGGGTGTGCATAGCAGCACACCTTATTGTTTTCGAGTCTAGTGAAATGCAATGATGCTTATTAAAACGATTAACAAAGGATATTAAACATATTATTTACCTTGAAGTTGAAGCCATTTGATATTAGTTTATCGTTTTTAATGCTCAACTATTTTTTAATCTTTTACGTTTTTTCTATTTGCAAACGCAAAAAATTAATTTCGACTGACAAAAAAATTCGCTTCTTCTTCTTCGTTTATCTGTTAAATTAACATTGTCGTAACATGTTTTTAACAGGTTGTCCAAATACTTACGAAGAGCTGAAAAAAAATCCTATTTACATATATTAAAAAACAGGAAAAATATAATTAAACTCTTATCGCCGCCTTTGACAAATATCAAAGAATTGACCCACAATAATTTCGAAATTTTAAAGCTGATTACAGAACCATTACAAAACAGCTGATTTTAACATTTATCGGTTATCAGCGGAAAAGAGATAGGTAAGCTTTGCGATATTATTTTAAAACTGTTTTTAAGCGCTTAACTTCTTTTTAAAAGAGCAAAATAATTACAATTTTATAAGGACATATAAGATGCTTCGAGTTCAGCTTTCTAACTGAACACAATATTTCATTTACAAGTCTATTTTTGAAACTAAAAGTCAGACTGCTGTAGAAACATTTTATTTTCCCTCAATCACATAGCATAACTAAGTTCACTAAGCGGCACAATTAATATCGAACTTTTTTACACAGTCAATAATGTGCGACTATCGATAAATAGTAGTGTTAAACAGATTTCGAAAATTATCTGCATACACACACACATATGTATTTTATGTTGAAGAAAAACAAAAGAGAGGCCCTTATATTTTTGGTGCATCGGAATACGGATTAAATGATACGCAAATTCTGTAGTGCTTCTATCGCTCAGGAAACTCGTGTCAGCTGTTTTTGACAATTTCTATGCCTACATAAATAATTTTCTCAGACATACAATACGATTAAGAAAGCAAAACTATTCCCAGCATGACGAGCAAACATATTTATTCAACAACAAATTTATCTGACCTGCAATTGAAGGAACAGGGCAATTGTTTATTTGCAGCTCGCAAATATGACGATGCTATTATATGTTACTCCAAGGCCATTGTAAGTCAATTTTAAACTTCAGAATTTAATGTGAATCATATGTGTATAACATTTATATAGATTAAAAATCCCACAAATGCAACCTATTTTACAAACCGTGCCCTTTGCAATCTGAAGCTGAAGCGTTGGGAGCTATGCTGTCAGGATTGCCGGCGAGCTTTGGATATAGATGGAAATTTGCTAAAAGGACATTTTTTCTTGGGACAGGGCCTTATGGAGATAGATAATTATGATGAAGCAATAAAGCACCTTCAACGAGGTAGACATAAATACTATTGGAAAACCCCTTGGAACTCTAATGGTCCTTTATTTTAAGCCTATGATTTGTCTAAGGAACAAAAACAGAACTTCGGAGATGATATAACATTGCAGTTGAGACTAGCACGCAAAAAGCGTTGGAACGTTCTAGAGGAAAAACGAATACACCAAGAAATTGAGCTGCAGAGTTATTTAAATCGGTAATCGTACACCTAGTTAAGTCTCACTTGAAAATTCCTTAAACTTTAATCTATATTACCTAATATATTGCCAGCTTGATCAAAGATGATATGGAAAACCGTTTAGCCAGTTTAAAGTTGAATGAAAACCTGAATGAGGAACATCTTAAAGATAAACAGCAGGAAATTGAACAAGAATGTGTAAGTTTTGTATGCATAAGAGAGGAACTCGCATTACTAAGCTCAATTGAGTTATCAAAAATTCCATTCGCGTGTCGTCACATAACTATAGTTAGCTTTTTAAGATTTCAATAATTAATGAATGCTATAATATAGTGTACTCTAACTTTTGCCGTGTAATTTGGACTACGCTATAGAGTTAAGAATTCATAAAAAATGTAATTTGACTCTTCATTGTTATTTATATAAATTTCTCCAATAGGACGATCACATCCAAGAGCTTAACAATATATTCGCAAAAGTGGATGAACGCCGAAGGGTAAGTAATGAAGTTAAGTTACAAGTGCAGACTATATTTAAATGCATAAAATTTGATTTACAGAAACGTGATGTGCCGGATTTCCTATGTGGAAAAATAAGCTTTGAGATTTTAACTGACCCTGTGATCACCCCATCTGGTATCACTTATGAGCGGAAGGATATTGAGGAGCATTTGCAGCGTGTTGGCCATTTTGATCCTGTTACACGAGTCAAACTCACGCAAGACCAGTTAATACCAAACTTTTCAATGAAAGAGGTAGTTGACTCATTTATTGCCGACAATGAATGGTCTTTAGATTATTAAGTTGTTGTTTTTTGTAATTATAAACAACACAGCAAATATATATATTGTAATTAAATATCTGTTAGAAGCAGTCATATATAAAAGGTCAAGAAATATTTGTCTCAATTTATTAAATATGTTCGTTTCAAAACATCATATATGGATGACATCAAACAAAATAATACAGTAAAATACATACATAGGCCTTGTTGCAAGAGCTAATTGGAACTATTTTAATTAATTCTTAGAAAAGTAAGGAAGAGGGCGGAAACATCGTGAGAAAAATCGCTTTTAACGCAAGTCAAAATGGAAACGATGATTGAACACGCGAAGTATCGATACATTTTCCGATAGGACTCAGTCGCTTAGAAAACGGCGCGAACGCGTAAATATCTTTCCAATATAAAGTTCAGTGGAAATTACAATAAAGATGTCTGAAAGCAATGGTACGGTTGTGCGTATGCCATGGGTTGAAAAATACCGTCCCAACTGCTTGGATGACTTGATATCCCATGAGGAAATAATATCCACTAGTAAGTGCATGCTTTAATTGTGGCAGACGAATTGTGCAGCTCACATTTTTTTTTCTTCATTTTAGTAAATCGTTTCATTAATCAGAAGCAGCTGCCGCACTTGCTCTTTTATGGGCCACCTGGCACGGGCAAGACGAGTACTATCCTTGCCTGTGCACGTCAGCTTTATTCGCCGGCACACTTCAAGTCTATGGTATTGGAGTTAAATGCTTCCGATGATCGTGGCATTGGAATCGTTCGCGGCCAGATACTTAACTTTGCCTCGACACGCACCATTTTTTGTGGCACTTTTAAGCTAATCATTCTGGATGAGGCAGATGCTATGACCAACGACGCGCAGAATGCACTGCGCCGCATCATTGAAAAGTACACGGAAAACGTTCGCTTTTGCGTCATTTGCAATTACCTGAGCAAAATAATACCGGCTCTACAATCGCGTTGCACACGCTTTCGCTTTGCACCGCTCTCGCCCGAGCAGATGCTGCCGCGTCTTGACAAGGTTATACAGGAAGAAAAGTAAGTGACCAATGAAGATTTTCAATTAGTGTCTTTTTAAACTAACCATTTGTACTGCTTGTTTTTTAAGGGTCAACGTTACGGATGATGGCAAGAACGCATTACTAACGCTAGCCAAAGGTGATATGCGAAAAGTGTTAAATGTGCTGCAGAGTACCTCAATGGCTTTTGATATAGTCAACGAGGATAATGTTTATATGTGTGTGGGTTATCCGCTAAGAAGTGAAATTGAACACATGCTGCAAACATTGCTCTCGGCAGCAACCTTTGATTCGGCATTTGATAGTAAGTACGCAGCGTATAGAAAAAGAGTAATCCGTAGTTTAACTAACTCACTTTTGATCAGCTATTGAGGAAGCCAAGAGTAAGCGCGGACTTGCCCTGGAGGACATTGTCACTGAACTGCATTTGTTCATTATGAGACGTGAGTATAATTTACAGTGCTTTTTTATTTGTATAATTAATTCTTACTTTTCGCCTACAGTTGAATTGCCCATGTCGGTAATGAATAAATTAATTGTGAAGATGGCACAGGTCGAGGAAAGATTAGCAAAAGGATGCACTGAGACTGCCCAAACTGCAGCGCTGGTCTCTGCTTTTTTTATAAGTCGTGACATGGTTTCGCTGGAGAGCTAGAGGGCTGGTGAATTTGTTTGTCATTATATATGTAAATTAAACTTAAGCTACCTATTAAATGAAAATGCATGGAGTAAGCCGATATTTAGAATTTGTTTAAATAATTAAGGGATTCAAGATACCTATCGTCGCGAGGTTTTTGATATTGACGATATATGTTGTCATTGCTGTCATCACTAATAAACAACTATCGATAACTCAGATATTTGTGTTTTATTTTTTGTGCGTTTCACCTGATACTTGAAAAAAATGAATTCTGCTGACACGGAAACTCATTTATTGGCTTTGAAGGGTATGCATACCGATCTACAGTCTTTTAGATAATAAATAATGCTTTCATTCTTATTATAGTTATGCGACTGACCCGCCCCACGTTAGTAGGGCTTGGGCCAATTGTTACCTGCGAGCCGAAGGATTTGCCACAGAGTTTTAACCGACTGGTAGAGTTCGATGGCATTGCCAGAACCTGTGCCGAAGCACTTGGAGCTGGCCAAACTATGCTGTTACCCCAATCATTTGGAAATATATATCTAGGCGAAACCTTTTCCAGCTACATTTGTGTACACAATTGCACGACTCATCCCGTTGAAGGCGTTTCTGTAAAGGTCGATTTGCAGTCAAACACGTCGCGAATAAATTTGCTAATGCATGAAAACAAGAAATCTTCCGTGGTCTTAACAGCCGATGAGACGCTCGATGATGTCATTCGATATGAAGTAAAGGAGATTGGAACTCACATGTGCGTAACATCTGTCTAAGTCAATCTATTTTATCTTTAATTAACTAAAAACATCTATTAGATTGGTGTGTGAGGTGAATTATACTAGTCCCGCTGGCTTCGCACAATCTCTGAGAAAGTTCTTCAAGTTTCAAGTGCTCAAGCCACTGGATGTGAAAACTAAGTTTTATAATGCCGAAATGGATGAAATATATCTAGAGGCGCAAATTCAAAATGTGACCACCGGACCATTTTGTCTGGAAAAAGTTGAATTGGATAGTTCCGAGCAATACACAGTGACTTCCTTGAATACGCTACCCAACGGAGAGTCGGTATTCACGTCCAAAAATATGCTGCAGCCAAATAACAGCTGTCAATTTCTGTATTGCATAAAGGTTGATCCAATGGTCGCATAAACTTTCATTCACAAGATTAAATATTTTTAAAATTCCAGCCAAAACCCGAAGTTGCAAAAGACATCAAAACACTTCGCGAAGCAAATAATGTGGGTAAGCTGGACATTGTCTGGAGATCGAATTTTGGGGAGAAGGGCAGATTGCAGACGAGCCAATTGCAGAGATTGGTATGTAGTCAGAAAAGGCATTCACACAAATTGGATTTGGATAAGTTTTTAATCACTTTCAGCCCTTTGAATACAAAGACCTGCGCTTAGAAGTAATCGATGCTGAAAATATTGTCAAAATCGGCACCATATTTACATTCAAATGCAGAGTAACCAATACAGCCGAGCACGCCATGAAACTGCACATTACTCTCGAAACTAAAGCGTTTGCCGACTGCCCCTATACTGGTTCAGCTGATTTTGTATTGGATGTGCTGCAGCCGGGCCAGCTTGCAGAATTTCCACTAACCATTTGTCCATCTAAATTGGGGCTTATTAAGGTATCCCCATTACTTATAGTAGACACTCTAAAAAACGAGCAATTCCTAATTACAAAAGTTGTGGAAGTCTTTGTTGTAGATGCCGATTACCATCAGGATGGTACATTTTTGCTAAATAAGTTGATTCGTTATGAAAATCCCATTGACTCGTTAATGCAAAAGCAAATACAGTTGCAAGTGGTATAGTGATTGCCTGAATAAAATTGAAAATTTAAAAGAAAGCCAATTGTAAATAATAGCAGTCACTATAATTATAAGTATAGAATACATTAAAAAACTATTAATCTATTTTAATAGCATATAGGATCGAGGCGGCTCCTTTAACTGTAACTAAAAATGTATTTCTGCAGATTTTGTTTGATTGATAATTTAATTGACTCCTTACGCACTATTACGCGTACATTTTTCAATTTGCATTCGTAAGTGCTTGCTTCAATTTGAACTGTCAATCAACCACCTAGTGCACTATGCTATAAAAGAAAGCGTGTTTGCTTAAATATCACAGAGCAGAAGGGAAATTATATGCAATGTGTTTAAGCGTGCTTGCATTAGTGTTCACCTTAGCATGTGTCTTTTTGGGACAAAGTTCCCCAATGGAAACTTCTGTTTTAACGGAGTTCACGACGCGATTGGTTAAAACTAAAGAAAGCATTATATTTGCCTGTTCTGAACAAGGTATGGTATTTACTTTTATATTGCCAAACTTGCATCTATTAATTTTGCATAATTTTTTTCGTTTTAGATCTTTATTCGAATGCTCTAGCCCTGATGGAATCCAATCAATTTGTTCAACCGGTCCACATAAATAGCTCATATTTTCTCAAATCAATTTTAACAAGAAAAAATTACGCTCGAACTACGGTGATTGTCGACACAAATTGCGACGGTTCATCTAGGCTGCTTAAGGAGGCTTCTGCCAATAGATATTTCAACAAAACATATCAGTGGCTGCTGTGGGGCATAGATAGGAAAATTGACGAGTTGCTGCCACTCGAGCTAGATTACGTTGGCCCGAATGCGCAAATGACCTATGTCAATAAAACAAAAGACACATATTATCTTTGGGACGTACATTCAAAAGGCCGTCAACTGAAATCAGCCTTGGAGCTACATTTAATAGCACAACTATCAAATGATAAAAAAAAATTGTTTATAATTAAAGACATATTCGAGCTGCAAAGCATAAAATATCGCAGTCAATTCAATGGATTGACTTTAAGGGGTGCAAGTGTGGTAAGCAAAAATGCTTTATAAATAAAATTAAATTCCCGCTTATACAAACCAATTATTAATATATTTTAGATTGATCAAGAGGATATATTGACGAATGAACAAATTGAAGCAATACTATCACGACCCACAAAGGATCCTGGTGTAGCAGCATTCATCAAGTATCATTACGAGCTGTTATCCCTGCTCAGAGATCGTTTTAACTTTACCGTAAAGTTCCGCAACTCCAGGGGCTGGGCTGGTAGATTGGGCAACACAACTTTTCGATTGGGGTTGCTGGGCATAATTATGCGCAACGAGGCAGACATTGCAGCTTCGGGCGCATTCAATCGTATAAATCGGTTTGCTGAGTTCGACACTATACATCAGAGCTGGAAGTTTGAGACGGCGTTTTTATTTCGCTTTACGCCCGATTTGGATACACACGGAAAAAGCGGTAACTTTTTAGCACCCTTTAGCAGACAGGTGTGGTTCTTCACGCTGGGCACCTTGATAGGGATTAACGTCATTTGGCTGCTTCTCGAGTACCTGAGCAAAAGATGGCATTCCAAAACAGAGAAACAGTTGAAACGAAGAAACTTGAATATAAGGAATATATTGTGGGTAGCTAGATTGAAGCGTAGGGGCATAAATTTGACAGCTGAAAATAAAATGACGCGTGCAGATCCCAAATCCCAAAGCCACTGGACTGAACGTATTCTACATACTTTTGGCGCCGTTTGTCAACAGGGCATGGAACCTATTCCCAAAGACTTACCGTCTCGTTCCATTGTGGTAACAGTTTTCCTATTCTCCGTGGTAATGTACAACTATTACACCTCATCTGTCGTTGGTGGATTGCTTAGCTCTTCGGATCATGGTCCGGCTACGGTTGATGAAATAACATCTAGCCCGCTCAAAATATCATTTGAAGATATAGGATACTATAAAGTTCTATTTAGAGTAAGTCGAAACAATCACGTAAAGAGATTCTGCTTTGATTTAAATATGTTTTAAAATAGGAAAGTGCAAACCCGGTTGTGACTCGGCTAATAAGCAAGAAATTATCCTCATCTAGAGGTGCCAATGAAATGGGTGTTTACGGTCACATAGAGGAAGCAATCCCTTATCTCAAGAGCGGCGGTTTCGCATTTCATTGCGAGGTTGTAGACGCTTATCCGATAATAGCAGAATTGTTTGATGCTAATGAAATCTGCGATTTACGGGAGGTATCTGGTCTCATGGAAGTGGAGATTATGAATTGGATTGTGCATAAAAATAGTCAATATACGGAGCTTTTCAAAATAGCGTAAGTACGTAATTGTAACGACATGTAATTTGTTATAATTTGGTTTGCTATTTAGAATGTGCAATGCTCGCGAAGTTGGTTTAGTTGAGAGAATTCTACGACAGCGTCAAATGAAAAAGCCGGAATGTCAGTCGTTGTACACCGTCTACCCGGTGACCATATCAGGTGTTTCTTCAGCATTTCTCACCCTGCTATGTAAGAAATAGTATACTTTTTTTTTTTAATGTTTAATTCATGACCACGTTTTAAGGTGGTGCATTACTCGCTTTACTGGCGCTGTGTCTGGAGATAGTAACAGTTAAATTGCGATTACGAAGGATTTAACTAGAATCTAACTGGAATTAGCTTTTTTCTTACCCGCTTAATTTTGCTAACAGTTATCGGTTAAAAATCAAAGCGTGGTATTAAAACAGTATTTTTCGTAACTGCTTAACAGTATTTTTTCAAACATTCAATATTTTGTAGCAAACCATTTGCAGCTCTCAAAACATTTAAAACTAGAAATTTATTCACAAAGTGTAAGCAAACGTTGATTGGAAAAAGAAATACCTGGAATATGCTTGGAGGACAAGATATCAAAACTGAAATCAAAGGAGTTGAGGATTATAATGAAATATTTATACAAGTCTGATAAATCTAGTAAGTCTACAAAGGACACCCATCTCAAGAAATCGCATACGTATGTATTCGGATGAAAAGCCATACTAGCACGTATGACCTGAAGGTAATCGAATCATAATATATAGTTTAATAATATTACACAGATTTAATTTGAACACTTAGAGAAGAACAGAGTTCTAAGTTCTTATAAGAATCTTTTTGGAGTTTGAGTGCAAGCATATTAATTGATTTATGTATATGATTTTTCTAAAAAAGGCAGACAGACATATTTTGTTGGTTTTATTTCGTGATTAGGCAATCGACATATGTATTAATACAGTTCATTTTTGCACTAGTTTAACATAATTTTGTTCAAAAGTTCACAAATAAAATAATTGAATTGCCAAATTAGTACACTTTATTAGGGATCGATGAAGTTATTTAAAAATTTATCTAAATGGTAATATGCCTCGAATGAGTTGCGCTTGGCGCTGAGACAATGTTTGATATATAAATACACATGCATATACACACAATAAATTTAACTATACTATTTAAGTTTAGTCTCAAAATAATTCCGTAAATTCAGTATTTAAATCACAATTTTTCATTCCGAAAGTATTTTGCACTTGTCAGTTTTTAAACGAGTTTCTTTTATCTTTTATGATTTTTTTTTTCTCTTCATAATATTCATTTGTCGGGCTGTCAGTAACTGATAATTATTCTTACATTTTCCTGGTAATTATTTTTAAATGAGCTTTAACGGATTTAACAGAACTCGAGATCATGTGGTTTTGCCAATAAAATAAACTGTTGTCTGTGTTATGCGGGTTTTTTTGCGAAGATTACTTGCTGAATGTATGTATATATATAGAGATATGATGCTTTAATGATGCCAAGACTAAGAACGGATTGTTCTCCATATATACCTAATTGTATCCCCTTTATTATTAGCTCCTTTCACTTGTTCAGTTTTCAATGGATGCTGCACCCAAATTGCTGCCACCCAGTTGGTTATGTGCTATCATTAATATGTCCTTTTTCTCCTTCGGAAAACGTAGCTCTCGCCCTGCCATGCGTGCCGTCTCTAGCTCGCGTTCAGCCAAGACCAATTCTCTTCGAAGCACGCCAGGGTTCTCCTGCTCACGTGCTATCCAGTCGAGTGCCATTTGGGCACGCATCTCATCATCCAGACTGCGGTTTGAATAATGTGCGACCACCTCCTGCCTGGAGCACTGGCGCTCGCGCATTGCTTTTAAGGATCCATTCCAATGTAGTAGTTGAAAGACGGTCATTAATTCTTGAAATTCCAACATTGTTCGCCCCTTATTTGCTTCAAGCATGAATCTAAATACAAAACTACGTCTAGACTTATGTTATATATTAAAAAAATTCTCTTCTACTTACCTAAACGCGCCAATTCCCGATTCTGGTAGTTCATTATTTTGTGGTGTTCCCTTGAAAGAAGCGCGTGCATCCTGAACCGCCTTTTCTATAAATTCATCGCTTATGCGACGAGATGGATGTTCATTGAATACCGAGTTCATGAGGGCAATTTTAGCTGAACTTCGTCTGGCTTCCGCTTTAGTTGGGCAATTCTGCAATGTCAATAGAAAACGTTTAGTAATATATACAAATAACATTTTATATAAAAAAGCCCACCTGAAAACTACCAAAGCAACTCCCGCCAGGTAATGTTACAAAGCAAACATAAGGCTGGCTATTCGACGGAATCGATTCGTAAATCACAAGAGCTCCATTTTTCAACTCGACGCCGCGTGTCTGTTTCATTTGCCAAAACTCTTGCAAAGCTTCCACTACATTAACTAGATACGAGAAATGTTCAAAACATCAAATTTAAAGGTATATTAAAAAAAAATTAGCTTGCTTTACCCCTATAATCTCTATCTTCGTATAATCCGGATACCATTGGCAACGCCCAAAAAGGTTCTTCGGGATAGACCATTATACGCTTGCCACTTGTTGAATATTGTACAAGATTGGAGCTATAGAATCTATACTGATTCCAGCTTAAATCATCACAAGGAAAAAAGAAACACTTGGATTAACAAATCCTAAATCAGCAGAGCTATTCATTAAACTTTTACTGAAAGTAAATAATAAAAGTGGAACAGTTAAATGTTAATGTCGAGTTTTAAAATGTGTAGTGCGAGATGACATCTCGTCAGAGTTTGACTAATACGCGTTTAATTGGAACTTTCTTGATTTTCTCCTTGAATGGCACAAGTTATGTTCAGTGTACATACATTTTTATTGAACACTTTACGCATTGGTAAAAGTACATTAACGTGATGGTATTTCATCATCGGCAATTCCAGTTTGCTTCTTAAGTCATCTGTTTTATGCTCTTTTAGAAATCGCCTCACACAGGCGCAACGCGCACACACACACACACACACGGACGCATGTCTGCAGATGTACATATATGTATGTCTGCAGGTTGTATGTGCATATTTTACAAGTGGTACAAGGAGTATACACACTTGAAACCCATAATTAATATATGTATATATGCATACATACATATGTAAGCCGTTAAATGGCTGTGGACAAACGACACGCACGCACACGTACATATATACATACATACTTACAAATGCATGTACACAGTTTTGTCAACTGCGAAATTTTTTTCTTGTTTTTTACAAACACTTGTCACATATTACGCACACTTTTATATGCATATTCATTTTGTCATTTTAGATGTTACATTTATGTCAATCTGTCTTTATATATCTAATAATTATAAAATGGCGTTTACACTTTATACGTCAGCTAACAATCGCTAAAAAAAACGGCTACACACGTATGCACAATATATATATAAATGCGCTGGCAAGTGTTTAACTTGTTGAGTATAAAAAACAAACCTGTAATTTTCATTGCCGACTCCGCGCATGCGCACTGTTCAATTATATCGGCTTGCAATTTTTCACTGTGTGATCGTACATAAGCTTTATCGCAAGTGTTGGATAAGGAACAAACTTAATGGTTTGCTTGTCAGATTTTATCATCCTACTATAAAAAAGGGGGCCACTAATATGGTTGGCAACACCGTCGTGTGACCGCCGTAAATATGTACTTCGATTCTGACTGCACGATATCGATTTGTGCATTATCGATACTAATAGAAGAAATCGAATAAATAATGTAATACAAAAACGTTTTGTTTGCCTTACCACTTTGCCGAAAATAATTTGCTGCTATTCAAAAAGTTTGTCATCGATTAAGTGAGTAATATATCATAAGGATAATTTAGGAAAATACTTAACCAGTTTTTTATACAAACCATTTTTTATATACGTTAATTATGATGCCATCTCTAATTATTTAATTTAATTCCATACCCTACCCGAGCTTCAGGGGGAATCTATCTTCCAGATTGGACAACATTTACTCGAGAATCGAAATAATTGAAGAAAATAATCTTGCAATGATTGGTTTGGGAATATCTCTAGAATCGTTTGGAATCAAATTGTTTTTACATTTATTTGCCAGAGTTATTCCAATAATAACATTTTTAAAAAACTTAAAGTGACTATAACTCACATATCCGTATATGAAGTCTTTTGAATTGAATAATATTAAATTTTCCGGCCTAGTTTTTCCATAACAAATTCTTTTAGCGGCTGATAATACTGATAACGCAAACTAAGCATTTCGGGAGAGTTGCGAACGCGTTCAAATATTTCCAGCTCCGATTCCATAATGAAGACTGCAGTGCCGGCCATTGCGATGACAACGAATATTACGGATGGTATAAAAGCGTGTAACAAATGGAATTTACGCAAACTCTTGCCACTATTGGAATTTGAGTGTGTGCGCGAAAATTTGCCTATATGTTTCCCACTGGAGATGCCGACGGAAGAGCTTGAATTTAAGGCGGGATTGGGCAGTGCATAGTACTGCTTGGATGAATAATAAAGGTGCTGCTTGGAGTCGTTCTGATTGCCACGCGGTTTGCCAGCCACATCATAGCCGCTGGCCGTGAGTCCGCTTTCCGTTGAGGAATGCTCGATGGAGTCACGGAATGCATAGCCGGATAGTTCTGTTCCCATATGATTTAGTCTATCTATATTTGAGGAGCGCAGACGCGCCTCCTCGCAAACGGGCTCTAGGATGGGCATTTGCAGGCTGCCGTTGACGCCAACGTCCTGGCCATGGCCGCCATAGATGAGAATACTCGGTGCCATAGAACAGCCCAACGGCTCGGACATTGTTGAACGCGGTAAGCTGCTGTAGCCTGGCAAATCATATCGAATTTGCAATTAATATAGTTTAAATATAGTTATAAATGTTTTAATATTGCTCACGTATTTGTGCCAAGTCGCCCTGTGGACTGGAGGGCGTGGCTGGAACACTGCTTGCCTTGCGTTTGCTTGAAGTCGAATTGGTCATTTTTTGCTCGCGTAATGCGTTAATGCTTTCAGTCAAAATCTCGCGTTCAGTTCTACCGGTATAACGGAACTTTGTGCCCCAGGAGAAGAAGCCACCGCCAGAGACAACAGCCGCGTGCTGGCTATTTGGTAAACTGTGGAAAACGAATGCAGATAAATAAAAGATCGAGGATATATCTAAATATACTTTACGTGAAGAACAGCATTTGCTCGATCGCACACCTCCACAGATAACGGCAAGCGGGTCCCGAGGGGCACTTAAAGCCAATTGTGTGCTTTTTCTGCAAATAACATTTTAGAGAAGATCCTTGCTGCAATTTATACGCAACTACTTACGGGCTCTCGGCTGGCATCCGTGAAGCTCAAATGTGCAATAAACATTTTGCCCTCAAAGTTAATCTTGTGCACTTCATTCCATCGAAAGTGCTGGGAACGCTTGCCGGCTACGTAGGTGCTGATGCCAGCATGATTGATACCAACGTACAGCAGAGAGCCGCGATGATCCTTGACGGGATGGGGATCAATGCCGTAAGTCTCTAGACCTCGGGCAATGCCCATAAACTCATCCATCGCCACCGAGGGATCCTGACCAGGCTTTCGCTTTTTATGCAGATCAATTATCTTCTTTTCCAGGTTCTCGGTTTGGCGCAGAGCCAAATCCAGCGATGACACATAGTCGCCAATGTGCATCATTTCGTCATAGTCCCCAAGCTCCTCTAAAAAATATAGCATATTTATTAGCAATAGAAAGAGAACTGCCCATTTACATATAAAGTGAAGCCTTACCTTGCACAATTAATGCCCCAAGAGCGGCTGCCTCGCCCAAGGAACAGTATAGCCGGCCGTGACGAAGATCTCTCTTCATCTGCTGGAAGAGCATGATACGGCCATTGCCAGTAAGGCGAAATGGATCCGCTGGATAGAATTTCACCCGTAATGAAAACAGAACAGGATCTATATCTGGGAGGAAAAAGTTGATTTTCTGTTTGGTTTGCCAAATGTAATTTCCAAAGTGCTTAAATATTTACCTTTACATTGCTTCAATATGGATTTGGCCAAGTCAAGCCAGTGCTATAAAGTAAAAAACAAACATTTAACTTAGGTTGTCTTTTAAAATCGTAATAGTGTTATATTTACCCGTTGTTTTCCTGTGTCTACATAACGTAAGCCAAAATAGTCCTTTTCCTTAATATCTAATTGCCTACATATATGGTCGACTAGATAAATGCCTTTATGGAATGGCTAGAATAAGAAATATTTTGATTAAATTTATAAAAAGGCCATTAAGTTTTTTGGGGCTCGAAATGGGTTTGGCGTTTGTTATAGCTATAAGAAAGTTACGCCCTTACGAACTCCACCTTATTCTCATATCCACAAACACGCACACAAACACACACACGTACACACACACACATGCAATATTTACAACAAACATCGGTGCGGCAAGACTTGTTTTTTTTTTCCTATGTGAAATGCCGAATATTCAGCTGAATATCACATGAGCAGGTATTTATGTTCATTTAAAACCCACCTGAAATTCACACTCTAAGACGTCAGAATCGTCAAGTAGCCGAACAGTGCACTTATACACAATATTACATTCGTTTTTACTTTTAAACATTTTATTTTTGGTTCAAATTTTATCGACTTTTGTCAATGTTAAAAAAGAAACGCTAAGGACCAACAATTGTGTATAAAAAATATTTTATATTAGTTTTATGGACGTGCTTATTTTCATTGTTTTAAAAGTTGTGCATGAAAAATATTTAATTCTGAACGCTTTTTAAACTTTGTTTGCCGACAATGTCAGTGTCCTTTATCGCCCTTCGCTTTTTCCTGTTAAGGGTGTTTTGGGTGGTTTTTTTCGCTTGAGAAAATAAACAAGATAAAAGCGCAAAAAATGGACAAATGCGTGATACTTTTGATTTGGCGTAGGAGTATATGGGATTTGTGTAAATGGTTATAAATAAAAACATATAAATGTTGCTATAATAATATGAGATTACCCTTTAATGTCAAATAAGTCTTGAAATTCTGAGCATTTTGTCATTTCAACTAAAACAACGGTTAATTCGAGTAATCGATATTATATTATCGTGAAACTTATCGGCATCTATTTGAAATTAAAGTTGCAGGAACTAGTTCGCTTCGTGAGAATAGTTCGATTAAATATTTCCCACGCAACTGAACAGCTGTGTGTAAAAGAAAATAGTAATAATAAATATATTTATTTTATGTGCTATATTTTTAGCGGGTGCTTTCACGATGTTTCAACCCGAAGATCACGGTCTAGAGGCCGACTTTCGACTAACCATGTTTTCCACCCTGCGAGGATGAGGTTGCAAAGTCCCCGAAGAGAAGCTTAAACAATATCTCAGGGGAACAGAAATAGTTAGCAATGCGCCTCAACACGATGACGACTATATTGGTAAGCTTACTATTCATTAAAATAAATAAAAAAAAATATATACCGCTTACTGAAAATAGCTAGATAACCATTTTATATTTATCTGATGCTTATCAAAATTTTCTTGGGATTAAAAAATATAAACATGCAAACAAGAGATTAGTATAAAGATGACCTTTGCAGTCCAAATACACCTAGAGCTCGGCACATAAATATTCTTAAATATTAAAATAAAATCTTTTTTCAATATAGGATCTGGAATGGATTGCGCGGTTATACCCTTAGCACGGCACAAGGAATATTCGCTAGTACAGACCGTTGATTTCTTTTATCCTCTGGTTGACGACCCCGAAGCAATGGGTCGTATTGCTTTGGCCAATGTATTAAGTGACATATACGCTGTCGGAATAACGGACATTGACAAAATCGAAATGCTCATTAGTGCACCCTCAAACCTGACAGAGAAGCAGCGAGATATTGTGGTTCCATTAATAATGAAAGGCTTCCAAAGGGCATCAAGTGGAAGCGGATGTTATGGCAATGTTACGGTCAAAAATGTTATCATTAATCCCTGGTGCATTGTAGGAGGCATAGCTACATCCCTCTGTCGAAAACAAGACATCATATTGTAAGCTGTAATTTTTCAAGAGTATGTAATACACATTTAACGGATTCTTAAATATTTCCAGACCTTCAAATGGCAAGGCTGGAGATGTATTGGTGCTAACAAAACCGCTTGGAACACAGCTGGCAACAGCTGCACACATTTGGCAGAAGGAGAAAAATGATAAATATGAAACGCTGCTAGCTGCTTTTACGGACGACGATATATTGGAAACATTTCAAATAGCAATAAAATCAATGACTTATCTTAACCGAAATGGTATGGTGCACATAATTTATTGTGATAAAATTATTTAATTGTATTAATTTTTTAGCCGCACTTCTTATGCACAAATACGAGGCGCATGCTGCAACTGATGTCACTGGCTTTGGTTTGCTGGGCCATGCCAAGAACCTTGTTGAATTTCAGAAGCAGTCGCTTTTGTTTAAAATTAACAAATTGCCCATCATTAAAAGTGTTCTTAAATTTGGCGAATTAGTCGGACAAAGCACAAAGTTAACTGCAGGTAAATCCGTTGAGACATCTGGCGGACTTCTCATTTGCCTGACAACAAATGCAGCTGAACAGTTTTGCGAGGAGTTTGAGAAACTTACGAATGGAGCACAGAAGGCTTTTGTTATTGGTGAAGTTGAGGAAGCCGATAAATCTGCAGTAGCATTGGCAGAAAATGTTGAGTATATCGAGGTTTCTTTTTAAAAAATGTTAATTTAGTTTTAATGAAGCGAACTGACTATTCAACTGATGATTATTATTTCATAAAGGCTTCTGGCTGGGAAATATTATGAAATGTTTTATGTGTAAATATAAAATGTTTGATATTCAGTTTGATTCCTTAAAACTATGAATTAACGAAAGTTTATTTATATCTGTACTACTATGTTGCAATAAAGTTTGCGGTGCCGCGCTACCATTTTTAAAATCGCGATTGCTCACGTTTACCAGAGTTAATGTTAGAAAACAGGTCTGTTAGTATTTAGTTTCGATGACCATGGCTATCGAATATATATCGAGATGGCCGATAGCACATAATTCTATCGCACACGATAGAATTGTCTCATATCGATATTATCATTTTACTTATGCATTTTCCAGTTCCAACACGCAAATTTTTGTGCCGGAAAAAAAAAATTGAGTAGACCTTTTTTTTGTCTAAGACAAAAAGAATTTGTGAGGCGGTCACAAAAATTTATAATCGGCTACCGTGTACATAATTTCATATATATTTATATACATACCGTTGAACCAAATATATAGATCATGGCGTCGCATCAATATCATCAAATCGCAAATTTGCTGGAAAAAGTATGTATAGAATGGGCACAAAATTGTAAGGTAAGGTAGAATTATAAATTTAATTATTTATTTTTATTTAGATGACATCCACGGACAAGGACTTTCGATTCATGGCCACAAATGATTTAATGACTGAACTGCAAAAGGACAGCATTATACTGGACGATGAGTCTGAGAAAAAGGTGGTTCGCATGGTCCTTAAATTACTTGAGGACAAAAACGGTGAAGTGCAGAATTTGGCTGTGAAGTGCTTGGGCCCGTTAGTCAATAAAGTGAAGGAGAATCAAGTGGAGACAATTGTGGACTCGCTATGTGGCAACATGATGTCGAATGTCGAGCAGCTGCGTGACATCTCAAGCATCGGCCTAAAGACCGTAATTGCCGAGCTGCCCCAATCTTCCAACTCGTTGGCGCCCAATGTCTGCCAGCGTATAACTGGCAAACTGAGCATTGCCATTGAAAAGGTGCAAGCTAAACAACCCAACACTTAAAGCAAGCGATCTAAAGTGATATGTAATTAATACTTGTAGGAGGACGTTTCAGTTAAATTGGAATCCCTGGACATACTGTCGGATCTGCTTTCGCGCTTTGGCGAGTTTCTGGTGCCGTTTCATAGCACCATATTGAAGGCTCTGATGCCGCAGTTGGCATCGCCTCGCCAGGCTGTACGCAAGCGTACGATTGTAGCGCTCTCTGTACTTCTGATACAAGCGAATAGCAATGCCTACAATGGCGTCGTTGACCACCTACTCGAGGGACTGGAAAACCCGCAAAATCCTGGTGCTGTGCGTACCTATATTCAATGCTTAGCGTCTATCTGGTACTTGATTTATGCATAGATTTTAGCGCAATGTCTTCAATATTTTCATTTTCTGTTTAACTAGTCGTCAAGCTGGACATCGCCTCTGCAATCACATTGATCGCTCAATGCTGCTGCTCAAACAATATAGCCAGCGCGATGATGATGAGCTGCGTGAATTCTGCCTGCAGGCCTGTGAGGCATTTGTGTTGCGTTGCCCAGACGCTATCCATCCACACATTCCTATGGTATGTAAGGCTATAACACACTACTCAAATTGATGGCTACCAAGTTGTTTAAATTGTCTGTTAATCTTAAACTTCTATCCTTAACCAACAAATGCTATTGTAATTAGATACTCGAACTATGCCTCAAGTACGTAACTTATGATCCAAACTACAATTATGAGGCCGATGATGGCGATACAGGCGTCGCCATGGACACCGAGGAGGATGAATATGTGGACAGCGAAGAGTATAGTGACGATGACGATATGAGCTGGAAAGTTCGACGTGCTGCTGCCAAATGCCTGGAGGTATTAATTGCCACTCGTCAGGAATTAATTGAAGAATTCTATCGTACGCTGAGTCCAGCATTGATAGCACGCTTTAAGGAGCGCGAGGAGAATGTTAAATCGGACATTTTCCATGCATATGTTGCACTGCTGAAGAACACACGTCCGGCAGATGATATTGCACATGATCCCGATTCCATGGATCAAATATCTGGACCAACCCTTTTGCTAATCGAACAGCTGCCGCAGATTATTAAAGCTATACAGCCGCTGATGCGTGAAAAATCGATGAAGACGCGCCAGGATTGTTTCCTTTTGCTACGCGAACTTTTGAATTCTCTACCCGGCGCCCTGGGCCCACATTTGGAAAGCATTGTGCCCGGCATAAGCTATTCGCTGAACGACAAGAGTTCGACGAGCAACATGAAAATTGAGTCACTCGGGTTTCTTTGCTCATTGCTTCAGGGTCATCAGCCACATGTTTTCCACCCGCATATACCGCTTTTGGTGCCGCTGGTGGTGACATCGGTGTTTGATCCGTTTTACAAGATTGCCACCGAGGCATTGTTGGTGCTGCAGCAACTCGTGAAGGTGGTGCGTCCGTTGGGCGTTAATGCTGTCAAATCAGATTTCGATGTGAAGCCCTTTGTCGGGCAGGTTTATGCGTGCACCTTGCAGAAACTAAAGGTCACCGATGTCGATCAGGAGGTGAAAGAACGCGCCATTGCCTGCATGGGTCAAATCATTGCCAATATGGGTGATCTGCTCAAGAGCGAACTGGACGTTTGTCTGCCCATCTTTATGGAACGCTTGAAAAACGAAGTCACGCGCCTGAGTAGCGTTAAAGCACTGACCATGATTGCAGCATCCCCTTTACGCATCGACCTTTCGCCCATATTGCATGACGTTCTGCCCACTCTGGGCACATTCTTGCGGAAAAATCATCGAGCTCTGAAGCTGCATTCTTTGGATCTCATCAACAAGATTGTCATCAACTATTCCTCGAACTTTGAGCCGAGTGTTTTGCAGTCGGCTATTATCGAAATACCGGGACTTATTTCTGACTCCGATCTTCATGTGGCTCAATACTCGCTGACCTTACTAAGTACAACAGCTCGTCGTCAGCCCCAGGCATTGGTTGGCATACATGAGAAGTTTTTGCCATCTGTGTTAATTTTGGTTCGGTCGCCGTTGTTACAGGTGGGCCCAAAATGAAGTTCGATTTTAATTGGTATTTAGATAACAGTGATTTCTCTTACAGGGTACTGCTTTGCAATGCACCTTGGACCTATTTCAGGCGCTGGTACAGGCGCAACTGCCTGGTTTGACCTACGACTCTCTGGTGTCGAAGCTAATGGAGCCAGTTTTGAAAGGCAGCGATCCGGCAGCAAGGAATCCAAACGAACAGCTGCAGTTGCATAAGCAGGCATATCATTCATCGGCCAAATGCATTGCGGCGTTGACCCAGCAGTGTCCACAGGTGGCGACCGAATTAGCCGCTCATCTGATGGCGGAGCTGCAGAATCGTGGCAAAAAGGATACGCAGATAATCTTCTGCTTGCTAACCATTGGCGAAATAGGCAGGCATTTTGATCTAAGCTCTATTCAAGTGCTTCCCCAGACAATCATTGAATGCTTTGGTGCCACGTCCGAGGATGTGAAGGCAGCGGCCTCGCATGCCCTCGGCGCTGTCTCAGTGGGCAGTTTGCAAACGTATTTGCCGCTCATTTTAAAGGAAATTGAGGCACAGCCCAAGCGAGAATATTTGCTTCTCCATTCCCTGAAAGAAGTTATTTCATCGCTATCTGTCACACCCAATGGACTGGCCCAGCTGTTGCCATCGGTGCCTTCGATATGGGCCCAACTGTTTAAGCACTGCGAGTGCTCGGAGGAAGGATCACGCAATGTGGTGGCGGAATGCCTGGGCAAACTTGTGCTCGTCAATCCGGAGGAGCTGTTGCCCCAATTGCAGCAAGCCCTGCGCTCTGAAAGCGCCACAATGCGGACCGTTGTTGTGTCCTCGGTTAAATTTACCATCTCCGATCAGCCGCAGCCCATTGATTTGCTGCTGAAACAAAGCATCGGTGAATTTTTATTCGCGCTGCGTGATCCGGAGCCGCAAGTACGTCGCGTTGCTTTGGTCGCATTTAATTCGGCTGTTCACAATAAACCTAGTTTGGTGCGCGACTTGCTGCCAACACTTTTGCCGTGGCTATATTCCGAGACAAAAGTGAAAAGTGAGCTTATACGTGAAGTTGAAATGGGACCATTTAAACACACGGTCGATGATGGACTTGATATACGAAAAGCGGCATTCGAATGCATGTATACACTACTTGAGCAGGGGCTGGATCGTGTGGACGTTATGCAGTTTATGGATCACGTTCAGGCTGGCCTATGTGATCATTATGACATTAAAATGCTGACGTACCTAATGACAGCACGTCTGGCTGTATTGTGTCCCGATAAGGTTTTACTACGTATGTCTTAAATACCATTTTGCCCATTATTATATTTCTAACATATTTATTTCTATAAATAGGTCTGGATCAATTCGTTCAACAACTACGCGACACGTGCACCCACAAGGTAAAGGCCAATTCGGTTAAGCAGGAGTACGAGAAACAAGACGAACTTAAACGTTCTGCCCTGCGAGCCGTATCTGCCCTCTCGCAAATACCCAAAGCAAGTGAGTGTCTAATAAATTGTGCTTACGTTTTAATTATATTGATTAAAATTAAATTATTTTGCTTACAGATAAAAATCAGCAGTTACTAGACTTTTTAAAGTCAATTAAAGAAACCCCGGAACTGTGTAAAATTTATGATTATGTGCAGAAGGATTCCATTATCGGCAATTCAGAAGTTGCCATGGACCAGACTTAAGTTGTGTTAAATAGCGCTGTTCTCTGAATTTTAATTTTATTAATAATAATGTAATAAGAATGTGTGAACACAAACGTATCGTCTATCTGATACAGCCATTAGTTTTTTTAAACTAAGCAATAAAATCGATTTGTAATACTGCTTATATGCCAAACATCCAAACAAATCCGAATATATGCACAATGGCACATGGCAGATATGTTTGGCATGGACGCAGTGTGAAATGAATTAGCATTTAAATAAAGTTTTTCATGAAAACTGAATTTGTATTTAAAAAATTTGAATTATGGTATTCCTATTTTACATTTTATAATTTTAAAGCCAGATTTTTCGTTGATCGTACAAATGCAATCAATTAGCTTGACTGTTTGGATCTCTTCTTTTCTGTTGCATCAGACGTGATAACCTTGCCTGTTGCTGGGCCGCCGTCGCTTGTTGGTCCACTGTCTGCAACTGTTTCTGGTGGATGCTCAAGCACATGATCAATTATGCCTAGGGTCTTGGCCTCTTCCGGGGTCATGAAATGGTCACGTTCCATACGTGCGCACATCGCTTCATAGTCATTATTTGCATGCTTAACATATATATTGGTAAGCTGACGCTTTATCTTGATGATTTCCTCCGCGTGTATAAGTATGTCTGTGGCCTGACCCTGGGCACCTCCCGATGGTTGGTGTATCATAATACGAGCATTTGGTAACGAGTAACGCATACCAGGTGCTCCCGCTGCCAACAGTAGCGAGCCCATCGAGCACGCTTGGCCAACGCACCACGTCGCTATTGGCGGCTTTACATATTGCATCGTATCATAGATAGCAAGACCAGCCGTTACCACGCCACCTGGCGAATTGATATACAAATGGATGGGCTTATTTACGTTTTCCGACTGCAGGAACAATAGCTGGGCAACCACCGTGGAACTTATGTCGTCCGTGATGTTGCCCATAAGGCAAATGATTCGCTCTTTTAATAGGCGAGAGAATATATCATAGGCGCGTTCTCCACGTCCCGTTTGCTCTACCACCATGGGTATTAAATTAATGCCCCTCACATGGGGCGCTTGTGTGCTGCATGCCGCCTAAAATGTCGAATGTCGAGTCCATTAAAATTATTCACATATCAGTTGCTATTGGGTGTGGAGCGCATAAGACTTACGTGCAAACCCCGAAACAATCGACTGCCGGCGTTCTTCAACATGATGCCCCCTGGTGATATTTGTTCTTATCAAACTGAATCGCAAAATGTCCGCAAAACAGCTGTTTTTATGAGGCCGAGATGTGTCGCTCCCTAGGCAGTAAAAATCATAGCTCAAACAAACAATTTACAAACAATACGGTCTGCTTGGTTGAAAGTCTTTCGTAAGCAGAAAAAAAAACGAAACAAAATTACATACGTATGTGATGCGATCTATAACAACACAAATAATTTCACTTCTATCGCAATCGATAGCTAGTATCGATAACACATTCATAACAGCTGACAGCTGTTATTATCAATTATTGACATCGGCTAAATAAATAATAATAATTTTGTAATAATTTACATATTACAAAAATATGAGTATATATTGAAGGAATAATGAAAATTGCTTTTATGTGTGATTCGTTTTCAACCATAACCCAACCGCTGACAATGTTTTAAGGCCGGGCTAATATTTTTGCCAGCACTGTGTGCTTATAGGCCAATGTGTACACTCACATATGGGGTTGGCAGAAGCGCGCCACACTTTAAGTTTTTTATTGCTGCTGCATGTGGCGTTACACACATACATATCAACGTAAATTTTGCAATTGTATTGAACTAGAATTCACGCAGCCAAGATCAAGGTAATTGCATCTACCCAACTTCTACTCCAGTTTCATTCTGCAATTTGCTTTTAAACCGATTGGATGTGCTTTGAAGCGGGCTTTGAATATTAGTTTATGTCAAGTTTTCGCGCATTGCACACAATAATAAATGCAATAATATCTGAAAATAAGCTATATATCAACAATGCATTGCATTAAAATATATATTCTATTCGTAAGTACATACGAATGTGCATAAATAATTCAGTGCTCAATAACGTATTTTGGTCAATATTTATACTCTGTTTACAAAGTGAAAAGAGGGTATATACAATGAACGCAATATTGCATGCCTCTTATTGAAGCTAAAGACTTTAAACTTTGGCAAAGAAATCGCAAAATCATTATATAGTCAAAATAGTCAACAGAGTATTCCGCAGACCGTTACATCCGACATTAACGTATTTACTTGTTTGAATAACCATTTCAACACTTTTTTAATAGGTTCTTCCCTGTTTTTGTTTTGGGCAAGATTATGAAGGTAAGAAGAAATAGTACCAAAAATCAATGCACCTACTTAATTCTTAATTTATCAGTCGCCGATGTTCAATGCACATTTTCTACGACCGGGTCAGAGGCTGAAGATCTCATCACAGCAACACTTAAGAGACCAGTTGGTTTTAAGGGCGTGCCCATGTTTGCTGATGATCGAAGTGGACTCAAGGATATAAATCCACATTGCTTGATCTCGAAGGACATCAGCGACATGGATGAACGCACATATAATCTGAGAATAAACGATTTCACGCGCTGTGGCGTACTTAAAAGAAATGTATGTAGTTCTCCCCATTCAGAGTGTTTCACTCGTCTAAAGCAAATATATATATTATTGCTTAGGGATTTGTTCATGTGCGCATTTGGTTCCCACAATTCCCTGGCGTGGTAATGCAGTCGGATCAGGAGTTAATCATCATGTGCAAGCCCCCGGAGCCGACAGTTATAGAAAATAAGGCCGCCGGATTCGCTGGTTCATTGTCTGTATACATATGTAGTTTAAAGTTATATCACGACTAAAACAATATTTCTTTCCAGTCCCCATGGAGCTCGTGTCTCGGGCATAGTTGAGGAGATGCCGAACAGATTGGAATACGAAGTGGCACTTTACAAGGAGGCGCCACCGATAGCACGTGTCAGCGGCACCAATAATCCAGTTAGCTCATCGAATGATCCATCTCCCCTTCTAGCCGATAATGATCAGACCGTGGACCAGGCGGTTCCTCTGGGCACCAAGCTGCAATTGCGCGCACGCATCAGCCAGTCGGTTTGGAAGTATGTCAAGTTGATGGAGGTAACTGTCTCGCCTGATCCAGGTAAATGCTGACATGAGTTTTAATTAAGTATGATAATAAACAATATTTGCTTTACTACATAGAAAATCCGCTTGCAACTGGTGCTGTGTCTTTGGTACACAATGGGTGTCGTAATCGGGAATTGGCTACCATAATACCACATCAGCCGGCCAAATATCGGGATAGACCCAATGAGGTTTTCCTCGATTTCGAGGCATTTCTGCTCAGCTCAATGAAGGAGAAGGCCACACTGTGGATACACTCCCAGATCAAGGCCTGCATAGATATGTCCGATTGTACACCTGATTTCTGTGTGGATTTGTACGAGCCCTCGGGGCATGGTCGCAGGCGGCGACAAATAGAATCTTCAACCACAACAACAACAACAGCTCCAATGATGCAACGACCTGCAACCAGTGGGAATAACACTTCCTCTGTCTCTGAGTTCAAGCGATTTAAAGAGAACATCGAGTACACCGTTATAATGCCGGGCCAGGTTGATAAAAAGGTGGGCTTCCTAATCGATCTGACGCAACAGTGCCGTGGCGCCCTGCTCATTAGCTCGTTTTTTGTATTCATGATTACGTTTTGCTGCTCGATTGTAAGTGCAATTAGAACTGGCATAGTTGTTAGATAACTTTATAATAATTCCCCTTCTCTCTCACCCCTCCACAGAGCTGTATGATAGCATTACGCGTGCAAACGGACAAAAAACAAAGAACACATCAGTTCACCTCCGGGTTCAACACAGGTTATTCTGGCCGAGCGATAGTTCAATAAACGTCACGAGCTCCAAATTACAAAATAGTTCTGCATTTAGAATTAGTCATAGAGATATTTATATCATATGCATTTATCATGTACCTTACATTTATTTAGCATTCTTTGCTTAAGACCGGTTATATTTATGCTCAATACAAAAATAATAAATAAATATTAGATTTTTTCTAATAATCCTAAAACAGAAGTCAATTTTTTATATATTTATATATTTTGGAAACTCCATCCCTTCTTGGTGAAAATGGGGATCAAAGATTAGGTGGGTGAATGGTGGGGGGGGGGGGGGGGGCGACATTATACATGTTGGAAAATAATTAATTCGGCTACCATTGACGCAGCATTTGGCATTGCTTTTGATCCCGTTACATATTCACATTTACAAAGCAGCAGCTAAAACAGATTGCGAGCAAGAGAGCGCGAGCATTGTTGTTGCTGCTTGAGCAGCGGCTTTTGATCCCGTTAGTTGCGAGTGCAAGGAGCGAGCATTGTGTGAGCGCAGATTTGTTGTTGTATTAGTGCAAAGGCTGGCTATCGTAGGCGCGCGCTCTATGTGTTTGCAAATTTAGTCTGCGCGCTTCTGCCTTGTTGATCGGTCTTATTTTCGTGAGTGCGTATAAGTGTTTTTGTTTGTTGCGAATCAATTAGCTAGCGGCAGTTAAACGTGATTAGTTCGTTCGTGTGTGTGTGCTTTTTTTGTTTTGTTTGTTAATGTGTGTTATATTAGTAATTTAACCGTTTTCCGCGCATTTGGTAAAAGTTACATACATATAGTTTTCGGTGCAGAGCTTTTTCACCAGCAAAAAATTGGCGCGCATTTTTAGCTGCATACATTTTCAGAGATAGAGAAAAGATCCCGTTGCTTGCGCGTGCAAGGAGCGAGCATTGTGTGAGCGCAGTTTTGTGGTTGTATTAGTGCAAAGGCTGGCTTCGCGTAGGCGCATGCTCTATGTGTATGCAAATTTACCCAAATCTGCCCTGTTGTTCGGTCGCTTTCTCGTGAGTGTGTATGAAAGTGTTTTATTTTTTGCGAATCATAATTAAATAGCTGCTGTGTGTGTGTGCTTTTTTTGTTTTGTTTGTTAATGTGTTTTATATCAGTAATTCAAACGTGTTCCGTGCATTTGGTAAAAGTTAAAATGGCGCGCATTTGAGCTACATTCACATACGGAAAGCGGGAGAGAGTGTAAAAGCGAAATTAGGAAGGAAATAAAGAACAATGGCGTAACAACGGGTAAGCGTGTTGTTGTTATTACTATATGTTAATATATTTACCAGGGCTGCAAACATAATAAAACTTGCTTGCCGTTTGATTCACTGTGCGAACTACGGTCTTTGATTCGCGAATTTTGTAATTTTAGATAACTTAGAACTAGCATTTGCTGGTTCCAACACCTATAATGCGCTATAATGCAAATTGAACGATTCTTTTGCTTTGATCTTACTCTTCGATTTCAACAAATTGTTTATCTCTATTTATAAAACTATTTCTCCTGATTGACTGAGTGGCGATCAACGCACAGCCCATACAGTAAGAGCTGGGAAGCTGAAATTTCCGCTGTAGTTAGCTTTTATTTGTTATTATCCGATCAGCCTCAAATCATTTTCAAAAATCTTTGCTCAAATTCATTTGAGGGGGATTTCACACTATTCTAAAGTTACATTCCTTTTTGGTGGAATTGATGGTCAAACATTTGGTGGATGATGTTTGGCGCTCAAATTCATTTCTATCATTTCTATATCTATATGAAAGATCATTTGAAACATGTTTCCCATTCACAATATCAAAGCTTCCTCGGTGTAAAGTGCGATTCTACGGTTTTTTTGGTGAAGTTTTAAGTATTGACTTATGTATATGCTTTAAACTTATTTTCAAAATTCTACATAAGAACTTAATAAATCGTGTTTCAGGGATTTAGGAAATTCCACCCACCACGGTTGTAAATTGGCAGAAAACGGCAACATAATTCTTGGTCAAAATTCATGTGAAAATACAAACATACACACACACATACATATATACATACATACATACATACATACATACATACATACACACATATACATACATTCATACATACATACATACATACATACTTGCATACATACATACATACATACATACATACATATATATATATATATATATATACATACATACATACATACATACATACATACATACATACATACATACATACATACATACTTACATACATACATACATACATACATACATACATACATACATACATACATACATACATACATACATACATACATACATACATACATACATACATACATACATACATACATACATACATACATACATACATACATACATACATACATACATACATACATACATACATACATACATACATACATACATACATGCATACATACATACATACATACATACATACATACATACCTACATACCTACATACCTACATACCTACATACCTACATACCTACATACCTACATACCTACATACCTACATTCGTACATACCTACATACCTAAAACATACGCCTCCTGCTCCTCCGCCATGCTCCTCCGGCTCCTCAGCTTCCAGCGTTGAAGCCGCTTTAATAAATGCGTTATCTTATTTAAATTTGCCGCGCACCAAGACAAATTGGTCTGATATCGGCATACAAGACAATTTACATGCATAAATACATACATACATACGCACATATATACATACACACGCACACACACATTCAGGCACACATGCATACATACATAATTAAAAACACACAAATTTCCCACACCAATCATAACTCGGTGAAATCTTATCCGGTTTCCACGAGGTTTTGTTCTTTATACATGGTTTGGTCCCCTGATCAGCTTGGCACCTAAGTCTGGCAACATTATTCTTGGTCAAAATTTTTTTATTCTCAAATATCCTATATAGACATAGGTCAAAATTTTCCACCCTTATAACTCGGTAAAAACTCAACCGATTTTTATAAGGTTTGGCTTTTTGTTAATGGTTTGGCCCCTTTATCACTTTGGCATTTAAATCTGGCAACATTATTTTTGGTCAAAATTCAAGTGAAAATGGTGCCCTCAAATGTCCTATATAGACATAGGTCACCCTCATAACTCGGTCAAATCTCATCAGATTTCCTCGAGGTTTTGCTCTTTACTTATTCATTTTATAAGTAACACGGGCAAGGCCGGGTTATACCCGCTAGTACATCTATATTGATATAGCCATGTTCATCAGCCTGTTTGTTTTTTTACGGTTATAAGGCTATATTCGTGGATCTTGGCGTTGATCCGTATTTTGATGTATATTAGATCGGACCACTCTGCCATTGGACCACGCTGCCATTGAAACAATCTCAAACTGAGCATTTGTCTGAAATGTGTTTTGTTTTTCGATATATCTTAAGGAAGTCAAGTATATCAACAGGAATAAACTTGGGTTTTTTTTCAGAAAATTATTGTCCAAATTAAAAAATTTGCAAGGGTATTCAATCGATGGTACTCTAATGAGAACCAATCTTCGTTGTTTTTGTATATATCATTTTTAATTATTTTATATATCTCCTATAATGGTACAATTTTTTATTTTAACTTATTGCTGCTGCCAATTTATTGCAATTTGTGTAGCGCACTAATCATTGAAAACAATTATTTATTTATTTAATGCCTAATGCCCTATTAAGCGTTATCTACAGAGCAGATAACCGACACAGAGGTCAGGCTTCGGTAAAACAATAAGTGGCAGTAAATGGCTAACAATAAAACTGTCAAGATGTCAAAGACTGCCGTTTTTGGCTAGAAACGGCAGACCACTAAGCTGCAAATGTCAGAGCCAAAGCCATGGCCAAAAAGCTACGTTAATTGATTCACGCAAAGTCCTGTTGGCAGCAGCCTCTACATTGTATCCAGAATATTCAATAGGCGCAACTTGACATTATATAAATTATGTATATGCTTAATATGGTATACTTAATAGAATATATTATAAATGCCCTTATACACAAATATTGCATGTTACTCGGCGGCACGTACATAAATCAGGCGTATTTTATATGCAAAATCTGCTTGTTGGCAAGAGCCAAAAAAATATGTATTCATGTCCTAAATAAATTATAGTTTACATGTATGTATATCAGTCATCTCATATGAGTGACGATATTAATTACATTATGTATGTAACCTACAAAACGCACTGCAATTTCATTAAATTGAGTAGACCCCCGAATCGATTAAGCATTAATCTTAAATAGTTACCTAAATATTTATTATTCATATTATATTTTCTGTTAAACACATCACAAAAAAAAATCCCTGAGTTTACATAGAAATGGGTAGACCCTACTTAAATATTTGAGAATCGAGAAGGAGGGCAGCCATTAAGCTTAAATAGTTACTTCAACATTTATAATTCACATTATACTTTCAGTTGAAAGTCACTTTTAAACACATTACCAACAAAAAACATGTGAAATTCCATTGAAATGAGCAGGCTTTACTTGAATTTTTGAGAATCGAGGAGGAGGGTGGCCGTTAGTTTTGAATTATAAGTATGACACTTATGAAAGCGTTAATGTTCGTCAGTTGTCGCTTAATATCTTAAGCTCGATTTGCTTTTCCCCTTTTAGATACTCGCTCTCATACTCTCTTCTTCTGATTTACTCTCTTTCGCTCCCTCTCGGTTTCTCTCTCCAAAGCTCTTTCAATCTATCATTATTGTTAGCTTTAGTTGTACATTTTACTTATCTTTACTTATATTAACTCTCGTAACTCCTTCGGCAATCAGTTTCTCCGTTGTCTTCACTCTCTCTTTCTCTTTTCAGCTTCCCAGTCCATCCGTTTCATTATTTGTGAGCGAACCCAATATTTCTCTGTCTTACCCTCTTCCTCTGCGTGTCTCTTCCTCTTTCTTTAAACTTACACCAGCTCTCTTACATTTTCTCTTTGTGTCTAATACTTCCTCTCTCTGTTTAACTCCATTGCTCTCTCTCTCTCTCTTTCTCTATCTCTCTCTCTTTCTTTCTCTCTCTCTTTCTTTCTCTCTCTCTTTCTTTCTCTCTCTCTTTTTCAATATCTCTCTCTATCGCTCTCTCTCTTTCTCTCTCTTTCTCTATCTCTCTCTCTCTTTCTCTCTCTTTCTCTCTCTTTCTCGCTCTTGCTCTCTCTCTCTTTCTCGCTCTTGCTCCCTCTCTCACTCTCTCTCCCTCTCCCACTCTCACTCACTCTCTCTCCCTCTCTCTCTCTCTCTCTCTCTCTCTCTCTCTCTCTCTCTCTCTCTCTCTCTCTCTCTCTCTCTCTCTCCCTCTCTCTCTCCGTCTCTCTCTCTTTACATCTCTTTTTTTGTAAGCTCCGTCTCTTTCTTTCTTTTACGACATTTTGCTTTCACATTTTCTCTCTCTCTCTCTCTCTCTCTCTCTCTCTCTCTCTCTCTGTCTCTCTCTGTCTCTCTCTCTCTCTCTCTCTCTCTCTCTCTCTCTCTCTATTTCTCTCTCTCTCTCTATCTCTCTCTCTCTCTCTCTCTCTCTCTCTCTCTCTCTCTTACTGTTGCATTCTCTTAGCCTGCGTTTTTTTTACTTTCCTTTTCTCTCTTACAACCGGACTGTAGAGAGACAAGTCGAGTGAAAAATCAAACTTTCGAATAGAGTTAACAGGCTGTTGACAACAACTGCGAGGAAAGAATGTATTCAATTGTGTTGCGGTGTGGGTTAACAGGGCGTATGATTAATGCATCCAGAGTTGGCATTTGCCTCAGTGAAAATCAATTAATTAAGCAAGTCTAAAGGCAAGGAGGAAAAAGGCATGCACGTGTTCTCATGAATGAATCAACGAACAACGCGAATGAATGAACGAATGAATGAGTGTAATGACTCTTTCATTAGGCATTCGAGCGTGAATAAAGCATTAACTACCCAGAGAGTCAGGCAGATGAACGGGCAGCTAACCTGACAGTTCTGGCTGGGAATCAAAAGCGAGCCAGCTGCATAAATTTCCATTTAGGCAAATGTGACAAACGGAAATTGCAATCGACGCTGCGCAACGCTCTCAACAGCATTTGAGCTTCCTGTGCAGCAGCAGCAGCAGCAGCAGCAGAGGCAGCGGCAGCGGCAGCAGACGGGGAATTCGCCAAGGACCTGCTCCTGCTGCTCACTTTATTGGCATTTCAGCATTCAACATGGGCACAGATGGTTTAATAAATGATGAACACGTTGAAGCACATTGAAATGTAATTCATAACGGAGCAAGCGGATGCCTGGCTGTGCAGCATACACATATGAATGTGTACGTGTATATAGAAATACAACCCATGCTGTGTTTCGTCCTTATCGCACGATGATTCAATTATAAACCAACGCCAGCTACATGTAATTAAGTTACGTGCGTTGACAGAAAGACGGATAGAAAAACCATACATTCAATTATACCAAAGATTTAACGGCAGGTCAGTATTAGTTTGTATAACCAGAATCTAGGAAATCGAATACTCTGACATACAAATGCGTTTAAGGTTCGAATCAATGCGGTTTGTAAAGCTGATTACGGTTTGGGGTTGACTCGTTTATTGGAAATTAATTTGGTTAAATTTGGCCAGTTTTAGTTGAATAAACAAAATTTATGAAATCGAATAATCATGTTATCCAAAAAGCTTGTCGGTTTTTCGATTAAACGTTCGAACCAGCGACCTGCCTTGAGGTTAGGTGCATGCGCCTCTTTTTGGTTTAAGGTACTGCTTTGTTTTTTTGATTAAAGGTTCAATTTTAAGAACTAATTCTTTTACATGTATGGTTCAAAATGAAATCGAAACAATTCGTTTTAAAAACTTGACGTACACACAATATGAAAAAATACACAATTATTTTTAGAATATATATGGGAATACGAAACGCAACTATTTAAGAACCATAACACACGTGAAAGAATACCGTTAGGCATCCAATGGCAGGGTAGGCTGGGCGCCTGGTAGAACCGTAATTAACTGGCCCGACAATTGAGATTGTTGATAATAAGGCATTCAATTCAAATGGATCACAAAAATACTCATCCAGCCCAGGCTCGGCGCTCCTTTTTTCTGCATAAGGACGATGGAAGCAATTTAACTCCACAGCAACAGCAACGGCGTAAAATTCTACATTATGTGTACTTAAGTCTTAAGCTGACGACATTTCTTGGAATTTGGTTGTTCTTTACAATATCTATGATTATCGCGCCACCGAATGAACATATTAGTAAACTGATACCCTTAGAGTCCCAAATAGCGTATGTTATGGTGGTCGATCAGGAACCGGCCCGTGATGAGATATGCATTTATGTGAAAGGTAACATCGATGCGGATATCACATATAATCCCAAATTGGCAAAAGAATCACAAAAATATATAATCGTTACTGCACAAACCTTTAATGTGAAGTCAAATGCATCTGAATGGAAGTCAAAAGAATGGAAAGTCTATTTATACGATGATAATGAAAAGCCCATGGAATTGGTAAAAAAGTACTTTCAACTTGAGCACAAGCACAACAAAATGTTGAATTTCAAGGCGCTTGGAGTAGAGATGCGGGCTGATTCCGATGTTCAACTACAGGTGACACTGCTGAATGGCAACACTGATCCAACTGCAGTCGCTTTGAGCGTCGACTTCGATCCCCTGAATGAGAATGCTGGCGTCATTGCAGCCGCTGTGCTACTTATCTTCCTCTACGTGCTCATCATTTGGGATATTACGGATCGTACATTTGCCGCACTTTTTGTGGCAACGGCCTCCATCGGAGTACTTTGCATTATGGGTGAACGACCCTCAATGGCTGTAGTCATTTCATGGATAGATATGGATACAATGATGCTACTGTTTGGCATGATGATTTTGGTAGCAATTATTGCAGAGACCGGCATATTTGGTTATGCGTCCGTGTGGGCCTATCGTATATCGAAGGGCCAGCCCTGGATGCTGTTGTTCCTGCTCTGCTTGCTGACCGTTGTGCTCTCCGCCTTTCTGGACAATGTCACCATTCTGATGCTAATGGTGCCCATTGTGATACGATTGTGTGAATGCATGGACTTGCGTACCACAACTGTGCTCATCGTTGTGGCCATATTCTCGAATATCGGCGGCGCCCTCACGCCCGTTGGCGATCCGCCGAATGTGATAATTGCATCGAATCATTATGTTCTTGAGGCAGGCATTGACTTTTGCACCTTCGTTATACACATGCTGCCGGGCGTGGTTTTAAGCCTTGTCGCTGCTTGGGGCTACATATATTTGGTGCTGCGCAATGGATTACAGAAAGGCGGCGCCGATCAAATGCGCGAATCCATTAATAATCTGGCCAAAACAGCGGCCGTATTGCGTGAAACACCCAGCGAGGCGAAACTGCGTCGCGAGATACTAGAGCGCATCGAAGAGCTAAAGGAACGTTATAGACGCAAGCCGTCCCCACAGACGGGTTCGCAGCCGACAACGAATTTCATTGAAACACTGGCCGAGATGCAGGCCAAATATAAGGTGGAAGATAAGCCGCTGCTTATCAAATGCTGCATTGCCCTAACCTTTGCCGTGCTACTCTTCACGCTGCACTCGCTGCCATTTCTGGAGGGCGCAACGCTGTCCTGGGCCGCCTTCTTGGCAGCGCTGCTGCTACTCATATTGGCCGATAAGCGGAACCTTCATTCTATCCTGGCGAGCATCGAGTGGTCGACTCTGCTGTTTTTTGCCTCACTTTTTGTCTTCATCGAGGCCTGCGCGGAGCTGGGCCTCATCGATTGGGTGGGCAATCGCACAATTGCGGTTATTGTGAGCGTCGATGAGAAACATCGTCTACTCGCGGCAATTATGCTTGTGCTATGGATCAGCGCCTTGTTCTCAGCTTTTGTCGATAATATACCCATTGTCACCATGATGCTCAAACTGGCGATAAAGCTGGCCCTCAACGAGGAGCTGAAAATGCCCTTGCTACCCTTGATATGGGCGCTCTCGTTTGGCGTATGCTATGGCGGAAATGGCACACTGATTGCCGCCTCCTCCAACGTGGTGGCAGCTGGCATTGCCAATCAGTATGGCTATAAGATTACCTTTTTTGAGTTCTTTAAATATGGCTTTCCTGTTATGATTCTAACTGATATTATAGCTGCAATTTATCTGATCATCGCAAATGGACTCTTGCAATGGCACTGAACTGAAGATGAGCACTGAACCTTCATTGAGCATTCAAAAAAATTATATAATGAAAAGATGACGAGCTGTTCCCACTGTTCCGCTGTCTCACTGGCTGGCGAAAACTTTCGTTGCCCCATTTTTGGTTTGGCTCTCAGCTGACAAACTTTATTATTTCGCTGAAAACTTTTTAATGACAAAATCAAATTGCCGCAGAAAGTTGCAAGCATGGCAGAGCAACGAGAAAAAGTCTAAGGATGAAAACGGAACTGTCCCAAAAAAACTCGCTGATAAATAATAATTGGATATTTACCAATGGGAAGAAATCGTGGAGCAGCAGTGCGTTAAATGACTTAAATATGCGGAACTGTGCAGCAATTGAACACCAATTCCATAATGGAGACTGCAGCACCCGACGCCCCATTCTCCCCGTCTGACAGACAACATTTGCGTCCGACACGTGTCGGTCAGCCTCAGTTTCCATTGCCTTCCTGTCCAGTGGCATCAAGGGCCAATTGACTTGTGGACGGAATAACTTTGACGTGAGCACTGGTCATGACAATGCTGTGCCTCAGTTGATGTCATGCTAATGTCTGTCATACAAAATTCGATGCATGACACATAAAGTTGCCACAGTTTAGATTTGCAACACAGCAGCTAAAAAGCCTGCTTCCCGAAAAAGTGAATAGTCATGAAGAATAGAGTAAATGGGGAAAAAGCGTCGAACAAATCGATTGCTGAATTTTAGCAAACTAGGAATAATAATAATAAGAATAATAACTATAAATATAATATTATTTACATTAATAATTTTATTTTTAATTTATTATTTTTGTTATCATTATTCTAATATTAAATAACAGAATTAATATGACAAATAATGATAATACTAGAAAATAAATAATGTTTAAAATGCAAGTGTTGCCGAGTAGGCCTTCGCAGTCCGTTGACAACTATTAATTTGATCCGGCGACCTATTGGTTGCTAGTTCGACGCCAATCAGTATTAACACCAAAGGCTTTGGCTGTATCAATACGAGATTTGTATCTCGTTTCTGCAGATATCTTGACAAAACTATGCAGAGGATAAGATGACTATCATATATATAATTTGACATTGAAATTTTAGTCAAACTTATGTACATCTTTTTTTTAACATCCCAAAAAATTCAACAATTGTGAGCTTGAAAATTAAGATGTATGAAAATAACGTTATGTATTAAAGACGAGAAATATATTGTACAGCTGTTAGATGTCTTCGAGGGTATGTACTTGTGTACATCTTTTTTTTTAATATCCCAAAAAACTCAACAATTGTGAGCTTCACCATGCTCCTAGCATACGTTGAAAATTGCATCACCTCTCACAGAACCAACCTGTCGAAAATTAAGATGTATGAAAATAACGTTATGTATCAAAGTCGAGAAATGTATTGTACAGCTGTTAGATGTCTTCGAGGGTATTAAGAGGTCTACCTGTTAAAATTTAAAAGGTTTTTTTTTCGTTGCTCATTTTTTTTTTCTATAAAATCTATAAAAAAAATCTGGAAAAATTCAACCAAAGGCGGCTGTGGGGGTCCAGTTGGGTTGGGTTGGGTGCCCGATATATATTTAGATTTTTTAATTTCTCTTAGCTTAACATTTGCTTCATATGGCTGCTTTGGGCCATATAACGGCTGCCCGCCGTTCCTACACAGATGATTACACCGAGCTCAACGATGAGCAACTTCGTCGGCGCAACATTTTAAGGCGTGTCGGCACGAATGTCAAGATAACAATATTTGTAATCCTCTGGATATACTTTACAGTATTCCTGATCAAGACCACACCGCACAAGCCACAGGATATGGTTGTGCCCCTACAGTCACAAAGGGCGCATCTGTCAGGGCTACGAGATAAACCGAATGGCGATGAAATCACCATTACATTGTCGGGTCCCGTCGATGAGGATTCCACATATAATCCAAAAATCGCAACCGAAACACAGCCCCGCATCATAGTGACAGTGGAGAGGTTTGATCAAGCGGCAAACAAGACTGCTTGGAAATCAAAAGAGTGGAAAGTCATTCTATTCGATCCTGACAGCTCAAAGGTCGGCAAAGTTAAGAAGTATTTCACCTTGGAGACCAATACCAAGCAATTAGATTCATTTATACGCACTGCACAAATGAGAATCGATTCCGACACTGATTTGCAGGTATCGCTATTGAATCTTCATAACGAGCCAATGGCCGTATATCTGAGCATTAACTCGAATCCGATGAACGCGAATTTGGGCGTAGTGTGTGGAATATTGCTATTAATTTTCCTCTACGTGCTCATCATTTGGGATATTACGGATCGGACACTTGCCGCCCTCCTGGTGGCAACGGCCGCCATTGGAGTGCTCAGCATGCTGGATGCTAAGCCAGCACTGGATACGATAGTCTCATGGATCGATATGGAGACCCTAATGCTACTCTTTGCCATGATGATTATGGTTTCCATACTAACCGAGACGGGCGTCTTTGAATTTATGTCCGTCTATGCGTATCAGATGTCAAAAGGTAACGTTTGGAGGCTCCTGTTCTTTTTGTGTATGTTCACGGGCTTTCTATCCGCCTTCCTGGACAATGTGACGATGGTATTGTTGATGGTGCCAGTTACGATACGTCTGTGTGAATCATTGGCATTGAGCACCACTGTGGTGCTTATTAGCATCGCGATCTTTGCCAATATTGGTGGATCGCTGACCCCAGTCGGGGATCCACCCAATGTGGTTGTCGCCACCGATCCGTATGTGCAGCAACATGGCATCGATTTTGGTACTTTTATAATCCATATGTTTCCCGGTGTCTTTCTGTCTATGATCTTTGGTTTCATTATTCTATATTTACTGATACGAAAAAAGCTCTTTGCCAGTAATACAGCAGCTGATATGCGCGCATCATTAGATAAGCTTCAAAGCCAGGCAAATAGGTTGGGTAACGAAAATACCCACAAGTCCCAAAATGTGGCCAGGCGCATTGAGGGGCTGCAGGAGCGTTTAAAAAATCCGGATAACAACCCAGAGAATGTGGACTTTCAGAAAACACTATCGGAAATGAAAGCAAATTGCAAAATTAAGAATAAGCCGCTGCTAATCAAGTGCTGCATTGCGTTCACCTTTGCCATTCTGATGTTCTTTTTGCAATCCCTGCCAGCATTTGGAGGTGCCACACTGTGCTGGGTTGCGATGTTGGCGGCGATCCTGCTGCTGATCCTGACCAATAAGCCGGACATTGATGTTGTGCTAGAGGGTGTCGAGTGGGGCACTCTGATCTTCTTTGCCGCACTCTTTGTGCTTATGGAGTCAGTTGTTGAATTGGGCGTGATCGATTTTGTGGGAGAACTGACTATCGGAGTTATCATGGGTGTTGGCGAGAGTCATCAGCTGATGGTGAGCATTCTGCTGATTCTCTGGGTGAGCGCTTTGACATCCGCCTTTGTGGACAACATACCCCTAACTACCATGATGCTTAAGCTGGTTATCAAGCTGGCCAACAATCGCGATCTTGGTCTATCATTTCCACCCCTAATTTGGTCCCTTCTATTCGGCGCGTGCTTTGGAGGCAATGGAACACTAATTGGCGCTTCCGCGAACGTAGTAACTGCCGGCATTGCCCATCAATATGGCTATCATATAAACTTCAAAGGCTTCTTTATCATCGGATTTCCCATAATGCTGGCAACGATGTTGGTGGCCTCCATTTACCTCCTAATTGCCCACTGTCTCTGTACCTGGCATGATCCGCCATCCAGTAATTAATTAATTTAAATTACATATCTGTCAGTCTATTAGTCAAATAAAATTTTATCGAACTGTGCAATGACCATTTTATTTTTATTAGACATCATATTGCCAAGAACCTGTGGTTTCTGCGCAGAACCCCATTTTTTCGAAATCGATAAATATCGATTTTCAGCGTAGGTTCTTTGGACATGATATGAATCATCTAATTTGTTATTTAGCGCTCATAAAGCACGCACAGATAATTCGTATTCACATTTTTGGCTATTTTAAAATTCCACTTCGCTGTATGTTTGTACAGGGTATCCTTTAACCGGTCTCTTCCGACTAAATCACTCTTGTTGCAAGTCCAAATCCTATTGAAATTGCCAAACTATTCGAACGTACCTTCTTTTCCATTTCAGCGGTAATTACAAGCAATTTATCTAAGTAAAATCCATTTGGGCCACATAAAATGTGCAAAACATGCGGGCAATAAACCAAACCGAACTAAACTGTTCTCCAGATACCCTAAAGTTTTGTTAGTTATGTAAGTGCTGCTGTCCCATGCCAATCGTCTTGCTGCTTGGTCCTTGCTCCTTGGCCAGTGTGGGCCAATCAATCAAACGCATGTCAATGGGCGGCGGCACAAAAAGGACATAAGCTCCCAAAGTGCACATCTATAAAATCAATAAAAATTTTTTTATTGTGGTTTGTTTGAGTGCACGCCGTCTCATTTAAACAATCAGTCAGCCAAATGCGACTGAAAACTACATTTGTTTGGCTTTCGTTAGTTGTTTTTTAGCCGTAAATTGCAGCTCTCACATGTGTTCCGAGCCTGCTAACTTGGCCATAAATCTTGTTGTGCCAACACAAGATTCCAAAAATTTGCGACTTTCCATAAACAGTGCAAAATTTTATTTCAAATTTTTGTTTCACTTATTGAAGTGGTCAGGGGAAACTTAAATTTATATATGTCGTTGCGATGATTGATGTTCCTCAAGCCTTAAATTGGTAAAACAAACAGTTTTTATCTATATTGTAGTCTGCATTCACCAGCTCTCTGATATGGAAAATTCAAATTTGCCCGGATAAAGTAGTTGATAAATTTCGCATTCTATATCTTACCAAAGCGTCTGCAATGAGTTATACTTCAAAAATAAGTTTGAAGCGGGCGGGATGAAAGTCCTTAAGCTTCATTTGGATGATTTTCATTAATTTTCCAAACTTGCGCGTGGAATTCACTGCAGCCATATCTAAGTGTTCACGTTTCCTCACAAAAGGTAACCTCTGTTAAAGGTAACTTTTTTTTAGCTCTTATGGCATTTATCATCAATCAGTTAGTCAGTCAGTCATAGTTTTATAGAGCTTATGTGGCATTAAAAAATCCTTAATGCAATGCTATATAAGCTGGGAAAGGGTATGACAAGGGCTTACTTAATTACTGACGCGGCTCTAATTCAATTTAACACAAGCAGCAAGCATTTGGCATGATTTTTGGGCAGGCTTTATAATGAAATATTTATGAGCAAAACAAAGGAAAATGGGCAGCTAATGAGTGCCATATTCTCTGACCTCCAGCTATCATTACTCTCTCTCTCTTTTTCTGCTCTTCCCTCTTTTTCTGCCAGTGGCAGGCTCTCAAACAACTGACACTGAGAAATTGCACCCATGAAATTAAAAATAACTCAAGCGAAACGCTTGAAAACAAAGGAGACGGCAATTTATGAAACCGAGTGGTTCTCGAAAAAAAATGAAACCAGCGTACCATTCCAAAAAACAAAAGGTTTAAGTTTTGTTAACCCGAAGACACGTGTGCCATTTTGTTGTTGTTGTTGTTTCGTAAGAACAAAGCAAAAGCAGGCTAAGAATTTGTTAGCCCGTTGATTTATCATCGACAGACTGGGACTAGGACTCGCACTAAGGTAAGGTAAGTCCTCCACCGCATCTAATTCAATAACAAGAGCACGCAGGCATCCAATGGGATGGGGCCCACTGAACGCCAGTAACAAATGCGAGTAAATTGTGATATAAATCACAAAAATTTCCTATGTCGGCAACTGACAGGCGACGCGTCAGAGCCCCCGCAGTTTCGCAATGGAATGCGGCAAAACCGATGCCGAAAATATTTGTTAGAACTTTTCTTTCTTTTTTTTTTTGGTAACTGCCGTAACAAAAATTGAAAAGTAGCAACAAATTGTAAAAAAACAAGTAATTGTACTCTACACGAGAGTGACAGACTAGGAGATACCCTGTGGCCAACTACGAGTTGTGTCAATATAACAATGTGTCACAAACAATATGTCTTCAGCCCTTGGCTTGAGTTGAATAACTTCACTGTTTATGGTCAGATTTATAGGTATTAGTATCAGGGTATTAAATACCGTTTATATACCAAAGTCGATGAGGGGGTAGCGATAGTCAAATAGTTTTTTTTCTTAATTTGTGTATGCTACATGAGAAAATAATACCAAGTCTTATATCTCTGCCTTCTTCCATGTGTTAAACATATTTGCACAAAGCCATTTATATATCCTTTTTACGTAATTTCATAGTTTACAGGGTATTTAAAACACAAACGGAGTTGGGCCGAACCAACAGGCGGTCCCAATGCTTCGTTTGTGGCCAAACGAGGATTATTTGTGGGCTTTTCAAAATAGTTAAAAGTTTGCGTAATTGCAAATGACTTTTAAACTAACTTGATTCAACTGATTGTGCACTAGCTCGTAAAAATAAACTAATAATAAAGCAAAAGCAAACAAATCATTAGTGTTGGCATTTGATAGTAGTTTAATATGCATGCCTTTTTATTAAGATACCCAACTGATCCGTTGATGAATGGCCGTAACATAAATTTTATTGAATTTGCGAAAAGAAATGGCTGAGCAAAAATGCATAAATTGCAATAAATTGTATAAATTGCCATAAATTGTGCCTTGCACAACAGGCCGTATACGTTATATGCACAGAAAATATAATTAAAACTTGCAGAAAGATAAATAAAACACGTATGCGTGTGTGTGTGTATTTCAGAGAAAGCCGCAAGTTTGACAGGTCCGAATTGCAAACTGCAACTTAAATGGACTTTTGGTAAATAGCTAGAAAATGATTTACTAAGTTTCAAAAGTCCAACACAGCAAAATGAAATGCCCGACTTTAGAACGCAAAGATACATATAAAGTTTAATGAATATCCGCACACATATAACATAGCTTTAACATATAATCCACACATCTGAGCACTCAGCTGTGCTGCATATTAAACCGGGCGAGCATTAGAATTCCAAGTAAAATCAGCCGCCAGTGCTGGGAGAAGCTATTCTATCCATATATAATTAAGCACATTTATAACGATTATAATTCCAAATTTATGTACATTTCTAATTAGTATTTGGCATAAATGCAAACTCAAATTGCAATCAAAATTGCAGTTGACCAAATGTCGATTTACGGTTCGAGCCAATTCCTTGAATTTTTGTTTGTGGGCATTGATTTTCACTTGCATGAGCCCAGTTTGTAAATCGAGCGTAGTTTTAATGACTTTTTGCCAATTTTTAAGAAAACAGTTTGGCTAGTTATTAAGAACAATTCTTGTGTTTTGTTTATTTTAAATTAAGTCGGACATAATTGATGAGGTTGTTATAAAATCTAATGATCGTAATTGCACGTTTTACTGAGACCTTTGAAAATATTGAAGTCCTAATGTCAAAGGCTATGAAATATTTTAATACTCCATGTTAGCTGGGATTTTAGAAAACTGCGTAAGCTATTCAAAATGAATAGCCTTGTAGATAGGATTATAATTTTGTGATGAGTTGTATATCGTGTAGAAGAACACATCTCCAACCCCATAAAGTAAATGTATTCTTTATCAGCATCAACTTCCGTCCATCTGTCCATCTGCGAACGAGTCCCGTAGTTTTAAGGCTATCGTCTTAAAACTTTGCACAAGTCCGTCCTTTTCTTGCAGGATATCAAGATATCATGAACAAAATCGGAATTTATAAGTTTCACTATATTATATTATATATATATTTATTATAATCATTATTATATTATTTTATATAGCAGTTATTTTATAACTGCCATAAAAGATAGGTAGTAGGTAGGTTTTTAGATGGCATTCTAATTTTTCAAGATATTTGCACGAAACTCAGCATTTACGAGCTTCTCTCTTCTCACATATTTGCTAGAGTGAAATGCCTACCAATGTCTGCCGAAGATATCCTTACTCTCTCCATTAATTAATATTTTTACTCTAGTTATTTTACAAGCCTTGTGGGCTGGCACGGCGTATGCGTGTTGAATATTCAAAGACGCCGCTGTAGCTGCAGCGTGCATAAATTGATATCATTAAGCATCACTTCAAGAAACTACAACTAAAAGAACTGATAAGAAATATTAAAAAAAGGCAAAAATGGTGCTCTTTAAAAGTGGAAAGCCCAGCAAGGCTTTTTATCAATAATTCCAAAATAAAAGTTGTCTAAACTTTTGCGCTTTTGTGGTTTGGCGCCCCATTTGCATATTCCCTTTAAAGGGAAGTAGAACTTAATTTTGATTTTCAATTTCCGCCTGGGGCCACACACTGCGCAACTGATTCAAGAACTGTGCCGTCTGTGCCCGACAAACGTGACTTGGCCACGTTTGTTGGCTTTTGGACAATTCTCTATGTAAATATGGGAGCATGTCGCATCGGTTTGTCTCTGGCTTGTTTGTTCTATTGTTGCAACTCGGCTTCTGGCAGATGTGGCAACTGCACTAATACTATCAAACACACACACACGGACGCACATAAATAAGAACCGCATGCTGCGTTCTATTATGGGCATAAATTTAGAGCAATTTGTCAGTCCTTGTGCCTCAGCCGGCTTGATGTGCATCAGTTTTAGGCTTGTGCTAGCTTATCCTAATTAAAGATTATTTAGCATAAGTATATTTACGGTACAGTGAAATCTCTACAAACGGACCATGGGCTGTCCTTTTAAGATAGCCCACTCATTTACTACCATTTTTAAAATTTCTGAGTACAAAAACTAATTGTTGAATGAATAATAGAAAAAATGTGTTGTTTGGAAATAGAAAATGTTTTACGAAAAGGTATTGACATTTATTTCAACAAATCGGAGCACTTTTAACAATGTGACGGGCTTAGAGAATATATTTGAAAGAACTTTCTAACATGCGTTAAGGAAACCATTTCAATATTTTTAGTTCTTTAAGTTTGTCCTTTTATTGCCAACATCTGGTGAATGTCAAACTGAAGCTTAAGTACTGCACCTAATTGAGTGGACCGTGGTGTAAGCAGCTCGTACCACACTATGTTACAGAATTACGCTTTAATTAGAAATAACTGGAGAGGCCGAGGGGTGCGGGATGTGAGGACGTGAGGGCGGTAAATTGCAGGGAAGCCGCTTAGCAGTTGCCACTCGATAGCTGCAGTTGGGTTTATTTTTGGGGCTGACATGTGGTGTTGATGTGTGTGTGTGTGTGAGTGTGCTGGCTTGCAGTAGATAGACAAACAAACACACAAAGAGCACAAATCGGTGAACGCATCCTGAGGCGGCGTCTTTAGCCAGACAAGAAGATTGGAAAACAATATGCAGAAAAGTTCATTTGCAATTGAAATCAGAAAGTCAAGTTGGAAATGGAAAAGTGAAAATAGAAAAGCGGCAACTGAAAACAAATGGGCAGGCTATGCCAAGAATTCAAATTAGCTGTTTTTTCAAGCGCATAACGTAACGTTTTCCTTTTCAGATATCAAGTACTTCTCCCCCATGGAATATACTCTATTATTATTCTTTATCCTTGGTTTCATACATGAAGTAAACATGACAAGTTATTTGGGATATTTGGGCTTTTAGAAATGTCTTTGAAAAAAGAATTTCCTATTCAACTTAAAGACCTTCGATTTAGATTGAAATCGATGGCATTTGTACTCGATATGTATTTAAAATTCTTGGATTTTTCTCTTAGTGTGTGCTAATTAAGAACGAAATGAAAGTGTTTGTGGATACGTTAGAAATATTTTGAAATGCGCTGCATAAATTAGAACCGTCACGTCGAGCACAGTGACTGCTGATTGTATGCGCATAAATTGGGCGTTGCCAATTTGGCTGCTGGCTAATTGACTGGACGCATATTATTATTACGATGCTCCCTTGTTTGGCCATAAATTGTTGCGACTGGCCACGCAAAAGTCATGTAAGTTTACACATGGAAGTTGTTGAACTCTTAATTCGAATAGTTGTCAGTTTAGAAATGCGCATAAAATGTTGATTGTCCACTAACAGTGGACAAAGTTCGCCATTAAATCTGAAAATTAACTCAATATTTATGGCTAGCTTTTGCTGAAGTACTCTATATAAAGTGTAGATCGAATATAATAGTAGAAAAGTAGAAGATATCTACAAATTCGAAGGGATATTTGGAATGAAATTGCTAAAAACTGGATTTGAACTTGCTCTTCAGTTCGTCCGTCGGGTAATAATAATACTTCTCAAGAAAAATCTCCCTGTGTCTCGCTTTAAAAGTTGTATAATGAATTTAAGCAAATATAATGTTTGGCTTAAATAGATGAATGCCATTATTCAATTGCGGTGGCAATAAAATATTTCTGATTTGATATTGTGCTTTCAGTCGCAAATTTACCATAAATTTTGAATTGTGTTTACGGTGTTGGGTGGACCATGAAAAGCTTTGCGTTGTGTGTGTTGAATTCTATAATAAATATGATAAATTTGATTTGAAATAAACGCTACAATGGAATTTTTGCTATTTAAATTTAGAATATATTGAATCGCAATCAATATAGTATCTTTAGGGGGTCACACGAATTTAGGGTTGGCTTGCAGAGCATGTAAAACCAACTTAATGTCGGCCCAAAAGCATTAAAGCCTCGGTCCTGAATCTCTTTAGACCGGCCAGCTGCCTGATAGCCCTATGGATATCATTCAGTTCAAAGAGCTATCACAGCGGAATCTGAATCTGACTACGCCTTCTGCGCTGGCAATCATCCGAAAGCAAAACTTAAAGCAATCAAAGCCATCAGAAGAAAAACCCCAAAAGCCCCGAAGCTCAACGAAAACGAATGCGAGCACACAATAAAAAGAAAAAAATGAAGAAAAACAAAGGAAAATAAAGGAAAGCAAGGCGTAAGAAAAATACAATGCAAAACTAAAAACACAGTTAAAGCGTTGCAAAAGTATTGTGTGAGAAAAGAAAGCCGCATTACGCTGTGCCACGCATGGAGTTCGTTATAGCGTCGGGGACGGGGGGGATTACACGTGGCGTGCTGCGAAAATCTTGTTTTGCGGGCACTTGGGCACGCAACGGCGGTCATTGCGGAAACGATGCCCCCAAAGAGGCTGGAGGCATGTGTTAGGCGCCACAACATGTGGCCAAATCTCCTACAACTCCTTTGGCTCCAACTTCTCAGATGCAACAAACTTTCAGAGTTTTTGCAAAGGTTTTTTTTTTATACACTTGAAAAGGATACAGAAAAAGGCAACATCTGCGACATCACAAATGAAATGTATATATATAATATAAAATTAATATTATGTATGCAAATATATTTAAGTAAATATATATATATACATATACATATATGCTTAATCAGTGCCCACAGCCGATTTCCTTTTGCAATATGTTACTGAAAACTAATTCTGAAACTTGGCATGGATATATATTTTTGCTGTAAAATACATTTGTACGACAGCCGGGATTGAAGTACTTTATCATAAAAGTGCCAGAACAACTTCTTGCGAAGGTTAGGATTTTGTGCAAACAATTTTTTTTATTTGTGAGATATCTAAAAAAAAACTAAACGATCTAAAATAAAGCACTCACATAAATTAAAAAACAATCATTTTCTTATTTTTTTAATAAATTAAGATAGCTAATTTAATTTAAGTGAAGTCTCATTAGAATGGGCGAGCTCTGCATATTAGCTCCAATAAGAATATTAATTTTCTTTTGTCTAAATAACAATATATATCACATATGTATATATCGAGCGCATGTTTAAGCTGCGGCATCCCAACGCAAACTTTTCTTTACCACTTTTAAATAATTATATATATTTATATTTTGTAAGCACTTCCTACTTGAAATGCAAGGAAAAGTACTTTTGCCACCAATAAATTGCTCTAGCATTTAACTGGAAATATTCTTCCCTTTGCTGCCTTTTGCAATCAAATTGCAATTAGCATAGAGTTAATTAATTACATTTTCCCCCAACATGCAGTAATTACAGCACACACGTACACATACACACAAACACACATGTAAGCTCACACGTGCGACGGGAACACGTGTTAAATCAACATGTTGCGCTTTGCAATATATGTTTATACATGTGTCTACGTGTGTGTGTGCGCCAGTATGTGTGTGTATATATGTAAATGTATGAGCTAGTACTTGGGCACACACACACTGAGTGGCCCCCTTATCGTAACCACCCCGTGAATGGCTTTATTTCCCTCTTTTGCTAGTTGAAGCAACTGCCGGAGGTTTAAAGCGCAACTGAGAGTTATTCATTCACCTAAGCCCACACATTCACACACATGCACACACACACATACGTGCGCCTGCACAAATATTTCTTCAACAAGTTTGCAGCGTCTGATTTTTGAATTTCTCGGCTTTTGTCTCTGCAGTTGCTTGGCATTCGCGCTTAGCGTTCTTCACCAGCCCAAAAATAATGTAACAAAACAAACAAATGAACAAACGCAACACACACACACGTAGCACACACGCACACACACTTAGCGCGTCTGCCAACTCATCCCCATTTTCACCCCTGCCCCTTTTATTTTGGCTCTGTGTCAGGCGGTCCGCGTGCTTTTTGTGTTTGTCAAAATAAAAGTTTTATAAAGCAAAAACAGAGGCAAAAACAAGAAGCCAGCTCTCCAGCACTTGCTCTCATTGCCTTTTACTTTCGCTCTCTCTTTCTCTCTCTCTCGTATGCTCGCGCACTCTCTTTCTCTGGCGCGCATACACTGCACAAAATACTGTACCACAGCACTGTGGCGTACGTGCATATTACATGCTTGACCTACCTGACATTTAGACACATCTAAACTCAGAAACTCAAAATTGTTCCCTGCTGAATGAATTTTCCACTCATATATTTTATATTAATTAATTCTTATAAAGATATTGAAAATACATAATAGATAAACGTTTTCCAAAAATTTACCAAACTTGAAAAGAAAGTTCTTCCAACTCCGACTTAGAGTAAGCTTTCATTACATAAGGTAACTAAATTGAACATTTTCAGCTTTCTAGCTGTAACGGCTTGGGCAGTATGCCAATCATCAATCACTCAGTCAGTCAATCAGAATTCAATATTTGAAATTTAAAGACATGGATATTATAAAGATAATCAAGATAAATAGATAAATAGTATAATACATTATGCACGCCTGATAAATACATCAAACGTTCTATATTGATGAAATTAAAATATTTCTATGGCAATTCTGCCCACTGTGCGTATAGCTCGTTATTACGTATCCGCAGCGTGAGCGGAGCACAAAATTGAAAATGCAGAGAGCGAGCGAGCAGGAGTTGCGCTCTTTGCCGCATTTTTTTTTACTGTTTTGCCTGGCCACATTTTCCAGGGGGTATTTCATCTGTGTGCCAATCTCGGGCCACGTTCAGTTTCATCTGAGACGTTTGGCGCAGCGGTCGATAAAAAGTTGAATAAGAAAATTAAATAATCAACTGGCTAAAGCAACGTGAAATGCGTGTCTGGGGACCTAAACAAAATACAAGTTCTATAAAAAACCTACAGATTATTTCAGCCAACTAATTGTTATTGTTATTATTATTAACTGTAGTTAAAATCATATTAATTGACTTTGTGCAAGAATTTTAAATTAGTGTTTGTTAAATTGCCGTCGCTGTTTTATTGTCAATTTCGGTTGGTAAAAACTCTTGACAGGCATTTAAAAAGCGGCTTTGGCCGCGGTTTCAAACTGGGCGAATACCGTAAAATGACACGTGTCCGGCGTATTGTGGTAAGTTTTGTTAAAAAGCTTATATCCAAAGCATTCAAAGCGCCTTAATACACCAATGAAAATACAGAAAAACAAACACATACACAAACATTAAAGCCGCTAAAAGAGCCCTTAAAGCCTGCACGTAGCATTACTTAAATATTTCAGCTAACTACCGAAACCTGCCCCGCACCAAAAAAACGAATTCAAATTCACATATAACGTCTTTGCATGCTAACATTCACGAGTTTTACTATTTTAGTGCTAATTATACCCTGTTCACAAAGCAAAGAAGAGTACATTTGTCCGTCTGCTTAATCTTTAAACCGAGAACATGTTTTTATATTTACCACCTCTACCAGAATATACAAATATATATCTCAGTCAAATACTAACTCCGGTGAATCTATTACAAATAAGTTCCCTAAAAGATTGAGCCAAAAAATAACTTTCGCCCTCAAAAATCTTAATCTTAAATCAATAATTTCTATGTCACAGTTTAAAAGTCAAGGCCTCGGTTTTACAGTTTTTCAGTCACAAATCATAGTCGTCTCTTCAACAACTTCTTTTAGCTACTTTTACACAGTAAACAGTGTATTGTGAAGTCGGTATCACTCGCCTACAGTGTTTTTTACGTGATTTATATTTATTTTATTTTCTATCGAATTTGTGCTGTTTGAAATTTTGGTGGTTTACATTTGCGTACACCCAAATTTCATCAACATTGTGCAGAACATTTGCTTAAATTTCGTATTAAATTATGTTTAAAATGCTAAAAATCAAAAAAAGGTAAAAACAAACAAGGTAGTCCTAATCTATCTTAGCCCAGTCGCTTGTGGGCGCTAGTCCCATTTTTCAGGGACCCCAACTTCAAAAGCGTTTAAATTTAAGCTAAACTCTCACATGCCAAACATGCGTAAATATATTTATCTATCTATTTCAAGCATGCTTATAAAAAAACTACACATATAACAGGTTTGAATGTGTGTATACAAAGGCATTTACAAAATCTGAGAGCAGGGTATAGAAAACATGAAATTCCTTGCGCTCGGCCACCTTTTGCTACTTACAGCGAATTATAGACCCTTGCGGTGGGGTATTATTATTTGGTCAGGCGACTGCTTGCAGCTCATTAAATAAGCTATACATTACTTGTGTCTATTTGTTTCTGTTAAATCAGAAGTTTAGGAGCTATCTCCGTCTTTTTGCTGCAGAAAGTATGTCAGATGATTAGTCTCATATTAAGTGAGATAGATGATCAACAACCTTGGTTTTCTTTTTCTAAAATATCTTTGAAAAAGTCAACAATTATGAGTTTATTGCGCTTTAAACTTCGGTACAAAATCCCATCAGAATCGAACTACTATATCCATAATGTTCCACTTAATTTAGTTTACATTAAATCCTTATTAAAAAATCTGCAAGGGTATTTAATGTTCGCTTTTCCAAAGAAACCGCCTTGCCTTTATTTTTTACGATTATTCCCAAAAAAAAAGGCAACGTTCACGTGACGTATGCGCAATATGAGCCCATGTAAAAGTGTGAGCAAAATGTTTACTGCTCCAAATTGTTGAGGTTAACTTTAAATCCCGACGCCTACAGACAGACGAACAGGCGGACAGCCACACAGACAAAGGAATTGTGCACATATTTTTGCCTTGTGTGAATCAACGTGAAGACGGGGCCATGCTTTATCAGAACACTGAGAAAGTCGGCTCGTCTGTAGCAAAGAAAAAACGCCAAAATCGAGAAAAACTGCGCAATATTTTCCAACAGGTTTTATCTAAGCCTTGAAACTGGCCAAAAAGTTGGCCATTCAGCATGAAATGAACAAACCCTGCACAAAAAACAAGAAAGAAAAACCAAAAAAAATGCAAATGCAGTTGGCTGAACTGCCGGCCAATTTTAATCCATCAGGTATTTCGAAATTTTGCAGGCTTTGGCAGCATGAAAATTGCGCTACAGCAAAAAAAAAAATGGAAAAGGCAACACTAACGCAAGCGATTGAGTGGACAGCTTTTAATAAAGCGGCCAAATATCAAGCATACGCCTTGTTGCAACCGAAAGAATTTTTGGATTGTGCTGCAGCTTTGAACGACAGAGCTAACTGCGAAATTTGCATTGCAACAGAGAGTCGAAAATTTATTAAGAGCAGAATGTAAAATGCGGGAGATATTTGCAAAAGAATTTGAAAAGGTTTTGAAATAGCTCTAAAAGGGGAATCAGACCATGAGTATATATTCTTATAAATGTTCTAACTCTTAGAAAATAAAGGCATTATTAATAAGAAAATATGTAAAGGTATTTCCTCTTTAAGCTATAATTCTGAAAAAAGCCTTTGCTATTTAGCTAACTCCCATTATTTTATTCCTTTTACTATGGAACCTCCTACCCGATCTTAGCAATAACGGTAGGGAATAATGTTATTCGAAATTAAAGTTTTAAATTATAAAGTTATTGAAAGGCATATCTCTGAAATATAATAATAATAATGGTATTCCTTAGAATTCTAGAAGAAGCATATTCCATTGATCTTTCTCAACAATATGGGAATAATGGTACAGAAAAATGGTAATTCTAAATTGAGTTCTAATTCTTTTAAGAGTTTTTCTTAAATATCCGGAATAATGATAAGTTCTATTTTTATTTAAGCTTTTATTCTAGTAAAAGCATATACAATAAAACTTCCTCTCCGATATGGAGAATAATGCTAGATAACAAGGGTATTCCTGACTAATGTTCAAATTTTTTCAAATTACATTTAGTTCAGGGCTTTCTCTCAAACATAGAGAATTATGAGAAGAAAAAATGCAATTCATTGCTTAAGTTATGATTCTAGGAAAAACATTTACTATAGAGCTGTCTTCCTTATTAAGGGATTGTTGGTGAAATATTAACATTCTAACTCTTCGACGCGCATTTGCTAAAGAGCTGTCATTTTTTCAGTTTTAGTTCTCATCCTGTTGGTCGCATACGTTTAATTTACGGGTTGGCACATTAACCTGTTGGCCTGCTGGCCTCGAAGTCTTGGCATTTCAAGCAAACAGGCGAATCAAATTGCAAGTTGCCACTCGAAATGTCCTGCTGGCGTAGCCTGTTTTCATTTTAGGGCGTGTCCTTTATATAGACGCGTCACGTTTATCACAACAAGGCAATAAATTTCATTTGCTTGTCGCTGCTGATCATCTACGGGGAAAAACAACAATAGCAAAAAAAAGTTCTCCAGTCAAAGTTGCACGACTTGAACAAACGCTGTATTTTGATAGCTCCAAGCTGTCTCTCTTAATCCTAAATAAGTTTTGTTTGAATTGTTTTGGTCTTAAATATGATATTCAATTGTGTGTACATACCCAAAATTAAGGTTTTGCCTAGATCAACGCGGCTATAAATTTATATATGGGTATGTAGTTGCTGTCCTTTGACTCTTATGTACATTTGCATAAAATCATTCGGACATTTTTAATGGTTACAGGGTATTAAGACGGGAACAACAAGGTTTTTATTGTCTCTTTATTTTGGGCCGTTTCAAAACTGGTGCCACATCTGCCGACTTGTGTCTAGTTTTTGCCTTTTCAACGCTCAATTGGCATGGAAAATACATAACGAAAATTCTTAAGCAAAGTCAACTTCTTCACCCGTCCACCCGTTCACGCGGCTCCACATGATTTTGCCTGCTTGTGTCGTGGCAAACAACTAAAACAAACATTTTATTTTAGCATTTTGATTGATGGCATAAGCTTGACATTTTTTGCGGCTAGGGGCGTTCACACAGTTTGTTCGCCTTTAATTAAAGTGCGGCACTGCCTTCTGCGTTTGGTGTGTTGTGGGCGTGGCATGCTACTGTTCATCAAGCTGTGCCAAGCTTAATCAGTGCGCCCTGAGCTGTTGTGGCCTGGCACGGCATGGTATGGCGACGCCTTCCAGAGTGCCGCAGGAAACAAAAAAAAAATGTATCTCCAAGTAGGGTGTGAAAATCTGCTCTGCTGCTTGCTTTGGGCGGGGTGTTCTTTCTTTTTTTTCATGATTGCTGGGATTAAACTATGGCAGTGGCATGCAATCATTAGCAAAAGTTCTTCGGGTTGCCTGGCACAAATTTATGAAATATATTTGCGGTTGCTTGAAAGTTCGCCTTGATTAATGACATGCCACGGAAGAACATATTATGTTTTGCTCAAGATTACGGAAACGATTTCTTAAAAGTAGCAAAACCATTTGAAATGCCAATTAGAAGCTCTTCTGGCTAGACACAGTAATATTTTCCCTGACAGCAGCATTTATATCAGATCAACGTTTTGCTACATGCCATTTATAAAATGATCAAATACAAAAATATGATTCTCATTTGCTTACTTATTGTTTTGCCAGAGATTTAAAGCTGAAATAAAGATATATATTCTGGCATGTCTTCAAAAAAAGCTTTAGATAAAGTAAAAAGTTAATGCTTTTTGATGCAATTTGAAGTGTCACATAAAACTATCATAATAAATTTGCGGCATTAAATTTGAATTATCGCGTATACGCGCCATCATCCAAAACAAATTTAACAGCTGAGATTATGCACTTAAAAGTTTGCATTTGCTTGGCGGTCACTTGAAATAAATTCAATCTTAAGAGCTCACCTTTTTCTTATATATATATATGAGGGTTGTCAATGTTGGGTCCAGACCTGACACAGACCATTAGGCAGGTGCCAAGTATTCGCGGCCAACGTGGTTGTTCCTTTTGCTTTTGTTACTTTTGTTGTTGTCACTGTTGTTGTGGTTGTTGTCGCTTGCTGTGGCTGTCGTTATAAAATTGAAGTGCCAAAGCCAGCGGGGTATCAACGCCGCAAAATAACAGCAGCAGCAACAGCAACAGCAACAACAACAACAACTTGAACCGCCTTGTTTGAGCTTATGCTCAGCGACAGACAACAGACAACAGCAAAGGGCAGATGGGGAGGGGGCTGGGGGGAGAGCGTGTCAGTCGCCAGACCAAATTGCTTTTTGCCGACTATAAAGCAGAGCCGTGGTTAGCAGCAGGTGACCAGCAGCGGGCGCTGTGAATGCAACGCCAAAACAACATGAAGGAAGTCGACTCGAGGATGACTACAAAATACCCTTAACCCAGGTTCGCTCTCCCCTAAGGAACAAACTAGCAAATTTGTAATCGTATGTGAAACTCTTTTTTTTTAAGTTTAATCTTAAAAAAAACTGTGCACAGTCCGATATGTATAAAATGTTCAAGAAATATATATAGCATACAATTGTGCGCATATACCATATTTTTGACTTAATCTGTGCTTACTTTTGAAGATGATATTTAAATATAAATATGTGTATACACCAAAAGTTAGGGTTTGTTTTTGTTAAATTTTGAGGAGATCGAGAAAAGGTATTAAAAGCATACAATCTTTTTTATCTCTGTGCTTTTTGCTAAATGTTAGAGTTCCTTGTTGAGACACTATCAGAGATAATATCAAGAAAAAGCGGTTGGAAATCGATATTTATTTTTGATCAGAGTATTCGATAATTTAAAAAAAAGTTGATTAATTTAAGACATGGAAAAACTTAAAATTCTAATTTTATATCCATAGTCCTATAGTCTCTGATACGACATATAGACATAACTATAGACACTGATAGAGAAAATGTGTACCACATCGTTTTTGACATTGGAAACGGCTGCTTCTGGTTGTTACAAACACTACCAAAACTGCCAATTGCCTTTTTTTCTCAATTTGAATGGCTAAGGAACAGAAAAGGTAAAATATATGAAAAAAAATACATATATATGAATTTCAGTTTTAGCCGGTAGCTAGCCGCAACTGTCGTGCTTGCATTGGGCATTTTAATTAAGCTAAACAAATACACCGAAACACACGCATACAAACGAGCACATTTACCTGTGGCGTATTTCTCTAGCATTTCTAAAAGTTGTTTTGTTCATTTGCTTAACACTTGATTAAATTTAATTTTCAAGTTGTGCGCGCCTTTTGCTTATGCTACACTTTTTGGCGCTTTTTATGACGCTGCCAATTACGGCACCAAGTTGCTTTATTATTCAGCTGAAAGAGCAGCTGAGGCAATCACCCAAAAACTCCAACCACCACGAGCTTTCAGCTCTCAAATGTCTGTCATTTTAATATTTTTTTTCCCTTTGGAATACAGCTCGTCAACGTCATCAAAGTCTTGAAGTCTTGCTTTATTCAACCATAGCGGGCTAAATCGCATAAATGAGCGCACTTACACAAAAACACACTCACACATATATATGTATATATATATACATAATATATATATATATGAGAGGCGACCAGAACATGCTCTATAGAATTACCTATGGGGGCACGTGCAACATTTGTATTTAAATTTAAATGACTTTGCTCTGACGCTACACAGACTTAGACTGAAAGAGAGGTTAGGCAGAAAGAGAGAGAGATATAGAGATAGAAACAGCGACAGTTAGAGAGAGTGAGCAATTCACACCTACAATGACACTGTGCTCATCAGCATACAACAATATTAGTTAAGCTTCAGCAGGAGCAAGGGTAGCTTAACAAATTTGCCATGTGAGGTTCTCATCGGTGCCATAGAAATTTTAACGATTATAGAACTTTGTGGCTCATATTAAGCCAGGGCAGATTTATTTTGAATGCACCTTTAAACTGATTCACAAGTGAACACAGTTTAATTAGAGTGTCAAGACTGCAAATAACTTTTGAACCGATTCAAACAAACCTTGTAGCTAATTAATTTACCTAATCAACTACTATAAAACGATTTGGCTTAAAAACACACGAATTGCATGAAAACCAGGCTTACGAATCGAAACATAATAGGTTCAAGCCGTGCACGGAGCAATATACGCTTATTGGGCTTACAATCATTTTTTATACTTTTGCCGAATTGCGGGCAATATTTTTTAAATCGCCCCACTGCAGCATATCTGCTAACATGCTCAATGCCATGTCCAGGCCCGTGTCCATGGCCCTGGGACACCCTGCCTTTAGCTTGCGATGCCAACAAGCCTTTTCTTTTCGAAATGCGTTCACATCAAACTGAACAACACGTTCATATTTCTTACAGTTCGTTACACATTTAATATTAAAGCAAATTACCAGCTGCTGACTGCGATGCCAATTTGTGTGTGTGTGTGTGAGTGTGCTGTGTGTTGGTGTGGGTGTGTGTTATTGATGTGCATGTGTGTAGGATTGCAGTCAGGTACTTTGTCTGGGGCCCCTTTTTTCTCAGCACATTCTTTAGCCGTTGCGGACGCTAAATGATATGCAAATAAAACCGAGGCTACCCCTAAAAGTACGTGAGAGCCCTGAATGTGTGTCTCAGCGAGTGTGTGTGCGCGCGAGTGTGTAGATTTCTGTGTGTGTGTGCAACTGTGGGCCTTTTTAAATTCAAATTTAAATTGTTTGGTTCATTTAAGCCACGTAAATGGTTGGCCTTACCATAGGTTTGCGGGCCAGTCAAGAACTTTTGGCTTAATTAACATAATTATGACCAGAAATGGAGGTAAGAAAATTTGCGTTACCAAGTTGTACCTCAGTCAGCGCTACTCGACTAGACAATATCCTCTAACTAAAACTAAAATATGCGAAGACAAAAAAACCTTAGCCAAGTACAAAAACTATATAATCTTTTTAGGCTTAAGCTCAGAATTGTTTTGAGATCTCGAAATGCTTTAAAGCTTTACTGAAATAAAGTAAAATGCACCTAAGAAAATATATATTGCCTGTACATAGTGCTACCCATTTAGATAAGTACAGGGTATTGCAAATGAGAGCCCTCTGAACTACCTTTAATAGTGGGGACCGCAAAACTTTTGCGAACCTTTTGCCATGCAATGAATTTTTTTGGTCTGGCTGCAAACTTCGTCAAGGGGCGAAGTGCAGGGGTGAGTGTTGGAAAGTGAAAATTGTATAGTGCTGCAAGGCGCGGCAGGGATTTGTGTGGCGCTCGCAGCTATTTATCTTAAGCGTGCCCGCGCCTTGAAGTATGCAGTGTAAGTAGAGCGCTGGCAGCACTTTCACACACGCATACACACACACACACACTGCTGCACTTCTGCTGGAGTGTACTTTCCACTTTCATTTGGCGCTCGCTTGTTGACTGCAGCTGTCGTCTCACCCCTGAAACAAGCAGCCTCCCATGAGGCGCTCCACTTTCTTTATTTGCGTTTAGCGTAGAGAAGTCTCACATTACACACACATACTAAAACAACAAGTATAAGCAATTGTCCGACTGTGAGATACCCTATACGTAGCTTCTAGCTGCCGTTTGCAAATACTTCTTTATGCATTAAAGAAAACCCACAAAATCGTCACAAGCTATGCTTAAACCCTATTCATTTCTTCAGACTTGAATAATTTCAACGTGGGGTATGTTATCATCAATGTTTGGTATTATTGATTTCTACATACTATACCTGCATAACAAATTTGGTACCTCTCGCATTTATAATCTCTGAGTTACGTAGATTAGCGAAGCTGCAATATACCCATTTTAACCCTTTTCAATGGATGCAGCGTACAACAAGTACAACAATGGGAGAGCACTTACCATTGTCATTTGCGCAGGAGCGTATGGTATGCGTTTTGTCGCTGACTCATGTCCATGCACTAAAAATTCCATTTCAGCAGCAATTTCAACTTGTTATACTCTACGCTTAGAGCATAATGGCACTGTCATGCAGTTGACAGCTTCAGCTGCAGTGACAACTGCTTCACCCCGCACAAAGTGCGACAATCCAGAGCTGGCAAAGGTTTACACAAGTCTAAAATTACAAAAATCATAAAGAGAGCGTGCTTTCAGAAGCTTAAACAAAGCTTAAACAAAGTCAAAGCGAAAGAGAGAAAATAAGATGGAAGACTGTTAAATAAAGCGAATATCGTTTTACAGACGATTAAGGTCAAAACATTATAGAAGTTATATCGAAATTAAATATTTGGTGTTCTTAAATAATACGATATATTTGATGACTGTTTAGAGAAGAAAATAGAAGGACAAGTTATTTATTTCATGTATTTTTTAGTTATATTAACGTAAAGCTAACTGGAATCTAGTACATTTATTTACATTCTCTTTTTATTTGTCTAGAAGATCTCGACCTTATACTTACAACTTATACCTTGTATCTTATACCTTATACCTTATACCTTATACCTTATACCTTATACCTTATACCTTATATCTTATACCTTATACCTTATACCTTATACCTTATACCTTATACCTTATACCTTATACCTTATACCTTATACCTTATACCTTATACCTTATACCTTATACCTTATACCTTATACCTTATACCTTATACCTTATACCTTATACCTTATACCTTATACCTTATACCTTATACCTTATACCTTATACCTTATACCTTATACCTTATACCTTATACCTTATACCTTATACCTTATACCTTATACCTTATACCTTATACCTTATACCTTATACCTTATACCTTATACCTTATACCTTATACCTTATACCTTATACCTTATACCTTATACCTTATACCTTACACCTTATACCTTATACTTTATACCTTATACCTTATACCTTATTCCTTATACCCAATACCTTAAACCTAATTCTTAATACGTATACATAATATGCCTATCGGCAAGAAAAAATATACATTAGGGCATCTCAAGCCTTGTAACTTCCAGTCAAGCAAATTTGATTAGTGCACTTCTATTTTCTTCTATTGTAGCTGTTGTTTTTGTTGCCGTTCTTCTGGCCCTGCAGCATTTTGTGCTTGCCAACAACTGCCTGTTCCAGTAGCCAGCCCCACATGAGCCCAATGTCCGGCGCTGCCCGGCGGCTTTGCACCCAAACTTATGCATCAAGTCCTCTTTTTTTGTTGTCGTTTCGCTTTTGTGTATTTGTAGTTGTATTTGACACTTGGTTTTGTGTCGTGCCTTCAGTTTTTGTCATGTTTGTTGATTGTAAAAGTTGCTGAAGCGCTTTTTAACAGTTTTCGTGACACTTTTGCTGTGGAAATAGTTGCTGCAGCAGTTGTTGCCGCTGGCAATTGCCAGCTGGTATGAGCAGGGCCTGAATATGAACAGTATTATGTCTGGGCCTTCAGGGGCGATTATAAATAATATGCCACACCCATTGAAGGCAATTTAACTGTCACTGCACATGGAATTCAAACAATGGTGAATTATGCAAAAGGCCTGTATTTCGAGTGATCAATAAATTGCAATTGCAATTGAGAAACCGCTCGATGGAGTGCCATTCATGATATCTGCTTCGTGTGGTTACATTGTAAGCCACCAGCTGTGATACACTTTACCCACTGCAGTCGCATCGCATGTGGCCGGAATATTGCAATATAAGTACATACACTATGTGCATATATAGCTAAAATGGGCTGCATGCAATCGCTGACATAATACCCTATATTAAAATGCCATAAGCCGAGCTGATTTACTTCTAATGATAGAGCTCATTAGTGGATAAACAATTGACTAGATAGATGGGGCATTTACGAGGGTTGCTGACTTGCTGGCTTTGCTGACTTTTGATCGTTGCTTATAATTCCCAAGTGGTTAAAGCAAAACCTTGCAAATCTAATTTAGATAGCAAAGTTTGCTGTTGACAGAACTGGAAGGTTTTCGAAAGTGCCAAACATACAATTAAGTTTTTGTTAGTTAACTTTAGCTAAATAAAAGGATATCTTTTAGTCAGTTAATTTTGTGTGCTGCGTGTTTCGTTTGTCACCGTTGCTGTTGGCAAAATGCAATTCAATTGCGAAGCGTAATGAGTTTTTGTGGGTTGCTTATTACGTCGCTTTTGTAGTTTGTCCAAATGGGCATTGGTTTATTAACTTTGAAGCTCACTTGGAGCTGCTATGAAAGCATTAAGGTCAGTATAATATTTCGACAATTCCGGAAATGTTCGATTAAACCTCTGCCACTTATAAATCTGGTTTAGTATATATTTGTTTTGAGTGCAGCCCAGACATTTATGGTCAATTCGGAGCACCCGTTGTCCGTCATATTCCATTGAATCGATTCGGGTCATAAATTAAAAGCACACGTATACGTCTTATTTAATGGTTGCCAAGAATTACATGCTGATATATTTATAGTTCATTTTATAAATACAATTTGTATTGTATTCGCAGCCGCTGTGATTATTGTAATTTATGAGAATCGAAGCATTCAACACATGCCCCATTTATTTTATACACCTTGCCCAGCTCCTATATAAGTAATTTTCAATTGGACTCGAATAAGTGTATATATATATATATATATACGTATATTTCTTTTTAAAAATAAAAAACCATTCAATTATGCTTTGTATTTTTTTTTTTTCGAATTTTGTTTATATTACCTGGCCATATCCATGGTTTGTTCTTCCCATTGTTGGCGTAATTTTCAATTATGCTATAAATAATTTTCGCATGTATTTTAATTAATGAGACGCCCGCTGTGTCGACCAAATAAATAATGCATTTAAATTGAAACAATCTGAACACATTGCCTCGGCTGCTTTAATATGCATTTAAATAGAGCCCGGAAGCAAACTGATTTTCAACTTTGGACCTTGGTAAGAAATAGGTCTCTAAAGCTACAACTGAAATTGGGCAAGCACTCACGTCTCTCTGTCAATCAGGCACATCAAGAACTCGAACATGGGTTGTTAAAAGTAATGCCAACAATCAGATCAATAATAATTTTTACCTATACATGGGGCACACACCCACCCAGCCAGCCCCGCAAACCACATTTGTCTCGGTTTGTTTGTTGGCTTAATGTAAAATATTGCGCATACGACGCGTTGTACATTAAAAGCTCTATGCCGGCCAGAAAAAATTTGTTTTTATTTATAGTTTTCTTTATTTTTTTTTTTTTGTTGCCCCTCTCTCGTTCTCTTACTCTTGCATGGATAATTTGCGAGCTGTTTTGCTATGGGTTTTTCGGATTGGTGGCAAAATAACGCCTGATATGTCTGATAATTTGCTTTTTTTATGGTTATTGTACATATACATATGTGCATAAATTATTTGACAACTTATGTTTATCGATAAAGAAGAGTTATTGGATAATATGGTTAAAATATGTACAATTTGGCACTCAGAGAAATTTTCTATTCATACTGTTTTGTTCCCTACAATTATTCCACAGAATACTTCAAAATTTAGTATAAAACTTATTGGCAAAAACGAAAGAGAGGCTTCTGTTATAGTACAAAATAATTAGTAAAAGAATTAAATTAACTTTACTTGAAATAAACATAAGACATTCTCAGGCAAGCTAAGTAATTCTTAAATAGAGTGCTGCACAGTCTGCTTTAAAGGAAATTCGGTCATAAATATTACTTAAACTAATATTTCTCTTCTGATTTGTATACGATATACTTATATATTTTTCTCTCACTGTACTTTCTAGAGTTTATTCTACAGCTGCTTTTAACCCAACCATATATCTTCTTTAACTGACAACTCAATGAATAGGCCATTAGAGTGTCTTTAACCGACCTTTCTATTTTGTACTCAGTATCCGTAGGTCATCGGCACTTGAAATAGACCTCAGTGCCCAGTAATCTAGCTCATCATCGACACATTACACAAGATGCCATTTTGCTTTGGCTTTGCATCCCCCCTCGCCCACCCCGCCCCTTGATTTTATCGTCTAGTCGAACGTGCGCTTCTGCACTTTTGTTTATTGATCATCGGAGAGCGTGAGCATTCGATTTTCCTTGCCTGTTTATTGCTGTAAAATATTTGTACAATTTTCATGTCGATTTTTACATTATTCAGCGTTTGCTGTTTATTTTGATTTGCCTTACTCATTCTTCTTCCAGTCGATGTGTTGGTCTTGACTTTTACAAGGTGAACAAATGCTTTTTCAAAATTTTTGTATGCGCCATAAATTTTGTAAATAATAAGCAAAATGTCGGCGACAATGTGACATGAACTTGTCCCTGGGTGTCTTCGTCTCGTTTTTGTTGCCTTTATTGGTTCATTTGCTATGGCTGACTTGGACTATAATTTAGCTTTTTATGTGCCGCTTTTCAATTGGGAAACATGGCAACATGGCCCCGTTGTTTCTTGGCCCAGTTAACTAAGCTACAGTTGGGCTACAGAAATAGACCCCGTTTCGACTGCCACGTCGTCTGTGCAAACATGTCAAGCATTTTGTTTGCTTCAATGGCGTTGGGCGCCGCTGTTTGTGGACAACGCCGCCGCCCAACACTCAAAGTCTTGGGCCATAAAAACGGCGACAGAAATGAAGCAGCCGTTGGGCCGGAACTGAGCCGGCAATCAGCAGAGAGCAATTCGCAGGGATGCCATGATAAAAAACCACTCAAATAATAGCTAAACAAATGCCGCAAATGCCAAATAATTCATATCAATTTCTAATGGGTTTTCGCATATATGAGTTAAAAACATTCAAATTAGAAAAAATAAACAAATAGGCAATTAATAACATTATTTTATTTTGTTTATGTACTCAATGCGTTTGAATTATAATTACGATTTATAAAAAAAACTTGTGAATTGTTTAGATGAGTGCTTAAATAGAATAAGAGTCTGTTAATCTGGTAGGAATATTACCAAAGTAATAATTAAATAATATTCCAAATATATTAGTGTTTATATGATATGATATATGAGATATAGTTTAAGTTCAGGGTAATTCTGTTATCAAAACGAATTGCAGTTCAGGATACAAGCAAGTAAAAAAGTTCTAGACGTATGCTATCGACTGCTTAATACCCTATTCGCAGCTATAAACATATTTAAAAATATTCTCCAGAATTGTCATGCGATATTTACTTGCTAAATTTTAGAACCTAGCTTTAAGAACTTGAGAGATTTGGCAAATGGCCAAAAAACTCTAAAAGGATTGGAGAATATATATTTAATGTTGGCAGACTCTAGCTTATATAACTTTCTTGAGTCTTGTAAATAGTATTAAGATATAATCCTATTCAGTTTAGCTGGAAAACAGCCAACTTGACCAGCACTTTGTGTCATAGGCGTGGCTGTTGCTGGCAGTGGGAGTTGCTGCCAGGTTCGCAAATCGAGTGCCGGTAGCAATGAGCAGCTAAATTTGGCATTTGCTGCCTAACTTACGATACAGGCAACGCAATGTTAATGGAAACCTCAAAAGCTCACGGAACTTGGCAACTCGGAGCCGCAAGAGCCGCAAGACTCTGTCATATACCAACGACAATTTATGTGGCAACTGTTGTTGCTGCTGCTGCTGCTGCTGCTGTTTATGTTGCCAGTTGGCAGTCGCTTTAAGCTGCCGCTTCGAGGCACGCATTTATTATTTTTCTTAATTAAATCTTTATTTCGCTGTGCCATATCATGGCCAGTGCGTTTGAGTTGGTTGGCTTGATAAGTATTTATACAGCCGCTGGTTGCATGCAATAATAAAATTGCATGCCACAAACGATATGCAGTTAAAGTCATGTCCTTTCCTGAGCGCCTGTTGGCAACATTGAAACTCATTTAAGTTGAGCCGGGCAAACAGCAACCAGAACGAACGCCACTAATTAAGCCTAATGGCGCATGAAACATGCATTAAAACTAATGTGCAATCCTTGCAATCTACACCCCACCCCACCCCAACCCCCCCTCGTACCCCTTGCTAACGTACATCCGCTACTTCAATTCAACTGGGAGCGACGAGCCAGGCTGCTTCCGTTAATGGCCTCTGCCTAATTTTATGCCACACAATACATACATATTTGCTGTTGTGCCGCGCCGGAGCGACAACAACATTTGCGTTTTATTGCGTCCTGTCCCATGGTGATACAATTTATACATATAGATTTCTATCTAGAAATGTGTCTGTCCTAATTTAAGTAGATATGTTTAATGGTACAAATTTTTAATCAGCTATCGTACGCATATTTACGGTTTAAATCAGCTTGACTTCAGAGTTTGTGTCAACAAGAAATTGAGAAAAAAGTTCATATTCATGGGAGTTCTTTTAAAATTTTTAAATATATAACTCAGATAATTCAATATAGTTTGTATTTGTTAGGACAATTAACAACCAGGACATTTTTTCAATAATTTAAATACTTTGAAAATATGAAAGAAACCTATTTTAAGCTTGGAATCTTGATCAAACGAGCCTGAGTTCCTTCTAGTTCTGGCTGCCTCTCAATTAAGTATATTAAATGTGAATTATGTTACTTTGAATTGAGTTTAATTAGAAATTAAAAATGCTCCGTAATGATCCGCACCCTGTCTGCACACTTAGCTTAGTTACGCGTTGCTTCAAGACAATTTCTATTGAATTAGCTAGAAATCCAATAGCATGCTATCGATTGATTCATTCGGACACCGGACACACAACAGGAGCAGTGACTTGGGGGGTGACATGTACACAGTTCAGTTCAGTTCAGTTAGGGCTGATTGGCAGCCCCAGCAGCTGCTTGGGCCAACTCAGACGCTGGACAAGTAGCAGGCTGGGCGGCTACTAATGAAACATTATGGCTGTCGTAACACAGCCACGCCGCACAAATCCACTAAAAACGTTTACGGCTTACGTGCAACATGGCTGACTGCCTGCCACTAAAAGTCCACAGCGACATAAGTGGCACGTAGCGACGCCAACAGTGGCTGAGGCAGCAGCAGCGGCTGCGGCCACAAAAGTGTCCTGGCAAATTGCTGGCTGCAACACGTTTTGTGGCCAGTGGCTGCAATTGATTTTTGCACTTGATGCGTGCATGTGTGTGTGTAAGTGTGTGTGTCCAGCTGAACAAATACACGTATTTTAAGCGGCTCCGCATATATGTAGATGTGGTTGTGCGTGTGTGTGTTAGTTATAAACAATTCACAATTCATATGCTTTGCTGCTTCATTGAAGCAATAAATTTAAAATTCTGCAAAATGCCATGAAACGATATGAAAACATTTGACAATGATATATGCGTAGCGCTCGAGAGGCTCCATCTTCCAAGCGGAAGCAGCTTACGCACGGTTGCATTACGCCCGGAAGTCACCCACAGAGACAGCGAGCGAGGGAGAGGGCAAGAAAGAGAGAGGGGGGGGGGGGGGAGAGTTGCGGAAAGTGTGAGCGTGTGGCACACACAACTCGAACGAATGTCAACATGTTGATAACAAAACGCAAGCGCATACTTTGCACAAAATGTTTTGTTTAGTATACACAATACTGCAATGAAAAGTTCTTGTTTTTATTTTATTTTTATTTATACATTTAAGCAAAACAGAGCGCAAAAGTTCTCCTGCCAAATGTTGGCGTTTGAATGCTTTGACTGTACAATATTTTATGACAAATTTAAGTGTGACCAGGCTGAATTTCTATCCTAGCTTTCTAGCTAGGCTGTAAACTTTTGCTTTTGCACCGAAGCGATTCAAACCCGATATTTCAGTGTATTATTCTCTGAATGTTCAGGATACATACGCATTTCTCAATTGAAATATAAAATATAAATATAATTTCGAATTTAAATCAAATGTGTAGAACCAAGATTGGAACCAATGCCTGTTTCCAGTAAAGGCGCTGGTTCAAACCTTTTATTCTGGTAAAGTTTAAAAACCTTTCCAAACTTTAATACAATTTTGTTGAAATTGAACCAAAAAAATGTGACAAATCAAGGTGCGAGCCAAAGTTTGGGTTTATGAATATGCAAAGCCACGGTATTTGTTCGAGCGGTAAGCCGACAAATAGCTTTACTTGTTCATGGGTGTTAAAAGGGAAAACCATATTAATTAATAAATGTGCGGATTTTAAAATTAACCAATTGCAGTATTCCTGTAAAAAAAAATCCTTTTATTCGGTGCAGCGAAATATTTAGCTGGCATTTTTGCTACGCTTTTATTCGCAGCATTCCGAGTCGGTTGTGTGCGTGGCCCAGAACTGTTGCTGCCATGGCTTTTGTTTTATATGGTCAACGGCCAGTTTGTCGGCGAGTTCTTGTATTAACAAATATGCAATGCATTTCATTTTATTCAACTCTGGTTTTGTTGTTTTCCTCGCTGCCCAGGAAGCTTTTCATTGTATTATAGCATTGCCTTAAAAAATGATAATCATTTTTATGAAAACAAGAAAAGCATCGAAGCGCTTGGCTGACCTTGCAAAAAACAACAGAAAACAACAAAAACTTGTGGCAACAATTTGGCTTCGCGAAAATTAATGAAATTTATGTTCTTGTTGCCGTTGTTATATCAAACATTTCCATTGTTTTGCGGGGGTGCTACATAATGAAAAACTGTTATTTTTTATTTTAATTTATAGCTGCATGAAGGTTTCTGCTGTCCCACGATTCTGTAAAAGTCACAAAGTAAATGCCACGCTTGCCCAACAGCAGGAGAATAAAGGCAAAAGTTTTGCATTGTCATATTGTTGTTCAGCATTGCGTACAGTGAATGCTGCCTAACGTGACTTTGCGAACAGTAAAGCCTTGTGTGCAAGAGAGATGACTATGAGAATCCCTAGACACAAAGCATCCTTTATGTATAGATTAGAGCATATTGGGCAACAAAGCGAGGCAACTGGAGTAGTTATAGGTCGAGCATAAAATGCTTTGGAATGTCATCAGCTAAACAGTCTATTGTACTCATTGCACTCAAGGCAACTGTAAGTAAAAGCTTAAATATGTATATGTAGTTAATCGTATTCAAACGAAGAAGAAAAAGCCGGGCTTGAATTTCCATGCACCAGGCTATTGTATTATTTTTCAAGGTATGAAAATAAATACAGCGATTTTGCGGGTTTACAAGAATATTTATTCTTAGGCACTTCGAAGATAACTAATTTTTTTATTATTAAATTAAAATAACTTCTATTCTTTTATGTATTTAGCATATTTCTTAACATCCCTTGACGATTAATCATAACTCTGAAAGGCTTTAGAATCTTAAAATATGCCTTCAATATAAATTTGTTTATTTTAGTGTGTTATTATCTTTCTCTTAGCACTAGTTTTTTAAAATATCTTGTGTATCTTGCCCACTTTACTCCTCTCTCTCTCTCACACTCTCTTTCCTTTCTCTCTTACATTCCTTTTACACTATAAAACGTTTTTTGCATTCACTGCACGTTTATTTTGCATAATATGCTGCTTAGGCGACCATGCAAAAACTTTCCATAACTTAAATTGAAAATGTAATACAATTAACACTACGATACTGCAAACACACACACATACATACACACACAATCGCACACGCACACACTCGCGCACAGCAACCTGATCAACCAATTTGCATATAATAAAAGCGACAGTTGTAAAATCCCGCACCGCAACGCCCTGCCACGCCCCGAATTGCATGCAACACTTTTGCATACTTAATACATTTAGTTTTTAAGGTTAACAGCATTCCGGCCATAACAACTGTAAAAACAAGTAGAAAAAACAAGAGCAGACAACAAACACGTAATAAGAAAAGAAGCATTACCTACATTTTGGCGTTGTCCTTTGCTTATGCAAATTTTGTGTACTACACAGTAAAAAAAACATTGTCGCTTGAATCCAAAAAACATGCTGGTGGTCAAAATAAACAATTTCACAATTAATCTCAGACTAAAATCACATTTGGCAACAATAAACTAACAAAAAGAAAAAATATGGATAAAAAATTAAAAAATTATGATGATACAGTGAAGCTGGATTTGAACCAGCGTTCTTCCAACCGCAGAAAGAAAGGGAGAGGAAGAAAGCTATTAATTTGTGGGTGAAACGCTTTTAAGTTAAACCTCGGTTTGACATTTAAATAACAAAGTTTTGATTAAAAAACTTAAGTCGACATTCTTTTTTACTGTGTAGACAACTTAACCTACATACACAAGTAAAGGACACACACACACACATACACACGCACACATACGTAATATGAGGCATGTTATATAAGCACTAACATATGCACTGCAAGAAAAACAACAACAACATCAAAAACAACAGCTGCAAATGTGTGGCACACACACACAACCCACAAACACGCACACACGAAAAATTGGCACTAACAACACGCTGGAAAATGCAACAGCAACAACTACAACAACAAAAACATATGGCTAGCTGTGCTCTGGTTGGCTTTGATGCTGTGTTTAAAATGTGTTTTCCATTCTCTTTCAATTTAGCGCTCGACCTAAAAGTATGCTGCATCATTAGTGTCAAGCTTTTCGGTAGACTTTCCAGCTGAAAGTCAACTGGCTGGGCTCATTAGAGGACAACAGTAACAGCAAAAGCGCATTAGCGAGGGCCAAACGACAAGTTCCTAAGTCCACCAACAAGACAAAGCATTCATAATTACTTGCCAGCAAGGAAGGGGAACAGCAGCAGCAGCTGCTGCCTGGCAAAAGTCAAGGGCACAAAAAGTGGGCCACCACGCCCCGTCCCATTGTCAATGAATAGCATGAATCTAGCTCGGGCAGCAAACAGTCGTACATTGTGCCACTCAAAGCTCTGCAGGATGTCGGCAAGCTGATGTGCTCCAGAAACCCAACAGCAGCAGCAACAGCAGCAGAAGGAGCAAAAGTACTCCATACCAAGACAGAGGCGACAAATTAAGAGCACTTGCAAATTGTTGTCGGGAAATTGATATATTCGATTAGCAATCTTGAAAGTCGATCAGAGGAAGGGGCCACAAGACGAGGCGGCATCTTTAATTTATCAGCGCAGGGGACACGCCCAAGGCAACGCCTACGCCCACCTCCCCCCCGGAGCAGCATAACCAGCAGCAGCAGCTGTGCTCGTATTGTGTGAAAACAAGTAGAAGAAAATTTACATCCTGTGCTCCACGCATTAGCCGCTTTAAGCCGAGTCATGCCTGAGCAGGATAATTACGATGATGAGGTAATTTTTAATCTGTTGTCGTTGTTGCTGTTTTTGGTGCTGCCCCAAAAGCGGGCAGCAGCAGTAGCAGCAGCAACAACAACATCAAACACACGATGACAAATAAATATGTTTTATGCATAAATATCATTAGGCATAATTAATTTTAAAACAAATATTTAAACACGTGTGCGTGTGCCCCTTAGTCGCCGGATTTGACGGTATTTTGGGTGTACACTCAGCGAAATAACGTAGAATCATGGGCTTTAAATTAAAAACCCAAAAGTTCTCATCTGAAGAGCATTCTGTGAGCAAGTATTAGTCATATTTAGAGTAAGAAAATTTAGTTGAAGCAAATTAATTTTTAATAGAAGGCCAATATTCTATATATGCCACACAAAGTTTGGGGATCGAGCCCGCGACATAAACGAAAGTGTACAACAGTTTTTTTTTCTCAGTGTACGAACTGGTTTATGCATACCATTTATTATGCATTAATAAAAGACTTTTGGGCTGAATAATACATGCATAATACATGTGTGTGTGCACACAAATCTCTTTGGTATAAATCCTTAGCTTTGCACAAGCCTGGAATTAGCGCTAAAATGAAATGAACGAGGAAAAAAAATAATCAAGTTGTATTAAATATTTTGCAAATAACTGTCTAAAGTTATGCTAAACGAACGTAAAAGGTTACTAGTAAAAGTACGGAAATTTATATTTTAGTCGATTTCATTGCAAAAAGTTGAACAAAGCCAAAAACTTTTTAATTTGAAATTTAATTTACATACATCAATCTTTTAGTTAAAAGCCGCATTGAAAATAATGCAAAAACTAGTTTTTAATTTAGTATTAACAAAAATATTTGAGTGGAAGGCGATCAGGTCCTCGCCCAGTTGTCCCTCAACTAAGCTAGTCGAGTTCTTAGTCTGGCCATAATTTAACTTCTCATGTGAAGTGAAAAGAAAGACAGCAATAAAGTTCGAAGAGCGGCAATTGAATATAGGGCAGCGATTATAAGTCCTATTAAAATTGCAAGTTAAATTGATTTCAATTTAATTCCCAAAATGGTTTAAATTGCAGTCTTAATGGCTTTATCTTTGTGTTCGTATTAAATTTATAAATTTCACAAGTTTACAGTTCAGCAAAGTGAGTTAATAAGTGGAAGCACCTTGTAGAGCAAAAACTCTTTGTGCTCTTACGGCAGCACTTCAACATTCTGATTTCAACTTGGCTAAGTGCATCACTTTGCCCAGAAAGTTGACTCAACAACTGACAGGATACACCAAGTTGAGCTCTCATCAGCATCATCGTCGACTGTAATGCTGATGCTGATGCTGATGCCGCTGCTAATGCTGATGGGTTGGTCAACTTCAGCTGCCACTCTCACGCATCGCTGCACACTTTGCGGCAGTTCGGCAAGCGGCCAGGGGCGCATCTGTGCGGCCGGAGGCGATGATAATTGAAATAAATTCCGCATGTAATTCAAATGCAAAGCGCTGTCAGGCGCTGACAACAATTGCAAAATTGAATTATCAAAGCGTTGCGTGTGTGCGATTTGCATACAAAAACAAAGTGTAAGGGGCACAACGGTAAGGGGGGAGGGGAAACGACAGGAATTATAGCAGACAATTTTCAAAGTTGAGTGTAAAACGAGTCGGCAAAGATAAACAGCCACTCGAAATGAGTATCAGGCATTCAGGTGGAAATCAATTAGCTATGACCCACTGTATTCCCACAGCGAAAAGTGTTGCATACCCTCGAGGCGCAACATTCAATTCGGACAGTGTTGCCATAATCGATTGTGTTCATTAATTATTTCAACCCAATGACCGCTAACAGTCGCGGGGCTACAAATTACAGTTAAATTAAACTGTCTGTAGGCAATTGATTAACAGTTTTGCATATAATTAGCATTTATTGACCGGTTTTATCCGGCCTTGCCCGTGCTCATTTTCATTAGATTCCAACTCAGTTTTCCGTGAAACCTATTCTTGATTGAATGAAAAAATTCGTAGCTTTTATAAAACTTTAACTTTCATTATCTTCACAGGGGAAGCGAAATGAAAAACACAACGATCTTAAAAAATTGTTTTACACGACCGATTTACATCAATTTTCCACATTTGAGGATGAAATTTTATAAGAACTCAGTTTACTGATCACAAGTTTAACAAAAAGCAAATCCTATAAGAAATGAAGCTTTATACCTCTCATGCTTTGTGCTGTGGATTGATCATCAATCAATCAAAAAGATTGCTTTTTATTAGAAATTTATATTATTTTTCATGTCAAATGTATTTATGATACCCTTTCTGTTAGGTGTCACATTTAATTTGAACTATCAGTGTTGCCATATTAAATATGTTTTTTTGACAAATTCGTCTTACTTAACGACCGTTGACAGTCGCGACACCTGCTGGAAGAGGGAAAAAAGCAATCATGGCTGTGTAATGGAAGCTTGAGTATGTGTTGACATGGACGCAAACACAGAAAGCTAGACACACACACAGGTGCACACACACACACACACACACTGGACAGATTAAAGATGCGCGTGGCAGTTATAGCGAAACGGTACGCCTTTATGGCCTTGAGCTAAACTGTTGTTGACAACGGCAACCGTTGAGGGCAGGCCAGATCAGAGACCGGGCACAGACAATGCTACTAGCGTTCCGGAAAGCCAGACACAGACGACAACGTTGACAGAGTTGCCTAATGCGACCCTCGCCCGCCATACCCGCGCACCCATTCAATTGCACCTAGCCAACGAGCAATGGCAATACTGCGCAAGGATGTGGCTGCGTATCCTTTGCAATCATGCCCTGTGGGGCTGTTTATGGATTTCATGTTTGGCAGGATGGCAGCAAGCCATAAAGATTGGCTTTTAATGTCGCCCAGTTGCAAAATGCAATATTGTTGGAAGCTTTCAGCGTTTACAAGAGCTGATGCCGATGTTGGCAACTCTTAAATGTGAAAGGTGCATAGACCAAAAAAAAAGAAAAAAACAAAAGAGAAAAAAATGTGAAGGACAATAGATTTGATAGTTTCATCAATAAATGGAAATGGCATGAGTTGAATTGCTTTCGTAATAAAACAACTAAAAGAACAGGTCTTTTAAATAAGTATTATGGATCAAATATCCTTGCTGACATATATTTAACAATATAACTTTTGTTATTGGAATTTAGTTTTTGCTACATAAACTTTTAATGCCCAGTGTATTGCAAGTGTATAAAACCCATATATCAGCGTACGTCCAACTAATTCCAAAACACTTTCATTACTTCCATATAGTATATATGCCTAAGCTGGTTAAAAAAGCTTGCTCTAACAAAAATAAATATACGTATATATTCGAAATGCAAGTGTCAACTCGGGAAATCTGCTCCATCGACTGCCAAATGCGTTGAGCACCTGAGTTAATTCCACTTTGATCTCACGGACTAAATGAAAAAGCGTCATTTAATATGCTTTGGGCGATTTTCTCTCTCGCTCTCTCTGGCAGCGTGCAAATGGTGTCTATTTTTAATGCGCTTAACTAGATGCAGCGTAAATTTTTTCGCTCACAGCTTAATAACTCTGGCAACTTATGCAAATAACTGGCGGCACTCTGGCAGCTTTGAACTTTTTACACTCTGGCAATGGCTAACGAAGCAACAAGAACAACAACAACAAATCGCAAAAGTTGGCAACGCGCTCAGCTTAACCGCAAAAGCAGCTAATGCGCTTAGACTTGGCAACTGGGAGGAGCTGTAATGCGACTAGTTGCTGGTTGCTACGAGCACTCGTTGCTATATCTGTTACTGCCCCTTGGCCAGACTACATTACGGGCATTATATATATATATATATATATATCTATATATACACTTTTAGTTTAGTTTTCCTGTTGAAGTGCGTGCGAATCGTAGCTTATTTGCGGCCAACTTCGGAGCTTTAACTTGAACTTCATTAAACTGCAGCTTTGCTAGCCGTTCAGGTAACAAGGAATTTAATCAACATAAACAAAATGTACGCTTGGCTTAGTTTTCTTCACAAGCTCAAATGAAAATGAAATAATAATATTTTCGAATTCGTTTTTGGCACTCAGGTCCGGCACAATCAAAAAAGAGAAATTCGCATGCTGCACATTATATTCAAGTAAACTTTCCAAGAAACTTCTTGAGCGTTTTTCTTTATGCTAGGCTATTGTTATCCGGCTATGCACAGCCATGTGTTTCTCTTTAAATTCCAGAAAACACTTTGTAGTTAACAAAGTTATCTTGAACTTTCATTCTTTGGATTCTTGTGACATTTTTACGGATTTACGTTGACTTACATAACAAAAGTGTAAACATTCAAATATCTATCTCGAATAGTTTGGTCTATGCGATAATCATCATTCAATCAATCAATCAGTGAGTCAGTCAAATAGTTGTATAAATGAAGACCCATTCGCTATCAGTTTTCAATCTGAAAGTATTCGTATAGTTTATCTGAATTTGGACTCTTCTTTGCATAAAATTCTATTGTTAAATTGATGTCACAGTTGAGTTCACTTTGCGAAATTGATTTAATAGCTTTAATATTGACTTAGTCTTTGTTTTTTGACAGCAGCTTGGCGAGCAGGCTGCTGCCAGAGGACCTTTAGCTATGCTTAATTGCTTACCATTAAAAATTCACTGAAACAAATAGCACGCATACGCCCCGTGGGCCGCCGCACAAGCATTTCAAGTGCATAAGTAGCACTTGGGGCTGTTTGAGCTGCGGGCAAAATTGATGACGGAAATTATTTTTAATTCTTTTTAGCGTTAACGGCAACTCATCAAGTTGAGTGCTTAAATTTCATTTATGCTCGCAATATTTACATATTTACTCGCGGAGTTTGACTGCAATCAAGCTGAGAGCTTTCTTCTGCATTCGTGGAATTCCTTAAGGTCGCGACTGGCCAAAACGCCAAGCATCATTAATTCAATCCAATTAAACAAAGTATCCATGCCCTCGGTTATTATCGTGTAAAAACTGAAAAACAAAACACAAAAAGTCAGCTAAGCTTGTGGCCACAATTGTTATTTGATACGTGTTTAGTTTAGTTTATGTTTTTCTCTCGATATTTTGTTCAGCATTCGCTTCAATTTTCCGCGCTTCAGGCAGCCATAAATTTTAGCCAGCTCGAGAGCGTGTGGTCGTATGTGTGTGTGGGTGTGTGTCTGTGTGAGTGTGTGTGAGTGTGTGTGCTCATAAATATACATGAGCATATCTGTGCATACCTGAGCTGGTTATTAATTGGAGCCCGCGGTCCGTTGCATGCAACTGCTCTAATTGCTATGGTTGCAAACATTTATGATTTCTTAATTGAGTATCGGATAGCATTTAAAAAATGTCCGATTGATAAACTATCGATTCGTGTAGAGAACTCGGAGGAGTATACTTATTAAATAAGAACACATCTTGTTTAGTCTGAAGTTCCTTTTTTTATGTGTTTCTCATAAAGTTGTACGTTAAAAATTCGTGCATACGGAAAATAGGCGGAACTTTGTCGTATGGTACTTGGTTTCAACTTCTTTTGTATACGTAATTCCCTTCACAGGTCGGAAAATAGGCAGAACTTTGTTGTATGGCACTGGAGATCAACTAAATTTTCTTTAATTTTGTTTTCAAAGATCTATGTAACATTTTGTTAAGAACTTAATTGCTGAAAGTCCATTTCCCTGGAATTAATGTTTCAAGACAATGCGGCTTAATTTTAAAATTCCACAAGTGAAATATGGGTGAAACAGTTTTGTCCACAATTAAGACAAAAAACTTCGTTCGGCTAATAATACAATGTATATCTTATTTTATGTTATACTAGTTTTTTCAAGAAGAGAAATCGTACCCTTAATAAAAACATCTCCATGTTTGAGGAGTTTATATATTTCCTTAATAGCTTGTCTTAGTTACTAAGGTTGCAAATAGTTTTCTAATTGATGCCTGCTTCTTATTAACGAGAACTTTTGCCCCAATTACACACATTATTTGGAAGAAGCTGACAATTAATACATGATTATATTTTTATGCATTATCTGCTGGGCAAAAGCGTAGGCTCAGCTTAATTAATTAATTATACAGAAATGCCAATTCAGTGTATGTATTTAGGCCTGTATGTGTTTATGGCTGACATGATTGACTAACCAACTGACTTAATGACTAACTGACTCAGTGATTATGCTAACCAATAAAATGGCTGGAGTGGGGAAAAGTCAGTGTCAGCGCGTACGAGCTTCGTGTCAGAGTTGCCACAATTTGTGAAGTTGTTCAAGTTGTTGCCTCATTTGTTGTTCAGCAAAAAAAAAAAACAGGAATAAATAAAAGGTTGTTGAAATTTGTTGTAGTTGTTGTCGACTACATTAAATATGCATTAAGCGTGGGTATTGTATAGAATTGGCTGCCTCTTAATTTGTATGCATACAAGCATAATAGCTGAGGTCTATATAAACAATGCTACACTTAGAGCAAAAAGGACGTTTTATGTTCTACCAGAGCCTAGATGCTTTTTGGCTGTCGTAATATTAAATTTTGATCTTGAATATTTTTAACAAGTAGACTGTTAACTTAACAGTGTTTACATATTATAGAAACAAGAATAAAGAATTTGCTCGCTTAAAATCAGCTTAGAAATCTACTCAATGCATCTTCTCTTGTGTTCTGTATCTGGCTTAAAAGAAATTCACTAATTTACCAAATTTTAAAGAAATTTTGAACTCCTTTACATACAAATTTCTAAGCTATTTCTCTCAGTGTATAGGCCTGCAAGTGTTTGTGTATGCGATGTCTAGTTAGTTTTGCGGCCATATAAATTAGTCAGGCAGTTATTTTGCGTACAGGTTCAACAGCCTTGCGGCCTTATGTTGAATATCCTGCAGAATGCTTAATGCTCACTGAATCAAAAGTTAATGATTGCTTCGACTAGTAGTTGCCTTAAATTGCATCCCTTTTGACGGCAGCGTCGTTTGGTCAATTATTGCGGTCTGATTATTACTTATGGCCGCAAATATTTTGGGGCTCTAATGTGCCGCACGTGGCCTTTATAGTCCTGCTCTTTAGAGCCTTGCAAAGGATATTATAATTATGTCGGGAAATGTCTAACGCATTAGAGCCTATAAGGTATATTTATTCTTGACAGCCAAGTCGATATAGCCTTGCTTCTCTCTCTATTCCTCTGGTCCTATACCAACTGGACTGTCAGTCATCCGACTGTCAGTCATCCGACTTCTTGTTGTACATACATATGTATCTCAAATTTGGAGGAAACCTAGTTAGTTTATCATTTAGCTGCCTTATGAATCAAAAAGAGACTTTATTTGACGATATTTTTATTATAACGACCTTGACTACACTCCTTACATGTAAGTAAAATAATATCAACATCGGAGAACTATGTTGGAATTATGGCTTCATATAGAGACCCTTTTTTACCAAGATATTTTAGTCATAATTGGAAATTACGAGATTCATAATGCTGCTAGCATACAAGAAAACTCTCACTATCATCAGACTACTAAACTATAAAGTTCCCCGGCTAAGTATATTTAATATATTGCATATTTTACAAGGATATTTAGTCTTCGGCAACACGCAGGTACATCTTGTTTCTTATTTTAAACTAATTAAGCAAACGCTTTCCTCTTTCCACTGTTTTTCTACTTTTTTCCTACTCGCAGTTGGTTTCCAGCAACCCAAATCAACGCAACTGGCGCGGCATTCTCATCGCTTTGCTGGTGATCATCATTGTGCTGGCCCTGATTGTAACTTCGGTGGTAAGTCTAAACCGCATGGTAAATGTTTTTTCCGTGTTTTTCTTTTGGTAAATGGTAAAGTCCTTGATTGAAAATCAATTATTTTGCAATCCAATGTGAATAAGTTAATTAAAAACCAGCTCAAGTAATTTATCCTCATGTGGCTCTTGTGTAAACGAACCATTTCTCAAATTAAACAAATACGAATGCAATTTCCCCTAATACACCACACACACACACACACACACACACACACTCACACACAGCTGTACAAACACTATAGCTGTGCTCACATTCAAAGTACCGTTACTGTGCAATATTCACAATAATCCATTGCAACTGTATTTTTATTTGTGGTCACAATCTACAAATGAAAAACAGGATAAAACGTTGTGGTCGGCTCTCATCGACTTGGCAATACTCTGTTCACAATGCAATAAAAGCAAAAAACTTTTAAAATTAATGATTATTGGATAGTGTACTCTAAAACTGTAACAAGTAGGTGACTTTCAAACTGTAACTTGGGACAACATAGACTTTAATCAATTGGTAGGGCAAATTTGTGGGTCTTTAGACAAGTTAATTAGTCCCAAATTATACTCTAGTTATTTTCCCAAAAAACATTATTCCTTAATGCATTTTAATATTTCTAGGCATTTATATGCTGCTTACTGTAATATACTCTATTGCACTTTGTGAACAGGGTAGAACAAACGAAAACCTCAAATGTTATGCGTGTAAATACGTTGCGCTCATTTTTGTCTTCTTCTTTGTTTATTTATTTTTTCCTTTTGTGCCTTGCTGCGTGATATTTGTGCCACCCCCCTGCGCCCCTTTCAAAATCTTTTTCCACATTTTTTCTCCGTTTTCTCCATTTATGTGTTGATGTTGATGTTGTTGTCGTTCTTGTTGTGGTGCTTTTGGTACAATTGTACTTTGTATATATAGAAAACAACATATAAAATTTCTGCATTTATCAAAAAAGGTGCTGCTCACTCCACCCGATGAGGGACCGCGCGTCAAGGGACAGCGCATCAAGCTGCAGGACATCGTCGACGGCCTCTACGTGCCGCAGCGTGCCAATGGCAGTTGGATCGACGGTAAGTTGACAGCTACCTGTAACGGTAACACACTTCCAACCTGCGTTTTCTCAAATTCAGTTTAGTTTAGCTCAGTTTTTCCTCAGTTAGTCTCAGCGATGAGCTGCGAGGCTGTTCTTAACTGGTAGTTAAATCTTTATCGATGGGAAAATATTTAACAGCTGATTGGCTGAAACTAGAAATCTCTACTCAACGCTGAGCTGCAGTTAACTGGTAGTTAAATCTTTATCGATAGGAAAATTGTGAATGAATGATTGCCTGTCTTATTTCATTGTGTAAAATAAAAACCTCTAGTTAGCGCTGAGCTGCAGTTAACTGGTAGTTAAATCTTTGTCGATAGCAAAATACTAAACAGCTGATTGCCTGTCCTTTTTCTTTTGAGTGCAACTATAAATCGAACAAAAAACAATGATAATAATTGTCGAACTTTATAAAATATTGCAGCACTCACACATTATTGCTTAACTTTTGCTTAAGTGGCAAAGTTTTCCAAGATTTTCGTTGAGGTCTCCACAGGATTAAGCTCCTCAAAAAGGTTTTTTATGGCAACTCCGCTTTTTAGCGTTTTTAAAAAACTCCTACATACACAAAAAGTTGAAGTGGGACACAAAAAAAAACCCAGATTTTTTCTAAAGCCTTGCCAACCTATTTCAATGCACACACTAAGCCTCAGTGTTGGTTAACTGGCAGTTAGTTAAGCTGACATTGAGAAAACCCAACCAAAAACTGGACATTGAGAAAATAAACCTTAATCTCTTTTAATTTCCGACTTTTATGTTTTCACATATCGATGCAGCCGAGGAGTTTTTGTATCAGGATCATTTGGGTCGTATCTGCCTGCTGAATGCAGCCAATCGCACGGAACGCGTCCTCATGTCCAATGTGACATTTGTAAGTACATTTCCTCCTGCTACGCCCCTCACCCCGCCCTCTTTTGCTGTATGGCCATGCAGTATATGCTTATTGCTTATCTCCGAGCTGAATAAATATTTGCAGCATGTTATTTACGATAGGATGCTGTGGGGCGTGGGTGTGGGCGTGGTTGCTATCTCAAGTGAACACACTTGACTTGGCAGCCAAACAGTTGGCAGGCACTGTTAACTGATACGCACACACACACACACACACACATGCACATACACGGGCAAAGAGAACGCAGCAAAGTAGGCAAAAACAAATGGGCCAAGTTATCGCTACCCCATAACGATAAAAGCCAAACGATTCTTATGTCAATGCTTGGGTAAACAGTAGGGAAAAAGCGGCAGGAAATAGTCAAGGGGTGGAGGTAGTTGGATGCTTCCGGCTGAAACGTTTTCTAATGAATAATGCGCGCTCTGAAATTGAAAAACAAACAAATGTATATGGATGCCTGCCAAGGGTATAGAGGGGCGGGCTAGCTCAGTGCCAACAATTTTGACAGCTGCCAAGAGGCAAGCATTTCGAATGCCTTAAAGCCAAATTCAGCAACAAGTGCCACAAAAATGCCATTCGGCAACTGCAACATGCAACAAGCCATCGCTTGTGTCAACAGTTGCCACTTGACAAATAATTAATGTGCCCCACCAAATGAGCTGCTACCAGGATGACTCAGTCAAGAGTATAGTTATCACATATACTAAGTATTTGAGGCAAACAAAATTGTCAGAGCCTACACTCAGCAAAAACTCGGTTCTCAATTCTGGTCTGATCCGTTTGAAATACATTTCGTTTTATTCCAAAAATTGGTGTTTAATTAAATCTATATTTGAAATTTAAATGAATAGGAAAATTAATCTAATTAAATGAGTAAAAATAATCTCTTTTTAAAAGAATTTCCATTCTTAAAACAAACGCCTAACATTGTCAAAGCAAGTAATAAATTTCAAAGCTTAATTACATTATATGAACATTATATTAAGAATTGTCCGACTTAAAAAATAGTTTATGAAAAAACAATTTAATTCCCAGCCCAAAGATTTTAACAAAATTTGAGCAAATAAAACTAGATTTTTTCTCTGAGTGTAGTGCAACTTGGTTGCAGTTTAAGGAAACCTAATTAGGCATTTCCCAAGAGGGTTTTCATGCAAGTCAGTCTCTGGATATCTACATAAATTCAACTCGTATACCCAAAAGCTTCATTAAAGGCACTTATGCGTTATCTAACGTACTTCTGCGAATAATTACCAAATGTAGGCAGTAATTCTAAATGGGAAATTTCAGCATTTGAATTGTATCCATAGGCACAACACGCGCTCCGCAAACAATTAAAATTTTAATTAAAATTACGCATACGCAGCGTTTGCCATTCTGTATAAGCGGCATTGTTATGGCAGCTGCTTAACAGCTACCATAACACTGGAGCGCATTTGAAATCGACATTTACTACATTTTCATGGCTAGCATTTCAATGAGATGCCACCTAATTCAAATTATTTCATACGCAGAAAACTCTGGCGCCGTTCACATTTAGCATATCGGCGGATAAACGTTTCCTGCTGCTGGCCCAAAACGTTGTCAAATTATTTCGACACTCGTATTTGGCACAGTACACGCTATTTGACATACACACAAGGTAAGCGAACAACAGTTGACGACTCGCCTCTCTTTGCGATTCTCATTAATGGCGTGTCTCATTCGCAGCGAGGCCATCAAGCTGCGCCACAATCGGCAACAGGACGAATGGCCCTATTTGCATTATGCGCGCTTTACAAGCGCTGGAAATGCTTTAATCTGGGTGCACAACTACGACATTTACTATCGCCAGGAGGTGCGTGCCTCGCATGCATATCGCATCACACACGATGCGGTGCCGGGCGTTGTCTATAACGGCATACCCGATTGGCTATACGAAGGTGAGTTTATCATGCAGCTTAATAGAAGTGCAATAAAAGGTGATTTAAATGAGTTAGTAAAGCTAAAAAATTGAATTACATTTAAAGAAACGATCTTAGACAACAATTTAAAAGTTTGTACAAAAATCAAAGGCGAAAAGGGTGTAGGTTATATTTATCGTTAATAAGAGCTCTATTTAAAATAAATATTTTTTTTTGTTTATAATATTGATCTATTCTGTCCAACTTTTATCCTTAGATTTCAATTTAATGTTTATGATTTCTATGTTTTCTATGGGCAAGCTAAGTTATTTAAAAGATAGTTTAGGGTAATTAGCAATAAATTTGAAGAGCATTGAATCTTCGATAAGGCATGGAACACTTTGACGGTCATAATTCAAATGGTGTCTCTTCTTTATAGAGGAAATTCTGCATACTAATAATGCAATTTGGTTATCGGACGACGGGCAACTGCTGCTCTATGCCAGCTTCAACGATACACACGTCCAGGAGCAGCATTTTGCGTGGTATGGCACCACCTCAACTGGCGCCGCAGGCGGTGCTGCGACAAGCGGCACAACTCACGGCAATGGAGGTGTCGGTGGTGGCGTTGGCACTGGCACTGGCGGTGGCTCAGCTGGTGGCATTAATCCGCATGCCAACTTGTATCCGGAAATTAGATCCTTACGGTAAGTTGTGCCTGACCCAGGCTATATTACTTTTCGATTAGGTGTTAATGATGTGCTCGTGACTGTCATTAGCCCCTAAATAGTGCTCGGGTATAGAATGCTTAAAATTCATGAAGTTGTCGACGAGTGCACACAGCTTTTTGGGAATCCTTTTCACGATGGCCCAAATGTGCCCAGGTGCCAGGTGTGCAGCAAAGTGTCAAGTCTCTCTCCATGTGTGTGAATGTGCGTGGGTGTAACGACAATCTTATACTCTGTTAACAGAGTGGAAAGGAGTGTATTGGTTCTTCCAAAGGTAAATTGCAGGCAAGTGAATTCCTGTTGATCTGGATTACAATCTTTGGGTCGAGAATTCAATTGACAAGGAGACTCTAGTCTAACTATTATATATTGAATTTATCGAACAGAGTAGTGCGCAGTCTTTTGGAGCCGACTGCAGCGCTCTTGTGCTTGTTGGGAATTCAAATACATTTGCAGCAAGTGAAGCCAGCCCCTGGCCACGATAGTCTTTTAATACATACGGCTGAGCTGCTGTCATTTTCGATTTGATAAATTGCCAAATGCACAAAAGGTTTGCACAACTGTTGCCCCGGGCTTACGGAGCTGACAAAACTGCCGTCAAACCTGTTTGCGTTAAGTGTAATGTCATCATTTGGGAATTAGTTATGTAAATGTTTGAGCATAAGTTCGTAGATGCCATCGCTGGTAATTGAATGTGCCAAGAATAGAAACGTTCAACTTTTGCCGTGTGTGCAAATCCATTTTAAATTGAACTGCTTAGAGTTGAAAACCGATTAGAATCGTTGCGAAAAGTTCAACTAACTTAATAATCCCCAAATAAATTATGCTCCGTTTTAAATTATAAATTAATTTGTTTGTAATGCAAGGATGTTATGCGTAGAAGCAAGGATTTCACGTAAGAAACTTGATTTTATTTGTGGGAAATCGTTTTCTGTGTCAGTCTTTCTTTACCACACAAAAAATTAATGAATATCTGTCGTTATATATATGTATAACTGATTGACTAACCTTTCCTTCTCTCTATTGCCTGTTTAAACCCGATTTATTATCCTTCCATTGCAGCTATCCTAAGCCGGGCACACAGAATCCGACAGTCACCTTGCGGGTAGCCGACCTGGCGGTTCCTGAGAAGATACACATCATAGACTTGAAACCGCCGAAAATTATAGAAAACGAGTGCGTATTAAAATGAAAAGAAAGAATGATTCGAACTCAACTGAACTCTTCTCCGTTCTCTGCAGGGATCATTACTTTAGCAGCGCCAGCTGGGTAAGTCCCAAGGAGATCGCTGTGGTCTGGCTAAATCGACCCCAGAACATATCCGTGGTCAGTGTCTGTAGGAGTCCCTCGTTTGTCTGCATTGAGGTATGTTGTTGCATTTACCTAATTAAGCGAGTTTGTGCTCATGTCCTGTGCATCCTTCGGCAGACGCATCGTGTCAGCGGCGATGGACGCGGCTGGGTGGACACTGTCTCGGTGCCATTGTTTGCGGCCAATGCCAGCCACTATGTGGCCATATCGCCGCTGCGAGACGGCTCGTTTGGTAAGTGAGCCATATGTCAATCCGGCTTTTGTTTCGAGCTCAATACGCAACCAATACCAAACCCTTATCCTCCCGCTTAACCGACAGGCTATTTCCGGCATATCGTGCACGTGGACATTGACAATAATCGCGTGCTGCCCCTCACACACGGACCCTACGAGGTGAATCGACTCCTGCACTGGGATCAGCTCGATAATTGGATGTAAGTAGCCAGCGGAAGCAGCAATTCCACAATTCCAACTCAAAACTGAATCTCAAATGGCGATAAATGTTGTCCAACAGTAAATTTAAGTGCCAAATAAAATGACTTAAATGTCCGGAACGTGAATGGTTACATAAAACCGACAGCTATTAAATTCAAGCACAAAACTAGAACATAAATTGCAACTCGAATTAAATGTTCTACAGAAAGCAGAAAACATAGCTGCAATTACAAAAAAAAAAGGACTGTCGGTGGGTTTCTCGTTTCGAGAACCTTTTCGCATTCAAACTTCAATTTCCGTTTAATTTTAAACACTTTTTGGTTCAAGTTTGCTTTCTTGGCAAAAAAGTGCTTACAATCAAATGCTAAACTTTAATGTTAAATGAAATTTCTTTAACCGAGCTCCCTCCTTAGCTATTTTCTGGGCACACCGGAGCGTCTACCCTCGCAGCAGCATTTGTATCGCGTCTCGGCGCTGCCCGCTCGACAGGGACAGGCTCTGCCAGCGCCCGACTGTCTGACGTGTCCAGCGCTTATGCACGGCAGCGATGGCCGTGACGAGGGTCACACCAAATCGCCGCCAAAGCTTGTGACCGCCTGGGACGATGACTGGGAGGACTCGGAGGAGTCGGAGGCGCTGCCGCCGCCACCGGCAATGCCCGTAGAGCAGCAGCGACAGGCGCGTGGACATGGAGCCCCGCCACCCAGCGATTGCCTGTACCACGAGGCACAGTTTCCGCTGTCGCTGCGAGCGCGCTATGTTCTTGTGGAATGCCTGGGTCCAGTGGTGCCCAATTCTATAATATATGGCCTGAAGTTGCCAACTGGTCCCAAGGCCAAAAAGCAAAGCCTACCGCAGGAGCAGTTGGCACCGGACGTTGCAGCTGCTGCTAAGGAAGCTGGCGAGCCCAAGTCCCAGTTTCTGGAGCTGCTCGTCACCGTGCAGAACAACACGCGGCTCAAGGAAAAGATGGCCAAGGTGGCGCTGCCGCAGGTAAAAACCTTTCCAGTTATGATCTCCGGCGGCTATCATGCCCAGGTGCGTCTCTATCTGCCGCCCGTGCTGCGTGAGGATGAGATAACACGTTATCCCACCATATTGCACGTATATTCCGGTCCGGGCTCTCAACTGGTCACAGATCGCTGGCACGTGGATTGGAACACCTATTTATCCGGCAGCAAGGATTACATAGTCATCGAGATCGATGGACGTGGCTCAGCCGGTCAGGGCTATCAGCTGCTGCACGAGGTATACAAGCGTCTGGGCAGCGTTGAGGTATCCGATCAGCTGGAGGTTAGCGAATATTTGCGCGACAATTTACACTTTATCGATGCACGACGCATGGGCGTCTGGGGCTGGAGCTATGGCGGCTATACGGCTGCCCTCGCCCTGGCCGGGCAGCAGTCAATCTTCCAATGCGGCATCAGTGTCTCGCCGGTGACCAATTGGAAGCTGTATGGTAAACACCCTCAATATATAATTATATTGTTGAACTAGATTTTGATTATATTGGCAACTTTTCTGCTCTCTATGCCCTTATAGACTCCACCTATGCGGAACGCTATCTGAGTTTTCCGAACGTAACCGACAACTACAAGGGCTACGAGGAGAGCGATCTGTCCAAGTACGTGGACAATTTGCGCGAGCGTCAATTCCTGCTGGTGCATGGCACGGCGGATGACAATGTGCATGTCCAGCAATCTATGGTGCTCGCACGTGCGCTGACCGGCAAGGGTGTGCTATATAAGCAGCAAATCTATCCTGATGAGGGGCATAGTTTGTCCGGCGTAAAGCGACATCTTTATCGCTCCATGACCGCCTTTTTTGACGACTGCTTTAAGAAGCTGGTGAGTGGCTGCTGGCATTTGAGCTCAATTTTGTTTGACTCCATTTTGTAAATATATTCTACCACTCTCCTACCATAACTCTCTATTTCTCCTGCTCTCCACAACCACCACCACCACCACCACAACAACCAAATGTCATAACCATCATAACCAACAATAACAACTACTACTAAAAACTCACCATCATTTCATTCCACACCTTTGATGTGATATTGTCAACGATCTTTCGCGTAGCTCGACCAACAACAGCAAAATCAAACAGATTCCATGGATTTTCTGGACTTTCATAGTTTTTATGGCGGTTAAACGGTTTATCCTCGGTTTTCGCCAGTCCCCCAAGTACTAGGTACAGTCGCCGTTGTTATCAATCGTCGTCGTTGTTGTTTTTGTTGTCATTCGTAGACTTCTCTCTGATTCGCTGTTTAAATGTCTTATTGGGCATTTTACGGGGATTGAAAAAAAAAAAAACATAAGTTTTTTTGTTCGTTTCATTAAGTTTCTGCTACCTGATTATGCTTAAACGGAATATCTATCTTTTTTGTTTAAACCTTAAAATCTGTTGTGGGCATGATCTTTTGCAAGGTTTTAGTTTTTAAGGCTTCCAATGTCAAACTTATTTTTATTATGTATATGAATAATGTTGGCAAGACATATAAAATTAAATCGAAACCTTAAAATGTCTCAAAATATAAACATATTAAAGAATATATTTTTATAATTTATATAATATATTTCGTCTAGTTTTCTGCAGCATACACTCACAGCAAAATCAAGTGAATTTAGTACGGCGTTTTTCGTTGAGTGTATGCACATATCTTCTTCTTTTCTTCGTTGGGCTAGTTCTTTTTTCGGTTCTCTTTGAGTTCTCTTTCCATCTCCTTTCGTGTTGTTTAGTATGCAAGTTTTGCCTAACTTTACGTTCGTATTATTATTTTCGTTTAATTGTCGTGAATTTTTAATGCCTCAAACAAATTGTTGGCTCTATGGCGTATATATGTGTGCGTGAGCGTGCCTGTGTGTGTTTGTTTCTATGTGTGTGTAGATATTTTGGGGCTTGCTCTTTATTGGAAGCATTTCAATGTGATTTCATTTCTGTTATTTTATTCCTTGGGTGTAACACAGCACACACACACACACACACACACACAAAACCGATTCACACACACCCACGCACACTTGCTATTTTACCTGAATGTTGCTTATGCTTTGATTGTGTCTTTAATTTACATAATATCTCTGTCCGTATCATATGAAGTCGAATTCAATTTGAAACTAACTCGTAAAATTCGATTTCTATGTGTACACACAACAGGTGCCGCCAGAGACAAAGGCCGGCCTGGGCAGCGGCGGCGATATGCAGCAGCAATAAAAAGCAGCATCAACAGCAAAAGCAGCAAAATAACCAAATTTTTTTGATTACAGCAGTGCGAAGGAATACGCGAAAGCGAAACGTGCGAGAAAAACGTTTGAAAACACACACATACACTTTACACTACGTTTATATGCGAGTATCGCGAAATCGCGAAAATATCGATTGCGAGTCATCGATTCCGTTGAAAATAATCCATAAATAAAAAACTCGCCTGGTCACACCTAATTGGACTGATCTACAACACTGAACTTTTTTTTTTGGCCAGTCAGTGCGATCCAGCATATAAGAGAGGAGGTCCGACAACATCAAATAAGAAAATTTATTCGTTTACAAAGTGTGTTTATTGTCTCGCGTATGATCGTAGTAAGATACAGACGCAGCCAAATGCTTACAACAAGAAGTGTAAATGGCGTTTTGTACAAAATAATAAGCATAAATAAATGAAAAGTGAATGTGCATAAGAAAGAAAACGAAAAAAAAACATACAAACGTAAAATCAACATGGTTGTGAGAACGTGACTAACACACAGGCAGTTACACACACGCATGCACTCACATGAACATATGTATGTATGTGTGCAAAAAAAAACCGTACACGCGCAACATACATACATAAATGTTAATGGCGGCCGCCAGACAACGCGTAAGTGCCGCATATTTCTTTTGATTTATTCGATTTTGTATGCACTTGCTGCATAAATTTGCAAAGGGGTTTGACCAAAAATGAAATACCAAAATATACAATATATTTGTTGTAGTGCAAAGGTCACCAGGTGGCACTGCCAAATGTCAACAGGAGGGGGTCACAGGGAGAGCGAGAAAGCGTTGTGAAGGAAATTACTATCATAAATCAATTTACAAACATTTGCAAAAGCAATTTAAATGACATTTTCTGATAACCGAGAGAGGCTAAAATATTTTTCAATAATGGCAAACATAAATCTCATATGGAGTTTATGAGCAGCAATTATTTATTACAGGTATTAGTAGTATATATTTTTTTTTTGGTTTTGCTAAAAATATCAAGGGTCAGTTTTAATCGAATATTTATACACTCTGTCGCGCAGCTTTGATGTTTGCTAATTTATTTATGTTTTGATCAAGTAGTACAATCAAAAACTTCTGCAAAGTCTGATGGAATTGCTCAAAATAAACAAATTGCTCATATTAATAGATTTAAAATAAGCAAAATTGATTTGCTTCAAACAATTTCCTCTCCCCGCAAATACTTCCCTGTTGACCCCGCGCACATTTAAACACTTTTTGCACTCGCATTAAAACCGTAGAATTGAGTAGATGTGAATTGAATGAAATGAAAATGCTGCAATAAATAAGACATAAATGAAATAAAATAACGCGCAATCGCGTCATAAGCAAATGCATAAAGATATAAGAAGAGAAGCGATGAAAGAAAAAATATAAATCTGAGCTTTCGCAAGCACAGCAAGAAATCAATTTAATTGAATACTAAATAAAAAATAAAATGGCCAAATTCAATTATAATTTAATTGAACTTAAGCATAAATACTGTTTGCATGTAAGTAGCACAATCATAATATTGAATATTTAATAGCTATATATTAATTCAGTTCATGTTGATTGCAACAACTTCGCACCGAAGGCAAAACCAAAAGTACATTTCTAAATGAGCGTAGTGAATGTAGCGTTAAATAAATTAGAAAACCAAGCCCAATAATGTCTAGAAATTAAGTGCAAAAAACCAAAGTAAACATTTTTAAAGTAGAAAAACAAAACAAAAACAAAAAACAAACAAAAACGAAAAGGTCAAAAATAGCTGCGATACACGTTTAAAATTCGAATGCGACTGGCAGAAAGTTGGCAGAAAAAAAAGGGCAACAAACTAAATGACATCGCGTCGCAATCCGGTTCCGCGTCCTGCGGGCTACCAGAACGCGCAGACAGCGTCATGTATGCATAAGGATTAAATTAATTAGGCTTTTTTTTTTGTTTTGTGGCGCAACAGCTCAGCCAACTAATTAGCAGTTGTACAACTGTGGTCGCTCGTTGTGATAGCGAAAATATGTGTCGAAACTAGGTGAAAATATGCGCAATGCAGAATACTTATATACCCTTTCAGAGGGCTCTATCAATTTGTCAGCAAGTGCGTAACGTACCCAATCAATTAATTTCTTAATTCATTTTTAACTGCACTTAAATAGGTTTTAAACATTTATTAACTGGCAGCAATTTTAAGAGTATACTTTACTTAGTAATTTAAAATATTCATATTATTATCTAGTATGCATAGAAATTTTAAAAAAGTTAGATAACTTTTTAGCTCATCTTTAATTTTGACTTTTTTCCAACTAATTTTGCGTTCGCGAAATTTGCAACAGAATAAAAGCCACAGTTGAGTGGCTCAAATATGTGTGTGTGTGTGTGTGAGCTTCTGTCTGCTAAAGCTTAACAAGGCCAGCATAAATTTATATCTGGCTGACACCTAATGTGCGGCTTAGGCGGTTTTTTTTATATTTTACGTTGGCCCAAAGTTTGCCTGTTTTGCCAGACGCAATTAACATGCGTCCAAAAGGACACACAGGATGCACACACACACACACACACGCGGAGGCACACCTGGACAGTGACGCCCACGCTTAGGGCCGTGTACACGGTCGCAAAAGGTCGTCACAGCTGTGGGCAGCATGAAAAGGGCAGCTGCCTTTGAAACATGGCTCGTCTCTCTGTGTTTGTTGACACAAAAAGGTGTTTGCTTAAAGTAGATGACACAAAAAAAAAGAGGGTGTAGGTTGGACAGTTGAAAAGCCTGCACACACACACACACACACACACACACACACACTAGTTGTCTGCACTGAACTGTGGGGCAAAGGCGAACTTTAGATGACATAAATGACAGCTCTGGCTGCTGTTGGCTTTTGTTTCTTTTTTGTATATTCCTTATTCTTCTTATCGTACAAACCCGACAACAATAATTTCAGAGTAACTATTATATTCGGTGGACATACAGTAAGAGCTTACTTTCCAACTAAGTTGAAAATTGCATAAAGATCGAAAAATGTAAAACTAGAACAGAATCATAAGCCTATATTAGTTTCATATACATACATTAAGCCAAGTTTCAGTTGAACTTGGATTTGTCAGATTCTTTTAAATCTAAATATATTGTAATTGTAACACAAGTTTTTCATATTTTTCCTTTGTATTGATTTAAAATTAAAACAGTTTTTTCTTAAAAAAAACTTATTATTCTTTAATGAAGTCGGTCAATATCCATTTTTGTCTTCTAACTATGCTCTTTAAAAAAAAAGAAACATTTTGAAATAAATATTTCATTCGATTGGGTTTAAAATTTGGTTACTTTTTGAGAACATGGTTCCGCACACTAATTAAATAGCATTAAAATTTTTTGGCTCTTCCAAAATCTGGGCTATAACTTCCATTTAAGGCAAACGTTTATAATTTTCTGCACTTTTAAGCAATTAATTTCTGCTCGATAAGCACTCACCTGTTGTCCATAGTGCTACCTGCTCTGGTGGCTAATCTAGCTGGGGGGAAGTTGAACTGCCTCGCGGTGTCATTTGTCTGAGCGCTCAAATGTATGCTATAGAAATTTAAATTGCTCTACAGTTTTTAAAAGCTTTCTATGTAGTGTACTAAGGACCAATTACCAAAAGAATTCTTAAAATACGAGTACTTAAAAGATATTTACATAGAACAGCGTAGTGAACAAATTACAATTACATAATTTGCAATACTTATATATATATATATACATACATATACACAAAGGTATATAGTACATATGGATAAATCAATAAATATATACACATATATATTGAATATTGACTTGCAATTTAGTAATTATACAAGCAAAAACTATACAAAATTTATATATGCATGTGCATATAATATATATACGATTCGTAGTCTAGTTTGTTTAGTGGATCAAGCGTTGGCATTATTCGAGTTACAAACCAATCCAAAGCAAAAATAACAAAAACAAAAAAAGAACCGAAAACCATTTTTATAATCGTAAGAAATATTTCAAGTGTACTGTTAATTAGATTGTTAATTCAATAGTACAGAAATCGAATATAAAAGCTATGTAAAAATAATAATAACAGTAATATATGCGCCCTATATAACTAACAAGAAACAAAATGAAAAAGTAACTATACTTTGATATATGATAAATATATTTTATAAACAACTTTACTCTTAAACAATAACATTTTAATACTCTGTCTTCAGCCTTAACAAAACAAAACAAAACAAAAACGAAAATGAAAAACAAGAACAAAAAATTGAAAACGTGCAAAAAATGAGCGTGAACTAAAATGAGAAACTCTATTTGTAGGGTCTCGATTGTTTCAAATTAAGCCTAAGCAAAAACCAACGAAAAACTATGCACTTGTTAGTTATGTTTAATGTAAATAAGCTTTAAAATGGTTACTTAACTTTTACTCATACTTGATTTATTTTGTTATTAGGACGTTTGACAAAAACCTACTTATGTGATCCAACAATTTCTTCTCTTCCATGAAGCTAAAAAAAAAGAAAAGAAAAAAGAAAAGAAAAACAATTAATAACGAAATTAATATAAATTACCAATTATGTAATACATTGACTTAATTAGCTGAGATGTTCAATAATTTCGCCAGGCATTTAGCAAACTCGAAAAGAAACCAAAAGAAATATATATATATATATACATACAATAAACCAAAGCCGAGAAAAATAAAATAATATTATATTTCAATGGGTTAATCAGCATGGTACTCTCTGAGTATGGATCTTCTTAAATTAGTCTTGAAATTTCTTAAATGAAGTGCAGAAATCTTTTTACCAGCCAAAAGCTCTTAATACTATTCAACCTTACACATGCTGGATTTCCATTACGCACACTTTAAACTTCTTTTAGGTTTTTTTCTTTAAATTTTCTTAGCTTTATTTTAAATTTCCTGTTATTATGAGAACAACTTAAATTAAATTTATTAGAAAATGTACAATACTACTGAGTCTACTATTAAGTCTAGTATAAAATGAACAAAGTTACAGTGACTATATATATCGATCTGGGAGCTCGATTGGATGAGACCTCCGCAATCTCCTCCGCGTTCGGACTCCTCCAATTCGACGCCTCTTTAGAAGGCGCCTAGCCATTCGATTTGGATGGTTTCCCAGTCGCGTTATGTAGTTTACAGTCTGTTTGTTTATGACGTCCCCGACTTTGGGCACTCCTAGGTCTTTTTCCAAATCGGAATTTCGCATATACCAGGGGGCACCAGACAGATAGCGGAGTGTTTTTGCATGAAACACCCTGATTTTCGTAAGGCGGGATTTTGCAGCAATACCATATCGCCTGGCAGGAGCTAGGAAGGTTTTGTATATGTTTACTTTGTTTTTTAAAGATAGCGCATTTCTACTGTTGAGCAGCCATCTAAATTTGCATAATCTGCTTTTCAGGGCTCCTGTGATACTTGAGATGTGTTTACTAAAGGTTAAACGCCTGTCTAAGTGCACCCCTAAGTATTTGTAGCTGTTGTGGTGCGTCAATAATTGATCGCCCAGGAAGACTCCCGGACATATATCCCTGCGGAGCGCATAGGTTGGCACATTTGTTTAATATTCCAGCGTTTAGCCCACATTTCAAATTTGTGGAGGTATTGCTGCAGGACGTCAGTAGCTTCGTAGACACATTTATTTCTTGATAAGATGGCTGTGTCATCTGCAAATGTGGTGATGGTTAGGTCCTGTGGATCCACGAGTTCAATTATAGAGTGTATGTCATGTGGCATGTCATGTGTCGAGACTGTGTAGAGCGTGTGCCCCAGCACACTCCCTTGAGGAACGTCAGCCCCGATGGACTTGGTAGTGGACTCAACCCCATCGAGCACTACCGAAAATGATCGGTTTGTTAAGTAGCTTCGAAGAATCAAATAATGTTGAGGTGGCAACAAGGGCTTGATTTTGCTTAGAAGTCCGTCATGCCAGACTCTTTCGAAGGCTTGTCCAGCTGAGTGCTTTCTGGGATGACTTCCCTTTTTCCTAGTTATTATAAGCTGGCTCGTTTGCAGCTATACTTGTGCAGCTAATATTTGGAGTGGTGCATACTCCTCCGCTTGAAGAGGATGTGGTAGTGTAGGTTGGCGCGTAGGTGGGGATTGACGACGTCAATGTGCATGTCGTTGCAGCAAAATTACTACTACTGCACTTAATTGTAGTGTTTGAGGCACTAGAGGTTTTTCCGGAAATCATTTCTCGAATTTCTGCAGGTGTAGCGCCAGCATCTCTCAACTTCTCTCGGAACACTCTCGGCTGAGAGGGAGCGGTAGTATCATCCATATTAGCAACTAGACTTTACTCCAAAAATAGCCAGTATTTTTGGGAAAGTCACTGTTCCCAAAGAGTGATTTATTGTGATCAAGTCACGAGATTATCGCTCAGCGCTGTCACTGTTAATGTCCGTTGCGCAGCACTGGCAAGCTTCCTATTGGTCACTAATCTGATCGTATTAGTTAGCGGAATAAGAGCTCGCTCGCGAAAGCTCTAAAGCTCTCACGTAATCGGATAAGAGAGTTATTAGAACTAAGCTTATGCAGTTCACTAACTCGCGCAAGAGCACCGGCACGTGTTGTCTTGCATTTATTGTTTGTTTAATAATTAACTCTAGCACTGCACTTGGGCTGCCATACGTCCATGATAATTAACTTCTTGCGTTGATTTTAGCTATTTCGAAAAATTTGATGGCATGGAGCTTAATGTTTCATCATCTATTCTAAACTATAATAAATGTAAATATAATTATTAAATTGCTTTCACACATATATTTCAATCGAAGATGTCACCTTTAATGCGTTACACATTTTATGACGAAATAACTTTTCATCAAAACGGGCAAAGTAATGCGTACATATGTATGTATGTACATACTACGTGTCTGTGCACATAGAAAAGCATGAGATGCCGATCCTCTTGCATAAACATACACACATACCGTTGCATCCATACAAACGTATGTATGTATTCGTGTAAGCGCACGGCGTCGTCTCAATGGCGGCTTTTTTGCCATTTTCTAGCGCGATCAATTTCGTCACTTTTCTACATACCAATGTGTAAACATATATACGAATGTGCATACATACACATTACCAGACATACATGCGCTAAAAATAGCAATGGCGCCGCCGTCGAGACGACGCCGTACGCTTGCAAAAATACACACACATGTATGGATGCAACGGTATGTGTGTATAAGTTTATGCAAGAGGATCGGCGTCGACTCACATGCATTTCTATGTGCACACACACATAGTAATAAGAAAGCAGGTGCTCCAACCCAAACCCAAACAAAGAATTATAAAAAACAAATTGAGAGAGCGAGCGCGTGCCAATTCTCTGTCAATATTTTGCTCTCTTCTGCTTTGCAACCCTCGAACACGCTGCGGTAAATCTTGAATTAACTTTTATTCTTCTTGATTTTTTAAAGCTTACATTAAGTACAAATATTATTTAAAATAACATGTTTGTACTTGATTCAAGAATATTAGTATTTATTCTAAGACCTTTCAGAGCTTATTTGAAATTAAGTACGAATTATACTTTTCTCTCTGTATATAAGTCAAATTCTCACCTCAGGGGGACAAATTAGAAATGAAATACTGCGGCCGGCGCACAAAAGTGTGGAATTCAATTTGCATTGCCAGTCTGTCTGCAAAATCGAAAAATGTAAACCGTGAAAGCCCCAACGACTGCAAAATCTGCATAAAACATGTTACGAATTGCAGTCGAAACCTGACCGCGCCACAACCCCTTTCTAGCCAACATTCTGTACATTTACTGGGCTGACCAACAAAGCGGCACGCAAATGGCCACAAAATGTTCGTCTGGCATGCAATGGCCCCTAGCCCTGGGCCGGGTACGTCCATAGAGGGAATAGAGGTGGAGGGGCGGGGGGGCATTACAAGCAAGCCAAACTTTTGACTTAATTGGCCAATTGTTTGGCTGGACACAAAAAATAAAAGTTGCATATTTCATCGCGCAACGGCGTCTTGAAGGCGTTCGCACTCGGCCAGGTGGTAAATTTGAATAACTATAATTTCAACTGCCCTACGTTTAGGAGGGGGCGTGTGTCCAGCTAATTGCCGCAGCAATGAAGCATACTTAAATACCTTTTTTTTTTTTGTTATACCCTGAACCCATTACAAATGGGTAAAATGGGTATAATGTATTTGTGCAAATGTATGTAACAGGCAGAAGGAAGCATCTCCGACCCCATAAAGTATACATATACTTGATCAGCATCAACAGCCGAGTCGATCTAGCCATGTCCGTTTGTCTGTCTGTCCGTCCGGCCGTCTGTCTGTATGTAAGAACGCAAGGATCTCAGAACCTATAAGATCTGAAGACTTGAAATTTTAGCTGTAGGTCCTCCTAGTGCCCGCGCAGATCGAGTTTGTTTCCGATATTCGATAACTTGACCCGTTTCCATGTAATCGATAAAAATCGATATCGAAATCCTGTTTTTTTGGCAATTTGACATTGACATGTTGCTTCTAGAATAGTATATGTATATCTAGTATCTTTAATTTTCTACCTATCGCCTGTTGGAAGAAGAGGGTTCAGGGTATCTCCTAGTCGGGAGCTCCCGACTAGAACCTCTTACTTGTTTTTTACTGAGCCATTGCAGAGTTGTCAAGTGCATACAACTGGCCAGAGACCAGAGTCTGCAATTAGGTACACAAATTGCAGGCCACTTAAGTGAAATCCGAGCAGGGTAAGGCACTTCATTGCCAAGCAATCAGTACCATTAAAATATATAAGCACTTATAAGAGAGAGTCTTGATTGGAGTTGCTTGAAGTGTGACAGTTGGCTGCTATTAAATATTATTTATTATCTCATTTCAGGTAAACGATTCAAGGTAAGTCACTCAAGTGTTCACAATTTCCCTTTTTAAGTATTTTAAGACGCGCAAACTTTTTTGCCAGTCACGCGCTTATAGCGTGCTTTACTCAAAGACAATATTAACGCCTGTCTGTCGATCGTAGAACCTATAAGGGCTACGGAAATTTTAAACGTAAGTCCTCCTAGAGCCCGCGCAGTATAAGTTTGTTGCCGATAATCGATAATCCATTTCCAAGCAATCGATATAAATCGATATCGCTATCCTGTTTTTAAAGCAAATCTAGGTTTTACGAGCAAGACTCACGACATTTTACATGTAGCTTCTAGAATAGTCTTAACAGAACATATTTTATAGCTACCGCCACACTCTATAGTATTAATTTAAATCAAAAAATAAATTCAAAATAGTTTCAATTGTAACTAGAGTTTTCTGTTAAAAAATTCGAAAGGACTCATTACAACGTGTCTTAAGTTCATGTAAAACTCCATCCGCATTGTAGCTAGAGCTTTCTACCAATAAATTCAAAATTGTTCAAGACTCATCCCAACTTGCCTTAAGTTCATGTTAAGCCCCATCCGCATTGTAACTACAGCTTTCTGTTAACAAATTCAAAATAGTTACACTACGTGTCTCATTGCAACGTGTCTTAAGTTTACGTTAAACGCTATCCGCATTATAACTAGAGCTTTCTGCTAATAAATTCAAAAAGTTATACTTCATGACTCATTGAAACGTTCTTGAAGTTCATGTTAAGCGCCATCCGCATTGTAACTATAGCTTTCTGTTAAACGCAAACTTAAAATGACTCATTGCAGCATGTTTTAAGTTCATCTTAAGCCCCATCCGCATTGTAACTATCCTTATCCTTTATCCTTGATAAATGAAATGCAAATTTACAATGCTTGCTTTAGTTTTGTGAAGCGTTCATATTTTTAATTTTGTACACATACAAGCTATATTTGGCGCTGAGCTCATGCCAATCAATCGCCGGCCAGTGCACCGTGCCCCGACAAGGCTGCCTCCAGTTAACATTTGGCAATTCTTTTTACGCCGGGCAGTTGACTCAACTCAATAGTGTAACGAGCTGCGACTTTAATGCCTTGTATGCGGACGGACAGAACATATATAAATAATTTACATTTCGCATGGTCACGCACAAATCATGTGAGGGAGGCACAGACAATGCCGACAATACGAAGCCTCCGCCACACTCCAGCCATGTTTGTGCATGGGTCTGGGAGGAAATTGTGTTGGGAATTGGGTTGGGTTTGGGCCTGGATTTGGGTCTGGTGCTGCATGATGCGTATAAAAGTGACAGTTTAACATGGAAACACACTCAAAATGTTAATTGATATGCAAGGCGAGGCGGCAGTGGGGCAGACTACAAAAGTTTTTCTGCCTTTTTTTTTTAGCAGGCGTTGGCAATGAAACTGTTGGTCATGACTGTGAAAATCCATTGCAGCTTTATCGATGTCCTTTCTCAGCTGTCATTGTGCTCAGTATGAACTACTTGCAAATCAAAGATCATAAAGTTGTCGCGATTAAACATGTTAAGCGCAAGAATCATGTATACAATTTATGTACATACTAGCAGATGTTACCCGGTCTTGTCCGGTTCAAGTGCTTTTCTTTCAATTTAAGTTATCACGAGCCTTTGAATTTGATTGAATAAAAAAGCAAAAAATGGCAGTCTGTTCCGACTATTCAAAATCGATCGATTAGGGTGTTTTGTAGAGCTTTGAATAAGAGTTTGAAGCTAATTGAAACAAAAATTTGCCTGTGTGCATTTTTAAATAGATATTCAAAAGCTACTCCGTAGTATTTCGTTTTGCTATCGCTATCGCTCTCTCTTTGAACAGAGACGTAGCAGAGCCAGAGCCGAAAAATAAAAAAGCAATTGCTGTGCTCTGCTTGTAGCTTTGTCGCGTCATTGGCTAAACATAGCAATAGCAATAGCAAACAAGTAAGAAGTTCTAGTCGGGTGCTCCCGACTAGATGATACCCTGAACCCTCTTCTTCCAACACCAAATACAGTTCGCGCTACGCGCTCCCTTGCTTTAGCAGTAATAAAGATATACAAAAAAAAGTTCCCTTGGCAGGATTCGCCTCTACCCAACAGCCACACCAATACTTAAGTCTTAATGAGAAAAAACGAATTAAAATAGCAGCACAGAAAACAATACAATCGCAATTGCAATGCAGTTGATAGAAATCAAATAATACACGCATGAATGTGTGTGTACGTGTATACTGAAATTCTTGGAATTTGCGCTAGCTGCTGCTAACACGTGCGCACATAACTTTTGTGTTTCTTAACCGATCTTAACGAAATTTTCGGTAGCACATCTTATTGTACTATAAAATATTCGTGTATTCTTACAATGACAATTGCACTTAAATTGTGGCTTATAATGGCGGGAAGCACAAATTGGTATATTTACTTGATTTATAGCTATGAGGAAGTAGCGGGGAGGTGGGGATAGCTAGAAAATTAAAGATACTTGATATATATATACTATTCTAGAAGCTACATGTCATGTTTGGTGACTCTAGCTCTTATTATTTACTAAAATTGCGAACGCTGGTATAAATCTCGCAGGCAATCAAAAAAATTGCCACAAATGTTCGTAAGCTTGCGTGTAGATTTTTCAAAACTCTATCTTTGTATTTATTGACATCACAAAGGGCAACTACGGTGCACAGTTAAGCTTCCTTGATTTTATAAAATAAAACAATGTGTCGATAGTTATGTTAGCTATGTGAGTCTATACGAGCACAAGTCTGTCAATCAATCACTCAGTCAGACGGTCAGTCAATATTAGAAAATATCAGTAGAGATTATTATTTTATTATATTTTATTTTTTTTAGTATTAATCAATCTTTGTGTGCGTGTTTAATTGTGGGTACTATTGTTTTGTTTTCTAAGTAATTTTATTTTATTCCCAAAATACGCTTTCAGTAATGTTTGAAAAGGCGGGTGTATGTTCTGTCAGTTTTTGAATAATTCCGCATTGCGCGCTCTTCTTTTTGGTATTTTTTATACGCTTGGTAATTTGCGGGGGATTTTACTTACTTTAAGCAAACGGTCACACTGAACTCCTATCAAACGGACTCAACAGCTGTTATCTTGTTGTTCTGCTGCTGCTCAGGTGTTTTTGCTTTATTTATCTCTGATCAATGAGAATGAACATCGATCAGCTAAATGACGACTGCCTGTGCATTATATTGGAATACTTGACATTGCCAGACCAAATCGCAATGGCCCGGAGCTCGTTGCGGTATGAGGAGCTGCTCGCCGAAATTGTGTGGCGCAAGCCGCGTTACCGTGAGGTATCCATATCGGATGATATGCTGGCGCCACTGAACAAGGAGGATTATATATACTTTTTCGAGCTGACCAGCACACACATGGAGAAGCTGTACATCTGGAATGTGCATGACAAGGCGTTCGATTCGTATCTGGGACGGCATTTGATGCGTCCCGACCTGGACTTCTATCTGTGCCTTAACCTGAACAATCTGCGCGAGCTATGCGTCACCGATAATTACATGAACAACAGCATGATACAGAACTTAGCCAAGAGTTGTCCACACTTGCAAAGCCTGAGCGTGTCCAGCGCCTACATAACGGGCATGTTTATGGTTGGCCTGCAAAATCTACAGACGCTTGTGGCCCGGGAATGCTCCATCGAGGCCGAACACCTGACCGAGCTGCTGGCACAGCTGCAGCTGACCACACTGGACCTCACGTCCAATCGATACAATTTGGAGCAAACCATACTGGAAGCGCCCGCCGCTGGCCTGTTACGTTTGCAGCGTTTGGGCATCTCTGATGCACAGGACTGTGGCTTTCGCATCGCTGAGCAGCTGCCACAGCTGAAGGAGCTGGTTGTCAGCTATCATGGTGTTATGGCGAAGGTTTTGCATGATATGCTAGACACAACGCGGCAACTAGTCGAGTCCTCGGATACGAAATTCCCAAAGCGCCTGCAATCGATTATGTGCAATGTGGTCGATGTGGAAGTGGCCCTAGAGCAGATAACTGGCCTGGAGACGCGCTGTCCACGCGAATCTCCCAAGTTCTGTGAGATTTTAAAGATAATTTACAAATGCAAATAGGCCATCAAATGTTGCTACTCGGTAGCTATTTTTAGATCAATGCATTTGGCATTCTAATATTGGCATGAAGTGCATATATATGTACAGTGGAAGCTCGCTTAGGCGGTTATCTAAGGCTAAAGTTTTCTGCCCTCTGATGTGATTACATAAGTAGTAAAAAGACAACAAAACATACACTCAAATTTTACCAAGTTTTTACCAAAGTTCTTTAAGATAAATAAAAGACGAATATATAAAACTACTATTATGATAAAAAAACACAAGTAAGAAGTTCTAGTCGGGAGCTCCCGACTAGGGGATACCCTGAACCCTCTTCTTCCAACAGGCGATAGGTATAAAATGAAAGATACTTGATATATTTATACTATTCTATAAGCTACTTGTCAAGTTTGGTGATATTAGCTCTTATTATTTACCAAAATTGCTCAAAAAACAGGATTTCGATATCGATATCAAACTCGATCTGCGCGGGGACTACGAGGACCTTCAGCTAAAATTTCAGTCTCTAGCTCTTGTGGGTTCCGAGATTCTTGCGTTCATACATACGGACAGACGGATGGACGGACAGACGGACGGACGGACAGACAAACGGACATGGCTAGATCGACTCGACTGTTGATGCTGATCAAGAATATATATACTTTATGGGGTCGGAGATGCTTCCTTCTGCCTGTTAAATACATTTGCACAAATATATAATACCCTGTTTACCCATTTTCAATGGGTTCAGGGTATAAAAACAGCGATTCGATTGATTCAAGATATCTTGCTGCCATTTCGTATCCAGATTTGTTTGTTGTCCGCTAATTACATCTCTTACCAAAGAAATTATAAACACCCAGTTCACATTGGAATGCGGCGCTGAGTGACTTATTGTTTTTCGAAAAGCCACACGAACGTATGCAGATGGCATTTTATTGATGCTAGTCGCCAGTTTCCACCTGGTTAAGCAGGTCGATGCTTTGGAGCACGATTGGTGTTTAATATTTTTGCTGAGTTCGTTATATGTGTGTTTTATATGAAAGATATATTATCCAAGAAGTACAGTTTTTTTATTTTAAATTCAAGTTTTAAAATAAAAGTGCATGTTTTGTTATTATCTGCATTAGCTTAGGCTTTCGTAAAAATTACTAAAAGTTTCAAGATGACAGCTTTATAACTAAGAGACTAGTTTGCATAGAAATAGACAGACGGACAGGTTGAAAGACGGACTCGGTTGTTGATGCTAATATATACTTTAAGGAATATATCTCCTTCTATGAGTTCCACATTCCATGACAAAATTATTATACCCTCTACAAGGGTAAAAAAAAAACAAAATTGCAAATGTTTTGCTTCGATATTCAATGAAATTTCGTTGAAAGCATCGGCATGGAATCTATATTTTTCTGTTTCTAAAATTGTTATAAATATTTGTATAACGAGAACAGCAAATTCTTTTGGCTTATAGAACATTATGGCTAAAATATCTTGCTGCTTTTGATCAAGGTGTTTGCATATCCGGCATCTGTATACTCTAAAATCCCTACCCAATTCTTTGCTGGTTTCGCAGTGTTGGCTTCTGCCATTACACAATCGTAATGCTCAATATTTTGTTCATTAAACTATTCTAATTCTTCTATCACATTCACATTGTCCGCACATTAAAAATTACTGTCAATCATAAAATATATAAGCGAAACTGAGAAAACATTCTCATTTTTTAAGCATTTGTCGCTCTTTAGATAAGCATTGAGAGACATAGAGTCTGGATTCCGATTATGTTCTCGCGGCATTCGCCTTTACTCATTTCATCATCAGTGTTGTCTTTGTTTTATTCTCAACGCGATAAATATATAGCAAAAGTTTGTTAGTCTGTGAAAAAGTGAACAGTCAATGCTTAATGTATAAAAATTAGTATGTCCATTTATTAATATCCTTTTATGGGTAATTAAAGCAACATGCAATGTTAACAAGAAAATGTAAGCAATTCGTTGAAGTGAAAGAAAATTTCAAAGCTGTATAATAAGTGGACTCAAATATGAGAACAGTACGCCAGAGAAAATGCCAGTTACAAGCATGGCGGCGGCAAACATGCCAGCGGTTATTTGATATTTAACATTAACCGTCTGTGGTGCATACATCATGCCCAAGGAACTTAGATAGCCGGAGCTATATGACATAATAATCGCAATGATCCAATATAACCAATCGTTGGTAATAACAACTGGTAGAGTTCTAACAATGTCTCTCGGTGCATAATTACAGAAAATCAGTAAGGGTATAAAAACGACACGTAAAACTACAGGCACAACCAGAAATTTAGGTCCGGGCCATTGTATCCAGGAAGTGGTCAAGCTTCCCAGCATCGCGAACACATTGAACGTTAGGAAACAGGTTAGTTGTGTGAAATACTTTTCGCTAATTATAAAATCATCGGAACGCTTGATATCCGAGTGGACGGCTGGAAAAACAGCTAATGTAACAAAGAAGGTGAAAAATATATTAAAAAGCTGTGGCGAAGCTTTCTTAAATATTTGCCAGTACGGAACATTTAACTGGGTGTTCGACTCCGATTTCTTTTCGCTGCTCAACATTTCATAGTGCTTGAAGAATTTGTTTAAAGGCAGCGCGAAATACGTGTCAAAGCAAAAGAGTAAAATTAAAATTGCAGTTAAAAAGTAATATATAGCCGATGTACGCATCGAGGTGAAAAACGTAGCACACAACATAGACATAATGGTGGCAAAACATCCGCTTATATTTGATCCCAAAACTACAGCACCCGTATATTTGGGAGGTAAGGCCGCAACGAGTCCATAAATCGTGCTCTGATAGATTCCGTTGCACTGAAAATAGAAAATTGTAAAGTTTAAACAAAAATGAGAGTTGTTTTAATTGTGCTGAAGATTAAATACCCTGCATAGTGGAGCTTAATAGTCGGATGTTGCTCATTTATTACGATAATAGCTAATAACTGCTAAGATTGATGAAGATGTGTTGTTGATTAATAGCCTGATTTCATTATGCTCTAAAATGTTACATTCGCATTGTTGACAGTGGAATTAAGCTATAACATACGATTTTTTCATAGAAAAACTCTAATAGATATATGTTGGGCAGCGGTATAACGTTGTTTTTCTCAGACAGATCTATTCCAGTCGATCTGGATCGATTTAAAATAGATTGCTGAGACACAGACCGACTAATAATTTGTATTCTTTATGGAAATGAATATGTCGCCTCCTATGCGGTAAATTATAATATCCCCCGCACGTGCATGATTAATTTCAGGATTCATCCGGACTCACCATGTTTATAAGCACAATGGAAGACATTGTTGTCCAGAAAAATATGCCAGGCCACTATTTCGAAATAGATAAATATAAATGAGGTTTCCATAATAAGTAAAAGAACATGAGCTTACCTCGGAGGAGTCCACCATGGCGAGCACTACAGTTATTATCAGTATAACTAGTTCGAATAGAATGCTAAATACAATGCGGGTGGTCAGATCACCTCCAAAATTCATGAATATGTTGATCCAATTGAAGAGTACGTTCGGAATTTGTGAAGCGAAGCCCATATTCTGCATAAAGTTCCCCCTGTAATTTACCTCACTTTTAACTGTGTAGTTTTCACCCAACTTGAAATCCTCAAAATATGATTTCGCTGTAATAAACATATTCCAGGGCATTAGGGTGCCCAGCCCATGCAGCACAAAGATGAAGAAAACTAGCTTATATTTATCCTCTGGCGGCTGTAGGGTTGATACAAATTTTGACATCATGGAGCCAGATCCTTTCCCATTGGGGTCCGCTTTCATTTGGGACTCCCATGATGGATTCAGTTTCACTGGCCGCTTTTCATCAATGAAAGGCGACTCTTCACCTTTTCGGTTTGCCATTGCGCTTTTTCGGGTGGTTGCTTTGAAAGGCGGGCTCGGCTTTAATTAACTGTTAATTGTTAGGTTAGCAACAGGTTCCACGGGTTCCACGAGCTTCAAGCTGTTACCAAAACCTGGTCAGGTAATGTTTTAACTGATTATAGGCAAGAAAGGGCACTTCTAAAATCTTAGATAAAGATTGAACTCGATTATTTATAGAGTCTATGGAAAGATTAGTTGACAAGCGCGTGGGTAACCCAACACAGATAACATTTGCCAGGGTTTCAACAGATTCAGAACTTCGTCGGCTCGTTCCGACAGAGGACCATATTCTAGTTAATAAGAGCAAACAAGTAAAAATAAAATGTCAATTTTTTTTGTTATCATTCCGTATATTATCCTTATACCTATATGAAACTTGTACTTTTTCTTATCGAATTTCTTAAATTTCGTTTGGTACAAGAACTTCCTTTAGAGGGAACCATTTTTTATGTAGTACCAAAAATCGACGCTAAGTCACCGCCGCTAATTTAACGCACGTTCATTTTCTTTATATCGGAACTAAACAGTGTCGCCCATCGATATTTATTGATATTTTTGTAATCCTATCGAATCGTTTTTGTATGGGATTAAGTTGCAATGGCATCCATACAGTTGGGCGATTATATTGTTATTCAGCGTCAAAAGTACACGAAATTGCAAAAATTTGGCAGTCTTGATGCGACAGCCACATTGGGTAAGGAGCATCTGGAGCTGAAGTCGCTGCTGGATCAGCCGTATGGCTCCACGTTCAAGATGTGCGTCAAGGAGTCGAAGGTGGGCAAACGTGGCGCCCAGCGGCAGCACAGACTCGAGCTGTGCACCGAAAATGAATTGCGCAGCATACGGGATGTACTTAACATTTCCAGCAGTGGAGCCGACAATCGGGACATCAGCGACAATGGCGAGGCGCAGGCCCTCAAGTCAGCGGTATGTAGGGCTCAGGTTTACCTCGTGTTCTTTCAAAAAAAGAAGAGAAGAAAACAAACAACAACAACAGCAACATTCACTTGCAGGACATTGAGCAGCTGCGAGAGGAGTGCAACGAGTCCAGCAAGATAATTGAAAAGCTGGTGGAGAACTCGAAAACATTTCACACACGCACCGAGTACTCACAGGACAAATATCTGCTGAAGAAGGAGAAAAAGTACTTTGAGTTTGTCCAAATTCGCCAGCCCAGCATACGTCTAATGGCCGACATATTCCATCGACAGGATGCTGATAAGATAATGGGCATACGTGTGGATACGCTCTCCCAAATTATCTCATACTCGGGTGTCTCTGGCTTTGGCAGCTATTTGTTGTACGAGAGCGGCACAAATGGCCTCTTGCCAGCGGCCATGCTGAACTCCATGGGTGCCGGCACAGAGGCAACTCTTGTACACATGCATCCCGGCAATGTGCCACAAAAGCAAGCCCTGCTGGCCCTCAAATTGCCACTGGAACAGCAGCAGCGCTGCATCTCAGTTAATCTGTACTCGGTGCTGCGTGAGTTTTATCAGGGCGACAAGCCAGAGCCGAAAACAGAAGCTCTCACAGAAGCAAAGACAGCGGCGTCAAACAAGGAGACAGCGGAGCTAGTGTCTCCCACAGATGACAGCGATACCAACACGGAGGAGCAGAGCGACAACATTGAGCCCAGCTCCAAGAAGGTCAAATTGGATGAATCGTCAAACTGTAAGCAATCTATATCTAAGGCTGTTTGTCCTGAATAACTTAATTGATTGATCGTAAGAGGAAAATCTTTTACAGTAGTGAAAGAACCGTATTCAAAAATGCCCCCGCAAATATCGAAATTTTTTTCGAAAATGGGTGTATAAAACAATTTACTTACTCTTGTAATTTTGCCATCGAACGTATAAAGGACACAAGGGAACATCTCCAACCTGAAAATCAGACAATATAAATACTAAGTTAATTAACATGATCTCACATTCATAATCACCAATTCAGCAATTCAGCATCGACCAGGTTTGCCAGAGGGAGTCTGGGGACTGACCATGTTGCTAGCACCAAAAAAATGCGTTCGGCAAGCGTTCTAAAGCGCTGGAAAACTAACAAAATTTATTTATTTGCCAGCCAAAGCTAGAGCAGTGACTAACAACACATATGTATATACATATTTTGATGTTGTAATGCATGCATAATTCACACATACAAACATTTGTGCTTGCACGCCATTGGCTGAACAAGAACTTCTCTCGAGCACACACTGTCCAAAAACAAAAGTGAAATCAATCTATGTGTGCTATTTTCCTAACATTGTTATTGCACAAGATGCGCTTTGTGAAAATATTTGTTTTATTCTTAAATTTTCCTGAAAAATTTATCTATCTAGGGTAATGAATCATTAAAGGAAAGCATGCATTTCATGGATAAAGCAAAAAGACTTTGCGTCGATCGTAAGTTTAACGAAAACGAAGCGACGCAAATCACCATCGACCAGCTTTGCTAAAGGCAGGCTGGCGACTAACTTCGTTGCTCGTGCCAGCGCGACTTCGGCATTCGTCGCATGCAAATGTATGATCGTTACTCATCTTAGTGTTTACATTGTCTTTACTAATACATTAGAGCTATACCGAGAACTACAAAGAATCAAAATATTAGCATGTTCGCAATTGCAATTCTGCTCTACGGTATACCCTGCACCTTCTAGCCACAAAAAGAAAGATTGATCTGTATACAAGCAACTTGTATTATGTGGCATACGGACGGACAGACAGACAGACAAGCGGACATGGCATAATCGACTCGGCTTTTAATGCTTATCAATAATATATATATTTGGATATTCTTTCTTCTGCCTGTTATAATAAATGCGGCGTATTTTGCAATTTTGGAAAATCACTTGCGAACTGTGCGAAAAAAATTATTGGCTGGTTGTCAATCAAACGAATGATATATTTCAATTATCTTTTGATTTTTCTTAAAGCAAATAAATCTGGGCCGTTGCGCTGGCAACTGGAAAATAAACGCGCCGTTGCACTGATGAATGCAAAATTCGATAGCCTGGTGATGGCTGCCAAGGAGCATCCTTCGAATATATTGCAGGCATTGCTGCCGCTGCTGAAACCCTCGCGACCCATTGTAATCTTCAGCACGTGCAAGGAGCTGCTGCAGGAAACCTTTATGGAGCTGAAGACAACCGGCAAGGTGACCAACCTGCACGTGACCTCCAACTGGATGCGCATGTATCAAATACTGCCAAATCGCTCCCATCCCGAGGTCAACATGAGCGGCAACAGTGGCTACCTCTTAACGGGCTACACACTGAAATAACTAAAAATCAACTAAGGACCAGCTGGCAAGGATGACACCAGCAAAAAAAAATAGTTATTTAGTTAGTTAAACGACAACTAGGTAATATGCAGAAACAATTAACGACAATACAGTATAAGCTCGCTTAAGCGTACAGCTTGACAGCTTAAAGTTAAAGAAATAGTTTCCCATTTTGTATTCGAAATGGTTTGAATGTATTTCATATCATTCAATGATCAGAATCTATTTCAGATCCAAAGAGCTTCAAATGGTCGAATACAATTTGGCAAGATAAAAACTTTACGACTCCAAAGCTGTTTCCAGATTCCTTGCTTTTAATTTGCGTATATTTTTCATGAATTATTTTTGGACTAAATGAACCTCCCTCTACCTGCCGGATAAGCTACCGTTAAATTGAAAGCTGATCTGTGCGTATCATAGAATCATCCACTATACCACTTTTATTTACATTCAATGTCATTAACTTATCCTCTGTATAAATGCGATTTTTTGAAACAGACGGACGGGCGGACAGACATTGTTAGTTGGACTCTGTTGTTAACGCTCAGTAGTAACGGGTCGGAGATGCTTCCATTATACCCTTTTACCCATTTTCAATGGGTACACGTTATAAATGGAGAGATCCAGACAAGTCAGCTGTGCTTCGAAGAGAGCGCTGCTCACTGTATGCCAATAAATAGATGTCTAATTTTGGATAATATCATGCAATGTTTTATGAATACTATTTAGGTTTCGATATGTGTTCTTTTCTGTAGATCAGTTCAATGTGTTTGTTGGCGTGTGAATTTGGTTGTGTACGAGTATTTATTATGTATGAGCATTTGTTGTGTGTGTATTCGTTGTGTGTACGTTGTGTGTAGATACAGCGCTCCATTTGTCCCGTGCTCCGATTCAAATAGCCGGCACATTCTTTAGCACATAATAATGTCCGCATTCGCAGCGCTTGGGGTTGCCCTTCTCCAGCCACATCCACTTGGGTGCACGATCGCCCAGGCACAAGCAGCCCACGAGGCGACCATCAAATGCCGATGGTATGACCGTCGGATCATTCTCTCTGCCGGCGCCTCGCTTCATGGGTCTCTTCATGGCCCACGGATCGTTGCAGCCCGCCTGGCGTAGCATTAGCTCGCGCTTGAAGATGCCCGTGGCCAGCTCCATGTCATCGGTCAGCTCTATGGCAGTCAAAGCAGCTGCATTATGCCAGACCAAGATCTGCGCCTGTTTCTCACTCACCTTTCTTCAAGACCGGAGTTGTGGATATGGCACGCGTGCCGCCACCCTCCTTGACCCCAAAGATGCCGAGCATACGCTTCAAACCGAGCTGACGCAGCACTGCACCGAGCTTCCCCTCGCCGCGTTGCGTCAATTGCGAGACGAGACGCTTGGAAGCGAAAGGAGATTTGAGTAGTCGCGAGATGAAAGACGACATCTTGACTTTTCAAATTTGTTTTTAATATATTTTTTGAAAAGAAATATATACGTCTAGCTCAATATAGCATCCGTTTCCTTTGCAAAGATGAAAAGGAATGAGCTCCCACATGTAGAAATGCTCAAAAGCTATATATATATACAAATTGTAGGCCTACTAGGAGGATTATTTTAAATCTTCAGCTACAATTCTCAACTAGTTCCAGAACTAGAACGCCGAACTTTTCATAGTAGCCTTTTGGGGCGCGAGTGATCTCTATTGTGGGGCTTTGAAAATTCCAAACGAAAGGGTGAATTATTAGTGAAAAGCAACTGAATACAGCTATATTCCTTTTTCAGCTGATCTGCTTTTAAAATCTGCCTGATAATGCATGTGAGAAGTGGTTCAATCGACTTCCCTTAAACTTAATTGTAAAACTATAATTTAGAAATAAATAAGTGCGTTCTTCAGCGATTTTGATCCACGCTCTAGCCCGGAAAATAGGCGAAAAACGATCAGGAAACTTATTTTCAAAGCGCCATGTAAAACGTCATTTGAGATGCGACTGCGAAAATCCGCCTTTCCAAGTGAAATCGGGATGCCAAAGATTTTAGGTACATCGCTTGTCCTGGTCAGAGCCGGGGTACGCCTATTAGTCCTACATATCTTAGTGCAATTGAAATGGGTATTAACTTTTTTAAAGTAATTTATTTAAACCTTTTTTACACGCTTTTCCATTGCTGCAACTAACTCGACGAGCTCCAAATTAAAAATTATGTTAATAAAAACTGTACCGGGACGCGGCGCTTATTGCATTTGGTTTTGCATTTCTCTTCAATTCAATTTCTTTTGGATTGATGTTTGTTTATTTGGAAAGCTATTTTGTTGACTTTTAGCTTAATAGTTGGTTGTTTGTTTGTGTGTGTGTGTTTTGTCGTTTTTGTTATTAATTGGTTTATTTAATTAATTAATAATAACTTTAAACTGCTGCCTTCTCGACCAGCTTGAACCAGTGGCCGCACTCACAACGTTTCTGGTTGCCCTTCTGCAGCCACATCCACTGCACGTAGGTCTGATCCTCTTCGCCTGCGGGTTTGAAAATGCGTTGGGAAATTAGTTTTTCAATTGTTCTATTGCCATTTTCAGCCAGTCTACTCACAGATGCAGCCCACAATGCGGGCATCGAAGGCCGATGGAATCAAGTTGGGGTTCTCCTTGGTGCCAGCACCGCGCTTAAACACCTTCATGTCGAAGGGATTATCGTTGCCGGCCGCCTTCAGCAACAGCTCGCGCTTCTCAATGCCCGTGGCGTGCTCCAAGGGATCGTTCATCACTGCAGAAAGGAAAATGTTTATTAACTGATAAGCTCTGATAAGCGCGCAAATTATACCCTTGCAGATGGTATCACGTCAAGTGGGGGACACCATTCCGAGCTCATAAATTATATATACTCTCGAGCAGTACCAACGGCCGATTCGCTATAGTCAGGCTCAACTGTATCGCCCCTAACATATGTACAAAATCTTATAAACATCGGACTACTATATCATAGGCAGAATCGCTGGCCCGCGGCTAGGTGTTTCCTCTTGTTATGATAACAATCTATGTCAAAACCCCTTCACTGCACTGCGCCCCTGCTCGCGTTTACAGTTGCTGAATCAGCTGTGTGCGCATATTGGTTATATAAAAGCACACACAGCAAGCCTCTACTCCTTGCACACATTCACACTCACTGTCCAATTGCTGTTGTATTAGTTAGTGATTGGAAACTCCGCGAAGTGCGAATTACGCTGGCAAGCGTCACCTTTTGCTAAAACTCATAAAAACACAATTTTCACTGGGCGCAGCTATTACATAACCTCCCCCGCACACTTTTCACCATCTAAAATCTGGCTAAAACTTTGTTGCACTCAGAGCAGGCTCTATATTGCCTGCTTTATTTAGTATCCGCATTATGTAATACGGATTATGGAGGCGCCTTGGAAGCAACGGCTCGTCTGCCACACGCGCGGACAGGGCGGACGTGACGGCGAAGTTGCGCCGTTATGGGGCGCAATTCCTACTTACTTTTGCAGGTGCGAACGGAGTGGTATGTCACATTTTGGCGTGCGGCGGCACGCAGCGCCATGCGTCCACAGATTGATGCCATTATTGTTCGGTAAGCACAAAATTTGTTGGTCTTGGGAGCGTTGAACAGCCGAATTCTTTCGTAATTTTTCACAGCGAGACTCAGGGCAGGTGTTGGTTCATGAGTTGTGTACTTTAGCTCGGAACTGGTTCGATAATGCTGCACTATCGAACTATTTTGCCATAAAGTTCAACGAGCTGCGCAACTTTGAGCTAAGTGAAGTGGCTGCACGGCGTTGCCAGATATTTGGTAAAGGACAAATGCCGCCAAAATAGCTGTAATGTACCATAAATTAAATTGAGATGTAAATTTATTTAATTGGTGTTTGCAAAGCCTCATAATATGGATTTAAGTTTAAAAAAGTGTCAGAGTAATAAGTATTTGTTTGACAGAGCTATAATATAGCTTATAGTACTGCTTAAAAGAGTGCATGAGCTGCTGTTGCCCCGACAACCAAAAAGCGTACACAAAAATATTTATCAAAACAGAAAAATCAAATTATAAAAAGCGGAAACATGGCCAATAAGCCGACAATTTGCTTTGATATATCTAAAAATGAACGTTTTCAAATTACGGACAACTATAAGATGCTGCATCGCAAGCTGAAGGCGCATTGGAATGTGGAGCAGTAAGTGGAATTATCAGATATATTTAGTCGTAAAGTCCATATCTATTATTGCGATTCGCAGAAGCGATGTCGAGCTAAACCGGGAATGTTTAACGCGCTCAAAGATCTTTGTGCTGGCGGGACCACAAGATCGCTTCACCGAGGAGGAGTTCGATGTGCTCAAGGAGTACGTGGAACAGTCGGGCGGCAGCTTGTTGGTGCTGCTCGGCGAGGGCGGTGAACAGGAGTTCAATACCAATGTCAACTTCTTTCTGGAGCAATACGGCATCTACATCAACAACGACAACGTTGTGCGTCCGCATTACTACAAGAACTTCCATCCCAAAGAGTGCATTGTGGGCGGCGGCGTTGTCTGCGAGTCCATGTGGCGGCATCTGCTCAAGCTGGACATTGAGAAGGTGGACTACGATTTCAGCGATGAGAAGTACAAGATACACTTTCAGTATCCATACGGAGCTACCCTAAATGTCTCCGAGCCGGCTAATGTGCTGCTAACAACCGGACCCGTTGTCTACCCCTTCAATCGTCCACTGGCTGGTTACTTTAGCAATGCCAAGGGCGGCAAGATATTGGCCCTGGGCTCTGGCTATATATGGCATGATAAGTATCTGCAGGACAAGACCAACGATGCCATGCTGGAGTATATGCTGCAGCTGCTGGGCACTGCCGATATAAGCTATACGCATTTGGACTTTAATGATGTGGAGGTGCGTGACCTTTATACACCCTGCACCCATTGAAAGGGGTATCTTGATTTAGTTCAGATTTATGTAACAGGCAGCAGCACTTTTACGCTCGATCAGCATCAAGAGTTGAGAAGATTTAGCCGTGCCTCTGTCTGTCCTTCTGTCCGTCGAGCTATTTTACATCAGGCCTCACCCATTCACCCTCCGTTAAGGGAAAGAAGCAGAAATCTCCGACCTAATATAGTATATTCATGGCCAGCGTTAACAGGCGAGTTAATAAAGCCAGCTCGTCTGTTTCTATGCGGTAAGTAGCCTTTCCTTCTCTTTTTGTTTAGGCATATTTCTGAGGTTAAAGGAGATAAATACGCAACCTTATTAATTTATTTGCATACCTCCGCGTTTCTACTATTTCAATACCGTCTAATAAACTGAAAATGTCATGGAACGCGTAGTATAAATACAGATGTTTATTAAGAATAAATGTTGAATAGGATGAATAACAGACGTGTTTACAGAGTATCTCCTAGTCGGGCACAACCGACTAGAGCAACCTTAATATTTTACTACTTATTCCATTCTATTTCCAACAGCTTAACGACAACAAGCACTTCACGGATTTGGCTTTCCTGGCCGATATGCCCAAGGCCTGTCTGATCGACTCCATTGGCACGGAGATGCCCGCGGATTTTAAGCAAATGTTCGACATGTCCCTCTGCTCGCTGAGCAATCGTTTGCTGAAGGATGTGATCGATACGTACGAGCAGTTGCATGTGAATTACGAACCGTTGCGCATTATTAAGCCGCAATTTGAGATACCGCTGCCGGCGCTGCAATTGGCCACATTTCCGCCAATTTTCAGTGAGCCGCCCGCGCCGCCGCTGGAGCTGTTCGATCTGGATGAGACCTTCAGTCCGGCACGCACACAGCTAGCGCAAATAACCGGGCAGTGCCTGCAGGCGCTGCAGTCGAAGGAGTCGTCTCGGCGTGCGCCCAATCAGCGCGAGCTCGAGAACTATGTGAAGGAGTGTGCGCGCATCACGGCCATCATCAGGGAGCAGCAAGAGATGCCCGCCCGCGAAATACTCAACATTGTGGCGCGACAGATAACCAGCTATGCGCCCTATGCGGAGGACTAGACTCTAGCAGGTGATCCAATTACCACTAACAGCCAGCACTGCGCATTCCTTTCAAGCTTTTGCTTTTCTTTTCTTTTGCATATACTCTTGCGGCGGGTTAGTTATAAATGTGCCACGTAATGGACAACAGATATTTATAAGCAAATCCAGTATATATATACATATATATATATTCCTGTTCTAGTGTTCAAATCCAAGTCGTTATAGTAATGTTCGTCTGTCCGTTGCCTTCTTTGATTTGATTTAATTTGATATTTTTACAGTCAGTATTTGTCGTGGTCGGACTATAGCTGGGATAACTATAAGATATAGCTCCGATAGGAACAATCCGTCGAATCATCCGATTTTTATACATATCTACCAAAACTGGCAAATTGAAGCTTTATTATTAATTGGGACTTTATACTACATTTTGTAATGCTGTAAGATATATCTGCCATAGGAACGATCAGTCAAATTAACTGCATTTTAGAGATCTTATGAAACTTGGATATTTGTAGCTTTATCGTGTTTTTGACTTAATATTCAGGTCTTATCAACACTGGAACTCTGTAGGATATATCTGGTATAGGAGGATTGCTCCGAGGATTGGTCGAGCAGTCATATTTTTGTTTTATAAGATATTCCGATGAAACACACGCGCGTACTAGTATTCGATTTCTCTTAAAATATGTAGACAATTTTATAAGTATCAGAATAATATAAAAGTAAGTTTCTATAAGAACAACACTTTGTTAATCAAAAAATTCTAACAAAACTCAGCTTTTACTAGCATTTTTACGCTCATAATTTATAGACAATATTAAAACAACATCTGGGTACTAACTCATATATAGCTCACATAGGAAGAAACGATAAAGTTTAGTTTTAAAATATTTTGTTAGCTGGCTCGAGGTTTTCTTAAAAAAACTTCTTTTGTTTTTTGAGATATGCCAAACATCGATATGCCGACATCCCGACCAGATGGATATTCCGACTAAAATATGCACTATCTCCCTTAAGAATCAAACTACTATATCATATAGCTGCTATAGGAACAATCGATTAAAAATTAGTTCTCATGTGAACTACTTTTTTGTTTCTCAAGATATTTCACAGTAATTCAGCTTTCTATGCTGCTTATATATAAGCAATATCTTTTAGTAACGGGGTACTATATTATATGTTATTATATATTTGCAAGAGTATTCAATCTTCGGCAAACCGAATATAAATGTTCTTTCATATTTTATTTTTTTGTTCGCAAAATCAGCAAATTTAGCATTTTGTTTGAGGGTTTTTTGAGCAAATTGTAAACCAAGTCCGTTTTATGTAAACATGTTGGCGACTCGTATTCAAACATGGCCGGCGTTCTCCCGACTCCCGGCGCCCGACGCCCTAGCTCCGGCACCCTTGCTCCGACTCCCTTGCCAGCCGCCTCCCGCCGCCGAGTCTTGAGTTTGTTAAAACTTTGCTTCAATTACGCAGAAGGTGCAGAACATTTTGGTCCGTAACACAAAACCTGTGGGAAGTAAAGCTATATACTTACCAGATATATAACCAAAAATTGTTTACTGCAAATGCGCTCTTCACACAATTAATTATTTTTATTAATATTTTCCACAAATGAGCGAGTCCACGACACTTTGGGAGAGGGAGGGGAGTGGGGGGATTGATATTCCCTAGGGGCGGCAGCCTAGTTGCTCTCAGTTTTTAGGTGTCGACAATTTGTTTTCCTTTTAGGGGAGCGCATGCCGGCTGCTAATTGTGTTGTGGGGTCGCCCAGGCGGAGGGGGTGTGTGTGTGTGTGTGTGAAACCGCTAGTTAATGCTTGTCACAACAAATGCCTGTCATCAATCGCAGCTCCTCGATGCTCTGGGGAGCTGCGACACTCAAATAAAAAGCAACTGTTTGCCCGAGAATATCCTGTAAAAAAAAGAAAATCATTCCAACAACTGACGCTTGTAAATTTGATTCTAATTTTTATCACGAGAGTCGCATAAAAGGAACTCCCAGTCCAAATTCTCTGGAGCTTACGAGCAGCTGCAGCTGCAGCTGAAAGCATTTGCTGAACTTCACGTCCTTGTTCGAATTTCGTTTAAGACTAAGTTTTGTATGTTTAAAAATTAATGCAATTTTTTATATGCTTGCTGGGACTTTTTATACCCTTGTAGAGGGTATTATCTCCGAATCCATGAAGTATATATATGTATATTCTAGAAGAGCTTCAACAGCTGAGTTGATATAGCCATGTCCGTCTGTCCGTCTGATCTGCAATTAGAATCCTCTTGGCGAAAGCTGATCTATATCGGTCTGCTTTATCGTATAACTCTTAAAGGAACAATACAGTCGGGGAAATCAAGATTTTGTATAAAAATCTATTTCTTAATTTAAGATATTATGACTAGCAAATAAAGTTATCTTAGCGAATGTGTTCTCTATGTTCTTAAAATGGAAATGGATTGTTTTCCTTAGAGATATAGCATATGGTAGATGATTCTCTATATATCATTCGCATCGCTTGGGTGACTTGTCCGTTCTGTTTTATTCCGGTCCATTTTTCTACGTTTCTTTAGCTGCGTCCATGACCCACGAACCATTGCCAACTGCTGACCGCTCGGGTGGTCAATCGATCAATATTGAAAATTCCCACAAGCGTTTGCCGGACACCATGCTCTGTTCCATGTGGTGGCCATTTTGTTGACCACCAAATGTTGTTGTTCCTCTAGACGGGTAGCACTATGGGGGCACGAGGTGTGCGTGTGTGTGGGGGCAATAAGCTGCAAGTAAAAAAGTAAAAAGAGGTTATATTGAAATACGATCTGAGGCAAGTAGGAAGTTACCTTGAGTGCATTTCTATATATTGACAGTGACAATGCTGTCCAAGAGAACGTTGTCGTCGTTGTTGTTCTTGTTGTTGTTGTTGTCTTTGGTTGTTCATTCATGGTTTCAGTCGGGCAAACAGGTTCACAGGCTCAACAGAAGCCGCACAAGTTTTTCCTCAGCCTTCTCCATATGCTGTCGCTTCTTTCACTTTAACGAAAGCAAAAAAAAAAAAGTAAAATAAAAATAATTCCAAATGCAACTCGCAGACCATTTCCCAAAGTCTGAACAAACTCACAACAGCTGTGTTTGTTGTTGTTGCTGCTGTTGCCTTTGCACTTCCGCCCCGGCTCAGCTCTGGGCCCCTACCCCCGCCCCTGCCCCTGTCTGGCCGTGCAAATATCATCAAAAGTCAAGAGGTTTGTTTGACTTTTAGTGGCATCCTTTTAGCAGCTGTGATTGCTCACTGTCTCAGCCTGGCCAGCTAATACACTTACTTGAAATGAAAAAAAATGTGTCGCACATTTGTCACCTGTGCTGAAAATTCCGGGAAAACCCTCATGAAAAGCGTGCCTTGGCGGTGGTCGCTGCCCCGCCCCGCCCAGCACATTGATGCGGGTCGCTGGCGAACATCGTTTTAATTAAATTACACCACCGAAACGTGCGACATCACAATAATTTTCATTGTCAAAAAATGGGCATCATAAAAAACAACACGTCTGCATTGTATACCCCACAGATACAACAACAGCAACAACAACAACTACCATGGCAAGCAACAACAAGCTGTGGAAGCAAAAGAGCTAGAGGAAGACAGACACACACACGCTAACACTTGGAAAGAATGTAACAATCAATTAACAGGTAAGCGGTCTAGAGCTGCAGCAGCATCCAGCTTAAATATTTCATTTAACCCTTATGCGTTCTTTGGGGTATCAATTTGAGATATGCACAAAATATGTCAACAATCAAATCAATTCTTTATTCTATTCCATCAACTACTAGTCCTATAAAATCCGTTTAAATAAACCAATATTCATAGCAAATGAAGAATCTTTAGTTTCTACAGTACCTGAGTTCTATGTATTTCGTAAAGTGTTAGACCTTTTTTCACAAAGATTAGAACAGTTTGTTTAAGACGGAACAATGAAAAAATTATATTATGTTGGATTCTCCAGGAGTCGAAACACTATTAGCATTAGCAAACCATTAGATTCAAATTCAGTTTATCAAAATTTAGTTTATCTAATCTAAACATTTTTTTAATACTCAATCTTAGTTATAACTTACATAACAAGAGGTTACTTTCCTGATGAATTTAGTTTCTCAAATCCTACGACTTGGTCTAAGAGCTTGTAATATAAATTATGGATATATCCATTAGCTTTTAGGAATCGTCGTTTCTTAAAATTGCTTATGAGATTCTTAAGCAATACTCAAAAACGAAGGCTCTTCTCTGAAAAGAAAAACCTAAAAATATATCAGCTTTTACAAATTTATAAGTAAACCTCACAATTGATAACTTTCACTGAGCTGAATCCAAAAAAAATTAATTTCGTTGCCTAGTGTTGATTGACTGACGCAGTCAATCAATCAATCAATCGGTCGATCAAATTATTGTTTATTTAGTAAATAGATGAGGCTTAAAAGTTGTAAATTTATTTTAAATCTAGAAATGTTCGAATATATATATTTCAGCACTTCAATTATATATTAGACTTCTGTCTACACCCCCTTGCCCACACAAGGGTTAACCCTCAAGGCGTCGATCCAAGTCTCGCTTGGCACGCTTCGTTGTCAACTTTGGGCTGTTGTTGTTGTTTTAGTTTTGGTTGTCTCTGGGAACATTGGAACCCCATTATTGAAATAGAAAGCTTGTCTTTTATGCTATTGTCATTGCTATTAATTTGTCATAGGGCCGCGTTGTACAACAGGCTCTAATGATGCATGTAAATGCAAAACAAATCACATGCCCCGGCCAGTATAAACCCCGCAGCCAAGTTCCAAGCAGGCAGCTAAACTGCAACATTTGGAGAAAAAAAATTTAAAGCGCGTGTACAATTTAAAATGAAATAAAATCAGACTGTGGCAGCTTTCGAAATTTTATGAGCATGTTGCGCTTATTAGCCGCACTGCGAGAAATGGCGACAGGCCACAACAGCAACAACAACAGCAACAGCAACAACAACAGCAACAACAACAAATGAACAACAACAAGCACGACATGCATTTCCACGGCTAATTTTTCACGCACGCTCCAAGCCCGTCTGCCCCTCCTTCGATGGCAACAGCGACAGCGAGCGACAGCTCCTGGCCAGGCTTCAGCTTGGTGTATGCCCTTCAAAATGCTTGAAAAGGGGTATAATGACATTTTGACATTGTTTGACAAACAATGCTTTAAGTTATAGAGTAACTGCTAGTTTGCTAGCTTTGTTCATATATTTTATCCAGCGCAACAATTGATTATGCTGATCAGTAAGCATAGTCAACAGCAAGTTGTTCACGTTAATTTATAATTTGGCTATAAAGCCAAAATTATTTGTGGCAAATTACAGAAAAAATTCATTTAATACATATATACAATACGCCTCTTAAAAGATCTAGATATATTTATATCTCTTACAAAATCTCAAAACCTTTTTTTTTGGTTTGGAAAAGAATAATTTGAAATTTATACTATACTTGAAAAAAAACTCGTAAAAATTACGTTTTGGTTTGGAAAAGCATAATTTTAAATACATCGTGTTTCAAATGCAATTCTTATATATACTCTTTTCTTAAAGGATTTATTAATGCTATTTTCTTGACAGCTACTGGAAAAATGAAAAAAATATATATATATATATTAATCCAATTTATCTAGATGATTAGTATTAGAAATTAATTGAATATTTTGAAAATTCAGTAATTCAGATTTGTTGCCTCTTCAACATTTTGATAAAATTTTATTCACATTGAAAATAGATATTCCTGGCGATTCTCCGTTGACTCCCTTTTGCATTATCCGATATCTGAAATTGTTTACCCGCATATTTTTTAGCCAATTTACTCTTTTGAATCGTTTTTGCATAATTATATGTATATGATTTGATTACCTATATATATTTTTTATCAATTTTACTTTATTAAAATCCTTTTGCAGATTCCTATCCGATATCTGAAATTTTGTACCCATATAATCTATAATTTCAGTATTTCGCATATAAAGTCTATTTGCTTGCCAGTTACCATTAAGTAAAAAAAATTATCTAGCCTTATCTCATCTCATTTTAGCGTATTTCTGAATTTGGTAATTCGTATTTGTGGCTTGAACCTCTTAAAAGAAAAGTATTTGCCGATCAGTTTATCTAATCAGATTTCCGAAATATTATTGCATTAGAGTATTTGGGAATTCGTTAATGCGCATTTAGTTAATCGGCGCGTTGTTGTTGCTTTTGTTTTTGGCACAACGACACGCACGAGAAATTCCAAGAGATAAGCATCGTGTACGACAAGGTGTATTATGGACCCCGGTCCGATACGCAGTCGAGTGCCATACTGTTGACTCTGTTAAATTGCCAATATTTATGGTTTTGCCCGTTGAGGCTGACTTGTTAAATGGGTGTTCCAGCCAGGCAGCAGCCAGCCAGGAGGCAGCCAGGAGGCAGCTCCAAAATGGGTAGCTGCGAAGCGTTTAAATACAAAACGTGTTGGCCCGATAAGCACGCAACCAAGTCGTGTCGTTTCGTGTCGTGTCGTGTCGTGCAGTGCCTCACGTCGTGCCATCAATTTTGACATGTGCTTGTCAAAGCTTTTACAGCACGCCGCCATTTTGTTGGTCACCTTTGTTGCGAGCACTCTCTCTCGCTCTCTCGCACGCTGCGCTGCGCTGCTGCCGTCTCTTTCGCGCTGTGCAGCAAAGCATTAAAGCAGAAATGCGCAATGTCGTCAACGCGCGTTGCCTGAAGCTATAAAAATGTCAAAACATGCTACAAATAAAGCAGAATTATAAAGAAATCTAGCGAGAAAAAAAGCGAATACGATTTATTAAAATGATATACTTATAAGAAAAAATCTGTGACGCTTTGCGAACAAACCAGTCGAGCAGACGACAACAAAATCACACTGCCAACGAGTTGGGCATTCTGACTTAGACAGGCGCTTTGCAGCTGAGACTGCATTATCATGCTTAAAGATAGTGCATTTACGAGAAGTTAAAACTTGTTTCAATTTGCTTTTTGTGGTTTTTAATTAAAGCTTTTTTCTTTATTATATTTAATTTATATTCAAGCTACACTTGACACCTAACTTGGAATAAATTTGTTGTCACCTTAAATTGAATTTTTCTTTAATTAATCGCAAATTAACTTAAAATTGCCTCACTCTTATTGCTCTCTTCTCTCTTATTCTTTCTTACTTTCTTTCTATTTCGCTCTCTCTCTCTCTCTGCTTTATTCCTCATAAAAAATAGTTTGAAACAAGAGAAACCCCTGGTCCAATGACTGCATAAATTTATGCTAGATCAGAGAATTTATTTTCTTACCAAACTTAAATGGATTTCTTTTAATATTTTTTCTATGTAATTCCGAATTATTTGTTGTCCACTTTACATTTATAAGGATAGCCTATTTACTGAACGTATAAAAGTGAAAGTGAAAGAAACACCAAACCGATTATTTATGCTATAGAACGCGTCAGCTTCTGAGACTTAGATTAAAGTTTACAGCTTTTGAGAACTTTCAGAATATTTTAAAATGGGTTTCAAGAGAATCACGTCAACAAATTTCGTTTGAGAGTCCTCGATTCTTCTTTTTTAGCTCACAAAAATATTTTGGTGCATTTGTTACATATATTTATACTATTTTCTTATTTGTTGTATTATTATGTTTTTTTATCTCCTTGATTATGTTTCTTTTAATAACCATGCTTTTTTATATTTGGTATAAAGTAGGAGAGTGAATGATTAACTATTTGTTGTTTAATATTTTGACAATTTTTGTTGCTAAATTTCATTTAGTTAGAGTATCTGCCTGTGTCAAACATTAACTTGACTGTATTTTCTTTACAATAAGAAGAAAAAATTGCTAGTTTTATTTAATATTTTTTTTGCATTAGTTTGCTGAGCATCTTTTGTGTGGCTGTTGTCGCTGTTGTTGTGACCAGGTTGATACGTTGCTGATCTTGCGGTTTTTATGGTTTTTTTTTTTGCCGCTCCAAAGAAAAGGCATTGCAAATCTGAAGCGTTGCACAGAGTTTTTCAGCGTTTTCAACATTTTCGAAACAAGATTTGAAATTTTAGATGTGTGAGATGATTTGCCAGGCCCTTTGAGGCCCTTATCTGGCAGCAGGCCCTTATCCCCGCTCAAGATGTCATAAGTCACACCTGATCATTTGTCAGTTTTACACAGGTTAAGAAACGCCCACATAGTGGTGCGAGGGCGGTTCGGGCCGGGGCGGTGTCTAGTTGGGCCGTAAATCAAAGCGCTGCATGTTAAATTTGACGCTCATAAAAATGCAAATCGTATGCATAAAATATAATTTTTATAACTTAATTAACCGAGCGCCGCGTATAGAGTCTGGGGCGCATGCTGCGCTTTGGGGCTTGTGGCTCATTTAACTGGCGCCAAGTTTCAAATTGATTTTGGCCAGCTGGGCGACATTTTTACATGACAAAGACTTGGCCGTTGCCGCTGCCGTGGCCGGGGCGGGGCGGCCAATTGGCCAGTCGATTTGGCCCCCGATAAGCGAACGTGCGCCCGTCTGCTTATCAAATGACCAGCCGCTCAGACAGTCAGTCAGTCAGCCGAAGGCTTGTGGCCGCGGCTGACACTGACTGCATCACAAGTCGCAGCTCGGCGACACTTCTCGGAAGGCCCATCAGAGATAGAAGCAGCGCGTACGCCTGACATGGCATGTAATAAAATAATCTGCCTCTAATTTGGGTGTCGTTTACACGTGCCAGGTCCCAGCCTCATTAACCCGATGTAATCGCTAAATCTAAAATAAGACTTGGTATGCAATGGCCTGAAGACTTTAAATTCAAATTGGAACTCGAATTGGAATTCGAATTGGTAGTAAGTGGCGTTTTTTCGACAGGAATTTGAAAGTTCACAGCTCTAAGACATTTTTTATGGGCAAAAGCTGAGGAATTTTGACTGATGAGCCAGTACTTTCTCTCCTACACACGATTATAGTTTATCCTCTCCCATTTTCTTTTTATGTCTCGCCCTTTATAACGTTGACCCCTATTTCTGTCACTCGGAGTAAATTGTAAAACACGTCTTCAATCAATTTTTATAACTAACTCTAAAAAATAATTTAGAGTGAATTCGGACAGAAAAGTTGTATGCTGCCGCCTTACACAAATCTTTCGAGTTTTCTTTGAGGAATTCTCCGAGATCATGTTTAAGGCTTCACTTAAATCAGGCTACTGTAAAAAATTATACTAGCTTTGTGCATCGCTCATCAATCAGTCAAGCAGACAGTCAAGCAGTCAGTCAATCACTTAGTCAGGTTTTATTTATATATAACTTAAAGTTGAGGTTTACTTCTTAAACTCAAGTCTCGCTTCTTCAAATTTCCAGCTAAGCCAGTTTACATCCCATCTTTTATCATCATTTTTCTGTTCCATTCTTAAATAGTTTATCATCTCAACATTTTTCTATTCCATTCTTAAATTTTTCTTTTTGGGATTTTGTGCCAACTAATTTTGGGCACATGCCATCAATTAAAAGGTTCTCCCGCTATTCAGTAAATGCTTTGACCCCTCAATTTGTCATTGTTGCGCCTGACGGCTCAGACATTTATTTATATTCATGTGTGTAATTTGCTATTTTCTTGGGTTTTTCGTTTTTTTTTTTGTCGAGCGACACTTGACCCTATCAAATAATAACGACTTGTGTACATGACTGGACAGGCACTGAATTGGTGACTGTCTCAAAATCTGGCGCCGTTCACATTGCCAGCGGCTAAACAAAAAAGAAAAAAAATACAAAAAAAAGAAACATCAGCCAAATATGTATACAAAAGTCAATAAACTTGAATGTGATAAGCGGGCAGCGGGCGTTATGGCTAGGTGGGGAGGGCGGGGCATAAATGAGGGGTTCTCCTGTGCGGGGCGAAAGAGTTGGTGTGTAATTTGTAAGCGAAGAGCTGCGCATGTTGGAAGGATAATTGTGCTTCATTTAAAATGTAGTTCTAATAAAATGTAGTTATTTTTGGTCTAAAATAGCCTTTAATGGCAGTGTTGTAGAGTTATGTTGGACAGAGTTGTGTTAGACAGTGTTGTAAAACAGTGATAGCTGCAACAGATTCTTTCTGTCAATTACATAGAGATAAAAATTCATTAAATTGGGTAGTATATTTTGTGTTAATTTTAAAAAGGATGCACGAAGACTTTTTTGTAAAAGAATTGGCTTGATAACATATTTGTATGATTATTATTATTTTTAATTTTTACATAAGAATACTATACTCTGAGCATACTTTTTTTCACTATGTCAAATAGAAGCCATAGGAACAATCGGTCGAAGAGGAGGTTCTTTAATGGAAAACGTTTGTTTTTAATGAGATATCTTGATCAAACTCGACATGTATATATATATTTTTACTGTGCACCTCATATCCAAAATCTTAACAATCAGGGGCCACTAATTTTCGGGTCGACAATTAAGTTCTTGTATGAAAAGCTTTGTTCATCAAGATATCTTGACTAAACCCGCATTTATAAGTTAAACAGTGCTGCTTATATATGTACCAAGTCTTCTCTACTATATTATAAAGCACTACAGGAAGAATCGTTCGAAAAATGTGTTTTGTACGGCAAAGTATTTTGTTTTCCAAGATATTTTTCTCAAACTCAGCATTTACGAGCTTCACTATTCTCACATATCTACAAACCCGTAAGGCAAATGTCTACAAAGGTATTAAATCTTCGGCATGCAGAAGATATCCTAACTTTCTCGTTATTTTTGCATTATTATTAAGCATTAAATACTTACTTATACTCGTTTTGGCGATCGACCAGTATTAAATAATAGTCTCCAAGCCTTTGTTAAAATCCAACCAGGCTGTTTTGTTTTTTGACCTTTTCAATGTTATTTGTTTTATTATGCGCAAGAATCGATCAGCACCTTTTAATGTATAAACAGAGAAAGACTATGAGGGAAGGGTATAGATAAAATGTTGTGTAGCTTATATACCATATGTATTTATAATGCCAACAGACTTAACAGACCTTATTTACCCACACACAATAATGTATAATCTATCGAGGTTCTGTATCTTTTAAAATTCCTATGTTTGTTCAAGTTAGCTTATATAGTATGTTTTGACAGTGCTGTAAAACAATTTCTGCTACTACTCTCGCTTGATTCACGGCTTTAAATGCGTTCTTACAAAAAAAGTTGATTCAATCGTCTCTTGTCGATTGACATTTCTATGTATAAAATGACTGTGCTGAAAAAATTTACTCTGTACTAGGACTGTTCCGTTTACGTAGCTCGAAAACAATGTAATCAATGTTGTAAAACAATGTCAGCTACTTTTATTGCTCTCGCTGGATTCTCGACATTAAAGTCATTCTTACAAAAAAGTTGATAAAAGTACATGTTGTCATCGATCACACAAGCGGCTTTTCTATGTTTAAAATGACTGTGTTGCAAAATGTACTTAGATAGTGCCTTTTTAATCTAAGACCATTTCGCGTGCGTAGTTCGAAAAGAATGTAAACTATGTTGTAAAACAATGTCAGCTACTTTTAATACTCTTTATTTGATTGAATCATCCCTTAAGTCTATGGGTCAAGTCTTTATCGTTATCGTTCCTATAAGCGACTTTTCTACATATAAAATGACAGTGTTGCAAAATATACTGAGATACTTTCTATTTAATCTAAGGCAGTTTTCCATGTATGTAGTTTGAGTGGCATCCGCTTTTCCAGTGCATTTCATCAAACATATTTGATCCTGGACCTACCCTCAATATTTGTTTCTATTTTTATTTTAGCTGACAATCCACGGTTTCTTATAGAGGGTTGCTTGATTAACTGGCCCTCTTTCTTCCACATAAACTTGATAGGTTACTCTCCAGGCAGGGTCCCTCTTCATTCAATTTGGTTTTATCACATTTTAACTAGCTGAACCTTTACCCTCAGCTCAAACAAGCCTGACTCATTTTAGTGTTTACTTTACTTTACTGTGTGTGACCCATCGCCAGCTGGGTTTCCTTTTCTCTGACTTACTGTCAACTGGCGCTACAGAGAGCCGTTGGCATAAATTATGAACGCACGGCGCCCGCTCGACCCGACCAATGTAAACGGAGTGGAATCCCTTAGCCTGGTCCCTGGCTCCAACTCCAACTCCGACTCCAACTCCAGCGATTTTTAACGCGCACAGCGGGTGCTCATTGTCCGCGGCAGTTAAACAAGACGCTTTTCAGCTCGTAAAACATGGCTCTGGGTTTTAGCTGGAGGTATTGCCTGGTTTTTTTTTATTATTTATTTATATTTTCTTTTTTTGATAATAAAGTTATTGATTTGTGTTTAAGTGGCGTGGGTGAAACGCGCGTCGCAGTGCTGTGGGTCCCTTAGCGCCCGTTTTTGAGAAAGGTGGCCGAGACCCGAAAAGCAAGAACCACAAATTAATGTGCCACATTTGTGGGCAATCTCTCGCGCATTTATCAGTTTATTTGTTTTATTAAATGCTAAGCTGTTAAGGCCTTAAGCTGACGCCCGTCAATTGCGACATGAGCAACTCACGTCCCTGACTGACCGAACCACCCACCCACCCAACCCAACCCAGCCCCTTTCCCCTGTCCCCTGTCGCCCTGTCGCTGGTCGGCCATCATCCACTGCAGATTTGGGGCGTGGGCGGGCGGCGCGTTTAAGTAGCTTAAACAGACGCGGTGGTCCGAGGCATAACTTTGTCTAATGACTCGGAAATCCGTCACTAATAATAAAAGCCAAGGCTATAAAAGGCAGCGAGCATTTGAGACGTCAGCGTTGAGCGCTGTTGTCGCTGCCTGCCCAAGCTCTTGGGGCGTCGACTCTCGACTCTCGATGCTCGATGCTCTCGACTCAACCAGCCCGCCCCGCCCCGCCGCGGCCCCCCTCAATCCGTCAGATTGCCAGTTGCAGCAAGCATTTGCTGCAGCAAGGGGCACGGCCTGGCCCGCGGGCCTGACATTGAGCACGTGTGCCTCATAATCCTATTACCGCGAGAGAACTTGTCGATTGTCGGTTTTTGATTTTATGAATGAACCGCTTTGCCAGCGCATACAGTTAATGCAAAAAGTGTACGACTTGTGCGCTTAAATTAATCAAGTTTGCATTTGAAATACCCTTGAAAAAGTCACCCAGGCAGGTCTTAAACTGGAATGTGAAAAGCACTCTGGGTATTTAAAAGATTGAAAAAAAAAGATGTTCTATTATTGCTTTATTTAATGTGAAGGAATAGGAAGGATATCAGTTGTTAAGCTAGTTTTATTCTTTAGTATTACTCCTTTAAATTGATACTGAAACTAAAACTAAAGCGTTTTAGTATATTAATATATTATTTTCGGTAACTCAGAAAAATTTTATTCCGTTTTTTTTTTCTAAACTATGTACAGATCATCCTTCATCTAAAACTGTTACAAGAAATATAAAATCGCTTAAATTAAATACATTACGTTTCTTAACGAATTTATCTTTTGAATTTATCTACATTTTGACAAACTTTTAACTTATTTTGAGCAAAAAAACTTCAGTTCTTTCTTATTGTATTTTATTAAAGAGTAGGTACCTAACTCTACTTGATTTCAACTGTAAACTAGTTCGACTCAAGAACTAGGTCCTGAATTTATCTACATTTTGTGAACCTTTGAACTTATTTAGAGCTTAAAACCCTTGAGGATTTTCTGATTTGATTTTATTTAACTGTGATCTAGTTCCAATTAGGAACTAGGTCCTTAATTTATCTACATTAAGTGAACCTTTGAACTTATTTGGAGCTAATAACCCTTGAGGATTTTCTGATTGGATTTAATTTAACTGTGAACTAATTCCACTCAAGAACTAGGTAATGAATTTATGAACATTCTGACAACTTTAAATCTTATTTTGAGCAAAAATTCTTAAGTTTTTTCTAATTGCATTTTATTAAAGTCAATATTAAACCCTCAACTTAAAGAACTAGTTCTTTATTGCAATTGCTAATATAAACCAATACAAATGACCAACTAACTTAGCAATCAAAACCTAAAGAAGCAAAGTGTACCCTATTTATTTTAAGTTGTAGTCAAGAACTTGTGCTTAATTGTTTTTGGAAGAAATTGCAGAAACAAAATGTCAAATTTAAAGTGCTTTTAAAGCGAACTTTAAATTCAATTCAATTGTCGCCTAGAGGTAGTTGGGCACGCCCCCAAAATACCCGAGGCGTGCATTGAGCGCAACTCAATTGTTGTTTTTTGTTTTGTTTTTTTTTTTCACTTTCCTTTTGGGGTGCCCACGCATGCGCCTGTGTGTGCTGCGAGGGTTGCAGGAGTTGTGCCGTTTTCTCCTTTTTATTTTTTTCAAAATGGCTGCTCAAATATTTGATTATCGTCTGGGCGAGTTGGCGCTGTTGTTAAGCCTAACTGTTACTGTCGCAATTCATTGAATTTGTAGGGCTAATTAAACACGTTAACAACTGTCGCGATGCGTTGAAGCGTGCAGGGATAACTTCTTTGCCATTTGGGATTGTCGCCGGTCGCCAGACGCCAGCGCAAAAAAAAAATCAAAATAAAAAGAAGAAAAAACAACAAATTGCACAGTCTGTTGCCCTGGTTCCGTTTCGGCTCCAATGCTGTTTCACCGATTTTCCATGGCTAAAGACCAGCGGCTTGGTAGCTGTCCATATATTGAAACTCCTATGCCTAAGCTGCATGGGTACCACCAAAATGCCGCATCGTTTGCCTAATGCGAGTGGACAGTTTGCCCGGCGCCCAATCAAGTGTTTTCAAATTGGGTTAAGCGAGTGCCACAAGAGGTCCCAAAAATAAAGAAACCAAGAAGAAGAAGAGCAGCAGCAGCAGCAGCACAGAACTGCAAGAACCGTTCGTAGAAACGAAAGTCGCTTCCAGGAAGCAGCATTGAGTGCTGCCCACTTGCTGCACAATTGCAAATGCCGTTAATGCGCGGCGAGCAGCTGTCCTGGCGCCGCCCTAAAAACCAAAAACAAAATGCGCTCAACACACAATAACTCACTCAAGCGCTCAGCGCACGAGTGTGACAGAGCGAGAGAGCGTGCGCAGCAAAGGGCAAGCGAGCGAGACAGGCAGCGCTTTGAGTGAATTGAAGCTTCGCATTGTTACTGCTGCTGCTGCTATTGTTGTTGTTGTTGTTGTTGTTATTGTTGTTGCTGCTTCTGCTGCTGCTGCTGCTATCGCTGGGTTGTCTGCCTCTCGCTGTTCGTCTCGTCGACGCTTTCGACTGGGCAAATGGGCAAATTCAGTTGACACTCAGCTTTATGTGACAATTCGTCGGGCGAGCGGACGACAGCTGAAATAATAAAACGGTAAAAGCTTTCGCCGACGGCTCCATGAAATAAAAAATGTTAAATGACAAATTAAAAAAGCAACAAAAATAATCATAAATAAATGCACACACTCACACACACCCACACTCACAATTTGGCACGAATTAATTTGCGTAACGGAACTGCTCAATTAGCACCGCAATATAAACAAATTTTAAGCCAATGCAAATTAAAGCGACGCGCGTGCAATAAAATTTAAAAAAAAAAAATAAGATAAAATAGCAACATAAATATCAAACACAGTTCAAAACGTTTGTCAACACTTGTTTGTCGTGTTTTATATGCAGCTAATAACAATTATAAAAAATTGATAAATTGCCCAATTAAAGAATCGTCATGTCCGCGCAGACGCAGCGCGTTTGATAAGCGACACGCAACAGCAGCAACAGCAACAACAACAACAACGCTTGGAATATGTTGTATAATGTGCCGTGCTATCAAAACTTTTCAACACTGGATTACTACAAGGTGAGCCCAAACTTCAATTCAATTCAATTTCCATTAGGATTTGCTTATCGCGCCGCTTCCTCTTCATCAGCTTTAACTTTGCCTTTTCACTTCTCCTTTTTCACTCTCAATCGAATGGGCACAGATTATGTTTATCTGAGTTCCTCATCTGCTTATGTCACTTATTATAACGATACAAGCTATAACGATACAGAGAACTTCGTGGAACTTCCTGGAACTTCACCTAGACAATGTATATTTGAATATATTTCTTTTCTGCATATAACATTAGTTATATTATTCCCGCTACAGTTGTCCAGGATCTAAAAATACAATTTCTTATAACCCAGTAAGGGATATGAGTAATGGATGTATAAATCCGCGATCCTATAAAGTATTATCAGTCCATCTCCATTTGTCTGTCAGTTTTTTCCCTATAAAAAATGTATATTTTATTGCTATTTTGTAAGCGTCAGAGTGGACCGGATCGGATAACTACATCATATAGCTGGCATATATGAAATATCTGAAAAAATGACTTCTTGTATTAAAATCTTGTTCTTCAAGATATATTAACCAAACTCGGTATTTATGAGGTTTGCTAAGCTCTTAACGTTTCAACTAAAACTTATCAGCGTCAAAGCTATTAATTCTTATATAATAATATACATATGTATATCGGTTTTCTTAGATAAATGGCATGGATCATTTATATATCTGCAGTAGTATTTCGCATTTTACACCATGACCCATGTTTTCATATGATTCAAATCCATAATATATCTTGTATCACATGTAGACTATATGTAGCCATGATTTTTCTTTATCTTTCACATCTTTTTATTTCAAATTGTATTGAAATTTTTTTGACCACACACATATTGCATAATGCACACGAGCTCAACTCACACCAGATTACTTTTTCAACTCTTTAGCTCTTAAGAATTCAACTTTTCAACTTTTGCAGCGTTTAAGCCCTCAACAAAATCTGACTCTGGGCAAAAGGGATTTTAAAAAAAAAATGTTTCCACATCAACTGTGCGTAATTACAAGCCTTTAATCCAAATCCTAGACTGAGATCTAGATGCGAGCGATTTGTCTGCCAGTGAGCTGTAAGAAATCAAAAAAGATGAACAAAATAAATGCAAAACCTTTGGCTACTGCGCATTTCCCGAAAGACCCAAAAGAAATGAGCCTTTAAATGCTCTGCCCAGACAAAAGGGCAAAGACAGTAGTCAAAAGGGAATTTTCAGCTTAAAAGGGGCACTCAAAACGAAAAAAAAAATGAAGAATAAGAAGAAGGGCAAAGAACTGCCTTTGTGCATACTCTATCCTGTCGATCGAGTGAATCATTTGACCAGAAATAAAACCACAAAAGGCATTGGCAAATGAATACGAATACGAATATGAATGTGAATAAGAGCGTGAATACAAATACCAGAAGGCAGTAGGTCAGGCCAGAGTTACAGATAGATCAGTGTAGAAATCTTTGCGAGTTGTTGATTCCTTTTTCTTTTTTGATTGACAGTTATTATGTGTGAGCAGAGTGCACCGTTTCCCCTCCTCTCTCTCTTTCTCTAGCTCTGTCTGCCTCTCTGTCACTCTGTTGCCCGGACAGCCAGTCTCATTACTTTTAGGTTTGCCCCACTCCCACCCTCTCGCCCTGGCGTAACTTGAGCGAAGTTTTGGAGCAAAGCAATTTGCGCTGTTGCTGTTTTTGTTGTTGTTGTTGCCAGGCGAAATGGCCAAATGGCAAATATACACTGAACAAAATTTTGGTTTACATATAAATCAAATTTGTCATAAAATTACAATTGATATTCTATTGAAAATCTTGAAATTTTTGGCTGTAAATAGAAAAAATTATCTTTAAAAAATGCGTTGCTTCTGTCTTTAGATAATCATATTCATTTTATATCACAAGTTTTTTTGCCTGTAGTTTTGGTAGCTAAGTAAACGGCGCCTGACTGGCATACAAGAAATCAGTGGTTCGAATCGAGTTTTAATTATATCAAGTATTTTTTATCACTGTGTATTTTTAAAAGTTATGCGGCATTTTCGTCCGTAGAGATTTTATAATTGATTAAATTATTAACTTTTTTAATTATTTTTGGGTTTGCACAGATATTTCATTTATATTTTCTTACACTTTGAAAATTTAAATAATTTAACCACACGTTGGTTTTTCAATTTGGGCCACAAAATTGTTTGCTGTGTATTTTTTGGGGCAGGCAGCACAACAAAATGGCGACCGTCGATGTGCTTTTTGGAGCGATGCTGGCAACGCCGTCGCCGCTGCCGCTGCCGCCATTTTGTTTGTCTATTTTTCAATCTCATAAATGCAAATGCCACAGCAACGCGAACGCGCTGCCAGCTCCGAGCAACTGCGGGCTGAGCACTCGTCCAGGCTGCTGTTGAAACCATTAGCAAATAATTTCAGCGAAATTTTTATTCAGCATTGTTTTGCTCAGATACACACACACACTAATGCACACACACACTCACAGACAAATGCCGTCAGGATAATTTCATTGAAATTTGAGTCGTCAAAAGGAGCAGCAGCAAACGAGGCAAAATGTACAAAAGGACGCCCTGCAGATGCCTTGCGCTTTTCGTTGTTGTGCGCTACGGGCGCGCCATTATAACAACAAACAATGCAAACAGCAGCAGCACCAGGAGCAGGAGCAGGAGTAGGGGATAGGAGGTAGTACATAAGAAGGGGGGGGGGGGAAGGTGGGGTGGCAGCACATCAGCAGTAGCTGTAGCTGTAGTTGTATTGCCCCCGCAGTACTTGAGCGCTGCGGGTTTTTTAATTGTACCCTAGACCCATTAAAAATTGTTTAAAATAACAGAGTATATTGCAGTTGTGCAAATGGGGAAAAGAAGGTGGCATATACGAAGCCAGAAAGTATATATATTCCTATACAGAATGTCGGGCGAGTCGATATATCCACGTTCGTCTGTATAAACACATAGAGCTCATGTAACTCCATCGTACAAAGATTGAATATTGTATTTAGGCCCTATCAAATTGCAGGTAAAATAAGTTTCTAAGTATTATCGATAACTGTCATTTGCTCAACATCGATAAGTATCGATTTGGTGGCAAAGTTTTTGAGTACAGCTCGTAGATGATCAGCGCGAAGTTCACCAAATTTAATATAAATGTTTTCGTATAGAAAGAGTGTGTAGTTATAGAGTACACCTCTCCCCTCGATTCTCCCCATTTATTGCTGTAACCGAAAATATTTGAGGACGTACGGACTTGATTTTGCAATTTGGATGCCTTAGTTAAGCCCTTGAATTTTCATAAATATTGGACAGTAAACACCCAAGTTTTTTAAGATTGATTTTTTCATAATTTGGGAAATAAAGTAAACAGCTCTCAGCGTGTGTGTATGTGTGTATTGTGTGTAGCGGGAAATTTCAAAGGAACCACACAGCTGAGTACAGGGTATCTACATGTCGGGCCCCCTCTACTAAATCACATTTACTTGTTAATTTCACATGCGGTTGCTGCTCATTTTGATGGCCGCACTCTCCATTACAGCCACGCCCCTTTCGCACAGCATTTAAATGTGTGTGTTTTTTTTTTGTCCTTTGGGTCGAGGGAGGCAGGGGCTGGGGGTGCGTAATTATGGCAGGCTCGGCTTAATGTCCTGCGACATTTTTACAGCATAATCTGCAATCTTTGCGCTGCTAAGCCGCTTTGTGTAGCACAAGGGTCAACGGCGAACGGAGCCCTCGGCTTAAATGGCAAATGGTTTTTTCATCATGTATTTGCTGGGCGTGGCACAGGAAGTGCAGCCAGAGGCACGAGATGGCATCTGCACTTTGTACTACCTGTGCCACATACAGAAAGAGAGAGAAATATAAGCAATAGAGTGAGAAAGAGAGCGCGGCATTTAAAGCAAAACGTCGCGAAATGAACTTGTTTGTTTGTTTACACGGCTCAATAGTGTGTTTGTTTTTCCGCATTGAAACTGAATTTCACAGTAGCAATAACAAATTTTTTAAATAAACAAATAATGCGGGGGCAAAGCTTGCGAAAGACAGCTATAGGCACGGGCTGGAACTGCAAATTGTCCGAGGCTCAGGTTTATGTTCAATGTCATTTGACGGACTTGAGATTTCAGCTTTTCGCAAACAATTCTAAATTCTGCAAGTTAAGGTGAAATTTTTGTTGAGATACGCAGCCTAAACGGCAAGTAAATTTTAGGGTAGATTTGGATTTGGAGGAAGCGATAAGACAGGGATAGTTTAAATTAACAATATTAGGAAAATGACTGCTTTTTTGATAATTTTATAATAATATAATATATAATAATATAATATATAATATAATAATATACAATATAATATAATATAATATACAATATAATATAATATAATATAATATAATAAAAAATAATATAATAAAATAAAAATCTATTAATAAATAATAAATTCTTTATTATAATGATAATTGTTAGTTATTCTATAGAAATAGAAACTGATTTCTGTGATCTTCAAGCCTCACGTTCTTCATGGAATTTAACTATTGTCAAAATTGTATCTTCTTAGATCTTAAGATTTGGGCTGTGCTTTAATCGTCATTCAGTTAGTCATTTTAGATCATTTAGAACATTTAGATCAATCAGTGGGTCGTTTTAAAAAATCAGTTTTACTTATGAAAATAAGTATTAATAAAAATAAAATTTAACAAATGCCTTAGGTTACAACGCATAAATTTTCGAATACGTACACCTATCTATATTTTTTCCTAGCCCTGACAAATGTTTTGAAAACAATGTTTTAATAAACTTGTCAAATATTTCAAATCTTGGTAATATTTTTATAAATAATTTAAGAAAATTGACTTTCTGTTATTATCCAGGTTTTCCACATCTTTCTTACTTTCTCCATCTTGTATCAATGCATAAATATTATTTAATGCCAGGGAAATCTTTCTTTTTCCAACTCTTGCTTTAATTAAAGACCTATTCCTAATAATAATCTTTTCAATATTTTTTCGCACTCTTGTTCAAACAAATTTGTTCCGTGTGGTTGTTTTTCTTTCTTTCTTTTCCAACTCTTGCTTTAATTAAAGACCTATTCCGAATCTCTTTAATATTGTTTTTCCCACTCTTGTTAAAACAAATTTGTTGCGTGTGGTTCTGCTTTGCGTTTCCCCTACTTGCAACATTATTCGGCTTATCAGACTCGAGCTGACGTCATGTTTGGTTTTTGAAAAACCACAAAGTATATGTAATAAATTAGCATGTAAGTTACTTGGATTACATCAAAATCAACGTGGCAGCTACTCAAATGCCACTCAAATGCCGGGCGGGGAGGGTAGCTCAGACTATTGCATATATGCATTGCGGCTCGAGGCAGTTCCCTTTGTTTAATTTCTGTTCCTGTTGCTTTGGCACATAATCCGCTCGAGCTGACGACAACGGCGTCTGCAGCATGCCGCTTAGCCCTTTTATCCTGTTTTATGTCGCCTGTCAGAGTCCTGCCAGCAAAAATTAGAGCAACCTGCCTGATGCTGTTGCTGCTGATATCCAACCAGCCGGGGTTTGTTTTCGTTGGATTTTACGCCTAATGCCCACTAATGACTGCAAATATTTTTGCCCAGGCCATTTTGCAGGATTCGCAGAGCTGTGACTCATCCCGCAGTGGTCTATATTTGAAAGCAGTACCGAAAATAGACCAAAACGCAGACATTAGACAGTTGTCGGGGTCTGCAGCAAATCAATTGTCACATTCGACAGCATATTTTGAGCTGTGCCTTGGCTATAGATAGCCGCGTTGGTAGCTATTTATATGGACAGATTTTCATCATATTCAAAATAGATCGGCTGAAAGTGTGAATTGACGCAAGAGCTGGACGCGACACTAATGGCCAGTTCATTATTGATGTCTGCCCGAGTGCTGTGTGTGAGAATGAAAAATCAAAAGGGTGGATCCGAATTTGTCAAGGATTACAACAGAACTTAGGGAAAGGGAACTAGACAAAATTTAAGCCTGTCGTTGGGTTGTTTACACGTTTAGTTGTTCCAAATTTATAGTCAGTTATTTTGTGTAATACTTTTCTATCATCCAATTTCTCAATTTATTATATCGAAAGATTGGATTTGAATTTGTCAAGGATTACAAAAGAACTTAAAGAAAGGGAACTTGACAATACTTTAGGTTGCCTTTTTATTCTAAAATACGCTAAATTATTCCTTAATTATAGTTAGATATTTTATGTTGTTTTTTTATTTTCCAATGTTCACTATAGTATACAATCGAAAGGGTAGATCTGAGTTTGCCAAGGATTATAGAACTAAGTAACATCTTTAGGTTCCAATCTTTAGTTCGTTATTTTATCTGATATTTTTGTTTATCTTATAATGTTCACTATAGCCCTACAAAATATACTAGATTTTTGTTTCATTTAATATCTTGTAATATACCTTCCATTTATATATCAGTTTGCATTTTTTGCCATGTATCTAAGATTTTTATTTTTATTTTAATATTAATATCAATTTAATCTTAAAAGACAACTATATTATAAGATAATATAATATATTTATACCTCTTTATCGCTCTCACTCCGCATTATTCACAGATGCGTATTATTCTAAATTCCATAGCTTTTATATAGATCCTAAGACACATTTGAGTTGCATTAAACCCTATAGCATACTTTTCGGGAATATGCATGTTAAACTCTCGATCACAAGCTGCTGCCTTCAGTTTTAAGGTCTCTATATAGTAGCTGAACAATATATATTTATCCATGAAGTGCATCTATAGCTTTTGAGCGTCACGCCGCGATACGCAACCTCAGGCAACTGTCACATCAAACGCGCGCACATTTACAACGCACCGATAATTGGTGCTGGGCGGGAGTATCGGGGAACTGGGCGCTTTGGGCGGACGGGCTCTCCGTTTACAGCAATTCTCGTTAAAGCGGAACAACAAAAATGAAGAACAGAGAATAAAATAAAATAGGAACTAAACAAATGAGCGAAAGTACGACGAAATGAACTTGTCATAATTATTTGACAGTTGGGCTGATGATGATGATGATGATGAGGATGCTGATGATGATGATGATGATGATGGGGTTGGGGATGGGAATGGGCATGATGTTGAGAATGATGGGGGATAATTCCAGTTGCAGGCCGCTGCATTCTTGGAAACGCTGCACGCGGCACTTTGCCCGCAATTGATGTAAAACATTTTGTTGCAAGTTGGGAATTTGACATGAGCCTGCCACCCGGGCAAGGGGTATATAACCCATATACCCCATATAATGGATTTTTGTGCGGTTCGGCACTTTGATTTTGCGCGACAGTGTCGCGGCGCAGGCTACGGGGTCAAGTGGGCGCCGCCTGTGAAAACAAAACTCATTTCCGGTTCAATTAGATAGTGTTGTAGTTCTTGGTTTATTTCACTGAAGTAGTTCCGTAGTAGTTCATTTTGTACTGAGTGAACTAGTCTTTAATATAATAGTTTATATCTTTTATTAATTCCTTTTAGCGCAAAGTTGTTTAGTTGTTCATTTGAGGAACTACTGAACGCTGATCCAGGTCATGAGCAATTGGAATTAAATAAACTAATGAATGATGGTGGAGCTGGTGAACAATAGAGAGACTCTAAGGAAATAATAAATAATTTGGGACTCAAATTGAAACCCAACGGACGATAATGGGACATAAAAGGACAGACTCAAGATCTGCTAAACTTGATTGGAATTCAAGAACTAGTAAAGTATGTTGGGACTCAAGAACTACCAAACTATGTTGGGAGTCGAATAAGAGACTAAAAATTTAGCGACTTGAAAAATCCACACAAATGATAATATGTAATGTGGTTCACTCTCTCAGATCGAAGAAGTTCAATTGAACAAAATTCTGAACGATTTGGCACAGCTCTACAATCAAGTGGCAGTTGGTGGAGCAGAGCATAGAAGACGAGTTATCTTTAAGTTTTCTTAGGTGTGGCTGTTGTCAGTCAAAGGCGCAGACAGGCTGTCAGGCAGGCCAGCTGCTGGAGAGGAGTGAGAGGAGCGGGTTGAGGTACAGCACAACCCTGTCTCCCGTTCCGCGCTGCAATTAAGCGGCTCGCAAGTTTTCGAGACAAATTTGTCGGCAATCAGCGTGCGACCTTTGACTTGGCAGCGATCGCATTGCTCGTTAGCAGTCGTGACAGTTTTTCTTAAATTCTGTTTTTTTTGTTCCTTTTTTCATAATTTTTACCACGAAATGGCCGACTGCCTGCGCCTCTGCCTTTGCCTCTGCCTCTGTTTGTGCCCCTAACGTTTTTCCGGACACTCCGCATAAAATATCAAATTTCCTGCTGCACATTTTCCTTAGAGGCTTTGCCCTGGGAAACGGGAAAAACTGCATCGCGAGCCGCACAATTGGCAGCCAAAATGCCAACAACAAATCACGCACATTGCTGCCCATTGATTGGCGAGGCGGCAACGCGAAATTCGATAGTGCTTCGATCGCTCCCAGAATACCTTTAAAAAAGAAAAAAAAAACAAAAATCTGCGCACCTGTTCAAGCGGCAGCAGCAAAAACTTTGCTTTGGCTCCGAAAACATGTACTTGCCATCAATAGTTCATTCAATGCTTTTTCATACCCTGTATTTATTCGAAAAGGAACATGAATAGGTTTAGGTAGGTAGGCAGCTCTGACGCCTTCTTTGATCAGAAGTCTATCTAGCTAGATCCATATATTCCAATTTATCTTTGATCCACAGATTTCCGTAAAACCAATAATAATTCATTTTCAGCTCTGTTTTTTTGAGCAAAGCTTTTAGCTAAGAAAAGTCAGTCACATAATATTTGTCAATTCTGATTATCAAACCTCATTTGAAGAGTTACATCCAATATTTTTGGTATATAGCAGAATGTCGTCTTAAAGCCTTACAAATTATATAACCTTGGTACAATATACATAGAAGTAATTCAGGAGTGAAGTATTCTAGGATATCTTCAAGTCGCACACTCTATCGCATTCCTACTTGTTCTTCTTCTGTTGTGGGATATTTGTAATGGGATATGGCCCATCAAACGGCCTTGCGATTTAAGTAATTAAGTCTAACGGAAATAATCAACTTTTTATATTTCTACTTTATACCCACATATATATATATATCATTTTCTATATATATTATGCTCTTGCGGCGCTATCGCAAGAGTAGCACAGTCCGAGTTAATGTGGCCAAGGTCTGTGCTGAAACCGATCCAGCCGAGCATTAGGGCTGCCTCGAGAGTCGTGTAATTGATAGCGACGACCACTGTGGTATTGGATTGCCCGTTCACGTTGCCCAGCGACGCAGTTGGCCCAGTTTGTGCTACAGTTTGATTTCAGTAAAGTAGCATCAAATGCCAAGAGTTGATCCATCTCTGGCTGCCCAAGTCTGGCAGCTGTAGTAAATATGCAGTCTTTATCTGTGCACCAGGTGTACTTAAGTACTTGCGGGACAATAAGGCGTACTTTCAATCCCCATTTACAGTGTGTGCTCGCATATAAGAATGCTTCGCTTGTCGACTTGCTTATTATTTGAACAATATTTACCTTACTTTCGTACCAAATGAAAAGACTAGAGAATTTTGAAGACTATATTTCAAATAAAGGAATTCTTAGCAATATTTATTCAGGATTTGAAAAAAAACTATTTTTAATTTGGTTTCAAACTAAATTAAATTATGTTAGTTAATATAATAATCAATAAAAAGTATTAAAACAAAAACAAAAAAATTGTATACAAGGAGAAAAATTACAAAAAAAAAAGATTGGGATTTATTGATTTTATTTCCGGAAGAGACATTTTTTTTACTTTTTTCATAAACTTTATCTGTTCATTTTAATCTTATAATCGCAGTCAATACCTGAACTTAGCGCTGTCTATTAAAAAAAAGTTTAATATTTGGAGAATTTGAGCCTGCATCCTTCTTTTTAAATTTCCTGAATTAATGGCTTACTTACCGAATGATTGCAAACTCTTAATCCCATTTAACCAGGTGTTATGTGAGACGTGTTTTTTATCACGCAATATTTTATTTGTTATTTCTAAGATGGCAATATATTTATAATTTTAAGGAAATCCCTTTTCCGCTTTAATTAGGCGCAGCTGATTAGCCAAGTGGTTACTTCAAAAGGGTTAAGATTTGCGTGCGAACGGGTTAAGACGCATTCCCGAGGGTTGTTTTCTGTCCAATAATAATTTTAATTAGCAAACAAAGACTCCGATTTCTTGTACCAATTTGTGACATATAATTTTATTTATTTATTTCTTTTTGGGTTGGAAAATAAATGATTTGGCGCACTGAACCTTGACCGTGACATCTTGAGAATAGGTCAACATTGTTGTTTAATTAGAGGACAATAGCTGTCAATAGCTTGTCGCGAGTTGGCACTCAGATCGTGCTGGAAGTCAAATCTCGGGAGGGGTTGACGCGAATTGGCTTAGGGCAGATTTCGATCGAGTGCCAGCTGTGAGAGTGTGTTGCTATAAAAAAAAAAACATACAAATCTTATCTCACTCAATCTTAATGACTACTTAAAGCTACCCCCTTGGCGAGCAGGTCGCCCCACGCCCCTGGCGCAGTGAGCAGGCACTTGAGGCAGCTGTTGGCACTTTTGGACTTTAATTGAAGCCCTGGGGTGCCATCCATATAAAAACCTCAACATTAATAAGTGTTAATAATTGTGTATGTGTGTTTTTTTTTTGAGCCTGTTTTTGAGCTGTCACGCCCCACCGCCCCTGTTGGGCTACAATTTCACTTTACTTTCGCGAAAGTCAGTTGAGGGCCGCGTTGGAAAGGCCGCTCAGACGAGCGTAACATGGCTTGGGTGGGTCTTGGGTTACCACACACACACACACACACACACACACACACACACACACACACGCACAGCATCCGCATCAGTGTTTTTACACATTCCACCCCGTCCCTGGGATGGGCATCTCGCCCTGGGTCCAAAATGATTTGTTGTTGTAACTGGGCAACTTTACAAATTCAATTTGTCAGCGATGCTCGAGTCGAGTCGAGTCGAGTCGTCTCGAGGGGTTGTTTTCATTTTTTTCCCCATGCTGGCAAATTAAATTTCATAGGCCTGGCAACAGCTTAACAACAACAACAGCAGCAACAACAACGGCAGCATGTGAAAACATATGCTGCATACTTGCGGGCGGTGGCGCCTGCTGGTGTTCACTGTACACGCACACAGGGCTGCATTTGATTAGAGCTCGCCCAGGCGTGATTATTTAATTTGCCGTTGTTGTTGTTGTTGCGTGTTTGACACGCGCAAGTCGAGAGCGCATAATTAAATTAATTAGAGAGTCGTTCCCACAGGTAAAAACAAGCCACACGCTCAAGGTGCTATGGATATGTATTAGACGTGAGCAATACCCTGTAAATTATTTGTCGTAATAATTGCCTTATCTGCAAGATAAGGGGCTGTTATTGAATTGTCATAATAAATTGTTATCTGCAAGATAATCGAAGACTTGAGTTGGTTGCGGAAATGTACTTTTAAATATGGGCAAATCTTTGCTTGTTGCTTGGCATAAGACTAGATAAATAGCCTGTATTTGGTGTGTTAATCAGTCTTTAGCTAGGCTTCACAATTTGGGTGATATTTGGTCTTTTCTCGTCCTTATACAGATATGTACGTATATATAAATGCTAAATACCCCGAAAGTCTGCTTATTAGATTCATTAGCTTCTAGACAAAAGATTCTCTTTATTTAAAGTTAGAAATGATCAAATAAAATTCGCGTTCCTTCGGTTGAAGCTGCGATTCAAGTTCCTCGTTTTCCGCATGTTGAAACCTACGTTTTGTTTCGAGCTCCTTTTCCCAAAATTATTCTTTATTATAGTTCGAATATGGTTCACTTCATATTTGAGTTCAGCTTTAATCTTTCCTGTTCATAGTTGGATTCATAGCAAATAGGTATATCGGATTTAAACCAACGCGGTTCAAACCCTTTTTTGCAGCATTGATATAGGCATTGGAGAACAGGGTATGTTCTTCTGTAAGTGCATCAGTCTTAGTATATCAAGTCCTTGTCTTAGTTCTACATCAGCGTCAGGGGATTTTTCTTTTTTTCTTTTCCATAAATTTCGACACAGACTCAACATACCCGTCTGGCCTATGCTCTATGTACTGGGTATAGCAACCTGCTAGTGTCTTCTTCCCGCCCTCCCTCCGTGCTCTGCAGCTATGAGGAGGCGTGTTCATCGGTTTTGATGCCTATGCCAAGTGACAGCTGACACACTTCGCTGCCGGATCTCGGGCTACGTGGGTGGCAGGTTGTCCGGGCAACTGGGCAACTGGGCGGCGTGTCCGTGCACACGGGCCGCGATAGCCGGCTTTTAATGAAAATTCCTGACCAATGTTTGTTTTGCTGAGGTCACCATGGCAATGCAAGCGTAGCTGCTGCCGCTCTCTCCCTCTCTCATTCTCTGTGTTCCTCCTGCCTGCCCCCCGCAGCGACGTGCAGTGGCAATTGGCGCGTGCCTCAAACACAAACACGGGTTCCGCATAATTTTCAGCGGAATGAAAGCATAAACGAGGCGTTCCGAGGCTACCCCGGTGGCCATCCAAAGCGACAGCCATCGAGAGACTCACTTGTGGTCGCCCCTCCCCCCCTTGCACCCATTGCACCCTGCGCCCCGCACCCTGCTCCCCTGGCAAGTGCCAGGCCGCTCTGATAGAGCGCAAAATGCAATTTCTGGCACGGTTTATTTTCGATACGTCTCAGAGGGCCGACCCGCGCTCACAAATAGTCCAAGTCATTGTTTCGCTGGCATTTGATTCATAAAGAAAAAAACTTCTGGCGCGCACATAAAACGCTTATGAAAATACATTTTTTATGGAGTCCCAAGTCCAGCAACAATATCTTTTTGTTTTTCCTCCACAGTAGTGGGTTGAGCCATTTAGTTTTATGGCATATTAAGTTATACGACTTTATGCTTTGTAATCATAAAAAAACCAAATAAGTCGTATTTATTTTCTCTAATATATTCGAGCATTAGGTTTCCGATGGCTGGAAAATTAGGTTCTTGTAAGAGAAACATTTTTGTTTTCCCATTAACGAGCTTCACTTTTGCTTTTAACACATTAGCAGAGTTTTATGGCAAATATATCATAGAGTTTCTATAGGAATAGTCGCCCGAGTATTGTGCTTTTAAATAAAAATACAATTTTCTGGCTAAACGCAAATCTCTTATAAATTTATTAAAGGTTTTTATTTTGGCAACAAATCCTGTTCGATAATAATTTCGACTACTTGCATGTATATATTTCTTAAAAGGAAATAACAAATGAATACTTTTAAATGCATTTTCTTAATAAATTATATATGCACATATGTATATGTATATATATATATGTATATTTGTGTTTCGGATTTTGGCATGAAAAACGCTTACAATATTGGCCATTGCCCAATTGCCCAATTGGCCTGGCCAGTTGCAGTTAACAAATGCGATTTCCATGTGAAATTGTGCAAACAATTCCGCAATTTGTTTGGCGGAAGTGCATGACACACTTCGGAGCGCACTTTTAACCCAACGATGACCCGTGGACTCTGCTGCTGCTGCTGCTGCTGCTGTTGCTGCTGACGCTGCTGAAATGCAGCAGAAACTGCGACTTGGGATCGGTTGGGGCATTAAATATGCCTTAATCGGTTTAGCACGATCGTGAGACAACATGTCGTCAATTATATCTACGCGCGATCATCAGCCCAGTGCGGGGCTCGAACCCCCGCATCCTGCCTGTTATGCTGTTTCGCCCATTCCAAATGCTTTGGCACTGTCTGTAAACAAATCTGCGCACAATTTCGCTGCATTTGCAGATTATTTTTTTATTTTGTGAAGCTGGAGCCGGTTGCCTCTTGCATGTTGCTGAGACTCGCACATTTGTTTGGAGCTGCGGCTGGGGACCGGTCGTCCGTCGTCCGTTGTGAACGTGCTGATCGTGCGCTCGAGGCAGGCAGAAGGCAGGCAGCAGGCAGGCAGGCAGCACAAAGTGTTTAAGATTTACGTTCAGTTTTGATCGGGCTGGACCTCCCCGGTGCTGTATTAATTTAATGCAGCCGCCACAAGAGGTGCACCACAAACTGGGCCCCGGCTAGCCAGGATTGGGCGCCATTTTGCTGCGATCCAGGTTCAACACCTGAGCTGCCCACACTCTGCAACGACCTCTCGCTCTTATATATCTCTCACTCTCCCTCTCTCTCAGCCTCTCTATACTTCTCTCTCTCTCTCGTTAACTCGCACCCATGGCGTGTTCAACGATAATCGCGCGCATTTTTACAACTTGATCTGAAGTTTGGCTTGGCTCAGCATCTAGATAAGGTCTCCCTGTTGAGGCAGACAACACACAATTGTTGTTGTTGCTGTTGCTGTTGTTTGTTGTCATTTGTCGCCGGTTGTTGCTTGTCTTGTAAGCTCGACACTCAGGAAGCGGCCAACATTTGCCGTATACCACATTTGCGATGCGTCATGCAGCCCAAGCTTGGCCTACAATTGGGTCAAGTCTTATTTTGCTGATACCCCGATTTCGCTGGCTTCGCTGGCGAGGGGCTCTTCAAATGTCGCTGTCAGCGCATGCCAAAGGTCTGATTCGCAGTCCCGCAAAGGCATTTCTTCAAGCTGATATTGCCATCGTGCCACACGAGCCAATCCACTCCACTCCGCTCGACTCACCCCGACTCGATCCACAGACTCGATAGACTATTCTATGCTAATTTCAGAGGAAAAACCGCTGAGGCATGTGCTTCACAATACAAATTGCACAAACCACAGAAATACATAAAATAGAAGGAGCCTGTGGAATTCAACATGTCTGCACATGAAGTGTAAAGTTCGCTATTTTAGCCATAAACATTTAAACACTGAATAAATTACGAAATATGCCAGACAAGCAAATGCAATTCATTCAAAAATTCATTACACTAGCTGCCATGTATAAATATATATATGTATATAATATAAATTGATATGAATAGCTGAACTGTTTTTATAATCTTAAGATTATTTAATGCACAGTAAAAATAAATAATAAGTAAAGAAGTGATGGGCAGTGTTAAGATATTTCGGAAAACAAAGAATGTTTTTACACAAAACCTCAAGATAGTTTCTATGACAGCGATATCTATTATCTGAAACAATAGGTCGGATCTATGCCGTGTTTCACCAGGCTAGCTTTAGAACGTAGAACTCTTCAATATAAAGAAAAAAACAGACGGACTTATCTATAAGGGCTCAGCTGTTAAAATCGACGTAGAATATATCTTATGTTTTACTTTAATGCATGACAAAATCATAATTTAGATAAAACATGTAGCTATGTTTCTCATAGAAGATATTTTTCCCAGTACTCAAAATCTTGGAATCCTTAAGAAGAAATTTATGAAATCTTATACTATTTGTATTATTTGTAATTTTTTGAAATCATATACAATATATATTACTCTCTCCTTAAGATTAAATCCATTAAATATGGAATGCGCATATTATGCTTTGCTTATGCTATATAAATTATGTTTAATTTACTTGAAATCTTAAGAACTGTGGTTTATTTATATAAATTAGAATGAAATCCGTTAGATGAATTCACATACAATATGTATTAATCTAACTTAACTACAAGCACAATTTTGCATGCCTCGCAAAGGACACAATTTGGTCTTTGAACTTTTAACCTTGTTCTATTAATAATATAAAAGTTATTTGCTTCATTTGTCGAGTTGCCAGGAATTTTATTAAAATTGTGTTCAATGTTTACCTTAAAATAATCAATAATTACGCAAGAAATAGTTAGTTTTGTGCAGATTAAATTACTTTATAGGCAATGTACACACACACACACACGCTCCCACTACACACACACACACACACACTCTGCACCCCGTTCCCCTATCTGGTTGCGATGTCTTTTGTTTTGGCAGGTGGCGACTGGCGTCTGAAAGTGCACTTGTGTGTGTGTATCTGTGTGTGTGCGTGTGTATCTGTGTGTGTGTGCGTGTGGTGTGGGGGAAGGGGGTTTATTAGTAAGAATTCCAGGGCATATGAATCGATTGGTCAGTGTGTGTTCTCTGATTTTATTTATTGTCTCGTGTTATTGTTGTTGTTGTTATTTTTATGAGCCTGCTTTGTTTACGTGTAATTCCATATGGTCGATAAGACAGAGCCAAGGCTCGAAAGTTTATTTAGACGTTTTCACAAAATTAAGCGTTAAATAAATAAAATGGTTTACAAAATGGTTATGACTGTTTGGTTTTAAAAGTACTTGCCATTAGTTGTTCCAAACAGATTCTAAAAAAAATATAAAATATATACAAATAACTAAGGGAATTTCATTTAAGGGAAAAGAGCGTATGCAATTACAACACCTGTGCAATTTATTGGAATTATGATATATATATACTCAATATTGTACAAAATAAACAAATAACAAATAACAAAAATTACTATTACATTGGAAGTGTTAAGTGTTGTTTCATTTATAGGTAATGTTAATTTAACAGTGGCTTTTCGGATTATCAGGGTTTTTTTTTTTATATAATGTTGAGTTCGGTGAAGAGCAAAGTGAACGTATGCGATATGAGATCAACAGGGCAAACATTGGTAGAATTTCTTAGTAAAAAGTTTAATGATATATAGGATTACTTAGTTAAAATTAAAGAAATATAAAAAATGACCAGATAACAAAAAGGAAGCTATATATACGGTTAATACATTATGAAAAACCTAATATAATAGACAAAAAGCCAACATATCTGAAGGTGTACAAACATCAAATATTATCTTATCAATTACAAAGGCCTTAAAGATTTGCATTCTTAATCTTTACTTGTGACTCATGCATTAATAATATAAACGTAAAAGCAAGAGTTGGATGGGCTATATGTTGTAATATACAAATCTTCAACCAATTTGGATAAAATTATAAAGTATAATTATATAATATATATAAAAAATATAAAATTATACATAATAAAGTATAATTATTATAAATAAATATAATAAGGTAATATTTTATATGTACTTTTTCGAAATTTGTTGGGGATTTGTCTATTGTAAAAACCAACTAACTCATTACAAAGTATTTATAGTATTTAAAACTAAAATAAATATATAGAAATATATTTAAATAATACATGCATCAGTCAATAGGCTCTACAAATTTGGCTGATCCTTGTAATGAGGTTTCCAATTGTCCAAATTAATGAGTTTATACTGTATATATAAATTAATTGGCATGGTGTGTCCGATTGCTTTAAAAATTTCATATTTATATATAGTGGAATACTTAAGCACCCGCATTTAAGTGCTTGAACTGATTCATTAAATAAACAGTGTAATTTAGATGTAGATTTCTATTGCTTATGCGGTCTATAAATATTTAAGAAAGAGATATACTACACGCTATGCTCCGATTACGCTTATCACTTGTTTATGGTACCATATTTCAAGATATTATATTTTTCAGATCTACATACATATATAATGCAGTAAAAGTAAAAACAGATATTATGTTTGTCGGATCTATATACAATGCAGCAAAAATTAAAAGCCGGGCAGAGAGTTTTGAGTTTCACTAATTAAATTTTAAAGCAAAATGAAAATGAATGTCTTTAAATTTTATTAATTTGTTTAATGAGCAGCAATAATTTATATTATTAATTAATTAATTATTTATGGGCTGTCCAAAATATTTGATTGACATTTGCATTTGCTTTTATTTTGTTTTATTATTTTTCTTTATGTTTTTTTGGGCGTCCCGCAAACAACAAAAATTGAATAGAAATAAATAGATAGATGTACGAAACGGCGTCGGGCCAAACCATCCCGCATGGATGGGCGGGGCCAAGGCGCACCATTGCGGCGAGCGAGCGAGATGGCAGACGGCTAACGCTGTCGCCGTCGTCGTCGACGCTGCCGTCGCATGCCGAACCGCTCGCACGCTCACAAACTCGTTTCGACGCGTCGTCGTGCGCTCTCACCCAATGCCGAGATTTTCACTCAGAATCGAAAAAAAAAAACCGAATTCGGTTCACTCGCGCCGCCGCCGAGCCGCATAGTTCAGTTCACTCGAGCTACTCAAGGCGGACGCAACAAGGCACGCCAAGCGCAAGAATATACATATATACAAAACAACGTGCGTGTCTGTGTCTGTGTCTCTGTCAATGTGTGTGTGATACAACTCTTATCAAATGACAACGAATTAAATTTCAAAACAGACTAGCAAAAAAAAAATTTATAATAAAAACGGCTTCCACTTGTTAAATAGTTGATAAAATCCTCGCAAAAATGGTCACCCTAATGCCGTATAACTACGCAGCGCCGCGCTGCGGGTTAATTGATAAAATGATCGAACCAAAGGTAAAAAATAATATCAAAAATTATTAATCCAAGTGAATTTTACTTATAACCAAATCAATCGCAATCCAAGCGAAGCTTTAAAAGTGACGCGGCGCACGGTTAGTTTCTACACAAACTCAGCTCTAAAAATCTTCAAGTTTTGCCGTGTCTGCGGCTTTGCCGTCGGTTAACGTTGTTGTTGCTGTTGTTGTTGCGGTTTGTTTGTGTGGCTTCTCGAGATTTGGAGACAGTTTGACAAACCCTTTGTAAAGTTGGTTTAGTTGAGGATGTTCTGAAAGTAGGGGCCTAACCAAAAGATACTTAAGTAAAATGATATCAGCTGAAGAACTTTCGCGTAAGAACAAATTTTGAACAGGACTATAAAGCCTAGCTTATAAAGGAGACTATTTTCTACATACTAATATAATAATCTTTATGTTAAATTCTTCCTTTTGATGAATGTTCCTTTCTTAAAACATTCCATGTAATGTCTTAGCTGAAGTTAATAATAAGCTATGCTAGTTAAAAGTTGTGAAAATAGATTATGCTGACATCTAAATAGAAAAATTTGCGGGTTTCGAAACTCCGGCTAGTGAATTTACAGTGGAAACTGTCTTGGGAGGACAGCGACTAACGGGTAATTTTTAACCTGATTCATAGTTATTAGAGAGGAGGAAGAATATCGTGGTATTTTTGACCGCACAAGGCGATTGTACGCCTTAAAGAGGGAATATGAGTATAGCCTGATTCATAATGGTTGGAAGAGTGTCCGTTAGGAAAGTTTTCTCCGTAGTATACTCCTAAAAGAAGACCCTAATAGGCAGTTATACTCGAAATGTCATCGACAGATGGATTGTCTCAGAAATTCAGTCATTTAGGCAACTGTTTGAGCTCGAACCTCAGTCTAATGTATGCATTCTCTTAAAGTAAAGCCATAGAAGTGAGTGCAAAGTTTATATATATCTTTGCTACATCCTTTTAATAACAATAAAATCTTTCCAAGTCAACTCTCTTGACTGAGGCCAGATGTTTCCGCTTAAATTAGTATGTAAATCAAAGAAAAATAATCTATAATTCCAGAATTTAAAAATTCGAGTAAATTAATCAAATTGTGCCAAAAGTTAAATTACCTTACAAGAACTTATTTAAATCTAATCGACAGACTCTTCTATGATATTGTTAATGTCCAAGTCTGCCCATTAAACTGCACTTAAAGCTGCAGCAGCTTGTTCATAATGCGACTTGTAGCCTGATTTAATGAAGCCAAAGACTACAAAAGGCGACAACTTTTATGGGGGACTCTGCACTTGGCTAAAACAAAGTCGGGCATACGCAGGCGAAACATTGGGCTTAAGAATTTTGCAGAAGCGTCACGAACCGCCGGCCAATGAATGCGGCATGGGGCATGGGGCATGGGGCAAGCGGCGTGTGCAAACGATTTTAAGGCGAAATATTAATAGAGCATAAATTACGGCGTTGAGGGAGTTGAGGGCCGTTGAGCACAGCTCGACCAATCGACCAGTTGATGCTGTGAAGGCAGTGGAACTGGTCCCTATTTATGTTGTTGCTAAAGACTGGGCCAGGTTTATGACAATTTAAGGAGCCTGGCCCACAAAAAAGGCCAAACGTGTTTGGCGACATTAATCACATTTTAATTAAGTTTAAGCCGTAATCGTAAAAATTAACACGCCATAATTCAACTGCGACAATGCGCTGCATGTAATTTATGTGCCACCAGCTAAAGAAAGAAAGAAAGAAAGATCCGTAGCCGTACCCTGCCCCCATACCCCTTACCCCTTACCCCTTAGCCCATTCCAGCAGCTTGTGCCATCCGTCTGAGCCACTGAGCAAGCAGTCAAAATATTGATTATGGCCGCAGCGATTGACACTTGGCGATTGTCGATTGTCCCACGTAATTAACGTGCCAAAGTGTTAAGGCGCATAGGTCGTGGCCCCCAGTCAACAAAAGACAACAGGCAACAATAACAACAATAACAACAACAATAAAAACAAGCCAGAGGCGCTGTAAAACGAGACTGCCCGACTACCGGCTACCCTACGCAGCAGATGTGCCCAACTTTTGCTTAGGTTCGCAATATACAAATGCTTTTCTTAGATAACTCGTGGATTAATCGAGTGATCTTAATGACATTTTCAGGGATCAAAAATGGCATTCTAATATGTGCATATACCAAAAATCAGCAATGGGAGAGGGGAAGGGGGGCTTATGTTTTAAGAACGGTCTCAAAAGAGTAAAATATTTTTAATTTTATTTATTTTTATATATTTAGTTTATCTATCTGACTGACATAAGTATATGTTAAGTTTGCGGCTCTTATAGTCTTAAAGCTGGAGCTATGTAAAACAGAGCTGCAAAATCGATATTTATCGATTTGGTAATCGAAAACAATTTGTAGCTCTTCCTATTGCATGTGTTTGAGTTCTCTGAGTTGTCCACTTTTGCCTGTTACAAGCACTTGCTGAAAACCATGCTACCCTTTTCTTACAACTTGTCAATTATTGCAGGGTATAACCAAATACAAATGACAACAACGCGAGGGAGCTACAAATTTTTGTTGTTTATTTCGATGTTTATCGGTTAGGGGCTTAGTAGGGTCCAGCCACAGACCGTGGTCCAAGCGAGCGTAGCAGGCGGGCAAGTTAATAAAAAATTTGTCGCCGTCTTCGCTGTCTTCTCTCTCTGTGTGTGTGTGTGTGTGTGTGCGATTGTGTGTGTGTGTGTGTGTGGTTTGTCTGTTTTAATCTTCTTCTAAAGCAGCAGAGAGACAAAAGATTACGATCACAGGAATTTCGTTAAAGATGCTCAAAACAGGTCTTTATACAGTATCTCCCTCTCTCTCTCTCCCTCTCTCTCTCTGTCTCTCTGTCTCTCTCTCACTGTGCCCTGATGAGCAGGCGCTGTCCAGCATCGCCTCCTTGTCTCTGTGTTAATGTTTACGTTGTCAGCTTGTGCCATAAATTAGTTTAGTAAAAGGTTGCGTTGCATTCGTTTTGCATTCGTGTCTCGGTTTCAGTTGCTGCCCCAACAAACAACAACAAACAGCATCGTGCAACACGCAAGCCCCCCACAAAACAACAAAAAATATGCCCAACTGCAGCTGTGCCGCAGCATCGCGTCATTAAACGCTACCGTTGAAAGTCCGTTGAAAACAAATTTTGGCATGAAAACAGCAAAGAAAAAAAAAGTAAACAAACCTAAAAAATATGATGGACACTGCGTGCGTGTGTGGCCCCTGGGTGCTGCTCACCAAAAAGAAAAAGAGAAGCGGCTCACGAAAAATTCCAGCAGCCTTTTTGCCTGCTGTAGGTTGCCAATCACCAATCCAGGATGCCCCTCATCCGGCTTCCGTTTTTTATTGCCTTAATAGCTTCCTTCGATGGAACAATTCGATTGCAGTGCTCGTGTCTGCGATTTCCTATGAAATTCCTGGGATTTGCTCTCTGCCGTGTCTCTTCTCTCTTCATTTTTCCTTGTAGCATAGATTTAATTCTTCTCTAGTCCTAGATTTAATTCTTGCTAAAAAGCTTTCCTCGTTTCCTTTGCATCGTCTTTAAGCCCTTTTGCTTTTATTTTCTGCTTCTATGTTTCTAGGATTATTTGTTTTTTCATGATATTTGTTTAAAACATTTAGACGCTTGGGATTTTTCTGTGCCATATTTTCTCTAGTCGTAATTGCCGCAAAAAGCTTTTCTCCCTTAACGAAACTAGTCTTATAGCTTTAAGTTTTTATATTTTGGTTTTTTTTTTTTAAATTTTAGTTTAGTTTTAATTGTTGTTTTTAAGGTTTTCTCTCTTAGTGACTTCTCTCTATTTTTTGAATTCCTTCTTCCTTCTTAGCAGTTTCCTTATCAAGCCTTGGTTCTGTCTCTAGCTGCTGTTTTAAGCTCTTTTATTTAACCAATTTTTTTCTTTTCATAGAAATTATTTACCTATCTTATCTAAGGTAATGAATTATTAGCGTTAGTTGGGTTTGAATAATTGTAATTTCTCCGAAAGGTTCACTTTCTACATTTTCAGCACAGAAAGCGGAAGTCGTAAATATATGTATTTAGGCTCTATTTAATAAAAGAGAAAGTTCAGCTTAAGCTATTATTCAATTGATTTTTGTAATACTTTAATTGAGTTGAGAAGTTTAGCTTTTGGATTTTCCTTTGCTCTACTTTGTAGTTGTCAGTAAAAGCTCTTGCCTTATATGAACTATTTTCTACCTAATTATTCTTTGTAATTTTCCTTTCTTTATTTTGTATATATCAATTAAAGCTCTTGCCTCCCCTCAACTAACTTCTAGTTCTAGTTCTATGGATTTGTTTGCCTTGACTCCTTCCTTTAAACTCTGTTTACGTCTTTTATTTAAATATTTTGCCAAGTTCAGTTCCATACAACTTTTGCCTGACTTTGTTTTGTCAATTCGCATCAGCATCTGGCCTAATATTATTCCTGCACCCATCTTGGACCTGTCTCAATTAAGTGGATTTTCCTTCATCAACTTGGCTTGACTTCTGCCGCTTCTATCGTTAGCTTCTCGATGCCTCGATGCCCAGCTCCCCACGATTTGGGCCACCTGCTGTGCGCACCCTCAGAGGCAATTTGTTGGCCATTCGTCACATGGCCCCCAATTGGGCAATGGCGCCGCTATTGAAAGAGCCCTGTCAACCCATCAACCCAGTAAAAATTTTCCCACGCACGTTAAATTTGCTGGCAATGCGAATGCTGCCTTGCAAATTATGTAAAATGTGCTGTTTTATTCATTTATTTATTTTATTGTTTTATTTTTATTATTTCTGTGGTTGTTATTTTTTTGTTGCCGCATTAAAGCCAAATAGAGTTTCGGGCGAAAAAAACGCCAACCTCAGCGGAACCCAGCGACTGCGCCAGAACATGCTGAGGTGTTGGGACGACGCCAAAGACAACGTTTTTGTTTATAAACAACAGCAAGAAGCTCTAGACTTTTATATAATACTTAAGTACAGACATCCCTCTGCATTTGTATATACTTATATATTATTTAATTATTTGCGTTTTCCCCTCTCTCAATGCTTCCTTATTTTCTTTATTTTGCAGGTTAAACGTCCCAAAACAGAGCACACGGATACCCATGAACGCAATCGGTAAGTTTTAGTTGTAAGCAAAATGGTTTTTTCCTGACTGATTGATTGATTGACCGACCTACTGATTGATGATCAACACACAGCGTCACTCGTAAGAGCTATGACTCTGCATTTTTTTTCTATTTACTTTTGCTAATATAAATGAACGTAAAGCGAAGGCTATTGGAAAATTGCCAACGCAAATGTAGAAAATTTTTGGGAAAATGTTTGTCGAAAACTTTCAAACTCTTTCTTAAAGTGCTATGTGAAAGAGTAAACTTATAAATAGTAATTGTTATTAATTGATATTGGTTAGAAAATATTTAGAAAACTATCCTAATACAAAATGGCGTCTTTTGGGCGCTGTTTTAAATGTGGTTAAAATACATTAAAATTGATAATAGTTATAAAATATTTAAAAAAGTCTCCCAATTGAAAAATCGCGTCTTTTGGGCGCTGTTTTAAATGCTGTTAAAATATATTAAAATCGAATTAGATCAGCCATTATTGAAGAGCCGTGCAATGCCGGTTAATACCTGCTAGTCATCCATATGCTAAGGACACTTGTTGCAGCTGTCGGCCCAGATAATTTGTGACAGTTATGTTGCATTTTCTCGCTGCATTTCCAAAGAGCTCTCTTCACACTTGCGCCGCCCAACAACAAGTGTCCACAAATGCGACAAATTTCAATTGCTTGCGAGCATTTTGCATTTGTGACCCTACCAATTTTTCGGATCTCGGTTCCAACACATGCCCCGTTCAAAAACTGGGCAAGAATTCAAGGAATTTCTCGCATGCCTGCCTGAGTTGAGAAATACACACGCATATATATATATATAAATATATATAACGAGAACGACGAGAGTGTCAGAGCACTTAACACTTGGTTGAGGAGATGAAATGGAGGGAGAGGAGAGGGTGTGCGGAGGAGAGGGCGTGCGGGCCATGCCCAACTACTTAAGGGGCTTAGGGCGGCTTAGCAGGCAGGTTTAGGGCCTATTAAATGCAGCTCCCTTTGTTCAAAGTGTGTGACAACTCTTAACCACATTTTCTTTTGCTGCTATTGAAATCTTTAAATACATAATATTTTGGAATAAATATTTTGTCTGGCAGCAGAGCGCACGCGTTATTTTCCCCCCGTCAGTTTGGCTCCCATTTGATTCCCCTTTCGGGCTGCTGCCGGCATATGAAAAATTATCCCAACTCTATAGGTGTCAAATTCCCAAGGAAATTGGGCACTTCATTTACCTAGCTGGTCTACGGCATTGTACAAGAAAAGATGATGATAAATTACGACAAATTTGATTGGAAAGCATAAAAAATGAAAAACAACACTGAGCAACTCTCGCCTTGAAAGGGGACTGTGGGGAATTACAGAATATAGAGAAAATATTTTTAAAATCAAACAACTCTATTGAAACTTAATATCTGCTCGTTACGCGGTGGCATATTTATCATACATATCTGAAAAGATCTTCCGAATAGTAATATTTTTGTACTTAAATTAAGTACAAACAATCAGCGGAAAAAGTAAAATTGGTTTTAATGCGAAAAAGAAATTCTTATTTAAAGAAGCTTTTATAATTGCGAAATTCTTAAATGCAAGTCTGAAATACATTAAATTAATATTTGCTTTGAGAAAACTTTATGACGAGTTGAAGAACCTATTTCAAGAAATTATATGTGATCGATGTAAAATTTGTTTAATTTAGAACAAATGATGTTTAAACTGAGCCATGCTTAAAATTTCTTTAAAAGAAAAGTAAATTCTTAAATGGAAGACTGAAATACAGTTGGTTAGGCTTTTTCTATCGAGCTTTTTCGCTCTGAGGAAATTTTAAGATAATTTAATGAATTCTTTTCAAGAAATTCCATGTGATTTTTCAATTCAATAACATCAGCGCAAAACAATAATAATTGTGTGCTTAAATAAACATAAAATAGCCATATCTAAAAATAAGAGTCCAGTTCTTTTTTTAAGAACTTCTTAAAGTTCTTAAAGCACTACAAGACTGAGTTATGAGTTATGAGTGTAGTTGACCTTAATATCAATTGCTTTGTTTGTATAAATATTATAAATTTTAAGAGTTTTAACGTCTCACCTGGATTGCTGGCAACCCTTGGGTTCGGCTCCCACACAATTTACGTGCTCTAAAGCTCTAAAACTTCACGTAGATTAAAGAGAATAAACTAAATAAAAATGTGATAAATTACGCACAGAAACCACAGAAGGCGGACTAAGAGGGGGGCGGGGGAGGAGTTCTACGTAGGCGTGGAGGAGACTCTGTTCGAACAACTTAATTTAATTGCAGACGAAAAGGATTGGATTACCAGCTTCAGCTCCAGCTCTTCCGACTCCACTCAAAAATTGAGCAGCCTCCTCGAGATTTCATTTAAATGACTTAACATTTTTCATTGTTTTGATTTTTCGTTCGATTTGATTTATTTGCCTTTTCCTATTCGGGTTGGAGTTTCGTTTTTATTGGGCTCTTTCGAAATTAGTCTACTTAATTTGTTTGGCAATTGTTGCTAGTTAAAGTAGTCGTCGAAGAAGAAGAAGCAGCAGCAGCCCTGAAGAATAACAATCGAAATGTTGTCGCTGCCCAAACAGGCAACATTTGTGGCACACATGGGCTCGGGCAATGTGTGTGTGTGTGTGTGTGTGTGTGCACATGCCGCCAATGGAACGGCATTGGGAAAGGGAATGGGCATGGGTTGTTTTTTTGTATGATTTGCCTCTCAAGTGGCTACGAGAAGGCATTTCAAATGATTTCCTTTTTTTTTTTAAGCGCGAGAGAGCGTAGAAAAATATTTATAACACTTGACAAGATTTTTGGAGAGCGAAGGCGACACACTTGACTTTTTGGACGGTTCCAAGCAAACGATGACGACGACGACGACGACAACGTGCCGTTAATTTTATGGCTGTTTAAAGATTATTGGAAATTATTTTATGAGTTTACTTAACGAGCAAAACGTTTATGTTTCGACTTCTCTCTCTCTCTCTCTCTCTCTGTTTCTGTCTCTGTCTCTATATTCTGCGAGGCTAGTCGGTGGTTGGGTTAAGGATATTCTCGGGACATAAGTAGCAGTATTCGATATATATACAAATACAGTGAAAGCTCTCATTAACGGACGCCCAATGTCGCAGTATTCTTATCCAGTAACTATTAAAGGCTTAAATTTTTCTACAGATAAGTGAAAATGTATTCGAGTTGATCGAATTGTCGAATAATATAAAAAATTTAAAGCAGCAGATTTTCACTTCATTTTCACTAGCAGATTTTCAGTCAGTCAGACTGTAGTCAGGCAAGCTTAGCTTGGATTGGATAGATTGGAATCTAGAGATTTGAACTAACTTTTTTATTCTTTGGTCAGTCAGTCAGTCAATAATCTAGAGGATTAAACCATCTTTTTTATTCTTTAGTCAATCAGTCAATCAATCAATCACTCAGTCAGTTAGTCAGCCAGGCAAGCTTAGCTTAGCCATTACTGATCTAAAATTATAATCTATAGGATTGAACTAACTTTCTTATCCTTTAGTCAATAAGTCAGCCAATCAGCCAATCAGACATCCATCTAGTCAGTCAGCCAGTCAATCAGCCAATCGGTTAATCAAGTTTAGATTAGTCATCTCATTCTTTGGTCAAATAATCAGTCAATCAGTCAGAATAGAATCTAGAGGATAATACCATCTTTCCTTTTCTTTAATCAATCAGTCGATCAATCAATCACTCAGTCAGTTAACCAGTCAGGCAAGCTTAGCTTAGCTTTTACATATCATATTCTTTAGTCAATCAGCCATCTAGTCAGTCAGCCAGCTTAGATTAATTATCTTATTCTTTGGTCAATCAGTCGGTCAATCGATTAGTCAGGCAATCAGTCAGGCAAGCTAGGCTTAGCTTAGATTTGACTGATTTTTAATGATAGTCTACAAGAATTGAACTAATTTTCTTATTCTCTTTTCCTTTTAGTCTCTGCCAAAGCCAACAACAGCAACAACAACAGCAACAACAACAGCAACAGCAACAGCAGCAGCAACAGCAGCAGCAACAGCAGCAACAACAGCAACAGCAGCAACAGCAACAGCAGCAAACACATTCAAGCGCCGTGTTGGCCACCAGCAATGGGCCCAGCAGTGCCGGCGCCAGCGTGGGCGTTGGCATTGGCGTGGGCGTGGCCGGTCAATGCAGCCCACTGGGCGGACTGCCGCCGCAAATTCAACCGCTGCAGCCGACAATTGGCGCACTGAGCGGCCACTACGCCACCAGCAACAACAACAGCAGCGGCGGCAGCAGCAACAACAACAGCAGCAGCAACAACAATAACAACAACAACAACCCGAATCCGAGCAGCTGCAGCCTGGCCGCAGCCGCGTCAAGCTTTGCACAATCGGCGGGCAGCAGCTTCTCCACATATCAGCAGGCGAGCAGCGACGAGGTGGGCGTTGGCATCGGTGTGGGCGTGGGCCTAAGTCATCCGGCCGCGATGTCGCACTGGACGCACGACAGCAGCATTGCCGCCGCCGTCAAATCGGAATCGCGCAGTCCCGGCCAGGTGCATGCCGCACTGGACAATGGCGCCGCCGTAGCCGCTGCCGCTGTGGCCGCTGCCAGCGGCGCCAATTTGTACGGCTGCGCGGATGCCGCAGCGGCGGTCAACAGCTCGGCGGCAGCGGCCGCCGCAGCGGCTGTCTACGACAGCAAGCACGACTATTACTACTACAACAGCATGCAGCAGTATACTCCGCCGCCGTTCTATTCCGGCTACGGGACGCCCTATGCGGCGGCCAGCTCGGCGGCGGCAGCGGCGCGCAGCGCCAAAATGGAGCCGGGCGCAGCGGCGGCCGCAGCGGCAGCGGCATATCTAACGCCCAGCTATGCGAGCGGCGGCGGCGGCGGTGGGGGCGGCGGCGTTGGCGTCGGCGTCGGCGGCAACAATAACGCCCAGCTCTATAGCAATCCGTATGCGGGCTATAATAACTTTGGGCAGCAGGATTATGGCGGATATTACAATGAGCAGTACGGCAATTATTATAACCCGGCCAATTATTCGCCGTATGCGGTTAGCTCGCCCAGTTCGAGTGCCAGCCATGGCTTTCATGTGGCGACCGCGTCGTCCAATCTGTCCGAGAGTCCAACGGATACGCACTCGACGACGCCTGTGCATGCGGCCACCCATTCGCCGCACTCCCCGCTCCCGATCTCAATGTCACCCAATGCCGGCGTCGGCGTGGGCGTGGTCAATGCAGCCACCGCTGCGGCGGCGCTGAACTCGAGTGGCGGCAGCAGCGTGGGCACGGCCAGCTCCGCGCCAGCGACCAAGTCGACGCCCACGGGCAAGACGGGCAGAGCGCGTGGACGCCGTCATCAGCAGCCAAGCCCGACGCGCAGCACCGCCTCGGATACGGGCAACAGCGAGGCTGTGAAGCCGCCGGAGCGCGTCTTCATCTGGGACCTGGACGAAACGCTGATCATCTTCCACACGCTGCTCTCGGGCAGCTATGCCAATCGCTATACCAAAGACCACAGCACGCTCATGACCATCGCGTTCCGCATGGAGGAGATGGTCTTCAACATGGCCGACACACATTTCTTTTTCAACGAGATCGAGGAGTGCGATCAGGTCCACATCGACGACGTTAGCTCCGATGACAATGGCCAGGATCTGAGCACCTATAACTTTGCCACGGATGGCTTTCACACGGGCACACCGCCCGGCGCCCCGCCCAATCTGTGCCTGCCCACGGGCGTGCGCGGCGGCGTCGACTGGATGCGCAAGCTCGCCTTTCGCTATCGCAAGATCAAGGACATCTACAACACCTACAGGGGCAAGTAAGTATTTCCCTTCCAGCGGACCGTGAAGCCGGTTCAAACCTACACTTTTATTATACAAAACTCTCCTATTTGAATGTAAAGAGAATTTGTCATTCAAAAAGCAGAGTGTAGGGAGGTTAACGAGCCGCACTCCAAGGCATGACAGAGGTTCAAGCCACAGGGAATGGTTTTTTTTTAGTTCTCTCATCGAATGCGACTCCAGCTACTTTAATTTTTAATATGAATTAAGCCTGGAGATGAATTTTTTGTTAAGACATATTGTAGTTATGAATAGGTTTTTAAGCCAAGGCAGAAGTTCGAACTCTTAGTTTCCCCATTCTCTTTGATTGTGCCCCCAATTTAATGTAATTAAGCTACAAAGAGTTCAGGGATTTTTTTTTCTTACTGCTTCATCTAATTGTGCCTCACTTCCGATTCGGTTTTTACTATAAACCGATCCTAAAAAAGAAAGAATGTTCGAAAAGCCCCATCTCAGGATTTTTTAAAGGCAGCTTCCCAAAATATTCTTAAAGGCGAGGCAGGAGTTCGAACGCAGTTTTTCCCTCTACTTCCTTTAATTTCTGCACCTATAAAGTTTTCTTTTTACTATAAAGACGCATTACTATTTTGAAAACCTCAGGTTCAGGCAGCTCTACGAAGTCCGCTTAAAGGCGAGGCAGGAGTTGGATCCCTGCATCTCTTTATTTTAATGGCACCTTTTGTAATTCTCGCATTCTGTCTCTTTTTAGCGTGGGCACCCTGTTGGGCCCTGGGAAACGGGATGCCTGGCTGCAGATACGCTCGGAGATCGAGGTGGCCACCGATAATTGGGCCACCTTGGCGCTCAAGTGTCTCAGCATGATTGCCCAGCGCGAGAACTGCGTCAATGTGCTGGTCACCTCCACGCAGCTGGCGCCGGCGCTGGCCAAGGTGCTGCTCTTCGGCCTGGGCAGCATATTCAACATCGAGAACATCTACAGTGCCCACAAGATTGGTGAGTCGAGCAGTAGTTAATCTGCCCCAACGAACGCCTGCTCTAACATATTTTATTTGTTTTTATTTTGTTTTAGGCCAGGAGACCTGCTATGAGCGCATCGTGACGCGTTTCGGACGCAAAAGCACCTATGTGGTGATTGGCGACGGCGCCGAGGAGGAGTCCGCTGCCAAGGCCATGAACTTCCCCTTCTGGCGCATCTCGGCCCACAGCGATATACGTGCGCTCTACACGGCCCTCGACATGGGCTTCTTATGAAAGGCTTATGGCGTTCAGAAACTCTGCCAAATCGCTAGCGTTTTGAGTGCGTTTCTCGTGCAGTTTTGAGTACAAAAAAAAAAGCAAGAGACGAAGATAAAGAAAAGAAAAGAAAAGAAAAAAATGGGAAAGTACTTTAATTTATTTATGTATATGTGTGTGAGACAAAACTGTAAACCAGCGCAAAATAATTTAATTATTTTGTTAACAAACCAATTATTCATTAACGCCAAGACTTTTATTGTATTATATAGTTTTTTCTTAAATTTAATCAACACAACAATTTTCGAGCAGCGAGCGGCGATTGGGAAGTTGTTTAATTCTATAATTAAATGTATTGTAAATTAATGACTAACTTTGTCCAGACGACAAAATACCCTATAAATAACTATATATATACGTATCTAGCACATTAGAGTAGATAAACAATAGAATGGCAGAAACAAGAGAAGAGAAGAGAGAGAGCGAGAGAGAGAGAGAGGGAGCGAGAGAGAGGGAGAAGCAGTGGCAACAGGTGAGAAAATGGAAGAGCAAAAACCGGAGCAACCACAACAAAAATAAAAAAAATAAAACGTAGTTTAAAGGTTTTTTAGTTTACAAATCAAAGAAAATTAAAATTAAACAATGTAGTATTCAAATTTTAAATAACTATTATAGCTGCATATATTAAAACTATATTTAAAATACATATAAAAACAAATAAAAACAACAACGCACTGTATTAAAAACAAAATTGAAATACTTTTATTGCTGCCCTAAATAAAACAAAATTTTAAATTCTTTATATTCAATTATTTAATACGAATTTAAGTTCAGCTGGCCGGCGCACATAGATGGCGCTTTTCGCAGCATTCAGGTTTTGTCTGCGCATGCTGCATGCCTTTTCTAACTGCTTGCTATGTAGCGCTGGTGCGAAAACCAGCTGGCATCTCTCTACAAGCACAGCCAACTTCAAGTCAGTTCAAAATAGCGGTAAGCTAGCTACGCGTCATAATTTTTCCTTCGTATCAATTTTAAGTTTGCCGGCTACAAATAACAATAATAAACAAAGTATTTGTGTTAATATCGGGCCGATCTGTAAGTGGTTAATCGTCGCGTATGTAAATATAATGTGCTGTGTATAATCTAGCTAAAATGAAATACATAGAAGAACGCGGTGCGCTAATAGTGCTTTACCGTTCATTGCGAACATAGTAAGTATGTGTATGTGTGTATTTTATTTCTTGTTTTTATTCGTGTTGAGTGTTGTGTGTAATTGAATTAAATATATAATTATTATTTAAATAAGTGCAATTGTCAAAATTAAAATGCAAAGCGCAAGACGGAACGTGCGCAGCCTCTTGCCATTAATACATACATATGTATGTAAACGCATGCACACATACACGCGAGTGCATAGTTATTTGTGAAGCTTAGTGTAATGTGTTTGTGTAAAATTAACTGTAAATTTCAATTGCTGAATTTTTTATGCGACGAGGTGAGCAAATATTTTTCTTGCACTCTTGACAAATGTAAATTATAACTTGTATAAGCTTTGTTAACACTGTATGGATATTCACGATTTTCATCTTCATATGGGTGAATTGCTGATAATCAGCTGTTATATTAACGCTTTGCATTTGAGCAAAAAATATTTGTTGTGATGTTTATTTAAAAATTCAACCCGCTGCATTTTGTAAGTCGCTGAGTGTGACCGCATATTTTTCTCTCAAAAATATTAATGCAGTATTTTTACTCGCATTCGCTTGGCAACTCACTTTGAATAAAGTGTATGCAATTGAAAATAAATACTCACCGACCCACCCTGAATACCCTAATAATTAATTAAAAGCATATTTTTGCGACAAATCTTTGCAACGCCCAATGTCTAATTGCAACTTCACAGCTCAATTAGTTAGCCTCACGTGAGAAGCAATAACTTGTGCCTAGGTGTGAAAAACCGTATCGAAAGAGTTTAATTGAAAATCGTAGCTGCCCCAACGCCTGCAACTTTTATCTTGCGTCTTTGTAATGAAATTTGCTGCGGAGTCGTGCGTTCAACAAAAACAACAACAACAACAACAGCCAAGGCGAAGAAGTCGTTAACTATGATTTGTAATCTGTGCAACAGGCTACGGCCAGTTTTGGGGGAGGGGGTAGCTATAAATGAAGATGCGCTCGTGGATAATGATAAATTTCGCATGACGCGTTCTGTTGTAAAACTTTATCGCCATCGCTCAAATCAATTTTTATTATTTTATCGTCGACGCCTGCTGAAAGCCGCACTAAAAAAAAATACAACAACCGCGTCTTATGTGCCCTCTTACGGCGACTCCTTGAAATCCATTGAATCCCATCTCATAACTAAGCCCCACTGACGAGGCAATCCATTCCGCAGGAGTTTGCCAACCAGCCCAATTCCTATGCCCATTCGCATTCCGTACAGAGCAGACCCTTCATAAGGCCCCAACCAGAACAATAGACATGAACGTTAACAATGCACAAATCATTATCAGTAATTATGCATTGTTCGCAGGATTGGGGCGAATTGGTTGCCTGCTTTGGCTAGGTTGGGCTCGGTTCGGTTCGGTTCTGTTGGGTTGGATAAAGGGTTAAAGGCAAACCTTGCCTGGGTTGCAGCGAGCTGCATGTGTTGATTGATTGCTTGATTGCAGCTGGCCTTGAACTGGCCGCACTCTATATATAGGTATATTAATAGACTCTTGGTCCACACCTCGTACACAGTGATAAATTGTTGATGTTTAAAAACTATTTATTTACAAATTAAGTAAGAGTAATATGACAAATGGTTAATTGGGCAATACTACAATTCAACTACTCTTTTTAAATATAGCTAAATTTTAAATGTAATATATGGTTAACAATTAAGTCCCTATTGGAAGTCAATTAAATTGAAAAAGAAATTAAAATATAAGTATCTAGATCACGGGGTAATAATTTATTAAATTTAATAATTCAATGATTACACTGCGAAACAATAATTGATTGATACTCTTGAATTTGGAGATACTAGAAGAGCACTAAAAACAGAATGTGCGTGTGAATTGTCCTATTTTATTTTTTTTTTAAATAAAAAACGAAGTGTCTGACCCTTTAACTATAAAGTTGAATTTACGAGATTAAATTTAAATAAAAATTGTTAACGTTCATATTAATCAAAATATATTTGACGTAATTAAATGTAAACAAATGTTGTTTACAGTGTATACTAATAGACTATGCTCTCACACACCTCATACTGTTCTCAGTTGGGCAGCAGTTTTTCACTTGACGCAATCTGTTTAGCACTTGTTAGCACAAGTAAACAGTTGCTAATGCGATTAAAAGATGTGCCATCAGGCTGCAAATTAGGCAAATAGTAGGGTGAGGGAGGCGTTGGGGAATGAATCGCCAATTTTCAAATCAACTGTTAACCAAACTTTAGCACAAAGTCAAGGCAGAGCTGTTAGTCGTATAAATAAATCACTCAGACGTTGCGCTGCGCTTCTCACGCCCCAGCCCCCGCGCGCGCATTTGTAATGCAACTTTTATGGAGGCAACAAAATACGCTAGAATACTAGAGTAGGGGGCGGAGGGGGCTTACAAGACTAGCTGCTGCTGGCGGCTTTCATTGGAATATTTTATTCCGACGCAACAAGGCTGTGGTATTAAATCTCCAATGCTACTGCAAATAGAATGGAAATCAATTTCATTTAATGCAACAGTCTAGAGAAAGTAATATTGAAAGAAATACTATCTCTCGCATAATCAGAAATATAAACTATAAAATTACTGATAAAAAATAAGAGAAGCTGGAAAAAATAAATATATGGGAATGAAAATAAATAAATGGATAAAAAGAGAAGGCAAAAGAAAATTCAAAAATTATTATATAGCAATTATAAAATAAAGAAAAGGTATTTCATAAGAGTTTGATTAATAGTAAAAGAAAAGTTTTTCAGATTAAATTGAATGTAAATTTGTGAAGAAGATTTCACTTAAAGGACAGTAGAAAATTAGATGCCCTTGGAGCATATAGCACAATATGGAATATGTATATGAGAAATAATTTATTGAAAATATTGTTCAAATTGAAGCTGTTTGATGCTGACGGATGCTGAAAAAGGAAAGTTCGTAATATACAAAATTATGATATAAAAAATGATGATAGATAGAGATCTAGAGATCTTATCCAATTAACAGATCTGTAAAAAGTTTCAATAGAATAGTTACACAACTGAGAGAGAGAGGGAGAGATATAAAGAGGAGGAGAATCAGACAGATATGGCTATCTTGACTCGTCTATTTCTTATGATCAAGATTATATATACTTTATAATTTCTGGTCAATGCTTATATCTTCAAGATTTACATTCTGCGAATGAAAATGAACAGTATTCTATTTTAGCTAACTTTTTGAGCACCCCTCGCTGTAATATGTGAACGTTGGGCATTGCAACTTCTCTCACATCCCGAGTGGTTGGCGTTGGGCTATAAATTAAACTGCATTTGGCTATTTTTGTGGTCATTAGGCACGGCTGCAGTTTGTCTGTTTGCTGTGTTCTCTGTTTGGGATTGGGGCCGACGCCTGCCGGCCAGCTAGCCTGCCTGTCAGTTGGTCAGCCCTCGCTGCTGACTTGGTCCTGTTTCCTTTTGGCCAGAACAGCGTTTGCTGTCTAAACCAAGAAGACAAAATGCTGCACAAGTTTTAATGAAGTCTTGCTTAAAGTTCTATATGCAGGCGCTGTCAGCTGAGTTATGTCTGGGGCCAACTTAAGAGTTCATGCGGAAATGGCATTATGAGTTATGTGACTGTTGCTTCTCCTTGGAGGATGCTCCCACTCTCACTCGCACGCGCTCTCTCTATCTCTCTCTCTTTAAGAGTGTGCTACAGTTCAATTAACATAATTAATGTGCGTGTCTTTCTGGCTAAGAGCGCTTTGATGCCGCTGTTGATGCTGTAGCTGGTTTCTTGTCTGCTCTTTTCCTTTATGGCCTGCTGTCAACATGTTGCGCGTGGCTTTTGAAATGACACCGTCAAAAAATGGTGGCTTTTAATTTAGATCCCTGCGGTCGTAAATTGTAACAATTTTTCATATTTAATTAAGTAATGTTGTACTTAAAATAAACTTTCTTAAGTGCATACTCTATCATTACTTTGTATAAGTTTAGAGAGCTTAAAGAAGTCGGAAATCTTCAAATCAAAACTAGGATAGGCGCCCGCCTGTCTGGCGAAAGGTTCACGGCTCGATGCCCATCAATGTTTGTTTAACAGTGCGATAATTAAATCATTATTTATTATATTGGATTTTTTTTAAGAACAGACTCTCTCAATTCAAATTTTAGCCAAAAATTGTTTACAGTGCACGTTTCGCTTTTCAACGTTACAATTTGAGCTGCTTAGTTGGGGCCTCAGTTCCAGTGCTTCAGCTTTGCACCTTTGCACCTTTGCACTACTCACTTTATGGACTATTAACTGACACTACGCTACACGACTTTGCTGATCTGTTGAGTTGCGCAATTCTAAATATATGTGTATACATATTGCCGCCTCTTCAGCTTCAGCTTCAGCTTCAGCGTCATCTCAGAGTCGAGTCTCAGCTATAACTCTGCAGTGGCTGCTGCAGCTCATTTAACAACCAGTCTAATTGCTTACGTGCCTAATGATTTGGCCCCAATTACAGGCATAGGCTGGCCAACTCACGGGCTGGAATTGGAATTGTAGTGTGTTCTTGAGGAAGCTTCATTTACAGCAATTATGCTGGTTATGACTTCATTTCAAGGCCAAGCTAGTTGTAGTTACCCTAAACGCACATGACACAACTGTTGCGTAACCCATGAGATGCTTTTCGAGGTTACCTTAATTTAACAGGCTTCTCATATTGTAAATTTTCAAGTACTTACTCTGTTTTTAAGCTAGTCTGCATAAATTGCCATCTGCTACCTTGCTCTGCCGGCAAGGCAAGTTAAGTCTTAATAATGACAGGGAGACTACAAGAATGTCTTAAAAGACTTGTGTTTGAATAAGAATTAAGCCTAATAGTTGGTCCTATCATCATGTTAATCCAGCGGATAAATATGCAAGTTCATTGTAATCGACGTCTGTGCAACATATGCTTCATTTTATTCAAAGTGATAAAAAAGGTTTAGTTTGTATCTTTTGGCCTTTGGTTGGTCTTAATTGTACTTGATCTGAAATGCTATTCTTCATGTTAATCCATCTGATAAATACACAAGTCTCTTGTAAGCCACAGACTAAAACTTTTAACACTCTGTTAACTTTTTTGCTGCTCTTGTCAACAAGCACATTTGAGTATTTACACAATTCAATGGCAGCAGTTTTACATATACCCTGTAACAAATAAAATAGCTTGCCACCTACTTAGACAAGTTTGTGCAAGTGGAAAAACTTTTGCTGCTGCTCTGGAAAGACTTGTTCGTAAGTTTTGATGGAGACAGTTTAGCATTTATTTATTTACCATTTGATGACTTTGTTGCATGCAGGCAAAAGTTTTTGGTTCGAGTATTCACTGATTCACAAGTGTCTGCTGTGAGTGCACTCGAAGATGCACTCGAAAACTCAGCCGGTGGCATCGGAGGCGACAATGGGCCGCTCAGGTGTTGACAGCTTAAGCAGCGGCCCAGACTTGTGTGAAATATGATACACTCATTAAGGGCTGCCCTCTGCAAATGATCCCCACTCATCGCCTCGCCGCGCAACGCCCCAATTGGCCCAGGGCGAGGATGTAGGATGTAGGATGGAGGATGGGGGATGGGGGATGGGGGCTCGCAAGTCAAGTGCATAAATAAATGGTTGGCGCTCTTTCTCGCTCGCTTTCTTTTATGAGAAAGATGATGATGATTATGGCATTGCAGCGTTAAGCGGCTGAAAACTGGCGCACAGCTGCGCCCGCCATCTGTGATATATCATTTTAAGGCTCGGCATACATCTCATATACCTGGGCCCAGGCAAGGACACAGATAGCGAGCGCTGCCCGGGTACCGTGGTGGAGGGCGCGGGCGGTGGTGTCGCCCTACTGCCCACCCAGTAGCAATCAGGTGGCCACAAGCCGAGCGAGAAATTAAAGCAGTAGGACAAAGTATGAGACAAGTAAAGTAAACTAAACTAAAGCAGAGCAAAGCGACGCAATTTAAAACGTCGCACATTCAACTGGTTTTTGCTTATGCAGACCTCGTATTATTAAATGTGTGCATTATGCTGCTTATACACTGCCAAGAGCTACTCAGTTGCATGCTGAAATTTGCAACCAAGCTGTAAATACAAGAAGTTAACTATTAAACTGCGTATGTTGTTGCGCAAGTTTTTCACATTCAACTGGTTCCTATGCAGAACTAGAACTCATATAATTTTATGCTCTCTATGCTGTTTATACTCTACAATGGGCTACTCGTGGGCATCGAACAAGTTAACTGCTGCCGAATCAATCAGTTTTTCACTTTTGGCTGTGTTTTTAAGCAGACCTCGCTGTATTCTGATTGCTGCTTGTTAAAAGCTACCCGTTTGCATGTTAAAATTGCCTCTGGGTTGTAAATAAACGGTAAATACTACTTACGCAGCGTATTTGCAATTCGTTGTAAGAAATATCGCTTTTGATTTCTTGTTTTATATTTTTTTCCATAGGCCAGTCCGTTTTTATAGTGCGTGTCCAAGCGGCATAATAAATCACTATAACGCCCACCTATGCGAACTCAGATCAACGATTAAGTCATCATCATCAACTGCAGTCGAGACAGAGACAGCGAAAGTGTGTAAGAGAGAGGGAGAGAGAGATGCTTAGCCACGAGCCAGTGTTGGAAACAATGCGTCGTTGTCGTTGATATTGTTGATGTTGATATGTTGTTGTTGCTGGCATGCCCAAAGCTGCCTCGAGGTCAGGCTTAAGTTCGGGCTCGGGCTTCGGTCTCGGTCTCGGTCCGCCGGGGTCTGACGCCAGCGCCAAGCGCCGTTGAGGCAGCTCATTTAAAATCCAATAAAGATGTTATCCGCCAGACCAAGCAATGAAGTCATTTACAATGTAAGCATTTATAAATTTAAAACATGGAAATAAGTTCTTGATGCTGTAAATGTGTAAAGCGTGAACTTAAACTTAAAGATGTTGGTTGAGGGATTTTGCATCTGGTGTTCCACATCAAAATTAACCAAGATTTGGTTTCTGTTTCTGTTTCGAACATGGTCGGTTCAAAATCGGTGTGCTGTAGACTTCAACATCAAATAGTCTAGTCAGTAAATACATATAGATGTGTAGGTTATTTTCCTTTAGCATCTCGAACGTTTCGCTCACTAGTTTAAAAGGGAATAAAATATATTTTAAAGAAAAGATCATTTGTAAAATAAAAGACAATGGATGATGAGGACGATGCGAACTTTTTGCCGCCGGCGAACACAAACACCTTTGCCATACCCAATGAGCCGGATTTGCTGGTGGAATATGAGCTCTACAGGCCCTCCATGGGCACAAGGCGGCTCCATAGTGAGCTCAATCGCGAGGTCTACTCCGAGGCGTTTATCGAGAACGAGCGACTGGGCACACTGGCAGATCTGTGTGTGCGGGCGTTGGCCAAAATGGGCACCAGATATATTGTGCCGCTAGTGAAACAGGATCCGTTGAAGCTGCGCGTTCATTACGATGCCCTGGACGTTAATCTGCCGCTGAAGGACTGTTATTTTGTGGACGATGTGCGCTTCTGGCGACGGGTGGTGCTCGCCAAAAGCTCGGAAAAGACGCTGTCGCTGAAGAAGATCGATGAGTATGACTGGAAGGGTAAGGGTGTGAGCCTTAAGTATGTAGAACTGGTTGAAGCCTGCCCGGCTGCCTACTGGCCAGAGAAGCAAATGGCCGAGCTGGGATACCTGGTGCGGCAATATGTTCGAACGATGCACATACAACATCTGCAGTCGCTGACGGATGATTCCTTTACGCACTACGTGGAAAGTGAATCGGAGCTGGACATTTCCTCGGAAGAGTCTGAAATATCGGAGATATCCAGCGATGAAAAGTAAGTCAGACCAACCAAAGTAGAGTTCGAAATGTGTGTTACGCCCATGTGTCGTGTCTAGGGATACAATGGACGAAGAAGAGGAGTGTGAGGAGGAGGAGGAGGTGGTCATAGTGCATCCACTGAAAAAGAAGCGTGGAGAGTCCGCAGTGCGAATAGATGAGCAGAAGACAAGAGTAATTGAAATTGATGTACGTTCCATTTCAACCGCTTCCTCGGATGAGCAGGGAAGCAAGCAAATGGAATTAATTTACCTGGAAGCGCAGCAGAAGCGTCGTCAAGCCCGCTCTGCCCGCAATGCAGCTCGACAGCAGCTGCGCGACTTGCACGCCGAGAAGAAAGCAGAGCACGAGCGACGCCAAAGGAATCGAGAGCTTCTTCGTATGCCGCCCGAACCGGAGCCGAAGAAAAAGAAGAAAAAGAAGGCCAAGCAATTGCCGATCGAGGGTGTCTTCGATTTGGCCGTCGAACCAGAGCCGGAGGATAACGAGGACAAAGTGGCGGATGCCCGCAACAAGGAGAAGCTGCTGCGACGCATCAAGCGCTACGATTATCCCGCCAAGCATTGCCATCACATAGATCTCAGCTTTGTGCGCTACTTTGATCAACTGGTCACGCTTACCCTCGAGTTTCTTGGCCCCGATATGGAGCTCAACTATCACAAGCGGCACATGAACTTCTCCTACGATGACATGGTGCATCTAGCGAATGGACTGCGCACATTGCACCAGCTTAAAGTGTTCCGGTTGCGCAATAGTCGAATGGATCACATCAAGCTCTTGATATTGGCGCGTGTCCTTAAGCAGCTGGACGCGCTGGAGATTGTTGATTTTGGCTACAATCAGCTGAATGATAATTGTGACGTGGCATTGGAAATGCTGCTGGAACGCACGAAAATGTACAAAGCGCTGGAGCTGGAGTATAATAAGCTGGAACGTACTGCTGTCCAGGCCATCGGAAACGCACTTAGATGTCATTCCTTTGAAGATCCCGAAGGCAGCCCTTTGGAGTATCTAGGTCTGGCCCATAATCCAATTTCCGATACTGGCCTGTCGATGCTAATTCACGATATCATTGGCACCAATAATGTCGAGGAGCTGAACATCAATGGCATTGAGACTGCTCCCCCCCAGGTGGCATCCAATATTAGTTTTCTGCTGCGCAATCATAAGCCATTGCGCCGCCTAGATATGGCGGCCGTAAGGCTGAATCCAGCAGTGGGACGTGATATAATATGCGCACTGCAAACGAACCACAAGGTCACCCATTTCGATTGTCGGGCCTGCGATCTGGACTCGGATGAGGAGTTCGAGGTGGATGTCATTGTAAGGCGCAATAACTATGAGCTTCAGCATTCGTTTTTGGGAGATGAGACCCAAACGGAGGAGAGCCTTCTCCAACATTTAGCTGGATTAAGGCATCCCATTTTAACGAAAATACAGAAGGACTTGGACCGACGGGACGAGTGCATCAGGAATCGACCATCCGAATCATCCACTGATCTGAGCGTCCACGAGGAGCAAGACGAGGAACAGGAGGAGGAATTTGACATTTGGAAAATGCTTGGTGTTAACAAATCAGAAATAAAGCAAGAGATTGAGCGCCACTCAAGTATCTCCTCGTATCACAGCAATAGTGCCTTTGTCTACAATTCGAATGCCTTCACTTTGCAGGAGTTCCGCGAGCATCTGTATTTGCCGGGACCCGGTAACCGGTATTACTTTTTCCAAAAACAAAAAGAGTTGTAAACACTTCATTTAATTAGTATTTAGATGGGAAGAATAGGGTAGGAGGTAACTAGGCTTCTTTTTTTTTGTGCAGTTCGTTAATCGCAAAATTTGGTGTTGTATGAAAGAATATATGGAATGAAAATAATTTATTTCTTGGAATTCTTTTCTTTTGCCTTATTCCCTTAACAAACGGGACAGCTTTTAGATAACTGACATAATTTATAGCCAGAGTCTCGGACCTGAATCCCCAGTGTTTTTTATTGTTCCACATTTGGGATTAGTGCGATACGACAATTTGTTTAGCCATTTACTTTATGCCGAGATACTCTCTCCCATCTCATTACAACTTAATCCAAGTACTTGACAGTCCTAAGCAGCGATGACAATGCGTTTTCTTGGCACACCTGTTGTCGCCATCGGACTGACCGTGCAATGACCCAACATATTTGCAATATATTTGGCTTTGGGGCTTGTTTGTCGCACTATTTTTGAACAGCTTCCGCTTTCCCTCAAACGCGAAATCAATTGAAAATACAAATATGCAAGCAAAATGGGCAAACAAGCAAAGGCACCATAAATAATAATAATAATAATAAAAATAATGGAACTATGGGGCTTGCTGCGTGCAGCAACGGGGACCGTTAACAGCCGCAACAATAACAAACACCCACAAGCAAAAGTTGCCAGATCGTGTGAATTTATTGCTTAATCATGCGCCTTTCCAGACACACTACTCAAATGTAAATAAATGCAAATTCGCTGCAGCTCTCAAAGTGCTCGCTAGGTTCCAGGATCAGGGCTCCATCCAAGGCGTGTGCTTTGTCTAACTGGACACACTCACGTGTGGGGCTTACGCCAGGTAGGCGTTCTCCAACTCCAACTCTGAATGCGTCTCCAACTGGCTCTTTGGCAAGTGGGTCGACAACACAGTAAAAAAAAGATGCTTACATTACATCAAAATTTAAATTTGCTTAAATTAAATTTAGTTTTGAAGCTCAAATTTGAGAATTTTCCAGATTCATTATCCCCCCTCATCTAACACAAGATGTTTAGTTGCACGCATTGTCTGCGCTTTTACCTGTCAAACGAGAAGACGCCGGTTCAAACCCAAGTGCCATTTATATGAGATCTTGATTTTTCTATATATTAATAAAGCACTGATAGTCTTTAAAGGAGCAAAAGCACTTTCATTCCCTAAATTTCATTTTTCTCCTGCAAAACGAACTTAAAACTAATTTTAGAATTGTTTGTATATAAACACAAAAATGTTTTCAATTTAATCCGAAAAATTGTTCACTGTGAACTGATGCAACTTTTGCTGTTTGTTTTATTTGCTGCGTGGGCGACTTTACCAGTGAAGCACTGCAATTAATATGAGGCACCATGCAACAGCAGCAACAGCAATAACAACAACAACAACAACATCAGCAGCAACAGCAGCAGCAGCAGCAACAGCTTGCTGCCACCCACACGGCAGCAATAAAACCCGTTGGCAGGCTTAAACAAATGAACAATTTGCTTGGCAAACATTTCGCAGTTTTGTAATATAAATTTTGTAAATGCACAAATGGGTCACAATTTTTGAAATTCTGGCTAAATAAAGCAACGAATACCTTGTATTTTTTAATTAAACAAATCGAATTAAACAAATCTCTGGAATATTTTAGTTTCTAGCTGCAAAGCTCACCTGCAACTCAACAATACACCAATGCAACATGTTCGATGCCCAACAGCGCGCATTGCGCTAACATAACCAACCTCTGTTATTTAAACAGAATTCAAATGTTTGAGTTGATTGTTAATTGTAGATTTTTTTTTGATTTAATGGTAATATATTCAGTTAAAGCTCTGCGAACAACTCATTTGGGAGCACATCTGCTTTTGCTTAAGATGTTAATTGTTTTTGGTTTTCTTTGAAACTGGATTGATTGGATATGATAAAAAATTATCAGTCAAAAGTCAACCTAACATGAGTTTTATGTAAGAATATCAATTTGACAAAATAATGATACGAATGTATCCATTGACAAATTGAAAATATAATAAACAATAAAATTCTATAGTATATATTTTAAAGTTCAGCTTGAGGTAAATATTAGATTTTTTAAAACTTATTTTTAGCGTAAACATTTCAAATATTTGTTTAAACAAGATCGCAATAGCAAGTGTATTAATAGTGAATTTTCAAATGTAGAATTGCAAATATAACTTTTACTGAGAACCTGAAATATCTGCCAAAATTGAATTTACTTTCATCGAAAGCTGTGCCGCAACTTCGCCCCCGCGACTTGTTAACTTGTTTTGTTGTTGCTGTTTATTTTTATTTCAAGTCGAACCGTTTGGTATGAAGCGTCCAGCTGCCTGGTTGGCTGGTTGTCTGGTTGGCCGCTAGCTGACTTCGAGCAGGTTGGCAGCGTTTGTCAGTTAACAAACGAGTCTCGACGCGCGCGGTTCACGCAACGCTCGCTCAAACTTGGCCCAAACTGAGCCTGACAGCTTGACAACAGCCAATTTGCTGGCCATTTGGCTTTTCACTGTTGGTTAAAACAATTTTTTAAAATTATGTAAAAAATAAAAACAAATTGTTTAGTGGTTAGCAACAAAAGCATCTGTATCTTTGATAAATTGCATCTGTGCTGCAGTATATAAATATATATTTTATGGGCTTTATGCTTAGATCAAGTGTACGCTGTAAGTGCAGTGCGGAGTGAAGTGCGGAGTGCGGAGCGCGCTCTAAATCGTTTATAGAACGTGCAAAGCGTTAACAGTTAAACAAATTCACTTGGCATAGGCCGCAAACAACATGAATTTTCAGCTGTTCAGCATGCTAATGGAGTTGTAGAAAAGAGAAAAGTATGTAAAAATAAAATTAAGAACATTCGATTCGGCTTCAGCCGACTGCCCAATACTCTACAGTGCTAAAATAGTTGAAAGGTGAATTGGGAAAGAGTTTCTTTAACTGTAGCTTACTTTAAGCTTGTGACGTTAGAAAATATACACAGATCTTTGATCTTTAGAGTAGTATGTCGAGTGCCGAACTTATCATCTCTAGCTCAAAAACTGTGGCTCTTCTGGATTTACAAAATTATTAACGATTAAATATTTCATGGTCAGTATTTGTCCGCATGAATATCAATATATTCGCTTTCACATTGTAAGCAGGGTATACAAATTTACTAAACTGTGATAAGCTACAAATTTAAGGCATTACCTCAGGGTTAATGCTAAACTCGTAACTAATTTCAATTTCACTTGAGGCAACGGGTGTTAAATCTTGTGACTGCACACTTGAATGCATTTGTTATTCCCTACTCGAAGTGAATACTCATTCATGGATGCTAATTAATCGATTAAATAGTAGCTGAGTGTGCATAATTGGGTCACAAAATAATTTGCACTTAACTAAATGAATTCGATTTCGATTGGCAGTTGCATTTTACGGCCAACAGCTGGAAAAAGTTGTTAAAGTTTTACTGTTCAGTTTACATTTTCATAGTGTTTTTTTTTCTCACGTGATTTTACAGCAGCTTAAGTCAACACTTGAATGTTTACGACTTTTGATTGTTTTTGCATTTTTAAATTTGCAATTTCGACTTGTTTGATTTACTCACTTATTCTACTCGCTTGTGCAGAGCATTGCAAATTTCGAGGCCAATGTGTAATGAATTGGGTGAGATATGCTTGTTAAATCAAAAACTATATGAATACAAAATGTTTGATGGACTGACCAAGCCGTAGCTGGGAAGCTGCATTTTTTACTGCTGCTACTGAAAAATTAAACGAATTTTTTGAAAATTCCTTACGGACTTGTAAGAACATTGCTGGGAAACGCTTGCATGAAATATTTGGTTTTTATTCTGTTCGTTCTGTCTGCAAGGGTATATAAACTTCGTTAAACCCTTGCATATTGATTTTCTTTCCTGTCGCTTTGTGGTGCAGCTTTTGTAAACTTGAACATGTCGCGTTGACTTTGTGATCTGATATTTGCCACTTTCCTGTTCGAGGACATTGTCTGCTATCGCTTTTACTTTTAGGACATTCAGTATGCACTTTATACGATTTTGCTACATTTGAAAAGAATTGAAAATAAATTTGAATTTTAAGTGGGTGAATGCAACATTGTGGCAGCCACAACAATGTGTAAATATATTTATGAACTGGCACAGATTTGCAACTTTTATTTATAATTTGACGTTTGTTTACATGAACTTTTGCTGCCCGCAAATGCAACAAGGCACTTATTTCTCTTCCAACATCAGTCAAAAATAGTTATTACCCGCCCTGGGGCCATAAAGTTGCCCACTTTATGCAGGAAGCGTATCAGGTTGAGGTGCTAGCTACACAGTAAAATATTTTAGTAAAAAAAAAATCTCCATAGGTAAACTAAAAATTTAAAATTGAAAGGGAATTTAAATCATATATATTCATAATTTATTTTATTATTTGCTTAAAAATAAATCAATTTAATATCATTGACTAATTTTTTTTTAAATCTCTGAGCTAAAATAAGTTAAGAATGAAGCACATTCATATTGAGCAAAGCGAATTTTACCTCAAAAATTATGTAAATGTAAAAGCTTAGTGATTTAAAATTTATTAGAAAATTGTTTGCTGTGTAGGTTGTTCAATTATTCATGCAACCACTGCACATTTCACACCTCTGACTGTCTAATGCGCTCTGCGGTCAGGTTGTCAACGGTGCAACAGCTCAAATTAGCCATGCAATTTGTACTTAGCAATTTGCCACAATGCTGCAGTTGCAACAGTTGCAACAGTTGCTCAGTTGCTCAGTTGCCGCCACTCTGACTCGGGCTGGCCATGGCAGAGCGCTTCTAGCTAGACTCTGAAGTGAGAGGCGTTTTGCACGTCCGGGGCTAATAATAAAATGGACAAGGACTTAAACCCACAACACGCAGACACAGGCACAGACGTACGCGCAGCTGACGACAAGCGACAAGTTTATCACTTGTTAAGCCAATGTTGCAGACACGCATTGAGCCACAGCGGGCAGGAGCAGAAGCCAACGAGTGGAGACAAGCCACAGACTAAGATCCAAAACTCCAGACTCCGTCTTGGATGCAGTCGACAGGCTGGCAGGCGCAGATAGGCGCGCCAGATAACGCAGACAGCGCTGCCAGTTGCAAGTCTGACTTTGAGGCTGCCACAATTTGCATGGCAGCGGAGTTCAAGCCGTGCCATCAGCCCAACATCAGCGGCTGCCAACATTAACCCTTTAAGGCCCACTGTGCTGCCAGATGGAGCAGAACGGAACGGAAAGGAGCATAGACAGAATGCGCCCACACAGGCAGCAGTTGCGCGTCTGTTAAATAATGTCAGCCAATTGTCGAGTGACAATAAAGAAGGATAAACAAGAGTGCGCTTATCGTCGAGTGTGTTCAACGAGAAGATACCCTGTTACCAGCAATGCAACGTGTTTCTTCTTGACACGAACTCTCAAGTTCTAACTCAATCTTGAATATCTTATGTGCTTTGTATCAAGTCTTTAGAAAATTTGAGGAGACTGAAAGTGATTGTTAATTATCTATGTATAGCAAAAATCCAAGTCAATTTATATACTATAATTTACGTGGTATCCGTAGCTGATCTATTGATCTATTACGCCAGATCAAGAATATGTGAGCTCTATGGTATGGCAGATGCCTCCTTTTGTCTCTTACATAACCATTTTCAATAAGTATAGGATATAGTAAAAGTCAGAGCTGCCTTTCGGCTATTAATACTGCTGGCACGGGCCAGGAAACAAATGTCAGACGATTGTCAACAGAAAAAATTACGTATACGCAGCGTGATGTTCATTGATACAACAGAGTTCGATTTGCTTTTGCTTTCGCTTCCGCATCGCGTCGAGTTGCTGCTGCTGCTGCTGTCGCTCAATTGTTGTCTTCGATTTCGCGGTGGCTCATTCAATTTTAATATGTTTCTTCAGCTGCTGCGACAGCTGTGGCAACTTTAAACGTCATTTCATTGGTTTTACATTTTATGACATTAATGGCCGATGACAATTTCAATTACATAAGTGCCAACTGCAGATACGCTGAATGCGCTCAGCTTAGCTGTAATCGCCTTTGGCAATTTTAAATATTGGTTTTTATCTGCCATTATTGACTGCGGCTGCCAAAGAACTAACCATCTATAGATAATGTCTACATCAACAAGCTACTTATTAGAGGTTAATGTTGGCGAAACGAGCTCAGAATTTGTCTCCATGGCAAATAGGATTTATGTGCAACTTAATTGGGGATTAGGTTGGGAAATTAACTGGGGATTATGTGGGCACAATCAGGTTCTTGATTGAGCTAATAAATAATTAGAAATATATACGATTACAAAAATTATAATTATGTTATATTATGATGAAGTGAGAAATATTATGGTGAGAGTTCGCTTTTCCCCATTAAATATTTGGTTAGTGAGCATGTAATTGCTGCGAGAGCACTCTAATACCTTGACATAATCTAAAACACACAACTTAACTTAACACACAACTCTTGTGCTGGAGCACATAAAACAAATAAAAATATGAAGTTAGTTGAGCAAACAAATCAGCAAACACTCTGTTATTTCCCGGAGAGATTTACCTACCTGCTGAATTAAACATGTGTAGGCAGATGCCAAGCATCAGCTAATTGGCTGCAAAGGTTACAGCATGCCCAAAAAAAGAAAGAAATAGATGCGTACATCAATTAGTTGTTCCAATTAGTTGCCTGAGGCTAAGATAGCAAAGTTGGCAGCCGTAAAGCAATTAACATTATTAAAGCACAACAAATTGTCACACACACACACAAATACACAAATACACAAACACCCCCGCTGCTAAACCAGCTGGGCACTTTGATTTGCACAAAGTATCTGCCAGATACAAATACAAAAAGCTCTGCTTTTAACACAACTTTAATTAGCAAGACAAACAGTTAACCCCCCTTCAAATAATGGCAACAGACGCCCTTGCGTTTACTTTCAGACTATCGCACTGCTGGACAACAGAATTAATAACAGAAAGTAAAAGTTAGCTAGTCGAGAGTGAACGACTGAGAGGTTTCCTCTATCTAAAGCCAAGTGGACCTCATTTATACTTACTTCTATAAATTAATAATCAAACTCTATGCAAAAATGTATTCTTAAATTACTTTTGGGGTTAAAGTCGGATCTTTAAGACTCTATCAGGACTTTGAACTAACAATCAAGAATGGACGCTTTCTTTTAAGTCTCTAGTATGGTCATACCCGGAAAATTAACCAGTCCTAATCAATAATATCAATTACGACCTCGGAAATGCCTTCTTTCGTCTATTACATACATTTGCACGATAGTAATATACCCCTTTTTACCCAGTTTAAAAGAGTGCAGGGTATAAAAGCAACAAAACGTGACGATTTTATTGCTGGGGCTGACAGCAACGGCAACGAAAATTAACGAAATTGTTAAAATAAACGCCAGACATGGAATTTAATTAAAATTTATATTGTGCAGCATATATGCTGGCAGGAGAGCTCAGGCTCAAAAATCATTTGGTCGATTCGATAAACAAAATATAAAATTATGCCCCCTTGGCGTACGCTGCGTATGCTCAATTTTTGCCATAGACAGCTATTAAAAGCGGCCTTTGTGCATGAGAGAAGATTTCAAGCAACTGCTAATTGAATCTGCTTCGCTTTATGCGCCCTCGGGGCGATGCCGCCCCTTCGGCCCCCTGCCCCATGCCGTTCTGTTGCAGCCACCCTGAAGCTGGGCCCTTTTTGCACGTGTCCCGCAAATTGATAAGCCATAAATTTTCGTTATGGCTGAAGCAACAGTTGCGCCGCTTTAAGCCACATAAAAGGACTGTTGGCTACTGGCTGTGGCTTAACTGGGCATTCATCCACCTCTCTTTCCCGCCTTTTCTCTCCCTCTCTCTTTTGCCACCACCTCTCTGGCTGTATCTGTGTCTGCAACTCAAACAAAGTAGCCAAAAGTTGTACGCTTGTACAATTCCTTGTTATGCTTCATTAATTTAATTTGGTTTCCACGTGGTTCTCTTACTTTTTGTTTTTTTTTTCGTATGCTTCGACAAACAAAAGAACTTTTGGACACGCTTATGCTAATCCAAGGTTTTGCATTTTTCATAATTCTCGAGTTTTCTGCTGGCCTTAAATGTCAGTTGCCAACTGGGCACCAAAAACTTTGCATTAGAATAGGTTGGCGTTGTAGATATATTTGAATATTTTTTGTAAGCTAGAGATTATTTTTAAGAACAATAATCTTTAAGTGTATAATAGAGTTGAATTAAACATTTTTGCTTAGAGTGAAACGTTTACGAATGTAAGACAAAGAGGAATCGCAAAAAATGTAAGCTCGCCTGAGAGTAAGCGCAAGAGAGAGTAAAAGAGATCATAAAATGCGCTCTGAGTATCTATATAGACGGTAGAGTCAAGTCTCCTTAATAGGAAGCTTAATACGCATTAAAAAAAAATTGTCGGTGTCTCGAATAGCTTGCTCGTCTTTAGGGACGAGCTCGTAAAGGTATAAAACTCATTTATAGCCCCGTTAACAAAGCCACTTAACTGACAGTTAAGAACCCTGTATCAAAGCTTTTTAAATACTTACGGCTTACTGAGCTTCTACTGCGCTTTGCGTTTGCAGCAACCCACCTTGCCACCAGTTGGTGGCAAGTGAATGAAATGTGTTGGGTTAAACGACGTTGTCAAAGAAAACAAATATTGCGCACGTTGCAATAAGCTTCTTAAAAATTTATCAAATGGACGCCAGTGAAAAGGGTATTTATACACAAACATACAAGAGCACATACATATTTACAATGCTGGTTTATTGGCATAGGGCCGTGAGGTCAGGCAAAGTTCGCATAGTCGAAGCAGGAGTCACGCTTTGATTGCCTGTCTGTCCGTCTGGCTGACTATTTGTGACTGCCTCGGCGCACATTGAAGTTGTTGAGTACCAAACGATCTATCAATTTTGTAACTCTGCTATGCCACCTGACAGCCGTAAGTAAAATGTCTGTGCAGCCATGTGATACTCTATAAAATACTGTGAAAATAAAGGACAGCACTAAAACTATTTTCAGATATAAATTTACTTAAATTTTCTGAAAATGTACCCTTACGTATATGACAAATTGATGGAGTCTTTCTTTAATTGAGTGATTGACTAACTGGTTGTGTAGTTGATTGAAAGCCTGAATGATTCAATGACTAACTGATTGATTGACTGACTGACTGAGTGTTCTATAAACTCACAGACTGATTGACTGAATATCTGATTGACTGACTCAATTTCTGATTCATTGACTGAGTGATTGACTGACTGACTAAAACCTGTATGTGATTGACTGACCGAGTAATTGAGGGATTGACTAAGTTATTGATTGACTGACAGACTGACTGTTCGACTAACTGACAGAGTGATTTACTGACTGAATATTGGATTCACTGACTTAGTGATTGACTGACTGATCGGGTTGTAGACTGACAGACTAACTGTTGGACTGATCGATCGAGTGATTGACTGATTGAATTTCCGATGCCCTGACTGAGTGATTGAATGACTGACTGACTGAGGGATTTACTGGTTGATTAAAACACTGAGTCATTTACTGATTGACTGAATGGTTGACAAAGTTAATAATTAAATAACTGTGTGATTCACTGACCGATTAATTGGTTGCCCTAGTGATTGATTGATTGACTGAGTGATTAGTGGACTAACTGGGTGATTAGTTGATCAAATAATTAAGCGATTGATTTATTGATAAAGTGATTGATCGACTTACTGAGAGATTCCCTGACTGACTGGGGTATTAATAAGATTGGGAGCTTAATTTTTCAGGGAAAGGAAAATAATTTTAAATATATTGACTATACTTAGCCCTGGCTAACATTGTGTATGCATATATGTTATCTATGAATACCTCAACTTTGCAATTTGCTGTCAAGCTTTTCAATTTAGCCAATCGACTCGCTTAAGAGCCAATCATTCTTTATAGAGTGCATTGGCAACTCGTGAGCCAGCGTTAACAAAGTTGAATGCTTGCACTTGCAGTTCATTTGGCCAAAAGTTGCGATTGCTGTTGCTGTAGCTGCTGCTGCTGCTGCTGCTGCTGGTGGTGGTGCTTGTTGGGAACGTCCAAACAATTACCCAGCAACAACAACAGTCAAAACCCAGACACAAAACATTGTTGGACTGTATTTTTGTCGGTTGCTGTTGCTGTTGTTTTTGTTGTAATTGTAGTTGTTGGCCAAGAACCTTTCTCCCGCAGCCCATTTGGCAGATAAAAGTGCAGTCGTGCCCGTTGCCGCTCACACGTCTCGCTTGAGCCCTGGGACTGCTAACTGGCAACTGGCAACTGGTATCTGGCACTGGCACTGGGCCTGGGCCTGGGCCTGGGCACTCTAGCGGAACTTTGTGTCGCATTATGCCGTGTTTGCCGTGTTGGTTGTCGTGGCTACATGGCCTACACATGTTGTTAACAATTGCGTTTCCAGCATTTGTAGCACTGTTTTTTTTTTGTCTATGCTCATGCATGGATACAATAGTACACTCAGAAAAATTCTATTATGATTGTGTTACAATTAAATGCGTTTTGCTTTAATTCCAACTTCATTTACAATCGTAATTACAAACTTGAAATAAGTTCTTCATTTTAGGTTAGGAAATTTCAAGCTTAAAAAGTTCTTGAAATAAGACTTTGGGTAAAAAATACTTTTAAGTGTATCTAGAGCTATGCAGCGGGCGCTGCTTAATGTTCTATATGGCAATGACTCTCATTATGTTTGGTTTGCGCTTGGCTGCCGTTGCAGCAACCCCCCGTTGTGCATTACCCCCCGCTGCATCGGCAGCTGCTGGTTTTAATTATTTGCATGCCTTTGTCGTACTTTTGTGTATTTATCAATAAATGATATGTTTCAATTGGCTTTTGCATGCTTAATTTTAAATAAATATGAATATAAATTGCTGGCCACAATATTTAAACGCCGTCAAACCGCTGGAAACTTGCTGTGTTCTCAAGTAATTGACTTGATTAAATGGATTATGACACGGCATGCCATTTTCATGGCAGTATCTTGCTCTTATATGCGGCTAATTAAGTGCTTTCTGAAAGTTTTTGCGGGCAACTTGTTGTTGTTGTTATAGCTGCAAAGTTGCAGCAAATACTGCCGCATAATCAACGCTTGATTAAGTTGGGCTTAATGTTAACCCACAAATATTAAGCATACAAGAAAGTTTGCCCTGCTCTTTATCAAAGTATTTCAAGGATGAGCTGCCAAATTCAACTAGGCAAAGTTTGAGCCGAGTCATGGATGAAGTCAAAAAGTGCATGGCTTTGCATGTAAGTTGGGGCTGAGTTGGTTTACAGGTTGATCAGATGCAGCAATAATAATTAACAGAGTGAGAAATATTAAATCTAAAAACAAGCCCTCCCAGTCTTTAACGTCTTATCCAACAAATCAAGCAAATAAATCAACTGGTTAGCAATTACTCAAAAATACTCACCAGACTTCACAGAAAAACTATTATTCCGACAAGGTTTTGCCTTGGGCAATTAAACGCCAAATAAGGCCTAATCAGTGCTTATTACAATAATCCCAATTTTGATTTATTTATTACAGCAAAAAGCCACAAATCTTAATCTATAGCTACCGTCAAGTTCAAGGCCTCAACACACACACTTTTACGACTTGCTCCCAGACCACAAAAAAATCACCAAGAGCTTTGTTATGGGAAATAAAAAAGACATATACTCTATACACTAGCAAGAATAACACGACTTTGTCTGGCTAAAATATTTTTCTTTGTAAATTTAGTAATATAAACGTCTTTGCAATAAATTTTATCAGAGCTCCTTGAGATTGAGTTTGAAGAGAAGTGCAAGAAATTCAATTTAATTTCATACAAGAGTATTCCACCAATTTTTCACTTTTGCTTACTGAATTCAACAGAATCCCGTCTTAGAGTGCAAAAGTGAACTTTTTTTTAGATATTCAGCTTTCCGTTTCCGTAGGGGCGGCACATTGATCAGTCAGCAATCAATCAGTCAATCGGCATGAAAAGTGTCATTTATATAGTTATCTGACAAACTCTAAATTAAAGTCAAAGTGGAGAGCTCTAAATGTTAATGCCGTTTCATGGCTCAACTGAAAATTTCGAAGAACCAACAACTTAATCGTATTGCGAAGGGGGCGTTCAATAAAGTGAGGGCGTGGCTGACAGCAAAAAAAAAGAAGGGAGACAGACACTCATAAATTGATGAATGAAACGTGGCTGGTGGCAGGTTGCCATCAGCTGGTTTTTTTTTGGGCATAAAAACCGGGCCAGCTTATTTGGGTTAATCAAATTTAGTCGCTGCTGCCGTCGCCGTTGCGGTCGTTATCTTTAGCGTCATAAAACTCATGTCATGACCATGTTCGAGAGGAGGGGCAATGACAGAGTCCACAACATTAAGCAGCAAGCACCTGTGTGCCCGTGGCCGTGCCCGTGCCCCAGCGCACATGTTACTTGTATCTTGTATCTTATGGATACATTTCACATGTGTCGCGCGTAATGCTCATTATGAGCAACGGAAAGCAACGCACGCTGCTGGCCACCGCTGCACGCAGCGCTAACAGTAACTGTAACCGTATTGCTGCATCTGTATTGCTTGTGTGTGTGTGTATCTGTAATATACGCATTTTATGTTAATTACATGTCGCCGCAATGTCAGCTTTGTAATTATTTTGACGGCGCATTTTCTATTGTTTCAGCATTCGTAAATCAACAAAAGCAACACACGCAACACACACACACACACAGACACACACACCATACGACACTTACAGTTACATTCGTTAGATTTGCGTTGATATTTTTGCATAATGATGTGCCGATCCTGTCGCAGCACAACTCCCTCCTCAGTCTGTCAGGCAGTCGGTCAGTCAGTCAGTCAGTCAGTCAGTCAGTCAATCAGTCTTGCAGTCACAGTCAACGTTTTGTTTAATGAGCTTTTTACGAGCGTTGCGCTTTGTGCGCTTTTAGCTACTGAGTTAACAGCGAATTGTGTCCTCGTCCTCGTCCACGTCCTCGCTTATCGCGACAAAAACAGTTAGCGAACAAGCCCCGAGGCAGCCGCACGACTAACCGAGAGTTGTATTGCCAGTTGAGAAGCAATTACAATTGATTTAATGATAAATAAACAAACAAACGGTATAAAGTTGGCATTAGGTGGGCTGGACTACAAATTCAACAGCTGTCAGTACTGATTAAGAATTATAAGTGCATTAACAGCCTAGGTCGTTTATGAAACAGCTTTACAATTAGAAAAAAGTTTTAATGCACTCTGTATATGATTTATATTCAAACTGGTTCACAGCACGGCTTTCTCGTCAAATTAGTTATTGATACTCGCTGGATTGTTCGCCGTTTTAAATTTGACAGATTTTAAGAGCAACCCTCGCTGGCAACCGATATCAATACCTGGAGCGCGTCAATCAAGCAATTGAATTGATTTTCGAGGTTTCCGCTTCGGTTTTTGGTTAGCTGCTTGACTTGACCGCCGACAATGTGGCTTGACGGTTCGCCCGAACTGATATGCCCTGGCGAGAGCAGCAAACAGCCCCGGGATGTGCGAATGCTGATGATGACATCTGTGGCTGATGCTGGCCATGTTGATGATTGACTGTTCGGCCAACTTGGCGTGCAGAGCAAGCCGCCCCAGCCCCCGTTCACTTTGCCCACCAGTTGCATCAGCTTTAATATGAATGCGCGCGTGTTTCCCTTTCGGCTGAAGACGTTGCTTGCACTGCACAGTCATCCTTTTTGCCAGTTTGTTGTAACTCGTCGCATAAATACATAAAACAAGTCGAGTTATTCGAATATTTGTAAACGATTTGCATAAGCAAAGGCAACAATCCATTGCGAACCATTGGCAGCAGCCCTGCTCCATCCGCACACTCAGAGAAAAACGTCTTTCTTAATTCTAGTATGAGCGTGTTTGATTTTTTCGAGAATAAAGAAAATATTAGGAAAATACTTAATAGTGTTGTATGAAATCTTACGTATTTTAAATAAGCCTATAATTTTGATAGCTAAGCAAATATTTTCTCTTTTGTATTCTGTTATTACTCAGCTCGTAAACTCAATTTTGGCTAGATTTTATGTTTGTTCCCGATTTGATTTCAAAGCTTTTATAACTTTTTTTTTAGAGTGCATCTGTAAGTTACTTTGTGCCTTTGTATTAATGCATGAGTTTACACAGTAGCAAAATATATCATACTATATACATTTGTGTGTATAAATGTTTGTCGATTTGAATGTTTTACGCTTTGTGTCATTGTACTTTGAGGTTGTTGCCATTGCTTGACGCAGTTATGATTACCCGCAACGCTTCGCTTCGCTTAACATATCAATACTATCATAAGCAGGCAGCAATGGATATGGATGCAATTGATACAACAGATATTGATACACCAGCATAAAAGATAAAGATAAATAGATGCAGATATGGCCACAGATGCAGATGCATTGATATAAAATATACTTACACAGGTACCGACAATAATTCTGTTATATAAGTAGATACAGATACAAAATATAAACAAAGATTCAAACAAAGATATAGAAATTGTAATGCATATAGATTAGAAGATACAAAAATAGAGCTACAGATACAATTATATTGAAAGATACGGAACCGGCTCAACTCCGGATTTACAAAGCACACATTTATTTACAGATACAGAAAAAGATAGATATACATTTATAAAGCTATCGATATGGATTTATACCGATAAATATTACAAATTAACATTTGTTTGTAGCCAGAATACGTCTTATATATATATTTCAGTATGTTATTGAAATGCACTTATCTGCACACTCCCAACTCCCTTCCTCACTCTCAACTCTTTGTCCACACCTCGCTCCTCACAGCGTGCTTTTCAATTTGAAATTTACTTGCAGAGCTCGTGCTGGCTCTGCTTTGGCATTAAATATGAAAAATCAATTTCAGATTCCCTACAACATCTAACCGCAGAATCATCGCATCGTAATCACACACAAACACACACACACACACTTACGCTTAAGGGACTGGGGGCCAACATATGGCGGTTAGCATAACCAGGGCACTTGTAGATTGCAATTGGAATGCAGCCCTCGCCACATAACAGTTGATTGTCGGTGGGCAATATGTACATACGTATGCATATGCATGCGCCCCGGGCATACCAGAAGCGGGGGCACATCCTGGTGCTTGGGTCGGCACGCCCCCTTTATTTTGCATGTCTCTATTAACGCTTAGAGCAGCGAATTTTACTCGGACATTTGCATAAAATGTGTTTTCCCTTTTGCTATCCTTTACCTGTAAAAGTGGTAGAAAAAAAGATTGACTGACTGACTAGTTACCTAACTGACTGATTTAAGCTTAAGCTAAATGTTTCGCAGACTTCAAATTCCCTTTGCAAATAAGTGGAAAAAAAGAGAAAAAGTGATTATAAATTTAATAAAAAATACTTTGTCCCAGCAAAGTCGCGTAACATATACTAGTATCAAAATAATGCGCATGCATATCTGCTAAGTCTCTAGCTGTTAGAGCACATTATGTGTAGCCCATACTTTCATTAATTCCCTTGTAATTCGCAAACGGTTATAGCAGATGGAACATTATAGTGTAAAGTATATCCGTTTCGAGCACTTTTGACTGCAGTCAGCTTAGTTAATATTTATGCCTCGTCACATTTGGTTTTCATGGTTCTGCCCCGGTTTTTGCTGCGTTTCGTGACCCTTTCGCAGGAATTTTTAATGGGTTTTATTTACGCTGTGGTAAAGTCGAAGTCAAGTGCTGAAAGTTGGCGGCAAATTAATGAAGTTTTTCTGGCATATGATTAAAACTTTGCTCTTAGCTGCATAGGTTTTTTTAGGTTTTTTATTTTTTGCATGCATGAATACATGGTGGGTTGGTGGGCGGTAGTCATGGCTTATGTATTCTAAAAGTTAGCCGCAGAACTTTTTCCACGTTACATTTTCATTTGCATTTCCCTCGCTGCTGTTGCCCATTACAATAATATCTTTTGGTTACATTTTGTGCGCTTTCAATTCCATTCGCCACCTTTCATGCCCTGGCATCAAGCACAGATTTGACCCAGTTATAGTGCCCAGATCACGATTCCGAACGTCGCGCCGGTTTTTCTTTCTTTCTTTTTTTTTATATACATATTTTGTGTGTTTCTTTAGCATGGCCCCAAGCTCTGGGGCTTTATTTTATTTTGTTTGTTCAGTTTGCGTCTCTTTTAATTGTCTTTAGCTTTGCTTTTTGCTTCATTTTGTGAGAGGATTTTTTTTTATAGACATTTGTGTGGCTTCAAAACGGCTAGATAAACAGCCAGCGGCTTAATTTATTTAAATTGTTATGTTTGTTTAAAAAATATTTAAAGTCATTCAGGCAGTTGTTTGCTTCGATTTTCCCGTGTCCATTGTCCAGCTGCAATGCTTATTTACTTGCCATTGTTGCACAAAGCGGGTGATCACTGTGGGTATAAATAGTCGAATATTAGCCACATAAAGGGGCTTAGTGATGCTCTCTTGAGCGTATATCTGTATGAGCTTTAAATAAGTGTGGGAATTCGAAAGCCAAGTGTGCTTGATATTGAATAAACATGGTAGTTAGAATAGAAGAAGAATTGAAGAAGTTCTCTATATTCGTATAGACACAATATTTAAAACTGCAGAAAAAAAGCTTCATTTAATGTTTCACCGTACTCATTAGTTCAGCTCCATGCAGCTGTTTCCTCTTTTGCAATATCTCCCCCAGGCTTATAGGTTTTTTTTTGTTTTAATTTCCAGTCAATAGTTTTTCACTTCAGTTGAGTTCGACACATAAGCCTGATGCTCATGTTTCGCTTTGACAGCTTCCCTAAGCGTTTTTCTTTTACCGTTAATTGCAATAGCATTTACAGCTTATTCAGTTAATTCGCACTTGAAAGCGGCGCAAAGGAAGAGCATTTTCTTCTTTTTTTTTGGTATTTTTTATTTAACTCTTTTTTGCTGAATTTCCAATGCAACTGGCAACAAATCGTGTCGCTGAGGGCCTGGGCCAGCTGAGGCGACGGCTTTTTAATTGACAGGCAACGGGCCAGGCTCTGAGAGGGTTTAGAGAGGGCTCTGCTGAAGCGTGGGAGGGCCAACAACCACGGGCGATGGGAACAAAAATAAAAGGTCAGGCCAGGTAGAGGTAGCGGTAGAGATAGAGAAAGAAAAAACAAAAGAAAAGAGAGCGAAAAAATGTACTGAAAGGCCTTTTAGACAGCTGCGTTGCATTGGTTGCCCGGAATGGAATTGTGGAGCCGCAGCAGCTGCTTTTTGCCATACAGATGGATGTGGGCTTTGAGGGGGAGGCGGCACGAAAACGGGAAGATTGACTTGATTAAAGATTTCACACTTGATTAAACACTGGCAACGTTGTTGTTATTGTTGATGTTGTTTTTGCCCCACAGCTCCAATTGCAAGTTTCAAGTTCGTTGCAGCAATTGATGAACGAAATTAATTTTTTTATTCGTTTTTTCGGGTTTTAATTTCCGAGGTTGCCAGCTGTGCAAGTTTCTTTTTATGGTAGTCGTTTTATCGTATATTTTTTAACTGAGGCGCCAAACAATAACAATGGGATAACAACGGCAACAGTTATTTATTTGTAGCTCAAAAAATGAACAGAAGTCACAGCAATTAATGCGCACAGTCAAGTAAAATATATAAAATGTGCAACAAGGATTGACACAAAAAAGGAAATACGAGTATTTAACATTGACATTGGCTTTGACACGAGGATAAATAAAAAACAGCAAATTACATGAAAAGCTTCGTTTGATACTTGATCTGTTTGCACTGAGCTATTAGCTTAAAACCATTAGCAGTGGGCTATAGACTGATTGACCATCTGATTGACTGACTCAATACATAACCTTATTGTAAACCTTAGCTTTAAGTTGCATTTCTTACAATACTTTTTGCCCCACTTACAATCTATAGAATATATTTATAACTCTTAATCCCTATGATCGACTGATTGACTGACTAAGAGCACACAGGAAAAGCCGTAAAAGTTAGGCTGCCAATTTTTTCACATACTCTCTGTCACACGTATTTATAATTATCTATGCCTATCAAAAATAGGTTATCATAAATTTTGTTAAGTTTTGTATTGCCTCAATCCATTGTAACTAAATCCAATCAATTTTTACTGCAAATTGTTAATGATAATTATTTGTCGTTTGATCTTTTACAGCTGTCGCTATTCATATACCATATTAAGAGGTAAGTGTATCTAAAATACACCCCACACTTATTCACACACATACCCCGCTCCCCCTCCCCCTCCCATCACACACTCACTCGCTACATAACGAGCGCCATTCAGTTATGCTTTCCCAGGGGCTCATCGTATCAATCTTAATTTATAACAAATTTAATATGGTTGGGTTTATTTTTTATCGGATGGTGGCTGCCGACGCGTGGCAGCAAAATGGGAAGCGAATTCTCCTAGGATTTAGCCAACATGACGCCTCCACATATGTGTGTGCTTCTGGTTTCTCCACACATGCCACATGCAAATGTGCAATGTGCTAAAGTGGGCGTGGCTGCTTTTTGGTTACAGCTAAGCTTTGCTCTCGGTTTTTCTTAAAGAGTTTTCCCTACTTTTTCAGTCCTTGCAGCCATTGAATTGTGCTTGCCCCACGCTACATAAGGGCTCGTAAATATGCTACGGTGAAATTCGACAAAAAAAAACGTGTACAGCAAAATACACTTAAGTGATTTTATGGCGCCCATTTAAATGGTTTTTAAATCTGCCAAACGTAAAACGTAAAAATATATATGGAGGACCCTGCCCCCAAAGGGGGACTAAGCCATAAATTTGCAGCAAGGTTTTGCCACCTAAATGTAAGCTTCTCAAAAGAGCTCTCAAATGTATGCAACACGTGTAGGCATGCTATGTGTGTGTTCTGTGTGTGTATTGTGTGTGTGTTGTGTGTGTTGTGTGTGTATTGTGTGTGTGCTGTGTGTGTGTTGTGTATGCGCTGTGTGTGTGCCGTGTTGTATTTGCCTTCAAATGCGCTTATCAGCAACAAGTAGATGGAAGCGTTTGCGGTGGCCCAGGGAAACCGATTGATGAAAAAAACTCCAGTCATCGATAAACGACTAACAGATATCCTGCACTTAGCTCCGCTTTTAAATTTTTCTATTCAGGAAATGACAATTCACATTGTCTTTTACTGGCCGAGGTATGCTAACTAAAAACAATATTTGGTATACAATATTTATTGACTCTGGAGATATGAAGAATACTTTTGTCCACATATATCTAGTGTGTCTTCCTGCCCCTTGCAGACATTAAAGCAACAGCAATAAGCCCATTATTAGATATTTTCAATAGCTACAGGGTACAGGCACGTATATGAATGGGTCTTTGAGCTATTATTATTATTTGGTTCTACACAAGTTTCATAGGTACAGGTAACACCCTTATCTTGCTACTATAACTAGACCTTGTACAGGTTAATAACTGTGATAATGGCATGACTAAATTGTAAACTTTGCTGGTTAGTCGCAGCCTCAGTATACCCTCCTTTTCTGCTTCGCTACTAAGCATAAAGTATGCTCACTTTTTTGTTTAGACTGCTGTCTGCGGCTTATCAACAGCTGTCGTTTTGCTTGGACTGCCTTCTGAGGGAGCGCTCCGACAGAACGCTTGATTGACTGCCGGTGTCAGTCGTTAAGGCTGAAGCGGAGGATTGTCTGCATTTTGCGAAAAAGCACTTGAACTTGAAGCATGGCATACTTCAAGGCGTACATTCTGATTGCGTTGCCTTAGATAAATTATAACGTTAGCTGAATGACTCGCAGATACGCAGTCATTTTGTATGAAGCAATCGAATGGTGTTGATCAAATGATTCAGCGAAAGGCGCGGTAGATAGATGAATTTAAAATGTATCTAAAATACATAAAGCATTTGACCTCACTGACTGATTGATGAAAAGCGCTCGCCAGAAGCCTTAAGAGTTGGGAAGCTGAGTTTTTCACAATAGTTGTCTCTTAGGATGTACGTGAAGTTTTTAGTAGGGCTTGGTAAAAGTACTTCCGCAAGCTTGGAAACCTTTAGCCTCATATGTCTGATATTTAAGAACTCATTATGTCCTTAAGGCAGCTCGAAAGCTATGGCAATTTATAAAAAAAAACATTTCACAACTCTTAAGCTCGCCTCATTATCTGCGCGACAGGCATTCAATTATATTTGTTGAGCCGTCGCACAGTGCGTATACGCAACGTGCGCCCCGAGAATTGCTTTGTTTGCTTAGGCTTTTGACTGCTTTCGGTGAGTTGGCAGCAAAGTCGCTTGTCAATATTTACGCTACCAAAATAATGTATAAATAATTGCATGTCACTCGCGGACAAACAAACGCACATTTATTATAAATACATATACATATATACAAACTGGTATATACATATATATTTTTGTGGGTATACAGACATATTACTTCTCCCTTCTGAGCATTTCATTTAGGTGTTGACAGCTCTCGACACCGCAGCTAATCGGCAAGCTCAACTGTCTGATTTGACATTAGCATAATGACTGGCAAGTGGGCGTGGCAAAATGGTACAATATACTCGCAATAATTACATTTATTTACGTGGAAAAGATATGGCTATATTATCGCAGGCCTACGCTGGTAAAAAGTACAGGCACAACTTATGCCAGAGCACATCATTCCCATGCAAAATCAATACAGCACAAGCCAAATTAATAACACTTTTTAAAACTGTCCACACGTGTCGATGCAGGGAGGTAGGCCGTGTGAGGGGGGCACGAAATGAACATCGATTCGATTGCAGTTGACAGCTCAACTTAAATTATGCAAAAGCTGAAAATGAACGAGCAAAAAAATAAAATAAACCCAGCAGCAATTACCAGCGATTCGTTTTATTAATTAAGTGGCCAACAATTGACAGCCAGCGGCCGGAGATGGTCCGTGGTCCGTGGCAATGGCAATGGCCAGAGAAATGGCTCTCCCCTTAGGCGAGCCCAACTGACACTTATTGATATTGACAAAGGTTAAGACAGGTAATTTTGCTTGTAACAATGTAATAAAATACTGTAAAATACTGTAAAGTACGTAAGTTGAGAGCTTGAAGGTTGTATATCTCTACTTCTTTTTTTCATTCCTCTAGAGGCTCTTCTAAATAATAAATCAGAAGCCTTCAACAGTTTTTTTTTTGCCAAAAATTCCAATTTTATTAGCTTGACTATTTAATTAACTTTTCAGCAGAAGCATTTGGAAATTGGCTAGGATAAACTGTTCGTTTCCGTTCGTTTGTTTACTGTAAACCCAATATATTGCTAACAGACAGCACAAAGTGACCACATATATTGTTTACATTAAATAAACATCTGGCAACTTCAAAGCAAGCAAAGTTAGCACAAATTAAAATATACATTTAGTTGGTATGTTTAATAATAGGTGTCTTTTGGAGCCTCTGAAAAACAAGTACGAGGCTCTAGTCGGCCAGTTCCCGACTAGGGGATATCCCCAACCTTCTTCTACCAACACCAAATGCAGCAAAATATTTGTAAGCTAGAAGCTACATGTTTGGCTCTTAAGAGCTAACTTAATGGCTTAGCTTTAAAGGGCTGTTGAAGCTTTTAAACTCAAAGATGTTGTACAAATGGATAATAATTCCCTTACCAAAATCAATAAATTTTTTAAGACGGGAATTAATACTTGCCAGATCTTAGGAAATATTGTACATCAATAGTAAAATTCGCTTTTAGCCAATTATTTGGATCCATTGAAGCTGAAATCTTAAGGCCAATCATTTTGATAGCATATTAAGCCAAGCAAACTAAACTTAACCCTTGGTAAATATGTGTTTCCTTAAAAGTTTGCTTAAGCATCCAGTCAAAACAAGCTCTTAACTCAGTTCATACACATTCCCGAGCACACACACACTCCATGGAGGGGCTTGTGTGTGTGTGAGTGTGTGTGTGTGTGGACAGCGTGTGCCGACGACATGTCTGCAAAATTGCGAGCTTGTCGCGCTGTTTGTTGTTGCTGCTGCTGTTGGTTTTGCGGCTCATAAATCACAAAATTTTTGCGCGTGCGAAATTAATAAAAAAAAAATAAAAAATTTAAAAAATTCTGGAGGTGCCGAGAAAGAGAGAGAGAGAGAGAGAGAGAAAGGGGGAATAAAACTGAAATCCAAGCCAAAAGCAAAGCGCAATAAAAAGTTTTTGATTTTGGATCTCTTTATTTGTGTGTGTGTGTGCGTGCGGGTGAGCAAACAAAATTACAAAAGCCAGACAAACTGACGAGCAGTAGGGGGTTAGTTGGTTGGCGAGGGGAACAGGGCGTGGTCGCCGTGACAGCCAGACGGCGGCGGAAACGGAAATGCGTAACGCCATACGTGGCCACAGTCGAAGCGTTGTCGCGGTTGCTGTTGCGGTCGTTCTTTATATTTCAGTACAGCAAAAGTGCAAACAGTATTTTGATTAATTGCAGACATGAAACGGCCAAGAACCACAAAAGCAACAGCAACAATAACAATGTGAGTCAGGTCGAAACTGGTTGACTTCTCTTGTTGTTGGGGCCCTGAAACAAAAGCCACAGGCTGGCCGCACTAAATATAAATCTAGGCAGCCATAAAAGTGCAATAAAGAAAAAGGTGCTTTACGCTTGTATTACCTTTACACACACACACACACACAATTTCGCTTACAAACAAAACAAAAGGTTTTTGATCTCACAATGAAAAGCTGACTTGATATATTTTGATAAAATACAAAGTTTATTTGGCGGTTTTTCAAGCTTGGACTCAACATCTAAATAAATGACGAAGGATTGTGTTGGATAAATATTTGTATTCTAGACTGCAACGCGGCATTCCAATTTATATTTTACCCTCAATCGAACCTTAAATCTAATCGAAACCCTAACCGAACCATGGGCGCTTATATGATGTAAAGAAAATGCTTTGCGAACGATTCAATTCTTTAATTGAGGCATTTGAAATAAAAACAAAGAAAGTTACAGATTTTTTTAGAATGGAATAAATATCAGATATTCGATATATTTTCTATACTTAATGTTTGCATAAAAAATCAAACTCCCATTATAAGCGATAGTTCAATTTTGTTCAACTTTGGCTCATATATTAGAAGCTTGTAAAGCTCGTTATTGTGAATATATTTGGCAAGACAATTTGTTTATACCAAAACTTAATTTTCGTATCTGTCAAAGAATGTTTTCAAATGTGATAAGTAGCTCACATAAACAATTAATATTCTTTAATATTTATCTTTATTATAGCAAAGGGTTAACCAGGGCGCAATTTTTATTCGTTCTTGGCTCTCGTCTAGCTACCTTTTTTGATGATTATAAATGATTATGTAAAAGAACTGAGTGCTCGCTCTCACATATATTTTGGGTTCACAGGCGAGCGTAGAGAGTTTTAATTAAAATTAATTAGAGTGGTTAACATTTTAAAACTGGGCAAAGAGCTTAACAATCGCCCAGTTAATTAGGTGTTTTTTTTTCCTTTTGCCAACTAAACTGACGTAATTGAGTTTGGGGCAGGGGTAAAAGGGGAGGCGACTGGAGGTGACTGTTGCAAATGTGAAAGCAGCAGTTGGCCAAATGTGCGAAAATTGCCAGAAAATTGCTATAGAGACTGCTGCCACAGGCCCAAAGATTTGCATACACGAGCTGAAAGTGAGGCACATTCAAATCAATTATGCCCCCACCGCTCCACCGCGCGCTACGGTCCCTCTCCACCGACAACCGGCGCGCATGCCAATCAGCTAGTCAGTCGGGCAGCCAGCCAGCCAGCCAGTCAGTCAGTCAGTCAGTCTGTGGGGCAGCTTGCATTTCATTCTTTGAGTAAGTCAGCAAGTCAATCAGCGGAAGTTTGTCTCGTCACTGTGTCGAGCTCACAGAAAACAACAACAAGGCGTGCCATTTCGGATCGACTTGCAAATACCCTGTATACATCGCAAATTTCTTAGTTAGATGCACACAAGCGGGCAAGGCCTAAGCTGTGCTCATTCCCAGCACCATGGAAAAGCCCCTCTTAAATTCCGTAAACAATTTTGCAGGCATTCAATCGATCCCATATACCAAAAATCAAATGATATACATTAAATACAAATATATTTTTTTGTCCCATCTCGAGTGTAAGTACCTCAAATGTGAAACATAGTTGATCTTAGCAAACTATCTGGTAATATACCCCTCTTTAAAAATTTCCAAAGAGTACGGAGTATAACAATAGATTTCTGCTGTTCTCAGGTTCTACTTTTGCGGCGGCCTATTGCCCTGCAGCAGCAGCAGTATCGGCAGCAGCTGCAACTGCAACTGCAACGCTTTCTCGTTCGTCCCACTCTCTCGCTGGCTGCAATTTTCGTAGCCAAAGTAACTGTACTTGATGTGCGGCAATTTCATTATGCAGATCGACAGCTGCTAGCCGTCGGTCGCGGAGGCGGCAGCCTTAGCCTTCCAGTTAAAGTCATCTGCCGCGGCCCTTGGTCATAGATGGCTCTCGGGTATATGTCTGTTGCTTTGGTCCGCTCGTCTGTCATCCAAGTTTGTTGCTTTAAGCCTTGCTCTGTCTGCCGTCTGCTGTCTGCGGCATGCTGCCTTCTGGTTTTTGTCTGCTCTTTCAATTGTGTTAGCCAACTTTGGTCACAAAAGCGGCGACAGCACAAAAAATTAACTTTACAAAGGACATTTGGCTATTGCCAGCGGCAAACTGAACATAATTTGAGAATATTAGCTATGATCAGGCGTTTGTCGCAAGGAAAGAAATATTGTGGCTATTAGTTTAATTGTAATCAAACTTCAAACAATTTACGGAAATAAAAAGAAGAAATATTCATTTCAGCTTCAACTTTAGCATAACATCTAAATATTATGTTCATACATACCATATTTCTTTAATATAATCAGAAGTTAGGTTCGTTTCCGGTAATATTAATTTAAATATTGCTTTAAATATTACTATTAATTTAAATATTACTATCAAGTCAACCTTTAACACATCCACTTGCAAATAATTTATTATACTATAATGGACAACATTCTAGAAAATGTTGTACTTCTTTATTGAAAACAATAAAAGTTTAGGTATTTAAGTGAAATTTAAGCAGGGTTTGAACCTTGGTGGGGGATAATCAAGGCTCGAACCCTCAAACTGACGGATCAGCCACATAACTATTTTTAGTCTTCAGTCTTAGTCTCTATACATTTCAATATATATATATATACTAGCGGGTATAACCCGGCCTTGCCCGTGGCACGTATGTTATAAAATCAATATTTTTAAAAAGCTTTGAAAATGATTTTGAAACTGATCGGACAAAAAAAACTTTGAAATGCATTTTCCACCGAAGGAGTTTAGATTTTGCGAAAATGTGAAACACGTCTCAAATGATTTTTCTTATAGATCTTTGGAAATAAATTTGAACACAATACGTCATCCACCAAATCTTCGACCCCCATTTGCCCCAAGGAGGGATGGATTTTTCAAAAAGTGTGCAACACCCCTCAAATGAATTTGAACATAGATCTTTGAAAATGAGTTAGGGGCCGATCGGATGGTAAACAAAAAACTTTCATACAACCGTTTTCCGCCAATTTACTACTGTTGCGGGTGGAATTTCCCAATTCGATCAAATACGTATTCATTAAGTTCTTATGGAGAGCTTTTAAAATAAGCTTAAAGCAAATCGGACATAACTTAAAACTTCGCACAAAAAATCTTTGAGTCGCATTCCACCCGAAAAAGTTTGGATTTTGCGAAAATGTGAAACACGTCTCAAATGATTTTTCTTATAGATCTTTGGAAATAAATTTGAACACAATACGTCACCCACCAAATCTTTGACCTCCATTTCCACCAAGGAGGAACGGATTTTTCGAAAAGTGTGAAACACCCCTCAAATGAATTTGAACAAAGATCTTTGAAAATAAGTTTGAGGCCGATCGGATCGTTCACAAAAAACTTTCATACAACCGTTTTCCGCCAATTTACCACTCTTGCGGGTGGACTTTTCCAAATCGCTGAAATACGTATTTATTAAGTTCTTATGTAGAGCTTTGAATATAAGTTTGAAGCAAATCGGACACAACTTAAAAATTCGCCCAAAAAATCTTTGAATCGCATTCCCCCCGAAGATGTTTGAATTCTGCGAAAAGTGAAACACACGTCTTAAATGAATTTTCATATAGATACTTGGAAATAAATTTGAGGCCAATCGGATGGTAAACAAAAAAGTTACATACAAACCTTTTTCGCGATTTTTCCACACTTGCGGGTGGAATTTCCCGAAACCCCGTCTTAACGTGCACCTACATCACATAAGGTAACTACAGTGAAAATTTCAGCTTTCTAGCTCTTACGGTTTGGGCTGTGCGTTGATCACCAATCAGTCAGTCAGTCAGTCAGTCAGTCAGTCAGTCAGGACAAACAGTTTTATATATAGAGATTCATGTGAGATTCATAAATTTGCCCTTACGATTTTTTAATACATTGTTTTTTATTAATTACGCAAACTCTATGTTGTAACTTTTTATTAAGAAAATATCAGGTACCAAAAAAAAATTTGTAATATTTATAGATTTACCTTAAGAACATTTTTTTACCCAATTTCTTTTACATTTTTAATTACGCGCTGACTGCGCAAACTTTGCCGAGTGCTTTCTTTGTTTTCCATGGGTTTGGGTTTTTCTTAGGGGTTCCAGCAATTAACGCCATTGCGTTTCGTTAGCGTGTTTTGTGTCCTCTTAGCCAACTGTTTGGCTGCCCTTGGCCGTGGTCTCTTATTAATTTGGCCAATTTGAGCGGCGGAAGTGTAATGGCAACACACAATGCCAAAAAGCATGGCAAAAATTAATTAAATCTCAAAATATATATACACGCAGCACAATTGCAAGCGTGTTTTGTCGCCGTCGATATATATCGACAAAGGCCTCTTTCCCACACACAGCTCACAGACACGCACCCACAGCAGCCGCAGACACAGTTTCCCACAGTTCGTGTCGGCAGAGGCTTCATCTTTAGACTCGGCCTCATCTGGCGCTGTGTGCGTCGCCGGCTTGGCTGCGAAATTGTTTACGACCAAAGCCAAAAACCAAGACAGGAAGCCATCAGAGGCCATCGGGCTTCCAAAGAGTGCGCCAGTTGTGGTTGTTGGAGGTTTTTTTTTTTTTTTTTTGTTATTTTTATGGCCGCCGGTTAGGTCGTATTATTTATTTTTAATTTTTTTTGTCGGCTGCCTTTGTTTTTGGCTCATGCAAATTGGCATTTAAAATGCTACGCTTTTTCGCTGTTTACTTTGATAATTTTATTATTTTATTATGACTTTTTCATTGGCATAATCAAGTTGTTGACGCAGCGCGAAAATTATGTGCGAAAAATTGTGCTTCGCAATTAAATTATTGATTATATTATTTTTAATACAGCAAAAGCATAAATAATATGCATAATTTGTTAGGCTTCAGCAAAGGTTTCCCTTTATTTGTATTTACATTATATTTGAAATGAATTCCTTTGGGCTCTTGGGGTAACAAATGCTGAAAGAAAAGGTTTGGGTTATGTTTAATTGCCTTTTTGGAATTTAATTGTGCTTCATACTATAAATTTGTTTGTTTGCAAAGTACAAATTGGAATTAAAACCTGTCTTTAGTAAATAATTTTAATCTCATCCGCCCTCAATTTTATTGCTATCTCTCTCCCTCTCTCTCTCTCTCTATGTGTCTTTCTGTCTGTATTTAACATTGAAGGTTCAGAAACAAGCTCGAATTCTCTTCGCAACCAGCTCAATTGAATTTGTTATTGAATCCCAGCAGGTTTTAGTTCAACCAAAGTTCTAATAGTTTTTAATACACACAAATAATTAATTATAGGGCTTTAAAGGTCACATTCTTCATAGTTTAAAGCGTTCCATGACAGCGTTTATAATAAATTCAACATACAAACAGAAACATAATCAGGATCAGGGCACTTCGAGTGGTTCTGACAGTGTCGGGACTGCACTTCAATTGAAAGTCAAGTGTTTTTGAAAATTCTGTCAGCATTTTTGCAGAGATTGTTGAATTACCAGGCAGGAAGAGTGTGGGCAGAGGCGGGGCCAAAGTGGTTGGTTTCCAATTTATTGGATTGGCGCTGCAGCATCATCTAATATGAGATTAAATTGAACGTGCCAGCGCCCAGAATCGTGGTCGCGGTCGCGGTCGTGATGTAGCGGCTTAGCCCGCTGACGCCCAGCTAGTTAGCCCAAAGGCAGTTGGAACTCCGGCGAGAGCGGCCAGCTGCAGTCTCCTCCCAATCGCTGCGTAGAGGGTTTCATTTCATCAGCAACAGGCGCAGCAGCTCCTTTCAATGGCTACCAGCCACAAAATGGATTATTATGTTAATTACTGTCATGTCACGTAACGTCATGCTGCTGCTGCTGCCCAGGGGCGTCTCCCCCAAAGGGGGTTACGCCAAAGGGGGTGTCAGCACCCATGGCAATGCAGTTTGGCATCTGCTGTTGCAGCATTAAAGCGCCATTCAACTGCAAATTAGCACACAAAATATGAGCACCATTGCGCAGCTGGCAAGCAAACAGTCCCTGTCCCTGTCGTCCCCTCGTCCCGTTCAACATTGCGTATACATAATGTGCGTTCGCCTGCGTATTATTTGGCTGGCATAATAAATTTAAATTATTTCCATTGGCACGTGCACAACAGCGTGAGCAAAGGAAATGTGCAGCAGCTTAAAAATGTTGCGAAACGCGAAGCAGAAAATGGCTCGGAAATGTAATATTAACGAGAAATAACGCTTAAAAAAAACAAATAAACTTGTATAAAAATGTGTTTTAAATTTGGACCCATATTTTAAAATATAAGTGGATTTATTCGAATATTAAGTATCAAGAATCCCATTTATTACGAATTTTAATTCAAATAGCGATAACCTTTAAAAAGAACTTGCAAAAATTGTTTGAAGCTCTAAAGAAATTTTTCAGTTTTATAATAAATTATTTTATTACCGCAGGAGTCATTTTCTTCCATTTTGGTCAACGAATTTTAATTTTAATCAACTAAAAAGAAGTTATTTTAATTTAATAGTAAATTATTTTAAGAACATAGAAGTCTAACCAATTTTTTCCCTTCTTTCCCATTTTCAACTTATTTAAATCAACGAATTTTAATTTTAATCAATGATTGCTTTTAAAAAAAACCAGTAAAATCTATTTGTAGCTCAAATGAAGTAAATTTAGTATTATAATAAATTGTTCTTATAATAAATAAGTCCAATTTTTATCTGCCTTGAGCTTTATAAGCCTTTTTAATTCAAAAAAAAGCTCCTGTTCTCAGTATCCTCTTCCCACTTATCAATTGACGACTATCAATGCCTGCCCTCAGCAGGTTAAAAGATTGACATTTTGATTTCGTAAGAAATTATTTTAATTAATTAATAAGCCTCAAAAATTGTGGACTCAATCAGTAATTTGTTAGAAATTGTTCAAGATTCTCAGAGATTGGCACAAATAAGCCGCCTTTTTATTAACATTGTGTTCAGCCGGCAATAAAACCAAGAGTATCGCATAACAAAAACAAATTAAGTATCTTGTAGATTTGTTCATTATTAAATTAGAATTTGAAAGAATGAGTAGAAGAAGAAGAACAGATAACAAAGACCGTCTGTGAGCCAGTTTCGGCTTTTGGCAACGTTTCTGGCGCATGGCCAAGAGCCAAAGCTAATGCCATAGACGTAATGGTGGCAGCCGGTTTTGATACCCAATAAAAACGGTTAAAGAGGGTATATATCACTTGTACAAATGTATGTAAAAAGCGAAATTAGGCATTGATATTTGTTGTAGAGGTGATAAATTAAGAATGATTACACTTAAAATGATTGATATATGTCGAAATTGATAAATAACGATAGGTTTTGATATTATAAGAGCTAGAGATACTAAGTTCGGTATGTGGGTTCTCGTATAGCTTATAGATAAATATTATTTCATTGATTAAATTTCTTATCTTAAAGGACTTAGATTTTGTATAAATTACATTTAATTGCCATATTGGAGCTGTTCATATTAAGAACTTTAGTATATATTGAATATGATTTACATTACGAATACAGGGCACCTACTAGTCGGTCACTTTGGCTTGCTCTTGGTTCTTGGCGGAGTTTGCCGACGAGGTCGCAACAACGTCAAAATCTGACGTGCGCGCATCGCCGAGAGCCAAACAAGGCGCAAATAATAATAATCATAATAATAATAATATTCATCATATGAAATAATACAGAAAAATTATGTAAATCGCCGCCCCGTAAAAGGTAAACTGGCCGGACAAGAAGTTTTCTTGCGTAATGCTTTTGCTGCTGCTGCCGCTGCAGCTCGTGACGTGAACCCAGTTGAGATTTATTTAATTAGCTGCCCGGCCGAGCACAAAAAACTTGACGCGAACCCGCTTCATAAATTGGGCGACCTTTTCTTTTTTTCTCTCTCATTATTTTGGGTGGTATTATGAAATATTATTTTAAACAGTTTTTCAGCTTCCAACCTTGCGCCTCGCAAGTATTTACATAATTAATTCTATGTAAACCCAAGCCCGTTCCGCCCCACCCCGCCCCGCTGCTGTTGCCAGCTAACTGACACTTCGGGCCATGTCCCGGCGTGGTCCAGTGTACAACTGCTTTGATATGTAATTAGTATTTATGGCTCTAAAGGTGTGCACGGAAAGAAGAAAAATGTCACCAGGTTTTCAGTTGCAGTTGCTGTTGACAGTTGACTTCTGCTGATAGCTGATGAGCGGCAGTTGACAGGCGGAGGGCGCTATAATTATATATACCTTTACAAAGGGTGTCACAATTTGATCAGTTATTGTGCAAGGAATAGGAGCAGACATCCCCAAGCTTTAAAAGTATAAAGCTTTGTGTTCTTGCAGCTAGCACTGAAATAAGTTCCTCTATATACAGCTGATTAAACTTATCGTATCTCGGACTTTAATTAGTTCGGAAAAGAATTTTTATATGCACAGTTGGCCAAACCAGGCCATTTGAGAAATACAATATGTTGTAACCCAGGATAGCAATAATATCATTGGAACAATCGGGTAAAAGCTTTCATTTTCGAGATTTCGGGACCAAATCTTCAATTAGATTCTTTCTTATTTGTCAGCACGATATCATATCATCGATCCACAAATGTGATTTGGGTGTGATTTTTAATTCTTAAGAGCTTCCAAAGTAAACTCGGAAATAATATCAAAATTTAATTGATATCTATTGATCGAATATGGTATATTTTTATGAAAAAATGAACTTCCTAGTAATATATCATGACTAAACTTGTCTTTTACGAGTTATATATATTCAATACATTGGATAATTGTGTGGCCTCTCGCATCAACAAATTAAAATATTAAGTTTTATTCATGAAATAAATACCGCACATCTGCCGTAGGGTATTTAGTCTTCGGCACGCGAAATCTAACTGGTTCCGCCTGCCATTTGACAGGCACATGACAAGAGCTCTCAGTCAAGCAAGCAACGTGGCAAAGCAGATATCAAAGTAGCTAAGCAGCTAGAATTAACTAACTATTAAACTACCCCTTAAAAAATTAACAAACGTTTGTATTTTCTTTATGAGCTTAAATTGCATTCCCACGATCTGTTTAAAGGAAAACTCTTGACTGCCAGTTGGCTAAGTTGGCTAAGCAAATAAGCTGGCACTTGGATCAAGCTAAGCCAGATAATAAAAAAACAATCAACAAGCGGCTGTTTTATCGTGTGGACATGACTCAGTTTTATGAAGCAGATGGCAAGTGACAAGCGCAGCGAATACGCGGTTCCAGTTGAAGATAGATGAGCAGTTGTCATAATTAAGATGATGATGATGGCGACGATGATGATGCCGCCAAACGGAACTATGCGTCTCTGAGGCAAGCATCAAAGCGTTGCAAATGTGCGCGGCAAGCGCCCACGCCACATTTAAGGGGACAGAGGGGACTTTTGTCGGGCTTAGCGCTTACGTAAAATGCATTGCGAGTTGGCAAAAATAATTTTTCTAAAAATAAACCCCAATGGCAACTTTTATCAATTATAGTATTTGCTTATTGCAATTGCGCAGAGGATGGCACAAAAAAAATATATATATACGTACATATATATTTATGTTGCCCATTTTTGATTTACCCATTGGCCAATTGTAGCTAAGCGGCTTACCAAACTAAAAATCAAAAATAATAAAAATAAAATACTTAAAAAAACCCAGTTGACAAAGGGCCTCCCACCAAAAAAGCGTGCAATTGTCTGCAATTGTTTAAAGTACAATTTTATGATTGTTATTTATTTGCAAACTGGAAAGCACGTGAATGCAGACGAGCGAGATGTAAAGAAAACTTTTTACTTTTGTTTTTTTTTTGTTTTATAATTTTCGGAGACTTTTTTAATTGTGTGTTTTTAATGAATCGCAAAAGTTGTGTTTGGTTTTATTATTGTTGTTGCGTGTTCAAGAAAGTGTTGCGAGCTTTTGTCGCACAGACACAGTTTGTTTGTTTGTTTGCTTTGTTGTTATACCCTGTACGTATTGAATATGTGTTAAGAAGTATAGTGAACTAGTGAAAATATTGTGTAACAGACAGAAGGTATTTTTAGTGTAGTGAGCTAAAGAGCAAAATGTGTATATACTCAACGTAGGCAAAGGAAATTCTAGATGACCGATATCTTTCTATGGCTCAGCAAAATCGATAAATATCGACTTCCAGTTGTTGTATTATGAGCATATATCAAGGATTTTAAGAACTGGGACTCCCAATGAGTTTTTGATCTGTGATTCAGTAAATTTTATATTTTTCTAACACCATCGATACAAAACCCTTCTTTAAGCTGAACATTTTTTAACAATCGAAAAACAGAAGTTTTTTAAGTATTAATTTGTGCGTGCAGAGTATCTACTAGTTGGGCACTCCCAATAAACTTACTTGTCTTCATTTGTTATGATCTGTAAACTTGTGCATCGTTGGGTGTTTAATAAGCGGAAACTTCGCAACACCTGACTTTGATAATGCAGTCACAGTGCGTGGCAAAAGTCTGCAGTAAATTGTGTCTGGCATTTAAAAAGAAAATGGGTTTTGTTTTCATTGTCAGCATAATTAACAGGTTTCTTTCGAGGTGTCACATGGCGTATACTGAATGTGTCTTACGTGTTGCGGCAAGAGTTGTGAAATATTTGAGAGAGTTCTTCAAATGAAATGATCATGAACAGATTTTTATATAGGCAGACTTCTGCCATAATTGCCACAATTGTAAAAGTTTTCGGTTCGCTGGCATGAAATGAGGTTTTTGTTCTAATTACCTGGCCAAGATGAGTTCTTTTTTTGTTGTGCCTCCCTCCTTAATGGGGCAATTAGGAGCAGTTGATTGCTCACTGTGACTGGGCAGATAGAATTCCTACACATTTCCATTGGGTTTTCTGCTGCCGCTGTCTTTTCGAAAGTGAAAGTCTAGCTCATTGAAAATTCTTGGAAGCAGTTCCCACTGGCAACAGAGAGTAAAGTTTATGCTCGACTGATTTTAGAGCACAGCTATGCAAATTTTATTTTGCCTAAAAAGTTCTGAATAAAATCCCAGTTGTTATTGTAAAACTTGTTTGCTCTATTAAAGCAAACTATGCAGAAAATACTCTTAAAAGCAGAATTGGAAGCATTTGACTGATTGACCGATTGACTGATTGACTGACTGAATGATTCCTAATCAGCGCACAGACCGAATGCTGTATTCTAAGAATCTGAAAAGTGAACCTCTTGTAAGGTTAATGAAAACTACTATTGCCAAATTCCTTTTGCAAGGATGGACTCTAATGGAAAACGCTTGTATGCAATTTTATTGTTTTCCATTTGATTGCTTTCAAACTCATCTTTGTGAAAAGTAATTGGAGACGTGTTGCACAGTTCATTAAAATGCATTTCCATTCGTGGAAAATGGGATTCTATTCCAAGAAGAAAAACTGATTTCAATTTTAATTAAAAATACTTTGCTGTGCTTAATGCAGCTAATACTTGCACAAAATTGTTTTTGTTACTGAACTTAAGTACTTTGCAGTTATCTTTAGTCTCGTAATTGAATGTCCTGTAGCGAAGACACAAACCCCACACAAAGGAAGGGCCGTTGCATTTGTAACTTTTTGTTGTCGGCAGCTGTTGCAACAGTTGTCGAATGACATTAGGGCTCCCCTTCTTGGCAGCCCTCTCCGATGCTTGTGTCATATAAATCACAAAACGCACTTAGCACAAATTGTGAAAGTTGCAAAAGTTGATGCCACAAAAAGCGGAGGCAACAGCATCGGTGGCATCGGTGGCATCGTCGGAGGCAGCCCTAGAATTTTCTTTCCCGGCTTCACTGCGCAGTTGAGCAAATTAAAAGATAAAAAACCGCAACCGGCTGAGAGTCGGAACATGGCCCGAGGGTTTTTCCAGCTCCAGATACAGCCCAGAGACCCAGAGACCGGCTGATGCGGCCGCTGATTGCGGACGCACGCACTCGCCACACGCTGTGGCAGGCACGCAAAAAGTTGCTCAGCCAAACTAGTTTTCTTTCTTGTTGTTTTTCTGTTTCTTGCTTTTAGGCAAAGTTAAATGTAACGTGCCGTAAAATGACGGCACAAGAAAATACAGAGGAAACCAGATAAAAGGGAGATACATATTGCCAGTACGAACATTACATACCCTGACATAAATACTTATTAGAAGAGCAGCTACGAAAGCCAAAGATGAACGAGGCCTGAAAAGCAGGAGCGAGAAAGTCAAACATGGGTCTATTTTAACACAAGCAAAACGAGCTTTGTATACCCTATCATAGGTTAAATTACTTGATTGTAGAGTAAAGCAGTACACTCTATTTAGCCTCTTAAACAAGTAAATTCGATTCTCTCAGTGTTTTTGCCAACTGGCCGACTTAGTTAATATACCCTCTTAGTTGCTATAAAAATAGCATAATTATTGCGCGCTCTTAGTTCCAACGAACCGAGGGCAGTGGGTTAACGTGCTTGGCGCCCCCTGGCGGCAGCGGCCTCAACGTCTGCGGCTGCATTACAATTGAAGTTTTGCGCATTTCGAGTATATTTTTCTTAGTTCAGTTATAAATTTGATTGCTTTTATTTGTAAGCAAAAACGAGATAACAAATAACAAAAATAAAAAACCGAGAGACGGAAAACCGGTTGCTTTTGCCGCTGTTTTTGTGGGTGTATTATGGGACTTATTGTTGTTGTTGTCCCGATTATGCAATGCGTCGTGTCGCCGCTCCAAAAACAAAATACAAATAAGTAACAAAAAAAAAAACAGTTGTGCAAACTTACAGTGGGACACAAAACTAAAACGGCTGCTGCGCTTTGTGTTTTTGCAATGTAATTGTAAGATATGTACCTCCGCTTGGCGCTCCTGCCCCTACACACAAAAACGATCCAACCAGAAAATCACACACACATACGCAATCTGTTCTCTCTAATCAGCAAACAAATTTGTTGACATGTTGGGCAAACGACTAGAAAAAGCAACAACAATAATACAACCACAACAACAACAACACACACACACAACACAAAAGCAAAACAGAAACAGAAGCAAGGCAAATACTAAGCAGCTTTTGCTTGGCTTTGCTTGGTTTTTGCTTTTGAGCTGCGCCTACTTAACTGTTCTCGTTGTTGTTGTTACTCTTAATGTTACGGCTTGCTCATTTGCTGCTTAGAAGAGAGGGGAGATGCTAGGTAGAGGTAAAACTCAACGAAATGAAGAGCCAAAGCGTTTTGACCCTTTTAGGTGCCCATAAAAGTAGCCCAACCTTCTATGAAGAGAAGGAGTTTGAGGAAGATAAAGAGTGAATGGGACAGAAGGGTAAACAGAGGGGGAAGGGAGAGTTGAATTAAAACTTAAGCTCGTTTTAAGAGATGCTTTGATAAAATGTTGCTTGCAAAAAAAAATAAAGTTCGGGGCTATGCAATTCACAATCCAAAAAAATTTAAAATGTCGTCTACTATTAATACAGGTGCTCCTAAAATCATGGGAAAAAACGGATTAAAAATAAATAAATGCAAATAATTATGTGTGTAATGGAAGCCTAAAACGAACTAATAGAAATTAAGGAGCACCCGTTTTATAAATGAAAATAAAAAGAGATGAGTATAAATGTGAGTTAGTAAAATACCGTCAAATATTTTTGGTAAACTAATTTATATTTATACTCTGATTATAAAGTGAAAAAGGTATATTGGAATGTTCGTCTAATTATCTAATGTATTATCTATATTTCCTTAAAGTCCGTTTAAAAGTCTCTGTTGCTACAGAACTGTGAACAGAGGGTATTAGGCTCTGGCTTGTTTAAAAATAAGATTAAAGATAATGCTATAATTAATTATTTTTAATATAAGCTCTAATATCACATCATAATCTTCTATCTTTCAAGTAAGTTAGAACGGCTTGCACCCGACCGCGCATATAAGGTTCGGGTTCCATTCACAGCGATAAATGTGACCTAGTTTTTTAATTAGGTAATTCTTGTTTGATGTCAGTTTATGGACAATTGTCTGATGCAATCCCTTAAAAGTGCTACACTTTATAACGGCAAATCATACACGACACACTCAACCACCCCGCACTCCGCAAACTTTACGACCACCGCGACGTCGACTCACAAACAAAATTCGCCCGAAACCTTTTTGCGCACGTCAAAGCGGCTTAACTTCAGCTTGAATTCACAGCGTGAGCGAAAGAGAGTGAGAGAGATAGATAGAGAGAGACAGAGAGGGAGAGGGAGAAAGAGAGTAAGTCAGACGTACGCACATCCGTTATAGACATAACGAGCCCATTGGCATTACTCAAGCGACTGTCTAAAAGGGGCCCTCTCTCTTCCGCTCCCCTCACCCTGTCACATACATACATACGTAATCCCATTGCACTTTTGACTCGGCTCGTCTGCTGCTCCATATAAAAGACAGCGGCAGAATCTTATTGCTTCCGTTGCTGTTGTTGTTGCTGTTGATGTTTTTATACCCTGTAATGTAGAAAATTATGAAAATAGATTATTTTGCAACGGCGGAAATTATGCAATCTAGTTTAATCAGCAGCCGAGGTGGTTTACCGATAAGTCAACATATAATATTGAAATGAATAAATATATTAGGTCATTGATTCTGTGGATATATTCACATATTTAAATGCCATCTTTAAGCAATGTTATATTTAAAACAATCGGACAAAAACCACAGAAGTTTTAAAGAATTCTTTTTTTTTTTGTGGAGAGCTAAGTATATACCTAATGTAATTTTTATTGCGTACAGGGTAACTTGCCGTCGGGCACACACTAGACTAGAGCACCTATTTCTTGTTGTTGCTGTTTGATACTTTGTTGCCGTTGTTATCGTTATGGTCGTGTTGCCCATGCCTGTTGGCTGTTTTGCTGTTTGCTGTTTGCTGTTACCTGTTGCCGATGCCGGTTGCCACTGGTAGCCCCATTTCCTTTGAGTGCATTAGAAGTCAAGTGAATAAACAGCAGCTGAAGCAGCAGCAGCAGCAACAGCCGCAGCCGCAGCAACAAAAACGTGAAGAAGAAAAAGAAGCTGAAGATAAAACCGTTGCTCGCATGTTGTTTGACTTTTTGGTCTTGGCCTTAAAAAGCGTTGAGCTAACTTGTTGCGCAACAGCCACGAAACGAGACGAGACGAGACGAGGGGTTGGACTGGGCAGGGAGGGTGGAGTAAGGTAGGTAAGGCAAGAGTTCCCCAGTTCAAGAAGAAGCAGCTGAACCAAGCGAACTGAAGACAAAGTTGGAGCTGGAGCTGGAGCGGGAGCGGGAGTCGCAGTCGGAGTCGGAGTCCGTGTCGGGGATTGGGACTGTGGCACTTGGTCGAGTGCAACGAGTTTATTTTTTAGTCGTTTATTTTTGGGGGGTTGGTTGTATTTGCTGTTAGGCAGCAGCTGTTAACAATTGTTGTTGTTGTTGTTGTCGTTGTCGTTATTGTTGGCCTGTTTTTCGAGCCGGCTGCCTGTTGCACTTGTTCTCGTTCTCGTTCTCGTTCTGGTTCGTTGGCTACGTTTTGGGTTGGTTCTGCTTTGGTTCAGCTTAGCTGGTTTGCAATTCTGTTTATTGTTTTTATTTAAATGCAAATTATGTTGCCTGGCTGTGCGAGAGCACATAAAATTCATATATTTACGTTTACGTATATATATTTAATATTTGCATGTACATTTCGAAATATTTGCCATCACATAAAAGCTTTTTGGCACATTTTCTGCTTTTCTTAAATATTTAATAACACAATATGCCACAATTCATAAGCTTATATTCAACAGACACTATTTTATTTTTCTTTGCTCAATTTAATTTAAAATGCCTTACCTTAAAGTAAACTAAAAGCCAAAATAGATTTAAATTTAAATCATTTTAAACTAAACTGAGTAAAATGAAAAGAGCTTTCCTTTTGCTAACTTCGTTAATAGTTATAATAAAAAGTATTAAATAAATAAATTAAGTGTTTAAAATATACTTATGCATATACAAGCACGTACTATTTTGTTAATTGAGTAATATAATAACCAACTATTAATTGATTAAAATCAACTGGAACTAGGTTTTAATCGGCAAATTTTCACGTTTACCTGGCACACGCCCCTCCACTGAGCCAATTAAGAGAAAAAGGGAAAGAATTCAAATTTCAAGAGCCAGTGCATAAATATTGAAACCAAACAGTTTTAATTGAGTTAAATTGTGAAAGTTGATTCAATTACCGTATGAAATTAAATTAAAACAATTTTTTTTCCGCAGTGTATGTTATGCATAGAACATAAGTAAATTTGATTATATCTGCTGTACATTTACAACATAATTAAATCCCAACTCGCAGTTTCCCCGTTTAATTGTATTTTTTTATTGCTGCTGCTCTTTCTGCACCCCGCTTGCGTCTCATCAACCCAGAGTTCTGCTCAGGTGTCAGTTTCAGCATCAAAATCTTGCCCCGCAACAATTGCAGGTTGAATGAACTGTGAAAAAACTTAAAAACAACTACTACAACAATAACAGCTGCCCTGTACGTAATCGCAAAGTTCACAGCAGTCAAAAATCTGAAGTAAAATAATATGAGAGAAAAATACAGTCCAACCACAATTTGTGCGATGCGATCTGCCTGGGAACCTTCTCAACAGTTCGTTATTTTGTTGTTTCCATTTGCACACACGCAACACTCATTTAACATATAGTTATTCATATTCACATTCATATTCATATTAATATTCATTCATGGCAGTTGTGCACGCTCTGCTTTTGCCGGACTTTATTTACGTACATTAATCGAATTGAGGCAAACAAATTCACGGCGTCATGCCTCGAATTTTTTACCGCCCCCTTTTTACCTGTTTATTCAGTTTTTATTACCTTTACTGCCTTTTTTATTAAAAGAATTTTATGGTAAAGCATTCGCTTGAATTTACTTAATAATTGAGCGTGTTTTTTGCCATCGGTTTGTTTTTAATTATTGTTTTTAAAACCCTAAAATGTATGAAAGGAAAAAAATTTAAACTATTTTCAGCTTTGGCCAACATTTATAATTACATAGCTTAGTTGCCAGTGGCAACGAAAGGCAGGCTGCGAGGGGGTAGGCGTGGCTGGAATTGTAGAGGGATTTACGTGTGTTGGCAAACAGAAGCCCAAAAAAAAGAGAAAGGAAAATGATTTGAATGTAACTAAGTAAAAGATACACTGCTAGGTAATTGGGTTAAAAACTGTCAAGGTTTTAATTTATTTAAAAAAAGTTAACTAAATAAATATGTATAGAGTATTTTGGGTTCAAGAATAGAAAATGCTTAAATGTAGTAATTTAATAAACTTTAAAAAATACATAAAACTATGGGAATTCATTGTTTATTGCCTGGGCTGTTATTATTTCTATTTGTATTTTACAAGATATTTTTCTACAATCCCATGGTTCTATGATCTTAAATAAGTTTCCTTCAAGCGATAGTTTACTGTCTTTTATGTTAAGGACTTCAGCTAGACGAATCAGAGACTTGTGCTCACCAAACTGATTACCTGTTTGAACGCAAGGCAAATGATAAACTTATGCAACCCGTTTGAATGGAGAGGGCATTCGCATAAGGCAACATTACTAAATGTTTGTTTTGGTACGTGCCAAATGAAAATAAAACCCGTAAGCGCACAAATTTAATAAATATGAAATGAGTTTGTCATAAGCACACACACACTTACACACACATGCCGTGAAAAACGCAGAGAAAACCCTTGTTCCAATTACAGGATGCTAAGGTCCTGTTTCGGCAACTGTCAGCGGCTGCTGCTGCTAGGCTTCGATAAGGTGCCGCAAAGAAAATACCTCTAAGCTATACCCGAAAAACCACTCACAAGGCGGCCAAGCAAATAAACACGCACTTACAGGCTTACAAGTCCTTAGTCCTGTTCGCGCCCAACCACACGCCCAGCTCCTGGCTCCCGCCGACCCCGCTAGACATTCTTACATAAATAACATTTGACAAAATAAATGCCACTAAAGTAAAGGGCCGCAAAAGTCAAGTCAAAGGGAAGGTGCGCGTGTGGCAGGGGCATGCGAGGTATTCGTGTCCTTGCGGCATGCAACAAATGCCAAACAAATCGATGCCGAACGCCGACAAATACCGAAAAAAAATGTGATTATAAGCGCATAAAACTGCCACTGGAACCACCCCGCTGGTGCCTAACCTATTCCTCTGCCCAACCTCTCTCTCTCTCTCTCTACCCTCGGTCTGCCGCGTCTTTCCAATTTTGTGCGTGTCGTCAAGTCCTAGTTTGCTCGCTCGTAGCGGAACTTGTTGAATAAATAAGGAAATGAAAAGCAGCCAAAAACATAGAAAGCTGTCACAGTCTCAGTCTGATTGCTACACAGGAATTCCTGTGCCACGCCCACCTTCATGGCCCCCACTCACGTGCCTACTAGTCCAAAAGGTGCGTCCTTGCACCAGCTGGGACAAAACTTGTTAGCTGGCCCATTAATGGAGCCCGCAAAGCGTGAAATGTCCGAATTGTGTTGTTGATGATAGGACAGGCTGGGATCTGTAATTGGCAAAAATGGCAGGATGCGTCAGATGCCCCAGTCTGTGCAGCGCATATCAGCTGGAAGGATGCCGCGACCTACTGTTAAGATACGTATCTCTGAAACATCTCTTAAATAGCCGAAGGTTAGCCCATTACCAAAAAAATAAAGATGTTCATTAGGGGAAACTTTACTTTCTATCATGGCTGCAAACTGAATTCATGGTCTGAGCTATTCTTTAATTTGGGAATTTCAACTTAAAGTTGGCTAGGTTAAAAATGGCTTTGCAGCCTTTTTTATTGAAGCTTCAATGATAATGATATAGTTCCCGTTAGGCAAAGGGGTCGCTTGATTGAAAAAATTAATGCTCATACGTAAGCTCCATGGTAAAACTGTTGATACAAGTCAAGAATATATATTTATATTTAGGGGGCTCATCACTACAAAATATAACACCTGAGATCCTTGCGTTCATACATACGGACGGACGGATAGATGGACAGACAGACGGACAGACAGACGGACATGGCTAGATCGACTCGGCTGTTGATGGTGATCAAGAATATATATACTTTATGGGGTCGAAGATGCTTCCTTTTGCCTGTTACATACATTTGCACAAATACATAATACCCTTTTTACCCATTTTTAATGGGTTCAGGGTATAAAAAGTGAAAGATATTTTTGAATGAGCTTTCGATGGTTTTTAATATTATTAACTGGATATTATAAAAATAATTTTATTAATATATCATCAATTATATTATTTACATTATATATTATAAATTATTAATTCATGATTATGTTAAAAGAGAAAACGTCAAAAGTTTCATGGTTCACATTCGAATAAATGATTATAAAGAATAAATTTATTTTGCATATTTTCTAACATTTTTAAATCTGAAAAAAAAAAAAATATAATTTAAAAAAATTTAAAAAATATATATTAATGGCTGCTTGCGTATTCAAAGGTTTTATAAATATATTTTCAAGTCACAAAAGCTTTTAGAGCGAAATAATATATGGTAGCTGTTTGTCATTGAAATGCTCTCCGCATTTCTACTGATAACACAGATAACTCATCTTTCTTAGTAAACAACCTTAAGAACTGATAATTGCCTGAAGACACTAAAATCTGTTTTCTTTGCTCGATTCGCAAATAGGTCTCAGTCAGTTTATAATTTTTAACGCTGTGCAACGGTTGCAAACCTCGAATTAATTAACTGAAAATGGGGATGTATCTTAAACAATGGGCAATTTTATTAATGCCCTTACTAGTTCAATCAAATGGAGTATCAACAAATGACTCGGTTGGTGTCTCAAATGTAATGTCAATTATTTGGATTCTAATTTAAAGTTTAACGCAGTGCACAAGGGATTCGAGAGAGAAGGACTTGCAGTTCGGAGCCCACTGCTATAAAGTGGTTAAACCGCTTCTTAGCTACGCAGCCTCTATACGAGCAAAGGAAGAACAATTCGTAGAGTTGGAGAGTAAAGTCGATGTGCAAAAGGCGACTGAATTTAATTTGAGGGAAACAATCCGGCAAAAGGACCTTCAACTGACTCAACAAATCGAATTGGCCGCCTCGTATAAGAGCAATATTGCACAGCTGGAGAAACAACTTGCCTCAAATGATGTTCTCATAAATAATGTGCAATCCAAAGTTAAATCAGCAGATTCCCAAATCTGGCAAAAGGAACTTCAACTAACCCAACAAATCGAATTGACCGCCTCGTATAAGAGCAATATTACACAGCTGGAGGAAAAACTCGTCTCAAATGATGTTCTATAACTAATCTGTCATCCAAAGTTAATTCGGCAGATGCCCAAATCAATGAAAAAGATAAAGAATTAAAGATATTGCGATCGAAGCACGAATATAATGAATTAAATGTTGCCAAGATCAAACAACTTGAATCGAAACTCTCAGAGTGCAAAGCGATGAGCGAAACAATCAGGCAAAAGGATCTTCAACTGACTCAACAAATCGAATTGACCGCCTTGTATAAGAGCAATAATGCACTGTTAGAGAAACAACTCGTCTCAAATGATGTTCTCATAAATAATCTGCAATTTAATGTTAAATCAGCAGACTCCCAAATCAGGCAAAAGGACCTTCCAACTGACCCAACAAATCGAATTGACCGCCTCGTATAAGAGCAATATTACACAGCTGGAGGAACAACTCGTCTCAAATGATGTTCTCATAACTAATCTGCAATCCAAAGTTAATTCGGCAAATTCCCAAATCAACGAACAGGATAAAGAACTAAAAATATCGCGGTCGAAGCACGAAAATAATGAATTAATTGTGGCAAAGATCAAACAACTTGAATCGAAACTCTCAGAGTTCAAAGCCATGTCTATAATCCCTAACTGCCTACGAAAACCAAGTGGTGTGTATGCGATAAAGGTACCCGGTATGTATCCATTCTCTGTGTCCTGTGACTCGAAGCTCGGTACCGGGTGGATCGTTATTCAACGCCGTATCAATGGCAGTGTGAGCTTTAACCGAGGCTGGGATGAGTACAAGGCAGGTTTTGGGGATTTGCGTGGCGATTTTTTTATCGGCTTAGACAAACTCCATAAACTGACCCAATCGCTACCTCACGAATTATATATATCTCTGGAGGACTTTCATAATGAAACCCGTTATGCCCGATACAGTAACTTTGTTATTGGCAACGAGACAGAGTTGTATAAGATAAAAATGCTTGGAGATTTTACCGGAAATACTGGTGATTCCTTCAAGTATCATTTACACCAAAATTTTTCAACACCAGATCGGGATAATGATGTGGCTAGGGGTAACTGTGCTCTTATATACGAGTCTGGATGGTGGTTTGATAAATGTTATCACTGGTAAGCGTACTGTTTTATGTTTAGACCAGTTTTACCTATCATCTTTTTTTTAATTTTAGCAATCTAAATGGAGTATATACCTCGGAAAATTATGGACCAGCTGGAAATAAAATTGCTTGGAATGATTGGCACCGGAAGCCACTTAAATTTACCCAGATGATGATCAAACCTTTGGTTCATTAATACTCACTAATGTTTTTTTGAAAACTCTTTTTATACCCTGAACCCATTGAAAATGGGTAAAGAGGGTATAATGTATTTACAGACAGAAGGAAGCATCTCCGACTCCATGAAGTATATATATTCTAGATCAGCATCAATAGCCGAGTCGATTGTTTTAATTGAAGTCCCTTTTTTACTTTGAAAAATTATTTTATTTTCTTAAATTTTATTGCACTAATCGCATTAAATTAATAAGTCTAGACCTGTGACCCCAAACGAAGAGCAAAATTTAAACATGTGTCATAGGAAATATTTTGATAGCTCGCCGGGCAGCTGCTGACGTTTTAAACAGTGATAAGAATTTCGGAAATTCAAAATACGAGCTTTCTTTGTTGCGATTGCGCTCAGATATATTTTGTTTTTACAATATTTTATATTTTGTTTGTACAATATGTACTTCCAAAAACGCGTCATATATTTTGTTTTAAAAATTTTATTTTTGCTACACTTAAAGTTTAATTCAGTTGAATTTTTTTTTCTCAATATACCAACACATTAAATTAGCTATTTTACCAATTGAAAATGGGTAAAAAGGTTTAATGTATTTGTGCAAATGTATGTAACAGGCAGAAGGAAGCATCTCCGACTCCATAAAGTATATATATTCTTGATCAGCATCAACAGCCGAGCCGATCTAGCCATTTCCGTCTATCTGTCCGGCTGCCTGTCCGTCTATCCGTCCGTCCGTATGTAAGAACGCAAGGATCTCAGAACCTATAAGAGCTAGAGACTTGAAATTTTAGCTGTAGGTCCTCCTAGTGCCCTCGCAGATCGAGTTTGTATCCGATATTCGATAACTAGTAGTCCAGTCTGTTGCGAGTTCGAAACCTACCAGGAAATTGGTTTTCTTTTTGGCTGGTGTGGCTGTTGGGTAGAGGCGGCGGTAAGTAGTGCGGCTCGAACCCTTCCTAAGGAACTTTTTTTTTTTAACTTATCTTTATTACTACGAAAGCAAACGAGCGCGTAGCGCGAGCTTCAATTGGTGTTGAAATAAGAGGGTTCAGGGTATCCTCTAGTCGGGAGGTCCCCTCTAGAACCTCTTACTTATTTTAGTTTAAGTTCGTAGAATTCCAATTTAGTTCAAAAAATCCCACGGCGATTAGGCAATATTTGCTCTGTCTGTGAAGTTGCATACCATGAGAATTTAACGAATAATAAACGAATATGATTTGTATTTGCTAAGCATTCACACGGCTCACATTGTTGGCAAACAACACAAGTTTGGGTAAACAGTTCTTTACAATTCTGTTTGCCCAACCTAATGGCCACCATTCACTTCAAAGCCGTCAATAGAATCTAATGTTCGTACTCGCTTTATGCGCGTGTGTGCGCGTGTGTGTAAGTGTGTGTACACACACCTTTCTACTGGTTACACCCTGGTCATAATTGGCTGCCAAACTGGGGCCACCAAAGTAACCGAAACGTGCTGCCAAGTTTTCGTAAAGTTTTATCTTCTACCCGCTACCTGCTGTCTCTTACCTGTACCGGGGGACCTACTTTATATGCGTCTTGGGCGACTGTTATACCCTCGGAGAGAGAGGGATAGTATTTTAATGTTGTCACCTAATGTGTAACAGTTAGATGAAGGCCACTCTGACCCGTCCATAGTTTTTATTTTGATATCTCTACGATTTGCTTTCAATCGATAATTATCGATTCATAAAAGCATACTGACGGGATATAACAGCTGGCTATAATCTATATATATATACAAAAATAATATAAATAAATTAAAAAAGAAAACCAATTTTAAGCGCTAAAAGTCTCTTCTTTTGAATTTATATAATTTCTAAGTTAAAGAAGGGTAAAGCCTAGTCGGGCACTTGACTACAGCACTCTTATTTATTTGCTTTCAATTTGTAAATAAATTGGAGAAACAAAAAACGCTGCCTTGTTACGTATACGCCGCAGTGCCTGGCATTGCGTGCCTCTTGTCTTTTGGTCAAGTTGTTGTGCGTGCCATCATTATTATGAATGTTATTAAGTATTATTGTAATGGAAAGTTTTTCTGTTATTATTATTATTGTTGTTCGGTTCATATTTCAATAACTTTTTCCTTAGTATTTCGCCCCCATCGGAATTATGCGTCTGTGGCAGCAATGACCTTGCCACAGGCGCTCATCCCGGGCCTTAGAATCTTGGTCGACTGGCTGGGCGACTGGCCTCAATGCATCAATGCAGCCTCGTCTCGCACGCGTTGGCAACCCTGAAATGTGTTCGCAGGCTCGCAGATGTCCTTGACGCCCGGCAAGTCTTTTGTTTTTGTCATTGAGTGCGGCTTGGGCCACGATTGCAACTATTTCAAGATCCCGCAAATACACAATGGAATTGAAAACAAGCACGAATGCTCTAGCCGAGCGTACATAGCGAGGAGATACCCTGTATTCAGCATAGAGCTTAGGCCAGGCTTTGCACCATGGAAAATAAGTTCTTTAGTAACTGCGGAGTTGTAGTCAAATTTGTATTTCTTAAAGATGGTATTTTAATGTGGCTACATACCAAAAAGAACGATTGTTCCTTGATGGGGAAGGTAGCTAAAATGTATGTTAAAGAAGAGTATAAAATGGTTCATGGGGTTCATAGGTATTATCAAATACCCCTTTCTATCCAACTTTAATTTGAGGGTATAGTTTTCGCATACTGTTGCATACTTTTCGCGCTGTCTCGGTTGCAGTCTCAGTAGCTTATATCGCTTTCTGGTCCATCAGCAGCTGGCCTTATATATTGGTTGTCCCCAACTGCAATTTGCATGCTGATTGCTTTTGCTCTTGCTTTTGGTTTCGCTTTTGCACTTGTCTATGCCGAAGGGATATGCAATAACTTTGATCCTGCAAGAGCAGCACATAAAACTTTTACCAAGTGCCAAAACCCTCGAAGCAGACAAGTTGCCAACTAAATTGCTTTTGACCTCCTGCCCCCTCGCAAGCCCCGAACCCCGCCCGACTTAGAATGGCCACGCGCTAAAAGCTTACAAATGTTGTGCAATTTGTTAGCCGTAAAGCTGGCCAAGCATTGAATAACAACAAGTGCCAAGTTCATGGAATTGGATTACGACCTACGTTTGCAGCTAGGAGTGGGCAGAAGTGGAGGGCTGTAGGAGTTGTTTCCTAGGTTTCTCTTCGTAACTGCTTACAGAATATTTACATTGCCGTCTTATGTTGAGTGCGTTGCGTAAAACAAAACATAATGCACATCATCAGCAGCCTTGCCTTTGAAATGTTGCACAAATACCAACTGTTACAGGTAGCAACTTTTACAAAAAGTTATCTTATGCGCTTCAAACTATTCTTGAATGCAAAGCCAATTGAATAACTGTGAAATGCATTGTTCACTCTCTAAACATCTACCCATTTTGTTCTTTTGTGCAATACAAGTATCAGCACACAAAGGAATTATAGAAATTATACAACTATATATTTACTTCCTCTAGAGGGTCATCCCCTTTCTTGGTTATCACTCTCAATTCTTATAATATTTGTACTTTTGCTACTCACAGTTTTCGTACTGCTATTGCTTCCTTATTCTACCACGACATCTACTACTAATTCCACTTATTCCACTACATCTACTAATTCTACCACTACTTCATAAGTACGATTTCTACTACCACTGGTACAACAACTCCCCTTTTTTGGAACCCTGCTACCACGTCTATTGACTTTTACTACTACTACAGCTGTGCTTTTGCTGCTACTACTAATAATGCTACATTTACTACTACTACTAATAATGCTACATTTACTACTACTACTACTACTACTACTACTACTACTACTACTACTACTACTACTACTACTACTACTACTACTACTACTACTACTATTACTACTACTACTACTACTTCCACTACTACTTTTACATCTACTACTACTACTACTACTTCCACTATTACTGCTACTACTATTACTACTACTCCTATTACTACTGCTACTAATAATTCTACTACCAACCACAATTAAAAACACATTTACTGCATGACTTTTTCGATACCTGTTTTTGTTACTTCTATTATTTATGTTAATTTCATTCATATTATTTTATTTTATTATTACTTCTTTTATTACTGAGTCTTCTACTTCTACTACCCCTACCACTGTTGCAACTGCTTCTTCTGCTTCTATTGCTATTGCTGTCTTTCCACTTCTGTTAATACGCAATTTCTATTACTTTTTCTATATCTGCTAATACTTTTTCTACATCAAATACTCTTTATACTACTACAATTTTATCTGCTACTACTTCAACTCCAAATTCCATATGATATTTATTTATACTATTATTTCTGCCTGACACTTTATTTTCTGCTACCACTTCTACTACTATTTTCTTTTGTTGTTGTTTTAACTCTAATACTCCCTTTCACACTGATCAACTTTGATATTCCTAATGGAAACGTCAATACACAGAAATCCCCCGTGCCTGTGGGCTATGCAGCCATCAATAAACGAGAGTAGACTTAATCGAGTAATTCATGTTTTGCGCATCTTTTTTGACTACACGTGGCCATTAAATCCTTTCAATTTGCTTTACACCGTCGCACGCACACACCAAAGCAGCTTGTCCTGAAAGGGAGTACGAAGGAAACCTAATCAGATTGTTGCCTGCATTGTTGTTTGCTTCGGCTTGGGCTTGGGCTCGGCTTGGCTAATAAATTATCCTTACTTTTGGTTTCTGTTGCTGTTGATGTTTCGGTTGTTGCTTCGGCTCGCATCTTTGCCCAGGAAATACACCTCTTAACCAAGTTGCAAACCGGAGCCCAGCCCGGAGCTGAAAGCCGCCAGACTGCGACTGCCAGCAACAGCAGCAGCAACAATAGCAACAACAGCAACGAGGAGCAGCTCACTATAAATCACGAAAATTGTCGCAGCCTGTTGTTTGCGCTTGTTGTTGTTTGTTGTCGTTACTGCGAGATGTTGTTATTGTTGTTGCTGCGGTTGCTGCTGTTTGCAGTTCGTTGGGGATTTTTCATTTTATGGCAACTGGCATTGTTGTGACAGTTGTTCGTTGTTGTTGTTGCTGCTGCTGTTGCTGCTGCTTCTGGCCAACGTCCTCCGCAAATCCTGTCATGCAAATTATGTTGAGCCTTTTGTCCAAATGCAATGGCCTGGCACATATTTCTTTTATTGTGCAGCCCTCTACGCTTTATTATATTATTTATTTTTATTTACAGCCGCCCTCGTTTCTTTGTTTACTTAATATGAGAAAATAAGTGTAAAAAAAAATAAATAAAAATATTTACCATCACATTTGTTCAGTCCTTTTGCGTAGCAAATGAAGTGTATTTAATCAGTGCTTAAATATTTTGACAGTCTCTTATGCTGAAAAAATGGATATATACATATATTTAAATGTAGTTGCCGTAAAAAGAATTTTATGACTTATAGGGTATTTATGCTGCCAAATAGAGAGTTTTTTTTAATCAGCCTTGATCTGGTTATACAAATATGTTCTAATAAATTAATTCCTGTATTCTTCGAGATTAGATCAACCTAGGAAATCTACAAATCAATGTTATAACAGCTTATTGGTTATGAATACGAATTGGTGATAATTTAGTTAGCTTTTGTGATTCCTAATGTTTGTAAATAGATTAATTTAAAAGAGAAATGTAGGCGCACTTTGTTGCTAATAAATTTCGCAAATTCCAGACTGCTGACAACATATACAATTCTCAAATACAACGCACAAAATTAGCAAAAGTCACAGCTTGTTCACATCGATAAACCTTTTTGATCTCAAATATTCAATGCTCGTACCTAAGCTGAACTTTCTGCAGCATTTAATACTCATTCAATTTCGTAATTGACAAAATTAAATGATGTTGAAACAATTTATGTAAATCTGTTGTTTTCTTTTACTTACAGAACTTTTGGCAGGCAGCGCAAAAAGGACGCAGCTGAAGACAGGAATCAGAATCAAGCCAATTGAAACTGTAAGTGAAGCATTTTGATAAATCTACCTTAAATTGTGCTGTCGGCGGTGTCAACAGCGACAACAGAGTCACAGTCAAAGTCCTTGTCAAATGACTTGAAGCATTTCTTGCACGGGGCAAACGGTGCGTATGATTGATATGCGAAATGAAATCGTGCGCGCGCGCGTTTTTTGCCTGTGCTAAAGCTGTGGCTGTACCTGCAATATAAATTTGACGCTATGGCGTTAAATAGCGCGTAAAAAGCTACAAATTTCGCCACGCCCACACACTACCACGGCAACCAGGTGGTTTCGATTGCAGTTCCTAGAAAATACACTCTTTAAATCCCACACACACACACTCACAAATATTTTGCGCTCACGTTTGAGTTATTCGGACTGAGCTACGTATTGTCAGATATTTAATTAACTTATGTACTTGAGCTCTTGTCTCTATTGTTCTGGGCAACCGAAGGACATACACTCAGAGAATTTATCAGAAATGTTCTACTCAAATCAACGACATTTAGACAAGGTCAAAATATCTTATTCTGTATTTAAACAAAATGTTTAATCCCATAATCTCTAAATACAAGGTAAAAATTTTGAGTCCTTTATTAAAAAAACAATTAACACCATTCTTTCTAAATACGAGATCAAAGTGGTTAAACTAAGAAGTTTGGATTATTTATATCAAGAATTTAATTCTTGTAATTAGTATTGCATACTTATTTAAGAATTATAAAATCATTAAAATCAAGTTTAATTCATCAATTATAATATAATATATATGACTGAAATTTACTTATAACTTTAAACATAAAGAGTGTATACATTTTTTTCACGTACGATTAAGGCCTCTTTTTTCTCGGAGTGTAGAGTCAGCGAGCAGCATGTTGCATTCAGTTTTAATTACAACGCCTACGGACAAATGGAATACCAAACAAAAGTTCTACATTTAACTAAACACTCACAATGCGCCAAGGTTTTACACAGGCTTATCTAAGCGTCTATGGATATTGATAAGCCCACAGAGAGAAAGAGTGAGAGACAACAGAGTAAGAGAGAGGGAGATGTACAAGGACATAGAATTTGTGGGTTTTAGGTTGGTTCGTGCTAAGAGAGCTTGCGGCTTAATTGAAAAGCGATGCAATTGATAATCCTCTACTGTATGAAAGCTCAAATTGGCATAAGAGACAGGCTATTGTAAAATTTTGTGATGAAAATTACGAATCTGTGAAGTTTTTGAGACTTATCTAAATCCAAGTCCAAAGAAAATTATTATCTAAGCACCAAAAAAAAACAAAAGTTCTGGAAATGCGGCAAGGTCAGATGCAAATATTCATAGCCTTCGCAATAAATGAATGGAATATTTCTGTTGGCTTAAAGTATATATTCCCGATTAGTCTGTCCGATATAAGCGTCTCAAAATTCAATACTCTAACAATATTAACAGAGAAAATCGAATTATTAAAATACTGCGTACATCTGTTATGTGAAAATATTCTGCTTCTTTTTGCTTGTGTTCAGCTAATTTTTTTGTAACAACAACAAATTTGAGCTATTTAGTTTAATTTTGTTTAGTCAGGCTGCGAATTACCATTAGCGAATAACTAACAACATTTGCACTCCATTACGCAGCTTATGTTGAATATTTACCTAATTGAATGCCGCGTAACTAATTCAGTGGCCAATTATCAACTGGCTGATGATCAAGCTTGCCAAATGCAGCTGCCACAGTGTGGGAATTGCAGCAACATGCAGCACATATTACGCATACGCCCTGTTGAGCTAAAGCAAACTTCTAATACGGTTATGTCGCTTTGGGGAAATTGTATCTGACAGCTTGGGCCGGGGGGGAGACCTGGACTTGCGACACGTGCCAGATACTTGAATAAGTCAAGCCACCACAGAGCATGCCACCTAAAGGGTGTGTGTGTATGTGTGAATTTCGATTGGCAAAGCGAATGAATTATGCAAGTTGCAGGCAGTCGAAAGCGTTTCATGTGCGTCTCTTTGGAATGCGGCATGTGGCATGTAGCATGTGGCTTAAATTGAATTTATGCGCAGGAAACGTTTCCATTTTGTGTTCAAAGCGACAGAGGAAGAAGAAGACGACGACGGCGACGACGACTCGACTTTCAATTGATGTGCCACAATTACGACTCAAGTTGCAGCTGCATGAATTGCGCGCCTTTTTTATTCTCTGTCTCATTCGCTCAGCTCTAATTGTGAAACGCCGCTGGCGGTTTTAATATTAAATATACATATATATATATATGTATTTATATATATGTATAATTGTGTGTGTTTGGCAGTGCCGCATCCCCATCTCTCTAAATGCTGGCCTGGTCCTGTCAAATGGCCACGGGCTGATAAAATGGCGGCCGTGCCAACTCATTTGACGCCCGACCGGGCAAAACGTGGCCCATTTCCGCAAATGTCTTTTTGCCAAACCGAGCGAAACGTGAGAAATAAATTTTAAACGCAAAGACAGGCAGGCACATAGAAATGTGCGGGGTGTATGTGGGATATATCCCGTAACTGAAAGGCTAGCTGGGCTGGAACACGGAAGTTTCTGTCTGAAAGAGGCTGTCTAAGAAGAGCTGCTCTCTTTTCTTAAATGGAAACAAGCAAAAAAGTAAATAATGATGCATAAAATAATGTAGGGATTGAAGTGCGTTCGAAGCAGTGATTATTAGCTAACGAAATAAATATAGTCCCTTTGAATGTATCATAAAAATACATTTTAATCTTAAACCGAATCAGCAGATATATTCAGCACATTTTTAATTAAAATACAGGGTATTTCTCAAGTAGCGCACTGCAATTTGCCTTACTGTAACTTGTTGAATTTGCCTGAGGTGCGCTCAAGGTAAAACGTGCGAAGGACATGGACTTGGACACGGACACGGACACACGAGGCGCCGCCGACGACAACACTGCATAAAAATCCATGACAAAATGTTACAGATTGGCCAGCGCCAAGGCGTCTAGAAGCAGGGCCATACCCGTATCCGTATCCGTAGCCGTAGCCGTAGCCGGAGCCTTAGCTTTAGCCGGAGCCGAACAAAGGCCGGACGGGGCTGTTAAACGAGCCCCGGGCAAAGCTCGCCAAGCGAGCTAGCGAGCAAGAGAGAAGGAGATGTGTTTTGTAAAAGAGCGAGAGATAAAGCCAGGCACGCCTGCATATTTAATCCTGTTGATTTTTATTTGTTTCCGTGTTGCTGCTACTGCTACGGCTGCTGCTACGGCTGCTACTGCTACTGCTACACCTACATGTTGTACTATTTTTATGGCTTTTTATCTGCCTGATGATTTTGCATGCTCTTTGTTGGCAAACAGCAGCGCATCACATCCCCAACGAGCCCCACTTACCTCCCCTACCCACACACTGCGAATAGATGGTAAAGTTTTACATATTTCGCTGCGCTGCGAAGGTCGTCCTGGTAGCTACCTGATTACTGTACAGTGAAAGCTCTCTTGAGCAATTTTCAATAGAGATGTCGAAGAGATTACAAGAGTACGGGGAAAAAGCGACAAATTTAATTGTAATCAACTAATAATGCCTTTTTACGCCATTTATTCATCAATAAATTTTATTCAAAATAAATTTATAAATATTTACAAACAATATTTACAACAATCTAAATAATTATAAATAATAAATTGTTGTTTAAAAGATTTTCTTTTTTTTGATTAGTCGATTGACTCGAGTTTATAAAATTTTTCTTTTCTCTCAAGTTAATGGATTATCCTTGTAAGGTCTGAAAAAATTCGCTTCTTGCAATATTTATTTGCCCAAGGGAGCTGTCCGATAGTTAAACTTTCACTGTACATATATCTTTTTTCGGGCCGCCTGTTGCCAGTGCCAATAATTCTGAGCATTCTCACGCCTCTCCAGTGTCATTTAGAACATCTAAATAGGTGCCACAGCTGCTTACCATGTTTTTTGGCTATTTTATTTAGAGAGAATAGAAGAGAGCGAAAGAGGGAGACTGTGTGTAAAAAAGGTAGCAACTGTGACAAGGCTGACATTTACTCAGGCTGCATTGCATCTGCCCAATGCCTTGGTTGGCTTGAAGGTCGTCGGAAGATGGTCATTGTAAATTCATATGATTTTCCAAATAAACCAAATAGGCGACAGACGACATTTACAATTAGAGAGCACTTAAAGCTAACAACAACGATTTTTATAAATAAACCAAGTTAAGACCTTGGGATTGAATATATGTTCAACTCAAGCGCCACATATTTAATATACAAAACAACAAGAGAATCCTCAGTTAATTAAAATACAGGAACTAGCAAAAACAGATTTTTAATTTATAATAAAGAAATAGTCACGCGTTACAAGTTTATAAGTTATTAAGCACTTAATTCCTGTTCTATCTGGAATAAAGCTTATTTAAGTTAATATTTTTTTCGTTGTAATAACTTCATTGTTTTTAACAAGCAGTAATATTATAATATACATTACGTGAAAATCACTACGTGACGCATTTTACGTTGTTATTTAATTCGAGACTTGGTTTATTTGCATTGCTGAAAATAAAATTGTGAGAGTATACATTTTATTTATAATAAAATACAAAACCCAAGGTGTATTTATTCTCATACTCTCGTTATAGAGGTAAATGCAAATATAACTTGCATTCTTACAGCAAAGTTCGTAGCAGAAAATAAATACTGTATACATACATACGAATATAAAATATATATTATCAAATTTACAAAGCGAGAAACTTTATAAGCTTAGAGAAATAGTTGGCTCAGATTATTTTTTGGCAACATTTACGCAATGCACAAATTGCGAGAATGCAAATCATTTCGAGTGAATAAAATATATCAAGTGAACAGATTTATTCTGGGATGACATCAGAACGCACCGTGCTCGAAACGCTTGTTAAGCTGCGCAAGGTCGAGTTGAAAATAATACAAATAAATAAAACTGGCAACATTCACACAATTTTAATTTCAATGCCGCCATAAAGCAGAGCTGTACTTAATAAATCAACTCCCCCTCCATCGGGCAGCTCGGAAACTGGCACAACAATTTGAGCGAGGGCTCATTAAAAACCAAATACCGTAAGCCAAAAACACAGCGTCAAACAAGCGTATGCTGCAACTAACAGAAGCGTGCGAATTGTAGGTGTGCGACGGGGTGGCGGAGGGGCCAAGAGGTGCTGCCATGTTGGTAACCAGAATGTGGAAAACCAAAACAGTGGGCTAAGCGCGTCTAATTGAAGCGTGTGGAACGCGCACGTTCCTCAACTAACTAACCCACCAACCAATCAATCAATCAGTTAATCAATCAATCAATCAACCAGGCAACGTTTAAAATTGATTGATTTACTCGTGTAGTCGCCGAAGCATTGGGACGCATTGGGAAGACACGATTTGAGGGACTAATACTACATATGGTATTTTACTGCAATTTTTGTTGCTGTTTTTGGTCTTTTTTTAGTATGGATATATAATGCTTGAGTAGAAAAGCTACCGCTGTATAAATTGTGGAGTAATTAAGCCGAAATCTTAAGCACAAGCTGATTTGAACTATTTTAAATTCTGGAATTATGCTGATAGCATTTTTTTAAATTTAAAATTTTATATTATTTCGAATTTGCTTTTTATAAATATCAAAACAATTTTAATTTTGTATTAATTTTGTTTACAGTGTAAATTCTACGTTCCTTTCCATACACAAAATACTCGAGTAATTCACATTAACGCACTTTGAGGCCCCATATGCAACGGGCCGCGTGTGGGGTTAATGGAGTGCATGCTTAAAGGCTTTAAGCCAGCAAACCAAGTGAAATATTGACATTGAGTAGACTCTACTTAATGCTAGCTAAATGCCCGCTGAGCCCCCTGATCGGGCCACTTATTGGTTCGACTTATTAAGCTGGCAGCTAAAAGTGCATGAGTGGGGGGAGGGGTAATAGCAACAGGCCACTGCCCCAACGTCATAATCATCTTCATCGTAGCTATCATGATTATCATCATGTTAGTTAATATAAATGCCATTTGCAGTTTTGTGCTTACCCTTCATGCATGCACCCTTGCGGCCACTTTGAAAGACGTGAAATTAACTTGAAAATTGTTATAGCATTTTGTGGTTCTTGCCCTCTCTTTCTCTGCCTTTTCTCATTCTCAATTTCCCCGATTCTCGCCCCTTGAGCAAATCGGCTTTAAGACGCGGCAAAGAATTCGCTTTCATGTCGACAAGATGCTTTTTCTTTCATTACATTGCACTTGTTTTCTTTTGCTCAAATTTCTCTCTCCCTTTCTTTTTCTCTCGCGCTTTCTTGTTTGTTTAATAAAAATTCTAAAATTACTTGACCGCAACAAAAGCGCCAAATTGTGCCAAGTTGTTTTCTCTCCACTTAAGCACAGACTCACCGAAAGGCACATTCGTATGCGGTGTACTTAATCAGCTGAAAGCGTGGCCAAGTTTTGCCCAAATGTGCCAGATCACGTATACGCCCGATATGACTGGGCACAAAATTGATTTGCACTGTGCACGGCCAGTGGCTGAGTGGGTGAGTGGGTTGCCAGGTAACTGAAATATTGTTAGCTATTTCCAAAGCCTTTGGGAGTAATCAGCTGCATTAAGGTGCCAAAGGGATTGCCAGCAGCAAACAGAGAAGCAAACGTACATCAGGACAAGCAGCTAGACGCAGGAGACTGTGAAAAATTGGGAAATCAGACAATCCTTTATCATAAATTAAATAACAAAGTCATCTTCAGATAATGAAGATGATTTTTTAACAGACAAGAGTTCGAAATGAAAAATCTCGAGCTGGGTGCACGGTGAAAATTGGAACCCAATTCAAAACTGTGCCGAAATCGGCTTAAAATTCATAGTGAAATAAAAAAAGTTGTTAGGCTCTTTATAAACTATGATATGACAGGCACTGGGAGCTCGAACCTCAGATTTCTCGTTTGGCGAACGGGCGCCTGTCCACAAATTAACACGTGCTTGAAGCCTGAGGCCTAAGCCTAATCCTAAGCTTCTTGTGTGAACTGCAGAGTTACATAGAAAAAGTGAGAGGGAGGGCTATAATATTCAGATATTGCATCCAGCTTAGGCTTAAATCTAAATTCACAAAATTTCAAACTAGCTCCATTTTGATAGTTCTAGAAAATAGTTAATATTAAATGTATACCAATAGGTTTTAATGTTTACTTTCAATAGAGCTGAAAAAGCTAATCAAAAAAGGATGAGCAGCTGATATATATTTAATCTGACTATTGTTATGCACAATCAATTGCAGCCACACAAATAAACAACAACTTAAACCTCGAATAATTCTAAAATATTCTGGCTAAAATATATAAATATATACCTCAAAGAGCATTAGCAAATGTGATTAAGCGGCGAGTCAGAGTAAAACCATTTCGCACAAATTGCAGAACTTTTTAGTTAATTGAAACTCAACTCGGGCCACCATCAGCAACAACCACCAAATGCTGCCTTAAGAGCTTTTCTGGTCCATTTTATTTGACGACTTCATCGGGCGCTGCAGACCACAAACTAAATTCAAATTTACTGCAGCCTCAACAACAGCAGCAAAAAACATTTCCATAGTTTTTCCTCCTTTTTCATTTTTTCTTCTTATCGATGCATTTTCTTTTTTGCTCAAATATTTGCTCTTACTTTTTCCAGCGATTGTTTTGTTTGTTTGTTTTTCTTCTTTTTTTTTTGTGCACTGCGGAACAATAGAAATGCAAGTTGGCTTAGAGCTGAGTGCTGCGTGGTTATATATCACCCAACTTGGCTGTTAGACGCTTAGATTTGTTGCCATTTAGCGGGAACTGCAGTCGTTTTAAAGTTAAGCGTGCGTGGGCGTGTCCAGGGAGTGGCCAGGCCCAACCAAACCAGGTGAGCCACTATCCCCAGCTGAGCCACTATGCCACTATCCACACTGGGCAAAATATATAGCACATTGCTGTCAAGCTGTGCCCCATTATTTTTACCTCGCTTCCACTCTTTGTTCATCCCCAACGCCCTTGAGCCCATCCTTTGGTTTATGGCCTTCACGTAGATTTGACATTACATCGATTGACTTTTGATGTGCTCGATGGGGCAAGCTACTACTAGCTAAATAGTTTACTGCCCAGCTGTCCAACATCGTGCATGGCATGTGAAAATGTTACCCATACGCCCCGTGGCATCCGTTTTGTACGGCACTCACGTAAATACTTTGATCACTTTTGTAATTGTATTGTTATGAGCGCAACCATCAAATATTCATGGTCAATTAGAGCCAAAAACAGAGCACAACCTAACAAAACTATGAAAAGTTCAGTGAAGGAAGGTTTTTTAAAAAAAATATACAATTTTATGAGCTGAAAATAGATACATAAAACTTTTGAATGCAACAAAGTGACGGAATGACTGATTGACGGACTGACTGATTGGTGCGGGACGGGGCTGGGAAGCTGGAATTTTTACACTAGTCACCTTTTGCATTGTAATTTAAAAGCTTAAAGGAAGTTTGGAAAAATGCGATCCACAAGAGTGAGAAATTCGGCCAGTCAAAGCCGGATATTACTGCCTAGTATATAATTAATATACAGAATATTTAACTGCATTGTATACATAACTTATTCATTTGCAAAATATAAAAAAGAAAACTGCATATTAATTAATATAAAAAGCATTTGTCTGTTGTCTAGTGTAACTAGTGTAATATGGAATCCCTTGCTTATTTCCAGCCGCTGCCCTTTTAGCCGATGTTTCAATTCTTCAGGTCGACGAACAGGATTGTAGCTTATTGGATTGGGCTTGTCGATTGAGTATGCAATGCCCAAGGCTAATTGGCAGGGCCACATTTAGCCATGGCCATTGCCACAAGCATTATTATTTTCATTGTTGTGACAAGGGACGACTGATTTCATTAACTGACCTTTAATTGCATCATAAATGGTTAGTACAGCTATTTCAAGCGACATATATGTAATTTATGCAATTGAATTGTGGCATATACGGGCAGGAACTGCAGGACATTGCCGGGACTATGTCGTTGGCCGTGACCCAGTTCTGTAGTTGACTTCCACTGCGAACAGGAACTGAGCCACATTTTCATGCCCAGTGACACTTGTGGCATCATTGCTCGGCACTAATTATACCCTGTACTCATTCGAATCAAATAAATATGGCTATATTGGTTAGGTGAAAATTTGTGTTAAAGGCAAAAGAAGGAAAAAACTATTTGGAAATCTATTCAAAAATTAGAAACGTAAGATAAATAATCTATTATTTGGTAAAGTTGGGTATAGGGTATCTCCTAATTGAGCAATCGTTAATAAGTCACGCCTACTTGTTTTCTATGGCCCACTTGGAGGTGGAGGTGGCTGTGGCCAGGGCCATTTTGGCCCACATTGAGTCTTTAGATTGAGCTGCTCGTCACGTAATGCGCAGGTGGAACGACGTCCAATCAGACATCGGACAACATCTTCAAAGGCGCAATCATTTACTGTAGATGTTTGCTGTTTGTTGTTGTACGTGCAACCATCTGTGGCAAGAATAAGCTTTGCTTTCCTTCTGTTTACAGTTCTTGTTCTTGTCTGTGTCTCGATTAGCTTTTTGTTGGGCGCTTAGCTCGGCAATCTGCTTGAAGCAGACAAAAAAGGGGTATTTGTAAGTTAAACTGAAGGAGACAATGTGACGAGATATTTGATATATAAATGTATGCAAAGGTTAAAAGAGATTGAGATATGCAAAGACATATTTTTGTGAATTTTAGGAAAATCCAACAGCTGTTTCGAAAGCTCTAAAGGGAAATTACAAATATATATTTCTTAAAAAATATCTGATAATTGTAACAATTTTAAATCTTAATCTCACGCATTGCAGAGGATATTATTAAATTCTTACAAAATCTATAACGCAGAGAAGGAGGTACCTTCCAGCCCATAATAATCTAGCTTCCATCATTCTTGTACGTATTTTTGGTATGGATCCATATTTTTGTTGTAATCTAGAGTCTGCTGAATCGAAGCATATATAGTTGACATGGGAACAACCTTTCAATAAGTAGCTCTTTCTTAAATTTATTTTTATCAGTTTTTTATATTATGTTAATTAAAATCTATCTATAGGGAGTACTTCACTAAGCTTTTAACATTTGAGAAAAATGTAATAAGATCGAAATTATATATAAGTCGTTCGGATTATGATATTGTATAGAAATGTCGGGCACATCATCAAACATATATGTTTCTTCTTATTGTTCTCTTTTTTGTTTGTTTTTAAATTTGATAAAGAGGAAGCATTTAATATGCAAGTCTTCCATTCAATTTGCTGCCAGATATACGGCAAATAAATCTTAAAATAAAACTAGTAAATATTGTAGAGCTCCGACTGCCCCCTGTAAGCCATGTCGTTGGCAGTTTTAGTGTTACGCATCACAATTTTGCAGCCATAAATAAATTTGCATGCATGTTTTTGGCATATAAAATGGCAACAGCCATTTGGCCGAAATGTTCTCGAAACTGCAGAAGCTAAAGCAGATATTTTTAAATATTACGAATGGCCAGACAGGTTGAAAGCCGCACTTGTGGTCTTAATCCCGCAGGGTTTTTCTATTTTATTTATTTTATTTTTTTGTACGCAAGTTCTATGTGCATTGGAAGCAGCAGTGCTGTCCAAACTGTGCATCAGCTTAATTAACGATGCACATGTGTTTGCCTAGCTGCTGTATGTCCCTTTCTCTATCTCACTCACTCTTTCTCTCTCTCTCTCTCTCTGTCTGTTTGTCTGTTTATAGTCTGATTTTAGGCGCGACTCCGCTGCAGAGCTACGCATTGGGATTTATGCGATAAACGTGATTTTTACACAGTTTTCACTTGTCCGTAAACCAAACAGCAAACAGCTGACAAGTGCGTGTAAAATACGAGAGTAAACGAGCCCCAGCCACAGACATAGCCACAACCAGAGGCACGCCCCCTCCACGGGGCACGTCACCCCTTGACTGTCCGGCTGAAAAACACGTGCATGGCGCTGCCCCAGGGGCATTTGTGGCTCCGGCTCAACGTTTGTTTACCTTGACCAACAAAAATACCTGAAAGGACACGTTTAAATGCACGTCAGTTGGTTTTTGTGTTTTTTTGAGGTTCTTTTTTTTACTTTTTTGTAAGGACAGACCCCGCTGTCATACATCGCGCTTAAAATGTTGGCTGAAACTCATGAATCATAGATGAGATATCCTTGAATTTGTGCACGTGCCCAATTTTGGGTGTTGCTTAAATGCTGTGCTAAAGCGTTCACTTTACCTGTGCTAGCTTTGCTAACATCTTAGCAGACTATCGGGTTGAGAGATGACGATCTTCACTAAAGTTTGACAACGTTTGATTTTGCAAGGAACAAACAAATAGCAATATCAACATTCAAAGCTCCCAATGCTGACACAAATTTGTATAAATAAATTCATTTATTCAATATGATATTTATTATATTTTATTGCTAGCTAGCAAACTAGGAGAGTATCTAAAAACCAGTAGAATTACGACCTGTGCGACTCTGGAATATTAATCAAGCCTTGTTCTTCATATAATAGTTATATATAAGTTTCAAATAATAGGAAAGCATTTGTTTGTAGACTTAAAGCATAGCTTTAGGTATTATAAAAGCCAAGTTCATGAGCAGTTTCTAAGCTGCATTTAAATTATGATGTTCTTATTACTGCAAATGACACTATTCAGATTTGAAATTCTATACAAAAGCTAGAGCGTGGCCCAGCTAAATGAAATTCCGTAGCCTTTTGAAGTAGACGGCGAAGTTTACATAAATTTCCCGGGCAATATTGTCCAGTGGAAATACAATAGCCAAGCTGAGTGGTATTTTTCTATTATTAGTCGGCCAGGTGCTTCAGTTCCACTTTTATCCCCCAGCGAGGTGCTGACAGAGGCATGTGCGGGAGTATTGTTGCCTTATGCAAAGCGCGGCGCTTGCTCTTAAGTTTTATTGGCGGAACGTGACCGTAATAAGCCGCTTCATACGCAAAATATATGTGCGAGCGGCAATACAAAAGTGCATTAAATATTTACTCAATCAATAACACACATATTTTTGTAGAGTATATGAGGGAGGCAGCTGTGGGCGGGTTCGTTTCAATTACCTGCTCCACTCTCACTCTTGTTTTTTGCAAGCAGAACTTAACTTTCTTTACTTTACATATTTTCTACTTGGCAACAGACTCTTTTCAAGGTCTGCCCGCCCCCTCTCAAATCTCTTCAAGAATTTATATAGCTTTCAGGCGCGGGTTGGCCCCGCAAGGAACCGGAATTTTGAATAATTTATTAGAACTCTGGCAGGCACCGCATCGCATCTTATTTCATCTCATGTCATCTCAGCTGTGACTTGCCATATAGTCGAGGATTCTCTGTATATATATATGTATATATAAGTAAATATGTATATATGCATCTGTTGTTTGTTTGTTGGTAAAATAAAGCGTGAGTAGTCGAATTTGATTTGATTTTGGCTGTGCAACCACTTGATAGGCCTGCGGCATCAACAATATTCTGGCCACTTGGAAATTAGTTGGCAAGCAAAGATTTTGGCCTTTTCAAAGCCGTTAGCTAACATACTTAAGTTTTCAGCAAACGGAAGTGATTTAAGTCACGCCTCAAGACTTGCTAAAAACACTTGAAAGCTGGTTTAAAGTCTGGCCAAAATATATTAGAAATATCGTAATTAATCGCATAGCCCTGTCTTACCTTAAGATGTCCTAGCGGAGGGTCACAGCTGTTAAAGTTAGGTTAGTAGTTTGTGTCCATTTAGTATAATAAAAATCACATCAGGCATTATGCATGCTAACTTTTAAAGCGCATTTATCTTTGCGTCATTTTTTTGTTTTATAAATCCCTTTAAACACTTTTCACATTAACCAAATATACATATTGGGATTAAAGGGTGGTGTGGCCGCATACCTTTTCTACCACATCGTCATTTTAATGTCACACTCATGTATTTTATCGCTGGTTTTTATCACACAGCGTGAGTATCAAGGTAGTCCCCAAAACAGATGCAAAATTGAGCAAAAACAAAGCACATTATCAAACAGGCCACAAGAGAATTGAAGGGGACTCGGGCAAGGCAAGAGAAGCAGAAGCTGCTCATTTTATGTTCGTGGAGTGGACACTACAGCAGGGAAAAGCTGTTGTTGTTGATTTTGACTGAACACATTGAAAAAAATTGCATAAGAAGGGTATATTGTTTCTAAGAGGCAAAAAAAAAGTTAACTCCGACCTTATGAATATATCCTTAGCCAGCTTCAAAAACAGAACCAATTTGGCTTAATTCGAACTACCGATAGCTTCCATTCTTTTCCTAAATATAATGTAATTTGAGCATAGCTAGAACAGGAAAATTGGGAAGTAAGTCTCATATGTACATCCAAGTCAAGTTTAATCATTTTGTATAACTATTCCCTCTGACTGAAAAATATTAATCCCTTTATAACATCTGTATTTTCTTATATTTATATTAACAAAAAAGTTATTTGAGAATATTTCATATTATTGGACTAAGAGAATAAAGAGCACAAATGCTGTAGAAAATGCTTTATACAAATCTGGTTAATAGGGTATCTGTAGTCGTGTCTCTTAACTTGAACATTTTCCATTTTTACTGCTTTGGCTTGGTTCTTGTTGTTTTTGGGGCGTGGTCTCTGTTGTTATGCAACGGCGTACAGCAAGGTGTTAAATTATATCATTAGGCTGGCTGTGCATAATTTAATTAAAATGGCCAAAGGCTCGTGTTCTTCTGTCTCTTGTTGTCATTGCTATTGTAGCTGTTATTGTTGTAGTTGTTGTTGTAGTTGTTGTTGTCGCTGTGTGTTGGCATTGATATTAAAATTTAATTAAAACGCTATCAAAAAGCAACAGTTTGTTGAGCCACCATGTCTGCCGCACTGTCTGGCAAAACTGTTAACGCCAAATTGATTGCCCAGCCACATGGCAATAACTTTAATACACAAACCACAACGCACACACACACACACACACACACACACACACGTACATTCATACCCACTTTTCGCCCATTTAATCAGATACTCAGAGTCAGTTGAAGTCCAACGAGTCGACAACGCGAGTGCGCAGTCATTTAACTTTGACATCCTTGGGTTTCATTAAATGTACATTCAAACACACACAAATGCGCAACTCACACACACACCCACACACATAATACACCCACACAACACACACCTACTCAATCCCACGCACATCCGCTTTTCTACTCGAAATGCAACATGGAGGAGTCCGAAGTCCGGAACAGTTTAATTAATGTCAAGCATTAAATGTGATTTTGCCAAGTACATGAGCTGCCAAGCCAGCTGAGCACAGCTTAGGTTACAGTTTTACAGTAATTACACTTTGAAAGGCTTGTTATTACGTTCAACTAAAACCGTAAACAGGCAACTAGTTACAGACTAGTCCCTCACCTAATCCCACAACTGTAATTTAGTATCGTCTTTATTTGATTGGCCGAATACATTTAAAAAGTTGTATTCGAGAAAAAAGTACTTTTAGCGACGAGAAAATGCAGCGAGTAAAAATCAATGAATTAAATTTTACAAGTAACACAATACACTTAAGTAGTTCACAAATACATTAAGAATAAAAGTTTCAGAATATATTCAATATATTATCAACCCAACGATTAGAAAATAGTGGGTAAAATACGACGAGTAAAATAAGCGAGTTAAATTCGAAAGAAAAACAATGCGTACAAATTAATTTAAAAGCACTAAAGCAAATGGTTTTATGTTATAGAAAACCATCAAAGACTTTTAGTAACGAGTGTGAAATAACGAGTAAAAACCGACGAGGACAGAGAAACTCTTTTAAAATTATGTATATTACTAAAGCTAACACGTACCTCCGACGAGTAGGAAGTAACGAGTAATGAAATTGTAAGCTACATACTTGCCAAATATATATACATAGTATTAACCTTTGAGAAATAATGTGTTGTATAAGCTTTGAATACGTCCATTTCATGATTTAATTAAAAAAGAACTGAGCCCAACTACTAATTGACCGCAATTGAATCGTTGAATATAATTAAAATAATCTTGCTTAGCCAAAGTACTTGGCTCTGTCTACACTAACTGCTGACACTCGCTGCCAAGTCAAAGTCAATTTACTTATATACAACTCTTCTGTTGTTTGCCAAGAAATCCAAGAAATATCGAAGCAGCTCAGGCAAAGCGACGAAGGCCCAGAAGAAGATCACACGCAACATTTTAAACATTTTCATTTAAAATAACTTTTAGCCTTAATTTGTGCAATTCATCAGCAAAAGAAAGCAAAATAAGGCCAAAACAGCGCGTTGAGACTCTGGCCGGCCGGCCAACTTAAGAGCCAGAGGAAGAATGGCCTAAGAACTTCCGTTTCCACTGGCAAACGATCAACGAAATAATGACAGCAAAAAATGCGAGAATGAGGCAACTGGAATGCAGCCAATGTATGGGAGGGAGCCGCATGCAATTGCAAACAATTAACAAATATGTTCTGACCATGGCCAGAAACACGCACGACTGCTGCGTCTGCCTCTGGCTGGGGATTGGCATCGGAATTGCAATTGGCCGACTGCCTGCTCGCCTGGCTGTTTTGTCTGTCTGTTAATTTGTCCGTCTGTCCGGCTGTCTCATCAAATGAAAATTGCTGCCAATGCCTGTGCCTGTGCTTGAGTCTTAGCCTGAGCCTGCAACGATCAACCATTGGCAACCGAATCCATTGGCAACGTCTTCTGCTCAATTGCCAACTCATTCATCATTTTTAATTATGACAATTGCCTGCTTCTGGTCGGAGCCCTAAGCCTGGGAAATGCGCGGCGGAAAAGAAAAGCTTGAGAAAATCATGCAGCTCACGTGCCTATTAGCTGTTAATGGCATTTGCCCACAGTTGAGTGGGGCCTTAGGGCCGATGGATTTTTATGGCAGTTGTTGCCGAATTGGGAACCTGGATTTATTGCCTGCCCAACAGGTTGTTTGACGCCCAATAACATTTAATGCTCTCAGCTGCCTTAATTAAGTTGCCAGCTATTGGCTCGAAACGAATTCTTTTTCTTGCCACTTGCTGAAATCGAAATCTAACAGATGTGCCCACAATTTATTTTCACTTGTATTTCTGTTAAAGTTCTCCAAAGGCTCTGTTCCCAGTTTCCTAAAATACATCCATGCATTTTTTCAACTGGCATACTTTTCTTCAATTCAACAAATTACAAACATTTTTACGTAAATAGCTGCCAAGTGTTCATTAAATACCTATCCTTCATCCTTACCCTGTCATAGATCTGTCAAAAATAAAGCGGTTTTTTATATTTCTGACATTTCTGACATTGGAAGAACTTTCAAGTAAAATATTTAATTATATATCCTCTGGTTAGCTGCAACCCTTAATTTTCGCCTCCCAACTATTAGCTGTTCGTCAAATTTAAACCAGCGCTCGCTTTCGAAAGACAGACAGACAGACAGACAGACTCAGCTAATCTCTTAATCAGGCAAAAGTAATAGCTCATAACTGGGCGCAGTGGAGCCTCATTAAATAATAATGAGTATTCTTATCATTAGCAAACCGAAACTAGGGTATATATACATAAATATGTTTATAAATATATTTGTGCTACCAATTACATAAATATGCCACGCGGTGAGCGGCAGGAAAGCTAATTAAATCAAAACGCATATAAATTAATAATTATAATTATAATTATGATTGTTTAAAGTGGAAGCGCAGCGGAAGGCAAAGCAAAATGAATACTAAATGGCATTTAAATGTGAATTTAATTGATGTACAATAATCGTACTATGCAAATAATTACCCCTATTTTGCATAATATCGCATTTTCTGCTCTCTTGTCCAATCTTATTCACATGACAGCTGGCGAGCGCGGCGTATGCGTAATATTTATGTTCCTTTTGCTGTTCGCTGTTCCGTCGGAATTTAATGTCCAACACGTGCTTCTCGCAAATAATTACTTCGACATTACTTAAATTTTCAACGCACTGTCCTTAGCATTGTCCTGTGCGGCTTTGAGGTGTGGCACTGGCCTAGGGGCCAGTTGGGGCTTGTCGCTATCGCTGACCCATTCTGCCGGCCTGGACAAGCGTGCAGGCCCAGACTCGAGGCACGTATGCAAACATGCCAGCAGGCCATCTGCCAGGGCCGAGACAAAGCCAGTGATGAGATCACACTGTGATTTTTTAAAACTGCGACTCTTACTGTCACGGTAGCTATAATAAGATTGATTAACTGTGATTGAGCTACGGCAAAACTAAGAATTGAAAATGACAATTGACAAGCGTGTAATAAAGTTGTCTTCATTAAGTTAAGGTGTTTCCCAAAGCAACGTGCTGCATTCCACGTCCCGCTCAACCGACCGAGGAGCCATGACAATGTCGATCTAGCCATGACCATATACATTTGTGTGTCCCGCTCAGGGGCTTTAAGAGGTAGATATATACTTTCGCTGTGGAAACTCTCTTAATTAAATTAGAGCTTTACTAATAATGCCCTAAATGTTGGAATATATACGCTACACAATGCCATCCTTGAGTAATCCAAAGTCATTTAAGAATTTATTTTTGGGAATTTAGTCGGGTATGTTATTTCGCAATATTTACTGGTTGCCCGTAGGCAGTTGCCCCTGACTGAAGCGCTCATAACGAAAGACATATTGATTTGCTTCAATCACATGAAAATCTTCGCTGCACATCAATCAATTACTAGTTTAACACTTGCCCAACACTGAACCCAGTGCAGCACAACTCTGAAGCGTAATTCACAGTGCCTGCCATAATTGAATGCCCCTCGAAATATTTTCGACCAATAACACGTTTTCTGTTTTTTTTTTTATGCATTTCAGCTCGACACTCGACAACCGGTGCACATCAATCAAGCTGTAGACGTGGGCGCGCATGCTGGCCGTCTAGCGGATCGCCCCCACAACCCCTTGCCCCTAGTCCCAGCCAAATGTATGCCGGTCGCGCCACGCAATTCGCCAAAACCATCAGCAGCATGGCCTGCAGCATACAGAAGCAGCCCTCGCAGCCAGCACCGCCGGCTACCATGACCATGGCGACAACTGGCGTAGGCATGGCTGGAGTCTCTGGAGGCGGCGGTGCCAGTGGTGCCGGCACTGTGCCCTCTACGCCCAAATCTAACAAGGCAGCCGCACAGCCGCGCGGCTCGCTGCCAACGGATGTGCATCAGCCGCCGCTGGAATTCCAATGGCCGCCGCCGCTGCCTGTGTCCAGTCACACCAGCAACTTGCGCTTGAACATGATGAACCAGGATCCCAAGGATCTGCACACGGCACGCGCCATAATTGAAGAGCTGCGCTCCAAGGTGCGCTTCCAGACGGAGCACATTATGAAGTGGCGCAAGGCCTACGCCATGCAGGTGAGTCGCACTGAGACTATATCGATTGGGGCCAAGTCAGCTTAAATATTCCGCCGTCCGTCCGTCTGAACTCATTTTACTTGCAATCAACACAGCTTAGAATGCTTTGGACATACCCACCAAGGTGCTAAAGCCCTTAATTGGCTACTCCATATTCTGTATTTTCTCCAGGCACAGTTTGACAGTAACTGCCTTTGGGATTATGGTATAAGAGTCACCAAGCTGTTAATATAAGTAGAGTCTCTTCCCAAAAAAATGTTGAGAAACATTTTTATTCAAAATTATATGATTGTTTTCATCGCATTCCAAATTTTTACATATTCGTATGTATTATGAATGAATAAATGTTTTCATAGTATTCCAAATTTGTACATATTCGTATGTATTATAAATAAATGATTTCATAGTATTCCAAAATTTTACATATTCGTATGTATTATAAATTAATTATATAAAATTAACATTGAAAACTATTCCAATTTGGCTTAAAAAATCGCGATTTGTAGATTATATAAGGTGTTCATAGATTTTGGACAATGCAGTTTTTTTTGTTTTTATATTAATTTGAGGGACTTTTTGGTTCGAGCAAGTTGGCGACAGGAAAGGACCTCTAAAAATATGACTCAACTAAGGAGGAAGATGTACGCCCCAGGGAGCTGTTCGTTAGCAGATCTTTCACTGTATATCCACATCTCTCATTGCATTAGGTACAGCAACATTATCGCTATCAGAAGGAGAAATCGGATCAGATGAACTCGCTGACATCGCAGCTGCTGCTGCTGGAGTCGCGGCTGAAACGCAAGCAGAAGCAGATCGCGAGCCTGTTGAGCCATCGCGAGCTGACCATACAGCGACAGCAGAAGATTATTGATACGCTGTCGACGCGTTTGGTGGATCATGGACTGGAGAGCATTGAGGCGAGCTACGCCAATGAGCTGGACTCTCTGAACGACTCCGACTCGGCGGTGGTGCTGGAGGACATTGACTCGGACAGCAACATGACGCTGGGCACGCGCCGCAGGAGCAGTGGTGGCGGCGGGTTGGGCGGTGTTCTGGGCAGCGATGGCATCACCATTGTGCGCTCCATATCGGATGCCATTGAGACGAATCTGAATAAGTATGGCGCCGCCAGGCGCAACAATTGCTATCTGCGTCGACCGGAAATACTGGAGACTGTGTACTCCGTGGAGGAGGATCCGGAGCCCACCACAGATGTGGCCGAGAAGCGGGACAAGTTCAAGAATCGATCGGACAAGGCGCTCAGCTCTAGCTCCACCGAGGGACAAATTGATGCAACGGCGCCCGCCTCATCGGGCACGCCCAGTGCGCCGGAGAAAGCCAAAGACACGTGTATGGCAACGGCCATGGCCGTGCCGCGTCGCCAGTTGGGCGCACTGAAACGCTCGCCCAGCCACGACGCGCCATGCACCACGCTGAGCGTGAAGGTGCCCCAGCTGCAGCCGCCCCCATCCGCGGATCAGCACAACGGCAAATCACAGGTGACCACCTATAATCGGGTCATGTCCAATCATCGTTCCGTGACCAAGCCGAAGGATGTCAAGTACAAGCGCATCAACAAGGCCAAGTCCAAGAGTCTCGAGGAGCTGCGTGGCCGGCTCAAGAATCTGGTGGAGCGACCTGGTCTCGATGCCGGATACACAGCCGGCATGATGCCGCAGACGGCCCAATCGTATGCGTGACACACGCCGCCGCCAGGCGACGCCGAGCAGCTCGCCGAGATGCCGCCCACGCCGCCAGAGGAAACCGCAGCTCCAGCCGCCAAGGCAAGTTTGTCCGCCGGACACACGCCCGACCAGGCGACGCCGCAGCGGCACAGCTGTCCCAAGCGTTCGTTGACGCTGCCTCGCATCCTTGTGCCGCAGTCGATGCAAGGTGCATCGCATTCCGGCAGTGGAAGCGGTGGCGGAGGCGGTGGCGGAGGTGGGGGCGGGGGAGGCACTGGGCGTGGCGGTTTCTAGCAATTAAAGAAATTTTTCATACGCAATTGTGATAAAAAGTAGAATTGTTCTCTTGCATCTCTCTCGCTCACTCGCTCTCTCGCTCTTACTTACACTGGTGCACTCAGAGAAAAACTACAGAATCTTTGTCTTAAGAACTTATTTTTAATCCCAAAAGCAGTACATTATCAAGAGCATTGTATGCTTCCATCCAGAAAGTTTTTAAACAAACAAAAATCACATGAAATATCAAGCACAAAACGGTAAGAACTCTATTCCGCTTATTCTTGAGTTTACCACAATGTTTTTCTCTGAGTGTAGTCTCTTTTGTAACATTTGTTTCCTTCGCTGTTTGTCTGAGCCCAGACACGGCATTCAATTTAATTTAGTTCTATGTTAACGTTTATGTTAAAGTGACTCTTATACTATATAATTTCACATGAATAAATACATTACAAAGCATACACAATTTCACTGTTTATTATTTATTTATGACACTTGCTCCACAAAAAGCGTATGAGAAATTTCCACTTAATATGATAAAAATGTAGTTGAACTACAAATCGAAAAAGGGTCTGTGACACGTTTGCGTTTTTTCGAGGACAATATGAGAAGCCGACAAGTTGAAAGTGAGTGTATTCGGAGGTGGGTATTCAAACATACTTAAGCATAATGAAAGGTATCTGGGTGAAATAATTAAGTAGGCTAGAAAATTTACATATATTTAATATGGCTTCACTTGTACATAAATTGGCCACAGCCAGCCGTTGCTGTCATAATTTCTTCAAAAAAAAAAAATACATATTGGATAAAATAATTTTCAATGTATTTAGTTTATATAATGAAACCAAGAATCGCAGGCCATCTTCGGGCTGCCGAAGATGAAATACCCTTGCAAAAGTATTAATATTTTGTGTTTTTATATAAGCACGCAATAGCTATACAATATATTAGTCCGATGTTGATAATTTAATCCAGCAAAGATAAGTCTGTTTTGCAATATTAATTAAATTCCATAGATAACCTTTCTACAACAACAAAAATGGGCAGATCTATAGCTAGTTTTTATAGAAACAGGGAAATCCTTTAACTTAATAAAGAGAGAACTCTTCTCTAATGCGTCGCAATTTATGTGATAAATTTCCAAAATCCTCTGCAAGGGTAAATAGGCAAAACTTTTGTATAAAGAGTATCTAAATTTGATTTAAAATTGCTTAATTTCTTTTATTAAACTTTCTTTAATGCTCCTTTTCCATTGGCATAGCGAAAAAATTTACTTTTACTTAAGTAAACTCTTAGTTTTAAGCTCTACTCCATGGACTGTCTTCTAGATAACAGAATTTAAGTGCAAGAAAGCTGTACGTGTAACTAACTGAATAAAATATATATATGGAACATATATTTTCTTACTTCAAATTGCAGCTAACAATTTTTACAAATTTAAGAAGTTTAAATTAGTTTTTAAAAAAATGTTAACTCATCTAAATAATAATATATATTATTAATTAGCTTAAGAAAAACTAATTAGATATCGAGAAGTTTATTTTTGCGTTGAATTTTTCAAATTGTTTTAAAAAATTGTTAATAACTTTGAAGCCGTGTGCTTTATAAAGTTAAAACGTCATGTGTACCTTGCAGCGATTAAGCATATTCAAGAATATATAACTATATATACTTTATGTGTATGTGTTAGGCATTATATGTAAGTCAGATATATTATACGAACATAGATATATATAAATATATATAAGAGCCTTTAATATCCATAAACACGGCTGCAACAAATCTCAACTAAAAACAACTCAAAGTACAATGCTCAAGCGGCGTCAATATCTAAGTATTTCTATATAGACCGATATATGCATATATATATATATCGTATGTTATCCCAGTTTCAAACGAAAAAAAAGTACCTAAAACATTGTTATTGATGTTGTACCTAAGATAAACTGTTTCACATTTTGAAAGGGTTTTATGCAATCAATTGAACTACTCGTACAATATGCAACATCTTAAATACGTAATCTCAATGTCAGTTGAATTCGATTTAAGCAATCAACTCAATTCCCCGGTCAATTTAGCACTCGAATTCAAATTGTTTGTCAGTTTGTCAAGACGAGTACAAAAGCATTTTGAATGTACTCAATGTACTCAGATGCGTAAAGCGTATTATTCTGAATATAAGCTAAGTGTTTACAATTACTGCAAATCAATGGTTAAACAAAAATATTGTAGTGGAATATATGTATTTATATAGCTTTAAGATTCGCGTAGGTTAAATACTTTAAATTATATCAGTTAAAATATATGTATGTGTATGTATATTTATATGCCAAAGCATTCAGACCTTAGTATGGAGAACTCTAAATAAGATTTAAATATGAAATTTTTATGGGACGCTTGTTATATCATTACAACTTCTATAATTTTTCGCATTGCTGAATATGTAGCTTTTATTATTCTAACTAGTTTTTTATTATTCTCTGCAAAAGTTTGCAGTTTCTGCATTTTTTGTTTGGGATTAATAATAGAATAAGAGCTGTTCGTACAAAATATTCTCCACTTCTGTGCTAACTGATGAATAGATTGTTAAATAAAAATGTAACTTAAATAAACCTAAAGTAATAATCGAAATAAGCAAGCCATTTGGTACACAATTTATTCATTAACTTATATATTATAGTTAATAAGTGTATATAACGTAAAAACCATACGTATATAAGCATATAAATATATATACAACAGAGCTGCACTAATTTCTTTTTCTAGTTAGCTTTATTAACTAATTACCTATTTATGATAAGTATAACCCAAATTTATAGCAAATACTTTTGAAATTTTGCTCATTTTACAAATTTGAATTATTATGTAAAATATTCTTTTTATTACTGGCTTGGCTGAAGTGCTTAATAAAAGCTAAACTTAACTAACACACTCACACTATATGAGTTATTTGTAATAATTGATGGGAAAGAGAAGCTGTTTTCGCTGTGCCGCAGATTAAATACCCTTACATCAGCTCTGCGATATTTATATTTCTATTGGGGCTATATTTTATATTAATTTAATGCTAATAATAATTTTGCTGGTCAATTCCGATACAACTGAAACAAAAAGACGAATCACAAATATATATACTTTATGAAGTCTTCTTAAGGGGATACGCATTTCGTTACAAAGTAGATATACCTACTGTAAGGGTATAGAGACTGACACTGACTAGGCTTACTTCCCAGCTCCCCAGTTTCTCAGTGTCAAGCTTAAGGCAAACATGAACGGCAGCATCTCAATCTCTCAGTGGCTGGCTCTGCTTATCTGCGTTGGCCTTATCAGTCTGGTAAGTCGAGTCACATTCCAAGTGTTACCTAACTAATAAAACATTTCATTTTATTCAGAGCACAGGCGATGCGAGTGCGGCTAGCACAGTTTCCTTGACCGTGAAAGAGATTGAACGGCTCTACAATGAGGTGTTGCAGACCAGCTTGGCTGACGCCCGGGCAAGACTGAGCCATTTAAACGATAGCAATGCCATTGATAGGCAATATTTTGATGAGCTCGACAAGATTGTGGACACTGAGAGTTACTATAGCAGCGCATACTTTATATTTGCCCTGATCAATAGCTCCCTGTTCGAACGAGCACAGCCAGACCAGCTGTTGCTGCAGGTGCTGCCGGGCGAGAAGATCTGTATACGAAACTTTTTCGTCAAAGTTCGGTTGGAATTGCTGAAATACTTTGCAACCAGTGAACAGACCAAAGTCGAACTAATACGAAATGTATCGCGCTGGCAACAGGAAACTGGAAATAGTATCGTGCTGGCCTTCTTAGAGTTTCCACAGAAACTGCAACATCAGGTGCCAGAGCTACAATTGATGGACTATATGCGGCAGGCAAGGGGCTTAGTAGAGGGCATTACACAAGCATTACAAGCAACTTTACCATAATAATCAAAGAATATGCGTAGAAAATGTTTTTTTTTTGTATAATTTTTAACTACCTACAAAGTTTCTATTCTATATCACAAAGTATATATATTCCTGATCAACAGCCGAGTTGATTTGAAGAACATACTTGAAGTTTTTTTTTTGCTGTAGCTGAAGTCGGAGTTGGACAGATTGGATCTCTATATCATACAACTCCCATTGGCACAATCGGTGTAATGTAAAAATCTTGTAGATTAAAAAAATATCGTGTTAAATGCGATTTTCATTATGTTCCTAGCATATTACCAACATATTATCAGACACCGATTACAATATAATTTTGATTATACTCAAAGTCTCGCTCATTATGATAAGCAGGATAGATCGCAAATAAAATAATAATTTAAATATATATTTATATATATTGCTTCTATAAAAACAATCTGCCGGAAATCAAATTTATGTATAAAAGCATAAACGACATGCTGTAAAATCATCATATAAACATCATATAGAAAAGTATTTATAAAGTTTCTAATTTACTGTTTTATTTCCCAGTCCCTCAGCAGGTAGCTATTATATTTAAGTATAGCCCTGATCGTGTGAACCTTGTTGTCTATTATAGTAAGATTTTATTACTTAACTATAGCTAGATACATTATATATATATATATATATATATATATATAATATATGTTTGAGTCCCAGCTCTATTGGTTGACTAACTTATAGACCTCTGTATTTACCAGCCTCAGCATGCTGTCGTATTGCTGCAGCACTTGCCTTACCGCCCGCAATGTGGGCGTCAATAGCTCCTCGTCGCTTATCTTGCCAACGTAGTTAATCTCTAGGGTATCCAGTTGAGCGCGCAGATCGCTGTAGCCGCGTCTCAGGGATCGCAGATGACGCTGCACCAGCCGCTGGCCGCAGCGACTGCCGCGTAGGCGGCACTGTTCCACGAATGCCATAAATTTCAGACCCAGTTGTTCCAGGGACTGGGCCCACAAGAGAATATCCTCATTAAATTGCTTCGCTTTGAGCTGCTGCTCATCCTGCTGTTGCTGTCTCAGTAGCTTACGCAACTCCTGAAAGCTCTCCCGAGCAGGTAGCGCAACTGACATCTATTATAATTACTGAGAAATTGGTATTTATTATATTTAAAAAGCGTGTCATAGAACATACGCCCAGCAGCAGGAAAACTATGATGAACGATCGAGCATTCAACATTTTACTAACTAAACGTTCTTATCACGGCAAGCGAATTGAATAAACTGATTATAGAGTGCCAGGTCCCAGCGATCCCACGATTAATAGCCCGAACCGCACATTGTTAGCGCCTATAAGAGGCAAGTGCAGCAGGAACAGAACAACACAGTATTCTAAAGCTGCAATCATGTGGCGTCTTGTGCTTCTCCTTTCAGTCCTGCAGTCAGCGGTAAGCTAAGTGGATAACGTTCTAAAATAAAAAGCATCGACAATTCAAAACATAACTATGGAACACATTCCATTGCCAATTAAAAAATAATTATTGAAATTTGTTACTAATATAATATTATAAGACCAACCAAATGACTAATGGGAATATTACTTACCTGCTCAAAATCAGATAACATAAAATTAAATTAAGCATTGATATATAAACGATTAACAAACTTTTCGACAATCAGAAATTGTTGGGGTAACCCCTATTGAAAATTATTTATTTGTGCTTACAAAATTTAAGCACACATCATCGCACGGGACACAAAGCCTCATCTTCACGACAAAATCAACAAGTTGTGGTGCTATTTAAAGAAACGACTTAGCTTTTGTGTAAACAACATTTCAAATGGCAAAACAAAACAAAAATAGTGGGCTTCCCGTCCGTATTACCAATTTACGCTTAATGTTTGTCAGAAACTGAAAACCCAAACAATTGAATTGCGCATGTAGACTTGCTCTGCCCCACCTTCTCAAAGTATCTCTTTTCGGTAAAAATTAAATATTTCAATAATTCTTACATAGTACACCAGTCCAATCACGCCCTGCGAGAAGCTCGGAACCGTTTTGGCTTTGGAGATCACTTCATTTACCAAGAAGACACTAAACGAGGGCGCTGAGTTGCTGCAGCGTGTTATCGATAATGCGGAGCTGTTGGAATTAAGTGATATCGATCGAATTACGTTGGAACAGTTTGCAGAATTTATAGATGGCACAAGGCATGCTGTTGATTCTGGAGAATTGGAGGATTTGCTAGAAGAGCTAGTGGAGCTTCTCGATCTGGATGATGTTAGCCTGGAACAGGATGATAGTGAGGTTCTTGTTGTCAAGCTATTGCGTCAATATGGCTTCGACACGTTCGAGAGAAATCTGGAGAAGCAATTACGAACCTTTATGGAACGAACTGAATACCATGTCGAGGCCTATCTAAAAAGGCAGAACGCCAAGGACTCGGAGATGCCAACATGGTTTACTGAATTCCATGCCGAAAAAGATATTGAGCGCAAATTTTTAATGTTTCCGGAGGTTTTCGAAAATATAGATTGTTAGGCTAGCTTTATGTCTTAAGTGTATCTGTGTAGTTTGCACACACACAAGTATTTAATATTTTATTTTAATGGTTATTAAATGGTCTCAATTTTGTTCTTGAATGTTTTTCAATTATGTATGAATTTTTGAAATTAAATTAAGTACACAATACTTTAACAAGAAAAGTACTAAATTATTAGATTAATTCATGTATTGTAGTCTTCTTTTCCGGAGTTTGTTCATCAAATAAAAAGTCTTAAAATAAAGATTTCATTTCCCGGCCATAGCCGGATTTTGTCAACGTATAATTGATTTAAAACCAAAATGTTTTTGTTCTTGCCTGCAGTAAAATAAGTATTCTAAGTACTTAAATCAAAACATATATATTATTATTTCCGTTTAATTTGCGATTATTTATTTATGGATTTTGACCTTGTTGTTGTATTAAAAAATGCGGATATGATTTCTAATTCCTATCAGCTAGGCTATCAATCTATATATAATCTGCGACTTATTTTAACACTGAGTATTTCAAGAATTTTAAAAATGTTGGAAAATTGAGTGCGTGGAAACTCTATTTTTTAAAATTCCGACTAGTTATGCCATGTCCCAAGCGAGAGTCGTACACACTTTGCTGAACTTGCGGTGGCCCCATGCCATCTGAATTAAAGCTATACGATTCCGAGCGATAAAAATTATTGGAAGAGCCACCACCGAAGCCAGGGCCACCGAAGCCAGGGCCACCGAAGGAAGAGAATCCGGTATTCGTTGGTATGAACGGAGCACTCTATTTAAAAATTATATTGTATTTATATTGGCACCGATTAACATAAGGATTTAAGATACATACCGATTGAATGCTCAGAGGCATTGAACTAAAGCGTGGTCCACTGTCACCAAAACCAGGAGGACCAAAACCAGAAGAACCACTGATACGACGGCCACCGACAAATGGTCCAACGTTCGTGTTAAATGAAGTGTCTAAGTTTGTCTGTAAAAATGAGATATATATATTAGTTAGATAATATTGCTCATCTCAGTAGGTCTATCCCATAGTCTATATGTGCAAATAAGGTTTCTCTATATAACTCACAGGTCAAGATCATATTTAACTATTTATATATATACACGTTAAAATTAAAAAAAAAAAAAAAAGTAAATTCGATAGTCTATAACGATCGGATAACTGAAGTTATTAATGAATAGATTTTCAATAGTTTTAGTCGAACAATTTCAACTATGTTACTTTTGTTATAGTTACAGACAACATACCGAGCGGAATTGACTGGAAGGGATAGGAATGCGATAATTGAAACGACTTGGATCGGGAAACCTCGGTTCGTCTGCGTCGTCGTCTTCTTCCTGGGATGTGGGATCCGTCAAGACTCGCGCCTTTGCCTTTGTGTGCTGTAAAGACGAAGCATGTAAGTGGTATATACATATAAGCATATACATTATCAATACGATAGGTTGTTATATATAATAGAACACACCACTGAGAAACTATCCTCAAAGTTTGTACGCTGGGGTACTGTTGTTGCATTCTGATCAGTATTTGCGGAGCTCTCTAGGGGCTTAAACTGATCCGATGGAATATTGCGTGTATCTCTTTTAATGCGTGCCTAATGAACAAAGAATCATAGCGAACTTATAGAAAATATTATCAATTAGCATAGCGAAATGCTTACCCGCTCCACTGAAGCACTTTGGCAGAACTGCAAAGAATTCGGATATAATTATAAACAGTCATAAATAGTACTGCCGCAGGTAACTTACCGCCAGGCCAATTAGCAGGCAGCCGATGAGGCTGATCACATGAAGCAACTGAAGCGCCATTTCCGAAACGTCTCGATCTCTGAGCAGCTGGCAGCAATATGACCAGAGCGTTTAGGAGGCAGCTCCAGCTTCTATCGAAATGACTAACGACTAACACGTTTGACGGGAATCGCACGAGGTGTGAGAATCGGTGCTCGGGGTTATCGTCATTGCAGGCGGGCAAAACCACGACTTGTAATGAATGTTTTTTAAATACTATATACTATATAGCACGCACGCACACTTTATAATGATACTTTTCTATGCATCTTCATTATATTATACTCTGGCAAATGGTATTATGATTTCGATGCAAAATTTGTTCTTATATATTCTCGATCAAAGCTTCAAGAGCCTCTGTCTGTTTCCATATAAGTATATCTATTTAGTCTTAACACGAACTAGCTGAGCTTATAATTTTCTTACTTACGAGATGGGCCTGATCGGATCACGTATTTCTGTCATAGGAACAATAAGTAAATGAATTAGTACGCTTTTTTTTCGTTTTTGATGTCTGGCCAAACTTTCCAATTACAAGCCTTGTATTAAAGTTGTGTTTTCAAGAGTATTTAATATTCGGCATACGAAGATAGACATTTTACATTGTTTTTAATTTATTGTACACGATTGCTTGCAATCAAGCTAGTATTATTTTTTCTTATTTATTAGTTTGACTAGCCGCCGTAGCCGTAGGGAGAGCCGTATCCGCGTGCCGGGCTTGCGTAGGGGTAACTGGGCACCAGTGGACGCCGTTGGATCACGTAGACAGGCGGGTAACCATAGCTGGGATGCTCTGCAGGCAACTTGGGGCCCTGCTCCGTTGACTGTTCCATGCTCTTGGGGGTCTCATCAGTCTCGGCGGACTTAGGTTTCTCAGCGCTGTCGCTGTCGCTGTTGCCGTAGCCCAGACCAGGTGCAAAGCCTGGGTACTGAGGTACACGTCCAGGTTGACGGAAAACGCCATAGGGTGCGCCGTAGGGAGAGTAGGGTGGCCGCAGGATCGGGTAGCTGGGATAGGGATAGCCATGATAGCTAGGTACGCCGGGTTCAGGCATGGAGCTCTCCGAGGTGGCTTTGGGCTCAGGATGAGGATAGGGATGAGGATGAGGATGAGGATAGGGATAAGGATAAGGATACGGATGTCCATATGGATGTGGATAAGCCTGTGGCTGCATAGGAGGCAAGCCTGCTTTCTTTTGAGGCTCAGTGGTTGTTGTTGTTGTCGTCGTTGTGGGAGATGTGCTCTCAATAGGTTGAATTGTAGTCTCCGGAAGAGCAGTTCCTTTGTTAATTACATCTAAGCCTTCATCCAATTTATTGATTCCATTATCGGGACGTGCGGTTGCTTTTTCATCAAGCTCCGGCTCAGGCAGAGTTGTTGTTGTCGGGTGTGGCAGGTGCACATCGTCAAGGGTTTCCTCATCAGTATGGACCGACGCGTCATTGGCCCAAATCTGCGCGCAGCTGAACGCCAATAGCTGCGCAAAAGTTAGCTTCAGTCAGTCACTGCGCTCATAGAAGAAAAAGTAAGTCTTACCTGGCTGATTAGCAATAGCTTGATATGCATATTAGATGATCTTAGCCCAAGTGTTAGTTGCCAACTGTTGGCCGGAACAGAGCTGGCGCTGGCTTTTTATAGTCCCCACATAGCTCATCGCCCACAAATTTATTAAACAGAGGGCAGACCAGACAATTAATAGATTATTTCCAATCACACTGTGATTCAAAGAACCTGTATACATGTGTACCAGAACAGAATAAAAATACTGGTTTAATACTCGATAACGTAATTGCGATTTGCAACTTTTCCATTAATAGATCAATTTTCTTTACATTGGATCGGTTTTAGATCATCAACCCATATCATAGAGAAATGTAGGTTCCGAAATTGTGTTGCACAGTGTAATTAATCTATATAGCAGTAGATTTTAGTAAGAAACTCGGCTATTCGGCAAAAGGTATTGTGCCTATTGGGGCATGGGCCGCTGGGAATTGCCCGTTCAGAACTATATCAAATCAGGAGGGGCTTTGAAGAACCATTCACAGCATTGGCTGTGCTCATAAAATCAGGCAGCTGCTCGAATCAATTACATGCGTAGAACCCCATAATGGCTCCGCTATAAAAGGAGAAAAACCCATCGGTGTTTGGTTTTTTTCAAGGGCAACCGACGGAGCGTTAACATGTCCAGAACCAAGCCGGTAAGATGACTCTCCTTGCTGAGAAGAATGTGCATTAAAATAGTCCACGGCTCTTGTCCACGTTCTTTACAGCATGCCATGCTCGTGTTGCTGGCTGCAGTAGCTGCTGTAGACACAGAAGTTACATATCTCTTTCATCAATGGAAGGTGTCCACGGCACCACCACAGACCATCACGTGGACACCACAAGCGATTTTGCAGCCGCAAATTTCAGCACGAAACAAACAAACGACGATACAGACAATACCCCCAACGCCAGAAAATCAGGAACCATCAACGACAGAATACCTGCCTGAAACAACTATCTCGCCGGCAAAAACGGTGCTGACGACCGAAACCACCAAATTAATAGATCTGGCCACACTTGAACCCAAGGAGAATGGCGGCTTTCCGTTTGCGAAGCCGGGTAAGCACAAGCACGGCCTTCGGCATGTCAAGGCACACGATGGCTTCCACAATCTGAAACGCGAGCCTCACTGGGCGCACTGGAATGATAAATTCAAAAAGACAGCAAAGCCTGGCAATATCAATTAGAATTACAATTAATAAAAACACCCTGTATACGGCTACTGCGGCGTGCACTTCTTGATTAGACTTTCTGGGCCGAAAACAAATGCAATTAGTGCGAGCCAAGCTGGCAGCTCAGATCTATGGGTACAGCAGCAGTTGGGGAGCGTAAAAAAGGTATCGAAGGTACTGCAGAGGACCAAGAGAGTGATGAACACGGCGTGCGTTTCATCATATCAAGTACGGGCCGGGCTATAAAAAAAATTTGCATTATAAAACAAATTAACGATTTTAAATATTTATAATTAACAAGGTCGCGTGCATTGCCTGAGATCTTCATGCACGATTACAGCAATGACTTAATAAATGCAAACAAATAGACATTCTCGATATTCAAAGAACCGTTTCCACGCCTTATACATACATAAATAATTACATTTACACTTTGGTTTAACGCCAACAGGTGGCTTCTCGCCTTGAGCTTAAGTAAATAAACTTTCTTTTAACTTCATTTGCACACACTGCAACATATCTAACACTATGGCTTAATAAATGCAAAGGAATACATAACGTATTTAATAAACACAAAAGTTTTCCGTACTTAACATGAATAAATTTATATATGAATTAATTTAGTTAATTTTCACGAACAGTCCAAGCTTTGTTTCAATGCCAAGAGGTGGCTCGTCTGAAATAATTGATTTCTCTCTATTCACTCAGTTTGCACGCACAGCAACAGTTCTGGCTTAATGACACATACGACAACAGATGACTTCCCCCGTCTGGCTTAAATACATAAAAAAAAAACACCACCTATCTATTTAAAAAAGAACATGCAGTGAAAACTATCAAATTTATGTCGGCAAAAGCTTTGGGTTCTTGCCTTAAGGTGGCGCTTTGGGAACTGTGAATTCGAGAAGCTTTAAGCTTTGCTTAGAGAGCGCATTGTTTTCATCAAGCGCAACCAACTTCACGTAGCTTCAAATTGGTCCGCGTATATAGATAGTGAAACAGTGAGCAAAACATTCTTAATTTACACGACTGCATTCAACTGCTAAAAAGGGCATTAGTTACGCGCAGTGTATTGCCAAGTTACCTGTCGCCGGATCCAATCAAAGCTCTGTTTAGCAGCCCGAAGTTCGCTCACGTCATATGCGGCCTCACATTCTGCATCGACCTCCGCACGAAATCTAACTGTAAATGCGAAATGCATAAGGCACAAAATGGATAAAAGTAAGAGAATTATATATTCAGTTATGTCAATTGTATACTGCTGCTGTTCCTATATATCGTAATACATACATAAGTATATAAATATGGAAAGGATGGCAGCCAGGTGAGTTCTCTTCAAGTACTTCTTTTGTATGTATCGAAAAGAAAACTTCACAAGTGTTTTTGGGTTTGGCAGCGGCCATTATTTTAATTTCAACTATTATTTTGCTTGTGGCCACTTAAACATAGACGTCGCCTCACTTTTCGCTTAATTACTTTACAACATGGAATTGCATTCTACTGTGGACTGCGTTTAGTTCTTCCACTTGTTGTTCTCGTAGTCCCACTTGGAGGTCAAGCCGGTGACTGGATTGATCTCCAGATCGATCATACGCTTCAGCTGCGCCTTCTGGTGCTCCTCATCAAATGTAATGGGCAGTTCATCGTAGACTGCAATAAGAATTAGTTTATTAGGTACACCTCGCTTACTCCATATAGCCAGACTCGCTTACCGAACAGGTTCATCAACACGGCAATCCAAATAGCTGCGGCGGTAAAGACCAGGGCCACGCCCAAATGCATCTTCCATTCGCCAGTGCTGGCTTGCACCTCGGCAATTGTCTGGCAGAAACTTGCACGGTAGAGGGCCTTGATCTCCTGCGGGCTCAACTTCTTCCAGTCGCCCTGCTCCTTGGTGCGCAGAGCGTTGATCTCATTGTTGGGCTCGCGGAAGCGCACAGCGGGCATGGGATAATCAACCCGATCTGCATAGCTGGCTGTGCCGTTCCAGCCATAGCCCACAATTTCACGTTTGCCAATTTTGTCCAAGGTGTGAATCGAGGCAACGCTGCCTACCTGCGCATTGCGCGGCAACTGCGCAGCGAGCTGGCGACGTATAGCGCTGTTGATTAGTCTAAGAGCCATAGTTTCAGAGCTGCAACGATAGAGTTCAGTTTTTAGCATTGGTTTATTTCGCGATAGGCATGGTTATAGAGGGGCGCGGGGGTGACGCATATGAGGTTATGTAACACCTGCACAGGCTACGTGCACGATAAAATAAATATTTAATCAGTTGCAGCCGCTTCTGCCACTGCAGCTACTTATTAAATATTATTTATACTTTTAGTACAACGCCTCCAGCGCATATATTTGCCATTTTTCATTGCTCTCGTACGCCTTGTGGCATTTGTTGTGTAATCGGACATTTTTTCACACAATTTTCAAAGGCTGTCCTCAGAAAATGTACAGCCGCCGCTGCATTCAGCGCTCAACATTCTGTTATTTTTTACAAACATTTCAAAGGAATTCAAATATACTGCACAAAAGTAAACTTATTTTTTATAAACTATATCACAAATTACCAAATCTGTAGACGGCACGGCTTGTTCTGGATAGACTTTGTTATCGGCTTGTTAGGAATAAGTTCATATGAACGAATAATTGGAATGAAACCATCGCCGACGATTTATTTATTTATTGGCTCGAAAATATCGATATATTGTTAAAATCTATCATCTGCGACATATCGTTGTCACGATAATATGCGTTTGGCGCATTTTTCAAATTGCTGTGAAAAGATATTCAAAATGCAACAAAATTTTAGAGTAGCTACGAAGTTTAAATAGAAATGAGTAAAATTCACGTGTATCAATGTGCTTTATTTTATTTATTTATTCTTTTGTATTTTCATAGAAAAGTCAAAAGAGAGTGAAATAAGATGTAATAGTTTTAGATATATAATTTTTATTTATATTTTTACAGGCAGCCCAATCGTTTTTCCCAGAGACTAAATGGGACAGAGAAACCAAGTGGGATATGGGGTAAGTTGCTCTTTACCATATGACATTTTTTAATATTAAATTACTTGCATCCGTTTTTTCTAAAATCGGTCAACATCGATTTTAAATGTATGTGCGATTTATTTCTAACGGTGCTTTCACATCAAGACTAAATCTTTTGATGATTATTTCTGTAGGAGCAATATTATATAGTAGTCCGATGCTTAAACAATTTTACCAATATGTGAGCATAGTAAGGAAGGTAATTGCCAATTTTGATCATGACATCTGAAAGAATAGAAGTTCATACAAGAACACCATTCGATAGCAAAAGTCCATATGGAAGGTGTTTGAGTCTGATTCGACACGGCCATTTCCTATTCAACTTGTAATAGGGTATAAAAAGTGAATTTTGAAAATCGATTCATTCGAATTCAGGGGAACGCGCGTTGCTATATAAAATGGAAAAAATACCATAACCGATATTAAAATGATTTCCTTTAAAAAAAATAATTATATTGCAGCCCTTTAGCATGCTTTTAATTAATACTTTTCAAGCATGTCTCTGATGCGGGCCAATAGATGGCGTACTTTGCAGTTTCCAAATTTATTCGTGTTGAATTTCATTTATATTGCAGCCCTATAGTATGCTTTAAAATATTGTATTATCAAGTTTGTGCTGCTAACCATTAGATGATGCTCATAGATGGCTCTCATTAATTCAATTTATTTTACAATTTATTTTACTTCTAATATTTGATTGTCAAGCATGTTTCTCCTGCTGGCCATTAGATGGCGTCAAAGGGCTCCCATTTAAAAAAAATGCAATATATTTATATAATTTATTATATGTATTTTAATTTATTTGATTTTGATTTGATTCACATCTCATAAATGTACACAGTTAAATTAGACAGAGACAGGACATATAATTGCAATATTGTTATTTATATATAAATATGTATTTTAGCTGTTAGTTTTGCTGTTGTTGTTGTTGTTGTTGTTGCTCTTCTTCTTCATCTTTTTGCTTTAGACGTCATGCTTGTTAATTTTGCTATTTGTTATTTTGGGGGATTGTTGGGGGTATTACGTATTTGATTTCTCGCATTTATGCTGCTGCTGTGGTTAAGCGCTGTATGGCATAATAAATTGTTTAAATAGTTATTGTTTTTATAAATATGCAATATGTTTGTAACAATATTTAATAATAATTATGCAAATAATTAAACTAAAGTGAAAGCTTTTTCCTTTAAATGTACATCTTGTAAATATTGGTAGTAGCAAAAACTTAGGGCTACATTTACAATAGGTTTCCCTTTTTGTTTATCGATATTTTGTTTGGGTATAAAATGTTGATACCGTCGTAGAGTTTGTTACTTAAATGTAGTTAGGGTTGTTTTTGGTTTTCTATATACAAAAAGTGTGCTGTTTTTTCTTTAGCAATTCTTTAACATTATATGTTGGGCTTTCTTTTTCAATTTATTTTTTGTCTTTGGCCTGCGCTGAGCTAACGCAAATGGTTACCAGATTTTATGAATATAGATGGATGATTTCTTTATTTATGGTTTACTGATGTTGGAAATTTGCATTTTTAACAAGTGCGCTAAAAAGTGCAATTCTACATTGGAGACAACGAAAGAGAGAGAGAGAGAGAGAATAAGAGAAGATGATACACTCAGAGAAATATCTTTTTTAATTCTATTATGAATAAGATAGAACTTATACGGATTTGTTCTTTATAATTCTTGAACATTCTTGATTTCAATATTGACGTAAATATGCTTGATTTAAATACCAACTATTTATACTTCGAATTGGCAATAGATTGATTACTGTAGTTGACTTTTGTATTTTTGCGATTTGGATTTACAAAAAATTCAGGAATTTCAGCCTTGGCTGATTTAGCCAAGATTTCGAGTACTTAATTTACATATTTTCTCAGAGTGTAGGTTGATAGTTTATTGGTTTTGTGCAAATGGAAAACTCTTGAAACTGCTTTTGAACTCGTATGCGAAAGTAGTGCAAGAAATTTCCTTTGTGGGATGTGTGTGGGAGTGTGTGTGTGTGTGCGAGGGTGTGGGACAGTTTCCAAAGGCGCTCAGTTGCAACGCAAACAAAAAAACAACTAATTTGGCATGTAAGAAGTTAAGATCTGGGAAGGGACGCACTACTCGGCGCCCGCCGAGCTGTCTGGTGTTACATTAGAGTCCAGGCTGGCACAGTCTGATTCCTGATCCTGTGTCTCCGAGTAGTTGGCTGCCTCCTGCAGACGCATCAGCATGTTTAGCTATAAAATTGGATAGAAATCAACACAAGTTTTTAAGAGAGTTTAGCCAAAATAGTTACCAATGGATCCTGTTGCTCGCCATTGCTGAGAGCCACGCCCTCCAGGCCGACATCCTCGGCATTAATCTGACGCAGCGGCGGCACCGAATCGGGTCCATAGGGCCAGGGATATGAGTTGCGTATGAAGACCGAGGGATCGTTCCAGGCGCCACCGCGTCGCCCATAAAGCTGCACGCCCTCGCGCACCGCCTCGATCAGATAGGGCGACAGATGATAGTTCCAGATATCTGTGAACCACACCTGCGAGTCCTTTAGGTCCAGCGGGCAGGAGAGAAACAGGCGCGGTCCAATGGTCACATCACTGGAGCTGTGCACCTCGAGGAAGCGATTGATGTGCTGCCAAACGGATGGCAGCCAGGCGAGTACCGCGGCAAGCTCGGACTGCGCATGCTGCGTCTGCAGCTCCAATTGGAACAGGCGACGGCGCAAAAAGCGACCGAGGAAGCCCTTGACCGGCTCCATGTGGTTGGCCGTGAGTACCTGTTAAGTGAGCAAATGGATAAGCTTCTTGGACCAGACCTGGCTTAAAATAGATGGATTGCCTACCCAGCGGAAGTTGTGATGCAGCTGCAGATTGGTGGTGTTGCAGGTGGCCTGCGACATGGTGCCAATAATACAGGGCAGCTTGGTGGCCGGCCCGGCGCTGAGCAGGCACGAGAAGACATCCCCTAGCGCGGAGGCATGATGCAAATTGTCCAATATGATCACAGATGGCAGCTCCGAGACGCCATTCGCAATGGCCGCCTGCTCAGCAATGTGGCCCAGATATTGCCTCAGATCCTTGGAGGTCTTGTGGTCCACGCTGCAAGCAAAGCGAGAAACTGATTAGCAGAGAACAAAGAAACAGACGTGAAAGGAACTCACTTGAACGTGGCGATGGCCTCCGATGGATTACCACGGCCCGCGCGTGCCACCAAAAACTCGGCCAGGCGGCGCGCCAAATAGGATTTGCCCGTGCCGCTGGGGCCGCACAGGATTAAGCGCCGATGCTCCGTCAGCAAGCTTATATATCGATGCACAATGCTGCGCGGAATGAGGCTATCGAAAGCCAGACTGCCGACACCCTGTAAACATATATACAGGGTCTTCACATTGCCCACAATATAGCCGCAGGGCAGCAGCTCCGGGAAGCCCATTTCAGGGCCACGCTTCGCCTCGCCCAGATGATACGATGTAATCGAGTCTGTGTTGAGGCCCAAATTGGTGCCGGGATCAATGCGTGCCACATAATCCTTGAAGGTCTTGCGAACAATATAGTCTAGATTCTGCCAGGTCGTTTTTCCCGAAATGTAGGTGCAGGCAATGATAAACTCATTCGTACCAGATGCCTGTCGCTCGCCCTGCTGCACTTGCTGCCCCTGTCCTTGGACTTGGCCCTGGCACTGCTCCGCCTCGTGGCTGGCAATGATGGCGCCATTCGCATAGAAGTCATCCAGTTCGAGCAGCTCATCGCAGTACTTGGCAAACGATTCGGGCTGGCCCAAGTAGCAGGCAATCGCTATCTTCTTGCCGTCGCACACATCAGGCAGCTCCTCGACGGTGCTGGCCATATGCACCGGGCTGCCCAGCTGTGCCGCCTCCAGCGCGGGTGGCGGTGGCGTCAGATCGATGTGCGTGTTCGGACTTAGCGGCGCTGTGCCGGACGCTGCACTGGGTGCTGGCGGTGGCGGTGGCTCCGGTGCAGGTGCCGGCGGCATGCAATCCTCCTCCAGCTCCTCGGTCAGACGTGGCGGCAGCTCCATGGGTGGCCGTGCATTGCCGTCGGCCAGTGAGTAGCGACGCGAGGCATCCGAGCCGCCGGCGCCACCGCCCAGCGAGCCATTCGGGCTGATGGCCTGGCCGAGGCTAGCCTCGGAGCCGGCAAGGGAGCGACTGGTGACCAGTTTCTGGAGACGCTCGTTATTCTGCTTAAGCGACATCATCTCGGCGCGCATCTTGTTCATCATGTCCTTGAGGCTCTCCAGCTGCGAGGCGGAGCTAAGCGCCTCCAAGCGTATATCCGTGAGCACCAGATCCTTTTCGCGCAGCTGCTTCTTCAGATCCTCGACCATATGCTGATCCTCCTGGTCAATGGCATCGATGGGCTTGGCATTGTCTATCAGCGTTACCGTCTTGGCCGGGCTGCTCTGCTTGCTGGACGCATTCGCCACGGGCATCGGTGGTGCCGGATGCGTGGCCAAGGCGGCCAAGCCCAGCGGCTCGCCGTGTCCGTGCCCGTGTCCATGTCCATGTCCGTGTCCATTAGGCAGCGACGTTTTGCTGGAGCTGTGCTCGTGCTGTTGTTGATGGTGCTGTCCCACATGGCGACTCGTCTTCGAGATTTTGGCATTGCGCGAGAAGGCCTTGGTGAAACTGCTGCGCAGCCAGCCCTTCTTCTTGTTCGCCTTGTTCTTATCCTGCGCCGCCGAGCAGCCCGAGCTGATCGAGTTCAGCGAGCACATCGAATCCGTGCTGTGCTGTCGCTGCATGGCCACACCCACACCCAGGCCATTGCCATTTGTGTTGACATTGGGATTTCCAGGTCGTGCATTGCCCACGGGCACTGGCGGCGGCTTCTGCTGCAGCATCAGCTCGTTCTGGCTCTGGCCCTGCGTCTGTACGCCCATGCTCTGCATGTGCGCGGTGGTCAGGCCCGCCTGGATGGACTGCTTGCGCAGCAGCTCAATCGTCTGCCGCATGTCTGTCAGCTCCCCATCCTTACGCTCCGCCGTCGCAGTCAGCTGTTGCAGGCGATTTGTCATGTTGGTTAGCGACTGCTCGAACGCGGATACCACATGGGCCTGCAAAATAGAGAGTAGAAGGTTTCTTGTTTATATAAAACAAATACATCATTTGGCTTAACACTTAAGCCATGCTCGGCTCGACTCAAACAAATTAGTGTGAAGAGTTAAAGGAATTGAATGATTAAATTCCTTGATTTTACGCTTGTTAATAGCAATCAATAACTGGGCTACTGAACAACTTTGATCTTATATAAGTCGGGCTTGAACCGTCGATTTCTCGTTTGTCAAGAGAAAGAGAGAGAAAGGAACATCATCAAAATTGAGAACAACTTTTTGTTAGTGAAGCGATTTTCAGTTACATTTTAGCATTTATTTTAAAAAGAAAAGTTCAAAATTGTGGTTTGAATTTAATTCGGAAATTGGTTTCAGGCGAGTAAATAGGTGGGGGGAGGGGGCATTGAATACTTGCTGCATCAATAATTTATCATCACAATTGTGTGGCCCGTTCCCCGCTCCGCCCCCTGCCAAGTACTAGCATGCAACCCGCACGTCACAATCGTGCATGGCATTTTAAGCCCTGCTTGATATGCAAGCGGTTCCTCAACTGGTGTCTGGTGGCCTGGACAGAGATGACTCATGACTCATGACTCCTCATGCCTGAGCCTCTAAGCGCAGCTTTAAAAACTTCTTTCAAAACTTGCTTCATAGCACAGACCCACACAGCCCCGCACAGACTGGCCAGACACCTGCGCCATAAACAAGCATTAGAACCTGTGCCCAGCTCCAGGCAGCTCCTCAGTTGCCTGGCCGCAAGTTCATGGATGGTTTTTTTATGATGCGACGTGACCGGCGCGCTCTCCATGGCTGTCGCTTGCGGATGGGTCATTCGGGGCGCTGGCGGCACGCATTTTGTCAGCGAGTTGCAGCATTTGTGAAGGCATTAATTCCCGCAGAAAGAAACATAAGGAAGCTTAGAGCAGAGCAGGCGACTAACTGTTTCAAGTTAATGAGCGCTATTAAAGTATAAAACAAGTACGAACTTAGCAGTCGACTGCACAATACTCTCTGTCCCTCTCTGAATAATAGAAGAAGCGACTCTTAAACTGTAATCCCAAGTCAGTTAAGCAGTTTATATGAGTCTCCAGGTTCTCTTCGGAGTCTCCAGGTTCCATAGCTTTCTAAAGATTGTGTTTATACGAGCAAATAGAAGGTCAGTTTAACGAGCCTTGCACAAAGCCAATATACTTGTTATTCACTTTGCAAGCAGAGTATAGTCAAGTTAGATATATATGTGTATTAATATGACTCAGCGCGGAAGTTGTAATTGCAGTTTGCTGTCCAGACGTGAGGGCATGCCAAGGGTAGGCAAAAGAAAAAGAGCGGAAGCAGCAGCAGCAGCAGCAGCAGCAACTAATGCTGAAGTGGCATCAATAGCCAACGAATGAATGGGCGAATTAGGTCTTGAGTTGGGAAAGTGAATAATGAAGTCAACCAATGCCAATGGGTTGCATCTGCAGTTGAACTTATTAAGTAATTGAGTTGGGCAACAAGCCGAATGCCCTTATTCATTATCTCAAATTGTCATTTGAACTTGGAAATATTATTTATGGAAAGTACTTAAGTATGCCAAAGAAAGCATAGTTTACAGCAATTAAATTGCTCAGAAATATTAAGTTGAAAGATTACCTAATAATTGAGTACTGTCAATTATTTGAATATTATTTCAAAATAGAAATTTATTTTGTGTCTAACTTGATTTTTTTTTGCTTTTCGCACCAGAACATATCCCAATAAGCTGTAAGGAATGCTCAAGTAATTTTGTAGCTCAAGTTTATCTGGCTGTTAATTATCGTAACATTAGCATTGGCGTGCGGTTAGTTCATAGGAAATAAATAATAATACATGATGCATGGATGATATCATCGCACAGTTGTCTTTGGACTATCGATAGTCGGTTAATTAAATGGGAAGAATTTGAATTTTTGTCGTAAGCTAAGTAAAGCTGACTAAATGCTATCGCAGTTAGTTGGTTATTAAACAAAACCGACTCGTAACGCTCGTATCTCTCGTATCTCCCCTACCGTCTTACGTGCCTATGTTTCGTTTATTGATAAGCATCTAACACGTTTCACATTTTAATTTGCGTGCCGCTTATGCAAATTAAGTCAAGTCGACACGCTCAACAACGGCAACAACTGCGACAACAACTACAAATGGCGGCTTTTAAGTGAAAAAATAAGTTTAAAATAAAGCAAAACAAAGTATCGGCCACTTCTAGAGCTCAACTTGTTTACAGAGTTCAAGGACGGCGCTTAAATTGCCCGTTCAACTGAGGCTGAGTTCATTTTTAAACGTTTTTTTTTGCTGCTGTTTTTACTATAAGCTCGCTCCACCCCACGCCTAGCTCCAAAACAGACCTATCTTGATAAATTGTTTGATATCTGACTTTAATTGCTTTTTCACAAGTTGTGCTTAGCTTAGCTTTAACCTGTAAAGCACCTCATTTGTGGTCTCACGTGTTACGCATACGCACTGTAATCAATTTTTATGTTTCACCTGAATATACGTGAGGCGGCTGCACAAATGTGGCACCACGAAATAATGTGAAAAGTTGCCAAGTTGGTTTTGTGGCATGTGGCAACTCCCTCAAAAAGGGTTATCTAGGATCTTGGCTTTTGGGTGTTAGGAACTGAGAACTCGGTTTTCTAATGTGTGGCTCAAGCGACTAAGCATGGGCGAAAATGAAAAGGTTGTTTGGAGCACGTTCTGCAAAGCGTAAATTATAATTTAATTAGTCTGGCAACGTCGGCACAGACTAACGCCAAAATGAGCCTCGCATGCTAATTATTTTGATGATAATGTAAACGTAAACTGAGTTATAGAGCAGCGGGTAGCGCAGATTGCGAATAATATTCAAGAGTTTAAAGCCAAGACTTTTTACTAACTGGCAACCTATTCAACTTTCTGGCAACTCTGAAAAAATTGCATAGCGATTTCAAGCTACAAAATTAAAGACCAAACTGCTGAAACAAGAGAAACGAAAGCAATTGGCATTGAAAAGCGACAAACGGAAGGGCATCAAATGAACAGCAAACAACAGCAGCAGCAACATTTAGAACAACAATAGCAGACACAAGATAGAACAACAATATATTTGTGCAACTTCTAGCGGCAACTGTTGCATGCTGACTCCAACTCTTGAAGTTGCTCTCAAACTGTGTGGCTTTGGCTAACTGTCTGCAATGTTGCTATTGTTGCTAATGTTGCAGCTGTAGTTGCAGTTGCTGCTGCTGTTGTTGTTGCTGCACTTCATTAGCACAGCGACGGCAACGGAGCGTAAAGAAACGCGTTACGCCTCGGCTGGCAATGTTAGCGAAAAGGGAGAGGGTGAGTGAGAGAGAAAGGCACAGACAGACAGAGAGAGAGAGAGAGAGAGGGTAGAACCAGCGAGTGAATGGCATATGGAAAGTCAGTTGTGTAGGGCTCCGTATGCTAAACAACTTTAGCAGCAACATCAGCAATATCAGCAGCAGCAACAAAAGTTGCCAACTTAAATTCGACTGTCAGAGTTGCTGGCGCGTGAGCTGTTGCTGTTGTTGTTGTTACTATTGTTGCTGCTGCCTAATTTATTGCTTGCAATTTGCAGACAGCACAGCACAAAGTTCAAGTTCAATGGCAGCAACAACCAAAGCAGCAGCCGCAGCAACCGCAGCAACAGCAACAACTAGGCAACTTGGTTTTAGTTTTTGGTCAGCAACTTTGCTGAAACACATTTAACACGTCGCCGTTGCTGATAGCATGCGTATCAGCTTTAGATAACAGTCAACTATTGATAAGGCAGCGGCCTTCGATTAGCTTCATAGTTAGTGTCTAGCTGCTTAAGTAGGTCGCCGGCAAAACAACGACAGCAAATGTTTCATGTTGCTGGCGTGCATAAATCATGTTGAAAGAGCTGCGGCAGCGCGACAACCACTTGACAATTGCTGTTGCAGACATCGGGCGCACATGTGTTGCCTCTGGCAGCAACATGCTACGTAGGCGTGTGCACTTTGACCTTTTCAAATGATTTATGCCCCGGCAACAGCAACAACAGCAGCAGCAGCAATTGCAACTGCATCTACACTTGACATTTGTTTGGCCGAGATGCTTCAAAGGATGTGTTGCAGTTGTCACTGCTTTGGGATTTATTATGCAGGCCGGTGGGGGGCGTGACATTGGAAATTTGCCAAGCATTGCCACAGTGAAAGTTTGACAGCCACTGGCAGGCATCAAGTGCGGGCGTTCGTCTAATTAATGATTAATGAAGGTCGCAGGTTCAAGTCAGCTGCAAATTTTAAATTTTTTTCATTTGGTTTTTCAGCTGCTTCAAGTCGCAAAATGTGCAGAGGTCTAATCACTTTGACCCTCTGCCAAAGATATAGACATCTTCCTAGTTAATATGATTGATTTCTGTTGCGAATTATGACTGGAAATTTAAAAGGTAGTTTTTCAGAGATGGCCAAAGTTAATGGAATAAATACTTTTCTTTAAGTGTGCAGCATGGGGTAGATAAGTGCAGGCACTTCATCTAAAGATATATATATGTATATATATTTTATATCGCAATATATAATCGCAAGTTGCCACTGCATTAGATAAGATAAGATATTTGCGGGCATTAGTTCTGGTAATTACACTTTCTAATCTTATCGGCCTCACACTAATCGCCAGTGCTAGCAAAGAGTTTGAAGCATTTGAAAAGTATTTAAAGTAGAACTCAAGTTGAAATTAAATGGAATATTGTATTTAATAAAGTCTCGACAGACTTTTAATTAATATTTCTCGAAAGGCTTCACATATCTTTATTTGTGAATTTCTCATTGATTTCCTTTGCCATTTGCCGATTAGTTTATTTTGCATTTTATTTGGCAACGCCTCAAAAACTGTTTGCCTTTGGCCAAGCTGATCACAACACAGTTGCCGCCACATAATAAACTGATTAACAAACTAATCCAATGCGATTGTTTACGACTGAGATGACTGTATCCAAAGCTGAACTCAGCCAGAGATGCGACATGCGCATCGTTTCCACTTGGACGAGCTACGACTGGGCAGCCAGAGCTGCGAGCAGGGGCAGAAATAGCAAATCATCATTAAGATCTTGTCCGAAAGAGAGAGGGAGATGAAGAGGTAGAGAGAGGGGCTGCTGGCAGTTGGATTATGCTCGAAGTGAGAGAAACGGCACCACAGACACGCCGGACCCACACGGGACCACAGTCACAGTCACATGCTGTCTTTGATCTTGAGCCGCCTCAGAGATCGAACTGAGACTGCGAGGAACCCTGGACAGTGGCTGGTGAAAGACAAAGATTGTAGTTTCCATTATTTGCACAAGACTTCTCTCGATGGCTGCAAAGTTCTCAATTCTCGTTTCTCAGCGATTGCGCTTTGCAATTTCGCGGCATTGCACAAATTTGTGGCTTAGATAAATTTGCCATTCGGCTAATGGCCAGAACAACTACTTACGATACCCCCAAGTGTGCTTGAAATTGATCTGAGTTCGGTCACTTACCTGCAATGAGAAGAAAAGAAAGAGATTGTAAATTTCAGCTGCATTTCACAAAATATGTAGACATTAATTATAAATTACTTGTGGGGTTTTAAGGATTGGTCTTGCACAACAGATTCCTTAACTGCCAGTTAATAAGATAACAGGCAGCCCAAATATATAATTCAAGCCAAGAATTTGTACAGGCAGCATCGATAAAACAAATTAAGCAAAGAAACGAAATATTTACAATATTTGCTCTGCAAAATAATCAGATTTTGGGCTGATATTACTCAGGAGTTGTGCTTAGCTATTTGTAAGACTTGAAGTTTTCATTTCATTTCCAATTGAGTTTTCTACTCAAATCAAATGTTTCTATTTTCTTCAATCGTAAAATTCTGAATTTGTGCATTTAGCTCTGATATCCCCCCCACTTGACACGAAACCCATTTATAAGACCCTCCAGTCATTAAATTACAATCTCTTAAGATTCCCATTTGAGTCCATTTCCCCCCCAAAGACAACAACATGAGTAAACATGTAAATCTCTTACTTACAGCCTAGTTCCCATTCCATCCTTGCACCCATTCCCCCGTCCCCTGTGGAATGAGTTGTCTTTTTTCTTAAAGAGCGACACGATCAATGTCCATTGAAGGGCGCATTGTTCAGTTTTTGTTTTGTTTTATTGATTATTCGATTTCAAGACCGGAAGCCACAAAAGACACACGTTCAGGATTACAACAAAAAGTAATCCATACTCGATTGTGTGTGTGTGTGTGTTAAAAATAAATATCATGAAGATGCAGAAACCTCAGACAGCACAGTTCAGACCTCAGACCTCAGACCTCAGACCTTAGTCCAGCAACCAGTTTTTAATGCTTTGATTTTTATACCCTTATTAAGAGTATTCTAGTTTTCTTACGAAACGTGTTAAGCACACCAAAAAATACTGAGTTATATTTTATTAAAAGCAACATCCAATCCCCTTTTTTGCTGCATGCAGTACATATGTGTGTCAGAATGAGCTGGATCGAAAAACTATATCACATACATATATCATGTATGAAAAAGAGTTATTTTTTAAGATATTTTAACCAAACTTGGTATTTATTCATTTTAATATCTTCCTTATATATAAGCAAAATTTTATGTCTTGTCCAAACTCAACATTACGTCACTTCTGCTAACATATCTGCAAAATGGTATAAAATCGTTCTACTATATCATATCGAGCCTATAGAAATATTCTCTTCAAAATCATGTGTTTGTTTAAATGCACTTCATAGCGAAGATTATTCAAGCTTCGGTATTAAATCTTGTCAAGTGTATTCAATCTTCGGCGTGCTGCTCTCAATATTTATAAATTTCGAGTAAAAACTTAATTCGTCTTTTTATCGGAAGGGCAGTCGCAGGTCTTCAATTTCTTCTTCTACGTTCTGTTTGTCCATTGTTGTTTGTTGTTTGTTTTGATTCTGGTTTTGTTGTCTTGTTGGGCTGCTCGAGTTTGTTTGAGTTTGCTTTCGCTGCCAGCGCTGATTTCCTTGGGGAGACTGTCGAACAGACGCGCTCGTCCTGCGACATGTGGACCCTCTGAACAGCTTCATCAGCGTCGAAGTCTTTGTCTTTGTCTTTTTTCTCTCTATTAAGAGTGCGCACCGAAACGAGTTTCAGCTGCACTGCAAACAGGTTTTCTTCTCTGCTGGGTTTCGGTTTATTTATTTACGTTTTTCGTTGTTGTTTTTTATTTTTCGGCTTAGACACCTGTGACTCTTTGTGCACCGAGGCCTGGCCTGGCTTGTTCGAATAAATATTTATGAATTAAGCAGATACAAATTGCATTTGTCATAAATTAAAGGCTGCCACTGCAGCCAAGAATTTAGAAACCATGTTAAAAAAACCCAAATACCACAAGAAACAAAATAGATACCAAATAACTGCGCATAGATCAGGTGTTGCTGTCATGTTGGCTTTGACAAAAAACAAGCCGCCAAAAGCTAAGAGAGAGTCAGCCAGGCAGTAAGTCATTCAGTCAGTCAGTCAGTCATTCGCTGAGCGCTCAGCGGGCTGCCTTGTGGCAATTATAACGAGTATCTATGAGATACAAATAATGCATATAAGTATATATATATATATGTTGCATGTGCAGACAGGCCGTCGGTCGGTCAGCCGCCTGTCACTATACACGATCGCCACATCTCGTTTATCAGAAATTGTTTTTAATAAGCGATGCCAAAAGATAAAAACTAACGAGTTACTTAAGCTCAGTCGAGCTCTGCTGCAACCCATTCATTGGGTTGCCAATTTGTTGGCATTTGTCGGCGTTGTTTGCAGTTTTTTTATATATTTTTTAATTATGCATGAAGCTGCTCAAGACATTTGAGATACAGTCGGGCTACTGCTAAAAAACTAGAGCAGCAGCCTTGCATTAGAACCAGCGAAAAAGAAGAGCTTGGAATATACTAAAAGAGTGCTCAAGTTGACAGATTTACTCGATTGCAATAAATAAATAACTGGCACTAATTGCGAGTTTAAGGTGAACGTGTTAATTATTTTAAATTGTTATAAAAGGCAGCTGCGTTTTTATAGTTGATTGTATTTCAACAAAAAACTATTGCAACTAAGAGTAAGAGTAAGTGTCTGACTAATTGGCAACTATTTATATACACATCTATATCTATTATTTATTCTCGTATTACTTTTCTGTTTATTATCTTCCATATGCCTACTTCTATTCATTTACATTGACTACAAGGTATACCGATTCGTTTTGATTAATTTGCAAAATTTGACATTCAATTGAAGTCTTCCGTTAATTGATTGCCCAATTTTTACCTATGTAAAATAATTAATAGACCCATATTGCGTTCGATTGATCAATCAAAATCACATCAGTCAGCTCTTGATGATGGCATTCTCTTCGGTTATTGCTAAATATGTAGATTTCTTATGGAATGCTATCAATTAGAGGCAATCAGCATTTGACATTCAACTTGATCTAATTGAACCCGTGAACTACTGTAGTCAGCCATCGGCTGCCATCCGGGCGGCACAGTGCTGCTCAAACTGTAATTATGATCGTGCTACTCGTGATCGTTTCACACGCCCGCCAACAATCTGGCCAAGCTATCAAACTACCAATTTCACTTTTCATTTAAAGCCTCGCCGCTTCTCGTCTCGAGTTACCAACTTAAATTGGCAGCTGTTGAGCTCCTCGGCGCCTCGGCGCTTCGGCTGCTCATAAATAAACATGAAAAACGCTTTAAAACGTGCTGCCGTTTGCTAAGCCAAAAAAAAAAATAAAAATATCTATAAAAACCCGCTTTAAAAAAGCGCCAAATCGGAAAAAATAAATATATTAAATGTACTCGACAAGCGGCTTATCTGGCAACTTTATTTGCTTTGAAAGTTGACATTGATTGGACCCGCAATTGCCGCATTTGTGTATTGGCCTGTATGCCAAAAACAGATTCCTCTTGTGATTGTTTACAACTTTGACTCCAAACATGTTTTCTATATATAACTGACGTCTCTGCTTTTCTAGGATTGCTGCGAGGATATCATGGATGCCCCAGAATTATTTCGTTCTACATACGAAGAGCGAGGAATCCAGCTCTGAATGGAGTTGTCTCTGACATTGACTGCAATAGTGCTGCATTAGGACCTTTGCTGTGTTACCAGGTAAGAGAATAATTTGAAGGTCTTTCAGTTCATTTTACATTATCCTACAAATTTCAGGCGATTTCTGCACAACACCTTTGCCAACTTGAGAGAATGGCGTTGGACTTCTAGCTTCGCATGTGTTGCACTCCTCCTATGATCCCGGAACCTGAAGCCTGTTATCTCCCTCTCTTCCTTGCCGTGGTCAAAGAACCCGCTGACAGTGGCCAGCTTCCGGAGTATATGGTCACGGGCTCTGAGCTACTTTGACATTGACTGCAATAGCGCTACATCAGGCCGTTCGCTCTGTTACCAGGTAAGAGCATAAATTAATTTAGTTCATTTTACATTATCCTACACTTTCAGGCGATTTTTGGACAACTTTGCCCTTTTGACTGTGGCTGATGGTGTTGGAGTTCTTGCATCGCATGTTTTGCACGTTTTCCCATGATCCCACAACCTGAAGTCTGTTTGCTTTCACTCGTCCCCTTGACGTGGTCAAAGAACTCGCTATCAATAGCCAACTCCCCGCGTAGATGAGGCCACGGGCTCTGAGCTACTTTGCATTGACTGCAATAGCGCAACATCAAACCTTTCGCTCTGCTACACGGTAAGAGCTTCAATTGAAGGTCTTTCATGTTATATAACAATATCCTACCATTTCAATAAACTTGGGTGTGGATGGCGTTGGAGTTCTAACTGCGGATGTGTTGCTCTCCTTCCCATGATCCCGCAGCCTGAAGCCTGCTCGCGCTTCCTTGCCCCTTGCCCTAGTCAAGGGACTCGCTGACAATGGTCAACTCCCGGTCACGATGAGGCCACGGGCTCTGAACTACTGCAAAAGCACCTCATCAGCCTGTTCGCTTTTTTATCAGGTAATAGCATAAGTTTCAGATTTTTCGGTTCATTTTACATTATGCTACTATTTCAGGCGAATTCTGGCGAACAACATTGCCGACTTGGTGGGACGGTTTCGGAGTTCTAGCAGCGCATGAATTGCCCTCCGCTGACAATGGCCCGTTCCCGGCGTAGATGAGGTCACGGGCTCGGAACTACTTTGAATATCATTGGCCGAAAACTCGACTGCTGCCACGCCCTACAAATTAGCTAGTATTCGCAGCTAAGTATGTCATATCTTAGTGTTCCTGTTGCTCTCTTTGCTTAAATTTCAAATCGAATAGTGGAATGTTTTGAAATTTAAGCAGAGTTATATTACGATCCTATCGCATTTGTAAGGATATGGTCAAGATATGGCTAATTTTGTTAAATTGAATTGATCACAAAATAGTACATAGCCAAATCGATGACAATTTTAATGTCCTTTGGCCAACATATAGTCGTTATCCAATTAAAAATGCTTAATCAACAGGATGAAGGTACTTCGCGATACTCACGAGTCCTCGGTAAATCAACTTGCATAGACCAGGGCTGTCAACCGGCCAAAGAAGATAAAAGCTGTCCTTGATTTCAAAGGGATTTCGAAATTTCATCCTGTTTTTCATAGGCTTGCTTATAAAATTTGTCTAATCCTAAGAATCTTTAATGCAGATCGATGCAGTTGCTCCTTATAATCGCAATGCACCAAGCCTTTTGAAAATCCACAATGACAATTTCTCTTGAAAGGACATTAATCACGAACTCGGCCATAACTTTGACATTTTAATCCTCATCCGTCCATTTAAGTATCACTTTAAAAATACTAGAAAGCCCTTCAAATAGCCAAGAAAAATTGCATTTGTCTGTGGAAAATATATGCTATATCTCGGCATTGTCCTTGCGAATCCTGACAAGTGTTGTCACACAATTCGTATGGATTAGGGCTATCAACTGGCCAAAGGACATCCAAATCCTCCTAGTATTTTTCAAATTATCAAGGATTTGTTTTTTGGTCTTTTGCCTAGCACGTCGCGACAAATTTGAACAAGTCCATGACTCTTAGATGACCCCATAATGTTTTAATACAGTTCGATGCAGTTCGTCCCTACGATCCTAACGCACCATGTCCTTTGAAAATCTAGTAGAATACGGACGAATAACGGCTATTTTTCTAAAAAGGATACTATTACAAAACTGTCCATAACATAGGCATTTCAAGGACTTTTAGAATGTCCTTTGGCCAGCAGACTTTCCTTGTCTTGCCCATACACAAAATATAATGAAAAGAACGAAGGTCCTTCAAACAGTCCAGATATAAGAACATTTGTTTTGTACATAAAAATGGCTATATCTCAGCCGTATCCTTGCGGATCTTGACAAGTCCTGTGTTAAACAACGTGTATTGACTAGGACTACAAACTGGCCAAAGGACATACAAATAGTCCTTGTGCTTTCCGGAATATGGCTACTTTTTAAAAAGGACATCCTTTTTATGACCATAACTTAGTCAAATCCTGAAGGATATCGAAAGGATATACATTTTAGAACTCTTGGCGAGCAGATCTATCGAATGGCATTCAAGGATTTTCAGGATTCGACAAAAAATTTCACAAAAAAATTGTACAGGGGTTTACTCAGAAAATGGCCAAATATCGAAAAATTCGGGTTTAACTTCGTCATTTGAAGGACTATCGGGATGCCCTTTGGACAGTAAATAGTCCTCATCCTCCCATTTACGAATATGCAACCCAAAGGACGAAAATCCTTCGGACAAAAAAGTCTTAAGGACAAATTTTTAAACCGAAAATAGCTTATAACTCGGCTATATCCTGGCGTATCCTGACGAGTCCTGTGTCAATTGTATTGACTAGGACTACCATCTGGCCAAAGGACATCAATATTGTCCTTGTAGTTTCAGAAATATTGCAATTTTACTGTAATTGTATGATTTCGGGCAATTTTCCTTGCGGCCCGCGACTGAAAAATTACCAAGTCCAGGATTCTTAGATGACCCCATAGTTTTTGAATGCAGTTCGATGCAGTAGGTCTCCACGATCCTAACGCACCATGTCCTTTAAAAATCTGCAAGGATATGGCCGAGTTATGGCTATTTATATCCTCCAAATGCCCTTATATCTGTCTTATGACATTTTTAATGCAAATGTGTTTTTATCTTTTTAGATTGAAGGATTCAAGGATTCTGATCGATTCTAATGATTTCTACGAATCCAACAAGGCTACTCCTACAAGGATCGGGCTTATATTAAGCCAGATATAGTCATTTTAAGTTAAAATTGAAAATACATGTAAAAAACGACAAATTTGTTCATTTTAACAACAATAAATAAATAATTTTAAATTAAAAAATAAATTCCTCTTTTTATTTAATTCCAAAGGATATAGAATTGCAAAAAATTCAAAAATCAACGGTCGTTAAAAATCTGTCCGTTGGCGGCCGCTGGTTGCCGAGATTTTCCTAAAATTCAGCCAAAATACCAGGCGAACATAAATGACCAGAAAGTCGCCAACAAATTTAGCCGCAGAAAAATTTCATTGCATATCCGAAAGGGGCGCCCACGGCGCTGGCTGGGTCGCCAAATTTGTACTAAAATTTGACTGAAATACCAGGCGAACATAAATGCGTAGCAGGTAGACGAAAATCTTAGAATAAAAAATTTCATTGCATACCCACACGGGGCGGAAATGTAACTCACTTAAAATGAGTTATGTTAAGTAGCAGATCATGTTAAATGAGTGCTGTAAATACGGCTGTTTAGCAGAAGCTGCAGCTGCAGCTCTGTATAGGGGCTGCTGAAAAAAATAGCATACATGTTTTTGGACCATTTTGATGCAAATTTTGCAGGGATCTGCTTTTTTAGGTTCCCAAGGACTATATCAATGGTATGGTATAACCAAGGATATAATAGTCAACTAAGAACCAGTATGGGGCATGGCTGTTTCTGGGGGCGGCTAAAAGAAAAATCATACATATTTTTCGACCATATTCGTGTGTAGTTTGCTTGAATTCGGTCCTTTAGGTTCACCAGGACTATATCTATGGCATGGTATGACCAAGGATATGAATGTCAACTGGGAACCAACGAGGGGGAGTGGGGGGAGTACAGCGTAGTGTCACCTCCAAATGTTAGGCGAGCATAATCGGCAGTGGGTTTTGTCTTCCCTTTAACTCGACTCAAAATAAATGTGCAAAGGCAGCGCCAGGCAGAGTAGAATGGAATGATCTTGCTATCTCGCTTTGCCTGATACAAATGTATGTATGTATATACACATGTGCCAAATGGTACCTCGGCGATTTAACTGTGACTCTCCTTTTGTTTTGGTATTTATGCACATTCGCTTATCTATTTCGCTCGCTTGCGTTTTCGTGGTTGTTGTTGCACTAAAAATAACAAGAGAAAAGCTCCGAAATAGTGATGCCTGGACAGCGTCGATTTTACATGTAAAATTTGGCTGAAAAATATGAAATCCGCCATAACTTAGCTATGTATTTTAAATACATTGTATTAGTTCGGGTAAATTACTTCCGATTTTGGAAAGATATATACATATGTATTTCTGGACTCGTGAGAGTTCAGTTCAAATGCTCAATTCACAATTGACACAATTTTGTCTTATTTGATTAATATAAGAACTAATTTTTTTTGGTGACAATTAAAGGTCGTGATTAGCAAATATACATATATTTAGGTATTTATTTAGTTCCAGGATCGGCTTTTATTTATAACATAATAACTTAATCTATAGCTGTATTTCTTGAGTGTGACATAATATCTATAAGAATATACATTGGCTATAATTATGATGTTGGCAACCACCGCCAGATTTTAAAGTAGACTAAAGTTGCCACCTCTATTTACCAGGCGCACATAATTGCCAGCTGATGATTACTTCGATCTGCAAATGCCTTTTACTTTGACTAGGAAAGCGTGTACACGCAGATAAAGAGTAAAGCTGAACGACACGTGCAGCACGATAGAATGCCGTCTCTTTCGCGCGGCTAGTTATCTGCTTGCTTGCGTTAAGTATGTACAAATGTGCACAATGTCCGCTTGGTGGACAAAACTGTAATTATCCCTTTGTTATGGTACTTATGCACATCTCTCAATCTATTTCGCTCGCTTGTTGTTATTGTAATAAAATGGGTAGAAAAAAGTTGTCCACTAGGGACGGCAAATTTACATGAGCTTTAATCATACTCTGTCATAAGTCTAGCTTTTTTGTCAAGGGCGCAATCATATTAATTTGTTCAGTGATGAAAATGTTGGCTACCACTTTTAAAAATTGGTCATTTATAAGTAATGGAATATTTTATTTGCAATAAACGGACCTGATCAGGAGAAGTCGAATAAGGGTAATTTATCTAGGAAAAGTCTTAATTTATATAATATATAGCGTAAATATAGTTGCCCTTCTATACCTGTGATTAAATAGGAGTATATTTTAAATATCTTTATAAAATCGATCAATAAACTATAAATTCGGATTTTAATTTGAACAAAATCAAAACATTCTTGCGGCAAGTTTAAACTAAGTCTTTAATTATGACGATGGCAGGCGGCGAAACGCGTTCGAGTTAATGTAAAGACCATCTCTAAATACCAGGCGCACATAGGCGACGGCTGTTGATTGCTTTGATCTGCAACTCTTTACTTTGACTAAGAATGCGTGTGCACACGCAGAGCGTGAACCTGAGAGAGCTGTTTGCTTTGCCGCTCTGAGCACATGTGGTTGCACACGTGCACAGAGCAGCATTAAATGTCGTTGAGTCGAAGACAACGGCTTAATACATACATACTACATGCTGAAGAACTGTAATTACACCCTGCACACACTCAAAATGAGTAAGACAGGGTATGATGGTTTTGAGAACATTTACGAAACTGTTAAAATTCGCGAACGCATAAAAGTTTACATATTCTAGGTGTTTACAATGCAATGTGTTACTGATAAAAATATTTAGTCAAATACGAATTTTGTATTGAACCGATAAACCTCATAGACGTGCAAGTGGTAATGGGTATCCTATATAGACTTTGGCATGTTTGAATGCCTGTCCCATTGTTACTTTGGTTGACCTGAAGCACTCTGTGTTTTTATTTTTTCAGAGCTGTAGGGAGAGCAGGAAAGTTGCAGAGACTTTTTAAATACCTGTGCTGCCCATTTGATACTTTTGCTTAGCTCAACTACTCTACTATTTTCCTGCAGACTTGAAGGGAGAGCGAGGGGGGGGGGGTTGCCAGCTGTGGTCCGGGCCAAAAGCAAAGCTGATTTCTTCGTGGACAACATATCAATTGCGTGTTGTTCTGCGAATGAGGTCGTCGGTTTTGGACATGGCCAGCAGATGTTGTTTGCCTGGCTGCACAGACGTAGGTGAGCTGGCAGCGTATGATGAAGGATTAAAATCAGGCAGCACCCAGTGCTGCCCAAACTGTAATCTGCGATACGTGCCCAAGACGTTGGCTCATTTATTTAATATGCTCAAGTGCCCGCGCCCAAAGGCACGACGCGCTCAGCGAACGAGGCTCATGCAAGTTTTATTAAATCAATCAGTGGGCAAACGCGTCTAACGGCAACTGACAACTGGACGCGCGGACAGCTGGATAGCCGGACAGTTGGACAGGTGAAAAAGTGGACGTTGGCCACTCGCATAGCTTCGCCTTATGCGCCGGCTTGCATTTGTAATGCCAAAGCCGGATGGGGTATGCCGCCTGCTGCAAGACAAGAGACAAGGAACAAGGAACATGCCACTTGGCATAACTGTTGGCCAAATGCTGCTGCATTTCTCTTGCTGCATCCAAGCTTGGCCCGGCAGCTGCAGTATCGATAGTCAGCACATAGCTGACATTGTTTCCATTGAAGTTGGAGACAACAATGCCATTTTTATACATATACATATATTATAATCTATAATTATAGACTATCAACGGTTTTCCTTCAAAGTCATGCGAGTATAATCTAACGATTTAATCGCTATTTAGAAACTGATCGATATTTATCGATGTGTTTCACATACAGCAATAGTAAACGAAGTTATGTGGCGTGAAGAAAATAATTCGCTCTGGTTCGTTTGATGAAATAGTTGTATACATATTTATGAAAAAAATGTTTATCGATAAATTTGATCGATATTTGTAGTTATAAATTGTTAAGACCTAAGTATATATATTTTCTGAATTAATAGTCTTGTTTTAGTTAAAATATATATATAGTCGCCTGTTTGCTGAATGAATAGTCCAGCCCTAGCTTCAATTTTATGTGTTATCGATAACTGTCTATACAAAGCTATAGGTTATCGATATCCGTCAATGTAACTTATAATCTGGCATATACTATGTTTCTAAAAAACTAGACTTGGTTTCGCTTCGATAATTGTTGTTATCGATAACTTTATGCAATCGCTAGTTGGTTTATTCACCTGCTCATTTAACTGGGGCGAAGTGGGCAACGTCAGTGCAGCTCCTGCCACGCCTCCGCTAATGGGCGGACACGACTGTCGCTTGAAGTCGCGTCGTATGGCCAGCTCGTACCAGGGAATCAGCGGCTTGCTCCGCAGCGTTGTCTGGCAGCCGATCTTGAAGTCCAGGGGATCCATATACTCCGGCGCCATGCGATTCAAGTCGCTGACTGCCGCCTCCGCGGTGGCATATATGTTGCCAGCCGACTTGTGGTTGCCCTGTGGATGCCGCCAAGGGCCGTTCATGTCCAGCATGGAGCCACACGGCGGCACGTCCAGACTGCGATGCAGGCCAGCGCCCATGCTCTTGACCCGCATGTGGCCCAGCGTGTGGTAGCGCCGATCCACGGCGCTGGGCAGCATGGGCATGGCACTGGGCACAACCAGCAGCTCGTCCTGGTCGATGGTGGCCAGGCTCTGGCTGGTGTAGGAGCGCTCCAGCAGCTCGGTGCTGTTGCTGCGCTGCGTCACGATGGGCAGCTCGTACAGGTTCAGCCGCCTGGTGGTCGGCGGCCGCGTGGGCGTCGCATAGATCTTTGGCTTGGCATAGAGACTCTCGCGGCGCACGGGCGCCGGCGGCGGCAGACCCGTGGGCGAACGTGGTGGCGCCTCGGTCAGCGACAGGGACAGCGTCATGGGTCGCCGGCTGCCCGTCGAGCTGACGGAATTGTGGCGCAGCGTGGCGCGCCGGCTGTCGCGTTCCTGCATATCGAAGCTCAGCTTGGGCAGCGGCGAGTAGCAGACGCGCTCGGAGCTGTCGTAGGAGCTGCGCAGGCCGCTGTCCAGCCGCCGCTTGGGACTCGCCGGCGCGGTGTACAGAAATATGTGCTCCTCCTCGCCGGCGGTATTGTAGTCTGGCGTCTTGGGCGTGGCACTGCTCTGCAGCGAGTCCAGCGAGAAGCGCGAGTTCTTCTTCACGCTCTGGTAGTCGCAGGGCATGGAGCCGCCGCCCGAGGAGCTGGATGCATCCGACAGGGGCCGAAAGCCCACAACCGACCCGGACGCCGACGCGGACGCAGACGTCGCAAGTGCCGCGGTTGCACTCGCATAGATCGGCTCCAGATCACTGATGGTGGGCGTGCGCACGGGCTTGGCTCTCGCGTAGATCTCCTCGCCGTGCCCCGATGAGCTCTGGCTATAGTTGCTTCTCAGCGAGACGGTGCGCTTGCGCTGGCTGGCCAGACGCAGCCCTGCCGCCGTCGCTGCTGCCGCCTGCTGCAACTCGTGCGGCTGGGCGGCAGCTGCTGCCTCGGTGGCCTCTGCGGCCCGTATGGAGCGGGAGCGGGTCAGGCCGCGGGCGCGTATCGTGGCGTAGCCATCGTAGAGCGGGGCTGCGAGCGGTGACGTCGGCGTCCGATTGCTGGCGCTGGCAGCGGACATCGTGTGGCAGATGCCTCTGCGCGGGGCTCACTTTGGGTTTCGATTGTTAGCTCTGGTTTTTCATTGGATTTTCATGTTTGTGTCTTTCACTTTGCACTTTGATTAATCGCTGCGGCATTCGAATTGAGGTTTATTTCATTTATAATCAACGCTGGGGGTCTCATTGCTGGTGGTTGATTCTAAAGTGGAAACTGAAGCTGCATCAATCATGCTTGATTGTGGCACTCTGATGCACAAATTGAAGCTGCCACATGTGCCACGCCTAGTTAATAGGTTACCCCCAGCTTAGCTGGCTCAAAGCTAAACTAAAAACGTATTATTCTTTTTTCAATATTACAGCTTGAACGTTCCATTAACGCCCAATTAGCATCCATTTCACGTGACCGGCATGTCTAAAGTTTTTGATTGACGGCCACCCAAAAAAAAAACAAAAAAAAACTCGACAATGGAGCGTATCTAATGGATTCGACGACTTGTCAGATTTTGAATGCCATGCTGAAAGCATTTAAGCCAACGCACAAAAGGGCTAAGAGTTTCTCAAGGTTGTGAAAGCGAGTGCCAATTGTTTGAAGCGGAAACAAGTCAAGTCGACGAACTATTGCGCAAAATTTGGGGACTATTGTGAACTTTGATGTTAAGGCCTGGTAATGCCACATGTTGGATTACCTATTTTTGAATAATAAATATCTATTTGTAGTCTGAATGATACGAAATTATTCAATAAATGGACTGCAATTAATGCGAGCTCAATTTTGAATAAGAACTATCATAATTAGTTGGAATTTCCCATAAATTCAAATTTTCAAAAATGAACCGATTAACATTTTTAAACAAAATGAAAATTTGAGAATTAAAATATCTTCGAAAGAAGTTGTGAATATTCGTGAACTACAATCCATAAAATGAACTACTTATAAATAAACAACAATTCAACAGTTAATAATTACTCATATAATAAGTTCCCCTATAGTCAGTTCAATAAATGTGCTGCAGAACAGGAAATGAACCAATAAAAGAACTATAATTCAAAAAGTTTCTCTCATACTCTCTTTCCCTTCAGTTATTAATCTTTAGTAAAATAAAGTTCGTTTATTGTATTGGAATTGTTCAAAAGTTCTTAAAATATATGTTGCGGGTAATTTCTGACTGCAAAAGTCTTTTAAGCACAATAACTGGCATTAATTTACGAACCACTGCAGTTGACGTTCCCAGAGCAGAAGTTCTTTAATAACTCCATCAATGCGGAGCAATTTGAGCATTGGCAAAGTTGAAATAATTTACAGCAGCAACAATTAAAATTGCTGTTTATTGGAACTCAAACAGTGTAACTGTTGCTGAGAGAGAGGAGCAGGAGTGAGAAGGAGAGGGAGAGAGAAGAGAGAGAGCATGCCATGAACTGCAATCAAAACAATTACAGCCAATTCACGCAGCGCTATAAAACAACAACAGTAACAAGAGCTGAGAGCTTGACGAGTTAAGGGAGCGAACGTAAGTGAGCAGCGGGGGAGGGGTGAGGGGTGCATTGCAAATGCCAGCTAAAATGTCTCGACACAACGAAAAACAAACGACAGAGAGAGTGAGCGAGAGAGAGCGAGCAAAAGGCTTGAGCGTGTGTTGATGACATTAGAAGATTGTTATTTATTGCAATTGCTGTTGTTGTTGCTGTTGTTGCTGTTGTATTGCACAACAGCAACAACAAAAGCATGAGTCAAGCCGTCAGTCAGCAAAGTCCGCAAGTTTCGACATGTTTCAGCGCAAGAACAAGAACCAGAACAAGAACTAGAAACTGAACTGAACTGAAGCTCCCTTTCAAGTGTCAACGACTGCAGTCAAACTAACAAACCAATTGACAGCAGCATGACCAGCAACAACAACTGCAACAACAAGTGCCTGGCATGTGGCATGAAACTGCTGCAGTCGCAGCAAACAGCCGCCAGCCAACACATGGCATCAACACAGCACAGCACAGCGCAGTCGTACTTATAGATATGTATGTTTTAAGTGCTCGTTCTGCCAGTCCAAGTGTCAAACAGTTGATAAAAAACTAAAACTCATAAAGTTGGCAGCGTAGGGGAAACGATATGCTGCGGGTCTACGAGTCGCAGAACCAGGAAACGATTAAACTTGGAACTAGGCTCAAGGCAGAGAAAGTTGCCTGGTTTATAGAGCGCGGCCTTAACGAGGGATTCAGTTAAACTACAACTGTTAACTGTTGGAGAAATTCAATGGAAATTGTTTGAGAAATTTTATGAAAAGGTCAGTTTTATAGTTCACCAAAATTTATATGTATCTGGTAAATTAAATTGAAATTCATTAATTATTAATTAAGTAAATAAATTGTATAATTAATGCATTTAGATAAGACTGGGATTCGAAATCGGGACTGGTTTTAAGGTAAGGAAATTGATCAAATATTTTCTGTATATACATATGTAGCTCGCAGATAACATATGGATATTTGATAAAAAGTTGAGATACTGATCAGTTTATCCCAAAACTACTATTTCCAATATATAAAGACCTTTATGCCTTTTTCCCGCATGGCCAGCTATTTACTCAAAAAGCATTCAATCAACATGTCGTTCGGAAACCCTCGTGCGGATTATCAGATGTGACTCACAGTAGCAGTTGCAGTTTGACACGCACTGTGCCGCATTATGTGGCAGCTGCGATACAAAAGTTTGAGCTATGGCTATGCAGCAGCTGCCTAAATTTATGACAAAGATTATACACACAAAAAAAAGACAAACTATACAAATTTCTTGTCGCAGTGTATGAGTCACATAGAAGCTGAAACTGCTGCGACACAGTTTGAGCTGCGCTGCTTGTCAAAATGTAGATTGCTTAAAGTCGCTTATAAATCAAATTAATTCTGGGCTGCAACGCCAACCTGTCAATAATGCAACAGCCACAAATCAACTCAAGGTGCCCGCCAAATTAAAATGCGAATTTGACATTTCAAAGTGAAGTTTTTTTTCTGCTTTTTTTTTTGGCTGTGAAGTCACGTAGGCGTCTAATTGTTTTGCATTTTGAATTTGGGCCCAATGCTTAAAGCTTATTGTTTGTGTAATATGCAATGGCATTTGATAGCTGCTGCACTGGAATTTCATCTATTGTCTATTGTGTGGCAAATGTCAAGCAAGTTGCCAGCATGAAGTAAAAAAAAAAGCGAAAAAAATTGCCCTCAATGCAATTTCCTGTGCCAGCTTCCAGCGGCCAACTTTCGCTAACAAGTCACAGTTTGACAGTCACTGGGGGCCTTTGGGGCACACGGGGCAAGCTTATCGCGGACGTCTGTCTAGGTTTTGCGTGCCTTTTCCTGTGGGCTGCCGCTGCAGAGAGCCTCAAGTCTAGACGACGTGGCAGCTTATCAGCCGCGCCAAATCTCACTAGGAAATTGCCATAATATTCAGCGAGAAATAGAAAAAAAATTGAGAAAATAAAAAGAGAATCAGCCAACGCACAAAACGACAAAGACGACGCTCATTTGAGAAATGTTTTCAGGAAATAAAACGAATTATGAGTTTAGACAAAATGCTGACAATTTAAGACCCAAAACCAAAGACAACATGTGTTCTGACTTAAGCTGAGAAACTATAGATAAATATATGCATATATATTCGGCTATATCTCGCATTTGCTTTGGCTCTTAAGCCCAGCCTGTCAAACTGTTGACAAACAACGAAAACAAATTTATGGCCAGCAACTGTGTCAGCGCAGCAAAACAAAAATGATATAAAACCGAAAATGAAATTCTAAATATTCAATGTCAAAACTGGTTGAGAATTAAAGCACAAAAATACGCAAAAAGTAATCAAACTGAGGCTGTCAACTGCATTGCTAAGTAGCTTTCTGCTGTGGCAAGTGCGGGGGCAACTGGGAGGGGCAGCTGTGACAGCTCCCCCCAAGGTTGACTCAAGTGTGCTTTAAGCAGAGCCAAGTACAGAGTTTCTGTTTATGGAATATGCAACAGGAACATGAGAATTACATTTAATTGTTATGTTTCTTAATCGTTTACTTTGAAATGCTTCAGAAATGGTTCTTCAAGTGAGTTATTATGATTTTAACTGCAGCTCCACACTCGTTCGTTGAGTTGGACTTGTCTAACGAGTACTTTTGCTTATAGTTAAATATTTATTTAAATTTCAGTTATTATTTAAATTATTATTTAATATATGTGCGTTAAAGAAACAGCTAAAACTGCACGCGAAATGCCTGCAAAACTTATCTTTGTAGTTTGTCAAATTTAAGATTTGTTATGGATATCTTTAAGTGCGTATCTTAGGCTTAAGTGTGGATCTGGTCAGTCTGTTGGGTTTATTACTATATCTGACACTAATAATTGGAATAATAGCTCTGTTCTTTTCTATGTCAGACAAGCTGTGTTTCGTTTAATTGGATTTTGTTCGTCGTCTAAATATAATCATACTTAGCTCTTATGAAGTCATTGCTACCAAAAATAAATTGTACCCAGAACAAAAAAAAAACACTTGTAAACGCCACAACAACTCGTGTGTGTGTGTGTGTGTGTGTGTGTGGGTATCTGGCTTTTAGTCATTGGAGGCATCGCTCTTGTGGACAATATAATTGGGTCGAGTTGTTATTTCAATTTGAATGCGAATCAGTTTTTAGCTACCGAAGAAGTGTCACGGCAGACGCAGCCAAAGCTAATGTGAATATAATTATTTGCGAGGTGTGCCAAGATCTTGAAAGTCCGAAATCTGCATATTTATAAAATATATTTCCATAGGAAATACAAAGGCTGACATCACACTGTGCACGTCATAAAAAGCATTTTTATTGTTTATTTATATCGATGAAATTCTGGTTTTAAAGAAAACGAAACCTTCGGCACTTTGCGAGCATATCAGCGAGCGTTTATCGGCGCAGAATTCATAAATGAATGCATTAAAATATATGTATTTATGTATTTATGCAAAAAATGTGAGCCTGAAAGGGCGCGACAACGACCCAAAAAAATACAACTCTATATATACAAAAATAAAGAAATATATTCAGTTTTTATTGAACTGCATTAATTAGACGCGAAACCTGCTGTGAGGAGCCGCTCTCAACTCGCGCATTTCTGTGAATTTAGCGGGTGGATGTGAATTCGGCGTAGACCCAACCAGTTTCTCAATAAACCTCAAATGCAGCCGTCGAGCTCAAGCCAAAGATTGAGATCGAGATCGTGAACGAGAACGAGATCGCGAGCTGAAGGCTGGGCACTTCCTCGAGTGGCCCGACAACTGGAAGCACTTGACGACGTCTTGAAAAACTCTTGACAGTCGCGACCATACTGAGAATTATAAACAATTGAGTCTAATTTAAGTTTTAGAGCTTTCTGTAACAACATTAGCCCATGTAACTTGAGCAGCCTGCCAAGTGAATGCATCTATTTTTATATTTCCCCAGTGCGTCAGATGCGAACGTATATGGTCTATAAACTGTACACTGTATACTCTATATTGTCTGGTAGCTTTAATGCATTTAATTAAAGGCCGGCCCCTTGAGGCAGTTGCAATTGAATTGCGCTGTAAATGTATCTCAAAGATTGCAGGCGGGGGAGTGAGCATTAAAAAAAAAAACTTAACTGAAATATTAGCTGCTTTTGCTGAAAAGCGAGCGCATATAGAAAAAAAATATTTATATATTGCACAACAAATTCCGTAAGATCTTTGAAGCATATATAAGGGTTTTCGTCATTTACATTTTTTTAAATTACTTTTCAATATATTACGACAGTAAAAAATAAGTTGATATGAGCGCATTCCACCAATTTTTCACCATCACATGTGAAAATGTTAAAAATTCCTTATTTGACTTCACGAAACTACTGTGAGAAGTTTTTTTTAGCTGCTTTTGCAAGCGCATAAGCATATGTAATAATTACAAAAACATATGTGTATATATATTGCACAACAAATTTCGTAAGATCTTTCAGGCATACATATATTGGGTTTTTTATTTAAATCAATTACTTTCCAAGCATTTCCCAACGTATGACGACATAGATCTTTAAAATAATTTAAAGACGGACGGAGTGAGAAGCAGAAAAAGGCTTATACAAACGTATTCCACCAATTTCCCACTCTCACGCGTGAAATTTGCTCATAAGTACTCAAGTAACTACTGTGAGCAGTATTTTTTGAGATTTAAATTAGTTTTCAAGCTTTTCCCAATACAATACGACATAGATTTCTTGACAAGACGGACTGCAATCCAAAAAACAAGCATTTCCACCCATTTTCCACTCCTACTTGTGAAATTTCTAAATACTCACGTTACCACTGTGTAGTTCAGCTACCTAGTTTAGGGCTTGGAGTTGCTCATCAATCAACTAATCGGTCGGTCAATCAGTCATTTAGGACAAAAAGTTGCGAATACATACAGATTGCCAAGCAAGTCTTATAAGCAAATGTAAGGCAAACCCACACTTCCTTTGCTATCAAACGACTTTCAGGATCAACTACTTAGCTTGACGTCAAGAAATTTTGATTTACTGCTGCGGAGCAGCTGCCGCGAAACGCAGTGGAAATCGCACAAGATATCGAGATATCAGCACATACATCAATCTGTCGGACAGTGTTAATCGTGTAGAAAGCATCTGTCGGGTGCCAAATAAACATGTGAAAAGCGAACAACTTTGCTTTCATTTGCGTCAAACATAAATTAGCATAAGCAGCGAAATACCCTCGACGAGCATTAAACTAAAACAAAAGTCTAGAAATTTAATCAAAACGAGCGCCAAATCGAAACGTAACGAATCGCATCGCCAGGGTCTGTACACAAATCACGTCAACAAATAATTTATCAAGCTCTCTCTCTCGGGGCAGCTGACAACGGCGAAGGGGAAGCTCGATGGCGTATGTGGAATGCTTAAGATAATGAATGCAGTTGGAAATTGATGGATCTGCATGCTGATAAGCTGCCCATGCCCTGCCCAGTTGGTCACATGTGAGCTATATCAAGCGAGGCAGCCCAAATAGAAGAGGAGAGGTATCCATCCACATGGAGCAGGATGCACACTCGACTTTGCACTAATTACAACTGCCGACATCACCCCGCACCCTGCACCCTGAATACCCTACAGCCATTTGGGCTCATCAGAGTCCACTTGACGGACAACAACAACAACAATTATTATTACTTGTATTATTATTGTCTTGTGCATATTCTATACAGCTGCATTTGTTGCCTCAGCCCGTTGCTGCCGCTGCCACACAACTCTCAACTCTCAACGTGCTGTCGGGCAACAATCACTCGAATCTTGTGCTTGTGCTTGTGCATGTTGCATGCAACATTGCCTCAATGCCTGCGACTCCCCCACAGCCTTTCACCTCTCTCTCTCTATTTCGCTCTGCGACGCTTCACTCTTTTGTTGATTATGCTGATGAGTTTTTTGGGTCGTCTCTGTCGCTGGGGCGCTCCGTCATATCGGCGGGCCCATCTTGCAACGTGGGCAATAATAATAATGAAAAAGTTTTGCCCCTCTCTCCTTTTGTTTTTTTAGTATTTCTGTTTTCGGCTATGCATTTCGGGTAAGTGCTTAAGCCCGGCATCGGGTTAGGGGGTCGCACTCTGTTTATGCTTCTTTAACATGCGCTTTGCATTGGACACTGGGCTCTAATGGCACACAATAACAGAAACAGCAACAATTACTCGGAGCAAAACAACAGCTGGTGTTGGCATTAAGGTGCCTGAATGGGTTTTGCACTTGGCTGTTAACCAACACTGGCATAGTTAAGAGTTGAAAGCGTTTACGAGCAGCGACGGGATTTGAGGAACATGAAAAACTTACAAGCGAAGCAGAAAAGCCTTCACAGAAGAAGAAAAAACGATAAGGATTCTCATATAAAAGTTTTCCTGTTAATATTTACACAAGGTCTCTGCTCGGGCGATAACTGTAAGGAATTCCAGGTATTCTTTTCAATAAAACAAATAGAAACAGTTAAACTTTTCTAGTCTAGAGAAAGTTCGCCTTTTATTAAAACCTGACCTATAACAGACCGTCCTGCTGAAACACCAAATGCGAGAAATTCCTGAAATTCTTTTCAATAGGATAAAAAAGTAGCTTTTAGTCTAATATGTTTGCTGGGAATTTCTATGTAAATATCTCTGCTCGGGCGCCTTATCTGCCTTGCAGTTGATTCTAGATACAAATTCCAAAATCAACCCAACAAAATAAACCAAATCTGCAGAGCATCTTTCAACTCTTTAAGCACACGCCCATTGCCCAGGCACATATATATATATAGAAATATGTATGAAATGTCGTAAATTAATCAATGCCAAGAGGCTGAAGTAGTCGAGCCCCGAGCAGATAATGTGGCATAATTAAATTTTCGAGGCGGAACCAAAAGTATGAACGTTGCCCGGCGTTGTCTTCCACTGAAACTGCGACACTTAATGGAAGACACGTAGATAAGAGCAAGGCAAAGGCCTGTCTTCTGTTTGTCTTCGGACGTTTCCCAGAACTGGCGGGCTTCATGAAAATGGAGCACATTAGAAGACGATGCTCTCGCATGGTTTGTAGGCACAAGAATAGCAATTAGAATGAGGGGACAGCTGGCAGAGGGAGCCGGAGCTGAAGAGGTGGCAGCTGCGCTTTCAAGTGCAACCAGTCACAATATTAGTTGCAGCTGATTAATGATATGTGGCAGCCAACGTTGAGGCGCGTCTGTAATCGGCTGCGTCATTTTTTCTCTCTCTCTTAAACGTCGAGCCTGGCCCTTTTTAAAGGTGCGACAACGTTCATTCCATATAAAGTAGACCGAGTTGCAGATAATGGCTGCTTATTGAGTGCCAACGTGCTGCACAGGTAGACGCAGTGGCAGCTGCAGCGGCAACATGTTGCCAGCTGAAGAGCAGCTAAAGAGGCGGCCAATTAGTCAACCTCACAAGCTGCAACACGCAGCCAAAATGTCAACCTTGAGCTGTTTGTCTCTGGGTAATTAGTGTAATGCAACAGCAAGGGGCAAGCTCGAGCGGGTTGCAACATTAATGTAATTATGATATCTGTCGTGTTCAGCTCTCAAGTGCATGCCGCCGCTCGGGGATTATGCACATTGTCATATTGCTAAAGGACCTGCTCTGCTCTGACAGCTGTTGCTTCCCAATTTAACCTTTATGTGAGCATTCCGGAAAGGGTTCGCCACGATTTATGTATATTTATATATATTTGTTTTGTCTATGCAATTGGATATATTATCGCATGGAATTAGTGCTAAGGAGGACTACACAAAACTTAAGCCATCCAATTTTATTCTTCTTGAAAGCACTTCCTCTATACTTATTTGAATATATATATTGAACTTATCTTTTGCTTTCAAAGAGGTTTGATACTTGTCTGGGACTGCTCTATATATATTTTAATAGGATTATAAAATATCTCTTATTTTTCATTCTTTATAAATATATATATCTACATATATATACATAGTTTTTGTTTCTGTTTTTTCTTCCTCCTTAACGCTGAAGAAGCTATTCCATTATATGAGTCCTGTTCTCTATATATTTCTTAAGACATTCTTGTTTTTCTTTATCTTTCACAGCTTCACAATCTATTGACAATCTATTCCTATTCATGAGTACTGCATTTTTAAATAATTTGTAATAATTATATTATATCTCTTGGTTTTCTTCTTAACGAATTTAAGCCATTTTCTTGAGCGTCATTTTCCCACATCAATAGCTCGGCAATTATATTTTCTTCTCCTTTGCTAAGCATTTTCCCTTGTTAATTAACATTTCATTTCCTTTAAGCAGACCGAAAAGAATATTGAAATATTTGTTGGCCCTGCTGTCGCCGCTTTTCCGTCAATTAAACACGACTCCAGACGCTGCCGCTCAATTTTCCCAGCTTCGACCCTTTGCCCTTTGCCCAGGTAGAACCTAATCTATGAGACCCAAAAGTAGAGCCCATGCGCCAGCCATGCGCTTTGGATTTGTCGCTGGTTACGGGTCATTAGCCTCCCCGCGTCGCACAGTAGCCGCAGCCTGCAAAACTCGGGGCGGGGCTTTGAACCGAGTTCGGGCTCGGGTTCGATTTTGGAACCGACAGAAACAATTGAGACTCACAGTTAATTTTTACCTATTAATTAATGCCGCCGCTCAAGCATTTGGCTTCCTGGTATTCTCAAAGTGCGAATGTAGGGTATTTGGTGTTGGGTCTGGCCAAATATTTACACAGCATTTACATGGCACACACACACATATGCATGCAAACACATGCACAGAAATGCAAAATACACTTCACACAGCTACCAAGGCAGACAGTTTGGCTCCACCTTAAAAGGTAGCAAGAGAGGGGGGGGGGGGGCAGTAGCGGAAGGAAGGGGGTCTGCTAGCAGTTGACATGCATTTTAGTTGTTGTCATTTCTCTCTCCTCTCTCTCCCCTCAGCTCTTCAGCTCCTAACCCAGCAAACAAAATGCTGATAGAGCCAAGAGTCGAGCGAAGTCAATCAATGGAAATTATTTTGTTCAAGAAAAACCAAATGTATTTTGTTACCGAAGACGAAATACCCTTGCATATATATTGAGATCTTTAAATGCACATATTTGTATAAATTTTCTATAAGAACTAGTTTATATAGTTGTTCGTTGTTAATAAGATTTTGTTTGCTAATGCTATTTGGTTTAGTTAAGATATTTATGGAAACAAGAAAGTTTTTCATGCAAAAACTCAATTTTCTATAGCTTGTTCATATTGGTGCTATGTGATATATAATCAAATTTCATCAAAAGTACCATAAAAATAAAATAAAAACTTGCCTTTTCAGTCTTAACAGTCTTAACCTCCCATACGTTACACAAATTTCAACAAAATTGGAATACCCTCGGCAAGGGTATAAGGTGCCGACACTTACAGCTCAATTGATTTAAATGTCTGTATTTTGGGCTATAAGGAAGTTGGCTCTGTAATCTGCGGGCCTCATAGACGGCCTTTTGTCCGTGGTGCATTTGAGGAAATTGCCCGTCAAATCTTTTGGACAGCCAGTTCAAAGTAAAATCTTTGAAAATTGGCAACTTCAAAGTCAGAAAGGCCCAAGCAAAGCCAATTTTCTCTCACTCGCTGGCAACGACAATTTCGATTAGCTGCGCTTGCAAATTTCCATGCGGCAAGTGAAAAGCCGCCGCGAAAATCAATCTTCATCAAGGCGCAACGCCGCACAAATTGCAAAATGAGTGGAAAGAAATTAATTGCAATATTTTTTCAATTAAAATACTCGAGCTAACGCCTTACCGCGCCCCGCCCCCCGCAAGCCACTCAAGTATCTCAGTTCAAATATTATTTATAATCCACAAAAAAAAGGCAACAAAAGCAGGGGAAAAAACAGTTTGGAGGCTCATAAATCTTACGTCCTCCCTCCCGTCGCCGACGCAGCAGCATTCCTGGCAGGCGCTGAGGCGCCAAACTCTAATAAGAATTTATTACAAAAGTATTTTCGAGGCACAGGATGTGAGGGGACGTGCCAGGGGTTGTGCGAGGGGTAGCGCGGAGTAGCGCACAAAATTGACACTGAGAACTTTCAATTTTTACTTAATTGATCTTGCACAGCGAGAGTGAGGTTGAGGGCGAGGGTGAGCGGTAGCCGAGATGAAAGCAAGCAGTTCCGGGGAGGGTGACCGTTAGAGTTTGAGCACCTCCGTTAGGCACAGGAACTGTCTCTCTGTCTCTCTCACACGCATACACACACACAGCTGTCTGTCTGCGCACACATGTGCGGTGGCTGCGAGGGTGCCGGATATATGTATATGTATATATAGAAGTATACATTTATATATACATGTGTGTGTGAGTTTTTTTCAGCCGCTTTGAATTGATTGTGTTCCCATCGTGCGTACAGTCAGACCTAATTTGATTATTTCCTTTTATTTCCTTCTGCTCGCTGTGATACATTGGCCTGTCACAGACTTTGAGTTGCCATTAGCGAAAAAAAAATAAATGCCAAGCCAAAAATGCAGCTAAACGACGTTGAAGAGCGGGGAACGCAGCGAGATCTGTCAGTAGAGCAGGTAGCATCCAAAAAAAAAAAAGCAAACAAAACTGTCAATGGGCATAGAAACAACTTTCCGTAGAGCACATAAAACTTTACAATATGGAACACAATGGCACAGAGCAGACGATTTGCTTGTCGGGTTTGCAATTGTTGTGCAGAGAAGTCAAAACTCTACAATAAAGAGTGGGCGCTCCCGAGCAGGGACTTTTTTGTTGCCATTAAGTGGATTGATATGATCACAAAGATACAACATTGTAGGGTTGTCAGATGGAGAGATATAATGGCACATAAAACAGTAGGTAGACTCAAAATAAAATAAAAAGGTTTCAAGATACGATCTTAACTACTTGAGAGTATAAAATGTAGGGATTCAGAGAATTGCATTATGGTTTATTTAATTTCTTAGGTATATTTTGGTCTGTTCTAAACAACATCAAGCAATTGTGTTGCCCCTGTTGGAAACTACGCCTCTGTCTCTCGGTCTCGCTCAATTTTTGATGCACCCTTTTTGGCTACATGTGAACAATTTGCCCGGCTCATTTCGACATGCTCCATTAAACAATTTGCCATTGTTGCACTTTTTTTTTTGTTTTTCCGCAATGTTGTTGTATTCTGTCGCTGTCCCCTCTTCCACTCCCCCTCTCTGGGCAACTCTGTCTCTTTAATTTGTTGCCATTTGATGGAAAACAATAACTGCGTTTCATTATGACAGCCGCAGGCGCAACGTCACACCCCTCTCCGCTCAGTCTCGGTTTTCCCTTTGGCATTGTCTGAGCTGATGTTGCAGATTTTTCCCGCACCCGCGCGTACCCCTGCTCTGAATACTATACTATATTGTACTACTGCTGATTGTGCAACATTCGAGTCGACTTGTCTGTAACTTTAGTCGAGTCACTCCCGATATTACTGCTGCCCTATACGGGGGATATTGAATACCTCCAGCAATGAGTACGCGTTGCTTTAACGTTGTCAAACATTGTCAACATTGAAGCCTTTTATTGGTTTACGCGTTGCACTACACTCATTTGATGGCACACTTTAATTTTCTTCTTTTTTTTTATTCCACGCAGCTTCCGCATCGCAAATGTTGCGGCAACATGTTTGTTTATTTGCTTTTGATTTTATCTCTTGTTTTTTTTTTCTTTGTTAATTTAAACAGTGGTTGGCAACTTTGTTGTTATCTTTTTGTGTCACATACGAGACAGATAATTTGTATTTTTTGGGGCGGCTTTTGGCTGCCTTAATTTTGTTTTGTTAACTGACCAGCTGAACTTTACACTGTGTGGCGAGAGCCGAAAGAACGCTCAGCGACCGGTTTGGCATTAAATATTTATTTTTGCTTAAACATAAAACACGTTTGAGGGCCAGAGCTTTGATTTATTTATAGATTTAAGCGTTGAAAAAAATAAATAATAAAAATATGCTCAATGAACCTTTTCTTCAAATCACAATCAACGCAACACTTGGCCACGCACTTCAGTAATCAGTTAGGTAAATAAACAGCAAACATGATCACGTAGTCGTTTATATTCTCACGTTTAACGAAACGACAAAGTATACTCAGCGCAGATACGAAAATCTAAAATTTATACGAACACGAATACAAAGCGACGCGCGCGTCCACTCCGCTGAGCAGTTCACTCAGTACTAACAACATGTTGAGCAAGATCAGTTGAGAGCGCCAACCGGTAAAGATGAGAGCGTGACAACTTATACGAAACGGTTAAGCAGTCTGAGAGAGAGTGCGCGTTAAGGTTGCTATCGATCAGCAACATTTTAAGTGCGTTGGCAACATGTTGCAAGGCTCTATTGCTGCCGTAGTGCGTGCGTACCGACGTCTGCCGCATCAAATGCGGAACTGAATATGACACACTCGAATCGAAATCCTTTGGCAGCCAAACAGCAGCGGCCGCAGCAGGCGGCCTGCTGCGACGTCAGCGTCAGCGTCAACGTCGGCGACAGCAACGGCGACGGCTGGCTTGACGGCGGCGGCGACAAAACAAATAACAGCATCAAAACGGTACAAACAGCAGCAGAGGGTAGACGGGAAATTGAGACAAAGTGTGCGGGGTCATATGGCAGCAAGGATGCGCTATATATTCGAACGGGCCGTGGGGCATTTGTAGAGAGATAAGGGATTTATCAGAGCAGAGTGTGAATAAGAGTTTTAATGGGTACGCATGTCGGTTGGCTATATACTCTGTAATTCTGTCTATATATTTTTGTTGATACAAAAACCTGACGTATATTTTCCTTAACTTTAAATATTCCTATAGTTCTTGAGATACATTTTTAATCGCAATTTTATTTGATAAGGTTCGATTTGGAAATCTTCTCATTTTATTTGAGTTGTAAAGGACTTAAGATAGATTATTGATACTGTAAGTTACAGTTAAAGATTGGATTTGGAGAAAAACAAAAATTGTATTGGTTTGTGCTGTATGGAATTCTTGCATATATTTTCCATATTTAGATGTACTTCAGTTTCTCGAAACTTAACATTGAATGTATCCTCAAGTTTCACTATTGAAATTTCCGCTTAATTTGTTACAATTTAAAATGTACCCATTTTTTGAGCAAAGAAATCTTTTTTCTTTTTTATTAAAGAATAAGTTTGGATTTCCCTGCTCTGTATACTCTGTATAGATGCCAATTATAGGAGAAGCCTTGACTCAGCTTTAGCAAAGTCTCAAATCTGATTTACTTGTTTATCTACTGCCACAGTTTCGATCTCTCAAATTTCACAATAAAACGTCCGAACATAACCCAATGGCCTACAGGGCATCGCAAAGGATACATAGCCGGCAGAACGGGTCGTGGTTGCCACAGGAGCTGAGGAGCTGTGCCGCAGACTGGCGCCAAAGCGGCGTCGCCGTCGTCTGCCCCAGCGACGCGTTTTTATTTAGACGTTGGCAAAACTGTGCAACAGCGAGGAAAAAAAAATAGAAGAAGCAGAGAATTACAGACGCAGCTTCCTGTGTGAAAAGGACGAAACAGGACGGCGGCAATGAAGTTGCGCGGCAAAGTAACAAAAAATTGCAAATTTCTGTTTTGTAGTTAGTCGAGTGGCTAGTCAGAGCGAAGGAGGAGAGCAGGGAGCAGGGACCAGTGGGCGGAGCGAGGGGGGAGGGGAGGGGCACTGCAGCATGGCTGTCGCTTTATGTCCTGGCGTCATTTATTTTTAGCGCGAGACGCTGCGGCGCCAAAGCCAGCGACAATGGCCCCAGACCCGAAATTCGCAATGAAGCCAGAGCAGAGCGAGGGGGGGGGAGCAGTGTGTGAAAGAGGGGGGGGGGGGGTGAACGATTGTGGCAGGGGCAACAGAAGGTTGCGAACATCAACATAATAAAGATGTAAAAACTTTTGGGGGTTTGTTTAGCGAGTCAGCAGAGGCAGAGTTGTGTAGTTGTGTTGGGCAGAGGGGAGAGAAGGGGGGCTGCAACTAAAAAATGATTGATTATCCCAAATTGAGACGCAGTTGGCCAATGGCCTGAACGCGGGGGCAGGGGCATGGGCAGGGGGTCGGCGGCTAACCAACTTGGCCTCGACATTTGCCAAGGCAACCAAAATAAAATTTTTATTTTTCTTGCTTTTATTTTATTTTTTTTCTTTTATTGAGCGAACGATTTGCTTTGACTTATGGAACTGTTTTTGCCGAGTCATGCGAAAAGCGTAGTTTGAGAATGGGAGGAGGGGAGGGGGGTGGTGGAGCTGGGAGCCAAAAGTTGGGGAGCAAAGCCATCGACTGGCATAAGTTGAGTGCTTCAGTCAGACTTATTGGCATATAAACGATATGGGTTATTAGCAACTGGCAGCATATCAATTGATTCTCTGATGCGGCAAAGCTTTCGGGGATTAGGGCTTGAGCAGGATCCAGAGCCCTGACTATGTGCATGTGCATATAAGTATTTACTTATAAAACAATAATGCCAAGTTGCTTCTTTAAAGTAAGTCAAGAATTCAGACTGGGGAATAAGAACTCCCAAGATAGTAGTATTTTACATTTAAATTAAACAAGAGCTCTGACTATGTATTTATCTATAAGACTATAATCCCAACTTTTCTTTTAAGTGAGAATAAGTCAAGTCTAGAATTCAGATTGGGAATAAGAACTCCCAAGATAGTATTTTATATATAAATCAATCAGGAGACCAGACTATCTATTTATCTATAAAACAATAATCCCAACTTTTCTCCTAAGTGAGGCTAAGTCAAGATTGTAGCGAGAATAAGAAATCCCAAGCTGATAGGTTATACTTAATCATTTTCTAGACAACTCTTAAAAACTTTTCGAGAAAAGGGGTAATATTTCAGTAGCTCTCAAAATAAGAACAGCCACGATAATAAGTATTAAATAAAGACACATTATAGATAGTTATTTTACTAGTTTGGGATATAGTTATAAACTATTGACCTAACTTCTTACGGAGTGCGCGTATGCCTATATGATATATAGACTATCAGCTTATTTCGGTATTAAATTCTAATCAAATAGTTTAAAAAAAGTATTAAATACATATTAAAATACTACTAAAATTCCTACTGTTCTTATAATTGAAATATAGTTCACACAATTAGACATGCTCTATTATGTAAATAAATAATGAAATTATTTAAATGCACTCCACCCATGTTTCCAATTCACGCGAATAGGTGAAAAGGGGCAGAGTGAACTTGAATAGTTTCAAATTTAAATCTTTAGTACATACCAGTTCTCAACTTAATTCAAGAGTCATCGTAAAAATACTTACCTAAAAAGAGAAAAAGAGCAACGAAATTGTTTTCATTAGTAAGACAATAGACAATAGTTAAACTAATTTATGATTTATGGTTCACAATTCCACACACATAATCCCTAAAGACAGCAGCCACCGTAGGAGCCTACGCAATTTACAGCAGCTGTCGATTTAAAACCCATTATGCTATTATTATTATTTATATAGTTGAGCTGGAAATTTGCCTCAAACAAACAGAATGTGGCACATGCCTCATGCCTCAGCCTCAGCCTCAGCCCTAGCCCAGAGCTCGAGTTCTTTAAGTTCTTCCATGGAAGAACGTTTTGTTTATATGAACTGCTTTTATCGCTCTTTTCTTTAAGTGCCAGCAAATATTGACAAGCGAATTGTCTTTAATCCCAAATCAATTAAAATCAACTACCATAACGCTCGACACCCTCCCCACGCTCACAGACCCCTCTCTCTCTCTATCTGCTGTTTGCAAAACATTTGCGTGGTTCGAACTTTCGCGTGGTTCGACAGCGACCGTCCCATAGCTATGATTCTTTGTCTTATCGCTAGGCGTGTTGTTGTTGTTGGTTTTTTCGAGTGTGTGAAGGGGGTACGGGGGGGGGGGGGGAGGAGCGGGGTCTTCTATCACGTCTCTCACATTGCCCGCGTTTGTTTGTGGCCATCGGTCACTTGGGTCAATTTGGAGTGCGTGATAAATGGGCGCGTTGCGTGGCTCGAGACACGATTCGTTGGATTTAGTGAAGTGCCTTGGCTTGTGGTTGTGCTTATAGTGTGTATGTTGTGTGTGTGTGTGTGTGTGTCTGTGTGTGTGAGTGTAGTTGTTGTTATAGTTATAGCTGTGCTTTAATATTTATGGCCAGTGATAAGATTGTGCAATTGAGGTTTTTGTGTTGATGTAGGTTGGAAGTTTCATAAGCTTCTTTATACCGTAGTTTTGCAGCTATTTTCAGCCTTTTTTTTTTTTGGATGTGTGCACTATAAGCTGCCATAAAGCTTAGCCTGATAACAGACGGGGGCTTAAGCCCTGCGAGAAATAGAGGGGAGGACATTATGCAGAAGTTGGATGTACATTTTTGGAGTTATTTGTGTGTGCTTGGGCTGTGTGTGGGAGTGCAAAATATAAATCAAAGAATTAAATAGATTGCAATTTAAGAATAATTTAAGACTAAAGAAAGGGTATCTGTCGGAATATTACGCATTTAAGTGCTCCTGCAGATGTATATCAGATTTTCAATATATTTTTAAGCAGACAAGGAAAAACTATTTTCAAGCGAGGCAATAGATTTTGTTTAGAATGATAAAATTTAAATGCACCGTTTCGATATATATATTTAAGAAGAAAAAAAAGAAGCTAAATTCACTATGATAACAATTAAATGCCCTTGCACAAAAATATATATCTATATGCCTTGGGATATATTTTTAGTAAAAATCTGAACTAAGCCATTTGTTGCGAAGGCAAAAAAATATGCACAAGATCCACATCTGATATGCGTTTCAGTTGGCATTTTATTGAAAATTAACACATCAGAGAAGCATTAAGGTGCTGCATATATTCCTTCATCTGAGATATTATACACGCATGAATTAACTTATATAGGACACATATGTTCAGAATCGACTTAACTATCTGCTGTATTCCAAACTAGCTTAGTTCGTATTTGACTTATTTCTACAGCTTTTTATCATTTCCCAACCGCTTTCAGAGAGAGAGAGAGAGAGAGATTCCTTCACACACACACATATATATATTTTTAATGCATTTGAAAAACTTTATAAACTGCATCTGCTGCCAGAGAAGAGCATAAAAAACTGACAAAGCGAACGCAATTCAAACCAGACAAAGGGGCAACAAGAGGAAGGGGGGGGGGGGGGCACTATAGTGCTGGGGATGTGGGGTATACTTGAGTATGGAGCTTTGCCCAGGGACTCTGCTTAGCTTCCCTGCTGCTGCTTTTGTGCGACCGCAAAGTGAAATTGCGTAGATGTCTGTCAATAAAAACGGCCAATAGCAAATAATATGCCGCAAAACTGCTGACGTCTGAATGGTGGGAGAGAGGGGGGGGGGGTGTGAGATTGGGGTAGACAAGCGAGGGGAGAGCTGGGGTAGCTGTGTGGCAGACGGATTGGCATTTATGACGTTATAACTCACAGCGGAAATTAATTAAGCGCCAACACAATCGAACCTCCGGCAAGGGAGGAGGAGGGAGGGACATGCAATTACAGGGGAAAGCGTCGAATGGGCAATTACAAAAGTTTTTCATTTCAAACAAAATGGGGCGTGGCACTGCGATTGCATTAAAAACAATCGGCATTTAGTCTTGACTCTTCTCAAGTCTGCTCAAATGGCAAAAAAGTTGCAATTGTGCAACATTTGAAGTTTTTAATGCGGCAACAAACGACGCTTGCAATTGCCTCAAGTTAACCAAGTTGGCAAAAAGTTTCTGCCACGCCCACCAAACCATTTGGGCGCTTAATTAAATTGCGAGATAAAAAAGTAGTTGCTATTGTTGTTCAACTTGCCACAACAGCAGCAGAATTTTATGTCAATTTTATGTTTGACTTCAACTTTTGCTGACTTGCGGCAATAAAAATATATTTATGGAAAAGCGCAGCTAACAAGTTGCCAAAGAATTAATAAGGAATTCATTCAAGCAGCGAAATGTTGCCGAAAATAAAAAAAAAATCTTGTATTTATATTTTTTATGATTGCAAAACGGGTTTGAATATGAATAGAACATTTTTTCACTGTAAAACGAACCACTAATAAAAAAAAGAAATTGTAGACACGCAGCTCAAAAGTTATTGAAATTGAGAAATAATAATAAAAGTAATATTCGTATTTATATAATATATTTAAAGACTGCAAAAAGGTTTTGAGCATGAATTCCCAAGTTTGATTTCCCCTATTAGCCGAACAATAAACGTTTTTTTGGGAAAAACGTGGCTCACAAGTTGAAGAAAATAAAAACTTGTAGCTAATTTAATACTTAATTAAGCTGGGAAATGATAGAAAAAATATTAAAAAATTTTATGTTTATATTTTTGAAGACGTGAAGTATAAATAAACTTCAAAAATGTTTTCCCCCTTTAAACCGAACCACTTAAAAAAATGTATAAAGGGAAAACGTAGCTCACAAGTTGTAGAAAGTAAAGGCAAGATGCAGAATTTAGTTTAGTAGCGAAATTTTATAGAGAGTACAAATAATTTTTGTATATTCAAATTTTTTATTTCAGGTACACCTATCAGGGTTTACAGCCAGACGACGTACAGTGAATACTCTGTTGAGCAGACACCGACTATCGTGTAATCTTTGTCCGCTTAAGTGCAGTGTCCGCCTAATGAAGGGGCTTGGCCATGACCAGATTCGCAGAGGTTTGCGGGCGAATCTCCTACCAAAGAGGGTCTTCCGCCTAACGGGAGTGTCCGTTTAAAAAGTTTGCACTGTATATATTTTTATGAAAACTTAGCTCACTTTGGCCTCAGTCTTTGATAAGGTTTCCTCGGAGCGTTACGCACTCTTGACGAGACTCTCAGTCAACTGTTTCTCATGCTCATGTCTAGCTGCAACACAGTCGACCCACTTTGAGGCAACCCACATAAATTCCTAGCTACATATCAAGCAGATGCCACACTCTGCTGCCCCTCCCCTCCTCATACGCCCCTCTAGCAATGCCATAATAAGTGCAAATGGCATCCAGACATAACTTCATTGCAATTATTTTCTTTTTCTTGACTTTGTCCGAGTCACAGCCAAACGGCAAAACGCATTTTTTACTGCCATTCTTTGCTTCACATGCACTCAGTTAACTATAAACAGCTGGCCCGCCCACTATGGAGGCGTGGCATTGTATCATGTTTTCTATGATCGAATTCCCAGTTTGAGATATTCTCTTAAGTCTCTATCGATTGCATTCGCACGCGCCACGAATTAATCGAATTAAAAACTAAGCTCAGGGAAATGCTTTTGAAATGTAGGAAAATCTTTTAAGAATCCAAACAATTGCTTTAGTCCATCTCTGAGATGTACTCTGTAATTTATTGCATTATTTTATCATTTAGCTACTCCGGGAAGAGATACCCTGTAATTTATAGAAGAATCTCAACGATTGCTTTGGTCTATTTCTAAGCTATTCTGTTAACGGATTCCTTGCAATCCTTGTATAAAATAATATAAAGGATGATTTCAGTCCATCTTTGAGCTACTCCGTGAACAGCTACCCCGTAATTTATATCTCTGACCGACTCAGTGAACAGATACCTTGCAATTTATAAGATAATCCTAACGATTGCTTCATTTTATCTCTGAGCTAATCTCTAAGCTGAAACTTTGAGAATACATATGAATATGTGTCTAAGTTGAATCACATCTGGCAACCTTCAACCTCGTCTGGCAACCTTTAAGCATGTCTGGCAACCTTTAAACATGTCTGGCTACCTTTAACCATGTCTTTAACAATTACCTGAGCAGCTTTCAACCAATTTCGAGCCCACTAAAAAAAGTAATTTCACATCAAGAATCCATCAAATGGCATCCACCAAGCAATTTACACGTACGCCTTGACCTTGAGACTAGACACCCGCCCACCCTCTGCTCCCAAAAAACTACACACCTTATAGCCATGTCGGGACAGATTTATGTTGTCTGGAGAAATGTCTAATAGTGTGTCTGGCTGGCTGCTTGGCTGGCCTCGATAAATTTGATAGCTGTGTGTTGGTGAAAGCTTGGCGGGGTGGCCGGAGGGAAACGGGAAGGAAGGGTGTGTGTGGCCATAAAATACTTTACGATGTACCAAGACGTAAAATAAAAGAAAATTGGTAGTACCCGCCACTACCCACTTCCCCCTGCCAGCGGCCTGATGAAATGCAATTTAAAGTTTATATCATTTGAGCCTGAAAATTGTTGACGAGTTATTTGAGATATGAGCGCATCCAAGAAAAACTACAATAAAATCAACTTGTGCTCATATGAAGAGAATTTCCCGCCCGCCCGAAAGTAGGCAAAACTCTGCAAAGCCCCGCCAACCATTCCCCCCTCACCCAGCCAATGCGCGCAGTACGTTTGTATGACTGCTTTGAAAGTTTATCAGACTTTTGCGTGACTTTTGTTGACAACTTGAGGCACACACAGCGACAGTGGGAGAAAGGCGCAAGAAAGAGACAGAGAGGGGGGACAGAGTATAGGGCGTGGCAGACAGTGGAGACATCGTCGCTGGGAATATGATGCGAGGCAACTTGGCGTAAAAGTTGCGCTGACAAGAATGCGACTCGACTGCGGCGCCGATAAGCGAAGCGAATGAATTCTGAAGTGCGACAACAGTTGCAGCAGTCGATAAGGCGTTGAGCGGGATGCTGGGGGGTGGGGTAAGGGCAGGTGAGGCGAAGCGTGAGCTGCACGTGAGCCGTGCTGCAGCAATTTAAAGCACATACATTCTGAGGCGCAGCAGCCGCAACATTGTTACAGCCCTTTTCAACGTCGGCAATCGCATTCTTGAGGCATGCCCCAAAGTAGGCAATGGAAATGCGCAAAATGTTGCAACACCAGCTGCCGCCAAATGTTGCAGCCTTTTTACGAGAACAGCAGCAGCAGCAGCCGCCGCAGCAGATGAATGTGCCCCATGGCAATTGGCCAAGCTTGCGACAGTGTTGTAAAAGTGTTGTAAACGTGTTGTAAAATATGTGCTGTTAAATTATTTATAGTTGAGCAAGGAGACCAGAAGAAAGCTGCTTGGATTTAAGGGAATTACGCGATTTATGCAGAAGAAAATCTATTTTCCTCGTTATAATTCTCAACTCAATTAAAAGGAAAAGGAAAACATTAATTTCAAATAAAAAAGTTTGTGGCATATTCATGGAGTTCTTATATTCAACAATATTGAAGTCTTGTTCAAATTTTCATTCCATTCAATTTAATATATGAAATTATCGAAATATTTTAGCAATATGAACTTTGAATATGAAAGATTTTTAAAAACTGTAATTGAAGTATATGGAAATACATAGAAGAGAAGAAGAAATAACTAGATCCTAAGCTATATTTACAAGGTCTGAGTGCGCAGCTGAATTTTCGTACGACTTGAGTTTAGCCCGTGTCAATAAAATCATCTGAGTTAATCAGATGAGTAGCCCAGACAAAATAGAACCAGCTTTTAGGACTGCCAGAGTGCTGCCCATAACATATTAAAAGATATCTTTAAGCCCAACATACTTTCTAACCCGTAAAAGAAAAACGTTTTATATATTCATCAATCTTTCACTAAACTGAACATTGGATTAGCTTTGAAAGACAGTTGAAAAGCACTCAACTGTATTCGCATTTCATAGTTAAACTTGGCATTTGTTATATACTCACATTGGTTGACAGCTGGCTGCTCAGGCTGAGCACCTGTTCCCGTGCATCCTGCAGTTCGCGCTTCAAGCGGCGTATCTCATGCGCCTGTCGCTCCTCTGCCGAGCCGTACAACGAGCTCCCGCCCGACAGCAGCGAGGCGGCGCTGCCATGAACTGGAAGGGTTAGAGAGGTGGAGAAATTAGAATTTGTCCTATCTATAACTGTAGCTATAGATATATGTACAGTGAAAGCTACACAAATGAAACTTATTTTAATAAAATCGACAATTCCTGATTATCTTTTGTGTAAAGATAGAAAATCATGTAAATTTTAAAATTTAACCTTTTTTTAAAACATTTTTTGCTTGGTAATTAACTTTTCTTTTTTTTTTGTCATTTCATTGATTAAGTTTTCATAAATAAAAAAATTAAATCAAGATAAAACCTAGCATATTTTTTTTTAAGGTTAATCTTTTTTTGTTATTTCTTTGAATATGTTTCTTGAAAATATTATAAATAAAACAAAATAAGTCCTAGATTAAACCAAATTTTTAATAGGTATTTCTTTTTTTTGTCATTTCTGTACAACAACAAATTAAGTTCGCTCTGGCGAGCTTTCACTGTACATGAACTCCTATTCACACTCACCTTCATCATTCTTTTTGGGATATGTCAGACGATGCGATGCGTTGCCGCCGCCGCCATGTCCGGCTCCCGCTGCAGCTGCTGCCACCGCTGCCAGGGCCGCAGCCGCCGTGCCGTGTGTGGGCGACAGCGCAGACGCAGCTGACGCAAAGGGGCCGCGACTGAGGGGCGTGGGCGAGGTGGGCTGGCTCCAGGCCACGGCAGCCGCATTGCCGGCCACATTGCCCGCCTGTGCCTGGGCCTGAGCCTGAGCCTGGGCCTGGGCCTGGGCCTGGGCCACTGCGGCGGCCATTTGGGCGCTGAGCACCCCGTTGGTGCCCACGGGCAGGCAGTAGTAGGGCTCGATTTCCACGTCTCCGCCGCGGCTCAGCATCGAGGGATACATTTTCTCCGATTTGGTGGATCTGTGAGTAATTGCATGGCCAAAACGAAAAATGTGATTAGATTTTGCTGTTGTTTGTGGTATGTGTGTGGGGGCGGGTGTGTTTTTGTGGGTGTAGATATGGTTGGCTGTGTGTGTGTCTTAATATGACTAAATTGTGTGTGGCTATGCGGCGAGTGCAAACGAATTTATGAGTCGACAAGCGAGCTGTGTTGTGCGGAGAAAGTAACTGTGATTTCACAGTGATTTGCAGTGATTAAATGTAACAAAAAGAAGACAATTAGAAAGAACAAGTGTTGTGAACCGTCTATTTTTAATACAATTTTGAATAAGTCAGAAGCAAAAATATAATGTTAAGCTTGGCAAATAAGCAAAGAAGTTTTTCAATATTAATTGATAAAAATAAATCACAAATATATTAAATGACTGTCTGTTTGTTTGACTGACTGATTGATCAATTGATGACTGACTAATGATTGATGATGATAAGCAATGCAAAGCCAAGCGGAACACCTCAACTATGAGTGCATGCTAACTTTTAGAGAATTTCACCCGCAGCTGTGGAATATTGGTGGAAAATGGCTGTATAATATTTGTTGTTTAGAACACGATCGGGTTCTTACTCATATGTGAATAATTAAAGTTAGTTTTACGTTTTTAGTTAAAAGTAATAGAACTATTTTGAGTCGGCCTAATCGGACCTCTCAATAATATTATTGATGCTATTTACTCTCCTTCGTGCCCTAATATAGAACAATTTTATCGTACCTCTGTTATATAAAACTCTGCTAATTATAGCTCTTTTATTAGGTTATATTTCAATCAACTTTCAGTGGAAAAGCAATTAAACCGACAACAAACCTTTTAAGGCTTAAAAGGACTTGAGCTTTTAGCACACAATGACAAATGAATATTAAAAGCATTTAATAAATTTTAAATGAATTGCTCGCATGTTTAAGAGCAACATAATTTAAGCAAAAGCCACCGTATTAACGCGTTTTACTTAGTATAAACAATTAATTAATTTATTGTGGATGCATTTATGCAGCTTATTGCGCTGCTGAAGCTGACCGCAAGCTGCCCCAATTGGCAAAACATTTTGGCCAACACCGTTGGCCACAAGGCTGTTGATGTTTCAGTTGTATATATATGTGTGTGTGTGCGTGGTGTGTGTTTGCCAGACGCTTGCAAATTTCCGTTGTGGTTGTGCAGTTTATTAGGCCAATCTGCACGCGAACGTTGCATACTTCAGGCTCTGCGCAAATTTCCGTTTAATTTGCGTCAGCGACAATATGACATGAGTGTGTGCGTGTGCGTGTGAGTGTGTATAGTGTATGAGTGTGCGTGTGCGTGTGCATAGTGTGTGAGTGTGCGTGTGTGTGTGTAACTGATAACGACATAAGTGAGACATGTCCATACAGCTCTCATGCCAAATCCCTCGACAAATTGTCATACATGTCACACGATACACTCGGAGAAAAACATTGAAAAAATGTCTGCTTAATTCAAGCTAAATATGTCTAAGGCTAAGCATCTCATTTACATTTTATGAAATTATTTAAGCCCGTACTGGCCACTTACAGGACTTATTAAATAAAAACTAAACTTTTCTGTTTATTTCAGGTACACAAATTCTCGATAAAACTATTTTTTACTTAATTCAAGACTGTTCTTTTCGTCTGATTTAAAAACGTTGAGAATTAAATATTAAATTAAGCATAATTCATATTTAATTTAAAAATATTTAAGAAAAAAATGTACTTTAAATTGAAGGTACATGATGCCTTAAATTCCTGCTCAGCTACATAAGAATTTATATTTTCGCTTTTCTCTGAGTGTACTTATAAAGCTTGTAAAGCAAATGACCACAGAAAAGACACAGAGCTACAAAAAAGGGGTTGATGTGAGTTGTATGGGTAGCAGGGTAGGAGGAACCGCTGCTGGACAAATCTGTGCTGTCCAAGTTGCCATTTCGTTCTGCTCCTGCTCCTGCTCCAGCTGCTGATAACTGACATTAATGGCATTTCGCATGCAAATCTAATATTACGTATACGTCATGTGTTCGCTCGTCTGTTCACTTTGCTGCCCCGCCCCTCTCTGGTGTTTCGTCTGCACAACTTTGCCCTGTTTGCATTTGTGGTAAGCGTATGTGTGTCAGAGTATCTTTGTGTGTTTGTTAGGGTTTTTGGTACGCTTCAGGGCGTTTACTTTACTCTCATGGGCTTTTACCAAATGCCCCGCCCCACCCCGCCCTGTTCTGCTCGGCTCTGCTCTGCTCTGCTCTGGTCTGGTCTGGTGTCAAATTTGATAACAAGCCACCAAACTGGTTTCTGCTGGTGTTTGCCCCACTGCTCTTGTAGTTGTTTCCACTTGCCATTTCCTACTGCATAATTGATGCACTGAAAGCAAGAGTTCGGTCTGTAACTGCTGGCATATTAGTTGGCGGGCCAACAAAGCCATCTGTGGGAAGAGTCAGAGGTCAAGGCGAATGGGCTGGGTGTTACGACATGTACTGGCAAAAGAGCCTAGACTAAAGAGGCGCCTAGGCTTAAAGCAAGAGTCTGATTGTGCCTGATTTAACCTTATTCTACACAAGCTTTTATTTGGTAAAGGGTTTTATTCCTATGCAAGAACATATTTTAAGTTGAATAATATAACTTATGCATATTATGAGAACTAACTTTTAATTATTCCAAAAATATGAAAATTTATTCCACTCTTTTTTCAATGTCCAAACTTGATATTTTGTTTGTGCATTTGCTTTCGGCCGTTTGCGACTTTGAACTCGAGGAGTTTTAAGTTTGATTTAGTTTAATAATTGACTTGCTTTACCTGCCTTGCTTTTCATTTTCATTTAGCACTTCACCATTAACTGGGCGACTTAAGCGCAATCAACTCCAATAAAATCCACTTTTTTAACATCGTGCATTTAATTTTAACTCCACCAAAATAGAAACACATTGTGCCTAAGCAAAGTCTTGAGCCTGCTTCAATTTCTAATTTCGCAGCTTGTCACATTCACAACTGAAATCAAACTAACACAATTAAAATGCGCGAGTGCAAATCGGTCGTAACAAAGAAAAAGGCAAGTGTTGCTTAAAGCAATGAGCAGCAACCAAAATGCTGGAGAGAGCGATGCATAAGTAGATAATGTATAAGCATGAATATACACATACGTATAATCTTCTTTCCCCTTGTTTACACCTGTTAGGGTGTGTGGTCGCTTGTCAATTATCTATTTATACACGTGTGTGATTGCTTAACAGAGAACAAAGATGCGCGAGCGCAAATCTGACTCAAAAATACGGTGCGCAGAAAATACAGAAAGTTGCATTTAGAGTGCTGGAGCGATAATAAGTAGATAATGCTGTACACATACATATGTACATATCTTGCGATTATCTCTGCATACACTAGTTTGGGTGTGTGTTCGCTTTTTAGTTATCTAATTATGCACGTGTGTGCTTGCTTAACAGAACTGAGTTGTATGAGCGCAGAGCAGATCAAAAACGGCGCTCAGAAAATTGAGCAGGGCTTGTTTAGATCAATAAGCAGCCACAAAAATTGGTGAGAGCGCGATGTGTTAGTAGATAATGCTTAAGCATGCATATACACAAACAAATGGACATACATATCTACAGATTACATCTGTTCGAGTGTGTGTTCGCTTTTGTTATCTACATACTTATTATGCTTCTGTACGCATTCCCCTTATGATCATATGCTTACTGAAATTCTGTGCGCCGGCCTGCACAAGTTTATTTTGTGTTAATTGAACCCCAGTAGTCAATGGGGCTTACTCAGTAGCCATTTAAGCTTTTGTAAAATATTATGGAATATAAATATTGGAATATGTTGACTTGAAGGAGGTACATTCTAACAAGATCGGGCCTTATATACCCGATTTATAGCAATTTATAGATGTATCAAATATATTAAATTTCAGGCAGGACTGTTAATGGACGTTCAAACATTCTGATTCTTTGAATTAAACAAAATTGATTAGCTATGCACATACATAACATTTTTAACAACCAGCAATTAACAACTTGTCTCTGTGCAGAATATTCACTATGCATTAATGTGCGATTGACTACTGGGGTCAAAGCTACAGAGAGTCTCTTTAAATGGAATATACACATCTGCACATATTTGGCGATCCCCCTGCATACACTTGTTTAGTTGTGTGTTCGCCTGTAAGTTATCTATTTATGCACGTGAGTGTAAGCTGCGCGAGCGGAGAGCGGAGCAAAATACGGAGCTCAGAAAAAAGAGAAAGGTTTATTTAGATAGATAAGAAGCAAGAATAACTCGTGAGAGCAAAGTAGATAATTTACAAGTACGCATATACACATGTGTACATATCTTGCGATTCCCCCTGCATACACTTGTTTAGCTGTGTGTTCGCTTGTGTGTTATCTACATACTGACTATGCATTGCACTCTCACGATTTTTTCTGTTGCTTATCGCATTTTGGTCACAATAAAAATTGATTGAGTATGAATTCCCCTTACGATCGTTTGCTTACTCTCTTGCTCTCTCGAAACTTCACTCTATGTAAGTTTGACCCCCGTAGTCAATATGACTTCGAAAATCTTATATTTTCATACCCTTTTAGACTTCGAATATTTAAAAGGTAGCTTTTAGATAAATCTAAATGATTTAACTAAGTTCTTAACTATAACCAACCATATTGCCAAAAACTGTTTTATATAATTTCTTATGTGATACTTTCAGTTTAAAGCTATTTAAAGGTTTTATTTGCAATCTCGCTCTATATTTGTGTAAAAAATTCCCGAAAATTCTTTTTACCTGTCACACATCCGTGTTCTCTCTGCCCTTTACTGCATTTATTTTTGTACCATTTGCTGTTAAAAATTTTTAATGAAGCACTCGAGAGTCAACACTCGGCTGCAGGGGCATAGCCAACGTCCAACTGGCAACCGGCAACTGCTAACTGTGAATTGCTGACGTGGCCAGAATAAAGTTAAAATAACAACAACGCCGAAATGGCAGCCCCGAGGCGCAACTTCATTTCAGCTGTGGCTGTTGCATGGCCAAGTCAAAGGTTCACAAACCTATTGACATGTCAAACAATAATCTGGCCAGCACCTCGCTATTCCCCTCACCCAGCCACAGACGGCAACTGCTCGGCGCTGCTATTTACACTTATACGTCGAGATCTTCCCCCAACTGTCCATATTCCGACTTTTTCGTTTTCCATTTCGTGCTCATTTTTCCTTTTTCACTTTTTTTTTTTGCCCACTTTGCTGTTTTACACAACTTTCACATTGTCTGTTTGCCATTGCTGGCCCCCATCAACTCCACCTTTATAAAAGTTTCCCTTTAACTATTTGGGCGTGCCGTCAGCTCACGGGTTTTCGCTTTTCGAGGGGTTTTACTGTAGCTTTAAAATATGCACGAGACATGGCAACTGCAAACATATGTCAAGCTCCGACCCTATAAAGACTAAACTATTGCGAATTGCTTGCATACTTTCACGCGCGCAGCTGCAAAAACAGCTCATTACACACACACGCACGCATGTGTGTGCGTAAGTGTGTGCATAAGCTGACAGGCGAAAGGAATTTTAAAAAAAAGCTGGCTTTATTTATCTGCACTACAAAGTCAGATAAACTGCACAGGGCGGGCTAAGAAAATATATAAATATGTAGGGTCTATCGAGAAAAGCTGGTAAATATTATTTTTAGAAAGATTTTCTTAATCATTTTAGAATTTCTATTATCATGTCTGTTTGTTTTGCTATTTTTAATATTTTTCTATTTATATTTATTTATAAAAAGAATATGTTTAATAGCTTATCTGCTTGTTTTACTATTATTCGGATATTTTTGGAAAGTTTATTGGAGTTATTATTAAGTTTATTGGAATGTTCGTTCTGCTGGACAGACGATCCCTATTGAAGCTAGGCATTTAAAATATAGATCTGTCATGCAGTATCAGCATTGAAATTCTTAAAAAGACATTAACATTTTAATGGCCAAGAAAGGAAAAACCCTTGAAAATCTAATCAAACATACATTTAAAGAAATGATTGTGGGACATTTGACAGCTTTCTGAAATACAGTAATCCAATTAAAATCGAAAATCAACAAAGGGTTTCAATTACTCAATTAGAAAAACTTGGAAAAATCTGCACATGTTATTTTTGCAGATTTTATAAATACTTCTACGAAACTAAGAAGGCATAGCTTGTCGGACAGGCTTTAAATTTCCCCCATCTATTACAAATTTCTTCACTCCTTTCAATAATTTTCTTAATTTTTTATATTTTCTGGAAATATATATATAAGGTAAATTCTTTTCATATAAAAATATACTCTATAATGAATAAACTTTTTCATTCTTTGGCAATTTTATAAAATAAACGTAACTTTGTTGACTGTACATATATCAAGCGAAGGCAACATACCCGTCTGTCTTTAGGGCATACGAGCACATTATGAACATAGCGTCTAAAGTCAGACGTGTGCCACAAGACACATCCACACGTACACAGACACACACACACACACTCTGCTACACACACGCGTGTTGAATCTGCATTTTTGGCGACGCTGCAAAGTGTGCAACATGTAAATGTAAATTGCAAGCGGCAAACGCTTTTAAAGTGCGAGACAAGCGCGACAAGTGGCAACTGAAGCTGATTGCTTGCGAGTGCGAAGTTAATAATGGGCGTGGCACACACACACACACACCCGCAGACACGCTCATGTGTATATATCAAAAAGTGAGCAATTTGTGAGGAAAAGTCACCTTGGATATGTCCGTTCTTTCAGATAGCTTTTAGAGGCAAAACGAAAAAAATTGTACAAGAAATTGCAGGTTGGAAGAAAGACAGAGAGTAAAAGAGATAAAAAGAGGGAGAGATAGAGGGGGCATGCTCTAATACATTCACATTATTCATACGGCACTCACCTGATGCTATTGCTGCGATTCATGCGCGGACTCTGCACATAGGGCGATTCATTGCCCTGAACGGGCATTTGCCCCACTGTGCCCGATGCCCGATTGTGCAGCATTTTGTGGCCATGACGCGTCATCGCGGGCGAACCAATCTGCATCTGATCTATGGCATCGCCGTCAGAGAGGCGACTGCCCGCCGTATTACTATGCTTCAGCCACATGGCATACGAGCTGTACTCGGGCTTGACCTCCGCATAGGTTTGCGTGTCAGAGAGCGACCCATCGTGGCGAGTGGCGCCTCCACGCGTAGAGATTCTGTTGAAGAAAAGAATATCATAAATAAATTTATTATTAATATTTTTTTGATTGACTTCTGATTGACTGACTGGTTAACTAACTCAATGATTGACTTACTGATAGACTCGGGGTCTAACTGAACTCGGGGACTGAACGAATGGTCGATTGGCTATCTATCTACTGACTGACTGACTGACTGACTGATCCACTGACTGATTGGATGACTGATCGACTGACTGATGGACTGACTGATGGACTTACTGATAAAATGACTGATTAACCGACTATTTGGCGCATCGACTGGTTGATGCCTGTTTGATTGAGTATTTGATTGACTGACTGTTAGAGTGACTAACTTATTGACTGATTAATTGATTAACAGATCGTCTGACTGATTGAACGACTGACTGACTGAATGAGTGACTGACCAATTGACTGATTGAGGTCTGACTAATTGAATGACAAATCGACTGACTGATTTATTGAATGACGGAGCGACGAACTGAATGACTGACTGATTTGACTGACCAATCGACTGATTGACTGACTGACTGATCGAATGGCTGGTTGATAGACTAACTAATTGACTGATCAGCTGATTAAATGATTAGTAAGTCAATGTTCGATTGAACGACTGACTGATGGACTAATTAACAAACTAAATATTTAACTGATGAATAGACTAAATGATTTATTAACTGACTGCCCGACAAACCGAAATACTAATACTAGCTGGTTAAATATGTAAAGATACTTTATCCCTTAAGCTAACTATCTTACCTGTGCTGGAATATTTGCATATCGCTGCCAGGTTTGGGCAAACTGTGCGAACCCGTGGCCAAACGCTCGCGTATGGACTGGCTCAGCTGTGTTGCTGTGGGGCCCGTCAACGAGAAGCTGCGATGTTGCGTATTCGGTGGCAACTCTAAAGGGAGCGAAAATAAGTAGAATTTATAAAATTTATTATAATAACTAATCACAACTTACTGTTCATATCATTGGGTAGGGTTTGTGTGCCGCCGGTGACCTTGCGGCCGCTGGCGGTGCGCGGAACTGCGGACACGTGAGCGGTGCGTCCGCAGGGCAAGCCATTGACCATGGCCTGGCCCCCGCCGACTGCCATCAGCATTGCGATGTTCTGTTGCTCCGCCGTGGAGGCGATGCTGCCATTGGCGCGTTTCACATAACCAAAACTGGGCGGCACGCCCTTGGTGCGCGATGAGGACGAGGGCGAGCCCTGCTTGGATGAGCTGCCGCTGCCGCCGCCCATGCTGCGACGCGATGGCGATGACTTCTCCGATCTGTCCACCTTGTGGCCGTTGAGCGGTTCTGGCATTTTGGTCCAGTTATCGCGTCCATTTCGTGAGCCCGGACGATGATGTGGACTGCCATCCATTTTGCTGTTGTTGTTATTATTATTGTTGTTGTTGTTGTTGATATTGTTACTGTTGTTGCTGGTGGAGCCGCCGCTGGAGCTGGCCTGGCTTGCCGCCGAGCTGCCGTTGGCAGCGGTCCCAATGCTATCAAGCGAGCCGCGACTGCTGCGAATGCTGCCAGGGCGATAGAGAGAGTGAGAATGAAAGGTGAGTGAGGCTTACCAAAATATGTATGACATTTTTATAATATGTTTAATATTCTTATGGAATGTAAAGCATTGATTTCATCCGTGAACAGAACCAAAGCCTATTATTAAAAATTTTCAGTTTTAATAGAAACACATTTGTAATTTTCTTCATGTCCGCATGGCTAGTTGAGACTCGAGTATAATATTGGCTGCATATAGTGCATGCGGGCCTGGTAAGAAGTTGATAACAATATTATTTCAAAGGGAGAAGAAAAAACAAACACAAGGACGTAGACATTATCGGCAACTAGAAACTTAGCTGTACATAGAAAATGCAATAATTGGAATTGATCTGAGTTTCCCGATTCTATTGTAAGACATGATTTCCCCCATTTGTTCAAATATACGCATAGAGGTTGTCCAAGTTCAGCCACAAACCAACTAGTTTCTAACCATATCTCAATCAAGCAGCGCAATTAGCTAACTAGTTGGCATTAATGTTTTATGCACCCACTCAGGCACCTCTATTTCACTTGCAAGCTACCTTTTAGCTGATGCCGAGCACTTGTTTTCACTTTAGTTACGCTCTTAATGCCTTCATGAATTAGGGTCAGCTATTTGCACAGGACCCTCGACTACACGCCTAATTGTCTAGCTCTAAAAGAGCTGACCCCAGCCCAAATGCCTGAATGGCCAAAAGGCCCAGCGCCGGCTGTCAATTAAAAGCGGCACTTACACAAATATGTTGGCCACGTCTGACTGAACAGTGCCTGCTGTAAGTACTGCCCCACCCGAACGCCTGCTGATATAAACTGAACACGTGCTGTGAGGCGCCGCATAAATTAGCGGCTAAATTAAAAATTATACAACACAAATTTTAAATAGCTCGACACGAAATAGCCAAAAGCAGCCAAACAAAAATGGCCAAAACACTAAAGAGTACCGCTCTACGTATGTTTATGGCCTTTTGCTGCCTTTTGTTGTTGTTGTTGTTGTTGCTGTACTCCCCATACAAATTACATTTTGTGCATGAAATTAGTTTGCCATTGGTCCTGCGTCCAGGCCCAAAAGGCCGCTTGCAATATGTAAAGGCCACAAACGGAAAACCCAGTTCGAGCCGGACATGCATGGAATTTGTTTTTCCACAAAATATATTTCAAATGCGTTCGTTGGGTACAGAAAAAGCTGAGGGGTTCAACGCACCAGCGGGGTGAGAGCAGGCGCAGCACACTCTAAAATACTTTAAGCGTATAATTCAGGCATTGGCGCAGACCTCATGGGCGGACGTCAAAAACTACAGAAGGGATAGGGCTGAGGCTCAAAGCTAAATATGCATATTAGATAAGGAAAGTTATTTATTTACCCTGTTTTAAATTCAAGGAGTTAAAATATTAAACTGTTATGTTTATAAAACTCTGACATACAATTTTTTTCGAAAAAAATGTTGTAATGCATTCGTATCGATCAGAGCTATCGATTGGCATTCAAAAATTATACTTATTTATATAATTATATAATAAACAAGTGTCAAAAGGTAATTATAAATTCACTTTCATTCAATCATTTCTTTAAATAAAGTAATAGGAACTAAAAGAACGAAAGTGCTTAAAAAAACTATACAACATGTGACTTTATTTTAAGCAAGATTAAAACTTGATAATGCGAAATATGTTTTATAATATATCAGCTAAAAAGATAGAACTATGTATAAAATATTCCTCCTTTGACTCTCACTGTTAAGCTATATATATGCCCCTTTTAAGTGAGGTTGGAATTATTCAAATATAGAATTTTTAGTTCAAGCTGAATGCACAATAAAATACGAACTTCGGCTTCTGACGGCTCACCATAAAGAACTGCTTATTCATAATTTAGTTCTTTCCGTTTGGCTGACGCATTTCTTGAATCAAAATTCCTTTTAAATGTCTTTCAATGTAGCTCGTTGGTATCCTTTTTTTTTGCCATCTCAACGGCTATTAATAGCATTGCCCACATCCTTTGCCTTTGACTACGCCCGTGCTCATGACGTCTGCTGCTGACTTTTTTCGACAGCTTCTCGAAATTTATGCGCCATTTTTTTACTGCGCCCGCTTCATTTCCCACTGGGAATGGCAATGGGCATGGTCAGCAGTTGGGTTATTCAGTGCATTTCAAATGAATTGCAGCTTAAGAGTTCAGGCAAGGGCATAAAGCATATACAATTGAAGTGTGTGTATTATGTTATACACTCAGAGAAAGGAAAGTATTATGCTCAAATTTACGTTCGACAAAAGCTGTTCATTTCCTAAGCCGAGCTCAACGTTTTTCAAAAACTTTATATAAGTCTGCAATTCCTGTCTACAAATTTTTAAAAATATGCAAATTATTCTAAATATTTTGAGCTTAATCCAACCACATTTTCCTTCTTTTTCTTGAATGTTAAAGTTCGATAATAAAAATTTTTTGTATATTTAATTAAATGTAATTAAAGTATTTTCTTGAAATTTTCTGCACTTCTTTCTATTCAAATCAGACTTGTATTTAGTACAGCATTTTCTTTTGTTTTTCTTTTTTATTGTGCACATTTTCTGTTGAATTTTCTTTGAGTGTATTGTTGTTGTTTATTTGTTGAATGTGGAAATATATGTTTTTTAGCTGGCAGTTGTTTGTCATCGTTTGGTAGCCTCTTTGGCTGGTGAAGGGCGGGGGCATGTGGGTCATTTTCCAGCGACGTGGCAATCGTTATTGATTTTACCGACTTACAGCCCACACCTGCCCCTGCCCCTGCCCCTGCTGCTGTCACTGCTTCTGTCCTCCCTATATGCATATTGAGCGTGCGACAATTTATGAGCTTTATGTGTCACTTCTGACGCTCACTTTCACTCTGCTACACACACACACACACACGAGCACACGTAAAGGCAGACAGTCACGCATATTTCTAAGGGCTGCCTATCACCCCCCGCGACCTTTGCGCACCCTAAGACTGGACGTCTCAGTTACAACCCGGCTAGTTTTTCTTTTCTCTGCTGCTTCTTGTTTGCTGTTATTGCTGTGGTCTGCCTCTTATACCCTTATATAGACCTGGCATATCTAAACGGTAATTGCTTGCCAGGGCGTAGTTGGGTTTTATGGCCCAGACAGCTGTTTTTCTGCACCCTCCGGCCCTACTTCTGGGTGCACTTAAATCATAGCATACTTTTCAGCGGAAATTGCATGGCTCTTAAAGCGTGCCACACCACAGGCCACAATTAGTTAATTTATTGTGCAACTGTGCAATTGAATCACGAGCGCATAGATCTAATCTCTAAAACAAGGTCTGCCTTGAATTGCCATTATTAAATTTTATGGCGGAGCAACAAAAAAGAGAGAGACGCGAATTTGGCTTTTCGCCTGTTTTAGCAAATTACATTTTATGCGGCAATTGAGAATATGAAAGCTATTTTTATCAGCGCAGCGAAATGAAGTGAAAATTTTGTTAGGAATAGAAAGAAAATGAAAAAATACTTTAAAGGAAAGTTGAACAACTTTTTAATAGACTGTCTAGAGCAGAATATGTTAAGGAATAACTACAAAAAAATTTTAGAAAACAATGTCAAAAATTTAACTAACAGAATGTATAAAATATAAGTTTATAATAATAATATTAATAATAATATTAATAAAAATAATAATAACATTAATTAAAACAATAATAATAATAATAATAATAAAATATATTAATAATAGTAAGTAACATTTGGGAAAGATGTGGGAGATTATTTCATATTTAATAAAAATATAAAAAGATGGTATATCTTAGAAAATTGTTTACGAAATATATTTAAAGTAAAATTCCTAAGCAAAAGGGGAACAATTTTTACCAGAAAAGAAATAACATATTAAACAAGATGAAAAAGGATTACGATTATTATCTGAAGGGAAAGATATTTAGGCTTACAGAAAAGGGTTACCCAATAGTAATCTACACTACTAAAGATCCTTCCAAGCTTGCCTTCTCGCCCACTCTTTTCCTATCAAGAGCAAGTGCCTTAGTTCTGTAAGGTTTATCCCGTGAGGCAGATTTGCTTAACCTATATCACTTTCACATTAGCTATTAGTTTATTCAAAAGCCCATCGAAATGTCTATAAATCATTCATTCCAATAGTAGTATACCATGACAGAATATTTCACCTGCCCCGATAAGATCGTAAATTTAAACGAATCGATAGATATGGCATGCCAGCGAGAAATTTATGCGTTGGCTAATTTGCCGCGCCTGTATTTTATATTTATACTTCTTTCTTTATGAATTTCTCATAATTTATTAAACCAAAAGCTTATTTACCGCATGTTGTCCACGGGATATTCAAATAAATTGTATTATTTATTATATTAAGAGGGGCCGGGGCGGAGACAGGACACGCCCAATTAGTTTTGATATATGGCCATATAAAAAACGCTGGCGTAAGCGGCTTAGACATGAAAATTTGATTGTTGACATTGGCCAATTGCAAACAATCCTTTTGGCTCAATGGCTTGCAGGCACTCGAGTCGTTGCCAGTTAGCCACGCCCCCCACTGCTCGTCGCCCTTTTCGTCTTTGCCACTTTTGTGCGCGTCTTTTGTCATTTTAATTGAAAATGTTGCCTATTCACTTTGTCGCCCCCTTTGTGCGTGAAGAGTTGCAATTGTCGTCGTCGCACTTCGCCGGGCTATTTGCCCATCATCTACTAAGCTTCCATTGTGTGTCAATTCTCTCAGTCTGTCTGTCTGTCGGTCTCGCTGTCAGTCTGTCTTTTTCTCAATTGCACGCCTGTTTGCACGCTGATTTTCCAATTGTTTGGCAGCTACATTCAAGTTGTGCCTCAAGTCTGACGCTTTGCTTTACACTTGGTTGGCCAGCTGTGTGGCACCTTATATATAGTATATATATATATATATATTTGGAATTTATATAACTAGAGCGGCGACAACACTGAACGACTTGTATAAATTATTTCTGCACTTAACGCCAAATAAAAATTAAGTGCCAGCACACGTGGCGTATGCGTAATATCTGCAAAAGCAGTCGCTCTTCTGCTTGTTGTTATTGTTGGTTTCTTAATGTGCTCTAATTAACGCCCATGTCAAGGTCATCGGTCAATGCATCGTCTTTATTGCTGCTGTTTACGCCAGCATTTCGTTGGGTCATAAACAATTTGTCTTGAATTTTTCTTAAAATGAAAACTCTGCATAAATATTTATTATCAGGAATCGGATTTCCAGTGAATGAAAAACAATGAACAATCTTCCATATTCGAGCTAACAAAGTTTAAATGCCCTTACAAGCACTTAACAGAATTGCCTTATATTTCAATAATTAGTCGTAAAAGTTAGATGATATAAATAGTTTTTACCTCTGGTGTTAGAAGCATGACTGAAAACGAAACAACAAAAATAATTGGGGACTGCCAATGTCTAAAAATGAAGTTAAAACCTTGCTCTGGGTTTGAGTTTCCCTTTAAAGTTTTGTATATGAAACCAAAATATTTTTTTAGATTTTTTATTTTATATTTTAATAAAAATGCTCGGTTCGGGCTAAGTTTGAGCTGACTTTGGCACAATTGGTTTGGATTAAAGTTTGGCTCATGGTAAGAATATAAGTAATTGACAAACTTTGTTTAGATATCACGAAAACCTGAAAGAGGTTTTAAAAAAATGGTAAATGTCCAGATAGTAAATGTCCAGATAACCTTCAATCCATTTTAAGGCCAGTGTATTCATAGCTGGAACTAGTTCAAATTAACTATTTCTAGAAGAGGCCGTTCTCACAAGCAAACAAAGCCATTTGTAGTCCAGTTGCATGGCCCGCACATGCCACAGGCTACTTGCCGCAACGACCACAAGCCTTTGCGGTTTGCTTCATGCGGTGCTAACCAGTGTTGGTAAATGGTTGCCGCATTTCATTTATTAAAACTGTCAACAGGCGTTAAAGTAGGCTGACTTATCAACGACACAGGAAGCACGCACACATAGAGCACACTCTTCTCTCCCAACCACAAAGTGTGCCTGCTTTGTGTGCGGCTGATAAAATGTTATGAATGGAATTCCGACAGCTCTGGCGTTAGGCGTTACAAGCACACATTAATAAAAGTGTCGAACATGAGCTATGGCAAGGGGGCCATAGAGGGGTAGGTGTGCTTTTCACGCACGCAACCTTCAACTGTGGCTGTTTGTCGACGGTGTTTGGCCTTGCAACGGCGCCTGAAAGCATGCAACACTCAACAACAGCAACAAGGGATAACAGCAGCTTGTAGCCTTTTGGGCAACATATTTGCCACATTTGCCTGCTGACTGTGTCAAGGACTGCGTCTTAGGGTAGACGAACAGCAGCAGTAAAAGATGCCAGCCATATAATTGACAGGCAAAATAAATAAGTTAGCTTTCGCAACTAAAAGATACCCTGTAACCAGCTCTCTTTTCTGTAGCATTACATTATGGAAAATATATTCTTCAAAACTAATCTGTATTCTTTGTGTGATCTTTATGAAATTTTAACTTCTCAAAAATGCCAGTCGAATGTATCTATATATAGTTATATTAGATAACACTTAAGATACAAATTGATAGACACTAAACTAAATATATACCTCTTAAGCAATTTTGATGTACCTAGCTTTAAGAACATTCGATATGTTTTCAGAAAACCAGAGCTGTAAATCGATATTTATCGATTCTAGGAACATGGGAGTAATTCCTACGAGAACTAGAAGAACCGATACTCCATATTTTAAGTTGTGTGAGGCTTTAAATATCTTGCTTTGTCAGCTACATTAATTTTAACCACAGCAATATGCCCTCTTCCTTCCATATTCAGAGGGGATATAAAAAACAGCTAAAAAATAAATAGCAGAGAACATAGCATACTTGTAGGCGCACGTCAATTATACAAGTGCCCGGCGGATGGGCGGACGAAGGACAGTCCGTGGGTGCTTCCTAGTCGCAATTGTTTGCCTTTTACGACTTCGCAGTAGCCATTGACAGTCGCAATAAATTATGGTTTGGGCATATAACAATGAAACTGAAATTTCAGTCTTTCCTTTCAGCTTCTTATATAAGTACATATATCTATTTTTTTTTTCTCTTTTGTTTTGTGTGAATCGTGTGAGCAAAGTGGCCATAAGCCAGACGGCGCTGAAATGGTCCCAGCGCATTAAGCATAGCTATTTTGGCAGCAAAGGCAACATCAACTTGACTTAAAGCCTCAAGTCAAGTGAGCAGCTCTGCAAATACTCTCTGTCTCCCTCTCTCTCCCTCACTCTCTGTGTATTTCTCGTTAGCGCTGCCAGCGCTTTTTGTAAAAGTTTTTCCAAATGAAAATTCCAAGACAGACAACGTGGCTGCCACTCTTTGAGTAGTCGCAAATGCAAATTAAATTAAACACCAAACTTTGCTAATATGCCAAGCAAAACTTTAGAACAACCCTTAACCTCATATCCCAAGCAAAACAAACAAAAAACAAAAAAAAAAACAAAAGAAAAAAGGACACCCTAACGACTAGAGTTTCGTTTAGCTCATTTAATTAAACAAGGTACAAATTACAAACATGAAAGCAAAGTATGAATACAATTTGACGCTTTTTCGCAGAGTATCGATGTCAGGCAGTAAGACTCTTAAAGGATGCCTTGTCAGCCCTAGGGAAGTATGTTTGTTAATTGTAAAAGTCTTTCTACTTTCGCTTGTGTTCTTAAAGAAATCGAATGTTAGGTCTGTGACAAATATTGTGTTCAAGCATTCACCAGAGGAAAGCCTCGAGATTGATTTATTGATTTAGGGCTCAGAGCCCATAAGAGATAGGGTATAGGTTTATCTTTTTCTTTTCGGATTGATAACTGGATTTTAAGAATTTTAACTGAGCATATCTCGCAGATTATAGAAGCTAGCGGAATAATAGAAAAGGAATATCACTTATTTTCAATGAAATTAAAGCGAATTGCATTCTTGGGGCTGCATTATTTTGTGGTATATATGAACAGCTGAACGTCAGCCTTATGTACATAAACATTTCATAACAATCGCAAACTAAACTCAGAAGTTATTTACGAATACATTTTTCCAAGGAAGAGATAAGGCACTCAAAGTGCTCGATACAAGGTATCTACTATTCGGTTGCTCCCGACTAAAACAGTTTTCCTTGTTTAAAATATGGTTTCTCTAAGAAAAATTCTGTTTTGCAGCGGACACTCATTTTTGATAGTCGATACCCCGGCACGGGTTGGATTTCTTGTTTGAGCGGAATAATTCCATAAATTCCACAAAACACAACCCTTAGCTGTTGCAGCTGTTTAAAAACAGAGTACATATTATAATTAAAACAACATAAAATTGTAATAATAATTGTATGAGTTACACTTTTGCAAAAGCGTATCGAACACTGCGAAAAAGCATTCTAGGTGAAACTAACACTGTTTATGGAATATTTTCAGTTAAAAAACCCCGAAAATATGTCTCACATTTCGAATTGTGGAAAAGGAAAGCCTCATTAGTAGTTTGAATGTGTCGCAATATCAAGCTATAAATTGCAAAGGGATTTTATATTGTATTTCGTTTTTAGAGTTCATTAAAGTGCAATGAACTTGTTACGTGCCGAGGGTCGCGTGGCGAAGGTTTGGGTGCAGAGAGAGAGAGAGAAAGAGAGAGAGAGTGGGAACACACTTTGGGGTCAGTTGGTAGAAGAGCAACCCCTAGTGCTAGGTAAATGGCACTTAATTTAATGTTGAATTTATGTAAGACAGTCCGTGGCTAATAAAAACGCCTCACACATAAAAACTTTTATATCGAATGGCAAAAAGATTCACACTTTTATGGGACAAGATAAAGGACAACAGGAAGACCGTGTAGAAATGGGTTAAACGAGTTGGCCTAAAAACGTAAAAACGTTAAAGTTTGCCGCAGTTGGCGAGGAAAAGCCGCAACGTAAACACTTTGCATGATTTAGGGCCATAGAGTAGGATTGCAATATAGGAGTTAATATACGAGTCTGTAGACTATAGCATGGCATATTCTTTGGATGACTCACATATTTATAAGGCACATTATGCATGCGTGCTTCAGATAGACAGAGAGAGAAAGAGAGAGAGAGAGAGAGTGAGAGGTGCGGCTGCAGACGGTACACCAAACACTCGCCAGACTCAAGACATGCAGGAAAATCGATGGGAAAATGTGATTACCCAGCAGAACTGTAGACCATAGCAGAGTTGTGAGGGAGGAGGGGGTCGACAGACTGTCTGTTGCGTGCCACCTTCAAAGGCGAAGCGTCTGTCGCTCTGCAACAACTAAACAAGCTAAGCAACTTAACAAATGAGTTTATTAATGAGCAGCGTAAACAGTTTGCGATGGCAAGGAAGACTAGGTGAAATTAATGGCACTAAGTAGGCGGTGCTCATGTCTCTCATTTAGGGGCTTACTTTGATAGATCAAGTGTTGGTTGCCTTCAGCCTGAGGACATGTTAATTATTTGTTTTGGCAAAAAGCAACAGCAAAGGATACGGGAAGTGGTTTTCATGAGATTCGCATGCCTTATTGAGTATATATTACGTTTATTTATATAAAATTTATTAATATTATAATTGGTTGTTAACAGAATATGATTTAGTTGTAGGCTATCAAATTAGCCACCTGGCTAAGATAATATATAATAATAGTTTAATGCTGGATCTGGTGACCTTTCCATCAAATAATTATTTGTTTGCCTAGCTCGAGGTCCGGACCAAATAATTATAATAATAATATATATACATATTTGTATTATATTCCTAGAACAGTCTGGAATTTGAAACCGGATCCTCGTTGTTCGGTTGCCTGAATGATTGTCTCACTCAGACAGACCACTGACTCGTCTATATTATTATATTTATACTCTGTTCACATGACGAAAAGAAGCCTATTGGTTTTGTAAAATGTTCTATTGATTGTCTATAACAATTCATTTGTTTTTTCCAGGGATTCCAAGCTGGACACATATGTATTAACATACAGCTTAGTGAAATGTTTTTAAATTCTTGCCCACGCCTAGCAGGAGGAGCTGGAGGAGAAATCAAAATCAAAAGCCATGCCTCAGTTTAGAAGCAAGATCAACCAAAATTAGTTAGATTAATAACTGAGTATCTGCGTTTAAGAGCAAGACAAACATATTTCAGTATTGTGTTTATCGTTTTTATATATATATTGCAAATAAAATGATAGCTACAAATTGCTTAGTTGACTGGATGACTGGCTCACTTAGACAGTTCATCTACCGACAAGTGTTTTATAATATTATTTAAATACTCTGTTCACAAAATGAAAAGCAGCATACTGATTTTGTAAAATGTTCTATGTGTGTCCATCTAGAGATCTTATGTTCTTTAGTGAAATATTACTAAGGATCATAAGTAATAAAAGTATAATATTAACAGCTACGATTTCATATCGGATTCTCGATCTTTAGTTGTCTACACTGACCTATTTTTCTTATTATATTCATAATATTCATAATTCCATTCAATCATTTAATGAAGTTTCTCTAATGCCAAAAATCAAGTTCTTTTATTCGCAATTTTGGCCTACTTCGGGCATAAATCATGATCTAAACGGTAATTACTTGGCTTAGAGATGCGTAAACCAAAGCGAGCGGCTCACTCCAAGCGGCACCTGGCACCACATGTTGCCCTGTGGCGCCACAAAGACTTAACCCGCTTAGCCTTGGTTACATTTTGCAAGAACCCGCCACCCCTCCCAACCAGCCCCACCCACTTGCAGCGCTCTCGCTCTCGCTCGCACACGAACAGTTTGGCGTGTGCTTAAAGCCGCTTAGCTCATTCTGAATTCAACTAAAGCTGAGCAGGGAAACAATTTAGCTAAACCCCCAACTAAAGAGGGAGGCAGCTGAAAAAAGCTGAAAAAGGGGAAACTCGGGAGTTAGCCTATGTATGAGTCAGCTGGGTCTATAAACTGCTCTAAAATATGCACAGAATGTTGCCCCCGTTGCCTGCCGCCTGCTGCTTGCTGCCTGTTGCTGTTTTATGGCAAATGTTGCCCTTTTCTCGTTTTTTTTTTTATTCCCTTTTTTTTGGCCACAGGACTTGACAGGCTAGCACCCATGTGTGTGTGTTGTGTGTGGCTGTGTGTGCAGGTACAAAGATTTATGTTCAGCCAGGTTTGACATTTGAAGTAATTGCCGAAATTGTGCGACAAACGAGTGATCAAGACAGTAAATCGAACCAGGAATTCCAATTTCTTGCCATGAACTGCCAGCCAGTTGCCTAACACTAACTAAACAATTTATTTACTTTAAATAAATTGACCAAAAGAGAAGCTGGGAACGTTGGTAGCCAGTGGAATTTTAGTATGTGAAAAAGCGGTTTTCGTCAAGCGAAAAACTGAAGATTTTGTTTGTTGGGTTGGCAGGCAAACGATTGATTTGCTTAGCTTATGGACTGCTGCCGGATTTGGTAATGCGACTCATCAAGCGCTTTGCATATGTCGCATAACTCTGATGTAACCCATGTGTCTGTGGGTGTGTGTGTGCACTGGTCGAGTGTTTGTGTTTACAGACAACCCTTTGGCCCTCAACCATCGGACCTCGGCCCAGAGAGCCTTTGCAAATAGTATCCGTCGGCAGGACAAACAGTTGTGAAGTAAACAAAAGCCATGCCTGGAGTTTAATGGCCTGCAGCAGTCATTGACACTGCCCCATTTACCGGGAGCTGGAGCTGGAGTAGTGCCTGCTATTGAAACATGCCGCACAAAGATGCCTGAGCACCTGATTGAGTTCAATTGATTACCTTTACAATGCTAAAACATGCTGATGGGCCACTCCAGAACACGCCGAGCGCACTTGTAATTTGTATAGACAAGCCGCCTCGAAATATGCAACAGACAAAAACAAGTTGCCCGCTCAACGCAATAATTTAATTGAATTTGGTTGAACTTAATTTAATTTATCGTAAAACTGAACTGAAACACTCGACTGCACTGCACTGCACCTAAAACAATTTTATTTATTTATTTATACTTATTTACTGTTTTTTTATTTACTTCGTAATTATAGCACCATTTTGTTTATGTTTTTGAAAAATATTTTCCAAATATTTATTCAAATAATTTCACACGTCGCAGCGTTAACATTTTCTTGGGGCAACCGCAACGCCCGAGCGTTCAAATGCGTTTCTGGGGTTGCTTCGGCGACGGCCTGCCCCGAACTGTGGCAAAATTGCCAGTTCGAAAAATGTTCAAGAGAGCGAGCCAGTTCGAAAAGCATTCAAGAGAGAGAGAGAGAGCGCGAAAGAGCGAGCGCAGGCGGAGAGTCTTTTATGAAGCACATGGCAAAGTTGTATGCTGAAAGTAAAAGGCCGCCAGTCGATAGAGTATCGGGAGTTGGCAGACATCAAGCGGGGCAAGCACAGACACCTGCCCACCTGTGCGTGCTGCGCTAATATTGAATGGAGGAAAAACAAAAACAAAAAAAAACTAGTTGATAGGCTCTGTTTTTCGCAAGTCTTTTGGCGTTTTTGGCTTGTTTGTGCGGCCACGCACAGACCCAAAGTTGCCTGGAGCATGACAAAAATTATGGAGTTCAAGACAGAAAATTGCACTTTGTGCAAAGTTTATGATGGGTAAAACATAAAAAGGTATAGTCTATGAATTTTATTTAAGAAGTAAGGATTCTGCTTAACATGCTTGGCATAATAAGGTATTGTCTTGTAAAATATTTGTTTTACATCTTTCAAAGTTGCATGCAAACAAAAGGTTATTTGCTACAAATTTCCAATTGAATTCAGCCGAGATGAAAGTCGTTGGCCAGCAATGTTCTTTAACTGCCTGGTTTCATCCCAATAAAGTTTTATGAATTGTCTTTAAGGAAACTGTTATTCATACTTCAAATAGTTTCTCCAAAACTTTTGAAAACAACTATTTTTTAGCTTAAAAAAAAGAAAAAACCCTTAACGCAGTCATAAAAAATATTGTAAGGCAAATGCAATTGCTGAGCCCAATTTATTTTAGACAAGGCCTTCGTCATGAGCTACACTTGATTTTAAAAAATATATACATATATTAGCAGTGCTTTAGACTCTTTCAGAGCAAAAGTTACCTTAGTTTGGATTTATGTGCGAATTAAATTGGATAACAGCCTAGATGTTTTGAATCCTAGGGAAAAAGCAAAGCTCTTTTAAATATTGTCATCAACTAAATTAAGTTTCCTAGTAAAAGAAGAAAGCTTAAAAGTATTTTTTTCCAAAATAAATGAATTTGTTTTAACTTTTAAGCTCCGACAATCCTATCATTTTAAGTTTTCCACATAATTTTTAGATTTTTGATTTCATTTATAAAAACACATAACGGTAATTAAAAATCATAGAAAAATCAGTTAAATAAATCTGCTGTCGTTATTCTTTTTTATTGAAAAAATTTTAAAGAAACTTTTTTTTATTTGATTTTTTTAGTTCCTTGGAACGTTTAGCTTAGCATTTCAGCTTTTCGATTTAATTTGTATTTAAATTTCAATAAGAATCAACAGTAAAATATCAAGAAAAAGCATAAGGAATAGATTTAATTTTTTTATAACTATTTTAACAATTATTTGAAGTATTTTTGCACATTTTATCAACAGTAAAATATCAAGAAAAAGCATAAGGAATAGATTTAATTTTTTTATAACTATTTTAACAATTATTTGAAGTATTTTTGCACATTTTATGCGCTCATTTTGCCGAAACATAAAGTTTTGCATTTCATTTGTTTTTGTTTTTTTTCTTGTATTCTGATTTCAACCAACTACATACATCCGCTGCCAGACACGGCAATATTATTACGCCAAATGTCAAACATTGCCCATCCACCCACACAAGAAGCACACACAAAAGCCGCCCGGCCGAGTCTCTTGTTTTGGCTGAACAGAGTTTTGTGGTGGTGGTTCTTCCTTGCCAAAAGCAACAAATGGCTTCTCTTGGCTAGAGAGACCGTGAGAGAAAGAGAGTGGCGACAGCTGTGCATCGAAAACAATTCGAGAGTAAAGAGCGTGTCGCAATTTCGAACATCGAGTCTCTCTTCAGGCCACAGTTGCTGAGGCAGTCAATGATTGCTCAAACTTGTTTCATGTTCGACAGCTGCCCGGTTTTCAATTGAACGCCAAAAATAGTAAAAAAAATAAAACCAACTAAAAATTGAGCCAAGGGCGGGCTCGTTCTTGCCTGTGTGCTGCAATTTTCCAAAAAACTGCACGCAAGAAAATTCAGCAGGCGGCCCAATGAAAAGCGAAACTAGCCGATAACAAGTTGTACTCAACGTTGTTGTTCTTGTTGTTGCAGTTGACGCTGTTGTTGTTGTTATTGCAGTTGTTGATTGGCTAAGCAACGGCAATAGCCTTTGTGTGGCAACTCAACTAATTGGAGCCGCTTGGCATGTGCCCCACACAGAAGTGCGCCACGTTTGCCCCAATACTCATTAAACTTCAAGACGGCGACACTCAATCAGCGAACCATCGAATTATTAAGAAAGACTTATATACAATTATTTTTGAATATACATATAATAATATTAAGCATCACGTTAGATCCCAAAAGACTGTATTTGCATAACAAGAATAACTATATAGTATATTATGAGTCAAATTCTGAGTAACTTTTGGAGTGCATAAGGCGCTTTATTGGATAGATTAGAAATAAGTATAACGTAGTATGATCTTTTTAGGTAAGCTTGAGAAAGCTAAGTTAAGACTTTTTTGAATAAATATTCGGAATTTTTAATACATTTGACGCTTTTAATTTTAAATTCTCATTCTTTTATTTATTTGATTTTTTATGTTAAGCAGTTTTAAAACACCTTTATATAATTAATTATAATGTTCATATATAATTATTAAAAATTATTTAATTGAAAATATAACTTTTTCAAGAATTTTCAATGCATTGAAATCAACCAATCATAAATTCTTATTTTAACCAACTTTCTTTAATTCTTTTTAAATAAACAGTTGTGGATTCATGAATGTTTTAAAAGCCCATTGATTCATTTATTATAATTTTCATATATTATTTATATTTATTGTTGTAAAATTTGAATTTGTCGGAAGAAATATCCGACATTTTCAATTAAAGTTCTAAAAACTTGAACTCTCATTTAACTGATTCTTCTTCTAGAAGACGTATTTGACGAACTAACTTTTCTGGCAAGTTGGAAAATACAACTTAAAATTGCATTTATCGAAAGACCCGGGTAGTGTTAATATTATGCAATAAATGCATGCGACGAGTCGTTCTTCTTTGCAAACCTTGACTCAAAGCTAACCCACCCACTTTGGCAGTGTATACTAATCAAAAGCTTTCGTGCGCGTTAATAACAATTACAACAAAATATCTGGCAGCTAACTCAATGTTATTGGAAAACGATTAAGCAAAACTACAGCCAAAGATTTTTGTCATGCTTCACGTCTCGCTTTTGCTACGATATGTGTGAATGTATGTGTGAGTGTATGTGTGTGTCTGTGTGTGTGTGTGTGTGGGCGTTGAGGCATGTCAGTTTGTGTGGCGTGTGGGGCAGCAGCATGTGCAAAAGGTCAGTTTTAGCTTATAGGCTTACGTCGTATGCCCGTCACATGCTTTGAGCCGCTTTTAATCGGGCCGCAGTGTGGGTGCAGATACCAGGAAATGCTAAAGGTGGCAAAAGTGGTGCAGAGAGGGGGCGGGTGCGGGTGCGGGGGCTGCTGTTGCATTTATCAATTGCAATTGCAGCCACTCGTGTCCATTGAGATATGAGCAAATAGCAACTGGTTTTTTCGTATTCAAACACAACTGTCGCAATATTTGCAGCCTATACCAAAAGGCTTATTGCATACATTAATTAAAAATGTAATTAAATGATTTTAATATTTGCAACAGATGTGAAGAAATGTTGGATATTACAGCTAAATATGCAAAATAAAATATCTAAGATACAGGCGGCATTTTATTGTGCATAAATGAAGTTCCAATGAAGTTCAAATGGGTGAGCGTGCTATAAAAAGCTTTGCCATGCGGTTGTGTGTCCTGGCTAAAGGTGTCTCGGCTATGCTATAAAAACTGCAACACATGTCGAGCTTTCTGCATGTTGCAAAGCTTGCTTAAAGTGGGCTTTATGTAAAAGCTTTCGAGCGCTTCGGAAGAGTAAAGGATTTCGGGAATATTTAGAATTTATTTTTAACATATTTCTAAAATTCCAGGAACGTGATTGTTCACTTTGGGTGTATCAAATTTATTTGAGCTTCAAGATTTGGATTCTTGGAATAATTGAAATAGTATAATTAAAAAGAATTTATAAACAAACTATGTCGATGATTAACTAAATCATTTTTAATATTTTAGCATGGAATGGCACCGTGGGCGCTTTCACTGTAATCAACTTTTTTTATTAGTTTAATGTTTGCGTAATTTCCCAGCTCGTTTTCAATGAAACTTTATTTAAGCTGCTTTTGTCAACGCCAACAATACTTAGTTTCACTTAACTTTAAATCCCTTTTTGCACTTGTACCCTGCTCAATCCAAACAATAGGTTTTCCACTTGTTCCACTTAGTCCTCAAACAGCACTGAGCGGCAACAAAGCTAAAAAGGCTGCCAACTTAAATAAAGAATATGTTTTTAATGTGACAAACGCAATGAATCAATTTTCAGCGAAAGGCAGCTTCCATCCGAAACGACAGCAAAAATTTCCGCTTCATTTGAGCCCAGTTTGGCACTTCACTAAAAGAGGGCTGGCCCAAAGGATAAAAAAAAAGAAGGAAAATGTGGAAAACTGCAAGCGTATGGCAGTGAAGGGGCTCCCGCCCTGGGGTCACGTCATTGAACACTCGAGTGGGCAGTCCCTTTAAATAGGTAACCGGCGCGTCCGCAGGTGGACACAGACCGCACACAATTTTCGGGCCTACGGGTTCACTGAATTTGATGAAATTAATAAAAACAATTTGTATTTATTATGTCGGGTCTGTTGGGTGCGAAATTTATTTTCAATTTGCCGGCGCGTTGCGGTCAGCAAAATTTACGGACTGCGGATAAAACGCCGTGAGATGAGCGTGTGGCAGATAATGCGGCTAGTTTAAAGCGAGCTTTAAAAAAAGAGGAAGAAAAATGCGTTGCATTTGCAAGGGCAATCTAGTAGCTGGAATTGGAAATGGCAGCGTCTCACGCCTGAGCCATAAATCAAATGAATTGAAAAATGCGTTATTAAATAAAAGGAGCGCAAGGAGCAAGGATGCAGCAGACAGGCCAAGGGACAGGCGGACAGACAGACAGTAAGCCATGTGTGCACACGAGTCCGTTTGCTGAAACGCCCCTAGAAATAACGAGAGATCGACTCGTGCTGCCAATTGCGCTTGGTTCCCGACAACATTTTCCTTTTATTGGCTGAGTTGGCGGAAAACCTATCCAAATAGCATATTTATGGCTGACTGGCTGTCTGTTTAGCTATTTCCAGAACCTTAGCAGCAGACTATCAAATTGCAAAGCTTTGACTTGTTGGCAATTAGAAGCATTAGAAGACATTTTCTATCCGACAAGCTACTGACACACTTATTCGGCTTTTTTTCGGCTAGAAATAACTTTTTTACTGGCAACACTGCTGCTAACTGTCTGCCTGCGTTGCCAGCTTGTTGAAATATGCGCCCTGCTGCATTTTGATTTACTTTTATGGCTAGACAACTGGCAACCCATTCCCGACACCCGACCGCAGCTCAAGGCAGAGGCAGAGGCACAGAGAGCGAGAGGGAGAGAGGGAGAGAGAAAGAGATGCCTGGACATGGGCACTTGTTGGGCTTCAAAATTATGTCCTGCAGGTGTCGGCGCCGCAGCTGATTAGCTTCAGCTTGACGCTAATGCGACAAGGGGGTTGCTTCTCGCGGGTCGCGTTTGGGGAACGCAGTTGCCTGTCGACGTGCATTAAAATTCAATTATTAAACATATTTTGCAGCTGCATTACGTGACCATGGCTCAAGAGTCACAATCAAGGGTCAACAGTTTGCCAGCCAAGGGCAGGTTTGAACTTGTTGAGGGAGTAGGTGGCATGGGAAGGGGAAGGAAGGTCTAAGGCCACAACTCCCACACTTTACTCGACGACAGCTGTGGATATTTATAGAGCACTCGCAGCGAGCTCCCATTTCAGCGCCTCATGGCATTGCATTAATTTCACAGATCAAACGCGTTGATGGACCGAAGCTAATGAAAATGTGGAAGGCGCACTGGCCCCCGGCCCAACCCACCAAGCCCATAAGCGCTTTTTAATGAAACGCGTGGTGAAATATGGGCGGGAGCTAGCTCTGACAAGTGTTTAATAAACACACAAAATTATGTTGTAGCACACTCCGTTGTGGCAGCTACCAAAACTGCCTCGCCTCTTAATGCTAAGCAAATGGTTAACAAATAGAGCGCGACCGGACAGAACTTAATTAGGGGCATTTATTGCGCTCCTATAGGAAACAGTTGCATATTAGCAGCCCCAAATTGGGCGTCGCTGCTTAAAAAACCTGTCAAGCTTAAGACAAGCTATTATTATATTAGTTGGAGTACGTATAGCTCTTAATAAACTCTTGTGGGAGAGTGAGTTGTTATAGAGCTTAATTCCTCCCCAGTTTAGGCCCTGGAACTAAACACGGCAGTCTCTTTTATTCATATAACGAAACCCTGAGCTACTAAGAAGAAGGAGTTTCTATATTTATATACAAAAACTAGATCTTAGGATTCCATCCCGGAAAGTTGCTGTTTAGTTGTTTAGTTGCCTAGGCCAACTCTTTTTCTCTTCTTCTTTATACAAAAGTACAAATATAATATCTAACAGCAACTCTTTATTGCCTGCTACTAGTACTTTCTAGGAAAAGAAATATTTGAGTAGTGCTATTTTTGGTGCCGAAACTGAAAAAGAAGCTACATGTAAATTTTTTTAAAACTCTAAGTGAAAAAGGGCTTTTACCTAAACATTTCATTTGAAACTATCAGACAGCTGCTCTTGAATTTAACTCATTTTACAGCAAAACTTTGCCGCAAATTGGGTGCCAATTTATTAATCTGCCCTATAAAAATCAACAATTTTAAGCTATATTTAAAGCTCGAGCTGCTCGATGTAGTAGTAGAAGCATCTCACAAACTCATAACTCATACGACCAGAAGACTCCTCCCCCCAAGGGCGGGTCAGAGATTTAGCCGCTTCTGTGCACACGTCCAATTCGCTTGTTAACAGCAACTCTCCATAGATACCTTTGTTAACTGAAGTGCCAAATGGCAAGTGGTTCGGTTCGAGCCATCGCTATGCAACTGCGTGAATATGTATCGCAATATCCATAAGCGGAGAGTGTGCAGAGGGAGGGAGGAAGTGGGGCGTGGCTTACAGTTTGACAGGTGAGCATTGTCAATTGTCAATTGTCAAGTTGTCGTCTGTTTGGCTGCTGTTGACAATTTGCAAATGACATTTGACAAGCCGCCCGAGGAGGAACTCAAAAACCTGATCCTCGAGCTGAAGCCTGGAGTCAACATCAAGTGGATTTTATGCAAATTGGCAATTTGAGCGCTGGTTTCGGTTTTGGGTTTGCTTTTGGCTTTGAAGAGGCTGCCAGCGGAAGTTGTTAGGGTGCTCAAGTGGCTGCCATGACAATTAACTGCTTCAAATGCCGAGTGCCTCGGCCACGCCTCTGCCCGCTGACAGCTATGCCCAGCTGCGCCTGACACCAAAAGTGTGGCCAAATTGTGCGTGGCAAACAGATGCACTCAGGCCTAAAGCTAAAGTCAAAGGGAATACTAAAGCCGGCGGCAGCGTCTCTGGCATTTAAGTGCCGTTTTATGGACTCCACACCACACACACTCTCTCTCACACACAACATGCCACATTCGAAGACGCCGCACAACAGGCGACAAACTTCTTGGAACCCAAAACGATACCAGACCAAACGAAACGATACTCTGGCAATTGGCCCGTTGACTCATTGGTGTCAGCTGTGGAGGAGCTGCACAGATATGACTCATGGATTAATTGAATAACTGGAAACGAAAGTGCGGTCATTAGAGCGCCAAAATATACGCTTATGCATATAAAAGTTTATACAATTAATAGTGAATAATAAAAAAAAAAAACAAGTGTAAATAATGAATAATGGATAATACAGCCCAGTAAAAAATATATGCCCATAAGCGTGAATGCAATTATTACCATAAGAAATGTACATGAAATTGTACACAATTATCCATCGATAATAAAATCAGGATAAAAATATGCATATAAAAGCGTATACAATTAATATTGGACACAACAATTCAGGAAAAATAATTGTATAATGTGTATTAAAAAGTTTTTGCAATATATATTGCATAATATATACAACAAATTTGTGCTACCTCAAACGAAATCAAAACTCAGCTGATATTTATGAGAGTTACCAATTTAGTCTTCGTTTAAATGCTATTTGAATTCTTTATCTAAAATTTAAGAATTTTTGAGAATAAGACTTTACCCATTAACATTTTTTCATTAGAAAAATTCACAAAACTAACTAAAATAGTGAATTATAATTTTTCTATAATTAAAAATACTTATAACTGCTTTCCTAAATTTTCTTCCAAAAATGATTTCACGGAGGCCAAAAAATCGGATATGCAAAAATTTAGAATCGATTCCTAATTGGCATAAAATGGCTTATAAAAACAGACTTTAGAGGGGCAATTTTCTTGTCATAAAAACTTTGGAAAATGGCAAAAATGCGGGCAGGTAGAATTTTTAAATTGTCTTTTAAAAGCGCTTTTTGGGCCTAAAGCTGTCATAGAATTTCTCTAATTGATGATTTAAATCAATTGTGAAAGTTCAGATTAGCACAAAATAACATAATTTTCATATGCACACAATTTATTTTTTAAATATTTTTCTATCTGTTCAAAAAATTAAAGCAATAGAGTTAGATTCGCCTAGTAATAGCATAACTTCGTCAAAGCTGAAATAATTTAAGACCAATTTTCCCTATTTCTGTTTTGGTTTTTCTATAAAAACAGATTTTAAAAAACATTTTCAGCGAATTATAAAAGTTGTTTGGTTACGCCCACTTTATAAGGAATTCTTGTAAAATATGAATGAGAGATGCTTGTGCACTTACCGTTCCTCAATGGTTGTTGGTAGCTGTGTTCTGGCGCGCATCATGCTGAGAAAGTGTTTGCCATGGGCGACACCGCCCGCTGATCCTGTGCCGCCCAAGCCGCTGCTGCCCTCGGACAGATAGCCGTTGTCGATGTCATGATAGCGACTGGCTGCAGCAGAGCTGCCCACGCGCAGCGCATCGCCGTCGCTGCAGTAGCCCTGTCCGATGTCCGACTCGCAAAAGTCTAGATACGATTGATGCGGATGCGGTTGTCCGCCGCGTGCTCCACGCGTGGGCAGCGTCACATGCGAATTGTAGCCGCGCAGCAGCGGGCGCATGGGCAGCACCGAGGAGCCGGAGGAGGAGCTGGCTGCAGATGACGGCAGCTGCTCCTCCTTGGACTCGTAAATGGTGCCCACTATTTTGGAGGGTATCGTATGAAATTTGCTGGGCGAGCCGGTGGGCGTATTGGGCGCCGAATTGTGCATCGGACGCTGCAACGGCAAGCGGGGCGACTGTGCCGCATTGAGTATGTGCGGACCCGCATTGTACTCCAGTTTGCGTGGTGCGCTGAGCGCGGATTTCGGTGGCGGCAGACGGCTGCTGCCATAGATGCCGCCCTGCTGCGGCGTGCTGGGCTCGCTGAGGTAGCCCGATCCGCTGCCAGAGTAAACAGCTGATATGTGGTTGCCCGAGGATGACGGCGGCGGCGGAGGCGGCGCATTGGCATAATATGGAGGCGGTGGTGTCGAGGGCAAGCCCTTGAGGATATGTGTGGCTTGGCTGGCAGCCGATTGCTGCGGCTGCTCCTGCGATATGTTGCCCTGATTGTTCGATATGTCGCTTGATTCACGCTTAAACAGCTCACCGGAGCCATGGGGCACGCCCAGCTGCGGCAACTTGCTGGTGCCTTTGATGGCCGCAATGGGTTTGGGCAGGCCCGTGCCGCTGGGACTGTGCAGGAGCTGCTGCTGCTGCTGCTGCTGCTGTTGGCTTTGGCTCTTCAGCGAGCACTTGGAATCGGATTTGGAGTGCAGCGAGGTTTTGGAAGACGTCTTCAGTGTATTCTTCTCGGCATTGCCACGTGCCAGCGTATTTTTGCCCGCACGTCCCATTGTGGAGCTGCGCGATTCACTGCCCGAGAGCGTCTGTTGCTCCTCCTTGTGCAGCGAACGGGCCGGACTCTTCTCCTTCTTGTCCAGCTTGTTGGGTTTGCCTTGATCCTTCTTCTGCTGCGCCGCCAGCAGCTTAGACTGCTTTGTGTTGTGCTTCTGTTGGCTCTTCTGTGCGCTGACACTAATGCTGGGCGGCTTCAGCTGCGAATTGTGTCCATCGTTGAGGCTCAGGCTGGAGTCGGAGCGTTCCGAGCGCGCCGAACTGAAGCCCGAGGAGGAGGAGGTGCGCTTCGATTGAATTTGCGTTTTATTGGATGCAACAGCTGCCGTTGCATTTGCTGCATTCTGTTGCTTCTCCTTGTTGAACAGCTTCAGCTTATCCAGCATCGAGTGCTTCTGCGGCGCCGTGGGCGCATTCAGGCTGCTCGGCGACGGAATGCCGCTCTGATGGCTGCTCTTCACGCTCGGCGGACGCAGGCTGCAAGAGTATTGAGAGAGAGGTAGAGAGCGAGAGTGATTAGTCACAGTTCATTTGGGCAACCTGTACAGGTACATCACTTACCTGTTGTTGTTGCCGCTCTTCAGGCTCTGGATGGTGTGATTGCTGGTGGGCGGACTGTTTGGACGGCTGCTATTAAAATCGCTGCCGCTCTTGCCCAAACCCGGTATGGCTGTGGACGAAATGAAGATGAAGAATACGTTAAAGAAGCAGAATGTGAGTTCGTTAATTCCTGTCTGTCTGCCCTCGCAGCGGCGCCCACTTGAAGTTGTCGCCGGGCCTGCCAGCTGACATTTCAAAGATGTCTGTCGAACAGAGGCGCAGCCAATAAATCAATGCTAAAGGCCAAGCGGACATTAAACTTAATTAATTACTATGCGTGTGCTGGATGGTGGGTGGGGGGAGGGGAGGGTACAGGGGGATAGGCAGTCAGGCAGATTTACTGACACATTTACAGCAGGTCTCACGCACGGCCACATAAATCTTCAAAAAATCAAGTGAAGCCTGTCAAAATATGGTTAAAGTAATATTCCAACTTTTATGCTTCCAACAATATTATATTTACAGTAAACTGTAACCTAATTGAGTTTCAATTGGGAGGACAAAATAAAAAAAGAATCCCATATACAGTATTAACACGGAAGTAGGAACTACAAAACAACGCGTCTCCATTTTTAATACCCTTGTAGAAAGTATAATAAATTTGTGATGAAGGATACATCTTCCACCCCAAGAGATATATATTCCTTATCAGCGTCAATAGCCGAGTTAATATAGCCATGTCCGTCTGTCTCTAGTCTCTTAGTTTAAAAGCTTTCTTGAAAGTTTGCATAGGTCCGTTTTTCTAATGCAGGCAGTTCATACGTTGGAACCGAACGGATTGGACCACTATATTATATAGCTGCCATTTACAAGTTTCATTATGTTTCCCACATATTGGAAAAATCGTATCATCATCAGACCACAGTAGCATATAGCTCACATAGGAACTATCGGTCGAAAAGTAAGTGCTTCTATGGCCATAAAGGTTTTGGGTTTCAACATTTTTTTGGCTTATAAAATATCTCGGGCAACACAGCTGAATTAAAACGAACTTGGGTAGAAAATAGTTAACAACTTAATCTAGAAAGTTATTTTTCCTCATTATGTGATTAATTAGCAGCTCATTTGCTGGGTTAGATTGAAGTTCGAGTTAAAGTTCCTTTTACGGAAAATTCCCAACGGGCTGCTGGCGCTTAACGTGGCATCCGTGTAAGACCTCAAATCAGCGCCACACGCATTAATTACAGTTTGTACCGCACCGGCAACAAATCAACTGCAACAAAATATGCGCAATGAGGCGGTTTTCTGAATAGCACGCGCCCCCATTCGAAGCACTACAGCCCCACCAATGTATACCCAGGAGTGCTTTGATGATGCGCACGCTGGGAATGGAACACGAGCCATGTCGAGATTGTTACCCCTTTACGACAAAATCCCGGCCAGAAACGACTAGCGTTGTGCTAAGTGCATTGGCATGCTCCGCTGGGGGTTGTTTGCCTGGCTTTGGACCCAAAAATTTGTTTGTGCCCGGTAAACAACGGAGTGCAGCCCTGCCCAGGGGTTGATTTACTTCTTTTTTTTTGTGAAGAGCATTTTTTAATAAATTTCCCAAACCAGCTGAAGTTTATTTCACTTACATGGCGTATGATTCGGGGTCGGGGGCAGCGGGCGCACCTTGTCCGGGGGGCAGCGACGCTGGACCATGACCGTCGCGGGCAGCGGAATGGCCGTGCCGCCATTGACCTTCGTATAGGCGGGCGCGATTTGTCTGTAATGAGCAGAAAAATAAGTTCTTAACATTAATTCGGTATGCAAAATATAAAAGTTAAAAAAATGCATAAAAAACAAACAATATGCTGTGGAACCGCAGGCTCATATCTACCTCTAAATACACTTGGGTTTATGGGCTTGTTTTTATGGCAGCCGCCCACGCGGCTCTCTGAGGCCGCAGAACACATTTACAGCTTGTCTGGGGCGTGATTTGCATGAGTTGCGGTCACAGTATCTGTCAGATACATTTTGCCTTATACTTATCATTAAAAATTTATACAAACTGCGACATAAAAATAATTTTACACTGCCCTGAACGTTGATAAATTAATGAAGTTGCCGTCGAACCCCTTTTTCTTGCTGCTGCCAAAGAACTACAAAAAAAAAAAAACGCTTGGCAATTGCAGTAAACACATTTTTACAACATTTTTACGAGGCGATTGCGCGGAATTAAATAAAAGACAAGCGTGCCCATAAATTTGCATATCATTGGGAAAAGATACTTTTGTATCTGGCAGTCGTTCGCCATAAAGAGCGTAGCTAAGTAGGCTTCAGGCGCATCGCTTGATTAGCCGTCGACGTCATTTGAATGCAAAATTGTGCAATTAAATCAAATTTGGCGCTTTTATTGAGTCAATTAAATTTGATTAGTAATTTAAGTTCATTCAAATTGGCAATAAAACTATTTAATAAAAATCAAAACTAATTGGACTTAATTTTAAACAAGTCAAAAATAAAAGCAAACTATATGTTTACAAAACATAAACTTGGCAATTTTTGAAATAAATTTTCAAAATATTAAAAAAAATCATATGCAAATCATTTGTACTTGATTTTATTTTGCATTACGGCAAAGTTTTTAAGAAGAAAGTTAATGAATATTTAAATTGGAAATTTCAATTTCTTTTTTTTTTTTATAAAAATATGTTTTTTACTCTACTTAAATTTGAATTAGCTTCCCTTTAATATCATTTTTGAAGATACGATTTTAAGTTTTTTAGCGACTCTTTAAATAAAATTAAAAATTATTATGCAAATAAATGAAATTCAGTTTGAGTGCCTACACACACACGCACACACACGCAGGCACACAGAAAGAAGGAAAATGGCTTTTCCACTTCTTAGCTACATTTTTTTTTTCGCAATTACTCAAGACGCTGATTAAAAACGCAAATAAAGTAATAAAAGAGACTGGCGCAAACTTTTAATAAGTCGCGCTCATAAAGCTTAGCAGGGGGCGCAGACAAAGCCCGAGCCAAAAGATACATTTGTATCTTATGGCTGCCTGGCACATTGTTGTTGGCCATTAATAAGGCAGGCTAACGAAAAAAGAAAAAGCTGTACGCAACAATTGTATTAAATGGAGAAAAAACAGCTCATAAAAAACAGAAGACAAGCGCAACGCAGACAAATGAAGTTGGCAGCTGCGTTGGCTTTGACTTTGACGCTGACGTCGACTTTGCTCCTTTGGCGGAGTCCTTTTGGTCCTGTTGCTCAGCTACTGCAAATTAAATACAACAAAGAGCCCGCTACTTTCGGCTGCCTTTAGCTGCTTTCGTCAGGCGTCTGTCACGCCGTTTTTCTTCAGACTTTTCCAAATTACTTTTCATATAATTTTATTTGCATTTTATTGTTGCGATTCGCTTTTCCGCCAACATCTTTGGCCATGTTGCGCTCTGTTTGCCAAACAGTCGTCAAGTTAAAAGCCAAAGCTGTCTGCCGAGTTTTATTCGCTTCGGCAAGGATGTCGATTGTCTGCATATGTTAAAAGATACAAGTTCCTACAATATGTCTATGGCAGCAGGCAGCATGCAGCACGGGCATCATGTGTGCGAGAGTTGCTCGAAACTTATATACATATATGTAATTTTGGATAAATTTATATTTTTTAAAAGAAATTTAAAACTAAATCTAAACAGCAGAGTAAATATTTTAAAACTCTTATGCAGCTTAAGTATCTTATAGATTCAACATAGAACATAAGGCAAGCGTGCACATTAATTTATAAATTAGTTATTCGAAAGTGCTTTCAATGGAATGATCTTTATTTAGTGGGAAAACATTGAAAATTTCAACCTATAGAAAATCAAAGCGGAATATTATAAGAACTCCACAAGTTCTTAAATTATATGATGTTATTCAGAATATGCAAAAGTCTTTGCCTCGCTAAGAGAAATATTTATATATAAATTATAATAATAAATTCTCAATTTTTTTAAATCATTCCTATTTTCAGGCAATAAAAATAATATATTTATATTATTATTGAGCACCAAGAAAAAATCGACTTTCTTTTCAATTATAGCTCATTACTTTAAGATCAACCCCCGTTGCATGAGACAGTTTCTTTAAGCAGCCGCAGCTTGTTAGCTGCAACATGTATTCAGAGTATCTACAGCTTTGCATCTCTCAGTTTCAGGTGTCGCATGACAGTTGCTGATGCGCGGGGCGCCACATTTTCTGTTTCAGTTTGCATTTCGCGCAAATTGAATTTTGCGTCTTTATTACGCATTTTTGATTTGTAGCTGTGTGCAGATTTTGTTGTTGTTGTTGTGCAAAGCCAAATGTCTTTGACCTTTGCTGTGCGAGCGTGTGTGCGAATGTGTGTGTGTGTCTCATAATAGCCTGACTGCTGTTCCTGGCTCTCTGGTGGCATTCACCTGTGCGGCACGGCCCACGCAGTTGCAGTAGCAGTTGCAGTAGCTGTTGCAGTTGCATTTGCCATCGCAGACCAGTCACTGAGCATTTCCGCACAGCTGCGGCGTGTGTTGGGAGGGGGGACAGCCAACTATAGAGCGCGTCGTTGACGGCATTTGCTTGTATAAATATGAAAAAGTTCCCTATTACCCGCGCTGCTCCCCCTTCGAGTGGGGGCAACTCCACCGGCTGCCCATTAGTTGCATTTGCGTTGCATGTTTGTTGCTTTTGTTGCCGCACAATGTGTCACTCGAGTTGCATTTGTCATGGCAGCAGCAGCTTCTAAAAGCCAGACTCCAAGTGCGTGGCAGGATCCCGGCGGAACGACGGCCCCAATGACTCTGGAGCTCTGGCCTGACCATTTTGGGATATTGCCAGTTGCCTTATACGAACCGCGGGCGTTGCAACTCTTTCGCTTTTATTATGGCTTACACATACTTGCGATTTGTTGCCAACGCCGTTTATGGTTAGCTTTTTTTTCTCTGTTTGTCTTTTACATGGGCCCTTGACTTGGCTACGGCAGATGCCTGAGATATCTTTGGGCTTATTTGTTATACTTCAAGCAGATTGGCAGGCGATAGGAAGAAAATAAATATTCCACGCCTAGCCGGAGAAAGGCTGCCTGAATATTAGTTTAGTGTCCGAGCCTGTTCGGGACTGTTTTGTTTCTTGTTTTTTTTTCTTTAGTTGAAACTAACTTTGAACCAGCAACCAATTTCCCAATTTGAAATTATTAAATTATAATATTTTAAGCTGCGAACCAAAGCTCTGTTGCATTAATTTAAAAACCAGGATTTTATAAGTCAGCGAATCTGGAACCGCCGATAAACTTTCTTAGCTTCTCCCTCTTTTAATTAAAATATTAATAAACACAAAATTAACAACCATAATTCAGAGCAGTATAATATTTATAGGTTCAAGCCAACAGCCCGCTACGTGAATATATAAGAAACAGGAGATGCAACGTGAAAGGAGTTACCTAAATTTGTTTTTGGGATAAGTTTTCATCAGTTATGAGCTATCTTTAATATTTTGGGAAAGTTTATCTTTATTTAGACAGCACACTTTCACTCGGCTGTAATTTAAGCTGCTCACAACTAAGTTAAGCTGTCTTTGGGTGCATTAGATAGCCAACTAGCACCTCCAGCTACTGGCCAAAGCAATTTCTAATTTATCTTTGTAACCCAAAAACCTTTTGAACCTGGCCACAACTGTTGCCATCGCCGTTGCGGCCGTTGAGGTGCAGTTTATGCCGTTAAGCGCAGAATATATTCATAAATTTGCCACAGCAATTTTACTGGCTACCGCGAACAGCCCGTTCGACCGCCTGTCAGCCACAGTCAACCAAAAAGCAGACAAGAGGAGGAGTGGCAGGAGTCAAGAAATTTATGTGAGGCTGTCTGGCCAAGAAGCCACCCGACAAAAAGTTGGCCAACTCATGAGCCGCTGGCTCCTTGTTGAAGATTTCTTGTTGTCGGTCTGCGGGTCGTGCTGGCTGTGAGCATTTTTGAGTAGGTGTTGAATGGTTGATAATGAGCGTAATTATGTGCCATTGATATGCCCGCAGGAGTGGCCAACTGTTAGAGATTACTCCAACAGCAGACAGCCGACGATCAGTTCGCAGTCAAGGGATAGACCAGACGACAGGCAGGAAGCACAGCGCAGTAAACCTGTTAAGTTTTTAGCACAGGCTGGCATAATACATGAACAAATTACGTAGAGAAATCAGAAAGAAGTCAAACGGAAGCAAATTAGCATTATGCCGGAATTTGGCACACATTTGGAAATGCAGTCTTAAACTTTCTTAATTCACTTATTAATTTGAAGCTGCTTTAACTTTCTTTAGAGCAAAGCAATCATTTATAGTCTAAATTTCATTGCTCGTGGTTTTCAATCTATAATCATTTTAATTGATCATATAAACCAATTTTTGAGTGTTGAGTTGAAAAAATTAATGCTTAAATTAATGTGTATAAAATTTAAATTTAAAAAAAAAGAAAAGATATTTAAAATTATTTGTAAACATTTAAAATTAAAAATTAAATAAAATAAGATAGATAAATAAAAATAAATGATATATACCTTAAACTTTAATAACAATTGCTTCAATATTTATCTATACTCCTATGTATCTATATATTTATACAGATCAATATTCATTCTAATTTTCCTAAAATACCTAAAATTTCAATTCTAAAAACTTGAGTTTTATATATATTTACGAAAGTTCAAAACCTAAAGCAACACATTTTTTTCTGACAACTGTAAAATTTACGCTCACATATTAAAGTAAGCTGCAATAATCTTAGCGTAAACTTTAAAATTTGTTTTAATTTCAATTTTTAAAATATAAATAGATTTTAACATATTTAAAATCAAATTAAAAGTGAAATTGTCTAAGAATTGAATATTCTCCAATATTAATATTGTAGTGAATTTTTTAAAAAACACAATTCGCGCACACTCTGCTAGTTAAGCATGATTCCCGGATAGAAACCAATCTTTTAGCTGCAAGTTTGACAGCTTTGTTTTCAGCAAGCAGCCATGTCAAATGGCTCATATTAGAAATTGTAATGCGAGACGCTGGAAAACGTGTTCATCTTAAAAGTCGTGTGGCCCCTACCCAGCCCTTTCAGTGCCCGGTACGACGAGGCGAGGTGCACTCAGTCATAAGATACACACATATACACACAATATGAGTTGAGATACTTTACTAGCTTTGGGTATTGTATTCGCCGCGTATGAGTATTTCTTATTCCTGGCAACTGCTGTTTGCGGCTTTCAAGTGCGACATAAAGTCACGATTTTCAGTTATTAGACGGGCGAAACTTGTGCCCCAACTTTGGCTCGTCTTCAGTTGCAGCTTCAAAACAGTTGTTTGTCTGACTTTAGGGACGCATTTTCTCAGCTGCTGCTGCAAGAAACAATTAATAGCGTCTGCCAACACCCCCCGCTCACATTTGCTCCCCCCTTGCAAACACACGTGCGCCGAGCAGACGGCAAAGTCAAAGCTATTCCTTGGCTTTCGTTGCCGGCTAATGGTCGCCTTCGTCGCGTTGCCACCTTTGTTGACAGGGGCGAGTAGGGGGGCAGGGGCAGTTGGTAGGAACTTGTCGACGACATCTTTAAATATGCAGCAGGTTGGTCTATGGCTGGCCAGAGCTGTAAACAAGCCACAGCCGCAAATGGAGAGTAGCCAAATAAACAAACAAACAAAACAACAACAGCAAACAAAGCTGCTAAAAACATAAACAAAAACAAAGCCACCGACTTTGTAGCAGCAGCTACATCAAGTGGGCAGCCCCGGCAACTCTGGCTGGCAACTCGAGTAGCAAATTCCACTTTACGCTTTTATTAGGCTTACGTTTCACGCGAATGTGTGAGATGAACGCGTGAAAGCTAACAGAAGTGCAAAAATAATCGGGAAGAATGGAAATATATGGATTTATCATAGAGTTTGTATAATAAACCTATAAATGGTGTGTGTTGTGAGAGAACTATTAGAGATACACAAATTAGCATAGGATATGTTGTTGTGTGCTTACGAAATTATAATATATGTATTTGAAAATTATCGTATGATAGAGAATCTTTGTGAAACTATTAGAGCAGTGAAATATTGCTTGAAATTTAACGAAAATATTTGTTACTCAGCTAACTATCCTATTCTCTCCCTCTCCTTTTTTGTGTCTCTCCCTCTCTCTCTTTTTATTTATCTCCCGTAAAATAGTTTGCTATAAGGAAAGTACTCTCATGTCTAAGAACAATAAATAAATGACTTTTTTGCTTCTTCTGACGCTGACTTTATGAGAGGTGTTCCTTAAGTCTGACATCTTGGATTACAAAATCGATATATTTGTCGGCTTCGGGTAGATAATAAAATCCCTATGACGACTGCAGATGTGGTTGTATCATATTGAAATAAGTCTCATCTTTAGAAAATAAGAGTCACTCGCCTTCTCTCACGGCCTGGTTTAGCCTAGATATGACAGCTTAGCTTAGATCACAAGCACACACACACACACTAACACGTTCACAAATACTTCTTCCTGTATTTTTTCACACCCAGCAAATGCAGCTGACAACATTTTGTGTGTGCGCCTGTGTTTGTATGTGTGAAACCCTGCGGGGGTTGGCCAAATGCTCGTAAACAAGAAAAGCAGGCTGCATATTTCGGTAGCCCTCTATTAAACAAACAGAGTTTGTGGACATGGCGAGGGTTGACTGATAAGTAGCAGTAACGCAGGGCAACTGGGCAGGCAGGCAGGCAGATTCCCAGTGAATGGATTTTCAATTATGCAACTGAGCAAATGTTTTATTTATTGACTTTGCGCGCGTTTCCATCATAACTGAAAGGTTTTTAGATACGGTGGTTGATTTCATGTGCCCTCGAAGGCGTCAAGAATTTTCCAGGGGTTGCTGTTGTTGTTGTTGTTGCCAAACATATCAAAAATGCACTTTGAATATGCTCACTAGCGAGGAGGGGAGGGGCAGCTGTAAGTTGATCGCTCGATTATGCAATGCCTCTTCGGGCCGGGGGCAACAAACTTTTCAGCTCTCCAGTAAATTAAACTTGGCCCGCAGTCTGGCTGGCAGCCAATTGTAGATCATAGAGAATGAATTGGACGCGGCCCAAGTACCTAGCGAAAAGACGGAAGTCGATCAACAGACGCCAGTTGCGTGTCTTCTGGATGTGTCGCTTTCGGCACCTATGCATCCACTGAATGGTGCGGGGCGAAGTAGGGGGTAGGAGGTGCGACAGGCGCATTAATTATGAATCGCTTTCCACAGCTAATCTAGTGAGAAACTTGAGAAATGTGCACTTGCTGGCATACAGTGGACAAAAAAAAGTACTTAAATGCAATTTCTTAAAACAGAATTAAAATTTCTTAATCAAAAGCTTTTTACTTTTTTTCTTCGTTTAAAATTCAATTCAAAAATTAGCTAAAAATCTTCCCATCCCTCTCTCTCTTGCTCTCCAGGACAGTCGTATTCAACTCCATTACATATGTTCAGTGCAGTTATTAAAATTTGATTTCCTAACTTTAAGCCAATTAGGACTTTAAATTCTGTTTTGCTTATTTTGATTTACTTCAGAAACTCGGCCAAAGAAGTTTGCACAATTTTTCACCTAAGCTCTCAACTTCAACTTAGTTTACTTTAAATTTTTTTTATTTTATTAAAGTTAAAGTGAACATTTTCTTACTGTGCACACAACTTATAGCTGTAAATAATTCAAGTCTTAAGAAGATGAAAAAAAAACGGCTAAATAAAAACAACCACAAAATGTCATTTCCATTAGCCTCCAACTTGTTTGTTGAGCCCAAAAATAGCTAAGATAGCCGCTGGAGTGGGCATGTACAGCTCTGCGTTATATATATATATATATAGATCTCCAGTTCTTGGGAAAATATATCGTAAATTTCAGCAAATTTAGCTATGCAACATTTTGGGGCACTGATTTATTGTGCTGACATTTGGCTTCATTCAGGCATTGGCTTTGTATAAAAAATGCATAATGTGTCTTATTAGTGCCCGCCTGAAAAGCCGGCCACATTTTCCAAAGAAAAACCTACCAATATATATTTATATATATATATATATATAGGTTACCTTCTGACATCCGGTGAGTTCGGCAGACTGCGACATTTGCGGGCGCTTTTGCTGCCCCCATGTGATGAGGATGAAGCATTGCCCATTTTTCAGTTTTTTATCGCTCTCTGTCTCTCTTTTAATAATGTATTATAATAATGACGACGATTATGTTGATGAATATGATTAGAAAACTTAGTTTAATTTGGCATTTAGATGCAGCTTTGGCACTTTTTAGCTGTTATTTTTTCACGTGTATTAATTTACATTTTATTTTTCAATTTCCGGGCAGCTTTAAAATATTATTATTCAAACATTATGATGGGATTGTTTTGTTACACTTTGCAGTTTTTGGAAATTAAATTATAATTGTAATATTATTATATATTTTGAAAAGTATTCTTTTAGGGAATATTTTGATTTCTGTTTAAGAATTTCATATAAAAGAAATTGAAATATTATGAAACACATTTTTTATATTTATATATTTGTTGAATTATTAAAATTTTTATATTTATCGAAATATTTTTCATATTCATTATTTTTTAAAATTGAAAATAATATTATATACACTCTTTTTTATATAATGTTAAATTACACAAATAATTTTTTATATTTAATAAATTTTTTTTTTATTTCTTATTAGTTATTTTTTGTTATATATATATATTATTTAAAGAATTTCAACTTAAACTGTTGTGTAAATTGTGGTGGTTCACATAAGATTATTTTTTGATGACACGAATCATCATTGATCAAACAAATATATTATGCAATTAAATGTAATATATAAATATAATAAATAAACGTAATTTATCAAAGCTTAAAGTTTCTAAAGAGCTACGCAAAACCAGTTCAATTCAATTCAAGTCAAACATTTCTAAAGGCTCTTAAGCGTAATTAACTGTGTTCATTTTTCACTTCACTTTTGTGTCTCCTGATTTAATTTTTACACTCATTAAAAGCTCAGGGGCGTGTCGCACTGCATTCTATCAGACCAGCCGAAAAATATTGTTTGCTCTATGTAATTACTTTGTAATTAAATGTGTGACGGACGCAAAAATTGCTGCTAATCAAACAAATGTCTGGTATCCCAAAATACGCCCCCAAGCCAAATGCCGGCAAAAAGGGAAAATCTAAAGAAAAACGCCATTTGCCCGGCTGGGGATGACCAAAAATGTTTGCACAGCACTTTGATCTAAAGGCCAGGCTGAATGCTGGACAAAGAGGGGCACGGCACGCCGAGGGCCAGTTGTTACAGAAAACTTAATGCAATTAAGCGAACATATTTGCAACTTCCGTGCCGTACAAACAAATAGAACCAGAGACCAGGAAACAGACATTTTTGATGTATGGCTGCTGATGCGGCTAATCTGGATAAAAACAAGGGCGCAACAGGGTAACTCAAGCTTAAAGGGGGATGCCCAGAAGATGCCCAGCAAGAATGTTTTTGAGCGCAAAATCAATAACTTCAATTACAAAGATGCAAAGCCTTGGCAACCAGCAGGAACAATTCGACAAAAGCACAACAGCAAGAAAAGCAAAATATGGCGTGTAAATAATATACGCACGTGCGTGTGACACGTGAGTGGGACTGGGACCTGGAGAGGCGGGGTAGGGTAGGCACGAATTTGTTATAGCCCAGCATTTGAAGTGCCTGCTAAATGCTCTAAAAGTGGTCATATTTTTTGGTGTACAACACCCAATACTCTGCTGGCAGAGGGTGCGAAATTTATGCTTAATCAATTTGTCGTAAAAATTAATGCCATGTTATATTTTTGGGGCATTTTGGAATACTAGAAGCTGTAAGGGTTGCTCAGGCAGTGTTGCTGCAGCCACTGCGATAAATGTTGCAATTGGGCAAGGATTCTTTTTGTCGACACGTGCCACGACGCGGGTGGGCTTCGTGGGTAGGAGAAAGAGTTGCAGAGTTGAAGTCAGCTTTCGACTTGTGCGTGAGTTTTATCAGAATTTATTGTACATTTTGCACTGCCTCGCGGAATTGTTTACTTGGCGTCAGTTGCGTAATCAAACTGTCACAGCAGCAATTACCATAGCTCGAATCACTCGACTGCGACTCCGGCAACAACTCCGGTGCAACTCGACTCGACTCAGACTCGATTCTGACTCTCGTCTCGCCTGACTGCATAATTTTCATAAATTGTTGCAAATTGTTGTTGTTGTTGTTGTCGTCGTTTGTCACTCTCGAACTGGAACTGGAGCTGCGCATAATAAATGTGGCGTAGAGGCCTAGCAAATCGAGAACAACAAAAGACCTCAAGCTGAAATGCCTGACAGATTGCTGACAGTCGCAAGGCGTAAGGAAAGGCATTTCCAAGCCATAGAGGAAGTGTGACTAAATCGCAAAAAATCATAGAATAATTGAGCTTGATGGAGCAGGAAGCAAAAGAAAGTGCCACATGAACCCAGTTCTAGCTCAGTTCTACAACGAGTTCAAAAGAGTCAAGTGGACTTTGATACTCTTCTTCATGCTGAGAAATAGCTCAAACTAGCTTTTGCGTCAAGGAGTAATTGGAATCAAGTGGTGGTCTTTACGTAAGCGAACTCTTCATTTTAACTAGTTCATTGGAACAAGCTGTTGGCAATCGAATTTATAGAGCTTAGGGCTTTGATATTAAAAGCTACAAAGATTTTAACAAATATTTGAACTAGTTCATTTGAGCGAGGTTTCAAAAGAACTTAATATAAAGTCATCCAAGTTCACTTGAACTTTTTTGAGGCTATCTGCGACCATTAATCATAATCTGAGCTAGTTCTGCGAACTAGTTAAAACTGAAGCTTCAGTTAAATATCAAAGTAAATTTGATGTATAATCAATATGATTAAATCGAGTCAGGTTAGCGAAAAGCACTTAGGTAATTATGAACTAGTTCATAATATAGTTCAATCACTTCTATATGAATTCCTTCAATAAGTAACTGGTATTCATAATTATTATTATTATCAGAATTTGACTCGCACAAACGGATCAAACCGTAAGCAAATTTGTGATTCAGCTAAAGATCAAGATGATATTGCACAATGTAATTGCTGAATGGCTTTTGAAAATATATTCAAATTATATGCAAATTGCTGACAGAAATTACAGCAAATTGTCGTCTGAGTGTGTGTGGGAATTACCCAACTTAAATTTGGCAATGATGCAGTCATAATTCATATGTGATCTTAGTGAAGGCAGAGAATTTAGCATAAATTAAAAATTAGTTTTCGGCCCATTTTTTAGCAGGAATTTAAACAACACAAAAGGAAATGTCTGTCAAAAATGCAGCATCCGAGCTTTAACAGTTAAGGCTGTGTACTGTATCATCAATCAGTCAATCAGTCGGGCAGAACAAAACAGTTTTATGTTCATATATGGATGTGCAGACCACACAAGTAACAAACACTGCACAGGCCAGTCGGCAATTATTAATAAATATTGATAAACGCAACGCGTTTGCCATTTTAATTGAACATAGACAGTCGCTACATCAAAGCTATCGACCGATTATGAAATATTCATATTATAAACATATGATGTATGTGCGTGACTTGGGCGCACCTATCATAACAAATCTACGTTTTGAGTTTTCCATTAATTGGCCGCTGCGGAAAACAGACAACAAAATGTAAAACTTGAAAGGGCACAACAAAATGTCAGCTTTTTGGTTTGAGATATTTTATCTACATCTTTTTGTTTTTGCTCCCCGCGCTGCGCTAAAACGCCGTGACAAATTGTTGATTTGCTTTGACATATAAATAAAAGACTTTTGTCTAAAGTTTGTCGCGCTGCTGTTTTTATCCACTTATTTTTGTATTTTTTTTTCTTCTTTGCTTTTAAGCGGAAGCTAAAAGAGTCTTTCAAGTTGATTTCTGCTCCATAAACTTGTCTATTTTCGTATTGTGCCGTGCTCGCTGAAGCGCAACGTTGCCCGGACCCGCAGGGAACCCACCTACTGCTCCACACACACCTCCCCTCCCCATACCTTAGACGCGTCTCATCTGCTCTGCTTAAAATTTGGAGCAGCACGTGCATTTGCACGTTTATGCGTTTATGCTTTTATACCCCTTTCAAAGAGGGTACTTTCCTTTTTGACGAAATGTGTAACGCACGCACGAAAAATTCTTTGGCCCCACTAAGTAAGATTAACCAGGATTAGGACTAGTATATACATAGATACACTTACAAAATAAAACTTAAATAATAATAATAACCATATTGATGAAAATAATAATACCAATAACAATAATGATAATAGTAATAATAATAATATTAATAATAATATTAATATAAATAATAATAATAATAATGATAATAATAATAATAATATTAATAATTATAATAATAACAATAATAATAATAATAATGATAATAATAATAATAATAATAATATTAATAATAATAATAGTAATAATAATAAAAATAATAATAATAATAATAATAATAATTATAATAATATTAATAATAATAATACTAATAATAATAATAATAATGTCAACAATAAAAATAATCTGCGACTTTTTTAAGATTGTAAATTCTTATAAAAAGTATTTCGTAGTATATCTTATCCACTCTTTCTCAAATTAAATTAAAATGAACGCTCCATTAATCAGGCAATCTTCATACTTTAGTTAGGAGCCATTTGAAATTTCCGAAAACCCTCTGATATTGTTCTATGAAAATGTATAAATTAAAAAAACATATATCGCAATCATGAGTTTCGTCGTGTTCTGCATAACTAAGCAGTTCTTCAGCGAAACTTTTAAATGGAACCGTTTAAATTGGCGAACGGCCATCGTTGAATATGTCATAAATCTGTCATATATTCGCAAGGGTATTTAAGCTTCGTCACGTCGCAAATAACTTTCTTTCTTCTTTTTTCTGCTTCTGTCTATATGTATTGTTTTTAGTGTCTGCCTTTCGTTTGTTTATATTTAGATGGAAGTATTTTCTTTATGTCAGTTTTACGGCGCATTAAAAGCCAACTTGAAAACCAGCTGAGCCGGGGGAGTGGCAGCGTACTGGGGAGGGGGAGTAAGACAGTGACTGAAACAGACCTGCAACATAAATCTCAACGAAAATTTATTTGTTAAACTTCAAGCTGAAGTTGATTTTTTTTCATGGACTTGCCAAGCATTTGATATGCATTGCATGTGCCCATTCGCCTGGGCGAGAAAGAGAGGGCGTGGCATTGTTATTGAGCGACCTGCACTGTTAGATTTATGAACACTCTCAACTATGGCCAAGACTTAGGATTAGAAGCCAAGCCCGGTCTGGACCACCACAAAAGCTGGCCCAGAACGAAGTCCATTTATTTGCTGTGTACTTCCTGTCAAAAACTGAAAAGAGAGCGTGCCGGAGCTCTTTATGGGTTAGGCCATGAGGCTGTACCGTATTACCCCCTTGGTCAATTCCATCCAGCTCCTTGCGGCTATTATCAGCACATACTTGACTTTAACAACTTTTTGCCACTTTTGCGCCTCGGCGGCTGCATATTAAATAATTTTCCTTTTAGCCAACGTACGTGACTAAACGTCAATTTCCAGTTACCATTCTACCGTCTTGCTACGTTGCCCTGCTCAATGCAAAATGCATTCTCTACGACAATTTTCATAATTTTCCAAAGTGCCTTTGGGTCTCGTGCGGCGGCATAGATAAGAACCGGCAAAAGTTTCTTGGGCGAAAAGTGCAACGTTCTGATAAGAAGGCAGCTCTTAACTGAACCAAACCGAACTGTGCTCAACTGAACTGCACGGAACTGTGTGCTAAAGGGCCAGCGGCGGTTAACTGTGTCAAAAACTTTTTGGTTCAATCGACGTACGTGATATTCCGTGAATTGTACAATTAGTTATGGGCTGTGGAGGGGCTTAAGTTGGGCCAAAGTGGAAATTATGTGATTTGTTAAAAATTCTGTCCCAGTAGATTGGGTGATAAATGACAGCCCAGATTATACAGCTATCAAAGCTTAACTTTTTCACAGATTATTAAACACGTTGTGTGTATTAAAAAAAACGGGTTTAAATGAACTAATTTGAGCTAAAAAGTTTCTGGAAATTATAACTTTTTAACACAGTCTTTAACGACAACTTCAGTTGTTAACAAGTGGAAAATGAACTGGTTCTATAAACATTCAGTACCTAATAGCGAAAATAGTATGTGAATACCTTCTGAGTCAATTACGCGAACTAGTTACTCTGCAATAAACACTTAAGTCATAAAAAACCCACTTTAATTTAAAAACTCTTGAAAGGGAACTAGCTCAAGCACTTTTCTGTGCAGCTTAACTTAAGTTTGAAAAAAAAACAGTTAATGCCAGCGTACAAACTTTTGTGTCAATTACTAATATATTCCCCTAGAACTTCTTCCGCGAACTAGATCCAATTGTAATCGCTTCAAGCCCGTACTCCATTCCATTAACCATGCGTATTTACATGAAAAACCCATAACCATTGACCGAAACTAATAATTATCAAGAGACCTTTTCGGGCGAACCACACTCTACCTTATAGATATATGCCATGGTTAGCTGAACCCTATGGGCATTATCATATTATCATAATTAAATCATTAGGTTGACGCTTTTACTACTTATATAAGCATAATCCGCGCTCCCTCATTCACACGCTGTAAGACTGGCTGGCAGACAGACAGGGGCCCCTATATCATTAGTCAAAGTTCGTCTCGGCTGTTACCTACAGTAAGTACTCGATAGTACCCGCTCATTTTCTCGTTAATCCCCCCTTCATTCTCCTACTGTGAACTCAGGCCGCAATTGATTTTTCATTTGGCCTGTCGCTCGTTTGGTATTTTGACAGCTCGATTTTTGATATCTCAAATTTCTGTCGGGGGCTTTGATTTGCTGCCGGGCAAGGCACAACACGGCAGGGCAGGGGTTGTTGGCAGTTCAATGCACCCCCAGAAAGTACAAGAAGAAGATGACTCTGACAGCTTGTCAGTTGTCACGGGCAGACGTACAATTAGATATGTTTAAAATTGTGAACTCAACAGGATGCAGTTCGGTTCAGCATAATTAGTCAGGCCGCCCCCTCAACTTTGAACCTTTCAAGGAGCTTCAAACCATAAGACCACAGCTGCCACTTGAATAAAATTAAATTAGAAAATTTCAGCAGCAAGTTGGAGCACAAGCCTAAGATTAATTGAAGCCACGCGCCGCTCTAAGGCCTCAGAAACCGGTTCGATTTATCAGGCACATCTTGAGGTAGGGAAACACTGTCTGAGGAACTGAAGAGCTGATGACATTGCAGATTAACGCCTTGCATAAATAAAGTTCTGCCTAATGGGCGGGTAGGTCTAATTGCCAATGTCTATGTTCTGTTCATGATGGTGCTTAATTAACTTGTGGCTGACACTAAAGTTCTATCTAAACTGTGAACTCTTTGGCTACATTTAACAATGGGTAAAGTTAGAAACCAGCCAAATGGAAAGTGTAAATCTAAGGGGTGAGAACAAATTGCTTTTGTCGGAATTAGACAAAAAATGTGCACATCTGTTACAAACTAAATATATCTTTGTCTAAGATTTTAAGTTATTGATAAGGGTGGAAAGTTCCTGCAGCTAATAATAGCGTCTAATATAAATTAAAGAGATGTATAAAATATTAAGATTTGTTTGAAAGTTCTTTATAATAAGTCATAAGTAAAATATAATTCAAGCAGCAGAATAAAATACAACACTCTGTTAGGAGGGAAAAAACAATTTAAAAATGCCTACTAATGGAAAATTCATGAAACTCAACTTTTTGTGACTATTCGAAACTCTGTTTTAAACCCAAACGAATCAAACAAAATTTTCAAAATATACTTTAAGAAAAATTTCCAACTGAGCGAGTTTTCATTTAAAGTTCAAATCCCGCAGCAGCGACCGCAAAACAATTCTGTTGCATTTCTACTTGGGGGCATATAAATAAAATACGCGCTTATCTAAAATGGAATTTGTCTGGCGGTTTGGTCCATTGAGGACGTCTGCAAAGAGTTGGCAACATTTTTTTTGTCTGTGTTTAATCCTTTTAATTTGTGTGCACTGTGATAAGGCGTTAATTATGCGGCCAACCAAGGAAACATTTGCTGGTGAAAGCGGGAGAGAGAACAGCTGCAAAGCTATAAAATATGCAACAGTCTCTTTTGGGCACTTTATTGCTGCCCTTTAATATTTATATGCATTTATTTAACATTTAAATATGTTATATAAATTAACTATTTATATATATTTTATTATTTGCTTTAAACAAACTTTGTTTATTAAATGCCTAGTTATTAGTTATCAACAGAATTTGAGCACTGGCTGGTTTAAAGTTATTTATTTATTGGTTATTTTATTTAAGTTTCTTTATTTAGACTTTTTAATATACTTTTTATTTAATCACTTTTCTCATTTAGATTACTTGGCACATTTGTAAGATAATTCGCCTGAATTATTTTAAAAAACTCGATTCACTAATTTTATATACTTTGCCGCCTTTTTTTAATCACGTTTTTTTCTAAAAACAAACAAAATCAACTTAAAAATTGCCGGCGAGACACGCGCGTACGTTTTATATGTTCCGCACTCGACGCGTTGCGTTTGCAAACTGAACGCAACGCAACACAACGCAACCTGCTGGCTGCTGGTTGTTGGCTGCCGGTAGCCCGTTGCAAGCGCCTTGGCTTTGCGCTGTAGCGAACATGTTCGATGCGCACAGCTGGCTGTCATGTGTTGGCATTGGGGGTGGTTGCAACTTGCAGGCTGCAAGCGTGTTTGCGTCTGTTGTCGTTTGTGCCGGCTATAAATAGTTGCCCCCACCCTGTTGAATGCAACCCCCACCACTATCCGCGAGCACTGTTGCAGCTGAAGTTCAATGCTCAGTCGCGAGGTCAACAGCAACTATAATTAAGTTAGCCAAAAGTTATTGGCCAAACAAATCGCTGCAATTTAACAAACTAAGCAATTATCGCAATATATTTTCCACAGTTTTTTCTCATTTATTTTTGCTGCATCGTGTCACATGAAATGTCGCCCAAGGAGAGTTTACAACAACAATAACAAGTGCTGGAAAATTGTTTAATTATTGCAACTTAAGTTTCTAATGGGGCAACTACACTTGATTGGAACAAAACTTGTTTAATTTGTTGTTTCTGATACCCTGCACACATTGTAAATGGGCAAAAATAGGGTATATTGCAGTTCTGCATATGTGTGTAACAGGCGTAAATAATAAGCTGCTTCGAGTGCTTAATGTATATGCATAACAACATATATTCTTGATTATCATCAATAACTAAGCCAATCTCTGAGATGATAATAGTTTGATTAGAAAGAGTTTTTCTATTACTAACTTCTTCTATACTATTTTACGAATGAATGTTCTTGTGTAGTAGTATGTTTTATCGAACCCTTTTATAAAATTTAAAATAAAAAATATTATAATAATCAAAACCCATAAATATAAAAATTATTGATGAATACACTTTTTATATTAAAAGTAGACACTGTGTGCTTGTGTTTGTTTTTGATAGTTAATGTTATTGTTACAGCAATTAGAAGCTGAATGCAGGGTATCTCCTAGTCGGCCTTAGTCGACAGACAGCCTTCTTACTGGTTTTAAGCGGCTTTACTCGAAGCGCGCGCCTCTATTTCTTTGCACTTGCCCGATTTACAAGTTTATAGAGTTGTTTTTTTGAAGTTTATTGCCGTCTGTCGAAATATGAGTCCAATTTACGTGATATGGCTATTGGAATTAGACAAACTAGTTGTGGAGTTATACTCTCTTAAATTGGGCATTTTAATTGAAGGCGTGACTTTGCAAGTGGCTGGCTATGAAAGTTGCAAACGGGTGAAAGGAAACGGAAGATAGGCAGATTTATGAGACACCAAGAGAGTTTTATAAAGTTTATGTTATGGAATAATTGATTCAGTAAAAGCAGATAAGTCACATAGGACTTTATTCATAATAAAAAGTTTATTAAAAATTATAAAGAATTTATAAGATACTTTTACTAGATACTTTTTCTATAAAAAAGCATATTCCATTCAATAAATCAATCGCTTCCAAAGAGCTTAACAATTAAATTGGAAAATATATGCATGAATAATAACAATGTAAATAAAATTGAGGAAAAATAGAAAATAATTTTACAGTTCTTAAGAAATTCAAGATTTATGTAAAATTTAATTGTTTTCAATGCCATAAAGGAAAAACGTTTGTCAAGCCGTCGCCAAAGTTTCGCCCTTCGAGAAACCCAACTATTTTTAAAGACTTTTAAAGTGCGCACCCCCAAAAACTAAACTAGAGCCAATAAATCTTTGTTTATACAAATCCAAAAGGCATGAAAGGCTTTCGAGCTCGAGCAATTCACATGCCACAGACGCATAAAGAAAAAACAAATGCCAGACGGACACACATGTAACTCCAGCTTGTGGAGCAACTGGACCACATCGACTGGCAGCCAACTACTAATGCCATTAAGCACAATGCTCGCTGCGCACCGCCCCTCTTCCTCGCAACCAACACCCTCACCTTCCCCTCTAACAATACTAAGCATGCATTTTATTGCCTTTTGTCGTACTGGAAGCCGGCGCACTTTATCATTTCAATGGCAGCGAATGTTGCAATGTTTACTTTTCATTTTATACGCCCCCTCGCAATCCCCAACCCACCTGTCCCTGGCACCCACAAAACACCCAATCTACACCCGGCCAATGCTCACTTGGCCGTTAGTCTATCCAATTGTCCAACAGTTTGTCTATGCAAATATTTTTATTTGCTTCTTTCGTTATGCTGGTAAAACACAAAAGCAGCTTTTAGTTGAGAGTGTGCGGCTAGCTAATACCCTGTACATAAAATACATTCTTTAGTATTAAATAATAGTTTGATTCGATTTTTAAAAACATATTTTTTTACAATTTAATAACACGCTGAAATATGCATATAAAAACTTTAAGGAGTTTATAATATTTACTGCTTCTAATTTATCAAGAATTTTTTTTAACCAAGATATCAAAAGGTATCCCCTTTTTCACTGAAGAATATACAACCTAGATATCAAATATCAATTATGAAACTTAAAAAACAAAACAAAAATGTTTGGTCGTGCGGTTCGAATCAATTAAAGAATCGAGCGTTTGGCTCGAGCCTAGGTTCGTTACATAATATTCGATTTTCAAATATAAGTATTTGAGATCAAAATCGTGAATTGTGTCGGGTTAAGGCTTAACTGTTTTATTTCCGAGCAACTGGTTTGGCTCTAAGTTCCATTTAAAGTAGAAACTTAAAAGAATTCTAGACTCGAAGCGCAACGGTTAAAAATCTGTTTATAGCCGTGTTTAATACACCCTTCTTGAGCATGCCTAGCACTACTGGGTATCATAATGGATCTCACATTGCTGACAGCAGCTCGTTTTTATCCAGGCGGAAATTAAATGTAGTCGGAGTTTTATGATGTATATTTTGCACATGTTGCCAATTTTGTCGCCGCACATTTCAGTTGCCACCCCCTCTTAAGCAAATGGCTTAAATTTTGTTGTGAAACTCAGTCAACAGCGTAATCAAGTTCTAAGTCCAATTCCCAGGGGAGTTAATTACTAGAGTATTTAGCATATAATTATGGACTTGGTTCACCTGGCCTTCTCACTCCCTCTCTCTCTCTCTCTCTCTCTTTATCCTCGCTTTATCCTTTTCCAGCCTTAGCCAAATGCTCCCCTGGGCAACAGAAACTTCTGCTAACCGCCCACTGCCAATTCAATTTTCCTTTACGACCATTTTTCCAACAACAGCAACAACAACAACAACAAACTGGGGAAAAAGTAATCATCGTTGCAATTGTTTCACATTTTTCACGTTATTCGAGATGAATGTTCGCTTTGATGATGCTGGCGTTGAGGTAGAAGCAACACCCTCCATGTGGCATGCCTGTAGACGACATTTTCCTGCCCCCGCCCGGACCCCCTCGCTCTTGTTATCAACTAAAATGCCATTTTCTTTGTTTGCCACTAGAAATATGACTAACTGCCGGCAACTGAAATCGAATCGTGAAGCTCTGCGCGTTGATTGTGCGTTCTTAGGTTTTCTTCATGGCGCCGGGCAGCAACTTAAAGAGTTTTCGGGGGCTGCTTAGCAAACCAACCCTTAGCAACAGCCTGTTTAAAGCTCTCTTTGCAAATTTTAATAATAGACAACAAAAAAAAAACGCACTCACTTCAACATGCGGCACGCACAGAAATGAGTACTTCAACAGAATGTGAAAAAAATGTATTAAATCCCGCTTCGAGGCTGCTTTTGCAGCGGAATAAAAGCCAAAACCCGGAAGCGGGCGACTGTCCACAAAAACAAAAGCGAAAATGTCAAGCGGCAGCAGGAACATCAAGCAAAGACGGATGCAACCGACTGCAAAATACCCTGTTCATGGGCTGAAAACAGCTGAACAGTGATGGAAAACGATTCGTGATTATGTGTTGAGTGACTGTCAAACTGTAACCAAAAAGCATTAACTATGTAGTCTGCCAACAAAATTGACTGACCCTGGCTCTCAAACTGTGGGACATACAAATTTATCTGATTTAACCACCTCTACATATGGTCGAAGACTCCGTAGACTTTAATATACTCTCTAGCACTTTATGAAGAGTGTATGAAAACCTAATGGCAGGAGGCATGTTCAAAATTTTGCAACACTGCGTGGGCTGTTAGACAATAACACTGTGCAGGGGCAGCTGAAATTGGGATGAGATGAGATGTGAGCACTGTGTTGGGGAGTGTATTCAAAGTGTTTTGACAATGCGACGCAGATAAGTGGACAGATTAAAGGGCGGTTGCATCTGAGGCTTATTTACGGGGATTTATTGAATAATTTTGTAATACATTAAAGATATAAATGTAATAAGTAGGATTATTAAAGATAAAAAGAAAGCAAGCATGAAAAAAAATGCTTAAAACTATATTAGATGATTAGATGAAATTCAGGAAAACATTAAAAATAAGTTTTCAACTATATTAAATGATTGCATACTAAATTCAAGATGATTAGATGAAATTCAGGAAAACATTAAAAATAAGTTTTCAACTATATTAAATGATTGCATACTAAATTCAAGAAAATTCTAATAAACCAGCCAATCTTATATTGTGGTCGATAATTTGTATAATTGTCAAATAAAATATTAAAGAAATGTTTGTAATATAAGGCGCCTGAAGAGACGCACTCTATGTGCTTAAAATCACTATTAATATATAACAATTTATATTAAAATCAAATAAAATCCAAAACATTAATAATGTAGGAAATAAAAAAAACCCGAAAGGAAATTGAGATTAAGAAGTTTTTCAATAGACAAGCAACAGTTTTAAAATCGCTCCAATCGAAAAGTCTGGAATTCGTTTAATTTAAATTTTCTATTTACACATAGAAATAAGACCTAATTTTAAGCTGTCGATCTCTCAAAGCAGGCAATCCATTTTTATCAGAGTAGGTATTTTGTAAGCCAAGAACATTTTGTAAAAATTATATTTTAAAGAAAATAATTATAGTGTTGATATTTGGAAGGAATTGTATTCAATTGACAAACTATATTGCAAAAAAAAAAAAGAGTACAACATGAAGTTTGGCAAGACCTTTGAGAGCCATTTGACAACCGAGTGGCGTCAGCAGTATATGAACTATGCGGTAACTGATTCCATATATCGAACACATATATATCTATCCGAATAATTTGTTGTCCATAGGAGTTGAAGGCGATGATACGCAAAGCCGTGGACAATGCGCCAGATGTGAATGTTGCAAGGGATTCTAGATATATACGCGAGCGTGACAAAACCTCTGATCCTGTAGTTACGGCATATTATAAAAATTTCGAGCGCAATTTCTTTGCCACTTGCCATCAGGAGCTGAGTCGAGTTGAGGACTTCTTCGCCCACAAGCTGGCCGAGGCGCGACGTAAGCTGGAGGAGATTAAAATGCAGCTAATCTCAGCGCTGAATAATCAACGTGGGCCCAACAACCGCCAACTGGGCCTGGCCTGCAGCGAATTCTATTTGAGTCTGATAATGCTGCAAAATTTCCAGAGTTTGAACTATACGGCCTTTCGCAAGATATGCAAGAAGTATGATAAATATATCAAGTCCAACAGGGGTGCAATGTGGTTCCGTGAATATGTCAGCGAGGCGCCGTTTACCAAAGAGAATGAGCTGCGCCAAATGATTTCCGAGGTGGAGCACCTGTACACGATCTACCTGACGAACGGAGATCGGGCCAAGGCGATGGCCAAGCTGAGGGTTCCCCCATTGCGCCAATTCTCGTCCCCAGCTCGGGTTTTTATAGCGGGTGTGCTGCTGGGCTTGTTTATTGTTAGCGCTATAATTGTGATCTTCTCATGTGAGTGAAAAGGCAATTCTCGGAAGTTTGGTTCACGGTTCGAACCCGGTTTTCCACATGAGTGAATCTAGCTCGAACTCTGTGCTTCATTCCATTTTAATTCAATTTTAATTTAAGTCAACCTTTTAAAAATTATAACTATCCCCATAAAGAATACTCACTGGTTAGAACTCGGTTTTCCACATCTCGGCAAATCTGGGTCTTAGTTCGAAGCTTAACTTAAAATTAAACCTTAAAATTAAGCCTTAAATTATGCAAACAAATAAAAAACAACATTCGTGCTGGTTCAACCCCGATTCTCGGCTCTTCTCTAATGACAACATGGCTGAAAGCCGAAAACAAATTTCTAGCTGGTTCTAACCCTGCTGGCCAACTCAATGCTGCTTGCTTTTTGTTTCTCTTTATTTCCAATTGGATATTTTATTAATGGTTTATTTTTTCATGTCAAGAATACCTATAATGCCTAAGAAACTAGAAATAAAAACGGAATACCGAGTTCTAACCGTTTGAGTCTAAAATAGGCTTGCAATCTTAGTAGTAACAGCCCTTATATTGCTCCACTCTAGTTATTTTTCTGTACAATCAAGCGGAGTTGATAGAGGCATTTTCCCGAATGTACCGCGGTCAGTTATTCTGGGTGCTCTGCGGCTTCTATTTGACCATCAATATGTATGTCTGGCAAAATGTGGGCATCAATCATGTGCTGATCTTCGATGTGGATCTGCGCAATCAGATTTCTCCCGCCTCCTTTCTGGAAGTAGCTAGCGGTCTGGGCTATCTTTGTACCATTTCCATGCTCCTGTTTCTGCATCATAAGGAATTCGACGTCGATGTGCCCTATAATTTCCCATTGATCTCTCTGGTGGTGCCGTTGCTGTTACTCATCAATCCCATACGAATTTTCAATTATCCAGCTCGAATGTGGCTAATCCGCTGCATTGGACGAGTCGTGAGTGCACCATTTTTCCACGTTACCTTTGCGGACTTTTGGCTGGCCGATCAGCTGAACTCGCTGGCCCTGTGCTTTGTGGATAATTACCATTTGAGTCGTTTCTATGTGCGCTACTATTCGAACAGAGCCAATTCTTTCGATTTCGAACATGACTTTATGATACCAATAATACGCTGCCTGCCGCCCTGGTTCCGTTTGGCCCAGTGCCTGAGACGCTATAAGGATAGCACGAATAGACCCATTACGTTTCTCCTGAATGCCGCCAAGTATGCAACGAGTATTATTGTGGTGATCTGCTCAACCGTTGTAATGGAAACGAGTGGTAAGAATTAATTTGCGTTTATTACTACTACTCAATTGAAAACTCTTGTTTTTTCTTTTACCTTCGGTTAACCTGCAGTTCACTATGGCAGTGTAGTTGAGAATCCCTGGATATGGGTCTATTTGGCTGTATCTTTTGTGTCAACCGTATACTCCACAACTTGGGATTTGATTAAGGACTTTGGTTTGTTTCAAGTCTGGAGTGGTGAAAATCGATTTTTGCGCGAGCATCTCATCTACCGCAAGGTAGGTATAGACTAGAAAATTGAGCGAAGGGCTTACGTATCCTATGCCAATTATATTTTCTAGGGGTTCTATTACTTTGCCATCGTTGTGAATGTAACAATACGTTTCGCTTGGGTCCTGGAGCTGTACTTGATTGTCTATAATATTTTAATACCCTACAATTGCAAGACTATTGTCGGTGTGTGTGAGTTAACGCGACGATTCATCTGGAATTTTTTACGCCTGGAAAATGAGCATTTGTTCAATTGCGGCAAGTTTCGTGCAACCCGCGACATTTTCCTAAAGCCCTTGGGTACTGCAAGGAGTCAGCCTTCGGAGAAAATTGACGACAGAAGTAGTGGCGTGCAGGTCAATTTGCCGAAGAAGACCCACTAAAAAGGAGTATAGCAAAATTGAGCTACAGAATCGAATTTGGTTTAACAAAAACTAATAAGTATCAATTACCACTGTATTTTATTATACTTTGAAATAAATAGCGAAGCTTAATTAGGGTTGCCTTAAATTCAGAAAGTATTATTATAAGGTCATAAAGTGTGTTTCAGTTTCATTGAACTAGGATATTCAATCGCTTCAGTTCAAACCAAGCATCGTTCGAATAAACAAGTCGAAGATGTACATAAAAACGAAGCTCGAACCGCTCGGTCGAGCTATATGTTCGAGCGACATTTGTTCGAGCGAGTAATATAACCGTTATCGACGCCAAGGCGTAACAAAAGAACGATTAGCTCGAACATGGCCGATTAGTCTTGTATAGATCGAACTTAATCAGCTCGAGCTTATTCAATCCATATATATTTTCTTGATCAGTATGTGTCTGTCTGCCTGGCAGTTTCTATGCACAGTAGTCTCTCAGTTTAAAAGCTTTCTAAGTGAGACGTTGCAGAAAAATGTCTTTAGGAGCCGGCCGTACTGAATTTATGTCTGCCAGGATAGTTAAACTTAGGCATCCTTCCTTTTTTAAATGTTGCACGCACAATTTAAGGAAAACCGCTGTACATTTGACTTTACACTCAATAACGTACACATTTCGAATGGGTTTGAAAGCAAAATGAAATTCGGCAAAACATTTGAGAGTCATTTAACAAGTGAATGGCGCCAGCAATACATCAACTATGTGGTTAGTATGCAACATGAATGCCATAGATTATTATCGGTAGATAGCTTTATCTGTCAACTGCAGGAGCTAAAGGCAATGATACGTACTGCTGTTGAGAATGCGCCCGATTCGAGAAACAAAAGCGTATACGATGTCTATTGTCTGGAGTTTAAGGATGAGTTCTTCACAAGACTAACGGCCGAGCTGAAGCGAGTGAACGAGTTCTTTGAGTACAAAATGGCCGAGGCGCGTCGCAAACATGCCACATTAAAGGTCAAACTACTCTACATGACCGCTCACGCCGGCGAGAAGCCTGCGGGCGTTATACCCGGTCTCCCACCACTGGCCGATCAGCCGCGGAATGTGCGCAAGCTGGAACGCGCCTATAGCGAGTTCTACTTTAGTCTGGTGCTGCTCAATAATTTCCAGCAACTGAACTACACGGGCTTTTACAGGCTGAGCGAAAAATGTGACAAGTATTTCAAGCCTCCGACTGGTGTACGCTGGATTCGGACGTATCTGGACACCGCCTCCATTAGCCTGGACGGAGATGAGCTGCATGACATGATCATTGATGTGGAGAATATATACACACAATATATAGCTCATGGTGATCGGGCCAAGGCAATGCAAAAACTGCGAGTGCCGCCCTTGGGTCAGTCCACATCACCGGGTTATGTCTTCTCGGCGGGCGTATTGCTGGGCCTATTTCTAGTCTCAGCTGTAGTGTGCGTTATATCCGGTAATTACAAATCACAATTAAAGATGTATCTATGATCGACTGACTTATTGATTGACTGAGAGGCAAACAGACTGACTGCTTGTCTTAAATGATTGATTGCTTGACATACTGATCAGCTAACTGACTGAATTATCGCATGAATAAGAAAGTAGCTAAATAACCGATTGACTGACAGACTGATTGACCGACTGATATGTGAAGGAAGTGTCAGGTTATCCGTTAATATGACTGAGTTGATAAACTGATAGCTGACTGATCCACTGACACAGTAGCTGACTGAATTGACTGCTGACCTGACTGAAAAGCTAACTGATTGACTGTCTGATTGACCGACTTATATACTGACTGATTTTTAGCTATCTAATTAAATGACAGATTGCATGAGAGACTGAACTGGCTGATTAACTTATTCCATGACTGACTGAGCAGCTAATTGATTGATTGGATGACTGACTAGGATGACTGATTGACAGTCTGATTAGCTGACAAATTAACTTATTCCGTGAAGGATCGACAGATTGGATTATATAAGCTATATGATTGTCTAATTGTTTGACCTTCTGATTGATTCTGATTATCATCTGATTGATTATCCGATTGGTTGCCTTACTGATAGACAGCGTATTTTATTGCAGTCTGATTGATTGACAGAGAGATTAGCTGATGACTTGATTGACTGATTGATTACTTGACCAGTTTTATACATTTGACATACTTTTCAGCCTACACCATGTTCAACAATCCGGAACTGTTCTCAACCTTTACTCGTTTGTACCGGGGTCCATTTTCCTTGATGCTCTATAGTTTCTGCTTGGTGGGCAATGTCTATGTTTGGCAGAGCGTGGGAATCAATCATGTGCTCATCTTTGAGCTGAATCCACGCAATCAAACGGTCCCTGTAAAGCTTCTCAGTACAGCCAGTTTCTATAGTTATATCTGCACCCTGTCCATGCTGATGTTTATACATTACAAGGAATTCGGTGTCAAGGATTCGTTGTATTTTCCATTAATTGGACTGGTGCTGCCGCTGGTATTACTCATTAATCCCATACCCATTCTGAATTATCCCGCTAGAATGTGGGTTTTGAATTGTTTTGGACGCATTCTGGCTGCTCCGTTTCGTTATGTGACCTTTGCGGACTTTTGGCTGGCCGATCAGATGAACTCAATGGTGCAGTGCATTGTGGACTTTTATCAGCTGATTCGTTTCTATATTCGCTACTCCTTCAATACCGGGAATACCTTTGATTTTGAGCCGGACTTTGTGGTACCTGTGCTGCGTTGCCTGCCCGCCTGGTTTCGCCTCGCCCAGTGCCTGAAACGCTATTGGGATAGTAAGGCCAAGCCAATTTCATATTTGGTGAATGCTTTTACCTACGGCTCCACGCTGATAGTTGTCATCCTCTCAACCATACAATCGGAGACAAATCGTGAGTAACTCGAGGATCCTCTATCTTTGATGGACTTATCCTAATTTAAACTTCTCCAACAGATAAGTATACTCAGTTGTTTGAAAATCCTTGGACTTGGGGCTATATAATTAGCGCGTTCGTGTCAACCATTTACTGTACTTCCTGGGATATATTACAGGACTACGGCTTGTTTAAGGTCTGGAAAGGCAGAAATGTGTTTTTGCGCGAACGCCTTGTCTATCCCAAGGTAAGCATATTGAACTGCCTTACTCCAAAATTCCACAAGTCCTCTCCATTCATCTAGAGTTTTTACTACTTTGCCATTGTTGCGGATCTCTCGATACGTTTCTTTTGGCTGCTGGAGCTATATTTAGTATCCAATGATTTGGTACTGCCCTATAATTGCAAGACATTGTCCAGCATTTGTGAGATAGTGCGACGATTCATCTGGAATTTTCTGCGACTGGAGAATGAACATCTGTACAATTGCGGCAATTATCGGGCGACACGTGAAATATTTGTTTCGGCCTTAAGTTCCCGTGATGAATTGCTTGTCAACTCTCTTGTGGATGAATCGCGACGTAATTCGCTAGCATCGCGTCGGGAATTACATCTCGATGGTCATTCTCGCTAGAGTATGAAATTCCTGTGTAGGTGGTTTTTGTGTGTGTTCGAGCTTAAGTTTTGTAGCCAGGCCTCAATTACTGCTCAATCTCTTAGCACTTTTATACCAAGCCAATTCGCCCGCTCCTCAAGCGCAACAATTGGGAGTCAATGAAGCGTTAACCGCACCCAAGCCCAAAACCAGAGCAGCCGGAGGAGTCTGAGCTCTAACAATCGAATAATCTGTTTTCTTCGCAACCCTCGCATATAAATTGAATAAAATTAATTTCACATTTACGAAATTAAAACCACAAATGGAATTATAAATTCAACACACAGGACATGGCAGAAGTTTGTGGCCAGGCGAAGTCGAAAACAAGCGTGCTCTGATTGTGGCTGCTCGACTAGAAGATACTCTGTGTAACACTTGATATTTATTGATTTTCAAGAGGCGAGCGCTGCTATTGAAAAGAGAAGAATTCATATTACAAATTTAAAGTCTGAAGCCTGATGAAGTCGGAGATGCCTTATTTTATTTTTTAACTGTTACATGCATTTCCACAAATTCATTAAAACTCTTTTTGTGCGTTTTAAGCAATTATAGGGTATTGAAAAAAATAAACACAAGCCCGCAGGACAACAAAAGTTAAGCCAGACAACAAGCGGGCAGCAGCAGCAAGGACACAGCTTTTTGGCAAAAGGACCTGACAACTTGTCAATGTGGTGCGGTTGCTCTCGGGGTTTATCGAGAGGCTCTGGTAGCCAGGACAACGACTGCAACGGGCAACTCTCTGAAGAGTTACCCCCTCCCCCGCTTGTGTGCCTGCCTGCCTGTCGTTTGGCTTGGCTTGGTTGGGTTTGTGTCCTGTGCCTGGTCAGGCATAAATGCATGCGAATTAGAGAATGAACACACACGCACACGTGGTCGTTTTAACCCCCCCCCCCCCTCCCCTTTAGTAGAAGGGGGGATGCCTTCTTCGGCTTAGCTCTTTAGACAATGCACAGGAATTTGCGCCCTCAGCTGCCGCATGTCAATTATGTGACCCACCACGCCAGCAGCTTGGGGGTTACTTTGCAGCCATTAAACCACCCTAACCCCACACACGTCCCACACGTGGCTCCGTTACAAATGTTATAAATACATTTGGGAGCACATATTGTTGCAATGTCTGGCGCGCGCAATTTGCAGTTATAAATGGCTCGTTTCCGGCTCCAGCTTTCGGCTTGGAAATGTCATCAGCTGCCGTTGAAGTCTTGAGCAGGAACTTGCCCAGGACTTGCCAGGACTTGCCCCCTGACAATTTTTTAATTATATGCATGGAGCGCAACATGTTGCCAGCTAGTGGCAAGTGGCAAGTGGCAGCCAGGCCAAATCAGTGCCAGCCACCGAAAACTTGCGAATTGCTGCAGTAAATGCCGCACGCGGCAAACTTTACAAAATGTTTGCACCAGCTGCTCGACTCGTTGCTTGTCGCTAAAAATGCTCTTGAATTTTCCATGTGCCCCCAAAGGCCCCCCTACTGCCAGCAACTCCACACTTTCCACTCCCCACTTTTTAGCTCGCATATTTCGCTAATGGTTCGCTTTTCATATATATATTTTTGGGGGTTGCTTTTCCGCAGCTGGTGCCTGAACAAGGCTGGACAGCGCTCGGTTTCAGTGTCTAGGTCGCCAGACCGCAGACATTATAAACAACGCACAATTCCTGAAAATTATAATGGAACGTACTAAAGAATATTAAATACCCTTACTTCAATTTTGCTTAATTTTTGTTCGAATGTTTAATTACAGTTTGCACATAAAATGTGAGCTTAAAAACGGATAAATGTTTTTATATTATTTCCTTTTTGGGATAAGTCTATGGAAAATAATGCAAACCAATTGTTATACGATAAAATTATTATTTTAAGTAGCATTATTTCAGCTTACGTTTTATATTATAGCTTGTATGGAAAAGTCCTTGGAAAATTATGCAGCATTATTTTTTATTTTAAAACCATAAATAACAGCTAATATAAAAACTTTACATTTTTATATCCTAAACAATGGGAGTTGGCTAAAAAAGGGTATAATGTTTTTGTGCAAATGTATGTAACAAGCAGAAGGAAGCATCTCCGACTCCATAAAGAATATATATTCATGATCAGCATCAATCGCAGAGTTGATCTAACCATGTCCTTCTGCCTGTCTGTCTGTCTGTCTGTCCGTCTGTCTATCTGTCCGTCCGTGTGTAAGTATGAGCACGTCGATCTCACAAATTATAAGAGAAAGAATTGACGTTTTGAACATAGTTTCTCTTAGTGCTCGCACAGTACGAATTTGTCTCCGATTATCAATAACTTGCCCCATTTTCAAGCAATCGATAAAAATCGATATAAAAATTCCTGTTTTAAAGCAAAACCTTTTAGGTTTTAAGAGCTAGAGTCAGCAAATTTGAGTCCCCAATTCTAGTGTAGTATATACAAATCTTGCAGTATCTTGCATTTTATAGCTATCATTTAACAAAACTCAATCCTTGGCATGGCTGTGAGGAATGAAGCTGCAAGGTGTTGCGATTACGACTCAACTTCACCGAAATAATTATATTTATAATGGTAAATAAATTATCATAATGTGTTCCGCACTTCGCGACAAAATTTAGGTAGCCACAGCTAGGGTATACACAGACAGAGTGAAAGTTTTATGGTGTTGCAACTTTAAATGAACTTGCCGCATTGTTGTCGTCGGCCTGTCGTCCTGTCGCCCTGTTGCCTACCACAAACTAGGCGCAAGGACGACCATAAAAATCCATTGTAATTTATTTGTCTGCTAGTCAACGCGCCCCTCAACCAAAAATGAGGGAAGGAAGAGAAAAAAAAACTGCAAACATTTCCGTTACGCATTTAAATTTCATAGTCAGTGAAAGTCATCAACACATGGCTGTAGGCAGGGGCGGGCGGGCTGGTGTTTGGGTTCGCCCCAACCGAAAGTTAAACGGCAACTGGTCTATGCCCTCTCGGCCCCCCCTTCCTCTCTCGCTTTATGGTAGCGCAACACAAAAGCTTCCGTTTCCTGTCTGCTCGGCTGGGATTTCCCCGAGGGTTGCAAACAGAAGCAAGAACCCTCCCGAGACGCAGACGACACAAACGCTTTTCTGGCTTTTTTCTCGACCAAATAAAGTTTTCTAATTTTCCATCTTCATGTTTTGAATTTTTCAGCTGCTTTTCAAGAGCTCAACACACATTTTCCCCTCCCCACACACCACAGATTTTCCTCTCGTCGTATGCCAATTTTGTTTGCTTAGTGTCTCAGCTTTGGTGGAGCAGAAGTTGGAGTTTCCTTCTTCTTTTTTTTACGACTACTTGGGTACAGATGCTCCGGGGAGGGGATGGGATCTACGACGCTGAGCGAATCGCCTGTAATTTCCGGCAAACAAACCAATAAATCATATTAAACTTGCCTGGAATTTTGTAGAAGAAGCAGAAAAACTGCGTACCGGAAGTCTTATGACGGTGTAAGCCAAATGCAAAGGAAATCTGAGACATTTCCATTTGATATGAGCTCTGTTTGAGGTTAAGCAGAGGGTGCGGGCTTGCATTTGACTAGGGAGGCTGGGAAAAAACCGCTTGGAATTTAGAGAATGGCGTGCTTAAAAACGCGCTGCTGTGTATTTAGGATTTACGGTATTTAATATGAAAGATCAGCTGGAGAATAAAATTTCTTTCATGTTAAAAATCGTTTGTTGGGATTATTAAACTGAAAGTCATTCAATACACTGCCAGCAGATAGTCTAACATTTTTATGTAAAATCTAACATATGTTAAGCTTAACTGGCTTATGTTAAGCGCAATAAACTCCTCACTCGCAATTAAAATTATAAAAATCCGATAGAAATTCCACAGAAAATGTATTACATACTACTTCACAAATATGGAATACAGTTAGTGTAGTTCAATTAATTTTAATATCCAAAAATCAGATTAAAAATTTTCAAACATTTGCTGATGACCAAAAAAAGCTATCCGCTCTTTGACTTTTAATAAGACAACGAAAAACAAGTTAATTAAATTTGAAGTTTCAACGAAAGAAAATTTTCGAATTGTGTTTTGTTCTTTCATCTGTGGCAACTCTCATAGCAGAAAAAATTTGTTAATAACAACAACATTTAGTTCAATAGCTGACTGCTTTGGCTTTTATATCAAGCGCTCACTGTGTCATATTACAGTTATAGTAAATTAACTGTATAACAGTAAATGTTAACAGGTGGAGTAAATAGTAAAGACTAGAGCTGTTAGCCTAGACACACTCCAACAGGCAGTTGTTGACCGCATAACTTTGCAAACAGCGGTGTTCAATGTTTTAGTCTAGACACCAACCGTAGCACAGTGGCAAGACAAATGCTGGCAAATAAAAGCTGGCTGCTCTGTCACACAATGCAGACGTTTGTCAATTTGTCGGTTACATTTTGAATTTTTTATAGATGAAAGATATATAAGATATAAATTAAATAAATAAAAAGTGCACTCACCGATTCACCATCTCATTGCCGTTCTCCAAGGATTGAGCCAACTGCTGTGGCGTTTGTTGTTGCTGCTGTTGTTGCTGCTGCTGCTGCTGTTGCTGTTGCTCCTGCTGCAAATTACTTGCGGCAGATGCTCTCAAGCTGCCACCAAGGCCAATGCCCAAAACGGAGCCACCGCCTCCAGAGCCAACTGCACCAGAGCCACCGCCACCGCCACAGCCCACGCCAATGGATTTGGTTTGCTTCGCCTGCTGCTTGTAGCGGCTCAAGGCAAAGAACAGGGCTAGAACAGCCTTCAGGCGACCCGCGCAGATGTCGTTGGTTGTGATATTGTCCAAGCCGCCCACCGATTGACTCCTCAGCACGTGCAGGCACGAGTTGACGTTGTCGTACTGCAACAGACCAAACACAAATGAGTCAAATGTGTTCAAAGTGGCTGCATTTAAAGCTTAAGTGTGACTATGCACAGTAAAAAATATTTGGGTCTTAAATTCAAAAAGAAATTGTTCCCTAATTGGTTTTCAATTTAAAGCAAATTGGACTAACATATAATTTATTTTGTGATAAATAAACGAATTAAAATAATATTAGTTTTAATTATATAGATATGGTGCTGGGTTTGAACTGGGGTTTTCTCTTTTGTCAAGCACTGAGTCACTCTTGTCAACTGAGCCTAAAATTTGGCAGCGAAAACCAAGAGTAATAAAATAAAGAAACGGCATTAAATTGTAAATACTTAAGGATTAATTCCTTTAGCTGGCAATTTAAGCCAAATATAATTTGAATTTCAAAAATATCAAACGAAATTAAATGCATGCCAACAATTTTTTACAGTGCAGTTAATCCCAGCTCCAAGTTGATGAGTCACAGTCCCTTAAGCCACCTAATATATATGTAAATACAAATCCTAGCGCCAGTTTATCTCGCAGCTAAACTCTAAGCGCCATTAACGAGACGATGTCGTGATTTTGACAACTCGATAGAACGTGGCCCGAACTTGACTTACAAATGGCTTTTTTATTGTTAATTTGCCTGAACGTTTTTAACTGCTTCACGCACAACACGCACCAAACGGTCCAAACGGACCGCCCGATTCCAATACCGAACCCGCAACCCAAAACCCAATCTGAAGTCAAGGAATAAAAAGCAGAACGGCAAAAGAAACAAAAAAAAATTGACATTAAGATAAAGTGCTCAGACGTCAACTGCTGTAAAAATGTGGCACAGAGCTCGTGTGTCAAACGGAAAAATATACGAAACCAATCATAGAAACGGGAAATACTCCAACTAACAGATGCCCTATATAATTTATGTGCAACATAAGAGATTTTTAAGAGAGTATTAATTTTATATATAAACTTATAAGGATTACAAATATTAATGTATGGATACTTTCGCAGTTTATAAATAACTATAATATATTAATGTCTAGAATAAGATTTTATATCATTATATAAATTTATATAAACAATGAAATTGTAATAAAAACAAGTAAGAGTGCTCTATTTGGGAGTGCTCAGCTAGGGATACCCTAAACGTTTTTCTTCCAGCGACAAATGTGGATCGAGCTACGCGCTGGTTTACTATAGAATTAAAAAAAGTTAAAAATGGCTAGATAAACTCGGCTATTGATGCTGATCAAGAGTTTATATATTTTTTTGGGTCGAAGATGCTTCCTTCTGCCTTTTACATACACTTGCAAAAAAACTATACTTTTTTTTAAAAACATTACTCTCATTAAACCTATACTTATGTTAAAATATTACAAGATAACTTATTCAATTAAAATTAAATTTGTGCTCTATAGTTGTACCTTAATTTCCATTTTCGCAGCTGTAGCACGAACAATTCCCGAGTTACAATAGTTAGTTAAAAGCTAATATACCCCGATCACAAATTGCACATGTAGCGCGTCGAAAAATCTATAAAAAATTGTCAACACGCGCTCGGAGAGCGCACAATTTGTCTTTTGTTTGTCTTTTGGCATTTTTTTTTTTTTTATATACATATATTTGTTTTTTATTCTCGTAGTCCATCGCTGCTGTCGTCGTGGACGTCGTCATAGCAGTTGTTACAATTTAAAATAACCATAAAAAAAACAAAAACAAAAACAAAAACGTATAAAGTCAAAAAATCAAACTGACAACTGACATGACAGCAGACAAATGACAAACGTCTGCCCGACTGTGTGCACTCAATTTGCCGGCTGCGTTTGCGAACTTCGAAGCTCGGGTTTGAATCTAACGAGCTGTGCTGCGCAGGGGGGATGGGTGTGGGAGGGGGGGGCTCCACTTTAAAAAACTTCAAACTTACACTATAAAACTTATGCGACGGCAAAGTTTGTAATAACTATCGCATAGATACAATTGGGAGTCGGGCATCAAAGACTTTGACTTTGGCCAAACAATTTGGAAAAAGCTGCAAGTTCAAGTTCAATGGGATGTGAAGGGGAGGGAGGGAAGGAGGTAAGCAGTAGGGGGGGGTACCCGTACCCAAAAGATACATTGAACTATGCTCGACTGTGCGCTGTCAACGTTTATTTTTGGCAAATGCTCAATTTGCAGCATTATAAATTGAGACAATAAATTTAAATTAATTTCGTGTGGAGCGCTCGCTTCTTCCAAGGAAACTTTTTGCTTGTGAATGAGGTCAAAAAAAGGGGGGGGGGGGGGGTGGGAAAGGGGGCGGCAGCTCGGAACATGGCTTTGCAGTTGGCTAACAAGTTGCCGTTTGCTGTTGGCCAACAAAATTGATAGATAAATGCTATCAAGTGCAGCATTAACTGCTGCACTGACAGAAAAAGTGTTGAAGAAAACTAATAATGGGGCAAATTAAGTTCAAACTTTCGCATGTCGCATGCAAAAGTTTCCAGTCAGAAAGTTCTATTTACATATATTCAACTAAACGAAATAATTTGATTATCATTTCATTGTTCCTAAATAAAATAGAAAATAGTTATCTTTGCATTTCCATGCATTTCTATTATCAACAGAAAGAGGGTTAAATAAAAAAAAATATAGCACAAGTTGAGTGAAAGAGTTCCCAGAGGGAAAATTTTTATAATATTAATATTTTAATAAACGGAATTATCTGATAATTTTCTTTTTTTCACTTAACAAAAAAAGAGTATTCTTTGATAAAAACATTAACTTCTATTATCACGGGAAAAGGCTTACAAAAATGGGACATGTGGCGTACAGAAATTTCAACTTAGAAAATTTCTTTTCCACAAAATAATATTGTTAATAACGGAATTCTCTAATTATTATTTGATTTTTTATAATGTATATGAAGAAAATAATTCTCTTTGATTAAAATATGAATTTCTATTATCAATAGAAAGAGGCTTAAATAAATTTCTACTTCGAATATATAGATTCTTACGTAACCAAATGAATACAAAGAACGTGCCACAATCTTTTCATATTGATAAAAATAGAACGCAGTTGTTTATATTTTCAGCTGGACAGTCGAAGAGCACCTCTTAGGAAGCTCATCAATCAGTCTGAAAGTAGGGAATGTCATTAGTTGAGCTGCCTGCAGTTCAAATATATTACAAGTGTCGTTAATTTGAGACAAAAAGTATATTGAACAATGGAGTATGAATTAAATATGAACTGGGAAATTTTATTTAAAAAAAAAAATCAATATTTGAGGGCCCTGCAACGAATATAGAAATAGTACCGAAGTTTTCAATTTACGTAGTGATTAAGTTATAAGCTGGAACGTAGTTAAAATACATTGACGAAGAAAATTACATTGCCTCAAAATTTAAAAAATTACAATCAAAGAATTCCATTTAAATGCTAAGAATTTCATTGAAACTCAAAGAATTCCATTTTCAGCGGGAGGCACACAAATTGTATCAGCTGGCAATTTATTCAAGTGAAGATTTCAAATAGAGTTCAAAGATCGCCAAAGACTTCTATTATGGGATAATATTCAATAAAATACAATACCTTATTGCAGCTACTCTTTCAATCATGTCTTAGATTAAATTTTAAGTTCAATTAGATTTTTGCTACACTGAGATGGCGGATGAATATACATTTTCGAGTTTTGCGAGTTTTAGAAAATCTATTCAAAATGGGTCCATCCTAATAAAAGTTGAGAGCAAGTCGTCTTTTTCGAGATGAAATACTCGCATAGTCATAAGTTTTTAAGCAGGACTTGATTTCACTTTATTATTGAGACGAAATTCGTCAAGAACTTTCGCCTAATTCTTTCTATTGTTTTTAATGAGATTTGTAATCTTATGTTTATTACTATTCCTATTATTTATTGATATTACTATTAGTATTTATTATTTCATTTATAAGAATAGAAAAATTGAAGATTAATACCTAATAAGAATGCAAAGATTTAATAACTTTGGAAGAATTCGTTTCTCTTGTTAATCGTTTACTAAACTTTGCTACAATTAAAAAAAATATGATTTTTTCCTACTCAATAAACTCTTGATCAATAATTTTATTTTGTTACTTTTTAAAATGTTTGTTTTGGCCCAGTTAATCATTGCTGCAACCTTCTCCACCCACCCACACACTCGCACACACACACACGCTTGCAATCGATCAATCAGAGCCGCGTTGACAGCTGCAAGTGTCAAACAGAGCGCTGCACTTCATTCCCGATCCAAAAACTACACAGACAACACACACACTGTACTCATACTCTACTCTACTCTGCACAGTAGTTGCAGTCACAACTTCAAGTCGCCGGCAGTCATTCAAAGAGCGCGCGCGTGTGGCACAGTTGCAGCTGGCGGTTGGGTAGAAGCGGGTGGGGAGCGGCGGGCGGAGGGGCGCCACATAGCCAAGTGCATTGAGAGCTGCGCTTACGTAATGCTCAAAAGTCAAGCGGGCCACAATAGATGTCAGCCTGCAAACGCGCCGCAAGTTGCCACATATGCCAAAAGATACAAATATACACAAAATACTCGCAAGCGGCGGCGGCAGCCGCAGATACATTTGCCCAGCACTTGTGGCGACTCCAAGCGCAGCTGTTGCATCCACAGGAGTTGCAAGTTGCAACCGCAAAGCGTAAAACGATACCAGCCAAAAAGATGCCACCAAAGCTGCGAGGCGAGCGCCGACAACGAGCAACGAATAAAAGTAAATAAATATAATCCAGCAAGAGTGCTGGAGGCGAGCTTGCCCGACTATGGGATACCCAGTACATGCAATTTGATTTTAGACTAGCAAGAAGAGTCTGTAGTTCAAATTTGGTGTGAAGCTGTGCCAGAAAAGGCGAAGCTACAAATCGATTTTGATCGATTATGGAAAAATGAATGGAATTGTTAATAAAAGAGATACACTTTTTCAGTATATGATAAACCTGTTCAAACTTATGATTACTTCATTTACATAGCTTCATTATACCCGATTTAGTAGGCTACAGGGTATTGAGAGTATCTGCAAAGTCTGCATCTTATATAGGAAAAGTGAAGGCCCCCGAGCTGTCAGAAATAAATATGTATTGTATATAAATGCAAATAATGTCGTTCGCTTTAAAGATGTCAATTGCAATACGAGTACATCTTATCATTGCGAACCCACCACTGTGCACAGTGGTTCAAGCTCGAATTCAGGCAATTTATAAAATTGACATAGTTCTACACGACTTTTATGCTTGATATAAGTTATTTTGATGAGTTCTTTTCATGATTATTCTTTTGAAATCTAGATCAATTTTTAGATTTGAGGTTATTTTTATAATCTGTGCATTACATATATAAATATTTCCCTTAGTTAAAATATTGTTAGGCAAATAGCTTGTATATTCGATTCCATGTCAATCAGTCGGAAGACTTATAGGCCACATTTTAAACTGTTTATTTCAAAACCCATTGATATAGCAAAGTTAGCTTCGCATTAGGCTGCCAAGCAGCTTGCTAAGTAATTTCCACCAGTTAAATGTTTTTCGCACCACTGTGCACTGGACAGTTACATTATGATAGCGACCACAGGCAATTCTCACGCTCTCAGCCCAAAATGAAGACAACAAACAGCAACTGCCGTTTGCTGTCAGAACACACACACACACACACGCACACAATGGCACACACAGAACGTTCATAGGATAAAGCAGCGCTGCTGATGTTGTCGCCGCTGGCAGCGCTGCTTACGGCGCTGCCTTTATTGACATTCTTGAGCGAGCGCTTCGATTTTCTATCATTGTGTTTGTGTGCCAAGCGCACAGAATTTCCGAATGCTCAGCGCATTGTTGCTGGTCAGTCAGCAATCTCTCCACACCTCCCTTCCCCCCCCACACACACAGAAGTCCCCACATGCTCCTCACCACTGCCATTCAGGCTCTTTCATTCCGTTTAATGCGCTGCGAATTTATCGCAAAATGCATTGCGCTCGTTCTTCGACTTTTGTGCAGTTGCGCCCCCCCCACACACACACACAACCACACTTCTTTACGTCGCCACGCCTCTGCCCACTCGTAGGATTAAGTGCGGTCAAACAAAGAAGGCAACGAAGGACACACAAGGCACACGGGCAAAGCTTTTGTTAATGGTGCTAAAGAGTTGACCGTGCGATCTTAATGCAACGCCACGCTTTATATGACATTTTATTTATATAGCCCTACATATATATATATTTATATATATTTATTTATATATATTTCTACATATATATTCATCTATATACAATTTTTATTTCATTTGATTTATACGCCTTTTCAAGCGCCTGCCATAAATCAACGTAGGCGTCGTCTCTATATATATATCTCTGTCTGGGCCTGAACCTGTGCCAAGCCTCTTTTTAATTAACCGCTGGCAAAAAAAAAAAAAAAATACTCTGAAAGGAATTAAATATTTTTCGTTATTCAAAAATTCGCTTTAATCACTGACAAATGCCATGTATTTATTTTCTCTCTGCCATATCAGGTGGGTGAGAACAAATTAAGTCATTTAAGAATTTAAAGATTCAATTTTGGCAGGGAACTTATGCAGATTTGTTCTTATGTCCATTATTTCTTGACGTATTGACCATGCTTGCCTAATCAAAGAGAGTTCTAAAATAGTAATAGTAAAAATAATAGTCAAATAGATCCTAAGATATTTATACATATCTGATTCATAGCCACACAGTTCGTATCACTTATCATTTTCTATATGCAAATTGTATCCCTAGCATTCACCTCGATTCCTATCCCAAAGATTTCCATTTAAAGCCGAACTGATCCTGAGATATTCCTTCATTCTGTAGGGTATTACAATTTTTAAATTTATCACATATTGTGCGTTCTCTTATTCTCTAATTGCTCACTTGCGAGCTGTAACCCTGGGTAACTTTTACTCTTAATTAAACGCACTCGTCTGTTGCATTCTCCAACAAATTAGCAACTAATTAAAAGCTCAAAGCCCGCACACATGTGTAGGGGAAGGCAGCCAGGGCAGACAGATACCCTCCAAGTAACATACTCTCTCTTTGTCTTTGGGTATTGGCACTTGACGTGCCATTTGAAAATCAATAACCAAAATCCACAAATTCTTCGAATCACTCAAAATGAGAAAATTCCAGGGCGATAATCACAGACGAGTGCAGCAAACGTGTGCACAAAGGGCCCTTGCAGAGGCAGCAGACAGAACCAGGACACAGGGAAGTGTGGGGTGGGGGGTCAGGGGGGCTGGTGCCAACGAAATGGCAAAACAATTTCAATAATTTCAAGTGTCCTTTCGTGGCCGTGTCCGGCAGAGGAGCAAGTCAGTCAAACGCTAGACAATTGTCGTCAAGTCAAGAGAATCCCCCCCTCCCACTTCCAATGCGATAAGAAATTGGAAATGCAATTGCCAAAGTCCGATTCGAACTCTGGGACAATCATTAGTCGAGCGGGGGGAGGGGTAGTGGGGCGAGCGGAGCAGCTATGCGGCAGTTGGTCGCCTGTAAATTCAATTTACGAATGGCTGCAAGTGCAACACGCGCGTTGCAATACGATTTGGCCAAGCAAAAATAAAGTTGCCAGGCCGAAAAATAGAAAGACGATTTGCGATTTGATTGAAGTGAGGAAATGTAATTGAAAACCTTGCACATATGTGTGGATAGCTTATGGATTGCATTTGAAGGGGGAGAGAGAAATTACTCAAGTGTCAAATGGAATTTATTAATTTGAGTCCACATTGATATAAGGCGAGCTTGAATGGAGAGATATGACCATTCAGAACGGAGCTTAAATAATTGAGATACATACAAGAAAAAGAAAACCTAACTTCGAACCAGTGCCTTCTCTTTGGGTCAAATTAATTTATTTGAGTCCACATTGATATAAGGCGAGTTTGAATTGAGAGATATGACCATTCAGAACGGAGCTTAAATAATTAAGATGCATAAAAGGAAAATAATATCCAACTGGATTCGAACCAGTGCCTTCTTTTTGCGTCAAATCAAATTTATTCATTTGAGTCCACATTGATAAAAGGCGAATTTGAAGGGAGAGATATGACCATTCAGAAAGGAGCTGAAATAATAAAGATGCATAAGAGAAAAATAATTCCCAACTGGATTCGAACCAGTGCCTTCTTTTTGCGTCAAATGAAATTTATTCGTTTGAGTCCACATTGATATAAGGCGAGTTTGAATGGAGCTTAAAAAATTAAGATGCTTTGAAGAAAAAGGAAACCTAGTCAAGGTTCGAACCAGCGTCTTCTCGACTCGTAAGTAGATAGATTGTAACCTTAATATTGAAAAGTCCTACACTTAAAAAGCTGAAATAAACTAATAAGTCTTTTGGCAAAAGAAATTTTGGACAAAGAAATCGTAAGTAAAGATCTTCAAATTTTAAAGATTTGTGAATACTTAAGATCTAAGCACTTTTAAGAAATTTTATCTCTGAAGTTAATTATGTTTTTAGCATTGGAAAAAAAGCCTTACAACTAAAGCAGCTTTCTTTTGGCTCGCTTCCTGCCTTCCTTTTAGTCTATGAAAGCCAATCAATATAGAAATTGTCTGGCTTTACTATAGCTTCGCAGTTAGCCTATTCCTCGACTCCCCTCTCCCCCTCTCCCCATCGCCGTTTCGACCGCAACTTCATTCAGATGTCGTTTCTCAGCTGTACTTTATATTTTGTGATTCGCCGTGTTGAAATATTTAGTAAGATTTCTGCGTGCTCTTGTAATTGTGGCAACTTTGCAAGGGCTTCCCTCCACCTGCCGCCCTCACCCCTAGTCCTGCCTCCACTTGCTGTTGCCAGCGCAACGTCTATGGACAAAGTGCGTGTGCCGCGACGCATTAAATTGATTGCTATCAAAATTTTATTGAACATCTCGGGGCAAGGCAGGACCCAAAGCTAATGCACAATATGAAGACTTAGTTGAGAGTTTGCGAGCTGAAACAAGTTGCGCAACTCCGCTCGCCCCTTCCCGAGTCGCCACCATATATTTAATGGCAACTGTAGCAACGGAAAGACTTATAAATATAAATACAGCAAATGAAAAGCTATAGAGAGAAATATTGATAAGGCACCAGGGAGAGACAGCTGAGGGCGGCCGTGGGTCCGCTGGGAAACTGAATGGGAAGCTGCAGGGAGTCCTAATAAAAAATGCAGGCAACGACAACGCCAGCAACAGGAGATGGCTATCAATGGCACAGGAAATGCAACGAAGCCAAGGAAAAGGTACTGAAGGGAACGGAAAAGCGACACACACACACACACACACACACACCCAGGCAATTTAAATATGTAGGTATTATTATTATTATTTACTGGCAACAAATAAAAAAATAAAAATAAAAATATCAAATATATGTGTTTGCACAGGAAAGAAGGCACTGAGCGGCAGCGTAAGGTTGCCGCTCAAGGGGCGAAAAGGGGGGCGGGCAAAACGTAAGCAAATTGCACGCAGCGCCAAGTGTCGCCGCCTGCCTCCTGCTAACGGCGGCCCCCTTAGTTAGATTAGCTTGGGAGATAGGCGAAGGTGCCGCCGCCTTTATAGTTGTTGTAGTCGTTGTTGCCCCTTCAGCGGCAGCTGCTCCAAGCCCTCTGCGCCCACTACTGCTAGGCGTGGCAGCCAAAGAAAGTGCCAAGGCAAACTCATGAAAGCAAACGTGCCACATTCATGCACTGAGCCAAAATGCAGAGCTAATTGTTTGGATATAAATAAAAGCAAGATGTGAAGGCCCATTTGCATGGATTAAACTGTATCTTTTTTAATTTGCTAATGCATAAAAGTTGTTGTACCATAAAACCTAATTTCAGATATTAATTCTAATCTTAGATTACTTGGCACAACTTAAAAATAGAATTGGAAATATTTCGCAGGCTCTATTTATATATATTCTCTTCTTGATGTACTCAGGTTTTAAGGAATTTGCTGATTCAAAGGGTGGAAAACTATTATAATATTAACTGTTATTATTATATTTTTAAATTATATTTTTAAATTATTAAATTATTATCTTATTAAATTATGAGTTATTTAATAATTTAATTATTAAAAATTATTAAAAATAATAAATTACAAATTGTTTAAGAATATAAAACTTTTAAATGATTATTTTTTTGAATTGTTATATTATTATGTTATTAAATTAATAAATTATTATATTATCATATTGTTGTATTATTATTTAACAGCAATTTCAAAACAGGGTTTCATAACTTTAATCTTATGTACAGTGAAAACTCGCACTTAAACTTCGATCTAAAATTGATTACTATTTTCTTTGTAAGCCCTATTTAAAAAAGAAAACGGAATCTAAATTATTGTATAATATAATTAAGTTATATACATTACAAATTTACCTGAGTATTAAGAGCCCAAAACTTTAGAAAACATAAATTTAAAAAAAAATATATATTTACAACACAATCTATATCTATCTAGAGAATATTATACTCTAATTCTTTTATATACTTTTTGTTTGAAAAGCAGACCCAATTAAATGCTAGAAAATCGGCAACAGAGATCATAAAAGCCGTTTAAAAATTAAATGATTAAAATAAAAGATCTGCAAAGATCACAGAGTATATTTAACATTTTTGGCATATTTTACTATAAGAAAGCCAACTCCATATTTTAAATGCTTCATGTCGGGCCTTAACGAATCTTATAAAATAGCTTTTTCTCTCTTCTTTCCACTCACTAACCGCTAGTTGCAATCAGCTTTAAGCTTCGACTTAAGCGCAATTTAATTAGCTTAAGCTGCAGTTGGATTTCTTGCAGTGTATTTGTGACTATGAGCTGCATTTTGCTGCCGTTCGCACACAATTGGGTTTTCTTGGCTGCCAGCATCTTTGTCGTCGTTGCCTTAGTTACGCCTTAAGTTATGCAGCGTGAGTCTCGCCCACTTTCCACACGCCGTGGCCCCCTTTTTCCCACTGCCCATTCCCCCCCCTTTTACGAGAGGCAGCCCTAAGCTGTTTTCATTTTTATCCTTTGCGCCGCGATGCGAGTGTTTAGATTAGGAGAAATTGCATGTTGCATCAAAATATTTGCGCGGCTGCCAGAGAGCAAGCTAATATTATGGCGACTGCACAGAGGGAAAGAGACAACTAGAGAGGGGGGAAGTGGGAAGTGGGTGGGAGTTGGCAAATAAAATGCCTGAAATTATGGCAGCAACGTTGCCAAACTTCGTTAGCCAAATGCAGCGAATTGAATTGAATATGAGCGCAAACAGAAATTAATTATAAATACACACACACATGAGCCAGAACTGATTGCCCGGCTGTCAGTTTGTCCGGCCTATGTCCATTTGGGCCAGGTCGAAAACATTTTAACACACTAATTGCCCATTGTAATCGCAGCGCCGCAAAAATATGCACATAAATATTATTGCGAAATTTCATCTAATTAATAAGTGCATCATTTATTTTGCAGCTACTGTTGCTGCAAATTCAGTTGGCAAATTAAATTAGTGCCGCACCGAGAGTTGCATTTTGCATTGTTTGTTTTAAGATTTAAAATAAATATTGGTTTTCAAAATCAAAATTTAAATTCTTGCCAATATTTCGTGTATACTTGTACACCTTTTGCGCTGTTGTTGTTTTATTTATCAAGCACTCACCTGTAATGAAAAAGAGAGAGAGAGAAGGCATTAGTATACGTTGGTAATATATTTGCGCATCATATGCATCTATATATAAATATCAATAAATTTAGCCCATCACATTTTTAAACGTTAACGCAAAACAATTGCAAGTAAATGTGTACAAAACTGTGTTTACAAACTAAAAAAAAAGTGAGAGCCAGATGACAATGAAATGATATATGGTAACGAGCGCAGCACTCATATCGATGACAATCGTGACTATCAATGAGTTACAGTCTGGGGTATTTATGTAGATTCAGTTGCTTCATATATAAATAGTTGATCAAGAGTCTAGAGTGATTCTCAGTCTGGGTTATTTATATAGAGTCAAGAGTTACAGTTACAGTTATTTATATACAGTCGGGGATTTTTAAATAGATTCAGTGGCTTAAAATATTATTAAATATATGAGCAAGAGTCAAGAACAGATGCTCATGACAGACGTAGAGAAAAATAAATAAAAAATAAATATGATTATAAAAAATTGCCTTATAATAAACGAAAGCTTCTGAAAAACACTAAAATTTTCATAATTTTCCTAGAGCTCTACATATATTCTTTAAATTTTCCATTTTACACATTTGTTATCTACTTTTTCACATATCTTTTTCAAGCTTTCCTCTTTCGCAAAGCTTAATAAATTGCTATGAGGTACAGTCAAGGATATCTAAAGGGAGTCAATTAAGTAATTTAAAATTAAAATATAAATAGCTTTAGCTCTATCAGTTTTATCCTAAAATACTATTATCTACAGTGACGCTCTTTTACGCTTCCTATTTATATCGTTTTTTCTCAATGCATTCTCAATACATAAATTCTCCATCTTACACATTTATCATCTATTGTTTTCACATTTCCTCAGGCGACTTGCCATAACTCTCTCTGCAAACTAGCTTTGTATTTATATACATACATATATATATATTTCGAACCTGCCCCAACTGTTACTTTAAATTCATATGTGGCACATTTCCTATACAAATTGTACAAAATATATCAACCAATCGTATTTTGCTTCATTTTTACTGCAATGCATTTTTCAATTATTTCCTCTTCGTTCTTTTTTGTGCATTTTATATCGATATATATTTTATCATGTTTCACCCCGTTTCTTTCCCGTTTCGTTCGCTTTGCACCTCGGGCTACACTGGGTCTCATAAGTTTACGTTCGTTTTTGGCGTTTGTTGTAACACGAAATTGATATTTTATGGCTTTGCTCATCTCGCAGCGGAGCGCAGAGGGAATACATTGGGGGATGTGGATGGGGAATATGCTGAGTGTAGATAAGGGGGAAGTGGGCTGGCGGGGTGTGGAGAGGGGCAGCTGTTTGGCAATGAGCATACGCTTTTCATAGTTTATGACCCGTGTATTTGTTAGATACGCTTTTGTACATGCCATTTTTTTATACCCTGTACGCAATGAAAACGGGTGAAAATGGGGTATATTAAAGATGTGTGACAGTCAAAAGTTTAAAACTCCGATTCAATGAGTACATATAAGTATCTATCTGACTGTTTGTCCATATACTTAGCTAAGCGATTTCAGAGACTTTAACCTTTCAGATATTTCATATGACTATTTTCCCATAGCATCTACCAATTCCATTGAGGATATTATGGTACATAAAGATATCGCATATTTCTAATTTTGTATATAAATATATTTTAATGCCATCTTTAATTTTTTAGAATAATCTAATGATATGATAAATAACCCAAAAGTTATTTAAGAATTTTTTCAAATGTGGGACTAAGAGTAAAATAAGACCAGAGATCTGCGCGGCTTATGGCGTTTGTTTTATTAAACATAAAAAACTGACATGTATACTGCAGAGATATGAACAGGGTATTTGCTAGTCGGCCAAACCGACCATAGTTCTCTTTCTCGTATTTTTTTTCTTCTAATATTCGCTGTTTGAGATTCGCCGGCTTTGTAGTTATTTATGCATCGAGCATTGTTTAAGCCACACTAACACGAACACACACCAACACACACACACAGATACACACATATACACATACACACATACACATTGTTAGCATGCGTTTAGATGCTTTAGCTTTGATTTGCTGCAAACTCATAACTGTGTGTGTGAGTGAGTGTATCTGTGAGCTGACCATCTGCATTTTGTTGCTCTATTTTGGCCATCTGTAAAAATAGCTAAAAACTGCGCCTGTTACGAGCCATTTTTTTGTTATTACTTAGGCTCTACACAAAAAATACATTTTTGGTGTCTGCTGCAGGCACAAAAAAACATTACGAGTTGTTATTTGGTTTATTTTCTGAATTCAAATTGGTTTGCAATTGTAAAAACAATACAATAATTGAATATGCAATTTTGAAAAAACTTGATTTATTTAACAAAATTTGTTGGCAATAGAACTTTGGTAGATGCTGCTGGTGATTGTCTAAGTAAATGCAATATGAATAGAAATAACATTTATATCTGTGTAAGAAATAAATAAAAACATATAAATATTATTTTATGATGTAGAAGGAATCTATTTGATTATTTTGATTCTATTTATTCGATATCTAAAAAGAAATTATTTCTCTAGTATTCGTTTTGGGTTTAAACAAAAAGCTTTCCATTTTTAGCTTTTACATAGGGCTAAAAATAATATATATATTATAAGCTTTAACTTTATATAACTCTGCTAAGCTATTCCAAATAATTTTTTATTACTAATTTCACTTAGGTAATTCCATGAATTCTAAAAAAACATGTCTAAAATGATCCTCATGAACTCTAAAAAGCAAGCTTACGTCGAGTGAAATCGCGCTTAAGTAATTATCAGCTCACGTTCATAAACAAAGATCTTTGTGTCTGGCCAAATTTGAATTTAGATAGAGGTATACCTGCTTTCGGAGACTACCTTTTTTTTCTGGGGCCTATAGACAAGGTTGATGTACCCCAATTTGTTTGACGAGGAGTCAAGGCGTAGAACACGTGCCATTTGTCAGCAGGCAGCTCATTTGGCTCTTTTTGATGAGATGGGATGGGGGACTGTCAAATGCTGGCGGCACAAAAGATAATCATAAGCAGATCCGTGGCGAATTTTGTGCATGTACTTAAAATGTACTAAAGAATTCTTTCTTATATGTTTATGATGCTCATAAATAAAATGGCAAAGCACTGAAAGGCACCACAAAATGCCTCCGAGTGGTAGACGCTAAAAACGTGTGAGGCATAAAATTGAAAGACCCCCGAAAAATATGTAAGAAGAAGATGAATTTCGCTCACGTAGCGCTCGCAGACAGGTAACAAAAAAATTGACTGAGTAAATAATAACATTTGACAAGCTGTATTTGGGAATTTGATATTTCTATTAATTCATATATTTGGTCTGGTGACTGCGAATGAAAAATGCGAATGCACATCCGTTCCCAGCGATTTTTCAAGCTATCGTTCTGAAAATGCAGCCGCGCGTGAAGCGTAAATTGTGAATTTTCGCGTTGATGGAAAATAAACGAAACAAAAGCGACGGCAACGATGAAAAAAAAAAAAAAACAACCAGGTAAATAATCAAATGGACTGTGCAAGCAAATGAAATATTGAAACTAAACAAGCTGTGGAACAGGTGTCAGGGCCAGAGTCAGGAGTCAGCGTCAACGGCGTTTCAGGTGACAAACTGAAGCGTTGGGCCACATTTTATTTGCATTTCATTTAGCTCGGTTACCTGATGTTGTTTCTGTTGTAATACCCTATAGCCATTGGCAATGGCTAAAAGGGGTTATACCGGGAGCGTCAATCAACTGCGACCCGAAGAGACAAATCCATTATCTATGTCTACCTCTCTTTGTTTCGATAACCTCCAATCTGGATTATAAGCCTCGATTTGCGACTTTAGCTCTGAAATTGGTTTGATAATTTTTGTATAGCATATACAGATCAGGAATATTTCATGCTTAAAACCTCTTTTTAACCCTCAATTTGAGAGATAGAGCCTTTTTTTTTGGTATACACCAAAGTTGAAATGTCATGTCTTGAAGCTCTTAAAAAATTCAGAAGTTATTTAAGAATAACATTCCTTATAGAGTGGGACTTAAGAAAAGAAGAAGCACAGCTGCTATCTAAGCCTGCAGCTTGAGATTTTATGTAGCTTGTTGCGAGCTGGCAACAGGGTATGCTCTAGTCTATTACACTCTATGAAAGTATTTTTATTTGTTTTTGCCCTTTTGTTTGTGATTTTTCTTCTTTTTTGTTGTTGTTGTTCGGTCAACCGCAGGTGGTGCTAGCCATCAATTAGCATTCGAAATCAATCAGCAAATGGAAATGCGCAACTATTTCAATTGTTTTCGGCTTGAACTTGACACTCGCTGCCCCCTTCTACCAACGCCCTCTGTTTCACTGTTGACCAAATCTGTGTGCTGGCTATAAACGAAATGTGGCTTTGATCAGCTGCGCTCGCTTCGCTTCTGATGTGCATTTAAGCCAAGTTAATTAGCTGCTAATGGTCGGAACGGAAGTCGTCATACGGTTAAAGAAATGAAAGCTTCGCATTGAGGAAGCACTTTTTATTAAGTAGATGGGCACAAAGATTAAACAGCACCTGCTTGGAAACCTAATTAGATGGCTGAACCAGTTAGAAAAGCAGAATACATATACTTATAGGGAATTACAGGGACACGCAGGGTTCCATTTTTGGACAATATTTTTATAGAGAAAAAAATAATAACAAAAAATAATTTGAGAACACCTATTTATTAAATATGCATTAAGTATATAAAGAGTAAAGAGTAAAGAGTAACAAATCTTTAAAAATATTTTTTGAAGTATATTTTGGTCTGAAAACCTTATGAAGCGGAATTAAATTTGAGTACTTGTAGCTGATTCAAGCTAATCTAGCTTTGGCATGCAAAATCATAAACAGAACTTGCAACTGGGTCAAATTATTATTGGCTAATCAAAGGTTTTCTATCGATTTGGCTTAGACTGCTGCTGGGTTTGGGAAGCAATTGCAATTGCAATTGTGAAATAAGTAAGCAAAAGGCGTTGCATTTGCATTTTGAGGCGCCGCAAGCGTTGCTTTAATTTTGCCACGCCAACATTTCAGCGGGCGAGAGAATTTCAGCTTTTAGAGAAGGTGTGCCAGCCGAGGGCTACAGGCAAAAGATACAGCTATACAGCTACAATTGTAGATACAGCTATAGAGATACTTTTGCGACTGCATTTGGGTCTGTGACATTTGCACGGCTCGTCGGCACTTTAATAATTGTGCTGTCAAAAAAGCGTTAGGCGTTGCTTTGGGCACGAAAACCCAACGCCCCCTTTAGTCAAACCCCCCACGCGGCCAACATTTAATTATAAGCTACATTAAACATTGACTTTTTGTGCTTGTTGTTGTTGCTTTTGATGTTTTTGCATAATAAACTTACGCATGCAAAATTAATAAAATTTACCACGCATCGCGCACACCAAACTTCATTTGCTTGATAGAATTTTAAAATAAATTTGTTAAAAATAAACAACAAAAAAGAAAATGAAAATTTCCATAAATGCAATTTGCATAATTTAAAATTTGTTATTAATATGTGTGCGTATGCGAAATATACGCATTAATGTCGAATGATATTTATTTAATGCTGCAATTACGTGGGTGTAAAAACTTGATTAAGTTTTGATTAGTTGACGCTTTTGGTCGGAAGGGTGTGAAACTTATTTCAACACAGATCAAATTATGTCTGAATTAGCAAATTAAATATAACTGAATTATAAGTTAACAAGAGAAGTGTCGACAATCAACTTGGTTAGCCGAGCTAATATACTATAACTGTCGCAGTTGATGCGTTGTCGCAGGGCTCGAATCTCCACTGTACGTATGAGTGCTACAGTTAGCTATTTAACAGCAAGCTTGATAGCAGTATCCTTTTTATATCCTTGTAGAGGGCATTTATATTTTTCTAATACAACGAAAACGCATAGATGAAAATAGGTATTCGATATCCTACATTATAACAAAAATTTTAAGCTAGATTTAAGTTTGGTTGATTTTACCAATGTTAGTTGGAATTTGTTGATTGTTCTTTTAGGTTCCTTGTAGTTAGTTTTGATTTTTGCATAGCTCATGTGTGCTGTTAAGGATAATTTTTGAAAATCAGATAAACAGTTTTAATTTAACAGCGTCCATTGGGGTTTAATCCGATAATTTCCATTTAAGGCAAAATAACTGAATGTATAAATTCGCATCGAGTTCAGCTCACGCGCTGCGACTCTACAACGTTTATCTAGTATCGATTGTTAAGCCCACACACCCTATTTTTAAATTGCAACAACTCGATCCATGAATTCATTTACACGCAATGCAAATGCTCTCTTACTCGCTCGCTCGCTCTCTCTCTCTCTTTCTCTTATTCTCGGGCTCTTCTAGCTCAGAAAATTCCCAAGCCGTATGTCATGGCCGGACGCATTGGATGCATCCTTGAAGCTTACATTTCTCAACTGTCAACATTTAACTTGGCTCTCTACCTTTTTTGCATATTGACTTTGACACTTGGCAGTCTGTCCATGCTGTTGTTGTTGTTGTTGTTGTCGCTGCTGTTAAAATGTCCAACTGTCCAGCTGTCCGGCTGTTTGTCTGTCTCGCCTCGAACCCGGACCCAGGACAATGTGCTGGGCTTTCCTCTTGAACACGCAACAGCAAAAACGCAATGTGCAATTGTCAGTGTCAAGCGTGCAGCAACTGCAACAAAGCTGCCACATGAATGCATGGAGTCACATATATATATATTGTCTATATAGTATGTCGTTCGTAAATATATATTGGAGTATCTGTATTTTTGCCACACATTTTACAATTTTCGGCGTGTTTTTAAAGCTGACATTGCCACTGCAGTTGCCGCGTAGGCGTTGCAATTTAATGTAGCCACAATAAAGGGTATAACAACTTTGTGAACAGTTTTGTAACGTATAAGAGGCAGCTGCAAACTTAAAGTAATAACATAATAATAAATACATAATTATAGCAAATATACTATAAAACTATTTACTACTACTATTTGTGGCATATCGTTCTTTTACTTTGCCAAGAATCGTTCAGAAATTTTGACTATAACATGTCAGGTAGGGTATATATAGAGTCCACGCTTTATCAAACGCACAAAGCTTAAGTTTTATGTGTAAGGGATGATCTAATTTTTACTAACTGCAGCAGGATGAAGTTTTTTCGATCAAAATTGATATATCTAAACGATATGTCTTTCGATATATATCGATAACAGTCATTGTTTGCCTGATATATATCGAATCTAGATGAAAATAAATTTGTTACAAAAATATGTCATAAATCAATGTAAATACAGAACATTTATACATACATTTATGCTCAGAGAAACTTTTTTATCGAGCTTCTTATGGCTTATTTTGTCCATGAATACATTTATTTTCTCGATGGTTGGCAACACTGTTTGTGGCGTCATTTCGTTAAAGAAGAGACGACATATCAACAACAGCAACCAATTAGCAACAAGAACAAAAACAGTGTGACCCTATTATATTTTGATATACTTCCCATTATTTGAAATATGAGTAAGAAAAACAGACAATTGACCATTTTTTTAGAGCATTGCAGCTTCATTGTGATTGTTTGGTTGAGTTGCTGCTTGTTATGGCAACGTATTTGACAATTCTTTTTTTTTTTGTCCTGCTACCAGATCGGAGAGACAAGCCTACAAATTGAGTGATGTACCAAGAAGTTGTTGTTGTTGTTGTTGTTTCTGTGATGGAGTGCATGACAAACTGATGTACAGAGTGAAGGACACAGCAGCTGTCACGGACAACTTTGCACAAATTGAGAAATTTCTGTCAGTCGTTTCGTCGAGCACAAAGAGGGACAGAAAAAAAATTAAACAAAATTTGTGCACATTTCTGATTTGTAGTACTTTCGAATTGCTGCAGCAATCTTTGACGTGTTTGCACATGGCTAATGTGACAGACCCAAAACCCCAACCGGAACCTCAACCCGCTCTAAGCTGCTCCCATTGGGCCTGGGTGGGGGGTTCTAAAAAATGTTCTACACGTTTCTCTGGTCATGTTGGCAACTAGCAAATGCAATTAACAATTGTCCCAGCCAACAGTAGTCGACTCTAGGCACACACACGTACACACACACTCGCACACACACACATTGTATGTGCCGTTAGATGTGCTCTGATATGCCAGATGCCCTTTGGCACCTGTCGTCAACGTAATCATCGACATTCGTGTGCAAAATGTTGCATAGTTTGCCGGTTCTCTGCAAAATTAGCCGTTGTTGTTGTTGATGTTGGCCAGGCCGACAACAATTTAACTGCATTATTTGCACGTATCCAACTGCAGCTACACAGTGCACCGTCTCCTCGTACGGCCCACTGCTGCCATTAATGCATAATTTTGCCAAACTATTTTGAGGTTTGTTTGCCTGGCAGCCAAACCGCAGTAGCTTCCTAACCAACTGTCAGGCTCCGTCGCCCCGCTGTCCATCACCCTTTGCCAGCCAGCCAGTAGGCCAATTTATTTGTCATGTCAATATTAACAACATGTAGCTGAAGTTGGAGCAGAAGAAGTCCTCAAGCAGACATTGGCAGACAAATCTCGCTCGAAACTGGTTGAAGCCTTAGCTGCCCCGCCTTCCCTCTGCCCGCCCTCTTCTCTGCCTCCTCTCGCCCACACACACACACACATGTGTTTTGCGGTTTTTGGTGCTGTCAACTTGCCAACTGACAAATATTTGCTAAACATAAGAGTGGAAACTATGGGCTGAGGAAAATGGTAATGGTGAAAACTGCATGTAAATTTAATTAGAATTTATTGCAGAGTCTTGGAGTTCTGGATACGAGTTAATGCAGTCAACTAATTTTCATTAAAATAAATGCACTTTAAGTGTAAAATATGTCAGAGTTGCCGGACTGTGCACAGAAATGCAGAACAAGCAAGCCTGTTTGTGTTTCGATGAGTGGCTTGTGGTGAAATTATAGTTCAATGCGGTAATTTCTATAAAATATTTTATTATTTCAGCTGTTGAGTGCTATCGATAGCATAATTTTCACCTTAATTATGAGTTACAAGCCACAGTATTGTATTGCATTTTACGAGCTTTTAAAAGTTGTGCAAACACCTTTCTATATATTATTTGTGTTTATCGATAACATAATTTTGCATCTGTTTGTGAGTATGAAAAATGTCAACACCGTTTTTAATGAAAAAGTATTGGGTTTTAGTATTTTAGCTGACGAAAATTATAAATAACAAAGTATTTAGCTTCTTTCGCAAAGTTTTGAAATATTTAAGATTTATCGATAGCATTAATTTGTCTGTAATCGATAAATTATTATTTTATTTTAGTATTTTATGTTCAAATTAATTGATTTCAATTATATTTGGCTTAATATGCAAATTTTATTTATGTGAACACTATTTCCAATTGCAAAATTGGATATTTAGAGTTATCGATAACATAATTTCGGGCCTTTTGATGGGTTTTTAAAAGCTGTATTTGGCCTTTAAAATTTTAATTTTAATTCTACGAAAACCAATAATATGTTGTTGGCATTTAAACAACGCATTTTTCGCTTTAATTCAATTTAAAGTATTTTATGAGCTGTAACATATCGATTTCACTTTGTGAGTTTAACAAGCGCTCAACTTGTTCTCAAGTTTCACAAATATGTATGTTACGTACCACATTTTAACTGTAGTACTCAGAAGCGCGTCTCAATTAGCTAAAAATCACAAGTCAATCAGTGTACAAGGCCTCAAATTATATTTTATGATTTCCTGTCAATCTTAATGAATGTTTCTAACTGCACTACATATGAGCGGGACGAGGGGCTACCCCCAATAAGCATGACAACAACAGCAGCAGCAACTGATTTGTCGGCAATGAAGCATGGCTAATTGCATAGAGTCGCGAGGCTGAAGACGTGCTGGCTGCTAATGAAGTCATAAGTGCCTGGCCTGTAACCATGCTAAAAAGTCAATAAGAAGAAGCAAAATAAACTAAACCTGTGCCATAACAATAGCCATGGCAAGCTGGGGCGCCTGTCTTGGCTTTTAACCAAGACCCAACCCAACAAGTCTGTACAGTCAGGAGTCTCTCAGCTGTTGCCACAAACTGAGGCGCAGCCGCAACAGTTGCCATTTCTCATACAATTTTTCAACGCCTCGCCAGCAAGATTTATGAACCTCAAATGCGTGACTGCCCACAGAGCGGATCGTTGCATTGGTATTGGGCATTGGGCATTGGGCATTGGGCATTGGGCATGGGTTATTGGGCTTGGATTGTATTTTTTCTTGGCAAGCACAAATGGGAATCGCACGCATGCGCCCAACGACTTTCTTCCTTGTTCATTTCATGCGAATTGGCCACATTCCCATATGCCCAGGCCACAATACAATATGGCCAATTCTCATGTTAAATGTGTTCAATCAACATTTTCATTATGCGCCATTCATTTTAATGCGATCTTACGTGTTGCCAAACCAAATGAGGTATATTTATCAGGGAGTTGGCGGGTGCAGAAAGACATATGGTGTGAAAGATTAATCCATTGAGCATGTAAAAGGTGTAAAGAATTGCATTCGAAATGCCTGCGATGTGCTTTGGTTATAAAGATAATAAGACCAGCTCGAAAGTTTGAGATTGTTCGGTAAATATCTATACTACCTTTTTTTATCCACGTGAAGCATGGCCTTTAAGAATATTTTATCTAGAAATTGTGGTCATATAGTTAGGTTAGATTGTTTATAATAATACTAGATTGGATGTTTTAGATTATTCAAGTAATATTTATAATTTTTTTTTAATCTATGCGAACTATTTATAAGCATATCTTATCTAGGGATTCTGTTCATAAAGTTGGAGTTGATTATTTACTTTTTATGTGCATAATTCTTCTTTTATATGAAAAGAAAAAAATGATATCAAGTGCTTGCCAAAAATTCATTATTCCTTATGCTTGATTCAAATAAAATTAAATATAATTTTAGCCCGAATTTATGAATTGCTTTTAACTGTTTTATTAGCTTTTATATACCTAATATCTGTTCTGTTCCATACTTTTATGCCTATTAGAAACTATTTACCAGATAATCTCTCATACAATCTTCCTATCTATATATTTATTTATACTTAGTTTATTATTGTCATGCTGAGAAGCAGGTTCTTTAATGCTTCACCAGAGCCCCTCAATTCAGTTCCCAATCAATTCCTTCTCATCCTTTTGCTCTGCCTCTTATTGACCACTTTTATAATTGTTGGCTTATCTAAAGCACTCGGCACTTAACAACTTTTACTGTTCAATCTCATTCATTCTGGTCTTAAGATGAATGTTGAATATTTCCAGAGTTTCTTGAGTTCTCGTCTAAACGATTGCAAACAGCTCTCAACTCTGGCTAAACTCTCAACAATGATGCTCAGTTGGCAGTCCACTCAATCAGCTGGAGTGCTGATTGCTCTCTTGGCTTCTGCTTTGTGCGCGCTCTCGCTCTCGGCTAACATTAATGTTAAAGTTAATGTTAAATGCTGTGTTTGTTGCTTTGCTGATTGCTCAATGGTCATTCAGAGCGGGTCTCTCATTCATTAAATGGCATTGACAGGCGGGTTGGCGGGAACATGGGGGAAGACAGGCGTTGCCACAGCTGCAATCTGCGCAACGTGCCTTATCTTTTATCGCTTTGGTTTGCTTTTTTATTGTCTGGCACTTTGGTGCACATTGTCCGGCTGCACTTTTTTGCGGAGTTTTTGCGCGCTTTTTTATATTATTCATATTATTGTTTTTTTTTATTTTAATTTATTTTGGGTACGTGACGTACATATTTTTTGCGCTCGTCTTTTTGATTGAAGAGCAGCGCGCGCGCGCCCAGCGGAAATGTCAACCAACATAACATAAACACAAACATAAATCTCAATGATCAAGATGAAGAGTTTATGATAATGACGATGACGCAGCCAGCCCCCGGCGGCTGCAACCACCCACATGCAACCCGGCAGCTGTGCGTCTCAGTTTTCGCTTGCGTTGCACAAAAATCAGAAAATAAAAAAAAAAAATTATTCTGCATTTGACAAAATGCAACGCCCACCTAAGCATAAATTGTAGATTTTTCTGTTTTGCTCTACGATCTATGTGGGCTTTTCAAGGCATTTGCAATTCCTGGTAAAAATATGTACATATATATATGTACATATGACAGCTGACTAATTACCAGGCAGTGCCTGTCTAGAGAACACTATTTTTGCTGGCTATGTGCCCATTCGATGATCTAAGGATGCCTTGGATTAAAGATAAAAGCTGCAGTTCTAATGAACAAGTTCTAAACTCGGAAATTCATGTTGTGTAGTTTATAAAATTTTAAATAAATTGCGTCCCAAGAGTTGCCGATTAAAAGTAAATTATTAAAAAAGATTTTATTATAGTATACAATAAATTAAATTTGTTGAAAAGACTAGCGGGTATTACTCGGTCTTGCCCGTGGCGTGTTTTATTTCTTTCCATCGAAAAAAGAATCAAAAGTCTTATGTAGGGTTATGAAAAAATATTTGATACAAATTATTGAATCGCCTTTTCCATTAAGAAAGCTTAAATGAATTTTCATAGAGGGCCTTAGATATTAATTTGAACCCGAAACATTACCCAACAATTCTCTGACCAAGGTCTATGTAGGGCTTGAAATTAAGTTTGACGCATATCGGACAAAACCTAAAACTTCGGCCAAAAAATCTTTGAATCGCTTTTTCTAATGAGGAAGCTTAGATTCTGCAAAAAGCGTGCACCTCCATCAAGATGACTTAGGCGTAAATTTTAGCTTTCTAGCTCTTATGGTTTGGACTGTGCGTTGGTCACCAATCAATCAATCACTCATTCAGTCAGTCAAACAGTTTTATATATAGAGATGAAGTGAGCAATAAAAATTAATTTTGAAATATATTAAAACAGCAAAACAAACTACATTTATTAAACGCATATCTCGTTATAAAGTAGAACAATATTTAAAACAAATCTGTTCATCAGATATTTCGCTCCCATTTATTCCTCTTCAGATTTATTCTCTGCAAAGTTGTTCCTTTAGTCAATTTAGCCGCAATCCCATTTAACGAATTATTAATAAATTAAGGTTTGCTTTTATCATATGAAACACATCTGATTCCCTATGATATATGGCCACACTCCGCAGAATCACACTCGAACCTTTGTTAAACAGCTACCTTTGGCCTCTGCTGCTCCTTCCTAAGAACCCCTACAGCGAACCGCCTACAAATTCGCACAGCTACCGCAGCTTTCCTCTATTTATTAAACGTATTTTGATGGCCAGTTAGCTGTGCTGCCTACACAACATTCACAATAAGCTATAACTGCCCTACAATTATAATAAAATTCGCCCATGAATCTAGCGCAAATTCTCAAATGGCCAGCGGGCCGCCCTCCAAAAAAAAATAACGAGAAAAAACTTTTGACTGAAGTTTGCCGCCAAAAAGCCGCAAACCGCAGGCGGCAAACAAATGAAATCAAATAATTTGTTTACTTTGGTAAGAAATGTTCGCCGCACACACACACCACACACACACACACGCACACAAAAACCGCACACACAAAAATATGCTTCACACACTGCAGCAGAGGAGGGCTGGACAGCGATTCGTTTCTGGGTTTTGCGTAGCGTCGCGCTAATTTGTAGCACCCATTTCCGTTCTTTATGTGGTTATTGGACTCAGCTCGGCGGGACTCGGCTCGGTGTGTGGGCTCTAGCGGGTGGCAGCTCCTTTGACGCCTTATTGATGCGCCACAATTAGCAGCACAGAGCGGCGCATCGTAAACAAAGCTTAAACCTTAACCACGGCCCAACAAATGGCACAAACCGCAAATATAAACTGACCTTGAATGCAGCCCACAACTGAGTCCAAAGCTGGACGATGCACGAGTCCACGACTCAGCTGGACAGCCGGGCAAAACCGGTTAAACAATTCGCCGGCGAGTTCACAGAACTCTCAGCTGAATTTTGTGATGAATTTATTTGTATTTAATGCGGTCGAGCTCAGAGCTAAGAGCGCGTGCCATTGGCGTTTACATTTTGAGAATTTACAGTCAGCAGGACAGTTGGATTTATGAGCCGAACAAGGACAAAGAGCTGCCGCCCTTTCGGGCCACTTAATTATGAGATATATTCCAGACAGTTCCTGAGAAAACTGATAGGGTGGCAACATATATAGGACAGCTATTGCGGAGACAAAAGCAAAGCTCAACAGCTTAACAGCTACTCGGCATGAGAATATTTGGTAAAGGTTTTCAAGAATATGACTAGAATATATTATTCAAGAATATATTAGACCCAAGCTTAATTTGCGAGATCGATCGCAGCTGAATTTGTGAATTAATTTTAGATTAAGAAAGAACTCATGTGATGGATTATTGCTTGATGCTCAAAAGGCATATACAGGTTAGACAAATACAGAACAGAGTCATATAATAAAACTAATTGCATTCATATTTATTGTTATAAAAATAATAAATAAATGAATTGTAAATATGGAAATAAAAATAGTATAAATTTTGTCAAAATTTGCTTCATTAAAACCTCATTTGTATTATTTACAAACTGATCCCCTTCACATCTTTAACTGTTTACCCCCTCGAGCTGGTTTACTCAGCTTACGCTTGAACAGTTTGGGAATTCTAAGCGCAAATTAAGTTCTAATTAAACTACATTTGCTGTGTACACATTGTTAACGTTTTTTTTTCGTTGGCTTTTCATAAGCTAAACAACGCTCTGCTAATTGAGTCGACGAGCGGCAACCCTACTAATTGGCAACACAATTTATGGCATTGGCAACACTTTCCACACCTTTTGCGCACATGCCAAAAATAATTGGGCCCAATTGAGCATTGAAAATGTGTGTTTGCAAATTGGACAAATGTGTTGCGGAAGTTGTTAGAGGGACAGACACAGTTAGGAGACAACGACAAGGTGAGTGAGGGGGAGGGAACGAGGCAAACAGAGACTAGAGACAAATGCCGTTGCCATTTGTCGTGCACAAATCGATTCGAAAGCCATGCAGAAAGCTTGACCGACTTTTGCCTTTGGCATTAATGTTGCGGCCTAAACTGACAAAATGCGCCTGCCTGATTAACGGGCGAGTTTATGGCCGGGTCTAAAGAAGCTGAAACTTGCAAACCTGAATTTGTGGGGTCTTTAACTGGTCTTCTTAATGTCTGAAGTGTGGCGAAAAGGCGAAAAAGTGAATTCGAAATGGTTCAGTCTGGACGCAGACAAGTTAGAATGCAATTATCTGGTATAGAATAATCTAGACAAACGCTTTCTCATGGACACAATTTGCTTGGCAGTTGCATATATATTTAATGCTAAGGCAGGAACTTAAGAAGTATTATAAATGTATGTTTGATATGTTTAGCTTTACATATTAAAAAAAAAAATTCAACTTTCAGATAATAGTCAAAAATAGAAAGTCAAAGATATTTTGGGATATAGAAAATAGATTATCAAAATATTTAAGATTGAAAATTTATAAAATTGCAATCAAAGCAATCCAATCAAAGCAGATAAAAAAAATACATGGATCATACGAACCTTTAGAGTTTATCAAAATATTGCAAATTAAGATTATTACGATTCTAAAAAGTTTAAGGTATAGCTTAATAAAAACGAGAGATTTTGGGTTATAGAAAATTTAAGACTTTTTAACAATTTGATATAAATAATTAAGCATTAGACCAAAGATAGTCAAGGCAGTTGGGAAAAATTGAAGTTAATATAGAGTGTAGAACAAGTACAGAGAATATAGACAAAGATGCAGTTCAGCTTTGGATTTAAATTTCTATAGTTCAGCTTAGGGTTGTAAAAAGATATAAAGATATATAAAAAGGTATAGACATATATGCTTTCAGCTGAGGCATTCTCACTCTGATCCAAGTTTTCTCAGTCACATCTGTGCATTTCTTTTCATTTTCATTTCAAGCAACAACCTTACTCAGCGCTGACATGCCACACACACACCACACTCACACACACACACACACACACTACACACACACAGTCAGATGAGCGCACTCGAAATCGTGACTCATCATCCACAGTGGCAGCTCAGTGTGCAGCAGGCGGCAACACGGCCCGAGGCCAAAGTCCAAAAACCGTTGCAACAGCCGTTTGCCGCTTGCCTTTTGGCTGCTGGCTGTTGGCCATATCAACGTTTATCTGGCTAGACAAAAAAGCCCAATTCTGTCTGGCCAACAGCTGACAGCTGCTGCTGCTGCTGCTGCTGCACACCGGCAGCTCGAGTCAGTCCTCCAGCTCTGGCTCCGACCAAAGCTTGGTGAGAATCGTGCGCGGCGTTTGGCTTTGTTTGAATTAGCCAGAAATTAAATTTAATGTGTCTCTTGGTGACTGGCCGCCCGCCCGCCTGTCCGCTCGTTAAATTAATAAACAGCTAAGCTCTTTGACAGTCGAAGTCAAGCTCCATTTGACGCTCAATTTGCCGGAGCTGAGCTTAGCCGGGCCACTGTGGCTGCCCCCCATCACGCGGGGTGGGGGCATGATGAATCTTCATCTCGACTCGCTGTCATTGATAAATAAAAGCTCATTAGCCGACTTTTGCAGCTGGCCTTAACGCTGGCTTTAACCAACTGACTGATGGCCGGGTTCAATGCTCAGCGGGTGGCGCCCTCCGGGAACCTATGAACTCTCAGCCCGGGCTAGACTAGCTACCGGCCAGTTGTAAATGTGGCTAAAACCACACACAGTGCTGGCCAGTTTATTAAAATTTGACAAGGCGTTGATAACAATGCCACAACAGGGGCTCATAATAAGGTCATCAGCAACAGCAACACCAATAATAATAATATTGTTAGTAATAATAAACATAATTATGTAATTTTGTATTTAGAATGAACCATTTGATGGCTTATATCACATGTTGGTCCATTCTTCAGGGCTAACAATAATAAAACGACCATAAAGTAGGTAAAATGTTGCGCACAATGGAACGCAAGGTACAAAGACGGGAGAAATATGAAAGAAAGGCAGTGGCGTAGTCAAAATTTTCAAAGGGGGTCATGATAAGGAAAGTGTGCAGAGTAAGCATAAATGTTTTTAAGGTTGGGCTATGCAGAAATGGCTCTGTCGAGATTTACGAATACAATTCTTAACTCAAAGGGTTCAGCATTAGGTTAAATTAACCTAAAATACGCCATAAATATTGACATTATGATTTAAAGGACGATAGGTGCGTATTTCGGCGAGAGAGGGGAACACAGTTGAAGAAATTCACTCAGCTCTCAGGCATGAGTCCTTTTATGTTGGACTAATTGTTGAAGATTATTTCAAATTGTCACCTATCTCAAATCTAACCCCCCTTAACGACGCCGCTGCACGCTGCACAACTGTGTCTCGATTTTAACTGGAATATGGGCACGTACTTCATTTTTGCCGCACACGCCTGCCACAAAAGGCCAAGTTATGCATTGTAGGTGAATTGTGTGTTGCGTACAACAAAAGGCGAGGCAAAGGCAAAAGGTCTACGAGGGGCCAGTGGACGAATACGAATCCGGGGCAGGGCAGCAGTGAAAGTCATGAAACAGGACACAAACTCACAGACACCCAGACAGACAGGGTGTCACGCGTAGGTAGCCAAAATGAAGATGAGAGGGCGTGGCATGGTCTGCCTGGCTGGCTGTCAGTTTGACAGTTGGTGTCATGATAATTAGCCGCGACTCGCTGCCGCATTGAGGGTCTAATTTTCGTGGCATGCGTGTTGACTTCTATTTTATGACTCGGCATTGTTTATGTTGATTTGATGTTAATTTCTGGCATTTTATTTTTTAGGGAAATTTGATAAACATCTTGCGATGGCCACCAACATTTTCATTTACCTCTATCCAAGTATTGTATTTTTTTCCGTTTTATTTGTTTTGATGGCCAAGACGGGCTACTTGACCTGCATGTGGCGCGGCTAAAGTGGCTAAACACGAAAAAAAATAAAACTCCAATTGGCGCAAGGCGACTTAAAACGCGCTCACTTTTTGTACAATTTCTTTAATTGATATAATGCCCGATGAAATCAGCAGCATTTAAAGCAATCAACGCGCACAATTAAGTACAACAAAAATTTGATATATGCGCATATGTATATTTTCTTCATTCTTCATCTAGAAATTAGCATGGCATCAGCTGAAGGCAATTCTTCAGTTTGTTTGTTGCCTTTAATTGAACAATTTGCACGCAATTTTTAAATATTTTTAACACACAATCACATCATATATTTGCCATCAGCTGCTTTTAATTAGCCATCAGTTTTTTGGCCAAATGTTTTCAGCTGTTGTTCAATATAAAACGTTAAGACCGCTCGCTACGTTGCGCAGACGCGTTAAACAGAGAATCGCGCAGAAAACGCGCGCAATTTCCCCCGATAACAACCGACAGTGGCAACAGTTGGTTGCCGACTGAGCTGATCGTGAATGATCGTCGTAAGCGTCAGAAATGTTGATCGCCGATTGGCGACGATCATGTTCGATCGTGCACAAACTTTGCGTTGTTGTTGTTCTTGTTGTTGTTGTTCGACCAGCTGTTGGCGGGGGTGTGTTGCTAGCAAACAGGTTCGGCTTGCTGCTGCTGTGTGCAGTGCTCCAGTGCAAATGCTTAGCAACATATTTATGTTGCTAAACGTTTGGTGGGTTGTTTTTGTTCTTGAAACAGCTTTTTAGTAAGAAGCACCTGATTTATGAATTCGTTTTTAACGCTTATTCCTCGTCCGTCTGTCTTATTCTGTAAAGCAATTTATAATAAATAAACTACATTAATACATTTCTTTGTGTGCAAAATCAGACCTTAGCAGAGTTTATAATACATATTTTCCTTTAATATGAGAAATATCCCTTTTTCTCCATGGAAATAGAGAATTAAAATAATGTACAAAATTTTTGTTTAATATTTTCAAACTAACTAGTTTAAATCTGACTCTACATTTAAAAACATTAAAAATCTCTTGACTACTTTTCTAGCATTTTTTTGGCTAAAAAATGGCCAGCACGCTCAGCACTTCATGTTGCTAGCCGCATGTTACATATCGTAAGTTGCTGAAGAAAACAAATGTTGCTAGACACAAGAAATTGTGCGGATGATCTGTTCCCGCCTATTTCTTCTTCTCGTTCGCTTTATTTCTTTTTTGTTTTGCTTGTTGCTTCTGCTGCTGCTTCTGCTTCTGCTGTTGTCCCAGACATAAACACAATTTTGACTGTTCAATTTTGATTTTTATTTTCTTGACAGTTGATCGCACAATTTTGTGGGTGTGTGTTGCGTGTGTGCGTGTCTGTGTGTTTGTGTGTGTGTCGTGTCTGCTGCGTCGTTCTGGGCGCAATGAGTAAACAATTTTTAAATGGAATTTTCAATAAGTCATCAGACAGAGACTGAGGCTGAGGCTGAGGCAGAGGCAGAGGCAGAGGCCGGCAGCAGCCGCCTCCGCAGATAATTTCTCTCAGTTGCCTCCTTTCTCTCATTCATTTTTTTGGCTCGTAAATTGACTGAGTGAAGACTTGACAGCCGGCTGGCAATCAATAAAGCCCCGCATAAATATTCATTCATTCAAAAATTGGCGAGTTCAATAGTTTCATATAAATTTTAATTGCAAAAACGTGCAGCAATTACAAAATGAGACAAAAGAAGGAAACAGCCCAATCGAGAGTCGAAAGTAGGCCAAGTTTTTGCCTTTTTTTTCTTGTTTGCAGTTATTCTTTATGAATATGATTTACGGAGAGCATAAATCGAGTTGGAAGATCAACGCAGCAGTCAGAAAAAAAAAAGGAAATGAATACAATTTAAAAATAAACAAACAGCAAACATAATCATCGAGATCATCATAACTCTGTTTATTTTTTTGTTTTTGTATTCAATACTTGGTTGACATGAGGATCACGAAGTTGTTCAGCGCCAAAAGTAAAATAAAACACGACAAAAGTTGTCAGAAATATGTCGAAAGTCGAATATAAAATACTCTTGGATACGTTGTATAATCCATTTAAGAACATTATATGATTTATAGATCGTGTTTTCTATATACTATAATGGCAATTATCGACCGGCTTTGTCCAGGCTGTAGAATACGTATTGTATATACAGTAATGACAATTATTACCCGGCTTTGTCCGGGCATTTGTCGAATTTTTGTCTATGACTCAAAATCGTCAAAGCACAAATTTATTAATAACTAATTAGTTATTATTATTAATTACTATATTTTATGTAAAATTTATGTTTATTTGAGTTTAAGACAATTTAACAAGCATTGTAACTTTTCATTTCTTTAATCCATGGTGTGAATTTGCGAAAAGTGTGAAAACACAAAATAAATTAATCGAATGAAAAAATTAAAAATAAAATAAATTATTAACCCCAAAGAGAATATTCTGAAAAATCAAGCCGTTTATATCTCCTGAATTGGCCTGTGCGTCGATTATTGATCAATATATCAGTATATATGTATATAATCAATACATCAGTGTATATATAGATAATTGATTTCTTATATTAATATTGATCAGATCAATACTTTGAAACTTGTACGATCAAAAAGTCTTTTATTTCCAATTTGAATTACAAATTTTAACACTTTTGCGATCTGGCAACCCTAGCGCTTGCGCATTGGGATTTTTATGAGACGCGATAAGCCCCTCTCAATGATAAATTGCATTGAACTCTCTCGTTGGCCTTCAGCCGCTGTGGCCCAAATGCTAGCCATAAATCTGAAAACAAAATGTCGGCCGCGGGTCAACCTGTGCACAGCGCGGCAAGTGTATACACACTATATATATGTTTATGTATGTGGCCAGATATGTAAGTTGTAAAAAACTTGGGTCTGTCTAAATTTAGCGGCACATCTCGCGGCAAAGCCAAAATGAGGTCGACTGCGGGCTGCGGCGCGTGGTGCGTTTGAAGTCTGCGCCAGGTTCGCCTGACTTGTCCGTCCGCCAGTCCGCCTGTGCGCCTGTCCGTCAGTCAGTCAGCTCGTCAGTTTTTCAGGCAGCTGCAATTAGAGGTGGATCTTCCAATTCGATGCTGCATACGAATCTAATTAAGTGCGTGAATCTTGGCAAGACTCTGGCGAACCGAAAATAGAAATTCATTTCAACACATTCGTGCGAGTTTTGCGTTTTCGTTGCTTGCCCCAAACTTGTGCAGCTTAGTGTAATGCACTTCCGCAATGCTCAAAACAACAACAAGAGCAACAGCAACAAATCCAACAACAACAGCCATGTTCCTGGCTTGTTATCTGCAGCTAATACCCAGCTCTGGGTCCTTTGGTCTTCCCGCGACTCCTTCCCAGCATTGACAATTATCGCAGACTGGCCGGGACTTTCGCCACAAGCCTTAACTAACTCCCAGTTACATAGAGACACTCACACACACACTCGCACACAAACACACACATACTCAAACACATGTTTCGTGTGGGGATTTACATTTGTAATTAGAAAGCTTTGCGAAACTTTGACGAATGCCCAGCGAGGCAGTGAAAAACGAAAACATTAACAACAACAACAACTTCTACAACAACAACAACTGACAGAATTAGTGGAAAATTTTTTATTCTTGGCAGTGTTTAAGCAACAGATACGCTGCTGTCGATAAACATTGTTGTAAGCAGCGCGACCATCGAAAGCTAAGCCGATTAAAAGATATATTTGTAAAATACTTACATATAAAAAATAAGGTTATATATAAATAGAGGTTATATTGAGTATATGCTTAAAATGAATATTGTATAATCGTAATAAATATAGTCATATAGATATAGAAATGTGACGTGAATGGATTCTCGACGGACGGACAGACAGACAAACGGACATATAGCTAGTTCGGCTATTAATTCTGATCAAGAATATATATACTTTAAGGGGTCGGAGATGCTTCCTTATGTTTGTGACATACATTTGCACTTATACAATATACCATTTTTACACATTTTAATGGGTTCAGGGCATACAAATATTCTCGAAAATAACATTTTCATATGAGCTTCTAAATCAAGTAGATAGTTTTCAAATAAAGCACTTTCCACTCATCAGCTTCTAGCAGTATTGACGAAAGGCGTTGACAGCTTCTTAAAAGTTATTTAGTTCACAAATTGAAGCACAGACATAACTTTAAAAAAAACTAAACTAAGAGTATCAGTTGGAGTTGAATTATAAATTAAATTTACTTTTTATTGCTTGCAAGTGCATCAATATCTTGAAAAATCCATAAAATATATATAAACTTATTTTATCCTAGCGACAAAAGTCCTTTAAGCCCACATTGATTTCCGATTATAAAAATACAGTTATAGTAAAAATTAAAAAAATATATTTGTTTAAAAAACAATTAGACAGAAATTGTAAGCAATAGATTTTAGATATCCATACTTTGCCCTTTTCTTATAATTAATCCTAAAATATTTTTTCTATTTTACTCCAATTGCTTCCTATAACACATATGCTCGCATTAATGTAGACCACAAACGAAAAAACAAACGAATAGAGCGCAAATAATTTTGTTTTCCTGCGATGTTTTCGTCTCGGTTCGCTGCGAGTGTTTGTTTGGTTCTTGTTTCGTTTTATTTGGAGCATACGTTGCGTATGATTAACAAACTTTGTAATGGCCACCACAGCAACAACAACAACAACAACAACAGCAACAAAAATAACAACAACAACAGCAACAACAAAACAATAAATATGTTGGCAACTTTTTGGCACAGGTTTAAGTGGTAAATTTTGTAATTGAAATATTGCAACGGAAACGGAAATGGAACCTAAACTTTAATGCGGCAACTGTACTCGAAAGTTTTTATTGGCGACTTTTCTGTGGGTGGCGGCTGCTGCTCACGTGCAACGGTTAATTTATGCAACTTGTGGCACCGCCATTGATTGGCTGCCTACCATTTTGACCCCGAGCGCCCATCTTCCCGCTCGCCTACAGCAACTTAATTGTGCGCGGGATTTATGGGCGCAGCACGTGCAAAAAGGCCGCCCCGAAACTTTTCCCCGCCTGATTTGTGGTTACGAAACTTCTCTTCTTTTTTTCGTTGGTTGCCCGCACAGTTGCAACACAGCGTTTTTCTGTGGCAGCTTGTGCAAGTCGGAGTCCAAGTGGAAGCAGAAATCGACTAAATTTAGCCCAAATTGAAATGTAAACAGGCAAAAGCTTCGTTCCACTTGTAACAATGCCCGTGGAACAGTAAACTTTAATGTGGTCATAAAAAATACTCTGTAATTATTGTTTGCACAATTAAAAACGGCAAGAGATAACAAAGAAGAGTGCTCAAGACATGCATGATGCACTGGGAGATACCCTGTAAGCAGCATTAAAGGAAAGGCGTGTGAGGTTTCTATATTTTAAAACATATGAAGTTTGTGTAAACTATAAAAAGGCATACAAAGCCCATAACATTTATAATCTGCGAGTTGAGTTGAGAATAACAATCAAGTACATATATCGATAATTATCGATTTTGAATAGATATGGCTTAATCTTAAGCTTAAGTCTTAAAGTCTCAGAGTTTGATGCGTTCAGATAGAAGGACATATATATTCCCTAGAGGCGAACAAATATCCTTTATCTCTCATTTTTAATACAAGAGTCAAGCTTAAAAAACACCAAGATTATGTATCGATATTTATTGATTTAGAAAAATATGGTTCAGACAGATGACACATATATTTTCATTATAGTATCGAAAATGCCATATTTTGCGATTGGTTCAAACTATCGATTTCAGGAAAATAGGGTTGAGAGTCTACATACAGACATATATATTCGTTATAAACTACAGAATAAGCGATATATACATCCAAGGCTATAAATCTATATTTATCGATTTTAGAGTCTCTAAGTCACACGTTAATTCTACATTTGCACAGCTGCTATATACCCTGTTTTAACCATTTTCATAGGGTACAGCATTTACAAATTCCAAGGTGGAGACGTTATGTAAAAATAGCTGAGGAAACTGTTGCATTAATGAACTTCAATGTGGGCCACATGCCCAGCTGGACCTGCCGCAGTGCCCTGTTGCATGGTTGCTGGGCCGGTGGTGTGGTGTGGGGATTGTTAGTTCCATGTAAACTCAGCATATGCTGACTGCCTGGCTGGCCGCCAGCCTGTGCTACCTAAGCAGATTTCATTTTAGATAAAGCCAACGTCAGCTTCTGCAGCGCATATCGAACATTGCAAATGGCTGACAGGCGATAGTCCTGCCGGGGGTAGGGCGGGTATCTATTGTGCGATATATTATGCATACCGTGGACTAACGCCCCAAAGACTCGTACCAATTGAAATGAACTGAAGCTGTGCTGAGATTGGCTGTAGTTCAAATAGCTAAACAAGAAGAAGAAGCGGAGATGCCTTCACCGATAGCAACAACAAATTGAAAAGCAGTGGAAAGTGTAAGCAGAAGCAGAAGAAGTGCAAGTGGAGATTAGTGTAAGCCGTAAAATTTAAGGAAGAGATTTAGCAAGTATTTTCTGATTCAATGGCATAATATGAAGACTCCTTATAATAGACAATATAATAAATTTACTAAGTTAAATCGGAAAGTCTTAAAAGTATTTTGCACACACTTCCATTTTTAAAAACATGTTCATTCAATTTCCATTTTATTATTCTGAAATATTCTATTTAATATTTATTTTTATTCTTCGAATAGAAGTTTTTTGATTTCTTTCTTTTTTTAAACTTTTTAATATTTCAATAAAATGTTGATGGTATTTAAATGTTTTTTTTAATGAACTCCATTTTTTGAACACGAAATTTTTTTTCGAAATATTTTAATTTAAATGTACACATTTTTTTAAAATATATATTATTTCAATATATATATATCCAATATATATTATAATTAAAATTGATGAAAAAATCCTGTAAAAATATTTATTTTATTTTTGATTTCTTACACACTTTCCTTCTATTTAAAATTCCTTTATCTTGACTTTTTGATTTTAAAAAATGGATTTGTTTGATGTAATTGATAAAAAAATAAGTTTATTTTATATCTAATTTTCTACCAAGCCTTACTTCCATTTTCTTTTCATTTACCGCCCATTTTAATGCTTATATTTCCCGGAATATTTATTTAAAATATTCATCCAAGCATACATGTTAGCTCTAATCGACATTGTTTGTGCCCAAATTAAATTGTACAGCTCTTTGCATACATTTTCGTTTGTTAACCAGCATTCAAGTTGAAGCGAAGAACCCTTAACAGATTTTAATGCTCTTCTATCCTATGGCCAGACGCCGGATTATTCAACCATGCTGAAATAACAAAACTATGGTATTGTATGTGCAAAGCACTTGAGCGCATTTAATCGAGATATTGTTTTACTTTAATTACATAATAATTGACTTGTTGTTGTTGTTGCTGTTTCTGTTTCTGCAATGCTAATAACTGCAAACAGCTTATGGAAAAAGCAGCCAAGCACTCAATAACCAAGACAAGCAAAAGCAACAAAAGGCAACCACTGCAGCAATAGATATGCATAACCAGAAATACACTGCAATATATTTAGAGCTAATTCGATGTTTAAAAACTCGAAATAATTCCAAAAATTTGATTTTTATTTAAATCAGCTTGTTACATATTGAAATAAGCTCTAATTCTGTTTAGAAAACCAAAATAGAATTAAAATTAAATAAATTGTTTCGAAGTAAAAGAATTAAATATATAAATTAACTAAACCACGTTTACGAAAAGTCACATAATATTAATTTAAGTCAAATTTTAAAATTAGCTTTACTGACAAAAAATAAAATTGTGTGAAAATTGTGATCTAGAATGCTTTTACATTAGGAATTACTCATGCTTAAGCCTAGTTGTTTTTTACTGTGTATATGTATTTATTTAAACAATAACCGTTGGCAATTGGCTTTACAATAGAAATTTGAACAACAAAAGGCCTTGACTGCATTAGACGCAACCAACTGAAGCAACCGAAGAGAACAGAGCTCAAAACAAGAACCAAAACTGGAAAACGGATCCCCAGACAGCCCAAGATGGCCAATTATATAAGACGCAGCCGGAGCTTATTTTGATTTAATTTCCCTTTTAAGATTTTACGTTATACTCGTGTGTTATTTACATATTTGATTGGAAAAATGTGCACATGTGTGTGTGAGTGTGTGCGTTTGAGTTTTCCGCCTGGACTCCTGGCTTTTACCTTAGGTTGGCAGCTTTTACATGCTGCTTAAGGACAAAGGAGGTGGTTGGCGAGAGAGAGGGGAAGGGAGGGGAAGGGGGAATGACTGGTGTTGCCCAGGCAAAATCAAATTAGTGCCGTAGTAAAATTCATTGTGAAATTTGCACAAATTGCCTTTTGCCATAGCAGCAAGCGGATTTGGCAGGAGCTTAAAAAGGAGGATAAACAATTGTAAGCAAATGGTTTAAAAAGTCAAATATAGCAAGAAGTGCTATAGAAAGATTACGTGGTAATGTTTAGAAAGCACTTAAGAACTAGTTCGCCAGTTGAACTTTTTAATCGCATGATAATTACTTTTTCAATGCCTCAAATTCATATAATAGACTGCCTTTAGTTAGTTGGCGATTATATTTAACTGGACATTGAACTGGTTTACTGGTTCACCAGATAATATAAACTATAGATATATTCTCTAACACTTAAAGTGAAAACATTAACGTATGTTCTTTAAACTGTTACCTGAACCAGTTAAAGAACTACTGATTCGCCATGAAGGATTGTTTTGAAAACGATTTTAAATTTAATGTCGCTTTCTACTTCTAGTTGCCAGCCCTAACTTTCTAACTTCGTTTTAAAGGCCGTTTGTTTGTACTCTTTAATTTTGGCCGGCGTTTTTCGAAAGCATTGCCAACTGCCGCCGTCAAAGTTGACTTTGAACACTTTTACGTTTCGCTGATTTTTCAAGAGTTGCATTTTTTTTTTTTTTTTTGCTACCCCGGATAGCATACGAGTTGCCCGAGCGCCGGGTTGAGAGTCCTGTGTGTGATTCTTGCCCACATTTGACTACGTTGCCAGCTCTTCGCTCCGTTGTCGTCGTCACTCATTAGAAAAACGTTACCAAAGTGGTAAAAAATTGCAGTACGTGTAGCAAAGGGGGTTACTCACAGAAAAAAGTGCATGTAAAGTTTGCACCAAAGTAGCAGAAAAAAAGTTAAAAAAAAAGGGAGAAAATAAAAAAGTAAACTGAGAAAAAGTTTATTACAAACTTTGGAGCGAAACACGCGCCAAAGAAAGAGAACTAAGTAAAAGTTTAATATTTGATTTAAAAGTTGATAAAATTTACTTTAGTCCACACTCAAACTAGACGCTCGGCGTGTTATTTGTTTTTATTGAATTTATTTGAATGTGTCTTGCACTGAATTTATGCACGGGCTCCACTAAGGGGTTGCTTTGCTTGTGTCTCAGCTAGAGCGTTGATTTTTCATTTCGCCGTGCAAATATGAAAAACAAACTGAAAACGAAACGCAACAATGGGCGAGCAGCAGCATAGAGCAAAGACAAAAAAAAGTGCACCATGAAAATGGGAAAATTTTCCAAATGCCTTTGTTTGTTTGCGCTGAAATGGAAAACGCGGCCAACAGCAGCAGCAGCAGAATCACTCTGCATTGTTATGAGCCTGGCTATGATAGAGAGCATACTAATTTGGAGATGAAGCCTGCAAAAACAGAAGGCATACGGTAACATAAAGCCTGAATGTGAAGTTCAAACTGAGCTGTTGACTTCCAAGCAAAGATGAATGTGAACGAGATACGAGAAATATGGAAATTGAAATATTAAATTGGAAAGCCTACAACAACATCAACCAACGCTTTAACCCATAAGCCTCCTATTCTGAACTTAACTTGAACTAGTGAACTGTTAAAGTTCTGAATCAGTCCAAATAGTTCACGGTTCGAACTTGCCTTTAGGCTGTGTTCATACAACAGGGATTTGTTATCAACGAATCTAATAAAGAGTTCGGGCCTTGGTTTTTCAATTTTACAAATACAACAATTAGTTAAAAAAGAAGTCGACTATTAAAAAAACGAGTATTTTTCTCCTATCGCTTATGAGTCATTGGGTCCAACAAACTTAGACACTTCAAAGTGTCAAATGTGATTTTAAAAATGGTTGCTTTTATGTAGATATCATCATATCAGTTGAATTGCCTTCCAAATATATAGAAACTCTAATGTAGAGCATCTATTTGGTCGTTATGATAAATTTTAACCAATTTTCACACCGTATTTGCAGCTGATATTTCGCTGGCCAACAAAAAACCCCGTAGATATTTGTAAATATTCATAGAGCCTCGGGAATTATATTTGCCACACACACACACTCACTCGCACACTGAGCCACACACACACACCACACGCTGTTATAGAGCGATGAAATTTGAACAAAAACATTTCGTATGCTACCGACTAATTTTGGCTGCAAAATTCCTACACAGCCATTGCCAAATTGAGTTTGCGCTCGGAGTGGCTGCCCGTACACCAGGCCCCTTGCCGCCCGCTCGCTAAAATGCAGTGCAGTGCAGCTAACTCAATTTGGCGCCCATGTCACATACGTCAACGCGGGCCACGCCCACAGTTGGAAGCACTGCCAATTTGTCAGGTTTTGCTGCAGCACGTGCCACATCGCACGTTTAGCTTAGCTTATCATTTTCTCAAAGCGCGACTCTTTCCCGCTCGCTCCAACTTTTCCCCTCACTCTCTATCTCCCCTTTCTTTCTTGCTGCTTGGCTATTTAATATGCAAAACGTCAGTTTGCCGAAAAAAAAAAAAAAACTGACAAAGTTGAAATAAATTTTTATTTCATGGACTCTGTTTGTGTTCCTAAATCGGCAATGAACTTGCCGCAGAGCGAAAACGAAAAACCCCCGAAAAAAAACATCTAGAACAAATAAGAGTGCTCTGGTACACGACGGGGCAGATACCCTGTAAACAACTGCTTAACATATATTCTGCATTAATTATGTCCATATTATTATATTATAATATATTCCAAATGTATTCTTAAACACCTTTTTTTACTGTTCGATATTTTTAAACATTTCAGCGTTCATAAATTATAGTCCTTAGTATAAAATTATAACAAATTTTGAATAAATAAAAAAAAATAAATATATAATAAACCTCAGGCTCCTATATTCCTCAAGACATGTTAGGCAAATGAAACTTGAAATCGATATAAATCAAACTTGGGAAAATAAAGAGTTATCAAAGAAAATGGCTTCTTAAGAGTTCAAGATTAAGGCACTTATACAGACGGGAATAGCTGAACTGCCTTGATCAGCTGAGCGTAATGCTGCCTGCCTCCGCCCAACTAACATATACCCTCTTGTATACATTTTCAATAGCTACAAGGTATAAAAATGTGCCAAGGCAGCAACAGCGAAAGCCGCAGCCGCAGACTCCGCCTTTGTTTGTGCTCCTTCTAACTAGGCTCGAGGCGCACCGAAAGACACCAGAGAGAATCAAAATATATATATAATTATCTATATACATATATAGTCTACTTCTGTGCGTCGCTTATTTCAGTGCTTGAAACGCCGCTCACGTAGCAGACGAAAAAAACGCAACGCAATTGCAGACAAGCAAAGAGAAAATAAAGAAAAGCCAAAAAAAATGCGCTTAGCGTTAATTTAAAAACGTTGCAGAGGCAGCGGACAAAGTTTTTAATTTTAATTTCATAAATGTAATGAAGTGCAGCTGAGCTCAAATCCAAATCCAAATCGAATCAGAGAAGCAGGTGGCGAATGCTCAGCGCGGCGGAAATCATTTACAGACAGAGATTCGGTCTAACTGAATTTCCCCGACCTGTGCATATGGTTTGTCATACGCCCCGTGGTACAAACGTGCAAAAGGCAAGCCAGGGCCCAAAAAAAAAATAAATAAAAGGGCGTGTGCTATGCCTGGGTTGGTGCTAGTGCTGTCGCTCTAGCTTCCTTTCCGTCAAATTTGGCAGGCTGCAGAATTTTGACCATTTTAGAAAAAAAAGTAAATAGTTTTCTTTATTCCACAACATTTCAATTTAAACAACAATTTCTAAATGTAAAAATGCAAATTGGACTTGAACTTTATCAAAATATATAACCTAATAACTGTTAACTATTCGACGTTATTCAATACTATTATTAAACTTGTAATGCCTTTAAAATATATATATGCATGAAACATATTTAAAAATGGAAATAAATTAAAAAATAAATAAAATTAAAATCAACTTTTCAAAATTTGTTTTACACTTTTTTATTTTCAATATATTTTCTAATTTTACCTCAGAAGCTTGGAAAATGTAGCTCTAGTTAAAACGTGCCAAAAATATATTTAAGAATAAAAATAAAAATAAAATTGAAATAAAATACAACAAAATAGCTTTAAAAAAGAAAATACTAAAATTAAAAAATTAAATTAAATTAAGATTGAAGGCAACTATTTACAAAAATTTCGTTTTCTTCTTTTTATTTTCAAATATATTTTGTAATTTTTCCCCGCAAGAACTGGATTTTGATTTACATCTTAAAAGTGCACAGCACTAGTCTGGGCAGACAGTCAGTCAGTCAGTTAAGCAGTTAGTCAGCTCGAGTTGACGAATGCACGAAAACCACGTGATGTCACACACACAACGAAATACGGCGCTGCTTTTCACACAGACACACACACACACATTTATAAATATATATATAAAAATACTTTCACGTTTGAATCGCATTTACATAGATCCGCCTGAAAAACAATTAACGCATTTCCCCGCAAAAAGGAGTGACTCATGAGCTGCTGACTGAAAATTCAAGCGCTCGAATTTCCCACGTGCGCGAATGTGGTTGAAGCCCACAAAAGGCCATGGGGTTGAAGGTGTGTTCGGGGCCAAAGTGCAGGGGTTGACGGGGCTTTAAGTCAAAGTTTAAGGCAGTGGCAATTGCCCAACGGAAAGAAAACGAGCTGGGATTGTGACGAGCCAAAAGGTTTGGGCGCAGTTAATGATATGCGAGAACGTTAATGAAGTCAGCAAATGATATCATTCGAATGATATGTGTTATACTGAATGACAATCAAAATTGAAATATATTATGCCCAGATCTATATTCTTATGCCAAACATATTTACAGATTTGACAAGCATGATTATAGCATTAACATAATAAAATAGGTAAATGCTTTTTTTAGCGTTTGAAATTTCTGCCACAATTGTGAAAAATTGGCTAAAAATGTTTTTTAAAAAACTTTTCTTTAGTTTTTATCCAAAAAGCTTTGAAAATATTTTCAAAAAACATAGCGAAAATTCTTCAACACGTTTTTTGAAAACTTATTTCTCGAGTTAAGTCAGTTTTTAACTTTTTAGAATAATAAATATAAGAATAATACTATATATATAAGACTGATAGTTGAAAATGGCTTTAATAAACCTTTTTAAGTTGTTACCTAGGGCTTTTAAATTATTCATACCGATTTTTGGTAACTACTTTGATATAAAATAAGGAAAAAACACATTTCGCGAGTTAAGTCTAGTTAAGCATTTAAGTTAAGCAGAAATTTAAGTATATCCATATTAACTCATTTCCTCAGAAATAATCTTCCATTCAAAACCTCTCCCCACACTTTACTTGACATTTGATATTTTAAAATTAGTTTTCTCACTTACCATTTGCTGTTGATTCTTTGGTTTCTTGACTAGATCGGGAACTTTAAAGTTGGTAACTGCCTCGATGACCTCAGCGAGGAGAAGGCCATCGCGACAGTCGGCCGAAAGATCTGTGACCTTTCGCTTCGACTTGGCGCGCTCCAAATAATAGTTGGCCCAGTCCGTGTAGATCTGGAACAAATAAAAGTAGTTAGTTTTCCTTTATATTTGCATTTTTTAAAGATTAAATGACATTTAAATGGCCATTGACTGCAGTAATTAAGAATTTGTGGACACTTTCCGACAAGTGCTCATGCTGCACAAGTTGCAGCCACTGTGCAACTCCCTTTGGCTGGGCTATCAGGAAATCATTAGCAGCAAAAATCTCTCGACGGCGCCAGACAACATATGCACAAAATATTTGCAAGCCTGCAGTTTGTTCGGCAAACAAATTAAGCTCCAGCCATTTAGTGGCCAAAATATCCTTCAAAGGGAAAGTCGTTAAGAAAATCTGTGCGACGATGCGCTGTGTGTGAGTGTGTGTGTGTGTAAGTGAGTGTGTGTGTCAGTCAGTTTTTATCGTATTATTATTACGACAAGACTTTTGTGATTTGAACTGAGTGTGGAACGTGTCAGAAAGGATATGTTGTATGCTGTCTGAGAATAGGCAGGACATGAAATTGGTATATTCAAACAATTGCATTTCTCAAAATTTTTTGTATACCCTGCAGGCATTGTCGAAAAAGGGTATATTGAAGTCGTAGTGCAGAAGTACTTTTTCTTTCGAATACTTCCTGTTTTCACAAAATATAATATATAATATATGTAACTCAGTGTCACGATCGGAAAATAAACATAGTTTTTTAAGAATAAGTTAACCAATGTGTGCTACAGGGTATATGCTAGTCGGCCACTCAAAATATTTCTAAATAGCTCTGAATATAGTTTTAAAGTAAAATTAACTGAATTTATTATTGCAATATTTTGGTTATTTTTTAATTCGTTAACTTTTGGTCTGCAATTTTTATATCTCCGCCAAAGCTTAAAGTTAGATTTATGTACAATAGTTTTCTATTTTGTATCATGTTTTTAATTCCCTTGGAAGTCCTAATGCTATTTGGGTATATACATTTTGTCCATTATTTAATATGTAGCAGCAACATTTATTTAATTATGATTGTTGCATCTTCTTGGTCTTCCACAAAGTAGGAAAGTTCTGCTGTCTGGACTTGCTTTTCGGGTTGTCGCACTGCTGCTGCGTAGAGCTTTGCCGTTTGTACACATCGTTAGCCACATCCTTGCGTAGTTTTTATTATAGCTCATCCTGCTAATTCTCTAGCAAAGCCATTTTCCATCTTCCATTTCCCATTTGCCAGCTTTCCTTCGCATATGCATGCGACACATTTTATGTGCGCTTTACTTAGCAATAAAAATAGCTGGCATTGTATTTTTGCCATACAGACGGAACTGTTTGTCTATCTCTTTTTTTTTGTCTATCGGTCTGTTGCTTTTTCTGTCTCTCTATTTTGTGCCCGAGTTACGAGTGAGCCTTACAGTTGTTATAAAAGTGGGGGGAGGGATATACTTAACAATGGCCTAGCCTAGACTTTGAGCTTATGCAATTTTTTTTTGCAGTTGCGTCTGTCTATTGCTACTACGCCGGGAGGGTTTTAGGCTCAGGCTTGGACTTTGGCTTTGGATTTGGCTTTGACTTGGACAAAATAAAGTGAAAACTTGCCGCTGGAAAAAAACTGAGCAAATGCAATGGCAACTGCAATGGCAATGGCAACTGTAGCTGTCACTGTCAGTGGCAATGGTCCTGGATTTACACAGAACAACTGGCTAAAAACCCGGCTAAGCCAATGCCACAAATATGCTGCCTGGGGTCTAACCGAATGGGGCACCCACAACAAACAGCAAAGGAATCGACTGGCTGTGGTCCAAGTTCTGGTCCAGCTTTGTTTTGCCTTTTGCCTTGACTGTAACCAAACAACAATAAACAGTAGAGTTGTCTAGCTTTATAAAGAGCAGCTGCACAGGCACACACATATGTGTGTGTGTGTGGGGCAAATATGTCAGGATCTGCCCTCCTCTCTCTATCTCGTTGTCTCTCTTGCCTCCTCGATTTCACACACACATTTCTTAGGGCCAAATGGCTGTTAACTGCAGCATGCCAAAGACAAAATGTAACTAAAATTCAGTTAGTGCTGTAAAGTGTAAAATGTAGAGTGTGTAATAGTGTTAAACAATTTTCATTGACTAATCAATTTTACGGCCATCAATTTTCTCGCTTCTTTTTCAGCTTTGTCATACAAACCTTTGCGTAGTCGCGCGTCAATATGCCATTGATATTGTCGCAGGAGCCCTGGTAACTAACGCAGCGACCCAACATCCTCTGGCAGCAAATTGTCAATTAAATGCAATTAGCAAAAAATTGTATGAATAACTTTTAAATTTTTTGTTATGCCTTTGTAATAGTTTTTAATTGATTAACATTGTTTTTTAATTTGCATTACTTTTTTGTTGTGTTTTTTTATATTTAAATATATATTTATGCGTTGTAGAGTTCACGTAATAAATAAATATGAAACATATGAGCACACATTTCAATAAGAACTTTTTGTAAAGTGTAAAATCGTAATTACAAATTTATTATATTATTATTCATTTTATTATTATGAGCTTCGAGCAATGACTAATGCCCTTTATATTGGAGTTCACTTTTAAATATCAAATTGATGTGCTTTAAAATCCTTTTTATTAATTTTTAATATATTTGGCAATTTAAGATTTCTATAAAAATTTTGTATCAAGTATTTATTTACAAATTCATTTTAATCATTTTTTATATATTCGGCAAATTAAAACTTTGATAAAAATATCGAATCCAGAATTTTATTTTTCTTATATGTAATAAATAATATTTAATTTAAATTTTTATAAGGTTTTTTTTTTATCAAGATATTTCTGGTAAGATATTTTAATATTATTTTAATAATTTAAATATTTATATTATTATTAAATAAATTAAGAATTTAGGGACACCATAAAAACGTCTAGTAATCTATTCTATTTATACTAACTGCTTCTGTCACTTACAGAAACCGCCATTATATAAAAAATGCTGGCACTTCTTTCTTCCCTTTATGCTTTTTTCCACACACTTATCACATATTATACACCTTTTTTGTCATATTTATGAGACCCCGGATACTTTTTAAGCCCGTATCTACAGCTACATAAATATAAAATTACAGCTTTACGCGGCAGCGAGTATGCAACATTTTCGCACTTATTTTTTTGCTAGCACCATTAAAATGTCAATTATGATAAAGTTTTATTGAAACACCGCAACACATTACGGCTTATCAGCGGGGCCAGGCGGAACCAGGCGGGACAGTCCAGCCCCCCAAAAAGTATGCAATAATAATAATAAACATTAAGCGGAAGACAGCAGGCGACGGCGTTACTTTTACCCTTTTCAACAGCAGACACTTCTGGCCGGAACAGACCCGTCCCGTCGGCCCATTTCGTGTTGTGTTCGAGGCGTTGAAAGTGACACGCCCACACTGGGGCAAACTAATTGAAAATGAAAGTGCCTTCAAGAGCGGCCCGGCCAAAACAACAACAGGTTGACACAGCCCCGTCGTGACCAGCCCAACCCCCCAGCCCAACCCCCCCGCTATATGCATAATTGGCGTCGACACCCTTGTCAGCGACAGCGGGCTACAGATTTTGGTACGTAAACAAAATTTGTTGACCTGATAAATTTTAGTTTTGTATATGCCCAAACAGATCCCACCCCACTCATGTTGCTACACACTCAAAAGGGGTTGACAAATCGTGCTGGAAATCAATTTGGTTGTCTAGGAAAAGAAAAGGGTCAATTGCCATTTGGTAAATGAAAAAGCGCTTGCCAAACAAAACTTGCGCCCTGGCCAAATGCCACGCCCAGTGGTAAGAGACCGCCCAACGTTTTGCTCTTATCTTGCCTGTCTGAAGGCATTTGCCTGCGAGTACTTTTCTGAAATGTCAGTGAAATGTCAAAATAAAAGTAATGCTGATAAAAATTTTATAGCTTGTCAGAAATGCTAACAAAAAATGCCGCTGGGGGGTTGTTTCTCCTCTTTTTGTGTCTGTTGTGCTCTGTACCTTATCAAATGTCGCGACTTGGGTACTTTAGTTTATTGGAATTTGCATGCTATATATATATATACAACTCCATATATATGTATCTACACACATTCACAGGTGGCAAAGAGATGGGAGTTCTTAACACAACAAAATTTATGTTTAATCGAACGGCAGCCATGTTGTCTGACAGCAGTAAAAGTAAAAATTACAAAAAATTGAAAGAAAGGTCGATGTGTGTTTTATCTCTTGGTTTCCAGTTACTTAAAGCAGCTTTACAGCTTAGGAGCTTTAGACACTTTGTGCCTTAAAACGCATTCAGGTGTGTTTAATAACACAAGGCAACAGAGTTTCGGTAGCTATCAATCAATAGCAGCAACAAAACCTTCAATTTAATTCAATTTAGAAAATATAAAAGTTCCAGAATAAACTAGTTTGTATTATTGGCTAAAGTTTCTTTATATATTCAATTCACAAGGAAATATAAATTATTAAAGCCATTTATTAATCACATTAAATTATTCTGTGTAATATAGATAACATTTATCACATTTATCAATACACAAAATGTAACATTTAAAAATAGTTCAACATTAATTAATAAATGAAACGCATTAAAAATTATGGAAATTAATATTCCAATAATTAATTTTTATATTGGATCGATAACGCATGCATAAGACTATCGAAATATTGTCAAGCGAAGGCTTTTACAAAATATTTTAAATATTATGCTTTTGAAAATGTTATTCATATTGTTCACACATTTATGAAAGTTAGCAGCACAGTGTAATCGATAGGCTTAGCAGAAAACCATTGACAACCTGTTGGGCCTGAGCTAAAAATTGCTTTGATAATCAACACAAAGTGCAAATCCACCCTCAGCTATTGCTAGACCCATTCTCCTGGCAAGCTCATTAAATTTGATTGCATTTACGACTTTTATCGCATTTGACCAAACGGCACAGCGCAAAAGCGTCTCTCAATTCGATTTGCGCCAAGTCAAGGAGGGAGAAGCAAAATCTCAGGCGATTGACATTTGAAAGTAATGTCAAAACAATCTACGTCACCTTATTGCTCCTCGACTTTGATTTCATTATAGGACTGAGGTTGTGAGGGGGCTTGCTTTGATGCTGGGCGCCGGCTGATTGGCAACGTGTTGATGTGCGCAATCAGCCGAGTTGTCATGTGCTTTGAGGGCCACGTCCAGTTTCGCCCTGGCAACTGTCATCTGTGTCCCCCAAACAATAATGCGGGGCATGTGACACAATCGAGCGAAATCTTTTGATATAAAAAAGCTATAAAGTTGAATGGATTGTATGTAAACAGTTGCCCACAGACTTTTAATAGGCGCTGTAAAACTATTTAGAGACTAATCTAGATGCTCTTCAGATAGACCCTTAACACAAATTTTATGTACAGATTTGTTAATATATATATATATAACAATCAAACTTGAAAGGAGACTTTATGGAAATTGTTTTTGATTTGCTCAAGGTTTGAATCATTGCAGTTCAAATCCTACTTCTTGTGATTACAACATTTACTTTTTATGTTTTTTATTTTTATCTAATTTAAAGTCTCTATCTCTATATTTAATAGTGTTTTTATTCGAAATGAATGAAAGTTTATTATTTCTCTTTATTTTATGTGTCCCTTTAAGAGAAATAAAAACTTTTACGCAGTGCACACCCCATCTATGTATATGTACGGCAATAAAGTGAGGCCCCAGTATAACCCCCATTTCGACTGCTAACCAACGTCTGTTCCACTGGCCTTACGTAGGTGTGTCAAGTGGACAAAATAGACTAATTTATTGCGGCAATTTGGACGCCCACTTGGGCCTAGAAAAAATGTTGAAAATCGGAGGGAATGAAGAGAGACCAAAACGACGACCACATGCGATGTTTATTCTATTTGCTGTCTATTTCATTAATTGATAACAATTTTTGTCACAATTAATGGCGGCAACTCGAGCCGACACAATGCGTTGCCGCTCATTTCCTTGATTGTGCCATAAAAACTAGACAAAAGTTATGGCAGCTGCCGTAAAACAAAGATCTAAATAAACAATAAATATTGAGGGCAAAAATGCAGCGGCGAAAAATAAATAGAAATAAATAATTTTAGCTGATAAAGAAAAAAAAAAGTAAGCGAAACAAAAATCGACGTGGCCTGTCAACTGTCACATAAATAAATGATATTTATATATATTTTTAGTAGGCAAAAAGTTTGCCAGACTTTTGTTTCCTGTTGCCCCGCCCTTAAAATTGCCATGACAGCGTGGCAGGGCGGCGTCGGGGGCGTTGTCAGTTTGTCGCATTTAATAATGACAACTCATCAAAAATGTATATGACCCACTTGCGGCGCTTGGCTCATCAAAGATGCCAAAACCCAAACAAAAACACAAAAAAAAAAAAAAGGAAACTTGTGGGGTGGATAAAAAAGACAAAAACAGCTAAACGAACCCAAAACTGATGCCAGGCCAAACGAAAGTTGAGCAAACTTTTTCATTCGAGCTGCCGCTGGCATTTTATGACATTTGGATAGTCCTCGGTGGGGATGCTAAAACGCTGAGCCCCCAGCTGAGGCTAAGTGCTCGAATTAGTGGCGGGGCGAAAGGACAAGGCTCTAGATAATTGAATGCAGCAAGCCAGGAAAACAAAACGAAAAAATAATAAGCGATCTGCATATACAACATGCATAACTTCGCCAAAGGTATTACTTGATTTGGGTTCCATTTTGTTCCTTCAATTGATTTTTATCTAAAAGTGCTGAATTAAGTTTGGTAAATTTGTTAACAAGAAGAAAAAATATCCTAGTAAATGCTCTTTTCCGACTTCTAAATGATGTAGCTTTGGTAAAAATTAATCGATTTATTTGCATATTTTTTCGTTAGCTGGGAAAACTCTTAAGAAAACTGTTTCATATACTCTCATTTACACAGCCTGGCATATGTTTTCCATGTTTAATCACGTTTATTGCTGTTAACTTCAATTGACACCCTAACTCTTAGTCCTGATTCCTAAGCGAACATTCTACTGCCGCTTGAATGAAGTCATTTGACCGATTTATTTAACCTTTTAGCCTGTTGCTGCATTAAACTAATTGCCAAACGCATCAGTTGCCTGACTAATTTTGCATAAAATCTGCACAGGGAAAAAAAAAACCACCAGTTGACCAATTGACCGAATGCCCATCGAGGCTGACCGCATGGCAGCCACAGGATACACAGACACAGATATGTGTGCGGCCAAGTCAATGGACACACGGGCAATTGAGCACAGCTGTTGCCATCAGTACGTGTGTACAAGTGGGTGTGCGGGTGTGTGTGTGTGTGTGTCCCTTAGTAACAGCCTACGCACAGAATAATATTGAACAATTACCGGACGTAAAAGCCAGGACTTGACCGCATCTCGAGCTAAATCGATAAGTCGGCCAAAAATAACCGAAAATCTGCTAAATTCAATCCAAGCGGCTGCGTGTGCGGCGAGAAAATGAGACAAATGGACACTAAAAATGCGCAGTCATTAAATTTCCGATAAAAATAAAAGATGAGGAACAATGAAAGGTGAGCATTAAAAGCATTTGGCACAAGCTAGAAAGATTTTTCTATTTCTTATTTTTTTGGGTAACCCTGTTTTTAATTATGTTTTCAATTAATTATGCGGCAACACATTTTAGTCAAAAAAGTTTTTTTTAACGAGCCGCGCGCGCGTTTATTTAATTACCGCCAAGAAATCAGGGGGCGGCCTGGGCTGGCCTGGCTTTTACTTATTATAATGCCGCACGAATGGCAGGCTGTTAACAGCTGTTAACGTCTTTGCGTGCTTGGGCCGAGTTAACTGCTTTGTGAGTCACCTGCAATTGACGTGCGACCGAAAATGTGGCAAAGCTGCCAAAAAGGGGGCGTGCTACATTCGCCAAATGCAACCCTTTTGATGTAGGCATTACGCATACGCAATGTGCGCCGGCAACGAAAGCAAAAGCAACTGCTTGAAACGGGCGGAAACAATCAAAGTTTGCCACAGGCTGTGGCAGGGACGGGGCTAGAAAAAAAACAGCCAAGTTGGCGCCCCTTTTAAGCAGCTGGTTTTTTCTACAGATATTTTCAAAGGCTCCACCTGCAAATTTAAAGCAAAAAATCAAATACGAAACACAATGTGATAAAAGCTTTAACAAAAGCAGCAAATGGAAAGGGCGAGCCCGAGGGCGGGGCTGGCAAAAGCAATGTGCACCACCTCATAGCTAATGGCTTCATTTGTAGTGTGACGCACAGGGGGGGAGGGGGGCGACAGGGTGCGAAAAAAAGGGTTCCTTGGGTTCCGCTGCTCGTAAATTGCCACATTATGCGGCTAATATACGAAAATCATAAATAATTAGAGCCTCGGGCCTAAGTGAGATTTGTTGTAAATGTAATAATAAAAGCGGAAGTGCAATCATGACCTTGAAGCTATGCGTAAAACTGTGCCAAAAAAATAAATAAAAAAACATGGGGAATATATTTAAAGATATATTTAAGGATAAGTATATGCAAAATGAAGTTCTAGCAAAGTTATATGTATATAAAGTGAAACTCAACGCACATGAAAACTAGAAAAGTTTCGATCAATTTTAAATTAAATTACAATTGGTGTAGCAATAAATCTTTATATTATACATAATGATTTTGACAATCCTTCCATTTTAAAAATATTGTTAAAATATTTAGTTATATTATCTACGTCAAAGAGCGCAGAGGTGTAAAACAAGGCCCTGTAGACGTTTGCTAAGATGCAGCCGAAATGTATCGCAGCAATTATACTTATATTAAAACAAAATTGTTTCATTCTTTGATTTTAATAAATTAAGCCCCGGACCTCGACCTTATTTAAGATTCAACGGTCAAACAGTTTCAACCTTCAGTTCAAAGAGCGCAGACGTGCAAAATAATGTATATTTTAAATTATTTAATTATTTATTATTTAATTTATTTTTATTTCAATTGTTTTATGTTTTGGTGTCAGTGGCCTGTAGACGGTTGCCGAGGCGAATACGAAATATATCGGAAGATATATGATTTTTGATTTTAATAAATAAAACCCCAAACCTCGAACTAGCTAATTAAATATATAAAAAACGTCGATAAAACCAGCATTAATATATATACAGCACTTTAAAAGAAACAACATGACGCTATTTCCCGTCCTATGCACATCGAAATCCCAACAAATTCTTTTTTTACAGCAACAAAGTTCCCCTTAAGATTTTGATTAGAATCCAATATGTGTACAGGTGTACAGATCTGAAAGCTTTGTGTAAAGGTAAAGGCCTCTAAAAGTACGAATGAATAATGCGATTAAATAAAGCATTTAAGTTGTAGAAGAATTGTAACACGGTTTGTTCCCACTTATCACAAAAGCTTCTGCAAAAAAATGAAGGGGATTTAGTATCCAGAAATGGCTTGGACTCTTGGTGCCATACTATATTAAAATATATTTATATATAGAACGTTTAAACGTTCTGTTATTTTATCATTTATAGTTTATGACTTCATTATTTTTCTTTTATAGTTAAAAGGTTTGATTAATGATTAATTAATTAATTTCAATAGATACTTCAGCGCAATAAAGTTATGTATATTTGCTTTTTGATATAAGCTTTAGATAATTTAAAGCCCTTACATTTGTTATTTATTTAAGTTCAATTTCGGAGTTTTTAAACACAATCCAGTCTATATCTGTTAATTTATCTATTGACAAAAAAGGGCGGCTGATTCTCAACAAATTCTAACACCGAGTAAATTAAGGATAATCCTGACAGATTTGTATTAAATGAGGCAACAGCTTATTTCATTTAAATATCTTGATTATTTTCAGTTTATATAGCGCATTTCCCTATTGAAAAATAATTAAAAAAGTACAATTTCCAATTGTTTTAATATTTAATTTGAATATTTCTAATCATTTACGGGCTTCCCAAACTAATTAGCATTTTAGACAATAGTTTATTATTGTACATACACACACACACATTTTGGCCTAGTCTATTAGCCATTGCACTTGTTTGAACGTAGCAAATTTTACCGCATGATTTTTAATTGAATTTAATAAGCGCTCGATTCATTTATAAAGCGCACAGCGAGCTGCTGTTTGAAGTGATTTATTAATGACCGCGAATGCCATTTAGCTCAGCATAAATCTCATTTCATAATTTTTTTTTATACATTTTTTTTTTGTTTTAATGCTTCATTTCAATAGAGTGTGTTGACAGACGGCGGAGGGGGAAAGCGTTGCTGCCCTCAAACATTTTCAATTTTTATGCTTGGTATTTACACTTAATTAACTGCACTTTTGAAGCACATAAATTCCACTTGATTAAACCATTCGCTGCACTATAATTTTTGCCTTTTAGATAAAAACAACAACAACAACTACAACAAAAAGCGCGGCAATTAATTCATTAAAAAGCATTGGCAACGACGACCACGCGCATTTCAATGAACCGAACACGCGTACACGCGATGCTGCCAAACGAAAGGTGGGGGGCAGAAAATGGGGAAAATGCAGGGCACGCTTTTCTATTTTCCCATATTCTATAGCACTTCTTATTTTGCCCCGTTTTCACGTTGACGCCAAAGACTCGACGTGCCTGCGATCAGCCACAGACTGAGCGTAGAAAATAAGCGCACGAATTTTTCTCGGCACATCTCTCTCACGGCTCCTCCAGTCGGGGAATCTATTTTTGGTGTCAAAATGCTTGGCAACATTTTCGAACTGGCAAGCAACATTTTCGAATACGCAGCCCCAAAAAAAAATTCTGAGTTACGATTCGAATTCTTGTAAAAACGGAAATGGATTAAGTTAGCTTAGTTGAAAACGTTCTAAAGCCAAACGGAATATATGCGTACATATATTTAAATAAAATCCACACCCATTCGGGCGCAAAGCAATGCTAGATTTTCAATTACTCAACCCATGCATATACTTTATAAAATCTGGCAGTAGTACACAAAAAATATTTAAATTACAAAATAAACAATTAGATTTTGAAAGGGGAGCACAACGTCTGCCAGTTGCCAGCGGCAGCAAGTAAGACTCCTCCCAAAACAAAAAAAAAAGGAAAACAATAAAAGGAAAGTCATGAGGAAAGCATTAAGCATTACAACAAGCACAACACGAAGAAGCAGAACAATGCATAGTTGTAGAAAAGAAAATGTTCTTCATATGGTGGGGTGGTTAGCCGGCTGGGTGGCTGGATGGCTGGATGGCAGGTTGCGTCTGCAAAGGGGCAGCACAATGGCCAAGCATCAGCTAAATGTGAAACACAATATCAGTGCCAGGCGACGTGAAAAGTTTTCAGATTCAGACGCAATGCAAATACGTCTTACAAAATTAATTTACATTTAAAAAAAGAAAATGGTATACAAAACTATGGACTGAGACAAATGGCAAGAAGTTGATAAAAATGTGCAAATACCTTAAGGGCGGCTTTTTTAAGAAGCTTTTAAACCCAAGAAAAAATTAACTTGAATCAAACCACATTTTCCAATAAGAAATAAAGGAAATATATTTTATTAAACAACTTATTTAACCCTTTGAAATTGGAATACCAGAGTTCGAGTCCCAGCCTCGGAGCATAAATGGGGTATAACCAGGTTCTGGAAATTAACCTGCAAACGAGGCATTGATTTAAGTGGTTAAACGAATCACAGAGAATGTATTTTGCAGTCAAGCGGCAAAAAATAAATGTAAACTTTTTACCAACCAACTAACAGGTAAACAGTCTTAGGGCCATCAACTGGACCCTAGAGCTCCCTATAGGACCCTCCCCCCCCCCCTCGACTAAAACGTGTGCAGTCAACTGTCAAGCCAGCGTAAAATTAGCGTTGTAACCATTAGACGTAAATATATGGCAACAAACTCAAACTAAACCGAGCTGCAACCACGTGCAACAATTTGCTGGCAACATGCAAAGTCATAGAAACCAGAGCGCCCAACAGTGTTGGCACAAATATTGAGCACGGTGTTGAACAGAGTGCAAAGTCATGGACCTGACAGAGGCGTAACAGAAAAGAGGGTTTAATTTAAATAATTTGATGAAATAAATAAATTAATGAGATAAATAAGAACCCGAGATTTATATAGCATTCGGAGTTTGTAAGGGTTTAATTAAAATAAATATATTAATGAGATGATATATGAGATATCGGGATAAATGATTTATATAAATAGCATAAGAAGTTAGTAAGGTTAAAAATAAAAGTAGATTAGGGTAAGCTTAAGCTAAACTCTCAACATAAGGTAAAATACTCAATAATATAGATATAGATACATACAAATAAAAAAGCACAAAAAGGTTCCGGGTTCGCATATAACAAATAATGAATATAAGTAAGCAGGTCTTAGTAACTAAGAGAGTTAGATTAATAATTGATTCCTTGAGTCTGCCAAATATTTTCTGCTCGAAAGAATGTTAAGCTGATATAAAACCTGGCCATCATTTTGCCAACTATTATTATCATTTCCCTGGCGTATACCTTTTGGAACACTTACAGCACGTTTATTGGGGGGGGACGCTTGGATGCTTCAAGAACTATTCGCTTTTCTGTCAGCTAATCAACATTGACAGGATATGACCATCTAAGCGCATTGACTGACGCATGGGGAGGACTCACACTCCCCTTTTGGGCTGTGCCACTGTGGCTAGACGACGCATCTACTATATCTAAATATATGCAGCATGTTTCACAACATTGGAACTACAACTAGGGTATTGTTGTTGTTGTTGCTGCTGCTGCTGCTGCTGCTGTTGTTTTATGCTATTGCCACACGCTATTTTTACAAACAATTTTGCCAGTTGACAAGCGACGGCGTCAAGCAGCTACCCCCTAACGACACCCGCCGCCCACAAAGAACCCTGGCTGGCTGGGGCGACATTGAACCACAGAAGGAGGTGCAGCACTGAACGGACGACATGGCAACTAAGTGGCCTGAATGTCAATGTGGATGTGGCTGAAGTTCAGTTTGAAGTGGTTCTAGGGCGGTTGGGTGTGGGCACGGACTGTGCTCGGGCTTGTTAGTTGTTGTTTTGCAAAATTTTTTGTTTTCTCATTTTTTAGCAAATTGCAAATTGCTGTTGCACTTGCTGCTGCTGCTGTTCCTTTTGCTGCTGCTGTTGTCACGTTGACCTGATGAAGACTAATTGCAGTTAATGTGGCGTGTAAGCGGCGCCATCTATTGCACTAAACTTGCACTATACTCATGAAAGATAATTGCATATTATCCCAGATGCACAACTAATGATTACCGACAATCCCCCCGCCGTTAAAACTACCCCTAGTCAAAATCCACAAACATAAACAAAACTCAGCCTGGCACAGTTCACGCTTAATTAAGTAAACTACTCATGTTAATTAACAGCATCAAAAACAGCAACAACAACAACAAAAGACAAACACAAATATTTCACACAGAACTGAAAACGCGCCCCAAAAATCGAAAGGGGGCAACACTATTTATAGAGGACACCCGAAGAGGCACTTGAAAAATGAAATTTTAAATAAACATTCAGCGTCTGCATTAGAAGTCAACAAACTTCAGACTAAACGAAAAGAGAAGTATATTAAAAATTACAGCTAATAAACTGCAAAGAACTGCCTGGGAACTCAAAAATTCATTTGGTGACAAACCAGCCAAGAGTTTGTTTATGGCTTGGCGAATGTTGTGGGACTTCTAAGGACACAAGCAATGAAAAATATTGCAAAAATAAAGATAAATTATACAATTTCAAAACCACAAACGAGACAGAGAATAGTAAGAAAATATAGCTGCGATGTGTACGCAATCAGTATATATTGAACAAGAGAATTAAATTTGGGCTGGCAAATAAATTAAATACAATTTAATTAGATAAAACTATTTAGGACATCAAATATTAAAGGCAATGACAAATAAATAGCGTCATATAAATATTATTAATGAATATATGTATATAAAACATAAATTATAAATAAAAAAGTAGTGAAAAGAAGAAATCTTTGGATTATACTAATGTATAGAGCATAAGATGGAATTTTACTAAGCTACAAGATATAATATGTCAGATATACTAAGCATATAAGATATATAACTTCAAGAATTATTTATAACTGCATTCAAATATTCCTACGTATAAGTTAATAATTCACAATAATTAACTCTTCTTTTATAGACTAATTTTTCTCTGAATATCCCCTCTATATACTACAATCGAGTATTATATCTCTTTCAGATTTTTTCATCTGTCAGCGTCGAGAGCACGTGCTGGGGTGCAATTAAAACCTTGAACTATGGCAAGGAAATGCCAGAGAGTTTTGGGTATTCCCTGGCGGCATATTAAAGAGATGACTGTTCAAGTGTAGGCTCTTGCTATATTTATATAATTTATAAACAAAATTCTATAAGGCACATGTGCGATGGCACTCAACTAGGCGTGTCTGTTGCTGCCTCCGCATCTTTTGACAAAATAAATTGCGTCAAGTTCAACGCCGCCAAATGTCGAAGACAAAATAGGGAACATGCAACTGGCGTTGCCACTAAAAATAAATTATATATATATATATATAAAAAATAGCGACAAGTTGTGCGGCATGCGCTGCGGCAGGAAAATGTCAGTGTGCCTCATAATTAATTGCAACGAAGTGTGGGCAACCGGAGGAGAGGAGCGGCGAAAAACAGGAAAATTTGTGACTGATCACATGCGGAAGGAAACAGGAAAAATGCCATGACACATGCTGCTTATGCAGGCAGTGGAAAAATAATATATAGTCGCTCGTTAAGAGTTGATTATCTTAAAAATACACTTTAAGGTCCTAATTTTAAAAGGGAGTATGTAAATAATAAGGGTAGACTAATTATTATTAAATTTTAAAAAAACTTTTAAAAATAACTTGAATTTGATTAAAATGTTACTAAAATCGAACCAAAGGTCTCTTAAAGTATTTTGAGTTTACGTTATAATTGAAAACAAAACGAGAAAGTAGGGATATATTTTAAGGAGATTAATACCCTTGTGGATATTTGTCAGATAATTTTGCAGATATCTGAGAATATTTGATGATGCTGATTTTGATGAAAATATCTTAGAAATCATAATATTTCGCCCCAAGAACCTACTTTTCGACCGATATGGCAGCTATATGATTAAGGGGTCCGATCCGGACGGACCCGATATGTACAGTCAGTTTCTAAATGATACCATTAAAAGTAAGAGACTAGTTCGCACAGAAACAGATAGATGGACATGGCTATATCAGCTATATAAGTTCGGAGATGTCTCTTTCTATACTATATCTATATATTCAAGGCAAGATTACAAGATATATTAAAATTACAATTTATTAAATTGCAATATTAACATTCAATTTCAAACACGGTTTTCGTTTATACGAAATAAAAGTTCAACAAAGTATAATAGTGTTAATTGTTAGTTCTGCTTGTTTAGGGAAACTGCGCTTAAAGTTGTCTTGTGTGTGACATAGCACGCAAATCACATACTTATTAAATCGTTCCCAGAACATCAATAAAACCAACGCTGTCGACAAGGATCCGACGTGCAGACATAGTGGAAATTTTTATCATGTCGTTAGCAACATTGTTGCCAGCGCAACTTGCGGCATTGAGGAACCATGCGTGTTGACAGTTTGTCGCCGGGGTTACACGGCTGCCAATCTCTCACCCGTACCCACTAATACGGCTTTTGCTACTTGTTCTTTTTGCTGTGCATATTTTAAAAAAATATGTGTATATATATATATGATTTTTATGTTCATTTTTAACACGAACCACGCTGCATGTCACATAATTATGAGCCTCATCATGCACCCCGCCCGTCTGCCCCAACTGCAGCATTATTAAAGCCTTTATGCGTGAGCATGTTGCATGCATATTTCATGTTGTTGTTGCTGCTGTTTTTCATTTTTATGATCCGCTAAGTAGGGTAGAATGTTGCCTCTTGGCGCCTTCTGCCGGCCACACTATGCATCAGTCAGTGTCTGCGCCAGCTCATAAAGTCAATTAAATATGTATAAATTTAATGAGCATCACAGCCGAGCTTAATGACACGGTAAAGTATGTGCACAGGTGCTTAACTACTAGGATTTGAAATTAAATAGAGTATAGCTCAAGGCGTCCTATGAGCTTGCAAAATAAAGTTTATGCTGACATAACATAAGATGACTGTCTTTGACTTCAACTAAAACTACCTTTGCTTGAACGAAAATATGTTTCTCATTGTTAGAAAGCACTTCCCTTCGTATACTTGGTTTAATATAATGCAAAGGCTACCTTAAACGTAGTTAAACATTAGCTAATTCTTTCGTACGACATTTCGTACTATTCCAGTCGTTTCTGTTTTCATATTTCATTGTAAAGCTATTAACTATTACTAACTCTTACAGTCTTGAGCAAAACTAAGACTATATCCATATACAAGGATGGGGTTCAATCCTTCATCTCATTTCAACAACTTCGTAAAGTCAAAAGGAACCGGAACAGATAAAAACCCCACTGGCATGACAAAGCTTAAAGAGTTTCCCTTAACCAGCACATTTTTTATACATATTCAAGTCCAGCCCAGCTATAAGCCCACTCTAAGTAAATTCTCTAATAACCGTAAGCATATTAAGCTTAAAGCATGTAATTTGCAGCAATTACTGAGCGCGTATTAAATTTCAAGTAGTTGCCCGTCCGCTAAGCTACTTACGACCTTATCCTTAACACAAGGACTTTCATTCGATAGTTCAATGGGAAACGTCTCGAAATCGGCTTACCTGCAATGAGAGATAAATGAAGCATGAGATAAGGCGCATTAATATTATATGTATGCAAATGGTGAAGATGTAAATACAAAAGCTAATTAAACCTCATTTAAATATGAAAAACAGCAGCAGGCTAATTAGTAGGAGAGAGTGGAGCCTAAACTGAGTGGGATTCGAATCATGCCGCCTTAAGTTACCAACAAGCTAACGACACTCCGGGCAAATATAAACAGCAATTAGCCAAAAGTTGATGATGCTGGCCGCCTAATTGACTTAGCCAAAGTAGATTTCGAAGAGCCGGAACTATATTAGGGAAATTCTTGGCATTTTATATGAAAATCTGCTTAGATAACTGACGCATTTGGCATGCCCGAAAATATATTTTGTTAGAAAGGGTAGTATAGTAAAAAAACCCAGAGCTCACTAGTTAAAATTGACGGACTGAAAGATATCCTGTACCCAACTCGGAATCGATATTACATGGAACATTTTATTATATATTGTTATTGGATTTTTATGGAAACTGCAAACACATGACTGAATTTTTTTTTTTTTGGTTTGGGACAGGTGTGGGAGATCTGCGAATTTACCCGTCGCAATATACCCTTTTCTCAATCATTTTCGATGTGTAAAAGGGTATACGAAACGAAAAAAAAAGGTCAGCTAGTGGAATGTTGGAATGAGAGTAAGCCATGTCACACAGCTTCCTGTCTAATACTCTAATATCCGTTTTGCTCGTTATCCTTTTGCATTTGACATGTGTAAGTGGCTGTCAAGCGTTTTAGAATGATATTTTTCCTGTGCCATTGTATTTTTGTGTTGTTTGTGTTGCTTTTGTTGCACGCTCGGCACCTTCTGCTTTTTGCTGTTGTGTCCTGCTTTGGCGTGTCCTTTTCTTCAGTTGCCTTCCGCTGTTGATTTTATTTACATTTCTAGCATTTCCAACGCGACCTTAGCAGTCGGGTTCGGGTTCAGCTGCCCAGGACACTTATGCTAATATTTTTGGGGGGCCATGTGTGCGCCCCTAAGGTCAGACAAAAGTAGAAAAAAAAAAGAACAGATATTTGTTTGCATAAGCTTACGGAAAAAAATTGCTTAAATCCTAGCTGTAGGCCAACAAATTGCTTAAGACTGGCAACAAATTGCACAAATTCTTGTGTGCCTCTACGAACCTACCTGAAAATCCTGAGCCATTGCCCACTTTCAGGTTATCTTTTGTTAAATGCAGACAGGAAACTGATTGCCAAGTCTTTGTGGATCTAATTCTCAGACACTTTAAGACGACTGACAACAAATTGTTAAATGTCCAAGCCGAATAAATTTCTATATGCTCGAGTATTTGTGTATTTGATGCAAATCCTTGTCCAGCACATATCAAGCGTGTGTTAGATATTTGCAACTACTTTACAACACTGGCACTGAGAGCAAACAGTACACTAAGCCCTAAATACTTGACTAAGCACAACGATTAGAGCCAACGTTGCATTTAGTTTTATTCCCAACACTGAGTGAAAAACCGAACAACAACAACAACTTGGGAAAACCCATAAATGCATTCATCTTTAAGTCTGCTTGGTCCAAAGCTGGCTTAACAAAATGTACATTGTTTTTTGGGCAAGTTTTGCATGTGGTTGGGGCAACACTGGACCGGACCCAACAGGGGGTTGCATAAACAAAAGTTTCTCATTAAAATGAAACTTTGTTGCATTACAAAACTTCCTTGGCTGCTATAGTTGTACCCTGTACTTTTTAGAAGTGGCCAAAAAGGGTATGCTACAATTGGAGGCAGAGCTTTTCACGCTATCCAAATTTTGGTATATGCCTGGTATATGTATATTTTTTAATGAGATCTTCAATTAATACAAAAGTAATACAAGCATATATGTTGTTATATTGTGAGGGACGAGGTAGAAGTATGCTGAGTTTAGGGTGTCTGCTAGTCGTGCACTCTCCATTTTCGCACTCTTGTTGTAATTGTTGTTTGTATGGTTGCCACACACACACACATGTCTGGCAGCTCCCAAGTTTGCCCCCAACGGAGCTGCGAGTGGCCTTAAACTGATAATTGGATTTAATTTTTGAGTAGCCCGAGGTCCCGGCCCTGCCAACCCATTTGAAATTGCATTGGCTCTCATATGCCCATTAGAGCGAGCGCTGATAGTCACACCTAACCCAGCCCTGGATAAGGGATGGCAACTGGGAAACCTGGTCTAAGCCTGTCTGGTGACCCAGCACCAGAATCTCTTTTGGCAGCTCTCCTTTTGATCTGGCTACCAAGCGTGGGTCGCATGTTATGAAAATTTTGACATGTGCTCGTTATATAACAATGCTCTAGCCTCAGCTCCGTGCCCCGGGGGAGGGGCCTGAAACTCCCGCCAAGGGAGTGGGGAATGTCGCATAAATATTCATTTTCTTGACTTTAACACAAGGGGTTGGCGCCTGGTGAGTTGGCTACATCAAATGCGTGTTATATAATCCCCTTACAGCTGCCGGAGCTAATTTTTAATTTTTATGGCTCACATACTGGCTTGCCCCTCAGCTCATAAAATGAATAATTGCCACTTTCGGGCTCCAGTAGCTTTTGGACGCTAATAAAGCGACGGCGACGTCAACGTCGACAGCGACGACGACCCTTCAACAAATGGAGATTAATTTTATTATAATGTTCGCTGGCAACGGGACTTGTGGGCGGTGCCTTCGCTCCTCATACGAGCTCAGCTGAAGTGGATTTTGGGTGTAGTCCTGCCGTAACCCCACTTGAGCGTTAAATTAATTTTGGGGACTGCGCAATTTTTTTTGACCAGCGCTTTATGCGAGTGGATACTTGATTACTTGAAATGATTCCGGATATTGCATGTGCGAGTACACGTTCCCGCATAAGGTATTTGGGTGTATAAATGGAACATTTTACATACTTGATTACCTCGGATTAACGTGTGCAGCTAATCAAAGGGCTCAATGATAAATGGTTAAAGATTTGGTTGAAATATATTTAAGGGTTGCCAAAGGGAACCAAGCTAAATGAAAAATGCTAAATGAAAGAACGCAAATTCGAAATTTATAAATATAGATATTTCTCCTGATTAAATGACTGAATGATGGACCGAGCTGTTAGCTTCTGTGATTAAGGAAAATTCTTTTCGCATGCGTGGAAAAATTGCGGAAAAACGAGTTATAAAATGTTTTGTTTTGACCTACGTTATTTGCAAGTTATATATGAATATTCTTTCTATAAAGCATTATGCCTATATATGCTCAATAAAAGTTATAAGAAAATTTAATGTTTCAATTTTCGATTGTTTATTTTAAACAGCATGCAAAACAATTCAGAGCACTTCATATGAAAATCTATTTCAATACGCCCAGTAAGAGACATAAATCCAGGCACTCCAAAACAATCATACGCCTGAGTCAACAGCTACATGAAACTGTGGCCCACACGAAGGGCAAGCATGAAGGTCTCTTTTTCTGTGACAGGTCTTTTTGGTGAGGTTGGGATATTTTGCTGCATAAATCACTTTCACTTGTTTACACAAATAGGCGCTGGCAGAGGAAGTGTACCCAAAAAATAAAAGCACACACACTTCAACCTGCCGCTGCATGGAGCTTAACGAAATTTTCAATTTTTTTTTGGCAAAAGCAGCAAAAAGCAATGCGAAAACACACAACACGTGGATTGAGAGCTGGGGAGAGAGATTGGGGAGAATGCGAGAAAGACAGCAGAGAATATAATGCAGCACGGGTCAGCAGGAGGGACAATGACGAGTTCGAAACACGGACGGCTGGACACGGGCAGCTTCAATTTGCCCAGCGCCCACACAAATATTGAAAGGGAATAATAACAACAGTTAAACAAACAATGTGCCGCCTGTCCGGGTCACGTTCCGGGGCTTAAGCCCCTAACGAAGAAGCAAACAGTGCGTCAGTGGGGGCTGGAGAGGAAGTTGTGGAAAATGGACCCAAATACATGCACTCAATATAGGCAGCACATTGTGCGGTTGTATCAACAATTTAAGCGATACTTTTATTTATTATTATTTTTATGCCTGCGCCGCAAAATGTAAAATTAATATGAAAGCCCACGTTGATGGCTGCCCCTTCCCCTCCCTTCCCCCCGCCCTGCTATGCCCCTGTCTCGCTTGATGTTTGCTCACGTAGTCAATTGGCTGGCTGCGAATATTTTGCTGCATACTTTGAGGCAGCTCGACGCAGTTTATAAGCCGCTTTATGCGACACACGAGCTGAGCAAATAATTAACTCCGTGCCCGCCCTGCCCGAAAAGCTGGCGAAAACTTAGCCCTGTGGCCAATTATGTTGATGGCCCAATAACACATTTGGCTCAATTAAATCAACACACGACCGTTTGCATTAAAATAAATAAACAATGAACGAAAGCAACGTCAACAAAACCCAAAACCAACAAAAAAAATCACAACAAAAGTTTTTGGGCTCACGAAAAAACTTTGGCCCAAAAACTTTACCTACCCAAACTTTGGCTGCTATTAGCAGGGCGCAGCAGAGGGCGCGGGGTAGGGCGCGAAATTATCTGGGGAAATTATTTTTCAACACGCACCAAAAACACAAAGCGACAAATAGGCAAATTGTTGGCATGCTCTATGGGAGTTATTGAGAGTTGGAGAAAACAGAGAAAGAATTTTGTCGTGTTCTCGCAAGCTTTATGAGTATGACAAATACTAAAATAAAAAGAAGAACTGTGGCGATGCATTAAAGTAACATTTATTTTATCAATGTGATTTTAGTTTTACGTGCAAAAGAAAAAGGTTTCCGTGGTCCTATAGCATTAAATCTTCAATGATTTTAGAGCATAAGTAGCTGCACAGCAAATTTTAGAGTCTAAGCTGAGATCAGAGATATATAAAAGGCAAGATGAACAAACAGAAGAATTCAGTTGGGCATGCTTTTAATTCATCATCTAAAGTACAAATAAAAGGAGCAGCATACAACATTTTGGACCTCTCGTTCTTATTTTTTCTGAGGTCGATAAGTTATGAATAGAATTATACTTCATAGATTCATATTACTCTCTTTCAGAGTGGAAACATGCTGACTTTGGTCAAGATATCTTGATAAACAATAAAGATATCTATATAAGAACTTAGTTTTTGACGTCCTTGCCTTCATTTATATTTACTAAAACCTCCCTTAAATGTCGAATATATATATACCAAATTCCAGGATTCTATTTTTTTTTAATTTCTGATATAGGTCTAAATTGCAGAATTCTAGTTTTTAAATTTTTTGATATAGGTCGATTTTAAAGTTATATATGGTAGGAATAGATCATAGGAAGACAGATAGGTCTCTTGTGTATAAACATAATAAAGAGATATGAAAAGCTGCATTACAATTTTTTGAGCCTTAAGAGAGGAACAAACAAAGGTCTACAGCTAGACCCAAGCCTTGTTGCTTTTCTAGAATATATTTAATTTTATAATAAATAACTTTTCTGTGAATATATCAATTTTAAAAAGTATAAAAAAGGCATTTAACAGAAATTAAAGATTATGCTTAAACAAATATTCATTATTTATCATCATACGCCTGAGGAAATGGTCATCAATTGACTTAACAAACTTTAGATTAGGCAATTTTATTCATCTGCTGTCTCTCTTCCTCTTGCTTTCACCCATCTTCCACTCTCTTTCAGTCAACTGTTGCTGGTAACTTCAAGTGCCATTAGCTACTGTTGCTTATCTAAACAGCCGAAACTTGAACATACCAAGGCGTTGGGTTAATGTTTATTTGCATTTGCATTGCCTGCTTTTGGGGCGTGGGATGGAATACCGAAAATTGTTGACTATTTGCGTTAGCCAAACTAAATGGAATGCTGTTAATTAACCCGGCCAAACAGTTTTAAGTGGAAAAACAACGAAAAATATTTGCACTACAATTTGCCAGGCTTAAGCAGCCTGCGAGCAGTTCTCGCTTCCGACACGCTGCGGCCACCTGCGGCTCAAACTTGGCCGGGTAAAAGGGAAAGAAACGCTAGTTGGCGTTTCAGTTGGCCACAAATCAAGGCGAGTCACACAAATAGCCAACTCGAGTCGCATTTTTGTGACTATTTCATAAGTTTTCACATATTTTTCTACTTTCGTTGTTGTAGTAGTAGTTGGCACGCAAAGTAATTTTTCAATTTTATGCCACGCTGATGGACATTGCACGATTTCCTGCTGACTTGACAAATCGTGCTAAAATGAAATGTAAGCCTATAAGAAAAGTTTTCTCTCTTTTTTCTCGTTTATTTGTTTCGAGACTTTTTTTTTCTGGTTTTGTAAGCCCTCCAACAGGAATTACGTGCGCGTGTTAACAACAAGCAACTGTAGCCTGGAACTTGAACTGGAACTGGTTCACGATGATGCGGCATTAGCGACGACCAGTCGGCGCCTCGGGGAGCTGCACACGCCTAATATGTTTAGGGTTTGCGGCTAGCACTTAAGTGAAATCAACGTAAATTTAGCTGTATACAGCCAGGACAAAGAACGGCGGCGATAAGCCTAGACGACTAGCAAATGATCTATCAAATAGATAGCGCAAGAAATTATATAAAAATATATTTAGTAGATATTTTAATGTCTAGCGACTTATTTGATTATTGTTCAATCTCGAAATTTATTAAGATCAACGAATTGTTTGCCTAAAATGTAGATAGAAAAACAGCTCTACACTTAGAGATGATATTATAATTTTGTCAATAATTTGGAAGTTTAGAACTTATAGATTACATACTTACTAATATTCTTTCAAAATACTTTAGACTTAATAAAAGGCTAACAGCACCATAAAAAAAAACATAATAATTGAGCTTATAAAAAAATTAGTTCTATCATTATTTTCTTATATATCATTCATCTCTTTAGATGCAGGGGTTGACCAATACACGTGTCCTGCAGATTAGTTCCGTTTCAAATGAAGGCAAATCTAATTTGACAGCCAATGAACTTTAAAACGCAGCAACCCCTGCAGCAAAGGTCTCAGAAGAGTCGCAACCAAGTGGTTTCTTGCTTTTTATCAAACGTAAACATCAAATTTTAAAAGGAAAGTTCTTCAGAAAATATTTTTGGGGTTGGCAAATTAATGTCTGGATATTAAGTATATGAAATTTCAAAGATAAATCTATAACATTTATGTTATTAAAAGGAAGCAGACCAGATTTATGCTAGCTGGGGTAAGTACTCAGACTGGAAATGTCTATACAATTCTTTTCAAGTTTTTAACTCAAGATATATTTCTGCACATTCTGGCTAAGTATCGTAGCTTATGTACCCCTAACTAAACTGACGCTTTAGCGTAATCTAAAATAATGCGGCGTAGCAAGAAATCACAGCAAAAGGGCTGCCATACACCAATGGGCCATTCATCACGAAAGAAAAGTGGCCCCACCCACTCCGCGGCACATCCACAAGCGTCGGGAACCACCCGCAGCAGTTTTTGGCTTTGGCTCTGAGAAAGATGAATGACTTGACAAATGCGCTGGTCATGAATCAAATATCAATTTGACAAGCGGCAAACGAAGTTTTTGCGTTTGGGGGCACCCTGATGCGCGCTCAGGTGCTGCGTAATTCGCTAGGATTTTCTGTTTTTTTGTGTATTTTCGGTGCGGCCAACTTAATTCAATTTAATTGTGGCCAGCGTGTAAATGACGTTCAGTGTAGGAGCGGTGAAGCAACCATTTTGATAAGCTCAAAGTTGAAGTTTGGCCCGGGCAAAGATTAATGAAAAGTTTTCGGCAGAGTTGCCAGCGAGCTGTTGCAGTTGCAATTTGGCTGGGGTGTTTATTAAGTTTCGCTGCAACTTAGATTGCCTTTCAACGAGTCTGCAGGGCTGTCAAAACTTGACGACGTTTCATTAGCAGACAGGACAGACAGGAGAGTAGATGACATAGAGTTCGCGTCTGGGGAGGATTAACATAGGAGAGAGACATCCCCACAGCGTGTTGCACATTAATTATAAACAAGACAGCAGTCGTGGCTGCTCCCCTGGGCCAGGACACACACACACTCCCCCCTTCCTCTCCCTGTCTCTCTCTAGCTCTCTCTCTAGCTCTTTCTCTAAGCCCAATCAAGTTGATTAATAGTGTGCGTCTGCTCGGAAATCTACGTGTCACTTGCCTCACTTAAATGGAAAACAAACAATTAAATCAACAAAAGCGTCACCTGTACCTTAATTCCTTTAAAATACCATTTTTCTCTACTCTTCTTCTAGCTGCTTTATCAATAGACCTGCAGCCCTCTTGTCTCTTCGTTCTAACTCATGCAAATAGTCGACTTCCTGTCTGTCATTGAACGGCGTCGTTCATTTTTATTGCCACTGACCAAAACGGAAGTTTCGGGCGCCGTGCCTTGCAAATGCAATATGTTGCCAGTCGATAGCAGCCCCCTCCCAACTACCCCTCACACCATTTATTGCCATGCAAATCTATGCCAAATGCAGCAACATTTATGCAATTCAAACGCCACACACAAAAAAATGTAATACCTTTTGACTAGTTTTTCCAGTACACCACCCTCCCCCACATCTGTCGCAATGGGTGCCCACTGCCCACAGAGGTTGCCATTTCAGTTCTTGTATGCCAACGAAAATAATACAAAAACAAAAACTGCAGATGGTGTCAGCAATGCGAGGGCTGCTTAATAAATTCATAATGCAAGTTTTACAAAAGTGTTCGTTTTAAATTATTTAATCATTTGTAATATTTTCGTTAGGATTTCAGTGCATGATATGATTTTAGTAACAAAGCAATACTGTAGTCAATAATTTGTCACATTATGGTTAGGGATCCACTGTATGATATAATTTGAGTAACATGATATAAATGCTTTCCACCTGCACTATTTCAAAATGTTTACTTTAAATTAAAAATACATAACTACACAAATCGCGATAATTTTATATTAGTTTCAAAAAGGACTTTAAGTCAATTTAGAAAAAAAAAATCACACAGTTTTTTTTTTTTCAAAAAATTAGTTTAATATTCCTTTAAGAATTTTATAGTATTTTCGAAATAAGCTTGTTTAACAATAAATGAAATTATTGGTAAAAAATTTTATTAATAAGATATTCAGACACGTGTAGAAAGAGATTCCAGGCTCGAATCCCACGGCTATCTACTACTACTAACTAATAAAATTCTGAAAATCTTAGAAAACTTCTTGCTCAAATTGTTAATCATATTTGTAAACTTGTAAGCGAAAAATTCTATTAATACTTTTAAGTGTTAATCCAGAGGTTCATTTTTAGTTAATTTTCATATCAATTGGAGGCTTATATGTTTCAAAGAAATATTCTTATTCTTCCGGTTTCAATTGGAAGCTTATCTTGGCAATAGCCACCTAATTTTAGCTTGTTCCTCTTATATTTTCCAAAGATTTATTTTTGATAGAGCAAAAGTATTTCCTTTATTTCAAATAATATTCTGAGAAATTCCTTTAGATAATTTACAAATTAAATTAAAAACTTATTTCTATTTCGTTCAATTCCTTATATCAGCAACGTATCAAAGGACCCTCCCATAGATGAAGTTCTTTAGCCCAAGCAGCTTAAAAGCTTTTTGGGGCATCATTTACACCGTCAACGGTTTTTTCAACATTTAAAAATGGACGCAAATGCCACAAAGAGCCAAACGAGATGGGACGAGGAAAACGCATATTTAAACTATGCAACATTTTGCAAAGTGAAATGGAAATGGATATGGAAAAGAGATGAGAAGAGAGAGGGGATGTGGGGTGCCAGTGAGTGCGTGTGGCCCGACAAGTTGCATTGAGGTTAGAGTCGGTCTCTATGTCGCGCTGTTGAATTGCGGCCAGAGCTTACAAGTGGGCAACGAACCGAATCCAGTTGAAATGCGGTTTGTATTATTAAAAATTCCCTTAGCTAATGCTGGCTGCAGTGGCAGTAGGTGCTGTTGTTGGGTTCCTCCCACCTCCCCTCCCGCCTTTAGCCGTTGTTTGTGCAACTGACGCTCATTAGAGCGCTGCTGACATATTTTGGCTTCTTTATTTTTAATGGAATGCCACTTGCCAGCTGCCAACATTCCGCCTCCATCGCTTCACTAACAATTCCAAACATTTTACTCTAAAAAGCGCAAACTGCTGACAACTCTTACACGCACCCGCACACGCACCCTCACCCTACAGCAACTCGACTTAACCATCAATTTCTAATAATGTAATTTTGTAAACGTCATTTTGTAGCAGTCAGCGCAACTCCCCCAAAAAAAGTAAAAAAAAAAAAAGAAAGTTCGGTGGTTGAAGCAGCTGCTGTCTACCCATACCTTCCTTCTAGCCCTCCCACTCTCAGAGTCAACGCATATCTCCTGCAACTTTCATCACGTGCCAAACAGAAATTTGCATTGTGGGAACACTTAAAAAAACGAGTAAGTCAGTGACCGACTAGCATATACCCTATACGCAGTCTCGACTTCCTTTATCTTTTCTCGATGATTATAAAATGTTCCTTTTCATTTTTAAATATGAATGTGTTTATGTATCAAAGCCCCTTTCATTTAGAAAGATATGGGAATGAATTTATATAAAAATAAAAGTATTCTAAATATATATTTACCCTACGAACAGGTGCATACCCTCCCATAATCGTTTTCAATGGGTACAGGGTATAACAAACTTAGAGAATGAAAAAAGCCCTAACGAAGGCAGTTACTCAAATATTTGCAAGTTGCAAATGCAGCAAATGCCAAAATGATGAGGCACTAGCGTAAACCATACTCAATTACTGGCCATGACACCTTGCAACAATGTGAAGAGGGCGGCATGCATCAAGGGACTTACCCCAATAAGGGCACATGTTTACCACCCTCTCGAATGCAAAGTACAAGCCAGAAACATTCGCACGCTTAGCCAGACTAGAAAAGGTATAAAGAGCTGCTGAATGTGGCAGGGGCCGGGACAGAAGTTGGGCGTAAATGTAAGTCGTTGCTTAAGGGTGAACCCATCATTTCCATGGGTGCAAGAAATTAAAATCTAATAACACAGCTCAAAGCATAAATATTTGTTATACTTTCGCACAGATCAGCCGGTAGCTTGAATTCTGATGAGGCTGCACACTTCACCCTGATGCTGGCTACAACCCTGCTGCATAGTTTACTTAACAGAAGGGGGAGCAGGTAGGGGTAGTGGTAAGGGGGGGAGTGGTATGGCATAAAAACAAATTATTACACACTCTAGGCGGAGCAGTGGGTAGCAGAGCAGTAACTGCATTGGACAGTGAGATTTTTCGTAGGCAATGGCAACCTGTGCAACATTTTCCCCCAGATGCTCGCAGGCAAAGGCTTCTGTTTTCTGTTGTCTGTGCACCCGACAACAACAACAACAACAACAACAACAACAACAACAACAACAACAACAACAACAATTACAACTACAACAAAAACAACTCGATTTGCTCTTTGTTGTTTAGCCTTTTGTTTGGTGGTTGCAAGCGTCAGACGCAACACGAGGGTTGCCTCAAAAGTCAGCAGAAAATTGATGGATTACGAGTTGAAAAACAAACAAAATCTTACAGCTAATATCGATCAAGCCTTTGATGTACTTATAAGTGTCACATCTGCAGTTGCATTTGATTGATTGCAAGATTAAAAACCCTTTTTTCCCATAGAATTTCAGAGCAAAGTCATAAAAGAAGGAACATAGGAGAAATATGTGAACTTTAATACATTTTCTTGCGAAAAAAAAACAGTTTTCTCTATGTATCTATTAAAATTTTTTCATACGCCTAGATTAAATCTTAAATTTCTGATTCTGCTTAGAAAATTTCCGACTTTCCGATAATATAATATAATATATTGATTAATATTTCTAGTTTTTGTTTTGTTTTTTTTCCGCATTAAAATTTGATTTAAGAAATTTAAATAATGTTTATAATAGTTAACAAAGATTTTTCAATGGCTTTACAACTGTAATCTGTAATTTCTGAAAACTTAAATAAATATAAATAAAGTAATTCAGATTTACTTAACTTTTGTCAAATGCAACAAGCTTCATTAGTCTACGATGCATTCAAATTCATATTTCTATTTGGAATTAAAGCCATAAGCAGCACTCAAATTCTTATTTCTATTTGGAATTAAATCCCTAAGCAGTACAGATCCTAAAGTCCATATTACATAATAAGACCCCTTTCAAAAATAGTTTATTCCCAGAGCGCTTACTAAACCATTTACGAATCGAACAGCTCTCTTGGCTGGCCCAGTACACCCTTTTGGGCTTGGTTCAGACAGAATGTTTGGTTTTCTACGGCATCCACAGCAGGTCCATCACAGGTACAAAAACACTGAGCCTGGGGTAAGTTTCTATTACGCTTTTTTTTTTTGGTTGGCTTTTTGTGAAATTTAAAATTTGATTTAAACAAAATTCGATTATGAGTACGTCCCAGCTGAAGTTTTATGGTTTGTATCTGACATTCTGCATTTGACAGTTGCCTGTTTGTAATCTTAGCTGAAAATTCATTTACACACACACACACACACAGACAGCCAGATTGATGGCAGCATATTTGCGCAAAAACTCTTTGAAATTCAATATGCGTTTTATATGCATTTGGCCCACGTGGAAGTTTCCCTCGTTCGGTCCAGCCCTTAACAGAGCAAAGGCGAAACCAATACAAAATCAATTATGGGAAACGACGCGCCTTGCAACAACAACAAGATTCGGTCTATATATACATATGTATATATATATAAATATATATAAAAGGCATTTATCATTGTGTGCGTGCGTGTAAAGCAAGTTCTAAGCCCGTGTAAAACCCACTGTAGAGCGCCCTATAAGAAACCGCCTGTAAAGAGCCCCTGTAAAACTATAAATGGCGGAGATGTTGCTCAACGTAGGCTTAAGTGTGTTTGACTGCGGCTAATATTTATTTCCGGCAAATAAATCCCCGAGCATGTGCACAACAACAGCAGACCAGGGTTCAAACCCCCACACACACACACACGCACACACAAAAGGGATACACAGCGAAAAAAAAAAGAAGCAAAAGCAGGTTATTAATTTCACAGGACTCGCCGCTAAGCCCATGACATTTTGCTCCCCAGGCTGTGGCATTAGTTTTATGGTTTTTATGCCTCAGACCCACATCCAAAGGTCCGCCCCCCCCCCCTCCCCCTTACAGAAAAAGTAGGGTAACTATGTGTAGGGGTCGTCACATCATAAATTGTCCTGTTTGTTTTGTTGTTATAACTTTTATCACCAGGTTACGCGGCACTACAACAACTAAAGCGTATTTATCTAGGCATTTATTTGTTTTAGTTGTTGCCTCTTCTAATTAGCAAAAGTCCTGTCATTCGCTCTGGTATATTCTTTTTCTGACAGCTTACAAAATATTTAATGCCATTCATAGCCATTTGCACAAAAAACCAACTCGAAAACTTAATCGAAAGCGCAGCCATTGCGAAATGCAAAACTTTCCTTTGGCTTTCTCTCTGGCAATCTCTCTGAATTATTTGATTTTTTTTTGTCCATTTTTTTTTTTTGGTGAGCTGTAAGCTACGGCCAAAGTTATGCAAACAATATTTTGCGCACTAACCAAAAAAGGAAGCATTTGCAAATTTTAATCAAGTTTGCGGCGTGCATACAAATAAATACATTTTATAAAAGTTTAGTGTGGTAAAAAGATTTAAAAAAAAGAGTTGGAAATGGATGTTAATTTTAAATATACACATTAATAAAATAATTAAAGCTATTTACTCAGGCTGTGTAATCTACGCTTAAACATTTTGGGAATTAAAAACGTACAGAAATTTGCCTAAACGTTTGGTTTTGTAGCTTTGTTGCCACATGTTAAGCAAAATGCTTTAAAATGTATCTTTTGCGAATTTCTTAACCCAATATTAACTAGCAAAAAGCATTTGAGTTTTTATTGCGTTAGACGCCTTGAATATGCAATATTGTTTTTAGAGATATTTGTTTCTTTTTATAATATTCAGTTTTAAAAACATTTTTCAGTAAGAAATTTTCCTAACTTTTTTTAAGCCCAGAATATAACAGAATATATTTTAAAGACTTTTCTATATCGTTATGCACTCCATAAAAAAATATCTGCAATTTCTTATATAATGCATTCATATTTTTATCAGGCAGCAAAAGTTATTAAATTAAACACGTCTCAAAATTATATATTATCTTGTCAAACTTCTGTCGAGTAATTGTCATCCTGCAAGGGTATCCCGGCAACATATTATGCCAAACTCAACACGTTTTTTCGCATTTCTCTGGCTGTCTTTTTGCTTGTTCACATTTATAAGCTGTGCATAGCTATTTTTGCCGTGGCCAACTTTATCTCCATTTCTTCATGTCGCTCTGGGCGCGTCTCTAGGCAATGCTCGATGGCATCTTTGTCTTTCTGTAGATGCTTTTACTACCTACTCTGCACTGATTTATACGCCATGTTTTCTTACCTTTCAGATGCATAAAGCGCTGTATAAATCGTTATGGCCGAAAGCAATGCAAATAGTGTGGAGAAGGCGTTGGGGTAGGAGATGGTAGAATCTTATTCTCCTTTCTAAGTAATCTGAAATGCAACAATGCAATTATTTCGTGCATTTTTGCGCATAGTTTTCTGCATTGAGCTTCAGCTTGACTTTCAAAATTAATTGCATACTTTGAGGCTAACGGCAGCTCATAAATACAACGTGCCGTGGTAAAAAATAACTTCTTAATTAGTTAGTTTGCCAAACAACAAAAACGAACGCAGCCAAGCGGCAGCTTTTTGCCCAGCGGCGAAATTTAATAAATAAATTTACCAATAAGCCAAAAATGCGCTTTTGCCGGGCAACAGACGACTTGGCAAAGCAGTTTAAAATATGCATTAAGCGCCAAAAACTATGCAACAACAGCAGCAACAAGCTGGCAACATCGACGGGGCCATGGCTAAAGTGCCAGAGTGGCCAGAGTTTTCAAGCTTCTGCTGCCTTGTTAGTGGCCAAAAATTATGGCTATAATTTTTCACAGAGCGCAACAGCATACCGGAGCACATAGAGAGAGAGAGAGAGAGAGAGAGAGAGCGTGAGAGAAAGAGTACGAAAGAGAGGGTGAGTAGCAAGGGGAATACTTAATGGTATCGCTGTTGAGGCAGCTAAGAACCAACTAAGCGCTGCGATTATTTTATAAGCACAAACTTTACGCTACAGCATTCTCACCCGCTGACACGTTGGGCACACTGTAAATCTGTCAAGATCATTGAAAGTAATGTAAAGTATATATTATAGCTGACACTTTAGTTGCCTCTAAAGTGTAACAGAGATTGAGAAGCATAATGAGTTTAGCAATATTGTTATAATATAGTTTTAGTTATGTGAATTATCTGAGATTCTTTTAGGTATAAAAAAGAATAACGTAAAAAATAAAAAAAATAACATAACATTTTCTCAGGTTTTCAAATAAAAGATATTTTTTTATAGACCTTTGACTAATTTTTTTGAATTAAATAATATAAGCATCAGCTAATAGACAATGCAAAATAGAAAACTGATAATACGAAACGTACGTAAAGACCCTACGTAATATTTGTGCTCTTTGCAGACTATGGAACTCTAGGGAGAGACGTCTACAAACCGACTTCAAAACCAGCAAAAACCAACGATTCAGACGAAGCGTGTTCCACATTAACGTGCAATCGAAAAGCAGCACATAGCCAATCGTCGAGCTTTTGTATATCGAACTCTTAATTACTTATTCCCCATATACCGCAATCTAATACCATAGAAGCCTTCTAATCTTTGGCGTGGCGAAGGCATCGTTCCTGGCAAGCATGTGATAGGAGCATTAAATACCGATAGGGAGTCAGTGCGCCAAAAACTATGCAGCGATTTTCAACTGCATTCGCATGCCCCCTTAAGGATTCTATTTCAGTGCGGCATACGTCCTTCTGTTTGTCCGACTGTCTGTTAGTCGGTTTGAGTGCTGTCTACGGTGTCTGACATGTTTTAAGCATAAGTGCAACGCATTTAGCTGTCAGTGCTGTGCTGTGCGTCGGGTAGTACGCCATTGGCGTTCGTCTTGGGTCTTGGCTATTGGTCTTGGCTGGCTGCCTTTAAAGCCCGGACACAGTCGGCACGGTGGGCCAGCTTTGGGTTCGCCCTGGACTTCAGCATCTGCTCAGTGGGCCAAAGCAGGCCTGAAGCGGACGCGTTTCTGATAGTGTGCGGCAAATTGAAAAACTTAAAGTGGAGCAAAAATGTTGAAGGACATTGTTCAGGACGTCATTTTCGTCCTCGTCCTTGTCCTTATGCCCGTCGCATGTGCATTAATAACGCTCGCATCCATTAAACGGCTCAGTTCCTGTACCCATACCCTGCCTCCTCTCGGTTCCGGGCAACAGACGTTGGTAATGCGGCCCAGCTGGCCATAAAATTAACGCACAATATTAATACACATATGCGCACACGCACACATACATTATTTTGTTGCAATGAAATTATTATTAAAACCAACCAACTGGCAAATATGCGAAGAAAAGCAGAGAGAACATAAGAGAAAATCCATTGCAAATGTTGTTGCAAATAAATTGCAGCTTAATTCAACGCCAACTTTAATGCCCCGCGGGATATATAGCCCCCAGCCCTCGTTTGATATTGACAGCTGCAGTTGCAGTTCTTTATCGGCTCAGATGCATATTTGCAATACAAAAAGAGTTATTTTTTTAATGCCAAATGACAATTCATTTTAAATAGGTACACGCAGTGAAACAAAAAAGCAGTAAAACGAAGAGAATTAACTGTTGCATATTTTTAACTGCAAAATTACAATTTGTAATGAACTTTTGTGCACTACTGTAAAGTCCATTAACTGAGAAGAAATGTTTGTAACACACAATAGATTAAAGAAATTTGTTTATTATTTTTACCCCTAAAGAATTGACTGAGAAATGGTGAAGGGATAATAAGGAAGATTATGAACTACATATTACAAATTTGACTTTAGATTTATAACTTCTTAACGTTTTTTTATCCAAAAATTTTCTTAAGTTTTTGAAGTACATCTAAAATTTTTAAGTTCCTATATTGAAGTTAAAGCCAGAAGTTAGAATATCTTTAGCTAGGAACTCGTATTGTGCAGGGTATTCTTATTTATAAATACTTCCACCTTGCACTCTTATAATCAATTCATAGGACTCCTAGATGCCTTATATTAAATATATTAAAAATTAAAAAAAAAGACACAATAGCATAAAAGGCTAAAAAATTGGTATTGTATTGAAATAAGAGCAAACATTAAATCTAATTTGTATATTTTTTCTAACAACATAACAAAAATATATATTTTTCTTACGTTAAGCCTCCGTAAGAATTGTAAGCATAAATATTTATTAGCTCCAAATGAATTGCAATAGTCAAGTACCCGTGCAGCGTATCTCGTAGTCACATACTTACTACGCCACACGTTCACATTCGTTTTTCGTTTTATTTTAATTTTTTTTGCAATTTATCCAGCATAATTATGAACAATTTTGCGCACATATGGCATTGGCAATGGGCATTTTATATCCTTTCGTGCAACATCCGGCGCCACATAATTATAAAGTGCACATCGAACATTTATTGCACAGCCATAAATCAAAAAGTTATCGAAATAAAAGCCAGAGTAGATAATCGCCTCGCGCAGTGGGTCGACACTTTTTACAACTTATTGGACTAATCAGTGGACGGCGGCATGAGAAATACATACATATACATGCGACATGCAGGGGTGATAAGGGTTTCGTCAGCCGCACATAAAGTAGCCCACGACACGCGACTTGTGCCACATGCCTACCCCCGCCCCGCCCCCGCGCACACACTACCCTACCCAGTTTTGGGCATAGAAAATATTTCGAACGCATAAACAATGCTGGGTGCATGGCAACCCCAATTCGAAAGAGCAGCTGAAACAGCAGCCGCTGTGGTGGCAGCCCGGACAACGACTACGTCCGACATTTGACAGCTTAGCGCCTCGCGAAGAGTTTTTGTTGGAACTGCGTTCACGCGGGGGTGGGGCGGGGCGGTTTTCGACGGAGCTAACAGTATGTCGTCCGGCGTTGTACGAGAAAATTGCATGCCTCAGTGGCAGTTGCAATTTGCAATTGAGTTCTTTGGCTGGAAGGCAGACGCACTTGGAATATGGTATACTCTATATAGAGCTGGGATTACCAACGTGCGCTGCTGGGTGCTGGCCACAGGACATTGGGTTAGGCCCACAAACACAGAGGGAAGGGAAATGCGGCAGTCAAATTTATGGGCAAGTGGAAGCGAGTCATGTGTCGCTTTGCATAAATTGCTTGAGTTTTGTTTGGTTAGAATTAATGAGTGTGGGTGGCTCTGGCAGTAGGCAAATAGAGTGACTATAAAGTGGGTCTATAATGGAAGTACGAAAAGCCAGAAATTTAAAGAGGAGTTGTGCAGAGACAGATAGAATAAGAGGAAAAGCACCTAGACTTTTAGCTTCAGTTTCTTTTATATCTTTCTCTTCATGGAGGTACTTTATGGATCTCAATTAAATAATTCTCTTAGGCTGTAAATTTGGCAATAGTTAGAAAATACTTTGTAAGAACATTTGTCTAGGCCTATAAACTAGGTCGCTTAAGTATCTTTCTGCTCATCGAGGTAATTGGTTTATCTTAATTATACATTTGGGTGAGATTAAGAAAATGTTCTTCAACGGAGTCTAATTTCTTTAACGCCTATTAAACAGCTGAATGATTTAACTGTTTGAGAATTACAACGCGTATGAAATATTACTTTATTTAAATATATTATATATTAGATAGTTTATCTAATTGCAATTATATGCAAATATGAATTAATATCTCTTAAAATTGTAATGAAATATCGTTGCCTCTTTTTTTTCTTCTTTTGCCTTTAAGCTCTCAGCTACTTAAACTATTTGAGAATTATAATCTTGTGCTAATGCCTTATATTTGCCCTATTTCCAATGCATTTCGCTTTGCTTAACTTTTATACAATTTTGTAGTCTCTAATTGAGGTTTCCTCTTTTCAGCGACAGTAACTCTCTTTTTTCTTTCTTCTCGCTCTCTGTCTGTCTCTCTCTCTCTCTCTCTCTTCAAGCCCCATTCACCTCGAGCTACCCCCGCGGCAACAACGCTTTACAGCCCATTTACTTTGACCATTGAGCAACCCTCTTTCTCACAGTTGTTTCACTACCTGCATTACAAATATGAAAAGCACTGCACTTGACACTTCTCTTGGCCATAAGTAGACTTCAGTGAATGCCACTGCGTCCGCGGGGCATGCAATGATCCAAAGGCCTGGCGAGACCTGAACTTGTTGTTTTTCTCGGCTGCTGTTCGCAGAGCGTATTTTAATTTACAAATGACTCAAAATGCCTGAAGCAAGCGGTTTCGGGTACAGGGGCTGCAGCATGTGGCACGTCGAGAGCGGAGTTCGACGCCATGGCAACAGTTTTTAATTCAATTCCATTAAAAGTCGCAAAGATGCTGTGCACAGCTGTGCAAAAAGTATTTCGCTTGTTATTATTGTTGTTATCGCTATTTATTCCTCCTGTCTCCCAGTTACTCTCTCCCTCTATCGCGCTCTCTCCCTCGCTCTCTCTCTGTTTCGCCAGCGAAAAACTAATGAAGCGCACAGTGGCAACGCGAGGATTGATTGCTCCCCGGAGGCGCCGATGGCAGCGACAGCAGCAGCGGCAGCAGCAGCAGCTACTTGACGCAAAGAAAACACTAAAATTGATGCAATCACCAGGGCCAAAAGCCAAACTCAACCCCCGTTAATGCTGGCCCAACAACCGCCCCACGATAAAGCTGCTGCATTGCTGCTCAGCCTGAACTGCAGTTTCATGGATGTTTGATAATTTCCACTTACAGGATTCGACTCCATAAGAAGGCCGGGCAAAGTGCCCGGGGTTGGCGGCAGCTGCATAATAAGACTTGTTAAGTTGCCCGCTCGTTAAGATAAGTGAGCCGGCAAATGGCGACAAGTGCGAACTGGAACATGCCACAATGATTACCAGCTTAAGATATGTGTATATGGGGTGTGCAAATGTATTGGCTGAGGGCTAGACCCTCGGGCATGTTACAAATCTTGTATATTTTTTGTCAGAAATTTTAGATAAGCTGTACTTTGAATATCTAATCGAAATAAATGTGCCTGGAACCCCGTTCTGAAGTAATAAACGCGATTGTATATTATCACAGAAATATCCATAATAATAAGCATGAAGTACCTTAAGCCATACAAAATTATTTCATTAGTTTAAGTAAAAGTTCAGCTGAGTTCATACTCAAAATAAATTAAACTGGACTCTCGTAACTCTGAATTTTCAGAAGCTATCAAGCTTAAATTTAGTATATAGGTAGCTGTCGTCGAGATAGACATATATTAAGATTTTAATTTAAAGCACAGTTCGATATTTTAAATTAAAGACCATTGTATATGAAATTCTAGTTAGTTAGCATTTCCAATTTTAAGTAAAATTCATAAATAAGTATAGGTATTACGCATAATTTTCCAAGCTCACCTCAATATAACCCTGAACACTGTCGCATTGCTGCAGCACCAAAATGCTTGGATTGACCTTCAGTTCATCCGGTGAGCAAGGCGAGAGGAATCCACTGTCCGCATCGCTGTGAGTGGAGAGCGGACGGGGCTTACGTATCTTGTACTGCACATGGCGGCTGGGCACGGGTCCCGGATTGAACAGCACATAGTTGGACTCGATGGGCACCGTGTGGGCGCGCTGATCCTTGCGCTGTTGCTGCAATAGCTGCTGCAGATGCAGCATGTGATCGGAGGTGACCAGCTCCGAGATGGCGCGCTGTTCCATAAAGGTTTTCTGATTGCTTTTCTTGGCGCTCGGACGAAAGGGCGAGAGATTTAGAAAGGTAAGCTTCTTTTTCATGGACTGCTGCTGCTGCTGCTGCTGTTGTTGCTGTTGTTGGTGTTGCTGTGCATTTGAGCTGCCGCTCGAGCTGGCCGAATTGGTGGAGGTGGAGGATTCCACAAGAGCAGTGGAGGTGGTTTCTGTGTCCTTCGACTCCTGACTATTCGACATGCTGGGCGCTGTTTCGAACTCATTCAGCAGCTGTTGCTCCAGCTTGGCATGCACCTGCTGTTCGTTGCTGTAGGGATTAGGTATGCCTATGTCTAGAATGGCCGGCTCCATTTCAAAGTCCTCCGGATCGATGACAAAATAATTGTGATGCTCAAAACTGGGCAAAGCACAAGCGCTGCCCTCAGTTTCGGCATCCGCTTCGCCGGAGGTCTCAATAATGATGGTCTCCTCGAGCTCCTCGCCATCGTAGATGACCTCCGGCACCAATTCCTCCTCATCCTCGCACACCAGATGCTGCCTGGAGCTGAACAAAGGATCACGCAAACCATGTTTCGCATTGCCGGGATACCGCAGCGCCTTCTCGTTGATAAAGTCCACCGGATCGAAGAGACAATAGTTGTCCATGTGCGAGGTGGCTGCCTTACGTCGCCGCACGGGCAAGTTCTTTAGCTTCTCTGTGTAGTCGGCGGCATCGTCTTCATTGTTGTTGGCCAGCTCTGGCGCTGGCGGCGGCGGTGACAACTCTTGACTCAGCTGCATGTCCTGGCTGCCCCGCTCTACTGCCGCCGCCCCCGCCGCTGGCTGCAGCGACTTCTGCGAGCCACGATGCAACGTTGCGAAAAGGCCACGCGCTATGCAGTTCTTAAGCTCCGTGACACGCCCCTTGTAGGGGCTGGATTGCGCTGAGGTGCTAACGCCCAGCTCCTCCAGGCCCAGCTGCTTGCTCAGCTCCTTGCGCTCCTTTTTGCTGAGCACCACTTTACCGCGACTGGGCGTATTTGGCGCCGAGTGCAACAAGCGCGATTCACGCGACGGTATCTGCGAGAGCGGGGGCGGCGTGGGCGGAGCCGGCTCCCGATAGGCCTGCACTGGCACCACAACTGTGCTGGTGGCATAGCTAACAGGCAGCTCGCTGCAGCTGCGACCGACTGCCGGCACTTGGCTAAATTCCAGCTCCATGTAGTTGGCATGTCCCGGTGACGGGTTGTCAGTCTTTGAGTGCAGCATTTTATGGGCCTTGGGCCTGGCGCCCAGCTGTAGCTGCTGCAGCTGCTCCTCCTCGTTGGCATTGCGATCGGAACGTGGCGGCAACTTGCCGCGGCTGCTGGACATCTTGTCTTGTCCGGCTGCTTATCCTTGGCCACTCATATGGAAGGCAGCTCATTGCCAGGGGCAGTGGATTGGCGTTGCAGCACGCCCTAAGCGCACATTGTTCACTTTTTTGTTTTTGGTTTTTGCACTTTTTTTAATTATACTTTTTTCGCTTTTCATAAAATTAATGGTTTCATAAATCTTCAACTCGCTGGGTCAGTTTTTGCTGGCCAAAAAATATCTACACAGGCGTTAATGGGATTTAGCTGGCAGCTTTCGCTCTGGGCGCAGGGCAAAAAAAAAATAAAGGGCGCACGCTTTGTACATTTGTTTTGTAATTGGATTTTTGAGCTGATGCATGTCAAAGTTAAATTAAAACTGACGACTGGTCCCGGCCAACAAGAGTTTTCTATTTGTTTTGTAATATTTTTTTTTTTTGGTACCGTTTCTGGTTTGTGTTGTGTTGTTGTTGTTGTTGGGCAGCCCTGGAGCAAAGTCATGGTCATGGACTGGAGTGTGGTTTTGTCTGTTTTTGAGTGATGCACAGAAATGGCAGCGGCCACAGCCACAGCCACTCGAGCGCTTTATAATTTGTCTACAAAAGCAATTAACAGCGAAAGCAACTGACCAAGGAAGTGGGCAGAGCAGAAAAGGGATGTCTTAGCTGGGGCTTTACAAGTTGAGAATTTTAACCCCAAAGCGCTGTCTGAAGTGTGAAGTTTTCTTTTATAGAAAAGCAAAATATGTTACTAAACATATTCTTAAATTCTATTGGACTGTTTTCAATGATATACTAGCTAAGTATTCTTTAAAGTGTGCTTTGCCTAACAAAAACTCGTTAAAGCTAGAAAACTGTCGGGCTGAGTTTTGTAAAATTTCTTTCTCGAAGGTTGCAACATTTTTGGTATGTACATTTTCTAATTAAATGAAAAATACTTTTTCCAGGCAAAGTCAATTAATATTTGCCAGCAATAAATATTTAAGAAAATCAAATACAAATAAGAATAAATAAAAAGTAAATGCACAAATAATCACAAATGAAAAATCATTGTCAAATAAATACACATAAACCAAAATAAATACAATCAAATACTATTGTGCAGCACTTGAAATTTTAGCCACAAATTTAGCTGATTTTCTCAACTATTATAGTTGCGTGCATTTTATTTTATGGAAAATAACATGGCCATAAATTAAACTGTAACTCAATGCGCACAGAAATGCCACAAGCCAGAATATACATGAAAACGCACTTAAATGCAACAGCAGTCGATAAGAAAAACTAAATCTGTAGAAATTGAAGACAATAATAATGTATGGGGAGGGTGGTTTGGCAAAGGAATAACAATTCAAAGGCGTGTCAAAAGTTGCATATTTGATGACGCTCACAAGGAAATGAAACAGCAACGATTGAAGAAAATGCAGCAAGAAAATTGCGGAAAATCAATGGACTGACAAATATACAAGATAAAGTAGATAAAACTAAATGTAGCAGGTGTGTCCCAGGTGGCCAGCTTTAAGCTGTATGTACACAAAATCAATCCCAATTACAGTTCTTGCTTAACGTTTTATGTATTATATTACCTATGCTAAGCTCAGATTAGTTTTATTCATTGGAATCTCAAATATTTTCAAATGTCTTAATGACCAATTCTACAACAAGCTGGCATATAATTTTCACACACGCCGCAACACCTTGGGGCATGCAACACACTCTGCTCCACGCTCTCTCTCTCTCCCTCTCTCTCACTAGCCCTCGCCTTGACCGACCATTCACAAAACTATGCAACAACAATGAAGCAACAAACGGCATTTTGATGCCAAGCAAATGGAAAAAGTTTTATTGCCAACAACAACAATAAAGCATGGAAAAGGCGGCCAGAGGGAACAACTACAACAAGCCCAACAACAGCAACAACAACAACAACAATCTGTTGGCCCGCTCAGCTGTAGACGCATTGAGCCAACAAGTTGCATAATTGTTGGCGCATGATCAAATTAAATGGCCTGAAAAACGGCTGAAAGTAGCAGGAAATGGGCATGAAAATAGCGAGGGGCATGGACTGCACAGGTAGGTTCATTTGGTCCAATTGTAAAATTTTGACTTTCTGGAATTGCCTTTTATATTGTAAAATTTGGTCACACAAAAGTCTGACCAGATGCGTTTAAGTCTTGTGTCTAAATATTGTGAATTTTGGCAACAGAAAAGTGTGACCAGGTGCGCCTTTACATTGTTAATTTTGGCATCACAGGAGTGTAATCAGTCGCACTTAAATATTGTGAATGAATGAGTGTGACCGTTCGAATATTGTAAATCTCGATAACACAAAAGTATGGCCGGATGCGTTTAAATATTTACCATAAATAGTCGAGCTCGAAGTTAGAGGTTCCAGCTCCCGAGAAGATGGAAGATAGGTAATTGTTTTTTTTTCTTGGTTTAAGATTGTAAACACCCAGAATAATTGTTTTCACCAAGCCTCACAATACAAAAGGCAACCCTCGTACAGCTGTTTTTTGGTTCGACAAACTGTGCCATAAAGTATAAAAGTTATTTGCAAATAAAATGTTAATTTTTAATTGAATTGCAAAGCGCCAGGCGCTGGACTGCGCGGTGGAGTGAGGGGAAAAAGGCACTGCAGCTACCGGTAAGTAGGCAAAGAATTTGTTTATCAAGCTAATTAGAAGTTGTGTCCGATTGCGAGCAGCTGCTGTTGCTGCACTCTGGTCAACTCTCAGTTTCTATGCCAAAAGAAATAAGCGACACTTTAAACACACTGCCCCACGTCCCCCCGCCAATGGGCAACGTCCCTACCTGCAGCACTTAAGCAGCCGCTGGCAAAGTTGACAAAATACTTGTCAAGATTTGTCCAGTTCTTGTTGTTGTTGTTGTTGTAATTGCTGTGCTTCAAGTTTTGAAAGCCGCATCTCGGCTGCGGTTTCTGTGAGTTCGTGCAGAAAAATCACAGACCACGCCCACACCCATCCAAACTGCCCGCCCCTTCTGGCACTACACTCTTTCTACACTAAGTAACTCCGCCCGCCCCCTTTTTGCAGCCGGCCATCAAGCCGCAAACTTTACGAGTTGATAGCTGAAATAAAGTGGAGCATGCATTGCAATGCCCGCCCCGCCTCCACCCATCGCCCCTTTCCTTCCATTGGGCCAACAACAATAAGGAGTTCAGCTAGAGCTCCCCTGTTCGCCGCTGCTGCCACTTCATGACATCATTTTATTTGCACTCAATCTCAGTCGTTGCGCTGCCTGCGCAAACTTTGCCACAAAGTTGGTTAGAAATGCTTTTGATTCGATGCTGGCCAAAACGCGTTAGTTCTTTACTCTCATTTCTGTTATTTCTTTCTTTATTCAGCTTACTTTCAGCACTCAATGCCGCTACGAAATGGTAGTCAAACAAGACGCAGAAACTGAGCGTTACAAGAGCTATTCAAAATACCTGAATACCCTGATCACGAAAAGAAACGGGATTATGGCAATAATAAGTGCGGAATTGTTTCTTTCATCCAACTTTCACATTCTGAAAAAGTTATATACATACTTTATTATCCTACTTTTCAATTCATATTTTTTGAACATTTATTTTTTTGGCTGCCTACAATATAAACTAAGCCTGAGGTTCGAACTCGGAACCTTACTGCTCTAGGAATAACGAATAACTAGATCATGGAGGAGTGCGAATCAAGTGCAATATTTATTTAATAGTATATATCGATATAATAGTATTAGTACTATAATCTTTCAGGTTTTAAGTTCCAGTTTTAAATAAAAGAAATACGTATCTCTTAGCCCAGGGTTCGAACCCGAGCTTCATTCTGCAGTTGCCTGAATAACTTCACTTATCGTGGTCAGCTAAAGCCGAACAAATCTGATGAGAAAGTTAGTGTACTCCCTCTTAAAGCTATAGTGTATAATAAAGTGGCAAAGTCTGTTGTTGTAGTCGCCGAAATGGTAAGAGATTGAGCAATAGAAAGTGAGACTGAGAGGAAGAGAGGGGCAGAGCGAGAAGTGGACAGATTGAGTGCGAGAAAAACTACGTGCGTATGACAGTTTCAAACACTTCTAAAGACTTTTGAGTTATGCCGCGAGTTTTTGGAGCGAGAGAGGCATCAAATTGTGGCATGCAGCAAAACTTTATGGGGTTTCCTTCTATTCTATTTGCTTTTTTTTTGATGTGAAAATTTGTCTGCAAGCGGAAGAGCGTAGCGTCTAAAACAAAATCTATGTGCAATTCAATTAAAGCGCAATTTGCAAGCAGGCGCCGTATTTTAGTTAGTTAACGACCAAATCCGGGCAGACAATTTTTGTGGGGGCGGCCGGGGCACCCCCAGGAGGGTGATATGGGGGCTGCTCGAATTTAATAAGACTCATCAGTGCAAACGGAAATCGCTTGAGGAAATTGTTTGTTTTAAGCAAAAGGAAAAGCATACATAATAAACTCATATAAAAGATTGTTGCATGCTCCCGGGAGGGCGAGCGCCAAAATGAGTCGTGTTAGGGGAGGGGAGATGGAGCAAGGGAAACATGCGGGGGCGACAACAGGACAAACTTGTAGCGCAGCGAGCGCATAAATACCCACATTTGCAATTCGCTGTGGAGAGGGGAGGTAAAAACAAAAAAAAAAAAAACAGAAAAAAGAAGAGCATAGCCCCAGGCGGACAGCGTCGAGGACAAGAAACGAATGTTATTAAAAACGAAGGAAAAACGTGAGGCAGTGAAAAAATAAAAGCGTAGAGCAACAAGAAGAAGCATTCAGAGTCATAAAATTTATTAAATGCCTAAAAGTATGACAGCTATAGACAATTTATGGGCGGAGGCGGCTCTCAAGACCAACAGAAAGAAAGAAAGAGGGAAATATGGAAATTAGTTTGCCAAGGATGCGCTGCGCAATAAGGTAGATCCTAGCTGAAATCTGTGAGCGGACTTAACTACAGTTAGAATAATATCAAAAGCAGAGAGTTGTGCATTTGCCAAGCATTTACCGTAGGTAAATACGAAATCCAAAGCTTTTAATAAATTAAAATCTCTTTCGAAGAGACTTCACGCATAAAAAAAATGGTTATTAAAAAAGAATACAAAAATACAAAGTTATTACAAGTTTAAGATATTTATATAAAATTGGCAAAAAATAGTTGGCAAAACAAAGTTTTCAAATACAGAATTCAGAAATTTCTTTAATTATAATTATGGCTGGAGTCAAAGCATTCTAACTTTGAAAATAATTATGCATTTCATTAAAAATTGTTTTCAGAACAGATTTATGTTTTAAAGAATCCTATGCTTGTAAATTTAGCAAAACCAGAATGCTTTAAAGAACCCTATGCTTGTTAATTTAACACAACGAGAACCGAAGATTTAATGCCCTTGCAGACATTTGTAAAATATCTGAGAAAAACGAACCTATGACAAGCTTCAAGACGATAGCTTTAAAACTGAGAGACTAGTTCGCATAGAAACAGACAGACGGACATGGCTATATCAACTCGGCTGTTAATGCTGATCAAAAATATATATACTTTATGGTGTCGGAGATTTCATCTTCCATGCATTACACTTTGCAGGACAAAATTTTGATATTCTCTACAAGGGTACTAAAATAGCTGCATGACAAAATAATATAAATAATGTAAAAATACAAAAAAAAATATCTATCTATCTATAATATCTATATCTATATATAAATTTACAAAAATATAATTTAAAATATTATTTCATTTTCTATTTTCTAATTACGTTCGACTCGTATTTAATATTCATTTAAAATATGTCCCTTAATAGTTTTTTTTTTTTTTTTTTGTTTGTTTATTGTATTGAATCAAAAATAGCATACATTTTTATTACAACACAGTTGGCTTAGGTGATATTACGCCAAGCCTGTTTGGGTCCTCAGGCTTTATCGTGATCCCTTAATAGTATCTGTTTCTACTCTGCTGCGCCAAGAAGCTCAACAAATGCATATGCCTCAATTGTGTAGCTCAGCGGCAACAATAATATTAATAACAACATTCAAAGTAGCTGAACACGCGCTACACTTGTTTCTTCATTAATGAAATGGCAGTGTGCCCATGCCCAACAAATTCCGAAGGCAAACAGAAAGAAACCTTTGCATATTTATAGGCGCGGCGCATAAAATTTACACTAATTTAAAATTAGAAAGCGCCTCCACTCCTGGACAATGTCTTAGCCTAGGCAAAAGGCAATTTTCTAGTCATTCTCAAGCGATTCGCTTCATAATTTGTAGAGTAGTGTGGAGCTAGGGGCGTGTGGAGGAGCGGCGGGAGCAGCAGCCATATGGTCACGTGTTGAGCTCATAATTCAGCACAATCTCATGGACTATTAAATTTAACGTGCAGGACATTTGTAAGGATTTGTCAGGTGGAAGCAAGAGAAGCTCTCACAGCTGTGCGACATTATGGGAATGGAACTTTTTAATTAAACAATCGCTATTTTAACTTAACAACGAAAAAAAATGGCACATAATCAATCCCCAGCGAGTAGCGTAAAATTTTCTTATTCTTTTGGGAAACAATACAATTTTCCCTCAATGTGTAGCTTTTTCTTGCGCAATTTTCCACTACATCGGATTAAAATGTGATATGTTTGGGCTTGTTTACACACACACACACACACACACACGGGCAGGATGGGGAGAGGGGAAGGCAGGGCTTGCGGGGGTTAGACATGTGTTTGTTTACGAACTTGGCAGCTTTGTTTGGGGCTCACGCGCTGCTGGAGTGGGTCTTAATTTCCGCTTCGTAAGCATTTCTCCTTTTTTTTTTTAACACACAGCTTCTTTTTTTTTGGGCGGGCTTGAGACCGTAGCAGACGTTTGTTTATTTTGGATTTGTTTGTCTTTTTTTCCCTCACAGCTTTTTTGCGTTCTTTTGCTTGAGTACTTCCGGTTGCGCCGGAAGTGAAGACACAGCCAAAGACACGTATGCAGCATGGAAAAAGCTGGGCCTTTAATTCCTACGAGTGGAAAATTGAATTGCAGGACATTTCATAAAGTCTCGAGCAATTGATTTATGCTTGAAGTAATTTGCCAAACACATTGTCGAGGCGCACTTTAAGTTTTTAGTAATCTTTTTTGACACGTAGCGAAAGTTTTCTTCTCTCCTTTTTCGCCAAAAATTAGGCGGCACGTTTTGTGTTTGAGTTTCAGCTTGTGCACCTCTCTGGGGCAACACTTGACGCATAATAAGTAGGCAGCCGGAGGGCAACATGCCCCGCCGTCCAACATGAATTTGATGAGTGGGTGCGTTCAAGGATCTTTCGTGTGTTCTAAGAACGTATTGTGTAGCCACCTAATGAATATTACACATATGTAGTTTATACAATGCTTGGAGATCAAATCTGCGCTTAAGGTAGGCGAACAGCTCAAGGCAATACAAATTTTAGTAGAAATTTAGGATATACTCTATCTCAATAAAATGAAAATAAAATTCGGAATGCATTCGTTGCCTTCAATCTAAGCTTCCTATATATGAGCCATTATTTTCAGTTATTTTAGGATATACTCTTTTTCAATAAAATTACAGCATTGAGTATGTTATTGAGAACTTTTATCTAGAAATAAAAAACGGCAATGCATTCCTATTGCTGAGCCATTATTTTGACTTATTTTAGGATATAAACTATCTCATTAAAATTCAGGAATTGAGCACAGTATTAAAAACTTTTAAAGACAGGAGCTATCTTGAAATAAAAAAGGCTTTGCATAGGTTATCTTTAATCTGAAATTCCTATATTTTTAAGCCATTCTTTTGTTTAATTTTTTTTTCAAATACCCATTTGAATACAGAATTAAATCAATACTAAATTGGTCGATTGCAATCATTTATTTGACAAATAATTATTTTGCAAAAGGCCACGTCAAAAATTTTAAAATTTTCGCAAAATTAAAATTATATAAAAACGCGTCTTATTTCACGTATATTATTGATACACATGTATAATATATTCCTCCCCAAAAAAGGGCTAATATATTCTCAAAGTCTTCCAATCTTATCTTCTCTATATAACCCTATTCCAAATGCATCTTTTTACACAGTTTAAAAAAAAAATCCAAAAACTAAATCTAGGTTAAATTCTAACTATAGTTAAATGGTAGGGTTTAGATATCGTAAGTATATAACATATTTACTTTAAAGATTTTTTTCTATATTTCAAAGATATTTTTAAGGAACATGTACGCTACCATTTTAATATAATCTTTAATTTGTCTACTTTTGAACTTTAACATTCCAAAGCAAAAAGTATTCTCTAAACACTTTCCACATTAGGTTGAATTCTATTATAAAGGTAAATTCTTTAGTTGCAAAGAAATTCGAATGTTTACGTAAAAATATTTAGCTAATAAATCAATTAACTATTATATATATGTATATTATATAACATATTCCTTATCTTTTCGAATATCTAAAACCAACTCAAAATCGGATTTTTGTTAATCCTAAACTCCTTAGCATTTCAATTTAGAAAACATCTTAAATATTAAATAATAATATAAATAATGTAAAAAATAGAAAAAAATCTGAAAATAAGCTTTAATAAAATATAATGTGAAATAAGTTAATTAAAATATTGTTTCTTCTGTCCAATTTTTATATATTTTGCTACATATTTTGTTTGTATAAGAATCACGACTTAGCCCACGCCCACGCAGACAACGCCAAATGAACTTAGTCGCTTTTAATCCACTGTAGCTTCCACATTAGACTTTTGCTATGTCGCCCCCCCCCCCCCCCTCCTTGTTGTTATATGTTGCTCCGATGTTTCTTTCCGGCACAGCTTCATTATGGCACATCATCTAATCTAATTCAGGGCAGGGGCTGGCTTGTTGTTGCCTACATTTAGGCGGTGAAAGATTTCCGACTGATTTTTATTACCGTCAACGAGCGAAAAGCGCAATAATCGACGTGCGGCACGCACGAAACGAACGACTAAAGGACGTTAAGCAGCAAGAGAGAGAACGGAAGAGAGAGGGAGTGAGGGAGCGGGGGAGTGAGAGGTAGGGAGAGTTGCTTAAGACCAAAGACCTAAAGCCTAAGGCGTATGTGCGTTGGCTAAGCCAAGAGGAGGACATTACATTTTATTATCTATTATTTCGTTGCGCCTAAAATGCCACTACATTAGCTCAAAAATCCACAGAAAACAGGATGGCAACAGGACACATAGGACATTTGGCTGGCAAACGGAAGCCGCCAGCCGCAAAACGTAAACATTAAAACAGGAAACGGAAGTCGGTGCCACACACACACACGTTCGCACACACACACACACACACACACACACACACAGAGCGAAAGACAGGCAGACATTTGTAATGTCTACGCTGGTTATGATTATTTTCGCCTCGCTGCCGCTGCCGCTGGCTCATGTGTGTGAGTCCCGCTTGTGTGTCCTCTGGCATTTATTATTTGTGTTTGGATTTTACTTTTATTTTTTTTTCATATTCGCACATTTTCACATTGTTTTTTGTTGCCTCACACTTTGTCACATTGTTTTGGCTTCACGCAGCCAGCTAATTTCTTATGCAAAAAGCGTTGGCCATTTCCTTTCGGCCAGCCCAGTTAGTGGCTTATGCATTGCAAATTAGCTGCTTAAATAACTAGAAATTTCACCATTTCATTACTTCACGTTTTTCGTTTTTTTTTCGCCAAAGCAACGAAACATTCTTTATGTTAATCCACAGTTGTTAAAGAATGTTCCATTTGCCGGCCTCGCTCGCCGAAAACAGGACGTCAACAAAAAACAATTTACGCGCACAAATTGTTCGCATAAAGTTTCGATAGACGCTGCGCTGCGAATACGAACCGCGCGCCTTGGTTGCCCAACGAGCACTGAAAAAGGACACGCAGGCAGCGAAGCATTCAACAGCGGCATTTATGAAATTTCCCTTTTGGGCAAGGACATTTTGTCGCTCACTGGAAGCCAACAACTGCAATTGACCTTAGCCTTCGTTTTGCCGGCTTGGTTCAATGCACCAGCCAGCAGAGGGTTGTCCTTACAAAATATCCCACACAAAAGGACATTTCCCAAGGGGTAGTTTCCACAACAAAACAAACACTCGTTGACACCTTCAGGTTCTAACAGGTTGGCAAGTGACGTCACTATCGGACAGGGGCACACACAAGGAAATTTAATTCCCCTCTGTTGAAAATTCCCCAAATAAAGTGAAGGAATTTTTGAGTTTTTTGTGTATTTTGCATATGAAAACCTGAATTTATGAAACTAAATAGGCTTAAAGGAAAAGATAAAGCGATTCAAGTATTCCAAAATAATTTTTTAGATAATTTAACAATTCCGAAATTCCACAAATTATTTTCAGAAATTTCCTATGAAAGTTAGACTTATTGAACCTTTTTTAAAAGCTATTAAAAAATAATTTGTTTCAGTAAAAAGAATAAATTTAAATTATAGAAGTAGCCAAGAAAAAGTCAAATAAAACCGTCTATTTTCCAATTTTGGCTGGTGAATTCAAATATTTTAGGGTTTGGAATAATATAGTTAAGAAACTTGTCAAAATGAAATGAAGTAGTCAAATGTTGAGATCAAACAGTTTGAACTGTCATTTCTGGCTTAAACCAGCTCTTTGTCTGAATATAAACATTTTTAAGGCTTAACATAAGATGAAAAAAAGTATCGACAACCCACAACAACCTATTTAACCTGTCGCCGAACGTCATTAAGCGTTCTGTGCTCCTCACATTTGTTTGTGTAACGTTTTTTATGAATGAAACTCCTTTGGCCATGCATCATGTTCGCCGTATTGATAAACCCTGAATGGAAGAGCTGCTCGCTGCGGCTATAAAACAATAGAGCCGCAATTTCCATGCGATGCGACACATGCAACAAAATAAAATGTAAATGGCATAGAAAATGGTTAAAACCATCAAGGGAATTTCGGCAATAACTATAAAATGTCGCGTGCATGCAGTCAACCAGGTCCACAGAGCAAGAGAACTGAGAGCGGGCGGGGGGGGGGGCAGGGGTTGCGGGGTGGCGAAATTGTCGGCAAGGGTTGTCGCCAGCCGTTGGCTAAAGGATTAAAAAAACGGCGAAACAAAAATATTATCTCAATAGAACAATCTCAGGCAGGGCAAGAACAAAAACTGAACTGAAAATTAAGGCACAATACACACACACACACACATGCATATACACACCCACACACACACACACACCCTTGAAAGGCCTCCCGACAGCGCTTGATAAAAACAAAGTGAAAATTTATGCAAAACAAAGATAGAAAAAGGATCCAAAACGCAGCACTTGGAAAAAAAAAAAAAAAATATTTAGAAAAACAATACAAAAGACACGTGGACAAATAGGGTAGCGGGAGAGGTAGGGGAGGAGAGGAAGAAGGGTTGCAGGGTAGCAAAATAACTAAACAGACAGTTGCGACACTTTTCTCAGATAATATTGTTTATAAATTCTTTGAGTTACCTTTTTTACGCCCTCCGCAATTAAAACAAAACTTTAAATTTAAACTTGGGCGAGGTAAAGGTTTCGAAAATAAATGACAAAAGATATAGGAAATAACAAGAAGCTAAAGCCTAAAGGGATGATGGCGAAGTAAGGCAGAAAGGATGATTTTCGAAGATATAAAAAGCAAAAATAACTTGCGTTAGACTTTTATAATATTCAACATGCTTTGTTTTATTGGGTTTTTTAATTGAAAACTGAAATGTAATTAAGAAAATAAAAAAGTAAAATTCCAAAAACGATCAATAATCAAATTATTAAAAAGGGTATATTTCAAATAAAAGTAATAGGCAGAAGGACCCTATTCTTACCTATTCATTTGTACAAATATACTATAAGTAGAGTGGCGCAGATGGAAGGCTTATCATAAGTTTGCTTTTCTGTTTTGTTTTTTTTTTTATTTTTGCTGCTACATTTATTACTTTTAATCAAAGTCACGTCAGCGACAGCGGAAAAGTTCTTAATTGTCTATTTTCAATGTGTGCAAAGGGCAACAACTTGGTTACAGGGTATCTCAGAATCGAGCATCGAACCCTCGAACAAAGGACTTTAATTAAATCAGACGGTATATATTTAGAACACAGTGGTATTTTCTAGCGCACAAAAATGTCAATTTTTCCCAGCTATATATTGGCATAACAGAAAGTTGTACCCATGAATTTGGAAATTATTCAGTATATCCCAACGATCATAGACAGAAACCCTGAAAGTGTCCTGGCTGTATTTTGTTAAATTTAACGGTATATGCACATATTTAAAACACAGTGTACTTTTTATAGATGTCATCAATTTAACAATTCTAAGCCCTTAATAACACTGGTTATCCTGTGGTATGGACATTGCTAATGTGTCTGACATATTTACCCAATTGTTAGCCAAGCTACTTTCGGAGTAGATTTCCCATTGTATACAACAAGCGACAATCCTTTTGCAATATTAGGCCATTTTAGTATAGACACATAATAAAATATCCTTTGTCAGACGATACAAACAACAATATTCCTCCCTAGACAATTTTAGTGAGGACACATGACAAAAAAACCGTTATCAGACGATTTCGGTGAGAACAATTAAAAAATATTTCCCCTTGGACTCTTAGTAAAGACACACAAAAATTGCCGTTAGTTAAGACACTAACCAGAAAAGAAACTGCATAGTGTTTGCTCGTTGAACCAATAGATGGCGTAAATTGTAAATGATTTTCTCAATGAAAACGAAGGTTAAAAATATTAAATTAAGACATACTACCGTAAAAAAAAGCTCAAATAATTGAAATGAAGATATATTATCATTTTACTATCTAAAAAATTAATAATCCAGTCTAAAAGTAGAAAATTCTTTCCTGCATTTAAATTTCCCTTTGCCCATCTGCTGCGCATAACTCACTTTAATCCCAGCGAACTCGCTTCACCCCGCCATTTCAACAACTGACAAATAACTGTCGCGTGCTTGTCAAATTGGCCGACACACACACAAACGCACACACACAAAGAAAATCAGTTGCGATTGGCGCGACAAATTCGGAGCTGTCAATAAAAAGTGTTTTGATTTTCAAACTTTGAGCTGCGGGCCATCAATCCAGGACAACTTGATTCCTTGATTCCATTTTCAAGTGCCAGCAGCTGAGTTTGCCCAAACAATTAATCATTTCAATTTTCCAAACGACTTGGCGAAGACGACGACGACAAAACAATTTGCTAGCAGACCCAAGGAACTTAGAGCCTGCAGGACACGGACATAGTTGCAATGTCAGCAGCTGCCATGTCCTTGTCCTTGTCAGTGGCATCCTTTGCTGCTCCTAGCATTTGCATGTCGTCGTCGCTGCCACTGGAATTGCCTTCCACGCCCAAATGCGACTCCTCTCAGGACACAAAACAAACCAAATCGCCAAACGATTTAAATGCAAACTCTAACTCATTGCGAGAGCCGTTTAAAAAGTTCGATATCAAGTTAAATGTATTATTGAATTGGGCCGAAGTCCCGGCGGTACTGCAATGCCGGGCCAACCCGTGACAGAGGTGGAGCAAGCCCCTAGCACTCCGTCTGATTCCAAAAATCAGTTTAACATTTGTTGTTCTCCAATGGAGAAACTATCAGATGTTAAGCTGATAAGAACAGATACTACACTTTGATCTTAGCCAAAAGGCCGAGAAGCGATAACTTTCAATCGATATGCACACACCTCTCTATGTAACTACAGTTAAAACCAGTTGTGAATTATAAGCGAGACACATGTGTGAAACTAACTCGTGCACATTAGCAGTGCCTACTTAGGGATAGCGCTGTGCATACTGTTGTATATTTTAGGGGTTGTCCGAGCAACCCCGAATGCAACATCCGAATGCAACTCTCGAATAAAATATAATAATTCGCAACTAGTTTAGGCATTGTTTGAGGTAGACTCAATGTGTTTGGTTGGGTTAATTCACTCTGGCTTCTCTTCAGTTGTCGAATAAATCTTTCGCCTTTTACTAAAGATTTCCGTGGAGAGGAGCACTCTAATGAGTCTAAATTGAATTTTTCGTGTGCCTGGTGACTTTTGTTGCCGGGCCAATTAAAAATAAATAATACTAATATTATAAAATTACATATATTCAAATTTCCATAAGTAATAAAATAAACAACAATCTTTTGAAGAATTCAAAATGTGTTGAAGTCAAATTTCATCTTATAAGTTGGACATGTCAGAATATATTATCACATTTATTTTTATATGAAGTCATGCAAAACTTACGGAAAACAATATATTTTAATAAGAGACGCATTAATAGATTTCAATAAAACAAATCAAGTACAAAAAAGTCTCACAAAGAGAAGTCATAGACACTGCCAAAATTATAGCCCATGATTTTTAGGAAGAATTTAAGAATAATAAAATCTAAGATTAACATTAGGTGTTAAAAAAAATAACATTTCAAAATCTTAACAAAAGACTTTCATAATCCTTATTTGCAACAAAGGATTTGTGGAACAGCCGCCTAGCCTTATCTCATAGCCTAAATTCAAAGTCAATTGCTTTTATCTATTCATTTTAATTGAATTATTTTTATGGTTTTCCCTGCGCTTTTAGCTTTTTGTCCCTTTTGCTCTGCATCTTCATCAATATTGTTGCATAAATAACGCATAAATTAGATTCACGAATCCCGCAGGATATTCAAGGATATTCAAGGAATCAAATCAGTGCGACACGCGCTACGCGACCGGCATGCAAAATAGACCTTGGGCATAAGAAATGAATTATGTCTCCGCCGGCGCTTAGGGGCCAGGGGCAGTGGGCGGTGGTTGGGTCGGGGGTCAGGGCTCGAATTACATTCGGCCCAGTTCATAAAGCCCAGTCAAGTTTGACCAACGTTGCGCCTGGCTGCCAAGCAGACAGACAGAAATATAAAGACAAATCTCAATGGCTTTACCTTTTTTTCTTCGGCAATAACCTGTAACCAATGGCAATGGATACAAACGGGTATCATAGTTTGGTGGCAATGTATGTAACAGAGAGAGGACGGCTTATTCAAGCGCATGAATTAAATTTATATTTGTTCAAGCAGACAATCTGAGTACGCAAAAACCTTTATAAGATTGATTATTTTATATACTGTGCAACTCAACTTTCCCAAGCTCTCCCCTAAAAATTAGGAGTTTTTCCTAGTTTTTATTAAGTAGACACAATTAAATATAATATTTATGAGCCAAAAATTACTGAAACATCAACAATAAAAACAAGAGGGATTAAGGGATTAATTTTCTATAGAGTTAAGCAGGCGGAAAAAGCAAGAATGCATTTTACCACAGCCCGAAATGTAGAAAGGGTATAGCCTAGTCGGTCAAGACAGTCTGCAGCACTCTTAGTGATTTTTGTTGTTGTCTATTCTCTTGTTTTGCGCTCTTTCTGGGTTTGAGCCCATAAAAAGGCTCAAGTTTTCCCAGCTAAACTAACTGTACCTAAATTTACATGCGAGCCAAACTTTTCTTTTTTTTTTTTGCCTGAAACGTCGAACTTGAACTATAAAAATCCGACGGCCGCAAAACTTTCGAGTCACATAAACATAAATTGCGGCCGTAATTTCTCGGTCAGGTTGGCAGGCTGGGGGGGAGGGTTGTGGGGAGGGTTGCCAGGACTATCCTCCAACTGTTCAATGTCCCTGCCATGTTTGCGTTATTGTAATTGGGTTTAAGTGTGCCCCGCAGGGTTGTAGTCGTTACGAGCCATCCGAAAAGGAGTTAACATTATGTTTAATTTGTCTAATGCTCGAAAACCCTTTCTATTATTATTATGGCTTGCTCTGCCCAGCTGGGAAACTTGGCTTAGATATTAACACCAATAAATTAAGATCTGACGGAATATGCTTTTAATGGGACATAATTATGATCTGTTATTTGTCAAGATTTATATTATGTACTACACGATTTGCAAATGTTAATCATTAAAAGAAGCAGGCTAATTATTATATTACAATATATAATTTATACCATAAAGCATAAGTCCATGTGCTCAAAGAATTTAAAACTTATTATTCTATTAGAACGTGTAGAACTATATTTATTATTCAGTTGGGCCGAAGTCCCGGCGGTACTGCAATGCCGGGCCAACCCGTGACAGAGGTGGAGCAAGCCCCTAGCACTCCGTCTGATTCCAAAAATCAGTTTAACATTTGTTGTTCTCCAATGGAGAAACTATCAGATGTTAAGCTGATAAGAACAGATACTACACTTTGATCTTAGCCATAAGGCCGAGAAGCGATAACTTTCAATGGATAAACTCCCAGCACTCTATGTAGCCACAGCTAAAACCAGTTGCGAATTATAAGCGAGACACATGTGTGAAAGTAACTCGTGCACATTAGCAGTGCCTACTTTAGGGGTTATTCGGGTGCGACTTTCATCTGTAAATTAAGATAACGTAATGACATTTCTTGAGCTATCAGGGTGTTTTGCTTTTGCTTTATAGCGAAGTTTGTGTACAAACTGACTGTCAAAAAATCCTGGACATATGCAGTGAAAAATTAAGATTTTATCCATATATAAATATAAAATACCAGGTATTTCCGGACATTGTCCGTTTTATTACCACAAATTTGGTGCTTCAAATTTTATATATAATAATATTCACCCATTTCCGCTCGTAGATAATTTACATCTTCACGGTCTATCTTGAATCTATATAGATATTTGAAAATAAAGTCGTCCAAGTATAGAACTACACGCGTGAATCAATGGATTCCGCCCATGTTAGTCTTGTGGTGAGAATCTTCAAGCCGAAAAAAACTATCGTTTATTTTACCTTTGACCCGCGTTTTCCATCCAAGAGCGGTGAACTTTGCGATAAAGTATTAAATTAAAGTATTAAATTAACAAAGACCTTTGAAAATGAGTTTAAGACGATAATAAACAAAAAAGTTGCAAAATTTCCGCCAAATTTCCACAGTTGAGCGTGGAATTTCCAAAATCGCTGAAACACGTATTCATTTTATTTTTATGTAGGACTTTGAAAAAAGTGTACAGCCGATCGGACAGAACTTTAAACCCCGCCCTTATAACATTTCACCAGCATTTATCACACAAGAGAGGCGGATTTTGGGAAAATTCTCTGATAAAATATCTTTGCAATGATTTTGAAGCCGATCGGATGGTAAACAAAAAACTTTCATTCAACCGTTTTACGCGAAGTCACCACAGTTGCCGATGGTATTTCCAAAATCTATAAAACACTTATTCGTAAGGTTCTTAAGTAGGGCTTTGAAAATAAGCTTATGCATATAGGAGATAACTTAGCACTTCAACAAAAAATCTTTGAGTCGCATTTGGTGGTGGACTTAGTGTCTGAATAGAGAGCACTAAGACTAAGGATCGCATCCCGCATCTGCTATTTTAAATAATTACATGTGATTTTACTTAAAGCAAGAAGCTGTTGCAATTAGAATGAAGACTCGCTGCCAACACACATACATAACGTGACTAAATACGTAATCATTTTATACCCATTTTCGAGCGTATTATAAATTCGTCATTAAATGTGTAACCTTTGGTAGAAAACATTTCCCGCACAACAAAGGACATACTTATATAGCCTTGATCGCTATCAACAGCCGAGTTTAAATATAACCACATACTGTTTCTCTGGTTTTCAAAGTTTTTAAAGTATGTTAACTTGGGAAGAAACACTCGCACGACAATATTTCTAAATCCCAAGATTGTCAACAATAACAAAACGGCTTGCCAAATATTAGTCTTTTATGTTCTTTTACATTTAAATTTATTAACGTATGAGCCCTCTCGGGCTTCCAAAAATTGCCGTAGTGGACGGTATTTCACGTCCCCATGGCGGGGTATTGGTTAAAGTTTTCAACTAGCAATAATCGCACCTCAGTAGAACTTCATTGGTTACGATATCGCCTCTGCGCAAAGATAACTACAATCAGCCAGGCAAAAGGGTTTCCATACAGCACCTACCTGAACCGGTTGTGAATTACAAGCAAACGGTGTGTGAAAAAGATCACAATTTAAAGCATACTTTTGAGCTTCAGAGTTTCTATGTGGATTGAGAAGGTAAGGGGATGTTTAGACAAGTAAATGAAGCAAAAGAAGAATATATAATGTATAAATTAGGACATATTTATCATAATCATAAAAGGCTACACATAATTAGATAAATTACCCAAAATTGCTGCTCAACAATTTCGAACATATTTTATTATACATATCTTAAAAGTGCCCATCAAACTATTAGTTATTTGATAGCAGCACACTCCCAAATAGGCTGGCCCATAAGCATTTTAGCTATCCTACATAATTTCTCGATTATCCTACCCATTTGCCAGTCTATTAACTGAAAGCGCTTTCAAACTGCCGCCAAAGTGTCGCATTGTCAGCCATTTGGGCTACAAAGCAATTTAGCTCCAGTCAACTTTAGATAGTTTTCATCCCCACACGGCTTGTAACGCCCATTCCGCCCTGCTCATTCCCTCATTTAGACATCTCATTAACTATTATCATTGTCAAATTTCGTTGCATATTTATTATACAAATTTTGGGCCCAGGCGAAGCGTTGATTAAAATTCCCCACGCTAAAACAATCTAATGAAATTAATGAAAAATTCATGCACCAAGTAAAATGGCTGCCAAAACGTAAATAGGGGCCAGGGGGTCGGTGGCGTCGGCGGCGGTTCGCCTACTCTAAAATGCTAAATAGCCACTTTTGCGGCAGGGCAGAAAAAACAACAACAAAACTTTTTTTTTGACCCGAGCCTTTGTCATAAAAGATTGAACAAGTTGTTGCAGGCCGAGGCCAAGTGCCCGAGCGCACGGCCCCAAAGTCAAGAGTGTCAAAGCCAGAGAAGACAGCAAGAAGAAATAAGAGTGCTTTACTCGAAAGTATCCGGCCAGTAGATACCCTGTACCAAGCTTTGATTGGCTTAACAGGCATACAAACTGTTTATATTTTATCTGTATATATAATACACGCATAATACCCCATTCGAGTTTTTCCTTACCCAACTTTACTCTATAGAAAATTAATTCTTAAATAACTTTTGCGTTTATTTATCGATGGGAATGTATTACAATTAAATAAAAATGTGTGTTTATAACAAAAATAAAGGTTATATCCATCTAAGTTCGGGGGAGAGAGAAAGGAATTGAAAATTAAGAAATTTACTTGCCAAACTTAAAGTATTTATTTATCAAGATTAAAATCAGATTGTCATGCTGATCAAAAACATATATACTTCATCAGCTAGCTATGCCAGCTATGCCTGCTTCAACCCATTACCTACATTTGCACAGCTGCCATCTACCCTTTCTTATCCATTTTCAATGGGCATAGGGTATTCGAGGAACATCCCTCTCAAGCCCCTAACACATCCCCTGCAGCAGAAGACGCACGGCACAAAGACAGCAAAGTTGCGACATTCGGAATACCGGAAATCCGTTTCATGACAAATGCCGCACATTGTCGTGCCGGAGTGTTAAGCGCGAACAAAGCATGAGCGAGGGGAGGGTGGGGCGTAAGCAGAGGGGGGTGCAAATACAACTAAGCCGGCAAACAGGCAATGAAATTCCGTCAATGGCAGCACGTGACTTGCCACCAACAAAGCAGAGAGCACAAAACAAGAGAGCGCAATGCCGCGACATTGACATTGAGAGAACGCTGAGAGAAAGAGAGAGAGAAACAGAGACAGCGCATGCGCTGCTTCCACCAGGCGGACCCGGCAATCTCGACATGCCGGCAGCCTCGGCATAACTTTGGCATTTTAATGAGAAATCCATATTTATGTTGTTTGATTTGCAAAAAAAAAAGAAGAGAAAAAGTTTTTTGTTGTTGCCAAAAAAAAAAGAAAGGAAGGAAGGTTACGGGCAGCATATGCGGCGAAAAGTGAAATTTCTGGGGGAGCTGTGGGACGGTGCTTGGGGCAAACATTCTTGTTGCTTGAGGCACTTACCGGGAACTGTGTAGCGGCATTTTGTAATCATTTTTAATGGGCTGCGTCTGGAGGCGCCATATGGCAGTAATATATACAAATATATATACGGAGATGACCCTCACTCCGCCGCCCACTCAGCTAAGACAGACAAAACTGAACATTAGAAAACAGTTAACAATTTGATTACGATTTGCGGGGGTCCTGGCAATTCCTTAATGCGCTGAAGAGAAACGCCTTTATTTTACAAATATATAAATAAGTAAATATATAAATATATAAATAAATATATATATATATTATATGTATAGATATACATATAAATATTTATTTAAATATGTATATAATTATATAAATAGATAAACATATAACTACATAAATAAATAAATATAAAAATAATTTTGAATTAAATGTTGTTAAGTACACATTTTCTTAAAAATGTATTTCAAAATTAAATTTTGACAAAAGTTTCAGAATTATTCTAAAAGCCAAGCCCTGAAATATCTGATATTCTACATTAATCTCGATTTAAAGTGAGACAAGTTTAAAGTCTAGAATCTCCCATATGGATCTAGGAAAGCTTCAACATATAATTAAGTGTTGCCTTATTAGACTATTGACAGACAAAAAAGGGACTTTTAATTTATAATTATGAAAAACACATAAATTAGGATTTGAACATTTATTCAAATTTTCCAAAATAAATAAAATTGTAATCAAAATCCGTTTAAAGTCAAAGCCGTACCTAATATATTTAATTCCTTGGGAAAGTTTAAAGTCTGGTAAGAGCTTCGCTCATGATGTTTACGCTAGTCTCAGGGCGCTGTCTGAAGCATTCGTACTTGCTATATCTGTTTTTTTTTTGGTTGTATGCCGAAATATAAATGGACTTTTAACTGTGGCACGTCGGCGCCGTGTCACAATAGAGTCATAACGCCATCATTCCGGCAAAAGCCATAAAAATAGCGGCTTAAATAGCAAACAGCATGTCTAGCATTTCGCCCGTTAGTCCTTGTCTGCCAGGGAGCCGAGCGCCAGTGGAAAAAGCGTCCACTTCACACTTTTTGCTCTGCCACTTTTTGCCCGGCTTGAATAAACGGGCAACAATTTTATGCTTTTATTGTGCAAATAAAAACACGCGGAAACTACTTAATCAAGTTCCAGACCCAGACCGAGACCCACATATATATATATATATATATACGTATATATATGTATGTGTGTATCTGTGTATCTTTGTATATATAGATACAACACACACAGTTCTGGGGCTCGACTCCGGCCATGTGACGGCATGCGGAAGCGCCGTTTTGTATGCAACAGAAAGCAAAAACAAAGCACGACCAACGGCAACGACAGCGGCAAACTTTGCCGACGCTTTTTTGTTGTTTTTGTGATTAAAAGTGCAACAACAACAACCACAACAACAACCACAAAAACAACAAAGAAAAACGTACGTGGGAACGCCAAAAGCTGAGATAACAGTAGCTAGCTTAAGCTAAACGACTTGCAAATGCCCTGCAATGCATAAAGCAGAGAAGTCAACTGCTGTACGACTTAGGAAGGCAAGTTATTCAGGCAAGTTTGAAAAAGGGTTCAACTCAAAGGTTTGGCTCGAATTTTAATACTTTATAATATAAACTAGCGGGTATAACCCGGCCTTGCCCGTGGCACGTATGTTATAAAATCAATGTTTTCAAAGAGCTTTGAAATGATTTTGAAACTGATCGGACGGGAATCAAACAACTTTTATGCAAATCGGACAAAGTTAAAATTCACCAAAAAAATCTTTGAAATGCATTTTCCCCCGAAAGAGTTTAGATTTATAGATCTCTGAAAATAAATTTGAACACAAAACGTCATCCACCAAATCTTCGACCTCCATTTGCACTAAGGAGGGATGGATTTTTCGAAAAGTGTGAAACACCCCTCAAATGAATTTGAACAAAGATCTTTGAAAATATGTTTGAGGCCGATCGGATGGTAAACAAAAAAGTTACATACAAACGTTTTTCGCGATTTTTCCACACTTGCGGGTGGAATTTCCCGAAACCCCGTCTTAACGTGCACCTACATCACATAAGGTAACTACAGTGATAATTTCAGCTTACTAGCTTTTACGGTTTGGGCTCTGCGTTGATCACCAATCAGTCAGTCAGTCAGTTAGTCAGGACAAACAGTTTTATATATAGAGATTCCCAAACTAGTCGTAGGCAGTGGAATTGACAAGTTAGATTGTGTTTGAAATATTTATAACATATATTTTTAAATACATTTTAAGAACTTTAATCAATCATTTAACTCTGATCAAAATGCATTTCATAAATAGCTTGTTGCTTCATAAGCTTTAATGACACAAGCTGAAGTGTATTTTTTTATACCTGCATGTAATTAATTGAAGAAGAAAAGCGGCACCTTGGGCCGCCTAAGAAACCTCCCATAGTATTAAGCTCTAAACTGCTTCAGGTATATTTTAAACAAACATGTGATCATGTACATGGATAAGATTCTTTATAAAATGATTGACAATACATAAGTTATATAAAATAATAAATAAATTGAAGAAGCCAGATGGGATCGACATATCATAAGGCTGACATAGTTGCTACCAGTTAAGAATTTAGTTCTTATGGAAAACCTTTTCAAGTTATCTCAAGCTGTTAATTAAAGGCGAAACAACTATAGAATTATTGTATCAAAAACGAGTTTTTGTTTGAAATATATCGAAATATAGCGCATTATATTTTGCAAGGGTATTCAATATTCATAAATATTATATTTCTCCAAATCAAAGTTGTTAGGCTAAGTATAAAAATATACAACTATATTTTTTGCAAGGGTATTTAATATTCATAATATGTAAAAATCTTATATACCTATCGCTTAAGATATATCTACATAAAAAGTAAACTTTTTGCTCCATTAAAATAAATAAATTTTATTTACATATAATTTCCCTTCATTTGTGCACTTCTCCCCTCTTTAACCAGTTACATAACTTTTCACACGTCTAATACACCCCATTAAGCTATTAATCTAAACGCCGTAGTCGTATACGGCCTCAAGAATGTTTATTTCGAACTAGAGTTCAAATTTATGACAGCAATTAGTGGGCAAAAGGGCGTGCACAGGCACAGGCAGAGGCAGCCTGCCAAAAAGCAAAAAAAAAAAAAGGAGGCCAAAAACAAAACTCTTCAATTAATTTGTTGAGCTGCTCAGACAACAAAACGCGCGCATCAATCAAGACGGCATCCAGAATAAGAAAGAGATAGCAAGATTGAACCCTTGTCCGCGGGTGTGAAAAATCGACAAATGGACGCAAGTTGGGGCAGGTATTGGGGTAACGCAGGGGTACGCCCAGTTGAGGTCGCGTGCCACAGGGGCAGAGCTCGTAAATAAATGTCTTATTTTTAATTACCGCACTCAAGTTGAATTTTAAGTGGAGCCACTTGAAGCGGTTAGGGTATTGGCCGTCGGGCAATCACTTACCTGTATCGTTTCCGTGGCGGAATATTTCCGATTGTAGTCAACATGATGAAGGTTCGGCATACTGGCCTCACTGATAATGACTATGGATAAGGATGTTTAACACGTGTCCTTGTCCTTGGGGTTGCTCAAGGCTCTGTCTCTGTCTTTGGGGTAGTACTTGCTCTGCATCGAGATATGTCACTTTATGATACATTTGTGTTAATTTTTGTTGCCCTCACAGCGAATGGTTTAATTTGACTGCAAAAGAGAGAGAGAAAGTAAATATCAAAATGAATTCAAGCAAAAGTTCAAGTCGAAAAAGTGTAAATTACTTTCACCCCCTCAGCTGCAAAGAGCTACCCCCAGGGCTTGTTTACCCATGTCGATATTGTTAATACGCCACGTGTAACACAGCAGGCGCCCTGTGTGTATTTGCGTGTATATGTGTGTGGGAGAGGGGCAGAGGGGGAGCTGGTACGGACGGTTGGGTTTTCCGGATTTATTGCCAACTTTACGCTACGTGCTTTGACTAAATTTATAAGCCAAATACACACACAGAAAAAGCAATATCCACAGCCAGGCAAATCTGACTGCTTTGATGCACAATGCGATTCAGTTGATTAGAAGTGTTTAAAAGGTTCCAAGCATCTGACCAGATCTTAAGCAGCTTAGCTGCATTTTGTTTATAGCTTAATGCATTGCAATTGGCATTTGGCAAATATCTTACTTAAATGGGTTTCCCGCTCCCTTTCATTTACGTTTTATTTCATTTGGATCCATATCAATGGCCAGCACTGTGCCATTGCGTATCTAATATTAATGAATACGTTGCCTTTTTGCTTTATTATTTACTTATCAAAACTTCGCATAAAAATACAAATAGCAAAATGCTTACCAGTGCAGGTACACAAAAATAATGCTTAGTCCAAAGGGGACACGATTGTATTTGAGGCCTACAGCTGCACATTTACACCCTTGTAGAGGATATTATAATTTCGTCATGAAATGTGAAACAGAAGAGAACATATCCAACCCCATAAAGGAAGATTAATCATCAGAAGTCTACTGGAGTATGACGGTAACCGTATAAAAAAATAAACCTTTTTGTTTATCTAGATATCCTGACCAAACTTTGCATTTACTATCTAAGCTATGCTGCTTATATAAGCTAAGTCTCATCAACATCGAACTACTATATTATATAGCTCTATAAAAAGAATCGGTCGATAAATGAGTTTTTGCTTTCCAAAATATTTTCAACAAATTCAGCATTAACGCGCCTCACTATTTTTACTTTACTGCCTTCGGCGTGCCAGAAATATAAATCACATTTTTAATAAATTATAATAGTAAAGTATAAACTTAGTTAATGTTTTAGCCGGTTCGAGGTTTAATTGAAGCAAACAATTTGTTTTGTTCGATTATACAATATAATTCGACTAATCTGCGGCAGTCTTATTCAGGGTCTTCATTATTCTTAATTCGAAACTTAGACCTCGAACCATCAATTAAATATTAGAAAGGTTTCCAGCACGTAAAGGAGAGTTCTATAAATTAATTACATTAAATCTGTACCAATGCATTCAGCAAAGCATCATTGATGACATTACTCTCCTGCAGAAGCCCACAGTTTTCATACCTCACAGAATTCACCCCACTTTTCCAAAGTCAACATGCATCCCATCCTCCCCCTATTGCTATAATATTATCTGTGCACGTATCAACTGTTTAGGCATTCATCATCATGTGTTAGACGCTTCAACTAACTAATTAGACAACAGTTTAATTCAAGCGATGCGACTTGCATGTCAACATTCGCCAAGCAATAGAAAGAGAGTACATATTAAAGAGGGAGTAAGCAAAAGTCAGTAATTTGACGGCTTAAAGCGAGAATGGAAACGCCTATTTGGGGACTTGGTGTTTGGTAAGGCTAATTGACTTTTGTAGCTGTCATAAATGTTGACACACATAAAAGGCAAGCCGCAGGCTGTCAAGGAGGAGCCATTAAAAAGGACGCGCAACAGCTGCCGACGAGTGCGGCGCAATTTAAAGCGCTTATTAAATTTTATGTGTCGACATTTTACAAGCCAAAGTTACGAACACTCAAACTGTAAAATATAATCGTAAACCTATATAAAAATCTCGAGTGCACAGAGCTCAAACGCATTCGCTGCTTGGAGAAGATAACAGACACATTAAAATATGCCAGCAATACTGCGAATTAAATATAGCTGACGACAGATTACTCTCTTCAATACCGTATGCATTTTTAAACGACCCGGCAACAAAAGTCACCAGGCACACGAAAAATTCAGTTTAGACTCATTAGAGTGCTCCTCTCCACGGAAATCTTTAGTAAAAGGCGAAAGATTTATTCGACAACTGAAGAGAAGCCAGAGTGAATACACCCAACCAAACACCTTGAGTCTACCTCAAGCAATGCCTAAACTAGTTGCGAATTATTAAACTATATACGGGAGTTGCATCCGAACAACCCCTAAAATATACAACAATATACAGTGCGCTACCCCTAAGTAGGCACTGCTAATGTGCACGAGTTAGTTTCACACACGTGTCTCGCTTATAATTCGCAACTGGTTTTAGCTGTAGTTACATAGAGAGGTGTGTGCATATCGATTCAAAGTTATCGCTTCTCGGCCTTATGGCTAAGATCAAAGTGTAGTATCTGTTCTTATCAGCTTAACATCTGATAGTTTCTCCATTGGAGAACAACAAATGTTAAACTGATTTTTGGAATCAGACGGAGTGCTAGGGGCTTGCTCCACCTCTGTCGCGGGTTGGCCCGGCATTGCAGTACCGCCGGGACTTCGGCCCAATTCAATAATAAATATGAAGTGAAAAGACTATTTAAAAAGTATATCAATGTACGAGTTTGCACAACAATGCGACCTACAATTGACCCCGGCTTCAATATGCGATAATTTTTCAACGTTTCTAAAAGAAAACAAAATTTGAATCGCGCATCGAATGCCACTTAATATATTAATAATTCCCTCCTAAAATATATATTGGGATGTTAAACCGATTTTGAGCATTCTTAAAGATGCGTTCTACGTTTGCAGTTGGTGGTCTCGCTCTGTTGGTATGTATTTATTAAGAACACAGGCTCGGAAAATTTTCTATAAATCCTAACCTTCATGCAGAGCCTTGTGTGCGCCGCCGCTCCAACTGGAGATCTCTGAGAGGAACTGGCCCAGTCTGCCCGAAACACTAAGAAACTTATCAGAAAGGATACCGTCAACTTTTGCCTCGCGCTAGCCCGATTGATTGTGAGTTGTGAGGTGGCAAATCAAAAAGAAATAAGGAAATGGAACGACTTTATCGAGCAATGGACTCCCAGAGTTGCGACCCTGCCAACAGATGACTACGGCATAAAGCAGTTTAGCAGCCAAATAACAAGTCTGCTGCCAAAGGGAGACGAATCTCAACAGGCCACAGAACAGCTTAACCTATACACAAAGGGCGCGTATGACAACATGAACGCCCGCTTCACGGAAGGCAAAGCCCAACGATACACGGCCTTCGAGTCGGAGGCTCGTGAAATTATACGCAGATCGAGAGCCACAACAGGCCGTGATGAATATTTTACTGTTGATTTCTTTAATAGATTCGCCAACGCATCTCCAGGATCTCGCGAATTTCAATTTAATAATTTTTTCGAATATCTCACCTTAATGGGCGAAGACTATGAAGAATGGCTAGCCATACAAATCATGATGATGTAGTAGAATATTTGTGGATTGTGATAGTATTTTCTTTTTAAAAATCTCTTGTGGACAGAATTGTTTTGAAGTACAGCTTTTGCTTATAACAAATTTTCGATGCACTAAAATAAAAAATACATCAGCTTAAATTGCATTGCGACTTTCTCCAATCTTAACAGCAAAATCTTAACCTATTTTTTTAAGGGTTTTCTTTTTATACATAGTTGCATAAGAGAAGATCGTAAAGAAAATTGTAACAAATTTCCTTTCTTTCTTATGGCATTTTTATCGTGCTGTTTACTTGGGTTAAAATTAATGACGCATTTCATTCGCTCGGCGTTGAAATGTGCCAGCTTTAATAAATTTCAGATGAGTTGTGGCCGCTGCTGCCATAACACTAATTAAGTACAACAATAAGAACAAGAGCTGGAGCTGAAGCTGGAGCCGCAGCCACTAAAAACAACAGCAACACATTTTATGCCCTGCGGGTGGGCAGCAGTAGTCAAGGGAGGTCCTTATGCTCTCCATATGCTAAAGGACTACAATTTATTAGCTGCTTGTAAGTGCGTGCGTGGGGGGCGGTGTGTGTGTAGACTCTGGGCATCGGGCATCTCTTGCAAATCTCAACTGGTCTGCCTGACCAATGAAATGGTTTAATAATTGAGTTAGTGCTGCCGCACTTCGGGCCATTTCCAATTGACCCGCGGCGCTTAAAGTCCTTTTGAACCTATGCAAATGCAAAGGGTATCAATCGCATCGAATTGCAGTTGATTTAGTAGTCCTGCCACGCACTGAGGCATGAGACAGTCGTCTCATGCTACGCTCAGAGAGGTCAGCACTTGGCAGTGCACTGCACAACTGCCAGCCAGTGGCAAGTGGCAAGTGGCAAGTGGCAAGTGCCATGCGACATGTGGCAAGTGGCGAGCAGCAGGCGGCATGTGTCGGTGGCGGTGGTGGCACAAAAAAGCCAACTGCAACTAAGCAGTCATAAATTATGCAGCGACATAGTCAAAGGACAGCAAGAACGCCAGCTATAGGGACAACAGCAACAAGCAACAAGGACATGCACTCCAAATGCCAAGCCATTGCCCTGCAATCGCCCTCCCGCCCCCTTACTGTATTAACTCCAATACTACAAATGGCTGAGCAGTTAATAAGAACAAGTGTGGAGCGAGATGTGGGGAGAGCTGCAACATGGTAGTCGCTGCAATGCGCTGCAGCAGTTGCAAATTATGACAAACTGTACTACAAGAAAAACTTGTGGGTTATTGCAGCACAATGGAAAATGCATAAGCAAAACACATGCAAAGGACTCTTTAATACAGCATTTTTATGCAAGCGAATAAAACTTTATGGGAAATATACCATACTGATAATCAAAAGGAAATCACAGAGAAAATGCTTTGTGGAAGTGTGGTACAGCAATTCAGTTGAAACATAATAAAATTAACATACTAAATAAATTTTAATTATTAAAATATTTCAAGAAAAAATTTATTGCTTTTAACACCGAAAACAAATCATAAAATTAATAATATATATCGTACTCAAAATAAGACGGAAAAGAACTAGAAATAGAACGAACACACATAGAAAAAGAATTGCGGAATTTCTATATTAAATATTTTTCAAGAATGAAAGTTGTATATTTTTTAACATACCACTCTGAAAAAAATCCCAGAATTAAGAATCATATTATTATAACCACATATTTTTACCAAATTTTTGTATCCAAAAATTTACAACATTTGCTCAAGAGCTGAAGAGAAATGTATATCACATATATTAAAATGGCCAAAATATTATTAGATAATTTAAAATATGCTTAAGTAATTTGTATTTAATTAATATATCCAGTAAGTAGCTTCCTTGATAGAATTTAAATTAATTAATTTAACTTAATTATTATTCATTCTTTTCTGTAGCCAGTAAAATTCATAAACTTGTAATGCGCTCTAAGCGGATTTGTGCCACTTGCATTTCTTTGTACGAGTTGAAGCTAATCCGCTTATATTTCATGGCATATTTATGAAAACTAATCGGATTACATCAAGCATTTTAAATGTACTTAATTAAAGATTGGCAATCGGCATAAAGTGCTCTACAAAAGTGTTAACACACATTTACATATATGGAAAGTGAAAAAGCTTGACACAGCTAAGTTCCTCTTAGTTCGAATTCTAAAGCATGTTCAAGCAGTTGTTGCCCATAGTACTTGAAACCCATTTGAATGACTGTAGTCAAATGTTTCGATGCTATTTCTTGGCATACAACAGCAACTTCCTAGACAAAACTTGGCAAAGAACCAACCGACTGCTTAAGCCAAAAGGTTCTGCCCGAAAGTTGAAAGCACAACAGGTTAAAGGAAAAACCAGCTGCCACAGCTCACAGCTAATTGCAACTACAACAACTACTTTAAAAAGAGCTATAGTTATGACAATTTACACAATGAAAGACCGCCCCAACTTCCCGCCAGCCCCTGACAATGTTCGGGCACATTAACTTGGCTCATTGTTGGCAACAACAGATGTGTAGAAGCTGTGCGAAAAACTTAATGAAGTTTACAGTTACTGTGCAGCAATTTAATTAGATTAAATGAAGTTTTCCTCGACAGCGGCAACAACAGCAACAGCTAGACAAAATGAAAACTTTTGACAAAGTTCAAACCATTTGTCAGCCGCAGTCATCGCCGCAGCCGCCAAAAACTTTTTTTTTTTGCCAAAATGCCAGCATAGAAATAGAAAAACGCCAGAAATCAATAAATAAGACGGCCACTCTTGACGGGGAGAAAACCCCCTAGAAAAAAAGAGAAAAAAGAAAGAACAAACCCAACTGTAACCGAAACATAAACAACAAACAAAAAAGCGAAAGGCGAGCGTAACAACAATAAAAATTTATTGTTATCCTCAAAAACAAGTGGAACAATCAGCAATAAAAACAAAATAGCGAAAATTCATTGGGAATGACGAAGACTTAATGCTCTACACAAGTTATAAGTCCGATTGACGGACTTAATATACAACTGATTGATTGATTGACAGACTAGACTAGACTAGAGTTTTAATTTAATGCTCTGCACAGGACATTTTGTAATGAATATCTATTTTGATTGACTGATTAATGGACTAACTAATAAACGGACTGATTGTTTAACTTATTGAGTGATAGAGATACTTTTAACATAATGTACTGTACAGGTTATATATCATGTTAATATACAACTAATTGATTGATGGACTGATTGATCAAATTGCTGTCTGATTGGCAGACATTCAATTTAATGCTCGGTTGTACCACAGTTTACTGATTGATTGGCTAACTGATTGACCGACTAACTCTCTGATTGGTAATCATTTGATTTGATGCTCTAGACAGTTTATATATCATTTAAATATACAACTAATTGATTGACAAAATAATTGACGATCTGACTGACGGACAGACTTATCAACTGACTGATTAATCGACTCCCTATCTGATTGGGCAATAGACTGACAAGCTGACTTACTGACCCAGTGATTGACCGAATGACTGACTGACTTGCTGATTGACTGTATGACTGACCAATTGACTGATTGACCAACATTGTACCCCATCACGTGTTTAATATCGCCAGCTAATATAGCTTACAAATACATACGTTTTTATTTATTATTTTTATAGACTGATCCTGCGAAAGCCAAACACTTGCTCGGCACTCTTCAATCGACAAGTCTCAGCACAAAAACAAAATACCCTCCATATGGTAGAGCACACAAAAAACAAAAACAAATAGATGAAAAAAGCAGCAGATAGCAGCAACAGCAGCGGTGTGTGCCAAGTAATTTGGGCCTTTGAATACTTTTAGGCCGCAAAATGCGTGCAAATACTTCTTGAACGGCGTCTGAGCCAAAGCCCTGCCAGGACTTAGCGCGGCTGTTAGGTGTATTAAGGAGCTGGGAGGTGTGGCTGGAATCGTTGAGTGGGGTGTAGGCACAAATTGCCAGCGAGGCAGTTTAAACCTGGCCAAAAACAAACTTTGCCAGCTGCGATTTTCAATTCGAATGGAAAACAAAAATGCGGCATAACGGTAAAAGCACAGCACATACCCATAACAAAAATGCGGCTTGAACAGAAAGGAAAACACTTAAAAATTGAAGTGGAAACGATACACGAGTTGGCCATGTTACCCACTTGTTTACGCTTGTAGTTTTTTGATTGAATTTTTGCCAACATCGAAGTGAGCGAAGTGGGGAAGAGGGAGAGAGAGAGAGGGGAAAGTGAGCGGCTTTAGAAGCAACAATTTGCCATACACAGTCACACAAATTATGGGCACAGTGCAGACGCTGCAACAAATCTAATAAAAAATTAACAAGCCCAAAGCCTGAAACGAGAGCCACAGACACAGACACAGACAGAGGCACAAACACAAACACATATCTGGCCACTTGCAACGCCCGCTGGCTACCTGGACCAATGTGGCCCGCAGTGTACGACATGGGACACCCCAATCGCAACATGAATTGCTATGCACAGAGGACTAAAATCGAAAAAGCGCGCAAAATGCAGGCCAAATGGGGTTACCAAATAGCGCCGGCAATTCCCAAAGGACAACGCAGAGAGTCGCACAGTGACACAAGAGTCTCAATAATAGCGTTAAACAATATGCAAAATGGAAAGTTTTAATTCCTTAATACAAAAATCATAATTAGAATTGCTTTAAATTTAGAGATATATAATTGGCGATCCAGTTGTATGCTTTATTTTCATTTTTTCCCAGTTTTAAATTAAATTGGTTAAAATTTATCAACCTTGTAGAATCTATTAGAGTTTAAGCCTTCATTTTTATCTGAGGGTTGACACCTGAGCAGATGCTTCTCCTTTTCGCAATCAATGTAATGTCGGAGTATATTTTTAAGTGAATTATTTGCAATTCCAATGTAATAATATGTAATATTTCAATTCTTTAATTCAAAAACAAATCAACCTTTAAAATAATAAAGTTAATTGTTAAATATTATTAGAGCTGGCGTCCGAGCTAACACTTTCGTTGATGTAGAAACACGCTTAATTCAGGTTTCTGACTAACTGGCTTTTTAAAAAAATATATACATGTATTTAGACCACTGTGCTGGAGGCATGAGGTCGTGCATTGTATTAAAGGGAGGGCTAACGGGTCGCTTCAAATGACAGCGACTGAAATTGAAGTTGGCAAAGCGTTTTTCGAGGGTTGATTTTAAAATGTAAACACCCGAACCCAAACCCAGGCACAGGACAGAGAGCGAAGGACGGAGCGCTGAGGAGGTCGTTACAGTTGGCGTGGCTCTTGGCCCTCTTTGCACATAGCTTTACATAGAAGGCAGGACGCAGCACGTGTCCTGTTTAACCGTTGTCCTCGATTCCAATGCCTGTCAATGTCTCGGCCCAAGTTCGACTTATGTTTATCATTTCTCGTTCGAACGATAACCAAACAAAGAGCGTTTATCTCAATGCAGCTAAATCAAGCCGAAAACAAGTCAAGTCCTTTGCGTGTCATGAAATCAAGCGAGCCTTTTTGATTCCCCACAAGAGCCGAAAGGCAACACGAAACCCAAAAGCCCGCTAAACAATAGCGGAAATAATTTTATTAGACTTTTCGCCGTATTTGCATCAACAAACAACCATAAAGACGTCTGCGAAACGAACGGAACGCTTTCTGCTTAGTGGCCTCAATAAAAGACATTTCAAGTGCTAATGAGCAGCCGGCAAAGGCAAAGGCAAAGGACATTCTACTTTTCAAGTAAGGGGCAGCTTAAATGTAACGAGGCTTGTCAATGACGGCCGTAGGCCGTAGGTGGGGCCTAGAGCAGAAAGGAAAAAAAATATTGTCATAAAAATAAATACCATTTTTTAATAGAGGATAATTATCATGTAATCGTCTAGTTATGGAGATAATTTTAATAGGCTCCTTCAACAAGTAAATATATTAAAATGATACTTGATAGAAAATCAGATATACAATTTTAGTTTTCAATGGTTGAGCCGATTTCTCTATTTTTTTTATTCATTTTGAGAAATATAAAAGTCTTGTATGGAAGGATTTTTGAATAGGTTGCTTCAACAAGTAAATAACCCTGATTGTAATAAGATATATATATATTTTTAAAATTATAAGAATTTGTAATAATGTTTTAATTAAAGAACAATAAATAAAGCAAAATGTTTTTCATTAAATAATTAAATTTAATTAGAGAACCAAAAATATCGCAAAATGCTTCTTGATATAAGCTCCGGCATAAAATTTATGTTTTTAACAGTTGCGATTCGTTGACCTAGTTCTCAATTTTGCGCGACTTTTTGGCTCATAAAATAAATTGTGTTTTGATTTAAGTACAAATAAATCCAGGACCTAGATTATATAATAGCCTAATGATACAAATAATCTTAATAGGTTCTTTTAACAAGTGAATACAACAAAAAAAAAACCCCTGATATAAACTCAGATATAACATTTTTGTATTCAGTTGGGATTTGGGGATTGGTTTCTAATTTTATGGGATTTTTTATTTCTAATTAAAAGGAAGATTGTATTTTCTGACATATAAAATTTATATTTTTACCAGTCGGGGCTCGGTGACAAATTACTTCATTTTCTAGGTTTTATAGCTCATAAACACATAAATAAATTGTGTTTTGATTGAGGCACAAATAAAACCAAGACCTAGAGATACTATACTCTATATATATACAACCTAAATATAGATATAATTTTAATAGGTTCTTTTGACAAGTAAATATGGCACAAAATCCGTGATTCTATATTAACATTAAATACTTAGTTATTATATTTCCATTTCAGTTTGGAATTTGGTGATCTATTTCCAAGCTTATCTTCTTCAGAAAGTTTGTGTTTTAATTAGAGCACAGATATTCAGGAATTAGCCGGCTAGGCCCACATAGTTCTGTTTACATTTTAGGTCAATTAGCTAATTATTAAAATCCCTGACGAAAATGTTGGAACTAAACTCATTTAGTAATTCTTTATATACTGTCCAATTACAATGTATATTGCTCTCTTTTGTTTGGACATCATTATCATATAACAAATGTTTTCATGCACAACCTTGATCCTGCAGCTGTCCTAAATGTCCTGGAAAATGCACATGACAATTTCTGTGTGTTTTTCACGTAGAACATTTAGGTGTGTGTGCTCAATTATTTATTAAAGTCGATGACTGGACAGGGCACAGCGTGTTGGATTTGTATCCTGGACCAACACGTCAATTACAAAAGCAAATAGAGCATACACACACGCACACACACACATACGCACACACACATGTATAAATAGACATTCCCATATTGAAAAAGGCGTTGCACCCTTCGCACAAATCACATTAAATTTGCTCGTGCTCATTAGACGTGAGTTGCTGCTCCTGCTACATTTGCTGGTCGCATTTCCACTTTCACTCTGCTCGGCTGGCCAACCCCCAATCGTTGATGCAGTGCAGCAGGCGAACCACCCTCACAGTTACCAACGCCTCTCTCTAATATCATTTTGCAATTTGCACTCGACAAATAGTAGAAGGAGTGCGATGCTGCGGCAGATAAAAACGTTTCTCTTCTTTGTTCTAGCCCCAGGGCCGACAATGTGCCCAGCGCCAACTTCGACGTATTTCTGCAACCGTTTACATCTCAATGGCCCGGACTAGCCAAGGGCAAGCCCCTGGCCCGAGGCTGGTAGCCCACACATTGTTAAATAAATTATCGCCTACATCGAAGCCATCGATAAATCGTATACGCTTTCAGTTTTATACCCTACGGAGAAAGCTAATCAAGAGTTTTGACATATTTGGAGATATATTAGTTTGCATATATTGACTAAAACGTATTCAAAATGAATAAAAATAAAGAATGATTTAGATGATTGCCAAAATTTTATTTAAATGTTTTGGAAAATAAAGTTTCAGGATGAAGTCCAAACATTTGGTAGTACGTAACGTGATAAAAATGGGATCTATATAGACTTAAAACATTTACGAACTTAGCAGCTTTAAAAGAAAGTGTACAACAATTTCTTAAAGCTTGTCATATTTTATTCTGTTTACATAATAATTTAAATAAAAAACAGAAAAGAATGATTTAAAAAATTCTGTTATTTTAAAAATGTTTTTTTGGCATTTTCTATAGTCATAAAATGGTTACCCCAAGATAGGGTATCTGTCTGGCCGTCAAACTTTCTATAAGTACCCTTATTGCACCGAACATGCTGTTATGGCTGGCGCTTAAAGCACTCTCAACCCTTGGATGCCCTCGCGTTGTTCTTGTGGCCTGATTGACATGCTCCACAGACCCCTTCCAATTTGATTTCAACTAGCACTTCCATTTGGAACCTGCGCTGTGACAAACAGCTGATTGCGTGTTCATCTGCCGTCTGGCATGATTTATGTTCACAATTGAATTTCTTGACTTTTTGTTGGACACGTGTGAGCCCGGTGTGGGTTGCCAAGGAACTGCAGCTGAAATTCAAGTAAATTAGCTCATTTGCCGCTACACTTGGCTCACGTGCACGCGTTAGCGAAGAGGTCATTGACATGGGCCAAAGGGCAGCAGCTGTTTGCATTTTGCACTACATTTTCCTCAAGTTTTTCCTCAAAGTTTTTCCCCAAGTTTTTCTCTCTTATCAATAGTTGGCCAGTTGGCAACTGAGTGCCAACAGGGAGCTCGTGTCACGTACGCGGCAGCTGATTGCCTCAAATTGTTTTCGGCCATTTTTTCTGCACATTTGGCCAGGCGTTAGCCCCCGAAAATGCCGTTAGGGTTGCCATTTAACAGCAAATTAATATGAGTGTCCGTCTGGCAATCAGGCAATCAGGCAGTCAGCCAGTCAACCAGTCAGTCTGTCATTCTGCCAGTCATGCAGGGTTATTGAGTAAACGACAAATAGAAAGAATTCAGCTTTAAGTTTTTCCCGTTTGCAACTTCGTTTCTTCTTTTTCACATGTGCTTTAGCTGGACTCTGGAGTTGCCTAGCAGTTTATCTCCATGTTGACAGTCGCCCAAAGGGAATTAGTTATCAAAAGACGCATAAATCCATTGCAGCAAAACGTTGAGTTGAACTTTCTACTCAAACTCAACTCAATTCAGCTCAGCTCTGTCTCTGTGTTTTTTCTTCCGTTTTACACTTTTGGTTAAATAAAATATGAGCCCAATTGCGAGTTGAGCAAATGGAAAGCACTTTAAACTTTATTTCCTTAAAATTGCTTTAATGGCAACATTTTTAAATAGATGAATGACTGACTCCACGTTATATAGGGATTGAAGATAATGAAATTTAAAACAAGACAAGAAACAGAATAGTCAGATTAATCGACGTAAACATCTTTAGCGTGTAGAATAAACTGAGATGGCCTCAAATTATGATTTTCTTGAGTTTAATCTTGTGTAGAGGCCTTTCTATACAATGTGGTTCAATTATATTTACAAACATGTAGTCCCACGTCATGGTCGAGCTTTCAAAAATAATATTATTAAGTAACCCATCATGTTCATCCCACAATCTCCCTTCTAGTGTCCAGTTGATGACTTCTGTTGTCTGTCATTATTCCCGCTTATGACGATGATGATGAAGATGAATTTGTTATTAAAATGACCAACACAAACCAAATAAACTGACCGAGAGACAACTTGTCTCAACAAAATGCATTAAAATGATTTATGAACATGAGAGGGCAACAAACAGGTACAACCAAAAGCATCCCTTAGACAAATTAACAAGGATATATGATGCTGCGGCTGCTGCTGGCAAGCCAAATTTATCGGTTAAGTAGCCAAACGCCCCCCAAGAAACAAAGGCTGTCAAAACCACAAAGAGACACTCGACCCGAGCGGACGCCTGAGGTGTTTTCTGTCAAGTTTAAACAAAAATTAAACCACCCCCAGCCCCATCGTACACACACACACACACACAGCCTCCCCTGAAGCCAGTACAAACTTTGAGCTAATCAAAAATGTTACAAAGTAGAGCTACAAAAAAAATCACTGAAAATATAGTTCACTTAATCGAAACTTAGATACACTAACACAAATCTTGATAAAAATAAATATTTATTTTTATGGTGTTTTTAAAAGATTTCTTGACTCTAAAGTTGGAACTTGTAACAAAAAATGCTCAGACATGAGAATTGGTATTTAAATTAATGTTTATAGAGTATATATTTTGTTGGTGTTTAAGCTGTTTTAAATATGTTATATGACATTATAAACACGTTCTGTCTTCCAGATAGCATTGCAAACTGTATAACGAAGTGGTGATTACCTCTGCAGAAACTCTCCATGAAAAGAAGATAAACCAACTTGTCTAAGTGGAGAGCGCAAAAGTTTCTCAAGGAGTTTTTGCCACCACTGAAAAAAATGAAATGTTAAGGGCACAGTCACAGCCGGTGCGTGTGGCATATCCTTGTTGTAGCTGCCGTTGTTGTCGCGGCAACATTGTTTCTATGATTAGCATTTTATCAGCAGATCTTTTGCTCATCATTTTATGTTGAGACAACAGCGTGAACCAGAATATTTATGTTAATCTTTTGGGCTTAGCGGCTGCTGCGCCAAACAGCTGACATAGCTGACACTTCCCCCCATCCGTGACTCTTCCACTCTCATAACTGGTACGCGGAAGTCATGTGAGGCTGTAATCAAACAAAATATAAAACAAAAAAAGGACCTGCGGTTGGGGTGCTTTTTATGTGGCAGGCCCATTAATTTATTGCCACAACGGATGAGAGACACCTCACAACAAAAGGCGACATTATTATTTCATTATTATGCCAAACGCATCCAGTGTATCCACACCATGCGTCAGACGAAATCCCCCACGAACGCACATACACACACATATGCACGTGCTATAGACGCGTCTCATATTACGCATAGCGCATAGGGCGACGGCGGGTAGGCGAAATGATTCATGCGCTGGCAAATTTTTTGACACCCCGCGCCGCCGCCACGCCACTGATCATAAACAGGGAAGAGTCCTCTAGTCAAGAGTGTCCAACTAGGAGATGCCCTGTATGCACACATTTTTCAATAAGCCCCTTTCTGATCCCCTTAGAGCACACAGAAAGTGAATCTATCCAAGAAAACCTAGGTGTGGCTAGATCGACTCAGTTTGCAATCCTCAAGAATATATATGGGTTCAGAAATGCCACTCACTGCCTGTTACATATATTTGCTCAACCGTAATATACTCTGTTTTACACATTTTAAATGGATGCAGGGTATTAGAAAAGTGCGCCCAAACATATGTTATGCTTAGCTGGGAGGCTGTGGGCTCCCTTGTAATACATATTTACTCGTAAATATTTTTATAGTCTGTAGGCCGTTGTGCATGCGGGATTAGTTCATGCCACATAGCGAATTCAATTTACTTTTAAGATGCTGCACAGGTGCGGTGGGGTTAAGAGCATACACACTCACCTGTCGTAAGGGCTGCAGCTAATCCCGTTGTGTGTAAACCATTTAGCGGCAATTAAAACATAATTGCGGCAAGCGTTGATAGCAATCAAACGGTAAATCATTTGGGCGCAAATGCAGTAAGCACACACAAACACACTCACATAACACAAACAATACACAGACAGCCAAATTGCGCGCGCGAATTCGAGACAATGCGACGAGCGACAAGCGCGCACGCACACACACTCGCATATAGGGGACAACCCACTCACAGGGTGATGCTGGCGTGCTTTAAATTTTTTAAGCCCACTTTAAATTATTGCACTTGAGTGGGGAGAAAGAGTGAGATGGCGAGACAAACAGCTTTGGCACTTGCGACACGTTTTAATTTTGATTGCTGCTGCTGCGGCTGCCGGCGCACGTAAATGCTAACGGTACATTTTGCAAAACATATTCAACGCGCGCGTCACCCAGCGAAGACACAACTGAACCCCGGCGCGTACACAAACCGACTATTTAACATTCCCTTTTTTCTTGTTAGGCTTTGCATACTTTCTGGGAGCGCAATGTTAGCGTGCTCAGAGCGCACCACTGTTAACTGACATTTCATAGCCAACAGTTTCACATGCTCTGAATTTTAGCTACGTTTTTGTTTTCAAACTTATTTTGTATTTATAATTGAAGCTTTAGCTTTTATAAATAAAAAGATAGCTCCACGTAGCATAAAGTCAGAGCACAGAGCGATACAGCACGCTAACAATATTCGCCTATAACTCGCACACTTTCAGCGTATGCAAAGCTAACATGTTGCAAAAATTTTTTCACTTAACCGCTCAGCAGACATTTTACGCTTTTGCTTTCACTTAACCGAGTTTCCGTTTTGGTTAACACGTAATTTCATGCACTTTTTAACTCGCGTTATTACACATTTTGTAATATAAATGAAAATTTTTCCACACGAAGTATAGTTTTGGCGCCTATGCTTACTCGCGATCACGAAATAATTGCTGTACACAAGATGTATCGGTATCGTTTTCCAACCAGATTCGGACAGCTGGCCATCATTTGGTATTTTTTTATAGTATTTTATTGCCTACTGCCTACGTTCACACTGTTAGTAGCACATTTTCATTTTGTGGCGCAAGCGTCATATTTTGTTAATAAATTCCAGCGGATAAGCAACAATAAAGCAATTAAATAAGCTAAAAATATGCCAGCTGTGGTGCGCATTAAGCGCCGCATTGATGAAGAGCCACACACGGCATTTGTATTGAATGGCAAACGCCGACGCTTGCTTAACGATGAAAATGCGCCCGCGGCAGCGACGCCAAACGTTGATAACAAAGAGGAGCTGAACCAAGTGCTGTTAAAATTTGCCGGCACGCTGGAAAAACAGGTGAGTCAGGCGGCAAATACTCAATGAAAGCGCCCTTAGACGAACACGCAAGGAATTCAATTTGTCCTGGTGTGCCGAAGATCAAATACCCTTAAAGGCAACAAGCGAGCTGTTTGTCAAAGGACCATTCACTGTGCTGAATCTAATGTTTAAAACTTTTTTAGGATGACAGCGCCACGAAGCAGTTTGCGGCAGCGCGTCTAAACAAGGCAACGGCCAAGGAGCTGGTGCGTCAAACAATAGATCCTGCTATTGCGAGCGCTCAGCGACGAGATAAACGCCGCGAGGAGGCGCAGCAAATTGCGCGCGAGCAACGATATCGAGTGGTCAACTGTTTGCGAACCACGCTCCACGATGACGTGGAGCAGGATGAGGAGGCAGCCAGCGGCAGCAGAAGCCAAGCGATAACCGCGGCTGAGCGCAGGCAAATAACGATTGTCGACATTGAGTCGCAGCATCCGCAGCGTGAAGAGGAGGAGGAGCTGTCGCCGGAGACGGCACAAAGGCAGCAACAGCCCGCCGATTCGGACATTGGCTATGTCTACGATTTGTATGTGCCGGAGAATGAGCTGCAGGCGCAATATGTTGATATGTTGGATGACAACTATTTAAGGTTCGTCCTAAACATTGAAGAACAACCATTGTTGCACATTACAAATTTCTATGTGTAAAAACATCACATTCTTTGGGGCTAGTCGAATTGTAATTGAATTATGTGTGTGTGCTTAAGTAAATGTTGCTCATTTGTTTGGTCCCCTTATAAAACATCATCTAGATTTAATTTCTATAAGCATAAAGAAACTTGACTATAAATAATTTGTTATTGTAATTCGTCTGATTCTCTATATAAGGTTGTATTATCCGTTTAATTACTACAACAACTGCTACTGGTAACACAGCAACAAGAACAACAACAACTACTACTACAGCAACAACCACGACGATGTGATAAGACGCTGCCACGCCCACCCCCCCACATACACAACCCACCCGCACGCATCACAGTTCAAGCACGGGTCGCAGTCAGCTCCTCAAAAAAAAAAAAACAAAGCAAAAAAACCAAATCAACTTAATTAGCTATTAGTTTTATTATAATTTTTCGCTTTTTGCACCTTGTCACACACACACACACATTAGTTTTATATACTTTGTATTCGAATTGTTTATTACCCTCTCTTTTGCCTGTCCCATTTGTTGCCAGTTGCCAGTTTTTTAAGTTTCTTTCTTCGATTTAAGTCATTCCACAAATCTTGTGCTAAAGTCTAATTAAGTGCTTAGTTTTAGTTTAGCGCCCAATTCAAATAAATATTGATGTATATAACTAGTAGATGCTACCCGGCTTTGCACGGGCCAAGTGTTTTTCTTCCAAATTCCGCATTCGGGAAATTTACGTGCAATCAGGGAAGGGAATTCATTTCGAATTTCTATATCGATTTTTAGAAAGGAGTCGATTGAATAGCAAAAAATTAGCACATATCTATATATTTTCCACGCATTTTCCGATTATGGTGTTGAATTTTTAAAAACCTTATCTAAGTTTTACATACTTCGCTTAAAGGCAACTACTGTACAAAATTCGGATCTCCCACCACGTCAATCATTTAGTTAGTGAAAATTTCAATTGCGTATTAATCAATCACAAAATCTGTTCACTTTCATAGTCTTCGTCCCGTGGATGAGCTCTTCTTTGAGGATTGCTACAATGATGATGAGGACTGTGACTCGGAGGACTCAAATCAGGAGAACTATTATACGAATGAGTATCCTGATGATGACGATGCTGGCGCCTTGGGCTCCGACGAGGAGCTCTGCCAGCAAATGAATAAATTCATGTTTGGTATGTGCCACTCTCCCCACCCCCGTTACAATATTGTTAAAACCACGAATTTATTGCCACTTGTTCGCAGATGATGATGAGGATGAGTTTGCCAGTGGCTCTAGCGATGCGGAGGATTACAATACATATAAGGATCCGTATGTGCACACCGTAGACACAGATGCAGATGGTTTTGTGGATGATGTTGATTTCTTTAATGTGGATCGTCAGGGCAGCGCCTACGAACGTTACAAACGTCGCATACTGCGCGAAGCGGAGGGCCTTGACTCCAGCTCCGAAGATTCTGACAAGGATGAGCCGTATTTTGAGAGCGTCAGCGATCATGGCCAAAATAGCGATTAAAGGGCGCTTTAAAAATAACCTTAAACATATATTTATTTCCATATATTATGTTCTTTGTGTTCCCATAAAAGGCACACCAAATTCTATAATTATTCGAATGTTTATAATCTAAGTTCTTAAAAATATATATTTTTTGTAATCAAGTGAAAAGATTAAATGCGCTTGCAGGTTTATAGCTATATTTTATATCTTTCTTCGACGACACTCTGCTCTTAAGTCAAGACTGTAATGAAGCCTCTTATGGCTGACATGGATTGTTCCTTATCTATTAGACATAAATGTTATTTAGTCTTACACCAAAAAAGTTATTTATGCATTAACATTGTTTTCGATCGATTGTTCCTGTGGCAGCTATATGATATACTGATCAAATCCCACCGAATCTACAATATGCTGAGGCACCAAGATATTGGGTCCTTACCAAGTTTCATCAGGATAGTTTTAAAGCTGAAAATCATTCGAACAGAGAGGTATAGAAATAATAGATTATGTTTACTTTATATAATGTCGACGCCTGATGTAGCATACACTTTGTGGGCTAGTAAATGCCTGCACCTAGGCCTTACATGCTTCATGACAAATTATACGGCACACTGTGAGGGTACGGAACAATCTTTATTTATAATTTAAAGACTAATCGGAGCTATTGCGGCGCTTTTTGTGCTTTTTCTCCTTGGAGCTCTTGCTGCGCTTGGTTTTTTCCTGCTTTATATTATTGGGTTTAATTAATTCGGGCTCAGTTGGAGCAGAACTTGGTTTAGTCACAGGCTGCGGCGCACATCCTTCCATGTAAAGGCGAAGCGTCTCCTCGTCCAGCTTGTCGTTGTCCTTGGGAGGCTTGTAGTCCGCCACATGATCGACGCGCAGTGTGCGATCGATGATTTTGATGCCGTTTAAATTGTCCACGGCCAGCACCGTGGAGCGCTGATCCTCGTAGCATAAGAAACAAAATCCTTTTGATTTGCCCGTTTTGCTGTCTCGCACCAGATTTATGTTTACAATTTCGCCATACTGGGAGAATACGCAGATGATGTCACCTTCGGAGAGTGTGTATGGAAAGCCGGCTACAAATATCCATGCAGAGTCACGGTACATATCATGCCAGCTCTTGGCACTGGGATTTTTAAGCTCGAGTTCGCTTAATTTAAGCACATTTCGCATATTCGTTAGCGGATTCATTTTATGCGGTTGAATTTTTGTTTACATATGCGATTTACTAGTGTGACCGCATGCGGTTACAGCAAAAATGCTAAATTGGTATCGCATGCAAACCAATCAAAGTGAAGCAACGAGTCTGTTGTACAATACTACTCTTAGGTATCGTTTGGTCTGCGTTGGTCACACCGCGTTCAGTAGTACTTTTTAGTTCGTCGTCGTCGGTTCGGTGGTCGTTTGTGCGTGCGCCGCAATTTTGTTGTCGCGTTTCCAATCAAAAACCCTGCAAATTTTTGCTAGTGAAAACTTCTTGAAATGTTGTAATATAATTACAATTACATGCAAGTGCTTCAATGTGCAATTAAGGTGTGTTTATTGTTTGGTAAATTTATTAAATAAGCGGTTGCCTGCTGTCCAGCAAAACTCGCATGTCTGCCTGAATGTGTGTGCGTATGAATGTGTGTGGCTGTGCGCTTGGCCGCTGTGCATGTGCATGTATGTGTGCGAGTGTGTGAAAAGCAAAAGAAAAAAGATATGCTGCGAACGAACAGCGGCCGCAGCAGCAGAAAAGTATCTCTTCTTCTATTTAAAAATGTGTGTCAGTGTATGTGTATTGTTAAGGCATAATAAATAATAGACGCTTGTTTCTGTTTCTCAAGCATTTCAAAACGCTGTCTTTTTTAATTGTGTTATTGTTTTATCGTTTTCCCATCAGCGCGAATTGTGTGTCAAATACGGCAAAAAAAAACAGTAGCTTACAGTTACCGAGTATTACAAAAACGCCCCATTTTGAGGGGGGTCAACATCTTTCACCGCCTCCCGCATCTGCTGTGTGGTTTCGTCATACGTTATTGTCGCCTCTTGCTCTCACTCTTACTCTGTGTGTCTCGTATTCCCACGCATGGATCGCCGCTCGCATAATGTACGCATTTTGCCTTTTGCTTTTGTTTTTGTTGTTGCTGGTATGTAAAAGGGCAAATACATGTGTATATATGTATATATATATATGTGTGTACGTATATTATTTTGTTGCTTTTACACTACATTTATGTCACCCTGCTGGTCACACTTACACACAACACACTCACACCTGAGACAACTCCACCATATGCCTGCTGCCTGCTTGTCTGTCTGCCCCTCACTCTGCTCGGTTCTGTCTGTCTTTCTATCTGTTTAACACATTCCACCCCATTTCGCGCTGTAAATGCCGCCCGACTGCTTGCTCCTTCTCCTTTTGCCTGTTCATGCCACTTTTTGTTTTTGTTTTTTGCTTTTACTTGTTTCGAGGCTTTGGCTTAGGTGTGGCCGTACTTTAGTTGTGGGCTTCCTTTACACAACGGCGCGGAAGTGGTAATAAAAAAATTACAAAAAATAAAAAAAAAAACTGTGTGTGCCCACTGTGTTGACATTGAACTCGCCAGCAATTCCAGTTGCGCCTATCGTTGTCTTCGTCTCCCCATCGCCTACGTCTGGAAGTGCGCCGCCTTTGCTGCTGCACTGCCAGTCGCGGCGTGACTTTCCCAAAAAACAAATTTAAAAAAAAAAATAACAAAAATCCAACTCCTGTCGCAACGGCCTTTCATTTTTGGTCGCTATCGCAGCATTTACTTTTTTATACACTGCAAAGATATATGCAAAATATAACGGGTCTAGTGAACTAGGGATATTTGTTTTAAAATTACCTTTGAAGGGATTTTTATTTCTCATTTGATTTAACAAGATGCAAAGGCTGAATTAATCACGTTTTCTTTGCTTTCAAAGCAACCCCTACTTGCAAGATCTGTTTTAACCCTGAAGACTGTACATACATACATACATTATTATTTCGTAAGTAAACAACAAAATCAGTTCAAGATCGTTTCTTTTGCGTTTGTTCTGCTACCACAGAATCAGAACATTTTTCTTAGACACAACTTTACTATATGTTATAATTTATTACTCTACTCAGACGATGTTGAATGTTTAATCTACATAGAGTATATGCCCATAATATTCGCATATCTTAAAATGTTTTATATTTGCGCCCAAAGAGCATCTGTAGTTCGTCAATGTAAAATTTTTGTTTCTCTGATTTCTAATTGTGCAGTCAAAGATTTTTTTCTTTTTACTATTTACATATATATATAAGTTTTTTTTTGGGCAAGCTTTCTCATTGTGTTGTGTATCTGTATTAGTGTTATATGTTATATGCGATATAGCGTGTAACGAGTACTGTTATTATTATGTGCCTCACGTTTTAAAGCCAAAGATTCGCGCTGCGACTGCGCACGATTATGGCACATTTCATAGCTGCCAATGCGATGAAAACTGCCTCAGACCGAAACGTGTCAAGTTGCCAGATAACTACAGATGCAACGAATAAACATATGCATATGTATATATTTTATATATATATATATATATGCATGTGAATATATGTATATGTGCCTGGCTCGTGTTTAGAGCATAACGTGCGCATAGAGTTCGATTAATTTCGTTGCGCCTCGGTAGCTGTGCACTCAACTCAAACATCCGCTCAAACACACACACACACAGACTCGGTCGTACACCTACACACATTACACCTACTGTTATTGTTGTTGTCTTTTGTCTGGCATCGTACAAGCACTTCGCTTCTTTTTTTAACCCTTGCCTTAAGCCACAACTGACCAACTGGCTGCTGCTGTTGGTAACATCTGTTTCTTGTGGCTTATTAAACAGAAAACAACAACAGCGGCAAAAAAATACGATCAAAACAAGTAAGTGTTGTGAGCGTGACTGTGCACGACTAGCACATACCCAGCAATGGTGTGGCTAAAGAAGAAAATAATAAAAAGGAATCACTTAATTGGTAGTAAGGACTAAGAAAATACCTACAATATTTGTTAAGTGATTTTACTGCTAAATAAAATAAATCGCTAAGCTCCAAAAGAATAATCTATTGATTTATATAAATATTAAAATTTAGATATATACATTTTTAATTTACTTTATAGAGCTTGCTGTAATTATATTTTCATTTTGCACATAAGATTGATCCCTACACACTATAAAGTGATCATTTTATCCCTTTACTTTTATACTGGACAACAAAATCCGTATATTTGATGTATAATTAATCAATATCAGCTATATAAGGAACTGCATGTTTGTCTAGTTTCATAGCTCTAACTCCTCAAATATAATTGAGTGCTAATGATTATTATAGTGAGGGTCTACTGTACTGCGACCCACAATAGTAATTATCTGCTTATTTAGCTCGCTTTCATCTTTCACTCATTTCCTCTGCCCCCTTTCTTAAGCATTTATCTCAGCATACTCCAATTGATGCCATTGACGGGGTATATGACAAGCAAGTGCAAAAAATGATTTTACACCCGTTTTTTGTCGCCCTTGTCTTGTTGCCATGTTTGTAGTTGCTTTTGTTGTTGTTGTTGTTTTTGCTGTTTACACCTGTGCCTCGCATTTCGCTTTCGCATATTGTTTATTATTTACAGCATGTAAATTCTTGCTAGCCACGCCCCCATATTCATAACATTTTCGAGGGCCACATACCAGCAAAACCCACACACACACAGAAACGTCATATGAAAACAGAAACTTGTGGCGCGCGGGTTTTTTATTTCATCTGCGTATCAAATAATTGAGCTCAATTGATTTTAATTGAAACTGACAACCGCCGCTTGTTGTTGTTTATATTTGCTGCTGCTGTTGTTGTTGTTGTAGTCAGCAGTCATATGAAACAAAAAGCAAACAACATAATGTTGATTTTGATGATGGAACTGATGATTATTGTATTTGACGAACTGCGCCTTAGAAACTAAATGCAGCAATTTGAGTAGTTAAAAAAAATTAGACAACATTTTCGAAAAAGAGTCAATGAACATCAAAAGTTCCCCAATGACGGACTGAATTAGACCATTTGAACTGTCTTTTGTATATAAATTTACCTTTACTGAGCTAAGAAATGAGTTCTTAAGTAACTTTTGTATATCTGCCCGCTCGTATTCTGTTTATAAATAAATCTCGCATAGCCCTTGGTAAAAACGTTCACAATGTATGTTTTTCCCATTTTTAGAGGACATTTCAATGTGTGCATATACCACAAATGAAACTTATAATTTAAAAAATCAGATTTTTCTCAATATTTAATCATTTGTGTACTATTATTAGATTTTTTACAACTTTATTAGGTAACCATAAACGGTCGCTTATTAAACATAAGATTCGCTTTTAAATAAACTAGTTTCACTAATTTCGCTAGTGATCATTGATAAGAATTTCGAAATGCATTATCTATAGACTTTATTCAATCACGTATTATTTAAATGTTTGTAAAACTATAAAGCCTATATATATGGCTTACATTTATCAGTTTGTTTGATTTGTATGCTGACTAAGTACTTGCTTATACATCTGTATATACCTATCTCTATAAGTATATGTGGCCTGTTGAGCTACATTTTTGGCATTCAGTGCAGGTTTTCACCATGACTCATCCATGTGACACACAATCTAGCTTTTTTTCCGATAAAGAAATCAACATTTATCTATAGATTTACATATGAATCACAGATATGGCTTTGATATTGAATACAGCATTAGATATGATAATATTTTCAATGGTAATTTAATAATTACACAATTGGGTATGTAAAGCAATTTTTACTTCAAAGGGCTAAACATTCCAGAACGTTTCATTATTTGTACACCTACAGTTTTAGTAAATTTTCAACCAGTTTAAAACCGGTTCTTTTTGCAGGTGCACAAGCTGATTTTCTTTTCGGATCATATCTTAAAACGTATCTGAAATATGTTCTAGAACCCTTTCACACGGGGACTTAGAAAACGATTTCTCGATCATTTTTAATCTGTTAACAGCCAGCAGGTTGACAGAGGTCACACATTTCCTTTCTTTTTAGGATCGTTTAGAGAAAAGCCACTTCAAACCACTTTAGAGACTTAAAAAACAATCATCCCGTTTCACCAGTTTTTCAACCTGTTCAAATCCTGATGTAAACAAGTCGCTTTGAAACTGATTTATAATAGCTTAGAAACAGGTTCCTAGCTGAGATGTCCCTTTGTACCCTTTCCATAAACTTAACACCCAATCTTATCTTATTCAACCTGTAAAGTTGTATTTTCTTGGTACAAAAGTCAACAGATCTATTTTAAGAAATTCCTGTATATAGTTCGCATTGATAGATAGCTAAACATAGAAACCAAGAAATGCCACAAAAACAAATAAATGGCAAACGGCAAAAAAAAACAACAAAAGAAACTGAAATTTCTCGTTCGAATTGTTGGAATATTTAAGCATATATCTATAGTATACTACGCCTGAATAAATAGCGCATTTTATTCAACCATAAGGCACATTTCAGCTTTCATTCATTCCAATATTCGCATTTGCTTATCAATTGTAGCGCGTTCTCTTGGCTCGTGGAGATCTTGTTCGTTATTTAACAATTTATATGCGCACACACCATATTGAATAATAATTAAATTATATGAAATTAAAAAAGCGCTGACGTTTGCTTCCAAATATATGTGGCTCGCGCTTTCCAGCAGCTGTTTCGCATATTTGTTAATGTGCGAATTTATTGTACACTTAATTTGTTGTTTATTTTTGAAAATTTTCGGCATGCTGGCGCTAAGAGCTCTAATAAAAAACAAAAATGGAAATAAAAAACTGTTTAAATATGCGGCATGTGTGTTGGCCAAATTTTATTTTGTTGTTTTTTATTTTATGCTTTTTTTTTAGACACTGGCTTCGCGCAAAAAACTTTCACTTCCATTAAAAAGTTTTGTGTGTACCTGTGCGCTTGGCTAAAGCCGCGGCAAATGTCGACGTCGACGGCGACAGCGACGTCGACGTCAGCGTCGTTAAATGACATTAGGTTAGGTTTTATGGCTCGAAGCGCTTAGAGCCCCAGCGAAATTCTGCACAAAATGTCAAAGCAGAAAATTTACATGAACACTAAGCGATTTCGCTTTTTTTTTCACAATTTTTTGTCTCTTAATTTACTAAATGTAATGCATTTATAGAAAGCGAGCGGTTAGTAGTTCTCTCTTTTCTATCAATATATGTATATTATTAAAGAATAAACTAACTAGGTTACAATTTTATATGAAAAGTGGTAGTGATGAGGTGTTCAGAGTGGTTCGAAATAGTGTTCCAGCCATTATTATAGTTTTATTTAGTTAAAATTTTATTTAAGATATAAATAATAGTTCCTAGGTCCTTGTAAATAGTCTGTTAACTGCGTTAAAGCTAATTTATATGACATAAAAGTAGCTCAGGAAATTATTAGAGTTTTTAAGTATCGTTCGCTGAAATAAAGCTGTATTAATAGTTTTTTAACTAAGTAGCACAACTTTTAATCGAAAACTATTTGAAACTTAATTAAATATAAATATAATTTCTTTTATCCTTAAATTATGAACTACTTTTATGCCTCGTAAACTAATTGAATCTCAATTAAATATTATTCCTTTAGTCCTTTAAAGTTTGCAATATACAATTAACTACTTTAGGTTAAGTTCATAGAAAGGTATCAGCTCACATTTGAAGCATTTTAAAGTTTTCTTTTTTATATTAAAAGCAAGGGCATTCAAACTTCGGTCTTTGGCTTGCAAGCTTTCAATTCAAACGATTCGTGGCTGCACCTGTTATGTGACCGGAAGTTGAAAGCTGCGCAATTACGAGGTATGTCTGTAATGAGAGAGTCGTCTAAAATGTTGGTTGGGCTGGTTGCGGACACAACTAAAAATAAACGCAATGAAAGCGTTTGCCAGCGTTGACTAATATGCAGCTACATTTAGACTAATTACGGTGCATGCAACGAAACCGCCCGCCGCCTCTCAACAACCCAACCCGAACAGTGGCAACTTTTTTGTGAGTCAGCAGAGTGTAGACTGTTGAGGGGGGGGTGGAATCTCTCGAAAAAGGTTCAACATATGTAAACAAATCCACATTGTGAGTCAGTCGAGACAATCAGATCAGATTTCGCGAGCTGCGACCAGCGACTGGCGACTGGCAAGTGCCTCGTCTCGGGTCTCGTGTCTCGTGTCTCAGGTCTCTGGTCTCGAGTCGCGGGTCTTGGCTCTGTCAACTGAGGCGCAGATTGATACGACACAGCTCGAGAGATTAGCAACCAGTAGCGCCGCAATGGAACCGGAATTATATCAGCCTTGGGGCCACAATTTGGAAATCTGCGCTCAGTGGGTTGCTTATAGCAGACGAGACACCCCATAGTTTTATATAAATACATGTTTTTTTTCCCATCATATTTCATGTGTCAAGCACATAACGAGAGTGCATGCACAAACACACACACACAGACAGACTATAAAAGTTATATGGTCATTGAAATTGGCCAGTTTAATGACTTTATGCGCACTCATTAGTCACTGTCCATGAGAAATTTGAAATTTGTATATTCCATTCAATTGTAATATCATAGCTATACTATATACACATAGTTTTAATTGGCTTAAACTGCAAAAGTGTGAATCATTTATTAAAGCTAGTCATCAGTTGCTTAATATATGTTTATAAACATATATTATCAAGTGGTTAAATTTACTTGTTATAATTGTGGTGTAATTAAATTCATTTTAGCTAGCTTCAAGTGTGAGTAAGAATGACACGCACGAGCGCTTTGTTGTGCTTTTATTAAATATTAAAAAGTAATATATTTAGCCCGGGCGGGCTAACCACAAGAGAACCTTCGGCTTACTTTAGAGAACCCCAAGGAGCTCTCAATCCATGCTCAAACATCTTCTGTACTCAAATATGGATGGAAGCTGCATTTATTTTTCTTCTCTCCATGTGCATTATATTTTACTATGGGATATAGTCATATATAGGATATATATTAGTTAATAATGACGAGTTTCAGGACCTGTAATAAAACAAAGCTTGATCAAAAAATATAAACAATTTTCATTCATTTAAAGCGCTTCCAAAGTGTTTCAGTCTCATATCTCAGGAAGTATTAAAGCTACATTAATCAGTTTCGAATTTCAGCTTATTCCAAATTTAATAAAATGAAAAACAAAACGTGCTGAAATTATATCTTATATCTAGCTTTTTATCAGCTCATCAACTGATGCTTCTGTTAATCAGCAAACGCCAAGTTCTCACGCTGTGCAAAAGTACTTTTTTTTGCATTTCCCATATATATATGCTTCCTAGAAACCATTTACACTTAATGCCCTAGAATCAGTGAGCAGCATTTCCCGGGGCTGTAATCTGCTGGGATGTGGCTGCAGCACCTCCTACTTCCTCTGCCCAGACGGATCTGTTAATGCAGGGGTCTTCTATTGTGTTGCACTTGTTGAGCGCAACGACAGCATGTCAGGGACTCGGCAGCTAAATGACTACCGACCGACTGACTGACTGACAACCAAGTTAAGCACATTATGCATGGCATATTGTATAAATGTATGTATGTGTATATATACGTAGTTACAAGTCTTTTATGGCCGACAACATCATTAGTTAGTGTGTGTTCTCGCTCTAGAAACGCCGCAGAGCAGTTGTGACCCAGTTAGTGCCATAAATTAGCACAAGCCTCCGACTGCCAGTTACTGCAACAGACAACTTAGAACGTCTGTGTGCGTGTGTGTGTGTGTGTGTGCATTGTGCATTTATTAAATGCAAGTACGCATACGAATGCGGGTCTGAGTATCTCAGTATCTCTTAGATACTCGCACGCACTGCAGCTCAAGTCGCCTTAGTTTGGCCTGCCAGCCAAAGCTGTTTGTATACCCTGTAAGCAGCAGGCAATGGGAGGCATAGCCACACCTAGTTCACTTATTTCCTCACAGCAATAAAAGTCTTTTCTTCTCCTACGAAAGACAGATTTTCCAGCTAACATCAAGTTTTATAACACATTTCAAAATATATAGTTTTTTTTTTATTAATTTATTGCTTAATAATAAACAAAGAATGCGATTCGCCTTAATAGAAAGGCAAATGCGGTGACACCCACGTGATGGTCGCTCATCCTTAAAGATAAAGAAAACTAAAGTAAAAATCAAATTGTTTTTCATGGGTTGACTTTTGTATAATACCTTAATATAACTTTTTTACATGTTACGTGACTGAAAAAGAATAACAGAAGAAGAATTTTATATTATACGTATGTGTAATAATATTAATCTGAAATTTATAAGTGTGTATGTGATATATCTACTTTTGTTTTTATACCCAATTGGAGAGTATTAGAATTTTGTCATGCATAGAAGTAGTAGGAGAAGAAGTAGGTTTTTGTATGTACAACTTTTTAGTTTATCAAGATAGCTTGAACAAACTCGGCATTTATTAGTTTTACCATTATAAATATCTTATTAGCATCAGACCAATGTATTATTTAGCTGCCATATGAACGATCTGTCGAAAATTAAGTTCTGGTATGAAAAACTTTCTTCTTTGTCAAGATGTCTTGACCAACCCCAACATTTACTATTTAAACTATGCTGCTTATATATGTAGCAAGTCTTTTCGCACTGCTATATTATATAGGTCTATGGAAGAATCGGTCGATTAATAGAACAGAACATTCGGTCAATAGATATTGTATCGCAAAATATTCTGTTATTAAACTCAGTACTTACGAGCTTCAGTACTCTTACATATATCTGCAAAACCGAAAGGCAAATGTCTACAAGGGTGTTAGATCTTCGGCTTGCCTACGATATCCCCACATTCTCGTTTTTTTTTTTTGTACAAACCAGTCTTTTTTTTCATAAATAAAATACTATCTAGATTTAATTTATATCAATTTGCACAGAATATCAAAATGATTATTATTAAATAAAGCCATATTAAAATGTTGTTCTCTTTGAATTTGATGGTAAACCACAATTTGTCAGGATTGTTTTGAGTACGTGATTTAATTAGCATGAAACGAGTTTATGTCTACAACTGACAATTACTGAGTATAATTATTAATAAACATCATTATTTAATTGAGCATGTCTGCTTACAGGGTAACTCGTAGTTACGTCTTTAAATCTTAAGCATTTTTACTTGTCTCAATTGGGTCAGTCGTGAGAGATAAAAAGTAACAAAAAAAAAAAAAAAAGTAAAAACCTGACTATTAAAAAGCCATTAACTATTGTTCAATATTAAGTTATTTCATAGCATTAATTAGTCTACAGAGGCTGCCAGCGATTGAAATCGCTACCCTGGCACACACACACACACACACAAATATACACACAGACACACGTACACACTGCACATGGGGCTTAATTGATTGGAGAAAGTGACGTACATGATTTGGCTGACCGTTCGGTTCGGTTTCGACTATTGCCTGGGAAAATGTCTTCATCTTTGGCTGCGATGGCAAAGTGCACGAGCAGGCTAAGAGCCTAGCTGCAACTGCCAATTGCAACACCCCAAAGCAACAACAACAACAACAACAGCAGCAGCAGCAGCTAATCAAGCGAAACATTGTAAATGTTCGAGATAAAATTCATTTGATATATATGTATGCAATAACGCGTTGTAACGGTACGAAAAAAAAAACCGATTACAGCAATTGCAGCAATACAAATTTGAATTGAAAAACATTCGAGGCAAAAACAGTTGCTGGGCATATTGATTATCATGTCGCAAACGCAACGGTCAAGAAATTAGCCCAGATACTGCTATTAACACAAAAATTAATCTTCAAAAAATATAATTTAGCAATCTAATCGATTGAAAGGCATAAGGCAGATAATATCTGTTCAGATACTGATGTTCCAGTATCCGAAATTCGCAAGCAATTTAAATCCAATAATTAAAAGAGATTCTTATTCAAATGTGAAGAGATATTAAGAATGGGAAAGTAAGGTAGATATTTGCCTTTTGCATATATGTGAGGAGCATATTTTAACTAATAAATCCCAGATTTGGTCAAGTTGTCTTGAGAAACAAAATAGCTGTTCATGCAAGAACCTACTTTTCGACAGATTGTTCTAATGGCAGCTATATGATATAAGTGGTAGTCCGATCCCATCGGCTCCGACCTATGTACTACCTGCAACAGAAAGACGAACATCTGCCAAGTGTCAAGACGATAGCTTTAAAACTGAGAAACTAGTTTGTCTAACTTTAAGGATACATTTCAAATGAATATATCTCACATGAACATACTTTAACAGACAATCGTAATCAGCATAAAGCCGAACCGTAGCAATACTTGTTTTAAAAACATTATAAGATTCGATCGCCGATTCGCTGAATTCCTTATAGTCTTAACCATACGAACCCCTTTTGAACGTTCAGTACAGATTACTCACTCAATCAAGTAGCTATAATATAAAAATATGAACTAATATTACTCCAAAGAATATGCATAGCTATGCTATTAAAATATCAATAAATTATAGATCATTAATAGTCTATGAATTGATCATCGTAGCTTAAGCTTAAGTAGTTAACTTAAAAAATCACAAATAGTTCCAGTAAACATAATCTAATAATTCTAACATTTATCACTTCGTAATACCAAAGGGAATGTTGTATTTATACGGTAATAAATCTTCATAACTATATCATATTTCAACAATGCTAACTAATTTGTATTCAACTAAAGATCACAAAAAAATGTTCATGGTTAAGCATATATGATCCTAAAATTGTTATTAATATTACTATGTATACAGTACATTTACAAGAAAATAAATTATCACAGACCAAATATCTTCCATTTTCCCATAGTAAATCCCATAGATCTAATAAAAATTGTAGTAAATATCTCTAAAAAATGCACATAATAATTGAACATCTTATTAATTGAACATCATAAAAGCATTGTGCATGCTCCATTTATAGGCCAATAAATCATAATACTTAGATCTGTTATACAATCTATAAATGAGCTCCGAATAGCTCCAACTAGCTATTTAACTTCATTAAAGAACTGCTATGAAAGACCTTAAATGCTATCAAAAACAATCAAACCGTATCACTTTATAATGGACCGACTGTCAAAGGTATCATTAATAAAGTTAATCTCACGCACCTATTCATGATTTTTATCCCATTTCCCGTTTTTGCCTAGGCCACATTACAGCTACATTTGGCCGCATTGATCTATGGCTATTTCTTATTTGTATTTCCTTTTTTTTTCTTCTACCTGGTTTTTTTGTGTCTTTTGTTTTTGTGTGTTTTGTTTCCATTTTCCCAGCTCGTTTTGCCGTTTGTTTTTTACCAAATTGTTTATTTCGCTTAACGCTTTTTTATGTGCACATTTTGTTGTTGTTGTTATTGTCGCTTGTCGCTTTTGTCGTTTTGTATTTCTTTATGTGCTGCATTTTCGATCCGTTAGCGTCAACATTTTTAATAGTTTTGTTGCATTTGATAAACGTAGCCGGTACGCCCGTCAGTCCCCCCTCCCCCTGCCACGCCTGATGTGGCAGCTGCTGCTGCTGCCCGGTGTCCAGTGCCGGGTACTGGATCGCCCCCCTCCCCCTCCCACTCCCTCTATCCTCAACTAAAACTCGTTTCCGTCTCGCTCTGCGATTTCGCCGACGCCAACGGCAGCGCCAGTCTCTCTGTCTTCCCTCTCTTTCGCTCTATGCGTGTGTCTCTGTCTCAATCGCTGTCCAAGTGTTGCACCCTTCCCCCCCAACGACTCCTGCTGCCCAACCCCTGGCTAGCTTAATTTATGAAAGTTTAAATGTTGCAGGCCGTTGCATGCATTTGGTGTCGCCTGTAAATCAGAACTGCCGCTAGGTGAGTCGATTGCGATTCCAACTGGTTGCTTATAAATATTTATTGTATCTGCTTATAGATGGGATATACTTGCAGATATATATATATATATATATTTATATATGAGTGTGGTGTGCCACATCCTTAAGCGGCCAGTGGTTGTGTGTGTCTGAGCCACTGGCCTTATTCCAAATAAAGGAATTCCAGACACGGCTCACAGCATTTGCCCATAGAGAGTTTTGCGCTGGCTGAAAGTAGAACACGCCGGCTTGGGGTAATTGATAAAAAATACGTGCGTGTTGTTAGAAAGTAAACGCGAACAGCAGCACACAGCATACACTGTCAACATTACGCATTTAATAAAGCACACTAAAAAAAAAAAACAAAAGAACAATTTCACTCAAAATGTGTGCATTAAACGTCAACACAATTTACATATTTAAAATTACGCCAATAAAAATTTCGCTGTAATAACAAAATAAAAGAAATTTCCATAGTGCAAATCGTTCGATTAGTACACTTGAAAAAATTGCATAGGCTCAGCAATTTAATAATCTACACTCTGTTGAACAGTAAGCCCAGACATAAAACTCACAACTCTTTAAAAAATTAGACAGCTTTCTTATTCATGTTATTTCATAACAATATTTTTTGCCAGTGTAAAACAGTCTGCAACCCACAAAGCTGCGCAGCTCAGTTGATTTTAGAGTCATGCAAGTATTTTGGGGGGCTTCATTGACGGCTTCCGTCATTATTTTGATGCAGTCGTTATAAGTGTGTGCGTGTGCGTGCGAGCGTGTATGTGAGTGTGTGCCCCTATACAATTTCAAAGAAATAACTAAAGAAATCTCTGAGTAATTGGAAATTTATGGCCATTGACTGCCCGGCGAGTCATGCTTGAAGCAAAGGGCATAAGGCAGCTCGACTTTAAACTGCCCTGTAATAAATAATATGCATACAGCTGCTAATTGTTATATTGTATATATTCCATCAATCGTAACCTGATCAATCTATAATCAAGAATCGATATGGTTTGAATGTATATCTCAAATGGTCATGCTTTTGAATCTTCTACCAAGACCTTTCATTGGCTACAGCAGACATTTATTTCATCAACATTTTGAATTATCAGAACTATTTTCTTCGTTAATAGTAACATTCACACGTTCCATATAAAAACCTATATAGAAATATTATCGGCAAGGCAGCTTGATTCAATTTGTTTTCATTCGTTTCTTCCAGATGACTAAATCCGTGTAATCCGTGAGCGTATACCATGTCCGAGAAGGTGAGCAGCGCTCTGGCGGCACAACTGCATGCGCATGCGATGGCAACAAACTCCTCCACAGAGACTGCCACCTGCCAGCTGCACCCAATGATTGGTTCCAAGGATGCGCCGCTGCAATTCGAGACGGATGCACCGGCGTCTGCAATCGGTGCGCAGCTAAACTTTAAGATTGTGCCAGTGGAGAGTTTGGGTGGCCTTAACTTAGGGCTGGGCAGCAGCTGCCAGGAGATGTTTGCCTCGATGAACACATCACAAATCTCAAATGCATCCACAGAGTCCAACTGCAGTCCGCTAGCTGCGATAGCAGTGCCGCCACCCAAACCAAGCAGGCACATGGCCGTGCAGCCTTTGAATAGCGTGAGTAAACCAGGAAGCCTCAACCCTGAATCCTCTATCGAAACTATATATATTAATCTATAATTTATTCACAGAAATCCTGTCGCTTTCCCAAGCTGGAGGAGTGCGCCCATTTTCATTATGAGCGCGTACAGCTGGGCGCCCTCTCGGTGCAGCTGCTGGACGACAAATCGGAGCAGATGGGCAGCAGCGCCTCCCAGTCGATTGGTGGCGAGCTGGCGCACAGCTCAATGCGTTCGGCTGCGTTCACGCCTGAGAGCTGCTGGTTCATCATACGCGTCTGTCCGCAACGCTGTGAACCGTTCCTGATTAAGCGCAGCTACGAGAACATGCAAATGCTGGACGAGATGCTGCATCGTTGTGTCTACGACCGCAAGATTAGCGGGCTGCGCAACATGTGCGAACTGGAGGCGGATGCGCAGCTGCAGAGTGAACAGGATGTGGAATATGCGGTCGCCAAGTATTTGGAACGCTTTTCCAAAATAGCCTCCGATTCGCTGACATGCGGCACTATACTCACCTGGCTGCAGTTGGACAATAAGGGACGCCGCCTGCCGCTGGCCGATGGGGAGACACAGCGTACGATCAATACGCCAGCGGTGGGCGCGGCTTATGGCGTACGACGCTATCAGGCGCAGGCTCCAGACGAGATTAACATTGAGGTGGGCGACATGATCTCGGTTATTGATATGCCCAGTCCGGCGGAATCGATCTGGTGGCGCGGCAAGAAGTCGCATCTGCAAAAGTCCCTCTATGAGGTTGGCTTCTTTCCGCAGTCCTGTGTGGCCACTATTGGCGACAAGGTGCCACGGAATTTTCCCATGCCCGCACCGCTGGTGGGTCATCTAGATGCTTCGCCCACGAAGCCGGTGCTGCGCAAGCATGGAAAACTGATTGCATTCTTTCGCTCCTTCATATTGTCGCGTCCTTCGCGGCGTCGCCTCAAGCAGAGCGGCATTTACAGGGAGCGTGTCTTCTCTTGTGATCTGTCGGAGCATCTGCTGAACAGCGGCCAGGATATACCCATGGTGCTGCGTTCCTGTGCCGAATTCATTGAGAACTATGGTGTCATCGATGGCATCTATCGCCTCTCCGGCATCACTTCGAACATACAGCGATTGCGTCGCGCCTTCGACGAGGAGCGTGTGCCAGATTTGGGTAATCCGGAGATGAAGCAGGACATTCATGCGGTCAGCTCTCTGCTGAAAATGTACTTCCGCGAGCTGCCCAATCCGCTCTGCACTTATCAGCTGTACGACAACTTTGTAGAGGCTATCCAGGTTAAGGCCGACGAGGCCGACGAACGTTTGCGTCTCATGAAGGAGACGGTGCTAAAGCTGCCGCCGCCACATTATCGGTAAGTGCTGCAGGACTCAACGGGAATTTAAGGAGAACTTTTCCTAAAATTTTACTGTTCGCTTTGACGCTGATCTTTTACTCGCTATGTCCATGCAGAGAGTAGACCTGTTTGACCCTATAGACTACTACTATACATTTTCTTGATCGATATTAACAGTAGAATTAATTAAGCTTGTCTGTCAACTTGTATCTTTAGTCTCTCGGCCCAAAAGCTACTTAGATATTGGGCTAATAGGAACAGTCATCCGGAAATTAAATTATTTTTGTGATTAAAATTAGATATATTTCTTATACTTACCTAACATCAACAAACAACAATATTTGCTGTTACTCTATAGTTTAAACTTTATCTTGACCAAAGTATTAGTTTTTTAAGAATAAGGCACGTAGTCTTATCCAACTCGACGTCTTTAATGCCGTGATAATCGTGAAACATATAAATAGTACATCGCTGTTTCTTAGCTTCGGGCATTTAAATGCTTGGTTCCATTCCTCACCGAGCTGCCAGAGGCTGTATTTTATTTTGCTAATGGTTGGCTTTGTGCATTTAAGGTTATCATGCAGTATAAATTCTTTTTTATTTGACTATAATACGCTGCCTTATATAACACCTTTTCTTTTGAGAAACCTTTAGGTTATCAGCGCAGCAGGAAATCTATTTTTATTTGGTTTCAAGAATTATTACCCTTGCCCCCTTTAATAAACAACAATATTTACTTATAAATCTCTTATACGTTATTGATGTACAATTTTAATTAAAATGTTACCACACGTAATTTATTAAGCTAAAAAACACATAAACATTTTACAAAAAGATCAAAGTAATACTCCAATTTAACCCGATCCTCGGAGTTTTTAAGTTGGCGATATTCGTAAAACATCATGTCAATATTTATTCTTGTGGCCAAGCTCACCTTATGCATCTTTGGAGTAACTACTGCTTTAAATACTTTGATATATTGCTCTCTGACGTGTCTGAGGTTCGCTTCCATTTTCCCATGGGTTCCCTTTGTACACTGGTCCAAGCGTTGCAGAACCTGCACTCTGAGCTTGCCTTCCATGGGAAGAATTTCCGTATAAATTGTTTTTGAAATATTATCAATCTGCTCATCAGTTAAACTCTGATGCTTTGCCTTCCAATCTTAAAGCTTTTCTTTCAAAAAGTCAATTTCCGTTTCGTTGACAACGCTGCAATTCACGATAGATTCGGCCGTATAGATATAAGTCTTAAGCTTTAAACTCATAAATGGCTTTCTCATCTCCAGCTCTAGTGCCCTTACTTCGGTGAGGATGACTCTATCCTCATATCTTAATATCTTTGCAACATACTCCTTAAAAGCAGCCACATGTTTTTCCCTTTCCGCATGGATACAATTGTTAAAGGCTGCAAACATTTTTGGATCTATTTGCTTTGTAGCTTCGCTTACTGCACGCGGCTTGGCAATTGCTTCATTCTCGAAAGCCTTCAGATATTCCTCGGATCTCTTAACAGATTTGCCATGCCTTTCCGCATATGTTTCATTTTTACAATTATTCAGGCGCTGTACTAGCACATCAGGGGGTACGTAGTGTGGGTACAAGGGACGAAAATATATCTCCAGCTGATCGACGAAGTCCTGAATATCCTGTTCGGTTAGGTTTCGCTTCTTTGAGATAAGAGAGTTACTAACGATGCAGTTTTGCCACCTTCCAGATTCGATTTCATCCAATGCTTTACACTCTATAGCTAACTGTGCCTTATACGTATTAAATTCTAGGGCCTCTTGCATAATCTTTTTGAAGATACTCTCGGTTAGTTGTTTCACTTGCTTTATGAGAGACAAATCCTGTTCCGGTATGGCATACGCAAGACTCTACAAGGGTGAACGAGATCAATAGCATATTCCTATGTTCTAACTGATAGCTATACGCACGCAGAGAGTTACGCTGATCAGCACCAAGCGACTCATCTTTGGGTAATCTTGAATTGAACTAAAGAATTCAGTGGCAAGCAGCTGCTTCATATATATTTATTTTTTTTTCATTTACGAGCGCTTGAGCTTTAAGTCTCTAAAAATATATTCTACTATACCCTGTACTCAGAGAGTGGCCGGCGTCAAATTGGTAAAAAAAAACTCACAGTGAATTTGGGCGAACGTTTTCTACAGGCAAAATAATGAATTCACGACCCTATACAGATTGGACAAAGCATATATATTATCAGCAGATAGAGCAGATATTTTTGATTTTCGTAGCCCCAAGATGTTATGAATTATTATTTTGTTTTTTTGTATTTTATACTAATTCCCGCTTTCGCTTCTTTCATCTTCCCGCTTGATAGCACCCTGAAGTACTTGTCGGAGCATTTGAACAAGGTATCGCAGCATCACGAACGCACTGGGATGACGGACAAGAATCTGGCGATTGTTTGGGCGCCCAATTTGCTGCGCTCACCGGCACTGGAATCTGGCGGCGTCGCTGCGCTGCGTGGCGTGGGCGTTCAGGCTGTGGTCACCGAGTACCTTATACGCAACTGTCACAACATCTTCGATGCGCTCGAGGATCCCAATGCGCGCCTGAGCATAGTGGGCAGCCCAGCGGCTGCGTCTGCTGCCGCTGCAGCTGCTGCAGCAGGCGAGCTGCGTCTAGAGTCGCTCACCGACTGCGAGAGCCTGCTGGTGGAGCAGCGCGAACAGGATCAATCGCTGGGTCTTGTCGAGCGACCAAAGAGCCTAAGCACCGGGGGCGCCAAGCTGATTAGCCTGGAGGAGGCGCAAGAGCGGCACTCGCGCATCGAGTGCAGCGGTGATCTGAAACAATCGCTGCCCATCAACATGATGAGCAACAGCACGGCAGGCGGTGCCGGTGGCAATGCCGCCTCCAACATTGGCTCCTACATTGAGGTAGGCGGCGGTCCCTCTAGCCTGCCGGATAAGTATCATACAGTGCTATCAGTGCCGCGCAGCTGGCAGAAACGCAAGCCGGATAAGACGCCCTCCTGGAAGTCTATATTTACGCGTAGCCAGCGCCAAGGCAATGAGCCCGGTCACAAGCTAATCCTCGAAGGCGGCAGCAGCAAGGAGTCGAGCGGCTCATCGCGCGTCAGCTTCGTGCAGGCCTCCCACGTGCATGTCACCAAGGAGCTGTCCAAGCACGACAAACCAAAGTCCATTGAGTTGCTGGAGACTACACGTGATGCACGCGACTCGGCGCTGGGTAGCAAGCCGATGGAGCTATGCATACGCTCCAATTCGATCGATAGCCTGCGCACAGTGGGCCATTCGCGCAGCGTCTCGCATGATTCGTACTTTGATCTGCTACAGTCGCCGCAGCGCGGCCACATGACCACCTGCCCCTCCCGGGAACTATCCGAGCTCGGACTAAACTTTGATCGCGAAGAGCCCGAAATGCGCATCTTCTCAGAGAGCGAATCGCTCGTGAGTTCGCCGCGTGTGGGCAAGGAGAATGTGCCACCAGCCTCGGGCTGTGCTACACGTCGCATTCTGCGCGCACGGCCAGAGGAGTTCTCCAGTCAGACGAATAGCGTCAATCCAAGTCCCAAGAAGCAGCCTCGTCTCAACTTACTTTCGCCCAGTGCGGCGCGCACGCTGCCGCATGTCAATCCACAACAGACCTGCGGCCATGAGCCCGCTGGCGCCGAAAACTGCTGCAAGCGTTACAAGCTGGAAGATCAGCTCTCGGATATACAGTTCATTGACTGCGGTACACCGGAGCATCCGTTACCTGCGCAACAACAATTCGCCAGCGTTGAGGTGCATCCGCCGCCAAAGCCAGCGCGTGCGCAGGCGCAGGCTCAGCTGCCTTCGCCGACTGGCGCCACAGGCTCTGCACGCTATAGCTATCCATCAGTGCAGCTGGGCGCTAAGCGTAAGGAGCAGCTGGCAGCCAAGGAGCGTTTCAGCTATCAGGGCACCTTTACGCAGTCGGGCCTCAAACCGGAGCCCACTGGTACAACTCGATCCATACAGTGAGTGGTTACCCCATAATTTAAAATAAATCCATTTGACAATTTGTCTAATCCTTTACAGCAATGGAAACGCAACGCTGCGCAGCACAGATCAGTCTACGGTGAAGCTGTCTGTGCCCACGCCCACAACGCCGGCGCATAGTCCACGCTACTCGCTGCTGCTGTGCGACACGGAGAGCTCGGAGAATAGCTCGGCAGTGAATACGCCACAGTATGATATGGAGCCGCTAATGCTTAACTCTGCCATGTCAGGCATTTCAGGCGTCTCCTCCAATGTGCAACAGCAGCCGCTGCTGCAGGGCTTAGACGCAGGCAGTAGTTATCTGGGCAGTTCACACGAGAGCCTTGGCCAGCAGGTGAGTCGGCTTAGAATTATATCTGGTTCTATTAACCGATTCACATTTTGCCTCTGCTTTCACAGTTCCACCAACAGCCGGAAGTGGAGCAACGGGATATGCATGCCCTGAAGCGTGAACTGTCGCTGGATTTGCAGCCGCTGCACCCACGCCTGCCGCAGCCAGCGAACCGAGCCGCCACGCTGCCTATCAAGGAGCAGCTGCAAGCCAGCTCACCGAACAACTCGAACTTTACGGACAACACTAGTCAATCGGTGACGCCCAGCGAGTTCGGCTATCAGCATCTGCAGCGCCAGCTGAGCATGCACTCACTGTTGGCCACCGAGGAGAGTTCGCCGCTCTACGAGGACTTTGAGCAGACGCCCAGCAATGCGCTGACGCCGCCAAAGCTGCTGCCCGTTGTTAACAGTCCCATCAAGTCGACCATTAGCATAACGTACAAGTCGCCGGAAAAGGAGAAACCGCCGACAAAGCCCTCGCTTATGCTGGAGACGAATTTCGATGAGAACATTGTCTACGAGCAGGTGAAGCTGTTTAGGAATTCGGTAACCGAGGTGAATCAGTTGCTGAATGAGCGACACGGCCAGAGCCTCAAGCAGATTGAGGAGGAGGATATCAGTGCCAATCGTGCGGCGCAAATGACTCAGCAGCTGCTGCAGCTTGAACAAGACCCCGAGGATGAAGAAGACGAGGAGGAGGAGCGAGCGCAGGAGCAGCTGCTTTATGAGAACATCGAGCTGCGCAAGCCGAAAACAGTTTATGAGAATCTACGTGGCGAGGAAATGAAACTCAATACATTAGGAAACGAACTAGAGCTCGAGTCGGATTTGGATTTGGAGTCAGTGGTGAAACAGCAGCCGAGCTGTGATAGAATCGAACTGGACAGCCTGGATAGTTTGCCGAGCGTCGAACACATCAACATGGAACAACACGAACAGCCCAGCAAATCGCCATCGTTCAGCGTCAAAGAGCTGGCGACCAAATTTGAGAGTTCGCCTGTAGAGCAGTTGCCTAACTTTGATTTCACACAACGCGGTGGCTCCATGAAAAAGCCAAATGAGCTGAGTCTCCCCATCGCAGTTCCACCGAAGCCTGTGATGCCTGTGCCACTCAAAAAACTCAATAATGCGCAGAAAATAACACGTTCGTTGGACGAGAACGCTTTTGTCCGCGAGTTTGGCGGCAAGCAGCTGCAGGACTTGACAGCCTGTAAGATGCCAGAGCTGCCGGAGCTGAACAATCGTCGCAAGAGCTTTGATTTCACGCGTCCCAAGACGCTGAATCCGCCCAAGCGTTTGCCAGGCATGAGCATTACCGAGGAGATATGCCAGAAACGCGTCAATGAACCGGAGGAGCCGATCACCACTCCCACCACAGAGAATCGCATCTCGCTGATACAGCAGAATAATGTGCCTGCCCGTGAGCAGCCCCAACCGAATGCAGCAACCACATTGAATCTACCCGCTGGCGGACGCAAGAGCGTCTTGACTGGCGTTATACTCGATCGCGAGCGCATCGATAAGATCAAAGAGGAGCGTCGCCAGCAGCTGACTCAAAAGTACTATGGGGACACAATTAAGTCACGCTCCAAAACGGAGCTCAATTCGGATGACAATAATTTCCAGGCCCCCGATTCGATGCGCATCAAGTCCAAGTCGCGCGGTGATATGCATTCCCTGCAAAAGGACATGGACATGAATCTCAAGCAGCTGGCACGCGCTGGTGCTGGCTCTGAGAGCACATTACATCACCCCGGCGACTTTGGCACACAACGTGTGCGCAGCATCTCCGACGAGAAGAACCAGAATTGTGATACCAGCAATGGGTCCAGCATGAATCTAGCCGTGCACAGCGTCAAGACGACTGCCCAGAAATATGCGGCCAGCAATGCGCCAGTTATCACAGCTATTACGACTTCAACGATGCCAGGGAAGTTTGAGCGGGGTATCGGACGCGACCGCCTGTCCAGAAACTCTATGCCCCATCCAATAACCACAGAAAGCAATGCGAGTGTCAAGTAAGTAGTTCATATTTAAATACTCTGTTAATATTAATGATATAATAGGCGCCAGCCGCTTAATATGTACTTTATTTGCATAATGTTATTTAGAGCGGCGTAAATTATAATATTAACAGCTTTAAGTCGCTTAACATAATTATGTTAATGCTAGATATTTTAGAACTACATTCATTAAATTAGTTTAGTAATTTTAAACAATAAACTTTAGTAATATTTATAATTATTGGACCTCGAAAATCGGATGTATTTCACAAATCTTCTTATATTTGCAGCAACAGAGAAAAGATCTCACCGCAATTCTCAATACGCGATATGACTGCAATGTTCGAATCTCGTTCACAAAATCAATAGGCTTAGGCAACATCGAATACAGAATATACAGATTATATAGATAACAGAAGACACAAAAAAGGAAGCGAAGACGAAGTATAAGAAGAGAAAAGGAGCGGCCGCGTTATATAGCTTATTTAGTTTGTAAAATTCTATATGTTAAAAGCATATTTCGAGAGCACATGCATACGCAAATATGTATCTATTTAAATATATATACTTATATATATATATATATTTTGGATTCTGGACCATGCGGCACCAAAGACATAAAACACAAACAAAATCGCCGCTGGATAATATAGAGCAGAGCAAAATTCAATTTTGTTTTCAAGATGAAGCTCAAGAAAGAGTTTCGAGTGAATAACTAACTAAAAAGACCCAGCGCCAAATGCAAATTGTTATTGCATTGGGCGATCTTAGGTGTTAAGTTTATGTTTATATATATGCGTATATATACATATACATATATATGAATTCTCGTTTATTTGTATAATTATTGCATTTCACTTGACTTGATTTCGGTTTGTTTTATGTGTGATTTGTTTCATTAATGTTGATTGAAAAATTAAGAAAGCAAAAAAAAAATTAAATTAAATGTATAAGTGGAGAGCGCTAAGAGTTTTTCTTAAAATTTAACTTAATTTAAAATTATGCATTTCGACGCAACTTTGAGTGAGTTGCTTTAAGTATATTATTATTATTATTATTATTATTATGCGATTAATTTATATATTTTAACAAAAATCACAAAGTTTATAAAATAAATACAAATTCGATTTATTATGAACTATTTTTATTTAAACTTAAATACTTGTAAATACTCTACGCTTGCTTGTTCTAAATGCGCTACGCGGCTTGCAAAATATGGCAAAATGAAAAGAAGAGCAAATTAACTAAAAAAGTTTTATTGTACAATTTAGAAGTGCTTTGAAACGCGGGCCTAACAAATCTGTCAGAAATCTAAAACAAATTTAAAATATACAAATTATTTCCAATGAAAAAGCATTATTCTTTCTTTCGTTTGTGTTTAGATAGAATAGATCTGTGTAGAACCTGGTAGCTTAACACTTTGAAAACAATGGTTGCTTATAGGCTAATATGGTTACAGTTCGCTATAAAGAGAACAATAGTATAAGAAATTTTCGAATAATTTTATAGTCCATTATACAAATTTTTCAACTAGAATCAAACAGGTTTTCGGAGCCTTATAAAGCAGCTTGATTATGCCTAATTTATGGGCACTCCCGAGAATCTCGTTCAGAATTAAATTCGAATTCTTTTTAACGACAGATTTATTAAGACCCGCACAAGGCAAGCGCATATATATTTATTGTATAATAAAGCTTTCCTATTCATTAAACTATAAAGACCAACAATAACTAAATGAAATCGACAGAAATTAACTAAACGCTAACTTATTGAAATTAGATACGATCTATAACCATTTAGAATATTTAAACAGTGTGGTTTATATTAAAATTTTTACTACTAGTTAAATTTCAGCTAATCAAATTTTTATAAAAATTAACTTGCATAACAAATTTTAATTTAGTCGTCCTGACCCAGCTGCCAAATTTTTACTGAGCATTGAAAAAATCGAAAAGCTGTTAATCTAAACAGATTTATAATACAAACAATAACTAAATAGAAAGCTTTAAAACAAATAAGTTAGCATTTGATATATTTTGATAAAAGAACATAATAATAATAAAACCGCAACTTAGTTATAAATAATTGTATTGTATAATGACTGACAGCTGAAGTGGAGATAATGAAACCGAAAAGCACTTGCGAAATGATTTGAAGTACATTATTTGCATATACATAAATATATTTATTATACAAACGCATTACTATAAATGAATATATATATATATTTATTATAAAGGAAGCTACTCATTGAATGCATCGTATGCTATTTGAACCAACAATCAATAGCTGCAGGCTAATTTGAAACAAACAGAAACAGCAGCAAAACACAAGTAACAATAACAATAAACAAATAATTTAATACATATTAAAACAAATATATTTAAACGTATAAACTTTCTTTGTATAGTATATATGGGTATTTATTGTGTATATTATGATATATGTAGCTACGATAAACTAATACAGATACGGTAGTCGGACACCTTCGACTTGTTAGTGCATAATATATTTTTAATTGGCCCGGCAACAGAAGTCACCAGGCACTGCAAAAAGACTCATTAGAGTGCTCCTCTCCACGGAAATCTTTAGTAAAAGGCGAAAGATTTATTCGACAACTGAAGAGAAGCCAGAGTGAATTAACCCAATCAAACACCTTGACTCTACCTCAAGCAATGCTTGAACTGGTTGTGAATTATATGATTGGAGTTGCACCTGAAGAACCCCTAAAGTAGGCAACGGCGCTTCCCCTAAGTAGGCAACAGTGTACACGGCGCTACCCCTAAGTAGGCACCACTAGCATCACACACGTGTCTCGCTTATAATTCGCAACTGGTTTTAGCTGTGGCTACATAGAGGCCTGGGTATTTATTCATTGCAAGTTATCGCTTCTCGGCCTTATGGCTAAGATCAAAGTGTAGTATCTGTTCTTATCAGCTTAACATCTGATAGTCTCTCCATTGGAGAACAACAAATGTTAAACTGATTTTTGGAATCAGACGGAGTGCTAGGGGCTTGCTCCACCTCTGTCACGGGTTGGCCCGGCATTGCAGTATCGCCGGGACTTCGGCCCAACTGAATAATGAATCTTAATTTGCTTGTTAAGCGCTTTCTACAATAACTCGTGTCATTGTTCTCAGTTTTTATTCATAAAGGGCTTTTTGTGCAACACCTGAGTTCCCTCTGTTATGAAATTTTTGATTAACTGGGATGTGTTTAACCAGCCTGCTGTGAGCGGGGCGGTTTAAAAAAGGACAACACGTGAGAAAACTAATTTGATTAAATTGCCACAGAAACGCTCAGCGTGAGACGCTGCTTTGAATGACAATGGCTACCTTATCGCCTTATGAAATCATCAACAACAGCCAGACGACAAAGGCAGCAATAGCCGCCATATAGCTGGCTACTTAACGGCGAAAGGTCACGAAGGGCAGCAGCAGCAACAACAACCACCCGACAAACAGGTAGCTAAGGACCGCTGAGTGAGTATATACCATAAATATACATAAGGTATATATGCGGGTTGTTTGAAGAATGCACTAAATGCTGTGCATAAGTGTGAAAACGTTTGCATCCTGCTGCGCTTCCTACGGCCCATACCCTTACACCCCATGACCCTGCCCCCTGTGCTCACTGTTTCGGCTTGATTGACGCTGATAGGGCACGTGTTGGCAATTATTCGAGAATAAACATGAAAAGCTTCTGCTGGTCAAATCAGATGACTTCTTGTTGAGCACGCCGAACAGGCTTTCACTTAGCGTGACTTACAGACTGCCTTAACATTTTCGCATCATTAAAATTTGGCCAGGAACGTTTATTAAATAAAATTAAGTTCGTCAAGTTCAAGAGCTACCCATTAATCACTTTGCTGTAATAAATAAATTTAAAAAAATGAAGTTTTTCAAATTAAAGTATAGAACACCTTTATATTCCTTACCATATCCAATATAATACAAATTATTGTCAACATCGGACGACTATATCACAGCTATTTTATGCAGTAAAAGCTTACAATGTGTAGTATAGATATTTATCCTTTTTACTATATACATATCTATATATTTGGCTTATATTACACGCTTATTAAACACCTTTCGCCTAGAGTTCACAAATGATCAACTAGCTTTATTTTTTGGCTCTTTGATTGTGTGCCTAGGCTACATTTAAATCGAAAATATGCTCAGAATAGGCCTTGCCACGCCCTTAAATGTTAGCCAAAACTCTCCACGAAACCCCTTTAGTTAACAATAGAAAACATTTGGTAAATCAAATTTTATGACAATTACGCGCTGCAAATTAAATCAAATAGCACACGGCCGAATCAAACAAATATATCAAAATAACAAAATATATCTGTGTTCGGGGTGCTGATAAAATCATTGAGAAAATGCCAGCAAATTACAGGCTGCCACTTTCCCCGCTCTGCCCCGCACCCCACATACACACTCATGTGCACATATTTCGATGTAATTTAATATGTGGCACGCGTTTGGCAAACTTTTTTTTTTTTCATTTTGTATTTGTTGGTGGCAGGTCGAGCAGGATATGCTCTGGCTCTCGGCTCTGCGGCTCAATTGTTGCCAATGAGAGCAATTGTGTTGTGCTGCAGAGGGAACGTGTACGTTGTCGGGAGAGGGTGACGGCGGCGGGAGGGGTTGGAGGTGGGTCGGAGTAGGTTGAACTGGTAATTGCATTTGTTACTGCTCTAATTGTTTGGGCGGAGGGCAACCGGGCAAAAGGTTACTGTGCCTTGGTTAACAACAAGAGGCTTTTAATAAGTAAAACCCCGTTGTAGCCGAAGTCCTGGAACTCCTGCAACTGAAAAGTGGCGCAGAACGTGGAAAAACTTTGAATCAGTGCAAGGGCGGACAAATGGTCCCACCCGGCTATTAATTGACAACGCTTCCACGGCTTAAATGGAGAACCTACAATTAGGAATATGTGAAATTAATGGAAGCGATTCAATTGCTGTATAATATAATTAAGCAGATTATTCATAAACTGATTGAAACAGCCCCATCTGGCATACATTTTGTGTCTAGGAAATATTGAAATTTTCTCACTGGGCTGCAAGAGTATTGAATTAAGGAAAAAGTCACATGAAATTCAATATGAAACTACTTAAACATTTTTAAAAATTTATTATACTCGCTAAACAATATATGTTATAACCACAAAGAGTCATCTCTGACCTTATTAAGGATTTCTGATAAATATCAGCTGACGACTTGATGTAGTCGCGGTCGCATGATGTAGTTGCTCTAGGAGATTAGAAGAGCTTTATACTTCAAATTCAAAAGGCAGGTTCTGGCAAAAGCATATGTACATCGGTATATTAAAATTTATAGATAACTCCCACACATATCTTCAAAGTCTTTAAATATTGATAAATAGTCGAGTTTTTATATGTTATTTCTCGCAGATTAATCACCTAGTTAATACAAATATGGTGCTTAGGTTCTCGTATGGCATACTCAGATTAAGAATAGTTTTCTCTTTAAATCCATGCTTTAAAAGAATTTTTATGAAAATTACCTTGTTTTTAAATCCTTTCCAGGACTCTTCGTGCTTAAAGACTTATGCTTAGTACATTTTTTTATTATATTTATAAAAAACCTTCGATAGAATATGAGGTTAATCATTCATCTGATATGTCGTAACTTTTAAAGTTAAAGTCAGCTAAAAGCTTCTATAGAAAAGTGTTACAAAATATTCTAACAACGATAAATCGTAAATACGATACGAATCTGAGTAAACAAAAGATCTACATCTTAGAATAGCATTATATCTTTAAAAAAAGCACATAAATAACAAACCCTTATAGAGCCTATATATTTAATATCAGGGAAGTGCCGCCTTTGACCTTAAAGCAAGGATGTTGCCACTTGTGGCGCGGCCCTTTGGCCCTGGCATAAACAAAGTACCCCTAGCTAACTGTATACTTAAGGTTTATGTTGCTCGTTTCAGAAGTTAATTTACCGAGAATCAAACTCAAATGCGGATGCTGCAATCGAGCATCTGAGAAGCCGCCGTCTGTAACCTGATCTTTGACACACTTCAGCTTTGATTTCAGGGAATTATAATAAAAAAAAAAAAAATGCAGAAGGTAATGAGAGGACGTCGCATCACAAAAGGATTTGCCATGCAAACTGACACAAAATGTTGTAATTGCCAGAAGACAGGCATCGGGCGTCGATCTTCCTCCCTCTCCAAACCGCAAAGTGCCCTTGCAATACGATGCCTGATTTTTATTATTATAAAAATTAGGCTTAGCACGTCTGACGGGCACGTGCAACTCCATCGATTCAAATAGAATTCCACAAAATGTTCCCAAACTTTGATTCCTGTGCCGCAACTACACAGAGCATCGATAATAAAGGGCAGTGGAAGTTCTTGAGTCTGTTGGACAGACCTTTAGACATGTATATTTAACACATACTGTAAGCTCTTCCGCACGTTCACGTCAAATGGGAAAACAATGGAGCCGAGGCACTGAAGATGTCAGTTCCGGGGCGCAGTTTAAGTGCCACCAACAAGCAGCTTGTGTCAGTTACTAAGGACGCCAGTAGACAGCCAACGCCCACGCTTCAGTATACGCCCACAATGCAGGCTAAAGTTACCTGTTCCTAAAAATAATGCCCAGAGATTTAGCTAAAGCGACTTAATTGCATGTCACAATTACACCGTTAGAAATTGGGTAAGTACTGAAATTCAAATGTTTTATGAACGAAAGTAGTACATTTTAGAATTATTTATTTTTTTAACAGAAAGGAAGCTTAAAGTTAGAAATTAAAAAAAAATGTATACGAGATTTTGCAGACGGCAAAATTTTTTTGAAATTCTCAAATAATTTGATCGTTCAGGTTTTAAAACAATGCTTCCACAACGATAAGCCCAGGTTTTAGATGAATGTTTTTACATTACAAAATTTTTTTACATATTTCAGCTTACAATATTTTTTAAAAAATGAGTAAGTTGAATATTTGGGCTCTCTCAAATATTGCCTGTCTTATTAACATTATCATTTTTAAAGATATAATTAAAAAACTCTCATTATTATTAATATGAATGCTATGATTATTATTATTACTACTATATTAATTATTAATTTTGCTATTATTATTTGTATGATTCTTACTATTACAATTATAACTATGAGTATTTTTAATTATTATTTTTATTATTATAAAATACTAATTTTATTATTATTATTTTCGTTAGTATTATTCCTTTAGCTATTTTCATTAATATTATCATTGTTTATTATAATTATGTTAAAACTGATGTTTATTATCAATATTATTCGGGCCATTATTATTATTACTAATTTTACTATTATTACTACGATAATTATTATAATTATTATTATTATTATTATTATTATTATTATTATTATTATTATTATTATTATTATTATTATTATTATTATAATTATAATTATTATTATTATTATTATTATGACTATTACAACTATTTTTAATATTATTAATCATGTTAAATTTATTACTTGTACTGTTAAGTATGAGCGTAAATAATTTTTTTACTACTCGAAGCAAAAAGATTTTGGCTTAAACGAAACTGGGCTGTAACCTTGATTTATATAACCAATATGATATTGTCGATCAACTGTCTTAAGTCATCTCTTAAGGAACACTCGTATTATATGTCAACTCTTTGATGTCAGTGTAGTTGGCAGCACAGTTATGCTCTCATACTCCATATAGACACTCACGCATGTGTGTGTGTGTGTGTACATACGTACTTCTAATGCGTCCGCTTTAGGGCTTTAACCTAATAATGATGTTCGACTTACTTTGCGTGACTTATTTTATTAATAAAACGAGCAAATTTGTCTTGCTTTTTGGTCGCATCCATCGCACACATACACACACGCGCAGTATGCTAGTATCCTTGCCAGCTCGTTGCCGTCGTTATTGTTTTTCACAGGCGCACACATACACACACACACCCACTCGCACATCCCCAAGACCCCAACCCTTATAAAACTGCCCCATTGCCATATAGTGACTGCGCGTGGGATAAGGACAAACAGCTGCTTGTTGCGGCAACCCCAGAGCGCAAAACGCTCTGATTGGCTACAGCAGGACGCCAGGACACACCCCCCGCGAAGTGGTATTGTGGGCTGCTGCTGTCTGGGTGGGTTGTGTATGGCTATGCCAAATTATTAAATTACGGCCAAGTATTTTTTTGCCTAATTGTCAGAGCTTAGAGACGGTCTAGAACAAGAGCTAGGGGCGGGTCGGTTCAGGGCGTAAATATTTGAAAGCTCCAGGCTAATGCGTAATATACCTACATTATACTCAAGTAGATGGTGTGGTACAGTTGTGCATGCAAGCGTTTTTCCTCTAACAATCAGCTGTGCGCTAAATTACGCATACGCCGCGTTGGCAGCTTGCCTGCCCGCCTGTCTGTCTGTCTATCTATCTATCTGTCTATCTGTATGGGTAGCTAACAGGCGCACAGTTGCGCCATCAATCGATAACTTAATTATAATAATTGTGGCATTTAATGAATTTAATGCATGCACAACACAATGGCGGCCATGACACGTTAATTATGGGCAAAATGGCGGCTGCAGTCGGCGTCGACGTCAACGCTAACAGCGACCGCAACTGCGAGCGAGTTATTTGCGGTTAACATGGTCCAATTAAACTTAGCAAGTGCATAACCATAACACAGTTAAGAGCCAACATATCAGAGTACTATATGCACACATGTCAATATATATATATATATCTGTATATGTATATATATTTATACATATATAGTTTTATAGGTAAAATGCCAGCATTATGGTCCAAAATCAAGCGGTGCAAATGGCTAAATTGCATTCTGTCGTCATTGTCCTTTGTGCGAGGGAGACAACCATATATGCTACACATGCAAATGGGGGTGTGTTCATACATATACATATACACACACCAATATATATATATTTTTGGGTGCCTAAGCGACAACAGCAATAGCAGCAGCGAACCGCAACTGCATTGCCCGCTTTTGGGGGTGGGATGTCCTGTGCTGTGCTGTGCTGTGCCTTGCCGTGCCGTGCCGTGCAGCTCGAGCCGGGAGCATCGCTTAGAGCGATTTGCTGGTTGATGTGCGGTGATTGCCGCAAACTCAACGCGACCGTCAACGAGTAAACAACATAAGCGCGACGGCAGCGGCAACGGCAACGGCCAGGACATACCAGGACAAAGCGCAACGCAAGCAGGACATGTCAACGCTTAATGAGAACAGCATCAGCCCAGTTGCAACTGCAGCAGCGGCGGCAGCAGCAGCAGCAGCGGCGGCGGCGACGGCGGCAACTGTTGCCAGCAGTAAGAGTCCCGCCACAACGACCACAATGCTAACCACAAAAACGCCATTTTCGATTGAGCATATATTATTTCAAAATTTAAATAGTGCCAGCAACAACCACACCACCAACAACAGCAACCACAGCAATAACAACAACAGCAGCCACAATCAAAAGTGCAACAAATATGCAGTGAAAAGTGCCAGGTGCAACTCTAGTGCCAGCTCCATATCCATATCAAATACCCTATCCAGTGCCAGTGCCAGTGCCAATGCATATGACAATAACAGATATCCAACAAATCCAACAGCGACGGCATCCACACGCCCAACAAGCAGCCCAACGAACCACTCGGCGTCGGGTTATCCCAGCGAGGATTACGTCAAGTCCATGCACAGTCAACGGTTAGTGTCAAGATTGAAAATGATTTTAAAATGAATATATACACGAATATATACGAATTTAATGAAATGCTCTGTGCCCTTCTGCAATTCAATTCGGGTTTTAAAAATTGCTAAATCTAAAAAAACAAAAAACAAGTAAATCTTATATTTTGTCTAAAATTGGCAATGCTGACAAAATCCCAGCGCTTTTAATTCATGCTTATATATTCCTCATAGCAAACTTAGAAATTGATTTCAAATCTTAAGCAAATATGTAGAAAGTCCTATAAGGAGCTATTGGAATAAATAATGGAGAAATGGACGTGATATAATTGTATTATATTTTCGGATTACGTTAAAAGCAGAATTGAATTTTAATTTTATGTTTTAAAGTTTTCCGTCAGAAATTGTTAGCTTGCAATGACAACATCTATTACAATTAGGGTTCTTCAGTTCACTTCGGTTAGATGGTATTAGGTGTAGGTAATTTTAAAATTTTAAAAGCAATTCAATATATAATTCGTTTTGGTTTTCATTGCCAAAGCTTAAATAATTTTTAAAATTAAGAAATAGTGTAAATTTAATATTTTACCTGCTTAAAATTGGTAATGCTAAATTAATGTTGATTTTACAGAGCCATTATATATCTTCCCTTTAGCAAATTTAGACATTTTTTTTAAATACTAAGCAAATATGTAGACGCTCTTGGATTATCTTAGGCAGAAATGGGCGTGATAGAATTGGATTAAGCTTTTGGATTACGTTTAAGCGCAATTGAATTTTAATTTGATTTTTTAATTTTCCAGTCTGAAATTGTTAGCTTCCAAAGATAATCTCACAAGATAAAGCATTGTTCAGTTTCAGTTAAAATGGTATTAGGTGTAGATCATTTTACAATTTTGAAATAAATAAATTAGGTATCGTTATTATCTCAAGATCTAACTATCCGAACTACTAGAAACACAAGTTTTATCATTTCAGTTTTCCTATATTTTCAATATATTACAATCCAAACTACTAAGAACCCATGATTAATCAAATAAGTTTGGCTATATTTAAATTTTTCAAAAAATAAATATGTCTGTCTTCTAAAAATCATGTGTTTTTAAAGAACAATTATAAAATAATTTATATGCTGGGATTTATTATTAAAAGTATATAAATATATTTAAAAATAGATAGAATAACTACCCTTGCAGACATATATCTTATTTTCGTAATGTTCCTATACCTATCCACACACAGATATTTCCATATAAATACTACATTTTCTGCTTAGTTTTCTTAAATGAACTAAATGATATTTTCATCCAATTTGGCCGACTTTGCCATATGTAGAGCCTGTAGCATAAAGTGGGATATGATTCTATATGATTCTTCAAAATAACTTAAAAGCTGAGATACATATTTGCATAGGAACTGACAGACAGACAGACGTACTCAACTCCTCGACCAGATCAAATATATAAACATATCGTGCATATAATTAAGTAACTTTTTCAAGGGTGGAATATGAAAGAGCTAAAGATGAGCCTCATAAAATGAGAGTCGATAAATATTCAGATATTCAATTCAACTTCGGGTTTACTTAGCTATACTTGTAAAGTTTTTATTAAATAAAACTATAAGATATTTTTATTTGAATAGATGGGTTATTCTTATAGCTCACTTTTGAAGCCTCGGTTATGTGTTATACATGCAAAGCCTTATGGTTATAAAGTGAGCTTAAGAAAAACTATACTATATAGAAAGGTTTTCTTTAAAGATCGAGTCCTAAAGAGAATTAAATAGCTGAAATTTTAATGATGTTGATTATAAATAAAGATAGGTACGTAAGATATAATAAAGATAGGTATAGGTAGATAAAAATATAGATAATGCGATTGATTACCCAGCTCCTAACTACAAATTCACAACTATAGTACACATCATCAGCTACGGGCTGCTGCCGCCCACTATGCCCATTCGAGTTCTGGACCAACTGCCGAGCAAATGGCATCTGCAGCAGCAGCAGCACCACCTGCACCACCGGCACCACCACCACCGCCGGTTGCATCAAGTGGTCCGAATGGTGTGCTTTATCCAAATGCTGGCTATAGCGATCATGGCTTCTTGCAGATGACACTCGGCTATCTGTCGCCATCGTCGGGCACGTACAAGTCAGTGGATCCCTACTTTTTGTCCCAAGGTACGTTCGTGTCAATGGCCATTAGCAACACCCAAAAGTTTTGTCGGAGCAAGTGCACGACTCAATTATGGAACCCAAAACTCTGTGCGTGTAATGCAATTAATGTGAAGCTCACTTTTGCAGCCAGCCTTTTTGGAGGAGCGCCCTTCTTCGGTGCGCCCGGCTGTGTGCCCGAACTGGCCCTCGGCCTGGGCATGGGCGTGAATGCGTTGCGGCATTGCCGGCGGCGCAAGGCGCGCACCGTGTTCAGTGACCCGCAGCTGTCGGGTCTGGAGAAGCGTTTCGAGGCGCAACGATATCTGTCGACGCCGGAGCGCGTCGAGCTGGCAACGGCGCTGGGTCTGAGCGAGACGCAGGTCAAGACGTGGTTCCAGAATCGTCGCATGAAGCACAAGAAGCAGCTGCGACGACGCGACACGGCCAATGGTGAGTGGACAGAAGCCAGTTTTCTTATGAAAACTTTTCTTTGTACAACTTTTTGGCACTTTCATGCTCTTGGCCAATTAGCCTGCAGCCTTTTGATGAAAGTTTTCTTTAAGTTTTTGGCCCAAATCAAATTAGTTGTACAACTTTTTGGCAAATTTCTGCCCGCAGAACCCGTTGACTTCTCACGCACCGAGCCGGGCAGCAAACAGCAAGGCGATGCCATCACCAGCCCAGCAGCGGCCTCCACAGATTCCAAGTCCAAACTGGCATCGGGCTTGGGTCAACCGGCAACTAGTCAGCAGCAGCAGTTGCAAATGTGCTTCCTGCAGCATGGCTACTCCACGGATGACTATTCCGATCTGGAGGCGGACAGCGAAGATGATGATAATTCCAGCGATGTGGACATTGTGGGTGACTCGAAGCTATATCAGCTAACATAGGCCGTAAGTGGGTGAACATTGTCAATCAATAGACCAATTATAACAGTTGGTGTGCAAAAAATACCAAGCAATATAAAAAATACCACACTCATCAGTTTAAGGTTACAAAGATTATTAATTTACCTTATACTTAAATCAAATCTGATATCCACAATCAATAGCCTAACATACTACCAGATAAATCCATATTTTCTTTATACTTGGTATTTTTCTTGGTATATTTTGACACTTTTGATAATTTTCTAGGTCTTTTTGGTATTTCCGTGCACAACACATACGATTTAACGTGCATACAAAACACGTTATAAGTCTGCAAAATATACCAAAAAATACAAAAAATACCAATGCAAAAATAATTACTTTTTTTCTTTCTAAACATTTCATATTACTCAGAAAGCTTTCTACTAATAATTCAATAATTAAGTTATTTGGTATTTTTGTTTATTTTTTTTTTCAGATTTTTCTCAGTTTATGTTGGTATTTATTGCATAACACTCACAATTTCGAGTCTATACAATTAACGTTATAAATCTGTAAATAATGATCATTTGAATTGAGCGCCAGTTCTAGTCACAGTTACATTTAAGCTAAGTATATACACATATACATATATACATACATTAAAATATTATTAATATTTAAAATATAGTGATTGTATTCGAGTACTTCCATTTTAAGAACTCTCTCCCTATCTCTCGGCGAGTATATAACTCTCTTTCATAGTTCTATTGATGTGTTAGCCAGCTTAGTATTAATGCTTTCAATAAAAACTCATGTGAAAATGGATCTTAAAAGTTAAAACTTTCTTGCCTCCGTCGAGTTTATGGGGGCGCGTCCCGTCGAGCAATCAAATCCAATTGAGGACCAACAAAAAGTAGGCACTAATCAGGTTAAACTGCGACATTTCCATAGGGTTGAAGTATAGTCCACGACTATGGCTGCGGCCACGCCCTCTTCCCCATACGCCCACACGCCTGGCGCATGGCCATGTGGGCGTGTGCCGAGGGTGAAATACTCGGAAGTGCTCTCAACAATGGCAAAATAATTGCGGGTTATTAGCAAGCCATTTAGTGAGACACTTTGTTGCCACTCGCAGCACAAAAGTGGTTGAATACTTCCAATTGACTTGTAATTGTGGCTACCAGTACCGAAGTTCCGGCGTGCTTACAACTTCCCCCATATGTTTGCCGTTAAGGTAAGTACATTTTAATACCATCTCATCTGTCTAAGATTTAGATTAAGAGGCTTATCCGCGAAAGATTTGCATTTGTACTTTTATTAGCCTTATTTTGCTGGTTATATACATATATAAAATCATATTCATTATTATTATCTTATTTATATTATTATCGATTACACGACCATAACAATAGATTATGATCTGTACAAAATTGAAAATATTTAAATTACACCAAAAAATAATTTAAAAGTAAAATTACCAACTAAGTATGTTCGTTTTAAGTGTGAGAAATTTGTTTTTCAATTTATAGATATATATATATATATAGAAATAGGTTTATAGATCTAAGTTTAAGATAGAACAGTACATATATTATATATAGCCTTAAATGTCATGTCATCTGAAAGAGATTTAGATATAATATTCTATAAGCTAAGAATCCCATTTATTCAACATGTTAAATTGGTATGTTGGGAGCTTTTGGATATAGATATAGAGCAATAATATTTAATTGCTTCAAATCGTTTTAACATATATCTTATATCATGTCATATGTCTCCGACTAACATCAAACAGATATAAGTGAAGAGCTTGAATTGCATAGTATTCAAGTTCGAAACAAAATATATCTAATAATATCAATTCATACGAAAACTCTCACAAATTATGTGGCGAAGTTTTCTTCACTAAAATATACAGCTTCAATATTACAGTATTTAGTATATGTATGTATACTTTATTCCGTATTGGTCGAAACTAAATCTGTATAACTATCTAAATTGGGAGCTTAGCAAATATAACATTTAAATTAATATTAAACGTAATTTTGTATATTTATACAAAGATTCAAAGTGCGCAGTTCTATAAAAACAAAAACATATTTCCTAATCAATTTAATAGCTTACTAAGTTGCGCGTGTTTCTATTTTTATTATTTTTAAAAACTAGCCGTAATCAGTCACATATTGACTAAAAACGAGAGTAGAATACGATTGTATCAGGCAAAAATATAAAATACAATTAAAGGTCGTACGAAACGAAGGAGGTACTTTAAAAAAAAACACCCAAAAACATATATAATAATAATTATAAGCAGATATATGTACACTTATCTGTCGCATTTTCGAATAATCAATGTGAGTGTTATCAAAAGTGGCGGCGTTTGGGTAAAACCTCATATCGGAGTCGAGCCTCCACACAAATCAACTGGCGGCGAAAAAAAACAGATTTGTGGCTAATTACGTTGGGTAAGTGTATACAGGGTGTTCATTTTTTTAACTATAGAAACTAACTATAAAAACTATTAACGTAAATTGCGAGGAAATTCTGATTTAATTTTATTATTTTTTATTTTTACACTGCATATAATCGGGTTTTTTGTCGGGCACCCTGTTTAACAGTTATTACGTATATTAACTGATAACAGAAGTGTTTATAAATAAACTAAAAACAGTTGTGTTCAAATTGAAAGCCCGCACGCCAATTTTCTTTCAACTTCACGCACTTTTTCTGTATCTCTCAAGTTCTCCCACAACTGACAATTGCGCTCATTCACGCCCTCCTTTGCGAGTCGGACAACTCTGCTCATTAGCTCAATCAGCACACGCATATATATATGCACATATACTTGCATATATATACTATATATACATATTGTACATATGTATATATATGCTTAAGTTGCCTGCGTGGGGGCATGTCTCGCTCTGTTTATGTCTCCCGATGCTTTCCCCTAGTCTTACTCTCTCTCTCTCTCTGGTTCTTTGCTCTCCTTCTTACACATGCCTGCTGATTAGGCGTACACTTACATGTTATCTGCATTTAATACCCTATTTTATTGTAGCCCGCTGGGTATATTGAAAATGTTTGGTTGTTTTAAATAGTCAGCCAAAGACTTTATAATGTGCGTAGGAATTGTTAAAGCTTAGATCTAAATATAGCTGTTTGGGAGATTGAAATATATCATGCTTGACAAATAGGCCTCAGACATTGGCACTGAATGTCGCCTAGCTATTTAAAAATATATTTATTTTCCGCTGCTGCTTTCTATTTAATAACATTTAAATGTATAATATATATTGTAGACATATTTTATGCAATTGAACTAAGCTTCTAAATATTACATTGGTATTTTTTGATTCCTAAGAGACCGACATTATAAATCGTATGCTTGAGCTATGGCATTAAGGATTTAGTTTCTGATTGCATAGTGTGCAATTTGCAGGGTATGCCCGCTTTGACAATTAGGTACTTAGGTGTTTACCCAATGAAGACTGACCCAATACATATTTTGTAATATGTCTATTTCTAAATAGACATTATTTATTGTATACTTAAATATATACAAAGTATATCGATTAATTCTATATTAATATCTCTTATTTAAACCCCGTTATTATGCACACACTTTATTGAGAGTGCTCTTTAATTTGTACAGGGTATATCTCAGTTAATATTTTCCATATTATCATACTGTCCTATATACATGCTTGATTCATACTTTGATATATAGGGTATCTCTTCGTCGCGCATACCCACTTTTATTATAATTTTCTTGTATTTTTAATGCCCGTCTGGCACAACGAATTTGTGACGTTGCATTCGCCGCCGCCGACGTCGCCGCCGTTCCCATTGCCAGCTGAAAGTCAACGTCGGTGTCGCTCAGTCTCTTCAGTACAGCCATCGACTGCGGTTCAGTTGGTGTTCTCCTTTGCTTGCTCTGTTCATCCGTGGTCTGTTTTGATCAGTACGTTTATCGTTGCCGCCGCTGTAAGTGAAAGTACTATTGTTTTCATTATTTACGTATGCACACCTGCATATATACACGAGGAAGCACCACAAATGTGTTGTGCCGGCATCGGAGAGGGTCCGAGCAAAGTTATAGCCAAGTGGGCGGCACTTATAGATAGATAGCTCACGTATATATATACGATATATGCCATATCTAAATCAAATCATGTGTTTTCAGCGCTATTGCCAAAAATAAAATAGAGGCACGTGTCGCTGCTCTGAGAAATAGCCAAAAAAAATAATAACATATACTTTCGCTTGTTCCGGTTTCTCTTTTTCAACCGATATCTGCATACATATGTGTATATATAATTAAATAGCAAGTAGAACAAACAGGTTATCAGCTAGCCAAAACAACCAACAAACCACACTCACACACACACGCACACAAACGCACACACACACTCTCACCCGGAGAGGAACTGACAAGTTTTTGATAATAATTTTCCACTCAAGCTTCTCTGTGGAGCTGTCTGTCGTTTGACCTTCACACTTTTTGGCTGACATTGCCCTTTAATTTGTGTCATTGTTGTTTTTTAAGGAGCCACAGGAACCGCATAATTTATACACTACATTACACCCAACCATGGCGGCCAGTAACGGTGATTGTAAGTGAAAAATCAAAGCCTTGCACTGCTTCTGCTCCCCCTTCCTGCACTCTCCGCTCTCCGCTCTGCGCTCTTTGCTGCCTGCCAATTGCCTGTTTTCCCCCCAGTTGCACCACAAGTTTTAATTTATAACTTGCCCAACTAGTTGCCCCCCTCCCCACACAGCATCCACTATCCCCAAATAACCAACCTTTGTCTATGCCAAAATTAATATTTGAAGTAGCCCAGAACTAACCTAAAAATAGTTGACCCCATGTATGTTGCACAGTTTTTGAACGCTTGAAGCAACCCTCTAAAACTATTTTATAGCCTAATTAATTAGAAAAATTGTTCAAAAAAAAATTCCATATACTAATATAATTTCAGCTATGCAATTCTCTTATCTCCAGTACTAACTAAGAATCTAAGCTTCGCGATTATATAAACTATGCGTACTAAATGTTTATTTGATGTTTTGTTTATTTATATCTATAATATTTTGTATATAATATATAGAAAACGAGGAATGAGCAATATCTTGATATAACATATGTTATCTGTTATATACATATGTTATCTATATATATATATATATAGATATACATATTTTTATGGTTTCTCATATGCTTCTATTAGTTCAATATTATATTTTGATTAGTTAAGAAAATTAATAATTAAATAACGAATAGTATGCATATTTTTTTGTCCTTCAAAATATATAATTTGATCAGGTTAAGTGTAATACTATAAAGATGACTTAAATATATCCCAGTCCGCATAAATATAGATGTATATTCTTGATAAGCACAATGTTCTGGGTCATGTCCCTACGTCTGCTTGCCTGTTTGTCCGATTCTCTGCAAAATAGAGTTTTTCTGTATTTATATGTCCGAAATATATATAAATGTCCGAACATAATTCTTACTCAAAAAAAAACAAAAGATATTTAAGACAAACTGAGTAGCTAAGTTCTTCTCCTAACATATGTTTCTTCTAACATACTCTTAAACAAAATAACGTTTGATGTAATTATTGCCGCAACTAGTCATAGCTCAGCTTGAATATTTATTAGAAGCCTTGACTAACTCGCCGCCTGTTGCAATTCACAGCCAAAATGACTCAACAGGGACCCGCCTTTGACTCGAATGCGATGACGCTCACTCGCTTCGTACTGCAGGAGCAGCGCAGGTTCAAAGAAGCAACGGGAGATCTGTCCCAGCTGCTGAACTGCATACAGACGGCCATCAAGGCGACTGCGTCGGCTGTGCGGAAGGCTGGCATTGCCAAGCTGCACGGCATTGCGGGGGATGTGAATGTGCAGGGTGAGGAGGTCAAGAAATTGGATGTGCTGTCCAATGAGCTGTTCATCAATATGCTGAAGTCCTCCTACACCACCTGCCTGATGGTCTCCGAGGAGAATGAGAATGTCATCGAGGTGGAAACCGAGCGACAGGTGAGTGCAATTTTTTGTACACGATTCGAACCAATTAATTGGCTCTACATTTTCGCAGGGCAAATATATTGTTTGCTTTGATCCACTGGATGGTTCGTCCAACATTGACTGCCTGGTTTCGATTGGCTCCATTTTCGCCATCTACCGCAAGAAGAGCACGGGCGTGCCTACCGTACAGGATGCACTGCAGCCGGGTAATCAGCTGGTGGCCGCTGGCTATGCGCTCTACGGCTCCGCCACAGCCATTGTCTTGGGATTGGGTAGCGGTGTCAACGGCTTCACCTACGATCCTGCCATTGGTGAGTTTATTTTGACCGATCCCAATATGCGTGTGCCCGAGAAGGGTAAGATCTATTCCATCAATGAGGGCTATGCCAGTGATTGGGAGGCGGGTGTCTATAACTACATTGCGGCCAAAAAGGATCCCAGCAAGGGCAAGCCATACGGTGCCCGCTATGTCGGCTCCATGGTGGCCGATGTGCATCGCACCATCAAATATGGCGGCATCTTCATCTACCCGGCCACCAAAGCCGCGCCCAATGGCAAGCTGCGTCTGCTCTACGAGTGCAATCCCATGGCCTATCTCATGATCCTAGCCGGCGGCCTGGCCAGCGATGGCAAGATTAGCATACTGGATATTGTGCCACAAAAGATACACGAACGCAGCCCCATATTCTTGGGCTCCAAACTTGATGTCGAGGAGGCTCTCAGCTACCTGAAGTGATGTGTGTGTTTCATACTATTTGGATAATAAATAATGTTTTTTATATACTCTATACGAGGGCAGATTAGGGTGGAATGGGAACTATGTCAAATAATATTTAGAATAGGTGTCGGAAGATCCTTAGAATTTTCAGTGATATAATGGAGAAGATAAGTTAAAGATGGGAAACTAATATTATAAATAGTACTCGCTACTCTTGCTTATCAGCTAATTATATTACAACATAGCCAACTTTTAGACTGGGGCTCGGACCCGGATTTTGTTTACCCTAATGATAAGGAAAATTGCCATTTAAATTGTAAATAGTAATTACTTTCAAGACCTTTAATCCAGACAATAGATCCATAGACTAGCCTGAGATTCGTACTCTGATCTTGTGGGCTAAATAATATTTTGAAGTTTAATAGAGACTACAAAACTGAGATACCCAATCGTACATGCTCAGTCAGGTTTTAGTTTTGACCTCGCTTTTTACAAATCAGAAATAAGTTAAGATTTTAATTTTTGAGACCTATTGTCGGATATTTTGCAGAAAGTTAAAGAGTAAAGAGTTACATAGCATATGTAATGCATTTATTACATAACTTTTTAAACCGACAATAATATATAATATATAAATTGCAAGTAGAAAAAACTATTAGTTAACAACTTATCAGCTAAACCTTTGTAGTACTTTATGCCTAAATCCAAGCTATACCAAACTTGGATTCTTCAACAATTAAACTTAATTTCTTAGGGCCTCATCTTTTCGCTAAAAAGCATTCGCCTTGTGCTTGGGCACAAAGCTAAATCCCTCTGGCACGGGGCCGAGCAGCATTTCGCTGAGCTTCACCCAGTCGGCGGAATTGCCAGAGCTCATAAGGGTTTCCATTTCATCGCGTCCGCGATACTTTTGTGGCCTTTCGTTGATCTTCTGCGGCGGCGACAGCTGCAGTTCCTCGGGTATGTAGCGATAGAGGAACGACTGCCACTCCAGCAGAAAGCGGCGCGTGTTCTCCACGCCCTTGGTATCGGAGCCCCAGTGCTCCAGGCCATAGTTGCAATAGCGACGCAGCAGTTCAAAGCGCTGCGTGGATGTGGGCGCCCAGGGCTTTTGCTGCTTGATCTCCTGGAATATCCAGGGCTTGATCAGTGCACCGCGTCCAATCATCACAGAGCTGACGTGCGGCGCCAGAGCACGTCGCTCCACATAATCCTCGTAGCTGACTATGTCGCCGTTGCCAATGACTGGCATGTGCCTGGCCTGCGCTGCGCACTGCTCAATGTACGTCCAGTTGGCCTGCCGCGTGTAGCGCTGCTCGCGCGATCTTCCATGCAACGTTACCGCCGCAGCGCCCCACTGCTCCACCAGCGGCAGCAGCTCGTGTGCCACACTCTTGTCGGCATAAATGCCCGTGCGCATTTTGACCGTAAAGGGCAGCCGGTCGGACAAGGCCGCACAACTGCGCACGGTCAGCTCCAGGATGTTGGTGCGTCGCATTAGCGCACTGCCGCCGCCCTGCTGATAGATGAGGTCAATGGGACAGCCAATGTTCAGATCAATATAGTCCACGCGCGCCGTTTCGTGCAGCACCTGTGCCGCCTGTGTGATCACATTGGGATTGTTGCCGCACACTTGCACGCCGAAGATGTCTTCGCTCTCGTGGCGTTTGGTCAGCGCCCACTCCTGGCCCAGACCCTTGAGCAGCGGCACAGCGCAGGCCATTTCGCCACAGGTGATGTCCGCGCCAAACTCCTTGCAGATGCGTCGAAATGGCAAATTGCCGACTGTGGTCAGCGGGGATAACACCAGCTTCTCACGGAAGTCAATGACAGGCTTGCGCTGAGCATCGCGTCCATTTGGGTTATCATCTATGGCACTGCCAATGGGCGTGCTCTCCTCTGGTGTTTCTGCTAACTTCTCTGCTGGTCCTTCTTCCTTTTTCTGCTGTTCCTGCTGCTTTCTTTCATCCCGCAGTTTTTCCGCCTGCTTTATCAGCTCCTTGGTGCGACTAAAATCGTAGTCGTGCTTGCGCAGACGCACCTGCAGTTCTGTTTAACGATATTTATGATTATAAACATATACAAAAGAAGTTCAATTTAAGTTCAACCTGAGCTGATGCCATTGCACGTGGTCTGCGCCGCCTGCTCATCATAGTGTTCCGCTTTCATATTCCTGCCCTGTGCGTCTGTGTGCGCCTTGGCAAAGCGACAGGTGACACCCCGCCCACAATAGCCCTTTGTGGCATACACATAGCAAACATCGCCCAAGTCGACGCCTTTGGCGGCAACAAAGGCTTCCACATCGTGCACATAACGGCAATTGAGCACGGCACATGGCGGGCCGCCGGCGCCATCTATCAGCGAGTGGCAAAGATGGGAGTAGCGCTCATCTTTAAACACAGGCCGGTTCTAAAGGAAGAATGTTAAGTATAATTATACATTATAGTTTACATGCATGTTTACCTTATTTTGGCCACGTTTGCGCTCCTTTTTATTGCCACGCTTGTTGCCAGATTCGTTGGGAGTGCCGGCATCCTCCGCGTGTTTTCTCTTGTTTGATTCTCCATCGACCGACACGTTCACTTCGCTGTTGGGACCATTATTAGCTTCGGCTAACAAATATCTATATAAATTAAAAATTTAAGCTTTATAAACGCCGTGCAAATTTCAGATAACAAGACCCACTCTGGCTTAATGTAGCAAATACCCGGCTCCATCTCGCAGCGTGTGTATGTACTAAAAAATGAAAGAGAAACGTTTTAGAACAGCAAACTAGAGATGCGTTGTTCTGTTCAGAAGAAATGCAATTGAATGAACTAATGAACTTATTGAGTCATATGTTCAACTTATTACAAATAAATGAGTTATATTAAATGCTATATGGCATTGAATAGAATATAGCATACATAAACAAATTAATTAATTAACTCTACAATATAATATATCAGAAATGCACAACTCTTAAAAAAAAATTAAATGAGTGATTAGGTTCAATCGGCAAATGGAAGTAGAACTTACAAACAACTAAACACGAAAGTGCACGTGCTCAAATCAGCTGTTTATATCGATAAATTAATGAAATGTCTATCGACTGCAGTTGCTCCTCAAAATGAATTCGATTTAAATGGAATTAGGTGTATCAAAATATTATATATTACTATTTAACGGCGTAGAAATAATAATTTTTTATTGATAAGTTAGATTTTAGTATTTTACATAGCACTATGTCTCATAAAATTAGCCTTGATGTCCTATCCATTGCTCGCATAATCAGTGAGCAGCATACTGACCCTGTGACCGCTCAGCTGTTCCACGATGGTGCAGTTATTTAAATTCCTATTAAAATCCACAAAATTGGTAAGTATATAAATAAACTAATATTATAATTGAATTATAAAGCAACCACTGCAGCCTGCGCGCGCCCACTTTCGTTCCAATTTCCTGGACACGTTGCGTTTGACGGTGCGCGGTGGCCATGGCGGCAATGGTTTACCAAAATACGGCGGCGTCGGTGGCCAGGGCGGCTGTGTCTACTTTGTGGCTAAGGAAGGGCTAACGTTGCGCAAGCTGGAACAGAACCTAAAGGATAAACGCGTGCAGGCCACCAGCGGCGAAGATAGCAGCAAAGTTAGCATCTTTGGACGACGCGGCGTGGATCAACGCATTGAGGTGCCGCTGGGTGTGCAGGTGTACGATGAGCAGCAAAAGCTGCTGGCCGATCTAAATGAGCACCAGGCCAGCTGCATTGTGGCAGGCGGCGGCACGGGTGGCTGCACGGGCAACAATTTCCTAGGACGGCCTGGCGAGAGTCGCACAGTGCATCTGGATCTCAAGCTGATAGCGGATGTCGGTCTGGTGGGTTTTCCCAATGCCGGCAAGAGCACGCTGCTAAAAGCCATTTCTAATGCCAAGCCCAAGATTGCCGCCTATCCGTGTAAGCAATGATATTCCCGCAGCTACATTTCACTTTTAACATCTTGTTTCGCCCTGCAGTTACCACAATACGCCCGCAAATTGGCACCGTTGAATACAGCGATCTGCGCTCCATTAGCATCGCGGATCTGCCAGGTCTGATAGAAGGCGCCCATGCCAACTTTGGAATGGGCCACAAGTTTTTAAAGCACATTGAACGCACACGTTTGCTGCTATTCATGGTGGATATATTTGGCTTTCAGCTGAGTCCGCGGCATCTGCATCGGGACTGTCTAAGCAACATTTATGCGCTGAACAAGGAACTAGAGCTGTACGATCCTACGCTGCTGGAGAAGCCCTGCGTACTGCTGCTCAACAAAATGGACAAGGAGGGCGCCCAGCAGCTCCTAAAAAATCTAAAGCCAAGCATTAAAGATCTATCCAGCGGTCTAGCCGCGTGTCCTGAGGAACTGCGCCCTAGCAGAGTTCTTAAATTCGAGCACATTCTGCCCATATCAGCCAAGAACTCGGCGCGCATAACGCAAGTAAAGCAACAGCTGCGCGAAACGCTAGACGAGCTGGCGGAACAGCATCTGGTAGCAGACAATCAGCAGCTGAAAGAGCAGCTGCAGCAGCGAGTAGGCGTAATTGGTCCGAAAATAACTTAATAAAAGCAACAGATTATGTTTAAATGAAAAATCTTAATTAGAACATGTTTTACATTTCGTTCTTATTGGAATTTGCAAATTCAAATAAGATATGCTCTGATTACTTTTTAACCCATTAAACGATGCTTTCTTATCGATAACACTGCGCGAAATAAAACATCGCATATTACTGCGCCACCAGGCGATATCACATCACTAAGCAACCACACTACACAAACACGCGTACATGTACGCACATGCACGCACGCAGGAGTTTGTTGTGTCGCGTCGCGCTAAAACATCGAAGCGAAAAAAAAATGTTGAAAATTATATTGCTCGCTCCTAGTGAAACAAATTCCAATTGGTATTCACGTGCAAACTAGTTGAAAATGTGTCCAGTTGGATTGCAAGCGTCGTCTTAATTAAATTCAGCTCGTAATGAATATAATTGACATTTCGATACATACACACACACACAAACGCACACATCTTCAAAGGGGAGCAGAACACTGAAAAACTGGTATATAAAAGACGACGCCAAATGAAAAAGACAGCGCGCGCGAGCGAGAGAGATAGAACAGTGCACTGCGGGTGTTTTTCTAATAACCAATTGCAACGGTAAAAATTTTTGCCAAAATCAAATTGAGATTATCTCTCCCGTAATGTCACAACACAACAATCAACCGCATTCGCATCAGCATCATCACTACTATCAGCAGCAGCACCACCACCACCAGCAACAACAACAACAACAACACCACCACCTCCAGCAGCAGCAGCAGCATTCGCAGCATAAACAAATACAACAGCAGCACAGTTGGTACTCACATGTTGCTTCCTACCCGCCCCACCAACCGCAAGCCGCCGCTGCTTATGCGGCGCCCTGCAAGAATAACAACAATAATAACAACAACAATATTATGAATGCATACGGCACGGGCGCTGCTGGCGCGCACTATTATGGCGCTGCTCCTACTGCTGGGGCTGGGGTGGGCTATAACCTTGAGGCCAATACTGTGGCCTATGCGCACAACCAGCTGCTGCAATACCAACAACAACAACAACAGCAGCAGCAACAGCTCAGTCAACGCTCGTATATGCCGCACAGTTTAATGCATGGCTCCTATCCTTATATCAAGAGCGAACCATTGGAACTGCCGGATGATAGACAACGCCATCAACAACATCAACAGCAGCAGCAACAACAACAACATTTCCAGAATCCAATGGCACCGCCACCAGCGCCTGCCGTCAATCGTCACACGCTCGATGCTAGCGGTGAAATGATAATAAAATGTAAGTATCGAGCTTTAGGGATATCGATACCCATACTGAAACTTACACGCGCTCATACAAAAACTAACAGTAATAAGCAATTTGTAGTAGAGTAGGGCGTGGAGATGGGCACGTGTCGCAAATTTTTCGCACGGCGCAAATTTGGGTTTATGTGAAAATATTTTGTTTATTTATTTTGTTGTGCTCTTACATTATTTGTATAATAGAGAAGTTTGAGTATTTTAACAAAATTAATCAATTTCACAAAACAAGAGGCTCTTTGATTATTAACGTCACTTTTACTAATTATAGCATTTAGCTATTTCTCGCATATACTAGAAGTCATATAAAGAAATTTTAATATAAAAAGAAAGTGGTACGTCCCGTGGATCTGTAAAGTAAAGTAAAGTAAAGATTCCTATATAATAAATTGGGTTTTAATATGAACAACTGTTCAATGGTGTGTTGATCATTTTGGCCGTGCGTGTTACTAAATTGTGTGTTCGTGCTCGTGTCCAGTTGGAAATATTAGGCACTCCCCATCTTTAATTGGTACAGACGCACACAATCACGCAGAGCGTAACAAAAACAAGACCGAGAGTGTAGGTGAGTGAGCGCGAGAGCGCACACAGTTACTGTTACTTGGGCGCCTATATTTTTCCTATAGCGTAAGTAGCCATAATTTCAGCTCCGTTTTTGGCGTCGCCGAATCAATAAAACGTTTTGTTACAGAGTTGAGTTACGCTGAGGTTTTTTGCGCTTGTTTCGTTCGGTTGGTTTTCGCTGGGTTCGCTAGGTTTTCGGTTTTCAGTTTTCGGTTTTTCAGTTCGTCTACGTTCTGTATCTGTATCTCTGTTTCTGAGTGCGTTTTGTCTGTCCGTGTGTATGTATCTATTTGATAAATGTATATTGTATGTACCATTATAAATATATAATACATATATATTCTCATATAGATGCTTTATATTACCGGCTATAACCTTAAAGCTTATGTACACATACACACATCCAGTTATTGATGGATTTTAGATTGTGTGTGTGCGTTTGTGTGTTTGACGGTTCTCACTTTCAAGTCTCGAATCTTATGTAACTGTACGTTCCTAAATAGATTATAACCTTATGTATGCAGAGAATACTCTTTCATAGCCATTAGGGCGGGGCATACATACATATATAATAAATATATAACATCCAGCGCACGCAATTTGATGATACAATAACTATTATAATCAAAAAGAAAGAAAATTGTTTTTGCGTTTCCTTCAATAGCGCTTGCGGAAAATTAAGAAATATTGTACATACTATAGATTTATGTGTGTATATAAGAAAGCAAAAAGAAAATCACTCTGCTCGTGTTATCTCTGTTTTCATGCTTATCAAAGCAGCGAGAACAACTGAAAACAATTGAACAATATGTTTGTATGTGTAAGCCATAGAAACTGGAAAATAACTAAAGTTCCCAAGAAGATACTTTCGTTTTATTTCGTTGCTTTCCACAATGATTCCGTGTATTTCTGTGCGGTAATCTAAAAATGCGACTCTTAAATTTTTTAAAAATTAATTATAATTAAATGAATTGCCATTTTTAAATCTTAATGTAGTCTACAACATTTATTTTACATCTGGTATTGTACTATTTTTAGCACTATATATTTGCCAAAATCAAATTTTTTTTTTTTAATAAATTTAGATTTATATTTTCTAATATGATTTATGATTTCGATGACATGATAATCTTGTTTTTCTTAGTGAATTTTTCTTCGCAATCATTTTCCATGTTGAATTCCTAATAAGAAATTTAAGATAAACAATTTTAATATGCCTTCGTTTTGTATATTTTATTAGTTTTATGATGTTCTCTAAATTTCTGTGCATTTTTTTTTTATATTTTCCATTTATAATAGGCAATAAAACCATTAAAAAAAAAATAACAAAATATAATGAATTCTAAATTTTCTTGAAAATAATATTTATAGACAGGTATTGAAAATAAGAGATTATTTTTTGTGCAACTCGTATAAAAACAAATTTGCAAATAAAATTTGTGTCGATAAGGCTATGAAAATAGATTTCTAAATTTAACATTAATTTCATTAGAGTGCAAAGTCAGCAATAGTGAAATTGGTTCGATAAAGAGCTGAGATAAATTCTATTGCATATTAATCAACATTTTATATATTAATTTTCTTCTTGGCAGCGGAACCCATTGACGAACATGCGTTCAAGTCCAACTATATCGATGACAATACGCCCTTTGCCGATTTTAGTAAATTTCCCGAGTTTGGCGACGACATGCTAAGTCCCAAGGTTGAGCTAACGGTTAAGGACGAGGGTTATGGGAGTCAAAAGGTATACTTTTGACCTATTCCCATGTAAACAATATAATATTTATTTATATTTTAATAGAACCCGCTCAGCTATCCGCGCCGCAAGCTGCAAACTGATCGCTCTGCGGAAAGTCTGCCCATTTGCCAACGCTGCAAGGAGGTCTTCTTCAAGAAGCAGGTCTATGTGCGTCATGTGGCCGAGAGCAGCTGCAGCATACACGAGTATGACTTTAAATGCAACATCTGCCCTATGTCCTTCATGGGCGCTGAGGAGCTGCAGAAGCACAAGCAGTTGCATCGCGTGGACAAGTTCTTTTGCCACAAATACTGTGGCAAGCACTTCGACAACATTGCCGAATGCGAGGCGCATGAGTACATGCAGCATGAATACGATAGCTTTGTGTGCAATGTATGAATGGGTGTATAGGGGGTCCATTTAATCAAACCTGAATTAATTGTCTTTGATTTTGCAGATGTGCTCTGTAACGTTTTCAACGCGGGAACAGCTTTATGCTCATCTGCCGCAGCATAAGTTTCAGCAGCGTTACGATTGCCCTATTTGCCGCTTGTGGTATCAAACGGCACTAGAGTTGCACGAGCATCGACTGGCGGCGCCCTACTTTTGTGGCAAGTATTATCCAGCAGCTCATCAGCAACAGCAGCAGCAACAACAACAACAACATCCACAGCAGCAACACCCCCAGCAGCAGCAAGGCAACTACAAACTGCAGGACTGCCACATGGGCACCATAGAAAGTGAGTTTAACCCTATTTTTTTTAGCCGTAAGTATACATTTTAAGCATCTGCTAAACTACACGCTCTTTTTAGTGACACCACCGCACCACAAGACAAATGCCTTGCCTGCAACGGCGGCCCTTAGTTCCTTGCTGCAGCAGCGCCAGGCGAATGCGGATGGTGCCGCTCTGTACGCCTCAACGCTGAAGAGCGAGGCTAATGTCAAGTTGGAGCGCAGCTATAGCAACTCCACTAGCGAGTCTGGTTACAGTCTGCACGAGAGTAGTTATAATAATGCCTACGGCAGCGATAATTCGTTGCATGGTGGCAGCGCAGCAATTGGTGGTCCGCAGGCACACTCCTCCACGCTGGACGAATCGGAGGATGCGCTGTGCTGTGTGCCGCTGTGCGGTGTGCGCAAAAGCACCAGTCCCACGCTGCAGTTCTTTACGTTTCCCAAGGATGAAAAGTATCTGCATCAGTGGCTGCACAATCTCAAAATGTTCCATATTCCGGCCTCAAGCTATGCCAGCTTTCGTATCTGCAGTATGCATTTTCCTAAGCGATGCATCAATCGTTATTCGTTGTGTTATTGGGCGGTGCCCACATTCAACCTGGGTCACGATGATGTAGCCAATCTGTATCAGAATCGCGAGCTGACTAACACCTTCACCACCGGCGAGGTGGCGCGCTGCAGCATGCCCAACTGCACCAGCCAACGCGGCGAGAGCAATCTCAAGTTTTATAATTTTCCCAAGGACATCAAGAGCCTGATCAAGTGGTGCCAGAATGCACGTTTACCCGTCCAGGCCAAGGAGCCGCGTCATTTTTGCAGTCGCCATTTCGAGGAGCGCTGCATTGGCAAGTTCCGGCTGAAGCCCTGGGCTGTGCCCACTCTACATCTGGGCGCCCAGTACGGCAAGATTCACGACAATCCCAAGAACCTGTATGTGGAAGAGAAACGCTGCTGCCTTAACTTTTGCCGTCGCAGTCGCTCCTCGGACTTTAACATGTCATTGTATCGCTTTCCCAGAGATGAAGTACTGTTGCGACGCTGGTGCTATAATCTGCGCCTCGATCCGGCTGTCTATCGCGGCAAAAACCACAAAATTTGCAGCGCTCACTTCATTAAGGAAGCCCTCGGATTGCGCAAACTATCACCAGGCGCTGTGCCCACACTGCATCTGGGCCACAATGACACCTTCAACATCTACGAGAACGAACTATGGCCACCACCGACGCCCTCTACGCCCACCCAAAATCATCAGCAGCAATTGCAGCAGCATCAGCTGCAGCAGCATCAACAGCAACTGCAACAACATGTACATCATAAATATCAGCGGCATTCCGCTGCATCCACATCATCGTCGGCCAGCTCGGCCTCGCACTATGTGGATCCAGAGCTGAGTGCATCCTACATGGGCATGAGCGCTTCATCCTCTGGCCTGAATGTCAGCGACAGCATGGACGTGTGCTGTGTTCCCAGCTGCGAGAGCAAACGGCACAACAATGAGAACATCACATTCCATACAATACCCAGACGGCCAGAGCAGATGCGTAAATGGTGCCACAATCTGAAGATACCCGAGGACAAGATGCACAAGGGCATGAGGATATGCAGTCTACACTTTGAACCCTACTGCATTGGCGGTTGTATGCGACCGTTTGCGGTGCCCACACTGCATCTGGGCCACGATGACGAGGACATTCATCGTAATCCAGATGTGATTAAGAAGCTGAACATACGTGAAACCTGTTGCGTTGCCGTTTGCAAGCGCAATCGAGATCGGGATCATGCCAATCTGCATCGTTTCCCCAGCAATATCGCCCTGCTGACCAAGTGGTGCGCCAACCTGCAGCGACCCGTGCCGGATGGCACCAAACTTTTCAATGATGCCATCTGCGAGGTGCACTTCGAGGATCGTTGTCTGCGCAACAAGCGACTGGAGAAGTGGGCAGTGCCCACGCTTGTGCTAGGCCACGAGAATATTGCCTACCCGCTGCCGACGCCCGAGCAGGTGGCCGAGTCCTATGCGCGTCCCAGTGCGCCCAACAATGGCGAAGAGCAGGGTGAATGCTGTGTGGAGACCTGTAGGCGTAATCCTAGCGTAGATGACATCAAGCTCTATCGTCCGCCCGAAGAATCGCAGGTGCTTGCCAAATGGGCGCACAATCTGCAGCTGGACATTGCCCAGCTTACTAGCATGCGAATCTGTAATCTGCACTTTGAATCCCACTGCATTGGCAAACGCATGCGACCCTGGGCCATACCCACCCTCAATTTGGCCAGCAACATTGAGAATCTCTTCGAGAATCCCGAACACCAGATGCTCTACAAGCGTCGCACGCATCTCAACGCGGACAGAGCCGCCGCTCGCAGCGCTGGCGCTGACGGAGCCACGATGAAGCCCTCTTGGGTGCCACGGTGTTGCCTGCCGCACTGTCGCAAGGTGCGCGCTCTGCACAATGTCCAGCTGTATCGCTTCCCCAAGGTCAATCGCACAACGTTGGCTAAATGGGCGCATAATCTACAAGTGCCGCTGGTCGGCAGCGCCCAAAGGCGTTTATGCTCCGCCCACTTTGAGCCGAATGTGCTGAGCAAGAAATGCCCGGTGCCGTTGGCGGTGCCTACGCTGGATCTCAATACTCCACCGGGCTACAAGATTTACCAAAACCCAGCCAAGGTGAGGGCTAACAAGCTGTGTTGGCAGCGCGTCTGCATTGTGGAGAGCTGCCGTCGCCAACGGGCACAGGGCGTACAGCTCTTCCGGCTGCCGCACAGTCGCACCCAGTTGCGCAAGTGGATGCACAATCTTCGCATGCTACCGAGAGGCGCCATGCGGCAACAGTATCGCATCTGCTCGCTGCACTTTGAGGCGCACTCGTTCAACGGCAAGCGTCTGAGCACAGGCGCAATTCCAACGCTGGAGCTGGGCCATCAGGATGACGATATTTATCCCAATGAGGCGCAGTCGTTTGTCGAGGAGCACTGCACCGTAGAGGGCTGCGATGCGTCCAAGGAGCAGCCAGATGTGCGTCTCTTCCGCTTTCCCAACGACGACGAGGATCTGCTCTGGAAGTGGTGCAACAATCTCAAAATGAATCCCGTTGACTGCTATGGCATGCGTATCTGCAATAGGCACTTCGAGCCGGACTGCATTGGGCCCAAGCATCTGTACAAGTGGGCCATACCCACTTTGGTTCTGGGGCACGATGATAGCCAGATCGAGCTGATACCCAATCCCAAGCCGGAGGAACGCTATGGTGATCCTGTGTTCAAGTGCTGTGTGCCCACCTGCGGCAAAACGCGCAAATTTGATGAGGCGCAAATGAATAGCTTTCCCAAGGACCCATCGCTCTTCCAGCGCTGGCGGCACAATCTGCGGCTGGACCATCTCAACTTCAAGGAGCGCGAGCGCTACAAGATTTGTAATGCGCACTTTGAGGACATTTGTATTGGCAAGACGCGTCTCAATATTGGATCCATACCCACGCTGGAGCTGGGCCATGAAGAGACCGAAGATCTGTTTCAGGTCAATCCCGAGGAGCTGCAGAGCAACTTGTTTGGACGCCCGCGACGCGTGCATGAGAATCAGCGACTGAGCATCAAGCAGGAGCTGGACGAGGACATCAAGCCGGATATAACCATGTCAGAGGCCACGGATACAAACACAACACAGGTAAGCAGACGGCTCTTAAAGATTAGCTACTTAAAACCAATTCATTTCGACTTTAATTTCCAGGTGAAGATCAAGAAATCTGTGTTGGACTTGAAGTGCTGTGTGGCCAGCTGCGGTCGCAGCCGGCTGGAGCATGGTGCTCGCCTGTTTCCCTTTCCCACTGGCAAGCAACAGCAGACCAAGTGGCGCCACAATCTCCGCCTTAGCGCCGCCGATGTGGACAGGACAACGCGTGTTTGCAGCGCTCACTTCAATCGACGCTGCATCGATGGCAAACAGCTGCGTGGCTGGGCCATACCCACACAGCAGCTGGGCCACCAGGAACAAAACATATATGAGAATCCAAAGAATATACCGGGCTTCTTTACGCCCACCTGTGCGCTGGCGCACTGTCGTAAACGACGAAGCATTGACAATGATTTGCGCACCTACCGCTATCCGCGCAACGAGGAGCTGCTCGAGAAATGGCGCGTGAATCTGCGTCTGGCGCCGGATCAATGTCGCGGACGCATCTGTGCGGATCACTTTGAGCCCATGGTGCGCGGCAAGCTGAAGTTAAAGACGGGCGCAGTGCCCACGCTGAAGCTAGGCCATGATGAGGGCGTAGTCTTTGACAATGAGGCCATTAAAGTAGGGATGCAGCAGGAGGAGGAAGAGGAGGAGGAGGCGGGCAGCTTGGAGTCGCTGGGCAAGATAAAAATTGAGAAGCAGGAGAAGGAAACCCCAGAGCCGGAGTTAGAAAATGATGATGAGGATGAAGAGGGCGAGCAGCAGCCGAAGGTGGAAGATCCTGATGATGATATGGAGCAGGAGCAGGATGAGGAGGAAGAAGAGCTGCAGGATCATGGCTTTTTTGATCCCCTAGAGCTAGTGGAAACCTTTGCCGAACAGCACAGCGATGACAATTCCGCTGACAATTATAATCTCGAAGCTGATGATGATGATGACGATGATGATGATGATGATGATGATGATGAAGATATACCTGGCAATGATGATGAGCTGCTGCTGCCAGACACAGTTCCAATACAGCTGCCGCCACGCCGCGAAAAGGCGGTGAATAATGTGACGCCCATTTGTTGCTTGAAACATTGCCGCAAGGAGCGCACCCCAAGTCATCAGCTGAGTACTTTTGGCTTTCCCAAAGATCAGCAGCAGCTGCTTAAATGGAGCTCCAATCTGCAGCTGGACCTCGTCGATTGTGTGGGACGCGTGTGCATCGAACATTTCGAGTCGGAGGTGCTAGGCACACGCAAGCTAAAGCAGAATGCCGTGCCGACAGTGAATCTGGGTCATGCCACGCCGTTGAGCTATAGCTGCAATGGCCAATCCTTGAGCATATACGATGCACAGCCGCAGCATTCGGTTTTTCGGCTTTGGAGCCTGAAACACTGCCGCAAAAGGAAGCTGCTGACGATGCCTCCGGATCCGGCGACGACTAAACGACGCTGTTGCCTCCCCAGCTGTGGCAAGGAGCCGGAGCTGCATGGCGTTCAATTGAAGCGACTGCCCAAGGAACGACTGCTGCTGCGCAAGTGGTTGCACAATCTGAAGTTGCCGGCGCACATAGACACCAGATACGCGTTTCTTTGCGAGGAGCACTTTGAGCCACAGGCGACGCTGCCTACGCTGAAGCTGGGCCACGCGGCTAACAACATTTATCGCAATGGCAGCTCGGCTTTATCCAGTGGCTGCCTGGTGCCTAGCTGTCCGTGTGCACGGCTCAATCTATATCGCTGCTTTGCTCTGCCCGAGCATCCGCAGGTGCAGCAGGCCTGGCTGCAGTGGCTGCAACTGTCGCCGCCGCAGCTGGCTAGCGTTGCCCAGCTCTGCGTCATGCATTATATGCAGCTGTTTGAACAGGTGCCGCTACCTGCGGATCTCCCTGAGTCTGTGCTGCACCAACTGCAGGAAAGCTACGAGCAAATATCCAGCTCCAGCATGGCCATGAAACTGCGCTGTGCTGTGCCCGGTTGCTATTCCAAATACACGGACAATGTGCGTCTCACCAAGCTGCCCGTGTGCCCGCAAACCTGCGCCCAGTGGGTGCACAATACCAAAATTAAGTATGATCCGGAGCGCCATTACATGTATCGCATCTGCATGCGGCACTTTGAGCCTCAATGTCTGGGTGCAGTACGTCCTAAGCTGTGGGCGGTGCCTACGCTGCATCTCAACCATAACGATGCGGATATATATCAGAATACCATGTTGGATAGCTCGGATGCCATGCCGGTAACCGAGTCTGTACCGCTGGAGTTGCCGCTGCGCATCAAGACAGAGCTGCCGCTAACCCTATCAGTCAGTCCCAGTGCCAGTCCCAGTCCACGCGGCAAACTGCGCACCTGTTGCATTCCCACCTGCGGCCAGCAGGCCAATGCCCTAACGCGTCTGTTTCGCTTTCCCAGCGCCGAGACGGCCCTGCTTAAATGGCTGGTAAACACACAACAGCAGCCACGGCTTGTTGATACGCAGAATCTCTTTGTTTGCCAGCGTCACTTCGCGGCGGAGGCGATTTGCAAGAAGCAGCTACAAAGTTGGGCAGTGCCTACCCTAAGTCTGGGCCATCAGGGCCACATCATTCCGAATGCCAAGCACAATGGCAATATTGCCGACAGCCAGGAGAACAAGCAGGCGCTGCAATACATCTGGGCCAATTACTGCTCGGTGCTCACCTGCTTCCAACAGCGCAGCGAGCAGGTTCGTCTCTATGCCTACCCCACAGATCGGCCCACCATACGCAGGTGGGCGGCCAACTGCAAGCATCGCTCCATGCAGGCCAGCTGCGATGGATTTCAGGTGAGCGCAGACACTTGTCATGTAAAAAAGACTTCTCCGAGTCGATAAAGCCATATCCACCTCTTTCGATGTCAATTTTTCTCTCCGTTTTTGCTCACAAATCTCATCTCTTTCAGGTCTGCCAGTCACATTTTACACCAGACTGCTTTGACCCTGATACCGGGGAGCTGAAGGAAGACGCGGTGCCCACACTGGAACTAAGCCGACCTGTCCATGAGTTGCGCTGCTTGGTCAATGGCTGCGTTAGGGAGAAGGATGCAGCACGTTGTCGTTTTTTCAAAGTGCCCAAGCGTGCCTCACAGCTGGACGACTGGTGTTACAATCTGCGCATCGATGCTGCGTCCATAAGCGGCCAGGAGGTGCACGTGTGTGAGCGTCACTTCGAGACGCACTGTTTCAGTGCGTACAAGCTGCGTCCGGGTGCACGACCTACACTTCATTTGGGCCATGATGATGAGTTCGATTTGTTGCCCAATCCGGCAAAGTGGGAGGAGGAAGTGAATGTATGCTTTGTGCCCAGCTGTGGCCGGTCCAAGGATGTGGATAATGTGGAGCTATTCGGAGTGCCCAGGATTAAGGGGGTATTGGACAAATGGCTGCAAAATTTCCGCCTCGAGCCGAGCAAGGAGCAGCTGCAGGGCATGCGGATATGCAGCGCACATTTTGAGCCCAGCTGCATAGAGAATGGCCGTCTAAATTTAGGCGCGATGCCCACGCTGCAGCTGGGCCACGATGAGTTGGACAATATACATCAAAGCGCGGAGCTGCCGCCACCGCAGCTTAAAGGCAAACGATTAGCCATGAGCTACGACTGCTGCTATCCACAGTGTATGGAGCTGCAGAAGAGCTATCAAAGAATCGCATATGAGCTGCCCCAGCAGGAGGCACTGCGTAACTTGTGGATGTCGTATCTGGGTCTCGAGCAGCATAATCAGCAGCCGCTCAAGCTCTGCCCGCTGCACTTGATCATGCTTTATGAACACAGTGTCAACCATTTTCCAGAGCATTCATCAGAGGAGCAGCTGCTGGACGCCAATTACGAGGTTGCGCGAAATAGCGTCCGCATACGGATTATTAGCTGTGCGGTGCGTGGCTGCAGGACACTCAAACCACGCGATGACTATCGCCTGCACGCACTGCCTACGCGTCGCGATCTACTCCAGATGTGGCTAGACAACATGCAGCTTGTGTTCTACGAGCAGCAGCGTTATATGTATAAAGTATGCAGCAGACACTTTGAGGCCATCTGCGTAACAGAGACCACTCGCCGTCTAAAACCGTGGAGCATGCCGACGTTGGAGTTGCCGGAACGTGACCCAGACGCGCCGCCGTTGCATCAGAATCCCACGGAGGAGGAGTGGCAGCGCATGAATGAGCAAATAGGTAGCAGCGAAGCAGTGGAGTTGTTAGAGCCCGTGGTCAAGCTGGAGCCGGAGCCCATTGTCAAGCAGGAGCTGCACCCTATTGTCAAGCTGGAGCCGAAGCAGCAGCCAGAACAGCTATATGAGGATGAGGAGTACGAGGCCAACGATCAGCAGCAAGCGCTAGAGGTGCTGCTCGAAGTGGGTCACGTTGAGAAGTGCACCACATACGAGCAAATGGACACAAAACCAATTATAGGCTATGCCGATACCCTGTCACATAATCCACTAGGCCCAACGACAACAGTGGGCAGCGCCTGTATTGTCGGCAACGGATTCACCTACAGCGCGCGCCACTGCAGCGTGCGGGGTTGCGATGTGACCACTCTGGATGTGAATGACAGTCTCAAGCTACACAAGTTTCCCACATCGCTGGATGCCATGGAAAAATGGATGCACAACACCCAGGTGAATGTGGACATCAACTTTGCGTGGCGTTTTCGCATCTGCAGCTTGCATTTCCTACCCGAGTGTTTTAATGGTTCGCGTATCAGACGTGGGGCCATGCCCACGCTGCGTCTGGGATCGCGCCGCCTAGGGAATATCTATGACAATGAGTTTAATGTGCAGCCAGAGCAGACGAGTGTGGATCAGCCGGCTGAGGCGACAGCAGACGCTGTGGTGCCCACTGAACCGCACGATATCGCGACGGAGTATAATATGAATCTGCATTTGCCCTGCCCCGCACCACCGCGCAAGTCCAGCAAATTCTGTCAGATCGATGGCTGCTCCAATCATTTGACCAGCGAAAATCTTACGCTGCACAAGTTTCCACACTCAGCGGACATGTGCGCTAAGTGGCAGCACAATACACAGGTGCCGTTCGATCCGGAGTACCGCTGGCGTTATCGTATCTGCAGTGCACACTTCGAGCCCATCTGCCTGGGTAACATGCGGCTGATGCATGGCAGCGTGCCCACACTGAAACTGGGCGCCCGGGCGCCCAAACAGCTCTTTGGCAATGACTTTGCGGCGATTAGCTTGCGCCTGGATAAGGAAAAGCGCAGCGCCGACCACAGCTTGCCAGTGAAGCAGGAGCAAGTGGAAGATGATCAGGAGCTGTATGATCAGGAGCAGGAGGATCTGAGCATGCTGGTACCAGAGCTGCAGCTGCACGAGGGCGACGACGAGCAGGAAGACAATCAGTTTATTTACACCAACAGTTGGAGAGATTCGCAGCAACAGCTGCAGCTGCAGCTACGTCTGCCCAGCATTAAGCAGGAGAAGGGCACCATCTATAATCCCGTCAAGTCTGGCTACGACAAGTGCTCGCTGGTGCACTGTCAGCGCCAGCGTTCACAGCATGGCGTCCACATCTATAAATTCCCACGCTCGCGCCAGCTACAGCATCGCTGGATGCACAATTTACGAATCAGATATGACGAGCGGCGACCTTGGAAGACAATGATATGTAGTGTACATTTTGAGCCGCACTGCATACGCCTGCGTAAGCTGCGTCCTTGGGCGGTACCCACACTAGAGCTGGGCGACAATGTTCCGCAGGATCTGTACAGGAACGAGCAAAGCCAACAGCAGTTTGTGCAGCAGCGCAGCAGCGACGTGGAAGCGGGCAGTGAGGGCGAGGACTATGATGCGGAGCTGGAGGACCCCATACTGGAGGAGTACGACGAAGAGTATGATGATAATGATAATGCTGAGGAATTGCCGGCTGAGCCACACATCAAGCGGGAGTATCGCTCACGCTGCGATCCACTGCCGCCGGGTCAGCTGCCACCCTGGAAAATCAAGCAATGCTGTTTGCCCTATTGCCGCAGGCCACGCGGCGATGGCATCAAGCTTTTCCGGCTGCCTAACAATATCAGCGCCATACGCAAATGGGAGCAGGCGACGGGCATGCGCTTCTTTGAGTCCCAGCGCAACACAAAACTCATCTGTAGTCGTCACTTTGATCCGCAACTTATTGGTGTGCGTCGTCTTATGTCCAATGCGGTACCCACGCGCAATCTGGGTCCAAACAGCGAGGAATCCGAGCTACCAGCGACCAGTCCACGCTGCTGCATTAAGGATTGCCAACCAGATGGACATGTTAAGCTGCACAAGTTTCCCAGCGGTAAATATTAAACGCCAACAAGCCATTGCTTTGTCTAATCACTCTTCAACTTTGCGCACAGATCCCCAGCTGCTGCATCAGTGGTGTCAGGCGCTTAATTTGCGGGATGAGCAGCGCCACTCCGGCAAGTATATTTGTGCCGTGCACCTGCCCACCAAAGCGATGAGCTGTCTCATTTGCGGTGTGGAGGATGTGCAGCTACCCATGCAGGACTTTCCCGAGCATCGCAATCAGCGAGTCAAATGGTGCTACAATTTGAAAATCGAACCAGTCGCCAAGTGGGACAACTCGAAGCACATTTGCTGCAAACACTTTGAGAGCTATTGCTTCATTAAGCCGGGTCATCTGTTGCCGGACGCCATGCCCACGCTGCATTTAAAGCACAACGACAGCAATATATTCCTCAACGAATCTGCCATAGAGAGCAGCAGGCTGCTGCGCGTCAAGGATGAGCCTATGGAGTGTGAGGATCTGATGCTGTAACAGTCAGAGCGAAAGTATACCGTGTCATTTGATAATGTGTTAATTTGGAGTACTATCCCCATGTTAATAAGCCACATCATTTTAGCCTAGAGTTAGTCACAAATAATTTATAATATTTAATACGTAAGTATCTCTTATAATTGTATTTATGAAATTAAGCATCACGTCTACGCTATTCTTAGCTAGAACCCTCCCCCACATACTAAACATAACTGAGTAGCTAATATAATATATACATATAAATGTATATGTATATGTAGTATGTAGTCTATGTGGTAGTCCAGTGATTTTTCAATCCTTATAGCCTTATTTAAGTTTTATACACGGAATGTTCCTTGTTTAGCTGTTGCTTTAGTTCATTTTTAAATTGTGTGGCAATTTTAACTTTGTTTTTTAATTTAAATAACGAATACATAGGATCTTTTGGCTTATTTCCCCTCGTTTTGCCAGGGGCTAAAAAAAAGTTCTTAAATCATCACATTGATAGCGTGATTCCTGTCGAGTGGCTAGGGAATAAATAAATTGTTCTCTTAGGTTTTGGGATATCAAGAATTATCCTTATCTTCAAATACCAAATGTTAGTATTGAACAAGTACTTGAAAAATCTGCAAGCATTTAGCTGAGCTAGAGGTACTATTTCTCTATGGAGTAATCCTCTTCTCGTAGCTACAACTCAACTGTATCATTAAGAATGTCATCATTTTAAACACTCATACAGTAACAACACAATATGATTCATCATACTCCTTTTAATATCAATAAGCATATACAAATATGTAAACCTGTAGAATATACAAAAGTACTTGGTGTCTTATAAAATATACATATTAAATGAAACTATTATATTACTAAGCTACTTGCCATAAAAGTAAAACGTTGACTATATATTAATATATACTCATATATATATATATATATGTATATATAATTCATAAATTAAAAAAAAAAGAACACTGACTTCGGTATGCCGAAGACTAAATACACTTGCAGACATATGGTGCGCGATTTATTAGGATTGATATATTTCGAAAAACCAAACGAGTTTTTCGTCAAAATGTACTTCTGTAATATAAATAAGATATAGGGGTTCGATTCCGGCAACTCAGACACACTGCCTGCAAAAGAAAGGCCTAGCTGTTCCTTAAGGATTGCTTTAAGCAGAGACTAGTTTTTTTAGAAACAGACAGACGGACATGGCTAAATCGGCTAGGTTATTAATGCAAATGTGCAGAATTTTTTCCAAATTATATAAGCCTCTGCAAGGGTACTAATAACTTAAATAAGAAGCCCCCATGATAGTCTGCTACTGCTTGCCCGAGTCGTTAGCGTCGTCGGTTTGCATATAGCTGCCCTCCAGAAATAAATTGCGGTCCGATTTGTTTGACTGTGTAGCGAAAAAGAAAACGAGGTTAGTCAAAATTGTCATAATAAAGAGTTAATTTAAGACACCACCTCACCTCGCGATATTTTTGTAAGTAAATGGAGAGGGGCTCCACATAGTTGTCGAAGCCCAGATTGCTGAAGGCTACCAGCAGGTCATCCCCGTTAACTGTTTTCCGGTTCTCGGCGACGCTGCGCTCGATGGCCTCGCTGCTGATAAATGATATGAACTCCGAGACGCACTCTTGTATACACTCTCTGGCGTCTTTGGCTATTTTGCCATTCTGCGGCACTGGTACCTTCATTATCTTAATAATGTTGCAAATGGGCAAAAATCGATCCTGTTCGCGCAGCATGCTGCCATGTCCATCCTGTCGGTCCGATTCGTCTGCAATGCAATTATCTTTATAAGCACTTATATTATATTGATTAATTGCTTACCACCCGATGCATCGTCTTCCTCTTTGACTAACATATCTGTGAGATATTGCTGTGAATCCTCGCTGTTGCTCATTTTTCTTTTTTTGTTTTGTTTACGCTCGCAGAATTTCAGCATAAAATTATTCTTACAATTAAAACATTAGTTGTTTCTAAGTCGTTTCGTTGTTAAATACTTTATTGGATGCCTCGTTTAAAATAATTAAATGACAAAGGCTTCACCCTATTAACAACTTTAATTTTAAAGCAAAGACAATTTGTTTGCTTATTGTTTTTTATAGCAGTATCTCTTGTTCTGTTACAGTTCAATGTACGTATATCGACTATTGTTTTCGTGCTCCGCACATGCAAATCTATCGATATGTAGCTATCGTAGCCGACGGTATACGATATATCGCCGATGCGGCAGAGGTTGTATTCGATACATTTTCGGACATAAGTCGATAGCATCTACTGATCGCAGCGGTAATTTATTTTGCGCACTTTTTTTTACGCCATAAAGCGATGCACGAGGAAATTGTTATAAAAAAGGAAGAACTTGATATTGATGATACAAAAATAAAGTTGGAGTTGGATGAGGACGCGCAGGAATTGGATATGACGTGCGGTAAATATGAGTGCTTTTGCTTTGACAATGTGCCTTTGTGTACCTATGTGTGCGTGTGCATGTGTGCGTGCGCATGGCTGTAGGTTTGCATGTGTTGCGTCTATTTTTACTACGCACTATACCGTTAGCTTTGTTTTATTTTATCTGTAAAATGTTTGCTGTTTTCTAGCGGGCAGCTTTATGAAAATCATCGAAGAGCGTCCAAATATGATAACGGTGCCGGTGCATGACTGCAAATCCGAGGATGAGCTTAAATTCATAGAGAGCCTCAGCACGTTCGATCAGCAAGAAAAGGTAGCACATAATCTCAGCACACATACATGCAAACATATCTTTGAGTGTGACAGTGTGGTTCTGTGCCTTACAGTTTTTTGTGACGTCATCTTGTGAAAAAATTGCCCCGGCCGACACTCTCGGTGCATTTGTATGCAAAATTTGCAGTTTTACGTGTGAAAATCATCTGGCGTTGGCCTCGCACCAGATTAACCACCAGCTAAATCGGCATTTCTGCTGCCATGGATGCGGCTTCTGGTGCAACACGCTTGAGGAGATTCTAGAGCATGAATTTCGCAAGCATGCGGGCGGTGTAAATGGATCAAGCTGTAGGGTAAGTGCGAGAGAGATGTCACTACCGGGGTTCTGAGCACAGTGGGCGCCCATTGTTAGTTTTCACAGGCTTTTATACCCTCCGATAGTGAATCACAATTTTATCACACATTCAATAATTTGTTTATATGCAATTTTCTTGATTTTAAGATTTTTGCAACTCCAAGCTTTACTATGCTCGTCACATATTAGTAAATTCCGATTAATTTATATATATGTACAATTATAAACATTTTCAATAATATAACGGGTGTTTCTTCTTTTTCGTTACACAGATTTGTGAGTTGAATTGTAGCGATGCCGCCAGTCTGGCCAAGCACATGAGCAGCCACTTTTATGTTCGCCGTTTTGTCTGCGCGGTATGTCGCCGGCACTTTGAGACGCGCCAGGGATTGCAGCTGCATCGGCAGCACAGCAAGGAGCTGTGCGGCCAGGTCGAATATGCTGATATACATGGCAATGTAGGCCAATTGGTGGCAGTCAGCAAGCTTGACGCCAAATTGCCTGAGGAACTGGCATGTGATGTGGAAATTAAAACGGAGCCGCTGGAAGCCGAAGAGCAACAGCCGGAACCGGAGTATGAGCAGGAAATGGCGGATATTGTTATCAAAACAGAGCCGGAGTCCGAAGCAGATGAGCTGAGCTCTGGCCAGGATGCCAACTGGATAAACAACAGCCTTGCAGGAAAACTGCGCGGCAAATTGCGTTTGCCGGCGATACAGAAACCCATAAAAGTTGAAACTGAAAGGAGCGTTGAAACACCAACGCCTGTGCCCCCAACCATACAGTGTAGGTACTCTATATAAGAGTTAGTATTATTATGTTTATGCTCTGTTCAGAGTTCATATTGAACTCATGCAATGTCCGTCTAGTTAAAGCAGCTTGTTGGACTCTTTTATTTACATTCTCTTTTTTTTTTGCAGTTGTGCCCGCAGGCAAATGGAAGCCTGTACCAATACCTAACACTAATGCATCGGTAAAGCTGCCAAACATTTTGAAGCCCAAAATAGGCAGTAATCAGCAGAAAAATATGTTGAAAAAGAACGTCTTGCAATCGTTCAAAAACAAGCCAAATATTGCAGCCAACGTCTTAAAGGTTCTGCCCAGCAATTGCATGCTAATCAAATTGCCGCCAAACACCAAGATCGTTAAAATAGCGCCCAGCCCGACGAGCGTCAATTCGAATAGCTGCACCATTGGCAGCAAGATTATTACACTCCCAAGTGCCATGTCCATAAGCTCAGTTTCCGTTGGTTCCAAAAACTACTCGGCCGCCACAGTTCCTAGCCCAACTGCATCCAGTACGTCACAAGCAGAAGGCACACAAAAGGCAGTCATAAATCGCAATGCTTACTTTAATGCCTTGAGTTTATTCGAGAGTTTGCCTGAATCTCGCAAGATCATCACAGAATTCCAAAATCAAATACGCAGCATAGAGCAGACATTGCCACTGCCCGGCAGCGTATTGCAAACGCCCAAGAGAAACAACAATTTAGTGTTGCCATCGCAGCTGGAGGTGCTCCGGCTGGCTCCCACAAAATCGAGTAATGTGAAAGTGCGTCAATTGCGCTATACCTATCCCAATCATCGTTTTCACTGGGAATGTCCTAAATGTGCGCGCTGCTACGAACAGTATTTACCATTCTGTAACCACATGACCCAAGTGCACGGCATTGCGGAAGCAGAGTTCGAGCATATAAAAGTGGAGGTCAAGACTTACAAGAGTGAGTACCAATTGTGCCTATGATTTATCCTTGCTTGAAGTAATTTAATGTAGTAAACGTCGTCTACAAGGATATTCAAATTTTGCCAGACTGAAAACAGATGATATTTTTGCTCTTCTATTATCTAACAATGTTTTGTATATTTGTAGAATTGAATTTATCCAAAATGGCTCCAGCCACAAGTCCAATGGAGATGACCCCAGCTGCGCCTACTACAGCTGCGGAAGCTCCTGTGATTCCCGGTGCTGCAGAGCCAACCGCGGCTTCTACTGAGCGAGCTCCAGAAGGTACTACAGCAGCAGCACCCGAATCTGTAGTTGAAGCAGCAGAAGTAGCTTCTCTAGAAGCCGTTCCTCCAGTAATCGCTCCAGTATCAGTAGTAGCTTCTGCAAAGCCAACTCCTGTAGCACCTGTAGCGCCTGCAGCTCTTTCATTAACGCCACCCGCCTCAGCTCCTGCTAAGTCAACACGACCAGCTCCAATAGTTCGTCCTGCTCAATATCAGTGCGAGGATTGCTCCAAGTGCTTTACCACTGTGGGTGCCTTGCGTATCCACAAAATGATACACACTGGCGAGCTGCCGCATAAATGTAACTACTGTGACAAACGCTTTCGCACACCCGGCCAGGTGCGCGTCCATCAGCGCCGGCACACAGGTGAAAAACCATTCAAATGCAAGGTAAGAGCGCACTCTTAATAGGCTCCTCTTAATCTTATTAAAATGCTATCGTTTTACAGGTTTGCTCGCTAGATTTCACACATCGCGAGACGCTCATCTCCCATCTGTCGCGTCACATTGGCATGAAACGTTACAAGTGCTATGGTTGTGATAAGAACTTCGTGGTGGTCAGTGGATTGCGCGCACATCGCCGTCTACGACCGGATACGTGCGGCAAGGTCAAGTTTACGGCACGTGCACATGGTCCCCGAGTTAGAGTGATACGAGGCGAAGTCGTTTTCGAATCGCATCCCGAGCATAATGGTTACTTACGCAGTGAGGATCCCTTGAACATTATGTCTGAGATCAATCAGGCCTCCAAAGAATCATCTGTTGCTTCCGAGTCTAGCTAACGAGCTACGCATTCTTTACTTACATTGGTTTACTTTTATTTTACCTATTTGTTATGAACGTTGTAATTATTGGATGGGTAAGTCCCAACATATTTTTCATGTACCCTAGATGAGGGTATTAAAATTTTATCACATTTTATAATGTGAAGCAAACTCTTTCAAAAGAATGTATTCATATTCTTGGCCATGTCCGTCCGCTTGTATATATTTCTATCTGTCTGCTTCTAAGTAAATGTCTCAGCTTTATTACTATGAAACTTGCTGCAGATATGGCAGATATGTCTGAGTAGCTTAGATCAACCATCTAAACCTTCTACATATCATAGTTAGCATTTTAAGTTCTTGTATGAACAAACTTATCAAAATCGTGTTACTATGGCATATGGATGCCTTATGACCGTCGTAGTTGTAGGATAAAGTTCTTGTATGAAACATATAAACCTCGGGATTCTATATGATGGACATCCCGTAGGAATAATTGATTGAAAACTGTTTTTTTTTGTATGCAGCACTCTGTTGTTTAACAAGATATCCGGAACAGTACAACAATGACGGCTTTTTGCCTTTAACATGAAGGCCGTCGGTTGTAAACTGAGTTTTTGTATTAAAAACATTTTTGTTTTTTATATGAGTGTAAGAAACTACGCGATTTATAAATAATCGTTGGAAAACAACATAATTCATCTTTTTTTATCCAATGAAAATATGACACGAGTTGGGGTATTCTTTTCCATAATATGTATTTTATTTCGTCTTTTAATATTCATGTTCATTGGTTTATCGGTATATATATATTTATATATATATATCTGATACATTTAGTCGTATGATAATGTTTAACGTAATATGTTTCTTACTTAAACAATTATGTGTATGAAATACAATCGCTCGTCTCTAGCTTGATTAATTTTTAGGGCCTTCTGTATGTATCATTAAAATTGTTTTTAAATCTGACTAAATGGTAAAATATATGTATGTATGTATATATATATATATATATATATATATTAAACAATTTCATATAGTATTAACAAAATTTGACAAGCTGACCAATTTTTTGTTGTAATATACAATATAGATTTGTAATTTATTTATATAGAAGGATGCTAAATATGCTTGCAACGCTGTGGTGATTACCATTATCTATTAGACATTTATTGTTGCTAATCGTATTTGTAAACGCTATAATCTTTATTTATTCAATTTTTCATTACTATATATACTTTCCAAATATGCCCCAATACCTTGTTGGATAATGGCATTGAGCCAACTTGTCAATTTACTAGGTCCTAACTCCAATTCTTTTATTTCCTTCTTTAGTGGGCAACGCGCTAAACTTGTTATAACAGATACATATGTGTGTGTGGGTGTGTATATATGAGTGTCTGTGTGTGTGTGTGTGTGTATGTGTTTTATATCTATAATGCATTATGCACAATGCGTTAATATCTGTAGTGTACATACGTATTACAATTGTTGTTTAACATGTGTTCGGCTAATAATTATTATTTAATTTAATATTATTTGCTTTTATGCATTTGCTTGCTAACATCGTTTATAAATACTATCGGCCCATTGAACTGCATATCAAATATGTATGTACATTATAATAATTCTAAGTTCATAATGTCATATTGTAGTGTAGCTTTATAGGTATAAATGGGTGCGTTTTATAATTGTATAGACGTATCATATAAGTATTCTACAATACATATCTACAGTTATCTTATTACTCTTCTGTTTATCTGCTGGGTTTATTATCTATGCTGTCTTTTTCATACACTTTAGGTACCATAATTTTCTAGTTGTAGGATCCTATTTACTCGTATAGCTGTAGGGCTTTGTGGTATATACAGGAATGTAATTATAAAACAAATTAAAAATGGTTAACTTAGAATTATACTTGGGCAGGAATGAGAAAGCTGGTAGAATAAAATTACTTATATAAAGTACAAAGACCTAGAGTTTTACAAATCTGGACAGCTCTTGTAAGCATATTTTGGGAATGTAATAAAATAGAAAACATGCCTGATAACGGAACTTAATCTATTAACTAATTAAAACTAGCTGCCTTATAAGATATGCACTACGCAAGACTTTTGACTAATTGCACGGTTTACATTTGCTTTTGCGTTATATATATATATTTGTTTTTATATATATAGAACCTAAGCGGACTTTTTAAGTATGTCAAGTATAAAAACATATTAAACATATTTGATTGATTGTTGTACACACACAAATACATGCACATAAAGTCTAGAATGTTATGATTAATGGGGATTTGAACTCCATGCTTCTACCATTTGCTCTCGTTAAAGTTTAAATGACAACTAGTTGACTTTAGCTTATGCTTTTCTCGAGATTCGTTTAGGCGGTAAGTTTTAAAAGCTACCAAGTCCTTAGTTCAAATATGTATAGGTTTACCAGTGGGTGGTCGCTTTTTGAGAGGCGCCGCCGCACCACAACAAGTTGATTGACTACTTTGATTAGTTCGAGCAAAAACTGTATGCACATATATATATGCATACATATGTACATATAGGGATATATGCATTTAAGTATAAATTACTGATAATTAAACTTGTAACAGTCTTTTTGAGTTTACATTATACGAAATCAAACATAGCAAAAGACCGAGGCGTAAAACAAGAGTAACTGATCAAAACAGGGACAGAATTAAGTGATTTTTTAAAATTTGAATTACACAATTTTTTGTATACTATATACTATATAGTATAAGTAAGTATTGTGGGCAGTATCTGGCTATAATACTTTAAAGTTAAGGTATCCGTGTATATCATAAATGCGTTTTATGCGTACAGTTGAAAACGAACATGCAACATTTAACATGAACTTAAAGTTGACAACGCTTTTGCTCTGTAGCCCGGACTCCAACTCCTGCTGCTGTTCCTCCTTCTCCTCTTCCTCCTCCTGCTCAACTCCTTCAGTTTGCATAGTTGTCGAATGAGCCCAAATACTCCAAAGCAGCGCGATAGCAAAAATGATATTGATCCTGTCAAAGAAGATAATTTTAATTAATGCTCTAAAATAATAAAGAAGTTTTTCCACCGGATTGGGGCAAAACCGAATAAGCCGGAAAGCCTCTCTTCGGGGTCAACTCACCTCCGTCTGCACCATGGCCGGTCGCTGGGAGCGCAATATGCGCACCGTTTGAAACACATCCAGCACCCCCTCGTATTGCATGCGTTCCAGGACAATGCTGAGCGTGATAAAAACACCTGTGCGTCCCACACCGGCCGAACAGTGCACCGTTATGGGCCCATCTTGGCCAAACTGCTCCTTGGTCTTGTGCACCTGTCCAATAAAATCAATGAAGCCATCACCAGACTTGGGTACGCCCTGCTCGGGCCAGTCGATAAACTGAAACTGGCGCACCGTGCGTGATGAGCCATCACGAGCATCGGTTACCTGGATAGTTGGAAGCGAAACAATTAGTAAAGTATAGATAATGTGGAACGTGATATACCTTACCTTAAACTCGCGGAGCTTGTACTGTGGCATATTGTACTCGGCGATGGGATCAACAACATAATACTGATAGCGCACGGAACGCTCGTGGGGCCAATACTGGAAGCACTTCTCCTGCAAAAGACAGAGAGAGAGAGAGAGGGCGAGGGAGAGTAAATACTTGAGAGAGATAGCCAATGAAAGAGAATAGTTCAGCTTACCCTGCCCATTTCCTTGAGCTTGGTCAACATAACAACTATGGTGGAGTTGTGCTCCCAGAGCATGCGCCAAAAATCCTCGGCAGTATCCTGCACAGGTCCCTGAGCCGCAATATAGGCCGAACGATAACGATAGCCATCAATGAAACTAGCATTGACATAGTCGCTGCCCTCGATGCCATGAATGGGCGTCAAATAGACGCGACTCGACTCATAGGGCAGGATGTGCACCAGGCGATTCTTGTGCTTGTTGCAGGCCAGATTAGCGGTAACAAACTTGGAGGAGTCCATTTTAACATTCGATAGCTTCTTGAATTCCACCTCCATGCCCGAAATGCTCTCGCCCGGCTCGGTGGTGAGCAGCTTCTGCAAATGGGAATGCAGATTGCGTGCAGCGACCTCGGTCAGACCACAGATGATGGCCTCCAGTATGGCATCGTGTATGAAGATGTACTGATCCTCGGTTTGCACCATATAGTTGCGCTGAGCGCGCAGGCACGTCACATGGCCGTAGATGTCAATGATCTTCTCGTGCTTCATGCGCTCCAGCATCGAGTCAATCACTATATAGCAGCCAGTTCGGCCCACGCCTGCGGAACAATGCACCACAACTGGTCCAGACTCGGGTGGCGTCAAGGCGCGACATCGACGCAGGAACTGCAGGAACGGAGCTGGATGATCGGGCACACCGTGATCCGGCCAGGCCGTAAACTGTAGCTGCTTGATCTCGCGGCGATCGTTAAAGCCCTGGCGGCACAGCTGGAACGTGCGTATGCTGTAGGTGGCCAGCTCCTGGGTTTCGGTGATGGTCACAAATATCTGACCGTAAGTCTCAGTGCCGCGCGTTGGCCAATACTGATCGCATTTGATCCGCGTGCGCTCCTCCAAACGGGTCATCATCACAATCGTCGCCGTCTTCAGCTCCCAGCACATGCGCCAGAAGTCTGCAAAGGTCTCCTGCAGCGGTCCCTGGGTGGCCACATACGCATTATGTTTGCGATAGCCATCACAATAGTTGGCATTGATATAGTCCGAACCGAGGACGTTCTCCTGTGCGGGCAGCTGGACGCGAGAATGATCGTAGGCTGTGACATTGGCATAGCGATTCTTGGACTTATTGTGCTCGTAGTTGGAGTTATCCCAGGTGAACTGCTGGCCGGGCTCGATGCTCTCGTACTCCTGCGAGAACTTTTGATTGTCGTTCGATTTGAGTCTTTCAATGTGATTGGCAAACTCGGAGATGGGTATGGGCGGGTGTGAGATCATGCCGGGCGTTTGGAAGTTCAGTCGGCGCATGTCCACGGGATCACTGGGTGTCGGACCGGCGCCCAAGTCAGCGGCCATCAGTGGACGCGTTACTGCCGCCTGGTCGGGCGTCTTGCAGGGCTGGCGGCGACGCCTAACCACATACAGTACAATAAGCGTGGTGGAGACAACAAAGGCGGCTATTAAGGGCAGCACCACCCAGAGTATCTCCGGCTCATCCTTATTGCGATTAACCGAAACCTCCGGCTCGGAGGGCCAGTTAGGATCCGGACGATGTGGTCGTTCGCCGGGCGGCGCCTCGCGCATATCCAGCGACAGGAACTCAGAGAAGGGACTGGACGTATACAGATGCTTTTGTGGCGTATCCACCACGGCGCGTACAAATATCCGATAGCGTTTCTCGCGCTCCAGCTTGCGATTGGTAAAGTTGTGATAGTCATCTCCCGAGCCCAGGTGGAAGGTAAAGGGTATGGAGCGCTGTGGAAATTTGGCAGCTATGTACGGTGCATTAGGACGCTCCGGCTTATTGCGTCCGGGTAGCAGGTCATCTGTGAGGAACTGATCGGGATTCTTGTGTAGATTCGACTTGTCCTCGGGCACCACAACCAGATAATAGTGCGAGATGGGGCCATACTCTTCAGATGCCTGTGGCAATATAACCAATATTTCCTCGCCATTCACCACACCATAGAAATCCGGCTTGACCATGGGCTGTGGCGCTGCCATTTGTGTGGTAACTGTTATCTTCGTTGGCGGCCTGTAGGAATAATCCGAAGGTATCGCGCTCACATTTACATTGTACGTGGTAAATGGACTCAGTTCGTTGATCGTGTGCGTCTTCACAAAGTGCTTCAGAATAATCTCACGCTTCGGCACCGTTTGCGTCTGGGAGAAACCCTGCGAGTCCACAAACACCTTCATCGCATCAAAGCTGATCTTGTAGTTCACCGGATTTAGGCGTATGGGCGGGGACCAGGAGAGCGTCATGGAGTGTGTGCTGACGTCGTGGGCGCGCAGATTAAGCGGCACATCCTCGGGCTTTATGCGCACCGTTACCTTCTCACTCAGGCGTCCCAGTCCGTTCTTAAATCTCGCTGCAATGGCTACGGCGTATTGGGCAAACTTCTCCAGGTTGACCAGGTCTGCCGATTCAGTTAGACCCACCGTCTTCGTTTGCCAATCATCCAGATCCTCCACAGCCGTCATTGTGTAGAAGATTTTATAGCCAAGCAGCTTTCCGCGACTGGGCACCGGCTCCCACCAGATTTCGGCTGTCTGCTCGGAGGTGGCCACCGCCTGTACGGACATTGGGGCACGTCCCATGTCGCGCTCCGTTTCAATAATTAACTTCTCGCTAAATGGACCCGCGCCCTGTTTCGTGTAGGCACGCACGCGAAAGATGTACTCGGTATTCTCCTCCAGGTTGGTGAAGACCGCTTTGCGCAGCGTCATGTTGCGCTCGGAGCCCAGGCCGTGATCGATCTTTTTGTGGAACTGCACATCGTAACGTGTGATAAGTCCATTGCGATGATCTCGAGTTGGCGGATCCCAGGTGACACAGACCACATCGGGTGTCTGAAATCGTACAGTTATGTTGGACGGCGGTCCGCCGGGTGTGCCCTCGGGCGTCTGGAAGATCTTGACCGTCTCTTGGCCGATGCCAATGTGATTGCTGCCCGCGACCCGGAACTCGTACTCCACGCCACGTTCGAGATCGTTGAAACGCTTTTTGGTCATTTGCGGTCCCGACAGCATCTCCTCTTTCAAAGCCTGATCCTTGACGCCCCAGCGTAAGCGATAGCCACGCAGTTCGCCGTACGTTTGCGCCGGACGCTCCCACTCCAGCTCAATGGAAACAATGGGTTCGCGTTCCATAATCTTCAGACTTACCGTTGGTCGGACGGGCACACCTCCGGGCGTTTTTACAATAACCGCCGCGCTGCGATCGCCGTCACCTTTGCGCGTTAACGCGGCCACCTGAATTGAGTATTTTGTGTCGGGTTGCAGCCCGGTTACACTGTACTCCAGCGTGTCGACCACATCGAATTTGAAGGGCTCGTTGAGGAAGCCCTTGCCCTGGTAAAAAGCAGAAATTAACAAGAAAAAAGAGCATTTTATTTTCCTTAAATCCTTCCTTTCCCCTTTTCCCAACTCACCTCATCTCGCATTTCCTGCACGTGAATGTGATAGCCACGTATGATGCCATTGCGATCTTTTTCTAGTGGCGGTTTCCAGCTCACATGTATCGATGTAGAGTTTAGGGGCGTAGCCTTGACATCCTGCGGATCTCCGGGCACTAGATACGACGACGAAGAGACACGAGATTAGCTTACAGTCAGCAAAAGGAACGTAATTTCATAGAACTTATTTGAATACTTAACGAGTACTTAGGAATTAACTTAGGCTAGTATAAAAGAATTTTGGGGTTCCTTATGGCTAAATTGCTTAATTTAAAGACATATATATGGAACTAGAGACATTAAAAACTAAGTGCTAAAGTTGCCTTAGACCCTAGGAGCAATTTACAAAACCAGAACAAACTTAGCTCCAAGTCAACCAAGTCACCACATCACAGTTAGAAAATCAAAATATTTAATGTATAAGTCGTAAAATCTTTACATTAGTATCAAAGAAAGTGCTGCTTAGGTGCTATATATGTATAGTTATAGTTAGGTAGGTAGGTATAGATTATAAATAATGAAATAAATAGGTTGCTCAGTAGTAGGTGCACAAAAAGTGAATAAGAAGTGCAGTTGATACCTTGCTAAGTATATAGAATAGTACATACTTATAGAGTAGCTCAAAAAATGTACACAAAAACTTGACAATCGAAACAAGATCGAACCAGTTAAGGCTCTTTACTTGCTCAACTCTTTCGATTGGGCAAAAACAAACATGTAAGCATTCAAAAAAGTTTTTACTGTTCGGGTGCAAATTCGGATAAAACATATGGTTGAAATAAAAGAAAATATATATATGTAGATGTACGTATATATAATATCGTTAGATATGGGGCTCTTGTTGAAAAAGTCAAGAGCTCAGTTACAAAATCCTCGCAGACTTTTTGGCTTTCAAAAATGTTGTTGTTTGTTGTGAAATAGAAAAAACATGTCAAAAAACAAAAAGAGATTTGATTCTTTAGTGATTGGTCAACAATATTCTGGACCAGTACAATTAAAAGTAAAAATAGTACAAGATATTGTAGATATAAATATAAATTTATATATATAGGTTGCTATGGGGCATTCTTAAACATTATAGTCAAACCATTTAAAAAATACTCACTCTTTTTCTCTAAATAGATTTAAAATGTTTTTTTATTTGTATTTTTAATATTAAACCACCATCCATTAAATGTTGCGCTCAAAAATCAAATTTCGCAATATATTTTGTATTCACATCAAAAAAGTTTTCAAAAATTTTGGTTACAGTTTTCCATTTCGAGTTTGCATTCAAAAAAAGGTGCACGAAACAGAGCAAGTAGAGTGCAAGGTGCGAGTGGCCAAGCAAAGATATATTTGGTGATTTTTAGTGTGTGTGTGATTTTTTTTTAAAGTAGTATATGAAAAAAGATATAAGATATAGCTTTTTAGTTTACAGTATACAGTTTCAAAAAGTATTTAGTGCATATTACGGGAATGGCTTTGAAGTGAAAATCATATGAAATTATAAAAGATAGTAGTTGGTGAAATTAAAATGAAAATAGCTTATCAAATTATCTGAAGATTATAAGATATGATACAAAATGTACATATTTGTTGGCACACCCGCTTTGATACTCTACAAATGTGTTGCAGTTGTATAAATATATAGTATGATGTGGTATTTTGTAGAGCTTACATCTTAAAGTGATCCTAGGTCTTAAAAGTAACTTACTAATATAATCTATATCATAAAACAATTTGCCATAAAAATCTTGGTATATATTTTGAGATATTTATTTAGTATGATTTTCTACAATACTTTAAAATCTTAGTATTTGCAGTATATAGTTTTGATTTAATGTATATGGGCTGTTTAACTTTTATTCAGTTCGTTAAAAAGGTTGAGCAACTGCATAATAAAAATTATTCAAATGCAACCCGCGGCACAAATGTTAAATTATGCTTCATTAGTGTTCTCCAAAGCACTGCACGTTGGGGCAGAATGGTCGCGTGGGGTTATATGGGCGAGTGCAGAGGTACGTCAACTGTAGCACTTTGCAGTAGCTTTGTCTGTGTCTTGTCATTTCACCTGCATTCACACCCACACACACTAAAACACACACAATCTGACAACACGTGCATAGTAAAGGTATATAAAATAATTAAAATTCTACCGTTAGGAGGTGTTCTCTAAATATATTTATTTTTTTCTCTTTGTATGCTGCTGAATAGAAAGAACGAAGTTACGTGCAAGTCCTAAGCTAAGCTACAATTTTAAGCTGCTTTTTTATATAGCCCGTACTTATTTACCCTTAATACCCTGTAAATATAAAGATGTTGGGCACATGATAAGGTGTTTTTTTAAACTTCTTGTAAATTGCATATATCACTTATTTGGTACACAGAAAATAAGGACGGACATATATGTCTGTACAGATCTAAAAGACCTGTCGATAAACTTGAATAGTACCACGGAAATTAGATTACTTTTTGAATTATTAATAACGCAGAATACTTTATTTTGCATGTGGAATACCCCTTTTGGTGTGAACAACTGTAGGTTGAGTATACCCTCGAAGGTGTCAATTTTTTCCGTATTCCAGTTGCTTTTTTTTTTTGGTACTTTTGCCGTTCTGAGCGGAACGTGTGTGTCTACTGTGGCACACACAAAAGGCAAGCTGCCTGCATTACGGAGTGACTGAGTGGAAGAGTATAAAAAAGAACCAAGCAAGTGCCCAGCTTTGGGCCAGGTGCTATTTGCATTTCGCATTGAAAGCGAAGCTCAGCGAAGCTAACAAGCGCATCATCATAACGAAACATATATGCGAAAGTATATGAAATAAAAATTAAAATACAAAAAAAATAGAAGCAATATATACTTACATATGTGGAAGAAAAAATACTGTAGCATACTTATGTGCTGACCCTTTAAGTGTGAAATGCTGTAGCCGCAGGGGTATCAATGGAAGTGACTTAGTCACACACACACAGAAAACACGCACACACTGACACACATTGTGCTAAATTGAGTACAATTAAAATATAGTAGGCGACAAAGACAGAGAATAGAGCTGTGTAGAATAATGTGCTGACTACACACGTGAATGTGCTTGAGGTGCATTGCTCATAATAATATTTCGAAAGAAATCAAAAAGGTTGCTTTACGTATAAGTAGTAATTGTGTACATATTGTGTACACCTAACGCTTATATAGATATTTTATCTTTTGGGCATACATGTGCTAGGTGCTTCCAGGTGCTTTTTCAGTTTCGGTTTTCAGGTGCTTTTTCAAGTGCTTACCTAAGTACATTATCAAAGTGGCTTTTGTAGTGTGCTTAATGCTTAACTTAGTTGCGATTGCCCGACTAGAGACGTACTACTATGTGCTTAACGCTAAGTAAATAAGTATAATTCATTAACTGTGCTTAAAGAAATCAACTTAAGTGAGTGCCAACTTTTTATCATTTTGTCGACAGGTTTCAAACAAAAGCAAAAATTAATCGGTACTTTATAAAGCATGATAGGAACTTTAACAAGCAATTTAACAGCTAACAAGCAGTTAATGATTGTGCGAGAAGCGGATGTAAAAGAAAAATAGTGTCGAAAATATTGAGATATTTAAAAATAATGATGAGGGAAAGTGCAACAATGTCAACAATGTCTTCCAGAAAAATTAAAACTCAAAGAATTTCAGCAAAGCAGTTAGATGTTTTAAAAGGTGCTGCCAAATAATTAGCTGAGAAGTTTCCTTTTATTTTGAACCCATTTTATTACAACAATTACATCACAAAAAGTGGTTTAGGCTAAAAAGGCTAAAAAATATTACAAGTATTTAACTTTTGAATTTCAAGCAGCCCTATTTCATATTATACAGAATCAAATCGAAAGAAACTTCTTTGGTTTTTGAAAACTTTTCTATGGATTTAAATTTTAAATATTTCTTTCTTTAATACTATTCTTTAAATAGAATTAAAATGACTTCTTTCCAATATTATAAAGGCACTTCTCAGTATTTCACATGCGTACGAACCAGAAAGTCAGTTTGATTAATTGAAATATATTGTTGGAATATTGAAAAGACTTCTGCTTAATTATCTCACAAATGCTGATTAACTATATATTGTTTAAATAATTGGCTCTCTGTGAACTGCAAACTCACAAAAAAAAAAAAATAAACAATTAGTTGTGCAAAAAATGTGAGCATAAACAATAAAAATTGGTCCATTGTTGCCTTAACAAATGGCGGGATCAACTCTGAGGGGGGCTCAGGTCCGGCCACAATAATAACAAAAACAGGCGAGGGGTCAAGAGAGTGGGGATGGATCGAATAAAAAATGCTGAACCAGATGCAAATGTGTTAACTGGGCAAACATGCAGGTGATGGCAAATAAAACTTAATCAAATGTGTCAACAGAATACAAATTAAATACAAAAATCAAATAATTTTTATGCGAAAATCAATTTAAGGATTTTCTCATGTTGTTGCGCATTTGCAAAGCGATAAAGAAAATACCATATAAGGGGGTGGGGGGGGGGGGGGGGGGTGTAGGGGGCGGGGTCTCCAAAGTGCAAAATGTTTGTAAAAAAATGCAGTGCAAATATCAAAAAACAAATACAAACTCGGGAGCGTTGTCCAAAAATATACATCGAGCTGCTGCAAAATGTTATTAAATATGTATGCATACACGTAAATATATATGTATATACATATATTTATATATATATAGGTGTGTGTGGCAACTAAAAACAAAAAATAAATACATAAATGCAGCCAAACGTTTTGCATTATTTGCCTTAGGTACACCACAACAAAGGAGCTTATGTATGGGGGTGGGTTAGGGTTCGGGTAGTAAGAGGGGGAGAAGTGGGGTTTGTGTTGCTCTCGTTATATATATGATATTTGAATATAACTAGACCCTATTTAGGCTTGTTTGTGAGGTAATGGGAGCGTGTGTTTACATTTATAATTGCATAAATTTAATTATGTAAATAAATCAATTTAATATTTAATGCGGCTCTTTTGGTGGTTCGCAGAAAATAAACAACAAACAAACTAACTAAATTCACAAAAATCATAATTTGATATTTGTTTAGATTATATTTATATTTGTTTAAGATATGTATGTGTGTATATGTGTGTGTAAGTAAGTAGTTGGTTTAGTATCTGGTGCGCTTACAAAAACACAGAGCTCATGTTCTTATTTTTTTTTTTTCTTGGTGCTATACAAATTACCACAAAAAAGTTGATGCATTATATCGATCAAAAATTATCATATATATTTATAATATTTATCCAATTCATGTATTTTTTTTTCAGACGAGTTGAGAGTCAAGTAAATAACAAAAATTCGTTCTTGCATATAATACACAATATAGGAGTTGTGCTAAAAAAGTTAGTTTCTGATTTTTCATAGAGATACAAGTGCAAAAAAGTAGTCAAAAATTGCGCCAAAAAATATGCAATTTTATAGTACCAATAAAAATTTGTTATTTTTTTTTTAAATTTTTTTATGGAAATTTAACAATTAAAAAGCATACATAATTGTGAAAGAAAAACAATTTAAAGTGGGTTCAACATAAAATTGAATATTCGGACGAGAAATGGTAAATGACAGAAGTAGAGGATGATATTTCGATGACATATAAACAGAATACAAATTAAATAAAATATCTATAATGGTTCAAGATCTTAGGAATCCTTAAAATATTTTAAAATGATTTTAATTTTTAATATTTTAATAGAATTAAAATATTAATTGAATTTGTATGCAACAATCTGCAGAAATGTTTTTATAGAATTCGTTTGCATGAAAAGAATTTAGTGCGAAGTTTGCTCAGGAATCTTTAGAATCTCCAAAAGGGTACAGATGTAGTTGAAAATTTTGATAGAATATTTTCATAAGAAATTCACTAAGTAACTAAAGGATACGAGTTTTAAAAGGTTGACAGATTTAAGTTTCTATCGAGAAGTTACTTTATATAGATTAGTTGAGTATAATTTAATTAACTCGTATCAGATGGATTTGGTTTGAAGTTTTCTATCTGTAAAAATCGAAATATGTCTCTTGAACTTAAAAAAATAGTCAGGATTGTATAATACAAATAATACACTACAATAAGGGGGGATATTCAAATGTATAAAATATAGCTGCATTCAAAAATATATGAATATTTGCAGCTTTTAAGAACATATATGTTACATATGTATGTAGCATATGGTATTTACTGCCAGTCGCATATCTAAAATGACTTTAGGTAAACACACACACACAGACACACACAAATTTTGTTGATAAAAACCAAAAACAAAACGCTCCATTGCGGCGTTCCGGCAGCTCCTGCGTTGGGATTGCTCGTTATCAAAATTCAAAAATCGTATAAAAATTTTCGTTGATTAGTTATGAGGCATAAGTTAGGTAGATATAAAGGTTATAAAGTTATAAACTAAACTAAAATTGTAATTAAAATCATATGTATATAAGAGATGAGATTAAAAATAAGTTAAAAAACAATGAGAACTGATAAATGAACGAAGAGAATACGATTTGAGTTAAGACTTACGCATAGGTAAGATTGTCATTGGCATACATACCATCCTCTTGGGTGCGCGTTATGATCGGATGGGAGCGCGGACCGTCGCCCACCGAGGTGCCGGCGAGCACCCAGATCTTGTACTCGGTCCAGCGCTTGAGCTCGTCGAGCACGATTTGGGTCATGTTCAGGGTCAAGGTGGACGCCTCGTCGTCATCGCGGCCCACCTCCACGAACAGTACCTTATAGTATACGATGCGACCGTTGGAGCGCTCCGCGGGCGGAGGCAGCCAGCTAAGCGCTATAGTTGTCGAGCTGTTGGCAATGGCCGTGATATTGCGTGGCGGTGCACCTGGTACTAATTACATAATAGATGGGAACGTGTTGTTGTTGTTTTTTTTTTTTTTTTTTTTCGGTGATGTGCATAGAAAATTTGGTTGCGTTATAGCCAGAGATATTTGTTTTTTTTTCATAGCGTTCAGCGATTAGCGTTAAAACCAAACAAAAATTGTTTCAAACCAAAAAACATGTAACGAAAGAAAGCAAAAAATTATGTTAAATAAATGACATAATGGATAGGCATAAGTATATAAGGTAGGCATATAAGTTGGGTATATGAAATAATAATTCAAATGAGATTCAAGACATAAATTTTATAGATCCAATGGTTTATGCAAATAATGTTGTTTGCTTTTTTTTTTTTAGCGTTTAGCGTTTTGTTCTATTTTATTGGAGAAGTTCTGCTTCTCGCTTAAATTAAATTGTGCATATTTTTTGGTAACGATTTTGAGCTGAAATTTTCAACTAGCTACGAGAACGAGTGAGCAAGAGACACACACTGAGAGAAATATATGTATATAAACTAATAATATTGGAATACATTTAATATTTAAAAGCGTGCATTAAACGAGCTATATATATTTAATAAAAATATAAAAGTGTGCAAATATTTAAAACTAGCTTAAACTAATTGTAAGGCTCACACACACATACATTAACACACGCACAGTGCGAACACACATGGTATACGGAGATATATGAACATTTAATTTGCATAAACCATGTGGCTATGGATTTTTTATTTAACATATTTTATTTGTACGTAAAACGTGAAACTAGCAGCTAAAACATAAAACTAACTCGACTCTAAATTATATATAGTATTAAATTTGACTCAAGTCCAGAACTTATTTCAACTATACTCAAAACATTTATGAAAATAATATTATGCACTACACGTAATTGAAACGTAATAGGTTAAATTTTATATTAATTGCTGTTGGCAAAACCCAAAATTGCAAAGCCATTGCAAATAACTTATGACAAACTGCAGGGAATAAGTCAATTTAGACCACTAAATAATCCGCATGCCAAACTCATATCTCATTTAGCTAAACGTTTGCTCCCACGTTCCTCCCTCTCTCTCTCTTTCTCTCTCTGTCTCTCTGTATTTCTCCTTTTCTCCATGTGTGAAAGTTTGGCAGAACTGTGAGCACAATTTGTGGCAGCCACAGAACAATTGTTAAGCCAGGAACCACTGGAACCACTTAAACTTTAATTATGCTCAAAATCATACAAGTATGCAAAACGTGCAAATATGGAAACCAAAAGTGATGCAATACAAATAAATATAGAAAATATATATATATATACATATATAATGTTAGATATAGTATCTATATACAATTGCCAGATACTACTGTTACTGCTGGCGTTTTGCTTGTACAATTTGTCTTTGCGCGTTGCTCTATTAAAATGTATTTCAAAATCAATTACTAAATGCACACGCAAACAGAGAAAGTCACATTCAGATAAAAGAGAGAGAGAGAGAGAGAGAGAGAGAGAGGACGAGTGAGTGAATGAGAATGAGAGTAGAGTATTGTCTAGGAATTCTGGTTTGTGGCTTTTTGTGCATTGGTGCAGTTCAAGTTGCAGTTGCATTAAAAATTTGACATGCTGAGGCTGAGCACAAGTTGCAGATACTTTTAAACGTAATTTTCTTAACTCAACACTTGAAATAAAAGCTACACATTTGGCATAATAGCATTCCTATGCATATAATTTAAATAAAAATAAATATCATTCACATTTATTTTATTTAAATAATCTTAAAAAAAAGTTTATAAAGAAATATCTGTTCTGTTGTATGCAAACTGTCATGTGGTGATGTTTACAGTGTTGGCTAACGTGAGCAGTTTTTGTTTATTTTTGGGGTTATGTTTCACCAATAGATCGAAATCGGAAAAATAAATAATAATTTTTGTTTTATATTTATTTTTATATATTTATAAATATTTTTTTAATTTATTTGTTTTATTATTTTTATATTTTTTTATATATAAAAATTTAACAATAGTCGGATAGTACCGACGGCGCAATATGCTGTCTAGAAATTTTTGATAATTAATACCAGGTGAAAAAATGTAGTTGTTTATAAGAAACTAGTCAAGAAAAAGGGTTGGAGGCAAACATTACGTATTTAACAGTGGGAAACTCCAAGATAGAAAAAAGTTGGGTATATTTTTTATTTTTCTCATCTCTAAATAAATGTTGTATTTATTTTCTATTGGTGAATCATAATTATTTGAACATAAGCCTTTCTTAACTTAATAACTGAATAGAATCGGGCTCATAACTAGTTTGGTTTTGTATATTGTGGATAGTATACCTAACTAAACTGTTGTATGTATGTTACGTATTATCTTAGCTAAACTATTTAAGGTATGTACAGGTGTATTTAGGAGTAGTCTAGTGTATGATATAGTGTATGTATAAACTGAACTAAGTATAAATAACTTGCAAGAAACTAGAAAGAATCACATTTCATACAATATATAATATAGTAAATATTTGTATATATAGTGATTATATTAATAGTTAAGTTAAAGGCAGAAAAGTGCAAGTCATAACACACCTTATTCATACACACTCACGCACACACACACATGATATTTTTACCTGTCTCCTTGAGGGTGCCATAACACACAAAATATTCACACACACCCACATATAACACACATATGTATATATATAAAGGTATTTCAACTGAATAATCAACTACACTTAAAGGCATTGAACATATAAATATATATATAAATAATATATATATATATATATGTATATGTTTATAGTAAATATGTAATTATATAGTTATATGTTGAAACGAAATTTATGTTTAGAGTCGTTTTTTTTTTGGTTTGTACTTAAACTAGAGAAACTCGTACGATTTCTACGGCTTAGTTGAGTTTCGTTATGTGTTTTTTTCTTCCTTTTTTCGGGGTACCTAACTTAGGATTAAGCAAAGGCAAAGCACTTACCATATTGCTTGGTGCGGACGGGTATGGGCGGTGTGGTGGCGCCCTCGCCACGCTGGGAACGTGCTGCCAGCCAGATATAGTAGAGGGTATCGGGATACAAACCATCAAGCGTATAGGACTCGGAGTTCGAGATGCGTCTGCGAATGATTTTTATGATTAAATTTCTTACTGTTTCATAATTAGTTGGGTGAAGGTGAGGGCGACGGCGAGCGGGAAGGGGGCTCCAACTCACTTGTGATGATCCTGATTGGCATATGTGTCATTCCAGTAGAGCTCATAATGTACAATATTCTCGCTGGAATGCGTCGGCTTGGACCACTGCAATGTGACTGCGGTCTCGCCGATATCAGTGGCCCGGAAATTGCTCGGTTGTGATGGCACACCTGGGTGTATGTATAAACGTATCGAGGCATCCACGTACGCACATATTTGGTTTTCGATTTTGGTTGGTTTGGTAATAATGAAACGGAAATTACGGAAATTAAATAAAGTACAAACAAATCAATGTGGCATTTATTTATATGCGCCCATTCTGATACTATGATTCAGATACGCACACACACACACACACAAATACACACGCAAAATTCACTCTGAGATAGGCAAAATTTTTGCCAGTTGAAAATAAATGTAGTTCAGCCTATAAAATTGATTGAAATATTTGCTGCCTCCTCCCCACAAATATTTGAATACATGCGTATTGCTATCGCCATAACGAAGACCTGTCTTCATTTTAGACACATTCCATTGTGCCAAAGTAATAATCAACTGTACCGATTGAAATTGGGAAAATAGGGTATAATGAAGTTATGCGAAAGTCTTTAATGGTGAAAAGCACACATCACCAAACCCGTAAATCTATGGTAAAATATCTTTTAGTTTGGGAAAAATCTTTTTTATTCCGTTTGGCTTCAAACTCCCCTTTTCAAGTTCAACAAAAGATATTTATTTGTATACTTGCTTCACGCCGATCGAATTAACACTTATTTCAAGCTGGCGTGGGTATTTCGTTATTTTTTAATACGATTTAAAGATTTAACTTTCATGATAATATTAAAGTAATCTCAAGTAATCCCATTTTATCCTTATTAGATATTTAATGTGTGCAATATTTAGTTTAAACTATCTGATACTTGCATATATTTTCAGTTGCAATTGCAAATGGAAATCCTTTCCCTTGCAATACAAAGGACTTACGGTCAGAGAGGTTGGCCCAAACGCAGCTAAGCGCATTAGGCAGCAGCTGCAAAAGCAACAAATTCAAAGTCACACCATAAACTGAATGACCACCATGTCCCCGTCTATACCCAACGCCCCTGTCACGCCCCTTTGTGCAACGAGATACCCGCCCTGCTAGACGAAGCCCTCGGAAACCACAAAGCTGCATATCAAAGTATGGGAAATGCAATTGCTCCGGCAGTCAAATTTAATGAATATTTGCTGCATGCACACGCACACACACACACACACACACACACGTAAGTACACATAGATACGCATAGTTGTAAGTAAATTTTATAAATGGGTTTGATTCAAAATCAACTTGGCAATCTCTAAAAAAATACACTTGTTTCCAAGTTTATAAAATGGCAGAGTTGCCAAAGAACGAAAATGATGTTGGGTTAACAAAAGAAACTAGTTTGTCTTAATGTAAAACTAAATATTCTCTTCACGACAAACTAGGGATTTAGTTAAACGAATTGGCCAAGTTTATGACAGAGTTTCCAAATCGTTTTAAGGTGGAGAGAGCTTTTTGAGTCTTAGAAAACCTATTTTAATTCATGGACGACTAGTAAATTAGCTAGGGAAATTTGCGTTTATTCCTATATAAATTTAATTTAAATTCATTAATTAAATTTAATTTAAATTCAGAGAAAGAGAGAGGGAGAGCGCATAATACTGACTGATTTATATTGGCGTTTATTTCTGTTTGAGAATAAGAGCGAGTTGCCAGATTGTTAGAGATTGTGTAGAGGTTAACAAACATCGACATAATACGCATTGGGTTGGACGTTTTGGACATTCTAATTAAATAATTGGTGTTCTCTATGCGGGCCGTTTAAACCGAGCTATTCAATTACGCATTTCACCACTAATTGGATTCGATTTGGCTATCAATATTGGGGGGCAGCTGACACTTACCTTGCTGTGTCTTCACCTGCACCGGGGTGGACATGGGACCGGCTCCCATTGAGGTGTACGCCTGCACACGCACCGTGTAGATGGCATGAGGCGTCAGTTCCGATACGGTTGTCAGTTCGCTATTGTCAATCATTTGGGAGTTCCACGAGGCCTCCGGTTGATTCGAATTGGTCGTGTAGTACACCTTGTAGCCCTGTAGAAAACGAGAGAAAGAACAAAACGTTTACGAATGCGTTACGAAGAAAAATTGCGAATGGGGCAGCTGAAAAAACCAGATATGGGATTTACTATTATCCCAAAAACATTAACTTAAACTATTCCGTTTCGAGCTCATTTAAAAGTCGCATCCTTGTGTGCTCCTAAAATCTTTGGCTTAACCATAAACTGCTAGCAATTGGTAAAGCTGATAGCCTCGAATGAAATATGGCCTGTGGTCTCAGATTTGCGTACTTTATAATTTTGGCATTGCGGCGAGAACTGTTTGCAGCTGCAGCACGCCGTGGCACGAGGCACACAACAATGGAGACCACAGCCATTGCGGCCTAGCACTTGACTCGATCAACGTGCAGCCCATCCTGGCAATCCAAAGCCAAAGGAGCAGAAGGATCTGGCTTAACTGGGAGCCCAACTGGCTAACTGTTGTGTGGCTTTGATTTCATTCGCACATTTGCATTTAAACGCTTTGCTCCCCTTCTCTGGGCCCGCCTGCGTTTTAATGCCAAACATGGCTAACGTCATTTGGGCCATTTCCTTGCCCCCGGCCTTTCGTTTCGACGTGACAAAGTGTCGACCCTTGGCCTGGCCTGCAGTCATCTGTAGCCGGAGCTCGAGCCTGTGTCCCTGTTCGGGTTGTTGTTTAATATGCGTACTCAATGCCAGGTACTTACGGTCACTTGTCCATTGGGCGTCTCTGGTGGCTCCCAAGTAATAACCATCGTTGAGGAGCTCAACGGCCGCACTTGCACATTACGTGGCGCACTTTCCATTTCTGAAAAGAGACAGACAGACGAGAGAGAGAGAGAGAGAGAGAGGTGGGATAAAAGGATTATTACCATTGTTAGCACATTTAAATGAAAGGTGGACGAGAAATTATTTGAGCTATTTTTAAGCAGTAAACAGCATCCAGTAGATTGGGTAACCTCAAGAACTCTTTGGTTTAGTGTGGGTCTAATAATTTCAGTGAAAATATACCATAGTTCGGAGGTTGATTAATAGTAGACAAAGCCGATTATCTATCTTATAAACGTACCGATTTACAAGTCTATCGAAAATAAACAACAAGTTGTTCGAGAGTCAACCGGAATAATTGCATTTGTGCTAAAGTAATTTAGTGTTTTGCATTACATACTCTCTATGAAAAGGCCTGAAGTATGATGAGCTCATAATAGTTTTTGATCATTCACAATCAAATGCGCTTTAAATGCGACTCGGTAAACGCTTGACCCTAACTCAGACAACTACGAAACCTCGCTCGCTTTCGGTCATGCATATGCAATTTTGTTAAATGAATTTTTCGCATTTGAGCAATAGTCAGGATTTTAAATCAAATGCAGACCCAGGCTGAAAATAGACCAGGACACGAACGCATGGGCACAGGCATCATCAAATGGGGGCCGTGGGCGTGCGTATCGAGAAACCAACGCTCCACGCAATTGTTTTGCAATGCAAACAATCATCCATCACAATTGCTGAGAATGAACTTTTGCTAAATGCACGTCCGTCCGCAGGACTCGTCATTGTAAACAGTTGTGTGCTGCTGCCACGTAGAGTCCGGCGCATTATAGTGCGAATTTTGCATTTACAATGTGCAACACAATGCTGCAAAAGCACGCACAGCACAACATATAACACACACACACGCGCACACACTTAAACTGATTTTTGTTGTGTGAAAAACAATGCCAATGCGGACAGAGTCAGCCCCAACTGCCTGTTGTCATATTAGAGGCCTGGCATATGCTGTATGCATATAATATCCATACCCTAGAAATGTTCATTGTGTTAAGGGGGTATATTAGGGAGAAAGAGCTAGGAAATCGCTTCTTTGTGCAATATCTGGATATCCAGATAAGATCAGATAAGTCCTTGCTTTTAATGATTTTAAAGATAGACAGACAATAATTCGAACCTTTAAAAAAGACAACCGACTGAGCGTAATAGTTGTTCATAATTTAATGATTTGCCATGCCACGAGTAGGCAAAGTAAACGATTGCGATATCCAAGAAAAAACAAGGCCACAATTTGCATAATTGTACATTTCTTGGCCATTTTAAGAACTATCCTGATGTACTTATCCAGCAAATAGCTTTTATCCTTCAACTTCTGTCCGTACTAACGAGTTCTATTTCAAGCGAATTGTACGGACCAGCAGCTTTCTAAGGTTTATTATTGTGTCTCTGCAGAAAATATGCAATTGCTCGGCCATGTCCTTGCTGATCTTGACAGTTGCTGTGTTAAACGAATCCTTTGGACCAGTAGTGCTAAGTATCCAAAATACATCGAAATGGTCCTTTTAATTTTATAGATATGGCTCATTTTCAAAAAAGGACATTAATTACAAAGTCGGCTAGAACATGCCCATTTCTCATAGTCCTCATTCTCCCAATTCGGAATATACAAAAAATAGATTAGATTAGATTAGATAGTCCTTTAAACAAAAAAAAATAAATAAAATATGCCATAGCTTGGCCGTATCCTTGCAGATCCTGAAAAGTCTGGTTTTAAACAACTCGCACTGACTAAGGCTAACAACTGGCCAAAGGCCAGCGAAATCGTCCTTGTGGTTTCCAAGATATGGCTACTTTGTTCAAAAGGAGATTATTTCAAATATCGGTCAGAGCTTGGCCATTTTAAGAACTATCGTGATGTCCTTTGGCCAGCCCATAGTCCTCATCCTCCCACTTTAGAATTTCCAAATAGATTTAAGGAAGTCCTTCAAATAGCCAAGAAAAAAGGATATTTGTCTGTAGAGAATATATGGTATATCTCGGCATTGTCCTTGCGAATCCTGACAAGTGTTGTCACACAATTCGTATGGATTAGGGCTATCAACTGGCCAAAGGACATCCAAATCATCCTTGTATTTTTCAAGATATCAAGGATTTGTTTTTCGGTATTTTGCCTAGCACGTCGCGACAAATTTGAACAAGTCCATGTCTCTTAGATGACCCCATAATGTTTTAATACAGTTCGATGCAGTTCGTCCCCACGATCCTAACGCACCATGTCCTTTGAAAATCTAGTAGAATACGGACGAATAACGGCTATTTTTCTAAAAAGGATACTATTACAAAACTGTCCATAACATGGGCATTTCAAGGACTTTCAGAATGTCCTTTGGCCAGCCGACTTTCCTTGTCTTGCCCATACACAAAATATAATGAAAAAGATGAAGGTCCTTCAAACAGTCCAGATATAAGAACATTTGTTTTGTACATAAAAATGGCTATATCTCAGCCGTATCCTTGCGGATCCTGACAAGACCTGTGTTAAACAACGTGTATTGACTAGGACTACAAACTGGCCAAAGGAGATACAAATAGTCCTTGTGCTTTCCGGAATATGGCTACTTTTTTAAAAAGGACATCCTTTTTATGACCATAACAGTCAAATCCTGAAGGATATCGAAAGGATATACATTTTTGAACTCGTGGCGAGCAGATCTATCGAATGGCATTCAAGGATTTTCAGGATTCGACAAAAAATTTCACACAAAAATTTTACAGGAGTTTTCTCAGAAAATGGCCAAAAATCGAAAAATTCGGGACTAACTTCGCCATTTGAAGGACTATTGGGATGTCCTTTGTACAGTAGATAGTCCTTATCCTCCCATTTACGAATATGCAACCCAAAGGACGAAAGTCCTTCAGACAAAAATTTTTTTAGGCCAAATTTATAAACCGAAAATATCTTATAACTCGGTCATATCCTGGCGTATCCTGTCGAGTCCTGTGTCAAAACAATTGTATTGAATAGGACTACCATCTGGCCAAAGGACATCACGATTGTCCTTGTAGTTTCAGAGATATCGCGATTTTACTGTAATTTTATGATTTCGGCTAATTTTCCTTGCGGCCCGCGACTGAAAAATTACCAAGTCCAGGATTCTTAGATGACCCCATAATTTGTTAATGCAGTTCGATGCAGTAGGTATCCACGATCCTAACGCACCATGTCCTTTAGAAATCTGCAAGGACATGGCCGAGTTATGGCTATTTATATCCTCCAAATGACCTTATATCTGACTTATGACATTTTTAATGCAAATATGTTTTTTTCTTTTTAGATTGAAGGATTCAAGGATTCTGATCGATTCTAAGGATTTCTACGAATCCAACAAAGCTACTCCTACAAGGATCGGGCTTATATTAAGCCAGATATAGTCATTTTAAGTTAAAATTGAAAATACATGTAAAAATGACAAATTTGTTCATTTTAACAATAATAAATAATTAATTTTAAATTATAAAACAAATTCCTCTTTTTATTTAATTCCAAGGGATATAGAATTGTACAACTTTTTCAAAAATCAACGGTCGTAAAAATTCTGTCCGTTGGCGGCCACTGGTTGCCGAGATTTTCTTAAAATTCAGCCAAAATACCAGGCGAACAGAAATGACCAGAACGTCGCCAAAAATTTTAGCCGCAGAAAAATTTCATTGCATACCCGAAAGGGGCGCCCCCGGCGCTGGCTGGGTCGCCAAATTTGACCAAAAATACCAGGCGAACAGAAATGCCCAGCAGGTAGACGAACATTTTTGAATTAAAAATATCATTGCTTACCCTAGAGGGGCAAAAATGTAACTCATTTAATATGAGTGCTGTTAAGCAACAGTTCATGTTAAATGAGTGCTGTTAAATACGGCTGTTAAGTAGGAATCATATTTCATTGCATACACGTAAGGAGCAAAAATGTTACTGGTTTAAAATGCTGTAAAGACTGCAGCTGCAGCTGCATCTCTGTACAGGGGCTGTTAAAAGAAAAAGCATTCATATTTTTTGACCATTCCGATGCAAATTTCGCAGGGATTTAATCCTTTAGGTTTCCAACGACTATATCGATGGCATGGTATAACCAAGGATATGATAGTCAACTAAGAACCATCAAGGGGCGGGGTTGTTGGTGGGGGGACGGCTGAAAGAAAAAGCATACATGTTTTTGGACAATATTCTTGCCCATTTAGCAAGAATTCAGTCCTGTAGGTTCATTAGGACTGTATCCATGGTATATAATAACCATGGATTTATGTCATCTAGAAACCAATAATATTGTTGATATTTTTGTACATGAGCCAGGCAGATTTGGCTGAAAAATACAACCTGAAAATAGGATTGTATTGTAAAATTAAGTTGGCTCTATATCTGTTAAATTAAGCCCGATCTTGGAAAGACATACCTTTTTGTATTCGGCAAAGTATACAGAATCGGAAGAGCACTACTTTTCATCTCAGGAACACTTAATATTGACAGAAACTGTAATGCTATTTTAGTCAAACTTGGTCAAAATTTAAAGTGGGAAAAATGTGAATATTTTAAGGCCAATCGATACTCTTGAATGAATCCGTATGAATCCGAAAACGTATACCATTCGAGTAGCAAATGGTATATACCATATACAATTCAGTCGTAATACTTTTAACAGATTTATACGACTGCTGTAAAACAGAATTATGTTCCGTGGCCACAATGAACGAAATCGACTCACAGAAAATAGAGCAAGCAACTCATAAATTCGAGTGCGCGCGGTGCAAAGGTAGATAATGCATAAGCAATTAAACATATGCATAAGTATATATCACTCAATAAAACACACACCCTAACAAGAGTATGCAGAGATAATCGCCAAATATGTATGTACATATACATATGTGCGCTCTTGTATTATCTACCTATGCATCGCGCTCTCACGATTTTTTGTTTCTGCTCATCGTTTCACAGACCTATTCTAATTTCTGAGCGCCGTTTTTTGAGTCCGCTTAATGCTCGCGCTATTTAGTTCTCTGTTGGCGATCACATACGCACATAAGTATATATCGTATAAGCAAAGTATGTAGAGATGTATATATGCGTTTATTATTTCAAATAAGACTTGCTTCACTTTTGATTACTTTTTGTTTATTTTACACTCGCGGAACTAAGTTCTGAGTAAGTTTCACCCAAGTAATCAAATGCACATTAATGCATAATGAAGATTTTGCACAAGTTTTTAATCGTTTTAGGTTTGTAAAATTTGAGAACTGAAATTTATGTCATTCAAATATTTTTAAATAAGTAATGTAAAAAATTCCTTTTAAAATAGTCTTATAAAAGCTTAAACGGCTATTGCTCAAGCTCAATTGACTTCTGGGGAGAAACTAACACAGAATAATCTTGCGCAGGTCCGCGTAGAGAAAATACAACAGCCAAACGATCAAGAGAGAAGTTCGTACACGAGCGACTTTAGCTAATAATGTAGATTACACGGGCGAACACACATCCGAACAAGTGTATACACAGGGAGTCGCATGATATGTATGCACATTTCTATATATGCGTGCTTATGCATTATCTACCTCTGCATCGTGCTCTCGCAATTTTTGTTTATGCTTTTATCGCTTTAAGCAAGACTCACTTTATTTTCTGAGCGCCGTTTTTAGATCTGCTTGGCGCATAAATAGATACCGAAAAAGCAAACACACACCTAAACTGCATTTCAAATAAGTCTTGCCTTACTTTCTTGTGTGGCGTTTTTGTTTTGTTGTCTAATTTGCACTCGCGCCAGTCAAATGGACATTAATGCATGATGAAGATTTTGCACAGGCGTACGTTTTTATTTGATGGGTGTGTAGAATGTGATGTGCAGCGCTGACTACAGTTGCGCAAATTAAGGAAGTCAAATGTTTGCCAATTAACTGCCCTGTATAGGCCCACGAAATATATATGTAACATTTTAAAATCGGATCATTTGTTATACATTTTTAAAATCTGTAATAATATATTTCGAAACCGGCTTTAGAGTCGAATTAACATAATCCACAATATTTTGTAAGTGCTTTACCGGCTACCGCTCAAGCTAAATTGACTTCTGGGCACAAACTAACACAGAATAATCTTGCGCAGGTCGGCGTAGACAAATTACAGCAGCCAAACGATCAAGAGAGAAATTCGTACAAGAGCGACTTTAGATAATAATGTAGATAACACGAGCGAACACACATCCGAACAAGTGTATACAGAGGGAGTCGCATGATATGTTTTTACTTTATTATTATCTACCTCTTCTTCGCGCTCTCGCGATTTTTTTTGCTGCTTATCGCTCTAAGCAAGACGTGCTCTTTTATTTGAGATCGACTTTTTTTTTGATCTGTTTTGCGCTCGTTCAATTAAGTTCTTTGCTGCTTCACACGTGCATAAATAGAAACGTACAAGCAAACGCACACACAAACAGATGCAGAATATGCAAAGTATGTAAATATGTGTACTTGCGTTTATGGCTTTTTGTTTAGTTTGATCACTAACCAAATAACATATAGACCGGACAAACCGTACTTTTGAGGGTGACATTCGATATTTCTGCGGCTGGTCCAAACTCGCCTTCGTTTTTGTTCGGGTTCGAGACATGCCCGCATGCTCTCAGAAGCAAGAGAGTAAGAATACATATGGCCTGTGTCGGGGAACGGCAACGCTGTCTTTTTACTCGCTCACTCTACAAGAAACTGCTGTGGCTTACTCTCATCCATATGATTTGTGCGATAGAACGGCATCGCTGTTTTTTATCTCGCTCCCACTACAGGAAACTGCTTTGGCTTACTCTCAATGCTCTTTCAATTTGTCTATGTACCGTTTAAATGTTTGTGTGTGTATTTGTCCGCACAAGCAAAAATGCCCAGAAATTCAATTTTTCTCAAAAGTCGGTGGCATATCTTCCCTTTTGACGGGACGAGTAATATGAAATAATGAAAGGGTTTGCCAAGTCGATGCGAAATTCTTTCTTTTTAGCTCGTTCTTTTTCGAAAGGGTACCTAAGCGTTGGCATGTGTGCATTTAAAAGTTTTTGGACTTGCTATTCACGCATACTAACATATTTTGTATATGAATAGAAACATTTATGCGCATGTGTGCCTGTTGGTCCCTGCCTGCCTGTCCGATCCAAATTTGACAATATTTTTGGACTTCTGAATTTCGAGCTCTACACACACACACAGAGACACAAATGTGTGTGAATGGGCTGATCATGGGCGCAAAATTTAAAAATATCATTATTGGCACGCGTCTGACGCGCGCTCTTCTTTTTATGATTTAGGGCTTGAATTGATGAATAAATGTTGACCCCTCATTACCTGCAGCAGCCCGTTGGGCCGAAAGGGTCAACTTTTGGCAAACACCTGCACCTGCATATGTAGGTCAAGTGACTGATCACTTAACTAATTTTAGAAGCAATTATATATTGATAGTATTAATAATTTTATTGTCTTAAAATATTTAGCTTTTTCATATATGAATTTGATCTACAGGTAATGAGGGGTCAACATTTATTCATCAATTCAAGCCCTAAATCATAAAAAGAAGAGCGCGCGTCAGACGCGTGCCAATAATGATATTTTTAAATTTTGCGCCCATGATCAGCCCATTCACACACATTTGTGTCTCTGTGTGTGTGTGTAGAGCTCGAAATTCAGAAGTCCAAAAATATTGTCAAATTTGGATCGGACAGGCAGGCAGGGACCAACAGGCACACATGCGCATAAATGCTTCTATTCATATACAAAATATGTTAGTATGCGTGAATAGCAAGTCCAAAAACTTTTAAATGCACACATGCCAACGCTTAGGTACCCTTTCGAAAAAGAACGAGCTAAAAAGAAAGAATTTCGCATCGACTTGGCAAACCCTTTCATTATTTCATATTACTCGTCCCGTCAAAAGGGAAGATATGCCACCGACTTTTGAGAAAAATTGAATTTCTGGGCATTTTTGCTTGTGCGGACAAATACACACACAAACATTTAAACGGTACATAGACAAATTGAAAGAGCATTGAGAGTAAGCCAAAGCAGTTTCCTGTAGTGGGAGCGAGATAAAAAACAGCGATGCCGTTCTATCGCACAAATCATATGGATGAGAGTAAGCCACAGCAGTTTCTTGTAGAGTGAGCGAGTAAAAAGACAGCGTTGCCGTTCCCCGACACAGGCCATATGTATTCTTACTCTCTTGCTTCTGAGAGCATGCGGGCATGTCTCGAACCCGAACAAAAACGAAGGCGAGTTTGGACCAGCCGCAGAAATATCGAATGTCACCCTCAAAAGTACGGTTTGTCCGGTCTATATGTTATTTGGTTAGTGGTTTGATCGAATGTGCACATTAATTACTAAAGATTAAGCAGAGACACATGCATTATTAATTGTCAGTCGTGATATGTACAGGGCTGCCCTTTTCTATTGTTATAAAATTATGACAAATATTATGCTGATCCAGAGGAATCTAAAATATATGAATATGTTTCTCATTATGGGATCGGGCTTTATGTGCATAAGCCTCATTTTTATAAATGTAGAAAATTAAACTTGACACCAAATAAAAATTGGCTTTTATAACGATGGCAGATGGCAACAACACAAGTTTTAAGTTAAACGTAGAGTACCGCCTTTAAATGCTCGGCGCACATAAAAGGGAGTTGTTGATTGAATATAAAAGCAAGCGACACGAAGAGTGACAGCTTGAGGGGCGACTTTTGTGCATACAGTGCAAAAACGGTGCACAGAATATAGAACAAGCAAACGATCATAAGTAGATTTTGTAAAGAAGCAATTTGTGTATTGAGCGATAAGCCACAACAAAAATGTATGTGAACGTTATGCACAAATATGTGTGGGTGTTTGCTTCTACGCACGTTACCCATTTACATACAGACGCATACAACGCACTGACGCGATTTGTTCGTACGTTTCTTATTGATCGTGTAGAGATGATATTTTACGTTAAATGCAATGAAGTATGTGCCTATAAAATATTTTGTAAATCAAATAAATAAAAAACTTGCATTTATTATAACGATGGCAGGCAACGCCAGGTCTTTAAGAAAACATAAAGTGTCATCTCTAAATACCAGGCGCACATAATCTGAAGCTGTCGATTAATTCTTATAATTGTCGTTACTTCGACTAAGAAGGTGTGTGCAAAGGAAGCTCACAGCAGAACGAATGGGAATGATCTTGCTATCTCGCTTACACTAATACACACATATGTGCGCAAAGGCAGCTCGGCGCGTTAACTGTAACTCTCGTGATGTTTTGGCGCTCATGCACATTTGCGCATATGTACATACATTTCGCTCGTATGCGCTGATTTTGTTGTTGTTGTAGTAAACAGAATAATAGAGTGGTTGCCGAATAGTGATGGCTGCTCAGCATCGAATTTACATGGCGGATTTGGCTGAATGATTCAAAAGCCGCCAAAAGATAGCCATTTATTCTGAATAAATGGCTTCAGCTCGGGTAACCTAAGGCCGATCTTGTATGAATATACCTTTTCGACTCGTGAAAGTTCACAGAAATTGATTTTAGAACCAACTTATTTATGTCATATTTGTTTAAATATTAGGATTGCAATATTTTAGTGGTAAACTTATGTCCTGATGCAGAGGAGTCTAAAAAGGAATATCATTAGGTGATCGGCATTTGTATATATTATATCAAATTTATTGTTTATTCAATTTTTTGAATAGATAATAAACTTTGGCTATAATTAGCATAAAGTGCCATCTCTAAATACCAGGCGCACATAATCTGAAGCTGATGATTTAATTTTCAAATTGTGGTCACTTCGACTAAAAAGGTCTGTGCAAAGGGAGCTCACAGCAGAACAAATGAGAATGATCTTGCTATCTCGTTTTCACTTATACATACATATCTACGCAAAAGCAGCTCAGCGCATTAACCGTAACTCTCCTTTTGTTTTGGCGCTCATGCACATTGGCGCATACATATGTACATTTCGCTCGTATGAGCGTATATTGTTGTTGCAGTAAAAAGAATAACAGAGGAGTTTACCTAACAGAGACGACTAACACAGCGTCGAATTTATTTACATAATTTTGTATAGTCAGCCAAAGTTATTGCTGCGTGCTAGCTGAGTGGTACATTTAAATTAGCGAAATTTTCAGATTATACGATATTATTCTGTTAACTAAACTGTAAATGAATTGTTTTATTGGAGATACCGCCAGAGGGCTGCCAGAGATAGAAACTCTTAAAACTTTCGTAACGTAATTTGGGGCTTTCATGGTAAATACATTCGCATAATTACAACTGAAAGTTTTCGTAAGTAACACAAAATTGTGTTATTAGAACCGTATTGAAAAATCGATTGGCACTCAACAAATCACATTATAAATTTCGACATAAGTTGGCTGAAAATTAAAGAAGCATTCAGTGGAGCATTCAATATATTGATAATTGTTGATAAAATTGGGTTGATGTGGAGTTTAAAATTTTTCCAAATTCAAAAAAGGCAATTCGAACAAAATCATTTGAAGGTCGCAAAGCAAATATATGTAGCTTGACTTGCTCGGATAAATACAGATGTATTTATATCATTTTATCTTTATATTTTTTTAACTATTTGTTGCTTACTTCTAGAATCAGTTTTATGTGTGGAAGCACAGTATGCTGCTTGTAGGGTATACAACAGTTGTGCATAGCCCTAAATCGCATTCGTAAATGCCCGAAATACAATTGTGAGGCGTGAAATTGCTGAACAACTGCACAGTAGCAGGAGAAGGAGAGAGGCAGATAACGCAGCAGTAGATATCGCAGCTGAAAGGGGGAGGGAGGGGCAAGAGGAAGCTCTGCTAATTAGTGGGCAACAGCAGTGGATCGCCTCAATTGCTGACAAGAGTCAGCAAGTGTTGTTGTAACTGCTGCTGCATGTTGTGTGCCTTGGGAGAGGGAGAGGGTGTGTGTGTGTGTGTGTGTGCGAGTGTGTGTCTGTGTTGCATCATTTCCTTTTCTTGTGCTCCTCAATTGGTTAATGGCCAATCAATAAATTCCAATTCTCACAATTTTACTGCAATATCTACATGGTGCCACTGCAACGTTTTACCCACAATTTATATCGCAGCCATCTCATCTGTTACACGAGTGTGTGTTATGTGTGTGTGTGTGTGCTGCACGGATAGAAGTGCCTGCCATTGCCATTTGCTGGGTCTAGGCTAAGATTTGCATGCAGCACATGGGGCATTCAAAAATTGCAATAGCTTGGCCTGGCAAGCGCCTGGGCAGACACACACACACACACACACACGCGCACACAGAGAAATCCTGACCGGAGCGAACCGCCCTCCGTCTGCCTTGCAGTTATCCTGGCTGGCTGCCTGGCTGCCAGTTATCCCGGCAGCTCCTTTTGCTTGTGTGCATCGTGCGGCAGCGTCACGTAAGCTGCATTTAAGAGCATATACATTACATACGGATACGCTCCATTAATATGTATCCCTTGCACGCCTGCTCACGCCTACTGCTGTCTGCTTATAGCACATAGCACTAAATTCTTAGCAGCCTCCCACACACACACACACGCACACCCAAACACACACAACGAAATACATCGGAACCATGTGCCGAGGCCCCATGACCTATTACATGACGAAAGGAGCTGTTAAAGAGTTGCCAACACACTTTTGTGTGTGTGTGTTGGTGTGTGTGTGTGTGTGTGTGTGTAGGTGTTTGTGTGCGCATTAAACTTAAATGTATTAGGCCATATTAGTTGTATACATTATAGCCAAATTGCAATACAAGATAGCAGTTACTTCAATAGCCAGGATTTCCAGCCAAAGGTTAAGTGCAGACAATAGAGACAGATAGAGAGAGAGTGAGCGAGAGCGAGTGACAAGTCCTGCAGGACATGCTGCATATCTTTATAATTGCTGCGAATTGAGAGGGAACAGCAGCTGCCGGGCTTGCGTGAAAATTGTTAAGACCCTGTCTGATGCGATCAACTCAAGCAAAGTCTCAGCTAAATTAATGAAAAGCATAAATAACAGATTCCAATCTATAATATAACCAAAATAGATGATAATAGGCCAAGTGCATGTGGGCAATGTACATATATGAGGCACTTGAAATGTCAAATGAAATTTGCAATAGATGGAAAATGTTTCTAGAAATTTAAGGATTTAAATGTGAACATATGATTGGATTACGAATGGCGTGTAAGAGATATAAGTTCAGAGAAAAATAGGAAAATTGTTTTGCCAAAGCGAAACTCACTAACCAGATGTGACTTGCCGTAAAATAGATTTGCTTTTATAAAATATTTGTATGCAGTTTTATGCATTTTTGAGTTTATTTTGCATGGAATTATACAAAACCTGTGTATACTTGAACAGAGCTACCATGCCTTTAGTTCTTGTAAACTCCGAAAAAAAAGATTAGCAATCGATACTTATCGATTTTTGGGTATTTGCTGCGTGCTATCGAAAGTCGTTAAATGGTATACGAGAATCTAGATTTAAAGTCGTCAGCTCTATTAGACAGCTGGGTATGACTTATGAAGGGTCTATATATACTTTATTAAGTGTCGTTAACGCAAAATGGATAATTGCAAAAGATTATAAACCAAAAAAGTATGGCTAATCAAGCATTCGCTGCCTACTAAATATCATTTAAACTAGGCGAACAACTTTATTAAGGAAATGGAAATGAACAATTGGTTAATTTAAGATGCAACCTGATAAAGTTCTTAGAATCACAACATTGACAATACCAAGTCCGTTTGACGCCTAGCAGGCACATCTTAAGGCAGAACTTTCTATGGAGTTATGTATTCAGGTACCTTCCATCTCCATCTGATGCTCGTGCCTTCTTAAGCTGTCTGCTGTTTATGGCACTCGATTGTTGCACTTACAGGCCATAAATTCGACTTTGCCAGCTGCTACCTAAGCTCCTAAGCCGAACCTAACCGAACCTAACCGAGCTGACACGTGTCATTATCCGATGCGTGCGACCTGCTGCTGAGTTCTCAAAAATTGTGTTAGTTTTTTTGCCAGCATTTTTATTTCTGGTCTGCTGCCATTGTTGCTGCTGGCCGTAAACGTTTGCTATCGAAATAATATTTCGAAACGATATTGGGCAAGCGATAAGCATAATTGCGGCAATAAAAGTTTTCAACTTTTATACGACAAGCTACAAAAAAATCCCAAAAAATTGGCCAGACAGGCCAAAATAGCCGCAGAAGAGAGGGGGAGAAGCGGAGCGGGCGGCGGGCGTAACGCAGTTGTAAGCAGCGCTTGCTTACGCGCAAACGGCGTTGCATGCACAGACACAGACACACATGGACAGACGCACACACATTTTCATGAAGAGGCACACACATACATACATATGCATGGCACTTGTAAGCAGAGAAACGACATTGATGCGCATTCATATGAACGCATAACAATGCAAAGTTTATGCGTTGCCAGCCACATTCAGTGGGGAGAAGCGGGGAGGGGGGGGGGGGCGTCTAGGCGACGTGAGGCAGCTGCCTCTACACACACACACCAACAGATTTAGTGTGCGCGTGTGTCTGGGCTTGAGGCAGCTGCGTATGCAACGCTTCTTGTTTTTTAAACATTGCATTTACCTTTGATTCCAAGCAAAACTCGTGCAAAGAAAGGGGTAGGGTGGGGAGGGGGGCTAATGTTATGTGAATGCCGCTCAAGAATTGTTATTGAAATTGTTTTGGCCATCAAATTTTGTTGGCCACTCACTTTGGCATAGAAGAAAAGGCTAAGAGGATACTTACTTGTGCCACCAAATGAGTAATCGCCTGACATGCGGAGGAAGCGTGAGCGAAAAAGAGAAAATAAAACAGAGAGCGAGAGAGAGACATAACGAGAAACGGGTGAGTACCGCAGTTTACATAAAAACTCAAGCAAAAAAACAAAAACCAACAAAACACAAAATCAAATTGCAAAAATTCCTGAAAAAATCCTGGCAGCGTGTGGTTAAAATGGTAAAAGTAAAATAAACGTTAACAAGAAGAAGAGTAACAGTTAGTGGGTTTATCCTGAAGTGAACTCCTTTCGGTAGCCGGGCATACTCACTTGTCTCACCGGTGGTGCAGGTCGCCGGCGCCGAGGGCGGACCGCGTCCAATATTATTCACAGCTATCACATAGAACTCGTATTCGGTATATGGACTCAGGGCACGCACCACATAGTACATGGTTATGATGCCGCTGATCTCGCTGAAGGCCTGATTTGCATTCTTCGGCTTGTACTGGATGACATAGTACTGCAGATCCTCGGGTCCCTTGTACGACCACTCCAGGCGCACCGAAGTGGCTGTCACCTCAGAGATTTGCACATCCGTAGGCGCCGTGGGCAGTGCTAGAGAGAAAAAGACAGAGCGAGAGCGAGAGAGTGCCAAAGATATAACCAGTTAATATCTGATCTGAAGTTCCATCTGCTGCTTCCACTCACATTGCACCTTGACCACGGACACCGCTTCGATCTGGCCCAGCGAGGAGGCGGCTATGCACGTGAAGTTGGCGCTCTCCTGTATATTATTCAACTGCAGCACATTCAGACCTATGGGTATATCATTCTCCGGCGTCAGATCTTGTGCACCTGTCATTCCGAATGAGAGGGATTACCTTTGGGTGCCACGGCAAATGTCAATCGCACACACTTACCCTTCATCCACTTGACGTGCGGCATGGGTGAGCCGACGGCTATGCAGGATAAATTCAGATTCGAGCCCAACATCACTTCACTCAAGGACTCTGGTGGGCGGGAGAATGTGGGAGGGACGCGACGCACTTTCACATACAAATTGGTGGCCTTTGAGTGCTCCGTTCCAATAGAGTTCTCCGCAACGCATTCGTATTTGCCCTGATCCTCTTCGCGACTGTTGTTGATTTGCAGGACGCCTGGGAGGAGAAAGGAGAAAGTGTGAAAGAGAGAGTTATAATAAGAGTTTTCCTGAGAGAACTTAACTTTACATAGGAATTCTTAATGTTAAGATTAATAAAGTAAGGGAATTTTTGTTTAACATGTAATATATTGTAATATTAGCTTCAATCTTTACAATTTTAACGATCTTTTCAGTTCTATTGTCGTTAGCTCAACTTATCCAAGAAATAACTGAGCTCTAGGTACCCGCACTTAAATGGGCTGGCGTTAATCTTCAATCCTTTAAAGCCTGCACTTCACTTGAGGACTTTTGATATAGTTAAGAATTCTCTGCGAAAGGGTAACCTTGTGCTCTACCTAGATATTCCGTCGTTTACTACCTGTTTGCCTATAAAACACAGACCTTTCAAACGAGGCTTCTCAGTTACTTATTGCACACTCGACAGACAACTCAACAATGTTAAAGTTACTTCCATTGGTGCTACTCTCCAGCTATTTGGGCGTCGTGGGCACCACCTACGTAACAGTCGATGACCACATGGAGCCAACAACACTTGCTGAACAATTGGAGATGGTCGATTTGCTGGACTTGGGCGACAGACCGAGGCGCATGGCACAGCCCAAGCAGCTGCACACGTCGGCCTCAAAGTTTCTGCTGGAGGTGTATAATGAGATCAACGAGGAGCAGGAGCCGCAGGAAGTGCTGCAGCAGCGACACAAGCGTTCGCTAGAGGATGATATACTAGTGACCCGTGAGGATCGCCATGGGATAGCCAGCTGCAACAGCATCTTGACCTTCTCCAGTCGCCTCAAGTCGCTGGAGGAGGGGGAGGAGGAGATAAGCTCTCGGCAGGATTTGCATATCACCTTCAATACAAATGACGTGCCCATGGATCTGACGCTGGTGCAGGCCATGCTGCGCATCTATAAGCAGCCCAGCTGGCAGGAGCGGCGCAAGAATTTAACATTTTCGGTATATAGACGGATTCACAGTCATCATCAGACTTTCACGGAGGATGGTGCTCCTGTTTATCGCATTCTGCACTCGGTGAACACCACAGCCGAATACAAGGGCTGGCTAGAGTTCAATCTGACGCAGACGCTGCGCGCCTGGCTGCTCAACAAGAGCCCACAGCGCCACGAGTTGCGCATCTCGTTGGGCGAGGCGCAGCTAAGTGCCTCGGGCGCTGGTCTAGTGGCACCCCATGCAGCGGGCTCCAATCTGGAGCCCTTCATTGTGGGCTATTTCAATGGGCCCGAGCTGCTGGTTAAGGTACAAAAGCTGCGCTTCAAGCGCGACCTGAACAAGCGAAGGGCCATGTTGCCGCCAACTGGCCACGTCCGGCCCCCGCCGGAGGTATTCAAGGCGCCGCAATCCTGCGAGCGTCTCAACTTTACAGTGGACTTCAAGGAGCTGCAAATGCACAATTGGGTCATAGCGCCCAAGAAGTTCGAGGCGTACTTTTGCGGCGGCGGCTGCAATTTTCCGCTCGGCACCAAAATGAATGCCACGAATCATGCGATTGTTCAGACCCTGATGCATCTGAAGCAGCCGCATCTGCCCAAGCCCTGCTGTGTGCCCACCGTTCTGGGCGCCATAACCATATTGCGATACATTAACGAGGATATCATAGACTTAACCAAATACCAAAAGGCGGTGGCCAAGGAGTGCGGATGCCATTAGATGGGAATGAATCGGGGGAAAACCATCAAAGCCCGGTTCACAAAAATGATGCTTACTTTTAGGGTTAAATCAGCTTAAGCCGATTTAAAATGGGTTTAGTTTTATCGATTATGTGTTAAGTTAGATGTCCAGTTTAAACCATTTTAAAAATGTTTAAATATAATTTATAATAATATAATATATAAATGTCAAAATAATTTAGTTAAAAAAAACAAAAATAACTATTGTTAAGCCCGCTTTAAAATGGGGTTTAGATAAAAGTATTCCCCAACTTAAGCAGCAAAAGTTCCAAAGACTTTTAATCTATTAAAAATTTTCGTATATAAAATGTTGAATTATGATTTGAGTGCATGCTCATAAAATCAGCCTGCCAACCCATCATCATCATCATAAGCCAACTTCTATAATATGTAAGCAATTTTAAGGTGAACAGAAGAAAAAAAAACAGCTTTAATGATTTATAGCCAGGGCGAACGCATGTGTAAGTAGTCCAAAGATCTTAGATTTATCAATAAATTTGAAAGCCAAAATGTGCTTGGCTTTTCTTTCTCACATTTTGTAGCTTCACTTTAATGGCCGTATCCACATGATACTCATTGGTCCATAAAATGGCCAGAATTTACCTTTTTTATGCGTGAATTGGGGGAGGTAAGGGGAGGTAAGGGTAGGGTGGGGTTGGGTTGGGGCGTAGGGCAGCAGCAACACATGAAAATTAACACAATTTTTTATATGATTTTAAAGGCCGTATAAAAGTTATGACAGTGTTTGCTGCGAATGCGACTGCTTGGAATCTGCCCGGGGTCTATTAAATATCGAGCGCACTTTTCCGGCATATTAAGCTAATGTGAATGACACATATAAAGCGTCATAAACTGTGTGGAGAGCCCGTGCATTATATTTTTATATGACCAATAAACAATGAATTATGTAGCCCAAACAAGCTAATTCCGGCAGTCAAAGGCTAATATTAAATAATACACCTACTCAACACTTTTGTATGAAATATATAAATTTTTTACTAAGGCTAAAAATTCAAAATATGTTGATTTAATAATGATTTCAACACAATTTGCGTCTCGTATTCTCTAATTAAGCAAAAGCTACACAATACGCCATAATTATTTTCTCAACTCCCGAATTATTCGTCTAATATTGGGTTTCAATTTACGCTTGGATGCGCTCCAATTAATCAGGTGCCTTCATTTTGAAATTATTCAACACTAATACGCATATACGTGAGTCCATTTGCAGAATATTTATGGGAAATACTCGCATGAAATATGCACGATATGTGAAAACAATTCATTTGCACACATTTCCATATTTGTGTGTATAAAATATTTGCAGATTTTAATTTTAATCGTTACATTATTTATGGAGCACATTTTTATACGATAAAAGTTGTCACATCGTTTATGCTCCCAGATTTTATTTCACATTCGTTTTTAAATATTTTTTTGTATACATTTTTGTAAAAACATAGCGCAAAATGCGGCGGGAAGGGAAATCTGTGGGAAATGTTGCTATAAAACAAACTGAGTTGAGCACAGTATTGTATACAGATGAAAACCTCTTTATGATTACTTGCACCTATCGATAACGTAGTAACAATAGTACTCTTTTAATGTTTGGCACATAGAAACTTACTATTCTGTTAGCAAAAGCGTTAAGCTATTTTTATTAGTACTGTGATTAAATAAATAATTAAATAGCGATATTAATTTAACTGTATATTTAAATAAAATAAAATATTTGCAGGCAAAGTAATCAGAGAATTGCGCTCCCAAACCTTTTCAATGCAATTTATTTAATTTTTTTATTTTACCCACAAACGAATAAAATGTTGAAAGCTTGTTGATGTTAAAGTTTCGTGTTTCGCTTGTAATAAATAAATCTGCATGAAAATAATCAAATTTCAGCGCTGAGTGAAAATGACAAATATTTTCACTTTTCTAAATGTCAACGAGAACAAGAAGTATGTTTTTTGTTTTTTATTTAATCTGTGAAAAGTGAATAGCGAAAGGTTGCAGCTAATGCAAATAAAGTATTCGTAGCTGTTTTTTTGTTACTTTCTGGGCCAGATGAGTGTTTGCTGTTGTTGTTGTTATTGCTGTTGCCTGATTTGATGTTGGCCAATTAATGAAAATGTGCTACGCTCTGCTACGCTCTGCTCCGCTCTTCCCCCCTTTAACAGGGGAAAAAAGCAAACAGCGAAATGGAAAATCAACCACAGCGAAAAGAACTGCAATAATACGAGGCACATATAGACTACAGTTGAGTGAATCATTTTAATGACTCGTGTTGTTGGCGACCAATTCCCTGAGCACTGCCCCCTCACCGCCACTCCCTCTACTCAGCAGGCCCCTTCTCTCTAGCCCAGGAAGTGTCTGTGTATAAATTGTCGAAATGTCGAGCCGTGCTAAATGTTGCAAAAATTGTTCTACTATTCGTGTTTATTATGTGTATTTTTTTTATTATTTTATTTTGGCTGGAGCAACGGAAATGGTGGAGTAAGAAAGGCAAAAAAATATAAATAAAATAAAAACACAAATAAAAATGCGAAAGAACTAAAAATGATGATGTATGCTGCTAGATGATTGTGGCGCGGTTTTATTTTTCCACAGTGCAAAAGCATTTTGGTTGCGTTTTATTTTTATTTGCAGTATTTTTTGCTGTTGTTATTTTTGTTGTGTGTGTGTGTGTGTGTCTGTTCGTGTGTGTACGTGTTCACCTACATGCATCAAAGTTGATTGTTGTGAAATTTATTGCATACTTTTTGGTGTTGTATGACGCTGCACATTTATTACGCTTGTTGCGCTTTCCGGGGCGCCAGCAACAACAACACAATTGCTGCTGTTGTTATTGTTGTTGTTTAGGAATCGCTGAACCATTCAAACAACCATTAAATGCCACTGAATTTTAAATATTGCCATTTTTTGTACATGCTTTAAATACGCTTGTGCATGTGACTGTGCCATTTGCATGGTTTCAGGTAGAATCTTTCCCCGAATAAAAAAGACAACAAAAAAATGTGATTAAAATTTATGGCAAGCAACTTTCATTAAAATTGCTCGCAAGCTGGCAAAACATTAACATAAGCCACACACACCCACACCCACACCCACACCCACACACACAGTCACATAGATAGCTATAGGACTAGGGCTTACTGGTGGCTGGCTGCAAGGGTTTTTAGGTGGCAGCACTTTCGCCTGTGCAATAAAAATTAAGCTATGAAAAGTCCTTTCGTCTCTGGCCTTTTAGCTTCTCAGTCGCACGAGCCTGACTGTCCCCAGTGTGTGTGCGCCCGTGTCTGCTTGGGTTTGCTTGGGTGTGTGTGTGCACAACAACTCTTATGAAAATTAAAAATTCTTTCAAGCATCATAAAAATAAAGAAATGGCCAACGTAGTGAGAGCTCTGAAAATTGGCTTGAATAGCAAGTGCTTAACACCAAAGAGTAGGTTGGCAAAAATTGCATCGTGGTTCAAAATAAACCAGTTTCTAAAAAGCCAGTAACTTACCCGAACCGGTTGGGTTTGGGCTTTGTCTTTTATATTGTGCTCAGGTTCGAAACTAGGCAAAAGTGTTTCAATCGTCATCACGTATATTTTTTTACAAATCAAATGGCATTTTCAATATAAAAATACAATCTTTTTAAGAAAAGGCTTAACTATTGTATTGATTATTAAAAACACTTATTAAGGCCGAAAGCTCAAACATAGTAAGGGATTTTTCTGATTATATGCTGGAAAAATGTTCTTAGCAATATTTTGAGCTTAGATAGTGTTGCCTTTAAGCATTATTAGGATTAAAATATACATAAACCTAGCCAAGTTTCCTCTGACCACATTCTTTGGGCCGCTTTGCCCTTGTTATTGTTGTGGAATTGCGAAGGCTACCGCCCACAAAAAGGGAACTATGCATATCGGATGCGGAACCATTCAGACAATGCCCAATAGTTTGCATTATTGTGTGGCTGGCGCTCAATTTGCTGGCGCTTTTAATGGCCGCAACGACTATTTAGGCAAAGTCAATCAGAGCCGGGCTCTAGCTGACTAGCTGGTTGGCTGTTTGGCTGGCAGAAGGGCAACGCGTGTTGCCAGCGCTTTTGTCGTCTTTTGTGGCAGTGTTGCCATTAACAACAGGCGCGAGACAATGGCGCCTGCCAATGCCAATGCGAAGCCAGACGAGGACCTGTGCCACAGACTGTATATGGCTGCGCCCTAATCCTTGTTGCCTCCTGCCGTCTTTGCCATTGCTACATGGCACACATGTGGCATGCCACAACTGCACTTCCGCTTGCGCAGTCATTTTCATATTTTGCAACTTCCGTTGCCAGACACACACACACACACAGACACAGGCACACACACTGGCTTGGTGGGGGGTTTAAGCTGATCGCCTGACTGAATCCCACAGCCGCTAAGGCGTGTGCTCACAGCTTGGCACAGCGCGGCCAAATGGGATTATTAATTAAATTACGCTTTAATTTAAGTAGTCGTCATCTCAAGCACAACAATATGACACAGGCAGGGCGACCCACAGAACTGAAAAGTTTTCAATTTTTGAAAATAGCACAAAATAATATGTATGGAAAAACTTGACTGACCCTACACCCTCTTTCCCACCGCAACCCAGACCAAAATGTGTGAGGCACTGAGCTTCCCCCACCCGAGTGCCAGCACTTACAGTCATGCACATTTTGGGCAATTACTGTCTCATTTTCAACAAAAGTGACTGTCAACTCTTTTGGCCCAAGCCAAACGAGACGAGGCAAGGCGAAACGAGTTGAAGTAGGGTGGTGCCGGTTAGGGTAGCTCATAATTTAAGCATTAAACTTTCTCAAATGCTTTCAAGTTGACTTGGTCTTAACTACAGTTTTACAGCTCAAGTAAATAATTGCGAGCGAACGCCCCAAAGGAGGCGCCTGCTCCTGACAAGTGGCAGCCAAGAGGGGCTGGCTGGCAAGCGGGGGCAACTGTAGCGCAGGATTGTAATGATGGGCACAGCAATTAAAGTTATAGTCGCATGGCTATTTTGACGTAGGTGAGGCGGGGGGAGGGGAGCTCAGCGGCTCTGAGGGCTGCTTTTAAAGAGGCTGCAGCTGCGGCCAAAACGTTGCCACTGGTAGTTTAAGTTTAACAGCAAGTTTAACAAGAGCACATAAAAATGCCAAAAACAACGCGCAAAGCAGCGAGTGTGTGTGTGTGTCCGTGTGTGTGCACAACAAATGGACAGCTTGGCGACTGCGACAAGGTGTATTCTTTTACGACAATGGGCAAACATAAAGATTAAACTTTTCTATGGCGCTTACGACATGGACATTACGTATTTAACATTGAATCGATGTAGTTAAGAATTAAGCATCAACTACTTAAGGTGAAATGTAGTTTGCTAAAGTACATAAAATAGACATAAAATTTAAATTGGGGATTGCCTTTGTCTAGATTCTCTAGATAACTCTTCAATTTGTCTGCTTTGCCTAAGTCAAGATTTTATATAGGCACTTAATTCAACTCAAAACTATTTAATTAAATAAAAGGTTTACTATTTACTATTTATAATATAAATTATTGCTTGATACTTATTATGATGTTAATCTTGTTTATTCCATTCTTTGCTTGATCTTAATAATCAACTAACTTAAGAGTCCAGTTGTTCCGAGAGTCTTCTCAAGTAATTCAACTATGTAGGCTAGTTAAGCATTCTTTAGTTGCTGTGCCACCCAATTCCCTGGGTTGTCATACAAATCATTAACTGCCTGCGACTCGCCACTTGTCGTATTCAATTCTTGGAACAGCCCTATCACGACCCATTGTTGGCATTGCTTCTTTTGGCCCTTCTACTCCTATTTGCTTTGTCCCCTTGTAGGCTGACACTTGTGTGCGTTCTGCGTAAGCTCATGGCCCATTCCACGTGCCGGCCATTAAGACAATTGGCCAAGCAAAACCAATTTCTGATAAGCCTCTTTTGCTTAAAAGCCAAATTATGGTATTTGAAAAATATTCGCTATACCTTTTCTTTTTTCTTGTCGTTCTTTTTTCGCAATAAGCAGCCCAAGACAGCAAAGAGTCCGAGCCCGCACAACCCCCAACTCGGTTATAAAGTAATTTCCCCAGACGCATTGAACCCTTCTAAAAAAAATAAGGGGAAAGAAGCAACAGAAGCAGAAGCAGAAGCAGAACATGGTCAGTACAACTCAATGGAGGTTCCTGCTTCAGACTGGCTTTCCTTTTATTATTTTCATTTTTTATTGAACAAAAGCCCTGAGGGACTATTTGGCGGGCCATCGAAAAAAAAATAAAGGTATTATGCTCAATATTATTATCGGACTCTGTCTGTCTCTCTGTATGTCGTTCGGCCTCTATAACTGGGCCTTTGCCACAGCGTGGACAAAAATTAACTATCAACGGCAATGCGGCAATGCCCCGAAGTAATTTTAAATAAAATATTTATAAACGTATTTGCGCATTGAAGTGCGACCGTTGTCATTTGCCAGAGTGTAGAAAAAAAAAACCACATTACAACGAACTCCTTTATACCCTTTTTGCAGGGCTATTTAACATATACGACTATTGAGGGATTTCACTCGAAAGTGCTTTTGAGTACTCATAAATGTAAATGACTCGCAATTGCTATACACTTTTATATTCCTTGAAATTATCAATTACCAAATCTGCCTAACCCCATTCGCACTTTCTCTCTCTTAACTCTCTCTCTAGGGCTTACTCTCACGTGAGTGCATTTTACAATTCTTCTTTGAGTCGCATTCGCAAACGTTTTACTGTCAACAGCTGTCAAATTTATGCTCCCAAAAAAGACTTTGCTATGAGAGGCTACTTCTTTACTTGATTTTAGAATTATTTAATTTGGTCAATTATTTAAAATTGAAATATCATCTTGTTTTTGCTTATTAAAGCCCATTTGCCAATCGCTTTACATGCAATTTCCTATCACAATTTATAAGATGCGTTAACAATCTAAGAAAAAGCTTCACAAGGGTCCATAATAATCATATTAATAAGTCTTAAAGCAAATGAGGCGTGGCCGAAGGCGTAAAATGATTGTAACTATGACAAAGACGACAGAGAACATGGGACGGGAAAGGGCAAAAGAGAGCCCGAGGCGTTTTATTAAAATAATAAAGTTCTAATTTAATTATGAAGCAAGCACAAAGGCAAAGACAGTCTGGGAGATGATGGGGATTCGGGGCGGGAGGCGAGGTGGCAACAGAGAGCGCAATGTGAGAGCTGTGAAGTGCGACTATGCGGGAGTTACTTTTCATTTTGATAACTCACGTACCCCTCCCGAGGGCCCTAATTAGCAGGCGGCGGCCGTATAACCGAAAAATCAACGCGCCCTCAAGCTGCCTTTTGTGGAAGCCTGGGGTTGGGGTTGGGTGTGGCGCTGAGTTGCGGCGAAGTGGTTTGCAAAATAAAGGACCATAAAGTGCTAATTGAATAAAACGGCACATGACTTGCATAACTTATTATCAAAAATATATATACCTACATATATATATACTATATTCCCGCTGGCCCTTCATTGCTATGCAGCCCAGAACAGACCGAAAGAGAACCGAAGAACTTAAACGGAGCCGAACCGAACCCGTCCGCGCCTCAAGCGTAAATTTATTTCATTTTCATAAATTTAAAACGTACTTTAAGACAAAGGCGAGCGACACCGAAAGAGAAGCAGGTGGTTGCTGGTCGTGGAGGGTCAGGAGGATGTATGGCAACAGAAGGCGCCGCTTAGAGACGTTTTGGGCACCCAAAAGGATATTTAGGTGGCGGAAATATTTTTACGTTTCGTTTAACGTGCCAAAGATGGCCAAAAGCCTGTCTTCTAGCCAGCTCTAATACCCACCCACTCGCCCAGCTACCTTTGCTTGCACAGCTCCCCATACAAAAGTCTCTGGGCAAAGTTGGGCGGGCCACGTAAAACTAATTTAACCCGCAACGTTCACGGCCACTTTTGTTCGTGTTACGCTAAATTAGTCGAGCTGCCGCCTGCCACAAGAAGCCGACGCCGAAAAGCAGAAAACAAAAATTACAAAAACGAAAAATTTGTTTCTCCTCGAATAGGAACAGCGCCACAACAACAACAACAACAACAACAACAACAACAAAGACAACAATATCGGGGCACATACTATGCTATACTTTACTATACCATAAAAAATTATTTTACCTTGGGGAAATTTTTGCAACAGTTTTTAATTTGTAATGCGCTAAGGCCACTAAAACAAAGTGGTTAGTTCTTAGTGGGTAATTGCAATAGGCCATGAGTGTAGGTGATATCAACTTATAAGAGTTGCCACGACTTCTGAGACTATTTGAAACTGCAAGAACATTTTTTTTTGTGGAATATTCTAAAGGTTCGTTAATCTGCGATCAAAGAAAGAAGCTGATAATATAACTAGATAAGCTCAGAGTAAAAAAAGAAATTTAAAAACCAACTAAACATTTACTTTAACTTCCACATTTAAGAATTGGTGTAAGAAACTAGATAAGCTGCGAGTGAAGGAAGAAACTTGAAAACCAGCAGAACATTTACTTCAATTTCTATAGTAACCAATAAACCAATAACAATTATTTTGTGGCAAATTATGACTTGGAAGTAGGAAATATGCCAGTATTCCGTTTGACTAACTTTCTTTCTCTCTATTTAATAAGCAAGAAACTGGATGAGTTACGAAATGTCAGATTCTTGCTTATGAATTTTAAAGGAAATTCCAATTCCTTTTGGTGATAAAACTTCAAAAGAAACTTCAACTTATTGGATTTTCTAAGAGCTACGTGATAGCAACTAAGCAGAAGAAGTCTTCAGATGCTTTTTCCTCTAACATATACGTCCGAAAATAACATTTAAAATTTCGCTGTAGCTATAACTCGACAAAAACTCTTCAAAGATCAACAAATAGTATGCAATCTCACCACCTGTTCAGCTAATTAGTTTGCCTGTCAACTAATCGGGTTCAATTCGAGTAGTGTGCAGGGTATTCAATCGTAGCCCGGCTGCACCTTTTGTGTGGCGACGAGTCAATTGTTTAGTGGGTTGTCATTAGGCGAGCTTCCATTTCATTAGCATTGTGGCCAGGTTTGGCAGCAGCTCTTGCGATTTTTAATATGCCCAACACGTTTTGAATTGTTAAAGCGGCTGCCGCAGGCCGGACCTTTCCGGACCTGGCTTCCGGCCGGGGCGCCGCTTTAGCTGGCAGTCGTGTCCGGGTGGCCACCAGTTGGGCTCTGATCGGCTGGACGCCTGTCAATGGCACTTGCAATTGAAACGCGAGGGTTAGCCATGTTTCTGCTCCCCCCACCGTTCCCCTTTAGGACCACTCGTTTGGACGTAAAGCAAATATAATCATTGTTATCGCGGCTGTCGCTCCGTCTGTCGGCTTTGGCGACGCGACGACGCGGCAATTGATGTCATTTTAAAGGGACTCTCTTTTTAATGCATATTAATGTCAATATTAATGTCAATATTTGCGCTTCTAATGACCGTCCGCACTGCTGTTGACGGCTTTGTGAGTATTTAAATGCCGTTTGATGTGCCATGTCAGGCACTAACGACAACGGCCTTATCGAGTATACGGCCCTCGTAATTAGAAATACTTGGCCAGAAAAATTGCAGGCCACCTCCGGAGCCTGAAACCTGAAGCGGCGCCTGATTAAAGGACCTGACGACATTCTGTTGACATTTGTAAAGTTTCTACCTAATAAGATCTCAACTAGCTGGGCTCATAAAACGGCCGCAGCTGCCCAGCACTAAAGGCAGCGACATTCTTAAAGGACAAACTTTGCCATTTGTAAGAAAGGAGGGAGGGGGGAAGGTAGGGACAGGCTCAGGTACGCAGCAGCTGGCAAAAGTCAAACGTTAACTAAGCGCCGAAAAACTTGTGACACAAAATGCGGCCAAGCATAAGTAAACTCCTAAGAAATTCAAATGAGCGTAAGCGCAAAATACTAAAAAAAATACAGAGACAGAGATAGAGAACGAGCGAGCGAGAGAGAGGGGAAGAAACAAAAAATATGGCAACAAGTCAGCGGCAGAGACTTGAATTTTAATAAATGAAGTCGTTTCACAGCCAGGAAATAACTCGGCAACCCTGGCAACGGGTTCCCTTTTTCTGGGGGCAGGCGGGCTGCACATGTGCTCAAAACTAGACATCAAAGAGATTGGCCAAAATGAATATATGTGATAAAAAAAAAAAAAAAAGGGAGGGTAGTATAGAAGGTGTGAGAGCGGAAAATATTTAAATAGAAGCATTGAACTCAATTTGAATTCCAGAAGTATTTATCAATTTTAAATTATTTTAAATCTATTATTCTTTTCTATTTCCCTTATAAAGCGAGTCTTACCTAAAAACAAACTGGTCAAAGAAATATTCCTAATATTATATGATTTACCTTATAATTATCAATCGTTTACGCTGTCTCTTTAAATAAAAACCTAGTTATTGAGAAAAAGCTGAGATAAAAACATTGAACCTTGAATAGATTTCCATTAAAACCTTATTGTTGGGAAAAAGCTAAGATGAAAATATTTAATCTATGGATTTCCATTAGCAGCAGTCAGGTCTTTGCTTTGTTTAAACGATGCCATTTTTCGCAACAAATTGGAGTGAAACATAATTGACTTTCAGTTCATTTCTCTTTGTCAATCTGTGTTCCGTTTAAGCGGAAATTAGATTGCAGATATTAATATCATATTCCATCTTTATTCCCCCATCTACGTTGCAATGTATTATTTGAGTATAAAACTGTTGGACTTACCATTGTTAATGACGTATCGCGGATTGCTCATGTCCACCTTGGTCTGGTTTATGATCCAGTAGATGCTGGGCGTAGGATTGCCAATGGCTTTGCACTGCATTTGGACCGTGTGACCCACCTCGATGACGCGTGTGCCCGGACCCTGTGTTATAACCGGAAAGCCCGCGGGTGTTTTATCGCCTGAAACGGGGAGAAGAATGTATATATATATTAAATAAAAACAGTCAGAAAATGTTAAAAAACAGTAAAAGAACAACGAACCGGGTTTCAAAATTATGTTGCATAGCGAAAAATAACAATAACAAAATATATGTATGTAGCATGTGAAGAGTTTGAAAAGGGGTGCGATGCGGGTGGAGTTTTCGAAAGCAATATGCCACAAATATGCACGCATGCACACACGCACACACACACACACAGATGTAAAGTATTGTTTTACATGAAGCTTTTATAAGCGGAAGTTGCCGTTTTTTGTTTTTAAAAAGCTCGCCTCGTTGCTCGGTTGCCTTTGTTGCCGCTTTCTACGCCATTTTGTAAGTCAAACAATGGCGTGCACCAAACACACATAAATACGTGAGTGTGCGTGTGTGTGTACGTGTGTAGCGGGGGTCAGCGTTTTTACTTGTGACAATTTCTTTTGTGGCACACTTTAAGGGCTTGGCATTCGCACTCGCAATCGCATTGTTTTTGTGGCGGCAGCGGGGTTTGGCTGCCAGAGGCGGGGGACAGTTTAAAGCAAATCCGCAACTGGCAGCCAAGTGGCGGCTGCTGCTGCTGCTGTTCACGACTGCATCTTTCAAATGAACAAAGCTCATTTACATTTTCCAATTAAATCCACCAGGCAACGGCGACGAATTCCGCCCAACCACCCGAAGCCGTCCGCTTTCCACTTTTAGCAGCCAGCTCCAACAGCTGGCATTGCACATCTGCCGGATGCTGTTGGCGCTCCCACGTTTCCCCTCGGGCGCAACTCTTAACCTAGGGGTATGCCAACTATTTAATAAGGTATGTAAATGACATAAATATCTTGAATTGATCAGTTGAATGCAAATTTGACAAAATTAATACAAATTTCAGCCTTTTCGACTGTACAAACGGATTGGACAAAATCTTGACTCATAGAGATATGCCAAATGTTTCTCTGCAATTAATTGGCTGAATGCAGATCTGGTTTATATCTGCTTTCTTCATATCAATAAAAACTATCGTTATCAACTTAAATCTTTTTTTGCAGGGAAAGTATTTAGTTCATTTAACGCTTGTTTTCAAATATATTTTTTTAAAATGCGAACCTTGATCCTCTGTATTCAGCTTTACCAAGGACTCGGAAGATGTAAGGGTATATCTATAATTCGTTGAGCTTAGCTTTTTGCAGCTTTTTTTATTCGACTTGTTATTATTTTCATTTGTGCATTGCGCTAAAAACATTTAACAGCGACAACATCTACAATAAACGGCACACGAGTTAGCTGCAGTTGCTCCTTCCCCCCTTAGAATCAACCCAGCTACCCTCCTCGCTGTACCCTATTCCCTTTTTTTACTAACAGACGGATTTTTGTTGTTGTTGTGCCTATGCTTGTGTTTTTCAGCGTGAAATTAAAATTTAACAGAGACAAAAAACGCGACTGCATATGTTTGCATTATTATACACACACAAACATATATATATATATATATATATATATATGTGTATATACACATGCATAAATGCAAAAACAAGACGCAGAGCAACAATGGCAACAGCAGCCACAACAACAACAACAGCAATAACAACATTGATGTTGACATTTGACGTTGCCGTCATTGCCGCCTCTCTTCAGCCTCCCCCTTACTCACTCTCCGCTTTTATCCGTTAGTCTGTTGGCATTTTCAGCCATATTCTGCGCCTGCCACGCCCACTTTTCCTTGGCTTTTTGGGAGTTTTATTTATTATTGCAGCGTCGCTTCTTAACAAATGCATAACGAAAAACCCAACTGAAAACTGTGCCAAAAATTTACAAATAAAACTTTTTATTAAACAAATGCACCAAAAGTGTATTCCTGCTTGCTTAGCGTGTGTGTGTGTATGTGTGTGTGTGCGAGTGTAAGTGGTTTTGTTGTGGGATAAAACAGAATATGACAAACAGACAGACACAAACCAACAGGCAGGCACGCAAGCAAACATACAAAGTACAAAAGCTGAGGGTAAACAAAGTTTCAGAAGAGAAAAAACCAGATTACTTTTCCCCGGCAAGAGATGAGAAAACACTTTAGTTGAATCATAAGCCTCGATACCAGTTTCCTTTTTAATACCCATACGTATGTTACATCATAAGATATTATATTTTTACTCTTGCTTCAATTTCTTTCAAAGAGGTGAACTAAATAAAAATGTATTAATTAATGTCGGGACGGCGCGAACGCCATTCCCGGCTACCAAAAATTACACGCACGAGTTATTCACATTAGGAATAATCGCAGAGGTCAACTCAACCGAATGTGCAATGGCCAAGCCTCACTCCGGAGGAACCGCCTTCATGATCACGGTTAACCTCTACGCCAGGTAAGTATGCTTAAACCAGGTCAGCCCTTGGGTTACCATACAGCAGCTGCTAGAACCGCTTGGGAATCATAAGCAGAATGCTGTGTAAACGTGCACCTAACGTTAGGCAATACTTTTTGCACAGGATTTGTGTCAGGCAGTAAAGATTTTTATAGTATAGATAGAATGCTATTATGAAAGAGAACTAGGTACAATGGGACTACAGGTAATTTACTAACACTGCCTCTGGAATAAATGAATACTGGTAATATATGAAGTTGACTCTTAAAATTGTTGCAAAAACCATTAAGTCTGACGTTTTCATTTAAGATATTACTGAATCATAAGTTATTCCCTTTGGTTATTCAGCAAGAAAAATCTATTGTTAGATGAAATACTAATCATTATTAAATTAAATTTCCGTTATAATTTAAGGCACACAAATGACACAATTTAATTACAAAATTAAACCAGAGAACATTCTAGACATTCCATATTTGTATACCAATTTAAATAAATTCGCATTTACTATTATTTTCCCGATCCAGTGAATTTTTGCATTTACCATATAATATTTGCTATATGCGCTTTAAAGAGCTTTTTTGCAGTTTATTTTTGGAGCACTATTCAAGCATTATGTTGGGACAAATATTTGCCATTGTTCTAAACTAAAAATATGCAGTTTTTCAGTGGACGTCGCAGTGGCTCACAAATGCGGCACCAAAGCCAACTAACTGGTGGCACATGGAGCACAGCATTGACACCATCGATAGGGCTACACCACACTCTGGTTAGACTACATTTCAGTTAAAGACTAAAGTTGTTGATTTTGATGTTGTTGTAGTTGTTGTTGTTTTTGTTTTAGTGCACCCTATGGACGCATTTTTGTTGTTGTTGTTGTTGTTGCCTATGCGACGCCAATTTTGAAAATGCACTGAAAAATTCTAAAAGCAGAGGACAGCGAAAACTCAGAGCCTGGCCAACTGGCGAACACTTCATTTACAGCGTTACGAGAGGCGTCTATGAAGCGAGGAGGTGTGCGGGGGGAGGGGGGTGGGGCAGACAGGAGCAGGCAAGGGCGCAACGAACGCATCGCTGACCAATGCAACGCGCCAGTGCGTGCTGTGTGTGTTGGGTGTGCGTGTGCATTTATTATAAAGCCAAGCAGTCAAAGAGAGAGGGAAAGGGAGAGCGAGAGAGAGATAGAGCCAGAAACAGAGTCAGAGCGAGCGAGAGAGAGAGAGAGAGAGATAGAGCAGCATCCAGTGGCTGCTGCTGCTGTCGTTGACTGCCAAATTCATGTGGCTTTTCATGCATTTCAATTAAGCTGCTGCTAGTTGGCGGTTGCTGCTGCGAAAAGTGTTGGAAAATGTGCGAACAATGTATTTGCAGTAGCAGCAGTGGCACTACCAGTAGCAGTTGAAGACAGAGAGAGAGAGAGAGCGAGAAAAGTACAGACACAGCCAATTCTATCCCGTTGCGACAGCTTTTTAATGAATTAGCTAATAAAGGCAGAGTCGTGTCGACTCTCGACTTGTGTCGAGTGCTGCACCTGGTCACACTTTGCTTTCAATTCCTTTTTATTGGGATCAAACACACTCCTACACCCACCCACACACACACACACACACACACAGACACTTGCACACCTCTCAATAGACTGTGTTGGCAATGTCTTGACGGCGATAAACATCATTAGACGGCACAAAAGCGACGGCACATAAAGCGCTTTATTTGCATGTTGTCTGCTTTTAGATGCCACTGACCCCCCTCCCCTCTGCACAACAAAAAGCCAAAGAAACAAGAAGGGGGAAGGGTATGGGGCTAGAGACAAGGTGCTCGACTGTGATACCCATACAAAGCATACGCTCAGGTGGCAGGTGTTTGCATTATTGAGTCACTTTCAAAGGCGTATTTTCACGCCGCGTTTTTTCCCTCAGTTTTACTCTGATAAATATGCTGTTTGCCCAGGCTTGCCAGCGGGAAAGTTGTTTTCAATACCCTGCCAAAAGGTTATTGTTGAGAAAAATGTTAAGAACATTTTTTGGTACATTAGATATACAATAGAAAAAATGCAAATGAAATTTAATTCGGCTATAAAAATTAAACCAAAATTAAAAAATATAGATTATTGGTTTTAATACGGAAAAATTAACCTTTAGGAAAATAATGCTTAATAAAAATAAAAATAGGTTTATTTTCCATACACAGCTCGCTACAACTTTTCAAACTCAGACAACTTTAAAATTTGGCTGTCATATATAATATATATATGAAATCATTTGAAAATAGTTTATCGTATAGTTTAGTTACAGGGCATAGAATCTTCGGTATTACGGATATTCATGGCTATTTCTTCATGTTCGAGTTGCCTTCGTGTTGGCATAGCAAACATTTTACAGACGCCGAAAGCGAAAGGCAGCAACAACGACAACAACAACAACAACAACAAGAGTAAAAACAACAACAAAAGCGACAACAAAAAATTGCTCTGAACTCTGTTTAAAGGGACTTTGTGACTTTCGACTTTGGGCTTGGTCTTGGTCTCTGGCTTCGGCTTTGGCTTCGGCGGAGTTGTGCCTTTAAGGCAGCCAGCAACTGGCCGCAAGTAAATTTGCATATTTTAATTATTCATGCATTTTTAAGATTGATAAGAGGCGCCTTTTTTTCATGTGCGCCCAACGGCTTGTGGCCGGGCCGAACAAGGGTCGACGCCACTTGCTGCTGCGGCTCGTAAGTTGCTCAAAAATGCCATTTTTCCACTAGTCAGCATCTGAGCGCATTAGCATTAGCTGGCTGTTGAGGCATTTGCATCAAGTTGCTGTTATTGTTAAATTATTAAAACAGCTGAGACGGCAGAAGTATGGATTGTAATTTATAGAGAAACTTAAGTGGGGCTTGTTAATAGAAATGTGAAGAAGAAGAAGTGGGAAAGGAAAGAAGTTTGGAAGGTGTCTGCAATATAAACTTAGGGTTTGTTAATGTCTCTTGTCATAGACTTATAATGGGTTTAAAGCTCTTGTTTATATATGAGAACGGAAACAAAAGAACCCCAGCAAATGCTGCCATGAATAAATATATGACTTCTATATTATATTTACTTTCGTATTTACGAATGTTTATACTTTCTAGCAGCTACAATTTTAAGCTGCTGCTGCTGCTGCTGCGTGCTGCCGACTAGTGGAAACATCTTAAATTTCCGCAAGAATTTTCTTCACTTATAAACTTGGTGTCAAGTTTTTGGTATTATTCAGAAAACTTTTGCTGCCAACAATTGAAAACAAATCAAAGCAGCAGCCACCAGTCAACAATTGTCGCCATGTTAAAATGTATTTATAGGCCTCAACTTGATCTGCTCCTGAGCAAACAAAACAGTTGCGGGCTGCTTAGCAAAGTTTCAAACCAGCACCCAGTTGACTCCTCTCCTCTCCTCCATTCTAACAACACGAAGAAGTATCTGTGACAAATCCCAAACAAAACATGCTTCAAAATTGAGTGTTTATTGTGTTAAGTAGGCACACACACACACACACACACACACACACACACACACAGAGACACAGGCGTGGCTTTGAGAGGGCAGCAGGAACGTGTTGGCTGGATAGAGTGAAAAGTATGCGACAAGGCAGCGACGCCTGCGGCAACTACAAGCAGAGTAAATAGCCGTTTTTTTTAGTGGCAGCAGCCAGAAAAAAAGGCAACTTGCTGAAGATGTTAGACAATGCCAACAATAAAGCCGCAAGTGCCGGCGGCAGGCACAAAAAAAAGAGAATAAACTCAAGCAAGAAGCAGAGAGAGAGAGAGGGAGAGGGAGAGAGAAAGCGAAGCATGAAGATATAACAAAGTTGCATCCGCAAGACGCCGGCAAATTTGTGGCCAGTCAACACTTCCTCTTGGCAGAAAAGGATGTGCCACATGTGGCAATCGCTCTTCACCCCAAACCCTTTTCCTGCCTAGAAGTGACATCAAGCAGGCCATTGATCAGCCTAATGAAGGGCCAACGTTTGCCTAATTGCTGTCGCTCCGCTCCTCAGCTGCTCAGCCCTGTCATGGTATATCGTATATCGCACTTAGACAGACTTCGCTTGCAGCAAACAATTGAAACGCAGAGAAGGGTCCTGTGAGTGGAGCTCAAGGACTGGCCAAGTAGCCCGTAATGATAGCAGTTAATAGTTACGTATGTATATGTCTGGGACCAAATTGATTGTGAATAACTGAAGAATGATGGACCGGCTTACAATAGATACAGAGAGAAGCACAATGTAAGCATAAGTGGAATCATGAACTGAAGTTGACTTTCATGTGCGCCATAGAAGCAGAACAAATCTACGCAATGAGTTGTTGTTCTATACAGCATTAGAGCTCAATAGCTTGCATATTTATTTTAATGATTTTATGACAGTTATGACAATAAATATGTTGCCGAGTTGAAGCTGCACTTAAGTTTTTGAAATTTTGGAAACTCTTACTGCACTTTGTCTTCGGCACAGCTGAACCTAAACTTGAACCCGAACTGTGTTTATTACACATAATTATTAATTATTATTATTAATTATTAATTATTAATTATTATTATTAATTATTATTTATTAGTATAGTAATATCATAATATTATCATTGATTAAATATATTCCATGATGTCAAACTTTTCGGCTTCCATCAATAGGGTTGAACCTTAACCTAACTAAGCCATGCCTATAAAAAGGGTGGATTTTTGATAACAAATGTTCCGAGCTACCAAGTTTTCTCCGAATTCCAATTTAATCTTCTTAGAGGGAACCATTTAAAGAAAAATGATTTGTTTCTTAAGAAATTTAAGTTTTTTTTTTGTTACTCTAGAAGTATCAACAAAAGTTTGTTTTTCTTCTGATCAATAGAGTTTAAGAATCTGACTGAAACTGTCTGCTTGAGAAGAAGTTTGCCATGCTTCGGGCAATATTTGTCAGAAAGCACGTTGGCATTGTTTGGGCAATATGTGAACCAGTATCCATCCAGTCACATCATGATGTCTAATACAAAATGCAGTACAGTTGCGACCATAAAATGTTTACTGATTACAGTTATATGGCAACAACTTGGCAGGAGCAACAAATTCGCTGACTCTTCGGGCTGTCCGCTCGCTATCTCGTCTGTCTCGCTCTCCCTCTCCCTCTCTCTCCCTCTCCCTGCCTGTCTCTCTATCTGTCTATCTTTCTCTGGCACGGAGACAGATAAACTGATGGCAAAACTGACGAAAGTGGATGTGGTATGGCAATAGCTGCTTCTTCTTCTACTGCCCTGTTTGTCTAACTGACAGTGCAGTCGTGATAGTTGCATGTGTATCCACTGACAGACGACATGCACAGCGAGGGCGGAGGGAGGGGTATGGGGGACTGAGCGGGAGGGTGGCGTACATCTTATTAAGTTTGCATTACGAAGGTTGTTCGAGCGGCAGCCCGGAAGATGGGCATCGTCTTAGATGCCGGGGTTTCAATTTCGCTGTCCAGGCAGCCCATGTGCCTGTCGAAGACGATTTTAACATATAGCAATGCAGCAGCTCTCATCTTCTATTACTATTTTTGCTGCTTCTTTTCGACTCGGAGAAATAACCCCACTCGCCAAGACTTTCTGCCTTCCTGCCTGCCGTCCGGACTACTCACTACAATTTAATTTAATTTTTTTTCTTGTCGTAGACATTTGATAATGCTGCCTCGTCTGTCTGCGCAGTAAAATGTTGCAAGAACTGTTGCAAATGGCGTATTGCCACGCCTACTTCAGGCCCCATTCTGGGCACTAGTTCCTTGTCTGGCAGTTATGCCCTGGCGCATTTTATAAATTTTTAAACTTATGATTCATTTTTATGCATTTCCACTGACTGCACACTGAAACAAATATCTGGACGGGATGCGGGGCTAGAATGGGTAAGTCAGAATCACCCAATGCCCAGTCTACTGTCCACTGTCAACTGTAGACTGTCCACTGTCCACTGTCCACTGTCCACTGTCCACTGTCCACTGTCCACTGTCCACTGTCCACTGTCCACTGGCTGCTGCTGCTGCCAGTCGTCGCCTAATGCGTTCTAATGCAACAATAAATCATTGGAAAACCATTTATATTGTCAACACAAGCCTGACAACTAGCAACTCGCATGCGAGGGGGCCATTAAACGCCGGGTAGCATGCAATAAAAAATAAAAAAAAAAATCATAAGAAAAACAAGTTAAGACAGTGTGAGGCATAAACACCTTCGCCTTGTTGCTGACCTTATTAATGAGCTACCAAAGTAAGGCAAAAAGTTAAAGCCAAATGGAAAAGGAAAATAGATAAGAAAATTCGAAACAAATTTAATATACCCTAGGAAGTGATTGGACTACTTTTCCAGATTTTCAATGTTTTTTAACATCGGTTAAGATATATTTCTTTACTCTAGTCTAGAAATCAAATACGGATCTTTGTTGAATGATCCGATTGACTTCTACCAAAAAGTGAATAAAACAGAATAATATCTATAACTGTTGTAAAGGTTTGTAAATGTTGTAAATGTTTCCATAATCCAAATAAACAGTATAGGATCTTATGAATTTTCTCTATATTTGATTTGAATCCATTTATTTATTTAATATATTTATTGATTTATTTTAAATTATTTTATGAATAAAGAACTCTTTTATTAGTAGGTTTTATTCGGGTTTTTTAAAATTTCAAAATAATTTTATAATTACAATATTAAAGCTCACATATTGGAAATTTTCTGGGCAGTCAATTATATGAAATTTCCGAAATGAGCTAACGAGTATTTTATGAAGTTATTGGGCTTCGAAGTAAGCTGCTTGCCGTGTAATATTGTTAACAGAGTTCAAATATGCCCTAATAAGAGCATAAAGAATTACACACACACACAAATATACAGAGAGAAGCAGCGATGCAGACAGGCAAAACAAAACAGACGGCGAAATTAATAAATAAATTAATAAATTACAAATAATTTATCACGAAACACAAGCGTATTGGCAGCCAGCGTTGTATAGGTGCGTGTGTTTGTGTGTGTCTGTGTGAGCTAGTGTGTGTGCGTGTGGGTGTGTGTCTAAATAAGTCTATTAGAGAAATGAAAATAAATTGCGTGCTGCCAGTTGCCAACTGTCAGGCATGGCACAGCGCGCATCGCCCGCCTATCGATTGCCGAGCTGCCAAGTTGGACAGAGAGCGTCAAAACAACAGCAACAACAACGACAACAACAACGACAACAACGACAACAACAACGACAACAGCAGCAACAACAACTACAAAAGCCAAATTCAATTATAAATGCGTGTAACAGGCATTGTCTATGTGTGTGTGTGTGCGTGTGTGCGTGTGTGCGTGTGTGTGAGTGTGTTTACTACTAAGTGCAAGTGATTAATTTTTGACAGGCACATTTGTTGTACGATATTGAAAACAATCAATGCGAAATGTATGAACACGCCCCTTAAATGGGCGCACATTATTTATATATCTATATATAGACAGATAGATAGATAGAAATATTGACTGACTCGCACAGGAAATATGTACGTAAGCGCTGCTTGTTTTTGTTTCTGTTAGCCGCAAGTCAAGATATTAATAAACAATTAGATAAATCTAGTATATAAATATGTCTGGCAATAAAATGTTTTAAGCATGTGTCTTACATAGCTGCAGGTGCTTGAAAATGAAAATATAAATAACAGCATGGCTCGAGTGTGTGTATGTGTGTGTGTTTTGGGAATAAGCAGCTGCTGAGATAGAGAGAGAGTGCGTGGTAACTGTAGGCATCTGCATATTTGAATAACAACACTCAATGGATTCGATGGACACATCACATTTCGAATACACATTCACAAAAAGCAAGCATTGCTAGTTAAGGAGCAGGAAAAGTCCTTCAGACAAGGGACTTCACGAGTTATCTCAAAGGGACCAAGGATTCGTAACCAAATGCTGATTACTTAATTACACTAATGTGGCTGAGGAGCTGTCAACTTGGCTTCGTTGAACAAGTAACTTTTAAGTGCAGGCTGCCAACTAGTTTAATATTTGAAGGTATCCTTAAAGTAGTTATGCCAACTTGTGCTGAGTGGAAGTGCCAACTTCTGTATTCAAAACTCTTAATGCGTAGCTGCCAATTTGTTTACAGTAAGAACAACTCTTTACTAGGCTTGTTAACTTCTTTGTCTAATTAATAACTTAAGTAGAGCTGCCAACTTGTTTGCTTTTTATTTTGTTTGCAACTAGAAATGGCTGCTAATTTGGTAAAAAAAAAAAGTATGCATTTCTGTGGAAAGTTGCGTAAGATAAAATTTGGTCATAACTAAGCCTGTCAACTTGTTTGGCTGATTGAAATTGTAAACTTGTGTTCTTTGTTGTTAAATCAATTTTTTCAAGAAAGAACTATCTAGACTATTCGTACTGAGATCTCGTTTTTCGCAATAAGAAATGTTAACTGGAAATGCCAAGGTATTTTCTGTGAGTGAACCTGTCAACTTGTTTCTGTTAAGATCAATATTGAGTCAAGCTGGCGAATGTCAACTAGTTGTTTAATTCTACACAAATAAAGGCTGTCAATTTTCCAGAAATTTAGCCAGTTATTGTAAAACCGTGTATCTGTCAATGATTTCTTACTGAGTAAAGTGTTAAAATAGAAAGTTAATGAAAGGTGATAGCAATAAAAATTTTTTTAAGTAACTGATTCAAATTTTATTATGGTGAATATATGTATGTGCCTCAAACGAACTGGTAAGAATAGCCCTTTTATAACTAGAAAATAGCCTTAATTAGATGTATTCCCTGTTGGATGACCTAGTCATTTAGGCAACTGGGATGAGGGTTCAAATACCAGACTAGAGTATGAACGTAATATTGTCTTAGCCCAAAGCAATAGAAGCGAGTGCTTTTCAGCTATTTTGGTAGTTTGATACCATTACCTTTTCCTAAACTAAACAGTTCTACAATCTGCAACAAAACATATTTCCGGCGGCTGGCTTCTAGTTAAAAAGTTTGCGTTAATTTCGGCTTGACTCATAACCCTATCAAGCCCATCGCTGAGTGCACAAATGACCATCGAACCGATGTCCATTGTTATTTAGGTGCTTCGGACATAAATCGTGGAATTTTATGCCCCTCCCCAATACACTACCCAGCCTACTCTACACCTTACACTGGCATCCATCCAGCTGCCCGCTTATTGTTTTTTTTTTTTTTTACTATTTACATGCAGCACGTTTTTACGAGTATCTTTCCTGGCGCTGGGCCCAAAACTGAAATGTGCGTTTTGGGTAAAATTATGCTATAAGCCACGTGCTGCGTGCATAGCAGCAAAAAAAAAAAAAAGCAAAAATTATATCGCTGGGTCTGCCAAAAACCCAGCCAAACCCAAAGCAAAGCACAGTGAAGCCTCTAGAAACCGCCGCGCACCGCGGCCATAATGCAAATTTATGATCAGAATTCAATTATGTGCTTATTGGAACGCAGCTGCTGTGCTGTGGGCCCCGCCCTACTCCGACGGCTGCTGCTCCTACCTGAGAGCTGGCATGTCCTGCTGGGCGGAAAAGGCAGTTAATGCTGCGCAGTTTAACGCTTAAAGCCAAAATGCTATGATTTACACACGCACACACATATACACAAACAGCAATTGCATTTGTGGCACAAAGCGCGTACGCACGCATTTTATGGGGCACTGCCTCACCCCCTACCCCTAAAGAGGCGTGGTAACTGCTTTGGCACTGCTGTCATTAAACCAGTTAACAAATAAATACTTTGCGGTCTTTCGTCACAGCCAAGAAGACCAAAGCCTGGGCAAGCGGCGCAGAGAAAACCGAAACCCAAACCAGAACCTCAAGCCAAAACCCCAAAAGGCGCTGCTCTGCGACTTTACGACCTTGTACGCTACCATTTTATGCCCTACACGAGGGAATGCTGATTCAGAAGGGAAGGGGCATATTAGCTGCGGCAAGGCGTGCGTCACAATCAAAGCTTAAATGCCAGCTCGGTTGAGGTGATAATAAAGATAAAGGCAGGTAATAAATATAAATAATATTCTTGTGTATGCGTCTGCATATTGTTTATAATTACGTCGGATATATTAAAAAAAAAAACATTTGGTCACACCCAACGAATATATGAATTCAGAAAATTTAAGTGAATACTTTGTCATCTGATAATAATCCAAAAAAAATTTTACCAATTATGCAAAGAGTACCAGCTGGGTCTTCCAAATATGGCATTAATCAGGATTGCCTGTAAAATCTTTACGAATGCAAAACAAAAAATGATTTTAAAAATGAAAGATGAGAGGCAAATGGAGTGGAAACGAAAAGAGAGCGAGTGAAAAATTGATCTTTGTATGATCTTTCATTTTCCTTTCTTTATTCTTTTGCATTGTATTCGTAAATATTCTACATTCTGCTAGTAGAGAACGATAAAGTATAAGAGTTATGGGATCGAAGATGTATTAAGGCAGGAGAGGAAAAATAACAATATGACAGAGTGCACATTTAAAATATTTAAAGGATGTTTATTTGTTGGTTCGGTTAGAAAAATTGATCTCTTCACTGCCTTCTCAAAATATAGTAAAATGAAAATGAATAAAAGAGGTGTTTGGGCAGGTTGTCAAGGATATAGGTAGAGTAAAGGATGATTCTATGTTAACGTTTTATTTGGACAACTTCTTTCAATCCATCTCCTTGTTTTATTATCTACAAGAGCATCTGAAAGCCAAACTCAGAGAATGACTATGACTTTGGCTATTTCACAGTTTTTATTGACTGCCCCTTTGGTCAGGCTTTAATTGAGCACAACGCATAGTGCGAACATCACCGCAGGCTGAGCCAAAGTTTTTCCTGGCTGTTGCTGCCGGTGTTGTTGTTTTTATTTGTTAGCTCAGTTTTACGGGCAACGCGCGTTCATGTATAAATAATTTGAAATTAATTACATGTAACATGTTACTTTGTCTGGCCATTCGTCTGTTTGTTATTTGCTCGTGTTTGCTTTACTCCTTTGTTGCTGTCTTTTTGCAGAAGGTGGTCGGGGAGTTATAAAATATATATATTTATGCAACTACAAATATACGACTATACGAATGACTATATGCGTTGTGTGAACGAAAATGGGAAAAACTGGCAATGCCAGTTTCCAGTTTGAGGTTGAGGTTGACGACGGCGACGACGGCGAGGACGAGGACGACTGCTGCACACAGATTTATGGCACGCAATTAACAACGCCGGCCATTAAGAGCAAATACAACAAGAGTTATATTGAGTTGAAAGAGCAAAGGTGTTAAGGACTAGAAAATATCCTTTAAATGCATATTCACAAATAATTATTAAAGGGAATCAATGGATTGGCTTAGACTTTACTACAATATTGCAGAGTTCATCTTAAGCTTTTGAGCAAATTAAATAAATCAATAAAATATTCAAATAAATTAAAATTTGCATTGTTTTAAATTAAACAATAAAAGTTCATTGCATTTTAAAAAGTTATTGGAATGTTGAATGTTTTAATTTTCTATGTGCAGACTTCTATTTTTTGTCACGTAAGATATATTTTTTATGCTTCTCGAAATCTAGTCTATCTTAGAAATATAGTTTCAAAATCTTTCATAGTTTACACAACAAATTGTGCTACTAAAGTACAATATTAAAATGACTTAAAAAAATATGTGTATTTATTAAGTGTATATATTTATTATATTTTTCCATTATTTTATATTTTTTAATGCGTCCGTCTGTCAGGTGCGTAATGCTAGAATTCCATTATATCATAGAGCTATGGTATATATTACCCCTTCTAAGTTTATTATTGATTAATTGTATTTGTATTAATTGTATTCTTTTTCAGAAACCTTAATTTTTGCAGGGTACAACTAGCAGTTACTGCTACAGAGCCAATACATTGACAGCTACCGGAATGGTCACGCGTGTGTGTGTGTACACAAACACAAGCTCGAACACACATTCATCCGACTTTATAGCATACTTTTATGGGCAACAAAACAGGAGTTTTTATGCGTTTTGCATTCGCATTGGGCTTAAATGTTTTTGAATTTAAAGTTATAATTAAAAAACTTTGGGCCATGGGCGCACACTGTTAGCCTTTTAATTGGCTCTTTGTTACGCTTGTTGTATGACTCCTCCCCGCCACTCCCCCACCAAACGGGCGGACAGTACCCGCTCTGTATGGCCATCATGTGTTTTTGCAATTTCAATTCAATGCACGCTGCCATTAAATCTTTCATATGTAAATGACATGTTAAACATTCAAATAGACTTGCATAAAGTTGCATAATTGCATTTACGTAATAAACGTGGCCAACGCACCCGGAGCCAAACCACCATTTTAGGCCATATAATTGAGTGGCCACCCTTTTGCTGATTTTTGGAAACCGTATAACATATGAGAGTGTGTGGTAGTATCTGTGAGTATGTGTGTGTATGTATTATTTATTGGAAATATGCTCATAAAATTTACAGCCAACGGGCAGTAAAAGCGTAATGCCATCTACCTGTTAAATTTCGACACATGTTGGCAACTCTACCTCGCTCGGCCACACGCCGTAAAGTACGCTATGAAATGTGTTTCATGATTATTAAATATTATTAAGTAGTACAAAAGCAAAAGGGATTTCATTTTAATGAGTGACGTATTTATCAGCACTTTTAATGTATATTTCAGTCTATAGGAATTGTTTGACTCTGCAGAAAAAACCGGATATTTCTTGCCAACCGATATTTGTCTGTTATCTGACTTTTGAAAAAGTTTGAAATAATTATATTGGCTAGCAACTTTAGCAAATAAACAGAGTCTGATCTATTACACCATATATTATAAATTTAATTAACTGAATATTTTAACCCCACGCACACATATAAATCTCTTTTGTGGCATTAAAGAGTCAAGAGTAGCCATTAAACATTTGCATATATGTAGCTCATATCATATTTTGGCTTTATTGTTGTTTTAATTAACCGCTGCAAGTTAAATGAAGACAGTAACATGACAACAGCAATAAAAAAGTCCAGCCTTGATTTCCACACACACACACACACAGGCAAGGCCATTAAACTATACACACGTGGACGAGCGCATATAAAAAATACCGGAAATGCCGCTGAAAAACTAATAACCAAACGGAAATGCAGAAATGCACAGCTACATTTATATATATACACACACACATATATATATATATATATGTATATATATATATATATTCTCCGTCTCGCTCTCTTTTGCTCTGAAGGTAACAGCCATAAAGCAGGGACATTAAATGCATAACGCGACCTGACAATCCGAAAAAATTTAATTAATTTCATATGCACATCAAGTTTTCAGGTTTCTCTCTCTCGCTCTCGCTCGCTGTGTCTCTGCGATGGGTTCAATAGGGGTCGTAGCCCCCTATCTCTACCCCATTCAACTTCTGCGCTCATTCGCGTTTTTAATATATATCCAAAGAGCGATTTTTTCACTAGATTTGTTGTTTGGTTGTTTTGGCATTCGTATTCGCATTTCAATTTGTGCTTGACATCTATTAAATTTTTGCCTTTTTTTCAATGTTCAGCTGCTGCCTCTTCTCGCCGCCTCCCACTGCTCGTTTGTTTGCGTTATTTTTTTATAGTCGCGCATTTACATAATTAAATTTATAAACATTATTGGTCGCATGCTTTTAGGTTTATTAACTTTTGTGCCCCGTTTTATTGCGTATGTCAGAATTAGCTTTTGTATGCCATTCAGCTCTAGCCCCCCTGCCATTAATCTCCACATATCTCCACATATATCCGGTTGTCCCTAGTCAGTCGCGTTTGTTAGAGGTATATGTTAATTACATTCCGAGGTAGTTCATTTGATTAATTTACTAGTTTGTGGCAGACAACCGCAACTGTGTCCATGGGGAATTCACACCAAATGCGTCAGCTGCCGATCAGATTTGAAGGCCTTCTGATGTGCGTCCCACGCCATGTAAATCTATGAAATGTCATTAATGTATTTGCTAATGTATGCAGTGAATGGATATTAATATTACGTTGAAAACTTTCGTAGGCACGTTCCAAGTGAATAAATCAAATAAATCTATTAATATACACCAAGCTAATGTGCCCTTTTTTGCTTGTTGTACCTATAAATAGGATATTACTGACGTAATATCAATAATATTATTTATTGAACTTCATAGTGTCCTAAATTGTCTTTAAACTGATTTTAAAATAGTTATATTAGGCTTGATATATATATATATATATATAATTTTGGGGAGCATGGCTTGAATAGTTCCCGAGTTTCAAGGCACGACTGCACCTATACATTCTATTCTACTATTTACTATAATAAATCTTAAAAACTCCTCAACATCCATTTTAAAATCAACATAAGCTTGTTTTTCTTAAAGTTTTATACTTTGATAGTTTATATCCAATTTATGACTAATTTTCTCTAGAGCTTTATAAATTACTGAATTGCCTTTAAACCAATTAAAATCAGTCTATAAATCGCAGTTTATTATTTATATCAATCATATAAACTCTCATTAGCCCGCATACAAAATTAAAGCAGCCTAGTTTACAAAATATTCGAGTTGTGAGTTCTGAAGCACCTTTGAATGAAAGCACAGGCTTAAAAATATTATCTCACAAACTTTTACCCCTCTTATATATATATGTAGACCCACGCATTTAAGTCCACCACTTGGAAATAATTCTGAGCATGAAAAAATGAAATCATTCTATGCACTTTAAAGTGTGGGCAGTGGGCGAGGCAGTTGCCCACTTCAGGCGCTGATTTGCGATTAAATGCGCTTTTTTTATTGCCGCTGCTGCTGATGCGCACTTGGCGCATGAACAACTTGGCAAGTGGCACACAATTAATTGAAAATGCCAACAACAAATAGGGAGCGGGCAGGGTGGTGGGTGGTGGGTGGCGGCGGGGTGTAGATATGACAACAACATTAAGCTCTTGGCACAACAAATGCTAAGCAATCAAAGCGAGTTCTGAGTTTTCTCTTGCTGGAATACAATTTTTTTTGTTTTTTTTTTTTTTATTAATTATAGACTAATTAACAAAATGCTCAACGCAGTCCAGCGACAAGGCAGTCGTGCATGTGGGCGTGTCCAGTCTGATGACAGCTGCATATACGCAGAAGAAGAAGAAGCAGAACACCCACACCCGAAAGCCATCCGCCAAGTGCACATTTAATTGCTTGCTTTGGCGAGCGCGAGACAAAGTTGTTTGGCTGGGTTCTTCCAATTGTTGTTGTTTGTGCTTTTTATATAGACATAAAGCGAATGCGTAAGCAAATGCTAAGAAAAGTTTATAATTATGCTGATTGTGGCCACAAAGCGGCACGGTCTACTCTAGATAAAGCGGCCGAGTTTGATGTTTGGCTGTTTTTGTTTGGGCAACTGCAGTTTGTACCGCTCAAGCCTCCCTCCAAAACTAAGGATGTGCTGTGGGTCTGTATCATTGCGTCGCATTTCCACTTGGCCATAGATATGCAAATGTAATTAGTTGCATGCCACAACGGACGCACCGGACATGCAGACGGTTACACGGCCAGCAGCCGCACGGCGCGCTCCATTCTCCACGCTCCACGGTCGCCGTCTTGTAAAATGTTAGCGCACCGAAACAATTTATAGTGAAAATAGAATTAAAACCACAAAAGCAAAACATGCCAAACAAAACAAGACAACAAAAAGTACAGAAGAAAGCGATACAAAAGTGAATAAATGAAAAGAAGAGAAATGCAAACTGCCACGCAAGGCTGTGGCAAGTGCAGGGGACATGGCACGGGGGCACGGGACAAACAGAGCATAGTCGGTCGGCTAAACCAAGATTTATATGCAACAAAAGAATTAACTAAACTATGTAGCGTGTGGGGCAACACCGACTCTCAGATATCCTGTACAGAACTTAAAGCTGCAACTGTTTAAGAGATCTCATATGAAATAAATTCTAGGTAAACAAAATAGAATTCAAAAGGCGCCATCTAGCGGTCGTTAGAGTATAGAAATTTAAGTACAGTAATCACTCGCAAATTAGCCTCAGGTTTCTTAATAATTCTTAATTCCGATACATAAAATACAAAATACAATAAATACACGATGACAACTTTTTCAAAAGCACATACTCTGGCAAATACCTTACCTAAAAGCCATATACACCACACACCTAAACAGATTACAGGGTAAACACTAAATAAAAATAGACTAGAAAAAAGTAGAAGAAAAGAGAGTCACAAGCAGAAGGCCAAGCAGCTAAAAAAATGTGCATAGATTTGGCCAGAATGCCAGGCGCACGGCAGGAACCAACGCGAACAACGCTGCCAACAACAACAACAACAACAACAAACACAACAACAACGACAACAACGGCGACAACAACAACAACAATTGCAACAAAGACGATGCCAAGCACGACGCGTATAAATTTGTAATTCTTGATGCAACCGCAACGTTTATTAATTTAAAATTCAATTTAAAATGGTCAAGTCTCCGCCCCCAAAACCAAAAGGACGTGCTCATGTGAGCGCGCGCGTGTGTGTGAGTGTGTATGGTTATGTCATGTGTGTATGTGTGTGTGTGTGGGAGTGGAATCAATAGATTAATGCATCAGCAATTAGTGTGATCGAGCGTCTAATTGTTTTTGCCACGGCAAAAGAAATTTAAATTGTTTGCCAGCTAAGGTCGAGGCATTATTAATCTAATGCCAGCCACTACCAGAACCAGAGCAACAGCTACAGACGGTGCCATACAAAAAGGGCAGCATAAGGAAAACTCGACAGCAACTTCATTGGACACATTTAGTTGCAGCAGAAGAAAAGCAGAAGTTAGGAATGATAGTTACAGTACATGATGATATGACAAGAAGCACTTGTTAGCTTATAGACTCCATGGAGTAGGGCAGGGGCGAATGCGAAGTAAAATATAATACATTTGTGGAAAAATCTAAGTTTTGATAGCGCATATATCATTATTAAATGTTTAAATATATATTTTATTATTAGATTATTATTTGTATAATTTATTTCTTCTAGTTTTAATGGACTGGGTTGCAAAAAGTTTAATATTATTTAAAACTAACTTCAGCTATTTGGGCTTCATGAGCATCTATATACAACATTTCAGAACTTTAGCTTTTAGTGTTTAATTTCAATAAAGTGGACGGCAGAAAGGCAGAACTCTCACAGTCAGATGACCATGGTCATATCGACTGATTCCTTAATATTGATCGAGCACAAATATTTTATTGGATCAAAGACATCATTTACACATGAGAAAGTTAAAAGAAAGATTCATAAATACGCTCTGTAGGTGTGAAAGTTTCAAATATATTTGAAAATTAACAAGGATAATCTTAGAATCACATAGGAATTGATTTTACAGAGTGGCAGCTGGAGCAAGATGATTTGAAACTCTTTTATATTTTCAATAAATACATTACATAAACGACATTAATAACAATATATAAAGTCAGGCTCAGCTGGTCTTATCTCTTGGTAGTTGATCCAAAACGCACTCACAACAATTTCGATAATGCGCTTCTTCTATCTGTTTTTTTTTTGGTAAGGAGAAGAAGTGCAGACTTAAGCCGCACCAAGAAAAACGAAAAGCTAACCATGAAAAACACAACAACAACAATGCAACGCGCAACACATTTAACACAACTGACAGCTCAACATACGTCACGTGGCGTTGTCGTAAAGTTGCCACAGACGGAGGAGACGGACCCGAAGAGCACAATGCAAGCAGCAGCAGCAGCAGGTAAAGAAGAAGAAAATGCTGCTAGCTGTGTGTGGCCAAACACACACTCGCACACCCACACACACACACACACACACACACACACACACACATGCATATGCAACACAGGACACATCGATGACTGTGGGGCATTTTTAATGGAAACTCATTTTTGAGGTTAATTGTAAGCAAAAGATGGTCCGCAAAAGGGCTGTAAAGGGGGTTGGGAGGAAATGGGGGCTCTGGCAGCGACAGTTGCACATGGCAGAGTCAGCAGCGTATGGAGTAGAGGGCAGAAGACGGTCCGCAGCTGGCTCAAGGCTAGTGGCGTTCATTGTATAAAAATATGAAAAGCACAACGTGTGGCAACGTTGCATGGTGTCCCGTACGCCTGCCTGCCTCGGCTGCCTGCTGTTGCTGTACCGTGGGGCAACTGTGAGACATGCCACAGCAGCAGCAGATGAGGTTGATGTGCGGCAATGCGTTTTATAATGAGCGGAAGGTTTTAAAGCGGCTTGCATTTTGCTCCACTTGTTGTTGTTGTTGCTGCTGCTCAGTTGCCCGGGCAAAACGCTTGGCAAAAGTTGGTTCGCATAATCGGGAAAGTATGGTAATGTAGAGCACTCAAATTGTGCCGGCTCGAGCTGAATGTAAAAAGAGTCGAACGGTATATGTTTTTTATTTATTTTTTTTTTTTTGTTTTTGCCATGCTGTTGAAAAAGTTAAAAGCTAGTTTTAGCTGTGAAATATAATTGTTATGAAATGCTCTGAAGCGTGAGGAGGGGAATGGAGCGTGCTAAAATACAGTATACAAAACGAACACAGCTTAGATGTTAGACTGCGTAGAGTATCTAATGTTATGCAAGCTACAAAAGTTTTTCTTTTTTAATATAAAAATTAAAACTCAACAAAATGTGGTAGTTGTGTACTTTAAACAAGTCTAGAACATAACAAAATATTTTCTTTCATTTGTTTCGGGCTTATTGCAAATGTTTACGCTTGCAATTTTTCAATATAACTTTAAGTCAAGCATAAATCTATTTACCTTACAGAATATACAGCCAGCAAAACATTTGCGAATGTGACACAAAGAGAGAGAGAGAGAGAGAGCGAGAGAGCAGTGTGCCTGGGTCTAATTATCTGCACATGCCAAATATACTTATATAAAGTATGCTTTTTCCGTAGAAATATAATTATGTTATTTTGGCAAATTAAAAATCGACTTTGGTCGTTATCGAAAAATCAATGTTTTATGTTTCTAAGCTTGCCAACAATTGAGCAGTTAGATTCGCCTTTGGAAATACAATGCTTAACGTGAATGATTACCTTTTCATGAATAACACTCATTAGCTGCCACACTCAAGCGATATTCAGAGGCTTGAAATGTGCTAACAGCAACAAAAACAAACAATGCTGACTGGGCCAAAAGCGTAAACTTCTCTCCCACCACTAACAATCATTATCACCGTCATCAGCATCATCACCATCATCATCAGAGAGGTTGAAGTTTCGCCTTTAAGCGACTTTAATTAGCTGCGCGGCTTGTAGGAGCAAAATTCAAGTTCAGGCCAAAGTTAGTTGACTTTGGTTGCCTAGCTGACTGGCTGGCAAGTGCTTAACATTTTTGCGCTGCCTGCGCATAAATGGCTTAATTGCAGGCTTAATGACAAACTACAACAACAGCAGCAACAACAGTTAACAACAACAAACACAACAATTTGAACAACTACAAAAGCTGAAATTCCTTTTGCTAGCTGTGTAATTACTTTAATTGTGCGTCGCATTTCTGTCGGTGTTGGAAATTGCAAATATTTATTGGTCTTTATAAGCACACTACCAACACTCGAGCAAACACACACATACGCACAAATAGCTTGCGTAGGGCCTTTGCTTTACTGTCGTTATGACAATGCGTAGAGCACAAAATTGTTGACATTTTTGTCATTTGTTTTTAGATTCTAGTGGCAATGACACACTGCCAGAGTTTTCGTTGTTGTTCTCACACACACACACACACACTCAAACACACATCCACTTCTGCATTGCCATATAGCAAATGTTATTTATAAAAATGACAGACACTTCTATTTCGCCACATGCCACATTGCAGGTCCTTGTCATTGTGGATACCCCCATCCCTCTGTTGCCAGAACTCTTACATCTTCCCCCATCGCTCCCCACACTACCCTCCTCTTTTAAGCCATATGCAGAGTGGAATGCTGTGAAAAATGGCAACTGTGTCACGTCGCATGCACATCGTGAGTTTGTCACACATACCACACTAGATTAAATTATAATCGAGCTGCAGAATATATGTGTGAGCCAGTAGGTAGGACTGATCGGCCGGCGGATACCCTACAAACAGCTGCGCAATGACATGCGCTATGCGATTCTCCGAAGAATTCCTAGGTTTCACATACCAAATTTGGTGTCTTCAGCTTTTATAATATTATATTATTATTATACAATGAAATTAGGGGAGCTATATATATCCCTCTGCCTGTTAATTACAACTTCAACATCCTCCTTTTACGTTCAATTCTTACAGGGTATAAGAAGCAGCATCACTCCCCACTCTCTCGCTACACTTTTACACTCTTATTCTTTTAACCATTTGCATCTACAGCTGCGTCTGAGATTTGCGCAATTGACTGTGTAAGTGTTGGCATTGCTGTCGCGCTCTCTCACACTCCTCTACGCGTCTCGCTCTGTTATTTTATTTTTTGTGGAATTTTTTTTTTGTTTTTTAATGAAATGTCAACCAAGCATTTGAGCCATTTTTCATCTGGCAGCAGCAGCAACAACAACAACTGATTAACTTTTAACAGCCGCCGCTTCGCTTCGCTTTGTGCATTGCATTACATTAAAAAAGCATAGCATACTTTTGTGCGTCGCCATTTTTTGATAGACCATCGTAAATCATGCAAGGCCAAGCCACGCCCCGCCCTGTCTCTCAACCCAGCTGATGCGCTGTCAACCCTTTTGACATTTGCGCCACGACTGCAAGTTTGACATTTTGCTTTAGTTTATGCGATATTTCACATGTGATAAGAGCAACAACAACACAAATGGCTGACATTTCCCTTTGTTGTCCGTTTTATGGCATAGTTGTCCAGTGTTGGTCAGCGTATTGTATACCTTTTTTCGCAGCTCATTTAACACTTTGTTTAATAAGGCAAGCACAGCCGTAGCATTTATCTAGAAATATGCTGAACTAAGCAACTGATAAATCTGACATTTCTTGGCATTAAGCTCAGCAAATTTTTACTTTCACTGATAACCAATTTTTTCCTGACTTTTTTGGCAAGTTCAGCAAGATAAATGCATTTTTTTTTTATCAAGCGAGCGAAAGTGGCAGTGGGACTTTATCCAATGGGAGTGCGCGAAAACCGAGGGGAGGGAGGCTGTTAGAATGAGCTTGAAGCTAAAGAACTTTTCGGCGGTTCTTGAAATCTGGCAACTTCTGAGTTTTTTCTTTAACGATTCGTGCGCTCTGAGAGGAGGCGTTATATAAAGGTTACCAAATATTGGGAACATTTCAAAGAGAAATGTATTTCATAGTTTTGAGCTTAAGATTCGCTGGAAGAATGACCTCATTTTAAACGGTATGGGTTATACTAAAGTGGGATTGTGTTTGCATTTATAATTACTTTTAAGTGCCATAACTTATGATTCGCTTGGGGACACGACTTATTCGACATGTTAAATTTTCTTAGAAAAATACTAAGGCCAGGTACATTTTTAAATAATTTATATCAATATTTCAAAGGAAACTCTCTCAAACTTTCTTTAAATAATTGTAACGTTTAAAGGCTCAATATATACCTTTATATTTCATTTATTTAAAGACAGTGTGTCCTTTTTTTTGGTTGGCATCAATCTTAATATATTCTTGAATATGCTTCAATATTTCATTGAAATTTCCGTCTGCATACAAATATATGATTGGCAACGCCTTTCAATTCGTTTTACGCGATTTATGCCACATGTCAACCAGTTGACAAGGATGACCCCGCATAGCCGGAGGACACAACCCTTAGCAGACACACAGACACGTTGGATAAGTAAAAACTCAAATAAACAAAAATGATAAAAAAAAGACAAATAAATGTAACTGCGCGATTTTTTTTTTCTGTTGGCTTTTTAATGTGCGAGACAAGGCTCAAAGCAAATGCAAAACTTTGTTACACGTGTAATGAAAAAAATAAATAAATAAACAACCACAATGCGTGCGAGATATCATGTGACGCGACCCCTAACCCCAACCCCAGCCCCCCATCCACACTCTGCTGTCAGCCAACCCCCTGTTGAGTGAATTGCTCCGATTTACAATGCGTCGCCTGTCGCTAAGCCGCACGCCCAAGTTGAGATATCAAAAGGCAAACAGAGACGAAACAAATAAACAAATAAGCAAACAGAAAAGAAAACAAAAGCAGAAACAAAAACAAAAACAACAAATGTGAAGAGTATGAAACAAAGACATATCTCTCAAGTGGCATCGTATGTCAGGGCAACTGCTGGCATGTCAAGTGCATGAGGCGGAATACAGGTGAGGGTAGGTGGGTTGTTGCTGCCGCTGTTGCTGCTGCTGCTGCTGCCTCTCACCCCCGCGAAACCCACAGCCATCAGTCAATCTAATTTGCCTGTGAGGCAGCGCAACCACGTGTGTAGCGTGTGGCATACAACAATGGTAATATCTTAGATAAACTCGTAGACATTTCCGAATCTCTCTTTTAAAATTGCACAATATATATTTCAGCAAACTCCCCCTCCCCTACCCCTCCATCAACCTCATCAACCACTACCCCTCCCTCATTCTACTTAATTTGAAATTCAGCTGCGTTGAGCATTTATTATTTAGAAATCTGAAAAATAATCGCAGTAGATGCCGCTGCTGCTGCTGTTATAGCATTGTGTTTGTGTGTGAATGTGTGTGAGTGTGTGTGGTTGCAGCTGCCATTGCTGCATAACAACAAAGGCCACTCGGCAATGCAGTTGGCAAACAAAGCGTCCAAAAATGAGTGAGGCCAAAGCCAAAGCAAAAGCTAAAGCCAAACAATAGAGGACGCGCCCACAAAAGTATGCTTTAAGAATTTGTCCAAAAACATGGCATATTATATACAAAGCGTATGTGTAGGTAGGCGAGTGTGTGTATCTGCGCGCGTGTGTGTGTGTGTGTTTATGCTTGAGCTGGCTTTGTGTGCACAATGAGACGACAGCCTCGTATAGAAGTATATGGCCGTGCCATAAGGCCAAACTCCCAGCAGAGTGCATTGGGACTTAGCTTTAATAAGTACGAAAAATATTAGATCTAAATGTTATAGGTTATAATGCCGTACCCTAAGCCTTTGAGTATTACAAAGGGAAATAACTCAGAAAAACAGACGCTATTTTTCATAGCAACTATAGCAACTTTCCATCTTCCAACTGACAAACTTGTGCAGTTAGCTTGAGAACTAATGAAAAAAGTAGGGAAAAAGACTTTGACTTTGCGATACTTCTCGATACCGCTTTCTTATTGTATTGTAAAGGAATAAATAGTAAAATAAAAAACCATATTAAATTATAGTAGGACATTTTGTGACAAGTTACCAAGAGAAGCTGTGTTATAGATATAAATCCCTTTACATTTAATAAATTAGCTCTTCAAGTTCAGTGCTTATAAATTATAACTAATGTATATCCAACCTTACATTAACTATGTTTTGAGCTCTGGCTAGCATTAAGCCAAGACAGCCTAAATCTGTCTAGCAATAAAGTCTCATATAGTAGTTGGCCGGAGAGTTCTGCTGCGAGTATAAATTGTTTCAATTTATCGTTAAGCTTATGGGCCAAGTCTAATTCCTAATGCCAACTATTTAGCAGCAAATGTTATGCGGCTCACTCACATATCTTGCTAACACTGTCTCCCATGCTCTCTCTCTCTCTTTCGCACTGTATGTGTGTAACGCCCCTTGGCCTATCTAAATGCCCGGGCATAGACATTAAATCCATTTTGGTGGCTACACTGCAATGCGTCAAAAACGTTTCTCATGCGAGTTTCGTGGCTGCACTTGGAGCGCATCGTTTGCTGTTATGATGATGGACTCCATTCTAGTGGGGCTGTGGGCTGGGGTTGGGTTGGGGTGGCGGGCATGAAATATTGCATGTGGCAAATGTAAAACATGGCATACTCCTTAAACTATACATGCACACTAGGTACTAGATACTAGATAGATACTACAACCCTTCGTAAAAAGAAAGGTAGAGAGAGCGAGAGGGAGATAAATGTAATTTCACTTTTTTTCGGAAGCCAATAAAAGTTCAATTTTTTGAAGTCGCTTCCAATTTTATTTAACGTCATTACATTTGAAACTTTAATACCGAAAAGAAAACTTTGCACTTGCTTGGCAGCCAATAGCTGGAGAAAGGGGGCGGCGGTGGCGTTTCTGTAACAAGGGTGTGGTATATTGAGTGTCTATTGATGGGCAGGCGGCTGTCATATGAGTAATTGGGGCTACGCTGAATATGAAATGCTCTAGCTAAGGTAAAAAATAAACCGATAAAATAAAAAAAGTTGAAGGAATTTAAAAGATTGGATTTCTTGTTCAATCATCTATTCATTCAAGCTGGAGCTCATATCCTATATATCTATATATATATTTTATTGATATGCTGTGCTTTAGATCTAGGTACAAGTCAGTTGAAAGAGTTTTAGGAAACTTAAAAAACGAACCAAATTATTGATAATAACTCATCTTGCGCTTCTTTATGCATTTAATTATTTTGGCTAATGTTCAATTACCATTTTGATTCGTTTCAATTTTTATTTTGTGAAGGTAGCTCATTACATTTACGCTGCACATGCTCCTCTTTTCGTTGTACGCCCGACTTACAATCAATTTTTCAATTTACTCTGCAACAATTTTCTAGCCAAGTTTCTCTGTGGTTGCCGCTACCTCAGCTCTCACGGTTGCATTATATTTTTATGGCAGCGCCACGGTGTTACTCAATTTAAGACGTTGGCTGGCGACGAAGTCGCTTTGATAGTTACGTGTGGTTACACACGCGAGACAGCACGCCCCGTTCGGCAACCACATGCCACCAAGTCAGAGCTTAGTTATTGCTACACTCATATTATATGTAGGACTATATATATATATATATATATATATAAGTATATTTGGCATATATATTTCCTTTGCCAGGCACTTGAATTTCTGTTAGCACAAGCCAAATAAAATTTAAGCGAGCACCTAATGAATTTCGCATTACGCATAATATATGAACTGTTGAATAGTAATTTATTTTTATGGCATATAATAAGCATTTGACATGATATATGGTAAAACTTTGAGGAAATTGCGTTAATTATCTAAGGAAAAGCTTTGCTAAAAATTTCAGCTAGATTCTGTGTCGTTATCAGAAAAGTGTGCCACTTAAATGAGGCTAACTTGCACTTGAGCCCAACTAAAATGTTGTTTACTTGAATAACTTGAACTTTGAGAGTGTCATTTTGAGAAATTTTCCTGTTGTCAGCTTTAATTGTGCTTGGGTCCGGCAAATGCAACAAATTTGCAACAAATTCCAGATCGTTATCATAATGTTGTTCGACTCGTAGGAGCCGGCACACACACATTTACATACATACACGCATATTAGCATAACTTTGTTTAACTTCATGTTGCAGGCTTTACTTTAAGTTTAACAGCATTTCTGTGCGCCTTCCCTTATTTTGTATGCTATATCATATATTAAGCGCAAAGCGCTCTAAGCCCAATAACTTTCATGCACACACACTTCATTGTACATGGACTCTCTCTTTCTGTTACTCTGTGTAGATGGGCACACAGCTTGGCGGCGGGACTGCATTGCTGCAGGGCTGGACTCTGCAGCATACTTGCCTGCAAAATTTCCCATTTAAACTTTTCGCTACTGTACAATTTTCATTATTAATATGACTTTTTAGGCAGCCCGCAAACGGCAAACGGCGCCAAGTGGCTGCCTGGACCCAGGACCCAGAACCAGGACCCGGTTTTGGTTGAGGATTTGGCCAGCCCGTTGGCCAGTTAAACGCGCCCAGAGTATTGTCAATGTTTGTCTGTGACCAAGTGCTAGGCACGAGCAGAGGGGCGCGAGGGAGGGGGACCGCAATGGGCGGTCGCTAGCAAATGCCAAGGATAAAGTTTGTACTCGGCTCCTAACTGAGACTTGCCGTTTGACTTTGCAACAAGTGCAGCGGGAGTGAGACAGCAACAGTGTCCAGGCGGCCTTTTTAATCAAGGCCCAACTAATGGCTCGGCGCGTAGGTAAGGCCCATGCCCCCCGATAGAAGCCCAACCGTAACCACGAAAGCCGCTTATTACTATAAAGTGAGATTAATGAATCTCGGGAAGACGTCGAAGACCCTTTTGTTGTTGTTGCTATTATTATTTATTTTTGGCTGGCAATTAATGAAATTTATTTGCGCAACAGCGCCAGCTTTTCAGGGCATATTGTTTCTGGCCTGGTTGTGGATGAGGCTGAGCTGCAGCAGCTTTTGTAAGCAAATTCAAAAGCAAATTGTTTGGCTTTTATGGCCAAGACGCAGATTGGCACGAATGTTGCAATTTACGACTTACAATGCCAATACTGTCTAGACTGGGCCATGGTCTTGACTTGAATCTCAATGAAATTGATTTTAGTTGAAAAAACTCATTTATAGAACATGTGAAAGGCGTTGCTTTTTAGCTTATGACTCGCTGTGCTTACAAATAAACAGCATGCAAAGAAATTGCCTGACAGAGATTTATAGGTATTTATAGCGGATAGGGATTTGAAAGGCAGTATTAGCTAGTGTGATTTTAAAAAATTTTAAATCTTGTTGCTCTATTTTGTACTAACAGGCGAGAAAGGTTAATAGTAAAAAATAATCATTTGGGTGGCAACGAGTTTTTTATTCCCTTGCAGATTGTATTATAATTTTGTCGTGCAATGAGTAACGCATAGAAGGCAACATCTCCGATCCCATAAAGTATATATATATTCTTGATCAGTATCAATAGCCGAGTCGATATAGCCATGCAGCATTATCCTCAAGTTTAAGACCAAAAATGTTGTCTAACAGCGGGATCATGGAGCACACAATGCGTACACACATATTTTCAACCTATTTGTATTTTTATAGTAGTAATACGAATATAATAATGCAGCAAGGCTGGCATTATAATAAATACGCAGGGAAATAAAACGCACAGAGAGTGAGAGAGAGAGATAGAGAGAAGAAGAAGGAGGGTATGAGAAAGGGAGGGCTGTAAATAAAAATAAATAAAGCATGCAATAAATTTAGCAAAGCGCAAGCAATCAGCCAACAAATTGTAAACAGTAAATTTTGCGCTAGGCAAGCTGCAGGGCATGTCGGGGGTCAGCGGGGGCAGAAGCTAAGGGGTTGAGGGTGGCAGAAGCTGCTCGGCTCCACATTAGCACTAAATCGCAGCGACTAACGCCGCCAGTTAGTTAAACGATTCTCACATAAATATACACCTACACACACGCACACACACTCGCTCACGCACGCGGCTGGTGTTGGCGCTGTGCCACGCCCACAAAAGAAATTTATCTGCCGTGTTACGGCGGTGGCATGTGCAAAATCCTTTGCGCGCTGCAACGATGTGTGGACTAATCTTTATTTCGATATTTGCATAAGCGCAAAAAAAACAAACATGTCAAAAAATTTGCAAGCGTCGTCGTGGCTGTTAGTTCGCGGTGGGTTGCTGGTCGGGTTGGCTTTGCTTTCAATACCCTGTAGAAATAGAAAATTGTCAAGCAAAAAATATAGCATTTTGTAGGCCCCACAAAAGCGTAGGAAATATTTTGCATCGACTGGGACATAGGGAAAAGAAGAAGCACAGCCACAACTAGGTACAGGGCATCTTTGAGTCGTGCATACCTAACTGAAGGACTCTTTTTTGTTTTTTTTTTTTTTTTTTTTGGGAGTGCATAAAACTGGAAGCTAAAGGATTTACTGCAGCTGCCACGCCCACAGCGCCACCAGAGATATTGCTTGCTGCCTAGCCGGAGTCACGTTATTTGCAGGTGTTGCAATCTATCCGACAACTCTGACTCCAACGCCGGCGTCTCCAGGTGTATGTGCGTGTGTGTGTGCTCACAAGGTGGCAATGGCGGCTTTGCGGTGAGTTGTAATAAGAGATGCAACACGCACACACACATGCACACACATCTCGTTGCAAGTGTTTTTGATCTCGCGCTGCTTTAGCCTGTTGGGAATTTTGATTAAAAATGCTTCCACGTGAAACTCAAACGTGCTTGGCGCCGAGTCGACGGATCTGGCAACTCTTCACTCTCAGTCTCCCGCTCTCTCTCTCTCGCTCACTCTCTCTTCATGCATGGTTGAATGGGTCCTGGTGGGCGTGTCAATGCGCTTTTATTGGCATTGGCGCGTTTATTTTAACGCGTTGCTGCCTGCCGCGTGTCCGTGTATCCGTATCTCTGTGTGTGTGAGATGTGTGTGTGTGTGTGTGTTTGCAAATTTTTACAGTGAGATTTATCACACCAAAAACTTTAAACCAACGAGCGAAAGCGTAAAAAGAAAAGTACAATGAGAAAATTTCTTTGAGTATGCCAAGCCGAAGTTTGTATACCCTTACAAACATACAAAATAAATTTGAAATATGTAAAATATTTATGAAAATATAAAACTTCTCTTTAATAAAGAAAATTTCCATTTTATATAAAACTATTTTTCGTCTGGTTTGCCAAGTATGAAATTTCTTTAAATTATGAAACCGCATTTAACTTTTAACAGGTTTTTGGGCTGTTTTAAGAATAATTAAACAGCTCGCAATTTTCGGATGCATAGCTTAAAAACAGCTGAAGATCTGACGCCAAGCAAATTGTATAATATTTTTCCCACTACTTGCAAGCCAAAAGATAAACGCGCCTTCTTTGTGCTCCGACAAACTCTATGATATAGTGTGCATAACCTTTGTTTAGGGTATAAAGATGATGTAAATATCACAATATGCCGCAGCCCTTTGCAACTGCTACATAAAGCAATTAATTGTTAAGGCTGCTGGCGTCTGTGCAGCTGCAGGTGAGTTATATGAGATACATACATTATGCCACACATATATATTCGCATAGATGATGGATATACATGGGGCTAAATGCGGGCATGTTGCCCTAGCAAAAAAGAAACTGCCCCGCGTGATGATATATTTGCAGCAGTAAGCAAGGCAGGCTGGATAAAAGTTAAGGCAAGAGTTAAGGGAAGCTATAAAGTAATATTCAAAGCGATTTTGGTAGTTTCCCAAAATTTAATTTATGTATATACCAATTTTTTAGTCCACCAAACAAAGAAAAAAAAAGCTGTCTGCCTGGTGGCATGACAAACGAGCGGCGTGTTAATCCCAACTTTTACCTTCAAATCGCTCGCTTGTAGTCCCCACTAAACTACACTAATTACTTCCCCTCGTTTCGTGGGTTGTTCCACAACCGCCACAAGCACTATGAGACGCTATGGGGCTCCATCAAGGAGCGTTACAAGCGGCCACAAATCAAATGCACACCAATTACCTGGCGCCAGGGCGCACAAAGCATAATCAACTGGCATAATTAACAACTAAAAATGCAAAAACCCGAGTATGCAAGTGAGATGTGTGTGTGTGTGTGTGTGGGAGCGAGTGTATCAACAAAAATATGTTTTTGCACCTGGCCCTCTGCAATTTTCACACATTTTGCGGTGTTACGTCGCCACACAGCCCCAACTCCCTGCCCCTCCCCACAACCAACTATAAACAACAACAATAACAACAAGTCGCAAACAACCAGTAGACAGTAGTAAATTATAAGTTGCAGAGTCTGGCCATTAAGTACAGCACATTACTCATACGCCACGTGCATAAATTTCAACCTTTTACCTTGGCTGATAATTATTTTCCGTTTACAAACTGGCTGCCATATCAAGAACAGGCAAAAGACCAGGCCAGAAATCGAAAAGAATTGGAAACAAATAATATATGCTTGTGCTGGAGAACCAAAAACTCTAGACTTTTAACTATTTCCTTTCGAATTGCCAGGGCATGTAGAGAGTTATAAACATGAGAGACTACTAAAGGTATATTACCCAATTCGGAAACTCTAACTCTATTGCAAGATGTGGGATCAAATAGTAGATTTTTGGGAAAAGGATACCTTTTTCCAATCAGATAGAGATGGATCTCTATAGCATTCTCGCCGAACTGATCGTGTTTATATATTAAACAAGTTATTCTCACTGAACGATTTAATGACTGACTGATTGATCCTGAATGCGCAGTCCAAAGTCGAAAAAGATTGGAAATTTTTCGCATTATTTAATTTATAATTATTTTGTTAAGAAAATCAAATGAAAATGGATCAAAAATATCTTTGCCCAGCCTAAGGTTAACTATCGATAATCTTGCCCGGCCAAAGCCTGCCGAATAATATTTATTAGGATCAATATGTTGCCATAAAATAACTTAGCTACAAATACTCTTACACAAGTTTCAATAATGTCATGTCCTGCCTTCAAATAATTTTACAGCGCCGTGTTTATGGCACAATATTATGGAACATTTCGCCCAGTCTCTAACTTTAACCCATAACTTTATCATAACTTTGATCAACTTCACTCGACGCACAATAAATAAGTTGATGTTTAATCAAATTTGGGAAGAGCTTCCAAGTTTTTTGCAGATATGAAATTTGTGTTTATCTATAGCCAAAGCGTATTATATAAGTTTGTCGTGCACTAAATTTGTTTAGCAATAAATCCACAACTTAAGCAAAATACTTACTATGCATAACTTTTGCTAACTAATTTTACTTTTTTATTCTTAGTTTTCTGCAAAAAAATTTGTTTGTTGTTTTTGAGCAAGCGATTAATTTTTATTGGTTTATTGCACACTTAATTAGACGTGGGATACTTAAAGCTCATTAAAAATTTGCCAGAGCCGGCAAAAGTTATTAATACACTGCAAAAGCCTTAACCATCTATGCCGCCCTCCCCACTTTCGACGATAACCCCTGCTCGGTCCCTGTTATTGATTTGCGTAGAGCAATACAAAGAGAAACTTTTAGCTGTTTATAATTTAGTGCAAAATTATAAATACTTTCGGGCCAGGCTTTGCGCTCGGTTTAAGCAAATTAGCTCAATTGCCGGGGCAAGTAAGTGAGCAGCCCCCCCTCACTCGCCCTCTAGTTCTGGTCCGCGCCTGTATATAGCTATTTGGCATAGACTTGATTAGGCTTAGGCCAAAAAACTTTATCCTTTGCACAGTTGTAAATAAGCAAAAGTAAATTTTGGCAAGTAATTTAAGCCACACAAACAAGCTGGCAAACAAGTTTACAGCAGGCGGCAGTTAGCCCACGGCTTGCCAGGGGTGTGGAGAGTTAAAAGTGGCGAAGGGGGGCTGACTGGGGTTGGGTTCTGGATGTGGTGGCAAAGTTGCTATAACGCCAAGGCATGTAAAGTTCTTTAACCAGTTTTAATTCAAAATCAATGTATGAACTTTGCTTACATTACGCTAAAACTTTGCTCTGCCAACAGCCTCTCCCACCGCCATCCCCAGCAACACACTCCACGCAGCCGCTCTTCATCTGCAGCTTCAATTAAGGCGCCTGCATTTGGCTATAAATGGGTTGCCACTTACCTTCATAGATGGTTAAAGTTGCATCTGCGGATACGGCATCGCCCACTCCGTTCTCGGCAACGCACTCGTACGGCGCATCGTCCCGACCCGCCCGCACTGGCTCGATGCGCAGTATGGAAATGCCGCCTGGCTGTTCCAGCACCGTGTAACGGGATTGAGTGCCTGTGTTGAGTAGGGGGATAGATGAATGGATGGATGGATGGATGGATGGATGGACGGATTACTCAGCTGCCAAAAAAAAAGTGTTGGCTAATGCTCGACTTACCCGATACTTTTTTGCCGTTTTTGCGCCAGACTATCGATGGCGGCGGATCGCCGCGTGCCGCACAATAGAAACTGGCCACGCCTCCAACGCGCACGCCCTGGTTCTGCGGCTTCCTGATGATCTCCGGTGGATCTGTGAAAGTGCAAAAGAACAGCAATTGAGGTTTAGTAAAAGGATTCAGTTTAAAATTTAAGAACAGGACAAAAGACACGCTGCTAAACATTATCGCCAGGCAGAAAACTTGGCGATAGTTCGACGATACACATGAACTAAAGTACATTTATGTAGCATATTTTTCTTTGCTTAAAATTTATATAATGATTGCTCAGGAAGAAATGAGCGACAAATTGGCGATATATGTAGTAAAATATATTGTTATCGCTTTAATTGAGAATTTGGCGATATATTAGAGCAAATCGAATGAGTTTTGTGCTTGTTACTTGAATCAATGTATCGCCCAGGCGATAGGCATGCCTGTTTCAGAGCGAAAAGCAATTTCCCTCGTGTATATGAAGCATTCCTTTCAAAACGAGCGCGATAAAAAAGCGTTAACTACTGAAAGTAACGCACGATAATAAGCGCTAGCAGGTTTGGTTTAACTTCGAGGCAGATATGCTGTAATTGTTAAGCCTGCAACAGCGCAACTGATTTTTTTGCTCATGTTCTTTTTGACGCCCTTTGCCTTTTGCTTTAGCAACGAATTCGATTTATTTTTGCGTTTGTGTGTTTTGCACATTTTCTTTCTTTTTTACATATTTGTCACAATATGCTGTCAATACAATGCCGCATGTTGTTTGTGCCACACACACGCACACAGACGTTGCGTACGTGCTGCACACACAGCAGAGATACGAACAGGAACCGGCACAGCTGGCTGTGTGTGTGTGAGTGCGAGTGTGTGTGGCATTAAAAATCTGGCAAAAATCACGAAACGTTAAACAAGCAGCAAAAATATTGTCATGTGCATCGTTTGTGCAGCAGCAGCTTCCCCCCCGGCTGACCCCTGCCCTCATGCCAATTGTCCTGTCGTTCGGCCGCTGTGTAAAGTAGTTTACCCAACATATCAATTCGATTTATGCATTTTATTTAAATTAAATGTTAAATTCTCTTATTCATTTTTTTTTTATATTCTTAACTTTGCTTCGCTACCGAAGTGTCGCCGGCCAGCGGGCAAAACTTACGTGTCAGATATTGTATATAGGGAAAATCCGAAAAATTTGCATCTGTAAATGTAACGGCGGGGTTAATATTAACGGATATTGCAACGCGGCGCAACACGACACGATTTTCAACCGTTTATGATTAACGCGTTTTATTTTTATAACTATTATTCATATTATTTTTATTTTATTGCATTTTTTTTTTAATAATTTTTGGCTTTGTTTTTGGTTTCATAGAGTTCAGTTTAAGGCCTAAATTTAAACTAAGATATCGTACATAGTCTATAAAAATATACTCTATATAAATTTTTTTTTTTTATACATACATATCTATTTATACATATCCATATATAAATATAAAAACAGTTAACACTGAAATTTATACAATAAAAATACTTGTCTACTTAATTTATAAACTTTTTTCATACGTACGCAAATCTTAAGAGAAATATACATAAAACAATATAATATAATAAGTTAAATTAGAATTATTGTTAAAAAGAAGGCATAAGTTTTTTCTGAGTTACAATATTAAAACACATTAAAAGACTTTCCCAAGCAAGCGACAAACTAAAATAGAGCCAAGCACAATAAGCAAAAATGATTAACTTAGGTTTGAAAATCAAATGTAAACACAAATAAATTCTTAAATATAAGAAGATGGAAAAATGGCATTATTTTGCTCAGTTATTTAAGATTTATGCTTAACAATGGGATTCTCTCTCTCTGTTCTGGGCGGCATTAAAACTTTTTGGCTTTTCGTGCAGATTTTGGAACTCTGTTAAAAGTCGAGGCCTGGCGGGACCTGGCAACCAAAAGCGAATGCCGCAGGTTTATAAGTATATACATAGTACTTATATAAATATTCTTTTTAAAAAAGAATATAGAATATTTACAGAAAGAGATAGAGAAAAAAAATGTGCAGGGTGCGTGAGAGAGAGAGAGATTGTGGGTGAGCTGAATTGTTGTCTTGGACACAAGTCTGAGGACATTGTAATGTACAAGTATTGTAAATAATTTAAAGTTTGCTACAAGGCGTTCACAGCCAAAACATGCAGACCATTTGGTTGGTAATGCGTTGCCATTGAGGCAGCTGCTTTTGTGGTTGTTGTTGCAGTTTTTGCTGTTGTTGCTGTTCCTGTTGTTACGAATACTTGGTATCATTTGGCAAGTTTTGCGTTAAACTTTTGCCTCGACAAGTTGCTGGCCAGAGTTTTGCGCACTGCAAGCATGTAGAAAAAAACACAAATAAGCAACACCACACACACACACACATACAGGGAAAATAAAAAAGAAAAATACTCGTACTATGTGTGGCTTTCTAGTAGAAGTCTAGCAGTTGGCCAGGCCAATTTCACTTGTCAGCCGCCTGCCTACTTCAATTTCACAAAATTATTTCAAATTTGACACTCGAAAATTCAAGTGTGGTCACAAAATTAACTCAAAAGAAAAGCAAAGATTTTGCATTTCTCAGACTAGGCTTTAAGCTGAGAGCAAACAGAATTTTGGAAAGCTACTCGAAAGAAGCTGAATGCCTTTAATATTAGTTGATTTCAATTTGATCACAAATTTAATATATGTCAAAATTTAATTGAAAGACTTTATTTTTATTATTATTACAATTTTTTTAAATAGTTATTCGATATCTTTAATTTGAGTTCAAACTAATTTAAAATTCCTTCCAAGAATATCACGTGGCTTTAGCCTACGATTACAACTAGTTTAAGCCTCAACAGACAATTTCAATCAAATTGCGGCTCACTTGAATTTGTGTTGAAATCGTTGCCAAGAACATCCTTCCATTGCTCATTATAAAACGCCAAATGGAGTTTTCTCACACTCACTGAGCGTCTCTCTCTCCCTCTCTTCCTCTCATTCTCTCAGTATTTATCTCCTGCTCACTCTCTTTGCCAAGATGATTTGCCAGCGCAATGTCGTCGCTGGATTTGCGAAGCACTTGAAAGCATTTTACGCTTACGTTAACAGTTTTTATAGCCCGAGCAGCAATAAGCATATTGGTTTGTGGCTGTAATGAGCTACAGCATCAGCTAACACCCCACCACCTCCCTCTTCCCTAAACCCAGGCGCTTTACAAGATGGTAAAGCAAATTTACGGCGATTTTTATATATATATATATAGATATATATCTTATTTTTTTTAGCGCTGTCTCTGGGCGCATTTGTAAAGTTTTATGTTTGCTTTAACAATTTGGTTGCGCGGCGTTGGCAAAGACAGACAGACAGACAGACGGACAACGAGAGATAGAGAGCGAGAGCGTGATAGTGAGAAAGAGAAAAATAGACTGCCGTGACGAGTCATAAAAATCGTATCATTATAGCCATAAAACTGGGATTTCTGTTTATTTGCCGGATTGCCAACATTTCGCTTGTTGCTGCTGGGTTTCGACAAAAATTTAAATAAATTTAATTATGTTTGTGCTGTGCGTTCGCAGGTGTGGGTTGGGTTTTGTGGGTGGTTTGTATGTTACAAAGATTAAAGGCATACGAAATGAAATTTGTAGATGCCATAGATAGCACCAGAGCCCAGAACCAGAACTGGTTGAATTGGATTGGTTCGGATTGTGGGTTTTACTGGTTAAACTGCAGCCAAGTTTTGCTTTGCGTGCAACGTTTCTTTTTTTTTTGATTTTTTTGCCCCCACCCCCTTGATTTTTCATTTCGCACGTTTGACTGGCGCTGGGAATTAGATGAGAGAGGGTGAAGGCGGTTCGGGGCGGGGCTTTATAGAGCAAACAATTTCGTTGTTGATATGTGCAAATTGATTTCAACGTTTCAAATGTACAGTTATAGATATACGCTATAACACAACAGCACACACAGACACACACTCACACACAAGCACACACACAAATAGAGCGATAGGATTACGGACGCAGGCAGCCGGGCAATTTATATGGAAATTAATACTAACATTTTTACTATAACGCAAAAAATAAAAAAAAACCAAATGAAATATAAAAAATTGAATTGATTTTATAAAATATATTCCACAATCGTTTTGCCAGACAGTGGCGCAGTTTGATAATTAAAAAAAAGGGTTTGCCTGAAGATAAAAACTATAAATGTGCTCATTTTAAGCTGGATTACATTAATGTACTCTGACTTAACTCAGCTTTTCCTTACAAGACTCTTTTCTAAGACTCTAAAATAATTCAATCTACTCGAATACTTTCACTGATAATTTTCTTTTCGTAAGGACCCTTTGCAATGACGCCTCTGCTTCTGAAACATTGTTAAAATATACCCATAACTTTTGGCCTTGTTTCCAATATGCCAAAATCCTCATAAAAATTGACCCCGTGTGGCAAAAGGCCGCGTATGGTAAGGGCGGCGGGCGTGAGATGGAGCGTAGTAGCTGAAGCAAATGCAGGGGCAGCGGCAGGGGCAGGGGCTACGAGCGTAGGCATATAAAATCAGCATATGCTCGATGCCGTAAAGTATGCAGCTGTTTTTTATGGCCCTAACCCTAGTTCGAGAAAGTTAGGCCATCCAAATGCTTGGCCTGGCAATTTATGCGCTGCCGACGCCCAAAAACCCCCTCAGCCATCGCCCCCAGCCGGTTAACATGGTTTTTCTATTTCATCTGTACGAGTTTTTAATAAGTGCAAAGTGCGGGCAGAAGTTGTGCAAAAATTTCAACGTTTAAGGGTTGTTGTAGCTTAAGCTGCAAATAGTCAAGGGTCGAGGTAGGGGCTGCCGGATTGAGTATTGAGTTGGCGGGTAGAGGGCGGCTGCTGATGCTGCTAAACTGTTGGATCTGTGTGTGTATGTGTGTATGTGTGTTTGTTGAGGACAAATCATTTGGCAACAAAAACTAGCTACCAAAAAGATATGAGCGAAATGAAGCAGCAGGAATATCCTCTTGCTGAGTTGACCCAACCCCCGATACCTCGCCCCCTCCGCCAATGCTGTCCTCTTGACTGACAGCTGCAATTCACCTGTCAGCATCAGCAGTAGCAGCAGCAGAAACAGCAGCACATTTCGTTTTACTGAATTGCATTGAAATACGATGCTAAATTTAACGATTCATTGCATTTGCTGTTATCCAACACTTGCCCCGGCAAATTGCAACTCTGTTGAAATCCTGCAGCACCCGCTAACCGCCCTCTCTCCCTCTCGCTCTCCAGAGGCGCGTTGTGTATTTTTAATGCAGCAACTTTGGCATAGAATTGCTAAATCTGCTGAGTCTAAGAAACAGAAACGCCTTGGCACTGGCTTCGGCTCCGTCTCCGGCTCTGTTTCTGGGTAGGGCATTGCTTGTGGATCTGGTTCTGGCACTGGTTCCGTTTTCTGAAAGTCTGCAAATAAAATATAAAGTGCAGCATAGTTTTCCGCTGGGGTTTTTATAGCCAGCGTCGACGTCGCAGTCGCCGTCGACGTCCAGCAACTAAATTTTAATGTTACTTCAAAGAGTAATAAAAATAAACTTTACGCAAGTTGAGAACAAGCTGCGCACACGGCCCGGCCCGGCCCAGCCCGGCCCGACCCGACCCGGAGCTCGGAACAAAAGCCAGCGATTATATCGTATGGCCGACTGCAACTATGCAATGTACAATTTTAATTAAATTGCACAACAAGACAGGGATAAGAAGACAGAAGACGTAAAAGAAGTCCTGCAGGCAGCAGAAAACACGCACAGGTTTGATTTTGAAATTGCGCGCCCGACCAAAAAAGTGTCAACAAAATCCCAGTAAACAATTCATCAAATCGGCAAATCGATGAATGGCTGTCCATTGTTTCCCCTTACCCCCTCTCACCAAGAATAAGTAAGTAAAGCCGGCCCAAAGTTTTCGGGCCTATCCGGACGACAGGTTGACGCTGCGCAGTCAGGCATATAAATGATGTGGAGCTTCTAAGACAGTCATTAATCAAAATTAAAAGTGTGACCAGCTGGTCAGCTAAATAGCAGAGAGAGAGAGAGGGAGAGTGGGAAAAACTTCTAATTCGCAATCGTGCTCACTTTCACTTAAATAAATAAGCTCGCTTTATACGCTTGAAGCTCATTGGCCCCCCACATGGCCTGAAGAGCTGCGCTTCTGTTTTGCTGCCCAGTGACCCTTCACATTTGGCTTCAGCTAAATGAACCGATAAAAAGGTAAACCATTAAGTCAAGCTACGTCCTATTTTACAGATCTCTCAATCAGCTTTCAACTGTCGAGCATAACAAATGCCAATTTTAAACAGCAACAATCTGCAAGTCAATAAAGGCAGGGGCGGTTGAAGAGGGCCACAAACGGGTTTAGCAGAGTGTGGAACATCTATTGTGAATTAGCAAAAAAAAAATTATCATTAATTATGCAACAGCTTTACTGAAGTTGAGTTTCTAGATTTGTAGGGAAAGCTTTAGCTTAAAATCTGTGTGACAGTTGATATTCAGGTTTTTATTGTTCATAATTGAATCTTTTATTTTTTACCTTACCTATTTATGCGTTGCTCTACTTTGAGTAGAAATCAACTCTTGTATCAACAAAAACAACAAAAAGACAGACCTACGAAAAGTTTTAAAACGATAGCTTTAAAACTGAGAGACTAGTTTTTATAGAAACACATATACGGACATTTCTACATAAACTCGACTGTCGTTGCTAATCTAGAACATATGTATATTCTGTATAAGCTTGGAGATGTCTCCTTCTATACGTTACACATTTTATGACAACATTATAACACTTTCTACAGGGGTATATAAATACTAAGTTTCAATAAATATAGTTGATCCAATTACTTAACTATATAAATCATATAGTTGTTAGAATAAAATATCAACATATTTTAAATAACTAAGACACTGCCAAGTCCATATACTGTGCAGTCCATGAGTTCTCAGTCTCTGATTCTCATTGCTAAATAGCCTAATTACTCATCTACCAGGGACTGTGTCATAGTTTTATATTCCTCGAATCGATTAAGAAGTAACCCAACTGACCCAGTTCATTTAGGAGCCAAAAGTAAGTTTTCTACAGCTCATCAACATAAATTTCTTGCAATTCTGAAAAGTAGTTCAAAGCTCAGTTGGCGGCCCAAAAAAACTGCTTTGGCCAGCACGAAAAATTGACTTGGCAAAGTCAGCGTTAAATGGACCCAAAAATTAAGACACCAGCACGCGCACACACACAGCCACACAGACACGCACACACAGTGTTACGTTAACTAACACAGTGACAACTATTTCTGACCGTTGCCAACACACGAAAATTTTACATGACATTTTAATATAATTAGTTTTTGCTCCAGGCATAATGTAAAGTGCGGCCAAAAAATGTCAGCACTTGCGGTGGCCGCTGGGCACAGGGGCGAGGGGGAGGTGTCGCTGCTGTGGTTCAAGTTGCCTCAAGGATAGCAAAGTTGACTTGACTGCGGCTGGATGGTGCTGGAGCGGGTTCGGGATCTGCTGTGGGCCTAAAACTATTTGAGTTTGCGGTCGGTTGGCAGCATTTTATAAGCCGCAGCATATTTTTGCACAAATTTCAACCTAACCTCACGCCTGTTCTATTAAATGGGGATTTGCCGCACACATAGACACACACACACAGCCACACACACGGACACACAGCAATCTATCTATATGTATCTGAGCATCTATCTATCTGTGTTTTTTTACAGATACACAAAGACGTCAGGCCAGGGGCAACATTCATTATTTCTCTATGCGGGATTACTAAGTAAGCCGGGCTACGGCTTAAAATGCCGCAAACTTTATGAGACGCAACACACGTGCCCTCTGCCTATCCCACCCCCCCCCCCCCCCTATAACCACTCCTCTGCTGACGACCCCTCGGCACTGCCCTTTTGTCTTGTCCTTTGACTAGGCCTTGTGCAATTTATGATTGCCCGTGTTGTACAGAGAGAACGAGAGAGATCTTGTAGACAACCTGGCAATTTCATAAACTGTGCAGACACTTGCCAAATTGGCAAAGCCCCCGCCCACCGTTTTTAGCGTATACCCCTGGATTTTGCTTTTGTTTTCGTCCTTGTGCTTTCATTTTACGCACGTAAAGGCGCCTGTAAGCAGGCTTTGATATTTTATTGAGCTTGTCATAATATTTATGATATATATATTTGATGCGTGTATAGGGCAGCCTGCTGCAGGATTTGCTCGCCCTCTCTTTTGTATTCTCTCGCTCTCTGTCTCTCTCTCTGTCTCTCCCTCTGCGAGACAATGCAAAAACTTTGGCCAACAGTTTGAAAAAACTTTTATTATTATTAGCATTAAGAGGCCTGCGCCTGTTCTTTTTTTTTTGCTGACTTTTATTAGTTTCAACTTTTGACAGAAATTATATCGAGTTTATACACATACTTATATATATACTGGATATACATATATATTGATGATGCTGGCGGCAAAAAAAAACTTTTAGCTCGCATCAAAGTTTCATTTTTCTTGAGCTGATTTTTTTTCGGTTTGGGGCGATGTTTTGTTTAATTTGTGTTATTTGTAAGCTGGTGAAAAGCTTTGGTCAGTTGTTCAATTGCAGGCAACAGGAAAGAAGTAGAAATACCTCTGCCAGAAAATTTCTCAGATTTTGTAAATATTTCGGGCTTGTTACCTTTTTGATGCCCGATTGCTCTTATTGGAGCTACAAGAAAGTGAAGTATAGTAGATAATAACAAATAAAAGTTGATTTAATTAAGGCAGTGCTGCTCGTTATGTCTGAGATTGCATAACATGTTGCTTACAACCAGAGAGCTTTTCATATTTGTATTATATAATTTATATTTTTATTATTAAGCTGAGTTATAAAGGGCAAGGGCATGATAGGCTAGGAAACAACACACTAGCTGGAGAAAAAGCAGTTTTCGATCGAAAGATTCTATGGCAGCTCTTCTATTTCAGCTATATGTCTATGTACTCCCAAAGTCCAAGCAAAAAGGGTTCAAGAGACTAATAAATAATTTTGCATAGAAACATACAGATACAGGTACAACCCGTCTTATCATATATATATAAATACCATATACTCACTGCGGTCGAAAATGTCTACTACCTAAATGCGTAACTCATTTCGTGACAAAAAATATCATAGCCCTTGAAAAGGGTATAAAAACTTGCTCAACACACAGAGAAATGGCAATGGCAATGACAACAACAACTGCCTGTCTAAATGCGCACAAAGGTAAACAGGCAACACTTAAAGCACGCCAGCAGCAAAAACAATGCAAGAAACAGCCAACAACAAACAGCTAACAGGTAACTGGTAAATGGCAACAGCTAACAAAGGTAGCCAGCCAGAGGGGACGTTGGCAGCCCACAAGCAATCAGAGAGTGGGGGGCGTTGTCGTTGTGGTTGGAGTCAAAGTTGCTTTTAAGTGTGCTTCACACAACAACAACAACAACAACAGCAACAGAAGCAAAGAAAAGCGCCAAAGTTTTCGAGATTTCAGGCAGTTTGAAATGTGTTGGCATTTTAGCTGCCTTCAAATCCGCATTGTCATAGCTTGATAAATAGCTGAAATTACTTACCGACCGTGTGGCAACACTCTGCCAAAAGCACTCGAGAAACGCGCTCAGCGTATACTCTATATAGCGAACAAATGCGTAGCATAGAAAACTTTGCGCGAGTGAGCAACAAAGGTAAAAACTGTAAAAGGAACTCACTAAATGGTTCAGCACAAAGCTGCAGCTTAGCTGCACAAAGCGGCAACAGACAGCGTTGCCAGACAGCTGAGTTTTGTACTCGAAATTGTAAGAGAAAAGTGGTTTTTTATTTGTATCTAAAGAACTTAGCTTGAAAGGAACAACTTGGTTAAATGCATTGCAAATTGCTGGAGTTGAGTTGAATACAAATTGACGCGACGATATGGCAACACTGTATTTTAATAAACGAAATGACAAGTGGCAAGGCTCTTCATATTTGTTGAATAATTATATAAATTAATTCTTTCTTTTTAAGTACTTTACTAAAGATTTCTAAGGGAATTTTAGATTTTTGGGAGGCTTTGCAATAGAGAAAAAAAAAATATGCTGGTTCCACAAAAAGTTGATTATGTTGCTAAGAATTTATAATATATTTCAGATTTATTATTATTTTTCTTTTTTTTTTTTTTTTGATAAATTTATAACTTTCTAGCTGTTCTAGAAAGGCAGGCATGCTCATATGAAATACTTGAGAAATTTTTAGAAAATATTTCACAATTTGATAAAGTAAAATGTAAATCAATCGAAATGCATAGAATTTCAATCTGAACCAAACTTTTCATGCCACACACACGCATACCCCTAAGCTCTTTTTCTAAGTTATGCGACATGCGTTTTGTGCGAAACTCTTGAGAAATTCCAAAACTCCGACCGACCGACATTCAGAGACAAATCAATCGTGACAAACAGCATAACATAAGACTTTCATCAAATCTGTGCAATGCGAACGCACCTCTCAAGCCAGAAGTTTCAGGAATTTATATATGCATGCCAGCCATGCCTCCCTCTACATGTCTTTAAGAAACTAAACGACAACCCACACTACCCAGGTCTGCAATACCAGAAGGCAAAAAATGTTTAGACGCCGTTCTTGCCGCTAAGCCCGGCGACAGGCTAAAAGGAACAGCCATAAAGTATGCTATGCCTTTTGCCGCTTGCCGTTGACTCCCAACCAAGTAGGGTCTGTGTGGGCCTATGGGCCTATGTGGGAGGGGATCCTGGCTCTTTGTTTTATTGTTTCTCAAATCGCTGTCGTTGTTACCGCTGCCGCTGCTGCTGTCTGGAGCTTTGACTTTGCCTCTTTATTATTATGCAGCATGCGTCGTGGTGCGACCAGATTATAAAGGTCGTCGCTGATGGGGCAGAGGCGGAGGCCTGACATTTGCACAACTTTGTCACGTGGTGCGGCACGCATTACTTTTAAAGATGAAAACTGCTGCTGTTACTGCTGCTGCTTCTGCTGCGGGCGGTGGGGGATTTGAGAGAAATATTTAGATACATTTACAGTTTGATAAATGTGCCCCAGTCTCAAGTCCTGAGCCTGTCTTCTGTGTTTTTTTTTGAAGGAGCATCCCGCGTGGGCTTAGTGAAATGCGTCACGAGTCAACGCCGCAGGTTGTCCAGGATAACAGGACACAAGTGAGTAAGCGCTTAGTATGTCCAAAAAGTTTCCATCAATTTGGACAGGGACAACTGTTGCAATGACAGCAATTATGAGTTGGGCGGTTGGGGGCCTTAAGCAGCCATGTGTAGTACATAAAAGCGGGACAGAACGGCCACAAAAAAATAAATAAATAAATAAAAGAGAAACGCAGTTTGGGGGAAGACAACATTAAAGCAAAGGCATTGAGCGAGCGAGACGATTAAGACGATAATAACAAGTGACAAGTTTATTGCCCGCACACACACACACACACACGCACAATCACATACATATACAGAGCGGAGGCCAGCCACAAAAACTCTTGCCGGACAGACAAACAACCAGACGAAAGCCTAAGCTTTTGTGGCCTGAAACCTAATGCGCCAACAGCAGCAGCAGCAGCAGCAACAAAAGTGGCAACAAAAGGGCAGCTCGGGAGATGGGCGGTTGGCGGAGGCGTGGCAAACATTGGCCACATTATTGCCATGCGGGGCACACAACATTTGCCGCCTTAAAAGCCAGTTCCAGTAATGCCAACAGCTGGCCACATAAATATCACCAGAGGGTGGCAGATCATTGAGCGTGGCAGCCAAGGGGTTGGTTTGTAGGATGAGGGCGTGCAGCGGTTGCGGCTGTCTATAAATGTTTTTGTTACCAAGTTGTAGCCGTTGGTCGCGCGAGCTGCGCACTAAAACCACTAAGTAAGATAAGTGAGGTCAAGCAAAAGGGGTCATGTGCGCGCATTGTTACGTATACGTAACGTGCAAGCCGACGGGGGAAATAAAAGGAGCTCGGGGAGCACAGACAACTGCCTCGCCGTTAAGCACTTGAGGGGTTGGGGACGCCAACTGTAACTGGACACCAAAGAGCAGCAAGTGAAAGCTCAGCTCAGCTCAGTTCAGCTCATAGAGAGAAAGAGATAGTAATGACATTTCCAAACCAAAAAAGTAGACGTTATCAGGGGCAAGTCAGATTATGAGAGCTGCTCCAGCTGATACGAGAGTTGAAATAGGGCTGGCTATCATCAAGAAATCTTTTTTCCCCTCTCTCTATCTCACTATCAGCTCTCAAGTGGAGCAGGTTAGTTGGTCATAGCATTGCATAATATTCCAAATTTAATACTGAATGAATCTGATATGACAGCAATAACATTTTTCATAACTTTAAGAACTTATGCTTCCATTCCAGTGGGAATGACAAAGCATTCTAGCTGGCTCATAGAAAAACCTATCGCCTAGAAGATACATTTTCGATAGTAACAAGCAACTATCATTGGTTTCACAGCACTGGAATTTTATGAAAGCTAACGCACACTGCCAGGCATATCACGTTTTTATCGCTTTTTTATCTTCCTTTGCAAGCTGGGCAGAAATAAGTTTAAAAAAAAACAGCTTGTGTTGGAGGATTATAATTAAATCCATAACTACATTTAAAATTCCAATTATTACATTAATTAAGCAGTCGCCATTTTCTCGTTGTCCTGGCTATTTCCGGCCGTTCGGCTAATCAGCTTTAGTCAACAGAATTGAGGTAGTATTTTCAAGGATTTTCTATTTTTTACAGCATTTTTTGTTTGTTGAGAATATGCCTAAGCTGTTTTCATGGTATCTTAAGCTTATTGCGGTGCATTTTGTTATTTTCCGCTATAAATTAATTAGTTAAGCTTTGTTGTCATATTGCAGATTCATTAATTAAAGCCAAGCCCCAAAGCCAGATTTACGCCAGGCAGAGATAATGAAAAAAAAGAGAGAAGAAAGTATATAGTCATTGCGTTGAGCTGGGGGAAATCTATGGCAAAGCCGTGAGATTGGCAGTGCCAGCATTTTGTCAAAAAGTTAAGTTGCGACCTGTTATTTCTTTTTTTTTGGCCAATAAGGAAATTATTTTACATGATTCAGCATATCAAAAGGCAAAGCAATTATAGCCAAAGGCGCGCTATCATTGCGAAAAACGGTGTGGAGTGGACGAAATGTTATCATGAGAAGTCAAAATGAGTGCAGAAAATCCGTGAACTGATAGCAAATATCTTGGCCACAGTTACAAATGCCAGTGTGCGGATTGAGATATGCGATTCCATATACGATACAATTAGTTGAGGTACAATTGTAAGTATAAGTAGAAGTAAGAGGGAGATTAAAGTGCAGATAAATTACGATCCACCAAAAGTTCATACTCCTTTTAAAACCAATCTATTATCGTTATCGCTACTCGAAAATCCCGCACATCACATCACTATCAAATCCCAGCGGAAAGTTCGTTTTAAAATCAATCAAAGACAAAATATTCCATTCACCACAAATCCCACAACGAACTATGTACATATAAACAAAAAAGAAATGCGGGCGGAAAAACTATGCACACAACCGCTCGTAAATTGAAAAATTATGTTTGCCAGCTGCACTACAATCGAAAGTCAAGTTAAGCTTCTCCCTGCTAATGTTTTGAAAGCAGCGACCACAAAGCAGGAAAATAAAAAAATCAAATACCAAAAATACCCGTATGCAAAACGACTTTTAGAAACGGTGTAAAAGATATATGGCATGTGTATGGTCTGTGTGTGTGTATGTGTGCGTGTGTGTGTGTGTGTGCACATATCGATAGATTGATGTTAAATTGCTGCCATGCCGAGTGGGTTATTGTCTGGCCCGCATATAAACAACCAAAACAGAAGCAAGGAGCAAAAACAAAAAGAAGTCAAAGGAAAAGTAAAAATTTCAATAATGCTAAAGCATTTTGTGTCTCGACTTCGAGAGAGCGGGAGATGAGGACAGCAGGCAGTAAGCCCGAAGCAAAGGAAGTTGAGAGGCCACTTCAGGCAATTTATGGCATATGTTACCAACACACACACACACGCACACACACACATGGTCGCCCGCATATGTAAATGCCAAAATAATACATGTGCGTATGGCATAAAAATTGATATGCCAACGTTTTTCATGTGTGAGTAATTCACAAGTAAAATTTATAAAGTTTTTAAATAAAATATAATATATTCTTAAGACAAGGTAGAAAATATGCGACTTCGAGTATGCCCTTTAGTTTGTGAAGCGAGGCAAGGCATTCATTTGAACATTTATGATGGATACGCCCGACTTCTATGTATTACAAATTACAAATAATTTTTATCTTTCACATAAAACAATGAAAAGTATGTTTTTTTTTAAATGTTTACATTATTAAAAATATAACAATGTTTTTATATAATTACCATAATAGGGATATTCCTTCACTGTTAAAGTGCAGCTTTCATTTCTTTTCACATTTTTTATTTTTTAGTTATTTTCTTAGAGGTATTTTTATAATAATATAATATTATATTTTTCCTTTATTATGGAATTTCAAATATATTTTATTGCTGAGTGTTATACTCTAGAAATTAATTAATTTATTGTACTCCCTAGGCCTTGTATTTATAGGGTATATATATTTTTTGCGGCAACTATGTGCTAAAATAATGTCACACAATAAATTGAACTTTTCATAAATTTTTGCAGCTGAAATTGGCAAGGGTCGTTGTCGGTCTCTGCTCTCATTCCTTTAATAGGCCAGCCTGACATTGTCAACGTCTTTGCCCCTCTCCTGCTCCCTCTCCGTCACCCCCTCTGTGGCTCTCCCTTTGCAACAGAGTGCTCGATAGCAGCGGCAGCTCAGAATTTATGGTTGGCAGCTTTTAGGCTTTGTTTTGCTGCTTATTATTGTTATTGGCACCAACAGTGACATATTAGGAGCGCCTACTCCACGCCTGTCGGAGCTCATTTGTTGGCAGTACCGTGACACCCCCTGCCCCCGTCTCAGTATACGCCAGTTGCCAACTATATAGAGAGATTCGTCGGTGGCGCTTTGGTCGTTGCGTACGCCGGATTATTAATATTAGAAAAAGGAAATATATTTTCTACTGACCGGCTGCTGTTTTCGATTATTGTCCTGGCCAACAGTGTCCTGTGTTCTGTTCTGTTCTGTTCGGTTCTAGTTCAGTTCTATTTGGTCCTTTTGCCGTAAATTGTTATTGACAACGGAAGCAGCAGTGCGGCACAAATTGGGCGTTGAATTTGCGGCTTGGTTTTTCGTTTAGCTGCCTTAGCTTTTCTTTTCTTTTCCACTTTTTTTATTTTTTATGTGCCCGTCCATTTGTTGTGGTTATTATTATGGTTGATTTAGTGGCCACAAATTGAATGAATTGTCTTACTTAACCGAAATAAGCAATATTCGATTTATATATATGTATATATATATATATATCTCGTATATACTTATATACAAGTTTAAATTCAATAATGCCTAAGTGCGTGCTCAAATCAGATTAAAAGACGACGCCGGCAACTGCGGAAATGACAGGCCCTGAATTGAATTAATTAATGCCAGTTGAGCAGCACGAAGAGGGGAAAGAACTGGAGGGGGAGGCAGCCGGGAGCCGGTAGGTTTCAGTAAAAATAAAGTTGACAAATGCTGACAGCGGCGACATGGCGCACAAAAATTAAAATAAAGTTGTAATTAAACGCATCGCATAACTTGCAAAATGCGAACACAAAACCCCGCCCCTCGCCAAACCAACCCGTTTCAACAGAGCTCCTTATACGCTTATACACGCTTACACACACACACACACACATCGAAAACTTGAGCAACAGTTGAATAGATGAAAATCACTCACAAGATGCCACACGACTGCGGTGTGTGCGAGTCTCTGCGTGTGTGCTTGTGTGTGTGGAAAAAATATGTGAATACCACACACAACTTTGACAATTAGAAAATTAAAATTACACTGAGCAAAACATTTGTGTTTGTTAGAATTGGAGTTTAGTCAAATATATAAAACTCATAAAATGGTTGAAAAATTCGCATTGTATGTAAACATTTTGTTATCAATGAAAATTTCAGTGTAGAGACTTTCAGAAATGGTTTTTTTTTTTTAGCTGTTTTAATTGGATTTGTTTCATTTTTAGATTTCGAATCTTTAATTATGAAATTTAAAAATATTGTTTTTTTATTTGTATAAATTCAGACTAAAATAATTGTTATTCTATTAACAAGGACGTTTGCAAAGGAATAAAGTATGCCAAAAGATTCGAAGTATATTAAACTGCTCACTGATGACAATATTTTAAATATCCATTAAAACAACAAAAAATTGTTTAATTCTAAATCTTCCATAAGACGTTTATTCCATTACTATATTTGCAGCTAACTTTAGGTACGCTTTTTAAATTAGTCCAGAGCTTAACGCTGCGCTTCTTCCGCTCAAACTGAGGTCAGATTTGCAAAGCTTTTAACAAAGCGTGCTTCTCGCTGACAAGTTACCCTTTTGTGTACACTGAAGACATCGTCTTTATTTATATATAAGACTGCATTTATCTTTTCAGTTTGTGAGACCCCAAATTAGTTTATAAATAACTCTATAAACAATTGTTTGCAGTGTATAACCAAAGAATAAATAAATTTAACGCAGCAACTGTGACACAATCGCAATCATTTTGTTGCGTTTGCAGGCAGCTAGAAGGGGAGAGAGTGAGAGACAGCGAGAAGAAGAAGACAGCGAGCGTACTCACACAGCTGTGCTAGCTGGTTGGCAATTTGCAACCACTGTCGCCATCATTACGACCACCAACAGGCGCTCCACCAGGCCCACTTACAGTGGTGCCTGTCTTTGGCGCCGGCTGCCTCGCACCGCAGACGCCAAAAACCAAAAAACCCAAAATGAGCAATGCAGGCGCGAGGTGTGTGCGGCCCGTAAACATGGACAGGGGGGGAGGACGACGTCGACGGAGTGCAGGCATATTAAAATATTTAATTACCATGTAAACTTACGACTTTTGTTTTTGTTATTGTTTTAATTGTGACAACAACTGTCATAATAATGAATATGATGATGTTTTGCGCGGCAACAAAGCGGAGCGAGCGGGTGTCTGTGTGTGTGTGGCAAATGCGCGCCCAGCGTTTACGCCCCGTCACCGCAGGCCAACGCCATATGCGTCGGGTGGCCCGGAAAAGTATGCTACATGCGGCCAAGTTGGAAATGAATGCCAGCCAAAGCTTTATTACATTTGCTGTGCGAGTGTGTGTGATTCATGGCACGTGTGTGTGTTTTGGCGGTTTTCTTAGAATCGTCGAGCACTTTGGCGCCTTGCATGTTATTTGAATTTTAATTGCAGTCTCTTCATTGCATACTTTGTTTGCCTGGATTTGTTTTATTGTCACTTGCTACCCACCTGCCTCCCACTCCCACTCCCACTCCCATTCCACAACCCCAACTCTCGCTGGGCCGCACTCTACTCATTTAATTAAAAATGCTTGTCTTTCTCATCTGCTGCACTAGAGGCAGCGCCATCCCAGGTGCTCGCTTCTGTTTGCTCATTGGAACTAATTAGTTTTATTTAGCCCCACTTATTGACTCGCTCGCCAAAACATTTTCAATTGACATTGTCAGGACAGCACGCTCCTCTACGCCACCCCTCCTTGCCCCCCTCCTCTAGCCTTTCCGACCGTCGTTCAACACTCTCCCCTCTTGCTGCTACTTAGTATGCAGCACACAATACACATAAAACATTAATAAAGCTTGTTGTCCTTTTTGGCTGGCTGCGTTCTGAGCTCATGCTCCTCACCCTGGCCCCGCGTTTTGTTCTGGCATTGCTTCAGCTCTGCTGAGGTCCTTGTCATTACCAAGCATCATTCCAAAGTCTGGCCGAGCATATGCTTAGCATAAATTCCGGCCTACTTGGTGTATGCGTGGGCTTTGATTTCTGTTCTTAGCTTTAAACGCTTGGTTTAATTAAAAAAAAATAAAATACAAATAAAATGCTAAAATGCGGCAGTCAATTGCGTATGGCCAAAATATACCCTAGAAATATCTTCTAGCCAGCTTTACACTTCCCTTCCTCTTATTTCGTGACTTAAGTAAATCTTTATTAATTCCGCAATGTTTCGTCTGATTTGGCTAAAAAATTTCAGTATATTTATTTTTTTACCATCTGAATACCTCATTTTTATAAACTCTGGAGATAATGATGTAGTATAAATATATATACTAAATACTCGAACAATTTTAACAGTTAAAAAATCTAAATTTAAACTTAAATCAGATTCCACAAGAACAGACATTGCCTGAACTATAATTTCACTTAGGTTTATATATTTTTTCGGATATATCTATCGCTGACAGTTTTAAACATTCACAGCACTTGCAGACACAGAATTGGCTACAGGGTGTTCAAAAAAATGCCACACAGCTTGAAACCATTTAAAGTTTAATATTATGATGCGAACTGCCCGCTTGGACCTGGCTCGAACGTGGCAGCATAGCCCAGGGCCACGGTTCATATCATAATTCAGTCATATAAAATTTGTCTAGCGTAAAATTAGAAACGCCGCAATAACAACAGCAAGCAACGGCTAACAAGAGCCGGCAACAGACGACTTTGTAATTAAAATTCGAGAGCATAAAAAATACAAATAAAATTAAAAAAGCACACACAAACACACAGAGTAGAAGAAGAAAATCAGAGGCATCCATTGATATGCTGATGAGCGTAGCTGTTTTTCCCAGCTCTGCTGATGCTTGACATTGAAGTGATTGCGTTGAGTGGCTCAGGAAATTGTGTTAGGGTGTGTGTGTGTGTGTGCGTATGTGTGTGCTTTTGTGTGCGGTGGGGTGGGTGGGGTGTGTCGGGCAGAAAGAGACAGCAAGTCACCAAGTTGTTTACATAAAAATTTAAAGCCAAACACTCGGTGATTTTTATGCTTATCAGCAGCCAAAATTGAAAATGATGCTCAGGCAAAAATTACCAATAAACGAAGCTGCCACCAAATGTTGCACATTGGTAGGAAATTGCAAGAGGATAATGAAATGGGAATTCCAAAAGGCGGTTGATAAATAAATAATTGAGTGAAGGGGGTGTAGAAACAGGAGCAACTGATCATTTTTAAAAAATATTTTCTGTTAATTAATTTAAATATTAATCGGAGTTATTTATTATTTATTCATTTAACTTTTATTTTATTGCAATATATACATATATTCACTTTTTCCTTTTCTCCTCTTGCTTTTATTTATATATTCCTTGATTTGTCTTTGGGTAAATTGTATTGAAAGGGCATTTAATAGTCAATAAGCTATGGACTTATATGTGCTTAACCTATATCAATTATTTGCTTGCAGCAGTCGATTAGTTTTGTTTTGGGCAATTTGTGTGGCTGTTGCTGTTGCCAGACCAAGCAAAAACTTTTAAATGAAAAATCAATTGGAAAACAAACAAGGCTAAACAAAACTCAATCTGATGACAAATATTTTGTGTCTCTACAAAATTGAAAATACAGCCCAGCCTCCCCCCCATTCTATTTTCGATTTGTAACCCATGTCAAGTTGGCATTTCTCAATCAGCTGCAGCCCACTGTGCGCCTTTTATTAAATTTCACAACGCCAAATAAACAAATGTGTGTCTGTGTGCAGACATGTGTGTTGTGTGTATGCAGTGTGTGTGTGTGTGTGCGTTGATTTTCAATCGAAGCTGAGGCAGAATTTCCTTTTTCTTTTGGAAAACTTGTTTGCCAACTTTGCGGTTTTTGAGGTTGACATGTTGGCTGTTGATGTGACCCAAACAAGTGGAGCAGCAGCTGATGCTTGATTATGATGATGGCTACCCCAAAAAGCAGTTGCGGATAGGCGCAGCAGGGAGCGGGCCGAGCGGTGGGTGTGGGTAGACTTAACAAATTGAGCAAACCTGACGTTACAAATTTGCGCCAAAAGCTGTCGAAAAGTTTCCTCTTTTTTTGTAGCCACTTTTGTTGGACTAAGCCTTGTGCGGTTTTTTTTCCAGAGGGGGGATAGGATATGCATTTCCTGCCAGGTAATTACCTGGTGATGGGCAACAAACAAGCCGCTGACTTCGAGCCGTCATCAATTCAAGCGGCGCTCTAATTAAAGATACGAATCAAAACATGCAAACGGCAAACGGACAACGAACTCGGCATAACACACACGGAGCAGAAGCAGAGGTGTGCGTGTGTGTGTGTGTAGCTGTTGAGTGGTAGCTGTAATTGATTTGCCGGCAGTTTGTCTTCCATTGTTGTTGCCGTTGTTGTTTGCCTAGCTACAGAGCCTCGAGCGAATTTAATAAATATGAAAAACATCAAATTATTTCAAATGCGCCACTGTTTGTCTGTCTGGCCCCACGGTCCGTCCGTCCGTCTGACAAACGCTCGCCGCGCACGAGAAAATATGCTGTTTAGGGTGGGGAGCTGGGACGCAGTTGTGGGTGTGGCGCTGCATAATTTTGCAATTGCTCCACAACAAATCGCAGTTGATTGTTTTACGTTCCAGTACATACATAACTGTAGTCTAGATTGGGCTGGGTAGAGGTTTCTGGCCGGGGCCGGGACGGGCGGTTGGTCGCTTCCAAAAGAGCCTTAAAATATGCAACGAAACTTTGCTCAAAGCATAAAATCAACTCGCAGCACAGCAATGCCACTTGCCACTGGTAAAGGAGCTGCTGCAGCAACGAGCGAGGCAAATAGGAAATCACAGCAACAACAGCAACAACAACTGAAACGGAAATGCAAGGCATTCTTATGCATATCCTCTAAACAACTGCACACACACAGAGCCAAAGGAACAGCCAAACAAACAGCTAAAAAACAACAACAACTACAAGGATAACTAGTAAAAGTGCTTGAGCCAAAAGTGCTTGACTAGCAGATACCCTAAGCCCTCATATACACTTCCAAAGTGATCTAAGCAGACATTGACTACGCTTCTGCTTTTCCCCCATTTTAAACAATTGAATCTTGAATAACTTTTGAGCTTATTGTCCTAATGTTAAACAATTTTGATGACTTTAATAATATTGAATATTTTGGAGGAAGTGGTAAATTAATAGGAGGTCTTGACATCTGCTGCATTTCTTATTTAAGAAGCCATAATCAAAATCTTAGATCTCTAGTTCTTATAAGCTCTTCAGATAGATGGAGACAGGATTGACTTCTGCCTGCACAAATCCATAATACCCTTTTTTAATGCCATATGAACAGGGTATAACAAGAACAGCAACTGGCAGTCAGTGGCTCGACTCGCATTCAGAACTCGACTTGTTTGGGGAATTGTGCTGCCGCTGCCGTTGCTGCTGCTGTTGGCGCTTCTCACAAGGCGGCAAAAGGAATTTTTTCATACGCAAATTAAATCTACATCCCGTAGCACTTGGCCTCAGCTATGTGCTACGCCCACACAGACAGCGGCAGACGCATGCCTTGGCAAATATTCATTACATAATAATAAACTTAATACAGCAAAAAGTGCGGCACAGCCAAAATCAAATTGCACATAAAACAAATGTTAGCAATGCGTGGCATGCCGCAAGCTGGGGGACGGTGCAGCGCCCCAATATATTTTATTTTATTTATTTCTGTGTGTGTGTGTGTAAATGTGTGTGTTTGTGGCAAATCAATGACATGTAAAAACTCTAATTAAACGCACGTTTCTGGCACGGTACATTTCCGCACATAGCAGGCCATAAAATGGAAACAACGCACACATAAATACAACCCTAAACACGCAGGTAGAGAGGGAGGGAGGGCGAGAGATGGCACACTTTCACACAGTAATTGGTTTGCCTAGCAAATAGCCAGGTAATTGAAGGGGTCGCGGCATATGATATACGACCAACGACTAAACAAATGTCTGTGTGGAATCAAAGCCAAGCTATAATTGAGTCGGAAGGCAGTTGGCCAGTTGGTAAGTAGCCCATAGGAAATGATAGCCACATTTGAATTTAATTGAAGTCCTTGAAATGGAACATATATTTATAAAGACTATTTACGCTTCTAAAGGAAAATAGCAGAGTATGTTTCTAAGGAAAAATAGCAAAGTATTTGAAGAAATAGAAACTAACGAGATTTTCAAAGAAAACGACAAAGAAAATAAATATTAAGTAGAGCACGAAAATATATATATTTATATATGAAGCTCTGTTAAAGCTCTTAAAGGAACGATCGATAAAATATTTATTGTTTTGAAATATTGTAATAATTTTCCAAAAGCAATTTAAATCAGTATATTTTATATTAAGCTACTTAAGAAAAACGAAAATTACATATAATAGATCGTGTGAGAGTGTATTAAAACACCAAACGAAACAAATGTTGAAAAGTGCAGGAATATATCACAAATAGTTTAAAGTTTCTACTACATACTAGAGATCTAACATAAATGTATGTCCATTGTTACAATTGCATCGCATACGTACTTTAACCCAAACAATTAGTTTGTTATACTCTTTTAAATAACTTTCTCCCACTCACTTTCAGGCTCTCTCTTTAAATATCTTTACAAATCTTCTGTATGCCCGAAAATATAAATTTAATCAATCTTGGATTTTCTTACATCATTTGTAATTAGTTATTCGATTTGTAATTAGTTAGCATAATTTTTAAATTTATAAACTTGATATTATTTTAAATGCACACAAAACGAAAATCACACTTTTGACAGCTGCACATAAATAACAACACACGTTTTTGGCCTTTTTTTCTGCTCAGTTTCATGGACTCTAAACTCAATCCTTTAGCTAGTTCCTTAGTCAACAAATGTAATCAAAATTTATCATCATTAACAGCGGACAAGCCCCTGTCCCAATGCCCGCCAGCTGAAATTCCATTTGCATACTTCTAATTTGCTACCAAAAAAAGAAAGAGGGTACCTACAGCCCATTAACCAGAACAACTCAGTTAGTTGTGTTGTTTGTCGCGTTGCCAACTTAACTGGCTGACTAACAGGTCAGCAGTTAGCCCTTTTGATGGAGCCCCTCACCCATACACCCTACCCTACCCTACCTTCAGATGGTAGACCTAACCCATAATACAAATTGTATTGTTTTTGTATTTATGGCATGTGTTCATTTCAGTTTTTCTTTAACAGCTTTTTAACATGTAAATTCGATTTTTAGCGTGTACCGACACACACACACACACACACATACACTCAGTCGCACACACACACACCTTAATTAAATTTCTAATTATTGTAATTAACCACATTAATATGACCTCATGCGCACCCTAATTTGCTAAAATTCCTAGCTAAACACCCCGCAAGCCCCCCTTTCGACACAGCGTAAAATTGTGTAGAAAATTGTCGGTAAACATTTTTACAGTTTATTTGCAAAGCGTGGCGACCGCGACGTAGACGACGCCCCGTCAACCCCTCCTCCTCTTCCTCTTTCTCCTGCCCCATACCACCCCCCTCTTCTGCAGCTGCCCAACGTCGGTCGGTCCTTGTTGCTTTTTATTATATGGCCTCGGCATTGTTCGTGATATAATACCCTAGATGACAGTTGGCACGGGATATGATGGCTGTGCACGAGGTTTGTGACAATAAGTAAATATATATATATTTATTTTTTAAATATAGATAATAAAATTTAAATATATTCCTAAGATAAAAGTGCCATGTAAGTAAAAATTATCAGCTTAAAGATTTGCTTTTATAGGGTATCTACATGTACAGCACTATTGACTTTCCGCGTTCTAACTTATTTCTGATTGTTGTTGTTCTGTTCGTTGTTGGCCAGCGGTTGGTCTTAATGAGGTCATGTGTGTGTGTGTGTGATTGTGTGTGTTGGTTGTGCGACGCTGGTGATTATGATGGCATGAAATTAACATTTAATTTGAGCTGAACTGGCGCGCCACCTAGCGTCGTCTGTACGTACATACATACATATGCGTGTGTCTGTGTCTGTGTGTGTGTGTGTGTGTGTATTTGTGCTTTTGGCTAATTTATGCCGCTTGCCCCACAGACGTCTGAATGTGGCATCATTAGAGGCAACTTTGTGGCCCTGGACGCGCACCATTGGACAATGGCATGTAATTTATGTTTGTCTTAGCAGCTGCTTGCGTGAATTGTTGCCGTGAACCGCCACCAGCCAATGTAGCGCCCCGCACCTCCTAGCTGGCTGGGCGGCAACAAGTATATGGCGACCAACCAGTTAAAAGTTTTGCGGCCAAAAGTTTTGCTTGTCTGCGTTTAAGCAGCGACCAGACCAACACCAGATCCCACAGCCACCAAGTTGTCCAAAAAACAAATTTTTGCCCTCTCTTTCTCTCCCTCGCTCTCGCTCGGCCTCTTGCTGTCTCTATCTCTGGGGGATTTTTGCTGGCTAGCAAAACTTTCTTTGGCTTATCAATGCCGTGTGGCTGTGCCACGTCCGGCACCCTGCGCCCCTATTGAAAAGACGCCCCCGCAGAAAAGAAAAAAAAAACTGCAGCCAGCAAAAATTATTGAAAACCAAGAAGAAGAAAAAAATAGAACTGAGAAATGGCAAAAATCGAGCGCATGTCAGCAGCTAAAGTCGGTTTCGAGAAATGCCTTTGCTCGACTTTTCTCCACTTTCCCACTTTCCCATCCGCTTTTCTCCCTGTTACAGCTATTTCCCTTACATTTCATTTCATAATATGCCCGTCATTATTTATTAATGAGGCTTAAGCAGCGTCTAACATTTCAAAGCTCGGCAACCGCCACCAGGGACCAGTTGGTGGTGAGGGGCGATGGAGGAGGAGGTGGCCGTGTTTTGGATGAAAGTACAAAATAATAAAAATGTGCTCGCATTAAATATTAATTTCCATTTCGACTGATAAGTGCACAGCTCTACGAGCTCTATGTTGCGGCTGTCAGTGCCTAGAATTTGACCTGTCAAAGGTCACGAAATGACGCGAATTGCTTTCGGCTAGAAGAAATGCCGAAAGCTGGGCTTTGAAAGCTTTAAGGTGTTCATTATGAAATGGCAATAGCCTCAAGAGTTCGTGATCAGTAGAGCAGAGATACGGTTTCCGAATCGGAGATAGACAATATTTTATATTTAGTCATAAGGTCACAATTTATGGACGGAATCTGCTGAAAGTCGCAGCAGTAATAGTTTCGGGGTCATAGCTCAACCGACCCCAATTTCAGCTTGAGCTAAAACAGTCCAAGTCCAAATCTTCTATGTGCATAAATGTATCATCTCTGTCGCTAAACAAGCGTTTCCGTTAACACTATACGGTTCAGCACACTTGAGCAGAGCCATTCGTAAAGCCCCTTTTTTCGTCATTGACCCAAACAACACTTGAGTATTTCCGCTAGAAACAACAAAAAATGGTGTCAACCATATCGCTCGCCAAAAAAAAGACGGTAAAGTTGAAAAAAAAAAAACAGCCAAGGAAAGAGTATAGAGTAGGAACGAGAAAAACGGCAGACAAATTCCATGAACAAAATGAAATGTCAACAGTAAATTTACCTTACACTTTGGCCATTGTCATTTGTTGTTGTTGTTGGTTGTTTGGTTATTTGGCTGTTGGTTTTCGGGCTGATTATTTTCTTTTCTAATGCGCTGAAAGCTCATTTTTCTTATTTGGGTAAAAATTCTCTTAATGGGATTTACAAAAAAAAGAAGCGAAATGTCTATAGAGGCTATGCCAGAATTGGGTTCGGTGTGTGTGTGTCTGTGTAAAATGGCGCATAAATATGTTGAAAATGGACTTGAGAATTTATTTACATAAAAAAAGGATTTTACAAATGGAGCACGACGTAACAATATATACAGCCAGTGATTTGTTGTTGTTGGTGCCTTTTGTCATTATTATAAGCGACTGAACGATCCCTTTTTTTTTTTCCTATGCTACTTGAAAGCCAATGTTGCCTTGGTGACAGCTGATGAGGGCTGCAACGGGGGCTGTTGCTGTCTCTGGGTTGTGGATGGGGGGTGTTTTTATTGAGAGCTCAGCTCTATATCTGTTACACACATTGGGCCGGGCCAATGACCATAAATCTGTAGACAGGCAACCAGAAATAAAGATGAGAAAAATTTGTTGGCCTAACAACATTTGGTGGCACCCAATTGAAATGCTACTCAGTTTTGCAGCAAGTTCATTTAAAATTGTTGTCAAGGATTGGTTGGTCTGAGCGAGCGGCGGGCGGGGGCGCGCTGGGGAAAAGGTAGAGCACAAGAGGCAGGGGAGGAGGCAGAAACAAAGTCGCGCGCACTAAGCAGCAAATCCTTTCATCCGATTTAAGTAAATGCAAACAAAATAAGTAAATAGCAAGAAGCAACAAACCATCCACGCGACTGCCCCTCCCTTGGAGCTTAGCGCCTTGCAGGCGCGCCTTCAGGCAGCGCACCTCCTCCACCAACACGCCCCTCGCCAAGACCCTGCACTCCACGACAGGAACCCCTCTCGACAGACACTTGGGCGAGCTTGTTAAAACTTTAAGTCCGTTTTACTTAACTTGGCTCCTTTAGCTGACAGTTGTAACTGTTTCTGTTTTGCCGTGCTTTCAACTCGATCTCTCTTCCTTTCACTCGCATACTCTATCGCTTTCTTTAAGTTTGTTAATTTTTAAATGTTTTGTTTAAAGCCTTTAACCATTTAACACATTTGACTTTCTTTTTTTTTTTAATGTTCACGTTATTTTTTTTAATTTCTGTCATTGACAGCATCTCTAATTGACTTGCTTTGTTTCTACATATACCACGCACTCTTTCACACTCACTGTTGCTGTCTCTGTTGCGCTGACAAGCCCGTTAATTAGTCAACTTGCTTAGGCACTTTTGCTATTGACACTTGATCAAATGGTTTTAATTTCAGCTTAACGCAATCTATTTTTTGATTATTATTTTTAATTGATTTTTTATGCACTTAAGTGAAGCAATGCTCGGTGATCGAACAATTAAAGTAGTCCATTTTCATTTCAATTACTTTATTTTTTTAATCTATTTTGGTTTAATAATGCGCGTTTTAGTTATTTGATCTGAGTTAAATTTCAAGATTAGGTACGAGATTTGTATTAGGAATAATATAGAAAATAAAAGGAAATTCGAAATTTATTTTTATAAATTATTATCCTGATCGGTTCTGGCAATATTTTCACATCCAAGCCAAGAAATATAAAACTCCTCTATTTGTAAATTATTTTTATTAATATATAAATAAAAACAAATTTGATCTGATCCGAAAAATAAAACTTCCAGCTTAAGAGCATAAAAATTTCTTCCATTGTAAGCTTTAATAATCAAAAACTTCATATTTTAAAAAGTATTTACAATTCACTCTTTAATAATTTGTTCCCCATGGTTTATAACTCTTTCTCTACTCTGCAAACACACAGAAACTAATTGAAAGACAAATTGGCAGCTTCTGAAAAAACACACACACACATACATATATACACACTCACTTAGCCACAACAATTACTCAACTCACAACTCTCAACAAGAGCTCTCGAAATGGCCGCAATATTAAATGCTTAAAGCTACCCCAGAGGAGGCTCAAACCCCAGCGCCCGTCCAGAGGCTGGCACACTTGACAAAGAACGAATATAAAGTTGCCATGGTCTATGCGATATTTTGCGTAGCTCGGCATAATTTCAAATTAGTGCACTCAATGGCAATGGTTTTGCAGGTTTTCTAGTTTTCCACAGCTTTGCTGGTTTTATGCATTTCGACCGGCATATATTTACATAGCCGGCGCATGCTGTCGGCCAAAATGCAAAAATGCTGCGAACGGGGCCCAGAAACAACTGCTTCTCTGGCTGCAGTGAATATGTGGACCAAGGCCCAGTAGCATCAATTTCTGCAAATGCAGCTCAAAACAAATCGGAATGCATAGGGTTTGCACAGCTTGACAGCGAGATGCCCTTTATCAATGGATTCATTTATAACCTTTGATCTTGTCAAGCGAGTATTATAAAGTGTGTGTACCCACAATCAAAACTCGAATCCTTTAATTCGAGTTTAAAAAAGCTTTCATAAAACTATCTATATGGTATACGCGTACATATCAGATTTATTGCTGTTAAAGTCTTTGATTTGATTTTAAAAAACTATTCAAAGGAATTATTACCCTTACGATATCTTTTGCAGGGTATACAAATGCCAAAGCCCGGCCAGCCCAGTTGACTGGGGCGAGTAATGCAGCTGCTGAATGCTGCATGCAACTGGATGCGTGTTTTGCGGCTTAACAGCAACTGCAACGGTCAGCGCAAGTGGTCGCCAAGGGGTATTGAGGGTGATGTGCTGGTTAGTCTGCCAGCTATGAGCAACGGGCATTAAAGTGCTGCATAAGCTGAGGCGCACGCACGCCTCGCTGCATAATAGGTAAAAACGTTGGCAAAAATCCAGGCAAAAATGTAGAAAAAAATCCGGGAAGCTTTGAAAAAAAACCATATATATATGTGTATGTATATGGAGGAAAAATGTGGAATTGCTTTGACATTTTAACATTGTAGTAGCAAGTTGTGTCGCCTGGGCGGTCGTCAAATTTGTTGCTGCTGCTGCTGCTGTTGCCCCTGAAATGGCGAGGGCGTAAAATTGCCGTAACATGACAGCGAACAACTTGGCGAAGGTAACTCAAAACGCGCTGCGAACACGCAAGGCCAGAGACCATCTACCCGAACACAGCCAAAAAATTGACCCACCAACCCACTAAACCACCAAGACCCACCAAGAAACCCACTCGGGCGAACTCAAAACCATTTCCAAAGTATTTGCCTAATGTACTCGCTGCTCGCTTGTTGGTGTTGACTTAAGCGCACACACACCTACACCCACAGCCACACACAGTTTGGTTGTGTGCGGGGTCTGGGCAACGTTTATCAGTGCGCGCTAGAAGAAAGTTTTTCATAATGTGTGGAAAAGAACTTGCGCCAGCCCAAAAGAAAAACTGTCAACTTGACACAGGCGGTGTCCTTTTTTTCTTGTCTTCCCTATAGTATATATGTGCTTGTTGGGGTATATTAGCTATTTATGGAAGCAGGTAAAAAATAGTCAAGATACTTTTGGGATATAATATATAATAATTTACGACAGATAGTTCTGATAAGGCAACCAAATCTATTAGATTAAAAATATTGCTTCGATCTGATTTAGAATTCCCATCATGTTTTAGCTTAGAAAAGGTCAAATAGCGTAACAAAAGAATGTTTAAAGGCCATCAGATTCGAGGAAAATAACAATTGAATAAACTATTAATAGCATGTTATGCGTCATTTATTTTATAATTCTCAACTAGTGTTAGCTTAAAGCAACTTATGTAGCATAACAATCACTTCCTTTAGGGAATATTGGATATACTAGTTCCAGCTGAAACATTATCTATGCAATGTTTATGTTATGCTAGATTTGGTTTTTAATTCTTAACTGTTTTGTTTTTTAAAACAACTTATGTAGCATAACAGTCGCTCATGGTAAGTAAGTAAGTAAGTTCTTGTTATGCACTTCCTTCAGGGCATTAAATATTCGTTATTGTACACAATTTGCCAGCTCATATTTCTTGTTGTTCTCATTCTTTTTTTTTTTGTTGTTGCTTGCAGCTTTGCCTACATTATTTATGCATTTTTCTTTCGGTGGCTGCTGCTGCTGTTGGCTTTTAATAGTTGTGTCTGCGGCATTGTGCGAGTATGTGCAACGGTGTGTGTGTGTGTGCGTTTGCCTGTGAGTGTGTGTGCGTGTGCGCGTGTTTACCACATTGAAAAGTTTTCTTTGCAAAGTGCTTGGTACATGCGAGCGCGCAAATATGCCAAAAAATATGCTACACAAAAATCGCTCAAGTGCAAAGTTTTAACAATTGGAAAGTTTGCATCCTGGGCGCAGTCTGTCGAAGAAAAACCAGAGCCAGAGGTAGCTCCCTGTGCTCCAATCCAACACCTCCCAATACACCCCCCAACCCCCTCGATGCTCGACACCCTACTTCAGTCAAGTACTTAGTTAGAGCGTCAAACACAAAATGCAAACCAAGAGGCGGACGGGGTGGGGAAAGGCAAGGGGGTTGACATGTGCTTTAAGTGCTGGTCACATAACTGCGAAGTGAAGCTGACAAAAAATAAACTTGTCCTCAATTTGTGTGCATGGCACCAAAGTGTTGAAAAACGTTTGACAACAAGTGAAATATGAAGTTGAGTGCGAAAAAAAAATATTTATATATATATATAAAGCCTAAAATGAACAATCTGAAGAGGAAAAGTTGACTTTAGATTAGAATGTTAATAAACGGAAAATGTTTAAAGAACTTTTAGATATATTTTCTTTGTTTTGCTAGCTGGCGAAATATAAAAGAACATAAGCTTGAGGATATACTTAAAGAAAAAACTATGAACGTATCTGAACTCAGTGGAAATACTGAGTCTATTGATTTTTCTGGGGTTGTATAAATCAGGTTGAAAATTATTTATAAAGCAGCAGTAGTTCGCAAACAATTACAATCATTTTTAAAAAATCAAGCCTGAAAGTTGAAAATTGTTAACAATAAGTCAGCCTAGCCTCAAACTATATATAATTGAAAATGAATTTTATTAAAGGCAAATGTATATAACACACTTTTGCATATATGTCAACTTCTTGTATAAATCTTATGTCATAATCAAAGTGTTTCGTTGATTTCAAAATATCTTGGTTGAATATAAATGTGATTGAGTTGATTTAACAAGCATTCCATTAAATTTTCAATTTCTAATATATTTTGATTTTGTTTCTTTCTGCAGCTTTAACAAATGGCCAAAAAGCGAACTTTAAAGACTTCAAAGTGCTTGGAAAAATTGCGTCGAATAAATCAAGTAAAATAAATATAAATGCACATTGCCTTTAAATAGTTGACTCGACTGGCGCAAAGTTCGAACTCGAGCCAAAGCAAATATGGCAACAAAGAGATATTAGATAGAGTAAGAGAGCAAGAAAAGGGAGCGAGAGAGGATGGAAGAGAGAGAGAGGGGGGTAGAGGGTAGAAACGAGTACGAGTAGCAAAAACAAACTTTTGCTAGTTTTGCATTGCCTTGCAAGTGGCAAAGTGGCGCCACCTGGCGACCCAATGAGGTGTGAAGATGAACAGTCGCAAGTATCTAAAGGCGTTATTGTTGCACTCACACACACACACAAACAGGTACAACTAAAGCAAATACAAGTGTCGCACCAAAGCAAAAACCAAATCAAATGCGCTGCAATCTCTATGGGTGTGTGTGCGAGTGTGTTTTTGTGGTCGGGTCTTCGCCTAGCAGCTGCTGCCCGTCCCTCCACACCTGCCTCTACCCAAACCCCTTGCCACTTCTCGTTGTCCTCGCACCGAGTGCTGCCTGTTGCCTGGCGCTTGGTCTACACCTTTGTGGAAATCCAACAATGTCAACTATGCAACACAAAAGCGACAATGCCGTCGCTTTGTCTGACTGCCAAAGTGCAGGGGCAGCCGTGAGGGGCAGGTTCTGGGGTGGGGAGGTAGTGTGGCAAGTGCGGCTCTTGTTGCTGACTCTGCTCTGCTGTTGTTGGTTATTTTGTTTTCTTTCACTTTTTTATATGTGCCATACAAAAATAGCTCACTTTGCGGACGGCATTTCTCATTCTCAGTCTCGTTTCACGCTATTCTCTCGGTGCGGAACAGCCCCCCAACCCCCTCACTATCCACCCTTTTAGCCAACTGTTTCATGTTGCTTTTTTATGCCCGCAATTTGCATTGCCTGCTTTGTCGACGTCTTTTGCACTTTTGCTTTTGCCTCGTGCAGCTGCTTTAAGCGAAACGCGAGTAAAAACTACACAAAAAATACACAAAAATAATGACATTAAAATGCGCATTATATTAAAACCCGATGCCCGATTTGCTGCTAGCCAAGCATCGACATGCCCCAATGGGGGGCGCCGCACGTGCCGCTTGAACCTTAACCCCTTGGCGTGTGCTCACACGACATGCAAACGGAAACGAACAACAACCAGCAACAACTAACAACAACAACAACGAGTCTGTTGCCTGGCAAACTACTTCAGTTTTATGAGGCTACCCGCTGCGACTCCTAAGCCCCTCCGCCCTTCCTGCTCTGCCATCAATTGACAATTATGAGGCCACGCCCATTGCCGTGCTCATAAATTTTGTAATTATTCCCCTGCGTGCTCCCCAAAACAACAACAAAGCCACACGAGAAAAAATGAACACACACGCATCATGAAAAGCAGCCCCTACAATAAGAGAGAGTGAGAAAGACAGAGAGAAACAGAGAGAGAGGCAGTTCTGTTGGGCTTTGAAAATTTTGGAAATAAGCATATGGTATATGATGATGGCATATGTGAGATATGGGATATGGCGTGATGAAAACAAAAGGACTTTAAAGAGTTCATATTTTGAGCTGAGCTTTATTGGGCATCGAGTTTCTAGCAAATTACTCTAGAAAAGAGTGAAGTAAAGATTTATGTGCTATACTCATGACTTACCAAAGGCACAACTAATATTCATAGCTAGACGATGTAAGGTATATGAACTATGTAATAGAATTTCGGATGGCAAGCCCGCAGCACGCAATTGCGCTTTAACCAGTTGGGAATTATAAGCGTTTAGTCTGAAAAATTTAATGCGTGTGCAAATCTCTTCCTACTCCAAGTAATCAGTAGCTCCTATTCAGATTCATTTAGTTAGCTTTTAAATTTTGATTACACATTTTATTCTTGATGCAGAACATTGACCGTGAATGCCTCGAGGTTCGTCTATCGTCTAACTAATCTAATTTTATAACAGACTCTTCAAATTAGAATCTACTCAGAAAAAAAATTTAAAAACTATGCCATATGCTAGTGAATTTAATTAAATATTCCCCAGAAAAGAATTATATAATGTTATCATATATAAATATATAAAAAAGTAATTAATTACTTAATTATTTATATTTATTAATTAATATAGATGTGCATATAATAGTATGCCATATTTTATTGAAATTGGCTTCAACATTCAATTCTTAGTTTCCGAAAAGCTAGTTACTTATTCCTATTAACAATAAAAAAAAGAAAATCCATAAAACTGAAAAGAGAATTATGTACAAAACTCCATAACAATTGGCAAAGTTCCTGAAAAAAACAAAAAACAAACACAGCCGCACCCCGTAACCTTGTCGAGAAACGGAAATAAATGAAATTTATTGTCACGCACACGTCTACAGAAAGGAAATTTTTGTCTGGGTACTTCGTAAGGGAATGCAATTAAAATTTCATGTACTTATTGCTGCCTGCGCACCTTAATTGATTAATATAAGGCCCCGCCCGACCTCTGAACCTTAACAAAATACCAAAAAATAAAAATATAACGAATTTCTGGTAAAAGGGCCAAACAAATTAATTAAAAAATGCGTTGTCTGCTTTTAGGCGGCATCTTGTGAGGCGCAACCAGTCGGCCGTTTCGGGGCGCCGTCTTAGCCATAACGCTGGATGCTAACAAAAATAAATAAATTGTACTTAAAGGGGCTTCCGAGTCGCCGCAGTGCAGCCATAAACATTAATTAAAACTTTTGACCCTTGCCCGGGCTGAGGGGGCACCGGCGGCAGCTGCTGCTGCTGCTGCTGCTGAGGGGCTGCTCATCAGCTGCAATATTCATGTGCAGACCAGCAACTGCAGCAACAACAACATCAGCGTGAACAACCTGCAAACTAGTACAATAAAATGCACTCAAAATTGTTGCCCCAAGTGGGGGAGGGGATTGGTGGAGAGGGCAAGCTGTACGCTAAACGGCGGCCGGTGCGGCCTCAGTGGCCTTATTTGTACGTACCGCTCGAAAAATTACGAGTTAAGCACTTTTTGCCCACGGCACAACACACACTCAAACACACACACACGAACATACACACATATGTGAGCCATGAATCATTTAGCACTCACACACACTGGCTGGCCTGTACGCGAGGCGAAGCGCGCGCAAACTTTTCGCTTTTTAAATGAAAACTGCGCGAGGATTTCCCTTTTTGCCCTGTAAAAGGTCGTGGCAAAAGGGCATGCAAAGGGCAACAATTTGATGAACCGAAATAAGTGAACCAAAATCAGAACTTTATACGAAAAATCACAATTCGGATATAACCCAATTAATCAATTAATCAAATAAACTGGTTCATTTGGTAATCAATATTATTTAATTTGCTTAAGGAAGCTGTGAATCAAATATTTCAATATTATTCATTTCGCTATTAGAAGAGTTTAGAATGGAACTATTGTGAATATAAATTGGTTCATTAACTAAGGCATCTTAGCACATTTCCTCCCTTTACCAGAACATTCGCTAGGTATAAATGTATAGATTTATCAAAAATTAAAACTTTCAGACTTAAATCAATTATATGATCCGGATTATAATTAAACAATTTTATTAAAATACTGTCTGTGAATTGACTTTGCTCATTCGAACTAGTTCAATAAGTTATGGCACTAAATATCTTCCAACTAATAAAACACACTAATAAACATTAGCTTACAGGGTATTTATCTAGTGCATTATTGAAAGAAAGACTCTAAAGCTTAAAATCTCGCATATGAAGCTCATTTAATTACTGATTTTTGCAAATTCCACTTTTTGCACTTTGACATGCTACCACAGAAAACTTTATGATAAATTGCAGGGTATTTCTCTAGTTCATTCACTTTCATAAACATTTTTTAGTACTTTTTTTCTTTGGCCATTGCCGAAATTTGTTCGCTACAAGCAAAATATGACACGGACATATGGCGCTGCCCAGCAAAATGTGTGTTCGGCTCAGTGTGTGGTGTGTGTATGTGTGTGTGAGTGAATGTGGCATACTTTTTGGGCGTCAGCTCGGTTAGATGGAAACAAACAAATAGACAAAAGTGGCAAACACACACACACACAGAGATAGAGACACAGTCAAACACACTCATCTGGCTGCCAAGGAAACTCAATTGAAGAGAAAGCCCGGCGAGCCAGCGAAGCATTAAATTAACATTTTTTCTAATTAAACTGGCAGCAAGTGGTATGCAAAAAAAAAAAAAATAAAATAAAAAAAACAAGTGTGCAGCACAATGCGTTGCCACAATTTGTGGCACTTAAAAGTGAAGCAGCAAAGATTTGCATAATGTCATTCTGTCTGCGGTGGCATTTGAGCCAGATAAGTGCGACTTTAAGCGACGAGATTTCAGCTGGGAATTTTAATGTTTGAAGCAAAAAAAGGGGTTCAACAACTTAAAAGAACTGATTTTTTCTCGAAGCGAAGCTAAGTTGAACATTTTTAAAGAACATAGCTCAAAGCTGACCCACTAATTAAGTGTGTGCTTGAGGGATCCGATAACTTGTTCCAAATATATATTTAAATACTTTGTAGTATGTAATATTTAACTCTTAAGATTGCTTGAACATATTTGTAAAATTATGCTTAATATAAAATTTTATAATAAAGAACAAAAGACATATGATTACCTACAAGGTCCACATTGGAACGGAAGGGAAGTGGAACATGTTTTGCTATTCTGGGGGCTATACATAGGAAATTGCAGCTAATATAATATACGTATGCGCACAAATTGGTAATTGGAACACTCGTAGACCAAAATGTCAAACGATTTATATAAAAGTTCGCTTACATTAAAACTTCTATTTGAATTGAACTGTGCTTTCGATGCTGACTGCTCAACTTTTTAGCAGGATTCAATGCCAGCCCCTGGAGACCACGCCCAGCCATTGCCTCATGCCTCGGACAGTTAAGGCAAATGAGACACGCAAATGCGAATGCGTTTTATTAATGCCATCATATCATTAGATCAACAAACATGCCCATATAAGAAGTACTTGAACACGCTCTTAACTGCCCGCCTCCCCCTCCGAATGCTCAACAATAATAATGTTTTGGCATTTATCACACTTTTTTTTCTCTCGCCCGTTTGTGGCAAAGTGACCAAGCAAAGTGGCTCTAAAATTTCAGTGGCATCAACAAACAGCACAAACGAGAAGAAAATAAAAGCGAGATAAATAAATGTGGCAACAACAAAGAGCAAAGCGCCATAAATCTAAATAACAAATTTTTACGAGAAACGAGACCATAAATAAGATGTTACTGCGACGGGCCTAGCCAGAAAATAATAGTGGAAACACAGGCCGCATTCCCTGTTCCATTTTCGACCCTCTCCCTACCCTCCCAGCACTGTCTGGCTCGGACCATGCGGCCACAATTCCTGAGAGTTCTGTTAATTTAATATTATTACTTTTCATTACAACTGGGCCCCTCTATCTGGTGTGTCCCTCTTTCTGATGGGCTACAGCAAAAAGCTGTTAGTTTTTTGTTTATTTTTTGTTTTTGTTTTTTTTTTTTCATTTTTCTCGCTCATTCAAGAGGTCCCAAATGTCAACACATTAATGTCGCAGGACCTGCGAGGCCAGGGTCATATAAATCAACATTTATCTGCTGCCATCGCCGACAATTGAAAATGACAGCAAAAGCAACCGAAACGACCGCATAAATAAATACTTTCATCTTATTTTACGCTAATTACGTAACGCCCTAAAAGCACATATATATCTCTTAATATTCAAGTAATTACGGTTACAAAATTTTGGGGAACAAATAATGAATGCAGCTTAGAGCATGAGACTTTGCTTTATAAAGTTTGCAAAACAAGGAAAAATTATAAATAAAATAAAAAACTGATAAAAATGGGTCAAAAAATTAAAAATACAATCAACTATTCCAAAAATGTTGCAAGAAAAAAATATTTTTTTTTGAGTTCAAAATTTTTATATGTTTTACATATTCCCCTTAATGTCATGTTTTATAAAAAAATAAATAATTTTTGTATTATTATTATTAATGTTTTATTATTTTTATTATTATTGTATAGAATATAGAATTAATTTGTATATCAAATTATTAGCAATGACGAGAGAAAATGTAAAATCAGTCGAGATTAAGATATTGTTAGACTAATGCAAGGGATCTTTCCTATTCACTTTATTTTCCGAACTGCATTTGAATGCTGAAAGCAAACCTCGCTACAAATTTTATTTCCCTCAGTTTTTGCCTGAGTTGGAAATGTAAAATATGTGCAAGAGTCAAAATGTTAGCTTAAATTGGGGAGAATGAAAACAAGTTTCTAGAAACAGGTTGCAGATATATTTTGTGTGAAAGAGGATGAGAGCTGTTGCTGTTGTTTGGTCTCACCTTTCACACGGCTGCTTCATTGCATTGGACTAATAAACAAGCAGGCAGGACATTGCACAAAAACGAAATAGCAGCAGCAGCAACAACAACAGCAACAAAAGCAAATGTTGCACATCCTGTTGGACAGAAGAGTTTTTGTTGTTGTTTTTTTTGTACAGTTTTGTCGCACCTCTTTTTTTCGTATACACGTGTGTTTTTGTGTGTGTGTGTGTTGTACTCGTATGAACCATTAAATTGAAATTTATGCGGCACTTTGCCGCGTGAAATGTTTGTACAACTCGTTGCGGGCTGCGGCTTTTCAGCAGCACATGCTCCCCTTCCCTTCTCTTCGCTTCCCCTCGCCGCTCTCTATCTATTTGTAGCGGCCCTGGGCGTTGACAGAGCGACAAACCGTTAGACAACAACATTTGTCGAGTGGCTGGACTGGGCCAAGATCCGTGGGCCGGGGCGGGGGCGGGCTTGGGCTGGCAGGCTGGTTTAAAAACATATGCAAAACTGTTTGCTGTTTGCCGTGTGTATTGCATGTAAATGGTTCTTTGACCCCCCCCCCCCCCTTCCCACACACACGCTTTTACCACCCCGGCCATTCTTCTTTTCAAACCATTTCCCCTCTTCACTGCTTTTCACACACGGAAACGTTTGCCGGCTAATTTGTCGTTTGTTTGAAATTATGACACAAAAGCGGCTCAACGCCGGCCAATTGTCCGGCTTTAGCCCGAGGGGGGAGGGCTCTCCCCCCCACAGCCCACGCCCACGCACAGCTGCACAGTGGGCAACGCAACACAAATATCAACCACACATTTTTGTTTTTTTTTTTTGTTCGTTCTGGTTTTTTCGCAACAAGTTTTAATTAATTTGCCGCAGCTCCAGCCCAATCTGAACAGCCTCCCCTCGCAATAATTGTCATGCTCTCTCCCTCTCTCGCTCACTTGCTGTGACGAGCAGGGCGCACAAAAAGTTGATGCTACGATAATTTGAAAAGTTTTCGCTTAGACAGCGACAGCGAAGTAGGTAGAATTTATCCCCTCTGGCAAGCCAAGCCCCTCACTCGCAGCGCCGCCCGCTCGCAAATCGCTGGCAAGCTAAAACCTCAACGAGAAACCGAGAAACTGGCAACTGGCAAACTATATGAATACGACATGCTATATTAAGCCTCAAATAAATGCAGCGCCATAATTAACATATAGCAAAAGTTTTCGCTACACTCTAAGCCATAAGCTGCCGAAAAACTAGTACAAACCCTCTGCCAAAACCGAACCAGCCCCCATTCGCGCTGACTGATGAAATATGACTCCAAAAACAAGTTTCTCTCAGTGTGTGAGGGGGTGGGCTGTGGGTCGACCTGGCAAGGCAATTTGAAATTTACAACTTTCGCATGATTGAGCCAAAAAACAAAAATGAACATTGAGCACATGGCGTTAGATATTTGAAAAGAAGATAAACCTGACTTCAATCGCCGATTAATTGCCATCGCATTAATTGGCGCGACACGAGCCGGCTGAGCCTAAAGAAAACTTTAAGATTAATGCACATTTACCTCTCTCTCTTTCTACATATTACCTTTGCAAAGGTAATTAGTAAAGCAGACCCTGCATTTGGTCTTAATTAAGTAACAGATACTGCAAGATATAAAATATTAGCTTCAGATACGAAATTCTCTCTCTGAATTGTGAGCTGCTACTTGAATATGAACTATCTGATTCGATGACACCTATCGATCGCAATTGATTAATCAGAAATCAAATCTAAATAATTATGACAAAATATTTTGAGCTCAAGGGAATAGATAATAAAAAAAAGGATTTCAAAATAAATCAAAATTATAGCATAATAAATTTAGTTAAAATCTAATTTAAAACTTTCACGTGAAAAACCCAAATAGTTAATATTAAAAAATGTTTATGTTTATAGACATAGTTATCGATACTTATATCAACAATGAATTGTTTATGTTTTCACTTATTTAGATACTAATAATAATTTAGTTAATAATAGTTATGGAAACACAACTGTGAAATTCTAATCCCATGTAATGTGACCTTTTTTAAACTCTTACCATAATATATCTTTCAGCTAGTTAAGTTAATGAAAAGTGAAATAGGATTTAGATGGAATCACATATAATGAAAATGTAAAATTTTGTTTTTCTATAATTTTAATTTACTAACTCATCTCAAGTGAACACAAAATCCTTTATAAATAACTTATTTTTTCGGTAATGGTTTTCAATCTGCAGATAATTATTATTTTACCCACCGGATTTAAATCGCTTCTCCTAAGCATTCTTAGATAACCCTCTTCTATTTGTTCATTTGTTCGTTAACTAATTTATCATATCAAAAAATTATCCTTGATTATCTTATATATATATATTCCATAAGTTGTTTTAAACTTCTTGACTTGGACTTTGATAATGTTAGTTTGATTTTAAACTATTTTCTGATTAAAGCTGCCTCAACTAACTGGAATTCCCCACTTAACTGAAGTCAAGTCAACTGCTGACAGACTCTACAACTTAATCAACTCGAGTGTCAAGACGTTAACGAAACTAAATAGAACTTAACTGAGACTCAGCAGCTTAAGTAGCCTGCAACGTGCAACGTGTTGCATGAACAATTAAAAAGTGCGCTTAAATCTAAGCATAATATATCAAATGGAAATACCTAAGAGTCTATATATGTATATATATATTTTTGCCATTTAGTAGTAGTATTTATTAGTGTACTCACGGACTGCATCGACGGTCGCTGGTGTCCAGATAAGCAACAGGGCTGCAAACAAGTTGACTGCAACAAAACTGGCTGCCATCTGCAGACCCATTATTTATTTAATGCCAAAAAGAAGGTGTGAGAGAGTGGATCGTGCTGATATGGTGATGGTGGTGGTGGGGAGTATGTGGCTGCTTAATAGTTAAGCGAGAGCTTGTGGAAATCTGCACAAGTTTGAATATGCTAGTATTTAATACTGCAAATTGCTCTCGCCTGCGCGCTCTCTCTCTCTCTTCCCTCTCTTACAGTGCGATCAGACTTACTCTCTTTGCTGATATGCTCTGAAGCGCGCGCACGCCTTACGCGCTCTCTTTCTCTCTCTCAAACGTTTCTGTCGACGTCAAAGCGACACTGCACGCGCTGTTTGACCAGATAGAGAGAGAGTCAGTGTTGTGTAGCAGTGTTTGGGTAGTGTTGCAAGGAGCGTTTTACACGTGTGTTCGTGTATATGTGTGTGTGTGTAGTTTGGTTTTGTGTGCGTATTAGTTTTTTTTTTATAGCATTTAGTTGTATGAACGTTTGTGATAACACGTGGAAAATGGTTGTTCAATCGTTTGTTAAATACATTTGCCCAAGCCGAAAATCATCGGATATAACAAGATATGTTAGCAAATGCGATGTCATCATCATCATTATTGGCATTATATGGCGGCATTTGATTAGTAAAATACAAACAAAATATTCATGCGCTCAACGCATGTGTCACGCCCATCGTTGTTGTCGTTGTTGTTGTTGTTGTAATCGTTGTCGTAGTGGTTGTTGTTCACGCATTATTATCGTTGTTATTATTATTGTGATAATATTTGTGGACATTATGCGTTGATTGGTTCAGTTGTGTACAGTACCCCAATTGGTGTTGTTGATGTTGTCGTTGTTCCGCATTTGACATCAGGTTTAACATCAGGATTATCGTAAGCATATATCGTTGCCATGTGGAGGGAAGCTGTTGTTACTATACGACAAAATTTACCTGCTTAAAGTTGTACTAAATACTTAAAAATGAACTCTTAAACAATATAAAGATATGCAGTTTTATATTATCCTAATTTTTCTTCTTTATTTTTATTGATTTATAGATATTTTCTTTTTGTTGTTGTCATTTGATGCGTTTGTGTTAAGTCGCCTGCAAAAACAGATAGAGAGTGACATGTTGTGAGGGCAAATTCGGCTGACATCCTTGCGCTGACAAAGGATGTAAAATGAATACGAAACAACAGACCTTTGTGTGTTTGTGTTTTGTTGCGGTTTTTATGCAAATTTCAATCTATCGAACTTTTTAATCCAAAGCCAACATATATTTTATGCATAAAAAATTTAAAAAATGTTTGAAAAATTTGCGAAAATCGAAGATAAGTAAATTAAAGGAATGGAAATAGTTCAAATTGAAAGTAGACTATGGAACAAGAAAAGGATGTGTCGGCGGCCAATCTTGAAATCTAAAAGCATTTAAATAGAAGAGGAATGTTATTAGAGCAATGCAATTCCGGGCAAGGGATCACGACTTCTACCTACATACTTCTACTAGCGCTAAGAAGGGTTAATTTCTATATAACTATTCCATAAGCAGTATTTCAAGGCATCTAATTTCTCAAAGTTCCAATATTCTGGCAACTAACGTTTATGCAAGTGGTGAAACCAATTTGCACGCAATTAAGTTAATCAGACTAAAAACTGGCATAAGTGGCATGCAACAAGGCGCGTCAGGCTATTCAAGGCCTATTATTAGATACCTCTACAAAGTGTACGACCTGAACAACAACAAGAAGAGAAACAAATAATTGCCACAACTGTTGGCAATTAAATTCAGCTTAAAATGCCTCCAAAGTCGGCACTCGAACTGCAAACTTCTCGAACTTCTACACAGCCCAATTGGACGGTTAGAGAGACAGATAGACAGACAGACAGACAGGTTGGCAGCACTGCCAAAAGGTAAATACAAAGTCACTGTGCAATTGCATGGGCTTTGTTACTTTAGATTTCTGTTTCTTTTGCTGCCGCTTTTTTATTATTATTTATTTTTTTGCACCCACTTTGTTTACATGGGCTTGCAGAGGAGCGAGCGGACCTGCCCACTTGGTAGGAAAAAAAACTGTTTAACTGCACTCAGCAAACAGGCCGTAGGTGGGCGTGGCCAAGCTAGAGTTGTAGCCTTGCATATATATATATATATATTTATGTGTGTGTGTGTGTATATACATCTCGGCTTTACGCTCTATATGCACTTGTAAAAATCAATTAAACTTTTCAAGTGAAGTTATAATGGCTGCCAACTCGTTTTTTTGCGTTGTTGTTGCTTTTCTTATTGTTTTCATAGCCCTTGCATTGTTGCCTGCTGGAGTTGCTGTTGTTGTTGTTGTTGCAGTTGTCAAAAGTTTTAAAATAATTGGATTTTTTTTTTTGCCATGGCACTTTTGCTGTAAGCACAGGCACGAACCCCAAAAAACCCGCTGCCCATTCCATCAAAATTAAAATTTTCTTTGTTACTGACAGCAAGGTATAGAGAGCGAAAGGCGGAAAGAAGCGGGATAGGGCTGCGGATGGGGGTGTAAGCGAGAGGGAGGGGGGGTGGCTACACTTAATGCTGACTGCAGTCGTCGTCATTCTCGTTGAGCGTTACCCAATTTCCACTACTGAAGTTTTCAACACCAATTGCAAACGTCAACAGCAACAAGAAAAGCAACAACAACAACAACAAAAACAACAACAGCTGCAGCAAGAGCAAGCAGAACAGCTGCGTGGGCGTGGCCGATCAACCGCCTACAAGGACTCGTATCAAGGGGCTGCCAACTTGAAGTGCAAGCTGCCCGCTGCCCGCGTTCAGTTGATTTAATGGATTTTATGCCAAACGGCCCGTCATTATAGCAGAAAGATAAAGACAAGGGCCACAAATGCATTATATATATATACATATATATATGTGTGTAGGTATATATAGGTTATATTCTCTCTAAACCTTTCAGCATATGCCAAACAGATGAAAGATAATTTTGAATTACTTACAACTAGCAACTAAGCTGGAAAACGTTGCTTAGAAATTGCTAAATTGGAATTTATAATAGAAATAGATTGACTGGCGATAGCTATGGTATAATTTATGGGGTGTCTACTGTAGACATGCGTGCTTATCGTCTTAATGTTAAGCCCGAGCAGGAGAGCTAAGTTGCAGGTGACTCCAGTCTGAAGCTGAGCGCAACTTGCAAATTAGCGCAAGAGCAAATTAAATTATATTTTAAACGCTTTCTTACTGATTTCGGAATAGAATTTTCTTTTGAAATCCCAAGAAGTTGAGCTATGGCAGTTTTTGTATATAATGCATTTGTTATAAGTGTAAGGCAAGGCTGTCAACTTTACTTTTACATAAAATTGGTCTGTGTTAATGACAAAACTATGTTTACTTTTTTTTCCTACTAGCCTGAGATCGCAACCGATTAGCCTCGTCATAAAGATGCCCAATAAAACCTCATTGTCAAATGAGTAGTACTTATGCTATTCACTTATTTTAATTAGTTTCAGACTTGGATGTTCACTTGACTGCTTTTTTACTGTAGCTCATAAATGCCTAATAATTTTAATTAATTAATAACATATTCATGCATTTTATTTACTCAAGCTAGATGCAAATATAAAGCAAACAGTTCTAATCCAATTGCTTATCAAATTTCTTACTCACATTTCTTTCACGTTCACTATTTACACGCTGACATAAACTTGACTTGGCCAGAAACAAACTGCACAGAAAACTTGCTGACTTTTTGTCAATTAGGCTAATGACATCTGATAAGCCAACTGCTCACTAGATATGTTACCATATAATACAATAAAACAAAGAAAAACGAATGTCAGTAATGGTTCAAGTTGACAGCAAGAAGAACTTTAGCTGTCACACACGTCGTATGCGTGTTATGAGTGTCTCATAAAAATGGATTCCAAACGCAAATATGTACAACAAGTAAAAGTGCTCTTGCCGTGAGTGGATACTCTAGTTGATACTCTGTACAACTATTTATATACAAACTTGGCCATCTTTTGTTACATACACTGACAGAAAACTTTCATAAACCCTTTTAGACATTTCCAATAGTCACAGGGTATTTAAATCTGCCCGAGATGTCGCAAAACTTCATTTAAATATTGCTTTGATAGAGCACATATAGAAAAGGAAAAAGCAACAGCTCTTATAAAGGTAAAGGAAACACACATACACGCGCATAAAGATAAAATGGGCGTCAGCTCCAGCTCTTATGGCGTAGGCGGGGATCTGGGGAAGTAGTTGCCACAGCTGTCGACTATAGTAGCTGCAATTTTTTCCATATTTTTCTTACCACATATTTTTCATATTTTCTTTATTTCTTTCTTTTTTCTGCGTTGCGTCTAATAAAAACACTTGACACCGAAACGAGCAAAACAAAGTGCTTGTGGGAGCCACGAAATGAGATGAAGAATGTGGGCAGGTAGGGATTGAAGAACGGAAGACGGAAGTAAGACGGAGAGAAGGAGCTTTAAGTATGTTGTGTATAGCTCTGATGCAGCTTTAAGAATTTTAAGACAAATGCGAAAAAAACACGAAAAGCATCTTATCAAAAATGTGAAGCTCTTGACAACTGTAAAACTGTGCAAAACTACTTCATCAGGCGCTTAAGTCTTGAGGTCCTTCTCGCAAGCTGTTTGCCTTTTAAAACCAACTAACAATGTAAAACAACATAACTGAGCTGCTTTTGCTTGGCTTAACTGCAAATTATCTCTATGGCAAACAATCGAATGCTGCAAAAGTGGCTACAAAAAAAAAACAAAAAAAAAGGACAACAGTTGGTCCAAAGGACGACACTGAATGCTACACAATAAAAAGCAGCGCAAAAGTATGCTACAAAGTAGCAGCAGCAGCAGCTGTCAAAGGACATGAAAAAGGGCCAAATGCGAGCATTTGCAGTTTTAATGCGGCAACTAAATGTGCTTCACCTTCCCCCCTGCCACTGAAATTTCTCCGCTGCCTCACTGAGCTGGGAGTTGATTACAAATCCAATGCTTGGCTTATGCGAGCGTGCGATTTGTTGCCTTTGATGCGATTCATAAGCAAACTTCTTGAAGGCAGATCGAATATTACAAACGCAAAGGCAGAAGAAAAATTACCTATTTTCCAGCGTGCTCTCTCAATTCGCTGGAGAAGTTTTAAGAGCACGTGAATTATTGAAGTGTGTGAAACTTGCGTTAACTATTTCTTGTTCGAATAAAAAAAACTTAAAGAGCTTGAGTTATTCTACTTTCTTAAAAGTGTACCTCTTGCGGAGCTGCATTAATCAATAGGTATTATGACATTCAAAGGGTTTAATGTCAGGAAATATTTATAATTTGGCAGAAAATTGACAAATATAAAATACACATAATTTACGATAGGTCAGTTTGCGTGTGTGAGCTCCTGCTGATAATAAAAATTTTAAAAATAATTTTACGAGTTTATTTTATGTGCAGAAATAGAGCTGAATTTCAAATTTCAAGGCACGAATTGCACAACCAATTTTATAGCATGCTTTTTGGGGCCGGCGAAAAATTCGGACGCATAAAACTGAGTTTTACTGAAATTTAATCTGAATTATATCCTCTATATAGTTTGGCTTGACAAATTTCAATTGAGAGCCGAAAAATGCATTTGACAGTCGATTCAACTTAAAGCAATCTATCAAAATGCCTGCGTCCTTTTTCGGGCAAGTTCCCATTGGATAGTTACACTTACGATTCACTGCCTGGAAATTCACTTACTCGGCCCATATAGCTACCCCAAAAAAACCCTAACTGTGTCAATTTCTGGCGCATCCTTTTCTCTTGCTTGTCCCACAAAACTTGAGGACAATGTCCAGAGCAAACATTTCAGTGCCTTTGCCCAACCAACAAATAAAAAAAAACAACGCCCGAAAAATCACAGCTCTTCGCCCAAAAACGATTTAGGCCGCAATCCACACACACACACGCACACACACTCGCACACACTCGCACATATGCACAACAGTGACCATCAGTCGCAGTCGCCGCAAACGTGACGCTTGTTTGCGCTGCCCAAAACAAAGGCAGAAAATTTTGGCGTCAAACGCTGTGCCACGCCTCTAGCGAAACTACAAACTGGAAAACTGTTAACGCTTGCTTTAAGCCAAAAGCCCGAGGAGAGCAGCTCAAAATTGTTGTACCGCTCGTAAAAGCCAAAATGAAAATAGATAAAAAATAAAATGCACACACACGCACACCCGCACGCACACACACTCAGCGCAAAGCAACTTCATTTTGTAAATCAATTGAATTTTCAATTGTGTGTGCGTCGGCGAGCAAGAAGAAGCAGCAGCACCAGAAGTGGAAAAAAAAGGCGAAGAAGGTAACATAAAAGTCAATGCGGGCACAAATAAAGGAAACGACACTATTACCCGGGACCAACAGCAGCAGCAGCAGCAGCAGCAGCAGCTACTGTGGCAGGACAATGACACAGGACAACAACAACAACAACAACAAAAACAAAAACAAACACAACAGATTTTGATTTTGGGTTAGTTTCCTACCTCCCCCTACATTACACTACGCCCCTGACGCGACCCTTGCCCCATGTCAATTGCTGTGAAAATCGTTTCATTTTGTGAAGCCACTTTTTTGGGTTCTTTACTTTTATTTTTTGTCAAATTTCTATAAGAACTTTTACTCTATTTTGGCATTGCATAAGCAAATCCTTTGCTATGCCTAATAGTCTAAAGCCTCAACGACATTTTAAGGCCACACACAAAGATCTGTTTTTCTGCTATAAATTTAAACAAAAATTTAAATTAATTTTTTACCAGTTTTTAAAGCGCTTCAAATTCAAAGCAAACATTAATTAGCTGTTGCCGCACTTTGAGCTAAATAAACTAAAAAAACGCAAACAAATAAGAACCGTTAACCGGCACGCGGTAAACACGACGCGTCGCGTGGCATGCGTTGAAAGACGAGGGAGCTGAGGCGGGCTGGGGGGGGTTTGGTGTGTAACGAGCATTAACCGAGGCAAAGCCGAAGATGTTGACGTTTTCAATTCAAACTCTTCAACCAAAACACAAGTATTTATATATTATATATAATATATTTATATTTTGTATATTTTTAGTATTTTAATTGAAATTTTTAAAAACTTTTTTTTAAACAATTTTTGTTGTTGTATTTGATTGTTATTTCCTTTCTTTTTGTCACACACAGCGCGCTCAGTTTCTTACAGGCTGGTTACATCCTGCCAAATCCCGAAATTGTACTAAATACGTACAAAACTTTTACGATTGGCCAAGGCTCAGCACCAGCCGCAGCGAGCAGATGGTGTGTGTGCGCGTGTGTGAGTGGGTTTGTGGGTGTGTGTGTGTGAGTTTGTGTGCCAGCCGAGCCACAACGAGCAGCCTGAGCGAATAAAAGCACTCGGCAAGCTACTGTGGTGAGTTTTTCGTGCGAGCCACGAAGCGCTAACGAAGCCCTACGAAACCAGCTCGAAAGCTTACCAAGCAAAGAGCGCGAGTATGGAAGAAAGCCACTCAGTGAAGGACGACACTCAAGTGAGCTAAAGAGAGAAGCGAAAATGATGCTGTTGGAGTCGCATAAGCAGCTCAATTCAAGTGAAAAGTGCAGGAAAAGAGAATTAGAATAGAGCACAGCGCAAAGAGAGCATTAATTGTGAGCGAACGAAAGTAGCTCAGCTTGAGCAATTGCAATTGACTCAAGCAAGGTTCAAAAGTTAAAAATATTAAAATAATTATAACATATTTTTTTTTGTTATTCTTGGTTTTTAAAAAAAAGGAAGTATTTTTTTATTTTAATAATATATATAATTTAATAAATTAAATTAATTTTAAAATCCTCTGATTTTTTTAATTTGAAAATTTATATTTAAAGCATAGAAATTAATGGGAAGAAATATGAGGAAAATATGGAATTGTTTTCTTAATATTTTATAATTAATGCTAAATTTAAAACATTTAAGAGAAAGCAATGAGTAGTTCACTAAAACAAGCAGCTCGATGTGTAGCTAACACCCACTCATAAATGCAACTCCGAGCGTAACTAAAACAAGCTGCAAGTCAAACATTTTTCGCAATTATGCTGCTCAAAGAGCTGCTAAGTTAGAGTCGAATAAAGTACTCAAGGTTGATAGCAGCTGTGAAAGTGCTCAATTAACAACTCAATGCAACTAAGAGCAACTTATAGACAACTCAGTAGCCAGGTTAGTTTAAAGATGCTCAAGAGCCAGGCGACTTGCAGCTCAAGCAACGCAAAACTCAACTCAAATTCAAGCGGAGCATTTTTCACGCTCAGCAGCTCTTTCACAGCAGCAGGACTAGCAAAGAGAATCGAGTACATGAATACCGCTCAAAACTCAGTACACTGAAATGCGCAACGTCTCTTTGAGCAGCCTGAAAGCAAAGCGCAGCGCTCAAGTATACCCCAGATGAAACTCAACAAACGAGCAGAGTAAATTGCGGACTCTTTTTGAAGGAAACTCAACTCAATCACAGCAAAGAGCGAAGCGCCGCTGCAGCCAAATTCAACTCAACTCAACTCAACACAGGACAGGGAAAAGCTTTCGGCTATGCTCGGCACAGCGTCGCGTTTTACTTGGCTCGTGTGTGGGTGAATTTACCGAAGCTGGCCAATTCGCACGGATTGAAGCGCGTTGCCGTGTCAGTCTTCAGTGGAGCGGCGTGCTGTGTGCTAAAAGCGGCAGGTGCAAAAGGGAAACGCTCGATTGCTGTCGCGGCAGCTGCTGCTGGTGCGGCGAGCGAATTGTGTTGCATACTTTTTGGCGCGCGCGTTAGAGGCTGAGTTTATGTGAAATGTGACAGACGCAGAGACAGTCGAGAAAGTTGCACACAAAAAAACAGACAGTTGCAAAGGCAAAGCAGACGTTGCGATTTACCGTTGTTGTGGCGCCAGAATGGCTGTGTGTGTCCTGCTGCTTGGCCCCAGGAGACATTTAACATAATAAAAACGAACGTGTGCGGCATTCGTTGCTGTTTTTGCAACTGTAAATGTGTATGTGTGTGTGTTTGTGTTGGTTTTGTGTAATGCTAATAACACACAGATACAACACACACACACACAAACACGGGCACACGCACACTTAGTAGAAACAATATTGCAAATGTGTGCGGCAAAGCAGTTGGCAAAAGTGTCGTAAATCGTTTAGACGGCAAACGTGGCAAGCGCTCAGGACACGGACACAGGACAAACGCACACAGACGCACACTCACACAGCTGCGCTGCCAGGACGATATGTAAAGGACAAAAGCCAGCGTGGGAAAAAACATATATATTTTTATATATTATAAAGCAACGCCACAGGATGCTGCCTGCTGATAGCGACTGCTCCTTTGCTTAGTTCATGTGAGTATAAACATACCAGCCTACACCCATTTCCCGCGCGCACACACACACACACACACACCATCATCAACTGAATGAACTTCATAACGGCACTTTCTTATTTTTTTTTTGGCGCGCGAATTTTTATGAGGTTTTAACGTAAATTCGAATGTTTGAATTAGGCGGAGACCAAGTCCTTGCCACAGTTGGAGGCGTGATAAAGTTTTATGTGTGCACACGCACACACCTACACACACACACACAGATCGTTAGGGTGTGCCGCCCAATGGCCAATTAAACCGCAAGTGCCGAAATCGAAACTGATTAATTTGTGAGCGTTCGCTTCCTTTTTTTTTTTTATTTTAGCAAATGGTTTTTTTTAGTGTGCCAACCAAATGATTTGTTGAGTTTTAACTTTTGATTTATCGCTCATATTAAAGTGTCAAAAATGTACGTGAAAGTGAACGACTAAATTATGCCCTGTATTAAGATAATTTTATTAGAGAATCTATATGAGAATTTTAAAAAAAAAACCATTGTCAGTGAGATCTTCATATATGCTTTAAAATCGCATATCAAGTTTGTGGAGAATATTTTAAAAGTTGTGCGCGCAATTATATTATACAAAACATTGTGGAAATAAAATCATTTTAATGATTTTCTAGCTTTAAAAGTACAAGTGTATTATTTCTAATAGAACCTCAGATTGAATAGTTCGTTTACAGGGCCAGTAAAAGCGACATATTAAATAAAACGACTAATATGCCAACAAAGAAAAAAGTGTATAAATAAAAATAATATTAAAATCAATTTATTTTTAATTTGATGGATATTTCAATTTATATTCAATCAAAGAAGCCCATTAAAACATTACTAAATAAAAAAAATTCATTGTTAATGATTTATGAAAGAAAAACTAACATCGACAGTTATTCAGTTATTTTAGCCAAAATATTTTATTACCAGCTCTTAGCAGTAAAACCTTCCACACAAAGTTTTATGGTACTTCAATTTATATATGCGTGAATTCCTATGCAAAGTTAATAATAATAATGCGAATATAGAGAGTGAATCAATTATTTTAGTCATAACATTTCATTACCAACTCTAAGCAGTTAAACCTTTCAAATAAAGTTTTATGGAAAATAAACCGAGTTTGGTTCGTCAGAAAGTTAAAAATCACATCGCCGAGTTCGAGAATTTTTTATAAAGAAACAACAGAAAAGACACATAGATAGGTATATAAAATTAGGCAATCAGATATGATATTTTTATAAGCGCTATGTTTTTGATCGTGGTTTATATAAGCTCTTACTCTCTATTGCCCCAGCATACCCTCAATAACACTTTTCACAACTAGAGAACATATGAATTGCCTAAATGAAGTATGCAAAAAAACTTTCCATTCGATTTGAATCAAAAACAAAATTATGTTTGATTTCCAAATGCATGTACGTTTTTAGGCATTGGCATATTTTTGGCTCGTTTTAAAGGCCCGAAATGCAAATGTCAAATTGCCGCATTCGATGCGCAAAACGAAAAGCCCAACACAGAATTAACAAAAACCAACAAACAAAACAAAAAATGACACAAATACTGCTCGAAAAATATTTGCTGAAAATTGTTGAACATTTTACGGGGCAGCTTTCGCAAAAATGTGGGAGTAAAAAAAAATAAGGATTATGATAATATATTTATTTTTGTAATAAAATTAAAAAACCAGCAAAATTGATGTAAATTGTGAAAGACCAAAATCACATTTCAGCACACGCATAATCTTAAAAAAAAAGTGCAACAATTTCTAGTGAATTTTAAAAAATAAAATATGAGAAATTGAAACTTTTTTGATTTTCTATCTTTTCATTTATCTATTTTAGGCAAAGCAAACGTAAAAAGCGAAAGACTGACAATAATAAACAAGGGAATGTAAAGGCTTTGATCTCAGATAATATGTTAAGAGGCTGCCTTTTAAATACATATTTTCATCCAAAATATGGTAAGTGTTCATAAGCAATTTAATAGTTGAATGTAGTTTTTTTGAATATAAAAAATAAGCTACTTATAGTTATTTATTAAAAGTAAATATTTGAATAAAGCGAATATTTGTTAGAAGCAATTTCCAATTGGAAGAAAAGAGGCACAGACCTTGGTGCCAAAGATTAAATACCTTTGCAGACTTAGTTTTCATACAGAAACTAAACTTAAAGTTAAAGCTTCTGTGGGAGTTTGGCAAAACAGATATATTATTCTGACATAAAAACAACGTTTTTCCGATGTTTAAGAGGAATTAGAGTATATGGAAATGTTTGAAAATTTAACATATCTTCATACATAAGATATATTCTTCTGATATAAATATAACACTCTATCGATATTTTTAAAGAGTTAGTGTAAGATAAGATAACTTAATATATCTTCATACTTTATTCTTTATTTAACCAGCACAGTGTATATAGACATAAAATATCTTATAAAACAAATCATTTCTACAAATGAAAATTCTGTTTCTCAACAATATTTTAAACATTATTTTATATAACCGCTACGTAACATAGTTATACGGGCAAAAAAAAAAAACATGAGCTTGGTTTTCAAAATAGTAGACTAGTTTTCAAACAAACAGTCGGGCAACAGATTGGAAGGGTTTTATAAAATTTCATGTGGTCCATCAATGCGTGACACATTATGTAAAAATAAGAGAGTAGAATCTGAAAGGTTTCTTTTTCGAGTTGTTGTTCTAAACTGTTTTTAATGATTTTCTTTTGTGAATCAGAGACTTTATTTTGATCTGCCATAAAGCAACGATTCATTTTTTTTATATGGCATAGCCATAACTATGCATAATATTTAAAACTCAATAAAATCCGAGGCAAAGTAACTATTTTCCACTACAATAATATATATTTCTCTGTGGCCGGAAATTTCCCACATTAATGCGTAGTATTAAAATAGTTTCTGCTAGATTTCCACTTAGAGTTCGCTGTTATTTATTTTTTTATATCAGAGACTATGCAGAACAGGTCATTCTTTAATAGATCAGTTTTAGCTCTTATCTAACTTGTGTTTCTTTATGTAACATTATTGTAAGCCTTTCTTCAAAGACGCTTTAATCAAAGCATAAAATTTCTAAAAGTAATTTTAAAATTGGACAATTTGGAATTTGATTTCGATTTTTGTTTAATTTGGGTATCTTTCATAAATTGGAGTTTCTTTTCTATAATTAATTTTAAACTCGCTTCCTCGCTTTAACGAATAAAACATAAACTGTCTGAAAGAAATTTTAATACTGGGCAATGTGTTCTTTTTTGGAATTTGAATACTGCATTTATTTTAATTTGAGTATCCATAAAGTGAAGTATTTTTTCTTTTTATATATATTCCACTGTCATACCTAAGGATTTTTTCATAAATCATAGCCGTAACTGTGCATCATGTTTAATACTCATAAAATTCGAGTCAAAGCACCATTCAAACGAAATCCCACAGGTCCACAGACAGAGTCAGCCTTAACGCACAGTGAAAAAAGAGGTGCTCGTAAAATCCCACTTTTTGTTGAAGTTCCATAATATGGTCGCATTATGTCTGCATTTTTATGTGCTTAATCCTTTTCAACTTTCCCTGCATAAAACCCCTCTCTATATATCTATAACCGAACAATCTGTCACTTTGTGACAATAATGAAAACTTTCGCACATGTGCAACAACAACGAGAACAAAATATATAAATTTGGCGAGTTGAATCGTAAAAATCTGTAAACTGCGTAGTCAACGCCAAGCGCAACAAGCAAATGCACTCAAAAAAAAAAGAAGGGGGCGGAAGGGAGGCGACAAATGCAAACAAATCTATAAAAAAAGAAAAATAAAATGACTACAACAAAACGTGTCAAGTGATAAGCAGCAGCAGCGAAATGTTGCCCCAAAATGTGTCCCCTGCAGCTTGCAGTTGCAGCTTTACGAGCCAAAAGAGGTTCGGGCGAGCAACCGGCTGCACCTCAGTTTTTTGCAGTGTCATAAAAGCTGGTGGCACGTCGCTTGGGCCATTTGATGTTGCATACTTTTGCGCGTCTGTTAGTATTAATTTGCTGAGGTAACCTGCCCGCATGCCAAAAGTGAGGCGCGCTGTGGGGTATGAGACGGGGCCAGTTTCAAGGAGACGCTCCTGCAGCTCATTATGCATGCTTGTCCGCACGTTGTGCTTTGAGGCACACACACAGAGAGAGAGAGAGAGGGAGGGTGAGAGATCAAGAGGGAGGCGGGGGCAGAGTGGTGCGGGATAGGAAGAACTTGCCAAGTTTTAGCAATTTCATTTTCAATTGACTGGCGACCAGGACACGCTGCCAGTGTTGGCTAACCAACAGCAATTGAGCGTATGAAATGCCGCAAAAGCAGAAGCCCACACAAAAGTTCAGCACACACACGCGCACACACTCACCCACAAAAGACACACACGAAGACACTAGAATCCTTTGCTTTCAATTCGTTTCCTTTCTATAGCAGCTACTTATTTTATTTCAAGAGTGTGCGCGTGTGTGTCTATTTGCCCAGTTATTGGGTTATCCCCAACATTTTACAACACATTAGAGATAAAGGAGAACTAGCCGGCTACACTCGGAGAAATAGTCAGGCACGTTGTGCTCAGATCAAGCACAAACGTTGCCAATCCTTAGAAGTTTATAGCCTGAGCATGAGATTGGTAATTCGAGAACTTATGCAGATTTCAAATTTCTTAGTATAAAACACATTTATATATTGTCAGTTATTTTATATACAACCAATCTATTCCACTTAGATGTTCGTGTGAGTCAAAACCCAAGCAGAGTTCTTAAGACATGTTAATCAGTCCAGAAATCAAAATTCTTCATACAAAATTTCAGAGTACAAAGCTAAAATATATCGTACTCCATCTTCAAAAAAAGTTTGTTCTAGTTGATCGGAGAATCATATTTGTAGTTTAAATTAAATATATGGTATTCCATCTAAAGAAACTTTGTTCAAGCCTGAGAAACTGGTTGAAAATTAAAAGAACTTTTTGACATCTCCAAATGTTTTAAATTCTTTAGAATACAGTAAAGTCCCGTAGCCTGATAATTAAATAATTTTATATTCTATTCCAATCTATTCTTTTCTATTCTGATATATTCCATTTAATAATAATCTTAAAATTTCTAAGTACAAAACCAGGTAAAGTTGAACTATAATTGAAAAAATTTCACGCTTGTTTTAAGTTTGAAAATTCTTGTTCGAAATAAAGCCCGATTCATAAATAATTTTAGAAAAATTATACATACAGTTTAGAAAGAATTTGGTCATACCGAAATGTATATTAGGAATATTTCTTTGAGTGTATATTCCATGGGTGTATTGCAAAGTTTTCCAGCAAAATTACGCAGTACAGACACGCACAATTCATTTGCAAATAGAACCGTTTAATTTGTTGCCTTTTGTACCAGCTGATATCCTTGATATTCACATGTCCGGGCGTCGAACAAAAGTTACAACTCTTAGAGGCATGGGCTGGGTGAAAGGGGGCCAGCAGGGGGCTGCTTGAGGCCCGCATATAAGGCACACAAAGGCGCAGTCGAGATTACTTTATGAACAGAGCCTTCTATTATGGCTGGCAAATGGAAGCGCTGCCCATAAAACAGAAGCTGTTCAATACGCTTCGCAGTAATTGCGAACTGCCACCCTACGCCATCCCCGTTCACCCCTCCTGCTCCATGGCCACCCGACTATGCAAATAGAAGGGCCCGAAGAAGTGTATTTGCACTGGAATCGTACGAAAAGTCTAGACACTTGGAAAATCCGACTCGATTTTGCATTGGCACGTAGCTTTGCTTTCCTTTTGCCTAATGGCCAAATCATACGTTCAACTGGCAGCGATTTGATAGCTTTCAGTTATGTGGCCAAAGATCTGGCAACACTTGACAAATGAGACCACAGCCGAACGAGAAAGTGGGTGCTTCCCAAAAACCGGACATCCCGGGCGATATGCAAAATGTGCTGCGGCTCATTGGACAACAACATTGCGTAGTGTTTCTGATTTAATGACGGTGGATCGCATGAGTGAAATATGGAAGGTTAACAAATTTCAAATATATGTGATTTAGTTGCCATGGAGAATTTTTAACTGAAGAACCTTTAACTAAAAACATATTAGGAAAAAGCTGATTGAACCAGCAACTTTTTGCTCGAAGGAGTGAGCGCCTATACCATTTGGGAATTGTAAGCGCACACTATGAACAATTTTAAGATTCACTAGAAAATTCTTTCGTCTTTCTCTCTGCCTTTCCTTTCTCTCCGAAGAACACTTCAAAATGACTCATCTCTTATTATTTTTGTTTCTACTCTACTCGTTAAGTAAAATAATATATCATAGAACTGAATAAGGGAATTATTAAGTTAAGCATCGCATTTTCAATAATAAAAAAATGGTCTTCAAATCACCTAATATATTATTCAAGAATATATTGCCAAATACAGCAGAAACAGAATACTTTATGAAAAATATTTTCTTATATATAAAACTCACAGCAGAATACAAAATATGCTGGCACAAATATAGAATTTGCTCGTTTTATCAATCATTATACTCTCTGGTATGCATTTAAAAATAATATTATGAAAGCACATGAGCTTCCTTTAAGGGGCATATTAGTTTTTGTGGTGGATAGTAGATTCATATTCCCTCATTAAAAACTGGAAATGATTATTCGGAGGCAAGAGAGACTCAAGAGCACGTGCATATATTTCGCGGTGCTATTTTATATCATGAATTTCATCGCATAATCGTCGTAATTGTTATTTATATTTTCCTTTTATATATTGATTTATCTTTTTATTTATAAAAAACTGCATATCTTTATAGAATATCTTAAAAAGAGCTCTTCAGTATTCAGTCAAACCATAAAAAACGCTACTCACGTTATTAAATATCGCCATAATTTCCCACCGTTGTTTTTGACGATTCTCTTGTTTTTCTCATCTATCAGGAGTTTATGCGTTTCGATCAGCACATGTGTAGCTATAAGAAAGAGATAAAAATAAAAGATATTTGATTAGTCTTAAGTCTTTTCAAGTAACAATAACAATTCGTGGCTAACAATAAATTGTTTTTATATTCCACAGCTGCTGCACTTGGAAATCTCTTGCTGTCTGATGGGTGGACTCTTCAAAATATTGTTATTTATTTCCTTTTTAAAAAATTTGAAAATGTTTTATGTGCCGCATCAATAAAAATAAAAATATTGCTATAAATAAACCAATTTTCCAACAAAACTGTCAGTTAATAAAAAAAAATACAAAAAATTTAAGAGACTTTCTCATGGTTGGCTTTTGGGTGTGGTTGGGGCAGGTGGGCCCAAGGACTGGGACTTGGTCGAGGCATGCAGCGGCATTTATGGGCACAAAATGATTGTTATTATACCTTCTTATTATTATTATTGTTATCAAAGCCAATGTCAAGCCCCGGCGGAGTCGAAAGGCCCACAGCAGGCAACGGCACAAGTCAGCAGAGCCGGAAACGGCGACAGCCAAGAAACGTGCCAGGCATAAGGAGAACCGCACCACAGTGGGGCGTAACACCCGCATACACCTACACATTATGTATATCTGTGTGTGTGTGTGTGTGTGTGTGTGTGTGCGTGTGTTGTGTGCAAAAATTTATGTTTTGTTTGTTTATTTGTTTATGCAGTGCTTTGTGAACTGTTTTCTACTCCCCCTCCCCCTCTGGCCATACTTTTACACACCTGCGCGCACACATACACACGCACGCATCGCAGTAGCTCATGCAAATTTATACACCTGCCCGGACGCCATAATAAATATTCGCCAAAAATATCTCATTTCAGCGCCTTTTGTCTACCTGCTTTTCGCTGGCTTGTCACGTGTCGGCATCATTACCGCACGTAGCGCCGTTATTTATACAAAATGTATATCGTTTATAGCGACAACCAGAGCCCGCACCCCTAACTCTGAACAGCCCCACAAATACATGAAAAGAATAAAATTGGTACACTATATATACACAATTATACGTCGTAAGCAGAGCTTTGAATACACTTTCCTAACAGTATAATAAAAGTGCTGATAAAAAAAACTTTTAATTATTATTTATTAATATTTTACTTTATGCGAATTCATTTGTTCAATTTACTACCGTAAAAACACCCATTTTCCACCCAGGAAGGTGGATTTCCCCAACAGATTTATCTGGAAGTTTTACGAGAACCTCATCTTAGCTTTCAAAAACATAACAAAAGGTAAAATTTGTGCGCTGTTTTAATCATCAATCAGTCGGTCAGTCAGTCAGTCAATCGACGGACTGACAAACCAAAGTTCGTATTAGAAATGCCCGAGTAGCAGGTTTTGCCAGAAATTTATAATACCCAATGATAGTGTATATGTATATAAAAGTTGAGAAGAAAAGAAATTTAAATCATCTGGCAGTTTATTTTTCTGTTTTTGGGGTCTGAGCAATTTTGCTAATTGTTCAATTCATGTGGAGCGCCTGTAGCAGCTGCTGCTGTCGCTTTGTTGTTGCTTTTGGTTGGTTTTGTCGCTTTGTTGGGGGGGCTGTTGGTTGGTCGGTTTGTCGCTTTAGCAGCTCCTTTGGGGCATGCAATTTACGACACATGTGCACGGCCGAGCGACCAGGCCAGCAACTTGGCAACCGAACATGGGCACAATGTCGAAGCTGCTCAGAGCGTTACAGTTAATTTGTTGACAGCTTAGTTGCCCAACACTGGACGGAACCGAACGGCATGGCACGGAACCTAACGGAATCGGACTCAAACGAACTGGACTCCTTGGGGGCTACAAGACGTCCATATACAGCGTCAGCCTCTATCCAAAATGTGGCCAGCCAAAGGCCGAGACAGCGCGCAATTGTAATTAGTGACTATGGTAAATAGTTTCGGAGGGGGTGGTATGAGAGGATGCGGGGTATTGGATACAAAGTTGTTGCGGGAATTATGTGGTATTTAATGAAAATCGAGATAGAAGAAGGGCATTTACATAAGCGTATACTTAACACACATATTATATTTAAATGAAGCTTGTTTCATTCAAAAAATATTTAAGTGAGATAAAGAAATATATTTAAGGGCGATGCGAAAAGAGAAATTTATAAGGCAAATGTAGAACTCAATGCAATTTAGAAAAGGGTAAAAAGCAGCACGGTAACCATGTAATAAATATTATAAAGAAATCTTAAATGTTCTAAAATGATATATTTTCTGCAGTACCCATTTATTTACCTTATATTCGATTTTATCTATTAAATCTAATTTTTCTTATACCTCTCATATCTGTCAATTAAGGTATCTATCAACTTCTCTCCAATCAACTTCCTATTTCCTAACTAGAATCTCATTATGTTCACAACAGTCATCCATTCTCCTACTCTAGTTATATACGTTGTCTTGCCAACTCATGCTTAGACCATTGATGCCATCCCTTTAGGCCTTGTAAATCTAAGGCACACACACATAACTAAATATATAGATAACCGCATTTTTTAGTGATTTGATTATCAATTGACCAGCACGAGAAACTTAAAACTCATCCCTCAATAGGAGGTGAACAGGTAGAGAGAAAGAAAAAATACTTATGTTCTCCCCATTTCGTTTCGTTATAAATACAATTTGGACTTCAATTTTCAATTGCTGCCGTTTCTGCTGCTTTGACAGCAAAGATGTCAAATTTCAACGTCAACGTTGTCGTCAACTAATTGGGTTTCGGAGCTCCTCAAAGAAAGCAACACCAAAAAAAAAAAAAGCAAAAAAAAAAGGAACAACATTTTGCCAGCAGGTGGAGAAATGTGTAAAAGAAAAAGATTAAATTTCCTTGTTACGACTTACGGCTGAGCACAAAATGAGAAAAAGCGACAAAAGTGAAAATAAATATTGAATTATTGATATACAATACATATTTAATATATAAGTATGTGTATGTGCACGTGTCTGTGTGTGTTTGTGTGTGTGTGTGTGTGCATATCCATGCATACATATATGACTTGGGGAACCAAGTTGACAAAAAAGAATTTCATATGTATATTTGTATTTACTTATCAAAGGGTTTATTTCGCTGAGGCCTCATTTGAAATGCAGCTGACAATTTGAGTTCGGCAACTAAGAACATCAAATTTTCATAAAAGCCGCTCAAAATGCGTAGATGTATTGAAAACGCAGGCAAGGCAAGTGGCAGCTTGCGCCTTTCTCTGCGCTTCACAGCGCGCTGAGTTGATTGGGTTTGGGTAGGGGTTGTTCTGGATGTACTTTTTGCCTTACATCCGGCAGTATTAGGATTAATTTGGAATGGATATAAAAAAGATCTGAATACTTATATATATTTAATGTTTTTACAGTAAAATATACTACGAATATATTGAAGAAATACAATTAAAAAAAAAGGAAATTCCGATATAAATATACAATGTATTTATATGCACGATATCAACATTTTTCTTCTGGGTGAAACTTTGTCGGAATCGTGGCGAATTCGTTTCATAACACAGCCGAGTACTGTATTTAATTCCCTTATTTTTTGCGCTCCACTCAGCTTATTGTCAGCGCAAATATTTGTTTGTTTGTCTTTTGACGTAAGACGCAGCCACCCAACCACACAAGATACGCCGTAAGGAGCACCCGCAGCCCACCCAAGCGCTAGGTCTTTTTTCTAGAGGCGGCTCAGCGGGGAAGGGTAGGAGCTGCTGTGGTGCTGGGGCGCATGGCTTATTTCGTTTTACGAGTACGCTTTGGGCCCGGTCCCAGGCGCAGGCAATATTTTGCATGTTTGCATACAAAATATCATATTTGCTGAGATTGTTTCATTAAAAAAAAGAAAACGCAGGCAGGTGGTGCTGCCTAGAGCTGGCAGCCACTACCTTTGGGCATGCTAGTACGTGTTTAGCTTTAGCACCTACACAGACACACACACTCGCACATACACACACCACATGCGTGGACCATAAAATGGTCATATTACCAAAAAGAGCGGCAAGTGGCGCGCTGAGAAAATTGGTTTTGCCACGCACCATGCCAACAGAAATAATATAATATCTGTGAACATGAGAAAAAGTAGAGAGAAAAAAATCCACTTGAGAGCAAGCTAGGAAAACTGTTTTCGACTAGTTGTGCATGCCAAACAGGTGGACCGCTGTTGTGCCCATAAAATTTACTCGTTTCGCATGGTATTCAAAAGACATAAAGCCTAAAAGCGGCTCAAAGAGTTTTGTTTCCCATATAAAAAGCTAAAAGAAGCTATAAAAAAACTCGGCTGCACAAAGTTGGATTATTTTGAGAAAATATATGAAGTAGGCTACATAATACGATTAGTTTCTGATATCTCACAGGTTAAATAAAGTAACTAATATTAATGCAGACAATTCAAGATTAAGGTATTTAGTATTAAAAAAATTAACTTATCACAAGCTATCAAAGATGTTTTAGCTTTTAATTTGTATATTCTTTTGAATTAAATACTTGGTCAGACACTCGTTAACATAACCAACAAAATAAATAGGTAAATACAAAAATAAATAAATGTGGGATCTTTATATTGAAAATTCGCAATTTAATATGTCACACAACTTTTAAAGTATACTTCATGACAATATTTAGATTTCCCCTGTATGATTTTTTTAGTAAGATAGTTATTTGTGCGAAACGGTTTCACATACATTAGGTCGGATTTATTCTTTAGCAGACTAACATGCCACCAAAAAATATATTAATTTTTTTTATAAGCTCTATTTCTGTTCTGTGATATTTAGTATATCACAACTTCAAAAGAACTCTACTATTCGCCAGATAGGGGATCAGTTCAAAATATAGCTCCATATATATTCTGTTCCAAATTAACAATAGTGTGTGTTTAAAATTCTATACAAATCTTATATATTGCTCTTCTGTTTAACTAAAAGTCCCCTAAAAGAATGATCCGTAAATAAAACTATATATATATTAACTGTATTTATAATCACCCGTCTATCTAAAAACATTTCACTCTATAATTAGCAAAACAATTCTCTTTGAATTTCCTTTAAATTTTTGTAATTTACACTATTTATTTTCTACCCCCACTGAATATGTATCAGAAGCATTTGCTTTTAACTTTTAACCTTCTGCACAAAACATGAAATAGCGCTGAAACGTCAAAATAGAGATACGATTTACAAGCTGCCACCGTGTCCCCGCTGGCATCTGCCAACCAGCCCTGGACATAAAAATGGAATAAACATTAACTTTCCATTTCAGTCAAGCTGTCAGCAGCCCAAATGTCCAAAAGTAACCCACTCCCCTAGCCCAAAGCCCCCCCATTCACTATTCATGTGATATGCCTGCACTTTGTTGCCTTTTCTCTTTCCGGCTCGGGCACACAGAGCTACACACACCTACACACACCTTTACACACACCTACGCCACAGAGTTACTCAATTATTTCGTTGACATTAAGCACATAAAAATACAAATAGATGACACCCAGCTACAACAACAACAAAAGCAACAACACAAAAAAAGGGACCACAACGAGTTCTTATAATGGCCTGTCCGCCCACACCTGCTCCCCCTGCACAACTCTGCACTTTCTCCCCTTGTCCAGGGCCAGGCAGCGATTTGTCTGCAGATACCTTTTTTGCCTAGGCCAAAAGGACGCCCGTCTTTATCGCAGATTAAGTGCGACATCGTCAGCTAACGTCCACCCGACCCCTTGCAGACACCATAGCATGCGCTAGTTATACGAAGTATTGTGCTGAAATGTGCTTACAGCACATTAATTTCTTGCACCTGGCATTAAGATAATTGTCGGCCTTTGTTTAGGATACAAGATACAAGATAATCGACTAAATTCTCTAGCCCAAATGAAAAAAAAACCTGAAAGGGAACGGCAGCCCGAATCGAAATGAAATGAATGGAGCGTGTAGCTCTTTAAGATTTATCAGTTAATTTCCTACCAAATTTCGTAAGAATTTATAAAAGAATTCACATTAAAATCAAAAATTAATTGTTGCTTTAAAGTGAGAATTTCTATTAGTTGAATTTCCAGAGTTTCATTAAAATACACAACGTGTGCTTTTTACTCTGACGCAATCAGCAACTTTTTACCATCATGGAAGGAGTCAAACGAAATATTTAAGGGTCAAAAGTTTAAAATGTGAAAAGTTTTTTACTGTGTCGCCAGAGTTTTCGAAACAGATTTTTACATGTTTGCTGATATTTTAGAAAGGTTCGGAGCGCTTTTATACTTATATTATATTATATTTTAAATATATCTCTCGCCAGATCTTTGCTATATTCTATATGGTTTTCGTTTATTTCAAACTTTAATTAGCTTAAAATCTTATCAACTCAATAAAAAAAAAACATTTTAAATCCACTGAAACAGATTTTGAAACAGTTTTATAACCCCGAGATGTTCCATAAAAATCCCTTTAGTACTCTACACAACACTTTTGGCACGTCATTTTACAACACTTAATCAAATTAAAATTCAACCTCAAATGACTTCCAGGTAATATAAATCAAAATACAAAAATTAAGCACGCTGTCAACGACTTGAATGCATCGCATAGAAATTAATCAAAAGAAATAAACAACAAAAAATCACAAGAGCAGAAAAAGCGCGCAAATTTAATAAAATGAAATCAACTTTTAATGGCATTGTGAGGTGGGGAATGATGAAGATGGGGTAGTTAGACGACGGTAGGCAGTCACTTTGAACTCTGCTCAAGTCATAAAAATCAACCACACACACACGCAAGCCAAAGGCAATTGCGTGTAATTTAATAACAAAATAATAGGAAGCAATGACTTAAAAACAGTGGAGAGGGAGAAGCGATTGTGCGCGGAGCAGGAGAAGCAAAACAAAAGCAAAAGAGCAACAACCATAGAAAACAAAAGCCAAAGACAGGCGTAACGCGTGTGTAGTCATAAAATGTAATCATAAATTATATGCCCGGCCATTTGGCATTTGTGCTCAAGTGCAGTGTGTGAGTGGGTGTGTGTGTGTGTGTGTGTGTGTGAATGTAGGTGTGTATTTGGCTAGAACAAAGTGCGTTTGCTGCCTACTTCTGGGCGTGGCTCTGTTGTCAACGCCGCCAATTTCGTAATATTTTGCTGTTGTTTTTTTTTGCTCTTCTTGAAAAATACTCTACGCAATGCCAACGCCTAAAAGCCGCTTAGTAATTGCTTATGAAATATGCAAAGGACTTCGCCTTGGACCTACAATCCCTGTGATCCGCCTTTTTTCCCCCACTATCAACGAGCACAACGCACCGCCCTCAGCCAAAGGCACGCACCCTTTTAGCCGGAAATCTTCATTGGCTTTTGCGGTTGGCCTGCACAGTGGGCCTAGCCTAGCATGACATTGCCACTTAGCGGCTACATTAATGGCAACGCCAAATGGCTCTCTTCAGCCCCCCTCCCGACCCTCACCACCAACCAGCCCACTTTCCTCCCACCCCTGTTCGCTTGCAAACTGAGCGTGTAACGGCAAATAAACTAATACAAACGAAGCGGCATAAAAACCGTAGCATACTTTTCTCCTGCGTATGAAGATGTAAGGTTATGTCTGTTGCTTCTCTTCCAACCGCCGCTCAGACGCTAACTGTTACATGAATATTTAATGCTGACATGTACAAAGTATACAATATATGGAGATGTACAGTTAGACATGTGCATGTCTGTTTATACATATGTATATTCTGTCTGCTTATATATAGCCGAAAGTTCCGAAAACATCTGCGTTAAACAAATGACAAGAAAAATTGCACATGTTATCCGAAAGTTTCACATTTCGTAGATAATTTGTTGCCTTGGCCTCAACTGACAGCTGAGAGAAAGGGGGAACTGAGCTGCGCAACAGTTTGTAGTTTTTTCAGAGTATTTTTTTATGCATACAAAAAAAAAAATGTGTTTTTGCATATATTTTGAAAAGCTTTAATTCTATTTGGAAACAATTGTTGGTTCTCTCATATCGCAATATAATTGCGTTTTCTCCCAAGAGTATGCTGCAATAATTTTTTGTGCGATTGTTATGAACGTAAAATTCAATATGTGAATGTATAATTAAAATCAATTTACAAAATAAAAGTGAGTATAATTCATACAAACAAAAGTTAAGTATTTCAATTATTTATCTACCCCCTGCTTTTTTATATACTCAATAAAAATGAATAGATATTGTATCAAATGAATATTGTATACAACTATCGAATTTAATACATTTATCGAAATAAACGCTACTTTTAAATTAATTTCGTAGACAATTTGTATACGATCGAAAAGCGAAACATATACTATAAACGAGCTTCATTTTAATATTTTTATGTTTTGAATTTTAAAAAATCCCAATAAGAAAATGTACACGTTTGTTAGTATCTATTTTTTAAAATTGATTTTAAATTAAGGTTTATAGAAAAAAAAAACTAAAAAGTAAAGCTTGATTGAAAAAATATTATAATATTTAAGTAAGAACTAACTATGCTTAGTTTGTTTGAACGTGTCCTAATTTCCATTATCAAGATTTTGGAAATAAATAACCCATCCCCAAACGGCAACAGACCCCTTAAAGGACGGATGAAAAATATAATTATATACAACAAAATAAAAAAAGAATTTGGGAACAGCTTACTACGGACAAAATACCTACGCCCGGTCTTTATATCCTTAAGTAAATAAATACACAAAAAGAAGGTCCAAAGTTAGATAGAGCCCATTTTAGAAATTGGTTCTGATAAATACTATCGATAACCATCAAATAATGAGCTAAGCCATTTTCATTGGCATATCAGAAACCAAAGAAAAACATTTAGCTAATCAAATTGAATTTCTCATGTCATTAGACTTAAGCACTCGAGGAATTTCGTCAAGAATAAATACAAATAATACGCGAACAAACAACAGATATGTGTTTGTGTGTGCGCTGTAAAATCCCTTGACACTTTATTATGAGACCAGGCTCATCGAAAAATGCAAAACCTTAATGTTCGAATCATTTAAACGAACCAACCCCCTAGCTCAGCGGGAAACATGCGGCCCTCATCTCGCTCTCTCTTCCAGCGAAAACAACAAAACAATTTAACGCTTTAATGATAATGATGTATGAACAACTAAAGACAACAAACAAAAGTTGTTGGACGGGTGCTGTTGTTGTAGCTGCTGCTGCTGCTGCTGCTGCTGCTTCTGTTATTGTTGTAGATGTGGTGGCACGTTTGAGCCCAGGCCGCGCGCGGCCCATCAACAATGCCAACGCTTAACAAGCTAATGTGCTTTTAATGGTCCCCATGTCCAGCTGATTATATCATATAGTTGGGGCAGCAGGGTTTAGGGGCAGAGCAGGGGGTAGGTAGGGGTTGGTAAGGCAAAGGCAAGGTCCAAGTAAAATACACAAATAATTAAAATTAATTATCTTGCAATTAGTTTACGATTTACTCATTAAGCTGGGCGGCGGGCAATGTGCATATGTGCCATAGAGGACGAAGTAGAAGAAGAAGAATGCCACAACTCAAACCTAATTGCAACGATCATCCTTGTTATAATCATAATGAAGTTAGGAGGCGGTTGTTTATGACAATATAATTATGATATTATTGCGTCTAACATTTCAATTGAGTTGTTTGTTTGATTTATATGCAATTGCACAAGGCAAATACGGTCACACACACCCCTAAAGTACACACACACACACACAGAGAGACAACTAACGACACACCCCTCAACAAACACACAAACACAGAGGGCATAATTTGTCATTTATTACGCATACGCCGTGTGGACTTTGACATTTAAGCAGCGTGTAGTTTTTGGGCCAGCGTACGTTTTATTGACAATTAACATACTCGTGAATATATTTTCTGGCTCACGTTCCTGTTCCCGTTCCCGCGATCTTTTCTACCCCCTGCTGATTTATGCGGCTGCTGGGAACAGGGGTTCGGCTTAACTTTCAACACTTGATTGCCTAATTGGTAAAGTTTTGAGTTGTTTAGTTTTAAATTTGCTGAGAAAAAGTCGATTAAGTGTTAAGAAAAACTCTTATTAAGCTTGCTCAACCAAAAGATACTCTATAGTTATACAAAACTCCCTAACAAATATTTTTATCAATTCTATATATTGTTATTGTTATCATAACTCTTCATTAAGCCACACATACAAAATTTTCATTGCATACAGTCTCTGAGCTATGAATGCAAACATGTTTGGCCTTTATACTCCAAGTGTTATACACATCCACACTGTGCACACACTTTCTTGCTTACAGGGTATCAAATATTACAATATTGTAAAAAATAATGATATGAAGCTGTTCCCCTAGAAACCGCTCCTTTGCCATGCCTGGCAAAGTACTTAACTGTCTGCTTATTATTAAAAGCCAGCTTAAGTGGCAGAGTCAAGCTAATTGAATTAACTTTTCAACCCCGTTGCGTGGTGCGTGAAAAAGGCTAAAATAACATACAAAAAAAAGAGGAAAAAAAAAGAAAACAATAACAACATTAAGCAAAATGCAAAACAAGTTGCGCTAATGTTGATAAAGTGCCGTCAACTCAAAAAGATTTTACAATATTTTTCTCCAGCCCCAGACTTTCAACCTAAACCTTATACAAAGCAAAAGTGAGGCAAATATGGGTAAGTTTCGGCTTGCAGGGGCTTTGTCAATGACCTCCATAGGGATTTTTAAATGAGAGAAAAAATCAGTTAATAGTTTATGAGAGAAAAAAGGTTAATAGTTCAAATTAACTTAAAGTATAAGATATTCATAAAAATTACTTTATTGTCTATATTTGATATTTAGTTCAGGCATTTAGGTAATTTAATTTATTTATTGTTCTATATGAATTATAGTCGGTATAGATTATGTTTTTTTTATTCTTTCAATAAACTCTGTTGAATTCAAGAATTGTTGTTAAATATTAATTTAAAAACCCATTTTCTATTTACTATTATTTCTCTAGATTCCTAATGGGAAATCAAGTACTGTAATTTATATAATAAAGATATATTCATATAAATAGCTGTAGTCGTAAATTCTCGCATATTTGTAGTAGTAATTGAACTATTTTAAAAGAATTCCTATTACTTTTATCTTTACAACACACTTATCAACACAGTTGCTACTTCCAATTTCTTTTGAAATTTTCAGTCAATTTCTGTGCATTTTTGTTAACCTTTGATTCAAACTTGCTATAAAATAAAAGACAAAACAAAAATCGTTTTCCCAGCTCATGATCACCTTTCCACAACTAACTGAAAGGCTTCGCTCTATTGATGAATAATGGGCTTTCATCAAAGTAGCCTTTGTTGAGCGATTTAAATTAAGCTGGGTCAAGTGTGTAACAGTATCGACCATGCTCAGGGTTGTGTAGCGCTCAAAGTGGGTTTCATTTGCTTGCCACAGCTCCTGTCCCTGCCCTTGCCGCGTGTCCTGCCCAACACGCTGCTGAGTAGTATCCTGGCTATCGGTTTACGCGCTATGCTTCGTTAAGTGCATTTTGAATTTTTAATGCTGCGCGCTTCTCAAAACTTTCACAAAGCACTAAAGGAGCGCGGGGTCTAAAAAGGGATTTTTCGCCAGTGTTGTAAGGTGACTCTAAGCACCACGACTTAACGGGACGCTGGCTGATTAATTTTGCTTTATTAAAAAAGCATACGGCTAGAAATAAGCGCAACACGTTCACTTGAAACGGGGCAGCTGTTGCTGCGAAAACAGAAATAAGCAACACAAATTACGCTCAACGCGTAAATATGCCATGTTATAGGCGCCAGCCCCTAAACCACTACCCTAACCGCCTCAAACCCAGGGCAATTAATTTTTAATCTTTGCTAAGCATTCCAACAAATTGTGAACTAACCAGGCAACCGCCAAAGCGGCCGAGGCCAGCAAGGCGAGCAACGCGAGCAAAGCGTTTTGCGTATGTTGCACACCCACATATTTATCTTAATTTTATGTTGGCTACTTGTTTTCTTTTTTTATACCCTGTAGCTTATAAAAATGTTTAAAAAAAAAAGGGCCTTCGAATGTTGTGCTAAAGTAGTTAGAAGAGCAAAGCAAAGCCGGGTCTACAAGGCATATCAACCACTGAAGAGCACCTATAGCCGAATCTATCCAGTCAAGCACAGGATGTCTGCCCACGAATCTCGGAGATTATAAGTTCTACCTAAATCAAGTTTGGTATATGGGCTCTTCTATATGTGCAATTAAGCACGAATGTGAAGTATTTCCATTTACCTAAATATTCCAGATAAAAAATATAACAATTTTGCATAATATAAACATACCTATGCATGATATTTTTATATGTTGAAGTTGTTAGAATTCTATATAAATAAATTAAAAGACCAGCTCATAAGATAATATAATATATAAATATATAAAAAGTCTACACTTTGTATGACATTTACCTAACTTAAAATTTCAGAAAGGTCCAAAAACGAAATATATCATTTTTTATATGGCATACATATATCAACATAAGTTTTAGCTACTTTTAACATTAATTCAAAATTTATGAAAGAAATGTAATTCGAGGATCACTAGGCTTACAGGATATTTGGCTAGTCGATCACTCACGACTTTCTAAGCTTGTTGCTATGATTTTTTTTTTGCTGCTTGTTGTTTTTTTTTCTTCATGATTTGCAAAAGTGCCAACAGCAGTGTAAGGGATCTTAGCCCAAGCCAAGGGGATTAATAAAAGGATTACGCAGCGGAAAATGCCAGCTGCGTTGTTGCCGACTTCAAGTTGGCAATGGCACTGCCAATGCGGAGGATGCGGTTGAGGATGTGGATGCGAATGTGGATGCTGCTGATGGCAATTTGTAGCGCCAGCCAGTTGCCTACATATTGAGGCGTTGGCGGGAAACGGGGGCACTTGCTGCAGGGGCTAATTGCGTTTCGCCTTGGCAGGCGTTGGCGTTGGCGTCGGCGTCGTCGTCGGCGTCGGCGTCGGCTCTACGCCCGCAATCTGCCAGGCTGCAGTTTTTGGGGCCAACTCTCTGGCACACTGTATGCATGGTCATATATTAAAAATAATCCATTCGATATCTGTTTTAATACTTCAAATTTATAGCAGCCGCTTACAGAAGCAGCAGCACCAGCAGAAAACAACAACAGCAACAGAAACAACATAAAACAACAGCAGCAACAACAACAACAACAACAATAACAACTCGCTGTCATTTTGAAGGGCTTTTAGCTTGATATTTTATTGCTTAAAGGATGTGCTGGGCAATAGCAACAGCGAGGGTGTTTTCAATAACACTCGAACTTTTGATTTACCTCAAATTTACTATTTTTGGAACTGTAAGCAAAAGTTTTCTATTTAAGAATTTATAATTAAGCACATCGAATTTTTGGTATATATAAGATTGCCTAAAAGCAACGCGTTGTTGCGAGCGATCGCAGTAAGTATTTTTTAAGTCTTGAGTTTTATTAAAAATATTAAATACATAACAAAACCTGAAACTAACGAAGTTCCGCAATGAAATGTTGTTTGAATATTCAAAATTACTCGGGTAATTATAAGTAAAAAGTGTTTTGGAATTAAAATTATAATTAAAATGTAATAAATTTGTTTAGTGAAATACTTGTTTTAATTATTTAGGAATTTCTTAAGGATCGGTAATCATAATTGTTTGTTTATTTAAGAACTTATATTTTTTTATCGTTTTTTTTTTCAATCACAATGGTTAAGGATTCTGATTCGCTTACGTTTTTTAACACACCCAAATAACACATTCCCATTACAAATTTTTTCAATATTTGTGCATTTTGCAATACAAACACCATCACACATCTTAAACACATTCTTGATAACTGCGCCACATTACAAACCAACAGACCCGCCACTTTTCAGAACAATAGCCAAATACACAAATTATTAAACCTACTTCCCAAAATATAACCACAATTATATATTTTCTGAAACAAAGTAATAAAACTTAAGGACCTTTAACCGTTATACTAACTTCCTGCCTTCCTTTTCACGTTATACTAACTTCCAAATTTCAGGCTAATCTAAAATATTGTACACCCAAACTATACCTAGATCCTGTACATGGCCTCAACAGCCAGCGCTATATTTTTCTGAGGTTAGCTATACTTTTATATAAACTATCCTACATGTAAATAAATAAAGAAAAAAAATATGTTTTAATTTCTAAACTAACGTTAATCAGTTTTAATTGAAACTATTTAACTGATGAAAGCTTCTTTATTGAATCTTATTGAGAAAAGCAAATCAATTATATTTTTAAAATTTCGATTCTCTTCTTGAACATACTGCAGTTGCGGCCCTCGCATAACGCGTTTTTGCCATTGTTTTTTTTTTATATGCGTCGGCCATTTTAATAATAACATTTGTCTTCGGCTGCGGTTTTTTATGGGCCTCGGCGCTGATTTGCTTACAATTGACATAACGGTGGGGATCATATGAGTTATGTTATAACTGCGAGAGGGCTTTGCGAGCGGAACGGCCTGGTCCCGGCGTCGTTCACTTGCAGATAAGCCGCACTCAATCAGCATAAAAGTATGCTATGCAAAATGTGGGCGGCAAGGGCGGAAAAGTGGGTTGGGCCGTATCTAAAGCCAAAGCCAAAGCAGCTGCCGTTAATCAGAAACTGCAACAACAAGAACAACAACAACTGAGGAAAGCAGCAGAGAATTCTAAATTGGGACTTGCCGGCACACGCACGCATTTAATTAAAGTAAAAGCTTTGGTTTTTCTCTATTTCCCTTTCTACTTATCTTCCCACATTTTTTTGTACAGTTATTTTGCTATGTTTTCTTGCAAAAAAAAAGGAAAGAATTGTGACCGTCATGGGATGCGTCCGTCTGCTGCAGTTGCAAGGATAATAACGTGCAATTTATATGCGTGCCATTTTTTAGCAGTCAAAGCTTCGGCTTTCAGCGGTTGCATGTGGCATTTGGCTAAGACACATTCGACTCATTAGTTTGTGCTGCAAGGCAAATACAACACGGCGTTTGACGAGGGGTAATACCCCTAACAAATGAGCGCGAACTCTGAGGGGCTTTGAGCTCTGGATATTCTACACAACTGGGGGTAGGTTTTATTTTCGTTCGCAATATAAGTAAAATTTTTAACTGCTAAGGGATTGTTAGAGGGGACTTAAGCACGGAATATTCTACACAACTAGGGGTAGGTCTTATTTCTGTCGAAAATATAAGTGTAAATTGTAAATACTAAGGGGTTGTTATAGTGTTATAAAAATATTTGCCTTTCATATAAGGTTTAAGTATTGGCTATGTGGTTTTATAGCAACGTGAATAGTCTGGTATACAACTACTACAAGTTATTACTCAAGGATTTAAAGTGTGCTACCTGGAAATGGTAGCAAGCTCTTATGAGTTATACCACTGTTATATGCTACTAAAGTATACAAAATACTGTAATACACTTTTGATAAATATAAGAAATGGTTTGCGCATTGAAAAAGTGTTATACAACTCGTTCAAAGTATTAACATTATTTAACATGTTAAACCAAAAGACTGGCATATGCAGCTTTTAAAATTATGCCACTTTTTCTAAAGCTCACACAATATGGAATGGTCGCATTGGCACAGTTTGTCTATTATAACAGAATAATATGTTTTATGCCTTTATGCTTCAGGTCTAAAAGCAAACTAGGTCCAAGCACAGCAGTGCTTAACTGTTCTACATTTAGAGCTTTCCGGCAAAAGGATAACATTATCACAGTTCGTGTATAACAGAAATCAGCATTAAGTTCAAAATAGAACTGTTCTATTATTCAAACAAGTTGCAATAGGTTGAAACACCAAAAAGTTTTTCGACCTAACTAAACAAGCTTTCAAAAAACTCTACAAACTTAAAGCTCTCAACAGCACAAGTTTTATAGGCTTAACACCGAGGATTTAGTCATTTTGTTATAGTAGCTTTAAAAAACATAGAATTCTCATGCTATAAATATAAGTACAATTATAGGAAACGATAAATCACAATATGGACGGACTTTTCGTTAGTTAAGTATCTTAAATATAGTTAAATATAAATTTATACAAATTATATAAACCTTACATAGCTTGTGTAGTTACTAGAAAGAAAACCTTAGGTTTCATTATTCATTTCAAAAAAATGCAGAGGCCGACAGGCTATTCAAAATGCCGATAGTAATAATTGTCAAGAAAATAGAATCGACTTTTTCTGGATTAAGCGCATTAAAATTCATGATTTCCACAATTGTTTTTATTGTTACTGTCTTATTTTTTATTTGAAAACAATAGACCCCTTTAGAAAAAATAGGTTTATTTAAAGCAATTTAAAGAAACTCCTTGACGAAACAGTCAAAATGCCTCAGTAAAGAGGTCTTATAGAAGACATCCAAACATATTCTAATTCTGAAATATCCTACCAAATGTATAAGCACATTTTTCCTTACATGACTTAAATGCAATTTAAGTCAAGCAACTGTTAGAACTGGTGGAAAAGAGACAGAATGCGAGGCCTGCCAAAAGTTGGCCAAGGCTTATCAATATGATGTGTCTTAAGTATGCGTATGTCGAGTGGCTTATTTTGGGGCTTAGTCGTAGGCGCTGGTAAAAGGCCAAGTAAGCCAAACGATTGAAACACATTGATAACAAATGGCCAACTCTGTTGGCCAAGTTAAGAGTGCGTCATGTTTACGCAGCGTGGGATTTGCAATGCGCTTTCAAATTATACGAAAACTGATAGGAACAACAACAGCAACTAACAATTAAAAACGCCTTGAATGACGAATGAGCTAGAAATGATGGAAGAGCTAAACGATTTTTAAATAGCAATAAGGCGAACAATAACTATCGAGGTTTAAACAGAATGATAAACAGCCGAAAATATAATGGCAAGTTTTGCAAGCAAAATATAAATATTGTGAAAAAAGTGGAACAAAATTATGACTTAATTTAATAAATATTATTTAAATATGTTTAAAAAAATTATATACTGCCTTTGTGAATACACAAGTTTTTATAGCTTATATTCAACATTTCAACTATAGTCCCATAGTATAACAGTAGTAGTATAGAGGGATGAAAATATTTCTTGACCATCATGAAAACTAAAGAAAACTGAAAATCTGAATAAGAAGTTACGGGCTCAAATTCATTTAATATATAAGTTGAGTCAACTGTTAATAATCGTTTTAAATACAATTTAATAAACAACATAAAGAAAAAGACAATTTAACATCATATTGCTCTCATAAAGAAGTACATATCAACTGGAAGATATGTGCATATGCTAGGATATTTATGTGTCTTAAATGTATACGTGAAAACAATTTTGATGCATAATAACTAGCTGATGAAAAATAAAACCTTATCTATTTGAAAATACCTTCTATAAAAACATTGCCTTGAAATAAATTTAAAATTACAAATTTGAATGCTTCTAGATTCTATAATATTATGTTCGCGTTTCAGCAGTGGAAAATATATTAAATTTCTTCCTTAAATTACGACCCTTGTCATTAACAGAAAAGAGAAAAAATCTTAACTCCTTCCCCATAGTAAATTGATTGAATATTTGATTGCATTTTATAAAGCAACTAACTCCACAAAGGCCTTTCTGTCAAACTAGAAACATGTTGAATAGAGTATTTCAATCGCTTTTCATTTCCGCATAGAAATCAATGGAACCCCGTTGTTCCGTAACTCAATTTCGTTTCATTTCCCAACTGCTTTGACATATTTATTTTTAAACGAAATACCCCATTCTTGCGGCAGTTTAAATATAGATACAGGACACGTTTAGAGGCGACACTTCCCCCTCATCCGCAACAGCAACAATTAAAGGGAGCAATTCTGACCCTAGTCAAGGAACTGGCTGCAACCCTTATGTGTGCCCAGTGGGACGCACGAAATGCATCCATATGCGACCCAAGCGAATCTCAACGATTCCGAGATGTGAGCAACTAATTAAAGTGCCGCCCCTACCGCAACCCGCCTCCTGCCTCTACCTTAGTTTAAGATTCAGCAAATGAAAAGTCTTTTTTTTCGGGCAGCAAAAGAAGGAAATGAACATAAGAAACGCTCGAAAAGCTTATTGATTCCGGCTCTGATTCGGGTGAGCAAGTAGGGCAGGAGCGGGTTGGAGTGGGGGGTGCGCTTTTAACGAAGCAATTTCAATAAGGAAATTCTTAGTTTTGACAGGCCCATTTGGCACAAAACTCCATTAATGGCCAACTAATGAGACATCCAGTGCGGGGGCGAGCGGGTGTAAAAATTTTAATTTGCTAAGCAATGTGGTGAGGGGGGGGGGGGGGGCGAAGGGTGCTAACAAAACACTTTTAAAAACTTTTGACTGATAAAAATAGTTAAAGGCGACAGTTTGTTAAAGTTTCTGCTGCTCTCGGAGTGGGGGCAATTAACTGGCCGCACATTAAATGATAACAACAGGGCCGGCTGTTAGGGCTGGGGGCATGGTGCGGGGGGCGTCGTGTAGGTGCTGCCGCGCGTCCAATAAAGTTTGGACAAAAGAAAGCAACAACAAGAGCAACAAAAACAAATGGATGCAAGTTCTAAAGGGCAGTGCAATTTGGGTCAAGCCAAAAGGATAATGCGGTTCGCGGCTAACACAAACATAAAAAAAAAAAAACAATCAAAAGCCGACTGCGAAATGCTCTGTACACAGCTTGAAACAGTCTTATAGGGTGCGTGCGTTTGTAGTCTAGCTGCCCTAGACTAGCTCCAAGAATATGGGAGAACCCGAATTTCACGCTGTCTTGTGAACGTGTGAAACAAATTTTAATTTGACCACGAGAGCAGACATAAGTCGAATATACCCCTTTTCACTTTGTGAACAGCGTATAAAAACAAAAACACATACACACGGACACACACTCGCACACAGATAGCAAGTACCGCTAAGTCACAAAACTTTTCATGTCCCTTCTTCTTGCTCCACTGCTGCTGCTGCTACTGCTGCAGTTTTTGGTTGTTGTGGTTATGATAGGGATTATGGGCTGCGGGTAGGCAGGGGATAACAGCTCGCCTAGGACAGAGTCCAATTAGAATGCACTGTTGCTTCAACTTTCGACTGGCGCGCGCTGTTAAATTGTTGTCTTTGTTGTTATTGTGAACATATAAACTGGCTGCGTTCAGGCCCGCCTACGCAGCCGCTGGACCCGTTCAATAACGACAGCAGCCGCTGCAGCAGAAACTATAACAACAACAGCTAAGCAGCTCCGCACATGTTAGCTGCGCTGCTGGCGCTGGCGTTGGCTTAGCATACCGACGTATAATAATTGTTTAAATGCACAATTAGAGTCGAAAATTACGAGCAAATCGATTTTTTTTTATACAAACACTTACACACACACACACACACACATGCATTGCGGCGCGTACGTGCGTAAAAAAACAAGTGAAAAACGCCGACTGCGACGACAAGAGCAGCGCGCTGCTTGTGCAAGCAACGCAAACACAGCTTAAGCAAGAACACACTTATTTTATTGATTGTTACTAATAGTAATTGACAACTTACTTACACACTGAATTTCGCGGAAAATATTTCGCACTATTTTCTTCAATTTGCACTGTGTGCAGCGCGAGCACGACGCGTTTGTTTTTTTTTTTTTGGTTTTATGTTTCAGTTAGTTTAACAGTAGCATAAACTCGTAATGGCACTGTTAGGTACTCAAAATGGTCATGTTAAGTGGTAGACCCAGGGATGGCGCAGCAAGCAGCTGCTGCTAAAAATTGTTTAAATTAACTAAGTTTACTAAGGATTTGTTTGTGTTTTTCTATTGTTTAAAAAAAGACGCACTTGATATGATTTCATTAAATTTGATTGGTTTCACAGCTGTTTGTTTTAATTACTGGCGGCTTTTTGTTTGACTTGCTGCTCGCTTTGATTTTGCTTCGGGCACTTGTTTAGCTTGTTTTGTGCATTTGTTTATAAATTTTTAACGTTTGCGCTGCGGCGTTTCTATGTTTTTTATTGGTTTCTTTTATTGCTGGGCCGCCTGCGCTTTAATTAACGCTTTTTAAAGCACTTTGTTTTCATTGGTGAGAAATCGATTTTTTTTTTTGATTTTCTGCTCGCAGTATAAAAATTAAAAATTTGCTTATTTTAAATATTTGAAGCACTTTTATTAATGCACAATGGCGCCTGGTGGCACATGGTTAAACGCGTTTTCTAATGCTTGCTTAAACAAAGTTTTTTTTGGTTAGCGTTTAAGTCAATTTTAAACAAATTCCCTGCCGTAGCAGACACGAGGAAGCGCACGCTGTCAACTGAACTAAATTCCTTCATAAAGGATATTGGCCATTTGGCGCTACCCCCATATAAGAAAATAAAAAAAAACATCCATGAGGGTGAATGTGCGCCCGCCTCTGACATGGACATGCGCAGTGCGCGGGAACGATTCAAAAAAGCGCGCCCAACTGGAGTCTAATAGGAAAAGATTTGCGTGGCGCTGGACTCCGCCTGATCCACCGGCAGGATGCTCGCGCTGCCATCGCTGGCCAGGACCAGCTGCTGCTGCGGTGACGGCTGCACCTCGGGCTTCATTAGGTGATTGTAAATGTTTTCTATGGTGGGTATGCCAGTTGCTGGACTCGCGAAGGGCAGCTCAGCTGCTTTCGCTATTGGCGCCTTGGGCTTCTTGCCAAAGGCGAAGCAGCCGCTCTGCTTGGTGGCCACCGGCGACAGGTTGTCCTTGTTCTTCGTGCTGCAAGCGAGCATAAATATATATAAATAAGATTCCTCTCGACCCAATCCCTAAGCTGTACCCACAATGCTTTGAGCGCCTCCAGTTTGGGTATGTTGCGATTGTAGCTCTTGCCGCCGCCTGCCGCCTCCTGTGCGGCCAGCTCCTCGGGATGTGACTTCTTTTTGTGCGTGCGACAATTGGAGCCGTTGGCAAAGGTGCGATCACAGAAATCGCACGAGTAGGGCTTCAGCCCTGTGTGCAGAATGAGATGATTTTTGAGAGCCTTGGCACGCTTGAACTCCCTGCCGCAATAGTCGCACTTGTGCTGCATCTGATCCGTGTGAACCAGGCGATGGCGGTTGAGCGTGGGTCGCGAATTCAGCTGCATGCCGCACTCTGGGCAGATGTACTTGTGTGGATCATGCGTCTCCTTGTGATGCTTCAGCCGGCTTACGCTCTTGAAGCACTTCTTGCACACGTCGCACTCGTAGGGCGCGTAATCCGTGTGGCTAAGCAGATGCTCCTTGAGCGCGTGCAGCGAATGCACCGCCACGCCGCATTGCTCACAGATGACGGGACGGGGTCGCTCCGCCTGATGCATATACTGTGCATGCGATTGGGCGGAGGCGTTTGTCGTGAACTTCTTGCCACAGCTGCCGCACGGATAACGCTTCCGTTTGGGCAAGGGCAGATGCTGTTGCATGTGCCGCTGCAGCTGGTAGCGGGAACGGAACTGCTTGTCGCACTGCTCACAGACTTGCTTGCTGGAGTCCGCTTCGCTCTTGTCATGGTCCTGGCGCATGTGCCGCTGCAGCGTTTGCGGCAGTGCGTAGATGCGGGGGCATTCGCTGCATTGATAGGATTTGCCTTGCCTGCTTTTGTGCGGTTTCGGTTGGACAAGCTTGGCGCTATCCAAAGAGTTGGTCTCGTCGGGGCTGAATGCATCGCATAGATTTAGCAGCAGCTCGTAGCCAGACTGCTCCTGCTCCTGTTCCTCTTTATCCACCTCCTCCTCCTCCTGTTCGTCTTCATCCTCTAGCTGCTCTTCTGCTTCTACTTGCACCAGCTGGTCATCTGTTTTCGTCTCCACACTGTGTGCGCACGGCGTGAGCGGATTTTCCAACTCCAACGTCGTCTCCTCTAGCTCAGTCAGCTTCGGCTTCTCCTCCACATAATGAACTTCGGTTAGCGTCTCCGGCTCTGGCTCCGGCTCCGACTGCTGCTGCTGCTCCTCTAGCAGCCCAAATCTGGCGCGCAGCTCCAGCATATTGACTGAATCCTTAGGCGTGCTCTGCAATATGCAGAAGAGCTTCTGCACGCGTGTTATGCGCTCCGAAAAATTGACCAGCGATGTCACCAAACTCAGGCACTCGCTGCATATCATCTCCGGCAGCTCCTCACCGCGTGTTATCTACAAATATTGCCTATCTGTATAGAAATTCTATCTAATCCTCAGCCACTCACATTCACCCAGAAGTATTTGCCAATGGCTGTGGCGAGCGCCATGTCGCTGACTGCAGCAGCACCAGCTGCTGCTCCACTTTCATCTCCCATTCGCTCGCTCGCAGCTCCAGTCTGTTCGCTTTTCAAGAACACATTTATATTTCCCTGGAGATCGTCCTTGGCGCACAGGCGACACCACAGCAGCCAATCGCTGGGTACACTTTGCTGCTCGTCTGTGCCTTGTTTAGGTTCTTCTAGCGCAGCCATTTGTATTATTTAGCTTTCTAAATATTTCATAACAACAATCCACATTTTTAAATAAATTATATTCTATTTACTAATTGGAAAACGCTAACAAAAACTGTTTTTGTGATTATTATTTTAACAGCTGTTGGTTTGCTGCAACAACAACAACAGGGTGCTGTTATCGTTAGGCACAAGCACTGCAAGTGGCGGTGAGCGATAGTCACTTTAATATGACACGAATAATAAAACAATAATAATCGACGGGTAGATAAGACAATATCCTCGGCATATTATTACGCTTCGATTTTTATATGATTAATTAAACCTCCTTTTTATTCAACCAGCTTAAGTAAGCATACCAATCACTTTAACATACTGTTAACATAACAGATGAAGGCGGCCGATGGTCCTTTTCGATATAATTTACATTGCATTTACATTTGTTTATCGCTGCGTTGTTTATATATCAGTAGACACTTGTTTTGTTTTTACACACCTAAAATCATTTCTAATTGCAATAAAGGCTACTCGTAAAGGTGTTGAAACAACAGAATTTCCATTTTAGATATGCGCAACTTAAAACAATATACAACGTTAACTTTGATAATCCCTTTACAGTGTATTTTATGGCAGGCATAATTTTATGTGACATTTTGGATTTGATTACAATTGTGAAATTATTAAGGGAAACTTGCAATCATGTTTGAGGCACGCCTGAGCAGCACAGCGCTGCTTAAGAAGATTGTGGATGCGCTCAAAGAGATATTACACCAGAGCACACTGGACTGCAGTGATTCTGGCATACAGGCAAGCTCCCATCTGTCATTCCCAAGGAAAACCCATAACAAATTTCACTCCAGTTGCAGGCCATGGACAATTCGCATGTCTCGCTAGTATCCATGAGCTTGCGTAGCGACTGCTTTGAGAAATATCGCTGCGATCGCAATTTGTCGCTGGGCCTGGATCTCAGATCGCTGACCAAGGTGCTCAAGTGCGCCAGCGGCGACGATGCCGTCACTATCAAAAGCGCGGACAAGGCGGACAAACTGCAGCTGAGCTTTGAGTCGGCCAGCATGGATCGTACCGCCGACTATGAGCTGCGTCTGCTCAATCTGGATCAGGAACATTTGGCCATACCCGAGACAGACTACGCCTGCGTCGTTCACATGCCAGCCGCGGAATTTGCACGCATCTGTCGCGACCTGTCCACGTTCAGCGAGTCCGTGGTAATTGCCTGCACCAAGGATGGCATTAAGTTCTCTGCCAACGGCGAGATGGGTTCGGTCAACATAAAACTGAGCGAAACGAGCAAAGGAGATGTTAGCCTGCAGGTGGACGAGCCAGTCACACTCTCCTTCGCCGGCCGCTACCTGACCACTTTCACACGTGCCACGCCTCTGTCGGAGAAGGTGAAGATTAGCATGGCGCCAGAAGTGCCGCTGCTGGTGGAGTATCCCATCGAGGATTATGGCTATATACGCTACTATCTGGCGCCCAAAGTGGACGAACCTGATGGCTGAGTGCAATTTTTAACTTATTGTGCAATATTTGTTTTATTAACGTTTATATTAATAAGTTGTTTACTTTTGACCGAATAACTTTATTTATAACTTTTCTAGCTATTAAATAATAAATTCGTGCAAATCCCAAGCAAATGTTATTTCTAGACAAACGCCCATTACTTATTAAATTTGTTTGTGGATCTACAATTTATAAATTGTTAATAACCATTTTGTTTGAATATAAACATAAATTTAAATTTAATATTGTTAATATTTCGTGACTGCTTTTTGCTCATCTCTAGTTATTATCGTTATGAGATTATCGTATAAATTGTGGTGGCTGCCGATTAATCGACCATTAACAGCTGTTTCATGAATTTCGGCCCGCAGACAGTACAAAATTTTAATAAATTTATTAGGTAATATAGCTGAATTAAACAATGCTCAAATATTTAACAAGACCGCTGCTGACAGCGACGCGCAGTGCTACGCGTTCGCTTTGCAGCAATCTAAGCGGTAGCAGCACAAAAAAAACAACATCAACGACCACCCCAACTGGCGGCCCATTGATTGAGGTCAACAAGGCGATCAATGGCTGGGGGGACAAGCTGAAGGCCGCGGGCATCCAAGACACTGACTTCAATATCAAGTGCATTGTGTCGCATGTGCTGAACCGGAAATTTGTGAGTAATATCCTGTATAAAATGGAACTGTCTCTAAATGAAAACCTAACCAAATAGAACACCGTGCCGGATGACTTTACTCAGCTGAAATTCAACTCCGAGCAGCTGGCGAACTTTGAGCGCTTCCTGGAGGCACGCTGCGCCCGCATGCCGCTGCAGCACATCATCGGCGAATGGGATTTCATGGATATTACGCTTAAGACGGCGCCTACTGTGTTCATACCACGCCCCGAAACCGAGGAGTTTGTGCGTCTGGTCATCGAGAACTACAAGCAAGCCAAGCACGTGAACATGCTGGAGGTGGGCTGCGGCTCCGGCGCTATGTCGCTGTCCGTGCTGCACGCCTTACCCCAGGTGGACGCAACGGCCATCGAACGCAGCAAAGTGGCCACAGTGCTAGCCTCGGAAAATGCGAATCTGCTGGGTTTGCAGGATCGTTTCAAGGTGCACAACCATACCATGGAGGAGGACAACTATATGCCGACCGAGCTGCAGGATAAGCAATACGATCTGATCATATCAAATCCTCCCTACGTGAAGACCGAAGAGTTTCAGTTTCTTCATCCCGAGGTGGTCGTGTAAGTCTTATATCTATATATATTTCTGTGCCTGATAAATCAACTGATTGACTGGTAGACAATCAACGCGCTTTTAAACTAAAGATCATTCCCCTTGCAAAGGTGGAAAATTGGTGAAAAGCATTTGAGTGAAATTTTTTGTTTTCAACCCATCTGCTTCAAAAACTATCCGTTTAACATAATCAAAAATACACTTGACCATGGTGGAAAATGGAAAAGCTGGAAGTTGCATAGACAAGATTTTAAAGCTTTTTAAAAATTACTGATATCAAAACCAAACCCAAGATTTTAAAATTAAGGAAAAATTATTCATATTAATTTTTTTCTTTATGCGATTGTCTCAAAATTTTAAAATGTATTTTAAGACAGGGTTTCTGAAAATTTTTGGGTTTAAATGAGAGCCTCAATAAACCTTAAAGAAACTAAAGCTTGGCTCATTCAAAGACCGTTTAATGTCTGCTATTATACATTTATTCGGATCTGATATTTCATACATGTTTTCTCGCCCGCAGATATGAGAACCTGAATGCACTCGATGGCGGCTCGGATGGTTTGCGTGTGGCGCGTTTGGTCTTTGACCTGGCTTGTCGACATCTGCGACCCGGCGGCAAATTGTGGCTGGAATTGGGCAACGAGCATCCGCCGCTGGTCAAAACCATTATGAACCTGAAGTACCAGGGACGCCTCAATTTTGTGGACAGCTATTTTGATCAGTATAAACGCGAACGATTTGTGCAATTGGAGAAGGTCTAGGCGTCGACTTGGAGTTCAATTTAAACTAGCTCATTTGGACATGATTAATGCAATTAGAATTAGTTTAGTCGCAAATGCATCTATCTGTGATTTGACCTACATACAAGCTGCCTGAGAAGCTGAGATATATATATATATGGATAAACATATGTATATATATATATATATTATTTATGGATTGCATTAAGTATTTCGCTTCTGGCGCATGCAAACAAAGACGCATTTCAGACTACGAAAACAATAGGCATTTCGAATTAATGCACTTAATTTTATTGGTTTACATTATTCATGTTGTTCATAAGCTACAAAATAAATCCGTAATAGACACTACAACAACAACTATTTAATCTAGGTCCTGGCTGCACAGTGTGTTGCGAGCAGTTGAAATGAAGAGCTTAAGTTCGCAATCATATGTTAGATAGGTCTCTTGTATTTTTAACTAACCTTCATATTTATTTGCATTTTATTTACCTTAGAATTTAACCACGTACAAACACAGTTCTCGCTTGAAAATACTTTCAGGGAATCGGGATGTAATTTCAATCAAACATGACTTTTTGATTTTTTTTTAACAACTTTTGCGTATTAAATTTTAACTTGTCTACAATCGAAATCGTTAAATAGGATTATATTTACTATTTGGCGAAAAAGGAATTTTTCGCATATTAATATCAATTGGAACTGAAGCTATTTTATGAGAGAACACTACTATTAAAAACTGATTAGTGAAAGCAGCACCATATTCATATATTGGGGCTTACTTAAATCCAAATGGGTGCTTTATAAATTTAAGTAATTATTCCGAATAGAAAATGCCTTATTAATGTAAATTTTAGCAACGATCAGGGAAAATGCTGCATACCACAAATTGCCAAATTCCGATTTCTCAGGAAAATCAATTTAAAATAAAGTTATAAGAAATTAAAATAAATTCAATGCAAATGCAAAAATTATGTGAAATTAAATTCAAAGAAAATTTATAAAAATAATAATAAATAAATAATTGATCATTCAATAAAAGGAAAATTGGTTTTACTCACATATTAAATTAAATTCCCTGTTGCGACTTGTGTGCATCTTGTACCACTGTGCAACAGCGCACAGCAGCTTTTACGCTGCTTGGGCTTTGGCGATTTTACCGTTATCAATCGGAGCAGCTGGTGGTCAGCTCTAAAATATTAGACAGTCATTAACAAGCGGGCCCAGTGTCATATTTGGCAGAAGAGAGGGCGTGGGTATGGGGGCTGACTAAATACTCTTTTTTTTTGTGATTTTTTTTATGGAGCGGGCAGTGGGACGCGCGCACATGTTGAGCGTGCTGCAGTAGCCTGGGCACACTTGTCGCTCATTAATAAAAGTTTGCCAAGCAGCGAGCGCCATTATTTTTGCAGGTATAGAGACATTGACCAGCAGCAGCAGCAGCAGTGGCAGCATCCCACGCTGCTGGCGTCGCTGCCGGCGCTGCTCTGCTCAACTGTAAACATTCCAGTGAGCGAAGCTTTCACTCAAACATTGAGCCACAGCATACACAAGAGATGAGTTTCGCTCTCAGTTCGTCTCTCTCAGTTGGTTGGAAGCTTCGCAGCTTTGCTCCTTGGTTATTCCTGCTGCGCTCAGCTCCGGTCCATGGTCGTGTGAAAAGCTGCGTTGAGCGCATTAAGTCGTTAGGGTACAACCAGACAGGACGCACTTTTCTCGCACAGCTGCCGCGTTTGATTTTGGCGTTCGTCTAACGTCTCAACAGCGCCCAACAGTTTGTGCAAAAATCAAGAAGAGAGAAAAAACAACATAAATTAAATCAAATAAAATATTAAATTGAATAAAAAAAATTTTTTAAATAAAAACCATCTCGCATATAGACACGATTTCTATGTGCATGAAACAGCAGCAACGACAACAACAAAAAGAAGAAAAGTGTAAAGTTTTTGAAAAAAACGTGTGTGTGCCCCGCGCGCTCCGCTCGACAGCTGCCCTCGCACAACAACAACAAAAACAACAATAAACTTTTCTTTTGCCTTTTTGGCATCGCCCGCGCGCGTTTCTTTGTGCGTGTGTGCCTGTGTGTGTGTGTGTGTGTGCGTGTGTATGCGTCTGCGAGCGTGCCTGTGCGTGTGTGTGCGTGCCAGTGTGTGTGGCAAAACTTCATCTCAAGTGTGTTCACAACAACAAAATAGTATGCAACCAATATAAATTTAAACAATTTGCAACAAACCAATTAAAAGGCATATTTAACAAATTCCAAGGTAAACAACAACTGCAAATTACTGTTAACACTTTTTAACTACCACCGCTCCCCCTTCCAACCCTCGCCAGTAGCTCTGAAAATGTGCTTCCGTTTGGGGCCTTTGCGGTTTCGCTTTGGTGCAACAGCTTAAAAGTATGCTACGATTTTTATTCCCACACAACACATACATAATTGTTGCGCTTTACGGTAGTCGCAGGACATGTGAAGCAAGCAGCAAATTGTGTTTTGAAAACTAACATAGTTTCTTATTCATGTGAACAAATTAAAAATTAATTTATTTGTATTATTCACGATGAACGCATAATTCAAGAATCAATTAAAATATTTGATTTAAATAAGGAAAAGAAACACAACTTTTTCTATTATATATTTATATTATTTAAAGGCGTTTTAAATGTAAAATTTAGCTGTCTTACAGCCAAAATATTTTTTTAAAATTTATTTATGTTGTATGATTGCATTTATGCATTTATAATTTTGTTGTTCTTTATATAATTTGTCAATAAAAGTCGAATTCATAAGCTAACAAAATAATTTAATTGGTTTTGCGCCTTTGAAAATTGTATAATATATTTTAATAAAATGAAGATGTTTTAGAGCAAAAATTTAAACATTTTTGAATATTTAGTTACATTTAAAAAATGGAAAAGTTGTCAAAATAATAACAATTTAATTATTTAAATCAAATTAATTTGGAGCCTTTGTAAATTTTGGTTTCCGATCAAGTATCTTTGATTTTTGTTGTGGTTTTGGAGACTTGTGGTTTTTGTTTTAAAAATAAACTAAACTAGCACAAAAGCGCAAATTTTGTGACAAAATTATTTTATTATTTTTAAATATAAATAATGCATAAATATATTTGAATATAAATACAAATATATTTAAATATTACAAACGGAGCTAGGAGAATAATTTATTAGCTAAAAAAATTTCACTTATTATTAATTATATATGAGGCCTAAAACCGGGTTAATCCTTCCAATCAGATTGAATCGAATAAAATGATCAATTAATAAATTAATAGACAAATTAAAGATTTTTAAAATAAACCTCCCTTCCAGCTTTCTATTGAATTGTAAATTTAAGGTGGAATTTAAATAAATAATAAATTTAATAACTCATGTTTAAATTATTATTTAGTTAGTTGTATTGTGAAAAATGTTCAAGTCTTGGATTTAATTAAAGCAAGATCTGCAACAAACTACTTAACTTTTTCCGACAGTTAAGCTTTATATTTGGTTTAATTTTTGTGCATTTTCACAACGGGAATAACATTCAAGCAACATATATTTTTTTATCTCCAGTTTAAATAGTTTGAAATTGTTTGCCGTGTTGTCTCATATGTCAATTATTTGTCTCATAACTGTTGCGCCTGTCAGTTGGCACACTTGTAACTGACTCTAACAAACTGGCCAAGTGCCCAAAAAAAAAAAAAAAGGAATGCATGCCATTTGCTGCTGCGGGCTGCTGTTCACACGTCGTATGCGCAATGTATTATATTTGGGCGAGCTGCCAAAGCAATTGCAGCTCATTTTAATAAATTTGATCATAATTTATTGATAGATATATATATATATATATACATATATATGTATATGCACTTGAAATATAAATTAAATCGGTTTGTGCACAAATAAATAATGCGATGCGCATTCCCTTTGGGCAAATTGCTGTTTTTTGGTTCAGCTTTCGGCTGCAGCTGCGATAATTAAAATTTAATTATACACAACTTTAAATTGCAATTTCATTGTGTCGAGATTTCAATGTTCGCACATAAATTGCACTTTTGTGGATTTTGCTCGGGGGCCACAACATTTTTGAAGGGTCCGAAATGCTTCTGGCTCTGGCTGGGCGCAGTTGGGGTTGGGGCGTGCTGGTGGCTTTGACTGGAAGTTGCTCGGTTGCGGGTCCACATGCAATTAACTTTTGCACTGCTATCAATCAGTTTGAGGCACATGTGAAAAACTTTTTATACTGACCGCCGCTGCCCCCCTACCCGAATATAGCCATAGAACTGCCACCTTATCATTCAATTTGGCCAAAAATGGCAAAGAAAACTTTTGTGCCAACTAACAACTGGTCAAGGCGTGGCCAACTGGGCGTCATGTGTGAGTGTGTGTTTTTTTCTTTGATTGGCAAGTTATGTACACACACTCACACACACACACACACACACATATTTTCCATCAATCATTTTGCCAGACTTAAGGCTAGTTCACGGTTTTAAAGAGCGCCCTGGCGGCTGTTTGAAATCAACTCAGAAATTGTTGATGCTGTCATCTAATTGGATTTATAAAAACTATTCTGAACTTTCTCGAACTGCATAAACTTTTGTGAAATTTAATCAATCGACTCATATAGCTGCCAAAGACATTTTTGTGAAGTTAAATTAAAATTTATTAATGGCTAAAAGACAAATAATTGAGTTTTTGCTCTGCTTAAAAGTGATGCCAAGAATTTTGCATAAAAAGCAACTCTTCTTTATGATATATACAAACATTATCAAAAAAAAACTTTCGTTGGAATTCTACCGATTCGTAATATTTTTTAATACACTAAAATTTCTGGCATCCCATTTTAGCACACTACGAAAAGAACACTGCATATATTTGAGTAGAAAAATTTAAACGAAATATATTTTAAAAACCTTTTAAAATATATTTGCAACCAGCTATCAAATCGAGCTGCCAATTCATGTGTTTTTCATGTACATAATCAAGAGCTTCCACTTGTCAAGGACTTAATTTTTTTCTTCACACCTACACATTAACTTCCAATAAAAATTAAAAAATTCAATAAATCTTTCAAAACAGCTTCAAGCTGAAATTCTCAAAATGCTTAAATTCGACGCACACGTCGAACCAAGTTTCAAGTGTTTTCACGGACAAAACTTCTTCTGAAAACGTTTTTTTTTTGTTTATTTCGTTTTTTCACATTAACAATTTCTAAGAAACGCCCCAAGATTTTTCTTATTTAACTGGGTACTTTTGGTGGCTGGGAAAAGGCACTAAATGTCGTTGCTTGGTTTTCTTTTCGACTCAAATCTCGGAATTTTAATCAATGCGTGAAAACTCGTAAAATTTTCATACACTTAAACAAATTGTAGTTTTGTAAGATAATGTTATAGCTATGGTTTTAACTAAACCATCGTACATGTAAGTAAATATAATAAATTAGATACTCTTGAAGAGGAAATATTTTGTAAATTTATGCCAGATCTATTTCTATCTTGCAACAACAATAATTTTATAGAAAAATTCCTGATTTGTGGTAAATGTTTAGAAAAGAACGCCTTTTGACTATGCTGAGTATCTTGTGCAGTTACCCTAATAAAGGCAGAACTTTTTAGGAAAATCCATTGCAATAGCATACGGATAGGATTGGATCGTTGGCAGCCCTATCTATATGTTGCTTTTATAAGTAGGTATCAATAACAAGATGATTGTAATATCGATAAAGAGGCTGCCGATGCGGAGTGTGAGGTCAGTCTGTAGATGGAGCGAAAAGGAAGAAGACGTTCATTTAAAGACTTTAATAAAGCAAAATAAATAAAGAAATGAATAATACTACTGACCAGCACGAGTCGCGCAGTACACAGGGGAATTCAGTATACGACTATATGCTAAGACTATCTACTTGCTAAATTGTTTAGAATAGACGAGTTTATAAGAGGACGAGAAGACTGCAAGCAGAGTTCTCTATAATGCTTGTTTTAATCATAACAGAGGACCCTGGACGGTTCATGCAAGTCAAACAAAATTAAAGCGATAAAGGTGTATAATTAAGGCATACAAATATTGATTTTTTTAAGAGAAAGCCTTTAAAAAAAGTTGTAATTAAATAAAAAATTGCTGTCTACAATGTTGTATTAAAGTGGAGTGTTTCTCTGTATCCCCGTTTCTCTTATTGATGGGAACACCTAAAATTATCTTGTTTTGTCAAACTGATTGCTTTCAATAGATTGCAGCTGTGTGCAGCTGTTTTCCATTAGGATTCCATTTTATCCAACTATCAGCTAACATCTCTTCCATCTTAAGCTACAATCTGCTGCTGCCGCTGTTGCTTCTTCTTCTTCAACTACTCCTTGTCACTGTCATCTATCAGTGTCCAGTGTTTAGTTTAGCCAGCGGCGATTCACCTGCTGCCTAGCAAATAGTCCACACACACACACTCATGCATAGACTTACGAGCCGTGTCTGTGGACCTGCCCCAGTTGTCATTCTGCTTAACCTATCTTCATTAAAATCAGCCCGGTCCGAAGTTATTACCATGCATAGCTCACTGTGTGTGTGTGTTTTTGGTTTTTTTTTTTGGGTTGTTGTCATTTTATTGTTGTTGTTGTGCCGTCGCGTTCTGCCTGCCTGATAAGCGACAGTGTAGACATCATAAATATATATACATACATACACACATATGTATATGTTAGTGAGTGTGTGTGTGTGTGTGTATCTAACGCACCTAAATGCTAAAACACAAATTGAAAGCACAGAAAAACACAAATACACATGAAGTCGTCTAAATTGCTCCACTTTATGCATACATGCACACGTTTCTATATACATATATATATGTGTGTATGTGAGTCTGTGTGTGTGTGCGTCTGCCTTCAACGAACCTTCAAAAGCCGCCCTCGCAGTTCTGTGTATCCCAAACACTTAAACATAAATACGTTGTCTGTGCGTTTGACTGAGCGTGCGTGCGTGTGTGTGTGGGTGTGTATGTGTGTGTTCGTCCTGTGCTCGTCCTTTTTAACTTGCGTCTACGCACAATATGTTTCGTCTTTAACCCAGCCAAAAGCTTCAACACTCACACACACACACCCCAAAAACTCTCGCTCAGTACTCAGGTTCTCCACTCTGCTTGAGCTGCCGCTCGAATGGAAGTTTTAATGTGATTTCTCGTATTAATTTCGACCTCGTCATCGTATTCCTCCTTTCTGTTGGACTCCTTGTTCCTTTACGCTTTTTGGCATTTTCTATTTTTCCTTACGCACTTTTATTGCTCGTTCTTGCGTCTCTCGCAACTGCGTCTCTATTTGATTTTGAACCACGTCGCCGGCATCGAATTTTCCTTGCTTTTCTTTTATTATTCTTATTTTATTTTTATTTTTTTGTTGAGCTCGGCGCTTTCTTTGGCCACCCAACTTTAACCTTTTTCCCTGTCCCCATTTTGTCCTTTCTTTCCACCTCAAAATCGCCCCGCTGCCTTTGTTGCTCAAGTTTCTGCTTACTCGTTTATGTTCATCATACGAAACGCGACTTTGTTGCACTAAACGTAAGTTCGAAGATTTACAACTTTTTGGTTACCCACAACAGGGCAGCAGGGGGTTCTCGTTGGGGCAGAGGGGTGGCTGGATTCAGCATTTGATAGCCAAGGTAAGCAGACATACACGCACACAGTCAGACAGATAGATAGATAGATGGATAGTTGCTACCTTTAGCTTCATATCGAAGTCTCATGGGAGCAACAAAAATGTATCTCAAGTGAGTAAGATGTAGGAGGGAAGCAAAAAGCATTTACCAATACTGCCTGCATCTGTTATGCTCCTTCAAAGCATTCACTTGCCATACAAAATTTACTTTCTCTGCTGCAACACTTTTTCATAATCCAAAACAATTTCTTTATTTCAATTGAGCAACTTTCACAAATATTTATTTATCTCACGAGGCAAACGAAGTATTTTCTCCTTTTTAAGAAAATATCAACGAGCGAAAGTTAAGGTACAGAATTGCTATTTATTACTAAAAGGGGTTTTTCTTTAAAAATAGTTTACTTAAGCATATTGCAATTTCGATTTTTATCAAATTCATTTCCAAAAGGAAATCAAATTATGCTCTAGATAAATTTCTCAAGCAAAATTGCATGAAATGTCAGATCTTAATAGCAATACTAATAATAATAATAACGTATAACCGATTATCAAAGTAGTATTTGCTTGGTAAAATTTCAAACAAAAGATGGAAAATCTTTTAAAAATATTTGTAAATTAATAAAATTGTTAAAATAAATAACAAGTGGCTGCTGAAGCTATTTCCAAATGATATTTTATGTAAAACAATAAATAAAATAATGTGCTATAAAACGTTTTGAAAAAATGCAGCGAAATGTGGGTAATATATTTTACCAATTTATTTTTATAAGACAACAGCCACAATAAAAGACTTTGTCCAATATTTTTATGATTATCAAAAATATTTCCTTTTTAAAAAAAACAAAGCAAATTCAGATAAATGTTTTGTTTTTGTGAACATTTGAATGGTCCCACGAATTAGATATTCATATATGTTATGTTAAATAGTTCTAGGACCAGCAAACATATTTTTCTTAAAAATTTTAAGTTTTTCAAAAAAAATACAATAACACATGGTATAAAAAAATAAATTGAAAAAATAATTAGAAAGCTTACAAAAATTTGAAAAACAAACAGTGTGTATTTTTTTTTATTATTAAAAAAAAAATTAATAATTAATTTGTGAGTTTACGTTAAAATTGCTAATATTATATAGAACTAACGATGTACATTTAATTGTACAAAACTATTAAAGGTTAAAAGTTTTATTTATTAATTTTTTTGTTAACCTTAACATATTTTCTTTTCAATTAACTTAAAAAAAAAATATATTTTAATTTATTTAGCAACTGCTGGGGTGTATTAAAAGTTCGCCAACAAATTTGTAACAATCAAATGTCGCTGCAGCAGCTGCTGCCACAGTGGTTGCTGCAACATGTGGCAACGTGCAGCCAAACAAACCATGGAGCTCTCGCTGCCTAAGCTCGCATCCATCATTGTTGCCCCTGCAGCTGCTGCGGCTCAACTCCGGGCACAGGACACGTTCTCAGCCAAGTTTATGTTGTTGCTGCTTTTGTTGTTTTGTTGTTTTGCTATTTAATGGCCACGCAGTGTGGCAGACCAGTGCGGCAGTAAAGTGGCACGATTGAAATTGTGTTGAAAAAAGTTTTTAATTGCTCATTATGTCTGATTAGGGTTGCTGCTGCTGCATGCCGCAAAGTGTTGCACGCTTGGTTAACAGATTCTCATCATAGATCAAAAGCGTTTTCTAATCATCAAAATATGAGAGGGGTGAGAAAAAGCAGCAGCAGAAGCAGAGCAAACAAGTTGCAAATATTTGTGCGCGTCTATTGTTGTTGTTGTTGCTGCCGAGTGTCGATTAGAGTATGTGTTTGCGTGTGGGGCGAATTGGGGCAGCAGCAGCAGCAGCAGCGACAACAACAACTCATATTTCGATAACATGCGCCAGCCATAAAACACTTAAAGGACTATTTTTGCAGGTGTGCGCAGATTTATGACAATTGCCAGCCAAGGGTTAATTAAATAGAATTCCAAGGCCCAAAATTGTTTCAAGCACTAGTTCAAAGAATTTTCTAAGCCAACTGCTGCCCGAGCTCGAAGTACTTATACATAAATATTTTTTTGTATGCGCCGCAGCTTCTTGGCCAAAAAGTACTCTGCTCCAGAGCCAGCAGAAAAAAAAGGTACACAGGACTTGCCTGGCTGGCTGACTGGCTGGCTGGTTGTTATCCCGACTGGCTGCCGTTTGCAACAATTGGCAGTCTCAGTGCTCGTTGTCCTCGTCGCCGTCTCGTTCGCTTCCAAGTGTAAACACAGTTCGGCTGCTCGTCTGAGAGGCTGAGCCATTTCCAAGCGCTCTACAATCATTTTTTCACTCAAACTCACAAGCAACGAAATAAAATAAAACTCAGCCAGCTCTCGCCATTCGCACTCAAATTTTCCATCAATGGACGCTGAGTTCTCTGAACTGATAACAGACAGCATACACACACACACACTTGCATACACACACACACACACACACGCACACACTCTCTCACACACCATCGAGACATAACAGAGATAGAGCTGTTTAAAAAGCTGTCTAAATCAGGAGGCGTAAAAAAATACACACAAGTGATAACATGAGCTCAGTTAGAGACAAGTGCCTTGAGACACCCTCTAAACAACACTTGAAAAATAGTCTAGTCTAAGATTAAGGAGCAGAAAAATATTTCTATGCCCATATAAGTAACCAAGTGAATAGTTGGACAAAGTGCAAAAAGCTTCACTTTGTATAGAAATACTTATATAAATGATTTATATATGATTGAATACAAACATACATACATTTTTTTATTCCATATATATAGTGTATATCCAGGATTGGGAACAAGAAAACTCTGAATATAGTATATTTCCGAGACTTGGACTAGGTAAATTATTTCTATTTGAATACATAAATGTAGATGTTTTAAGAGAACTATAGTAAGATAAGAAAGTAGATAACTTCTCGTCCAGAAGTGAATATCTCTCAAAAAAAGGAAACATTCATTAAATATCTGTCCGCTAATTCCTGCTAATATTTTTTAAATTTCCTAAATGCAAAGAAGAAGATGATTGATTAGAAAACCTTCCAAATGTTTTTAAGTGTGAACTAAACAATTTTTAAATTTCCTTTCCTGCTCCTTGCAAAAAGCAACAGATACTCACACATTTTCTATATTCATAAGACTTAACAGCTTCTCAGCTCATGAGCATATTAGGCATACAAGAAAAATGTTTTTTTTTGTTTTGTATATACCCTATCCTTGCATGGCGCTGTAGGGTATCAATATGCGTAACAGCGCGGAAAATGTTTGATAACGCCGCGCGCATAAAAGTATGCTACACAAAGGCAAAGCCAGAGCTAGTGACGTTTTCTCCTCCTCCTTTTTGTGTATCCTGTTGTCGGACCAAGCATAACCAAAAGGCAAAGGCGGAAGTAAAATGGGCAGCGAGTAGACAAGACAATGAAATTGTCATAAATAACAACTCTCTTTACAAACACCAACACCAACAATAACAAACGAAGCACCAAAGACAGGAGTGACCAACCAGCCGAGTGATTTCCTTGTTCTTTTTTGTTCATCTTTTTTTTCACCATTTTTGGACAGTGGCTCAACTCTTTTTTGTCATTTTTATGCCCCAAAAGGGTATTTAGAAGGTGTATTAAGTTTGCAGCCCGGTGAAGTAGATAGCCTTAGAGAAATGGCACGGTTAGCTGCTTGTGCGGAATTCTGAATCGTTGATGTTTGTGCAACACTGAAACGCTTCACATATCGAAGCCTTTTCGATTTATACAGCACTCAACGATATTGCAACTCTTTATTAAATTCTCTCAATTTGATTTAAGTTTTACCTTTAAGCTCAATGCCTTTCAATATTTATTGATTCCAGCATTTGCTTTATGTTTGAGCTTAAGTTTAACCGTTCGAAAAGCATCGAAGTTGATCTCAAGCTATATTAATTGATTCCAGGCTATGTTTTATTGCTCAGAGCCCAACCACACGCTTAAGAAATTTATGACAAGCTACGACTCCGAACTACAGATTTATCTTTATTAAATTTCAAATAATCAATGCTGTCTTTACAGCACTTAAATTGTTTATAGGGTATTCCCTGATCTTTTACAGTGCCCTATCTCATTTACCACTTTTGTTATCCTTTTATTATTTTTCTTTTTTCGGTTCGTGGTTGGTTCTCATAACGGAAATTTCAATGGCTGGTGCTTAAAGTGACTTTTGCTCAACTTTGCGCTCAGCTATCCAAACGGACGAGTACTCATAGTACTCATAGTTATCTAATGGAAGGGGACAGGGGAAAGGGGAGAGAGGACAGGGGGAAGTCACATTAAACTAATGTTTAGTTGCTTTCGTTACAGTTTTTGAGTGTCGACCCTCGAAACTTTGTCAGTAAATCGTGGCACGTGATGGGCATGAGCTTGGGCGTGACAAGGCAAATTGCTTTTTTTGTATTGCATTGAATTTTATGGGCTGTGACAGTTTGTAAGTGTCGCCATCGCAAATGTTTTCAAGACATTGTATTTGTACTTGTATTTGATATAATAGAAGTTCACAGGGATAGGAAATATGAAAGGATAATGCTAGGGTAATCATTAAAAACTAGCTAGAATTCCCAAACAAACTCCATTATCGTAGATCCTCTTATATATTTTCTATTGCTCATCCTACGCCCAATATAAATGAGCTTTTGTGTTGTAATGCCTGAACAATGCAACAGGAAGGCAGCTAAAGATGTTTATTTGCACGGCCTTATAAATGGTTTGCGGACAGTGCGCTGCAATGCCGCAAATTGCGTGCAGTATTGCAAAGCAGCAGCTTAATTTGTGGCCAGCTTTTTTGTTCATCAGCAAATTGGCCGTGGAATCAATTTTCATAGCTATTATGTTGGGGGAACAAACATGATCAAATTACATACTGGACATCAGCAGCAGATAAATGAGATGGCTTGTCTGAAGGTCCTCAATTAAGAATTGTTTTGGGTTTCATATGAAAATTTATATATATTTGTATGTAATATATTATATATTTACATCTATATATAATATATGTATATACTATATATATACTATATACATATATATACTATATACATATATGTGTATACATATATATATAAATACTATTAATCTATTATATTATAAACGCAAAAGTCAAAATGTGTGTGGCTTTAATTAATATATAGTGTTTAAGGCGAGAAAACAAAGGACTGTAGTGTTTGGTTTCCGCTATGTTAACTTAACAGCGAGCTGTTAAGATAACAGTTTTTAAAGGGATATGCGAAATACAATGCATTAAAAATCATAGCATACTTTTAAGCGTGCGCCTCCAACTGCATAAATATTAAAAATTAATATATGAATATTCATATATTTTAAATTGGCAATATAATAAATCGCAAATGTTAATCATGCCATTATATGTATATAAAGGTTACATTTTCATTAATCATATAGCATTTTACCACATGACATTTCGTTTCGTCTCGCGATTTCACTTTCAATTTCATGATATTTGAATAAATATTGCATGTTTCACAATTACAAATTTGTATACATAGTGTATAAAATAAGTGAATACTCATACGAATTTCTCTTTTAATCTCTCCTTTTTGTTTTTTTTTTAATGCCGCACAGATAAAATGCAATTATGCGTAAAATTTAAATAATGCTTTTTATAAAAATCGAATCGTAAATGCGATATGCAAATATTTAAATAAGTGGCTCTATAAAAACGATTCAATAATAAATAAAATTGAAATAAAAAACAAAACTTAAGGAAATTGATAAACCAAAAACTAATCCAACAATAACAAAGTGTTCGTAATTATAAAAGCAAATGTAGTTAAATGTAAAAGTAATTAAAGAGAATATGTTAAATAAAAATTGCCAGCTTAATTTGCATCTATACCTATGCATCTTTCTCTCTGTATCTTTGTATCTACACACTAAACTACGCTAATAAACAACAAAAAAATGCAAGCTCAATTTCGCCCCAGCCCAAAATCAGAAATACTAAATCGATTCAACCAATCAGCCAACCAACCAGCCAATCAAGCGCCCAATCATCAATTTCAACTGCCATTCAATCATTCAGCATCTGCAACAGCTACAACAACAACAGCACACACAACAAATGCAACAACAAATGGCAACAATAAATAAATTTTAAATGTTTAACATTAAACGCACGACATTAAATACGCAAATTAAACGAGTTTAAACAAAGCTAAAAGAAGAAAAAAACAACCGCTAAAAAACAAGCGCTAAAAAAACCAAGCCATTAAATAAAATTAATTTCTTAATTAATTATGGAACATTCATCAACATTTTTGTTGTGTTTGTTCCATTGCCAAAACGAAAAGGCCGCCGCTTGCTTGCAGCTGCAGCCACAACAACAACAACAACGACGACCACTTAGGCAAGTTAATAGTGTACCAATAACAAAAGCAACTCTTGCAACCGAAACAACAACAACTGCGGCAGCTGCAACAACAGCCACAGCAACAACAACAACCGAGTTGCCAACTCAACGCACGTCCCTCAACGCATTTGCTGGGTAAGTAAAAACCACTCAAAGAAAAAAAACCTTTGAAAGCAGAATATCCAAATTTTTAGACATCCATTTAACAAACGCTGCAAAATTAACAAAATGTTCAAATTAAATCTCACACAATTTTCATTGCAGTCAATGTCCAATTTTAAATCAGCAACCATAGGAAAAACCTTTCCAGAAAATACTCATTTTAAATACTCTTTTTTTAATGCTAAGAGAAATATAGATATAAACACAACATATCCAAATGACACATGTTGACAGCTTCAGTTATGGCAGTATTTCTCTTGCTAAGCTGTCGACCATGTAAAGCTTTAAGCTCAGTTCAATTGAGCTGTGTTAAGAGAGAGATAAATAGAGCTTTAAGAGTTATTTAAAGCTTTATATGAGTTTTGGTTTTCAATTATATTTTATAAAGCTGTAATTTGCTTTTTAATCTCTCCTTATCTATGTCAAGAGAGCTTTAAGAGCAAATTAAAGCTTATCAGTTTTAGCTTTCACTTAATAAAAAATGTGCAAGAAGATTTCCAGCTTTGCTTTTAAGTTTAAAGAAATCATTTAGAATGTGCTTTTATTATTTGAATTGTTTTTTCCATTAATAAAAGGAGAGATAAAGAGATATATAAGAGCGGATTAAAGATTTATAGGAGTATATAGAATTGCTAAAATATAAGCTTAAAGTCTTTTTGAACATCTTTACTTTTTTGAGCTTTTATGCTCGTTTAAATATTTTTTTTTCAAAATATTTACAATTACGTTCTAAAACTATTTATGCTGAAAGCTTTTGCTGAAAAGCCTATCTCCAAGCGTAGAAAACTTTAATGTGCTTTTAAAACGATTTTGAGTCATACGTGTACTATAGTGTTGAAAAATATTAAAAAACATGTTTATTGCATGAGAAATGAAACTATTTTCTATTGCTTATGATGGATTTTGGGTTATTTATTTTTAATTATTAATCACAATGTCGTACTGGGCCCACCTAAGCTTTTCTTTATTGTTGATGTCTAATGTCTTATGCCCTTTTTGCAAGGATAGTGTATAGAAGACAGCTTGTCAGACCGACCGCCGACCACCAATCAAAAAAACGTTGAGCTCAGCGTTGAAAATATATTTTAAATGGCGCTAAAGCAAATGCAAACTGTGCACAGCTACCAGTCGGCAGTCGGCCCTCGCATTCGCAGTCGCAGTCGCAAGCACAGTCGCTCGTTGCAGTGGCAGTTGCAGTTTTGGTTGTTATGAATTTCATATTAGGTACATACGAAAATCCAATAAAAATCACCGAAAGCAATTTTCGTTAGATGGACATCAGAAAAGAAAATAAAAAAAAAGGAGATTGGTTTGATGGCTGAAGTTGGGGTTTTTTTTTTTACCCAGACGAATGTTTTGCAGACAGCAAATGCATTGGAGGCGTTTTTAAATGGACCAGTTTTTATCCACTTATGCTCCCACACACACACACACACACGCACATATGCCGCACAAAAATTTGTTGCAATTTATCGTACCGGATTCGAAGGGAAAACGTGTTCCGACACGTTTTTTTTTTTTTATCGTCTTGTCCTGCAAGAGCAAATGCAGTTGCCGTCTCGCAACGAGCATTGCTTAATTTGCTTTTTATTCACTGTGAGCAAAAAAAAATGTCACATTTATATCCAATACTTTTTTTGTTGTTTGAAAGCGAAATAAATGCTTTCAGCTCACAGACTCAGCAGAAATTTGTTGTGTTTTTGACTTAGTTTGGGTTGAAAAAGTCAATTTTGATTTCCCAAATTTGCAAATTCTAAAACATTTTCTTCTCACATAAACCTCTATTTGGTTTTATTTACAGAGTTATGTTAATTAACAGAAGGTTAATGTACAAATAATTAACAGTTTAATTGCAATAAGCTCTTGTGAATTTGCATATCATATGGTATTTGAATAATTTTTACGATATTTGATCCAAGCTATTGTTTTTAGCTCCATAAAATTATAGCTAATGAATATTTAAAAAAAAATGTTTCTTTGAATTATATTAAGAGCAGATGCTTTTTTGTTAGATTAATTCGCAAAAATAATTCATAAAAGAATTCATAGAATGACAATTTAAATAGATAAAATTTATTTTAAAGAAGGTGTGTAAGCATTATTTTTGAATTCGCTTGTTTAAATTTTCATTAATATTGATTTAGTTCTATACAGAATGATTGATAATCTATTATTTTAAAATATTCCGTATTGTCATATATTTGGATAACTATACAGAATCATTTTTGAACATTTATTAATTACTTCAAACACATTAAAGATAGTTTCTTTAAATGGTTTCTTAAATTTCGACGGTTTTCCTAAACGCAGCACTGTTTTTCCGCTCCCGTAAGTTAGTTTGATTAATTAACACTTTTGTCAAAAGATTTCCATGTTGTTTACTTAGACACGCAGTGTGCGTCCCCTTTTCGCTGGGAGAGACAGAAAAAAGGCCAGCATCTAATTTAAATGCCGCATAGAGTGTTTTGCACTGGTCAGTCAGTCTGTCATCCTGTCGGACGTTTGTCATTTTGGCTGAAAAGTTCATTTCCCCAGTTGTCAACAGTTTATAATAGTTTTTGCCTTTGTGCGCCTGGCCCAGCCAAGCGAACCGAAACTGAACCGCTCCAAACTAGCCCGAGCTGCAGCAAGAGTTAGTGGGGATTGCCGTTTGTTTGATGTTTCTAGCTGAGTGTATTGGTGTGAGTGTGTGCATGTTTAGTTAGCCATTTCTCCATGTCTGGGTCTGTCTAGGGTTCTATCTTTCAATTCCAGCTGGTTTATTTCATTGCTGCACAGGCAACTGTCCCATGCAAATCTGCTTTGCTGATTAAACCTAAATAATGTTGTGAAGGCTTCCTTTGCTGTGGCTGGCTTCAACCGTTCTCCCCACCCACCCACAAGCACAAGCAGCACCTCACAGCTCCTTTTGTTTGTCTGGCGCTTTAAGAGCCCGGCATCTGGCGTTTTATAGCCAAATGCCACAGTGTATAATAGCTATGTGATTAGGCTTGCCCGCTTGCTACCCACTGGGGAAATCACTGTAGGTCAGAACAAAGTTAATGCTTTACCCATCAGGCATACAAAATTTGCTTATCGAAAGCAAACGGTATAAAAGATTCACTTAAATGATTTTAAGGTTCCTTTTGGGCCACATTCAAATGATACATATTCAAGTAAACAATTTTAAAAATTTGCCCAAATAATAAAAGTAAAGCAACAGTTTGTGGACTGTACAAATTTAAACCTATTCGAAATTTTACTTTCGCATAAATTTTACATATGCTACATTGAATGAAATACAACTATTTATTTTAACATGAGAAAAGTTCACGTTCAAGTCTTATTAAAAAATAAATAATATAAATCTATAATATAAATTTATGTTATAAGATACATATATGCACTTCATTAGAAAAAACGTTTATAAAAATAACAAATATAGCCATACTCTGTATTTCACGTGTTACAAAAAATATTTCTTTAATCAAGAAATATACAATAATTACTTGATTTCAACTTAAAAAAAAATCGGGTTATTTTTGGAGGTCGTATAAAAAATAATAAATGAAAGTTAACCAAATAAGGTCAATAACAAAATATAATTTTTTTTAGATTTGTAAATATTAAAATTGTTGTGTTTTGCTATTTAAAATATTTAATTAGCTGGCTTGATGTCCGTGGTTTAATTTATTAAAATAAAAAATGAAGAAATTAAAACAATTTTGTTTTAATATATTTCTTCTCCGATTTCGGACGCACCTCGGCAACCGTCTTCGGGGTATTTATATATATATATATATATATATATATAATTCAATTTTATTATTTATTTTTTTAGATATTATAAATGCAAAACGTTTGCTTTTGTCATTGTTGTTTTATTTTTCTTAAATTGTTAATCAAATTGTATTTTTAATTAGGGTATTTTCAAGGTATTTGACTTTAGGAAAATAACCAAGAAATAACATTATATTTTGTTATTTTTATTTTTTGATCAAAGCTGAGTTAAGTTTTATAATCAATTTATATGCAAAGTAAAGCAACATGTAATAGACATTTTGGTATTGAGGCTCTTTTGTGTCGGCCATAAGGCAATAAGTATATACTTAATAATTATTTAGAAAGATCTCTAATGATTCAACAGCCGTCTATTATTGAATGTATACTCCAATTCACATACTTGCAATCAACCCAATTTATTGCTCAAGCTGTTGCTCAAATTCGTTAGTGTATTGGTAAGGGCATTAAAACGTTGCCATTGCTGTAGAGCAGGTATTTCTCTTTTTGCCTTTTGCTAAATCTGAGACAATTTCCAACTTATAAGAGGCCTGCCTGCATTTGTATAATAATACAGTTGAGCTGCCGGTTGCAACCGGCAGCTTCCGTTGTCGTTGTTGTTGCCGTTGCCGTTGCTGTTGCTATTGCCCGTGTGTCCTGCCAAGCAGCCCCGCCTGCCACTGGCCACTTGTTGTTGCACAGTTTTTTTTCCTTTTTTCTTTGGCAATTGCTTGTGCTTTATTTCCTTTTAGCCTGCACGGCTGCTGTTGCTGTTGCACGTAGCACATTTTCAATTTAATTTCTGTCTGGGCAAGACTCTTGTGCCCCTACCCCAACCCCAACCAACATGTCCAACGTCCTCGAGCTGCAGACGCGCATTTCCAGCCTGCCTGGCTATTGTCTTTGGTTTTGTGTGCAGTGCCATTTCCTTTGCGCCAACATGAAATTAACTTGTGTATTCGTATATATGATACCCAACAGCAGCAGCAGAAACAACAACAACAGCTCCAACAGTTACCCAAATAGATTATAGCTGCAGATAAATACTATGCTATACATATTTATACAGAAATTCTTTTGCCTTTTGCTCGCCAGCTTAATTAAAGTGCGTCAATGGCTGCAAATTGTTTATAATGTCGATGCCCATCATAGACAGGCATTCAAACCATCATCGACTGACCCAGTTAAAAGGCGTGCTAGTGGGCGTGGACATGCAGCTAAAGCAAAGCATTCTCACTGTGCCGCTGCAGCCACTGCACAGTGGTGCAATTATTTGGTATAGATTAAATTAAATTGATCAAAATTGTTTCATTGCCAATTTTTTAATTAACTCTTCTATTTTTATTTATTTTAATTAAATTTAATTTATTTCATGCCGAATACCCATTATTCATTATTAAATGTTAATTTCAATAACTCAATTTTAAATAGAATGTTCAAAAACCAGCTATAAGCTATACCATTTTTATGTCGTTAAAAGCTCTCAATTGTAAAGTTATTCAAAATGATATCTTTAAAATTTATAAATAAAAAAACGAATTCATCATAAGCCCAATTTTCGAACTCTTATTCCTAAACTTTCGATATTATACTACTAAAACTTTTATAATTTGTATAAAGAGCATACTAAAGATAAGTATAAAAAGTGCTCTCCAAATATCATCACAAACTATGTCATTTTTTTTTATCAGATTGCTTGTATTGAAGCTATAAGATATACTTAATAGTTCGATGCTTCAATAACTTAACCCCTTTAGGAGCATAGCAATTGATGAGTTTAATTCAGATATTTTAAAAAACCGAAAAGTTTTCTTAACAAGAACTTAAATTTCGACAAATCATTCGTATGATAGCTATTTGATATGCTGAACAGTTTTGGCGGAATTCACTGCTCTGTTGAAAAATATTTTTCTGTGCTAAGGTAGACAAAAACAGACAGAGCTAAATAAACTTGTTGTTACATGCTGATCAGTAATGTATAGATGTTGTTTTGACTACCTATCGGGGCAAAATGAATATACCCTAAACTAAAACATTTCTAGTTATATGGCATTTATTTATATGCACAACCAATCAAAATTAAATTTTTTGTAATTGCCTGTCGCTTTTATAGCTGCTGTTGTTGATATTTTTGCTGCCGTTGTAATTACAAAGCACTTGTTGTTTGGGCTTTAGGCTAACAAAGGCCATGGCTGGGCATGGCTGGGCAACCCCAGCCCCAACCACATCCCTGTTCGACGGCAGAGTATGTTAAGAGCGCGCCAATAACCGCACTTGAAAGCGCGCGCACAAAAGTATGCAGCACTATTTGGCCAAATGACTTTTGACGCTCGACGCTCAGCGCATGGCAATATTTGCAAGTTAGTGTGTGTGTGCCTGTGTGTGTGAATGGCAGTGTTTATCGGTATGTTAGTGCCGTTGAGTGCCGGCCATGCTGCCAAAGGCCAGCATCGAGTGACTTTCAAATGAATATCGCAAAAAGTGGGCAAGAGGGAAAAAAAATTATAGTAAAACGAATTTTTCCTATTGAAAATATGCTATAAATGTTTGAAAGTGCATTTTTCTCAATTTATCCCGCATTGACGTTTAACTGTGGAAATTTTGTTGATTAGCTTTGAGCGTGTGTTTGTTTGTATGTGCATTGCAATGTTTGCACAAGTTTATATGGTGTCTGCTAAGGTATATAGATTTAGCTTATAATCGGCAGAGGAGTTACCAATTTAGCTGGGTAAAGAGCGCTTCAGAAGAGTTATGCTTGGCAAAATTAATATTTTTTTTATTATTATTTAAATTATTACTTATATTTTATCTTTGAATTTTGAATGTTGCTAAAGAACAGCTACATATCAAACCAAATTCTTAGTGATTTACTGGCCTTCAGGGTAGTAACCAGCCTGAATAAATAGGTTAGGAAACAAAACACCAAAATGCGTATTTGCATTTGTTTTTTTTATAGTTGTGAGGGAAACACCTTTTGACTGTAAAACTGGCTAAAGTAAAAGTAAAGCTCTCTTTGTCGTTTTCCAACCGTTTAACGCGTTACAATTCTGTTTAAGCTTTGGTTCACGCGCTTCTTGTAAATATTTATTTAATCAAGCAAAAATTGATCTAAGGCTAGACTAACTTCAAATAGCATATTTAAATACATATAATCTCTATCAATTTAGTAGAGATCAAGCCACCGATGAAACTTACATCTTAAAAACAAACCATCAATTATCTGGGATGATTTGGTTCAATTTATAATTTCAGCACTCAACTATTTAGAAGCTAAGTATTCTTCTCATAACCCAATTTATTATATAGTTTATCTATTAGAGGCCCGTTAAGCTGTTTACTTATCATTATGTTGTCAAATATTTACCACCTGAATTAAAAGAAGATTATCCTATGCAAACACATTTTTATCACAAATTTTGCACCCAAATATTTTACACAAAAATTGCTGCACAAAATGCAAGTGGTGCAAACAAAAGCGTCAAAAAGCACTTTGGCTGGCGATTTTTACGCTTCCTAAAGCATAAATTCAAACAAATTTGCCAACGTTGTGCCTGCGCGTGAGTGTGTGTGTAAGTGTGCGCCCGTGTGTATGCCAAAGGGTTCAATTATGAACAGAGCTCTTCAGGTGACAAAAAGAAGAGAAAAAAAAAGCAGGCAAAAAAAGAGAAGTAAACGCCTAAAAGCGAATCCCCTGCCGGGAGAGAGCTATGCAAACAATCTAAACAACTCGACAACTCTGCAAAGCAGCAAGGCGGCAACTCTGAAACTGTAATGTGTGAAAAATGTAACGCCCTGACGTGTAAAGCCCTGTCCGCAGGGAGCCTAAAAAAGCGACTTCAACTTTGGGCCAAGCGGGAGTCCTGCCTTTTTTTTTTTTATTATTATTGACGCTCCTCAGTGATTGCAACTTTTAGTGGCCAAAATGGGTTGCGGTCAGGTGGCGGCAGGTGGGAGTCGGGCCTTCCAATTTCAAGGCTCATTGTGTTTGACTCGAGGCATTGGTGAAGCATTAAATTAACTTTAAAAACTTTGCCGCAAGCACAACAAAAGACGAAAAACGAAAACTAAACTTGAAATTAATTAACCGCGACAAGGCCAAAGCAATATAATAAAAACAATGAAAAATATCCCCCTACGCAAAAAGAATAAAAAACAAAATCACAGGCGAGTACTAGAAAATACCGAAGAGTCTCTGCAATTTAAACTTTCCCCCCATTTCCTTTTATTTCCTGCCACATAACTCATAAAGCCCCTAATTACGCAAACAGCTGACGCGGCCATAGACAAAATAAAATCAAATAGGGTGGAAGCGAAGAGCATAGAGTAGGCGGCACAGGGGTGGGAGCAACTGTTCTCAAACAAAGACAAACTTGCGTTTTTTTATATAAAATAGGTAATGTTGTTTGCGACTGCGAATTAAATAAAGTATCCACCAAAAACGAAACATTTTCAGCCCAGCCGCAGCCTAGATACCCTTTTAAAGGCAGACATAAAGGAAATTTCTTCTTTTTCTTTGCAGATTCATTTAGATATTAAATTTTAATAAAAATTAAATTAATAAAAGTTGAAGCTTACCTTCATTTGCATTTTTTCGTTAACAAGTTCCAAGCAATCGTCTGACAATAATATTCTCGATTTTTATATGAAATATGGTCCTGAAAAAAATGGCGCATTTAATAGGTTGTTTCAATTTTTAAGGTCTGAAAATATTATTATTATTTTTTATTTTAAAATAGTATTAGAAACTTTTAAACAGTTAAAACAATAACTTCCAAAAAAAAAAAAAAACGCGTAACTGGTCTGCAAATATTTCATAAGAAGTTAACTTGAATCGATTGTTTAATTACATTCGTATTTAAGGAAGTTTTTTCCCAATGCCGGAATTCCTAAAAACAATTTTTAAATATAGAACTGAATCTAAATTATAATGCATTTAAGCATTTAGAACGCAAGTTCTTAATCTGCGGTATACATTTTTCATATTCTTTACCTAATCCTGAAATTCCAAAATACAAGACTCCTGCACAACATTTCATCTGCTTGGAACGGCTTTAGCTTATTTCTAGTTTGAAAATTCGTAAAAAAAAGATACTTTATCAAAGTATTTTTTCCTCATTTTCTGAAACGTTCAATTTTGAAAGCAAAGCAACGATTTATATTTAATTCAAAAGTTTTGTTTTTGTAATAATAAGAAATAAATTGGTTTGATTAGGTTTTAGCTATAGAATATATTTTTTCTCTGAGTGTACCAATTGTGAGATGGGACTTATCATGCATAACGACTGATTGATGTATAATATACCCTCTGGTTGACTTTAAAAATTAAAGCGTATACGCAGTGCCACGCACGTGTAAATGATTGTGGGCGGGATGGAGGGAATGCAGGAAAGCAGGCTATAGTACTTTTTTCTTCTTCTTCTTCATTTGCGAAACAGGCGGAACGTTACACGCAGCCTCGCCGCATGTATTTCAATTACTGCATTTCTCAGTCAGCTGCCAGCGGCTCCACGCTCCACGCTCCATGCTCCATGCTCCACTCCCCATAGCCCCCCTCTTCGACTCTGTTCGAGCATCAGTAACGCGTTTGTGGGCGCCGCCCATTGGCAGCCGCCTGCGAAAGCATTTTTTTTTTATGGATTTTTAATTTGCGCCAGGCGCGCATTTTGTTTTGCTCCTTTTATGTTTTTGTGTTTTCGCGCGCTTTTACGCAAATTCATTGTTTTAATTTACTCAAGTTTGTTGACCGAAAACAAAAAACTAATCAATGTGGGCGCCGCCGGGTTGAGCTGGGCGTCTGGGCCTGTGGGCGTGCTGAGTAGGGTGCCCAACCAAGGTGACAAAGCAGGCGGCTCTGGTCAGTAATGAGGTCAAAGCCTAGAATAGGGTTAAACAGTGTACACAATTTTTAATTAAACATTAAGTCTGGCAAACTTTTTGTTGTGGTTTTCTATCCGACGCGGCTCAAAGAACTGCGTGCCGTAAATATATATACACAATATATATACTCATATATATATAAACATTTTTTTCTGGCATTTTCCCCCAGTTGGCATTCGGAGGCAACCGCAACCTGCTAAGTTGTGGCCCGAGAAATATGAACTTCAAAAAGCGAAACTTGCGAAAAAAAACGGCGTAAAAGGGGAATTGGCTAATGAGATACTGTTAAAAAGAAAAGTTTATCTTTTTAGTTTCATTTGTCGGTAAAACTAAATTATATTCATAGTGAAAGATAAATTCTAAAAGCGAAAATAACTGAGATTGCATTTAAAGGGATTATAGTTTTTTGCTCAGACTGTTGAAACTTGGTTTGATTCAAACAAAAAGTAGTTAACGAAGCTAAGTACAGAAAGAGGATTAAGCAGAGATGTAATACCCGTGCAAAACCCTTGTGGACATACTATATACATATATGTATGTATACAATTTGTTCGTTTCGCTTGCAGATCTACGATACTTTAGTCCGATAATCTCCCAGAAACTCGACCAGAGACTCGCCTATTAGATACTCATCACGATTTAACACATTTACCTTATAATCTCGAAGATCTCTATGCTAGAAATGTTGTGATAACACTAAAATAACCTTTTGAACTTTACAAGCAAAATGTTGATAATTTTCATATTTACTTTTCTTTCAGGCAACTCTTCACAACTGAACGAAACAACGATATTTATCTGAACAAGCTAAACTAAAATAATACAATTTACAACAGCAACAACTGCGACTTACGGTTTCTCAAGCTCTTTCGAAAAAAAATACAGAAAGCAAAAATAGTATTCAAGTGCAAATTATGTAAATTAAAAGCAAAAACAAAAACAAACCAAAACTTTGAAAATACAAATAAATAAAGAGCCTGCTGAAAATGCGTGACCAGAAAACCGGAAATTAAATTTGCAACAGCCATAACCTCAAAAAATAAATTTAAAAATAAAATAAAAGTAGTGCAAACAAACCGCAGGAGCCAAAAATTCTGAAGGCGAGCAAAAAAATAGACAAAATATTTGCCAAACAAATAACATTAAAAAATAAAGAGAAAGAAAATATAATAGCGGGAGGGAAAATAAGAACGGAATTAAGAAATTTTGCTGGTAAATTTGTGCAGAGATTTAAGAAAGTGGATTAGAGACAAATTCTAAATCAAAAGCAAGCTACAAGCGAAATATAAGCGACAGAGATTCTAATTAAGTGTACAAGCTGCAGCCGGAGAAAGAGACAGAGAGAAAGAGAGAGAGAGGGAGAGGAAGAAAGGCAGTGAGAGGGCAAGATAGAGTGCAACAGAACTGGCCTTCATAGCTTGGCACGCTGCGCTGAACTTTGACCCACTCGACGCGTTTGTCTTTTGGCCTTAGTGTTAATCACGGCAACGTACCAGGACTAGCGAGGTGGGACGCTGGGCGCTGGCTACTTAAAACCCGCGGCGACAGGCGACACATTGTTGCAGCTTGTGGCAGACACTTTCACTCGCACAACAACAACAGCAATAACAACGGGGCAACAACTATAACAACAAGAACAACGGTCCTCGCAATTCAAACTAAAAACAACGCAAACAACAAAACCAAGGACATGGACTCGTCTACGTCGTGCACGCTGTTTGTCGCGGTGATCTTCCTTGTGATAATTAAAGGTGAGTGCTCGCTTTTAACCCCCCAGCCTAGCCTCCTTAACACACTTTTACTCTGCATAAGCCCCCACACACCCACACGCATTTAAGTGTGAAAAGCCACGCAAACATTTTAGCGAATTTAATTAAATATATAATTGTTAATATTAATTTATTAATGGAGTGGATTTCACACAAGGCGAACATTTAATTTTAAATGCAGCCCACGTCTTTAGCTTTAAGAATATTTTGTGCATTCGATATATAACTAAAACTGCGAATTTAATGTGGATTCAAAAATTACTTGGCCATCCAATAATAATCATTGGGGTTGTTTCAAAAGTTAAAAATATAAGGATACATTTTTTATTATTATTTGTTTTTTTTTTAATTTTTTAGTAGGCGCGGAACGGTCTTGAACATTTTAGATTAGACCTCGCTACCCGTTCAAAATAGTTGTCAGAATTGTGTATAAACCCTTTTTGTAATAAAAAAGGTTTCACTAGCTTTCGGGAAAGGTATGAAATACGTTTAAAGGCATTTGGATATGAGTTTGAATTCGATCAAATGAAAAACACTTAATTTTTCGCAGTTTCGAGTGGAATTTTTCAAAACCTCGACTTCGCATGCATAAAGTTTGAGCTGGGCATGTCACTTCAGTAAAGCAATCAACAAATCAAATCAATCAATTAATAAATAGATCTATAACTTTTCGCTTATTACATTTTTTCCGGATAGCGTGTCGTTAAAGTTCTATATTTAGCCACTTCTATATACTTATCCTTGCTTGTTTTCCACCCAATTTATTAACCACTCGTGGTCCTTTGTTGAGCTTAGCTCGGGCTACATAAAACTTTAGAGGTCCTGTTGTACAAATCCGTGTGTGCCGCTATCAATTCGAAATGCACAACTCTCAGGACTTTGCATAAATCTTCTTGTCACATTACCAACATGCCACAAAGAGCGTCGCTGACTGTTGCACTTGCTCGCCCGCCGTCCGCCACCCACTTAAGCTGCTTTCGCGTGCCACCATATTATTCAATTCCACATCGGATTTTTCAATTTTCTTGGCCAACATTTTCACGGCGCTTTAAGCAGACCAAACAAGATAAAAAAACCCCCAGCCAATGACAAATACTAAACGGAGCGAAAAATGTAAAAGCCACACATGATACATAGAAGTGTATATAGGTAAGATATATGTATATAGATATGAGTACATATATCTATACATATGTATACCTATCCATATGGTAGCTAGCTGAGTGTATTCCCACGTAGCTCGCCATAAATTCACATTGTCGCCATTGCCATCGCCCATGAAGCACCATGGAGATCGCCCAGAGCCAAAACTTGGCCATATTTTTTAGTTTGCCCGCGCAGCAGCTCGGCAATTGCCAAAGCTGAAAAAAAAGTAAACGCGCGGCAATGAGACAAATATTTCGAAAAGAAAAAAAAAAAGGTATAGGAAAAAAAAATATAAAAAATTCTCGTACAATTGTCAGAGTGAGCCCCGGGAGAGCCTACTTCAAATCTACAGCTGCTCCCCAGTGTGCAACCAACACACACAAACACACGGATATACGCACACACTGGCAGTTTTCAAGTTTTTTTTTCGCCTTCCTAACTTGCATTCAGTCGAGAAGTTGTTTTTTCTAGTTCGCTGAGCCGCAGCTTGGGTTGGTCGGCAGGGTGGGTAGGGGGGGTAGGGCGGGCAGCAGGGTAGTCTCATGTGTTAGCCGCTGTTGTCAAAAATAACAAGCGAGCGACGCACGATTCTCGATGCTCGATGCTCGTTGCTCCAGTTGCATTGTTTCCACTTTGACGGCAACGAAATGCATTAGCATTAAGTAACAGCTCTTCGGGGAGGAGTTGCAACCTATGCCGCAGGGACTAAACTTCAAATTGATTTCTATAATATTTTAAAGATCGTCCCTTTTAATTCATATTTTATGATTTACTATAGTATTTAATATGTTTCGTTACTGCAGATTGCGGCCGTACAGTGCAAATGGTAAGGAAAAGCCAGTCAAGTGCTTCAATATCTGCAGGGCTCTTATTCCTAATTAAGGCTTCGTATTTATGCAATCTTCAATTATATGTCCTTAATGCGAACTGCTGCAGTGCAGTGAAAAAGCCAAATGCTTCATTGTCTTCAGGGCTCTTACTGTTAATTATGGCTTCGTATTTTCCCTTCGATTACATATCTTTGGTCAAATCTATGGCAACGGCTTCAGCTACAAACTGCTGCAATGCAGTGGAAACACGAAAAAAAAAAGGAATAGAAGATACTCCACTCAAAGCTCTTGATTTTTCCTTTTCTGCCAGCCCAGTTAAACTAAAGTAACGCAGTGGACGCTAACTGGCAAATCTTTGATGGTCCTTGCCCTGTACTTCCGTCTGCCGCTCGCACTTTCCCCCCTTGCCCACAGAGACAAAGACTAATGAAGATGGCGTCGCATTCGAATTCGCATTCGCATTCGCAGTCTCATTCAAGTTCGTGGCAGGACAAATATTTTCAATAAGCTTTCCGTGGCTGTAACAAACTGCGCACTGATTGGAAAATCAGCAGTTGAAAATTGCCAAAAGCAAAGAAGCAGACGGCGCTGGCGGGGCGGGGCAAAAGGGAAAATACAATATTTCAGAGATTCAGCCGAATGTTGTCAACTTGTTGTTGCCAGCCAGTTGGCAGTTGGCGCATAAATTTCATGGCAATTCGAGCGGCTCTGCGCACCTTGAAGTTGTCCCTACACCCGGCTTTCAACTCGCCTCCCCCTTCGATTCCTGCAGTTTGCCAACGTGGGGGGGCTTTCGACTATATATTGCTGGTCATATATTTTGTTTTTAAGGCATTTTATGCATTGCGAAAAATTTAAATGACATAAATTTCTATTGGATTTTCGTGGGCAAAGCCAAAAGCCAGGACATTCAAAATGTCCTCAACATATTTTGGGCTTTCATTTACATACGCAACGCTTTTAACTTGAAGTAAGACTAGCGCAGTGGCGTCTGCAAAAGGCGTGGCAAACTGATGAGAGCATGCAGTTAAAAGGAAAAGATTTGGTATGCATTTAATGAGTTTTACGACAACTAAAGAGATACAAATCAAATGAATGAGCAAATTAAAATACGACCAAAATACTAGAATACCTAACGAACATTTAAATATTTGGTTTAAATAAAATTAAATATTTATGCACACATAAACAATGCAATTATATATACTTAATAACTAAATTAACTAATATTATAAAATTAAAATAAAAAAAGGAAGCTTTTATATCATATATCATATAAATATTTGAACTATAATTTTAAACGAAAAATTATTATTAAATATAAATTTAGTTTTTCCGACTTGTTTAACAATTGATTTGGCCAACTGAACAATTTGTTTGTAGCTGTAACGAAAAATTTAAGATCAGCCAAAAACTTTCTTATCTGACTGTCTTTTTGTGGTGGTGGTGGTAAGCATTTGGCAGCCACTGTACGTCTAAAGCAAAGCGTTGCCGTTGCGGCAACTTTCAGCTCGAGCAGCGCTTGGCACCCACTTTTAGGGAAAAGTTTGCCCCTGCGAGAGACGCCACTGACGCCTGCAGGTAATGCGGATAATCCACATCGAGAAGCGGCAGCGACGACTTCGACTTCCGCTCGACTTCGTCCCCAGCAAGTTGCACAACTTTCAAGGCCGCCAGCGGGCAGCAACCCAAACATTCACCCACCCAACCGTCACCGACCGCGGTCCCGACCCAGCCACTCGTTAAGCAAGCTGCACTGTAAGAAAAACAAGTTTTAGTTACACGCTCTGCATTTCCGTGGCGCCAGCCCAACTTTAGGTGAGCTTCTCTTGGATTTCGAGTTAGTCGTAACCTTGCTCCAGTCTCCAAAGCTGGCGTCTGTCTTTTTCTTTGGGGGGCGGGGCACCTGTAGGGCATCGCATGAGTCAGCGCTGCCGCCACTAAACTTTACAAATAAGCATTTTTTATGCGGCCAATCCCTATCCGCATCCCACTGGTACTTGCCGCCTGTCGCTAGATCGTAAAAAAAAAACTTAGTGCCTGCGCCTAAATAACCATAAACGGCACTCGTGGGCCTTACACACAACAAAAACAACAAAATTCCAAACTTAATAGGCATAAATTTGCTGTAATTTAACGCATTCAATTACAAAAACACAACAAAAAAACAAAAAAAAAGAACTCGCGAGTGTCTTGCGACTTACTTAAAAATGTCATAAAATGAGAACAAGTAAGAGGCCCATAAAGGACAGTACTCCACAATGGGAACCCAACAGGCGTTATCGAATTGCCAGCCAAAATTCGAGGCATACTCGACCTTGCGAGCAGCTACAAAGCTTTGAAAATATGTAGTTCTCTTTTGAGAATAGGTTAAAGTTTTCTTAAAAAATGATTTAATTTAATGATTAAAATTCATTAGATATTTTGCATCTAAGAATTATGGAGATCTCCATAAGGTTGATCTACAGTAATCATTCGATTTTATATTAAATTCTATACATTCATTAATTAATTTAAAATTTGTTTTATTCTTCAGAAAAAAAGTGTTTTCGGCAACTTTTTTTGTTAAAAAGAGTTCATTGCAAAATGCATGTATTTTTTAAAAAATATTTTAATTTTACCTATTCAAACTTCTAAGAAACCGAAAGTAAATAATTCGATTAGCAATATTTAATGCATAAATAATAAATAACAGCAGCTTCAAACAGCACACTGTTAACTGCTCAATGTTAAGCAGCTGTAAGTAACATTATTAACTGTTAAATAACATTAACGTTGTTAACCAGGCGGCATTTTACGTATTTAGCCAAGCTGTTATCGTAATGTCTCTTTGGAGATTTATAACAGAGCCCTGGCCAAGCTAATATTATTTTAGAAAACCAAGTAAAGCTAGATGTCGAGTCTAGTGCAAATAAAGTTAGCTTGAAAAGAAGCATATATTAAATATCAAATTTAAATCCAGACTATTCTCAGCTGTTTGCCTGCCACTCGATGGCAGCGCTAAAAGCGTTTAAAATGAAGAGTTGCCGCTGAGGTAAAAATTGGTGGTTCAGCGGAGGGAATGGTAAGCAAAAAAAAAATAAATAATTGCGCCCAAGGCGACTACAAAGCGAATTACAAACAGAGCTCAGTGGCGCGCTCTCCCACTTTCTGGGTCTCTCTTGTATAAGCCCGCGGCGCCTTAATATATGCATTGCCCGCGTCAGTCTAAATGAATGTGTGCGTTGGTGTGTGTTTGCGTCTGTGTGTTAATGCGTGTGTGTGTGTGTGTGTGCGTGTAGACAAGCGCCAACCCAATTGACTTACAAGCTACGTTTTCCACCTGCCCAAAACAACACAAAAAAAACATGCAAATTTCAAGGCACAGCGCGAGTTGATGCCTTTGTGTGTTGTGCGGCGATTTGCATAGCCAAGGCAAGGGCGGTGCACGGCGGGAGGTATGAGGCGGGGCATGGGTGCCCTGGCAATAGCTACAGCTTCTGTCTCCATGGTGACATTAACAGCGTGGCGGTTGCTCATGAGGGATGGGAGGGGTGTAGCTTTTAGTCGGTCAGGTGAGCGTCAAGGAGCCGAGCCGAGCCGGCTCGACCCAATGACTGACTGTGCCACATCGTGTGGCATTGAGTTATTTCGTCGCACAACGAAAAAAAAAACATATAAAAAAGAACTGGAATGAGCAGCAGCGCTCCAGACGCATCCAGGCGGTATTGTGTACAAGGATTTTCAAGGATATGCGGGGATGCGCATGTTTATTCCCGTTTTTCTGGCACATTTTTACGCTCAATTCCAGTGAGTCCTTCACACACACATACACGCACACGATGAGAGCAGTCGACGCTTGCGTCTCTTTTACTCAAAGCTGCGTGGGTTCATTCAATAGATTTTCGCACAGATATACATAAATATATATATTTGATTATATATGTATCTGTTTGTGTATATACTGTGTTGCTCATATAATTAGGCACCGTACTAAAGTGTTATTTATTTATTAAAATAAATCTACACAACATTAACTCATTCGTAGCACAATATTTTAGGAGAGACATGGCAATGCTCAGTTGGTTAACCAACCGGAATATGCCTATCCAGACACGATATATTATATATTATATTTTTATATTTTTTACATATCTATATAAAAATAATATGTATATTGTATGCATTTCGCAGCAGCTAGCTTGATATTTTTAGACTGCTTTCAAAGAAATGTGTTCTTTTTAGTACAAGAAAACACTTTTTAACGAAATAAGAACACAGTCCCTAATTGCATGCCCAGCACTGTATATAGATCGATTGTGTGTATGGACAGCATCAAGTGTGTATTTTGCAGCTCTGCGTTGAGCTCATAATTGACAGACAGCTGAATTTTTTATGTGCCTTCTGTCTGCGTGGGCAGCAACCGAAATGACAGCGAGTCGAAATCGTACTTGGACTCGGACTGGTATTTGGACCCACAGTTGTGGCCATTAGAGTTCGTTACTGGGCAATTTATGTTGCAGTTGGCAACTGCAGCTGAAAAGTGCGTAGGCATGTTGGCAGCCCAGCCCGTTAATTGAGCCGAAATGGTAGCGTTTTAATTAAGAAATATGCCGAGGGGGAGAGAGCAAGAGAATGGGAGAGGGTACGCACGCAGTAGAAGCCACCACAGAGTGGCAGGCAAGTCCATCAGCAGGCTAACATCCAACAGCCCGAATCCAAAAGCCAAATCCTAGACCAGGCACAATTGTCACGGTGCTCCGCAAGCATGTCAAGGATGCTGTCGGCAGCTCGTAAGGGCAAGTGCCAACGGGGAGCGCAATGCATGGCATGCACCTGGCCAGCACGTGTGTGTGCTCCACTCCGACTAAAAGCCAAATGGCGTTTTGTCATATCAGCTGCTCGTTAGACATGTCAAGAGCAACGGGCGGGCGGGCGGGCGGTCGTTTGGTTTGTCGGTTGGGCACTGTGGCCAGTGCAGGTGTCTCTTCATCTAATCGACATAACTGCGGCGGCGCCGTCCCCGTCGCTGTCGTCGATCTGTCTAAGTGCCAAACAATGATGAGCATAAAATGCTTTAAGTTTCTCCCTCCTGAGTGAAATGTGTGAGAGAAGCCGGCAGGGTTAAGATACAATGCAGGTAGAAATGAACTTTTAAAAAATGTTTAGCGCTTGCAATTGGTTTAATGAATAAAATAAATGGGAAGCTTACATTAAAAGTGCAAGGCAAAGCAAGAAAACAAGCTTCAAACAAAACAAGCTGCAAAGTGAGAATTAGAGAGAGAGAAGCAAAGTCAGAAGCCCGATGAATAAAGCCAAGTGAAGTAATTAGTAAAGATATAATCAGAGAAAGGAGCGAAGGAAATATATTAATAGCAAGTTAATGCAAGCCCCAATTCCAATGTAAAGTTAGAAGCAACAAAATAAGCCTGACTGAAGCAAGGAATAATGCAAGAAGCTAAGTGAGAAGCAAAGTAAGGAGCGATGCAAGAAGTAAAGCTAAGAAGTTACGAGCTACAAACTCAATAAGGCAAAGCAATAGCCGAAGTAAGAAGCAAAGGGAAGCGTTTAATAAATAACTTCAAAGTATAAAATATAAACAACGACAGCAAGAATTCAAACAATAAGCTTAAGAGTTCGATTACAATAATAATATATATAAATTTCGTTAATTTAAAGTTTTTGTTAAGAATTTTGTTATCAAAAGAACTTATATAAACACAAAGGTAAAAGTACAACTTGATTGTTTATCTTTGATGCAATTTATAAAACAATGGCCAATAAAACAAATAGAAATTTTGTGGCCATTTTGAAGTTGAAAATCTCGTTACTAAATGGCCATTTATCAAATGTACCGGAAAATATATATACTATATATATATTTATAGTATGTACAGTATGGTTTATATTTATTTATGCCCTTTAAAGCATCTATCAGGCTTTGTGGAATTATTTATGATGCCACTTCACGCGCTCACTCCATTTCGCTATAGTGTTGCCCGCTCTCATTCTCTGCTAACCAAAACGACAATATCCATTAACCAAATAGACACATACGCACTCACACACACGCACACTCCCCCAGGTGCAGTTTCGAGTGTGTGCGTGTGAGTATATTCGTGTGTGTGTGTGTGTGTGCGAGTGCGTGTGCGTGTGCGTGGCTTTGTGGCCCAGCTCGGTCCCTTAATGTATGCAATAAAGCTCAAGTGTAGCGCCGAGCTTGTGGCGGCCTGTGCTACCTGCCAGCAGCAGTTGCCTGGCTAAAGCAACGCTTTTTGGTAGCTAACCTTCACTTTCACTGCCTGACACACACACACACACACACACACGTACACTCATGCAACATTGTTGCATTTACAGGTAGCACAACAATTGCATTGTTGCTGCGGACCCTCGCTGCCCCACCTTTGCCCGTTGCGAAGTCCTTGTTGTAATTACATTTTGTTTTACTCGTGTGTTGAGGTTTTTGTTCAGCGACCTTTTTTCTCTAAAGCGCTGCTTTATGCCACACCCCACACAAATCCCCCCACACACAACCACTCGTGCAACACGACGCCTAGGTTCTAGTTGTTTATGCAAGTGGCACTGTGGGGCGTGTTGCTGCTCTGCGCTGTGTCCGTTGTGAACATATGAAATTCATGCGTGATTTTTATTGTCGAGTTGTGTTTTCGTGTGTGTGCCTGTGCACATAAAATAATGTTTATGCATGTGTGTGTGTGTGTGTGTGTATGTGGCAGCAACAAGTTACAAGTTGTACAAGTAAAATGTCATTGAGTGCGCCTGATACAACAACACGCCTCGCTGTTTCGCAGGGCCGCCCACGCCCCCCTTTCAAATTGTAAACCTTATTGAATTCCTAGCGCTTTATTGTGTGGAAAATTTATCGTTTCAATTATTCAGCAAGAACAACAACAGGAGGAGTGATATATACAATATATATATATATATATTTTTTTTTTCAACACGCGTGCGATTTCATCTGAAATTGTTTGCCTCGTATTGCTGTATATTTTATGGCGCACCCACACACACACAGGCGCGCGCACAACCAATGCAGACCTTGACTCAAGACCGAGCTCTCGAGCTGCCCGAGATCCGTGCTAACTGCATTGACTTTGACATTTATGGGCCGGAGAACGCAGCCCACATACAACCACACACCCACACGCACACGCACACGCACACCCACACGCACACACACACGCACACAAGTGCCCAGCAGCGGCCCTGGGCACACTCAATGCGATTGCGAATTCGTGTGTCCCAAGGGCTGACGACTGCGCCTGTGGCACACTGCGTATACGCAATTTGCGTGCAACAAATAGCAAACAGGTAAATGGTTTAAGCAGATGCCAAGTAATGGCATCGTAATGCCTATATGCATATGAGATAAGCAACAGCAAATGCAAAAGGTTACGATCATAAACTATGCTGGTCCCTGATTGGGCCAAGTTCGGCAAATCGTAAGCTAAATTAATTGAAAGGCCAACCTATTGCCATAAAGACAAAAATGTATGTGCAGCTAAACGGAATATGTAAATTACGAAAATGAATTTATGGCATAATTGGAATGGCTGAAACAATTTAAGTAAGGGTTGAAAACGCTTTTCGCCTTTATACTCTTAAATTGTTACTGTTATTATAATTAAGTCAATTTCCTTAAAATAATCGAGTTACTTAATTTAATTTAAAAATTCGCAACAGTTTGTTCTTTCTCTACTTCAGGGAAAGCTTACATAAATAAATATACATATATATTTTTAACAGACAAAAATATAAAGCAAATTATATACTGCTTTTTGTCTTTTATTTTATATGTTTTCATTTTTTTCAGCTTGACTTTAATTAAGCTTTTCTTTTAATTTTCATGCTATTAATTAGATGCTTAATTAAATTTACAATGCTTGGGCATAGCATTAATTGAAATTGTACGATTTACTATGGCAATAGAAAGCTTGCACAATGTTTCAACAGTCGAGAGCGCAGGTTGAAAATGGGTCAAGGTTAAATTAGGTCAACTTACGTGTAGCTTGTCGAGTTGAATGCTTTTCCGAGTTGCCTTTTCAACACTGGCAGCTCACATACCCCTCCCTGTGTGGCCTTCAGCCGGAGCATTGACAGCGACATTGTTGTCGGGTAATAAGTAAATTAATTCTTAAAATATTAATCAACAAAAGTTACATGGCAACGGTGAAAGTGTAAAGTGAATAAAAGTTAAACAATTTATTAAAGCGAAATGTCAGTTTACTGTTTAACTTCCTTTAACACACATAAGATCAAATTAAATAGCTTGAAAGTATAATTTTAAATTTGCTTTAAGGCAAACAATAACCTTGCATATAGAAAGTATTTGAATTTTTAATATCGTGCTTCATAAAGTTTTAAACGCGCATTTCTCAAGCAACGCATTTACATGTTTCAGCCTTATCCAATCTTCATTTAAAATAAGCAACAACTGCATATAGAGTCTGTCTGTTTGCGTGTCTTTTAAAATGCTTTCAATTAAAACGGATCTGCATGGCTCATTGACACCCAGTCCTTGCCTTCCCCACAGCGGGAATATACAATAACAAAGGTAGCGAACACAAGTCCCACCCAGCGAGCAATCACACTGCAATACACAGTTCCCATTTTTTCTTCTTCTCTTTTTTGTGAAAGGACAATACAATTCTGATTGAAGCAAGCAATAAGCTCTGCCAAGCCCGCCCCTTTAAAAAAAAAAATGGTAGGAGGAATGTTTGCCCGCCGGAAGCACTCGTAGATTTCATTTTTTTTTTTGTTGTTGTTGGCCTAAGCTGCACCAATTTGTGTTCTCTGTGGCTAGCAAAAAAGTATAGGAAAAGGTTTGCCCAATTGTTTGTCATATACGTGCATACACCGATGCATACATACATATGTACATACATATATGAAATCAAAATGTAGCCAATTATGCCGACTCGGCCCACTGTGCCACCCTTGACTGAGGTCAAATGGCTGCAATCAAAAAATACGCTTGATTTTTTACATCCTTACCAAAAGCGCACTATCAATATTATGAGATTTCGCACCGACTCTGCCCCGCCCCCTTGATGACTTACATATGAGTGCGAGAGTGGGTGGGAAATATTGCAAATGTAATATGCTTGTTGAACGCGGCGGAGAGGGGGGGGGGGGAGGGGAGGGCATTGAGATTGAGGGACGGTGCCCCCGGCCGGGAATTGGTGTCGGAGGGTTTGCTACGTGTGCGCCGCCCGCCCCCCTTCATTTGGGCTCGGCGCAGCAATTCAACATTTTTGCTACACTCAAGTAGACACTCGACGGGTTGCGCCATCAAAAAAGGCGAGTGTGTTAGGGCTTGGCACAGCTAGACTCCAAGCTACCCTGTAGGCTTTCAAAAATACTTAAGAAAGCCAAAGAAAAGCTGATTTCTTTAATTTTAAAAAATAATGTTTTTAAGTTAAGCTTCACATTAATTTAAAAATATTATATATGTATATATTCATTTTTATTTTTTGTGTTTTTGGATAAATAAAAAAATAGAGATAAAATAGGTTTACGAAAGTTTAAAATAAATTCAATTATAGTGCTGAGGCTAAAATTAAGTTTGAGCTGAAGATACTTATTAAATGTGAGGAAAAAGAGTTTTTCCAAGTAGTTAATAATTTGCAAAGGAAATTAAATTATTTGTTTGTTTTATTTTTACTAGAAAACTAAATGTTTCCTGAAAACTTTAATTTCTTTGAATATTAAATTTTATTTAAATAAAGCGTTGGGTAATTGCTGGGATTACAGGATATTTAGAGCGCGGCTTGTGGTATTTTCGGGCATTTTAAAAATTGATTGTAAATACCAGGCACTGGCGGCGAGTGCGAAAATATTTCGCGCACGTTGAACCGTCAGGCAGGCTGGCTAAAGCTGGCTGACGGACGAATGATGTCTGACAGACGGACTGTCTGTCAGACACGACTGACGGTTTGTCTGGATGCAAGTGTGTCAATGTGTAAGCATGTGAGCAACCGCACACTGCTGCCTATATGTGTGTGTGTGTGTGTGTGTGCAAGTGTGTTTGTTGGCAATTTCCGTTTCTACATTTCCGTTCGTTTTGTCACGTAGTTTATGAATGAATTTAACTGCTGTCGGTATGACGACGGCGACAAAGAGAGCGACAGCGACAGCAGCAGCGACGCCGACATCGCTGTTGAAGCGGCTATAAAGCTTGTTGATATGTTTTAATGAGCACTTTTTACATGCGCACACGTGTGTGTCTCTGTGTGTGTGTGTCCTTTAGTGGCACACATACAACTAGCTGGAAAGAACAGTTCTCATCGGGGCGTCGAATATTTAATATCCTTGCATCCATTTGCGATATATTTCAATAAAAATACTCAATTTGTGAGCAATTATTTCTATGGGAACTATTTAGTTGTAAATTGAGCCGATGTTGATTAAATTTTGCTCATTAGTAAGGAGTATAGTTGAGCTAATAAATACCAGGATTAATTAAGATATCTTTATTTAAAACAAATAGGGTTTTCATACAAAGGATTAATTTCCCATGTTATAAGACTGATCCAATCTGACACATATACTTCCTGTAATCAAACACAAAGCTGAAAAACTGATTAACTCCATTCGTCTGCTGTTACTAATCAAGAGAATATAGGCTGTTTGCCTTGATTACAAATTGAATATCCAAAAATATAATACCCCCAGCAAGAGCATTAAACAAAAGGTAGAGCTTAAATGCTGCCCGAGCAGCTGAATGTCACACGGCACTTGCTTTTAAAAGGCACCGCAAATTGTTCACTTGGTTTTCCTGCTCACCCAGCTCACCCTCATCCACGCCTGACCCATGCAGCAGACTTTTCGGGCAACAAAAGAAACTTTTTTAATTACATTTTTCATTTCCTGCGCACATTACGTATACGCAAAGTTGGCCACCGAACGGGCAAGCAGCAAAGGGAGCAGCAGCAGCAGAATCTGCTCTGACAGTTTTTGTGCCCAATAAAAGTGACCAAAAATTGCTTATTGGCTGGTCGAGATTGAATGTGCCTAATGTCCCCCTATATATATATATATGTACATAAATATATATCCAGCAATTTGGCTGCCTGCATATCGTAGCTTTAGCTATTGCCTTGTCAGGCTTTAGATCTTCTGCTTTTACTCCTTGTGCCTGTTGTTGTCGTGTTTCTTTGTGGCCGGGTGACTAACTGTGCGACTGGTCGACAGCTTTGCTCGTTTCTGAAATCGAACCAAAAGAAAAACTAACCAAAAGAAAAAAATCTCTGAACAACTATGCTGTCAATAACAAGCCAATATGGAACTATCCATGCCACGCGTGGGCCAGACACCCCGACACACGAGCGAAGGTCGCTCGAACAGTTAGAGGTGGACGCAGGAATTTTTACTCTATTTATATTATTTAATTTAGAGTTTATTAGTTTTTAGTAGAAACTAATGGGAGCAGGGTTGGGTCCGGTAAGAGTAGTTCATCAAATAATTATTGTTATATTTTCTTATTATATTTGTTTTAATATTATATAGCTACATCTTTTTTATCATATAAATATATTTATAAATATTTAGATAAAGTAACAACCTTCAACAACAAAAGTTCATAAAATCAAGTCCGTTAAACGTCTTCTATGCAGCTGAACAGTTTAGCCTAGAATCTTTAGGATGACTTCATGGTTTCAACAAAACTTTACTTAGGAATTATCTGGGTTTACCTCCTTAAGACCTCATAATGAGTCTTTCTCGTTCGGCTAAGCTTACTGAACTAAATACAATTGAAATTTATTTAATATACATTAAGATAAGTAGAATATCGCAAACATTTCGAACTCTTCTCTTGCTCAGCTGCTGCCTATCATGAATTGTACTTGTTGTTCGCAGCGTTTCGACTGCTTCAACCCAATAGAAGGAAAAAAAAAACACGATAGACAACTTGTTAGATGCACGGCTAGCTGGAGAGCCGGAAGGGGCATGGGCAAAAGGACATGGGACAGCATTGCCTTTGGGCCAAGCAGCTTCTTTCCTAGACAGCAGCCGCAAACCGATTTATGTGCCGGCCAGTTGCTGTACTGTTGTTGTTGCTGTTGTCTTAGCTGTCCATTCGTCCAACTGTCCTGGCGCTTCCTTAAGCTCATAGACGCACTCAGCTTGATTTTTGGGATTGTAGCCGGACAGAGAGTCGAGCAGAGCTGGAGGCATTTTACTTATGAGTGTCATGCGTCGGCAAATCTGTGCACAGCAACGTCCAATATATTGGACAAACGCGACATTTTCCCTTTATATACCGCACCCATGAAAAATGTGTGTGCAAGGGTATAATAGTTTTGTACATTTGTATGTAACAAACAGAAGGCGGACATATTAAATCCCATAAAGTGTGTATATATACACGATTTGAATGACGGCAGACGACTTCAGCAACTATAGAAGACTTGAAATTTAAATATAGTCTCTCATATATCTCTTAACTATTTCGAGTTACCTAAAACTTATAGATTTAAGGCCTAAGTAACATATCTCGTAGATTACAAGAGCTTTTGTTTAAGCTTTGTGCCTTCACTACAGGGTATATTGTAGTTGGTAATTCCCTGATAGAGCACAATTGTTTTGTTTTCAGCTTTTTGCTCAGTGGGTTGCCCACATCCATAGATAGAGCGCTCAATGCATGTCAATTTGTGGTTTTTGCAGAACTCTTCATCGACCGCCAGCCCATCCCTTAGGCAGGAAGGGCTGAAGGGGATGTGGCTTATGTGCAGCTCTGTAGCCCGTGAAAATCGTTTATGGCCAGCTTCAAGCTGAGCCCTGTGTGTCATATTTATGCCACTGTAAATGCGGGCTAGCTGCAAGAGACCGTGCGCAGTAAGCAGCCACTGTTGTTTGCCATGCGGGTTTTAGCCGCCTTTGTGCCCAAGCACTTTGAGCCAAATTTGCGCCCAAGACAAACTGCAGCAGCAGCAGCAACAGTAGCAGCGGCGGCGGCGACGGCTGCGACAACAAGTACAAACGACCAAGTTGCCAAATTTATTTGCGTTTATCTTCGTGCCAAAAGTTTTCGGTTAACGTGTTTGGCATTGTCAACAACTTTGTTGTGGTGCCACAACTGACACGCCCCCGTACACTCGCAACCGCCCACGCCGCCGCCGCACCGCAACCTCTGCTGATGCAATTGCAATTGCTTTTGTCGAGTTTTGCGTTCGTCGCATCTACCAAATTGTTTGTTTTGTTTGGCGCGTGCTGCTTTTGAGAAGCTTTTTTCTTTTTTTTTGAATCGTATTTTTCATTCCCTTTTCAGTGCTTTTGTGTGTCAGGTATAAAATGCCACGCCCACTAGACAACCTGTCGCCCTGTTTGAGTGTGTGTGTGTGAGTGTATGTGAGTATGTGTGTATCAATATTTGACTTGTTGTATTGCAAAGTTCTTACACTGCGTATTCAAAGTACCCTGTAAAACTTATATAAAAGGTAGTTCCTACATATGCAAATGGAAAAGTAAGAGTCCAAACTATTTAGAAATTAAAAATTAAACTAATTTAAAAATATCGCTTATATCATTAAGCTTTCGCACTGAATTATTAAAATAAAATTATAATTTTTGTCTTCCGATTGCAACTGTTTGGAATTTAATATTGTTACATATGTATAAATTCTAGCGTCCACACATATTTTATATAAAAAATAAGAATGTATTTTTCCCTAATATAAAGACAAGCAAATTAAACACAAAGAAAATCGATGTGCTTTAGGTTAAGGATAATATCATAAGATCATACAATAAACTTGAAGATTTAGCATTGATAAAATGCAAAGGCTAAAAATGTATACATTTATTTTAGAAACTTCAGTCTACTACAAAGCGCACGAGAATCAAATTGGGATCATTTCTGAATATTAAGAAATGTTTGTTGAAACGGATTTAGGATAGCAAAAGAGCTGTGTTTAAATTAATAAGTCGTGTGTGGAGGGAGACCCAACAATGGGCTTATTTTCCCAGGTTTCCTTTTATTTATGTATAGTAATCAAATGAACTAACTTTTTATTTTAATTTTTATTAATTAAATCAATTTTTTTTTCTTGTTACAATAACTTCTTTTTCATACAGAGTATTTTTCTAGTCCATCTGACTTGAACTTAAGCTCTCAGATTTTCATCTATGTTGTCCTACTTCTTCTGCGCTTACTCAATATTGAAGTCATGCGTTAAATGCTTTTGCAATTTCTACGGGTTTCTTTGGCTCACCTGTTTGGTTTGTATCTATTCTATTTGGGGTTCTTTGTTGTTACCGCTCATTGAGCAAACAAAAATCAATTGCATTTAAATGGCACATTTTGGGTTTATTTGCATTTTGGGCACTGGTTAAATATGCGCGAATAGTCTATGTATGTGTATGTATATACATAAATACATATAAGTAATTTTAGCTACTTTAATTGATTGCAATTGTTTTGCGAGACTGAGTGCAATATGCAAATGGCTGACAGCTGGCACTTTGGCCGGGCTGCCAAGAATTGAAAGGCAAACACAAACCGAATTAATTCCATGCCGAAAATGGCTGCCGAGAGAAGTAAGTTAAGTAATGTGAAAACGTTAAATGCGACACAATGCATATTCCAAGAAAATTTAATTAGTCAGATTAGTAAGGTATTTGACTGCCGAGCAGATGAATAATGTGTTTACCAATGCAGCATTTGTGCATACGAGAAGAAGAAGAGAAGCTTTAACTGGTTGTAAATAAATGATAAATGTGTCAAAGTTGTGGAAAGTATTTGTAAAATGTATTTACTCCGACTTCCAACTAACTCCTATATAACAAATGTTATAAACATAGTTCAAATACATCAACAAGGCGGAGAAGATACTTCGGCAACAGTTTTGTATATATAATTATTATCTCAAATTTTACTTTTGGCTTTGTTTGAGAGTAGTTTTTTATACACTTCGCTTCGAATTCGCTAGCGATTTGGGTGTTTGGTGGGGATATAAAGAATCTTTCAAGCTATTTATTTCGTTTTATAATCCACATTTTTGTAAAAGCCTTGCACATTTTTTATAATTTAAAATACATTTTAATTAATACTTTAATATTTGTTTTATTTATATCAATATACTGACTTTCCCAGTTCATCTGTATCGTTTAGTAATAAAAATAAAATAGTTCATAAGCTTGAAAGTTATTTGAAAAATTCGCCAGACCAGGCACATATGTCTATCTAAAGAGGGGGAATAAAAGCTCATCAAAATCTTCAATAGGAGGTCAATTGGCGCACGCACAGATATGTGTCTCTGCATGTGTGTGTGTGTGTCTGTGGCACATACATTGGAATTTAGAGGCGCTCAACGCTGGCGTCCATTCGGTGCGCTTAGAGCTATCAACATTCTGTGATAATAGACCATTTACCATTAGGAAGTGAGGCATGCGCAATTCGGTCCAAGTTATTGCCAATAAATGTTAAGTGTACCATTCGCACACCCACACACACACTAACCTACACACATGCCCATATGTATCCCCCTTTATACAACTTCTATGCGTATTTAATCAGCTTTTGCTTTGACTTTTGCTTACTTACAGGTAAGTACGCACATCCGCTTGCTGTCAACTTTAAACTGCAATTCGTGTCCCATAAAACTGACAGCCAACATGAAGAGGAAGAGAAAGCACAATATTTCGCAAGTATAAGCTCGAGTACAAGAACAAAAAAATATTTTGTATATAAAAAAACGTAAGACTGAACGGCATATCAAAGTAATAAAAAACCTTGACATAAACCTTAGAGATATGTGTAAAAAAGTATGCGCATATAACGCACAAAAGTCTAACAATAACAGAGAGACTGGGACAGACAAGGGGGGCGGCACGAGGTCGGGGCGTGGCAAGGCAATCTGGCACAACTTTGGTAACAAGTTTTCGTTATTGTTTTCGGTGTGTGTGCGAGTGTGTGTGTGTGTTTGACGTTTGGTGTTGTGCTCGCCTAGGCAGCTGTCAAAAATCAACGCAAGCGTCAACGCTCAAAAGCGACAAAAACACACAAGCACACACACAGCAACACGCACACATACACACACACACACGCACACAGGCATTGGACACATGTTGAAAATGTCAAAAAGTAGGCAACATGTTGTGTGGTAGGCATTCCATTTTAGCCTGCCCCAACACCCCCCAACCTACCAATACAACTTAGCCGCCTGTTGTTGTATTTAGATATATATTTTTTATAAGTTCACGCACACACACACACACGCACTTTGCTTTGTGCCCGCAAAAGGTCACAGCAACAAAAAATATCTGAACCTTTAAAAATCTTTCACTCATTTTGAAGCCTCTTGTCCGCCACCAACTATTCTTTTTTGTCCAAGGCGTCTATTGATTATTATGGCCAACGCCTTTCAAAGGACAACGAATAACGGCTTATATACCGTTACATTTTCATTAAAGAGTTGCCACAGCGACACAGATTGGGCATTTACAGTTTGAGATGTTTTTGAAATACAGAGTCAAATAGATCTTTTAAAAAGATAATGAATACAAATGATTTTTATGCTTATATTTTTGAAAATAAAATTGTTTATAATGTTTTAAAAATATATTGTTTACTTATTTTCAAGGAGATTCTTAAAATTTAATTCTTGACACCCGGAAATTTTTCTATATATTAAATTTTTTATGACAAATTCTTAAAATTTTTGACAATTAATTTAAAATTGACACAGCTACGATAATTGTGGGTATCTTATGTATGTGAGACAAACAATTTGAGAGAAATGACAAGACATTCAGATTTTAAGAAAAATTTCATAATTTAAGCTTTGCCCTTCCTAGATTTTAAACTTTGATCAATTTAAGTCAACCTCAATTAAATCAACCGTTTTTATTTCTAGCTTTTAATTAGGATTTGATTTTTTTCTTATTTTCATACTTTCATTTGGCATTTAAATTTTGACCCTACTTCATAACTCTGTAACCAGGCAACATTTAATTATTCTTCTTTATCTTAGAAACATGAGCAATAAGAGAAAAAATGTTAGAAGGTAAGCAAAAGTTCATCAGGTCAAATTGAACTGTTCCCTGCTGGTTTTGGCATTGTGTTGACATTTTGATTATTTGGCTTTTAGTTGATTATAAAAAGGAAAATGACACACACACACAAACACCTATGGACATACACTCTTGCATGCATATGTGAGTCGGGATCTGGAATACAATGGGCCACATTCCCACTCGGCGAAAACCAGACAAAAGCATACCAGGCAAAACGGAAATGCTGAGGCCAAAGGAACTATGACAAAGGCTCTTGTGAAAAGCAACTCCTTTTCAGTAGCATCCTTTCGTACTACCATTTTTTTCATCTCTCTCTCTCTCTCTCTCTCGCACACTCTATGCCTGTTATCCCTTAAATCTGCCTCCAGTTTTCTGTTTAAACTAGAAAACTTTTAAAAGTGCAAAGCAGTGGGCAGCGTTACGATTCAATTTTACGCACGCACGAGTTTGCCAGTGAAATCATAAAGAAAATTACATTGCAAAACTATCGAGCAACGAGCCATGGCATTCCACTCATCATTCGCTCTTTCCTATTTACCCCTATGTTGGTGCCCCGGCCTGGCTTTAAACTTGACACAGTTACCAGGGCCACAGCCACAGGGAAAAGTTAATCATAGCAAAAACTTTGATTTCATTTAAGCAACTCGTGAAACACAAGAGCAACATCCACAACAGTCTCACTTCAATTGTTTGCTTAGGCGTGGTTGGGTTTGAGTTGCCTAGAATGATGAGGGTGATCATTATAACGATGATGATGATGCAAATGACAGCGGGTGTGGAAGTTGTTTGAGCGAATGACGGGCCCTGAATGAGATGGCAAATAATGTGCACAGATCTCAAAAGGGGCTAATTCCAACGAATAGAAACTTACAGAATTATTTTCAACAGCTTTTTGGGCATGGCAGTAAGGTGAGAAAGCATAAATAGTAAAAGAGAATACAGATCAAATAAAAGCTGTCTGCAAGCTAAATAATATACATGGAAAAAAATAAATTAAATGTTAAAGTGCAGTAGCTTTAATGTGAAATAAGGAAAAGTAAGCCAAGAAAATTGAGAAATTAATAAAAAATGATACGACTTTTAAAACACTTTTAAGAAACTTAAACAATTTTGCAAAAATACAATGATTCGCTCTTTGTAGCAAATAAAACCAAATTCTTAAGTTTGTGTAGCTGTTATTAACAGTGCAGCTAACATAACATAAACTTCAGTTAACATACTGAATGTTTAATGGACCCATGTCGTGACTAATGCTGTTTAAACTGAACATAAGTTATATTTTGCGCGTGGCTAACTACCATTTAAAGAGCAGCATGATAAGCAACATTTAAGTTGAATTTACTGTTACAATATATTGCTGTTAAATTTCAAATTAAAACATATTTATTTTCTTTTCTCAAGTCTTTGTACAACGTTCGCATTTGGTTGAAACTTAAAAAATCTGTTCAAACTAACCCAACAGGTTATAACATTTCCCATAACATTCCTTAGAAGTGAATTAAATTTTAGGACAAATATTAAACAATAGTCTTTGCTAACTTCTTCAGCATCTCTCGCATGCTGCCAAAAGCAAGAGTTTGAAAATCATTATGCCACAAAAGTCTTAGAAAAATGAAAAGCTGCCACACGCACGCAGCCAACGCACTCGCGCTCGCTCTCTCTCTCTCTCTCTCTTCCTTGCTCGCACTCAGTAGGCAGCAGGCTGTCGAAAACAAAACAAAGCAACAACAGTTGTAACAGCAACGCCGACGCCGACGCTGACGCCGACGTTGACATTCTGTGTTGAGACACTTGCGTTTTGGATAGCAGCAGCGACAGCGCCAGCGACTGCGACGGCGAATTGGGTTAAGCAGCCTGCGGGTGTGTGTGGGTGTGTGCTTACCCCGGCTAACTCAAATTCAATTGTAGCATGTAGCTTTCTGCCCTTGCCAAGTTAAACGATGAAATGAGCATTTGTGCCAAAGTATGTACAACAACAGCTGCAACAACAACAGCACGAACACAACGGCACAAAACAAAATACACATAAATTATATTTTTTGCCATCCACAGCCGTTACGTTGCGCTACGTTACGTTTGGCATTGCGTTTTACAGAATGCTGAAGCGGCTTTTGTTTCAGCTTTTTTGTTGTTGTTTTTTTTGCCTAATTTTTTTGTTTTTTGCTGTTTTTGTTTTTCACTTGCATTTAAATTAAGTCTAAAATGCCGACAAGCGGTTGTTGTAGTTACATTGTTGTTGCTGCTGTTATTACAACAGTAAGCAGCAGGGTTGCCATAGATTAAACAGAAATGCCGCTTTAAAATGTGTGCGTGGTTGAATGAATTAATTTAAATAGATTAATGAATAGTACCAGCAAGCAATGTATTTTTTTTATTTATTTTTAAATTTACTATATCCCATTTTCTGCTTTAAACCTAGGTTTAAGGGCGATTAGTTCTTTAACTCTTAGGGTTTGCGGCCTGTGCATTAATCGTCAATCAGAGAGTCAATCCGTCAATCAATTAATCGGAAAAAAGCAATCCATATATAAATCAAAAGCTGCCTTATTCCTTATGATTGTAATTGAAATACTATTCAAAATTGTACTCCAAATTTATCAGAACTTTTAAACTTGTACTTTTTGCATATTTAGCTCACGCATTTTTCCCATAATTTACTATTATTTTTCTTCTTGGTTTATGTTATGCCTCTTGTGACTATGTTTATTTATTCTTTTTCTTTTCAAGTCTCACATATTACAAATGTGTATTTTGTATTGACATTTTTCGTTCCACTGGCCGCCCATATTTATATTCAATTTAAGCGCAATGCTCGCATGTTGCACTCTAAAGTCCGAGCTTTGTATGTTCGTGAGCGCCAACCCTTGTTGCATGCCCCGCGCGCCGTGGAACAGCGCGTCGCACAAAGTCGAAAGCATAATTTATGGCCCCAGCAGTGGCAGTAAAGTTAATGCCCTTCCTCGAACTGCTCGACATGGGCTGCATGTTGTAAAAAACTTTGGAAACTGACCCTCATCATAATTGAAATTCGCTAAAAACAAAACGCTGCAAAAATCGTTTTAATGAAAACCCACACACACACACACACACACTCGTTTGGGGCCAGCACTTGGTCAATATAAATTATATCTAAATATGTACTAAGCCAATGGATTTTTAGTGTCTCTACAGTATGCAAATGTGCATGTGGCTTGTGCAAAATATTTCATAGCATACTTATGAGGGCAAGCAATTGTACTAAATATTGACTTGGCTTTATGTGGTACTTATATTTGTTTATGTGTTTTATAATATTAAATCTAATTAATCAAACTTGGAATATGAATTTTTGCATAAATAAATATGAAAACAACAGAAGATAGGGCAGTACAAAAAAAAACAGTTGCACATATTAATTGATTTTTTAATGAATACATTTAAATTGCAATTTTGTCAGCAATTTGAAATCTGAAATTTAAAACTTGAAATTTTTTTTTAAATTTAAATAATTTTCCTTTATTTATTATTAGATGATTTGATGATCAATTATAAAATAAATCAACTTATTAAATTGCAAAAAAAAATTAGCATTTAAAGTTGGAATCTTAATTAGGTTTATGTGGAAAACTAGGTTCACAAAACTCAAGGGCTAATCGTAAACCAAACAACCGATTTACTTACAGTCATTATAAAATACTATATTTTTTATACCTATAATATGAATAGGTTTCAAAACGTTTAGAAAACCAGCCAAGAAACCAAACCCAGCTAAAATACTGCATAAGCTACATACATACCCAACTTAAGCATGATGGCCCCAACATTTGCCGAGTTATAGCTTGGCAGCCCTTTTGAATATGAAATGTGAGCAACAAAACTGTTGCAACAGTTGAGCAAAAATTATAGTTTCAATAGTTGAAGGCAAAATGAAGCCCATGAATTTTTATACACAGCCAACATTACGCGTATTGCCTACGGGAGGCTGAGAAACGGCACGTGCAAAGGACTTGAAATTAAGCTAATTGCCAGTTAAGTAAAAAATGGCAAGGAAAGGCAAAAAGAAAAGCTAAATGAAATGCATTTGCTTTGAGGGCTGGGGAGCTATGTCTACATAAAAGCCGTCGCTGAAAATGCCAACAATTATTTAACAGTAAATAATTCATAAATATTTTATGACTTACATGTCACAATTTGTAAGGCCAAAAACATTTTTGGCCGAAAAACTGTTCATTTAAATTTTAATTGCTTTATAAATGCTAAAAAGTCCTTGAACTTTTGCGTAAGAGTGAAAGTGCCAGGCGGGCAGTCGAGGACCCCCACCCCCCCCTCACTCACACTCAAAAACCTGCACACTTTTACCCCGCTCGGAAAATGTTGATAAAGCCCAGCGAATAGCTGAGCTGCCTTTGCTGCGAGCAGCAGCAGCTAGTTTGAAGCCTTTTCATAAAAAAGAAGAGCAGCAGAAAAAAGAACAAATATGTATATATATATATATATATATTAATAAAATTTTCACGCGCAACTTTTGTGTTAAAAAAGAAGATGACGTTGAAGAGGCAGAGGCCGAGGCGACGGCTCAAAAGACAAACAGCAACAACAATGAGCAGCAGGCTATTTAGTTACAGCTGTAGCCAGCGGCCATTGCACAGGAAGGACGTCGCCCAATCCCTGGCCCCCTCTAGGCCATCACCCAGGACAAACAATGGTTATGAGCATACAAGGCTTATCTGTGTGTGTGTGTGTGTGTCTGTGTACATATAATGGCTCACACGGAATGATGTCCGGTAGGTATACTTGAGAAATTTTTAAGTGTGTGCCACACTTTCGCTTCTTCACCTCCCAAATGGGCAACGCCGCGTTGTGTGTACCGTTAACGTGGCAACGGAACTGCCTCTCTCGCTCCCCCTCTCCCACTCACTCTCAGTCTGTTCCTCTCTCTTTGCTATACCAATGTCATTTCCGCTGTAAATAGTCATGCGTCGGCATGCGAACAGAGTTGCCAGAGCGAACCAGCAATTAGAGCATGATATATACAATAGAGTATGTGGATTATAGAGAGAGAACAGCTGCTGGTAATCTGTAAGCCATAAACCGAAACTTTATCTAAGCAGAGAACCGAATTAAAATATATATTTATATATATAACACTTATATATATGTATATAACTTTTAAGGAACACCCAGCGCTAAAATTAATATATTTAATATGAGTTTCAAACATTTTTATGTGAGGATTACATTTAGCGGGTAAATTTAAAATATTCAATTTATTGACATACCAAGGTGTAAACCAAGCCCTTAATTTATTGGTGTACAAGAACAGGTTAACGAATTGAAGCTCAAAGCACGGAGTTACAAATAAAAAAAAACTTACTCGATTAATTGGAAATGACAGTTGCAAATCTGATACTTTAGCCACTATAAATTCCCATTTTTATAGCTAACTTAAATAATTGAAATTACTAAAAATGAAATTTAAGCTAAGCAACAACCATTACTCAATTTTAATTAATTATTAATTGTTAAAATAATTGAGAATGTGAAATTTAAATTGTGGATAAAGAGATTTATGTGCTATTTATACATGGTTACTCCATATAGGTTATAAAACGTTCTAAATTGTAAATTAAATAATGCTGGAATAACTAATAGTATCACTCCGTAAAGGATAGTTAGGTCGTTTCATTAAGCAAACTCGAGTTTTGGTAACTCTCTTAAAGTTATGTTAGAAATGATTATGGAAATTTAAATACTCTTGTGATTTTATATAATAACCTATAACTTTGTCAAACGGTCTTTAGTCACGTTATAAAATTCTGAGCTAAAAACGAAGATATTAATAAATCAACAAATAATATAGCTTTTCTCATTCTGTACATGAGCTTACTAATTATTTTACAAAGATTCTTAATTCTTTGCTAATTACTTAAATAATCATTTTGTTTATTAAATGTTGTAGGCCTTGTCGAGCTTTTAGAACTAAGTGTAGCGCACTTCTAGCTGTCGACTTGCTCGCCGAGTATTTTTATTACAATTCGACAAGTTGTGTATGCATGTGTCTGTGAGTGTGCACCATGCCATTTCTTTTCATTGCTGACGTTAGAAGCAAGGATGCTGCTGCTGCTGCCGCTGCTTCGGCTGCTTCTTAGCCTGCCGGCAGTTTGTTTTAATGAATGAACTGCCTCACACACACATACACATACATTGTCGGGCTAAAGTGGCAATTAGAAAGTTGCTTAAAAACAAAAGCAGCGCTGTTTCTTAGACAAACCCTCAACACCAAGCCACACACACACACACACTCACACACAACCTCTCTGCACGCTGAGGCCTTCAAGCTGATTTATGTGGCAAATTGCATATGCGCCCACAACAAAAATTAGCCTTGGCGTTGCATTCCTCAGCTGTGTCAATATTAATTATGCATAGCATGCGCGCCCTGCTAACGAAAACCCAATGCCACAACGCAGCCAAACCCCAAGTGCACCACAAGCCACAAAAAAAAAAAAAGAAGAAATCAAGGGAAAAAGGTCAGTACGACCACAAAATGAAGTTGGAAGGTCGCATGGCATGTGCTTTAGAAAGTGCTCAACAGCTCTACTTATATGCTATAAGTTTGACTCTTACATCAAACAGAAGAAAAGACCACAACACAAAATCAAGCCAGCGTGGTCCAGTGGTAAGTTCTCGACTAAAAGACACCCTGTTTGCAGCTAAAAGCTGAACTTGAATACATTCCTATTAAGATTTCAATATGCATACAATGAGAAACCAAGTTGCGTGCTCTTAGATCCACATTCTGGAAATTTCCATTCATAAGAACCTGTTGTTTTTATTCTCTTATTATTCTCGTATTTGTTGGCTATAAAGATGACTTTTATCAAGATGTACCTCGATAATTCTCTATTTTTTTACAATTTAATAATAATTTTCAACAAATAAACCTAGCTTAAAAATATATATAAATCGATTTTAAAGGAATGGGGAACTTATCTGAAACTAAAAGCTTGCTTGGATATAATATGCCAGAAGCGATAACATCTTAAGGTTCTGAGATCGATGCGCTCATACAGACAGATAAACGAGGGAATCTATTTTTTTCGGCTATTCATGTTGATCAAGAATTAGTATTTGTGATGAGCTCAGAAAAGCCCCCTAATCCATTAAATTGCACAACTCCAATGAGTACAGGGTACAACAAAAAGAGGGAAACAGCAACAACTCAATTCGATTACTGGCGCCATTTGCTTAAGCATCTGTGTGTTGTTTTGGCTGTGTATATATGTGTGTGTGTGTGTGAGTGTGTGTTTCCCTCCCTCAACTGCTTGGCAGCTCTTTTATTATGTGTGCTTTTTATTGTATTACGCTTTTGTTGGTTTTCGCATTGGTTTTTCAACTTCGTTTTACGCTTCAGCGGAATAAATATATAAATTATTAACTATCCACAACTGGGATATTGGTATTCACATTGGTATGCGTGTGTGTGTGTATGTGTGTGGTGTGTGTGTGTGTGTGTGTGTTTGTGTGCTTTTATAGCCCAAGTCGTGCTGCTTGTGGCCTTAGCCCTTTTTGCCTTTAACGCATTGTGCTTGCTGGCAAGCGCACCTTCTCCATTGTTTTTTTTTATGCTTTTTACAGCAATGGTATATAGATTTTGGGATGGCTGATCGGGTATATACGTTCTATATAAGCATGTGTGTGCGTATAATGGGGCATAAAAATAATTTTCAACTAACTATAAAATTAAAAGACTGTGCATTTAATATCAGCATCATTTGGTCTAGTCTTATAAACTGCTTAGCATATGCGACTCTGGAAGTAAGAAACTTGAAGAGCTTAAGCTATAATAACAACTGGGAGGCTCTTATGGGCGTTGCCCGATACAGTCCGTTTCAGCTAGTTATATTATTTTTTAGATATTTATAATTAGATCGGACGAAGCCGTCAAAACCTGACGTCATTTTATCTTTTATCTTCTTGTAGCGAACTTTTATCTTATCGCATTTCAAATAAAACATCTATGTAATGAACTTCTTCTTCTAATGAAGTTTACATTCATTTCGAAAGACTTTAAAATTATGTGGCATGTCAGAAGATTAAAATATGACCAGAAAATAAGTTTCTTGGTGTCTAGCTGTAGTTGAAATTTTATTCATGCTCACCTCATGCAAACACGAAAATCGAATAAATTAAATAACTTTAAATATAAAAATTATACATATGTATAAAAATATATAATCAAGATAAAATTGAATATAAAAGCTGATACATGAAAGAGGCTCATATATTATACATACGCAATATTACATATGTATAAAAATATATAATCGAGATACGTTTTAGTAATCTACATATATATATTATATAATATATTCGAAAATGTTTTATAGTGTATCTGATTGTGCACTTCGCCTAAACGGCGCACTCCTGCTTGTTCTGCCCGATTTTTATTGTTTATTGTTTTGTATTATTTTTGGTTATTTGTGTGTATGTGTGTGTATTGCGTCCATGTGTCTGCATGATTTATGATCGCACATTTATAGTGCTGACAATTGAATGATATTTTTACGCTGGCAGCAAGCGAGTTTTGGTGGACCTACGGCCAGAAACGGCTTTGATCGATGACCGAGCGGGGTGTTGACAGGGGATGGGGGCGTTGCGTAGGGGTTGATTGGTGGCATTTTTGACATTGTTTGCATTCATGACGCTGTTTGACCAAAGAGCCTAAGGTTACAAATGTGCATAGCACACACTCAAATGCACACATGTGTGTGGGTGTGTGGGTGTGTGTGTGTGATTGTGTATTAAATATTTGCACATAAATTTCAGTTGAGTCCAAATAAAAATGTATTGCCATATTTTTGAATTTTTTTGCCACAATTATTTATGGTCGATTTTATTAAAATTATTTGGCTTGGCATTTGATAAAGTTATTTAATATGATATTTATATAAGAAATTTGCAACCAATTGGAAAATAAGCGTCACTAACAGAGCCATAAATCTTTGAGGTTTTCATAGATAATCTCTAGAGAGACTTTCAATCCGAGATACAAAAAGTTTTTCAACAAAATTGAATTGTTTACACATTTAATCAAGATTTGCAAGTGCTGCCAAGGAAAATATAAAAAGTAAAGAAAAATAGGTAGAAAGTTGCAAGCACCCAGACACTTATCAAAATATCATTAAAAATTCACTTTGCCAGTCACTGCGACCCAGTCTCTGCAGCATAGAGTCCTTCAGTCTGGACGATGAAGACCAAGGCAGCGAGCGTTGAGACGTGGCGGGTCGAGGGACGACAATTTCAGTTTCAGTTTTCAGATATAAAATGTAACCATTGGGAAACATAAATGTCATTTGAGATAAACGTAAAAATTGCCATTTGATGGCGTCTACCATAAAATTACAAGCAACAAAGCAGAGAACAAAAACGAAATAGAAAAAGGAAAATGTGTACAAATTCTTTTGAAAGGCAAGAGGCAAAGCAAAGCACTCATCTGACGGCGTTCAAATTTAATTGACTTTACTCGCAGCAAATTGCTCGAAATGCTGTAAAATACATCCCGTGTAAGTGGAAGCTGCGACATTTTATGCGTTGGTTAATTTGAATAACTGAATTAGCTGCAAGAGATATGTTTGTGTTAATGATATTTCTGTTGTGTCAACCTTAATTCTATGGCTAACCAAAACCTCAACAACATTTAGACCTTAATTAAGGCAGATTTTAAAATGTTGAAAGGAAGTTATCTGAATTGTTGATCATAAATATAGCTGTGCCTTTAGTTATAACACTTCATATTAGTTTATAGGTTCTTTCAAGATTTAAAAACTAAGTATTTTTAATTTAGGCATATTTAATTAGAGATATGCTTAAATTTTAATTAATTAAAATTAACTTGAACCAGTTGATACGAGTTTTTTCTCAAATGTAATCTATACAATTAAGCTGAAATTTGGGATTCAGATAGCCCATAAATAATGATATTAAAAAAGGATTAAGGATCAAATTTGTGTTCTCATCTGGCAACACATCTTAAATTATATATTGATTTCAGTTTTAATATAATTTCAAACTCTTCACTCAATCAATTAATCCATCTATCAATCAGTTGAATATGCTTTAACTAAAACATATTTGTCAGCATTTCAGAGTCATGATCAAGTGAAACTTAAAGTTTGTTCCCATTTGATTAACACATGTTTCATGATTGACTGTTGACTCCAACTCCCAGCCCATGCCCCGCCCATTCCCGCTGACTTCAGAGTCTGGCTGGGTGTTTATCATTACAAAGTCATCATGAGCGTAGGCAGCAGCAGCACCAGCCGCAGGAGGCGTTATCATTATTACGTTGCGGAACTACATATATGAATTACGTTGCGGAACTACATACATATATGAAAAATGCTTTATTACTACACGTTGTACATTTACAGTTACAAATGAGACATACACACAGATACACTGGCAAACAGTCGTGCGTGTCTGTTTGCCCATTTTCACACATGCACACACACACACACACACACTTGTCGAGAGGTGTCTGGTCGCCCATTGTGTTGGCCATGCACAAACAGGAAGATTCGTTCACTGGGCGAGTGGGGTCCTGGGCAGGCATACAAAATGAGTTATGAAATGTTGACAAGACATTTTATTATACACACACACACACACACATCATATAAATCATATGAGTGCGCCCTGCGGTAGGCTACAGTTGCAAGCGGCTCGCTTTACGTACGGTAAAGTCGTCTTATTATTGCATCAAGTGACCGCCCCAACAACAACAACAACAACATCAACATCAGTAGCAAGGGGTTTGATAAATTTATGTGCCTATCTTGCTGTCTGACGGTGTTGTGTGTGGCTCATAAAGGCCACAAGACGTGGCGTATGAGTAATGTATATAACGTATACGTCATGTGGAGTAGCTATAGGGTTGCAAATTTGAGTTACTGTCGAAATACACTTTAACAAACCTGAAGGCAAACAACATTTGTAAAAGATAGGCAAATATTGAAAAGAAAAGCTACTGAATGAAAAAAAAAATGTCAAAAGCATAAACAAATGATGGCAAAAATATTTTATGACAAAACGAATACAAAAATATATTATAAATATAAACAAAAAAATATCAAATTGAAATGAATAAACAAAATCTTAAAAAAGTATATAAGTATGCAAATATTTTACATATATAAATAAATAAATAGTAAAATGAAATCAATACTAAAACGCTTAAAATATAATTTAAAGAAAATAAATTAACACATAAAAATTAAATAAAATGAATCAGAAATAATTATAAAATAAACAAGGTAAAACCACAAAATATTGATATATTGACATGTTGATACTAATATTAATATAAATAAAATAAAAAATAATAGTTTGATTAAAATTAAACAAGCTCTTTATGCATATACAAATAACGAGATAAGTGAAATATCTAAAGAGATATACAAGTTATTCCCTTAAGCAAAAATTCGAAATTAATATATGAAAATATTTAAGTGTCATATATATTCATTTAATTTCCATTGTATTGTCATACACCGCCAACATGTTGAGGTCCCTCAGAAGATATTTCAATATTGAAACAGGGGCTAATGCGTGAGGCAGTTGCTTAAACCCATGAATGCCATGAATTTCAAGTTATGCACCCAAATAGATAATGATTAGGGAGTAACTGACCGAGAAATTTCACAAACTGAATCGGCAGCAATGCGTTGCGTATGAGCATCTGTAGCTATGTGCATTGCTCATACGCCATGTGGTTAGGTGTTGAAACAGGCTAGTCAGGAGCTGCAGAGCTAATAACTGTGGCACAGAAATTCAGCTGTTGGCCAACTTGTTGTTGGTCTTTTGTCCGTGTTTTATTTGCCTTCTGCGCTTTGCGCTTGTTAAAAGGCTGCAGCATTTGCGCGGCGGCTTTCGCTCAGTTTAATTTCGTTTGGCATTAAATTAATGAGCGCTCGCTCATTACAAGCCGCCGAGTATCTCATTTGATGTCTGTTTTATGAGTGGCGCCGACCACTTGAGTCGAATACAGAGCTTTGCCCAGGGCCAGGGGCGAACTTCTGCCCGCTGGGCGTTCAGTTAAGCCCGGGATAAGAGCGTTGCGCTTGACGCTCTTACAAAAATTCAAATCCAAGGACCTTGACACATTTTAAGCGTCATTTTCTTTCCCACCATTTGCCGCGCTGTGTGCCCTTTTCCTTTTTTTTTTTCTTTTTTTAAGCTCGTTTCATGTCCGTTTTCGCATTGCTCTTCGCATGTTTTCTGCACTGCGCTTTGGTTTGTGCTTTTTGCTGCTTTCAGCGGCTTTGCGTAGGCAGCTTGTTTTAATTTAACTTATAAAACAACTCGGGATTGTTGCCTGTCAAAAGGGCCTTAAACGTTGCGAAAACTCTAAATGGAAATGACCTTGAAGCGGGCCAGAAACACGCGCCAAACACCAACACAAAACCTCAAAACGTGCGCGCGCGCGCGCCTGCAAATATGCAGCAGAAATTTAGCTTGTCGTTTGCGTGTAAATGTGTGTGTGTGTGAGTATAACCCTTGTAGCCCTTGGCAGCCGAGTGCCATCAAAGTGTCGTCGACAACAGCGCCTGGCGGCACTTAAGACATTTGCGGCATGTTGCATGCAACACACACACACACCCGCTCTCACAGCGTCTTTCCGCAGCTGCCACACCACATCTAAGTAATTGAAGGCGCGCAGAACAAAATTAGAGCGCAAAAAAAACTCTTGTCGAAAAGTGTTAAAAATGACAGCAATATGTCTATGTAGCTGTGTGGTATTTTTTCTTAAAGGGTGGGTTGGGGTGTGGACTTTTTGCCAGCGAGCATTAAAATTATTGTCAGGTTGAAGGACTCGCAGCAGCCATGTTATGTGCATTATGGCCATCAATTAACGGCCTGGCACCAAAATTTGTGGTGACACTAAGGCTAAGTGGCAGCCGGCGGCAGACAAGCAGCCAGTAGCCCGCAGCCCACAGTCAACTGACTCAGCTTTAAGAACTCGAAGATACAGGAAAATCACTTTAACCGTCAACACATCAAAATATTTACGAGCCATAAGAAAGCGAGAAATATGAAAGCAATAAACGGTGGCACATCTCTTTGGCCAGGTGTTTTTCCAATGTGTCCTCAAATATATATAACGCAAACATAATTTATATATATACATATGTATACACTTAGAGGAAAATTGTAGAATTTTTGATTGATATTTCCTTAGTTCAGTACCCAATTGTTACGTCACCTAAAATTGTATATACTTCCACGTTTTACGGCTGAATCGGCTGAAGAAATCGAAATTATAAGAACAAAACAATATGTTTTATATTCCAGTTTCCAGTCAAACTTCAATTTAGAATTTCTCCAAGTGTTCAAATAGCAATATTTTCTGTCTCCGGTCATAAAAACTAACACAAGCCGAAGGCAACCTGGGCAATAAACGCACAGATCAATTTCTAATGCTCAATCAACTAAAAATGAGAGTCGAAACCACTCGAGAGCTTTTCGCAAAAATTGTGATAAAATAAGCTGATTGAAAGCAGCTGCAAAGATGGGATTTATTTTTATTTTTTTTTTGCTCTTTCGCTTTTGCTTCTTGTTGTTCGTGTTCCTTCTGGTTTTGCAGCTCCCGAGTGTGTGGAAGTTAAGGGTAATTCAGGCAGCTTATGTGTGACTCAAGCGTCCAAACTGGCAATAAAAATAATTATTATGAATACTTCTTTTATGTTCCTCATATATTTATATATATCTATATAGGATCCGATTATTGCACGGCACGTGTGCCAACACGAATTATTTATAGCGCAAGGGAATTAAATTTAGAAATAAAAATCAAGAAGCACAAATCAAATATAATTAACTTAGGGTAGTCATAAAATATGCGACAAATATGCAGAGTGAAGGCTACAGATACGGATACAGGTACATATATGCGAAATGTATATACGGGTGAATATACAAGACATATATATACACATACATACACAAATACTTAGCTGCTTATACAAAGATACAGTTGCTTAAATGCAAACTTTGGAATAAATACAAGGATTCAGCATACAAATACAAATACAAACATTTTGATATAAATACAGATAACAAGATACAACATTTATACAAATATACTAAAATACAAATCAATAAATATATATATTTATATTTATAAAATGGATGCAACAGCAAAGATACATATCGTCAAATAGATAACAAATATATTTAAAGATATACAAAATTACAAGTGCAGAGATTCAGATACATATACTAAATTATAGAATGAAATAAAAGTAGATATAGGAACGGATGCAGATCAAAGCACATATGTATTTATATAAATTTAGAAATGGAAAAAATAAAATAGATAAGGTAAATAGCAGACATAAATATAAAATACCTAACGGACTAATAATAGCCTTCACACTTCTGCTGGCATTTCAAGTCAATTTCAAGCCCGAATGGACAGGTACAACCAAAAACTTTGATTGTATGGAGAGAAAGAGAGAGAGGGAGAGAGGGGGTCGGAGGTCTACATTAAAATTGCAGCAGTTCGCTCGTCTTCTTATGCCGAACTTCATATACTCGAAAAGTGTGCGCACATTTGCGGCCAAAAGCAAAAGTTTTGCCAGAGTCAAACTTTGTCTAATTATGCGCAAAAATGCTCAGAAGTGACCATTAAAGGGGTTCCAAGGGGCCCGAGTCATAAAAAAAGTAAAAGGTTCTGCGGTAACTGGGACAACTTTGAGCCATTAGCCGGGAAGCACAGGAAGTAGATGATGCTGGTGCTGCTGACTGGGCAACATTTGGCGCTGACAAGTAGCAGCATGGTGAGGGGGTTGTGGGGCTGAGTGAGTGGACAGCGCATTACCAAACGCGCGTGAAGCCAACTTTTTAATTACGTTTAATTAAGGCTGCCGCAACACAGAACCGCCGGACAACAAAAAGCCAAGTTAAGTAAATAAACGCAGCTGCCAATATGCATAGCCGAAGCGCACAAAGTTATGCTATAGTTTTTTTCTGCTTTTTCCCTATGTACAAAGTGGTAAATAAATTACTGGTTCTGTACGTATGTCTTTTGTAGCTATTTAATTTATTATTTTTATATAGCCAGATAAAGTTTCAAGATTATTGAATACGTTTAAATATCGTAAATTAATATGCATGGCATTTGTATACTTAATTTTCGCAAATTTGACAGCTATATAAATCACGATCTGATTAAAATTTCGAGTGAAATATATTCCAGCTATTGTTTAAAAGGCGCTTCCTTAGCATTACAGTTTGAAAGTGAATCGCTAACAAATCAGATGCATTTCTAGCTATTTTAAGCTGTTTTGTCTACTTTGTATACAGAGTATTAAGCAACCGACTGCCACTTACTCGCATTCTGTTTTATAATAAAGTCAATGGGCGAGTAAGGAGGAAAACGCTCAAACTTTGCAGCTGTCGGCTCAACAGTTGCTCAGTTACAAAATACACACGAGCATCGACAGCATCATGAATGGGTCTGCTACAACATCATTAAATTGTTTTCCCTAGCTGCATGCAACGACAGACACAGACTGACAACAGCAACAATAATAACAACAATAACTGCAATTGTAAACGAACAACTCTTTTGTGGGTTTCGCTTCCTGTCTCAGTGCCACGACTGCTCCAGTTCTCTGTGACTATTGCTCTTCTTTCTCATACGCTTAATGTTATTTTGCTCACGAAATTTATTATCGGTTGCAACTCGACACTGCCACATGCCACATGCCACATGCCACTCGTATGTGAGTGTGTGTATGTGCGTAGCGTATTATCATGCATCATGCATTTGGCATTCTAAAGCACAGCAAATGGCAGTCAAAAGCTGCCCAAAGTGCTGACAAGCCAAGTTTTTGAGGCTAACGTAAAATTAAATTTTGTACAGATAAGACTCATAAATAATAGCAAAACGTTTGAAAGCTTTAAAAAACTATCTTTGGGTATTTGATAAGCTTTTGAAAAAGGATAAAATTATAACATTATATGGTATTATTGTTTAAACATTTAGCTGGAAGCCAGTCTGGAATCGGTTGTCGGAATTCTGTTTAAAAATAGATCCTAAATGCAAGGCAATTGTTCAAAATCTGCACCGAAACACTGAATATTTATTTCTCTTGGATTCGGACCATTATTTTCTTTTACGCTTAAACGATTTACTTAGTTATACAGTGCAAATATTTGAGTATCTTCTAAGTTCTTCAACCTGTAATAGATATTAGATTTACTTTGAGTTAATGTAAATATTTTTGTGCATTTGGAACGTCAATTTCTCGCTCTCCATGTCTATCTGTCTCTCTCTCACTCTCTCTCTTTTTTCCCACCCACTACCCAAAGGGAACTGCTCCTGACCTTTCAATCATACTCAAGCCAAACTTTGAAGCTTCACTAACCAAATAGATACTAGTCTCGATTCTCGCAGTCTATGCATGTCCATAAAAAACACTTCTTTTATTCAAACATATTTACGCTCCATGAGCTGTGCCATGGATGCATCCTCTGAAAAGCTGGCATGACGATGCCTTCGCCATCCCACTCTTATTCGTATTTCTCTTGCTTCTGCTGTTGGTTTGCTCAATGAAGCGCGTAGTCACGACTTTAAAAGGCAGCCGCATTTTCATGACTTGTCAGCTGCAATAGCTGCATGTCTCAGTGTCGCCATATCTCAATATCTGCGCGTCTCAGTGCATTATCGTGCTCTGTTGTAAATTCAATAAAAGCGCAATTAAAGCGCTGCGTCGTGTTATAATTACGCCCAGCGCTGTGAAGGTCGTTGAGTTTTTCAATGGCTGTTAATAGTAATTATAATCGATAAATGCAAACGTTTCTAACCTTTGTGTAACTGTGGGCAGCCAACGGGCTTTTAACAGAGCTACTACCATAGAAAAAAGTATATGTATTGTACACATATATATATTTATATATGATAAAAAATTCCGGTGCTCCGCTCAGTTTGTGTGTGTCGCTATGCGAATCGATAAGCCACGTTTGCATAGATGCGCGTATAAAGGCTGAGCGAATGGGTGTGGGAGAGTGTATAACAAACCCCTAAGCTACCTGCAAAGCTACCTTTCAAAACTTTAAATGAAAAACTTTAAGTGCTATGGGTGTGTGTGTGCGTGTGAGGGCGTTGCACATTGGTTAAAATTGATTTGAATTTGGTTTTGTGTTATGTGCCTGAACCAGCTCAAAAGGAATACAAATTTTACAGGTTTTGTTTTAATTAAGTGGACCTTTTAAATTTAAAAGAAGGGAACGAACAGCTCAAATAGGTTTGGGAACTAGTTAATAACTAATTTTTGGCGAAGAACTAGTTCATAATTGGTTTATTTGAGTAACATTTAAAAGAAAAAGCGACCTAATATCATAAAATTGAGTACAGGCTTTGAAAGGTTTCAGCTTTAGCTAGTTTCAATATACATAAATTTTCATTACTACAAATTCGCTTAAAATTTTTAAAGGTTAGAGTGAAAGTGTTTACTGTGAAAGTCCCACTAACGGCCGGTCCCAAAGGTAATATCCGCTTATCTTCTATCTCTTTTACAAAGTTTTATAATTACTCATATATTGAGACATACAGATAAGATGTTTTATTTACATGAATCGTTTTCTGTATAGATATCATTGAAGAAAGCATCTTTATTGAGGGGCAAGCGATATTTAGCAGCATGCAAAAGAATTTTCCTTAATAGTCTATGCAAATTTGGTTTGGGCTAAGTGGCCACTGTACAATGCCCGTGGGGCACATATACACACCTACAAATACCCACACACACTTCACTAGAGGACGCTGCTTTGGCAACTGCAGTGCTGGAAGCTGTTTATCAATGCAAATATTTTGCATACGCCACGTTGCACGTAAATTGCAAGTGCACATCCGTCGACATCGTCTTCTTCTTTGTGCCCCAGCTCGTGAGAATACACACGCGGTCGCCGTTGAAAGGCCTAAAAATGTGTATGTGTGTGTGTACAGTTGTGTGTGTATGTGTGTTTGCGTGTTTGTGTATAGCACATGCATAATGAAAAACGTGGCATACAGACAGGCGCTGGCAAAGTTTCACACTCTAACAGGCCCGCACCTCGCTCGCCGCCCCTTTGCCCACGCCCTGCTTCGTTGTTAACTTTGTTTGCGCTGGGCATTTTAAATGAAAAGCTAAAGGTAAAAAGGTAAAGCCAAATACCCCGAAAAGCCCCTGCGGACCGAGCCACTCGCTTCCAGCATCAAGAAAATATGCTTAAGTAAAATGAGCAATTAAGGATTATTGCTCGGTTTGCCCATTTAAATTATGGGGCAATAAATGAAAGGTGAAAGCCGCGACCAAGCAAGCACAGCGAAAACTTCAAATCGCGCCTGACAGCTGCTCAAAGTATATTTGCGTGTGTGTGTGTGTGTGGTTAAGCCACAGGTTAGTTAGGACCATGTGTTGGCATAACTAAAAAGGGGTTATAAACGAGCTTAAAAAGCGACCTAAGGGACTTTAAATAAAGTTTTAGATCTTAAGTTATGTATAAATACTCTGTCTTCATGGGGTTTATATATTATCTTTAGGCAACAAATATTTCGTTATCATTACCGCATTAGAACACAATGTCATATAGCTGCCATAGGTACGATTCTCCTATATTATCAATGAAATCCTATCAACATCGGGCTGTTATATTATATAGCTCCCTATGTGTATATATGTCTGACTGACTGACTAATTGGTGATCAACGCACAACAAAGAACGTTTTAATGAAACCTGTTTGTTTGCCATGCTAAGATCTGTGTTCGAATTTATTTGAGGGATGTTTCATATTTTTCGGAAAATCCATTCCTTCTTGGTGATTTCACATAATAAACTTTTCTGTTTTTTTAAATATCTCAAGAAAGTTAAAAAGTTGCAAGCAGTCAGTGATTTTAATATAATATAAATTTAATATAAATAATAATTAAAATACTCTTTTTAATAACTTTCTCCCTTTTTTCTTATATTACTATATATTCTTATTTTAATATATATATTTTTAATTAACATAGCTAATTAAGACTGTTTTTAATTTTTACTTATTGTTCTCAACTAAGAGCTTAAAAGGGGCATAGCTGGCCGGACAGGGAATTCAACTACAATCGTCTGGATGTTATTAGTAATTTTTGTATTTATATTAGGCTTTAAGTTTTTTATTAGTCTATTCTTATGTACTCAATACTTATGTGCACAATCCTTTTGTTTTAGTTTTCTTTATTATATTAATACATAATAAAATATAAATATTTCTAATAAACGATCTAAATCCTAACAGCATCGTACATCGTTCTATATTATATTGCTCCGATTGAGAAAAAGCTATAATACATTTTTGCATAGAAACACTTTTCAGTTTTAAAATATGTTCGGGATAGCATCTTAAAACTATCCCAACCACTTTAAGCCATTGACGCTTTACTGCTGATCTTCATATATTAACAAGCTTTAATCTGACACCCTCCTCAGCCCATCCCCACAGTCCATTATCTGCTTAGAATGTTGATCCATTTATTTTCATGTGCTTTTTGTGCTGAACTGTGTTAATTAAATTTGCTCGCAATGGCATTTATGAAGAGAACCAACCACCCCGTTGCCCACACAGCAGACAAAACATATATCAAACAAATTGCTAAAACAAAATGATTAACTCTCTAAAGCTGTGCCACATGCGTCCAGTTTTTGAGCACTTGCTTCAGTTTAGTCCCCAGTTTTTTTTTTTTTTCATATTTTTTCATTTTTCTCTTTCTTGTTGACCAAGATATAAAACAGCAACAGAAGCAGCTTCTATGGGGAATCAGCAACAGCCACGCAACTTTCTGCTGTCATTTTGAGTAAATTTTTCATTTTTATGCCCTGTAAGCGTTAAACGTTGCACATGGGGTATACACTATTTAAGCATATGTTTATAACAGGCATTGGAAACATTATTTTATAGAAAGCCTGCGTTTTTAATAATCAAAAATCTTGTTAGACATAGCTCTCTTTGGTCAGCTGCTAAAATTTCTTGACCTATTTGTTGCCTGTTCATTACTTATTTAATTATATAGCGTATTCATTGTCGACTCATCGAGTTCGACTAACACAAAGCACAGATATTTTGAAATGAAAATTGAACTTGACTGCTTCTAAAGAGTATTTACTGGTCAAGAACTGTCATTCACGGCATTGTTAGTTATTATTAGGAGAATTCACATTGTGCAGCAACTTGACTGGTTGCTTGGCTGGCTGGTCATTCATTCAGCTGCCTCTGGCGCTGAGAGCTACTGCGGCTGCTGTTACTGCCTCTGCTGGGCGACAGAGATTAATGAGAAGTGCCGCATTTGGTTAATTTTGACAACTGCTTCGCTGACTATGAGTATTATTGCTCTGAGGGCAGCGCATTGAGCTGTACATTTCGTGGGCAAAATTTAATTGCCGCCATCACGCCCACTCCCCATCCCCCCACTCACCCCTTCCGAAAAAAAATGAATACTCCGCTGAAACCAGCTCCAAACTTTGCTGGCCTCATCTCATTGTGTTCAGCAAAATTTCGTTTTGCGACTGTTGCTGCGGTTCATTAAACTTTTGAGTTTCATTTGTCATTTTTTAAGCGGGACAGGGCAGGGCAGCGTAGTGCGGCGGGTAGGGGCACTCCATAGCTGACGCATTGTTTTAATGTTCGCATAACAATTGGAATGTATTTGTCTGATAAACTTTTGTTTGCCGCAAATACAGAACTCGCAACACTGTCTCACCCGGGGGAAATACTGAAAACAATGATTTAGTTTTCCAGTTTCAGCAAAAAGTTCGCTTAAAGCAATGCCAAAATTTGTCACAATTGACAATGGCGTCTCTTTAATTGACTACAGCTGTTAAATCTGTTTATAAATCATCTTACAAGTCGATTTTTACTGCTTCGCCGGTTTAAAACAATCTTCTTTGAAACCCATTGTAAACAATTGATTATTCATGTGGTAGGATATGTATGTTTAAAGACATTTGAGTTAGAAGATTGCAAATTAGTTTGATATTGAGAAGTCCCAATTAAGACTTTTATAAATGTTTAATTTGCTTACCCTCAACAAAGGAACTTCATTTGAATATATCTGTGAATCAATGAATAAGAGAAAATGGATGTTAAGCCATCAATGTTAACACTGCTCAAAAACATCCACAATACTGTTAAATAACAGAAGTTAAGATAAAATAATATCTAATATTCTGTTAAGTAAATGTTAAAATCTAGACTCCATATTATTGGCAGACTTCTTGAGTAAATGTTAGGTAAATGAAATTAATGATCTCAAGAACCTATTGCAATTTTGCAATAGATAGTGAATAATAAATACATGGCTTTTAAGAACAAACTAAGATTGTCAATAACTTTTAGCTGTAAAGCCAATTTTCTTGCACCTTTTCCTACCTTATTCCGTTCACAATCGTTTTTAATTTAATACCACTCGATTGCTGGATTCTCGAACACTCTTTAATTTTTTTCCACTTATTTTCCACCCTCTCCCGATTGAATTGAACGCCTGTCGTTTAGCTTGAGTAGCTCTCCCAGCGGCTTTCGCCGTCGCATTTAACACTTAACCTCATGCCGGGTACTCGGCTCATTACCAATGGCAATGGGATTGTGAGAATGGTAATGGATATGGCGCTGTTAATTACGAGTAGTGCGATGCTTGGAATTACTTTTATATTTATATATACATATATATATATATATATATATATATATATATATATATTTATATGTATAAAGGAAAAGCACATGGCGCAGTTACATTTATATTTCCTTAATAAATTAATTGCAATTGGCTCGATTTGGTTTAATACGTGTTCAGGTCTCGACTGTTGCGCAACACACTTTTATGCATTTTAATTAAAGTTTATTACTGTGAACCTTCCCCCACCATGCACAGTATACCACACAATTCACAGCTGCCAGGGTTGCCCTTCACTTCCGAGCGAACAAAAAAAAATGAAAGCAGAAACTATTGTGTCGGAAATGCAAACGTATTCCTGAGCCTTGGCAGGCAGCGAAACGGCGTGACGAAAAGCGTAGACCAAGTTGTACTTTTGTTAATGAAAATAATGCAATTACAACAACAAGTAGCTGCAAGAACAATAACAACAACAACAATAGTGGCAACAATGGCAAAAACTCTGAATGCCGCTCATGTGTGAACGTGTTTGCGGTTTGCCATGACTGAACTGCAACTGCAATTGCCGGAGGGCAGCGGGCAAGGGAAGACGCCCAAAAACTTTTACGTCCCCGTTGCCCTTTAGCTTTCCGTATCCCCTATTCCAACAATCTTCTCCGCCACTGTCTATCTATGGGTCTCCGCGGGTTTGCCTAATGCAATTAAGCGAAGCGGAAGTAATTTTGCCAGCAGCTGCCTGTTTGACTAACTGACAGACTGACTGACTGACTGACTGACTGAATGCTTGAATGAATGGATATGGGTGCTGAATGGCTGGCAACTTGCTTGCCAACAACTCATCTCAGTCATTCGCTCAACTGCCTCCTGCGTCGGCTATGACGCCTGCTAATGAATCATTGCACTTGCCGCGGCGCGTTAGCCAAAGCCGACAATGGCCAACAGCTAAACAAAGGAAAGAACAACAAAAAAAAAAAAAAAAACTTACAGAACACAAAGAGAAATTGACTGGTAAAGTACCCTGTAGTTGTACCTAGATGAACTTATAATTGAATATGGGCATAGAATAAAAATATGGTATTAGTAAAAAATTTAATTTTCTGAATTAAAAGCGCTTTCACCTAAAACCTGATAAAATCGGTTTGAAATTTGTTTTCAAATTTTTAAAACATTAAGACGCTAGGCTAACTTTTATAAGCTATTTATATTATAACGACTGCAAACACAATTTTATAATTTAAAATAACATTTTTTTTTTAAATTTAGATAAAATATGTGCTAGGATCTTTATGCCCAAACGAAGCAAGGTGCGGACTGCTTTTAAGTACAGATACTCTTTCAATAAAAAAATTGTTTATTTTTATCATTCCTGATAAGTACTCAAGATTAATACAGTTTCTAAGCTTCTTTAGATTACGAGGTATTGAAAAAGTATTGCCTTTTGCGGCTGGCACATTTTTTATTTAACAGCGGCGCAAGTTTTAATTTCTTTTTCTTGCATTGTTTCCGCCTCTTGGCAGCGAATGAGGCAGCCAAGTTGCAAGTTGCATCCTGGCCAAGGAGTAAAGCAAAGACAGAGACAGCGACTGTATCTGGGAGTGGGAGTGGGACTGGGACTGGCACTGAGGCAGTTGCCCACTTGCCTCAAGTTGTTGTAGCGGTTTTGTTGCCATTTCCCTTTGTTTTGTTTGTTTTTTTGCGGTGCATGTTAAAGTGGCTTCAGCAGCTACAGCCACCAATACTCCAACTGCCACTTGGCTCGCTGGCAGCCATTTTTTTATGGATGAAGGGGGTTCGAGGTGGAGGAGTGAGCGTGAAGGCAGCTGTGTGAATTTGATTACCGAGGAAAAGAGCAATAATAGCGCATGCCATAATTATTGTCAGGCTTTGGCCTTTTTATACTGTCATGCCATGTGGCACATAAGATTGCACTTTGTTGCAAGTGCAAAAAAGTTGCGGGCAAAACAAACAAACAAATAACTCAACAAACGCCAGACGATGGCCAAGAGCAACAAACTGCAGCAGCATCAACAGCAGCAGCAGCAGCTGACAGGCAGAGCGTCAACTGCAGCCATATGTTAGCCAAGTTTATGCCACTTTGTTACGTTACGGGGGCCAACATATATATATATAAAAAGGAGGGCAACTGCATACGAGATGAAACTGAAGTTTATGCCGGCAATTTGCCACTGCAACTGCAACGGCAACGGGCCAATCCTCTCTGCTTATCGCTGTTGCCGTTGAGGTTTAAGTTGAAGTAACAGTTGAAGTGACAGCAGGTACAGTCGAGCAAGCGTGAGGTGTGAAATTCTAAACGCATGAGAAGCGCTGAGAAGGGCGCAGAGGGTGCTTGCATAAGAAATCGATGGCTACGTTACCTGAAAGCTTAACAAGCCAGTTAACTCGATAGGCAGCATGTCAAAAGGGCGCTGTGAGAGGGGAGCTTAACAACATATTATAAATAATTGGAGAATTTACTGAACAATTTTTAACAAGGCTGAGAAACTAGAAAATTCGATATGTATATTAAAAATATCTGAGAAAATAACTGTTGAAGCAATTTGTCTTGATATAATTTATAACTATTTACAATCCAAATCAAATTACAGACTTAAGCAATGTAGTTTAATATCTTTCGAAATAAAGTTTTCAAATAATTAATTAATTAATTATTCATTCAACAACAGTTCGAAAAGCTTATATTTCACAAATGTCTGATGTCGAAAGTTTTCCTTGATAACTGTTCAATATTCATGTTACTAGCAGTTACCACATTTGTTCCCAATCGAGCTCAAAATGTATGCCAATTTCAGAACTCTACCAAATGTTAGATTATGTTGTCAACAAATTGCCAAGCATATCGTTTCTCGGTTATGTAATGCGTATTACAAAACGTATTTTGTGTTATACATCAGAATCAATGCACAGGTGGGGGCATTGCCAAGCGACAGTCAAACAATATACTTTGAGGAAAATTGCACATACGCCGCGTGTGTCGTTTAATTATCGTTGCATATTGCACATTTATTTGGAGTAACATTTTGTGGCACGTGGTTTGTTGCACAATGCATTCTATGGGGCTTATCGAATACCAAAACAGTTGCATATTAGATTAATTAAATGCAGCGTAAAGCAAAGTTGTGAAAAACTATGCCTCAATTATTTAGACAGCTGCTGGCTTCAGAGAGAAACGGGTATAGGATATAATGGATGAGAGAGAGAGAGGAAGAGATTTTGATTCGACTGCAACTGCCCACATACATAAACAATGCCACACCAGCCCAATAGGCGCCAGAAAAACAATCGAGTATTCCCACACGTGCTGCCATGTGCCGGCAATTGAAACTCAATTTAGTCAACAGGCCAGGCGACAAATAGTAACACACAGACAACAAACACTCCACTAGAGCCGACAAAAATGCATTTTACAAATTTCACGCCAATTGCCATAAAAGCCGTAAGTGAAATACATACTCAAGTGCAGCACCAAGGCTCCAATTCGAGTTCCAACTGCAGCACAGATTCAGATTCCGACTTTGACTCTGTCCCCTGTCTCTGTCGGCTTCTGTGTGTCCTTTGGCATTTGGCACTGATTCCGACTATGTCCTTATTCGGCTCACGTTTAGCCAATGTGTCGCCACAGCGTTACAACGACAATCAACCAGCCGCGACATTGTTGTTGCTGTTGTTGTTGTTGTTGTTTCTGATGCCCTATTGAGCCTACCCAGCTGTTTGCCCACATTCATAGGCTCCATGTGCGCTTGGTTGGGCAGCGGCTGGCGGGTGGTTTGTATAACGCCTGGTTGGCAATTAAATGTGGGGCGTTGGCCAAAACTTTAAAACAAATTGCCGAAACAACAACAATTAATGTGAATTTATTTTCAAATTCATTTCGCTGTAATTGTCGAGCAGCGTCAGAGAAAAAAGAAGAAACACAAACGCGAACGTTCTGAGGCTCACGCAAAACGAGGGTCAGTTGAAGTAATTGTTAAAAAAAATATAATTAACAGCAGAAAGTAATTAAAAAAAGAGATATTGAAGCCAAAACAACAAACTCAAAGGTGGAAAAATTAAGAGGAAGGTGTTTAACTTTTTTTCTTTTGACAAATCTTGCACTTAATCCTGGAAAAAATATATATGATATATAAAAAAAAAAACAGAAGGAAACCATATTAAAATAGAAGGAAATCTAAGGACCTGACCCAACAGCTCGAAGACGGAATTCCAACCTAAAAGCAAGCATTAGTTCGAACCAGGGCCTTTTTAAAGTTTATACCCATAGTAAACAATATAATTTCAAATGTAAAAAGTAGAGAAAAAATTGGAAAAAACTGTAGCTTTTAATTATTTTCTGGACCTTATGCGTTTTTTAATATTATTTTATATTAGGAAAATTTATTGGGAAAAGCATTTTCTCCCCCAACTTGCAAGTCAACCCGTTTTGTAGCTGGCAATTTCCATAGCATTTATGGCCAGACCATTTACAATAAATTTTGGACAGCCTACACAGTAAAGGGCTTAGCACGCCCCTTCGCTCTTTGCTAGGTCCTACCAGCAACATTTCAGCTGCTTTATGAGCTACAATTGTGGCCTGCTGTTCCCCTCCATTGCCCGTCGACTGGCAACTGTAAATAACTTTGCTTATTTGAACATTTATTGGTGACGTAAACGGCTTGTAGCATTGTTGCCAGCCATTTGGCCAAGGATGGAAGGATGTGCAGTAGGCTTATTGCCGATTTTTACTCGTGTTAATTTCCTGTGTAACTCGGTATTTGTGAAATAACAGCAGGCCAGACTGAAGCATAATATCCGAGACCCTGACTCTTACAGAAGCTCTATGGCTCAGTGGCTCAGTCACGAGTTCAAGTTGAGTTTACGAGTGACTCGTACGGGTACTCAAACGAGTATGTGTCAGGTTAATGCCACCGGCTGTGAATTGGTCTTCTAAAGCTCGTAAAACTCGTTGGCGGTGCCTCACCAGCTTGCATGCTACATAAAATATGATGTAGGGCACTTAAGCAGGCCGACACCGTCTCCTGTGTTGACAGCTATCAAATGTGTACACAACATGCATAAATGAATGAGACACACACCGACAGCACACAGCCTTCGGGTGTGGTTGGTGTTTGGTGACACGCCTTTGTTTTCATAAATATTAAAGAAAGCAAAAGCTTTTGGCCTGAAAAATCAACGCCAAATGCCAGTAGAAAATTTATGAGCAGCCAAAAAATAATAACTTTGCAGCATTTGTTTACCTAGTTGCCAGAGTTGCCACCATCAGTTGCATAATATAATTTATAGAATTTATGCAATTGCAGTTGCTACCTTTGGGCAATAATTCAAGACAAGTTTGTTGCACAGCTTCGACAATTCCAGAAGGTGGCTGACGGAAACTTTCAGAGGTAAAGAAAACCTCCCTCAATGAAAACTGTTTACCCTATTAAAAACGGCAAAGCCTGAAGGCAGGCAGTTTTTCTTACAGCATTAAAAGTGTTGCAGGTGAGGCGTTAAAACAATAAAGTGACTAAGCGAATTTCAAGAAAATAATATCAAAAAAGTTGAAATTAGTTTTCTCAATCAAACTTTGCACAATTACGTAGCAAAATAGAAAGTATTTAATTTTAGAGGAATTATTAGAAATAGCAGGTAAATATTTAGAGAAAATAGCTAAAAAAAACCTTATAATAAAATATTTATTAAATTTACAAAAATAATTGGTTGCAGAGCAGAACGTTCAAGAATATATATATTTATATATTTGGTAATTTTTATATTTTTAAAATGAATAGATAAAATAAGATATGTTAAGAATCTTTATTATAAACGCATTTAAGCCACGCACACAATTATTAGTAAGGGAAGAATTAATTGATAAGCCGGGATATTCTACACCTTAGCATTTTACTGGACCGCAAAGGCAGCCAAGTAATTATTGGAAACAGGAGCTGCTGGGTAAAATGAAAAGAAAAACTCAATCAATTAAGTCCATATGCCATTACAGCTAACAAACGTAGCTTGAATGCAACTTGCCAGCTACCCCTTGACTGAGCTGGTTCCAACCCCTGGACAAACGATCCCCAGTTACCTCCTTTTCGACACCGCCAACACTTAGCAACTCATTAACGTTTGTGCTGGGCACTGTGAGCTTTTGGTAAACGAAAGCAAATTTACGCCTATTGATGGCAACTGACCCTAGGCCTGGGTTAAAGCAGAGATAGGGCCAGTGAGGGGTGTGGGCTGGGTTTCTGGCAGATTATAATCTGCTACAAATGAGGAAATCCCAGAAAACCGACAGATTAAATTTGTACGCCACTTGTAAAACGGATGCGGGGCATGTGTGTAAAGTAAGTTGGCTTCCGTTTGGCAACCTAGCCGGGCTTTCTGTGTGTGTGTGTGTGTGGGTGCGAGTGTGTTGGTGTGTGTGCGCCCATGCGTTGGTCATAAAGTTTGCCACATGTGAAAAACAAAAGTCGCCGAGGCACACAAACGCACACACAAACGCAGCACACACAAGCTTAGTAGATACAGCTACAAAACGAAAGAGCATTTCATTATTTATGGAAGGGCAACGCAAATTATACACACACACACACACACACACACATAGGCGGTGTATGTGTGCTGAGTAATTTAGAGAAAATGGCTGCCGCACTGTGGCGGCTACCCAACGCTCTGGCAGTTAGTTAGCCCAAGTAAAGAGAGAGAGAGAGCTGTGGCAAATGTAATTTTGTGTAAAAATTTTCATGAATGAAAACGTTTTTGTCGTCGCATACACACACACTCACGCACACCAGCACACACATGCACATGGATGGGCGCCGTCAAGCCTTGGGCTTGTTAACAATTGTGTAGCATATTTTTGGGGGTCACTCGAGCATGCCACATGTTGCCAGTTTAGTTGCCGCCCAGGCTTATGTATTTCATAGGGGAATATGCTCACTAAATTCTCTAGTTCTCCACACACACACACACACACAGAGAGAGAGAGAGCAACTACACGTTTTCTGCCTAATGTGTGTGCATTTAAGCACTCGAAATTAATTTGACATTTTTATACACTTAGCAAAGCCGCACAAATTGTGCACATAACTCGCCTATTCGTAAATCCCCCACAAACTTGCCAGCCCTGCAGGTTTACTCTTCCCAATTTACTGACTTCTTGTGCCTATAGGGTATAATTTCTCTTAAAATGCCTGACAGCTTAACGCTTTTTAGATCGTGCTTACCCTCCAGGTGTTTTTTTAGCTGCTCTGCACTAATTTGTCCAGCTACAAGAGTCGACTTACAGTTCGAGTTGATTTCATGTGCGGTTTTGTGGCAAAGTTGCAACTTGATTAATGACAGTTGCATGCGATTTCAATTGCTTTCGACTGGCCACAGACAGAGAGAGAGAAAAGATTGAGTGCCAAAGACAGAGAGAGAGGGAGAACGTTCGTTGCATTGTTCAGTGCGGTTATTTTCAATTTGTCACAGTACAAACCAGAAACTGTCGCACATTCTTCACAGTTTATATTCCATTTGCCACAGCATTTATCAATCGGAGAAACTCGGAGACAGCAATGCAACCCATTAATATTATTTTTGGCCAAGCAGCTTTATTTTCTTTCCGTTTATTTTTTATTTTTTAAACCATGTTATTAATTATAATTTTGCGATGCGCAATTAATTGGCTGAAGTCTGTGTGCTTAAAAGCACAAAGGATTCTCAGCCGCAGTTGATTTTTTCTCCATTTATTACGAACTGTGTGCCGAAGAGCACTTACTCAATGTTTAACGTTTAAGGAGTACTGAAAATTGCAATCAACTTTTTATAACTTTTAAAGACCGTAGTTATTCAAGCTATAAATAATTGCATTAAAATTTGTTCATATAATAATGTCCACAAATGTGCGGGAAACGAGAAAATTTATATCTGTCGCAGACAGTAAGAATTTTATAACTACTTGTTAATAATTTACTGAACATCAAAAAAATATTCCGAAATATCTCAAACCGATAAAATTAGTTTCTTATTTATTTGTCCATAAAAAATGTAATAAATTTACTATTCAAACTGCAAATAATCAAGGCAGTTCCAGGTTCGAATCGTAGAATTTTGTGATGTATAAACTCACAAGTCATAAGAACAATTAAAAATATTCCAATTTAATGTCAATCCATTAACCAACCCTTAGCCCAAGTCTAACTCCATTCATTTTTCTCATCCAAGCAATAAATAATTGTATTACTATAAAGTAATACTTACTATTGCTTAACTCGATGAAATTACATTCTTAAAGTTGTCTGTGAAGGCGCTTTGGCTTTGGCGGAGCAAGCGCAATTTGCGACATTGTTCGCATTCCTTGTCGGCAAGTTTCAGGACAATCTACTTAAGAGCAGAGCTTTGTTGCGATTTATAGACCTACCCGTTGACTTCTAACATATGCATAATTTTTCAAGAGTCTCTCATGCTCGCTTCGCATAGAAATCATATCATAAAATAAAATCACAAGTGCTTTTAATTTGTCGTAGTAAATGCACAGCCCCTACGAGTAACTTGCTGTCAGAGAGGTTCAAGCTCCCACACAGCCCTCACACTGCGCTGCTCGTTACTTAGCGCACATTTAATTTTGTTACCAATACTCAAGCACTTGCCGGCACACACATAGGTCGGTGGTGGGACGTTTGGTTGGGGTTTTCTGTTCGTTTCTGTTCTGCGAGACTTTGGCACAAGTTTTTGGCGCGCCATAAAACTATGCGGCAAATTTATATGTTGCTATGCTTCAGCGCCTGCCGCTCATGAATAATATGGGCGTGGCAGAAGAGAAAGAGATATATACAGAGAGTGAGAGAGAGAGAGAGTAAAGGGGAGATATTGCTAATGCCAAATGTTAATGATGATGAGCCTACTTGAACCCATTTACGCGTGTTGTTTTTGCCAAAATTGGAATCGGTACGTGCAAAAACTAAATTCCAATGCATTTTGTCAGATTACTGCAGTTCAATTATTCAAATTGGTTTTTTGCCACTTAATTCATACTTATAATTCATATTTAAATTTAAAAACAACTAAAGTTCGTGACATATTTAAAGCTGGCTTATTTAAATTATGAGCCTAGTAATGGCAATATCAATTATAAGCCTGGATTATTTGAGAATTTGACTAAGTTAGAGGTCGAGAACAAGGTGCAATTTTAGACTATTTATTGTGAAATATGTATGGGGTTTTTTCATTATTGTAGTCCTCAGAAACTAAGTTATCTAAGCGAAAGAAGAGGTTCTGGGTTTTAATCAGGATAGTTTATATTTCCTGTAAGACTCAGGACAGGGCTAATCAAAAAGTTATATTGACAAATATAATAAAAATAATAACTTACCCTTACGTTTTAAAGATTCTTGAGTTCTATCGAAACAATCCAAACAATCCTGAAAGGTAAATAAGAAAAAAATAAGAAAAACGTTAATTTGTTAATCAAAATGTGTACTTGAAAAAATATGTAAATACCTTTTTAAGATGCACTTTTGCCATATTATGGGTACACTTATTTTTAGTTTCGGAATATCCTATTCCTATCCAAAAATAAAATATAAAAACCATAATCTCAAATTTATGGAACGAAAATTTTTATGAATATTCAGAGAAGTGAATTACCATTCGATTCACGACATATTTTATTTAGTTACCATTTATTTGGACACTAATCAGGGCTCGAATTTCGAATATATAGCATGTATTTTAGATGGATGGTAAATAGATTCGCAGCATGTTTTACACCGCTTTACCCCTCTCCTTGCTTTAGGAGAATTTTAAACATTAAATTTTGTGGTTTCAACGCAGCGAAAAAATTATCGCTGGCATCGGTGGAAATTAAATTTGCGAGTGTTGAGCCGCAAACGCAAAAACCACGAGCGAAATCTATGCACACACAACCCACACTCACAACACACACACACACACACACTCAAACGCACACAGCACACACACATATGGCTATCTCTATCTCGCGCACTAAGCATGCTTTAAAAAGCAACGTGTGTAAGCCACAACACATTTAAAATGCATAAAGCGTTTGCGTCCCAAGGCAGGGGCAATAGGGACGTGGCCATAGAGCAGACAGACGCCGATGCCTGGTTTTAAGCCTTATGAATTAGCGGTTAGATTGAGCGTCATAAATCGTGCGATTATTTTTAAAGTGCCTGTGCGTCTGCATGTTTATCTAGGACAACGATTTTGCGCCCACTTTAAAATCTCTCAAAATTGAAAAAAGGTTGCTTGTCGCCTGCTTTTTAGACGGCACTATGACAAGGGCCCAAATATGATGTAGGTTCTGCAGGTGGCAACCGACCAACAGCAGCAAAACAAAAAGGTACGATACCACGACGATCGATATTCGGGATTGTAAATGACAGAAAAAAAAGAGCAATAAAATGGGAGAGGATAGAAACAAATAAAAAATATATATAATATAAATGAGAATAAAGGAGTTTGATAACATTCAAAATACACACAGCAAATAAACGTCGAATTATGTTAGATTTTAGAACATAGCTCAGTGGAATGCACAACATAATTGGATGGAAAAACAATGTACAAAAAAATACATTTAAAATTTGTAAGAAAAGACTAATAGGGGTTAAATTTGACATTATTTGAAATCAAAACAGGATTCCTATTACATAAATAGGTGGGGAAATGGATATATAAAAAGACTATGGTATTTCTTTCAATTATGGGTATAATATACAATAGAAAAGACGCTTCTGAGCAATGATAGATATAAGATTAGTTGGAGCTAGAGTTGGGTAGTCCACAAATTGGAGTACCCCACCCACCAATAAAATATATAGAAATATTTAATTAATTTGCTTATATATATTTTGTTTATCCCTTATTCAAGGCTTATGCGTGAATATAAAGTAAAGCTGCATGCAGCTCATACCGGTGCTCAGCATCAACGTGCATTCTTTTAGGCAGCGACAATAATTTGCCTAAACGATGGCCCAAAATTTATGTGTCTAATTAAAATGGAGAAGCATAAAAAATGAGCTCATGAATGCGCTACACTGCGTCGCAGCTGTGTGTTTAGCGCTTCGCCTAACTTCATGCCGCATAAATTTCGCCTAGTGCCCTAGTCCTAGTCCTGCTAGTCCTACGAGTCCTGCCACCCTCGAAGCCTAGTCCCTGTCCGCATGTGTCTGATGCGTGCTCGTTGGGAATGGGCTTTCACCCCTCTGGGGCAGGCACAAGCTGTTTGTTTATGCTCCCGAGCTGCATTTTTATGTGCTGCCAGTGCGCCGACAACAGCAGGCCACTCCATCAGTTGCCCAACTACACTATACACTACACTGCACAACAAAACAGCAGCAGCGCGGGCCCACTGTCAACATGGACATACAGTGTGTAAAAAGGCAATAAATATGTGAGAGCTTCTTAGAGCGAGCAGACAGAGTCTCCAAAAATATACAATCAAAAATATACTCGATATGGACACATCATTCTACGTATAAGAGATTTAGACACATAAAGATTAACCGTCATAAAATACAAATTATTACGCAAAAAATCGGACTGTATTTCCTATGTAAAGCCTTAAAAAGCTATATACTCGGAATTTAAATACAGAATGAATTTTCTTTTAAAGTGAGAGATCATTCAGACAACTAGATTCTAAAATAATAAAACAAATTTTTAAGCCAATTGGCAAATATATAAGGAAAAGCAATAATAATAAATATACAAATATATATAAACATAAGTTAAATTAATTCATTAATTCCAAAAGAATTAATTATAAAAACAACTAAACAAATTCATTTAAAAGCCATATTTTTGTCGAACATAAATTTTAAAATAGGCAAAATAAACGTGACTACAATTAAAGAAAAAGTTCCTAACAATCAAGATCTACGCAAAAATTCAGAAATAAATCTACTCAACAAATTTAAGTATATTCAATGTATTCGCAAAGATATTCAGCTGGTAATTCAGAACAAAAATAGATACATTTGCCAAAATAAAGTTTTGAAACATGCAATCTAATAAATATGAAATCTTAAAATAAAACTTGTATGAAAATTGTATCGGTTAAAAGCATGAGAATAAATATCTATTATATTCAACAGGTTTCTTCGAGTTCATCAAATCGATTTCCAGGCACTTTACTTATATGCAGATATGTAAATATTGTGTTTGTATTAATCAGTCAATCTTTATTGCATTTGGGGCCATTGAATTTATCAATTTTGATTCACAACTGGGTGCACAGTGTGCTGGGTCCAGTGGTGGGGTTGGACCGGGGGGCGTGGCAGCTCTTTGCCATTTGGCTTTAGCGTTGCTTTTTAATAAAATTAGCTCCGGCATTGGGTGCTTGTTTATGCAGGCAACAGTCAAGCGAACCCAAAGAGCGGCTCTCATGCTGCACAGAATTTGGTTGATGTACGCATGCTAGTGTATGTGTATGTGTGCGTGTGTGTGTATATGTGTGTGTGTGTTTCTGGTAGTGTGGGCGTGTGTACTTGGCTGCTTATTATGCATGAATTTCAAATGAAGTCGCGAACGTGACACAAACTCATGACCGCCCCCAAGCGCCCACTTCAACGAGTCCGCCGCACCCCTTACAAGCAAAAGTTGTAGTATAAAATACGAGAACAGCGTACTCTGCCTTTTTTGCTGCCTGCTAACACACAAAATTTACACATTCGCATTACGATATGCATTTAATATGAGCAGGTCGCAGGACTCTACTTGAATTTCCTTTAGCAACAAACGAAAAACAAAATTCAAAAACTCATAAAACTCTTTGCCCCAAATGAGAATTGAGAAATGGCAATGGGTATGGGACTAAACGTCGTCGTCATATTATGCATATGTGTAGTTAAAGCCATAATGAAATTTGGCCAAATGGGCGCTGATTGTTTATAGCTCTTAAGTGGGCCCCACTTGAGGCCCAAGGTCAGGGATCGGAAATAGAGCAAAGCGCGAACTGACCTACGAATTGGAGCTCGGGCATAACTGCGGCATATTATGCAAACGACTGCGCAAGGGATAGAAAATTGAATTGCTTTCAGTTGTTGTTCTGGTAGCCATGGAGAATATTAAAAATTAACATACAAAATAGGCAGATAAGTTCTTAATGGTATTTCCTATATTTTATGTTTTTTGTTTCGGGATTTTGCCTATCCAGAGTGATTAATTTTTAGATGTGTCTTGGCAGTACATGATAAAAGTACAGAACAATTTTTTCAATATAGAAATTACTTAACGTCGATTGCAATTTAGGTTTATCTTATGTTATGATTGCTGTAGATTTTGAAGGCAGTTCTCTTTATTTACCAGCTAAAAAGTTCAAAAATAATTTATGGGCAATCATGACACAGTTCTCAGGTATTCCTAGGTGGAAAGTGTTTGCTTAATAGTTAAACCCATTCAAAATTGCATTCTTAGATCCGCAAAATCCCAGTTTTAAACACACTTTCAACAACATTTTCACGCCAAGTTTTCACAGAAATGCGCAGCAAACTTTTCGACATGCTGAAAACTCACCCAGGGGTAAAAGCTATTTATGCAGAAATGCGCAGGTTTTCATTTTCGAATTACGAAAACTGAAATCAGTTGAATGTTGTTTTGTAAGTTATGAAGTTTTAAGCTAACTATTAGCGAAGCTCCCCTTAGAGATCTACCAAACTCTTCCCCCTCGCTCGCATCTAAGCAATGCAATTTATTAAACTAACTACTTAAGCATGCGAATTAAAAAAAAACCTGGCGCACACACAAAACAAGTAAGAGAGCTTACGATGAGGGTGTGCGACTAGTAGATACCCTCTAGACATAAATAAACGAAAATATGCAGCCCTTATTGAGGTTGGGGCTTATTTTCTGACCATTATATATGGAATCAAATATGCAAAAAACTTTGAAATATGAGAATCTACAAACTAAAATTTGGTTCTTCAGTTCTTCATTTCTTTTATGGAATCTGATTTGAGCACGTCCATACAAATTGCTAGACGGACGTGAGGGTTGAGTATACTTAATGTTATCCATTGTTAATGAGTACAGGGTATGCAAATAATCTAACACACTCTCAAGGCGGGAAGCACTTAGACTCAAGCAGCGCAGCGAAGCAGCACCTAAAGAAGCTGGAGCAGTGTGAGGAGGGGGGGCTCGCTTGAAGACCGGGCGCACTCAAGTGGCGGCAACACACTTCAAGGAGATATTTTCAACACGCTTTGGCTTCGATAGCAGCAGAAATAGCAACAAAGCAGCAACAAGGACAATGGGCGCTAGGCATTTGCAACTTAATTGCAAGGTGTGTGTGTGTGTGTGTGGGCGAGTATGTAAAAGGGCGTGGCATGTCCTTTGCATAATGCATGAGTCGACGACACACGGGCTCGTCATAATCATTTTGTCAGCTGCCTGCTACGCGCTAATTGCAATTAAACAATAATATGAGTGTACGAGACAGCAACAAACATTGCACGAGAATGGGCGAGTGGAAATTTGTGAAAAATTCGTTTAGAAAAGTGAAAATGGCGCGTAATTGCGTGGACTATAAGCGAAGCGTTGCGCATGTCGTGCTTAACGCAGCAAAAGGCGTTTAATTAAATGTTAACAGCAACACGAAACAACAACAACAACAACAACAAGAGCAACAAGGGCTAACGACAATTAACAAAGCCTTATTGTTGTTTCTGTTTCTGTTTCGAGTCCCGTTTGTTGTCTTTGCCATTGTCTGCATGTATTTGCATATCATTAAGCCAAGCAATAATAAAAATTGCGCTCTTTCTCTCGCTCCGAGTGCATTATCAACATTTGTAACACATGCGCAATGGCTAGATAAAGGAGGGCGGAGCCAAGGGAGTAAGCCATGTATTTAATTGCCATCTGAAGTTGCCATCAAAAGCCAGCACAAAATGCGAAAGCCAATTCTCAAACAGAAATACTTTGTCTCACTTTTGCAGTTTTAATTTTTAATCGGAAATCAAAGGCAAAAAGCTTAATGCTATGAAACCGATGCTTGTACAATTGGCTTAAACCCTTTGCGAATCATATGCGAATTTTATTCTTCTTTTTTTTTGTCAATTTACAGTGATTCGCTAGACAAGAAGCATAACATAATGTTCGTCATTATGCTTTTGCTAAGCTCTGAGATACATTTTTTGAAAATGACACATAACAAATGACACCTAAAAGCATGATAATTTATAAATTTAAGTAATTTTAAAATTCGCTAATTTCATTTTAAAAAACTTAATAACACATAAACCTGTTAAAAGATTTAAAGAACGATAATTTTCCTTAAGGCTTAGTGTTTAAATAATTTTTCTAAGTCCCCTTTCATATAGTAGCTATAAAATACATTTAACTATCTTTTTGATCACTCAACTGTTTCGAAAGGCGGCCTTTAGCCTCAGGCCGCAATGGCAGCCATAAAACATCATTAAGTAGCGCACTCCCAGGTTTAGCTCCATTGGCTCTTTGCTTTTTTCCACTTAAAAGGTAGTGCACGGTGTTTTATAACAGCCCGTAAAACGGCCACGACAAATATTTGAGCTGAGCAACAAAAAAAGAAAGTTGGAAAATTTACGAGGTGAGGCGAGTAGAAAATGGGATAGCCTCACGTTTATCTAGTCGAAACACAGGTCGGGCAAAATTGACAACTCAATTGCGAAAACTATTTACACGCAATTAGGCGAAATGACAGGCCACAGGCCGCATCAGAGCACGGCAAAGTTGTCAAGTGAAATGGGCAAAAGGCACATAAAAAGAGGTATAACAAAGGGACAGGTTGCCTGCTCCGCTGCGTCTGGAGTGTAAATATTGACCAGGCCTGAACAAACTGTGCCAGCCACCGGAGCAGACACCAAGGTGGCCAACAAGGCAGCAGCTCATTCATAAATGCATTAGTTAGCTGTCAGGCAGTGCAATCGAATTCATGTTGGCATTAACTATAAATTATGCAGTCCATGAATTTGACATGGCTCAGCAAACCACTTGGACACTGACCACAAGCCACGTACGTATACTTGTCAAGGTGACTGTAAACGGATTCTCTGTTTATTACATGAGTCGCATTTCAATATGCGAAGGACACGCCAGCATCAAAGTTGCAAGTGACACTAATAATATATAATATTATATATATTACCCGGTTTTGCTTGGTCCCGATATTTTCTCAATATTCATTTTAATTTCTAATGTAGACAATAAATTTGAAGCCGGTCGGACGAATGTGGTAAATATCTGTATACAATTATTTAATAGCTAAGTGGGATATTCGGAAATGTGTTCCAGTGAGTTTTTCGAAACCCTTTAATTTTTCAAAATGGGTGACTACTGTGAAAAATGAAGTGTCCTAGCTCTTACGTTTTGGGCTCCGTGTTAATCATCAGTCTGTCAGCCAGTTGGGAGCTAGAGTCTTAGATGTAAAGCGTTTATAAATTCCATTTAACTCGAGTTATTTGTGTTGTGCAGCTTGACCCAGTTACACTCTGTTCTTTGGCCTTGAGAGACAGTTGTACAACTTCTCCTAGTTCTGCAGTTGTCCTCGCATTGCAGTTGACATTTGTTCACACACACACACAGATACACCCGCAATCATTGTGTTTGTACCTGTGTGTGTGTCTCTTGGGTCGCCCTTTTGCATGATTTAAAACTATTTAACTTCTTTTGGTGTTTTGCCTTCTCCATCGTATTTCGGTTTCGTTTTCTTTTGCTTTGTTTTGTTACGCTTTTTGACATTTTGCGCTGTGATTTCCCATTTTTGCACCTTTTATTCTGAGTGGTTTTACGAGTACGAAAGCTCTCAGTTGCCCCCCTCCCCCTCCCACCATCCTATTCCACTCTTCTTTTGTTGTTCAAAAATTTATGAGTTTTTTAACCTTGCTGCAAATGGCAGGGACTATGTGACCAAAAAAAAAAAAAAAAAAAAATAAAAACAAAAAAAAAGTTTAGCATTTTCCTGACAAACCCAAACGCTCGACGGGTTGTCCCTGTGCAAAAGTTGATTTGGTTCTTTCGTGAGTGTGTGTGTGTGTGTGTCAGTGGTTGTATGTATGCCTGAGTGTGGGTGCCCGTGTGTTTGTGTGTGTTTCTCAGTAAATTGTTAATTAGTATTGTGATGCGTTCTGTATTTTTGTAGGCCAATCGCTTACAACTGCAGCGGCAATGCGCAAAAGAACTGCCGCACATGCGGCGTATGCGCAATTTTTTTTTTTAATTCTTTTGACATCCAGCGCTATTAGAGGGCTTAAAAGATTTCGGAATATGGGTATTAAAGTTTTTCCGTCATAAAATGCATTATTGGACAACAAATTAATAAAAAAAAGATTTAAGAGAGAATTATCAGAAATAGCACACAAAGCACACAAATAAGAGACAGAAAGAGAGCTAGGGCGATTGATATAAATGAGACTGCTATGTGGCAAAGGGAGAGAGTGAAAAAAAAAGGACAGAGGGATGACAGAGTAACAAAGGAAAAAATGAAAGCCAATAAACTTTATTAAAGAGAAGTTGAATGAAGAAAATATAACACAAAGAAAGTTGCAAAAAGATAAGACAAAAGTTCTGTGAAAGGAAAGGGCAGCGAAATAAAAGAGAGCGATAGAGAGTGAAAAACTCAAGACTGAGATAAAGAGACAATGATGGAAACATTTAAGAGAAAGGTAGCGCAAAAGCCAAATACGGAGACAGTATAAGTGAAATTTAAACGGATGAAGAAGTATCAACTTCAGCAAAGAAAAGGAACGGAATAGAATAGAAGAAACATAAATAGATATCATTCATAAATTTCTCCCACTGCATTTAACGAGATGTCACCCAATTGTAAAATCTCAAAGCCTGACATAAATGTTTGCTCGCGATTCAAACAATGATGGATGTGCTCATACTTATTGCGCATACGCCACGTTTTAACTGGTTGTCAGCGACACGGGCAACCATTTAGCGAAATTAGGTGGCTGCCAAAAATTCGATTTGCTGAAAGATTTTTAATTGCTTTCTAATGAGCTGTCACGAGGGCTGTCAGTATATGTATGTGTGTGAAAGTCGTTTATTAGCTAAATTTGTTGAATGTGCCATAAACATAAATCAGAATTGAGTTTTTGAAGCCTCCACTAATTGGCACACAACGTATTTTTCGTCTCTCGTTGCAGAAAGCTGTCAGGGACCACACGAGAAGCGCTTACTCAATCACCTGCTGTCCACGTACAACACACTGGAGCGACCCGTTGCCAACGAATCGGAGCCCCTGGAGGTTAAATTTGGACTGACGCTGCAGCAAATCATCGATGTGGTAAGTTTGTAATTTATAGGGATAGAGAAGCGACGACCACCAGTCAAAATTCTCAAGCAGCTGCAACTGCATCAATAATCAACTAAAATAATTATAAAATCAAATACATGGAATGGATTTCCAAGGCTATGCGGAGTTTTTTTTTTTATGTGTAGCCGTCGCGACGGTCTAGAGTACAACAATGTCTCTGAATAGAAAAAGCAAATTTAGGTTTGAAAAAAGAAAAATCAGTTGCTGACCACAGGCAGTTGTGGTTAGCCTTGGTAAGTGACATGTACCCGTTGTTTAGAACTTTTTTTATATATCCTTTTTTTTTTTTTAAACCACAAATAGCTACAAATCTTTTGAATTGAGTTTTTCTAATTTTTGTGCTATTAACACACATGCATTTTGATTTTCTCAAGGACAACATACATTTTTGTCAACGAGTAAAATGCTTTAAAGTGTCTATAAATATTTCATTGATTGGCAGCTTAGAGTAATATATTTAATCAAAAAAGCACACATCACAAAAAAGATACAAAAATTACTGAGCTACATAAAGGGAAAAGAAAATCATTTAAAAAGGAAGTTGTTTTCTTACTTCAGGTTAATATCGTTAAGCTTTCAGTATAAATATTTTCTATAAAAACTTTTTAATATTAAATATTTTCTAATGAAAAGAAGGATTTTTATTCTTTGAACACATTTTATAATTAGTCTTGGCCAAATATATATAATATAATTTGTCATGTAGTGAAAAGGGATTTTCATTCTTTAAATAAATAATACTTATATATTTATTTAAACAAAAAAATAGAGAGAGAATATTAGACAAATTTAACTTTTATAAAAAGGAATTTTTATTTCAGGCTTTTAATTATAGAGAGATTTATAAAATAATTTTGGAGCTCTTATAATATGGAGTTTTTACTTCAAGCTCTTTCGTAATTTAGACACATTTATTACTTCAATTAAATGTGCTTTCAGTTGCTCAAATATAAATAAAAAAATTCATTTTTTTAAAATTGATTTTAAATGTTAAGTTGAATTTAAAAAGAATAATTCTCTTCGCACTCATTGTATTTATTATTTTTTTCAATTGAAGGGAAAAATATTTGAAAAAAACTTCTTTTAATCACACTCGTTCTATATTCAGTTTTGTATTATAATTTATAGAATTTTGGTACTTCAAATACTTGATAACACTATCTTCAAACAAATTATAAAATTTTGATGTGCCCGTCGCGACGGTTTTATGTTTGGCAAAAACTCTCTCTTAACAAATTAAAAAACAACAACACAAAAAACAACTCTCAATAACAGTTAAATTTACGAGTTCTTGCGTTTCTTATAGGACGAAAAGAATCAGATTCTGACCACAAATGCGTGGTTAAATTTGGTAAGTGACATGTACCAGCCGTCAAATTTGTCTAGCACCTGTTTGTCTGTCTTTCTTATGAACTGCTAGGGTTTTACTTTTGGTAATCTCTTGCTTTTCATTTCTTTTGATTTGCTTTAATTTGATTTTGAAACAAAGTGCGACTAACTTCTTAGCTAACAGTAAACACAAGCATTTCTTTTAAATAAACCTCTTTTTAATTTATTGATTACGGAAGCGTCTTTATCAAATATGTGTTGTCTCGATATGTGTGTGAAAAAATATACAAATACTATATTTAAAATCAATTGAAATTTATTTGCTGTGATACACCGTTAAATTATATATTTATATATATATATATATATACATACATACATATATTGTTGTTAGTGCAAAACTGCAAATGGCAGTCACTTTAATTGAAAGCAATTGTTGAAAACAAAAAAAAACTACACACTTAAACGAAATAAAACTAAACAAACAAATAAATTTGAAAACAATATTTGTGCTACCAGACAGTATGGATAAACTATTGTAAACATCCTGTTAGTCCTCAATTTGCTCTGAATACTAAGCCTTAAAAATATTTGATTTACACATTTTCATTTAACTCGAAATTGGGCCCCAGCTCGTTATAACTAACTGCCTTGGCATATGGACGAGGGCTCTTGCTAAATTGGCATAAATTGCCATAGAGCACTCCAGCCATAAGCACAAACAAATAAATCAACACAAACAAGTTGAAGAGCGTTAGTCTACCAGCAGATACCCTGTAGCTGTAGCTCTTTTCTTTTAAGGCTTGAATAACTTTTTTGTTAGATTTGCCAATCTTCATTAAATTGGGATAGTTATAAAAACTTCTTATTAAAAACATGCCAAGATTTGAAATAACAGATGCCAAATGGAAGTTGGAAAAAATCAAGGGGAGCTGCTATGAATATTATGATTATTAGCACAAGTTATTTAATGTCAATCAAGAATATTTTTATGTATTTAGTTTAAAGTTTCCTACTCTGAACTTAAACTAGTTCATTTCCAGCACACTTTCTGCTCGTATGCAGGGTATAAAACAGGCACATAAATACAAATTTATGCACAGCAACAATTTTTACGCTCTGTTTGTGGGCACACCTGAAGCTGGTGCGATTGATCAAAAACCCCTTTTCAATAAAATTAATAGCGCATTTTTCTGCGAGATTTATGACTGAAACAAATAATTTTCAATTTGTAAAATGCTTTTTTGATGTTTGGCATCTAGAACTAAACTCTAGCTAATTGTTGGGAAAACAGCACCGCAACACAACAAACCAAAAAAAAAAAACAACAACAAAATGAAAAAAAGCTAAAATACATGTTTAAAAATGAAACCTGCATCATTGTTGCATAGTGCACCAAAAAAAAACAAAACCAAAACCCAAATGGAAAAACTAAAACATTTATTATTAAACAATTTTGTTAGCAGCGTGTCTAGGCGTTTTTGTCGTTGTCTTTGTGTGGTTTTTACATATATGAATTTATATATGTGTCTAAACTTTGTTTCAGTTAAATAAATGTTTTTTCCTATCCAACATTGCTTACCTTTGTTCTCTACTTTGTTTTTTTGTTGTGTTCCATGTTTTGTCATACAAATTAAATAAACACATTAAAAATCGAATTTAATTAAATGACAGCTTGGATTAAAAATATGCAACGCAATGCCCGTATAATGTTGTCTGAGTTTGTGCCATAAATGATAAAAATATTATTGTATATTAATTTTAAAATGTGCCCATTTCCATTATTTCTGTTTGATTATAATTAAATCAATATCAAAATCGGAAATTTCAATTTACAATTTAAATCTAAATAAAATAGTTTCATTTCTTTTCAAAATGTTATCTATAGTAGTAAATCTATCTACTATTAAATCTTAAAAAATTATTAATTAAATTGTGCACATTCATAGATTAAAAGCATTTTAAAGCGATTATTGAAAAGTTCAGCTACAGAGATAAATCATCCTCAAAAACATCTTGCACAAAATAATCGGGAGTTATTTGCTCAAACGCTGATTTGTCAAAATATTCCACAGAAGATTATTTTGTTGTGTGTTTAAATCCTTATTAAATGAGCTCCTAGAATAGCAATAGCAGCACAAATAATGTACAAAAGGATAATTAAAGGATTAAACATATATTCTGGCAAGTGCTTCAAGTCAGACAACAAAACAACTTGCCTTAAGTGCATTAGAGACAAATTAAAGCAAGCATTAATACACTTTTAATTAAAATTTAATTAACATAAATATAATTGTTAGATTCGTGTTAATTTATTACTTGAATTTTAGAGTATTTGTTCATTTTTGTGTTTTGAACTGCAACCTGCTCACTTTTTGGTATGTGTGTGTGTGTGTGCGTGTTTCTTTTTTACTTATCATGTACTAATACATATGCGAGTATCTATTACAGATTATGTTTGATCAACTTAAATTATTGCTGGGTACATGTCATAAAACGTTTCCAAACAACTGAATAAAAGCCAAAAAAATATATATTTAAATAAAAAAAAATCAACAACAACAAAAGACGGCATGCATGTTGTTTAAAAACCAAACTAAATAACTAACCTAGGTGTTCTTTTTGTATCTAAACATAAATGTATACACAAATCTAAATGAAACTTAAAAATCGAATAGCTATATATATATTTAACAAAACAAACAAAAAATACAAACGATTCGGCTTTAATGTGCGGCACGAAATGTTAATTAAAGCGCTGTAATTAATTTATTTATTAGATTTCAAGGTATTTGCATTTTGATAATCGTGCATTTGATTTATGCACTACTTTGCGATTGATTCATTGATAGAAAAACCGCAGCGTTTTGTTGATTTCCAAACCGCATTAATTATTCAACCTAACTACAGCTTTATGAATTTTAGCCCTGACATTTTCCACTTTTGCCCGGCCACGTTGTCAATTACGCTAATTAGTTTACTAATAATTAATAGCTTACCCACATGCTGATGATGTACATGTAGCTGGCATATCCACACATACACATGAATTATGCGCATCTAAATTTTCAACCACAGCAAAAAAAGAAAACCCCACGACTACGTAAATTCCCTCATATAAAGCATGCTGATTACATTTAATTATCTTGCAGATCAAAGTACAAATGCCAAAGTACAAATGCCTTTGAATTTACACAACTTGCTTAAAATATAAACGATTTTCTTGATGGCATTTTGTTGTTGGATCAGATTATTTCTACATTTGTTAAAATGTTTAAAACTGATTTCTGGGCTTGTTCTTTTGACTTTTTACCAAATTTCTCTCATACCCTGAATACCCTGCGGCTACATATGTTAAATTTTACACTCTAAAAAAAAAGGAAGCATGCATAACAAGTGTCCATGATGTTGCAACGTGCTCAGTGGCTGACAAGGTTTTTTCTTGATTTTCATTTTTATTTTTTTTTTCATTTTAGTTTTTCGTGTTGTTGTTGTTGATGATGATGATGATGATGGTGATGGTGCTTTAAGCATCGATGGCCCCGGCATGTCAGTCTATCCGTCAGTCAGCTGTGGCAATGCAACCAGACACCAGCACATGGTAAAGTGTCATTGGCAAAATTACCAGCCGTACGTTTCGAGGCGTACGTGAGGCGCTCTTGAACTCTGAAGTGTCAGAGGCCACCTCCTTGGCACGCCATTAAAATGCACATTGTGTGGCCGAGGCCCAGGCCCTGGCCCTGGCCCGGGCGCAGGCGGCATCAAAGTTTAAGAAATAAAGTCATTAGCATTTTTCGGCTAACACCAGGACCCCTGTCTTACCACGCTCCCTCCCCTCTCACCCGCCCTTAATGACTTTCCTGGTTGCAGCCACACAAAGCCCACCAAATGACTGGCCATAGAAATGTGTCAAAAGGAAATGTCTAGAAGGTTTTTTTGGGCATGAGTAACAATGTAGGAGCCCAAAAGTGCAACATGCTCTCGAAGGTGCTTAAGCGGCTAATAGCAGCTAGTTAGCTTGCAGCTGATGTCAAAAGCTCAGGGCAGCAGACAGAAACAAAGGGAATTTGATCATCCTTTGATTACGATTCTATTTTTTTAGATATAAATAATAAAACCTTAACGCAATCTTATTTTATTGCCTTCGCATTTAGCCTATGTGTAAGAGTAGGAAATTTAAAGCCTATGACTTTCCTCCTTTTTATAATTCATGCGGTTTTTCTTTCACTTAAGTTCCCCAACCCAAAATATTCGAATATCATATAAAGCTAATTTCTTTAACAACTGGGTTTCCATTATTAATTTTCTGACTTTTCCATTAGACCTCAATACATTTGTGCTGAATAAGTACTACAAATTATTGACATTTTTCACTTCTACAGCTCATTACATAAAGCCCTTAGCTTAATTCCAATTTTATTACTGTTGCCCCAACATGCAACAATTTGGCGCACAACCAAACTGTGCGCACTTATCACACACTTATTTGTCGTGGCATTTACAACAGCGAGGGGGTAGGGGGAGCGGCTGTAGGGTTAAGGGGCCACAGCTGGCAGGGCTAACAAACTTTGTCCTTGAGCTCTGTACAACCAGACATATGTGGCATGTGTGGTACACCCCATGTGAACATTTATCATAAAAGTCAGGGGGTCTATATGTTCCGGTTGGATCTAGATTCTGACTACAACAACAACATCGGCAATTGTTGGCTCATTAGAAACTCATTTAAAAACAATTTGGCACGTTAATGCAAAGTAAATCTATAAGCTTATGCAGGCAATGACAACGTGCTCAACGAGTCGCCAACTCGAACAACGAAGTGGCATATTAAACTCTACGACAACTTTCCCTTAGGTACATAATCGTGTGTACCATGTATATATACATGGAGTATATGTATATAGATATGATTAAGCGTACTAGCTACAAAGTGCGAGCATTTAATGCAAATGTCATTTGTTGCAAATGATGCCTCAGCTTTAGTAAATTGTTGTAAGAAAAGGAGAAAAGCTGTTAAGTGGTGCCGCAAATTGAATACCCTACCTTAAAGATGTAGATCATATCAACAGCAAAGGTTAGATAATTCTTCCAATTCAGCAATGTAGCTAGCCGACTTTTAAATTTAAGGCATAAGGTTCATATGTTCGTACAGCTCAAGTTTCGCTGCAGAGCAAAATAGGAGTTCAGGACTCGAACATATATTCAAGCGATGCATAATGCCTGTGGAAATGCAAATGCCCTTTCTTTAGGTAAGCCGAAAAGTTAACCCTCCTGCAAAAAAAAATGTCATTAGTATGCGTCGATGTTGGCATCGTCGACATTTGCAACTCGCTTCAAGACGTGCCAGCACCTCGACCAGTTCCCAACTGTTCGTGTAGCCCCAGCGGCCCCTTTGCGGAAGTGCGCTTAGCAAACTGCCTGTCATAAACATGAAATTTGCACAAAACCGCCATTTTTATAAGGTGTCAACAGCAAATATCACATAACACATATCACAGGCGCGTGCATATATAGACGTTATGGCATTTGATGTCGAGAGGAAGTGCTGCGCATATTGGCTTACCAAAAACGTTAAGTGGCCCAAAACTGAGTAAGGCTCCCCGGACCCGGATCCCACCCTGCATATCATTACAGAAGCAGCACCGAAATATCCTGAACCAAACGGCTGTCAGGTTGGCTTCCATCTCCCTCTACCTTCTCCTTGTATCTTTTAATGGCTCAAGTCGTTACTGCAGCTGCTGTCAGGCACTAACTGGGCCAAAATGTAGATGTTGTTGTTGCTGTTGTTGTTGGCCACAACGATTTTCCATTTTTGTTTTCTTTTTTTTCTGTTTTTGTTTACACTGGCAAGTTATTAATGACAGAAGTCACCTCAGCGCTTGGCTTTCATATGCAGATGCCAGTCAAATGAAAATAGCAGTGAATCGGGCAAGGGAAATGGCATGGGTTGTAACTTCATATATGAACATTTCAAACGACAATTGCCGCAACCAGCTTGAACGACATATTAAATTTCAAAATACACATACATTTGACAGACTGCCTGCCTGTCTACGTTTGACTGACAATAGACCACCAGCATGAAATATCTTTAATTAAAATTTGTATAAAGATAAATGGGTTTTGATACCTACAATGGCTAGTTCAAAGTTTTTTATTGCACTGACATGCCCACATCCGATAAAATGCTAAGCAAATTGGCACAATGGACACAAAAGAACTCGGCCTCTGCCAACCAGCAGCTTAAAATTGAGCATTGAGTTTTGTTGCAGGACCAAGGCCAAGGCAGCTTTGTGTGAGCTAACAAAGTTTTGATAGCTTTTCTATACATTTTGTGCTATTTGATTAGGGCGGTCTTTGTGCCTGTGACAAGCTAATTACATGAGCTTTTATTCAATTTCAATGGGAAAACACATGAAATTCAATTCATAACTGAAACCTAACCTAAAATTGCGCAACACCTAACCTAACTTTAGCTGCACATAACCTCAACAAATGCATAGGCCAAGCACATTGAAGCCAAATCGTAAGCAAAGGCTTATTCAAAATTACCAAAAACAAAACAAAGTCTTACAAAAACCATAAATACAAATAATAATAAAAAAAAAAAAAGAAAAAATAACAACAAAAAAGAAATCTCTTATAAACTCATAAAACAAATATATATAAAAACTTTCTATTATCATGCTCTGCTCTTTTTAACTTTTGCCTTTTATTAACTTATATTTTCTCTCCTTTTGTATACTTCATTGGTTTTTTTGTGTTTTGTTAATTTCTATTTTACGTTGATGTAAACAAACTTTATAAAAATGCGTTTGTAGGACGAGAAAAATCAACTACTTATAACGAATCTTTGGCTTTCGTTGGTAAGTTTCAACTTAAACTGAAAAGTGATTTAAACTTAAAAACCTTAAATATAGCATTACATTAAATAATTCATATGCTTTAAATACCATATCATAAATAGTACAAATAAACCTTTTGTTAGCTATGCTGAGCAGCTGTTCAAATATATACACAAATTCTATATATTATTTCAAAGGATCACCTTTAGTTGCGTAGTTAGTCTGGCTGCTAGGCATAGCTAATGAAATGTTTTTTTTGCCTGCTCATAATTTATACACACACACGGCCATACCCTATGCTAAGAGTTGTACGAATAGCACTCAATGTTTATAAGCCCGAACTTCTTGAACTTCTTCTATAACCAGTTTTACTATTAGGAACCTTGGGTTCCGGAAACTTTCAATTTTTGTATATTCGAAAACCCAGCTCTATTCTACCCCCAACTTTTTGTAAAGCTTCTACTATCTTCCATTAACTCTCTATAGTAACATTTCAAACTGAGCCAACTTTTTAGCTTGATTGCGTGGCTTAGTAAGTGTGTGATAAATTATTTAAACCTCATGCCCTAAATACAATTGAACTTAAATATATACATTTTTAAATCAATGCGCTTTATTAAATATATCTACATTATTACACACAAAAAAAGAACATATTTTAAACTCTTTAACTAGCTAAAGCATAATGCAGTTTCATTTTCTATTTTATTCTTCTACTATTTAGTTTTCAAATACATTTTTAAGTAGCTTTAAATGCTTTTCAAAAATATATTATATACTTTGAGTTTTTAGGTTTAGCTGCTGCCAAATATAATATTAATTATAGTTTTTAACAGATTTTCTTTTGGCATTTATTATTAAGAGCAACTAAAAACCAAACACATAAACAATGTACGGAACAAACAAACAAAAACTCTAAGCAGCAACAACAACAAATGAACAACAACAAATTTGCATGAGAAAAGGAATTACAAAATTACAACGTGCAATAAGCTAACAACATTTTACCACGTATTGCATGTCTTAAATATAGTTTAATTTAATTTAATTTTTTTGTATAATATGCATGTGACACGTGTGTGTGTGTGTGTGTGTGTGTATGTGTGTGCTATAAAATATGATATATGCGAATTATTGAACGGAAACGCAATGGGTAAATTTTACATGATTTTTTTCCATGAACTCCTCATGCTTATATCCGGCATAGGGCTTGTGGAAACACTCGTCAATTCCTGTCAATTTGTGAAATTAATTAAATTATTTATTTAACACATCGAAACCAGCCCTTAACTCCACGCCCCACGTCCCACGCATCTCAATGATTAAGCCAAGATCCGCAACATATGTGTTGTAGGATGTGCGGCCTGTATTTTGTAATTTTCGGTTTTGTCCAGGGGCAAAAAAAAAAAAAAAAACAAATCTCCCAAAATGTGATTCATGCAACGTTTTGTTGTCATTTTGGGTTCGAAATATTCCACAATTGGCAATTTGATTGATGGCTTATGCGTCATTTATTAACTGACATTTTGAAATGTGCTCAAAATGTTTGTCAATTTCCAGCAACAGTTTGTAATTTAAATGTTTTCAAATGAAAGGCCAGCCCGCAAATCTACATGACTCAAATGGATCGTTATAAAGTGCCTTTCCATTCGTTTCAATCGGCAGGCGGCGAGCGGAGAGCTGGGCAGCTACATGGGTAAATTTAGGCGACATTCGGGCCCTACAGGTTTCAAGCACAGCCACAATCAAGTACAAATGGAACATCATAAATTTCATTCCTTTTGAACCACAACTAAGCTAAGGCAGCGAAGCGGAAACATAATGGGAAACGATTGGAATTGCAACATAAATTGATTTCCGAATTTGCCGCATTGAGCAGCAAGAAAGGAACTTTCAAATCCCTGAGACCAAGAAGAAATTATGTGAAACAACTGAAAATGAAACATTTAAGATATCAGGCACAAACGCACATTACGAAATTGAAGACAAAACTAATCTGTACTTCTTCGCACCATTTAAGTTGAGACGAATAAGTGAAATTGGAATAATAAATAAAAGTTATACACGGTATAAGATCGGGTGAGAATCAGCAAAACTTAGATAAGATGGGGAACAAATGAAAATAAAACGCTGTTGGTTTAGGAAATGATTTCTTTATAATAAGCAAACAAATAATATGAAATTGCTCGAGAAAAAGGTTTATTATTAGTAAAAAACCGAAATATATTAGAAATAAAAGTGTTTTACTATTTATCCCAACAAACCCGGACCTCGAGCCAGCCAACAAATATTATAAATATGGAAAGGTCGCAAAAACCATAACTAAATTAGTAAAAAAACTAGTGTTAGCATATTTCCGTTTTAGATAAGCTCTAAATTCTACAAATTCCTGTTACATAAACAACAATAGAAATTTGAAGTGTTATATTATTACCCAAAACTAATTGCCATTGTGAATAGCATGAAAATCTCACTCGACTATGCCACAAAATTGCGTAATGCGTGGTCCAATTTGCTACAGAGTTTGGGTATCCGGGGGAGTTGTCGGGAAAAATTGGTTATATATCTGTGTGGTTAGTGTGTACCGTCATCTGTTTTTACAGCTGTCATAAAACCGCACACAATAACAGCACTAAAGTAGAAAGTTTTTAAAGCCAAGCAGACGCATCCGTATACTATATATGCGAGCATATATCTACCATATATAATTTAATGCAATGTCATGGCATGTAATTAAATTTTTTTATTTGTTTTTTTTTTCTTTTTTATGACTTAAAAAGGGATTTGTTGCAAAGAGGCAGCAAGACAATTGCTTGCTCTAAAAATGCCACAAATGTGTGTGGGTGTGTGTAAATTATAAAGCACAGCAGCAACACCAACAACAACAACAACATCAGCAGCAGCAGCAGCAGAAATGTAATAACCAAAAGGAAAACTAGAGGAAAAACTTTGCCGCTTTTATGACAAGAACCACTTGTAGCCGAGGCCACAAAGCGCAAAGTTGCGAAATGTGTGTTTGTATGTACATGTGGCAGCAACAGAGCAACAAGCAACAACAACAACAACAAACAGTCAACCGCAAAATGACACAAAGCACTGCCAGTGAGCCTAGTCCTGTGCTAGAGTCTCCTGCTCCTGCCAGTGCTCGTCCTGGGGCAAAAGATAGTGCGACACAAGTCAGAACAGTCGTGGACGCAATGTTGCAGGATCAGGCATTCGCGTTCACATGACAATAGCAACAAAAGAGAACTTTACAGTGCCGAAGCTTATATACCCTTGCTGACATATAAACATAAACAAATTTTTAAATTCCTAAAGCTCTTAACTGCTGAATTTGATTTAAAATGTAGGAAAACAAAAAAGTTGAACATAAAAAACGCCTGCTTTCAGCAGATTGTTACTATCACAGCAATCCGATCTTCGACGATAACGAATCATAATCAAGAGCTAAGGCTAAGTCTATTTTTAAAAAGACATGCGGACATACAAAGCTTTTGTACCACGATACTAATCAGGAATTTATTTAATTTATGATGTTCACACCTTCAATACACTGTCTTTACTTAGTTATAGTACCCTTTGCAAGGGTATAAAAACCGCAAACAAAGTGTTGATAAAACTTGTCAAGTGTGTGTGCGTACGTGTGTGTGTACGAGTGTGTATGTAGGTGTGTGTCTTGTGTGGCCAACTGCTAGAACTTAGCTTCAATTTTGCTGTCAAGTTGTTGTAAATGTTAAGTATGTGTTAAATAACAACGAAACAGCTTGCCATAGAACTTAACAGTGATTTAGCATAGCTATAACATAGCACTGTTATACAGTATGTGCCCGTTTGTTTGTGCATGTGCTCAGCATTACTTAGTTTCATTTGTTTATATGTAATTTAGAGCCTATACTTAGTTTCTGTGTGTCTCTTGTCTCACTTTCTTATCACATCACGTCGCTTTATTATTTACCCCTCTGTTCTTTTCAATAGTCTATAACTAGAAGCAAGTATTTTATCGTTACTAAAATATATTATATATATGCAATATAGGAATGGAACGATTACAATTTGCGCTGGAACGAAACGGAATATGGCAACGTCAAGGACTTGCGCATTACGCCCAATAAACTGTGGAAGCCCGATGTGCTCATGTACAATAGGTAAGTGCCCCCAAGTGTCCAGTTTCAGACCCAAGCGCATGGGTCAATGCCCGCAACTAGCTAATGCAATAATGCCCAATAAACCAATAAACGACTACAAATCAAATTTTGATAATGCGCTACTTAGTGATAAAGCTGTGAAAGCAGTCAAACTTTTCGACTTAAGGTTTAAAATATAAAATACCAAGCCCCAGCCAAGCACATATATATTTTACTATATTAGAGACTCAATGGTAAGTGTGTATAACAATCTTATAACCACAATAACTATGCGAGATGATGGTTATAAATTATAAATCTTATGATAGTCGATTACAGCTTTCTGTTTTAATTTATATAATAACCATTAGATATTTTTGTAGCTGGTTTGTGCACTTTAGTTGTTAAAACGGAATGTTTGTTTTAAGCTTATTTTTATGGTAGACTAATGACTATGTATTGTTCAGCTATAGACTCCTTAAGAATTTATTATTCTGTTCGTTTTTCCCAAAAAGGAGTGATGGAATTTTGAAAAATTATAATTATTTTCATAAATATCGGCAAAAAACAAACAAGTGCAAGAAGTATAATTATATTATAATAAATTTTAGATGCATTTCATCTTCTGACAAGGAGTAATATACTTTTTAAAATGTAAAAATTTTTCGAAACGTTTTTTTTTTCATAAAATTCAACACATTTAAAACAGTATGGTCAATTGCAATTATAAACGTTGGCGGCTATTTTATAATTAAATGAGAATTAAATAACAAACAAATATATTTGTTTTGGTCTTTAAAATACAGTCGAAATGCTTGCCAACTCTTAAAGTTGAAATTTAAATTTAAATTAAGCTGCGCTTCGTTCATCGCAAACAGATTGCAAGCTGTATTATTTTTGGAATCGTTGAAAAAATAGCATTTTCCTACAAACAAAAAAAAGTTGAAAACAATATATTATAACTGAAATAAATTTCCATTGCTTCTGCTAATCATATCGCCCAATATTTAATGCTGTGTGTTCGACTTTTTTTCTATTATAGCTGAATATTTGTTCTTGTTTAGTTTTAATTTTTGTTTGCCAAAGCGTAAACTTGCTTAAATAAAACATAGACATATATATTATATATAATATGTATACCTGACCTATTATAAACGTATCATAATCCACTCGCTATTGTTTGTGTGTGTATTTACTTATTATAAAACGCAAAGCCGAAACCTAAACATAATCGACTATGTTTTTGTTTTAGTTATTTGTACTTGTGTTTCAATGTTAACCAAAAATTTTGATTTGCTTTTAATGTTTATGTTGAACAAACGACTAAAATTTAAAAAAAAAAAAAAAACTATATTTTTAAACCAAAACGTGAAAATGTTGTTTACTTCAAATAAGAGTAGTTTACACGCAGTGGTGTTCTAGTGGGACTGTACATTGTCAGCTTGCCGTTGATGTGGGCCTCACATTGTAATTGGATTCGTAATGCTAACCGAACGTACATATATAATCAGTAACATCTAATTATAATTAAACAATAACAATAAAAAAAACTCTAATCGAAAAAAGTGAGAAACTAAATAAAACCTCAGACTAAACTCCATGAACTTTAAACACATTGTTTAACCAGAATATTATGCAAGTAGTTTGTTCGAAACAATCGAAAATTCCTAATTCTCATACCTCAACAGATCCTAATATAATCTCATGTGATCTGTTCCATATGTAGTTTATGCATACGTAGTATATTGTTTGCTCTCAGTACTTAGTTGCGAAACGGAAAACAAAAAAGTAATAGACAATAACCAACATAAGAAATTGTTCAACAATATGCTGGTGTAATATATCTGGTTAGACGTTCAGTACTTGAATTTATTTGGCCAAATCCTAAAAAAAAAACCAAGAAATAAAGCAAAGAGGAAACAAAACAAAAAAATGTTTTTTGTTATACTCGTATTTGTTGTAGCTTGCAAAAAACACAAACTCAAAGGCAAAATAGATTTTCAAGTATTGTGCATGAGAAATCAAATCCCTCGTACTAAACAAACTAAATAAAAACGCATATATAAATAATACCAATGAAAAAAAAAAGTACCAAAAACCTTAAATCCCACCATACCAAATAAAAACTCAAGTGCTCAAACAAAGTTTGGACTTTGTTGGCACTTCTAATAAATACAATTCCAACCATTTAAACGCTAACCCACATCCCACACACCAGGCCACAAACAACAACACACATTAGACAACATATTTGAATAAATAACTACACTTATACTAATCGAATTATATAAACAACACTTAAACTGCTCTCATACATATTTAAGTCGGTAAACGCTTTAGTTAGAGTTAAATAAAGCGCAGCTACTCAAAATCATTTTCATTTTTAAAGCTGCTCGAAACAGCCGCATTAGATGCGACGTCTAAAACAAAGTATTTCAATCTTGAAACATCTGAAACCTTAATCTTACATTAACAAAAGGAGACATAACTAAAAGCCAGATGCTCGGCTAGCCGATGCTTAGGTGAGCTATCCAAAAATTGAAAAAATTGATTTTTATAATATACCTTTCGAGAATAGAACCCGATGATAATTTTTAAAGGGTCTAAGTCGCAATTGCAAATTAAAATTGTTCTCCCAGATTTACAAATGGTAATCGAACTTGTAAATCCAACTTTTACTTCTTTGAAGTAATATTTAAATTAAATATAATAATCTATTTTATGCCTCTTCCCAAAATATAGTAGAGTGTACCTAGCCTCTCTTCTCTATTTGATTTCTATTTGAGATTTACTCTGACCCTTTTTTTCAAGGAGAAAACCTTGCAAACTGCAAATCGAAAAATTGAGTAAAAACGTGCTCAATTATTTTCCTGCACAGACTTAGACTTATTCGTGCCAAATAGTTAGCACATTCTGCTTTTTCGCTTATTTCTTTCGTTCCCAACTTTTTATTTCTGTGGGACAGCTCATCAATGAATTGTACGCTAAATGCTGATATTCGAATCGAATCACGCTCGAAATGCAGACAAACTTTTGCCTAATTCACGTATCAATCACTCAACAATAAGTACAAATTTTTGCGCAAAACTTTATTTCCATTTGCTTTCACTTAGTCCATGTGCCAAACATACAAACATGCCCACTACTATTAAAAGCCCAACTATAACTAACTGTGTTTTATATCTATGTGTATGTATCTGTGTGTCTAGTTGATAAAGTTGAAAAAAAAACGTTAATTACGCCCTGCCCACATGCAACAACATGTATCATACGCTCATCGTGGCAAGCAGCCGTCAAGTGTGCTCGACTATCACATGCCCTGCAATTGGCTCAGTTGCCTTCTAAGGCACATTCTTGCAAATATGCATATCAATACTCATTCGTAAATAAATTTAAATAATATTTAATTAACATCATAATATATAAAGTTTGCATAATACTCTAGACTCTTATATATAAACTAATTGAATATTGTGTTTTCCTAAATAAAAAAAAACACATGCATTAAAAAGATTATGAGAGCTTACTTTCAAGCTGCTCTTTTCCGTAATTAACAGGGTATACCTGCAACCACAATTACTTGACGTGTGTGCTTTTTTCGCTTTTTTTCTACATTTCTGATTATTGACTAAATGCAATTGAAATGCCCACACAATAAGTACAATTCCATATCATTTTCATTCACCTCATTGCAGTGGCGTTTTGCTATAAATGTGTGAATGTGTGTGCGAGTGTGTTTACCTATTAAGCAAGTAATCAATTGTTATCATTGTTGATATACGTGTGCTATTGTACGTTCTAGCTGTGTTTCACTGTGTCTATAACTATAAATATTTTCATACTTCACATTTTAGTGGATTGCCAATTATAACTAACCCATCAATAACCACACATATAATATCCATATATGTATATTATGTATAGCTATTATCTAAACCATTGTTATACCCAATCTAAAATCTATATGTACTTGTGTGTCGCCAAATAATCGTATGTCTCCAGACATTTGCTTTATACAAACAACAACTATTTACGTCAAGCAATCGGTTTAATTTGAATTGACAACAAATCGAACCATTTGTCGTTTCATTAGGTTTCTCTAAGATAGTTTAAGTTTTGTTGTAAGCTCAGCTTAGTTGCATGTCAGCTTAGTTTAAATTTACAGTTACAAATCAACATGCTATACACACACAACAGGAAATTTACGAGTGTGTGTTTTTGCGTGTTGAGCTGCAGAAGTATCTCAATAACAAATCTGTGGGCTGTGTACTAGGGTTTAGGGCTTCAAGATTTGTGTTCTCGTATCTTAAATTTAACTAGAATATCTGTTTAATGTTATTTTAATAAAAAACACACATGCAAACATTTCATATATACAAATATATTTCTCTGCCTCTCTCTCTCTCAACTGGCAATATCGCCTGTGTATAAAAACAACTTTCCCCATGAAAAGCGTTCGCTTTACTTTAATTCTACATTTTTGCAAATAAACATTTTTGCGTATATGTTATACTCAATTTATATACAAAGTATATTTAAACGCCATTTACTACCTCGAAACAATTCAATTTTCTTCGATTCTACTTTGTGTGTCATTCGTAAACGTTTTCCTTATAGTTTTGCTCGTAAAATGTATTTCTTCAAATATTTTGTATTCATTTCTTTATACAAAGTATATGCCAAAGGCATCTCATCGATTGGACTTTGTGCGGCATTCGGAAACGTTTTAAGTAGCTTTGGCATAAAAACTGCAGCATTTTTCCGAATAATTTACAAAGTATTTTCCACAATTTATTTTATTAACTTTTGCGCAGTGTCAGCAAAAGAAAGCATGGCATACTTCTGAGCTTCGCGGCAAAAAGCTTTTATGCCACATTACTTAAGCAGCCAGATGAACTGAAACATTTTAAGCCATTACTTAAATGTCTGAACCAGCAAAAAAAATGTAACCAACTGCAATGGCTAAAAACTACTTAAATGCCGCAAATCCCCTTAGTGCCGGTACAGATCTAAAAAGCGCGTAAAGCTGAGCGGGCGTAGGGGACTCACACACACACACACACACACAGCGGCACACAAATGAAAATAAATATGGCAGCTGCACAAATTGTGGCTAAAATGCACCTGGCGCAGTGTCAAATTTTTTTGCTGAGCTAATTACACTGCATTGGATACGCTTTTTCACACCTGATTGATGTCAGGATTTAACAACGTGGCCGTAAACGAAGTTTAGATGCCAGTCAAGAACAAAAGGCTTAAAAGCCAAACGTGGGCAGAAGATTATCGGCCCACACAATGTGCAGGCACACGTAGTGCTGGCTTTAATTTCCATGGCACGCAGCATCCGGTGTTGATTACGGTCCGGCTATAGACCACGCGAGCTGCTTGACAATGCCGCAAGGCCTACGCAAGTTCCGGACAGTATCTATGCAAAAGGCCAAGATACCATATCGATTCGCCCTGTAGTCGTATTCCAGCCAGGGTAAATCACTGTATAGAGCCATGGACTAGGACCAGAACATTGGGCGTGGCTGTACACGCACGAAGCATCCACTCGCAACAACCTACTGACTGTCAACTTTATTTACTAATGAACTTGCACAGGACGACGTCAGCGTTGAGGCTTTTCCATGAAACAATTTCACGCCCATTTCGCCAAAAATAATAGCAATGCCCATTAAGAGCTCAACAATATTTGAGAGAAGCTTATCTCAGCGAATTCAAAATCTGCACACGTTTGGGCGTTTTGTGTGTCGCAAACGTATTTGGGAACACATTGCGATTGACTTTCATTTGCTTTAATTTATTAATTCAGCTTTCTTTTCGACTTGGCCATGGCCAGAACGAGAGCTGGCCCAACCTAATTTGTATGCGTCGGCAGCGCTGCTAATGTGCGGCCATCATTTAGATCAATAGCAAGACGAACAAGGCTTATAGATACATATACAGATACAGTTACAGTTACAGATACAAATACATTGTCAGATATACACACACATTTACTGAATACGTATGTATATTGGCCTTGTGGGTTTTTATTTCCAATTTTTTTTTTTTGGTTCGTTGGAGCCCATCAACGCCTTCTGCACATCAATCTGCCCAGCTTGGAATTTTCGTAATTTTATTTATGCTGATTTCAATGTGCGTTGTACGAATCTCAATCTGGAAGATGTTTAATTGGGATACTTTTTACACAGGATGGACTTTGAGCCAAATGGCAGAAGAAAAGAAGAGACTGCTGAAGCTTAAATACGCTTCGATTAATTTTGGCTAAGTACGACTGACTTTATCGATCGACTTGGGCTTAGATTTTTCGTATTATCAAAAGAGTCTCTCCTGATATTAGCCACGTCTGAGATTTATGATGAAAAGTAGAAAAGAAGAGGCATTATCAAACGATAACAGAGTGAAATGGAAAGAATATCTGTATTATATAATGTTCTGCTACAACTAAATCCAGCTCAATTCGAAGCACATCTCAGCACTCTTTTAGCCAACTTTGTGGCATCAAATGGGCAACGCTCAATATGTTGCACACTTTATAGGAAATTCATAATACCCTTTGTATTAGGTCATCAGAACGCAAATTCTCAGCGAAAAGCTTTCACATTAATTGCAATGTTATCTGGTAAATGCCGTAAACAGATTACAAAGCATGTGCAAGTTTCTTAGTAAAAACAGAGAAATGCGGCCTTCGCGCCCAAATGAAATTGACAGCGGTTGTGGCTTAGCCAACTGAGGCGTAGACCATTTCTCTCCGTCTTTCTCTCTCGCTTTCCTGCCCCTGGCTTGGTCAAGACCAACATCAATTTTAATAATGCCCTGGCAATGATTTTATTTATTTATTTCAGCTTGGCCTTGGCCAAGCCAGAAGCCGTGGCTAATACAAAAGACTGCCAAATCTTTCACTTTCAAATAATATAAATGTGCGTCGCAATTTAAATGTAAAAAATGGTTCTCCGAAATAAATACGGGTATGATAAAGGTTTAGCATAACTTGATAACTGAATCGAAAATCATATAAAAAGCGTATTATTTGCTCGTTTGTCGAATTAATAGGAATTTGATATGTTATAGCAGACATTGATATGCAACGTCAACAAATATTTAAAATAAGAGTTGAACAACGTTATTAAATGCTGTTTATAAAGTTAACTTCGATAACTTTTTCATTTTGTTCTTGTCTCAGATCTTCATTAATTTTACATACTTATTCAATAGAAAGTAAGGATAGGATAATTAAGGATATAATAACCTTGCAGACATTACCCTTTTGCAGATATGTGAGCATATTGTAGCCCGTCAATGCTGAGTTTAATGAAAATATCTTGGAAAACAGAATATTTTGCCATTTAAGAACATACTCCTAACCGATCGATCCTATGGCTGCTATAGGATATAGTGGTAGTAGTAGAATCACAGTAGAACTAATAATTGCCGACTTTGGTCGAGTTACTTAGAATATCAAAAAAGTTGTTCATACTAGTACTTAATTTTCGACCGATCTGGCCTATGGCAGCTATATTATCATATAGTAGTAGTCCGATCCGGCCGTTTTCAACATATGTACTGCTTGCAAGAAAAAGACTGACCCATGAAAAGTTTCAAGACGATAGCTTTAAAACTGCGAGAGTAGTTCGGATAGGCACAGGCAGAAGAAAGACAGACATTTTGATGCAGATCTAGAATATATATAATTAATAGGGTCGCTATTTTATGACAAAATTATAACACCCTTTGCATATGTATAAAAATGGCAATAATTTAGATTTGTAAAATTTCCAAATCCTTAAAATAACCAAGCCCTAAAAACATCAAAGATTTATTTAATGAAATAGAACCAATTTTCAGGGAAATTCCATTTGGCCTCTTCGATAATTATGTTTAGAATAATTGTGTTTAAATTTAGAATTATAAATTCTTTAAAAAGTGTATCAAAATGTATGTAAAAAATAAATATTTAATATATTCTATATTGTATATTCTATAGAAATTCCGAATTCTTAGTACACCCTCTTCGTAGACTTTCAGCCACCATAATTCTCCCAAGCCTAATCAATTTCAATATTGGATAACATTTTTGTCATAACTTGCCCAGATTGACTTGATATTCACATGTTGGCTAAATATGTTAAATTTTTCGTATTGTTCTATTTTCCCCTGCTATTTCGAAGTCCATTTGAACTTGATGAAAATATTCTGACTGCAGTTAACAATTTGACGAATGCCACAATTGTTGTTGCCTCAATTAGTCAAATTGTTGCAGTGTTTGCTGTTGGCTTATTCGCACGCCTCCTGACGCTCAGGCCACAATCTCTCGAGCCTCGTTGCGCAGCAGCTGTGCCAATGTGCCTTGTACATGTTTACAGCAGCCGCTAATCGGGGCACAAATTCCACTTAAATGCCACAACAATAGCATGTAAGCTTCCAGCTGGCCACGCCCATATGCCCATGGACACAGGTGCTATGCGGCCAATTAAATGCGCACTTTAACCGCAAAATCGCAATCCAGCCATGATTAAAGGTGTGTGGGTATGCGTGTGCGTGTGTAGGTCGCATCCTAACATGCAAAGCCACACACGCACACACACACCCATCCACATAGATTGCGTACAAGTCACGTTGACCGCAAAAAATACGCCAAATGACAGCAAACAGCTCGTAACTCAAAATATCTATGCAAATTGCGTACAAAATGTTTGCGCAACAGTTTTTCGACCGCCTCTTGACACCCCGAAAAACCCACCCGAACAAAAATAAAAGTAATTGCATTTTATTGCAATGCAAGGAATGGAAATACTCGTATATCTTTTTATATAGTATATATATAGTATATATGGTGTAGGCCACTTGAGTCTGGCTTTGACTTCAGCACACTTGCATATTGTATGCTCCTGATTTGCATATGCACACACAGATACGGCATGTAGTTAGATACAGTTATTGTATCTAACAGATTTTATTTGCTTAGCCAAAATGTGCTGACAATGGAAATGCCATTTGGCACACAATATAAATGGAAAATATGAAAACAAATTGTGCACATCTATGTACTAGCAGATATAACGCGCTGTTGCCTCGCCCCAACTAACTATTCTTGAATAAATTTAAATTTTGTTGAATAAATTATCCAAACTCAAAGATAATCGTTTTCAATTTCTTGCCTCGCAAATCCAATTCTCTTAAAGAACAGGTTTTCTGTCTTGAGCAAGTTCTGCATCATATTGTTATACAGTTTGTAAATATATGTTTATAAATACCTCAGGTTGTTTTTAAATAATTTGTCGATCCTGAAAAGATAGACAAGCCCAAACAGTTTATATATATATATTTATATGTATAGGCCAGTGCTCCTTAGCTTATTAAGCCCAAAATAGAAAATATTATAAGTAGTATATATATTATAACTAGCATAAAACTAAACACTATAACACCCACTAAAATCATAAACCTAGCATAGAAAATCCTAAGCTCTCCTATTCTACACTTAACCAACACACAATTCTCCTAGTTCCCAAAGCTCTCTTAAGGCCGTACCCAAATACCTTTTTTTTTATATATAAACTAGCTAAAAGAAAAAAAACAGAATGCGCATTTGATATGAAACAAAAAAATATAATAAATAATAAATGGAAAAAAAACATAACAAACTTAAAAAATAATAACAAATAAATAAATAGAACAAAGAACAGTACCAATAAAATGAAATAATATACCAACAAAAAGAAAAAAAAAAAGAAGCAGCAGCAAAAAATATAATAATACATAAACAATATTGTACAATAATTTAGCGCGGATGAGGGATTCGATGGCACGTATCACACCAACATTGTGGTCAAACATAACGGCAGTTGTCTGTACGTGCCCCCTGGTATCTTCAAGAGCACATGCAAGATAGACATCACGTGGTTCCCATTTGATGACCAACATTGCGAAATGAAATTCGGTAGTTGGACTTACGATGGAAATCAGGTAAAGTGTTTAGTACACAGTTACAGTACAGTACAGTTTACACCAAGAGAGCTAAGCCGTACTTGGTACAGTGAACTCTTTGGCAGTGCAGCAAAAAATCACACATTCACAAGACGTCACAATCACGCTTTTTGCCAACACACAAACACGCACACACATACACTGAAAAACTAACTAAGACACGCACAAAAGACACGTGCACGTGCACAAGCAAAAAGTCGGTTATACTATATAGGCAGGATTAGAGGGAATTGACCTTTTAGGTTATTTCAGGACACTGAGGCTCGACGTTATTTAATGGAAAACCCCTAGAGCCATTTGGCGCTCCCTGCTTTCGTTTATGCTTTTCCAAACTCTGTATCTCTATCTCAAGCTATCTTCCGGTTTATTTTATATATCAGTATCTTTCTCTCTCTCGCTCTATCTCTCTATCTCTGTCTTATCCCTCACGTCGAACAGTTCTTTGCGTTTTTGCGAATTACAAAACCAAAAAGTCAAATGTGCTCAAGCACGCGAAATACGTTCCAGCGTGTTGGCTAAAATGTTCAATCAGGCATTGAACATTTTAGGTCAACACTTCAAAAAGAAACAGAAAAAAAAACAAACAGATAAAGCCCCTTGTGTGCTGCCAGCTGTACAAGCAGTTAGTTGTTAGCGTTTACCAACACTGGCACGACACACAGCAGTGCTGCGTAGAAATGGAATCATGTGTGAGACCCTTGAAATTTTTCGTCCCATGTGGCAACAACTGAAAAATTTCAGTTTCAACTATTTTGCATGTTAGCAGACCAAAACCACGCCCAAAAAAATACCAAATCGAACTATTTTGGACGTACGTAAAGACTCTTAATGGAAGTCAAACAAATATAAGGTTTTCAGTACAATTTAATTTTATTTCCACGTTTCTTTGCACTAAAAACGCAATAGCATATATAAGTATATAACAAATAAAAATTAAAAAAAAAAAAAAACAAAGTAAAGCTCTCTTTTGCTCGCTATCTCTCTCGCTCGTACACCTTGAACACATGCTATCTTATGTACATAAATGTTGTTTCAACGTGGCTTTAAGTAAATTCTCAAACATATTACTAAATCAAACTAAAAATGTTAAATTTCTTTTTCTCCAAACAATGAAAAAAAAAAACCAAAAAAAACTCAAAACAATACCCAACCTAAAATTAAAAAATATAATGAAAATTCGTTTGTCTACAAAAATGTCAAACTAATTTTTTGAAAAAAAAATCGTTGAAAAATATCAGTTGGATTTGGTTTTGAATTCCGAAGATGGAGGGGATCTTTCCGATTTCATAACAAATGGCGAGTGGTACTTGCTTGGTTAGTAAAAATCATCATAAACCTAATGCTTATTTCACTGTTTTCTTAACGTTGTCATGTGTAAATGTCTAACACAATCATTAACCTTAAACCTAATCAACTATTTGTAATCATATTATTTTTTTTATAATTTTGTATATAATGCATATATATATTAATATGAAGTAGAAACTTTTCGCCTGGCGCTTTATCAAAATTGCATCATAGAACATTTTCAGTTGCTGCCGCTTTAATTAAAAATTTCATTTTGTATATAGATAAATAGATTACAAAAAAAAGAAGAAAATTGCAAATATTTGTACATATGTGTGTATTTGTGTCTCAATGTCGCATTCAAATTGATTGATTCGAATTGTACTAATCGTGAGTTTTATCGTTCAGCCATGCCCGGAAAGAAGAATACTATAGTCTACCAGTGCTGCCCAGAACCATATGTCGATATCACCTTTACTATACAAATACGCCGACGTACTTTATATTATTTTTTCAATTTAATTGTGCCATGCGTGCTAATATCATCGATGGCCCTGCTGGGCTTCACATTGCCCCCGGATTCGGGCGAGAAACTGACGCTGGGTAAGTATGCGAATTGCACCAAAACGAAATTGATAACGAAAATGAAAACTTTACAACACTGATTGCCCCCCAATGACCAGATATATGATATATATATAAAACAAATTTTGCAAGTTTTTTCAGCGTGTGATAAATATACTACAAATACGATAACGTATACAAAGTTAGGCTATATATATAAATGTATTTATATATAATTTTGGTCAGGTAAAGCAGCGGTAGCGAAATGAGGCTTAGCTGGATTTAACCATATTTAACTACCCATTAAAAGCTCGTAAACTAAAATCCCAAGTATATTATGAACGCTGCTTTAAAAGCTAGTCTAGACTTAACAAATGCATGTTTTATTTTTCCAGTATTTCTAAAATGCAGTAAATTGAAATAAATTAAACCACGGAGTGTTGCCCTTCGTCCCACTGCTTTGATCTTAAATATTATTATATTATAATATAGCTATTATAAGAGGCAGCACTCTGAACATGCTAATTAAAAGTTGTAGATCTACAACAAAAGTTGTTAACTTCCTTAAAAGAACGACCTCTTAAAAAAACTCATCCAAACAAACCAAAAACAAAACTTTAAACCTAACCTAAATGAGTAAACGCAAAACTTATTGCAAATATATAAATATTTTGAATAATATTTCTTACTTTTTATCTTTGATATTTTCAGTCATTTAGTTTATTATTTCGAATTGTTTTTTTGATATACGTATTTATTGTATCTCTTGTTCCAGGCGTAACTATACTACTATCATTAACAGTATTTCTAAACCTTGTTGCTGAGTCAATGCCGACAACGTCGGATGCTGTTCCTCTTATAGGTACACACACATTTTATTTATTTAACAATTATTTAAAAAAAAGTCCCGAAAAGAATACAAAAAAGCTTCCATATCCCAACAAGCAGCACTTATCGAAAGATGAGAGCTGTGTCCAAATGTTGTTTTTAGTTGTCATTAGTTTTACTACAGTAGTGCAATGAAAACAAAACGAAAACCAGAAAACAAAACAAAAAACAAATCAGAAACAAGAAAAATACCAATTATTTAGATCTTGAATTTTACCAACACACACACACTCACTGAATCGTATGGCGAATGATATCTGCTATATATATATATCCTAATTCTGTACGTTTGTTTGCAAATAGATATTACTCTCAACTTCTGGACTTTTAACTGTGTGCCACATAACAAATATTTCAGTTTCGGGCCAGCTAAAACTTCTCTTTCTGCCGGAACTTTTGGATAGACCTTTGCAATAGCCTCAATATCAAAACTGAACACAAGCTGCACACCTAACAAAAAAAAAAAAACACCTCCAAAAATAAAAAAAAATAAACTACCTACACCGAACTGTCTGTCTAACAATCTATCTATCCTCTGTCTAACAATGTAAAGTACCTAAAAAGTGCAGCTGCAGCAAGTTTTCTTCATCTTCTTCTTACTCTTAAGCTAGCTGACAAATTAAAAATTATGTTTACTATTCTTAACTCGTACTTTGATCTACTCTTAACTTTTTATTCTTATCACAATCCTTTGCTCAGCTGATCTCTAAGTAATCTAGAAACATAATCGCGTGACAAAAACTCTGATATAATTGGTATTTGACAACACTGAAACACGCTTCAAACACTATTCACAATATCATGAAACACGAATCACTAAGCAACTAAGCCACTAAACCTGAACCAGACACGTACCATATAATTTCATATTCGAATTGCAACGAAAAGTTTTTCATTTTTCCATTTCCATTTGCTGTTTAAAAACCTAAAAGCGTATGTTAATCCCGTTACCCACTTAGTTTTATCAGTTTTTGCTGTTTCTGTCGGTTCGTTTGTTTTCTCTACGTGTTTGCCGCTAGAAGATATTTGTTTTTCATATAAAATATCATTTTGTTACAATTTTCAGTTTTATTCTGTGTTTCTTAGCCTGTTAAAAAACTGTTAAAAAAAAAAAAACAAACTAAAAGCCATAATTTAATAAACCAAAGCCAATACGTTCATCATGTAAATAAGCTTCTCTATATGAGTAGTGTATCATATAAAACTTCATATTAGGCGGGTCGCATTTAATTGCCTGAACAATCAAATCATCAACTAACTATTAATAATAGCAACCTTTAAACGTAGAACAAACGAAATAAATAAATACTAGATAGATTTATACTAAAAATAGTTAAATTGCATATAGACAAACTATGAAAAATCCAACGAACAACCTTTTTTCGCTACCAAATATTCAACCAACCAACAAATCGGCCATCAACTGAGCCAACAAAACAGTCCGATAAAAACAAAAATAAACAACAACAAAAAAGAAGCAATTGTGCATATTTCAATTTGATTTTAAATAAGTCTACAGCTCAGGTCATGAGAATAGAGCACTTGTTAAGCAATAAAAAGGTGCTTTGAAAGACAGTTAAAGTAAAAAAGAATTTATTTTAAAATCTAAACAACTTTAATAAAGTAATAGAACAAATTTTTATTTAATATATTTTTGTATTTTTAAAACTTCAAATTAATTTAAATTCCAGTAAAGATCTTTCATTAAATTTTATTTAAATTTAGCAAAATGAAGTGAGAGCTAGTGTTCATATTTTCATGGCCTGCACTGTGACAGTCAATACAGAAAGAAATTGGAAAATAGAACAAACAAAAACTAAACAACACATAGCCCAGTTAATTTAACGAAGTCCAGTTAGCCCGACATATGTATAAATAAAGACATAGACTTATATATATATATTTATGATTTTGTATGCATTAAACAACAACAACCACAACGCATATCAATTGTTAAAACAACAACACGCAATATAAATATATATATTGGTAAAGGTTTGTATTGGAGAAGGCATCACATACATCTATGAAAAAAGCAAAACGTAGCCAAATGTCATTTTGATACTTGGTAAAGTAGAGAGGAAAAAATAACAAAAAAATATCTTTAGGCAAACAAAATAGCGAAACATATACACATATTTTTACTAACCATATAAACAATATATGTATATAAATTAGGCTAAGCAAAATACAAAAATTTGTATGCTTTGTAGAATTTTTTGGTAGGTATACGAGTATTATTTATTGGACTTTTTAAATACTCTTCTAGCTGTAAGCAGGCAATAGACAAATTGCCTAACAAACATAACTGTAAATAAAATACACACAGACAGACACACACACACACACACAACGACGTAAGTACAAGCACACACAAGAACCACAACAAACGAGCAGAACTCTCAACGCAAGAAAACGACAATGAAAAACTGAAAAGCGCATGCCACAAGCCAGGCTAAGAGCCCAAAAAAAAAAACAAAAGCGTAGCTCAAACGAGACTTAGCCAAAAACCAAAAGACACTTGCCCACTCATTTACTCTCTCACGCTCTCTTTCTATCTCTCTCTCTCTCTCGCAAACTATCTCGTTTTGGCAAGAACTCTTTGTACTTGCACAATAACTATGAAAACAAAAACCTAACACAAAACACTCACCAAAAAAATATAAAGAAAAACAACCACTCCAGTAAATTTATTTGCTCAAATATTTAAACAAAATATATATGCTCTATATATATTTGCTCTAAAAAAATCTCCACATTTATGCACCTGTAAATTCCCGTCTCATAAACAGTTACTCGCCACCCGCTAAACGAACCCAACTAAACTGAAACTTAAAAAAAAGACAAAACTCAAAGCGCAACATTTGAACTTGCATTTATGCAGATCCATTTGACCAGATGGTAGACTTGCAACTCCACATAATATCGTATCGCTCATCATGCGTTCCATATTATGTCATATATTAAACAAATATATATATATATATGTTAATATCTATATATTTAGCCCTTAGATACTTCCAACCAAATGCCCAGCGTTGAGGGGCGAAAAGCAAAATAATTTGCATGCAGTGCGCAAATTTTTGTTCCCCAAGTATTGCCCATTGGTCCGACATTTAGCCGGGGACGCACGTCCCAAATTAAATGTGACGCACGCTGCGTGCTCTGTGGGCGTGGCAAATTGGTGACACGTAGCGCTCCAAACTCAATGCCAAGACAAGGCATAGTTCGAGTCGAGCGCAAGCTTCAGTTCAATTTACAAATTCTCCACATTTAAGTAACGGCAAAAACTTGCCACTTGCCACTAACTTTTCACCCCCATCGCCTTCCTGCTCCCCCTCTAAGCGCAAAGTAATGGGTAAAAGTTGGAAGGATGTGCACCTTATACCACCATTAAGCTTTTGAAAAGTTGAGCAAACTACCAAAAAAAAAAATATAGAATAAAATAAAATAAAGAAAAAAAGGAGCAAAATGAAGAACATTCATTTGCGCAGAGTGTTGTGAAAATTTGTGTCAAAATGTTTAGTACTTGTGTCAGTGTGCACAAGTTGATGACACCTTTACCCCATAGCCCAAGGAGGGTAAGAAGGTTGTGTAGTTGAAATTTAACCATGTAAATATAATTGAAGGTTTTAAATGTGAAAAGAAATAAACTTTCGATAAGAATAAATACATTTTTGTGGCTACTCTTCTCTTTCTTTTTCTAAAATACAATCTGACCGAGAAGAAAAAGTTTTATACATCACTTTTTACTTCGTCCGCTAAAATTTCATTGGAAAATGATGCGAGCTGTAATATGAAAGAATCTTCATTCCTATTATGTCTTATCTATAAACGAAGGCTATGTACTAAGATATGAAACTTTTGATAACATATTAAGTAGTGTTCCACGTTCCAGCCGGTTCCAGCTGAAGATCTATCTAAGAACAACTGTACCGAACGAGTCCTACTCATATTTTTAACACAGCCTTTTTGGCAGTGTAAGGAACAGACGAAAGGGAAAATCAAATTAAAGATACAAGCAAATAAAATAGGGTTTGTAGATATGCCAAATCTTTTCCTAAATACTTAATACAGACCGTTAAGCTTAAAAAAAGTAATATTCCGGTACTCAAGAGAGTAGAAATATATAAATATTTTTTAAATATTCCACAATATGCCACATATAAACTTCGCCTTAATTTATTTCTCTTCTAAAATTTTCACAACATGACTTGCAAGATAATCAACTTTGATGAAGCTTAAACCAACTGTTTGGTATTATTTATGAATTGTGTGTACATATACTTATAAACCCCAGACAAATGATTCCTCACTTTACGAACGCTTGAGTTGTGACCCAGATCCCTGGACCCCTTGACCCGCCCTCCACGATTTTGAGTTTCAAAGCATATACAAAGCATATACTCATCACATGCCAGCACACTTCATTGAGAATTAAATTGAAATCAAAGCAACTACTAAAAGTACAAACTAAAAAGCAACAAATTTGGTCAACCATGAAAAAATACTACAAAAATACCGAGCGCAACAAGAACAAAAGATACTAAACAAACGGCTGAACGAAAAACGAATCTCTTACGCTATGTCAACAAATGAACACTATTTAAAAAAAACAACAACAATTAGAACAACTTCAACAACAACAACAATAAGAACAACAGCAACTAGGACAACAACAAACTTGTGAAAATGCCCTTGAATATGTCTGTTTTTTAAGTTTCATTTACGTCACAACAAACTACACACATACGTTTTCTAATTTATAATTTCGTGTCTCATCATTTCAATTGTATTTTATCAAACGAAATTCTTTTGTTTCAGGAGTTACAATTCTTCTATCGCTCACAGTGTTTCTCAACCTTGTAGCTGAGACATTGCCCCAAGTATCTGATGCAATCCCCTTGTTAGGTAGCGATTGCATTTAAAAAAAATTCATAAAAATGCAAATATATATTCAAATTTGTCAAACAAAAAAACAAAAAACAAAAAAAAAACATTAATTAACAAATTACTTAATATGATTTATATATACGTACATATACTATATATATATCTATATATATTCATAAATATTATTGTTATTGTTGTTATATATATATATATCTATTATGATTCTACTCACACACATTGCTAAATTGTTCGCATATGTAATCCTTAATTAAAAACCAAAAAAAAAAAAAAATCACAAATCTTAACTTAAATAAAATATTAGTCTAACAAAAAACCAAAACCAAAAGTCAACAAAAAGTGCCAAAAGTTGTTAAATGTTATTTGTGTACTTCGTACTATGTTTACTAATTACAACAAGTTTTAAATTACTAACTAAACTAAACCAACTCAACTAACTAACTATCTATCTGTCTATCTTGTTCTACAAATTGAACTTTAAATATTCTATATATATATGATAATGACGTCGTTTCTTAGTTGATCATATTATTATGTTGCTATCTCTCTTTTACAAAATACTCCGTCTCTCTCTCTCTCTCTCTCTCTCGCTCTTCAATATTTTTCGTTCGCTTTTTTAAAAATATATAAAAAAAAACAAAAGAATGTCAAAAGTTTTCGGTATACATACCAAAGCAAAGTGCTACAGCATTGTCTTCCCCAGATATACAAAAATAAAGTAAATAAAGACCCCAGCAAATATCCTTAAATTGAGCAACGTCAACCCGAACAAGAAATCTTTTAAATGCTATCGTTATCTACTTATCAACACTTCTGATCTATAAACTCCTAACTGAACTTTCTCTTTAACTTCTTCACTTGCCATTGGCACGTGGCTAACATACTAACTACTATACAATATATTCTTCTATATAGTAAATGTTACTCAGCACATATGAATAATCGAAAAGCTACGCCAATGTTTTCAATTCACTTCAATATTTTCCAATTTTCCTGAATCAAATTTTGGTGTTGTTTCAAGCAATAGAACAATTAAATATCCAAGTATTTCCGATTTCGATTTTGTCGTCCGTTTTTTTTAAACTATATTTCTGCAATCCACGGAATCCTATAATATCCAATTATAAATTATTTCTTAATTTCATAATATACTCGTGAATACACTTTGAGAGCAGTTCTAAAAATTATTGAAAATTTTATTAGTTAAAATTGGATAATTATTGAAATGTTTATTTCTACTCAAAACCAGTGCCAAAAAGTATAAAACAATTTATATCTCTCTTCACATTCCATATCATAACTATCTCCAAATATAGCATATTTCGAAATATCTCTCAATCTTTAAGCTCTTTAAATCTACCCCTCTCTAGCAAAGTTCTATTGCATTAAAAAAAACTATACACACCCTTTCTATATATGAAAAGCAAAAACTTAGTTTTGTAATTATTCAACAAAAATATAGATTTTCCAGCTTCTTAATATACTTTTTAGCAATTATTCCAATATTTAAAATAAAGTACACACAATTTGTACTTATTTCCACTTCGCAATTATGTAACTCAATTCAAAATAAATATGTTATTACAAAAGATACTTATGAGACAGATTTCAATACAAGTGAGTTTGGGAAAATACTTGTGAAATATTGTGAAATTTTTTAAAAGAATGAAATGCCGATAGCTACTATCGCATATTATCGTCACTTAAATCGTCGCCGATCGATGAAGATGAAAGAAAGAAAGATGTTTTATTCTTATGGTATTATTTAACTATTTTTGCAAATAGCCTTGATTTGTACTTAATTCATATTTGATTTCTCGCTCTCACTCACTCATGCCAAGTCACATTGTTTTAGTAAAGTTAAATACGCATAGCATCACCATATGATATATATATATATTTATAAATATATATATACTATATATGTACACCTATTGTTCCAACGTTCCACCGTTCCAACTGTTCCACTCGTTCCAAAGCATATTGTTCTTAAATAAAACTATTCTCAAGTATCACAAATTTCGTACGCTCACCGCATAGCCTTAAAAAAACACAGAAAAAACCACTTCAGAAAACCAAATCTCCACCAAGTCCACTCCAATTATATCAAAACTAGTAAATTTCCATATTATCCATACAAGTTGATTTTAGTTTTATGCTATAGACGCTTTATTCTTACTATCATTGCTTTCTTCACTATTTTTACACTTTTTTGACCCATTTCTCGGAATGATATTTTTTGCTCGAGAACCTTTTTGAACAATTCGATATATATATTAAACAATAATTTGCTGCAGTATAAAAAAAATATCATTTCGTTTTTAAGATATCCAGCGTTCAGTTTGGTTTGTGCAAATGGGTCAAGAATTTGTATCTCTGCATTCGCTTGCTGTTCATTTTTGCTTAAAGAACCCATAAATTGCACTGCCATAACAAAACGCAATAATACCAAATAAACTATAAACAAAACAACAAAACTTAATAATAAACACTTGTGTTAATATAGTCTAAAGTACTATATGTTCCATATCACTGAGAGCCTCGAAAATGCACCCACAGGCTTTGTTTAAAAAAATATATCTAGTCTTCCTTGACAGAACGAAGCTAAAAAAAAGGTTCAGCCAAAAAATATCATTTAGCAATTGTCTAATTTAGAAGTCTAGACTGGCAGGAGCTGTACATATAACAGGAGAAATAAAAATATTACAGAATAATTTAAACTAATATTTTACAAGAAAGTATTCAGATCGGAAAGAAGCTTTAAATAATATGTAAAATTTCTAGTTAAAAGAAAATTTTGTTTTAAGTTTTTAAAGATCGTATATAGAGCAAACTCTTCAAAAAGTAACTTTATTTAGCTTTATTAGATCTTTTTTCTTTGAATAAATTGTATATAAATATGGATTCCAGTTATCTATGCACAGCTCCAGTCAGCAGACTTTCTTTCTCTCTCCCTCCTGTTCTCTCTCTCTCCCTCCCTCTCTCACTCAAATAACTTTAAAATCTGTTGATCATACCAAACTATACAACTTTTTAGAGCTAAACCAAATTTAAAGACGCGACGCCACCATCGAAAATCAAAAACTGCCTAAAGCGAACTTCAATCCCTCAATATATGGTTCTCTCCGATTTCTCAAATTTTGCTACTATAAAAAAAAACAATTGTTTTCGAATCAATTATTTGCAGGTGTTACAATTCTGCTGTCGCAAACAGTTTTCTCTTTATTGGTCGGCAATGTCATAACAAAGACGAGCGAGGCCGTACCGCTGCTAGGTACTACTAAAAACTAATTCTAATTGTTATGCTATATCATTTGAAAAGAAAAAAAAACAATTTACAACTCCTGACAAATTCTTAGCGCTCTATAAGAAAAACCAAAACTATTTTTCTCTTTTAGCTAACCAAAACCAAAAAAAAATCAAACGAATGTAGCAAACGAAAAATGTTTTCAAATCTAAAAAATCAGCTGACTAAAATCTTAAATCAAAAACAAAGTATCAAAATTATTATATATATTGTACAAAATTTAATAATTAGAGCGACTGCAGGCTGTTCTGCAGTGCGTTTAAAGTAGGTACAAACTGAACAAAAAACTGAAATTAACGAGAGCATGACGTACAACTCCAAAGGATAACAAATGCAAAAAGCAAAATATTTCCTATGGCTGCCGTAGCTTAACCCAACAAAACTCCCCACCCCCCGCCCCACTTTCCGCCCGCCGCCCCCTCTAACAAACAACCGTATCAAATGCTTTTTTAGACTTTGGCTGAACCTCTTTTCACTTTATATTCTCTTGTTAAGTGGAATGCTGACAAATAAAAAATAAAAAAATAATACTAAAAGTAACTACAGCGTTCACCAGAAAAACAACAACTAGCAACAAAAACTTGATTTCGGCTAGCCGAAACTGAAATACCCTTGCAGGTCTCAAGACAGAGTAGATCTGACTGTTAAAAATCTATTTTGATCTATAAATAAATTCTAGCTAGAGTTTTTGTTAAGATCTTTTTGCTTTACGTTGAAAATATTATTTGTATTTATAAAGTAAATCTTTTTAGACAATTATCGAACGAATATTTGACTTGACTTGAAATAAATAATTAATAATCGAACCAATACTAGACGCAAATTGCCAACCGATTCCGATTCATATAGACCAAAATTAATTGACACGATAATTTCTTACCTAAACATAATGCCCACTGCAAGGGTATTCAAAATTCTCGTAATCACTTTAACACAAACACAAGCTGACTGCGGGTGCTTTGCTTTAGTTGCTTGCCACGCCCCCATTCTAATCAAAAAAATAAACCCATTAACTAACTAATTACATATGCAATACTCGTATGCAAGCTATGCTTTAAGTAATACTCTATATATACAAATATATTGTATAAATTAAACATTACAAAATTCCTCACATCCAAGTATCAAAAACTGACTAAATATTCAGAAATTGTAAGCGTAACGTAAGCGGTCGAGCGCCTTAAATCAATTACAATTTTTACTTAAACCATCTTTTAAATATATACAGAAAGCATACCATAAATAATTCCTTTTATAAACCCATGAACAACATTCAACTAAAAATTCCAAAAAAAAAAACATATAATACAATAATAAAATAAATACAATTTGTTTGCCAGAGCAATTGAATCATCATAAACTCACATTTTATACTTTTAAAAATGGCTTATATATCATAAATGCATGAATTTTTATTTTTTGTAATCTTTTTAATGTTGTGTAAACCATAAAAGACAGTCAAGTAGTCAAAATAATATAATCGAGCAACGACATACAAGTTAAAATTAGATTTCAAAACTTTGTAAAGTATTAAAAAAAAATCCTTTTTTTAATAAATTATTAGTATTTTTCCGCACATACTTTCTATTACATGCAAGTAACCAATTAATATATATATATTGCCAAAATATAGTCATATTTATTACTAAGCATAAAGCCCCAAGCCTTCTATAAGTTGCCTATTCACACGCATACATGCACATGTTACGCGTATAAGAACTCTTATACTCCTGCATTTACGCGCTTTAGACAGGCAGCCGCAACGTTTTACTGGCAACCGCAACGTTTCACTGGCAGCTCAGCGCACATTAGTAATACATTTTCTAACATATTTCAAACATTAAAAGACTACAAGAATAATATTTTTCCAAATTAAATTACATAAATACAAAACTTTTTCATAAATATAAAGTACTTTGAACTATATATTCTGCAAATGTCAAGGAAATAGATCATTTATATTTTATATATTTTTGTTTTATATACCTATTTTTTGACTACATGGCTGACTTTTCTACGCAAAACGTAAACCATTACTTTGAATAATGCATGAACGACACGCATAAACCGACTGATCTTAACGGCATGTCAAAGCATGTTCAACTAAATGTGAAACGCTTAAAACAGCGTCTAAGCCGTAATGCATGTGCAAATACCCTGTAAAATGTCGTATAGTATCGCTCACAGCATTTGTATGACACACTCGCAAATTCTCAAAAGTACTCTATTATTTATCATGATATTACAAATTAAGAAACGTAATGCAAATGCTGTTTTTATTGTACATTTTTATTTCTAAAGCTTCTGTTTTTAGTGTTGCTCAATTTTATGTAGACCCATCGAGCGTATAATACTAATATTGGATAAAACTTTTTCTCTTTTTGTTTGTTTGCTACACAACGACACTCAGGTACATATTTCAACTGTATCATGTTCATGGTTGCGTCGTCTGTGGTGCTTACGGTTGTGGTGCTCAACTATCATCATCGCACAGCGGATATACACGAGATGCCACCGTGGGTATGTCAGAGACCCAAAGGAATTCCCCAATTGAATACTAAAGCGTTGCTACTTTTTCGCAGATCAAATCCGTTTTCCTACAATGGCTGCCCTGGATATTGCGCATGGGTCGGCCTGGTCGCAAGATCACGCGCAAGTCAATATTATTAAGCAATCGCATGAAAGAGCTGGAGCTGAAGGAACGATCTTCCAAATCCTTACTAGCCAATGTTCTTGATATCGATGACGATTTTCGTCATACAATATCAGGCTCACAAACCGCCATCGGCTCGTCGGCGTAAGTATTGAGTTTCTTTTTTCGACTCAAAAGATTTTTAAATTTGTAAATCGATAACTTTTTATCGATACTGTAGTAGCTTTGGCCGACCCACAACGGTGGAGGAGCATCACACTGCAATAGGTTGCAATCACAAAGATTTACACTTAATTCTCAAAGAATTGCAATTTATAACGTCACGCATGCGCAAAGCTGACGATGAAGCGGAATTGATAAGCGATTGGAAATTCGCTGCAATGGTTGTGGATAGGTAAGTTATCGAAACGAGAGATAAACAATAGCTAAATAATTCAGCTACTTGCATATAGGAATACAAATTTTTCTATTCTGATTGCTAAAATGAAAACAGATATACTTTTCTTTTGGGGCGATTTAAACCCACATTAGCTAAACTCCTGCAGTGGGCAACATTCTCGTCGTTTGTTTGAAATGCTCTAATCATTTTCGAACCTTTAAAAACTTTCAAGTTATCAATAAGACTCGAGTATTTTTTCCCAACAGCAGTCGGTTACAATTTTTTAAAATTTTAAAACGAATCGGGATACAATAGGCCAAGGTTAAAAAAAAAAAACCGAACCAGGTGGAAAAATAGATTCTCAAAATAAGAATTTTAGATTCAAGGTTACTAATGCATTGACGAATCTAATATCACAACTTTTACGAAATCATATTTCTTGATTAACTAGTTTCCGATTTAGTTTTGTTTTAATACTAATTGTTTAGTACTAACGGTTTAGTTTAGGTCGCAGTTTATTATATTTGTCAGGCAATATATTTGTCAGGCAATATAAGAAACTGGTCAGTTTCTGTGAAATAACATTTTTAAATTATCGATAACAAATCGGTAATTTTTATAATATACTTAAAGTTTAAAGAAAATATCATGATTATTATTATTATTAATTTTATTATTATAATTATTATTATTATTATTCCGGACATTATTTTTATGATAATATTTATTATTTTATATTATTATTATTATTTTTATTACTATTATTTGTATTATTATTATCATCATCATCATTATTATAATTATTGTTATTATCATTACACTAGCATTTTATTTCTGTTCCCATATATCATAATGATTCAAAAATATATACCAGCTTACTAGAAAATTAAATGAATGTCTGGCCTTTCAGCACATTCATTTCGATTTAGACATTTACATGAGAATTATGAGTTTAAGCTAGGGAAAATCTGTGATTACCCTGAACCAAATAACCTGGCTGCCCGTCTAATATATAGTGACATAAATCTAGTAAATAACTAACAGAGTGACTGCAAACAGTGCGGTTACTAAGAACTGCCTGACGCTGTACTAAATCAAACAATTAAGGCAACAGCCGCATGGCCACACAACTTCCGGTTATTTGCTCTAGCATACAAGCACACACCCACACACATGCACAGCACGTGGCATTAATAAACAAGCATGGCGGTAGGTGTACAATTGACGCCATTTTGTTGTTGGGAAATGTACATAAAAGCGTGTGTGTGTGTGTGTGTGTGTGTGTATATATATAAGACTTGGCCCATACGTATACTCTATATATATTTAATCTAACTTTATCTTTGTATTTTCTTCTACTTCACAGATTTTGTTTAATTGTTTTTACGCTCTTTACGATTATTGCAACGGTAACCGTTCTGCTCTCAGCTCCTCACATAATCGTGCAATAAGGCCGCTCAATTTAGACACGTTAAGCTACACACACACACACGCATTCACACTGATAAACACATACACATATACGACGCATGCTGTATATGTGAGGATGCCTAGTTAAGTTCTTTTTCAAAACAACAACTAGAGAAGCTGCTTTGCAAAAAAGCAAAATAAAATAAATTAAAAAATTGTTAATTACATTTTTAAGTCAAAGTATAAGAAACGCAAGCGAGAAAATGCTAGAAAAGCAAAAGACACACTCAAGAAAATTTCGCATATGAAATGTTAAATTAAATTACACAATTCGTGTGTGTACTAAACAAATATTTTATGAAAATGAAAAACAAAAAACAACAACAAAAAACAAAGCAAAAATTACTGCCGTACAACAAAAAAAAAAAAAAAAACAAGACAAAGTAAACCAAATAAATGAAAGTTAATTGTCTAAGTTAAGAGACAAGAAAAGAAAAAAGTTACCAAGTAAAGAGCAAAACACAAAAAAAGAAAACAAAATAAGCATTTGCATAGTAATAGCAAAAACAAATTACTAAACAAAACGTTTCAGAAAGAGAGAACAAAAAGGATTAAGCAATTATGTGCGCACATGTAACACACATGTACATACATACTATATATACATATATATGTGTGTGTATGTACAATGAGGAACTTATTAGTTAATTACGCTGAGTTGTTATAATTTATGCATGTTAGCACACACACACACACACACACATACACACAGAGACACACACGGCAAGAGAAGCGAATACATTATATGTATGTATATAAGAGAGATTGTTCCTATGAGACATTAGATATGTATTTAAAACTCACACATACACACACACACACACACACGCACACACACTCAAGCACTTAATTGAGTAATGCAAATAACAAGGGACAGCAGCCATTTTATTAGTGAAAGTGTTTGAAAATCAGAAATGGACAAAAACCTTACAAAATCCATTCTTTATTAAATAATTCATTCAACTACATTTTGTAGTTTTAAACTTGTGTTTACATCACATGGACCAAGGCAAAATATTATTTAAATTTTTTTAAAAATATTTTATCTAATGAAAGATCTTTCTATTTTTTCATTAAGGTTTTGTTTTCTACCAAACTAGACTGTCTTTTATATTCACATCTATTTTATTTTATTTTTATTTCATTCAACGTATTTTTTCAATAAGTCGTAAAAGGTTTAGGTACGTGCAAACTTTTTGTTTAAAGAAATTTGTATAAATTGTTGTAAAAAAACAATAAATTTCGTTGAGCGTGTGTGTAAGGTGTGTGTTTAGGATAGCATCTAGGTGGGGCGTAAATGGCAACAAACTGACACATAATAATAAATATAATTAAATATATATAAAAAATAAAAAAAGAATATAGTATCATATAGTTAATTTTTAAAAACGCGCATACAAAAACTAAATATAAATAAATAAGAATAAAAACAGAACAAATACTTTGAGAAGATGTTCATTGAACAAACGCTGTTTTTAGAAAATTTATTGTTGAAATGTTGTAGCAAATTGAGAGAATACCAAAAAAATAATTCAAAGCAAAAAGAAAACCGAAAAAGAAACACAAGTTATAGTCACCAATTAAATGCAAAAGCGAAAATTAGTCAAATGAAAACCAAAATCAAGAAATAAATAAAACAAAACTAGCAATACGAATTATGGAAAGTATAAATAAATAATAAACGCTGGTGTATATATATTTTATGACACATATATCACCGCATTAACTCGTATACAGATATATTTTTAATAAAACGGAAAACGGAAGCAACAACTACAAACACTTAGCAATCCAAGAACAACCAAAAACAACCAATAATACTGCAAAAACAACAACACAATTTTGTTGGAAACTTTCAAACATTTTTCCAATTATGAGTTATGTCTTTATTTTTTTTTTTTGTATTTCTCTATTCAAACATTTGGTTATACTTCCGATTTGTATCCTAGCTAAAAACAAATTAGTTTTCAAGCAAATAAATACAAAGCGAAACAGTGATATTTACGGTTAAAACGCTCCCAGATTGTAAAACTTTTCAAAGACCCACCTATAAAAACCTTTTAATGTACATCTTTTCTACGCAAAAACCAAAAGAATGAACAAATATACTTAAAAAAAAAAAAAAAACAAAAAAAAGAACCTACCTCCTTGTTAAAGCGAAACACCTGTTGAAAATGTCTCGTAAACACTGCCGTATAAACTCGCACATACTCGCTATATATCCCACATAAAACTAACTCCAATCTGTACTTATGTTTATCCCACCCGATTACTGAAGCTCTGTCTATCTCTGTCTCACCCAACTAGAAATTTCTAACAGAATTGTGCCAACTCTCGCTCTCTCTCTCTCTCCCTCTCACTGATTTGCCAGACGTAATTTTACTTAAAATCGTAAAAGGAATACCCATTAATATATACACTCAAATGCTTAATCAATTTACACACACAAATACACCCACACACACACACACCCACACACACACACACTCTGAAGTGTGAGCTGAACTAAAGATCTGAAGGCTATACGACTTTTTATATACTTACAGGGCACTCGATTTGTGTATTTCATTTTGCATTTGATATAATGTAATTTTTGACTACCGATAACTGTTCTGTCCCCCTGAGGTTGTTTCAAAAAAAGGATCAATAAAAATGTATTTAATTTTTATTTATTCTCATTGAAATACCCTTTGATATATTTTGCAATTCGCGCAATTAGCAATGAAATTCAATTGGAATTAAAAGCGTTTAGAAAGTATTTAATTTTTTTATAATTAATTTAGTGCTTAACTTCGAGCAACTAGGCGCATAATTAGAACTACTATCTATTTATATATATATATATAAATATATATATATATATATATATATGTGTGTATGTATGTCTTTTTGATAAAAAGAAGCTATTTTAAAAAAGCAAAAACCATTTTCTACACTCTTTAAAAGATTGAAGTCTACATGTATGTATTATAATACTATAGCATTAAATAGGCAATTAAAAAAAAAAAACAAAAACAAAAATGAAAACTAAAGTTAAATAAAGTAAGCGTCCTACATTAGGAGAGGACAACTTGAAGAAAAAAAAAACGAATTTAAAATTACAGCAAAACGTAATATGTTACAAAAAAAAAAGACATCTCACATGGCAAGTTGTAGTAAAAAAAAATGTTTTATCATTTGCTAAAAGTTTAACAAAAATAAGAAAAAACCAAAAACTCTAATTACTATTCTTCTGATCAGAGTTACACTAAATGCTTATTAGAAACAAAAGGTTGGCACACACACACTCACATGCAACACACATACACACACACATTTGTCTTATTCAAATAAAGAGCAGCTCGCAAAATTCAGACAATTCCGTTTTACATTTTGTTCGATATCTTTTTACTGCTGCCCATCTACGCAGCTAAGCTTAAAGACGAAGAAGAACTAAAGTCTCAAAAGAGCATAAACCAGAAAGATCGGTACCCATTTTAAAACATGATATAATTAATATTAGCATTTAACTAAAAAAAAACTAGGCTATTAACTGCAAATGTTAAGCACTAAAACTCACCAAAAGAAAACCGTTAAATAAATCCCAACGCCTATAAAAAAAGTTTCCCCAAAAACTACCAATTCAATTTAAATAGCTAATTGCATAATTAACAATAAATCGTTACCGCAAATTGTGTAAACTCAAAATGAAAACCCAATTAATGCATGTAAAGATAAAGTTTATAAGCCACAAAAACAAAAAAACAAAAGAAATCCAAATTAGCAACATAAAAAAAGTCTGTTGTCGATAAGTATTATTGACAGACAAATAACTTTCGTCACATTGACGATAATAATTAATTGTAAGCAGAAACGGAATTAAATGATTTAAATAGTAAATTAACCTTAAAAATCGAGAGAAATGAATGCGACAAAACATAAACAAAAACAAAAAAAAAAACATGAAAAAACTGAATAAAATTTATTTTGAAAAGAGAATACGAATTTTACTTCTTTCGGGCAATTACAGGGCCACGTAAAATTTCTTTTAGATATATTCGTTTTTAATAGAAGAAATTAACGTTATGTTTTTGAATATAAGTGCTGGTTGGACTTTTTTTTAAAATGTCCAATACTACGATAAATGTCCTTATGCCATATAACAGCTCAACAAACATGTTATCGATATGTACTGTAACTTTACAGTGCGTAGCTAACAGCTTGCCTTTGCGTTAACTAAATGGTTACTTAGAAGCCCTGGTTAAACAGCTGTTTAAACAAAGCCAGCAAAATTTGTTTAAATGCAACACAAATTTAACGAATTCATTAAATTGTTGAAATAAAATTTAAGAAATAACATGAACATAGACCTGCGCAAACTGTGCCGCATTTGCTTTGTGGACAACGCCGACATAGACATAACGCAACACAAAGTAGTGACAGCGAGCCAAACAATCGACGCAGACGCCGAGGAGGAGGAGCACACAATATGCGAAATAATGCAGTCCATATTTGTAGGTGCACAGAATTAATAATAACAACATTAATATTTAAAATGCATTATGCCCGGCACAGCACATCTCATTGGACCTGTCATCGGAGTTGCCCATGATATGCAATGCCTGCCTGGAGGAATGCCTCATGCACTATGCATACTTCAGCAAGCTGATGATTGCCAATCGCCAGCTGCGTCAGCTTTATAACGAGGCGCAGCTGGAGCGGGAGCAGCTGGAGCTGGAGTTGGAGGGTGACGTTCAGCTGATAGAAGTCAACGTGGACGAGCAGTCACAGCAGCTAGACCCGGAGCAAATGATGTTGGACCTGCCACGTCCACCACAGCGTTTGGCCAACGAGGATTCGCTGATTGTATCGGAATTTCTGCCCGCCACCGAACTGGACGAGCAGGAGCAAGCCGAAATGGACCAAAATCTGTCGCATTTTCCCAGCTATGAGCTACGTACACTGGACTATGCAGCCGTTGAGCTAAAGCACGATAATCTGGATGAATACAATGAAACAAACCGCCTGCTGGACACCGAGCCCAGCGGCAGCCAGGCCATCTACAAATGCAAATACTGCCCGCTGGCCTATGCTTCCCAGCAGTTCCTCAAAACGCATGTGCGCCGGTCGCATGTCTGCAAATACTGCACCACAGCCTTTGTCAAGGTGAAGGAACTGAATGCCCACATACGGGACAAGCATGCGAATAGCCATCAGTGCGTCGTCTGCCTGAATAGCTTTAGCACCAGCAGCAATTTGCGTGCCCATCTCAAGCGAATGCACGGCGTCCAGCTGCCCGCCCAAGTGGCCCTGCTCGACTATCGACCGGCGCGCAGGGAGAACGGCCAGCGGCAGAGCGTCGAATATGATAAATAATAAATCAATTGCCAGAGAGTTGCAGATTTGCATCTCTGCACATTTTCCAATCTCAATTCAGTTTGTTTTTAATGACCAAAATAAATGTGATTTTTCTCTTACCAAATCGCCCTGCTGCTTGTCCAAGCCATCTATATACATGGGCGTAAACTCTCGGTACGCAATGCAAACGCGTCGCTCATCAACATCCTCGCGGAGCACCGCATGCTCGAACTGATAGCGCGCCGGTCCATAGAGCACAATCAGCGAGAGGCTGCAAGGGATCAAGAAAAGGGTCAATGGGTTTTCGCTTTGCACATGCAACTCGGAACAAGTTCGAGTGTTCTAGTCAAAAGTGCTCGACTCGGGTGATACCCTATAGGAACTATATTGTCAATTCGGCTGAGCTTGACATATTTGCTGCCTGCTACAAAAGGATGGCCCTCTGCAGGCTAAGCTAAAAGATTCGTCTGCGAAGAATCAGACAGACACGCGGACTGTACAAGCTTTCAACAGACTAAACATTTAAAACTTCATAATAACATTTAACCCAAATACTGGGTATTTGTCTAAACTTAGCTCTAATATGCTTCAACATCGACTCGAAGAAAGAGATTTACATTTTTATAAGATGTGGACGCAGGGATCATAATCCGATACTTACTTTGGCATGGGTATGCGTAGCACCTTGCCCTTGTAGGCCGCCAGCTGGTCCGGCGACAAGAGCGGCGCCAGCAGCTGTGCTTTGTATTGCTGCACCAAGTCCAAGTTATATTTGCTAGCCTGGTGCTCCTCGTAGAGGTTTAACGTGAGCACAGCATCGCCGAGGCAATTGACGGTGACCACACGCTCGCCCCATATCCAGCAGTCGTCCACATGCGGATCTATGCTGGCGCCCTTGCTGGGATCATACTCCAGCGAGCATTGTTCAATAGTTTGAAAGTTGCGCAGCAGCGGCACCGACTCGAAGCGTTGCTGCACAAAGCGTGTGGCAGCGGGAAAGCCCTCGAAGGCACCCAATTGGAGGCGACGCTTCCTAAAGTTGGTTTTCGGCCCGTAATTCTGTTTGCGTCGACCGCTCTGCGAAATGGCCCAGGGCAGCGCGTCCAGGTCGGACATAAGCTGTGCGCCTTCTGCGCTCGTGAGAAACTGCTCCTGCACCAATATCCCTGGCAGTGGCAGACTCTCAGCCAAATTGTGATCCGGATGTGCCGCCTGCACCGCCTGCGTGTCCCAGCCGGCGTATAGACGTTCACATTGTGTGCAATAGGACCAGGATTCCAGCTGTTGCAATTGCTGCTGCAGAGATGGTTTATCGATTTGGAAGTCCTGCTCACAGGTGAGGCAGGTGCGCACACCTTTGCAGCCGCACGGCCGCAGCGTGTTCATTTTAATGTATCCAAATAATTCAGCGGTTTACAGAAGGTGTAAAATAACAGGCGCCACAAATTGCACATCGACGCTCAGCTGTTGTTTGACACGTGTTGGCAGCTCTGTCATCTGTCTGGCCACACTGGTACACGATGCAGCCGCCAATTAATCAGGCATAGATCCGTTATTTCTGGCAGAAAAAAATAAATTGAAGATTTATTAATAAATCAAATAAAATAAACTATGTTAAATAAAATAAATTTAAAAAAAGAAAAATAACAGTTTTCTTTCCGCTGACGAACATTGAATATGTTTACAGATATTGAGAATTTTTGTAATATTATTTGTTTTTATTTAAATTGCCATTCAATTGTAGCCAAAGAGCTACATCGACTTAGCTCGTAGTTATGATCAAGAATCTATACAAATAAAATTTTCAAGTTATATACTCACTTTGGAATGGGTATGCGCGCAGCTCCTGGCTAGCAAGAAGCCGTTGGTGCTCCAGGTGCACCGCCAAACTTTTATATTGTATGCAACGAAAATATGGAAACTGTTGCAATTTCTCAATTGAATAGTCATGCCCGCAGGTCAGACAGATAAGCACACATAATTATATCTTAATAATTCGAGGACTTGCGGATAATATGTTAATTAAATTTTCGCGAAATGAAAGCTTCCGGCGCCAAAACACTTCACACTGACGCCCACCATTTTTTTAACACCAGCTGGCAGCTCTGTAGGCTAAGTGGCAGCACACGTACACGATACAGCCGATGAAATCTTAAGGACATACTTGATGACAGCAACAAATGCAGTGACATATTGAAGAAGACATATTGAATAAAAATGGTATATGACAACCATATTAAGCCACTAGCCAATAAACTAGTGTTACGACTTCTTAAACGCTAAGAAAACTGCAATTTGGCATTTTTTATTTGATTCGATACTATCGTTTGCACGTCCGGGTTGTTTGTGACGTGTGTGGGCCCGCATTAGTGTTTTGGCGCGTTTTGTTGCTTACACAGCTTGTGAAATTTGTTGAATTAATACATTATAAATCATACTTAAACAAAATGAACGATTCCTGTAAGTTGTTGCTTACCATATTGACGACTTGTAGTTTAACATTGTATTCCCTTAGTTGGAGATTTCAATGCCACACAAACGGCCACAGCCGGCGCAACAAAGGAAGCCTCCGGCGAGGTAAATTTAATGTTCGCAACTAACTCTTCTCAAGCCCTAATTAATATTTATATTGTTCAGGGTATTATTTCATTGCTGGTCAAGCAGATTCTTGATTCACCCGAGGGCAATTTCAAGATGTTCGATGTTACCTACGCTTTGGTATGCGCCGTGGGAATTGTGCGCAACATTGAGACATCCTCAACGAAGATCACATACTCCTTGGAGGATCACAGTGGACGCATTGATGCACACTACTGGCTGGAGGAGGGCGATGCTATCAAGTCGCCCGATGTGATGATTAATAACTATGTGAAAATATATGGTTCAGTGCGCTCGCAGGCGGGCCAAAAAGTTCTGATGGTCTTCAAGCTGATAAATGTGCTAGATCCCAATGAGGTTTGCACCCACATTCTGGAGGCGCTGCATTCGCGTTACAAGGCTGAGGAGTACCATGCCAAGGGCGATACAGCAAGCGCCAGCAACACGCTAATGACCAATGTAACTGCCACCCAAAGCAATGCCATTGTTGCTGGCCTGGACAGCAAGCAGCTGGCCGTCTTCCAGGCCATTAAGAGCAACTGCTCCGAGGAGGGCATCCATCGACGCGAACTGAATGCCAAGTTCTCTCATATAAGCCAATCCGAAATGAAGTGAGTTGTGTTTACCTATGCATTAAATTCTTTACTTATGGTTTACTTAATTTCAACCCACAGCAACATTCTGGACTTTATGATCTCTGAGGGCCACATTTATTCCAGCATCGATGCAGATCACTTTATATGCACCATGTAGTTATTTATTTAATGCTATGCTACGATTTACTCTATATATATAATAATTAAGTACCTTGAAGAAGTTATATACCTAATTGTTTCATTTTGTAAACTACTTTCGATTCCATTCGATTTTTGATTTGGGAGCATTTATATTCAAACTTTAAATACGCGATTCGACTAAGTCGTTGCACCTTTTCAGCTATTTTATAAATAGAAACACGTAGGCAAATGTTGGGTTAGCAGACCTGTTTCTAATTCCGAAATCGTTTGATATTTGCGGAACTCAAATTTGGTTCCGCAACGTGCTCGGGCTTCAGCTTAAATCGATTCTATATAAGCAAGTGTTACTAGCATAGAATACTTAAGGCTTATTGGATAAAAATACCCTGAGACACGGCAGTTTCCATCCAAGTTCATGGATCTTTCGAAATGCCTGAAGCAGAAAGGTCTTTGGAAATCAGTTCAAAGGTGAATCGGTTAAAAAAAGGGTTAAATAACTGTTTTTCACCAATTTCCCACCCGACTTCGTGGAATTTTGTAAAGCTACGTGGAAATACGGATTAAAACTGGAAAACTTAAGGTTTGCTTCTGCGCCGAACGGAAAAATTATTCAATCGATGAAAACCATCTTAAGAAAAAAAACATAAACTAATACTATATCGTGGATATTGATGTATAGTATTTAGAAAAACAACAAGTTCAAATTTTCATCTTATTTTCTCTTGAGATTTTTATTACTTGCGTACAAATTGACAGTGGGTACATTTTGTTTTACGCTTTCTTAAAGTTAATACTTAATCAAGTTAAACCTGTTTTCAATCAAACAAATGCTGCTTGGTGCTCAATACTAATCGTTTGTTTTTATACATATAGTATAAGTGTATATATGTATATATATATATACACATATATATTCTCTACAAGTCCTGGTCTGGCGCTTAGTGTTTGCTTCCAATGTGGAAAATATTCAAAAGCGTCGCATGATGCAGGATTTGATGCAATGATTTTCTATTTCTGCTCACTGTACAAATTATAAATGGGACGTGGTGCAAATCAGTCTTATGTGCCTGTAGGTGGGCGTGGCTGTGGGCAATTGTGGATCCATCTTTGTATGGAATTTAGATCTTTAGACAGCTGCGATGATTGCCGCTGCGCGCATAGACCTCCTCGAAGGCATGTATCAGCTCATCCATGCCACGGAGCAGGCCCTCCTCGCGATTGCCAGGTTGCCAGGCACTGCGATGATTGACGCTCAGCTGTGGCGGCAGCTGTCGCGATTTGGCAAAGTCTATCAGCCAGGCGCCGACGCGCTGATCATCGTAGACAATAAATAAACTGGAGCCGATGATCTCGTGGCGACTGAAGAACGCCGACTGCTCGATGACGAGGCGCATGTGCTTGAGCCGCTTCAGGAGCTCCTTTTGCACGGACCTGCGTGCGGCCAGGAACTGTTCGATGGTCTGTGAGATTTGCTCGCTGCTGCGACAAGTCTTGAGATCCTTGAGCGGTGAACGTCCGCGCAGACGCAACGCCTCAATACGGAAGCCCTTGCTATGTGACGAGGATAACGATTCGCGGAAGAGCATGTAGCGCAGCTTGGTGATCGCCTGTGCCTCGTGCTCGGCGGGCGTCGGTGCACTGGCATCCACGGCAATCATTTTCTGATACAAATCCGGACGCAGCGTTTTGTTGCTAACCTCCGACTCGAGAAATGTGCGAGTGCCCAGCTTAATGTCCATCACACACGGATCTTTGAAACCCGCCAGCAGATCCTGCAGCTCGATATAGTGCTGTGAGTGCAGCTCGCGCAGTCCAAAGTAGCCGGGCACAATCTGTGAGGTTTTGGGCTCCTGCGAGATCATCTGATAGGCAAGCACCTCGCTGTCATCGATGCCAACGATGCGTTTGCGCACAATGCCCGTTGTGGTGGGCACAATGCTAAAGCGGAAAGAGAAGGCAAAAGAGATTGATTAGACTATAATTCTTTTGGAGGTTCTTTTTGAACTGCTTACCTTTCGGGATGCCCGGAGAGCTGCATCCAGCCGTGTGGCTTGGTTTGTGTCTGTTGTTGTTGCTGTTGCAGCAGCAAGGGTGTGGCAGGTGCGCTCAGTTCCAAAGCGTTCTGTAAGTGAAATAGAAATTCGAAAACATTATTATCATTATTTTTATTGTTTTCCGTAAATCAACCCCATTGGCCTTTAATATCGAGTGTGTCTGGAGAAAATGGACTAAGTCTTTAACTTGCAGATATAACAAAGTGAGATGAACCTTGATAACTTATGATTTAAAAGAACCAGTGTCAAGATTTTAATTAATATTTAAACTAGCTACGACTATTTTACGCTAAATATTCATGGCTAATCATTATTCCGATCACATGCTGCAATAAATCCGAAAATGTATTGAAACGAATTTTATGGAGGGTTCCATGGCCCATTGTGTTTATCAGAAGGGTGCAAAAAACCTACTGATAAAGAGACAATAATATTTCACACTCGCTGCGATATCGGGCACCTAGCGACAGGGACAGGTCTAATGAAATTGTTGCATCTGTTTGAGAACTGGTTTCATGAAAACAGAAATTAAACATTTCATATTTTCTATAGCATGTGCTGTGTGTGTGATCGGGGGCAGATTGAAGTGCTTGCCGTCTGCTCAAGATTATAAATAATCAAACAAACAAAACAAAAAAAAAAAATTTGTTTTTATTATATGCAACGTCCTCCTCCTCCTCCCTGCCGTTCGTTTATATGATTGTAATGTGAAATTAATGCAGGCAGCACGCCAATTGTTCGCTTATTGTCTGAGGCTGCAAGCAGGAAGCGTTTTAGCGTTTGTTTTGCCTTATGGCCGGCCAGTTAATATCGAATCGATATTGATTCGATCATCATAAAAGATCATCATAATATCAAAACCCCTTACGAGCCCACACCTCAACCCACCAGAACCCAACGAGCCGGTACTTACAATGGCCAAGAACTTGAGCAGCGACATGTGCTGTTGTGTCGTGGGCAGCGACGACTCCAGGATGCGCGCCTGGGCGGCTCTTTGCAGGCTCAAATAGTCGGCCAAGTTGTCGCAGTTCTCGTAGGGTATGGTGGTGAGGTGCTGTGGAATAGATCAGATACATAAATAAATATATTGACGTCAGTGCACTGCGTGAACCCAAAACGAGGCGAGCAATAAAAACAAACGATAGCAAAACAAAATACATTTCAAATGGAGACTGCTCGACCGAGAGATACCCTGCACTGCAGAAAATATTGGTTTCTTCTTCTTGTTCTATGTTTGTTATCCCATCTAGTACATATATGTATATAAACACATAGTCTTCATTCCTTGCCTGCCAGACTTAGAGCTACCCTGTACACAGCATTATATTGCGTTTTTCAAGTAACTTCCAATTTTTAATGCGATTTTTTTAGATATTGCCTTGGCTCGACTTGACTTTGCGATACCCTTTAAACTTTTGGGGTTTGGGGGGTATTGTAAAGCAAAAACCTGTGACTCAGTCGCAAAATATAAAAAAATTAGCAACATAAAAAACCAACCTGATTAATTATACAATCAGAATGCAGCAGCAAAGTGCAAAAAATTCTATTTTGTTTACGCTGCCTTCGGATCGTATATGGCTTATAAAACGGCTCGTTGTTTTATGGGTCTCTGCTCGGGCTCGGGCCCATTTCAATTCTCATTCCAGTTGATCGATGTGTGTGGCTCTTCAACGTGCCCCCTAATGAGCCACTTAGTATGCAAAGTTGAATGTATTTATCAACCTGTTGTTGTTGCTGCTGCGTATCCATAAATTGAGTTATATGCTTATAAGATGTTTGGGAAGTGCCATGGCTATAACAAATAACGAACCCGTACTCGAAATCTTTTAATTAATTTAACTAACTGTGAGGACAATTGTTTATCCACAGCATCTTTATATAGGCCGCCCACAACTGCTGCTGGGCTTTAAGCGAACTAAACCGAAGCCAAATCTTATCTGTTATCATTTAATTCTTATCAGCTTATCAGTTGCGATAGCACTGCGTCTTTTTCCATCACAAGTCAAGCGTCAACTTTGGGGCAATAGCATGGCACGAGCTAAGCTAAATTTTGTTGTTTTGCTCGATTTGTTTTTCGTTGTTATTGTATATTTTTTACGTAAGTTTGAAAAATTTGCATGAGTGGCAGAAATTTGTCACGCTTGCCCACGGTAGGCACAGTGTGCCAGCTGTCATTTACAATTGTTTTAGCACTAAATGCAAAAGGCATTAACTGGCATCTAGATATGAGTATGAATATATGGAGGGGGCCATAACCCAGCTATTGGTATAAAGATAATGTCTGTGGTCTGGCTTTAGATAGCGGCATGCGGCCAAGGTTGCCATGTGCAACAGTGGTTTAATAATATTGATAAGGGCTTTGTAAATATGCTAAGCATTTAATAGAGATTTGTATTTTGAATAAACAATATTGTATGGAAATTTTTTTAATTGTATTTTCTAGTTGATTTTCAATTTAAATAGCTTTAATTGTTGCCTAGCAGCAACGAATAATGCACCCAAGCAAACGGCCAATTAAGTTGGCTGCGACTGTTAAGTCCAGCTAGTTAAGTTGGTCGCAACTCATGAATTGGCTTGTTAAGTTGGCCGCAACATAATGAAACTGACTTCATACCAGCCACTCACTATGCAAAATGGAAATCAAATTTATGCTGCATCAAGAGATATCTCGCATAATTAAGAAACGAACTAAATTTTACTGACTAAACCAGTTTTTAAGACATAAAATATATGCAGCTCAATATAATATTATAAAGTGAAGTAATTAAACGCTAATCAATCTATGCGCGATGTGTGGCCATTGTCAATCAAATGCAGATCGAAAGCTATTAGCCAATATTATAGGCAAAAGTCGTATGCGAAATATTGTATTTTTAGCACAGAGTTGAATCTCTGAACTTTGCAAAAAATAAAAATAAAAGTACATGCAACAACAACAGTTAGCGGTAGGCACTTAGAGCGAGAGATTACAGAAGTTGACAACATTTAATTATAGAATCGTGGCCACAGGCGTCACACAGTTGCTTTTATGTTTTTCATTGACAACTGGAACGACTAGCTACTATAGTTTATGCAAAATACAATTTTAATGATATTTGGTCGGGGTATACGTTGAGGCTTGTGCATTTTTGCACGTACACGTTTAACGATTATTGAGGTCTAGTTTATTTAAGAGTACAACAATTAGCACACGGTTTTAAAGCCAAGTGCTAAACAAAAGTTCAGACTTCTGATAAGGCAGGCTCACATATTATTTAATTTTTATATATGTATGTTACTTAATTTATTGTTTTTTGTTTTGTGGCTGGAAAAACCTCAACGAAAAACTTGGCAACCGTTGAGAATTTAAATTTGTATGAAATGAAAATAACAGACGACCGCAACGATAATTAGTTATGACATTTGCACACAAATGCAAAATATTACAATAATAATAAAAAATTGTAAACCCATTTTTTTATTATTTTGTTTTTGTGTTTATTTACTCTAGCTTTTCGTTGCGCTACAGCGCGCCGCTGTTCACACGCGGCTTGAGTGCGTTTTTGTCGCACGTTTATAAACGCGTCCGTTTTTATTTTTAGCCAGTGTTTAACTAAGCTACAGTTTAGTAGTGTTTATTTATGACTACTTAAGATTTTGTATTGCCCCCGAACGAGCGTGTTAACTCAAAAAACCGAATGAACAATTTTAAACCAACAAAATATACTCAGAAGAATGAAAAAAAAAAAAGGTAAAATAAATAAAACAAAACATTTCTGTTGGCAAATTTATGCGAGTGACGTCAAAGCGTTGAGCTGTTAATTAAACAAATTCAACTCGCCGAATTTGTCAAATTGAAACTTTAAGCTTAACTTTTTCTTTTTTATATATACCCTGTACCAATTAAGAATGTGTAAAAAATGGACACCTCAGACCACAGGTAAAAGTTAAAAAGATATAGCCCTATACTATAAACCTAAATTTATTTAGGAATGAAAGAAGAAGTAAATCCAGCTGTGCACAGGGTATACCGCAGTCGATCACTGGTCCACTGGAGGACTCTTATTCATTTTGCTATTGTATTCAGTTTCAATATAAGCCTGCGGCGAGGCGACACGCACTTGACTTTTGTGGCAACCGGCAGCGGCAGGTCCCTGGCGAAACTAGTTTTAGTTTCTGCTAGTCCGGCTTTGGGCCTGTAGGAGTAGGTGACTCAGTTACAGCCTCCTTTTTTTCTAGAACACAACCCTGACATTCAATAAACCGGGAGCCCTCGAAGACGCTGTGTCTGCATAGAGAGCTCGCTCTGGGAGCAGCTGGGGGGCTGCTGGGTGACAGGCGGGCAAAATTCACAAGTCGCTTGATTTGCATTGACGTCAATGCATTGTGGCCCCCCCAGGGGGGATGTAAGGGGAGAGTTAGGGTTAAAAAATAAAACCAGTTATGGTTTATAAAGCATAACGCATTGTAGTTACGTTATACGAAACGAGGCGAAAGAAGATGATCGCAGGGCCAGCGACTGCGACTTAAACAGGTATATTAAACCTAATATATCATAAAGCAGCTGTCAACGGGCTGACAAATGTTTAAATTTAACAGTTAGACTGAATAAACTCAGCCCAACTGCTATAAAGCCAGCTAAAAGCCATAAAAAAGAGGTAATCATGTAAATTTAGACACGCCTCGCTAAAACTATAAATCTGCCAAATGCCTCTAGAAATAAAGAAAACTTTGGTAAATCCCATTAGTAATCTTCAAATTTTGGTAATCCTATGATTAATCTCTTTCCTTTTAATTAAAAACAATATGCTTTTGAACACTTGTGATGAGTCAGAGTGAAATTTCAAAAAACGAAAAAACAATAAGCTGAGCTGAGCTGTGACTAAGTAAGCATCGTAAGAAGAAAGGGTATTTCCTATGCTATGTCAACAGAATAGAGTATACACAGATTTGCCCTGAACTTTACTCTACATTTTGGCTGACAGACAGCCTTCGCAGAAGACAAAATCACAATTAATCAAGAAAACAAGCACCACTTATCAGAAGCCTTGATCCAAGCCGAAAAATTGTTTAAAATCATATTATAATAATAAAATTTGTATAAAATAAATGGTCTGGAGCTGATAATAATTTAGCAGCTGCTGACAGCGTGGGCCGCTGCACTTGACAGTTATATTTTCTATACAAATTATTCGAGTGCGCAATGTACACTGCACGAAATTCTCAAAAACTTGTTGAGTTTTTATTATTTTTTTTTAAATGCCATGATATCTTAAGCATATATACTTTGAGTGCAGCAAGGGCAAGTGTTAATAAACTGACAGCTGTCATAATTGTTATGAAAGGATGTCTATAAAAATGAAATAACAAAACAAAAGTGACAAATTGATATGTGGTTAATATAAAGAGAGAATAAGAAAAACGAAGAGAAGCGCTAAATAAAAGCCTTTCAATTGTTTTCAATAAAATGAATTGATTTGTTGTCGCGCAAGGCATGTGACTAAATGGTGGAGTCTAGAGTGGTAGCCACTGTACAGTGGTCGCTCGCATATTGGAACGCATCGGTTTTAGAGTTGACTGGAAGATAGTTTTAAAAAAGTCGCTCATCTTGTGGATTTCAAAATGTTTACGAAAATATGATTTTTAGACTCAAGGCATGCATTTAAATTTCCGTTCTAATTTCCGAGAGTTCACTGTACCATGCCTAAGAGCGGTCTTAATTAGCGCCTTTTTTTGCGTTTTTTTATTGCCATATGCAAATTGACGTTACGTGGGTTACTGGAATTCCAGTGCTTGTTTACATGCCGCATAGCTCGAGGAAATCCGAACAGTTGTTTCAACAACTGCTTAAGATAATGCCAGACATTGTTTGGAATTAAAAGGTTTAGTCATGTGCCCACAGATAGATTGGGATAGGTGGAGGGGTAGCTGCTGAGTCTTTGGGTCACTTTCTCTGCTTACGTTGCTTTCTACGCGGATGTTTATTGTCGCCCAATTGACGTCATAACCTCTCTTAATATTTTGTTGTTTTTGTTTTTGTTTTGCTCCCTTGTTAGCTTTCTTTTCGGTTACTTACCTCAGTATTACTGTTGTTGTCGTTGTTGTTGTTGTTGTTGTTGCTGCTGCTGGATTTCGGCTGCTGCTCTACATTGCCAGACTTGTTGTTGCTGCTGGGTGGCGATGATGGCGGCGTTGCCGTATCCAATGCAATCAATTTCCATAGCTGCTTCAGGCCAATGTTGTCGATGCATGAGAAACGCAATTTCTCGTGGGACCAGGCCATGGTGGAACGACTTCTCCTTGCCGTCGTTTTAGTAGCTTGTTTTTCAACTGTTTTTGTTGTTGCTGTTGGACGCTGCAGCACGGTTGAAGTCATAGTCATTTGGTTTTGTTTCTAGTTTTCCGGTGCACAGGGGCGGGTGTTAAAGTTAAGCTGTCTCTCGATAATTAATTTTTCGATTTATGCTCAACAGATTTGCATATTTTATTTAACTATTTTCTTGCATATATTTCCTTGTCTCTTTTTTGATTAGCACATTGCATTTGCGTTTTATCTTCTCTTCTTTCTTGATTTCACACTGCACTGTTTACATCTACACTTTGGTTGCTGCCTCGGCTTCAGTTTTATTTTTTGCGTTGGCCCGTCGCGAAGTCTTCACGAAACAAAAATGTTTGATTTTTAATTGATATTCAACGCACACGAAACGACATTCAGCTGTTCACGCGTGCTACTCTGTGGGGCGACTAACTGGTTTCGCCGTACGACGGCCAGTTTTGTACTAAAGCCAAGCACTCACTCATCGGTCGCGACAGCGGCAGCGCAGCGCTCGACGCAACGAGCCGATCGTCGCTCAGAGCGCAGCGAAGTGGAGCATGAGAGCAGATGATAGCAGCAGAGCGGGCGCAGCAGGGTGAGCACTAGTGAGGAACGCGAACAGTGGGGCAGAGTGTACAGTGGGCGTAGAGAGCACTAGCAGCGAGCACTAGCTGAGAAACATACCCAGTGAAGAGTGGGCATAGCGAGGATAGTTTTTGGCGGAGAGTCAGAATGCGGGCGCAGCGGAGTGTGTGGGGGAGTATTATTATAAGCAAGGGCGTGAGCATTGCACTCAGTTTGTTTTGATTCCAATATGAGGATTATGGCGCGCCTCTCCCAACATGTTTATACTATGCGAAAAGGTGGGGCGCGTTAAGACAGAAATAAACCAGATATATTACTCCATAAAAATATTGATGAACAATGTGTAGAAATATACATATTTAAATATATGTATGTTGTACAGGTAGGAATATTTGTATGTATATAGTTTGTGAGTCAATCGATTCTGTTCTGAAGTTAAAAGAAGCTGCATTTATTTAATATGTCACCTATTGAGATAGATAGAGGGATAATCATAGGCATTATATATAAAGATGGATACATCCAATCAAAGCTAAATGAAATAATAACAATCCAATATATATATATAGTGTAAGCTTTACTATAGAACAACTGCCAGGTCCGATTTATGTTCTATTCTTTGTCCTTTTCGAACAAAATATTCTTTGGTGGGCGGAGACCCTTTTGATCGGAACTAGGATCCTTTTTTTTTCTGAAGAAAAACTCTTCTTGGATCAGACAACATTTTTAATAATAAACAAATTGGATTTCTAAAACTTAGAACGAATATCTTCCTCAACGGGACTAAAAACTGGAAAAAAATTTTGGATGCCGCTCAATATATAGATACATATCATTCCACATATAAATAATAGATTCAATCTGTAGAGCTATTCTATAAATTCACTTGATCTCGAATTCATTCAAAGTAAAGGTGTGTCTGTGGTCATATAACGATCATATAACGTTTAGTTTGAGGAGTTGCATAATGAAGTTTACTTATTTACTATCTCCGATGCGTAGTTGCGATACGTCGCAGTTAGATAAGATGATATCGAAGACAAAGCTTATAATACCGTCCCGCATATGGCGCCATCTAAGGTCAGACTCAGGCATTGAACTGTCTGGAAGTTGTTTATCCAAAATGTTGAACTGCTCTCGGGAGTACTTGGTACACATCTGATGCTACGGCATCTGCATTGCAAATGGACATACGCTAAATGCGCAGATCTTCTTCTTGGAACACCTTTAGAGGCTATACGGGAGATTATGCAAACAACGCAATCCAAGATCTGCGCCAGTTTCTTGAGCTCTTTTCGCTGCAGGCCACGTCGGTTCATGGCCAACGCAAGGGAGAGTGCAAAATGCGCATATTTATGGGCACAGACGTGGAGCACGGGGACCGTAACCTACGTCAGACCCATGTTGAGTGACATACAAACCCCCAAGTTGAGTTTCGACATCGGCCGTCTGCAGTTGCATGCTCCACATGGCAGCCACATACGTCAGACGACGACCGGAGGCCCCAATTGTTATGCGTAGCCAATGGCAATGCTAATTTTCAACGTAGGCCCAGACTCAAGACCCTCCACGAATGCATTGAACTTTCCGAATGCACTGCAACGTGGCGTATGAGTAATGCAATCAGAACAAATCCAGCAACTGCACGTGACCGTAACCAAATACTATTGAATGGAATAGTTAAAACTCGAATAATTAAAAATCGAAGCAGCACAAACAGAATTAATGAAGCGCGTTAGCTATTCAAATGTATTGCTCCCAGTTAAATTAAGAAAATAAAAACTAAAATATATATATCGGATGGTTTTAGTTTTACGGATGCAAGCAGTTAAAGTATAAAGGAAATCTCATAAGGCTTTAACCTCTTTTGCCAAACTAGTTTTTAAAGATATAGCAGAAGGAATATATTTTATTTTCTCTGACATAGATAGTCTTAAATTTTCATCAATTTCCTTGGGTCATTAAACAGGAACTTAGATGGTTTCTCTTTATAACCACACTTTATAGCCATAGTTAATGATATAGCTATAAATTTTTAAAGACTTCAACTTAAATTATATAAACCCCTCATGAAACAACAGATGCCTCTAAACGTACTTCACAAACGACACTAAAATACCCGCTTGACTTTGAGTCAACGAATAAGCAATTAGTTGTATGAGTATTCTAAATGGCAATTTGTTGGGATATTCGTCATGAAAAGCGCAACAATTTCATTCAAAACACTCATGAGTATCTACGCTCCGAGGCCTCCCGGATCCCTTGGGCCTACCTAACGGTAACTGCAATATAAGTGCATTGCTGGGGCTGCATTTCAATTTATTGCAGCTCTATCAATCTCTCGCTTGATCGCTTGATTGAATGTCGTTTCCAAACGGCGCTCTCAAATAATCATCGCGCGCGCTTTTGTGGAAGTCCACGAGAAATGCCCAAGCTTCAAGTTTGCTGACGTCAAACGTAAATTTTGCTTGGCTTGAATGCGATGGGCGGGCCTGGTTCGGGGGATTGTGGCGATGATTACTGACATTTCTTTGTCATGATCATCATCAACAACAGCAGCAGCAGCGGGATCTGCGGGAGCAGCAGGAGCACCCGAGGGTAGAGCTGTCACAGCTCAAGTGGATTTCTGTGCGCATCACTGGCCATCAGCAGACAAAGACAAAGGCAAAGACAAAGAAACGCCACCAGACGCAGACGTGGAGAGCTCCCAGCTCAAGCTCCAAGCTTCGGCTACAGCTCCCACTTTTGCTGTACCCTCAAGCTGTGACGAGTGACGTTCGTTTGCCGCTACCCTTGCGGCGGGTATTGTAATTTGTTTACAAAACATGTAAACTATTGTAAAGAGCAAAAATTGTATCCCATTTTTGGCCTGACACAGAAGTTACCTAATCCTATTTAAGGAAATTCCTCCCGAAATTGTTAAAATTAGTAGAAAACCGATTTTTGTTTATAATCCGATAAAACTTATTTTTAAAGATCTCTTTGAAAATGTATTGCGAAAAGCCAGCTAATATTACATACAGGACCTTGAGTATGACCTGTCTCTATTAACAAGCTCTTTATATCTCTATCTACTTCTTTATTATATCCTAAAGATAACATGGGTCCAATCAGTCGAAAATGTAACACAGCTATGAAAATTACTGCAATTCCGATCCGATTATTTTCCGATTATAATCGATAAGTGTATTCAAGCTTCGACAAGCTTACTAAAAGTTCTTGCTTGTCTTAAATTATATTTTTTTAAATTTTTTATAAATTTGCGCTTTCGATTGACGCATTTGCGTGTCACTTGACTTTTTTAATCTCGCGACTTTATCGTAGCTCACGGACCGACAATCGCAATCGCAATCGGACTCCGACTCCGACTCTGATTCCGATTCATACTGACTTGTTGCTGAAATGTAACTTAATAGTTTGCTCAGGTAGCGCCGCTTCGCTGGCTCTTCCGCGCCGGGTCTTAACGATATTTTTTAGTTGGCTTTAAAACTATTTCAGCTATTGTTGTTGTTGTTGTTGTTGCTGGAAATACGCAGAGCTTAACAAAATGTTTGCTATAATTTTGACATGGCGCTCGTTATTAATTTATAATTCAATGACTTTACTGACGTCATAGTATTAGGCTTTGCGTTAAGCAACAACAATAAAAATATTGCCTCATTAACATGTTTGCTTTGTTGTGCGAGCGTCATGCTGAGCAGTGTGTGTGTGTGTGTGTGGGGGTGTGTGTGTGTGGATATAACTGATCTTTACCTAGAGAAAAACACACACAAAGTTTATAAAGGTGTGTGTGTGTGTGTTTGTGTGTGGAGCACTGGCGCCACAAACAATTAGATTGGTCTAGGGGCAACACCAATTCAATAGCAACAACAAATATGTACAAATTCTGAATAGATAATCTGTGGGATGCTTGCATTTTAATAGAAAACCGAATATATACCAACTGTATATCTGACTCGATATTATTTTAATATCTAGAAACAATTTCCCACACCAATTAAAGGCTGAAGGTACCTAGGATTATTTTATCCTAAATCTTTAATCATGTTTAAATCTACGAATTTGTTTTCTAGTTTTAGTCAAAGCAATTTTTGTGCTAATTATATTTCTGAAATTAACTGTTATTTCTTAACTTTTTAAGTTAATACGAATTGCAATGCCCTTGTCTGACGCATTTAATTATATAAAAGGTATTTATACACCCTATTAGACCATATTAGTGGTATTCCTTGAAGTAAGGCGATGCAATTTCGCAGTTTCAGCATGACTTACTTGTTAAGGCGAGGCTGAAAAAAAATAAGATTGTTTTGTTAATATTATTTATTTACATTCATTTTATTTACACAATATATTTCTTATATTTTGCAATCGTATATTAATTTACTTTAATTAGCTCAATTATTAGTCCGCATTTTTAAAAGGTTTTTTATCCAACTTTATATCTGGGCAATTAATTAACTATGCTTTTTAGACTCTCATTTGATTTATTTAAGCCAGCAAGAACCTAGTTTCTTCTTCCACGGTAAACTTTCTTAATTACCAGCTTTCAGCCAAATGATTTCTAGTTTGACTTTATCTCAAACCAAGCGTTGCAATAAATTTTAATACATTTACCCCAAGTCAAATAAAACATCAAAGCTGCGCTCACTAATCAATTGTCTATAAATGGCATCTCGGGTTTTGCCATAAACTGCGTTCGATTCGAATTTGTGTCACATGTACGCAAAACGGGATTGGCTGTAACATACGCATTTTCAACCGCAAAATACGTAAATCTCAGGCAGCTTCTGAGTTCCACTGGAATCTTTGACGCGCCGATTGAGGATCGGAGTGTGCTGCGTCATCAATTGGCGTTCAGGAAAAGTATACCAAAATGTGAGCAGAATTTTAATGATTTTGTTAAAAGATTGTTGACAAATTTCAAAGGAATTTTTTTTTAAAAAATGTGGACTGATCCACAACGTCATTAGTTAGAACAGAAAAGAAATACATATTTCTGCTGAAACTTCCAATTGAAACAGGCCAGACCTATTGCGTCAGTCAATAGACGATCGTAAAAGAGAGATGGAACTGAGATAGAACACACAAATAATTGAATGAAAGTTCTTGTGTGCATATACAAATAAATAAATGTTAATATTCATATAATTAGGAATTTTTCCGTCTTTTTTAATTTACAAGATCAACAACTAATTTGAACCATTTCAATACAGTAGCTGCACGTCTTGCCCCTGGTAACAATTATTGCTTATCAAATATAAATTTGTATTTTCATGATCTGAGGCTATCAACCTACTAAATATACCCTGTAATCAGAATCACAGGTAACTGGGTATAGTAATGGATGCAAAAGCAAAAAAATACGCAACTCTCTTTTCTCTACGTGGTAAGTTTTTGTGGGTTCTTCTTTGAATTAAGTTTAAGTTTTCTTATTACCAAAGAGCAGAGTTTGACAGCAGCATTTACAGGATATCTATCCGTCAAATACCTGTTTCGTATAGCACATTCCGTCAGTCAAGATGAATGATATTCGTATATTTATATGACTGTTTAGCATTAAAAATAGCGTAGTAACATATGAATGGCGCGAGCCATATTGATAAGCCCCAAAAAATGATACCCTATAGACATATATATATACCTATATATATATATATATATACATATACAAATTGTGCTAATCTAGGGTCACGCCCAAATGAAATGCTCAAAATTTAATGCCAGAGCTAAAAGCAGCAGCACAAAAAGTGAAAAAAATCACGCGAGCCAAATGTGCAAAAATACTCGTAAAATAAAATAAATCAAAAAAGCGCAAAAACGAACAACTTAGAAAAACAAAACGATATTATTGATGTGCGTGTAAACATTTTGATGGATCTAAATCGAATGGGCGCTTTGAAAATTAAAGCAACATTTGGCTCGCGTTCTAACACATCGATCGTAACTCACAATTCGTAAATAAATCCATATAGCCCACCTTTGTATTCAGAACGATTTTTAACAAAATTGAATTGCTCTCGACAACAAATATTTTCTTAAGCTTCATTTGGTCGGTTCTCCATACATGTCGATTGTTTATATCGAGAATAAAATGGAATTTCAATTTTATTTGTTTATCTCATGGAAATCGTTTAGTTGTTATATCTTGTTATTTATTTTATTAATTTAAGGTAAGGACTCAAAGAGTAAGAACATAACAATATTTACCTAGTGCAGCTACTTGAATTAAGCATTTTATTTTTATTGTGCGAGCAAAACAAAAATCAAAGAAAAACGTAGAACCGAAGGCTGAAGATCGGAAGAGAGAAACCTTGGTTAGCTGGCGAATTATATATCACATTTTTATGGGATTAAATATTTCTAGGTTTTGGCATTAAGTAAAGAGAATATATAATATAAACACTAGCAATGCTAAAAGTAAAGTTGATTACAAAAAATATTGATGTTGAGTTTTGTTTAAAAGTGTTTTTCTTAAAACAAAAAAAAAACTCTTTTCCAGGTTAGGATAGTTCGAAGTTGTCTGACTTCATTTGAGTAAAAATATCTTATTATTTCTCAGTATTGCATTATTTTGAAAAAGTTATAAATGTATATTTAAGAAATATTATAACAATCGGTAAAGATCGAAAAATTGTAGTAAAATCGCACTTAAATCAAATATAATCTTTAGTATGATCATCATATGTTCTGCTTGACACATGTTTTTCGAAGCAAAACTGTTTAGCTAGCACATTCAGGACTCATCAGCCCATTGAGAATCACAAAGAGATACGAGACTCTGCGTTCTCAACCTTCGACCTTCAGCATTGAAACAATGACACACGCTGCGGCTGTTACATGTAGAACCTTCGTGTACTATATAAAAGAGACGACACGTTCCACGAGGCGCAACACTCGCCCGACCTGGGTAAACGCTGACTCAGTGCGAGTTCAAAAGCCATTGGCCGTATAAAAGGAAAAAACAAAACTCTGAAATCGAATCATTTGCAATTTGCGTCAATTACACCAAAAGATTAGCCTCGCCCTAGATTCGCATAATGAGGCGCTACGTCTATATAAAACAGCGCCAGATAATACAAACAGAATACGTCGCTGGGGGGCAGCTAAAAAAAACAAAGCACATATAAACTGGACAGTGACGGGGCTGGTACAGGGCTTATCATCTTCGGGCAAAAAATAAAGTTAAATTTACAAGGCGCACTTCCAAAAATAGCACCTGGCTTGAGACGTCAGTCGGTCAGTTATGATGAGATGCCCGGTTTTTACCGTTGCCATGACGCAATATACCGATCAGTTTACCGTTAAGTCTGACTTAATTTTATAACTTGATCGGTTTTTTGTTATTTTAGGAATTTCGAACAATTCAAGTGCGAACGCACTCGCAGTTTTCCCACCTCGAACACGCTGAGATCAGCTGTCTCGAATTTCTTATCGCTTCAGCACATCGGGCACATTATTCTGTAATAAACGACTATATATGAATATACCCATCTATGTATGTATATAGCTATATATCAGCCAGACGCCAGCAGACATGCGCTGTTGGGGCACGTGGCTGCCAAATGAATGAATCGAAATGTTCGTGGAATATTATAATATCATTAGAGGCTACCTCGTGTACATATTTGGCCAGTACCTAAGGCAACCACGAAAATAAATCAAAAAAAAAAAACAAAGTTATTTATAATAAAATACAATTAATTAAAGCCATGCGAACGTCGATTCGGCGAAAATTTATGGCTTTCAATTTTTGATAGAATCCCAAATATTTGTCCCGGTCGGAAAGCAAACTTTTTTCGTATACAAATATTGTGAACTCAAATATTTGCAGGCCACTTAAGAATTTGATTTTGTGCAACGCTTAAAAGTATTCACTGGTTTTTTTATTTTGGAATCATCTTAAAATTAAGTAAATAATATTTATTGAAGAACTTTCTAAGTAACATTTTTAAGGATTCTTTTGGAAGCAGAAGGGAAGATACAGAGTTGACATAAAATAAAAAAGATTTATTAAAGAACTTTTTAAGTTGAATTTTGAAAGTTTTTTGTGGAAGCAGATGGGAAGACACATAGTTGACATATTATCAGCTTAAGTTTGAATATATATACAATTTTTTTTACTGAAAAACGAAGATTCCGGTTTAAATTTTAGGCATAGACTTAGTATTTTAACTACCATACTAAGTCCTAGAATAATTATTATAATATACATATGATATATATCATATAGCTATAATAAAATTAAAAATAACAAAACACTTTTTAATGGAAAACTCAATATTCGTCGAATCTTTCCTATTTGGTATAGCTATTTGGTATAGTGGTCTGATCCTCGCGAGATGAATATATGCCAAATTTCAAGATAACTTAAAAGCTCAGAGAATAGTTTGCTTGGAGAGAGGGAGACACACAGATCATCATGATCAAGAGTATTACAAGGTATAAAACCTTCTAGGTACGCTAATACTGGTTACCCAGACTTTATTAGGGCATACGGCTTTTTTCATTAGCCATATAGCATATTAAATATTTTACTACCAGATGTACTATACACACATAAAGTCCATATACACGAGTTGGATACAAGCAAGTGTCGCATCTTTTATCACATAATTACGCTCACTATATAACTGTTACTGTGTGTTAGTAATATATATATGTGCTGAACTTTGTACATAGATATCGGATGACAAGGCCGTTAATGAGTCGCCTTTTGCCACAGCCATTGACCAAACCATATCCAATTCTAACGCCCAATTTGCGCGTGACTTTGATGTATCATTTTTGGGCACTACGTATGTCTGTCAAGGTAGTGGGGTTTCGAGGGGCTACAGTTAGGCGACACGAGCTGAATATATAATATGTGAGCATTATCAATGCCTTTCGGCTTTCAAAGAGATAATGGTGCATTGTGTGGGAGGGGTAGTTGGGTGGGTGTGTGCACAGTTCAAATAACAACAAGAACAACAATAAACTCATTAGTTAAACAATGCATTATAACAACAACAACAACAACAACAACAACAATTGCTTCTGTGTCCAACTGTTCTATAGGAATAGGAAACAATATTTTGTTGTAAACAATTTCCTATTATTATTTATTTGTTATGCTTATCGCTGGGGTAGCTCTCGGTAGCTACCCACATATAAACAAATGCTTAATTGTTTTCTTTTTTCTTTCCCCTTTTTTTTGCTTTGTTTATTTTCTACAGGTGTGAAGGTAACAATCGTACTGATTATATATGGCTGATATAGGTAATCAGCCTCCAGCTCGACCAAGAGCAACGATTGATAGCGAAATGTAAAACAGCTGAAGGGCGTAACAGAGCACATTTAATGAGATGGGCGTAACGCTAACGATTTCGAATTGAGGCACTGGGAAAAACATATATAAAGCAAATGAATTGGGAAAATTGGAAATAGATAGTTAAAGAAAGTAAAACAGAGTGTAAGCGAGATTTATTCTAAGGCAGACCTAATAAAAAGAAAAGTGAATCTACTAAATAGGCATTAAAGGAGACATCATCAAGTCCAACGAATGTGCTTGGTGTGATTCACGGTTGAAGGCAATGCCTCGCCTTCTGTTCGTAAACTTAATTTTTAATAGCACAATTAAATTTATTATAAATAAGAAATAAGTATTTTAATCTTGTCAAAAAACTTTTAACGGCGAGAAGGATACAACCCCATCCCCATAAAGTATAGATATTTAGATCAGCATCAATAGACAGGTTGATATAGCCATGTCCGTCCGTCCGTATGTGTGATTTCAGTTTTTAGACTATCGTCTTGAAACTTTGCATAGATCCGTCTTTTTGTTGCAGACATACAAATATTGAAAATGGCCGGATCATATAGCTGGCACTATATCATATAGCTGGCACTATACCATATAGCTGGCAAAGGAAACTCTGTAATTATTAGTTTCACTTTGCTGCTCACTATGCAAAATCTTATCAACATCGGGCCACTATATCATATAGCGTCAAGGCATCTTGTTTAACAAGATATCTTAACCAAACTCGGCGTTTATTACTTAAGCTATGCTGCTTATATAAGAGCTAGGTCGTATCAACGTCTAGCTAATATATTATATAGCGCTATAGGAAGAATGGGTCGAGAAAGTTGTTTTTGAATGGCAAATTATTCTGTTTTCCAAGATGTTTTTGTTATCAAACTTAGCATTTACGAGCATGACTACAAGCATATTAAATCTTCGGCGTGCCGATGATATCCTTACTTTTTCGTTCAAAGTCTAAAAATGAAACTCACTTTAGATTCAAGTGTTTTGCAATTATATTTTCGATTTTCCAAATAAAGATATAATTTGAGCCAAACTATCTTTTTCAAAAAATATGTATCGGTTCAGAGTTCGGATTGCCTGTTCTTTTGTTAAAAACTAATTTACAATCTTGGTATATATGTATGTATATATATATATAATCTTAATTGGGTTATCCGAGGTTTATTACATCTTCCTACTTTATCCCGTTTGGATAGACAGACGAACACATATGCTTGATTGACTAAGCTGGTAAGATTATCGATCAATCATATATATAAGAATATTCCTTAAAGGGACAGAGGTACATTCTTCTTCCACATGAATTTGCAAAACTATAATTTAATCTCTTTCAGACATATGCTATAGGTACTGAATATATGAAAAGCTAATCAACTGATATAGAAGAAACTGTTAATTCACTGAGGAAGAGAATTAAGTGTTAATATAATTATACAACAGCTAATATAACATTAAACATGGCAAGTGCTCCAAGCGAGGCGCCTCCACAGCCCATTTATCTAATCAACTATGAGAGCTATCTGCGACCCAGGCAGCCGCACAAGATAACGCCGCTACAATGCTTCGATAGGCCGCAAAAACCGAAATCTAGATGTAATAAACTCTACAAAACTCTCCGCAGACTTAAGCTATTCAGATGGTGGCGCAATCAGCGTGCCCAAGTCTCCAAAAGACTTGATCAACTGCCGCTGCCAAGTTTTCTGAGCTTTCTGCGCGCCCGCCACGATGATGGTCTATGCAAAACCAAGACCGGCTTTGAGATCTATTGCGAAATGTCGAGCATACATGGATTTCATATATTCGTGGCCGCCAAGACATGGCAGCGTGTGCTCTGGTGGCTGCTCATCTGCACGGCGCTCTTACTATCGCTCCTTGTGCTGACCATGTCATATAGCCTGTCGGCGGAAACGCCAACAATACGGTATATAGAGAGCATGTTGCAGCCCATGTCCGTACAGCCTTTGCCCTATCCGGCGGTGAGCATATGCAGCCTAAATCGCGTGTCCAGGCGGCAGCTGTTGCTTAAATCGAGAGAGTGGTCTGTGGCGCCACAAACGCTGCTGCAAGTGCCCTGGTTAACTAGACGCAGTTTGGAGCAGTTTAATCAGACTGGGTTAAATGATTTGAGCTACGCGAATGTCAGTTGGTCCCAGCTGCTTGAACAGCTGGCGCCACGGATCTGTGAGGCACAGCTCTTGGGCTGTCAGTGGCAGGGCTTGGCCCAAAATTGTCAACAGCTGCTGACCACCACCTGGAGCTACAGTGAGGGACGCTGTTGCAGCTTCAGGCAGGCGCCCGGCAGCACAGCTGGAGATCCAGCCAAAGGTTTGACTCTGCGCCTAGCCAGCCAGCTGGAGGATTATGCCAGTTCGCTTCATGCCGCGGCAGGTTTTCAGTTGTTGATACATGAGGCACATACAGTAATCCACGCAGCCACACAACGCCTGCTGGTGCCCAGAGGTACGGAGGCACAACTCATGCTGAAGCCGTACAGTACATATGCCACGCCCTATTTAGGCGGCTTGGCGCCCAGCAAACGCGGTTGTTATCTGAGCAATGAGCGGGCGCTGTTCTATTATTCTGTGTACAGTCAGGATAACTGCCTGGCGGAATGTCATAGCGAGAGAATGCTGCAAATTTGCGGCTGTGTCCATCCACATATGCCCAGGCGTTGGCAGTGGCCGCTATGCATATTGGAACAGTTCACATGCCTTCAGGAACAGGGTAAGCTTCAATTAAAGCATATCTATAAAACGCTTGCAGAAACACGTAGCTCAATTTATTACAGCAGTCAGTTTTTCTAATACATTTCTTCCTCTTTTGTTGATTTTCAATCGATCAGCTTAAAAATCATTCCCAAATATCTTTTTTAAAAATTCATTGAAGACGAATTACTCGAGCTCGGGAAAATTCTTCCCCTTGTCCTCATTTTTTGAATTACATATAATTTGGCCGGCCAATGCCGGGTAATACTCCCTAGTTGCTCCATATAATAAATAACTCTATAATATCTGCTCTAGTTAACAGCTGGGATCATTTGCAGAGCGTATGCGATTGCTTGCCATCTTGTCAATTTTACCGTTATGAAGTGCACAGCGATGTGGCAACCCTGGACGCCAGCTACCCTATGCACCAAGCTAATGATGGCTTGTTGTAAGCTTTTTATTATTAAGTGGGGTAGTTTATATTTATAACTATAATTTCCTCACTACAGCAAGAACTTTAATGGCTCGGACGAGGTGCTACTACGCATATATTTTGACTCGTTCAGCGCTGAGCGACTGCGATTGGATGTCTATGAGAATTGGCTGACTTTTATAGGCAAGTACAGTTGAACAGGGCTAAAAAGAACTCAACACAAATACGCAAATAAACTCAAAAAGCCGTTTGCTGGTAAAGTTTGGAGTCAAGGAAAACTCAAGGATCAGTTTCAAGCATCCTTGATCCTTGAGTTTTAAATAAATTCTGAAACAGCTTTAAGCTCAAAAGCGTGAACCACTGTATTTTCATAATAACAAAGAAGTTTTATAAGAGGGATCGTAATACACATGCTCTCACTCATTTGAGCATACGTTTTAGAAAAATGAATTGTATATACGTTCATTATAGTCACGTTCGCCTGTATCTAATGTGCGTTTATACCTATATTTAATGAAGTACTTGTCATTTGTAATGTGACAGGCACCTTTGGCGGCATCACCGGCCTATTTATGGGCTGCAGTTTCGTATCTGTGTTCGAGCTAATATTCTTTGTGTGTGTGCGACCCACTTGTAACTGGTTGACCAGACAGCAAATACGCTATCGACAGCGACGTCGACTTTTTCAACATCAACGAGCCGCAAATGGTAATTAGGACATGCTAATTAGCTGGTCAACCAAGGGCCACGCTAGGCCAGTTGCTCGAAGTACCTGCAAGTGTTCAACATGGCCTTTAAGAAGCGACGGATCTTTGACCTGCGCCAAGTGCAATCCGAGCAGCAGCTCACCAAAACCACGGAAAGCCACAGGAACAGCAGCCACACCGTGCACACACCCAAAACTGGGGCCAGTCGCAGGCGCTGGAAATTAAATCAGCTGCGACTGGTGAGAACTTGGTTTGTCGAGAGTTTGCGGAACTATTGCCAGACAACATCGCTGCACGGATTCAGCTATATTACACGCCAGGATATTAGCCGGAACGAGCGTTGGTTCTGGCTGGGCGTGGTCATAGCGGCTATTATAGCCTCCGTTTCTCTGGTACTGGTCTCGTGGTATTCGAACCGTGAAACACCCACGGTGACTGTCATCGAGAGCGCGCACTTTCCCACTTGGAATATACCCTTCCCGGCGGTAACCATTTGCAATTTCAACAGAGTGTCCAAAACCAAAGCGCTGGACATGCTGCAGCGCATGTGAGTGTGTGGATCAGAGGTGTCTGAGCAACTGTTGCCCCAAGCTCAAAGTATTTCTCCTTTTCAGGCGACTGCCACCCAATGTGACCAAGACGCAACTGCAGCAACTATTTAATTTAACATTAATTCCCACGGGCAGACTTATAAGCAATAGTTCATTGCAAACCTACGATAGGATATTGAATCTGAATAATATCACCCTGACTGAAATGTACAATCGTCTGTCACCCGACTGCCTGGACATGATCTCACGCTGCATTTGGAAGGGTATCAAAACGCGTTGTGAGAGCCTCTTTCAACGCATTGCCACTCTACAGGGTATTTGCTGTAGTTTCAACTATTTTGCTGCCGTTTCCAATAATTTTCCCATGTAAGTATTCCTGACTAGAAGAAGCTGGTTAACATAAGATACAAAGAGAAAGCTATTGAAACTTGTAATGCTTTGCTGTGTCTACAATCCCGTATCAAGTATCTCGAACAGGGCTCATTTACTAATCCTTGAAAATATGTCTGTTCTAGCAAAATCGCGTACCAAGTGCCCAAGCGTCCGTATCGTGTCACTGGCTGTGGCTTTCCCACTGGTCTATCCGTTCTACTCGATCCCTTGGTCGAGGATTATTATGCCACGTTCTTTAGCGGTTTTGGCTTTCGCCTGCTTATTCATGATGCATATAATTTTCCCGATGAGAACTCTGAGACCAAGGTAGTCACATCCACACGCGAGAGCTTTGTGCGCATTAATCCAGAATCAACCTATGCCACCAAGGACATACGCCAGATGGACTTGCGCTGGAGGAACTGCCTCTTTGGCACCGAACGGAAGCTCGATGGCCTGACACGTTACTCGTTTATCAATTGCATGTTCGAGTGCAGAATGCGCATGACCCTTCAACGTTGTGGTTGCCTGCCGGCCTACCTGGCGCACAATGCATCCATCAAGGTCTGCGGAGTGCTCGACTTTAACTGCATGATTGAGAGCAAACGTAAGTAGAAGACAGAGAATATTGTAAGTTGAGCTGTGATATTAACTATCAAGATTTTCCTTGGAAAGCCCTATCACATATAATAGAAATATTTTTCTATTATTAATTTTTCCACGTTCAGGTTTATTTTCTCGCGCCTTGGCCAATCTAGACGCGCCGCTTTCCGTAGTCCGGCAAACGAATAGTTTTCCGTGCAACTGTTTGCCCGACTGTGAGTCGAATCTATATGTTTCAGAGAGCACCATGGGCAGGCTGGATATAAGCTACTCCGGCAACAAAATGACCAGCAGGCAAGATGTTCACTAATATGCTTTACAGCTCTATAATCTGATTAAGCTTCTCATATCTTTAGTACAAATCAAACAGATAGCATATTGGTGCACGTTTTCTATAGCGACCTAATGTCCACCAGATATCGTATGGAGATCTTTCAGAACTGGCTATCGGCCTTGGGTGAGTTTACATTAATTCATCGATCCTTTGTTTATTTAAAAACGTTTCTTTTACTTTTACAATCTGCAGCATCTTTTGGCGGCCTGCTTGGTCTTATACTTGGCTTCAGCATTGTCACGGCCTTTGAATTTGTGTACTTTCTCACTTTTCGACCGGTGTTCAACTATATCAATAGAGAACGAGATTAAATCTAGCGAAAACTACTGTAAAATAATTTTGATAGCACTTTCCTCAACTAAATTATTTAGCTCACAAGAAATATCCGCTTAATTTATTAGAGCTAGATCTTAGGGGAGCCTTGATTTGTTCTAAAGACGGAATCCTTTATTTTGTCAAAGTAACCCAACCTCTTGACCTATTCTACCCTGGCGATCAGGGAGTCCAAGAGATCCTCGCTGACGGGCAAGATCTCTTAAGGGGGCATAGATGAGGGCCATGCGTACATCCTGAATCCCATAGACCCAATCAATGCTGGCACTTGTGGTAGGGTAGATAGCTTTAAAAATGTTACCACCAACATATTTTGTTTTATGGCACTGACTAATTGCGGCAATAGATGCATTAAACACTTGTTGATTGCTGTTAGGACCATAGGACATTTTTAAGCCCAGAATAGAATGTATCAATGTATCATACAGTTCATCCAGTTGCACCCAATAGTAATTAGCGCTGGCACGACCCTTGACAGCTACCTTTTCCTCAATTTCATCCATGGACTGTTGGAAATCCTTTATCCTTTGGAAATTCTTTATCCACTCCATTATGCACATAGATATCAATAGGGCGAAGAGAAGCGAATTGCTTAGCGACATGATTGTCGTTGACTTAATAACACAAGGTTGCGGAGTTGGCTTATATAGCTTTAAGACACAACGTACTCGATAAGCACTAATAAGTGTCCATTTAAAATCTTATCAATATAACGAATGCTTTAAATAATTCAAGACAAAAATGTTGTTAATTTTCTGAAAACTTACAAATTAACAACGTTTTTGTTAGTTTCTTGAAAACGAAGAGTTTTTCCACACATTATTTAAATTATTTGACAGTGACTCTGCAATAATGAGTTACTGGAAGTCTACAAATTGTACACGTGCCATTTAAGATCAACGTATCGTGGACAACTTGCATTCTTCGACATTTTTACGCCACGTTTAAGGGCATCAATCACTCTGGGATATCACATTCTGACAGCAAGTGTAGATAGGTCTACAACGTGATTCATTATTTGATTCCATGCAACAACATACAGCAGCAATGGCCAATTAACTATGGTGAAATCCAACTCTATAATCCCTTTTAAAGGCTTTCTACCAATTTGTATATTAGTGTTCCACACGTGTGTGGGTTGCCTCTGAGAGAAGGTTGTAAAGAGAGGCATGTAGGAATAAACTCTATCTATTGACAAAGTTCTTTGGCTGGCGTTCTTGGCTGTGATTTTGTGAATCGTTTATTGCGCAAATTTTTAATCAAAATAGCCCAACTTCTTGACCTTACCAACCATGGCAATAATGGAGTCCAAAACCTCCTCGCTGGCGGGAATAATCTGTGCAGCGGGCAGCTTAACACCAGTAAAGAGAGAATTTCGAGTGGGACGCAGTTCGTAGCAAAAGGCCATGCTGTGCGCATGGCACAGTTCCATAGGCCCAGTCAACGCTGGCTCCTGCGGCAGGGTAGATTGCATCATAAACTTTGCCACCAGTGTATTTCGTGTTGTAGCGCTGAGAGACAGCGGCAATGGAAGCATTAAACACCTGCTGGAAATCCTTTATATTATCAGGCAGTTCGCCATTTTGTCCATAAGGATAAAGCAGATACTGAGATTATGCGTGGAAGGACACATAGAGCTGAATCTTGCCTTTCAGCGAGGCAATGTAGTTGGATAGTGAGAAGATCTCGATCTCAATGAATGCCGAGGGACCAGCATATGTATTGGTGCACGGATCGTCGCTGGAGCCGACCTCGTTCCAGTGGAAGCCCGATTGGGATCAGCACCGAAGCAGCTGCCGTATGGAGTACGAGTCTTACGCCACATGCGATCCGTGGTGTGGGTGTAGACGAAGCCATCGGGATTGGCATGGGGAAAGACGTACCAGTTATAGTTATCCGCCAAATCCTTGATGGACTCCAAGTCTGAGGTAAGAAGCTGATTGATGATGAAGGTCGTGGCTGCAGGGGCGATCTATTCGCATCCGTGTATGCCCGCCTCCAGGAAAATACCAGGTTTTTCTCTGAGGCTCTTGGAGATCTTGACACCCAAAATTGAGCGTCCCTGATAGGTCTTTCCCCCCTCAATCAATGTGACTACATGTGGGTACTGCTTAGCGAGAGATACCATCCAGCTGTACGTATCGTCCAGCTCATAGTACTGCACCCAGTTGTAATCTTCGGTGGCACGTCCCTTGATGGCCACTTTCTCATCGATGTTATCCATTGACTTTTGGAAATCCTTGGATTGGTTAGTTCATATTTAATCTCAGCCTTTCCCAACAGCTCCAGCAGATCAGGCACCTTGTGTGGGGCAACAACCATCTGAACATCAGCTCCAACAATGTGAACCCCATCCAGGAACAAGATGGAGTCAGTGGATCCCTCCAGCTGCTTAAGCACCGCCAGTTGCTCGGCATTCTCTGCATTGGCCTTGTATAGGCGGTAATTGTCGTAGCGGACACGCTCCGCCTGAGCCAATCCAAACGTGGCCAAAAAGCCAAACAGGGCGAAGAGAAGCGACTTATTCAGCGACATGGTGGTCGTTGATATAAACAATACGATTTCGCGTGGTTGGTTTATATAGTCGATGGGTTTTGGACATAACGTCTGTGATAAGCGCTGATAAGTCAATTAGCCAAATCTTATTTATAACCAATTCTTCGGAATACAATTAATTGAGTTATCTGCGTACACGCACAGATTCAATTGTTTGAATATAAATACTTGTAAACGTCTAAGAAATTACTAACATTGTGTAGGTTTCTTTCGCAAGAGCTTCTTTTTGAGTAGAATTTGAAGACTTAAATGGCACACTTCGGTCTAATGTGTCCATACATAAACCCGAAGCTAGTTCCAGAAAACAAGCTATTATTTATAACGAGGGGAAAATATGGAGTTCTATATCAACTTTCCGAAATCTCAAATAACCAACGACGCCAATGCTCCAACACGGTTCTTCAAATCAAGGGTGTTAACGTCCCGTTTTCAACTCTTGCTTCATTCCACGGGTATGTAACCTACTTTTCTGCACCCATACATTTAAAATATGGGACGTTTATTTTGCAAATCTTTAATTAAAGTAGCCCAACTTCTTGACTTCACCAACCATGGCGATAATGGAGTCCAACACTTCCTCGCTTGCTGGTATGATCTGTTCAGCGGGAAGCTTGAAACCAGTAAGGATGGAATTGGAAGAGGGACGCAGCTCATAGCAGAAGGACATGCGCACATCCTGAGTTCCATAGGCCCAATCAACGCTGGCACCTGCAGCAGGATAGATGGCATCATATATGTTGCCACCAGTGTATTTTGTGTTGTAGCGCTGGGCTACGCCCGCAATAGAAGCATTAAACACCTGCTGGAAGTCCTTTACATTGTCAGGCAAATCGCCGGTGTGACCATAAGGATACAGAAGGTACTGCGAGTAAGCGTGGAAAGAAACATAAAGTTGAATCTTATCCTTTATCGAGGCTATGTAGTTGGACAACGAAGCAGTCTCAATCTCAGAGAAGGCCGACGGTCCGGCATAAGTATCAGAGCAGGGATCGTCGCTGGCACCGATCTCGTTCCAGTGGAAGCCCCAGTTACGATTAGGATCAGCACCGAAGCAGCTGCCGTATGGAGTGCGAGTCTTACGCCACATGCGGTCCGTGGTGTGCGTGTAGACAAAGCCATCGGGATTGGCATGGGGAAAGACGTACCAGTTATAGTTATTCGCCAAATCCTCGATAGACTCTACTTCTGAGGTAAGAAGCTGATTGATTATGAAGGTCGCGGCCGCTGGGGCAATCCACTCGCGGGCATGAATTCCAGCCTCCAAGAAAATGCCAGGCTTCTCGCTGAGGCTCTTGGAGATCTTGACACCCAAAATTGAGCGTCCTTGATAGGTCTTTCCACCTTCAACCAGCGTGACAACATGTGGGTACTGCTTAGCGAGAGATACCATCCAGGTGTACGTATCGTCCAGCTCATAGTACTGCACCCAGTTGTAATCTTCGGTGGCACGTCCCTTGATGGCCACTTTCTCATCGATCTCATCCATGGACTTTTGGAAATCCTTAGTCAGCATATCATATTTGATTTCTGCCTTGCCCAGAATCTCCAATAGATCGGGCACCTTGTGAGGAGCAACAACCATCTGGACATCAGCTCCAACAATGTGAACTCCATCCAAGAACTTGATGGAATCCGTAGATCCCTCCAGTTGCTTGAGAACAGCCAGTTGCTCGGCGTTCTGTGCATTGGCCTTGTATAGGCGGTAATTGTCGTAGCGGACACGCTCCGCCTGAGCCAATCCAAACGTGGCCAAAAAGCCAAACAGGGCGAAGAGAAGCGACTTGTTCAGCAACATGGTGGTCGTTGATATAAACAATACGATTTCGCGTGGTTAGTTTATATAGTCGATGGGGTTTTGGACATAACGTCTGTGATAAGAGCTGATAAGTCATTTAGCCAAATCTTATTTATAACCCTTGGGATTAAATCGTCAATGTTTGGAGACATAAATAAAAGAGTTATCTGCGTCTAAGCCCTTATCAATATTTTGATTGTCAATATTTTTTAAAGAAATTAACAACTTTTTTGTAGATTTCATAAAAATCAAGAGTTCCTTTTAAACTACTCATAAACCACGTGGGTTTAACCCTGTATTATTGAGTGACTGGCAGTCTATAAATTGAATACTAGCCAAGGAACGCTAACGTAACGAATTTTAGACCCTAAGTACCCTAAAGTTACAGTGGGAAAGTGAAAAGTTGAATGAAGTCTTTTCAGATACTATTCGGATGGTAGATTGTAGAATAAATGATAGGCCTTTGGAATGGTAGATTGTAGAATAAATGATAGTCCTCTGGAAGACTAAAACTATTAATGTTTCCGAAATGCCTAGGGTCTGATTGTAAATAAGTCTTGATTTTTGAACCGATTAAGTATAAATAATGGGTATGAAAAGGTTCAGTATGACCAAGATGTCTCATATAGTCGCTTCTGCTTTCAGAAACATCGGGATTGCCTATAAAGTGTACAAAACAATGTCTTCTGAAGAATAGATTAAGATGAACGACCAAGTTTTATAATAGGATATGTTTTTATACCCTTGCAGACCGGTCGAAAGTATTTGTATGGAACAAATTTTTTTTTTTCAAGATATCTTAACCAAAATCGGCATTTATTAGTTTTACTATGCTCCCTCCGACTACCATATCATATAGCTGCTATAGGAACGATCGGTCTAAAATTAAGTTGTATGGAAAACTTCTTGCTTTTCCAAGATATCTTAACGATACTCGGCATTAACTATTTTCCTTGTGCTTCTTAGACACGGCAGCGCACTATGAGCATTATGAAAAGGTTCTGTCTGCAAGGGTATTTAATCTTCGGCGTGCCGAAGATAGCCCTTCTTCCTCGTTCAGTTTGACGAAGCTGAGTGTGAGCGGTTGGATGCAGCTGAGAAATTAAAGGAAGGTATAATTACGCCCTTCACCAGTTAAAATCTGGGCGTACAAAGTGAAGGAGATTTGTTATTATTCCTTGATAACTCTCAAAGATTCAGTCAGAGTAAAAGGCCTTATCAGTCTGCGAAAACTTATAAAGTCTGATTAGGCGCACTGATAAGGAATCTTTTTGTTTTTTTTCATTCTGGCCGTTCAGCTTTTCACTATTTTTTTATTCATCTTCTCATAGTATGGCCAACTACTGTTGTGGATTTTTATTCCTTTACACTCAGGAATCAGGAATTATTTGGGAACGACCATTTCCCTAAATGGTAAATGAGTACTCAAGTTTGAAGAAATTGCAAAATGTGCCACAGGGTCAATATTTAGGTTAACTCAAACCCTATTTAAGTACATCAATCATTCTGGCCCATCATATTTTGACAGCAACTGTCCTGCCATGACATATTCCAATTGGACGTGTTCTGATTGATGAGCTAAGCCAACCAGAGTCGGTTCCATAAGGTGATTGGTAACTTGCTGCCATTTAGTAAAGACATCAACATGGCTCAAATAACTGAAGTGGAGTCCAACTATCGGAAACTCTTTAAAGATTTTCTGCGCAGTAGCTATATTAGTGGATTACAACCTCTGCTGCTGCACTCGCCCGTGCAATACGCCAAGTGAGCAGAAATTCATCTACATCTCCCTTTTGGTAAACAAACTTACTTATCTATTTAACGAACTTATCTATCTATTGACAGAGCCCTCTGGGTGGGGTTCCTCGCTGTTATTGTTGTCTGGACACACATCGTTATCATCAATCTAACCCTCGAGTACATTGACCAACCCACTGAAATCCACATGGCACCCAATCTGGTGCACGTGTCCAACAGCCCCTTTCCCGCTGTGGGTGTCTGCAGCTCCAATATGATCAGCAGACGCCTAATGCAAAGCTATGCTTCCAAAATGTGAGTCGTTTATTGCGCAAATCTTTAATCAAAATAGCCCAACTTCTTGACCTCGCCAACCATGGCAGTAATGGAGTCCAAGAGCTCCTCGCTGGCGGGTATGATCTGTGTAGCGGGCAGCTTGAAGCCGGTCACATAGGAGTTGGAGGAGGGACGCAGCTCATAGCAGAAGGACATGCGCACATCCTGAGCGCCATAGGCCCAATCAGTGCTGGACCCTGCGGCAGGGTAGATTGCATCATAGACGTTGCCACCAGTGTATTTCGTGTTGTAGCGCTGAGAGACTGCAGCAGTTGCTGCTTTGAAGACCTGCTGGAAGTCCTTGACATTTTCAGGCAAGGAATTGGTATGGCCATAGGGATATAGGAGGTACTGCGAGTAGGCATGGAAGGACACATAGAGCTGAATCTTGCCCTTAAGCGAGGCAATGTAGTTGGACAGCGACAAAGTCTCAATCTCAGAGAAGGCCGAGGGTCCGGCATAGGTGTCAGAGCAGGCGCTGTTGCTGGCGCCCACCTCATTCCAGTGGAAGCCCCAGTTGCGGTTAGGATCAGCGCCAAAGCAGCTGCCATAGGGTGTGCGGGTCTTGCGCCACAGACGATCATTGGTGTGGGTGTAGACAAAGCCATCGGGATTGGCATGGGGAAAGACGTACCAGTTGTAATTGTCACCCAACTGCTTAACGGATTCCACGTCCGAGGTCAGAAGTTGATTGATGATGTAAGTGGCGGCCGCAGGGGCAATCCACTCGCGTGCATGAATACCAGCCTCAATGAAGATGCCGGGCTTCTCGGCGCCGCTCTTGGAAATTTTTACGCCCAAAATAGAACGGCCCTGATAGGTTTTGCCGCCCTCAATCAATGTAACAATCTGAGGATATTGTTTGGCCAATGACTGCAACCAGGCATAGGTATCATCCAGTTCATAGTACTGCACCCAGTTGTACTCGGCGCTGGCGCGACCCTTGGCGGCAACTTTTTCCTCAATCTCATCCATGGACTGTTGGAAATCCTTAGACTGTAGTTCATATTTAATCTCAGCCTTTCCCAGCAGCTCCAGCAGATCAGGCACCTTGTGTGGGGCAACAACCATCTGGACATCAGCTCCAACAATGTGAACCCCATCCAGAAACATGATGGAATCCGTAGATCCCTCCAGTTGCTTGAGAACAGCCAGTTGATCGGCGTTCTGTGCATTGGCCTTGTATAGGCGGTAATTGTCGTAGCGGACACGCTCCGCCTGACCCAATCCAATCGTGGCCAATAGGCCCAAGAGGGCGAAAAGAAGCGACTTGTTCAGCGACATGGTTGCCGTTGGTATGAAGAATTCGCAGTCGTGTGGTGCGCTTTTATAGGCTTTGGTTTGCTTGCCCTGGAACATGTCTCTGATACAGACATTGCTGATAAGTCAATTGGTCAAATCTTATTTATAGTCCTTAGACTTTGTGAATGATATTTTAGAATTGAAACAATCTAATATAATCTAGGTAATGCACTTATCAGAGAACATCTCGATTGTAAATCAATCCAACGTGACGTAAACCGAAAATTGCAAGTCTTGAATTAAAATTTCGAAACTTGCCAGTCATAAAGAACTTGGGCTTACCGTAACTGCAGCCCGATCAGACATATATGAAAGCGTCTGGAATGCTAAAGTCTAACTATTCCTGAGAGACAGCTCTCTGACGAGTCGTTTATACACTGCCAGAGGGTACTATAATTTTGTCATTAAATATATTATATTACCCTATATAGATATATATGTATATGTTTTTGATCGGCTGTAAAGTAAACAGGGCATAGATCATGTTTATTGCAGACAGTCGGAGTCGCTAGGATCGTATCACCATATTATAGAGGGGCAACCATAGGTTGACAGCGTATTTAAAGTGCAGTAACCCGAAGATAACTAACTATGTTCTACTGGATTTGCCTTGGGTTTACCAAGAATCCAATTGAAATTCACACTCAGCTAGCATGCTAATGTCCCACCCGATTCACAGTTATCAGCACCAGTCCATGCACAAAACATCAGTTGGCAATGGCAGCCGCTACGTCCCGTTAGATGCGGACAATTTGGCGCGCCGCCTGCTGGTGCTGACCAACTTCTACCTGAATGCGCACGACGAGGCGCCGTTGGACGTCGCCGAATTGGGTCAGCTTCACTGGCTGCTCAATAGCTACTATAATGGCAGCGGGTACTCGGTGCATGATATATTGAGAGAGTTGTCGCCCGACTGCGGCGACCTGGTGCTGCGTGGGATCATCTATGGCGCGCCCGTCAACACGAGTCAACTGTTTCTCAAGCGGTCAACAACGGCGAGTGTGTGCTGCATATTTAACTATAGACGACCCAGCTATTCCCAGTACCCGTGAGTAATAATAATAATAATACACTATAAAAGGCATCTTTTACCTGTTTGGTCTTTATGCAGCTCTCAGCGTGCTCAAGATGACGCTGAAATGTCTGCACTGCCGCAGGTGGTCTTTGAATCGAACTCCATACTTAATGGCATACAGTTTGTGTTGCAGGATATAAAAGAGGATGATTTAACAGAAAGATATCTCAGCAACACGGCATTTCGGGTATATTAAGCACTTTTTGTTTTTAAACCGCACAACAATTTATAAATACACACTTAGCAAAAAGCACTTTCCGATTAACAGCGCCAAAATTAACAGAAACGATATCGATTAATTTGACAATCAATGTTAAATTGTACCTTTTTCCCTATGGTTGGTATTCATAATATCCCAAAGAAGGATTTTTCTAGCAATAACGTAAAGCACTTATCGATTAACTATTGCGATATCGTTTCTGTTAACACTTCCATCGATGCAAGACGTTACGCTTTAACCTTTACCTTATGTAAATTTAATATATAAACTTATTTACCTTGCAGCTTATGATATTTCCACAGGAAGATTATGCTACTGTACAATCCAATAAACATGGCGAACTGCTCGTCGATCATCATACAATTGTAGAGGTGCCCATACAGCCCAAGTTTTTCGACTCCAGCATCGCGGTGCGCGGTGTAACCCCACAAATACGTCGCTGTTACTTTCCTGAGGAGGGCAGGCAGCTGTTGAATCAGTGAGTGTATGGAATTCCTGTAGCCTAGCGAATATTATTCTTGCCTTACAGATCCTACTACTCTTTGGATGAGTGCATCCTGCTCTGTCGCATTGAGAGCATGGTGCAGCATTGCGGTTGCGTCTCCTCGCCCATGGCCGGCACCGCACGCAATGTGAGCTACTGCACGCTTCTGGACTTGCCGTGCCTGATGAAATGGCGTAACATTTGGTATGGCTACAATGAGTATCCCTATGTGCAGGAAGATGCCGCCAGCGTATCACAATGCCTCCATTGCCTGCCCACCTGCGACGGCGTCAACTTTGAGATTATCAGCAATGTGGCGCCGCTGCGTAAAAGCTACAATTCATCGGGTTATTATCGTGGTTTACTGTATGTACTTAGTTGTTAGAGTTACCTTTGAGTTTATGTTGATCTTCTGCTTATTCCAGCAAGGGCCTGAACAACGATCGTCCTTTGTCCATTATAAAATTGTTCTTCAAGTTGCGTTTTGCGCAGGCCACACAAATGGATATGGTTGGCGATTGGGTTGTGCTGCTCAGTTGAGTTCAATGATTTACTTATAAGGAACTACTATTAAGCTATTTATTAATAATTATACTATGTTAAGAGTTCATATTGAACTCAAAGGTAGTGATCTGAGATCTTATAAAGTATCTGTCCGTCGGCATAAATAAGTCTACTTTATAGACTAGTCAAATTTAGAACGTTTTTGGTATAGAAAACCATTGAAATACCATCTTAAATGCCAAAATAACTTATTGAGGAATCAAATCGTGGTGTATGCTATAGGAAGCACAGAAGCGTGTTTAGGAGCTGGTTACAGGGCATTCCCTAGTCGAACATTCTCAACTAGATGCTATTAAAGCTCTTAATAGCCTTAATGTAAATTAATTAATATTTATACAATTTGTAAGCTTAAAGCTCAAATGCGTTTAGCTATTTTTACACTCAAATGCAAGCATTAAGCGATGCAAATTGTTCTATATTACAATCATATTAGCTGAAAGCTCAGAGCTTGTGCTATCTATATATGCCAATGCAATATTTATAAAAGTATGTCTAATCGCATTGCTTACTGTTCCATTTCTTTGTAGATCGCTTTGGTGGCATTTTATCGCTGATGTATGGCTTCAGCATTATCAGTTATATTGAAATTCTTTATTATCTAACAGGCAAATGGTTTGTCTTCTACTACAGGGCATACAAAAGTCCCAAGGAGAGCAGCAAAACCAATGATCTGAATAAGTCACTGAACTGGAACGAGTTGATGCCCCGTGGCATAGAGTGGTTCCGGCATCAGGAATTACGAAAGCAGCCGTCACAAAAATAATATTGTTGCAGAACATTTTCGCTTATGTGAATTGCTTAACACAATTGCACAGTATATTGAAATCGCTTTACGCTTACTCTCTCGCACACAAAAATTCAACAATCGCATGAACTTATAGAAATTAAACTGTAGTTAATGTTAATGTAATGCATGCTACAAATGTAATGCCGTTTAAACGATTCATGTTCGATATAATCATGATTTTAATAATCATCACCGCGCGATACCACCTCCTTGCATGTGGGTCGCAATATGATGGTGTGCTCATACTGGGCCGTATAGCAGCCCTTGGTGTCGCACAGAGGCGGATAGGCCTCAACAATGCCCTTGTCGCATAGATCCTTAAGTGCCATTTGATATTTGGTGGCACCGGCGCGATCTAGCCAGCGCTTGCAAAAGGCCAACGTTCCGAAATGCTTGTTAATGGTGCCCAGCAGCTGTTTGGATGACTGCAGGCGGAGGGGCACAAATGGTAAATCAAAGTTTTTCATATAATGCGAACAGTCCATGTCGTCGTGCACCAGGCCCCGACCTGTGGAGCCGAAGGTTTCAATAGCATAGAACTCATCCTCCTCCATACGTGTGGACTCGCCGCCCTTGACAATAGGCACAGTTTTTCCAGCATGAATGCCTGCAGGAAAGCAAATGGAAATACGTTAGATGTGACCCTACGTAACGGAAACTCGTATTCTCGCTTACGGTACGGGCTAATGGAGTGTCCATTCAGATTACGAATAGCCTTGATGGGGTAGGTCTTGCCTTCCAATTCAATTTCGTATGATTCCATCACCTCCTGAATGGCTGTGCCCACATCACATAGACGCACATCAATGCCCGCCTCCTTAATGCCCGTATTGGTCGCCTCCTTGACGGCCTGCAGCAGCTTATCGTACTTATTGTTAAATGTCAGCGTGAAGGCGCAATCAATGATGCGTCCCTTGATGTGAGTACCAAAATCAATCTTACAAACATCATCGTACTGAAGCACCGTGGTGTCGCCCGCATTGGGCGTGTAATGGGCAGCGCAATGGTTAAGCGAGCAGCCGGTTGGAAAAGCCAAACCAGCCTCCAGTCCGTTCTCGCCAATTAGCCGACGTGCGGTATTTTCCAGTTCCTCGCATATCTGTATCATGGTCATGCCGGGCTTGATATACTTTTGCATATACTGACGAGTCTGGCGATGTGCCTCGGCCGCTTGACGCAGCTCCATATAGATGTCATTATTCATGCGATCCAATGCACGTTTCTCCTCGGACGAAAAGCGATCCTTGGCCGTGCGATCGTCCGGCAGATCCTTTGGCGTAGGGTGCTCCATAATCTGACCCTCGGGATAGTCGCCATTGGCATAGAGTTCTGAAATGGGTATGGTGGGTGGATCTGTTTGACCGCTGCCGGCTTTTTTGCCCTTGTTCTTCTTCTTGGCGGGCGCAGCCGCTGTGGCCGTTGGCGCCCTTTTCTCAACGTCGCCATTAGTAGTTGCCTCCGGTTCGCCACCCTCGGCGACCTTTTTAGCTGCGGCTTCTATATTTTTTTTAATGCATATAGGAATTGCGCATGTGAAATACATATATACAGCCAAACATACATATTTATATATATATATGCATATGTAAATGTATGGCGAAATACTTAGGTCACTCACCTTGTCGCAGCTTTTTATTGTTCGGCTTTGGCTTCTTTTGTTTTTTGGCATCGTCGCCGGCTGCGGTTACAGCAACTTCAGTTGCGGCCGCCTCAACTTTTAATGTTTCCACTGCGGACATATTTATGTATTTGCGAAAATTATAAAATACACTTGCGGCTACTGAGCAATAATGGCGATGAAAGGAGAGCACGAGGTTAGCGATGTGTTGCTAGCCAAAAACACGATACATATAAGCTAAACGAATATTTCTATCGTAAGTTTGTGATAACATTAAATTTTAATTTTGCGTAAAGCGGCCAACTAGATTGTAGTTTTTATGGTTTAAGAACTACTGATTCCTAGGCATAAATATATTTAAATTAAATATTCTTTAAATAAAATTGCCTCTAACAAACTTTTAAGTACGATATCGATATATCATTCACAATCATCTTAAGCAGTGTTGAACAATGTCTGTGCGGAGTCTACCGATAAATGGTGGTGGCTGTTCGATTATTTTAAGCTGTTTACTTTTAGCGAAATGGATGAAATTCTGTTTCCAACGCAAAATTCACTAAGTGACAACGATGATGTCGATTTAAAGTTCTTTAACACAGCCACCGAAAGCCGGAAAGATAGTGAGACATCCGACACGGCAGAGGGCAATGATGCCGATAGCAAGGATGCCAAAGCAGATGCTGATGCGGACGGTGACTCCGGCGAGCCCTCTCAAAAGAAACTAAAAACCAAAAAGGAGCTCGAGGAGGAGGAACGAGAACGCATGCAGTAAGTGCTGCATAAACCAATGCCACAGTAGCATATTAAGTAATTAATTTCAGGGTGCTGGTGTCCAACTTCACAGAAGAGCAGCTAGATCGGTATGAGATGTATCGCCGATCCGCCTTTCCCAAAGCCGCGGTCAAGCGTCTTATGCAGACCATAACCGGCTGCTCGGTCTCACAAAATGTGGTCATAGCAATGTCTGGCATAGCGAAGGTGTTTGTGGGCGAGGTCGTGGAAGAGGGTAAGCGGTAGTTACAGCAGTTAGGAAAGCTTTAATCAATCCCCATTGACTTGCAGCTCTGGACGTGATGGAGCAACAGGGCGAATCGGGCGCACTGCAGCCCAAGTTTATACGCGAGGCCGTGCGACGCCTGCGAAGCAAAGGACGAATGCCCATTGGACGCTTCCAGCAACCCTACTTTAGACTAAACTAAACAGTAGGATTAAGTTTGTAGCTCGTAAGTTAAAAATTTAGTCAATATACAAAAGCGTCTTTATTCGTTTAAAGTGTAACCGCTAGAACCTAAACTAATCGTGTGCTCGTGCCTCCGCCTGCATGGTCTGCAGCACAATATGCGGAACCAGATGCGAGGAGGCATAGTTGAGTGGCACTGTGGCCAGCGGCGCGCTGCCATCGGAAGGAAAGTTGAGCTCCTGCGCCATGGGCATATCCCGATCGATCACATCTTGGGCAATCAGGGTTTTTGTCTCCTCATACTCCATGCCCGCCTCTGGCTTGGCGCCCATCAGCAGCTTGCCCCGCTGCACGCCCATATATTGCGTCGCCTTGGCATTTAGCGGCAACTGGCCGCAGGTGTCCGCATGCACCTTGCGATGTGCCTGCAGGTTTGAGATGCAAGTGAAGCGCTTGCCGCAATTATTGCAAAGGAAACGTTTAATGCCCGTGTGTACAGTCATGTGCGTCAACAGACTCTCACGGTACGGATACTCCTTGGGACAGAGCTGTAAAAGAGCGTATAAAAAAAAAGTTAAAGTAAACTGGAAAGTGAGGAGTTTTTCATGAGGGTAAGTGTACCTTATTTAACTATAATTAAGCTTTATATTCAGACTTTATAGACCAGCAGGATTTAAGCAGGTCTTACTATTATACTTTGGTAAGATTTACCTTTAAAGCAGGCCTCAGCTTTAACCGACATCAGAATTAACAGTTCGGCTAAGCTTTAACAGCAGACGGTAACATTTCTAGCAAGGTTTAATTTAACAGCAGATATTAACGTCAACAGCAGGGCTTAACGATAAACTTTAGCAGACATAACAATTAATAGAAGGCTTTGCCATTATTAGCAGACTGACGTTGGAAACAGACTTTAACTTTTAACAGCTGACTAGCATTAATAGCACACTTCAGCATTTCCTACAATTATACTCACATGGCACTTGTAAGGCTTGTAGTCCGTGTGGCGCGTCTTCAGATGCGACTTGTACTGCGCCTTTACCTTGAAGGTCTTGCCGCACTTGTCGCACTGGTAGGGCGTCTCCGACTGATGGAGCAGCATGTGCGTCTTCAATATGCCCGCCGTGGAAAGCCGCTTGCAGCAGACACTGCACTCATAGAGCGGCACACGGCCGCACTCGGAGCGCACATGATCCGAGAGCGAGGTGCGGCCGGTGAACTTTTTGCCACATTTATCGCAGATCAGATTGCGCGGCAGATTACGGGGCTCCTTGCGGGCATGATAGTTCTTCTCGTGGTTCTTGAGGCTATCATGCCCAGTCATATACTTGTCGCACTTCTCACAGTAGAGCAGCTCCTTGTGCTTCTGGTGTGCGTGCTGGGTGGCCTGTTCCTTGCTGGCGAAGAACAGATTGCAGTAGCAGGGGCACTTGTGGGTGAGATTGCCATCCTGGCCGTGCACCTTCATGTGGGTCTCCAGGCGCTTCTCCACTAAATAGATTTTGCTGCATATTTTGCACTTGAAGACCTCTTCGTCCAGTTTGGCGTGCGCATCCGCATCCTTGAACAGCTCCTTGATGGCCTGCTCGTTGAGCTTGTGATCGTCGCGCAGATGCTTCTCGTATGGCTTGCGTATGTGATAGATTTTAACACAGTGCGGACACTTCCAGGTTCTTTCCATTTTACTCAACATTTTCAGGCGCTCCTTCAGCTCCTTTTTGGTTATTTTGGCCACGCGTCGTGGTCCTGTTGAGGACGTCGTCTCCTCCGACATGGGCGAAGTCGTGGCATTGCGTTTGCGATATTTTCGCTTAACACTGGATTTGGTCAGCGGACGCAGCTGCTCCGCTTCGTCGTCTTCCTCGGCGCTGTCTGGCTCGGTTTCGCGCAGCGCCAGCACATCCTCCTCCATGTGCTCGGCGCCATTGTGCTTGGCCATGGGCACTGCGGCAATCTCATCCAGTATGCCCGTTGCATGCTCCACTTTGAGATTCTCAAAGGGCTTCAGGCTCTCGTCCGTGCTGAGCAGCACATCGAGCAGCTTGTCTTTCTCATTGCTATATATGTCGAGGCCGTTGCCCTCCATCTTGACAAAGGCACTGGCATCCTGGTACTCAAAGTCCGGATCTATGGCCTCCTCTTTGACCAGCGCCGGAGTGGGTAGCTTAAACTGCACCGCATCGGGCTCCTCATCGCTATTGTTGGGCTCAAAGTCAGGATATTCCTCGTCTGAATCGCTCAGCTCCTGGCTGCTAATGAACTCCTGTTTCAGCTTGACAGGCGCCTGGACTTTCAGCCTGCTGGCGAGCGGCACATCATCCTCACTATCCTCCGAGGGCGGCGCAACCGGCGGACCTTTCTTGGGCCTGCCGCGTTTGCGCTTGACGACCTTCTGCTGAGCGTGCTCGGCGGGTACTGTCTCTGCTGCAGCGGGCACTGCAAGAGAAAGTGATTAGAATTGGCCAAAGCTTTGGGGAATTTAGCAGCTGGAGCACCCACAGGGCTGGCGATTTGTGCGCGGCAACTGACGACCGCAGCTGTCGGGACGCTTGAGTTGATGCTTGGCCAAGGTGGAGGGGCAGGAGAAGCGCATGGCGCAGCATTTGCACTCCACGGGCAACGCGTTGTCGTGCTCGGAATGATGTTTCAGGCTGCTCTCACGATCCGCAAAGCATTTGCCGCAAATCTGCAAAGGGCACAGGTGAAACTTGGAATTGGCAACAGCTACACATCATCAGCCCAGCTACGCACCTCACACTTGAACGGCTTCTCGATGGCATCTAGGCACACATTGAACTTGCGATCCTGATGCGCCTCCTCGATGTGCGCATCGTGCTCCGCCTCGCTGCCAAATATAACATTGCCGTCCACGCACAGGCGACAGATGTAGGCGCTGTGCGTGCTCTTCACATGCTCCTTCAGCTCCTCCTCGTGGCAATAGTGGATGTCGCAGTAGCGGCACTGAAAGCCGCCCGGCGGTTCGTGTTTCTTTACATGCTTTACGTAGCCGGCGAGCGAAATGAGCGCCTTGTTGCAGACGGGGCAGTGAAGCTTCGGTACGCCGTCCGTGGTAATCTCCACTAGCATTTTTTGTCCTACACTTATCGATTGGGAAGCTGTAAAAGGTAGTTCACATTTTTGATGTTGATTTACATTGCCAAAAATTGTGAATATTAAATTGCTGTATTTGCACGCAGCCCTGGTTTAGTACGCAAAACGAATAAGGTGGGGGTACACAGCGTCGCGGCTTAGACACAAATATAATTGTTTTTCACCATTACCTACCCATTTTGGATATGGAATTTGTATTAAACAACTACATGTGAACTAATCTCGTGCGAAAATCAAATCAAATGCAACCGAATTGTACGGGTTTTTTGTTTTTGTTTCGGTGATTTTACGCACACCGTATTTGTTGTTGTGCAGCAGCACTGTGAAAAAATTTAACTACTTGCGTTATACACTCAGCGAATACATATTAGAGATGAGCGATATTCGGTTAACTGCTACTTTTCACTGGTACTATCTACAGGTAAGTCACAGTTGAGGAAATTCCTAAATATTTAGCAATACATTTTAATAATTATAAAAAAGAGGTGAAAAAAATCAAAATGTGGTGAAAATACTGTTTCTATTTGCCTTAAAATAACTGTTTATACTGAAAGCGAATGGCAGTGTTAAGTATGAGAGCTGTTAGGCAGGAGGCAAACTGTCAACGGGTTAAGTTGAAAGAGTCTAGCTGTTAACTGCAGCCGTTTCTGTTAAGTGGGCTATCGATTCCCCTGATAATAACATTTGACCTTCTGGCGGCAATTTAAAAAATATGTTATGTGTATGGCAGCGTATATTCAAAAGTACTGAATTATCATACTCTATTTTGAGAGTTATATCATTTGCTAGCTAGGTAGATGTTAAAAAGGCCCATATTGTTTTAACTGACTAATCTATTGAATGCGGGAGTTTTCTGTTAACAACAGAGTTGGAGTTTAATGACTATCGATAATAAGCTATCGTAAATTTCCTACTAATAATAACATTAGTTTGGCGGTGTTTTTAAAAAACAAATATGTATCGTATATTTTATAGCGTACTAAGATCTAAATTATATTTACTAGAAGCATTTCACAAACCTTTTGCAACTTAAACATTAACATTACCAAATATATCACGCACATGCTCATGTCTAACCATATTATTTACACGTATTTACATTCTGAGTACCCTTCTTGGATTTGGCTAAGCTTTTTTTTTTTTGTTTTTGTTTTTTTATATACTTGGGACCGCTTACTTATATATTAGTTAGAAACTCATGTCCGTGTCGTGATCGATGTCATAACTGTGCATTTTATCCATTATTCTATTATTTATCACTTCTTTGACATTGACAGACCACAGAAAGTCATAATGATTCCAGTCTTTGTAGGGCACCCTATAGAGATCCGCGCAGGGGAGCAATGTGGCCAAATACTCAACATCCTCCACAGCGGACATATAGTCATTTTCACTGTAGTACATATTTACACAGCTATTGATATTTTGAACATTATATGATGGCGGCTCGGCCTGTTGATAGATAATCTCATTCTTTTCCTTGCCATGGTCATACTGTCGAAAATCGCCCGATGTGTATAGCTGTAGATAGTGTATAATTTGTGTGGTGGAAGCGCCAGCCGGATGTGTCTCACAAACGTCTGTCAATAGGGTCTGAAATTTGCTTGAAATAGTTAAAATTCTAGTTTCCAGTAAGGATTGCTTCTACTTACATGATTTAGATGTCTGGTGCCCCATCCGCCAATAAAATCCAGCAGTCCGGAGCACAAAAACTTGAGCATTGAACCCACAGAGCAGACATGCTCACACATGATCTTCTGTATGCTAGTAATGGGCAACAATTCCATGTTGCCCAATACCCAGGTGAGGAACGAGGGCGAGCCCAGAAATATCCCGCCTAGCTTGGACAGAATGAACGAATGATTCCGCATGTAGGCAATCGGCGCCAGCAAATGCACAGAGCGCACCTTCTCATTGTACCAGGGCAACGAGGACATCAGCACAAAGTATGTGGTTGTGCCCTGGGAATGTGCCACAAAGTGCAGCGATTTGCTGTTGCTCACGTCCAGGGCATAGTCCAGCATGGCAGCCAGATCATAGACGCCAATCTCATGCCAGCTGAACTTCCAGAAATCCGATGTATCCGGATGTATGTGCTTATGCTGTCGCGAGTACGTATTGCCACGCGCATTGCCCAGCCACACATCGTACCCGGCATCGGCGAACATGTAGGCCAGCGATGTCTCCGGCCCATTGATGATCCAATCATCCGAGGCGCACAGAATGCCATGCTGCAAAAATACCACAGGCTTCTGCTGCGTTTCATTCAGTTGCTGCCTCTTCGGGGAGGTGGGTATGCGATAAATAGTGAGAATATAGTCATCGGGCGTATGCACCGTGTGCTCCTCCACGGGATAGTTGTGATTCGTTATGAGAGTGGCCTGCAAAAAAACCGAACATGATTATTCAGAAGAGGTTTTAAATAACTATAATTGACTTTAATTTAATCATGTATAATATTTATGTAGAAATGTGTATAGTACTTGATTCCAAAGGTCTCTTGTAGACCTAGACAGACACATTTTATTTGATTTATTAATTTTTTTTTTGCGAAATCTTTAATTTGATAACTAATATTAGCATTTTAGTAATTAACATATTCAATCATTTCGCACTATCTACAACACTTAATGCATGACCCATATAAAACTTTCCCAAGCTTTTTATTTGGCAAGCCAGACAAAAATTAATTAATGATCACACCACTTTTTTTTTTTTCCTGCGTGTTTATTAATAATTTTATAGCAAACAAATGGCTCACCCTAGCATTACGGGATATTTGGAAAACTAAATCAGTATCAAAGTTCAAGTGTATATTTTGTTTAGATGCTAAAATATATTTCCCAGGTGGGCGTTGCGATTAGATGGTCTTAAGTCACTTTATCAAAATCAAGAAAAACAAGAAAATAAACGTTTGTTATTGTTGCAAGCGTGTTCTCTCCCGCTCTCTCGCGCGCTTTTGTGCTTCGACAACAAAGGCGTGCATGTGAAAGCTTAACGAAACTTTTCGTTCAGTAGCGAACGCATCACCCACCAGCAACAACAACGACAACGGATGGCAAAGTCCAAGCACAAGAAGCGCGTCATCGGTAAAACTTTGCCAGCGGCAGCGCGTCGTGTGCCGTTCATTGGTGTGAGGGGCGTGGCAAAAGTTTTGCAAGCAAAGCTTTGTCACGATCATGGGGGGTGGCGGAAGCGAGGTTATGTTTGTGCTTGTCACAGTTTGTACTTCAACTCTCTTATCAGCCGGAGCACAACTATTGAGCACAATCAGCTGATGTGCGTAGCTGTTTTTGTTGTTAATCGGGTGATCGCAGCTGCTTTATAAACGAATACGTAGCACACATAAACAAGCACACATATAAAACTATGTACACTTAGCGAAAAATATCAATAGTTAACTAGGCCAGCCTATTGAACGAAATTTCTATTTCATTAATTTTTGCAATTCCAAAATTTATAAACAAGTACAGTTATTTCTTAATCCATTCCATCTTCTTCTTATTTTCTTTGATGAAACATAATTATGATCCTTGATGATACACAACTGCTATTAAAATATTTAATTGCAGATTTGTTTTCAGATTTTTTCTAAGTGTATTCACTTAATTTTGCATTTCTGCGCTTGCCTTTAAAATAATCTTTTCATTCTTTAATCATGTTCCGCTGATATTTTAACTAATCAGGCAAGTGCACGGAAGAGAGGCCAAATTAATACGACAAAATGCCCAATATATATGAACCCATAAGTGGGGTAATTATGATTTGTTATTGTTTTACTTTGACACGCGCTGGTTTCTAGAGCTTTTACCATGTGAATTGGAACAACCTTCAAAAAATGTTATCAGCCATACATAATTTTAAAGCGGGGCCCTTTTGACTGATATAGGAGCATGACATAAATTATTCTATTATCGCCCGATCAAAGTTAAAAGTTTGCCAGGTTTTCCAGTTATCGCTCAGGATATTAATGCTTATCTAACAGCAACTATAATTACTCATCATTTAATGAGCTAAACTCATTATCTTTAGCTCATTAGAGCAGTTTAAAAATATAGTATACATGTTTATAGATTATAATCGGTAGTCACAATCATTCAATGCACTTGAACATACTGGTCATTCCGTGTTTTTTTTTCTTTCTTTTTATTGAGCCTGTTGATATGTGTCAGTTTATATTTGCCATAGTTTTTTTCGCAAGTTTTTTTATTAATCCCAAACCAAAGTCCAAAATTATTGTGACTGAGTGTCGAATATCTTATCGTACAAACGAAATTTGTTTTATTGATTCCCAACTGTCTGACACATGTTAAGCTCCATGATAAGGTCTAGATCCTATTCAAAAATCGGATGTTGCTGAATTTGCCCAGTAAAATTAAGATTGATAAAAAACGGTTGAGATTTATGTGCAAGAATAAAAAGGGCACGTAGTTGTACTGCTCGCAGATAATAGATAATGTTATTTACCAGCTAAGCTATTTAATCACATTTTTAGATTTTGTTGAAGAGATACATATTACAGATTACAAAAGAGATATTTTTGACCAAAGAAGTTTTATATTTGACAATTCTATCAAATATTAAAATACTTGGGAAGGTGTTATTAGCTAGTTCCAGTTCAACTGAACTTATAAACTGAACTTATGAACTGAACTGAACTTAAAGCATGCATATGCTTTAAGTTTTGTTAAAGATCTTACTAAAAACTAAGGCTGTTTCGGTTTGAAGCTTACGCCTAACTAATATTTTACGTAACAATTCGCAACTGGTTTAAGCGCTGAGTAGGCTAAGTTACGTACTTCAACTTTTAGGGCTTATTAAATAAATGTAACTAACTTTATGACTCCGGCCTGGGCAAGTGTGTCTAAAAGCAATGGGATAAATATAAAATATCAAGTATACGCACGGCTGGATACTTTCAACTCTTAAATAAAGACATTACCCAATAGTCGATTGGCAAATACTTGTAGTCTTGGTAGTTGTTGGCCAACTAACTAACTTACTAACTTACCGTCACTTTGAGGCCATCCACCGGATCGATTTGGCCGCTTATGAGCTGCAACAGCAGCAGCGCCAATACCAACATATGAAACATTTTGTTGTTGTAATTGTTGCTGTTGCTGCTGACACGTCTTGTTGTTGTTGTTTTTGTTGTTGCTGCTGCTGCTGCTGTTGCTGTTGTTGTTGTTGCTGTTGTCGTTGGTTGTTGCATTTTTATGCACATAATGTAATGGCAACTCTTGATATTTCGCATCCAAGACTGACCCACTTGCCGAATATGTTGTAAAGCCCCGTTGTGGACAACTGCCACGCGGCCTGCCCCGTTACTCGTGGCAATAAACTGTACGAAAAAAAACTAAAAAAATAAAATAAAATTAAATAAAATATATGAAAATTTAGATATAGATTGTTTAATAAAAATGTAAACTTGTTTTTTTTGTCTTTTCGTTTCATAATTAAGTTGATTGCTACGATTTTACTTACACTTTCTGTTTCGAAGTTGTATTTGTTGATAGGTTTTTTCTTGTAATATTGTTGTGCTTCAATTGCAGGGTATATATGTGTGGAGTGCTGCTTAATCAGCAATGAGTTGATGTTTCAAGACTTCAAGTGATCTTTTTAGCATATATATATAGATATATATAAATATATGCTTGTCCTTATATTGATTTACTTTGTTATTAATTATGCGTAATAACAATAATTGCGCTCAATCATATATATATACGCCTTGGCTTGATTTTTTTCTCGAGGATTTCGCGATTTGCCTATTTTTATTGTAATTCTAATTATTTTATTGCCCAAGGGCACTTCGTATGCGTTTGTGTGCGAGTGTATCTGTGTGTGTGTGTGTGTGTGTGCTGGTGATTAACTTCAGGAAATTTGTACTTTCACGAAAATACTGAGCTCGGCAGCTGATTAGACTTTTTGTGACGTCAATGTCTGCTCGCTTTTCTTGAATCGCAGGAAAACCTATAAATATATATATATACATATATGTACATTTTTATAAAAATAATATTCAATCAGTTCGACGATATGTAAAAAATAAACATGTTAAAGATATATAAATATTAGATTAAAATATTCGCAAGGAAATATTTCTTTTGTTTATTTAATATATTCTTCGAAAAGTATATAGAACTCTCATTTAGTTCATTTAAATTAGTTGCAAAAAGGAAAATTGTTTTTCTTTACGCGTGACCAGCTCACATTTTTTTGGTGCAACATTTTACTGTGATTAAAATTTGGTTAAAAGTATAATCATTTAATAAAATAATTCGTTGAGTTCTGACGTAAAAGCAAAAGCATAAATATACATATCAAAAGCTTAATCATCGCAAATATAAGAATATCGCTTTGGGGCTTCGTTCTAGAAATGCATTCTCAATTATAATTGATTATTATTAGGGCATAGAAAAAAGTGTTTACAAATCGTGTCTGTGGGTGCAGTTTATATATAGGGTTTATTGAATGGGTCAACAAGCTCCAAGTCTAGTAAAAACAAAGTAATTAGCAATCAATCATTGCCCATCAGATGATATACATACATATATTCTATGTATTTACATTGTTCATATTTTGCGAAAATGCAATTCTTTTTGATCTTGTATGTATATATATAATGTCCACTAAGGCGCAGATTCATTAAGTCATAGCAGCTTGGAGAGCAAAGTTTATTAATATCAATAATTAATGTGTGCAACGTTAAGTATACGCCAGGTTCACCATTGAACCCTAAACCTAATTTTGTAGAACAAGAATAATTGATTTTAAGTGGAAAAAAATTACATAAACTCCCCGAGAATACAACTTTTTCAAACGTAAATATAAATTTTTATAAAAAAAAGACAATTCATTTTAAAAACTAATATAAATAGAACACAATTTTAAAACTTTTTGTCACTTGAAAAAGGTTGTACAATTTTAATATATTTCCTTCTGTTTGGAACAAACAATTTTTTTTTATTTTAATTATTTTCTTTAATGTATTTATGATTATTTCAATTTTATCAATTATATTTATGCCTATTAAAATTTATAAATTTAATTAAATCCTTTAGGGTAGCTTTCTTTAAGCAATTAAGCTGTTGACAAAGAGAAATTAAGAAAAAATAGACTTTTGGTTTTTGACAACTATTTAGTTTTTACAGATTTCGGTAACAACTTTATTGAAAACAACTTTTTTTTTGCATTAAGACAAAAATCTCTTTGAACCATGCGCAGATTTCACTTTGCGGCGATCGTGATGAAGTAATTCGAACTTGAACCGTGATTATGGAAAGTTTACTTGGGACTTAAAGTTTGTTAAAGAAAGAGATGATCCTAAGTCCGGGATAATAATATGTCATCAAATTTGGAACTCAATTAATTAACTTATATTTTTGTTTCTGATTTAATTGCCAAATAATGATCTTTTTAACGCATAATATATGCCAAATGAGGTAAGCTTTTATTAATGGGCGCTGCTCAATCGATCGCTCAATCAAACGATTGATTTACAGTTTATACACATGTGTGTATATATGTACAAATGAATATCTTGAGCGATTGGCACTGGCTCGCACAGACATATCCACTTGTGATTTGTTGCTTTAGCCATATGCGAAAAGTTGAATGAAATCTGTTCGGCACTCACTTGAAATTCAAAATCAAAACAATTTTCCACGACAGAAAATTGTTGTTGCTTATGCATATAAATGTTTTTTGTTTTTGTTTCTAACTGAAATTTTTAATTTTTCAATTTATTTATAGATTGTTGCCGTTTGCCGCGTGTTGTCAGCGCGTCAATTTCCAAACTAAAACTAGCTTAGAGCCGCGGCCAGTTTGTCTGCCCAGAGCGCAAAAGCTGGGCGGCGGTCTGGTCAAAAAGCTTCTGGCAATCGTGTTGCCGGCGATCATCGTCTGTGAGCGCAAAAGCTTTCTTTCGCTCGCATGACGGAAGCGGCGACGTCGCATGTAAACGGCAACAGCTGTTGTTGTTGTCTTTGTAGTTGTTATTAGCACATACTCTTGCTGCGGCTGTTGCTTCTTTTGCAATTTCTAGAATGTTGTTTGTAAACAATGCGATTTGCCGCATAGCTGCACGCGGCGTAGCGAATAGTTGCCCAAAATGAAGACTGCGCGAGCGGGTCAAGTTCAACGCGAACCGGTTCTCTCTCTCTCTTTTTCTTGGCGCTTCTCTTCTTTTTCTTCGCCCACTCGTTTTGCTTGCTCGGTTCAAAGCTCGATATCGAAAATTTGACGTTTGTAATAAAAGCGCTTCGCGAATCTCAAGGTCATTTGCGTAATTTATGCGTTTTGCTTTTGAATATACAATTGCCTTCAAATGTCATTAAAATAATGAGCAGCAAAGTGTTGCGACTTAAATGGAGACATTATTGTTGCTTAGAGACAACAAACAATTAATGCGAAGCACAATTTATGTATGAATAAGCTGGGTAAAATATTTGATATACCTTGTCAAATATTTATATATATATCGCCGGGAAGATATTCTAACGATTGCTTAGAAAATCTTTGACTTTATTTAGTTATATTGTATAATTGCTTGCGAAGAGATCAATAAGTTCGTAGTGTCTGTAAAATCGAAAAAAATATTAAAAATATTTAAATTTTCATGGTCAAGTCCATAAAGTGGGCAAAAAATACGAAAATCGTTATTCCCAAAGGTCACAGTAAATAGAGTAGTTTGCCGTTTCACCCCAAAATCGTAAAATCGAATAAGTATAATCTATATTTTAGTTGTGTATTAACATACCAATGTATCCCTTTTTCTTTTTGCCCAGGTCGTCGCAAAAATCAACCAATTAAAAGTCGGCTAATAAATCATTAGAAGTGATTCATACTATACTTTTTTGATAACATATACATTCGGGGTAAGTAATATACGTTAAATATACAATATGTCAATAAGAAATATTATTAACCTAAGCTAATCTAAGGTTAAAAACTATGTGAAAAGCTATTTGTTATATAAATAGACGCTTTTTTACTATCTGAAAAGCTATTTGTTATACATTTTTACGCTTTTTTAAATTCCTAAATAGATTTACTCAAGACATGCATTATTTCAATTCCCACCTCTGATCCTAACTCTTTTATGCATATTTCTGTTCCTGCAAAGCGCTTCAATTCGATTTGTTTAGGAAATCCTTTCGACATGCACTGTCGCAACAAATCCATTTATTTGGTTCATAAGCTCCATGGAGCACTCTCTAATTTTGTAAATCGCTTTACTGCATTCAACCATAAAATGTAAATAAACTACTTTAAGAGCATCAACAAGAAGTGGGTAGTCGACAATGATCGACCATTGGATACCCTAAAGCTTTTATAAGTTTGCAAACATATATAGAGCTTAGAAAGTATTAAAAGAACATCTCTAGGAAAGCACACTTTCTTTTGGGCTTTTAATAAATATAACTAATAATTTGAGTATTGCAATAATAAGTTATATGTAGTTATATAGATTAGTATATATAAATGTACAGCATAAAAATATTTATACACTGGTTAATTCTTTATTTATTGATTTATAATTAGCTTAAGGCTTAAACAAAATAGCTTTGAAGTGCTTTTACAATACAGAAAAAAGTTATGTTTCGATATTTAAGTGTTTTAAAGTTTTGTGTAAAAATTTGTAGTGCTTTGAATGGTGCATTGTTTTTTTTTTGTGCATATTTAAAACAAATAAGTGTGCTCTAGTCGGGAGAGCCCGACTAGGGATACACTGATCCTTTTGCTTCGCAGGGTGGCATTAGCTATAAAATGAAAGATATTTGATTTGTATACACTATTCTAGAAGCTACATGTCACATTTGGTGACTCTAGCTCTTAAAACCCAAGAGATTTATTCAAAAAAGAGGACTTCCATTTCGGGTATTATCGATTACTTGGGTACGGGGCAAGTTATGGACTTTTGGATTGGATTAGACCTACGGAATTTTGAACGTTAAGTCCCTAGCTCTTATAGGTTCTGAGTTGGACGCGTTCAGACATACGGACAGACGGACGGAACCGGCTAGACCAACTCGGCTATTGATGCTGACCAAGATTATGTATACTTAACGGCGTGGGAGATGCCTCCTTCTGTCTGTTATACCCATTATACCTTTTTTACCTATTTTCAAAAAGATACCAGTGTTGTGAGGCCTTAAATGATTATTTTCTTCCGAAAATTGCTTAAAGCTTTTTATACTAAATAATTTACAAATGAGAAATATACCCGCTCTGAGCTGGCATACTCCAGGGTAGTCTAAAAATGAGCCTGCAATGCGCCGCACTTTGTGTTAGTCACGCAAAAATTTGTTGCTCGTTGCGCCGTTGCACTTGATTGTGTTTATTTATTATGCAAATTTGCATTAATTTTTTGTTGCAACACGTGGCACGACATGCAGCAGCAGCAGCAATAACAGCAACAGTTGCTTCACTTGGACCTTTAAATTGCTTTTATGAAAAATGCATGCGGCTGGGAAATTGTGATCCTGCGCCAGCTGAGCTTAGTGCAAGGACATTTTATGAAAGTTTTGTACTTAAAAATAGATGCGCTGATAGACAATTAAAAATGTTGCTTATAAAGCTATCAATAGTTTGGCTTCGGTCGCAAGGGGGCAGGCAGCTGGGGCCATACTAAAAAAAAATAGTTCGTTTTAAAAGGAAAAGTGCGCCCCCAGCTCGTTGCCCCGCCCAAGTCCAAGTCCAAGCACTTTGTGCAAATTGTGAACACTGTGCGTCCTTCTACGCATACGAGCAACAACAACAACAACAACAACACCAACAACAACAGTGGCATGAGCAGCAGCAGCAGCAGCAACAACCTCGACAACATCAATGTGGCAACAAAGGCTTCAGGTTATTGCATGCATTTTAATTAGTAGACAAGCCAAGTGGGTTGCCACTGCGTTGCACTGCGCCACTGTGGCATCCACATTTGCATGCCACGCATCCAAAGAATAAGATGAAAGACCAACACGTGGGCTGTTCGATACGTTTCTATTCTAGATACGTACACAGTTTGAACCAGCGACTTTATGTTTGACAGGCTCAAGAGAAAGTTATTTCAAAAACTTAAATAGGTAAATCCAGTCAAGAATTATAGTTTTCATTTAGAATGTTATTTTAGAGGAATTTTAAATTTTATATTGAATTATATATTAGTATTTCTCATACTTAACTTTAACCCTCTAGTCCTTGGCTTTAGTCCCCGAACATTTTACCATGTATGTACACATATCTATTTTTATATTTTCAATAGTTTGAGTTCTGTTGCGGCTCGTCAGCTATGCAAAAGGTAAAAATTGTGCATGAAAAATAGCTGAAAAACGCAAATCATTTAAATGATGAGAAACGATGCGTGTGGAACTAGAACTAGACAATGACATATGAACTGTAGAGAAACCCGAAAACGTGTCCAATTCGTATAACAAACAAACTGTCCAAATTGGCAGAGAGAGTGAAATAGAGGGGGAGTGGGAGGTAGTCCTTTTCAGCACAATTCAAGTCCTTTTCAATCTATCATTCTGCCCTCGCGGTTAGCAATAGACCCCCCGACCGCGTCTCTGATGCCCAGCAGGCGCTCATTCGACCCATTGCCGCCACGTTCTGCGCTAGTTTCTTGTATTTATTTTTAAATTGTTTCGCACACACATAAATAAACACACACAAGCTCACACACACTCATACACAAACACACAGCAGCAGCAGCTAACATCCTCCATAGGATACGATGGGACATCTAAAACAAATTTCCTCAAATAATCAAGATATACATAAGCTTTCAATGTAACTTAACAGAACTGTTTACATGTCACTCAGCTGTTAAGTTAACTTCTGTTTAGCAACATCTGTGGCGTGTAAAGTGTAGCCGTAAAATGTATGATAGTTGTTAATGCCTTTAAAAATTACGATTAAAATTAACTAATTACTCTTATTTTGAATTCAAAATATTTTTGTTTCGCGCTACAATTTAATGCTACAAAGTTTCTATATTGCCCATGGTACACGACGACAACGCGGCGTATGCGCCATGTGACTTGAGCTTGTGTGTGCCATTGTGTGCGTGCATGTGTGTGTGTGTTTGTGTGTGTGCATTGTGTGTATTGGTGTGCTATACAAAAAATCTCTGTAACGCGCATCTGTCAAGCAACCGAACGCCCCACGCATGTCCCTGTGTGTCTGACTCTGTGTGTGTGTGCGTGCCTGTGTGTGTGTGTACGTTTGTGTGTATGTAAATGTCCTTGAGTGCTTGACGGATGACATTCATAAACGTCACTTCAATTACCTCCACGCGCCAACGCCGCCGCCGACGATGTCGCCGCAAAAATTCTGAAAAGTCAGCTAAAGTTGAAGAATTTTCCGGTTTGTTTTTGTATTTTTGTTTTTTTTTTTTTTATTTCGGTTACAGTTTTTTGTTTTTGTTTGTACTTTATTTGTTCTCGCTTTTATATTTTATTTTATTCCATGCATGCAACGTAAACTATTGAAGCATTTGAGCTGACAAATGATGTGTACCGAATTCAGGAGCTGAAAAATGTTAAACGAACTGAAGCTCTGAGAATAGATCAAATGTTGGGAAAAAAACAACAAAAAGTTGGGTAGAAACAAGTTAGAGCATTTAGTCGGTAGTGCAAGACTGGGAGATACCCTCTACACAGTTTCAAAATTCTGCTGTGTTTCGTGACAAATATGATCCATATTATGAAAAATGTGTCTTAATAATATCTTTTGCGTTTCTTGTCATTTTACTGCGAATTATATTCTGAATATGACACAAAAAATCCAAAAATTCATATTAAACCTTGAAAAAATCTTGGGTAGTGAAAGTATTTAAAATGCGTAGTGATCTTTAATTTCAAGTTTGTATTTGCTTGTTCTAAATTCTGAAAAATATTGGCGGAAATCGTGAATAAAATCAACATATACAAAATTAATACATTTTAGACATATATAGACTAGAGCTAGTCTCTAAATTGGATGCATCCATGCGTTCTTTTTTCCTGAATGTTTAATTTAGTCTGTTTGTTATGTAGCTTTTTCTTAGTTTAAAATCTTTTTGCCATTTTCTGGCTTTTGCGGAAAACAAAATGTTTGTAGCATACTTTTTGGTGCTATATATAATTACGAAACCTTAAGTTTATTGAGTGCTCGATAAATTAAGATTCTATTATATATATTTATTGGATTAAAGCTTTATTATTTTTATAGAAATATAAATGGTTGGTAAAGTAAAGTAGGATAAGCAAGAAGAAATATATATTTTTATAAAGCGATTCCCATTTAAAGAACTATATTATCGAAATCATTTGGAAGGAAAATTTTTTTTTCTAAAATGTACTCTTGAATTGAAAAGGCAAAGTGTATCAGAAAATTAGTCTTGGAAATACAAATATTAATGGACTCTTCTATAGATCTTTGAATAAAGTTTTTCACCAATTTTTCATCCTAACGGAAGGAGAAATTTTAGGAATTTTCCACTCATTGTGCACATACACAAGGGAACTACTTTAAAAATGTAAATAGTAAAAATTAAAAATAGTTTTGCCAACTGCTTGGACATATCCTTAAAACTCGCTTATTCTAGCTTGGAATCCGCAACCAGAACCTTTTAAGACTTTAAAGCAACTTTAAAGAACAGCAAATTTGTACTGCATTCAAATTTTGCTCATAGTTTTCATAATTTTCTTTTCGGCTTTTATTTTTATTTATATATTTTTGTTGTAGTTGTTTTCCACAAATTAAGCGCATTGATTTTCACTCGACATCATGTAATGGCGACTGGCCTGTGAACACACAAAGTGTATGCATGCGTGTGTGTGTGTGTGTGTGTGTGGGGTGGGGTGGGGTGGGGTGGGGTGGTTGGTTGGGTATATGTTGGGGGTTTTCTCATGCTTTCCTCACTTACACTTGTCCTTACAAATTTGTCCTTTTTCTCAAATGTGAAAAGACGCATAATGTCCTTTTACTTGCTTCTCTTCTCTGCTCCTGCTTGGTCTTCTTCGTATTTAGCTGCTGCTGCTGCTGCTGTTCTCATTGCTTTTTCCTTTCCTTTCATTTTATTTTTATTTTTGTTTCTCTTTTGTTGTTGTTGCTGTCGACATTTCGCCTCGGCGTCTGTCACGTTGAACGCCCACCGCCCACATTTGCTACTTGTAAATTATTTGCATTAGTAGCCACTTGTGCTTTTGTGTGAATGTGTGTATGTGTGTGTGTGTGTGCGTGTGTGTCCTTTTCTATGTGTGTGCGTTTAAGTGTGTGTGGGTGCGTTTAGTTTCGCTTGGTCTGCCCGCAGGCAAAGCTAGCAAAACCTGCCCAAGTTTCTGCCAGCAGAGAACCCAATTCTCTTCCCCCCAAAACCCACCTCTTCTCTCTGTCTAACTCCTCTCACTTCCCGCATTTGCCCACAGTTTAGCAGCCCGTAGATTTCTCTTGCTCTGCTGCGTGTTTGTTTATATATGTATGCACATTGAAATTTCCATTTTTTTTGTTGTTGCTACTCGTGGCTGCCCTTGCTACGCTTTTTATACCCTGTGAACAGCGTATGCATAGAAAGGGGAAGCATGACGTCGGACATAGATTGACAATAGTGGGAAGATAAGTCTTCTTTGTAGTACAGCGTATATTACGTGAGTGTAGCTAGATTCCTGTGATATAGCAAAGCCTATTATTATTTTGGTTTACTTGAAAGCGACTTAAATATGTAATACTTAAAGTAAACAAAATAATTGAAATTATAAATATTTAAAGTTTTAATCAAATTTGAATTCATCAACTATTGATGAATTTTTCTTAATATTGACGAAAGAACCACAAAATAAACTAAAATGCAAGGCACCAATCGTAAAGCGAAACAGCAAGAAAAAAGTAACTGGATCAAATTTTAAAAGTATCTCGAAATAGCTCAAATTTGCTCGCTGAGCACATATTGGCAGCTAGGTTTGCTAATACTTGCGTTTGAGAGGCCAAAAATAGACAAATCAGTCTCAAATTCCTATTCTGAATACAGCCGAAATTAGCTAGAAAATAGCTGAATTCGTAATCTTCAAAATACACAGCTTATTGCATTGTTAGGGTATCTTTTAGCCAAGCAGCCCGCGAGCTTCCGCTTACTTTTTGTTGTTGTTGTTTTGTTTTGCCCGGTTTGAGCCTGCACTTAAATTAACTGATTGCAACATTCTATACAGCTTTTTACGCCTTGTTGCGTTTGTGTTTGTGTTTTTAGCCTTTTGCTTTTGCTATTTCGCAGCGCGCTTCCCCATGGGAGTTACAATTCGAGTGGCTAGTAAATGCGGTTACTACTCTACAACTCATTCGTGTCCCTCAGCCAGCTAGCCCGTCTTCTCTCGATAGGGAAAGTTTTTCCCTTTGAGCAGCGCACCACGCGGCGTATGCGCAATGTATGCGTACATTTTTTTTGGGCAAATTCGTATATTAAGCCAGAGATGCATTAAACATGGCAACAGGGCCCAGACAGTGGCTAATTGTGAGACCGAGAAGGGTTTGGAAAGGGGGCGGGGAGCGGGAGGGATAGAAGGACTGTCCCGGTGCTGTATAATTTTCTGGAATTGTTTGCTCAAAGGCAAGGATTTAAGTATGTGGCTCAAGTGTCTGGTAATTATGGGGATGTATGCGCACACTAACCAAAACACACACACACACACACGTACACAGACACGCATGTCTGTTTAGCTGGGCATGTTTTGTGTCATGTTATAAAGTTGATAAGCTGTGTGTGGTTAACTGTGCTGATAAACTGTCCCTTCTGTCAGGAAAAAGGGGGAAGGAAAGGGAACTGTGAGGGAGTGAGTATGTATTTACCAGCCAAAAGATATGCAAATTGAAATGATCTGGCGGAGTATTTGGCCAAAGCCAAAATGAGAGAAAAAGAATGGAAATAAAAGCAAGTGCTAAGCCTAGATGATTTTACCAAAGGATTATCGTCAGATAATAAGTATAATCGTATTACATTTCTGTAAATTATAAACAGACGATTAAAGATAAAGGGATAACATCATTTTAAAGCATAACGAAAGAAATTTCTTAAAGGATTATCGCTAGATAATAATAATGGTTTTCTATTTCTTAATTATATATACATATTTATAAAGATAAAGAGATAGCATACATTTTTGCAGCATATCAAAATATAGTTTTTATCGACGTGTCCTTCTCGGTATTATATAACCATATATTAAGAAAAAGTAAATTTCTTCAGGTCCCCAATATATAGGTAGATATTAATGTCATCTAATATAAACAGATAAGTAATGATTATAAGATAAGCTAAAACAAAGTGCTGTGGTATTGAGTTGGGTTGGGTTTTCCTGATTCGAAACGATTCACCTTAAAGCTGCCATAAATTTAAGTGATGGCTGCATAATCGATGAATAAAAAGTGGCTGGTTCAACTTTAGTTTTGTTTCGTGAATCAGGTTTCCCACAACCATTAAGAAGAGTTTATATTTTGAAACTTTTATTAAACGCATCAAGATTTAATTTGTATTATTTCCGGCCCTGTTTTGATTTACATCATATTTTTAGAGTTTCTCTTTTACCTTAAGCTTTTGAATTATACATTTAAAACCCATAAATTTAGCCTGAACAGATTAAATAAGATTTCAATGCTATTTCAATTATAGATATCTAAATATAATGTACCTGGTTAATCTGATGGTAATTAGTAAAATAATAGAAGCTTTTCGCTTGGAGCATAAAAATCAATTTGCATAAAGAAAACGAATTGTGGCTTAATGGGAGGCCTATTTTGTAGATCTAAAAATAAGATTGAGGTGTTTTTCTCACTGTGCGGGCAGACGGGTTGCCTATTTTAGCCAAAATAGGAAGTTCAATCATCCATGTGGGGCTTCGGTGTGGCCTCGTTGCCCCGCAATCTCCGCAATCCCCCGCACTCCCCGTCCGCAGTGATTTATCAAAGTTCATTGAAATTGTGCGCCGCCTCGAGTCGAAAAGTATTTGTCCTTGGGCGGTTGGGGTTGCTCTGCTGGGCTGGCGATTCGAGGGGTGGTGGGTGGTTGGGTGGGCGTGGCATTGTCCTTGCCACTGACGACGTCATTCATTAAAATGTGTACGCAGCTCGTAAGTTTGGCGCATTAAACAGCATTGAGCTGTCAGCCGTATTACAATCCAAACAAACTGCCATTAAAGCCAGTCACACGGTCAGAGTGCAAAACTTTCTCCAGCTCGACGGCCCCTGCTCCTCACTCTCGTCCTCGCCCCCGTCTTCGCCCAAGCACATTTTACTGATTTATGATATGAACGTTCGCTTCAAGCTAATTCCAAATCCCGCATCCTTCAGCAAATGAAAAGTCAATACGCCACATTTGATTAATAATCATATTATATGCTTTATTAAGCATCCAGACAAAACAGAAGCTGCCCCCTGCAACAGCTCAATGTGTTGCAAGTAAGGGGCAGGGGTCGGGGATGTGCCAGAGACTGAAGTTTGTATACCCTCTACTAATGATTCTAGGGCATGTGCCAAAATTAATTTAGATTAATTTACTTCTAAATTGCCGGGCATATATCGTAAATTTAATGATCTATTACATTAGTCCAAACGGAGATTTATAGATAAATAAAAATATTGAGCTCTCAACTATGGACATAAATGTTTTTAAAAGAATTGCAACAAAAGAAAGCACCTCTTAATTATTTTTAAAAATAAGGATCAAGGGGCCCAGCATCAGGAGATTTGAAACTGATTAAAAATATAAATAAAATAAATTTTAATTTAACTATTATAAAACGAAACTAAGGAAAATAAGATCAAGTTTAACAAATTTTAAAAGTATATAAAAATATTTTGTTTTATTTAAATTAATTATTATTTATGATATTAAATGTGTTTAAGTTAATTTCATTAGTTTCGTTCTATTTATTTGATTTAGTGGACTCAAATACTCAAAATAAATTGTATAGACATTTAAAGAAGAGTCTTATTGCTGTTAGTTCTATTATCAAAATATTTGTTGCAGAATGATAAGAATGGAAATAATACATTTTTGGTATATATTATGCATGTTACTAATACTTGAAACATGCCTTTTCAGTCAATTAAGGCTAAAACACATTGCGAATTTTAGCGAGTTTTTATTTTAAATCAGCGTTGACTTTATTACTTAAAAATATCACTAATATAGTATATCATTTGCAAAATGCACAAAAGAAATACATATTACAAATTTCTATGCTGGATTCTCCCCCCGTAAAACTACATCATCCAACAATTTGCAGCTAGTTAGATGATTATAAATTATGTCTTTCCATATTATAATATTTCTGCAAGCAAATTGGCTTTTCTGTATTTTATTAAATAGAATTTTGTATAAAAGCAGCTTTTGTTTGATTTTTCCGAACAGTTTTGGGCTGCAGGGCATCTGGTGGATAGGTTCCACTTGTCTATAGTTTGTCTATTGCGTCTCGTGTTTATTTTTGTTCTTGTATCTTAGTTATATCCATTGTTACGTAACTCTTTTGTTTGGCCACAGTTGACTTGAGCCATTTGTTTGGCTGGCAGCAGCTTTTGTAAAAATATCTTTATCATCTGACAAGTGCAGACAGAGCTGTGTCCTGGCCAGAGATGGGGCTACAACTTCCCCATATCCTTTGCCCGTTTCGGGGCCTGCCCACAAATTATAATTACAAATGATATATTTTGGCGTTTTTATTATAAGACTGTGCATAAAATAAATGATCTAAATGCCTATTAGAGCTCACTTCTATGACAAACGTGCAAAACTTTGCCCCGCTTGCCTGCTCTTCAATTTTTTTCTTCTTTCCCTCGTATACCCTAGAAACGTTGGAGAGGTTGCAATAATTTATTAATTTAGATTATGTACTCGAAAGATTATGGAAAAACGCTTAAATACTTCTAATATAGTCTATATTATATTATATTTATTTAATAGTTTAGTTTAGAGACAAAACTAAATAATCGTTAGCAGAAGATAAGATAGTTTATTATTTGTACGCATTTTGTTCAGATACTATCACCAAGTCCATCGCCTCGGGGATGAATGTTTTATAACAATAATATTTTTTTTCCTTCATACTTTGCATACTTTATGCTGCATTATCACAAAACTCTCACTTGGGAAGTTAAAAGGGCGATAATAATATTTGATATATGCACATCGGCCATTTATTAGCAAATTATCTGTTAAATTAGGGCATAGCCAGTGCGTTGTCTTTATTTTTATGCGTAAATTCTTCTCCTTTTCTTATTTCTATAAATATTTGATATGGCGAACTGGGGCTATCAATGGACTGCTGTGAGGGCGAGGAGGGTACAGATGGCACTGGGATACTGAGAGGGGAGCTGGTCGGGGGCGGTTTCACGACGTCGCATTGTTGTGCGTAGAAATATCTAAGCTATGCGGCGTACCGAACCGGGCATAATCAAAATACAATTGTGTGAGGATATGCGTGCGCGTATGAGTGTGTGTGAGTTTGTGTGAGTGCGTATGTCTGTTTGTGTTTGTAAGTGTTGTAACGCGGGCCCAAATTTATTTTTTTTTTACTCTGCTGCTATTTGTTTGGCGGCAGACTCTACCTGAGCCAGGCCGACGCTCTTTACTCTCAGTTGCGCTTGAAAGTTTGCTATAAACTGGAAGGCAGAGCGCAAAACTCAGCCAGAGAGAAAAAAGAAGAGAAAGAGAGAGCGAACGAGCCAAACGAGAGTATGAGCAAGCTAATATTAAAGCATGAAAACGCACGAATAATAAATTAATTAATTATAAATTGAAACAAGAAGAAAACGAAACAGCACAGCGCGGCACATAGAATGAGCACGCAAATGTGTGTGAGAGAGAGAGAGACAGAGAGAGAGGGAGAGGGAGAGAGTGCGCGCGTGTCGGCAATGTGACTAGTTTGCAGAAATCAAGCTCAGCTCCTGTGCAAGCTCACGACTGGAAGCAGTCGAGCGGAGCTCGTGTGCGCGTTGGTTCGTTCGTTCCGTTGTCCCGTTCGGCTTTTGTAGCTGTGGCCCCAGACTCGTGCCTGGTCGCTGGCAAAGGACACAAAACGTTTTCGTGCGCTGCGCTGACAACATCCTCGCAGGACCAATAAGCGGACGGTGCGTTCAAGGAAAAACTATATACATGTGTGTGTGTGCAGAAACTTTTAATCGTGTGTGAACAGTTGAAAAATGATTGCACTTTAATGTTACTAGAAAAGAGTTGCCTGAAAACCAAATGAAAGCTAACAAAAAACAAATCAAATTGCAAAAATCACAACGATATTGAAATGAGTGCCATAAAATTAAAGCCGAGCCAAATTTTATATAATCAAGCAATAAAAAATGACAGGCGAGCGCTCGCTTGTGTTTGTGCTCGTGTGTCTTTGTGTGTGTGTGTGTGTGTGTGCCTGTGTGTGTGTGTGTTTGTGTGAGTGCAGAAATGTTAATACCATTGTATCAAATGTGTTTGTGTGTGCTTGTGTGTCTGCGTGTGTGTGTCTTCTCGTGCCTTCAGGCTTTTTATAAAGAGGTCAAAACGTTGCTTTCGTTTTTCTACGGTTTTTTGCAGTGTGCAAAGGTCTTTGTTGTCGCTGCCCAAAGACAGCAAATTTAACAGACAACCAAGAAAAAAAAAATAGGCAACCCCTTATTTCGGCACCGCCCCGGTTAAAGTGCTGCTGTGTACGAGTAAATGATATAATAGTTGTAAAAACTTGAGCACAGCTCAAAGAAGCGCAGCTTTAACTGTAAATTGCAGCGGTTGAATGAGAGGGAGAGAAAAAGCTACTAATTGCACATTTTTATAGCATACTTTTAGTTGTCGTAATTAATGCCGAGCACAGTTATTCAAAAACACAAGGTTTGCTGTGGAAAATGTGTGAGGCAGTAAGCGCTCAACAACGGAATCGAAAGCTTAGCTGAAACTGTTTGAATTATTTTGGCTCTGATATATAAAATATATAGTTTTGCAAAAAATTATCTACTAAAATGCATGTGTGAATTTTGACAGGTGCGTTTTACAACTTAGGTTTATTGAAGATTTAAAAGCTTAGGCTAATGGAAGATAAATTTATATCATATCTGCCTAATATAATTTTAATTTTTTTAATTTTAATTTAAAATAACAATCAAATCGCTTTTAAAGCGAAGTTACAATTCTTTGAACATTTCGAGACTTATTCTAAACACTTTAAATATTAATAAAAAAATAACTTATATTTAAAGGCATTAAATTACAATTAAACAATTATAAAACCTAAAAAAAAGTTTCATAACTGAATGAGAAGGATTACAAAACTAATAGAAAATATGTGTAACGAGATATAGATAGAAAAACACAATATTTTTGAAATGTGTACTGAGTAGAAATCTTTAAATATGATGTCAAGCAGATGCAGTAAAAATGGAAAGGATATTAAGGTTAACGTATAAAGGATGCTTTTTTTTCTAATTATTAGATATATTCGGATTTATGTTTATTTTAAAACTCATGCATATTGGAATATTACAAAAAAATGTATATATATCTGCCAGCTTATGCATATTTTCAAATCAGATTTGATATATATTATTTATAAGATTTCAAAACCAAAAAACTTTTAAACAAGAGGATTTTTCTTAGCATTTGTTAATATAACAATTACTGTCAAATTTAAAATTTTACAAAAACATTTGCACAATGCGCTAAACACTATGCTATAGTTAGTTAGTTCTGAATAAAAGTGAAAGGACTGCAAACTTTCTCTAACCAGAAATATCAAAAATTTCCTTCTAGTAAAGATTATTGATAGATTGGTCAACTATGTAAAGGCTTAAATAGATGCGGCGCCCTCAAAAATAAAAAATAAAAAAAAAACACACAAAAAAGCACAACAAAATGTTACGCAATTTGCAGCTAAACAAAATTATACGCAGCTCTAGAGAATCAAATGCCATAATTAATAATAATGCCCGCAGAGTCGAAATTCCTGGCTGAGCTATGGCCTAGTGCTAAAAATACTACAAGAAAAAAAGAAAACAGAAAAAACACAAGCTAGCTGTGAAAAGTGCGAGACTCAAAAGCACACAAACACACAGACACATAGAGCTAGGGGGCGTGGATGGTGTGGGTGGGAAGTAGGACATTAGCGGCAGCTACTCAAAGCATAACAATGAACGTAACCGCACATAGAGCCCAGAGACAGCCACAAGCAGCTACATAAAAAATGAAGCAATGAACGAAAGAGAGAGAGAAAGAGGGGGTGTTTGCTTGTGCGTGTGAGTGTTACCTACTAAGCTAAATGAAAGTAAAAATTGTAAGCGTAAGCTAAAACAACAAACACAGCAGCAGCAGCAGTAGTAGCAGCAGAAGAAAACGAAAGCAATAACAGAAACGTGAGCAGCGATAAGAACGCTGAGATAAGCAGCAGAGCGTGTGTAAGCAGGGAAATAAAACAAAGAGAGAGATAGTGAGAGCCAAAGAGCGCATATGCATGTGCTGCACATGCAGAGAGAGAGAGTGTGTGCGTGAGTGTGAAACCTACAGGAAAGAGCATGAACCTTTTACAGTTCAAAGCAATCGTGTTAAAACAGTTTGAATAGCTTTAACTGTTTATATCGTCTCCTCTCTTTACAGATTTAACAGCTCGTGCAAGTTCAATGTAAATGCGAAAATGTAAACAAAAGCAACGCACGCGCAGCAGCAACAGCAACAACAGCAACGAGAACAACAACAGCAACAACAACACCAATAACAGCTATAATATACACTCTGCCATAAACTGGATCTGACTGCCTTCCAGCTGGGGACCGTTGTCGTATCCCTTCCAGTGGACCTGCAGCACACGGCCAGCGTCGCTGGCAGCGCCACAACAACGTCAGCAGTGCTGTCCTGCTAGTCGTGCTGTGTCCTGACGCGCGCGCTACACTGGCAAAACTCAGGGAAATATTTCCACAAGCACACACATACACACATACACACGCACACATACGCACACAACACAGCGTTGCTTTACCTTTGCCAAAAAATAAAGAAAACACATACCTTCACATGGCCTGGCCAAGAGCCGTCATCAAATACGAGCGCAAACTCTACGTAGTGGAAATGCTGCGGCCAGCGTCAACGTCAACGTCAGCAGCAGCCGCAGCAGCAGCAACAACATTTGGTTGCTCGTCTAGTGTGTTGCTGTGTTAATTGTTATTTATGTATAGTAGTGTATATAAATTTGTGTGATATTGCAACAACAATGAGCAAAAGTTGTGCAAATGCAAAAGCATAGCAGCAATTAAGTCAGAGCGAGAGAGAGGGAGAGAGAGCGAGCGAACTGTTTTTAGACGGCGCAGCAAAGTCAAAAAAAAAGAAAGAAAGTTTCAGCAAACCCAAACAACGAGAACAAACGGTTTTGCAACAACAACAACAAGCAACCACAGCAACAACAGTAACAACACTTATCGGGTCCAATGTTGCAGCAAACAACATGCAGCAAACAACAATGGCAACAGCAACGAGAACAAAAACAACAACAGCAGCAGCAACAACAACAGCAGCAGCAGCAACAACAACAACAACAACAACAACATACAGCTAAAGCTCAAAGCTGTAAGAACATGCGCCTTGGCAACATGCGCCTTAGCAACATGCTGCCAGCCAGCAATAGCACAACAACAACGATAGATTTTAACAGTCGCCGGCGACGCGGTCGTCTACGAAGCGCGGACAAATGTTGCCAACAAGTGCCAGCAACAAACGCAAATGTTGCTTATACACAACAACAACAACAACAAACGAAACCAAAACAAACCAAACACCATGCAAAGCTTTTGTTATCAATAATGTGCGCGTGCATTGTCGATTGTGTAAATATTTTAAAACGCTTAGTATTATTAACATTAACAACTAACAAAACAAACAACAACAATAACAACCACAACAGGCACGCCCATAGGCGTGTTCAGCCGCTTTACTGCTTACCGCTGCTTTTGCTGCTGCTGCTCTGCAGCGTCCAGGCCCACAAGCCCAAAAGCGCCACTCAGCACAAGCAGCAACAACAACAACAACAGCCGGCACAAAACAACGATGTAACGTTTAACAACATGGCCGACGTGCCGCCCACTTATCAAGTGAAATCATCGCAAACATCGAATGAGGACGAAGCTGAAATTCTCTATCAGTCCTCGGAAATGTTTGGCGAGGAGGAGCTGGACCAGGAGGAGGGGCGTGAGCTAAACGGCCGGCAGGATAATGTGCCCAATCAACACAGTTCCAATGGTAAGTGCACACATCTTATTTTTAAATCCCAGCCAAGCCACACTTCCAATCTCTGAGAGACCCAGTCGGTATTCTGCAGACCTTGTCCCTTTTACTCTTTGACATCGCCTTTAACGTAACTTTGAAAGTCCGGCAGGACTATCTTGATGACCTGTCTTGATAATTGTCTTGCAAGACACTCTGAATGAAATGTCTTCAATGTTGTCTTTGGAATCGAGTCTGGGAGCTTTTTCTTTTGATATATCACCAGCGGGTATTGCCCGGATTTGCCAGAGCCAAGTTTTTTACTTAAAATTTTAGATAAAATGGCAATCAGTCAGGCAGGACAAACCTTTATATAAATATAAGAATACATTACGAAACTTTTGGCATGTTCTTGAGTATGTCAACGGGCGAAACACCTTCGTTGGGTCGTCTTGTAAGCTCATGAAATGGCATTGAAAACGTCAGCGATAGGCATGTCATCAAGAGCCAGATTTTCATCTGGGTTAGTACTCCCTCAGAGTACACACAAGCACACACACATGTACACACTCGCGCAAAACAAACACGGCTAATGCGTGATTTTGCCTTTTGCCTGCGACTATGACTAATGGAATTTGTATTTAAATGAGGCAAAGGGGGCAGAAGGAAAGCAGCTGTATAAGTGATTTATGCGACAGGCAATGTACAATTCAATCAAGAAAGGGCTGGAGGGGGGGGGGGGGAGGGAGGTGGTGGTTCATAAAGATTTCTCTCGTAGCATCAAATTGAATTAGACTTGCATAGCTAAACGAACTGATAGAAAGTATATGGGAATATGCGTAAGTGCGATATTATATGATAATATGTAATAAAAACGAGCAAGAAAAACAGAAAAAATAAACATTTAAATTTGACGAGCGTAAATTAATTGGAGTGAGTAAATTTCACAAGTTTTTAAAATTTATTAGCTTTACATTAAAAAAAATAAAACAGTAAAAAACACGTATTTAATTTGTTATATTTAAGCCTTTTAAATTATTTTTGATGCTGATTGCTATCTTATTTTCTATTATTATCTATTTGTGCAAAATATCTTTATGCTTGAAACTGCTAGAGTAAAAAGTATAAAGTATTATACAATCAGTAAAATTTCCGTATTTCCGTTGCTTATTATAAAATAAATCTACTGTGTAAATATAAGTAACTTGGCAGTAACTGATATTTTCCGCGTGAATAGAAGAAGCTGAGGATACAAAATTAGAAAATTTTCTGGGAATGCCAATAGGGCTCACTAGATAAAAATTAAAAGAAACAAATAGTTTAATAATTATATAATTATATTCTTGTTGTTTTCTTTTTAAATATATAAACAATAAATGCATTTTGCTTTGACTTCTTCTCTGAAAGTATACTATTGAACATATATTAAAATTGTTCCTAAGCTGAGCACTGCGTATACGTAATAATTATAAATTACTTTATTTTTTTGAGGTTTTCTTCAAAAACTCACGCAAATTATTTCGTCTTCAATTGTATATCGTTAGTCCACACATTTATTAAATTTGTTCCTTAATTAAATTCTGCGTATACGTCATATTTCTATTTAACTCTATTTATTTGGTTATTTTCTTTAATATTATTTCTTTCGTATATTATTTCTTCTTAAATTGCATTTCGATAATTCACACAACATTTATTTGTATTGTTTTTCAGTTGAACCCTGCGTATACGTCATATTTATATGCTACTTCATTTCATTTGGTTGTTTTTAAAACGATTCTCTTGAAACATGCCTAAAATATTTCCTTTTAAATTGTATTTCGTTAGTTCACACATTTGTTAAAATTGTTTCTTAGTTGAGTTCTGCGTATACGTCATATTTATATGTTACGTAAATACAAAAATGATTTATTATTGAAATTTATATTGTTTGTTCCTAAGAGAATATCATAAAACATTTATTGAAATTGTTTCTAAGTTGAACGCGGCGTATACGTAATATGCAATATGCCCGCAATCCCATAAACTCGCGCATAAATTACGTATACGCAACGTTTGCAAACATAAATAATTGAAGCGACCAGGACAGCTGCTAACATACACAAAAGCATCACACACACACGCACACATAAAAATTCCACACACATACACCCCCTCGCATATCGTAATAACGAATTCTGAGCTACTCTTCGGCCTGAGCTCAACTGCATTTGTGCATTTTCCGGGCTTGGGGCAAAGTCAAGTTGTGAAAACCTCGTGTTCACCTTTTATTTGGCCAACTGCTGCTTACGTTGCGGGCCACACAGAACTTTTTATTTTTTATTTTTGGGCCAACAACAACAATTAAACACGACGTGGTACAATGTTTGCCTAGGCGAGCGCACCCTGGAGCCATTTCTCATTTTAATGACTCAACTGTGCTGTCTCCCAGGCAGCTCACCACTCTCTCTCTATCGCTCTCCCTCCCTTTCTCTATTTATTCTCGCCCGCCTGTTTCACTTTCTATCTGTCTGCTGCACACACATGCGGCAAAGTGGCCGACAACAAAAGAGTGGGCCAAAACAAGCGGCAGGCGAGTTACATTTTATGGAGCTTATTCGAATTTAGAGATACTCTATAAGGGGTGATAGTAAGAGGAATGCAGAAAATGTGTAATATTTTTATTAAAACTAAACTAATTCTCTATCTGTTATACTAATGATATTTTAAATAGGTCTGCTTTTAATTGCGGGGTGTACATGAGTTGAAGTCGTGCGATATACTTTATCATATAGTTGTCATTTGAGCAATAGCTGAAATCTTTTTTGTTGTTAGATATACCAACTTTAGATAACCATAGCATATAGCTGCCATGGGAACAATCAAAATTAAAAATGTTCCTATTAAAACAATTAAGTGGCAGCACATTTGTTATATACGTCAACAAGAATAATAAATCTTAAACATCCTTTGAAGATAAATGCTGCTCCCTTTGCTGGTATTAATATATTGAAGCTTATGTATTTCTACTAAATGACCACAAATTGTAGAAACCCTTTAAATGTACATCTTACGCCTATTATATATATATATATATATATATACATATATATATACGAATGGGCCTAAATGCCTCGTTATGCTCCCATGTGACCTCATGCAGGGACAATGTAACGGAAACACACACACACATACACGCACACGAAACTAAAAGGAAAATATTTTGTTGTGTGCTTTGGGGCGCAAATTGCAGTTGAGCTGCAACCGCAAAACGACAGCAGCTACAACAATCAGAAATACAGCAGAACAGCAAAAACAACAACAGCTACAATAACAACAACTACAACAACAACATCAAGGACTAGATGTAGTCTGTAAATCAAGCTTTAAAATTAACGCAGATTGCCGGAACAAGCGACGCTACGAGCAATTAACATGAAACCAAAGCAGTTCCAGAAAATGTCCAAAAAGAGCAGACAAAGTGCGCGAACACACACAAAAAGAACGGGGGAGAGATAGATAGAGAAAGACAGAGGTAGAGAGAGAGAGAGAGAAAACATAGGTGCATGTGTGCACACAGTGCTGGCCATAAAATTAAGGCCAATTTCCACGGTTGAAGTAATCTTCAAATGCGAATTCAACTAAAAATATAACAAAGAATCTGCAAATCGTTGATAATTAGAAAACCTTATAGACATATGGCTTAAGGTACAGAAGGTACAGGTATAAAAACCTAAACATATGATTAGGATTTATTTAAAGTAGCAAATGCCAGATTATGTATGTATCTACTAAATACATTTAGAGAATTTAGCACTTTTGGATTTCTTTCCATTTATGTACCATCTCGTAACGAATCACGGCTTATCTATTGTCACCTTTTTAATAAACATTTATTTAAAAAAATTATTCTGCCAAGCAAATTCGATTCAAATCCATTTTTAATGTACAATGTGTGTTCCCACTTACGTGTCCCGGGCTGTAGATGGCATGATATGTATGTGTATAAATGTATACATATGTATATAGCAATAAATGTGCATTGGTCTACTCGAAACGACCTTTGCTGGAAATGTTCGTGTCACTCTGAGTGTGTGTGTGTCTGTGTGTGTGTGTGTGCTTTTGGTTTCGCCTTGCTTTTGGCTTTTCTATTTTACCATCGACCCAAATTGCGCGCGCTGCTATAATAAAAACAACAACAACACATACACACACACACACAGTAGCTTATAGTACACTTGTGATTGTGTGTGTGTGTTTGTTACGTACTCGCACGCTAACGTGACTGTTAACGACGTTTGTCGTGGGTGGCATAAAACGAAGAAGAAGAAGTGGCAGCAATCTCAAACCCCCGAAAAGCGCTGCAAAAGACCTCGACCCAAACGGCAGGCGGTCAAAATATGTTTTAAAAAAATAGAAAAAAGCACAAAAAAAATATTAAGCATAAGTATTTAAAAGGCAAAAAAAGAAAACAAAATAAGAGAAAAAATAATGATTGAGCTGCTAATGTGAAAATGTAGGAAAAGCGCAAGGAAAAGCTAACCAAACAGACGGCAACAAAATTTAAATCGATAAATCAAAATGCCAGCAACAACAACAATGGCAAAAGGCTCGCAAGGACGTGCGACTTGCACGCCACAAACAGCTATATACGGGTGGTGTACTGTGTGTGTGTGTGTGTGTATATAGCGTATGTGTGTGTGTGTGCATGCTTTGTGGGCGGCAGGAAGTCGCTTTGCGGCGCTGAGGACAAATGACAACATTTGGCCGACTTTTAATTATTGACATTCCCACTTTTTTTCCCCTTGCTTTGAGGCCACTAATTGCCAGTGTGACCGTGCCAGAGCTCAGCCAGAGTAGTCAGCTATGTCTGTAGTATATGGACAATTTCAGGGCCACGCAAACGATGCGCGCACGTCTTTAATATAAAGAAAATCCAAAAAAAAATCTGTAATATTCCTAGTCATGTGCTGATTTTAAACGCTGTCGAAAGTAGGTTAGGATGGGATTATACGTTACGTGACGGAAAATATAGGTGATTCTCGTCTGCATCTAAAAAAAATACAAAAGCTTGCGAAAACTGCATGCAAACCTGATGTAATGCTACTTACTATGCATTAACAACCAGCTATCCTTAACAATTTACTAAAGCTTTAGACAGAGGAAAGCCGAATGTGTATTTTAATTTTGACATTTATATGTATGTATGTGCATGTTAAATTAGCCATTTACTTTAACATGCTCTATGCACCTAAAAATTCCTGCCTGCCTCATACGTTTGGCTCTAAAACTGTCATTGCGCTTGTGCTTGTGCTTAGGCAGAGTTGCCAGCTGAATATGTGCATGTGTCTAAGTGCGTTTTAAATTTGCCATCAACTTTAACATGCACTTTTATGCATTTTGATTACCATTTTTATTATACTCAGGCTTTTAAGTGACTCAGCAGGAGTTTTAGATATCCAACTCTACGGGTTATTCCAATCCAAGTCTTAGCTAATCAATTTACAATTTAAAACAGCAGCTGCTACACAATATGAGTCATGATATTATCACCTCTCTCGCTCACTCTCGCACTCTAACACACAGACTTTAGGGGGGATTTATTAAAGGTCCCGAGGCACCTCTTATATCTAAGTGATTCATTTCAATCGCTCTGCTAAAACTGGTTATCAAATACGAATTCAATTTACGTGCATCAAAACTTGGCATAAAACGCATATGCATAAATTTGTGAATTTAATATTTTACTCAAATCATTTTAATACGTAAATCCAATTGGGAGACTAATTAGTCTAGTTGACATTTAGATTAAATTATTTATGGCATAGCTTACAATTATGCCCTGCATAAATAATTGATAACACATGTAATTCAGTTGTAAGCTGTTTAATATGCGCTCAAAATAAATGCAATTATCTGAACGATAAATTTACAATTTATAAACGGTTGGGCTATAATTATAGCTTTGTGCAAATGTATAGAGGCAAGAAATATAAAAACCATTTATATTTTTACCTTAAGGCTTAGATAAACATCAGTTAAAATGGATTTTAAAATCCCATGATGTACTGGGTATTTAATGTGTACTTTATTATTATAGTGCTCATCGGAAATGTTAATAAATATTTTATACCTTAAATATTTAGTTTATAGAGTTACGCTCCAACCAAAATTTTCTGCTTGGCAACAATTTTTAAGCTTCACTTTTATTATTAAAATACATACCTGGGAAGTATAAAGGAGCTTATCTTAAGCGATACACGATTTCAAAATAGAAAACTATATAAAATTTATAAATGTAAGTCTGATTGTGTTCCCAACTCCAACAAGAGTTTATAGCCACAAAGCCTTAATTAGGCTTTAAAGTTAGCTACTCTGAACTTCAACTTAAATACTATGGTCTTTCTAAATTTAAGATATAAATTTATGCTAGACTAGATTTTATTATCTGTCACACAGTATTTTGCAAGATAAGTACTTACTTACGGTTTTGGGGGTTTTTTTTTTAGAGGGAATGCAAACTGCCTCAATATTTAATCAACTGACTAAATAGCCATTTATTATTTTACAATTTGTACTAAATACAAATTAATTATATAAGCAAATATATACATATATATGGTACGCTTAAATGTTCTCAGTTGGATCTTGAAATACCTAAGTTGACTCATGGAGGGCACGTGCTGTAATGATTGGTTTTTTTTTTATATATTCAAACTGGACTTTCCGAAAAAGTCTTACAAAGAAATTGAATGGTTCATTGAATGAAAAAAAACACGCATATATTAATCAACAATTAGTTTCTTAAGCTTATTTACATAAGCTAGATCAGAAATGCATTAAATAGATATATTGTTAAGGTGACCCAGTCGTATGTTGTTTTTCTGGGCTCGAACCCATTTATGGAAATTGCATTTCCACCAAGAAATCTTTGTAAACTCTAGTCAGATAAAATTTGCAGATGCTCCATAAATAACATGAGAAGTTTCTCAGGTTCGTGAGAGACTTTATTTTTATTTGTTTTTGGCAATCCCAACAGCTAGAAACCATAATTTGTGCATTTTTCAAGCCGCACAGAGACCCCAACTCTTAACTATTTATGACTTGGCCCCAAAGGAGCACGCCTTGAGCCTGATTAGCTACAAAGTGTTGTTGTTGGCTTTGTTGTTGTTGCTGTTGTTTTTGTTGGGTGGGTAGGGCGGCGGCCAGAAACAAACTTTTTACAATAACTGGAAACTTGTGTGTGCAAACGCTGCGAAAATGTGGGCCTAAGGGCTTGCAGGTGGCTGCGGTCCTTAAAACCTTCATCAAAGCGGCGCAACGACAGGCTCAGGCTCAGCTCGTAACTGTGAACTCATAAAGTTTATGTGGCAAGGCTTAAGTGGCTCTCGTTCAACGTTGCCACATTGGCAGTTGGCTCAGTTTGCTGCATTGATTCAACAGCCCACTTGACAACCCTAGCGGGGCCAGGGACGCCAGCAGCGTTGACGCCGACGCCGACATCGACGCTCAGGCAATACCCAAAGCTGGCAATTTGCATGTGCATTGCACGTTACCCATTTCTCGTTTCGTTTCCATATATATTTTTGTTCCCATTCCATTCGTTTCTGGGTGGCCGCTAATCGATTCGCCTGCGCTACCTTGAAACTTGCGCCGTGCCAAAGCGCGCTGTCTCTCTGATAAATTAGCAGCTGCTTCACAAAGCGTGAAACCATTTGGCTACTATCGAAGCACACACATACAGACACACATGCATATGTATATATAGGGCACTCGCTTAGCTTCCGCTTTGCAGGGCACCCCTTCCTTTGCCCATAATGAACTTCCGGCCCAATGGCGTCGGCTTCGTGTAATTTTGTGCGTTTGTTCAGCCGTGATTTATGCACATTGATGACGTCGCAAAAAAAAGAGCAAAATGTTAAAAAAGACAAGAAAAAAATCGTGCGAGCGAGTTAACTCGTTTTTTTTTGCTCTCTATTTGTGCTTACTTTTGATTTTCTTATCTGCAGCATTTAATTACGCTTGAACTTAACCCATTGAAGCCAGTTCTTTTGATAGCTTTAAGATATCAAATTTATCATTAATTCTCTATCATAATTTCTCTGCTTACAATGTTTTTGTGAATGAATTATGCGGTTTTCTACATTTTGAAAACGTGACATGATTATTTGTCTAAACTTTATTCATTCATAAATAATGAAAACGTCAAGCTGTGAACAAAAATAGAAAAACACTTCTTTCGTTCATTAAAAATGCATAATTATTCCTACTACCTACTAGCACTATTATACAAAGTGTTTAATCGAAAATTATAATAGAATGACATTTTAATATTTAAATTGGGGGCTAGTGTATAAATATAATATAAAAATAATAAAGTGTGAAGATGTCTGAAAAATAGATGAGGTGAATTTAATTAAGCTTTATTGGCAGCAAGAAAGGCGGACAGAGTGAACGAACAGCATAAGACTATCGACTCGTAATTATTATTAAAAAATGGGAAAACCTTAAGAGAGATAGCAAAATTGGGAGAGAGAGTTCGAGAGAGACATACTAAATCTGTCAGATACCCTTAATCTTTTATAATATAGAGTATAATACGTATACATGATAATATAACATAACAAAGTTGGTAAAATATTATTTTTACACTTTTTAGTTACTGTTTTTATTGTTTAAAGTAGTTCGAAGAATGCTATTGTAGCAGATTATCAAGGTACTTTGTGATTAAAACAGGTTATATTAAAGTGGATAGTATGGGCTAAGGTCTAAATATAGCTGAGCTTCCATACCAAAATAAAAATTTCCAGGTTTTATAGCCTCTAAGATCGGTGGGACAGTCTAGCTAATCTTCAATATTGTTATTAATTTCATTAGCTGTTGCTGCAGAATCCGACAACATGTCTCATCCCATTGGAACGGGCTACAGGGTATTTATTAAAATAAATTTTAACAAAATATTGGACCGACTTGTTTGAGTTCTCGACTGGGATTTGCTTAGGCCACAGTCTACATTTTTATATAATTAATATCGTGTTGATAATTAACATGTCTTCAACTAATAAATAGTTGGAATACACAATTTAGTACCTCTACCTATAAAAGTTTCTTATGGATAGGCATATACAAAGCAGTTGCTGCAGCTTTAATAATTTATGCTTTTTGATGCTCAGCTTGTTGCATACAACCTTTAAATACCCCAGTTGTAACTATTTGATAGCTATAGGGTATTAAAATGTTTTATATGCTAGCTACGTGCTTTAACGCGCGTTGAATTTGAATTATCTTGACTAAAGTTGAGCATTATGACATGCACAGCTCTCTTTATATTAAGTATACAAAAATACATATATGAAACAACGATAAGACTTTGAAAACATTTTGAGCTTACGTTTTTATTTATACAAGCTAAAACTACATTTTTCTTTGATTTGCTTAAAGAGCCTTATAAATAACAGCTGAAGTCGGCGATTAGATAATTTAATGCACATTATGTTGGTTATTTGAGTGCCCTATTTTTAGTATTGGCACACAATGGGTTAATTTATAACGTATGTTTATGTATAGTATATATTTATATATGTATGTATACATATATAAAACGCTGACTGTTCCATCTCAGTTAGTCACGCGATTCCAGGCGCTGTCGTGGCGCTCCGCCTCGAAGAAGTTGCAAAGCGTTTGTGGCAGATTCTTGCGTTTCGCCTCATTGCCCTGGATCCGTGGAGGCGTGTATATGGGCGTGGCTTTTGCTTTTGCTGTTGTACTGCCGCTTTGCCTAATGCGCTCGACTGGCGTTTCCTGCGCCTGCTGCGTCTGACCTGTGACCTGCGTGCGCCACTCGTAGACTCGCGGTGGCGCCACACTAGATGGCTGCCTCAGCTGTATGGTGGCATGGCTGATAAAAAGCTCCGGTATTGCTGTTGCTGCTGCTGCTGTGGCTGCCATCTGAGCGATTCGAGTTTCAATTTGCAACTGTTTTGCAAATGCGAACGCGACTTTGCTGCGGCTTTTGTTCTCCACTCAGCTGCGAGAGTCAACGCATGACGCATAACTAGCTCGGTTCTCTGTGTGTGTGTTTGTGTGTGTGTGTGTGTGTGTGTGAGTGTGTGTGAGTGGGTGTGTGCGGTTGCTCTAGAAGATTTCTGAGCTGACGCTCGGCTCGATTGCATGCGGTTAGTCAAATTGTGACTGTGGCATTTTGGCACTTGAAACTGGTTACCTCAATTGGCCTCCAAGTCTTGACTAACTCAGGTAGGCTGGCGGGCAGATAGGCAGACAGAGAGACGGCACGCGCCCACATGCCACCAAATGTTAGCTGAAAAAAATACGAATAAATAATAAACACATCAAAAATCAACAAAATAAACAACCAGTTATTTGTTCTTACCTTTCGCATAGAATTTATTAAAATTTTATTGCTCAACTCGAGAGGTTGGCGCACTTTAAATCTAAATACACTTGCAGTGGGTCTTATGATTTTGTCATGAAATATGTAACGCTTAAAGGAAAACACATATATAAAGGCAATATATTTTTGTGAAACAGTCGAATAGATTAGAATTAGATTATATCCGTTTTAAGCTGCTCTTTATCTATACCATCATCGGTTCACTATATAATATAGCTTCTATCGGAACGATCAGTCAACAATTAATTTGCTCTATGAACAAGTTGTTCATCGATTAATTTTATATAGCTCTCATAAACAATATCTTAACTTAACTCATGAGTTTAGAGTAGAACAAAAAATATTGTATCTTTTTGATTGAGTTTTTTATAAAAGCTTTTTAAGCTAGGATAGAAAACTGTAAGCTTCATCTGATATATGTCTCTTAAAGTATTTAAAGTTCGTCACTTCGTAAATGACTATTCTTTGTTGTTCCATCTAAATCTTAGATTCAACATCATAATTATATTAATCTTAGTTATAATTATCTTAATGTGAACTTCTTAAAAATGTAAGATTCATTCGCTATTTCCCATTACTCATTATTTAATTGTCTTCGCAAACAAAGTCGATAAACACATTAGTTTAACAGTTTATCAACACTTCTATTTATATACGTTTGCTGGGATCTCTATATACATATGTATTGGTTTATTTGAGATAACACGCATTTCACTTTTGTCAAATGATAATCAAATCAAAAATGTCACACATCCAAAACCAGATTAGAAATTAGCTTTAATTTCTTAAGACTTCAGTATCTATGTATAAGGTTTTTTACACATTTATTTATGCAGACTGAAAAACAAATGATTATGAAAAGGGGTGAGGAGTTAAGAGGCATAGAGAAAATAGTATAGAATGGAGTGTGTAGTGCATAAAGAATGTGGCCCTAAGCCTTAATATCTAAGATTCACCTGTCTTTCGCCTGGTATGTCTCATAATTGAGGAAACTGACAATGAAGAATTTGAGTTGAAATTCCATATAATACCCTTAACCAGAGATATTTCAGTTGCGGATAGCTTATAAATATGTCCTAAACTTCTGATAATAACAATATTTTATATGATTATAATAGTCCCTGCCATATACCCGTTTATTTACTGCATACTCCTTTCATATTTATAATCTGCAATTTTTAATTTAATTTTATTTAATACCATAGTTCCTCTTGCTTATCTATGTTTGTTGTACCGTACCTAATTAAATCTGTATTTTTCTAATGTACACACTTTATAAAACCATTTGCATACCTGGTAAATATAACTTGTTTTTCTTCTTCCACTGCTTTATTTACTTCTCGAACTATTTTGATTACTTCCCTATCGCCTGTCGTCTTCCGTCAGCTTGCCTAGCTTTACACTTAGTCATAAATGTATTCATACTCATAATAACCACAATTTCTCGATGATCTGGTTTGATATTCAAAACGTTGTCCCCCGTAGCTAACTGTAGTCGACTCTGTTGTTGCACGCCCACAACCAATCAAACTACAAATTATCTACCTGTTAAGTAAAAACAAGTAAAAACGTTAAAATGCTAAAAATTTCACGATTATGCACTACGTAATACCCTGGAAGAGAAATTTGATAAAATATAATGTTAAGAATATATATTAATACGAAATATGGGGTATACAAATAGTATAGATATGCTATATCGATAGTGGAGATAAGCAAATGTAAAAGTAGGATTTTTATAATTTGACAGAAGTCGACAATTGTAAAGGGTAAATAGTACAGGGTATAACTAAAATACTTGAGACCGATAAAAATACAAATATCTTTCGAAAATATTTTAAAGTTAAAGTTAAATTAACATAAAATAGTTAAGAAAAGACAAATGCATATGTGTAGCTTATTCTACTCTTGTGAGTATATACTTTTACAGGGTATCTATAGCAAATGCTGTAATCATCATTCATTAAGCATTTGGCAAGTGATTCATTTGTAGCATTGATTTATAGCGCACGTTCCAGTGTTGAGTGTTTTGAATTCTGTTCTAAGCGAGGGGTTTCAGGGATGGGGCAGGGGATGGCTTACCTGCAACACCTTCTGAAAGGTGGGTTAACCGCAGTGTGTGGGTGTGTACAGCCCGTTAACTGCATGCAAATTGCAAGTGAGCTCAATTCTCAGTGCTGATTCTCTTAATATCTTTCGCCCGTAACCGGTTTCACATTAAAGAGCAAGTTGAGTTCTTGGTTGACCGAGGCCCAACCGCAAGTGAGTCAACGAATCAGCGACGATATTCACTCGATTATAGACCAAGTACAAAGTATAATTATGCAGAAATAATGCCGCAACATACTCGGTCCGGTGTGATAAGCAAACAAATCTTAAGCAAACTATGTAAATAATACAAGCGAAAGCATTTGCTTTGTTATGCCAAAGTGACAAATCAGGCACAGACAAACAACTAAGACCGAAGACAACAGCGAGTGCTATACAATGAGACTGCGAGATACCCTGTAGTTAGGCCAACGGTAACACCGAAAGCACAGTTTGAAGAAGTTGGTTAAGTTGCCTTTAAACTTAACTAAAAGTTGGTTTTTGTATAATTTCTGTAATTATCTACGATCATATAATATATAAATAAGTTATATAAAATTCAAGAAAAAAATATCTTACAAAAATATGTCGTTGCAAGCTCAACCTCTTTCTGAATGATGAGAATTGTGTATAGACTCGATTATAATTATTAAACTATAAGATCAGAGCATATACTTTTGTTTAATAACTTTTGGGATACTTCGGTTAGTTTGCTTTGAATTATATAAGATCCAAATATGAGCCTCTATATTATCTTAGCTCGATAGCCAGGAAAATATAACAATGTAGTCTTAACTATTTACAGAGATATGTAACACTCATTATACCCGTTAATTATCAACTAATATGTGCAGGGTATGACAAATGACATGAATCAGTCAAGAGAATCAGTGTTTTGTGCCGCGGGCGATTTAAAACGCGCCGATTATTTGTTTGGCACACGCGCCAAAACGATTGCTCATACGGCAACAACAACAATAACAACAACAAAAAGAGCGCAAATTAATGATAAACATTAACATTTGCCATTATCAACTCCAATTGAAGTTGCATTTGTTGAGGTTGCAGTTGCACTCGCGATTAGTTAATTGTTGCAAAATGTGCTGCATAATTTTGCGGTTAATTGCCATGGCAAATCGCGCGCGCACAAAAGGTGCCGCCTGCGAAGCGTTTTTCACAGCGATTTGCCCGCGTTTATCTTCTTTATTATTTTTTTTTTTTGTATCCAGCAAAAAGGTCGTGCTATTTAATTGAGGATGTGTAATTGGGGAATTGTAACCGAACGTTTACTCATATGATGCGCAATGTGTACTTATGCCTGGCAGTAAGTAAAAAAAAATGCCGCTTCTAAGTGTCTTGGGAGCGTTTCTCTCTAGCTAAAGGTCAGACTTCCTCATTTTGTGCCAACTATGCGCAATGACAAATTCGGCACGTTTAGCTAGCAATCTTTCAGGCATTCAAGTTATTCTTAACGTGTTTAAACACATATGAATATAGTAGTATATAATAATGTAATTGAGCTTCTGTTTAATTTGTAATAGGTCATTATCTACCTATACTTACTCTTATAATATATCTACGTTTTGCTAGATAATACGAATCTCCTGACATGCCCAGCTTTTATTAAAAGGCTACAAATCATGAGTCTTTAAAGGCTCCTTCTATATATATTTTTTTTTTAATTTATTCAAAAATATTTTATATTTAAAAAATGAAGAGTTTTTGTCGTGGATACTTATCTAGGAAGTACTTATACTTATCTGTAGCAAAATCCGTTTAACAAATGTTCCCTCGCATTTACTACGGAGTTTTAATGGGTCTGGTAAAATCTGTAGTTAACTTTAGACCTATTTTGCAATTCAAAATAATCTTAATACACACCATAATTAGCAGGGGGTTATTCTTATAAATCAAAGAAGACAATATTTAAAATCGTTCGCAAAGAATATCAATTTTATTTTCATATTTTTTTGTAATTTTGCGTTTATTAGCGTTTTTAACCACTAGAAAGTTTAATTAACGGACTAAAACAAAAGTTCCTTATTAGTAGAAACTTATGCGGATATAATTCTCAATTAGTTAAGGCCATAAATTGTCATGTATTCAACTTAAGGCGTCTGGTGCACTGGTCTTTTAACGATTCTCCCCGGATATAATTCTCAATTAGTTAAGGCCTTAAATTGTCATGTATTCAACTTAAGGTGTCTGGTACACTGGTCTCTTAAGGATTGCCCCAAGTCCCCTGATAGAATATGCGTGTCACATCCAATACTAATTCGAAAATGTTTTGTTTTTTTCTATTTTGCAGAAACGCTAACCGACATTTCAAACACCACGAAAACGCCACTATTTCCAAAGGACCTATTCACGAAAGAACAGCTTGAGAACGGCGCTGTCATCCTGCACATTATCGGTGTTATATACATGTTTGTGGCGCTGGCAATTGTCTGCGATGAATTCTTCGTGCCTTCCCTTGACGTAATCATTGAAAAGCTCGGCATCACGGACGATGTGGCCGGCGCAACGTTTATGGCGGCGGGTGGCAGTGCCCCGGAGCTCTTCACGAGTGTCATTGGCGTTTTCGTGTCGTTCGATGATGTTGGCATTGGTACGATTGTTGGATCTGCTGTCTTTAACATTCTCTTCGTGATTGGCATGTGTGCGTTATTCTCGCGTACGGTCTTATCGTTGACCTGGTGGCCACTATTTCGCGATTGCTCATTCTATAGCATCAGTTTGCTGGTATTGATCTACTTTTTTCGCGACAATCGCATCTTCTGGTGGGAGGCGCTCATCCTGTTTACCATATACATTGCCTATGTGACCTTCATGAAGTGGAACGTACAGGTGGAGCATTGCGTCAAGAAGATGATTACCAAAAACAAGGTGACTCGCGTCCGAAGTACAGATCAACTTATGCCAGCAGTAAGTAGTTGGGAAGTTTTTTTGCAAACAAAATCCAAAAAAAAAAAAAATAATACTAAAATGTTAAATCGATAAAAGTCGTTTGAGAGAAAGCGAAATTGCAAATTGTCTGCAAAAATTAACGCAACGAAAATTTAAATCCTTTGCCAGGAATATATTTTCGTTTCTTAATCGCTTGAGTTTTGGTTTTTCTCCTCTTTGTTTCTTTGGCCCAGTAATTTTCCATACATTTTAAATGGGACTAAACAGTTGAACAGGTGTGCTAGTAACTATGACTAAGGGCTTACGGAGAGACTGCAATCTTATATATATGATAACTGCATGACTAACGCCATATGCGTCTTTGGCATTGAACGCCAGGTGATCATGATGATGATGATGCTGTTCATGATGAGGAGCCTCATGAGTTGACAATAATTGACGGACGCTCGAATTTCACCTTTGAGTTTTAACTCAAAGTCAATTGAGTATTATTTTTGTCAAACCAGTTCCAGGAACTGAAAGTGACCAAAGTCAGTCAGGGTCAAACAGAGAACTGCAGCTCAAACTTTAAGAAAATTTTAACAAATTCAACGAAATTATTTAAGTTGGGTTAGCTCATGCTATATGACGCATACAAAAGTGTTATTTGTGTCGTTTTCCAGCACTGGTCACCTATTAAATTTCATGACATGACTTAAATAAGTTGGGTTAGCTCATTTAATATGACGAAAAATGTGAATGCTTGAATGTACGTTTATCAACACTGGGCAATTAAACTATCGAATTGCATGTCTTAAATAAAGCAAGTTGACTTAGATCTTGCCGAGAAATATGCTGGTTGACTGTTTTAAGTGACGTTTACCAACACTGGCCAACTGTTAACTGCTTAGTCACGGCACGTTTTTCGTTTTCAAACCCATTCTTTAAACTATATAGTTATATATTTATCTATCTCTAATTTAATTTTAAATCTAGCTCTTAACTTTTCTCATTATCTAGCGCTTAGCTTTTGTTTTGTTTTTCTTTTCTCTCTTTACAACACTTTCTCATTTGCTATGCCTCTTACGACTTGTTTAACCATACAAACAAATACGACCCATACACACACTCACACACACACCCACGCAACACACACAGAAGCTGTCACACTTACACACACGAACTACTTTGCATGCAGCCAATAGCAACTGTGCACACACACTCCCGCACACACTTGCACAGCTTGAACGTGAATTCGATCTGAACTTGATTCTGGATTCTCGCTTGATTTTCTCACTCGCTCACGCATGTATACAAGTTTTTGGGCTCTAACTAGTTGCACCATTTTGTTCATAAATATTAACTTAATTTTATAAGCACACGATTTTTTTACGGGGGCAACAAACAGCGCTTAAATGGCGTAATATATTTTAAAAAAGTTATGCGGTCTCTAACAAAATGGCTAAAGTATATGCCTCTGTTGTTAAACCTTAAAGCATTGTATTTCGACTTATTACAGTCCACAATTCTTTAGTTAATACTCCTTAGCCTCTAAGACAAAACCTGTCCAACATTTTTTTAAAGATAAATTGGTGCAAAGACAAATTTAATGGCGAATTTGTGAAGAGACACAGTTTTTAACTTTACAATTTCAAATATATTTATTTTCAGATTTATAAAATCGAAATTTGAAATGAGAAGCTTTTTTTAATAGTAGACTGGTGTTGTTTTTTCCAAATTTTATCTTGTAAATTAACTAAATTCCTTGATTCCCAAATCGTATGCAATTCCGAACAATCAAAACTTAACCCAATATCTGAAGACATACCATTTTAGTTTTAATTATGTTTTGATCTCTATATTGCTCCTGCATCATTTTTCCAATTTTTTGTAGTTCATCCCTAACTTTTCTTAACAAAATTTCCGTAGAGAAAATGTTCAACTTTTTATTTCCTTCATGTAAAGTGGAATGTATGTTAAATAATATTTATAAATAGTGTTATATGCGTAATAGATTTATCAAGTTCAGACTCTATTGTGCTCTAGAGAACTCTAAAGTACATTTCCATCATTGAATATCTCATTTTGTGGCGATGGCGATCGGACACTTATCATAGGCGAAGCAGGCGGTGTATGGGTTGGGGTTGGGGGGGGCGGCAGTCGTTTGCGGGGTAAACGACTAACATACGATATTGTAGCGGGCGGTCCATCGACAAGATCCAAATTCTTATAATTGGATTTGGCCTCCTCGAGCTGCATCTCACACTCCACTTTTGTCTTGGTCAAACTGTGCCACAGTCCAAGGTTAAAGGATTTCAATTTAATGAAAGTATACGAGACAATGCGATAAAGCACCAAATAGCCCAAAATCAGGTATAACGCATAATCGGAATGTTCAAAAAAATAATCGAAGGGTGTTTTTGTATCGAGTTTTATATTCAGCCAGACGAACAGTAATGGAACAAACAACACCCAATATGCGACTATTGTACACACTTCCACGATTTGTTTTCCAAACATTTTAGCGAAACTTACGCACGAACGGGTTGCCAAATGGACTGCAACTAATCGGACTGTTCCGGAAACAGAAGCTCATATATCGTTTGTATAGCTCTTGTGGTTAAATCTATATATAATACGACAAGTATAGAGTTTGCTCAAATTTAATCGCGATAAGTCACATCGGGCGAGGTGCTCGGTCAATGAGTAGGTCATTAATCATCCGATTCGTGTATATTTGCCAAATCGGATTACTATAAGATAAAGCTTTCAACGGAACTATGATTCGAAAGCAAAGTTTTTGTATCAAAAACTAATTTTATCACATATTTTTGATTAAAAACAAGTAAGAGGTTCTAGTCGGGAGCTCCCGTCTAGGGGATATCCTGAACCCCCTTCTTTCGACAGGCGATAGGTATAATATGAAAAATACTTGATATATATATACTATTGTAGAAGCTACATGTCAAGTTTGGTGACTCTAGCACATACTATTTGCCGAAATTGCTCAAAAGACAGGATTTCGATATCGATTTTGATCGATTACTTGGAAACGGGGCAAGTTATTGAATATTGGAAGCAAACTCGATCTGCGTGGGCACTAGGAGGACCTGCAGCCATTTCAAGTCTCTAGCTCTTATAGGTTCTGAGATCCTTGCGTTCACACATACGGACAGGCGGAAATGGCTAGATCGACTCGGCTGTTGGTGCTGATCAAGAATATATATACTTGATAGGGTCCTTCTGCCTGTTACATACATTTGCACAAATACATTATACCCTTTTTACCCATTTTTAATGGGTTCAGGGTATAAAAAAACAAATTTTCGAAATTCGAGTTTTTGTATCGGAAACTTTTTATTCGAAGTAGACTCAACCGTTTTGGAACAGCTAGGCTTGGTCTATATGTCTACATGGGCATAATATTTTACCCCTCCCAACAGAATAGTTTTTACTTTACATTTAGCTATCATTATTCACTTTAATGCCTTAATTCCCATAAAAATAATAGTTATATTTTACAAATAAATGAATAACTTTTCTTAAATATTTCTTAATTGTTGCACTCCTCATAAGTTGGCGGGTGTTGCCTTTTCTGTTTTCGATTTTCCTTTTTGGGTTGTTTTTGATGCACTCTCTCGACTGGGCGTTGTATATTGGGTGCCCGGCGCACCGACTGACAGCCATCCAGCTCGACATTTTCCATATCTAGAATGCTGGATGCGTCGTCCTTTTTTGGGTCAAGTCGAGGATCAGTTTCTGCACAATATTGTCTTTCATGATTAATCATTTCTATATTTGCGGGGTCGTAAGTGACCCAGGCTCTCATGGTCCACTTTCTGATTCGCAGATAAATGAGTGTAATAAGTAGATAGACCACCAGATAACATGCTGCCAGAACCAGAGCAAGGGCACAGAACTGTTTAATCGATGAGAACATATTATTCTCATCCCAACGGACCCATTTCTGTTCAAGGCAAAGCACTACGATCAGGGGCGTTAGCAAAATCCAGTACAGGACTAACACAAATATCTCAACAATTCTTTTCTGTATCATTTTTCACACCGATATTTTACTAGCTTCGTACGTGAGTTGGCTTCGGGTGCAGGAATACAACTAAGTCAAGTGAAGTTAGTTTTAACTATGTTCCTTGAACTCGTTTGCGGTTATTCATGAGTTAGTCAGTCAGCTTGTAAAGATTCTTTAAATAAAATAAGTATAAAGTGCTCTTTGTTCTTGAAAGCTTCAAGAGACTCCTTTCAGAAACATAAAATTACCTAGAAATATGTAAAAAATACTCTTTGCATACAATTTTTTCTTTTTCATTTAATAAATATATATTTTTGTAATTTTTTTGTAATATCTTAAAATATACAGTGAATATGAGTTTAATTTAAAAGCGCGTTCGCAGCCTGGATTTAATAGTACGCTTTTTGGCGCCATCCGGAACGTCCAAGTATTTCTCCTCTAAGCACTGGGCCTCAAGTTCGATTTTATCATTTTTATACTTTTGATGCACTTTTTGCAGCGTCTTCTTTTCGTACTTTTTTAATTTCTTGTACATGTACATGACAATCCGATAAAATGTTACGAAACCCATCACATCGACAAGTCCGAAAATGAGAACTGCCCATATTGTATCTCGCAAAGCACCAAAATCCAACAACAGCCAACCCTTTTTTGTAAACTTATTATATATGAAGGGCGTAAATATTAACCAATACAAGATCACCACAAATATTTCCAAAAACTTTCTTTCAAACATTCTTGAAACTTGCTTTTCAGTTGAAGGAATGCTACGAACTGGTTAAATGAAACGATTTCTACTCTAGAATTTGTTACACAAAAGCTTTTGTATTTGAATAACCTGAACGTATTAATATTTAAGTTGCGGTTGCATACCATATGCTGCGATTTATTTCACTATGGAAGCTTACGGATATTTATTTTCAATGCTATTTCTTTCATATTGAATTTTGTTAGGAATATTAATCATAACTTAAGGAATTCCGGAGACACACTACATTAAAATACGCAGCTTTCAGCTGATAACTAAGCGAACAAGATATCTTAATCAAATTCGTCATTCACAATCTTTACTTCCCAGAGCTATTATATATGCCATATCTTATCAACTATTTAGAAAATTTATTATAAAGCTCCCATAGGATCAATCATTTCAAAATTAAATTTTTTATTTACTCCTTGTTAAGTTGAGAAATGTACCGAATTTCTTGTTTTGTTAAATAACATCTGGAAAATACTTACTGCCACAAAAATATACTAAATACTTAATTTACCAGCTTCAAAGCACAATCCCCTCTGCACAGGTATTACGTTTCATTGTGTAATCCCCCATAGAAAGAAAATGAATTATTTATTTAACGAGCTTGCAATTTTTCTATGCAGCCAGAACAATCTTTTATTATAGCATATCTCATATAATAATGTAATACATACACAGATATATTTTCAATAGAAAAACAGATAATAAAATCTGAGCTAAGAACTAGGTAAATATATATATGCATTAAAATGATATAAACAAAAAAAATAATAACTCACTATATGATCTATTCCTTGTTACAAGAAGTGCAACAAAGTAAGTTAGATTCGGAAAAAAGTACGAAATGTTGTTTGAAAAAGTTATGCGGTGTCTAAAAAATGGCTTAAGTATATGCTTATGTTGTTGAACCTTAAAGCATTGTATTCCGACTAATTGCAGTCCACAGTTCCTTAGTAAACATTCTTAAGCCTCTAGACCATTAAAGATAGCTAAAACCTGTCCAACTTTTTATTTTAAATAATAGACTGGTGTTGTTTTTTCCAAATTGTATCTTGTAAATTAACTAAATCCCTTAATTCCAAAATCTTATGCAGGTCTTAACCATAAAAACATTACCAAATTTTTTAAGACATATCATTTTAGTTAGGTTTTAATTTCTATATTGCTCCTGCATCAATTTTCCAATTTTTTGAAATTCATCCCTAACTTTTCCTTTATGTAAAGTGGAATGAATGTTAAATAATATTTATAAATAGTTTTATATGCGTAATAGATTCACGAATTCATAGACTATTCTAAAGTACACTTCAATCATTGAATATCTCATTTTGTGGCGATGGCGATCGGACACTTATCATAGGCAAAGCAGGCGGTGTATGGGTTGGGGTTGGTGGGGGCGGCAGTCGTTTGCGGGGTAAACGACTCGCACTCGGTCCGAAGGGTGTTTTATCGATTTTTTATTGCAGCCTGACCAACACCAATGGAACAAACAACACCATATACGCGACTATTGTACACACTTCTACGATTTGTTTTCCAATCATTTTAGCGAAACTTACGCACGAACGGGTTCCCAAGTGGACTGCAACTAATCGGACTGTTCCGGAAACAGAAGCTCATATATTGTTTGTATAGCTCTTGTGGTTAAATCTATATATAATACGACAAGTATAGAGTTTGCTCAAATTTAATCGCGATAAGTCACATCGGGCGAGGTGCTCGGTCAATGAGTAGGTCATTAATCATCCGATTCGTGTATATCTGCCGAATCGGATTACTATATAATAAAGCTTTCAACGGAACTATGATTCGAAAGCAGAGTTTTTGGTTTGAAAAAGTAATTTTATCACATATTTTAACCTAAAAAAAAAAACAAATTTTCGAAATTCGAGTTTTTGTTTTGGAAACTTTTTGTTCGAAGTAGACTGAACAGTTTTGGAACAGCTTTGCTTGGTCTATATGTCTGCATTATGTTCTTTGAACTCGTTTGCGGTTATTCAAAAGTTAGTCAGTCAGCTTGTAAAGATTCTTTAAATAAAATAAGTATAAAGTGCTCTTTGTTCTTAAAAGCTTCAAGAGACTCCTTTCAGAAACATAAAATTACCTAGAAATATGTAAAAATACTCTTTGCATACAATTTTTTCTTTTTCATTTAATAAATATATATTTTTGTCGTTGTTTTGTAATATCTTTAAATATACAGTGAATATGAGCTTAATTTAAAATCGCGTTCGCAGCCTGGATTTAATAGTACTCTTTTTGGCGCCATCCGGAACGTCCAAGTATTTCTCCTCTAAGCACTGGGCCTCAAGTTCGATTTTATTATTTTTATACTTTTGATGCACTTTTTGCAGCGTCTTCTTTTCGTACTTTTTTAATTTCTTGTACATGTACATGACAATCCGATAGAATGTTACGAAACCCATCACATCGACAAGTCCGAAAATGAGAACTGCCCATATTGTATCTCGCAAAGCACCAAAATCCAACAGCAGCCAACCCTTTTTTGTAAACTTATTATATATGAAGGGCGTAAATATTAACCAATATAGGATCACCACAAATATTTCCAAAAACTTTCTTTCAAACATTCTTGAAACTTGCTTTTCAGTTGAAGGATTGCTACGTACTGATTTGATATAGCGACTTCTACTCTAGAATTTGTTACACAAAAGCTTTTATTTATTATTATATCAAGAACGTATTAATATTTAAGTTGCGGTTGCATGTGCTGCAATTAAATGTACTAAGGAAGCTTACGGATATTTATTTTTAATGTTAGTTCTTTCATATTGAATTTAGTTGGGACTACTTATCAGGTCTTAACAAATGCCGGGAAACACACTACATTAAAATGCGCAGCTTTCAGCTGATAACTAAGCTAACTAACTAAGCTGATCAAATTCGTCAATTACAATCTTTACTTCCCAGATTTAATAGCTTATCAACTATTTAGCAAATTTATCATAAAGCTTTCACAGGAGCAATCATTTCAAAATTGTATTTTTTTTTTACACTTTGTTAGGTTGAAAAATGTATCGAACACATTTAATACTTGAAATTCGACAGCAATGTCTTTCTTTTCACTCTAGTTAATTTTTTATAAATGCTGAGAATTCTTCGTTTTGTTTAATTACATCTGGAAAATACTTGCTGCCACAAAAATATATTGAACGTTAAGTATATGATTCGATATACTAAATTTACCAGCTTCAAAGTGCAATCCCCTCTGCACAGGTATTACGTTTCATTGTGTAATCCCCCATAGAAAGAAAATGAATTGTTTATTTAACGAGCTTGCAATTTTTCTATGCAGCTAGAACATCCGTTTATTATAGCATATCTCATATAATAATATAATACATACACATATATATTTTTAATAGATAATCAGATAATGAAATCTGAACTTAGAACTAGGTAATAAATATATGCAACTAAATTTCGAAAAGTACTCGCAAAAGTACTCGTATTCGCTAGCTAACATTAAAATGATATAAACAAAAAAATAATAACTCACTATATGATCTATTCCTTGTTACAAGAAGAGCTACCATGTAAGTTAGATTCGGAAAAAATTGGCTAAAATTGTGTCTCGACAAATATTGCGAATAAAATTGGGTTTATCTTTGGTTCTTTGGCTAAGGCTAATACTTGAATGCGAATTCTATCTGTCTCTGTAAAGTAAACCGAAGTGAATCCTATGTCTTGACCATGGTTGGTCTCAGCTGCTGCGAGGTGCCCATTAGGACATCGGGTGACATGATGATGCCATGGCTCAGCTTGCGGGCCATTCCCGGTGTGCGGGGCGGCGTGTTGGGCACAGGCGGTGCACACCGCAAACTGGGCGTGGGACTAGAGATGGCGGTCTGCTGCGGCTGTCTGGGCAATGTGGCGCTGCGCAGCGGACGCGTCTCGTGTTTGATATGAATACGCGCCAAATCGCTCTCCACCAGCAGTGGGTGGCTTATGGTGCGTATGACTTTCGGCATGGTATTTGCTGTTCCTCCATCAACCGTGTCCAGATTCTCTGTAGATACAGCCTGATAATGTGATTTATCCTTTAGCTGCGATTCGGGATCCTCTTGAGTTTTCTTCAGCTTATGCCACATTTGAACATCGCACACTTTCAGCTTCATGTAGATAAAAATAACAATGCGATAAAAGGTCACATAGCCAGCGAGCAGGCAAAGCGCGAATGTGGCATGATCCGAGAATGATTGAAATGGTATATTTAGATCCCAACGTATCCAATTCTGGGTCTTGCAATATTGATATATGGCTGGCGTGATGACCATCCAATAAAAGAGCAGCGTGAACAATTCGATAATCCTTTTTTGAAACATTTTTGTATTTGTTTTTCGTAGTCAAAGAAACACGCGCGCACGCTCCACACACATTCGCGTTCCGTTTAAATTTAATATTCGTTGCGTTTGGGTTCAAGATTCGTTACTAAATGATGTGCACAGAGCGCATAACCCAGCTATATAATACAAATCAACGATCAATGCAGCCAAGCTCAAAGCCCGAGCTCAGACGGCGACAGAGAATGACAGACTCTGAGTCAAAGCGAAAACCGAAGCGTTGCGAATCGCGCGAGTTATCTTTAGTCGGTGTTAGACGAGTTGGTAGAGGCTGCTCTCTGGTTTTTATTTTTTATCGATATCAGCTGGCTATATGCATTAGCTAGTCGTATCACTATATCGACTTGAACGTAAACAAAATCCCTGGAATATCTGCATTAATTCTTGGAACTGGTTTCGGGGTCTGCCCCACAGAGACAGGTGACAAGTGAATACATGTATATATTATATATATGCATATATATATATATATATATATGTATATATCTTGAACCAAAACTGGTCGAGTGACAAATTGAGTCGTGTTGTGAGTTTTTCTCTTTTTGATTAACAGTTCGAGCAGGTTCATTGTATATTTTGCAATTTACATTTCTTAGATCATTGGGTCGACTTTGGTTTTTTTTGTTTTTGTCGTTTGGCAGGGCGAAATTTTCGAACTTGAGTTGAGTTTTTGAAATTGTGCGCAAATGATTCACGCGAGTTTAAATAAAATTTATTATGCGATTTAAGCACCTGTAGTAACTGACGTTGCGCTGATGAATTTTGTGTTAATGTAAATGCTTTTGGCATGATTCCACAGCTCTTGGATTCGAAGAGAGATTTCATTTGGCTTCATTTATATTAATTACGCTTCATTTTGCTGTCAAAGTCTATCAAAACAAGCTGGCATCTTGAAGGAACAGCTTTAAATGCAGTTCGAGACAATTACTAATTCTTTCTGCCAACTTTTTCCCTCTCTTTCTATTTTTATGACTTGACTCGATCATTTCATAGATCCTCATCAATTTTACGTCATTGCCGAGTGGTTTTTATCGTAACTCGTATGAGTCTTAGGCGGGCTGTCGTCTAAGCGTTCGATCGGGCAAAACAACATGACTTGCCATTAATTAGCATTATAATCAGCCATGAGGTAGTTCACCTGGGCACGAGCCACACGTTAATTGGCCAGAGGCTAGTTAGTTGGAGGCTAGTTTTCTTGATCTTGAATTGCCCTACACACGCCCCAGTTCTTAAAAGTGGCATATGTATCTATGTTATTATCTATGTAATAAAACTTATGTATTTTTACAAGAATTCGCTAAACTGCATTTGCTCCAATTGTGCGTTCATTTGTATGAATGAAAGGCGTTGTGGCTGGACAAGTTCTATAGCCAAACAAATAGTCTTATTATATTATGTTAAATATATGTATTCTTTTTCCCACAGTTCATAGCTCTTAGATTCTATAAATGGAGCATAATCTGAATAGGCGTGATGTATAGACAAAGTTCATGCAGTTCATAGCCCGCACATTTTTTAAATGGAATGTAATCTGAATAAACGTGTTGCTTAAACAAATGCTTACGATATCAAGTCTTATGATAGCCCAACAATAACTAATCTTATATCTTGATATAGAAGTAAATCGAGTATTTTCTAATCATGCATTGCTCGCGACATTAAATATGTATATTACAAGAAATTTTCTAATCTGGACTTGCCCACATATTTGGATTTGACTTTTAATGAATGAAATACTATCTGGAAATACCTGTTCTTTAACAAACAGATATTTCTATATATAATATATATTCTTTAACCTAACTTGCCCTACACTCGCAGCAATTCTTAATTACTGATTTTTATGAATGAAATGCGATCGGGATAAACCAGTTTTAATATATGTATACTAAGTATATATGTGTACTTTATTTAAGCTGGATTTACTACACACGTGCTCCAATTTATTGCTCTGAGTGATTTTTTATGAATGGAATACGATCTGGATAGACGTGTTCTGTTAACATATGCACAACAGTTCACATAACAGTCACACACACACAGCTATATATAACATATGTAGTTCTTATAAAATATGTATTAACAAAGAATTTCTTATCTATATACGTACTTGACATGTATCTACTATATCTTAACTAATTATCACCTGATAGTTATATATATATATATTAGTCATTACTTAGCGCCATTCAACATTTTCATACATTTAGCTAGCGATAATTTTGATTTTTTCTCTCTTCGCACTTCTAGAGCTTTCTTTGGCAGTCATAAATCTGAGCTTTAAGTTTTATTTCTGCATTATATTCAAAGTTTTCAAATGTTTTTAAGTTTTCTATGTTTACTTTTTGATTATAGTGAAGGCAAAATGAAATACAACAAAACTTCCCACTGCGCTTTGATAATACAAAAAGAAAGTATATATATACATTTTTTTTCCTAATGAAACAAAAAAATACAAAAAAAAAATTCATTGAAAACTGAAGCTTGTATGTATACTTAAAAACAGTTGCAAAAAAAGAAAATGAAATTTGTATATTTTAGTTGAACTAAAAACCTTAACTTTATTTCCTGTATGTGTAATAATATTTGTGTTTAATAATTTGGTTTTCCTTCTTTTTGTTTTTTGTGTGTTTCCGAAAACCACTAAAAATTCAAAATTCAGAGGTAATGGAATTCATTTCTAGCGCGAAGCCACATCATCAACTGTGGTGCTTTGTTATTGGGCCTGCTGATTACACCCGATGATTCCAGTTGTTTGCACCTAACTATCGAAATACCAATCCTGTTGTATATATAAAACTCTCCTTAACGGTTTTTGCTGCACTTTTGAAATGCATACATTTTTGCTGCACTAGAACAAAACTATGTTTAATGCTATTCCAACAACAAGCAGAGTTGATATTTTGCATTAGAATACCTCTTACCATGAATATGGCATTATGGCATTATTATTATAACGAAACTTGGTATATGGCTTATATAGGAGCTGCCGAGCTTAGTAAGACAACAGTTGTGGTCCGTTTGTCTGGAAAAAAAAATTTGTATCTGTCTGTATTACGTGTCGTGGTTTCCACATATGAAGCTCATTTCTTAATATAATTTTTTTTAGTTAACTTTTTCGGTTCTTTTTCTAAATATTGGCTACAATTAATTGCACTTAACAATTCGATTAGCTTTTAAGCGATACAACAGCTGAAAACAACAACAAAATACATACAACAAAACAGCAACTTTTACAAAAAAAGAAAACAACTACAACAACAACATCAACGCTCAACACTCAACTGTAAATTTATACAAATTGCAATAATAAACTTTTCTTCTTCTTCTTTTCACCTTTTTCTCAACAACAAAAAATGCTTACCATCAAAAACAAACCTAACCTCCCCAAAAAAAAAACCATTAACACTGCTCTTAACAAAAAATGAAATGAAAATAAAATTGAAATACCTCTGAACTCTCAACATAACCGTAACCGTAACCGTAACCGTACCACCCGTCCATCGTTCTTCCTTCACTTCAGGGTAATGCGGCAAACTCATCGGAAACGTCAATGGCCACACAGCCGGGCGGTTCGGTGACATCCCGAGCGGCCAGCGAGACCCGTTCGGGTCCGGCCGGTTCGAGCAATGCGGGCGCTACAGGTAATAGCAGTGGTGGGACCGCTGGTAGTACACAGACCGGTGCAAAATTCCGTCATGGCCTATTACAGCTAATGATACACACGATAGATCCACTACACGATGGTAAGTTCGTTGAGTTTGTCACATTGTGTTTTGCACAAGTCAAAAAAATAAAAATAAAAAAAGGAAAATTTTAATGTGTGCCTAAACCCAAACCCCAGCCCCTTCCCCAAGCCCCATAATCAAAGAGTTCCCCGCCCCAAAGTACAAATATCCCAAACGCTTACATCCTAAAACAAAAGCAAATACATTATACCAACTACTTATACTATACTATACCTAACTCTTAAAAATGAAAAAAAAATATTGTTTGCTTCGGCTGGCCGAAGATTAAATACTCTTGCAGGCATGTGGTAGATATGCGAACTATTTCGTTTAGGTCTGTTCTGATTTGTAACATGGAAAACAAAGAAGTTTTTCTTACTAGATGATACAGTATTCCGATCTGCCTGACTCCGAAATATGTACTGCCTTGATCTATGCAAAGTTTTATATAACTAAGACATGGAAAATTATATAAAATCAACCTTTATCAAAATCAGGTATATATAGTGATGTTTCTTTTCCCACTGCAAGAGTATAAACCTTAAAATAAAAAAAAAAATAAAAAATACTTTGTGTTCAGTTCTTTAAAGTCTGTGTATATTCTGTGTTCCTTCTAATTGGATGTTTGACTTGCTAGCAAGAAGTTACTTACACTTTACTCTTTACTCTCTCCTTCTCTCTTGAATACTTGCTGATTTTCATTTTGTTTCATTTGTTGTACATTGCTTTGTTTGTTTGTTTGTTTGTCGCTCAGTTTCTTTGTTGACTTGACCTTTGGGCTGGTTAGTTTTTAATGCCTGACCTTGAGGCCACTTATCTAATTACCAGGGGCTAGCAGCACGGCCAGACAGAACGACGTCTAGCGCTCGACAATTGACAGCTTTGCGCTATACTCTTTACTCTTTATTCTACACTCCTTGCACCCATTACCATTGCCATTACCAATCCCTAGCCTAGTTCTCCAGTTCTGGTCTACCCCTTAATGCCGAGCTTTTCCCTGGCATTTGGGGGGCACGTATTCGCTGCTCGCTTCGGCTCTGGCTCTGGCTCTGGCAGCGGCACCGGCACCGGCACCGGACGTGCTCGCATTGATTTATTATGTATTAAGCACAGAGCCGACTGGATTGGATTGGGGTATGAGCATTGGTACGGGTATGGGCTGGGGTATAAATATGTATGGGGCCACGTTGCCACGGCAATGGCCCACAGACCAAGACCAAGACAAACTCAAACTTCAACTCAAACTAAAGCTGAAGCCAAAGCTTAAACTAAACCAAACAAGCCAGGGCCAGGCCGACATTGGGGCGTGTACCAAGGTTTACAGGTACAAAGTGCTCGAATTCTTTTTGTCATTTTTTATTCTCGCACAGATAGCGACAAAATTAATTGACAGTGAGATTATGATCTTGTGGGAAAAATTTTAAAATAGAAATCAATTTGAAACAAGGATCATTAAATCTTTGATCTAATTTCTTTAACACAGGGCATTCTTTGTAGTTATCTCTACATTACCTATATCTGCGGGTTTATCTTGTCTCTAGCATTTCCAAATATTGCTTAGTTTATATTAAATTATTATTAGTTTTTCTTCTAAAGCTTCAATGCCAAATCTTTTCATTTGTGCTGCCTCATTAAAATGTAATTTGCTTTTCTATTTTTATTATTTCGAGCTTAGTCATTTCTTTATATAATTTTGCTTTGAAAAAAAAATAACAAAACAAAAACAAAAAAATGAAACCAAGTTACGAAAATATTTTATGTTGTTCAATGTCAGTTTGGAGTTACATTAATATACTATATACATATGCGTTATATATTAAACTATATTTATGAAATACTTAATAACTTGTATTCGATAGACATTCCTAGAATGTTGTGCGCAGTTTAGTGGCATTAACGAATGTAAGAATACACTCGTTTATATTTATGAGTGAATAGTTATTCGTATTTGTATCTGTATCTTTAAGATTGTTTTGGTTGCCAACGTTCCATTGCTTCGTATGAAGTGTTATGTTTGGTTTTATTTGTGCTTCTGTTTTTTCCACCGTCAAGTTTGACGCGTGACAATAACAAAATAATTTATATTGTACATATAACATTTATATCTATATATCTTACATATTTATAAACAATGTGTGCATTTTATGTTGTATGTGTTAATTGTAATTACTTAGCAACTAGTACAATTGGCTTTACAAAAATGCTGTTCGAAATTGGCCCGGGCCTAGTACGAGCTACAATCTATCAGATATTCAATTGTACTTAATAGCTACAAGTTATTAGCTAGGTGCCTGCATGTATCAAGTTGACTAGTCGAGCGGGTTGTGTTTTTAATTTTTTCTTTAGGTCTAAACGTTTATATTTACCTATCATTGGAATGTTCATTGTGCTGACAATGTTTACATATGTTTTCAAATGTGCTTTATACGTAATGTGGCTATATAAAAATACATATGACGGTTATACTACGGGAGATGCGTTGAAACAATGAAATTATAGTGAACTTTGTCAATATTTAATACATGTTTTTTTTAGTAACAGTCCCATTTAGTCAGCCCTATCGGCATTTCGGAAAGTCCCTCAAAAGCAGTTATCGTGTTAAAACAAAGATTGATCAATACTAAAACCAGTTGCGTGCATTTAATTACTTGATTTCTGTAATTGCAAATTTACCAATAACAACTACTTTAATTAAGACTTGTTCTTCAAAAATAAAGCAGAAAACTGTTTTCTAAAATATAAAAAAAAAACCTATAAAAAGCTATTGCTTCATGCACATAAGAATTATTCAAACAAGTCTCTTAAAAGACTTACAAATATTTTTGTACCCATTGAATACTTAAACGTCATTAAAAATAATTTCTATCCATGAGATAACGTACTTATCTTGTAATTGGAAAATATTATAAGCCTGGCAAATATTACCGCATTTCCAATAATAAATCTGAATACCACAAGTTTTACAACACTGAAAAAGTCGTTGTTTAAACCGCAATATTCTATCTACAGTTTTTTTCTAAATTCAAATTGTAAAAAGCTGCTTTTTTATTTTGCAATTAATAAATCTAAATCCTTGACTGCGTTTTACAGCACTAGAAGATTCATAGTGTTACATAACTGTACTGCAAAACTCTTTAGATCTAAATATACTTATTTAATAGAACACTAATATTAAGCTGGCCGGCTTGAGCTCAATGTTGGTTCATTTTCTGTAAATAATAACCAAACAAACAAGAATTTCGCAGGTAGTCTATGGCTTTTAAGCACCTCCTCGTTCGATCATCAGCAATCATTTTTGTCAACTGTAGATTGCAAACACCTTGTCCCATTTTCGAAGATTTTACTTGTTGAGAATTGCGAGATGAACCAAAGATCATTTTCTGTTCTGACGATAAATTAATTTAGTTTGCTATTGTGATGCACATCAAAAAAAAAATGTTTCAGCGCTATCCGAATGTATAATTCGCATCACATTTACGTAATGCTTTGTGCTTTATTCATCTGAAGAGCATGTGGTTAATGTTGCTCGTATAAACAGCGGCATATATAATACTCGTGTGTAAGAAATTGCATAACAAGCAAACTATACATATATATTAGATCTTGCTAAGTCTTATTTATAATAGTATATATTTAATTGTAAGTTAGGCTTAAATCTAAGTTTATCTCTATTCTTTCGATATGAACACATATGTATATGTGTATACAAAATGCTAGTGCCATATGCCATAATATGGGGTCCACAAAAAGCAGCTCTTTAGCAGCAGCAGTCGGTTTACAAGCCCCATTATGTATCACTTCATGCCACATTGACAACAAAAACAAAAAAACTACAAATGAAAAATAATAAATAATACAAACCCGTCCGTATTCCCAAGCCAACATTAATTCGCATTCAATCCAAAGCCTCAAAATTTTCAAAAACAAAAAAACAAATCAACATTTAATAACAAACTATTCAAAACAGTTCCCAATTCCTAGTGCAAAACACAAGATCGCTGTCACACTCAAAAAAAAAAAAAAAAACAAAGAAAAAAAAACATTTAAAAAAATATAAAAACAATTTTAAAAAGTTAGACCAAAAATCCATGAGACTCTGACACGGTAAATATCAGTAGTGTATTCGTTTAGTAATTATATCTAGCATAATTAGTCTTAGCTGTAGTTTCGTATGCCCCCAGCCCAATTAACCACCCCCACCCCGCCCCCTCTCTAACAACCACTCTCAATACACTCATGTGCGCAACTCCGCCCTCAACTATGCTTCGATTTCAATGCTGTTTTATGTGTGTCTGTGCCTACACTGTCCTACTAGCTTTCTAAACTCTACGCTCTCTAGTCTATACCTCAACTTTAGTTTAGTTTCTAACCTACTAGCTATTACTTTACTACTACTATTACATACTATAATAATCAACCTCCAAAATGCTATTTCGCAACTGACATCAACATTTTGTATAAAATATTTTCAATATACTCTAACCCAAAAAAAAGGGCATTTAGCTGCTTGTAAATTAACTCAAAACCAATGAAAAATATTTTTAAAAACAATATATGAAAAATATATTTAACTGGGTTAATTCGTTTTATTCTAATTTTTAATCGATGCAATTTTATTCTTTCTTTCTTCTTCTTTTATTCGTTTAATTTTTGAAAAAAATAATAAACACTTGGATTTTGCGTTCAAAACTCAATTTGTTGTGTGCAAACAAAAACAAAATACTACAAAAACACCGCCTACTACTCTACTCTACTCTTCTACTGCTACCACAACAACAACACACAAACATACTCTACACTCTACTCTGTGTATGCATTTTTTTATCGAAACACCTCCCTCAAAAAAAAACCCAACACACAATTACAATGACAAAGATGATGTTCCAGGCAAAGTGGACGAGAAGGCAACCCAGCTGCATGCCATTGCCTCGCTTAAAGTACTGCTGGATGCCACCAAGCCGCAACGAGGTGGCGCCACCACCTCAGCGGCCAATCATGTCAAGATTAATCTCAAGGAGACAACATTGGCCGATCGACCCAATGGAAATATCGATACCACGCTCGATTCGGTAAGTTGTAACGTTGTGATATTATTGCTTTATACTACATCTATATATACATGATAATTCAATTTGATAATACAAATGTGCTAATGAAATAATGCTCATGATTTCTAGGCATGATTTATATTAATTTCTTTTTAATGGATTTCTTTATCATATTTATTTTTGATATGGTTTCAATTTGTTAGAAAATTAATTGAACTATGTCACACATAATGCGCTGCATTCGTCATACAAAATATCGCAGATGAATATCTTAAATTTTGATCATCGTTTAATTTGAATATCGTAAAAGTTGAATATCGTTAGGTCGAATATCGTATGTTGAAAAAAACGGCAGCTGTAAAATGTAGTATGTGGCGCTACTCAAACGCGTATTTAATTACAATATTTACAGTGTTAGGTCAAGCTATTCCACAGAATTGCGTATATACCGTAATATGTTGTGTTTTTAATTGACGTAATTACATATTTTATTTAAAAATCTTCTGATCTGTTTATTTTCTAACCCAGAGTTTAGAGTACCAAGTTCAAGCGCGTTACAACATTTTTTTAGATCATTTACAAGAAATTTCTTTAACTGTTGGCACGTTTTCTCTACATTGCTAATTGATTGATAGATTGGTAAAATAATTGATGCGTTTGGACTGAACCTAAACTACTCGTAAAACCAAAATTTTAAACACGTATGTTTTTTAATGTAAGCCCAGGCATTCGTTTTATGTGTATTTCTTATGTGTTTCCCTCATTTTCTTTGCTCTCTATGAAGCTCAACTCTTAAATGTGTAGACAGCCCCTTAAAAAAATAAAACAAAATCAACATATGCGGTCTCTGTGTATTTATGCAACGTTTCTGTGTGACTTATAAATTAAAATCTTTCCGTTTTACTTTCAACTTAATTATATCAATTTTCCATACAACTTTCCCACCTACAACTCATCTCAGCCCGTCAGCTATTCACCAACCTTTTGTTGTGTATGTTTACTTATAACCTTAACTGTAATACTCTATCGCCCATGTCCACCATTCCATTCATCTCTCTCTCTCTTTCTATCTCTATCTGTCCATCTCTCTCTCTCTATCTCTGTGTGTGCGTGTGTTCTGTGTCTTGCCTAACCCTCAACCAAACACTCTATAAAACTAATAAAGAGCTAATACGGAATTGTCAAATTTTAACCAATTTTACGATTATCGTTTCTGCAGACACCATTTGGAACCAATCATTTGCTTTGTATCTTGAATTTTGAAACGTACTGCCTAGTGTTAAACGAATGATGGCAACTCGCATTTAATAATAATAGCCAAAAACCAAATTAGACAAAACCAAACACCATGTTTAATATTCACAATATTATGTCATATTTTTGTTATATCGAACATGAATTTTCATTCATATTTTCATACATATGTTGTGCTGCTGTCGCTGCTGCTGTTCGATGAAGTCATTTCAATAATCAGTTATTCAGGCATTCCCAGGCACTCATTGCAATTTTTAGCTGCCACGCGCCGTGCCAGAAACTTGCTACGCTATGCAATTGCCAATCTCACACACCCATCGTATCCACACCCACAACACAATCATCTAACTGTGTGTGTGTGTGTGCTTGTAACAAATATCGTTAATTTTTATTGTTGACATTTTGTTATTAAAGATGAATTTTAATGCATAGGCGCTAGCACTGGGCCAAGCAGCTGCTCATATTAATATATAATTATTTTTTAATTTATTTTTGATTTGTGCATTAAGATGACAAAGCAAACAAACAAAATTCAAAGACAATCCAAAAACAATTCAATCTCTATACAATATATGTTTCATTTGAATGCGACTCTCAATCGACATTGAAACCTGAACCCACTTCCGAGTTGGGCCTGAGTCACGAAATTAAAAACTAAATTTTGAAAAAAACACAACAAAATTTCAAGAAAAAAAAATAAATAAATTCCACTTATGCTCTCCACAGTCCCACACTCAAAAAAAAATGTAATTGTGTTCGATTCCCGTTCAATATGTGTTTGTTATGTAATAACCCAGAACAAGAAAACTCCCTTAACACAACTTTCCATTACTGTCTCTCTCTCTCTATCTAACTTATCTATCTCCCAGTCTGTCTATCTGTCTCTAAACAGTGTTTGGTTTATTAATCAAGTATTATTTCCATAGCTGAAACTAAAAACTTAAGCAAAAAGGCAAAAATTCACTAATATTCTCAACCAAAAATATTTAATTTTCTTAAAAAAATATTTAAAATTAAAAATAAAGAATGATTTAAATGAATTCTAAACTTAAATTCAATTCTATATCAAAAGCCATCGTTAAGTGGTCGACGTCCTAGCTGGATTGAGCAGAGGGTCAAAATTCAGACACGCAAATTTAGCATCAAAGTTAGTTTCATAAACAATTTATTTATTGCTCTCTCTTTCTATCTCTCTATCTCTGTCTTCTCTATATATTGCATACAAATTTTTATTATTATAATTTTTTATTACAAATATCGTAAGAATTATAAATATATATATCTTTGCATTGTGTAGAAAGCGACGTCAGCGACAAACAGAGACGAGTCTGACGTTGTTGTAAAGCGCAAGCGTATTGATTTGAACTCTCCTGCGCAGTGGAATGCGAGGGCAATAGCAAGTGGCAAATGGCAGTGGATCAAATAGGTTCTCGCACCCAACTGTCTAGAAGATGAGGCAATCGGCATTATCAATTTGCATATAATCGATTTGAATATTTTAATTGCTTATGTCCGTGACTATAATTCGATGGAAGACAGGTATATCGTAAATATGGGTGGGGCCTTAGATAATGCGTTAAACCTAAATATTGTTGAGTAAATATTGAAAAATTTGTGGGGTAATTACTGTCCGCACTGGGCTTACAGCGAATAACACGATATCGAATATCGTAATTATAATATATCCAGTGTTGTTAATGCAATATGTGAAAACGCTGCAAGAAATAAATAGCATAGTTCGAATATCGTAAATCTAATTTAAATGTGACCACAAGGCTAAAAGTTTAACTGAGCTTAAAGCAGAGCAACTCAGCTAAAAAATCGGGTGTGAATATTGTTACTTAATATATAGAGAATATCTTAATTTCACAATTACTATATATGGATTCTACTCGTAGGCTGCAATATGGAAAAACAGCTGGCACGCGTAGAGCCACCCGTGTAGCACATGTCTTTGAGCCTACTCATAGAACAGACCATGATTATCCCCACTCTTCGATTTTATACTAATTATGACTCATTTGGGTAAAACTGAACAATACGTAATTTAATATTCGATACATTTCGAATGACGTCATGGCGTAACTTGTCATCAACCACAGTGCAACCATTGCCCAGGAGCGTAAAACAATTACCACAGACGCAACTAGCTTAGAATATATATCAACGAATTTTATACTTATTTAATTTGCTTTATTGCAAATGTTAAGAGTATTTTCACTCACATTGCTTTAGTGCCGCTTATAAAAAAATCGTAGCTTTACACACTCTTAACTCTAGCTAACTAGTAATTTTTCGAATCATCATATGTATAACTATATTTAACATATTTTACTTTCTATTTTCGTTACACTTTGATCGACTTTAGTTCGGGCTGTGCCCATGCGCATCCATTGAGAGTGTGTGTGTGTGTGTGTGTGTAGCCTGTCAATGTATGTATGCTTGCACTAGCCAAAACAAAAACAAATACTATGAGCATGCCTAATAAGAACTAAGATGCTGAAATCTGTGCACGTTACAAAACTCGTATAGCACCTACTAAAAATTGTACTCGTTAACTAGAAAGTAAGTGCATAACTGTTTGTGTTTGTACTTAAACAAAACACACAAAAAAATACACTTTATTTAGACTCTGGCAACACTTAACTTGTACTAATTTTTATACGCACCATTTTACCTAATGACGTACTTACCTAGAGTCCTTATGGCTATGCAAAGCTCTAAACGCCTGTCTGTGAGTGCGTCTCCACAAATCGAAATCTGTTGTCAAAATCAAGCTCAAAACTCTTGATCTGATAAAAACAAAACATACCTCGTATTATCAACAGTCTCATATGTATACATATAGCCAAATGACATATATCATACAATATTTTCATGTCAGACTCACATAAATATATATTTTATATACTAACAAATTACATACGATATATATATTATTCTATTATACATAATCTTATTTGAAGTCAACATTTATTGTACAAAAAAACAAAAAAAGAAAAGAAAGAAGAAAACAAATCAATAAAAGCACCGCACAAGCTTCAACTTTAACATTTTATAATATATATATTCATATCCATATTATATACAAAATGAAAGGCGCCTGAAATAATCGAGGACGATCCGGAGCCCCTGAGCATGGCCTGGCCGGATACGGCTCGCAAGCGGCTCACCTACGTCCTGGTCGCCCCACTTCTGGTGCCCATGTGGCTAACGTTGCCCGATACGCGCACTCCGCGCGGCAAACGTTTCTTTCCGGTCACCTTTATAGGCTCCATCGTGTGGATAGCCGCCTTTTCCTACCTCATGGTTTGGTGGGCCAATGTCATTGGTGACACAGCGCGCATACCCCCAGAGGTAGGTTCAGCTTAATTGAGAATTTAAGAATTTATAATATGGACATTTTAATGCATTGTATCAAAGATAAGTGTCAATATATGTGTGCGGGCTCTCTTAAGTTATATCGAATTGTTTTATAAAAGTCTAAAAACTAAAGACTAAGACTAACTTAGATTTACTTGTACGAATATAAATATATAATTAATTATATAGATCGCATATGAATAGCAATAGAACAGAAAATTATAGATCGATTTTAAGACCACATATTATTTACAAGCTTTCGAATTTTTCAAATATTATTGTGCTGATGTGCGTATATATTTAAAGTATATATACTCTAATCATTCTAGATATAAATCTATTCAGACTCTTTTTAAGCCCAGGCTGGTGTGTAGGTGTAGAAATGTGATATTTATTGTGGGTCCTGCCTTATAAAAAATGTCTTATAATAATACGATAAAAAATACGTTTTCAGTTAATTTCTGCTTAAATTATTAAACAATTTCAAACTGATTTTTAAATACTTTTACGTTCAATTTGGCCCTATTTTTACTGAAAAGATTATTTTTAATTTCGTCTAAAGGTTATGGGCCTTACATTCCTGGCGGCAGGTACATCTATACCCGATTTGATAACGTCGGTGATTGTGGCGCGCAAAGGTTTTGGCGATATGGCTGTGTCCAGTTCGGTGGGCAGCAACATCTTCGATGTGACTGTGGGGTAAGTGAAAGAACCATTTAATATATATATAGAAATATATATAGTTTTGAGATTGAGGCTAGAGACTAATCTTGACTTATATCTGATGTTTGGATATTTAGCTTGCCGATACCCTGGCTGATCTATGGGATTATCTACGATGCGCCCGTTGAAGTGAACTCGGTGGGCATGGTCTGTTCCATAACCATATTGTTTATGATGCTCGTATTTGTGGTGCTATCAATTGCCTGCTTCCGTTGGCGCATGAACAAGGGGTTGGGCTTTACCATGTTTCTGTTGTACTTTGTCTTTGTTGCCGTTTCGCTGATGTTCGAATATGATTTGATCACTTGCCCCTTCTAAACACCACAGATGTGGGCAAAATTGCAGCAACAGAACACTGCAACAAAGACAAATGTGACACACACCTTCACACTCTCTCTCATAAACACATATACACTTACACACACGTACATGCGCAAACCAATTAGCTAAATTTATATACAAAACAAATTAATGAATTAAATTAACAAATTGACTAAGCTAATCGAATTGTTAAAAACATGCATAAATCACGACACACACGAAGAAGCAAACTTAAAAACTAAACAAAAACGAATACGAATGCGATGAGCAAAACAAAAAGCAAAAACAACAAAAGTAAACTTTAATAAAATAAAACGAGTTAGTTAGTGCTATGTGCAGCGTTTTTCCTTTTTCAACAAAAGAGACATTTACTTTAAATGTTTAGCCGCAGCTTTTTAAGCAGTTATTAAAAAAAAGAGAGCCAACAACCTATAAAACGACACTCACACACACAGACACACACACACAAAACTCTTTAGCTTTATCTATCTATCTATCCTTCTCTCTACTTGAACTATGAACCTTAACAAACTTATCCATAATTGATTACCTACTTATTAGAAAGAAAAAAACCAAAAATAATGGCTTCCCAATCAATTACTTTACTTAAGCGTTTGGGTTTTTTAATTACTACTAATTACGATTATATAAAATCTTAGTCCTAACTTGGCACAAGCACCTTCTGTACGTTACGAAACAAGACAGCTATTATGTTGAGCATATTTCTTATAACTCTGCAAGTGTTGGGCAGCATCTTTCAAACTTTGAGACGATTTCCTTTACTGCTTGAGAAGTGTAAGCAAATATTGGCCTCCATTTTTAGATCACAAAATGTGCCAAAATTCTAACATGGCATGGATTCGCCAAGTGACTCTTTAACTGTTTGAGAATTCTAAGCGAAAATGGCTTTTAGATCCAACTTGTGTTGTAGTTGAAGACATTTTCAAGTATTTGCTTAGCCTGATAAGAACTATCTGAGAGTTAAATTAAAAACCTTTTTAGACCAGCAAGTGTTCTAAAATGTATAAAAAGTATGTTGAAAAATTTCAGAGCTTAACTCCTTTTAGCCTAGTTCCAACACTTGTCGCTCTCCAATATTTTTATTTGCCAGCTCTACTATAAATTGTTCTAGTAATTTTCCAAAATCTATAAAGAAAAAACAAAATGAAAACAAAAAGAAAGCTTTACGCCAGACAGAGCCTAAATCAGTCTAGTTTTACAAAACTTATGCTATATATAAAACTTATATACCACACGCACACTTGCATCGCATATATATACTTACTTATATATTGACCTATATTAATTAAGTGATAATTTGCGTACTTATTAAACAAACAAAATGATAAGCTATAACTATACTCAAAAAAAAAAAAACAAAAATAAAACAAAATAAAAACTCTTAATATATGAATAATACTAGGAATACTTTGAAAAGAAAACAAACACAAATAATAAAACATTTTGCTAAGCATTTGTCATACATAATTTTAAAACATGACGCTCGATCGAAAATTTACGACTAGTCATTATTGTTATATTATGATTATTATTATGATTACCATTATGATTCAAACTTATGATTCTTGATGGCGTGTCAAAGGTGCAGTTATTTCAATTTAAACAATATTTATTGATAGACTACACACAACATCAAAAAAAACAATTCGAAAAAAAAACAATGATATTTATTATTTCATATACTTTTTTCCTAATCAATCCCCTGTGTATATATATATACAAATATGAGCATATACACATATTTATATATATACGACATGTAAAAGAAAAAAAAAACAATATTTAAGCAAAGAAAAAACTTGCTCTCTTTATTTAGAACGTACGTAACATTTTTCTTAACTAAACCTAAAATCTTAAACCTTAAACCTTAAATCGTAAACTCAAAAAAGTGGCCGCAAGCAAAAAGAAGCAAAAAAGTATAAAAAACAAACTTAACGTAAAAACGCATTACATATACACATACTTATATATACATATATATATATATATTTTATATTAAAGAAATAATAAAAACATAAAGTATATATAAATATATATATGCAACTGTAACTTAAGTAGGCAATATATCCAAAGATATCCCAAAATGTTTGCATATGGCTCGCAAATTAAAGTTGAGGAAACCAAAAAAACTATTAAAAAAAGGAAAAGCAAAACAAAAAATACTATAAAAACACACACATGAAACAAACACAAAAACAAAAACAACAAAAAAACACAGAACAGAAAGCAATAATTTTTACAACAAGGCGAAGGCGAATAAATTTAAATGAGAACTAGTGGCAGTGACATAACCTTATATATATATATATATATATACATTAATATATATATACTACTACATATAATACCACGGAATTAAGAGAAAAAAAAGAAGTTTTTTAAAGCACGGCCAAGAAACATAATAACAACAACAACAAACATTGCAAAAGAGACGACCGGAGTTTAGCCCCAGCTGTTGTATAGACTAGTCGAAGCCATCAGATATACTTATATATATATATACATACATACCTAAAACGAAAATAATATATATATATGTACCTAGAAAGGTAAAGAAGTGTGTATGCTCTTACACCCCATGGGTGGTGCAGTGCACATATAAATGCACATATACATTCTTATTATATGGACATACATACATACGAGATTATAATTACAATGCAAAAAATTAACAGAGAACACCAAAATACCATAAAAAAAAAACAATAATAAAAATAAAACTTTTACATTGTATTAATACAACGAGGCATACATTAAGTACGTCACGCTAACTACCGTGCTTAGCCAAATGCTCGACAAACCACAGCTACAACATGGCACCAGAAACCACCACGCACCACCATCAAGACTCGACATTTTATCGTATATGGTCGAAAAGCCAAGGAACTTGAAAGGTGCGACATTGAGAGCGACATAATTGCAGTTATATTTACTTGATTTCTCTTCAAAACGAATCTAACTATCTACTAAATAGCTCAGTTTTCGAGCCCTAGCAATACTGTTTAATTAAAGTAATCTACTTGGTTTCGAAATTAACACCTTAAGCTTTTATCTAACTATTTCTTATACCAAGGCCAACGACCTCAAAGCTCGAGCTAAGCCCCTCCTAACTAAAATCTCGAAATGCTTGCTACTTTTAATTCTTTTCCTGTCTTTTCAATAAAAAGGATTTGTTATAGAAAGTAAAAATGATATATCATGAAATCTGATAATGATAATTTGATTGTTTTCTATAGTCGTCATATAACTCTAACTAAAGTCGTTGACCACTTCAGAGGTAAATCACTGCGTAACATCAAGTCTAGAAAGACTTTTTAGAGTAGGCCAAGCAAAAACTATAACAATCCTTAAACCGATATTCAGTTGGTAACCAATTTATATAGAAAACTTGAGGAAAAGGGATTTCTGGAACTTATTAAACTGAGTTGCAGTCTTCTTATAAATCTTCCAAAAAACCTTTCTATTTTTTCTCGAATACTTTTAATCTTGTACTGTTTAATTACATGCCGCAAAAGTTCGTGTGCATCTATAACCGACCATATATGTATAAAGTATATCTCATAAATAGACTCTCTCAACATTCTCAACTCGGACGCTCACTCTCACGTAAAGATCAATGGGCTCGGAAACGTAAAGCAATCGGAAAAACCAAGGACAATTGAATTGCTTTCAAAAAGAGATAACTTCCAGTACTTAAAAAGCAAATCGAAAAACAATTAACATAAACTTTTATACATGCTGTATATGGTTAAAACTAAACAATAATCTTCCAAATTAAATTTAAAACCAAAAACCAAAGGCATACGAGTACATACTTATATAAACATATATAAACACATATATATTATACGATATATATAAACATATATATGAATACTAAAAACAACCAAACTTACTTATTTAGTACATAACATCCAGCACATACTCATACACACACACACACACAAACACACTCATTTACACTCACTTAAAACATATCGCGCCCACTTTTCTCTATAATGTACTACGAACGAGTACAAAAACTTATGTAGAACTAACTATAGTAAAGAGTATTTCAACCAAAAAAAAAAAACTCAAAAAATACTAACCTAACAAAATTTATGAAAAATTGTTAATCAACGAGCATTTCCTATGGAATATTCGTATACTACTATTTACTTTCAAAGCACTTTCTCTCTAAAAACCGATTACCCAAATCATAGAGTGCAGTACAAATGTCAGCGTCTGTTAACATTTACAAAAGACAACAAACAATCAAATCAAAATAATTAACACACACCCAGACATTTGCATAAAATAATCAAGATCGGAATCAGCGTAGTTAGCATCAATTGTTCAATCATATTCAGAACTCAAACTCCTTTCAATTCCTAGATCCTAACTCAAAAAAAAAAACGCACACCAACACGCACTTGTCAAGTGGGAGTCGTTAAAGTCTCGCTTTAAAGCAACTTATATAAGATTATATATATATATATATACAAGAAATATATATATAAATGAGAAATTGTTATGGTTATAGATTTTTAACAAGTTGAATAATTGCGTAACAAGAAAAACAAAAAAAATGTCAAACCAAAAAAAAAATTGTTGAAAAATTAGTAAAAATGTTCATAACATACAAATGAAGCGTAACGGAGCAAGAAATAATAATAATAAAAGAAAAATTAATTGATTAATGATTAATAAAAATACAGTATATACTTTATGAAATATTTAACATACAAATAAATAAAAAAATCATTGTTTGAAATTAAAGTGAAAAAAGAAAACTGAAAAACCAAAAAAAAAAAAAACAAAATTAACACGCGTACAATTCTTGTGTCTGCTAATTTTATCCTTGACCAAATTTTATTTGAGTTACAGCTTAAGTCGCCGTAAGTATAACCCAAAATTTTCATTTTTACTAAACAATTGGCATTCGAAAATTCCATAGAAATTCTAAAATATGAAATTAGCAAACACAGCACCGACAAACAAAACCTGGGCGCTACATAACTCGAACTCGCGTGTACAGTTGTGTTAGGAGTTAGCTAACTATTAAATCACCTACTAACAATAGCAAATACATAACGTGAGAGCACATATTCATTAATATCAGCTTTAAATACGAAATATAAATATAATAATTATAACAAATATATTGATTTTTATAAGTATATTATATTATTATGTATGTACCCACAGATAATATGTGTAACTTTCTCTCCTTCCTTTTTTTTAATACATAACGCCGTGTATACAAAACTTATATTCGAATATATACCATTATTTATATATAGTGTGTGCATATACGAGTACATCAATTAAACGTTTCAAGTTGCGTCCGTTGTATAATACAAGCAAAAAAAAAAAAAAAGCAAACAAACAAAAACAAGAAACAATAAAACGCAGCGACCATAAGATTTCCAGCTGTCAGCTTTCGTCTGAATTGATCAACGATAATCGATTAACGATCGCAAAGCTGTCAGTCGTCGCTTGCATGCGCTCGAACTTTACTTTGAATTAGAGATGGGCACAATTTGTCATCAAATGACACGAGCAGAAAACACGAAAGCACGACGCGCACGTCTTTTCAAATACACTTTGAAATATATTTGAACAAAAATCACTCTTTTTCGAACTGTGTGACCAAAAGAGATCAAATTTAGTTATCGAAATCGATAAATTTTCGTGTTGCTTAAATCGTGTTGATCATTCGTGCGCGTGTCTCAAAGAAAAAAACACCACGATATGTGCCCAACTCTGTTTTTTAAGCAGCAAAAAATAAAACAACGATAATTATAAATATTAAGAAGCATAAAATGAAATAACGTCAAAGAGAATCCAGCAAAAAGTAATAGTTAACATATTGGTAGACTAATTTAAAGTTTTTTATAGCGTTTTCAAATTTGTAAGTATATAACAACAACAAGAAGAACAACAACCGTGCGTTTATTATTTTTAATAGGCAATGCAATTATCGATCATAGATAATTCCTATCGATTTGGTACCGTTGGCAAAGTAAAAAGTAACCGTCGTGTGTGTAATACAGAAAATTCCTTACCCACCAGTGATTTTTGTGTTGTTGAGTTTAATTGTTGTACGATGTTTACTTTACATTTTTTACATATGTACGCATAGAACGTAGTCATTAATATGTATGTATGTGGTTTATTTTTTGTAACAAGAAACGTTGAGCATGTAATTAGTACATATGCGTAAATGTTAATTTGAATAGTCAACAAAATGAGTATTATAATACCAAAAAAGAGAATTAATTTTAATAACTGATACGCTTTTAGCACATAAGATTGTACAAATAATTTATATAAATACATACATACATACATACATACATACACATAATATCAAGAACAATTATAAACGCTAAAATGTTTGTAAATTGAAACAATATAGAAACGAATCTTGCAGTAAACGTATAGTTTAGTTTCTGTTTTTACCATATGTTATTTCGTATGCCCTTTTGTTGTTATATTTGTACATTGTAAGCCTTACAAGACAGGATGGAGAACAATCGATCCTGTTAACGAGTCAAACGAAAGTGATGATGCCATTGGATTGAAAAAAAAAATAAGAAGTGAAAACCGGGAATCCCTGAACTTGCTGAACAATTGAATTCGGCTTTACTTTACAACAGTTGCAAAAAATACAGCGATGCTATAATACAGAATGTTATTTACTTTATAGAAGTACATATATACATACATATATATTTAATGGAAATATTTAGATTTTATACAAAACACAATCACTAATTCTCCCCTCCTAAAAACCCATCCCCGCCCAACCCAGACATCAAATTAGAATTCATCATTGAAATAAAAAAAATAAAAATCACGACAACCGCATGGACTAGAAGCAAATCAAATAAATAGTCAATTTCGATGATATATATATATATATATGTACTGGCTGGCACACAAAATACGAGTAATACAAATATGACAAATACACAAGTTGATAAAAGATATTAAAGCATTTTGAAAAGAAGAGGGGTGCAAACGGAACGACACTTATGTAAATCAAAACGAAGCTAATAAACATAGATACAATGTTAACTAGTTATTTAGGTGAAATATACAACAAATCACACTCAGATACATTTAAATCGTAACGCTTACAAAAACACTCACACACAACACACACACACACATACACACAGTTGAAAGCGTCAATAACGAGCAAAGTGAAATACCGTTACATAGCCGAGTTGTAGCAGAGCCGCAGCAAAGGAATAAACGAATAAAATGGCCGTTTAATAAAAAACTTTTGTTATTAACAAAACAAATAAAATTGTTAAGCAAAATTGCAGTCAGCATATTGCAAACAAACAAAAAAGCAAAAAAAAAATGAATATATAAAGTTAATGTTCAAACAAACTAATATATAACGAATATTATATAATACAACAAACTTAGACTGTATGTTATTTTCTCAATACAATACCTACCTATAAAAACAATAAAAACAGATTCAATAAAATGAGTTATCCAAAAGGCACAGCACACTGTTTGAATCTAGCGCGCAAGGGGAACTCTCTGCCAGATGTGGCAGCAGTGGTAGTCAGTGCTGCCCATGCCATATAAGCGCTCACGGCAAGCGACAAGACTCTGATGTTTAAATTTGGCGCCCAACTGACTTAACAGCGACAATGTGGCAACACTATTCTTCAGTGCTACCTATGCATGTACGTGCTCTCAGCGAATGGCAAGTATTCTACCGATTTCAATATTTTGTCATATTGTGTGTACGGCCACACTGTCCCTTCCCACGCGACCAATAACACAAAAACGTGTGTTTTGGTACGTCGCGTGTTTTTAAATAAAATAAAACAATTTTAACGCGAACCAGCTGTAAAATACAGTTGATTTAGGCTAATTAATAGCCCCCCTATAAGAATTTCATAATGAGACGTCCCAAGAAGGTGAGTTGTACGTAAAATACTAACACGCAATTTAATGCGAAGATGTGAGGTTATTTTTCATACACTAACCAAATGAACGGTATATTGAATTTCTAAGCATATTTGCTGTGTCCTTTTAACTCTGCATAATTTTCTTTGCAGTACGAGTCAGGCGAGGCCACACAGTATATAAGTCGGCGTGCCGCACTGCGCAAGTTGCAGCTATCCTTGAATGATTTTCGCCGCTTGTGCATATTAAAGGGTGTTTACCCGCGCGAGCCGAAGCACAGAAGACGTGCTCAGAAAGGCTCCTCGGATATTAAGATCCTGTACCATGCGAAGGACATACGGTTTTTGCTGCACGAGCCCATTGTGTGGACGCTGCGTGACTATAAGGTATTTGGACAACTGAATAATAATGCTTGCATACTGTAATAATATGTCTCCTATTGCTTTGCAGATCTTTGCCAAGAAATCGGGTCGCGATCGCGCCATCAAGGATTTTCGCAATCTGAAGCGCCGCCTGGCGATGTTCCCAGAGATCAAGCTCGATCACATAGTAAAGGAACGTTATCCCACATTCATTGATGCGCTCAAGGATTTGGACGATTGCCTCACGCTACTCTTTCTGTTCAGCACATTTCCATCGTTGCATTTGATACCGCGCGAGCAGTCGAATCTTTGCCGCCGCTTGACCATCGAGTTTCTGCACTATGTGATTGCCTCCAAGTCTCTGCGCAAGGTTTTTATTTCCATCAAAGGCTACTATTTCCAAGCAGAGATCAAGGGTCAGAAGGTCACCTGGATAGTGCCACATTATTATCCCTTCAAGCCACAGTCGCGTCACGAGGTGGACTTCAAAGTCATGTCCATTTTCGTCGAGTTCTACACCATCATGTTGGGCTTCACGAATTTCCGTTTGTATCATAGCCTTAACCTGGCCTATCCACCACAGTTTCCCAGCAACATGCTGCAGGACAACGCGGACACGTTGAAAGACGAGTCCAGCTTCGTGTCGGATCGCATTACGGCGCTTAACTTTGAGCTGTTGCGCACAGATAAAGTGCAGGAGGATGAGGAGGAGCCCGATATCGATATGGAGCTGCTGGAACAGGATGGTGACTCCAAACGCATCATCAAAATGAAACAGGAAGCACAGGAAGTAACGCGGCTGCGCTCCCTGTTCAAAGGCTTGAAGTTCTTTATCAATCGCGAGGTGCCACGCGAGCCGTTGGTCATCATCATACGCTCCTTTGGCGGCAAAGTATCCTGGGATTCGTCTGTATTTTCGGGTGCCACGTACGATGAGAGCGATGAAACCATAACACATCAGATTGTGGACAGACCCAGCCTAAGCACACAGTACATATCCAGGGACTACATACAGCCCCAGTGGATCTTCGATTGTGTCAATCAGCGCCAGCTGCTGCCCACCAACAAGTACTTCCTAGGCGAGCAGTTGCCGCCTCACCTGTCGCCATTTGTCGATGCCAAACGCGACACTTACATACCGCCAGAGGAGAAGGCTCTACATGATCCCTCCCTGATCGAAACACATGGTAAGAGATTAGATTATTAACAGCCCACATGCCAATATGCTAATCTCAGCCATTTTCCACAGCTCAAAGCGATGAGGAATCAGAAGATGACGCTACAGCAGAACAGGAAGAGGATGATACCGTTGAACAGGAGCTGCTCGATGCGCAGCTGCAGCGCGCCTATCAACAGGAGACGGCCGAGTACAAAAAGTATGGGGGTGCCGATGGTGTCAATGAGGACGAGGAAGACTCCGACGAGGAGGATTTCGATGAGGAGGAGCAGGAAAGCGACGACGACGACGAGGAAGAGGAGCTCGATGAAAAGGCGCAGCGACTTTTAGAAGAGGTACGTCATTCACTGTTTTTTCTTAATACAAATTCTATTAAAGTTTTATCAATTGCTTGCAGAAACAAAAAATGTCTGTGCAATCGGGCAAAGTGCATAAAGTCAACAAGAGGCAGGTGCACAAGGCAGAGGTGGATGAACATCGTTTACAGGCACGCATGGTCAAACCGCGTCATCGCAATCTCTTCCGCAAGCTGATACGCGAGAAACAGACCAAGGAGAAGGAAGAGTGGTTGCTGCGCAAGAAGCGCCGCACAATCGAGACCGATGCTAAGGAGGCCAAAAAGTTGGCCAAGCGGGAGGCGCGTAAAGCGGCCGCTGCCGCAGCTGCAGCTGCCGCCCACTTGGGCGCAAAGTAAACGGCTAGCTCGCGCTATTCCAGAACCTGTGTCTTGATCTTAGTCTTAGCTCATACCCAAAACCCAATAAAAATACGAAAATGTAATAACTCAGCGAGTCCTTGCACGATATCCGTAAGGATACAGTCGATAAACAGATATTATTTTCTAACAATGAAAATAAGCTTCTGTTTGACTGTATCCTTGCGAATCCTGACGAGTCCTGTTGCACGCAAATCGTAGAGACCAGGGGTATAAACTGCCCAAAGGACATTCACAGTCATTTCCGTTTCAAAAATAATAAGAATTTCGTATTTCTAACACATTACGTACACATCCTTAAATGCCAATAGGTGCAGATTGTCCTTACGATCCTAACGCACCAAGTCTTGAAAATCTGCACGGATATGGCCGAGTTATGGCTATATTTCTAAAAAGGACATGATCAGAAAATCGGCTATTACTTGGCTATTTAAAAGACTATCGGGATGTCCTTTGGCGAGCATACTGGGCTTGTCCTGCCAATTCAAAATACACAAAGAAAAGGACGAAAGTCCTCCAAAGATCCGAGATATAGGGACATTTCTTTTGTACATTATAATACCCATATTTCAGCCGAATCCTTGCGGATCCTGACAAGTCCTGCGCTAAACGATTCGTATGGACTAGAGCTATCAACTGGCCAAAGGACAATAAATTCGTCCTTGTAGTTTCCAAACTACCGCTAATTTTCTGAAAAGGATAATGTATTTTTAGCCATAACTCGGCAAAATCCTTAAGGATATCGGAAGGATATACCTTTTTTAACTCGTATGGTGGAGGACTACCGATTGGCATTCAAGGATTTCTAGGATTCGACAAAAAATTTCGCGACAATTTTGCTAGGGGTTTGGTCGCAAAATTGGCCAAAATCGAAAATATAGGGGCTAATTTTGCCATATTAAGGACTATTGGGATGTCCTTTGGCCAGCAGATACTCCTCACCCTCCCAGTCAAGAATCAGTCACAAAAAGGACGAAACTCCTTCAAACGGCAAAGTTTTAAGGACAAATTTTGCAACAGAAAATTGCGTATAACTCGGCCATATGCTTGTGTATCCTGACGAGTCCTGTGTCAAAAAAATTGTATTGACTAGAACTACCATCTGGCCAAAGGACATCAAGATCGTCCTTGTAGTTTCAGAAATATAGCCATTTTACTGTAATTGTGTGATTTCAGTCAATTTTCCTTGCGGCCCGCGACTGAAAAATTACCAAGTCCATGATTCTTAGATGACCCCATAATGTTTTGATGCAGATCGATGCGGTTGGTTCATACGATCCTAACGCACCAAGTCCTTTGAAAATCTGCAAGGATATGGCCGAGTTATTCCTCTTTTCCTAAAAAGGACGTGAACACAAAATCGGCCATAGCTCGGCTATTTAAAGGACTATTGGGATGTCCTTAGGCGAGCAGACTGTGCTTTTCCGGCCAATTCGTAAAATACAAAGAGAAGGACGAAAGTCCTTCAAACGGCAGAATTTTAAGGACAAGTTTTTCAGCATGAAATTGCCTATAACTCTCCCATATCCTTACGGATCCTGACGAGTGATGTGCCAACAAAATTGTATTGATCTGGACTATTAACTGTCCAAAGGACATCAAAGTCCTTGTAGTCCATGAAATATCATGGATTTTGTAATAACACCCATGTGCGTTCGCTCGAGGGTAATATTAATCTTTCAATTAATTAATCTGGTGGCTCCTGAGATTTCAATAAAATTTCATAAAAGTTGTTGGCCATTTTTTTTTTAATTCTATTGCATACTCTCGGGGGTTATATTTAAATGACCTTTCAAATGAATCCCAAAACCGAACGAAATAAATTTCCGTTATATTTTAAAAAAATTGCGTTTATTTAATAAAAAAAAGTCTTAAGCTACCATTTCAAGGGCTATCCAAATGTCCTTTGGGCAATGGTCAGTCCTCGTCCAGGCAATTCAGAATATTCAATTATAAGGCCGAAATTCCTTTAAGGAGCCAAGATAACAGAAAATGGTCCATAGTTCAGCCTTATCCTTGCGGATCCTGACGGGTCCGGCGTCCAACAAGTCGGATGACCCATGGCTGATATATCAAGGCGGATTTAAGAAGCAGATCGTTTTAGATATTATTTGAATAGATTATGTTGCACAGTTTTTCGTTATATTTTTAAAGCTTAAATAAACGTTCGTACAATAAGAACTCGCCATAATCGATTTTGAATTTTACAGTATCTGAATAGAACACATGAATCGCATAAAAATTAGAATATAATCATAAAAATATATATATTATAACAACAAAAATACAGCAGTAAAGCAATAAAAAGAATAGTTATAAATATATAGTAGAAACGGAGGGAGAAAGAACTATGGAATTGTAAAATTTTACATATGTTTGTTTACATTCCTTGTTATGCATAGCGTGGTTTCTGTTTGGGGAGGATTAGTTCTGATGACGGGGAATATATATATTGGCTTTATAGGTAAAGCTAGACCTAGTTGCTTGGCTATAGAAACTGTTTTAAAAATTTGTTTTAATGAATTTTAACTAACGATTTGTCGCTCATCGTATATCCTAAGTTTTGTATATGTATATATAGTACTCGTATATTGTATATGCCCTGACACAGTCCAAGTCTGTCAAAAGTAGTACCTATTACTCTATAATTATATGTTTTTCGGTTATTTTTTTTTTCATTTGCTTGTATGTTTTTAAAAACTGCTGCACGAGTCTTGCGTTCGCCGCTTTTGTTCTCGAGTAAGTCCAATAAATCGTTTGAAATAAAATGCTATGGGATCTTTAGGATATAGTACTTAATCGCTATCGCTATTATCGCCGCCCGCCGCACCATCATCATCGTCATCATCGTCGCTATCCTCCAGTTCGGGCATAGGGAAACGCAGAATAGCCGCCACGCCCGTCAGCTGAGCGAGTTCTGAAAATTCAAAGTTTTATTAAAGTTTTTCGAAGTTAATAAGTAGGACAATAAGATATAAAGTCAAAAAAGTATAGTATAGTAAGTGTTAGAGCCTATAAAAGCTATACATATATCATGAGCAAATCTAATTTGCATAATTATTTTATGATGGCTGCCTTTGTTGCCCTCATATCGATTAACTCCGCAAATCGATAACTATCTATTACCCCTGAAAATCCATAAATTTATATATCCCCTGCAAATCGATAAATATCGATATCCCTGCAACTCGATAAATATCGATAACCTTCCAGAAGTTCTTAATACATTTAAAAATATGGTTTTGGTTATATTATATTATATCAAAACGATTGAAAAATAAATACAGAATTAATTCAAGCACAAAAAGTAGTTCTACTTATTTTTCCTACAAATTTTAAGATCGCACAAACAGGATTTTGGAACCAGCTAACTGTGAACGACTTTGTCAACTAGTTAAGAAGTGGAAAATTGTTATTCTTAGACTTTAAACCACAGGTGAACTCACTGATTAGCAAAACAAGTTAATTGCACAATTTATGCATCCGGTCCGAGATTAAACTAGCTTAAGAACTCTAGTTATCAGTGGTTTTCTTGGGTAAAGCGCATTCCCACAGCTTTGGTCTTGCAGTACGCTAAGCCAAGGCCAGTACGCAGTCCAAGCAAACCAGTTACATTTTTTTTTTCATTATTTGCACTGGGCGTAGGAGTTGCAGCTGACATAGTCAAGGCTCACCGGTTCTAGAGAACTGACTCACATTTGAACTTAACATTCAACTTGGAGAGCCGCAAAAAAAACTAAGGTATTACAACTTACAATATGCAAATGTTCCTGAGGCAATTAAATATGTGGAGCTCTATAAACTATAGAAAAACAAAAAAATAAAACAAAAACCATGCAGAACTGTGTGAATTGCTCAATATGCTTGGCTTTAGTATAGGTTCTGATCGTTTCTGTTCGGGCTTTTGACTGTTTACTCATTGAAATTGCTGCGTTCTTTTATCTACACGCAATTTAAATCAAGTACTTGAATTGTTATTTTGTTTACATTTCCCAACAATGTTTATATATAAGTAATTTCAAGCTGATTAAAACGATCGCACAGCAACAAGAAAAGGCGGGGGAAAGGCACTTGAGGAGGCGCTTCCAGCGATAACGCGTTAAATAAAACTTATGTGGAAATGTTCAAGTGGCGTTGAAAGACAGTCCCGATATGCAAATTTCATGTTACAAGCGGTACGAGCTGTACAAGTTACAATAGCAACAAAGTATTGGGTTCTATTTTAGAAATACGGCGACCCATTTACGTGATACAAGCAAATATGCTGCTCAATGCGAGTGTGCTGAACTAGAGTATACCCTTTAAAGGCCTACGATAGTCACTAATAACGAGAAAGTAAAAATATCTTTGGCATACCAAAGAATTGTAGACATTTTACTTAAGGTTTTGTAGGTATGACCGAATAGTATAGTTCGCAAATGCTGTTTTATGAAAATATCTTGAAAAACAGAATATTTTGCCGTACTTTTCGACCGATCATTCCTATGGCAGCTTTATGATATAGTGGTCCGGGCTAATAAGATTTTCATATATACGAGGAGGCTAGTGAAACTTATGAATACCGATTTCGGTCACGATATCTTGACGATAGCTTTAAAACTGAGAGACTAGTTGGCACAGAGACAACCAGACGGCAATTTCTATATCAACTCGGCTATTGATGTTGATTTAGAATATATATACTTTATGAAGTCGGAGATGACTGCTTCTAAGCGTTACACATTTCATGGAAAATTATTATACCCTCTACAAGGAATATATATATACATATATGCATTTAAAATAACTGACCATAGGAATTCTGGTTTCAAATGTCGAGCTGTTTTGAATGTAGTCAGCGCTAGTTGAAAAGTTGGGTCTATAGCTTGATACTATTTTTCAATACTTATAGTTATAACTATAAAAAATTTAAATAAATTGGACTTTGATAAAGTCCGTAAATTGTTTTTATACAGAACCAATTTTAGCCTGCAATTCAATATTTTTTATTTTGCTGTGAACCGAAACTTGAACCAAAACAATGATCTCTAAAGGACATAAGCGATTTATATAAACAAAAAAGATAAGATACGTATAATATATAATATATATATTCAAATATATTTATTTAGGCAGTCACTTGCATTATGTTAAGTATGTATTTAAATTCAGTTAAATCTACCCGCACAATTTGATCTACACTTTGCAAATTTTCGTAAATAATTTTTTTTATAATACGATCTATACAAACTTTTCAGATTATATAACCAAATATTGAGCCACTTGTAAACCAAAACTCAAGGCAATATCTACAGAAATATGAATATGCTACGATTCTTCATTTCTGTCTGATACAAACTACCTGTTGGAAACATCTCCAGCTGCTACAATAAATTGCTAAGCTTAATAGTTTGGTTATGCCCAACTTTCTCAGTATACAGGGTATTTAAATTGGCAAAAAAACGTTGCCAAGTCGCAGTCGCAATTGATAAGAACACAAAAAGAATACCCAACAAATGCGACACGTGAGTCATTTACCAAGCAGCCGCAGGGCGCAACGAATTGCTATTTAAAGCGCCTCAAAAATATTTACACAAAATGTAAAATGCAATTTTAATTAACGCCAAGTTAAATTTATATTGGAAATTGAAAGTGCCCTCAAGACAAAATGATGTGCAATGGGCTTAAAGTCCAATTGCGTAAATTATGCATTGCAGGAGATTCCTTCAAAAAATATATATCTATATACACATATGTATATGTGTACATTTATCTGTTTGCATACGCAGTGCAAGCCATGTAAAAATAGAATTCTTAACGAGGTCATTAGACAGGGGGAGGCCTGTGTATACATTTTCTATACCAAACTGAACATCAGGCATAGACATTTTGCATGTTTTCTCTAGAGAGCATGCAGTGCGATTCTTTAGCTGACTTACAAATTAAAAATCTTCATATTCAATTGAGATATAAATGTTCAAGGATTTTCATAGATCAATTTCAAAAATAAAAACTTGCTACTCTAAGAAAAACTTTTAAATACAAGAGGTCAAAAGCGATGAAAATGTATAATTAAATTTCTAGAAAGTTCCCATAACTCAAAGTTCTAATTTTCGTTACTAATAATTTACTATTTAAGACCTTCTTCCATAGTAATTCCTAAAGTTAACGAGCGTTATTTCTTTCAAAATACTCACGTTCTCCCGATATATGCATGCTGGAGAATATTTTCACCTCGCCGCCAGCATCGCGCACCGATTCAACTAAGTTGACATATTCTTTCCTGAGATTAACGTCTTGGCATCTGCATAAAAGAAACAGAGAAATCGAAAATAGATATTACATAAATATATAATTAAAATATATTAAGGTCAAGTTTTCTAAAAGCTCAAAATGATGGGAATCACATGTAAAAACATGCTTAAATTTAAAAATTTCACCTAGTTTTCTTAACTAAAATAAAAACTAGTAATTTATACCTAAAGAACTTGTGGATTTTAGGCAGCATACGATATTCACATTAGGGAATTTAATATAAATAAAATATGTTAAATATTCTTAGTAAAAGCAACAAGAGTTGGGTAAGAAATTATTCCTGGTGTGTAGCATGTGAGCTCTGGTTTTATTTGAATATAAAATTAATACAGGCATCTAAAACCCTTTTTCCTTAATAAATTTCTAAAGTTATCCCAAAGAATCGCGTATCTAGAGGCAAATATGTAGATTTTGTGGATTAATTCGATAAGACAATTAATAATATTCAAGATCTATGCAGAAAAAAAAAATAAATTTCCTTTAAAAAAAACACATAATACATAATTATGTACAAGTATATTCCTCGATAATATGAGTACTATCTAAACTCGCAAAGGCATCTAATAAGATCCACATAAAGGAATTTAACGCTTTCAAGTAAAGAGGCAGGGAAAACAACACAGAAAACATTACAAATGCACAAAGTTAAGCTACAGTTAAGATCAGTTACATATGCTTTCATTCGGAGCATGCAAAATACAGAAATACCAACACGAAATAGCGCTGCATGAAACCCTGAAGCCGCATTAGGCATATTTATAGATATAAAGACAATTAATATCTATTACGATTCAAACTACGTGATATTGCACATCCACAATCCGATACTCGATACTCGCTGAAAATAGCGACACGCTTAATCATTGACGCAAAAGTCATATGATGGGTGCACCACCCCACCGCCATACATAATGCATAGGGTGTCAGGTTGAGCTGGAATTTATGGGTTTGCGAGCGCGACAAAGGTTACAGTTATAGTCATTGGGCTAATTGCGATGAAAATGCAAGTTGTCATGTCAAATCGTTAACTCTGGAAAGTACGAGTGCTCAAATTGCCGGCGAGGTTCAAAAACCTTAACAAATGTTAATGCTACAAAGATAAAAATTCGCAAATAAAAACTTCGCCTTCCCATTAAAAAAAGTAAAATGAAATTCAGCACAGGTAAAATTTCAATTATCATTTTATATTGAAGGCACAAAAAGCGGTTTCTGTGGTTTTATTGTGTTAAGAGCGCACCCAAAGAGCAATACAGTGTGACCAGATTAGCTAACGATCTCTCTGTCAAGTGCCTTTCTCTTTAGCTCTCCCTGTGGATGCCATTCGTGAGTACGTGGCAATGCGTTCCACAGCACGTGTAGCCGTTAGAGAGAAGAAAAAGATAAACACCAGCATTTATTTGTGTGATTGCCCGACTAGGGTATATCCTGCAAACGGTATTTACTTCGGATATGCTTCGTATTAAACCAAAAGTCAAACTAAAAGCAACTTTAAATGGTTATACCCAAATATACTTAAGAAATATAACAATATTTAACGTAGTTTATTAATGAAAAGAAAAAAATAATAGATTGCGTAAGCAACCTTCAAATGAGCCAAGGGATTTTTAAGCAATTATTGGGCGTTTAAATTTAATTACAAGCTTTTCAGTTCACAAACTTATCGATAATATCGACAATGCTATCGAATCTTTGCCTACTTGTAAGTTTGTAACTTTAGCTTCAGTTCAAATTTAAATACAAGTTGATCAATCGAATAACTTATCGATGATATCGACAATGCTATCGATTGTTTGCCATCTTGCAAGTTTCTAACTCTATCTTCAGTTACGGTTATATAATATACGAGTTTACATGTACCCACCACATTAAAAAATAATAAAAATATTAATATACCCTGTATAGTATTTCGGCACAGGGTATCCAAAGAGAGCTTAAGCGAGCGGCAGAGACCGTCTCGCTGTCTGTTCGTGTAGAATTAGTTGTAAAGCGGCTTTCTTGCGACGCGCACGTCGGCACAGTGGGCAGAAGAATACAAGAAGCAAGAATTGCAGCGAAGAAAACACAACGCGACGCGTTTGCCACGCAAAAAGAAATTGGTGCTAAGAAAAGCACAAGAAAAATAACAAGAGAGAAAGCAAAAGGTGCGTGCAGGCCAAAGTGAAAGTTATTGTTGTTGTCCATGTCAAGTGCAAAAGGTTTAAAAAAAAAAATAGTAAAATACGAAATCAAGTTTTGGGATTTTTTTTATAGACTACTTTGGAATTTTGCGGCTTGAGTCAGCGCTGGGCATTGCAGCTGCAGCATTTGTATCTGTGTATCTGTGAGATACCTGTGTATCTTTTTGCTCATCCGCTAACCGCAGTCATGAATTGAATTCATTGTTGATGTTGTTTTTTGGTTGTTGCTGCTGCGTGACAATGATTGCACAATGAAATCAATTGTTATAATGGAATTAACGGAACGTAGGTGAAAGAGCCATGAGCGTTCGGGGGAGGCGCGGTTAAGCTGAGGTCGCTGTAGAGAGACGTAGAAAGGCCAACGTCACTGGCCTCAAGACGCAGGGGGGGAAATGCCTAATTAACTGTATCGCATGTCAGTTAGCATCTAAATTAAAATGAACTTGTGCGAGTGAAAAATTCAGAATTCAAAATGTTGGAAAATTTTGCATCTCAACTTTGCGGTCTTTCATTTAAGCGAACCAGACGTCAAAACTCGTTTTTTTTGTTTAATGCAATAAACTAACTGTAAAAACTCACTATACGTGTTTTGATCGGAGAGTATGTCGTACCTATCTTTAATCAATTCACTTGCTTTTAATGGCAACAGCATGCAGTGAGTGAACCAAAGTGAACCAAAGATTTGATCAATCACCGATTTCTTTATATGCCACTACGTCAACTTAACCCAAATACAAGACAGCTTCAAAGAGTGACAAAAAGCTGGCCACGAGCTGTCAAATTTTAGATACTCTATAAACTTGAGTGCTGCCAGGAGAGCTGAACAAATATAAAACATCTATCTTAACTAAAATGAATTCGAATTTAAATATTAATTTTATTTTGTAATATCTAAATCAATTTTCATAAGGAATACCACATTGTTCATAGTTTTGCCTATTCGATAAATTCTGCATTTAAATTTGAAAAATAATATATATATATATAATAATAATAATAATTTTGGAAAATTAATTTGTTAGTAGAAAATTTTGAAATATATTCTAAATGCATATTTGAAGCTTTTTTAACTTCAAAATCGTATAACTTTTTAATTATACGGATGTTTTAAATGGAAACTAAAACTACCTAAATAAAACTATATAAAGTAAAATAAAAACATGTTTCAAATGTTGTGAACCTTTTTAAAACATCTTGTTTAAACAAAAGATATAAAATAGGACCCGATCTGACTTCAATTTAAGCACAACTTCAAAAAAATATCTAATCATTAATCATATAAAAAACTTTTACTTGAACACATATTATTTGTAAATCAAAATTTTTTGAGGGCATTTGAATGACTTTTAAAAAATGCGTCACACATTTTGTAACAGTTTGGACGTGATATCTATATATGAAAAACCAGCGCCCTTTCATTTCTTGCACAATTCCAAACACCATAAAATACAAATAAAACCAAAAATAAAAAACAGCTCACGAAATGTCCCAGCAGCGCGTGCCCAAAATAATATTCAAAATACACAATTGTAGTCCAAGTCAATATTTATACAGAAACAACAAGAGGCAACAGGCAGCAGCTGCGGCTGGAAACAGGGGCACGTTGCACGAGGCACAGAAAGCCCTAAAACAAAAGACTAGAAAAACTGGTTGCAGCAGATAAATGCAACAAGAAAATATGAAAAATAACAATGTAATAAGAAAAAATCAAGTAAAGAACCGCAAAAGAAAATGCGAATGAGAAGCAAGAGACAAGTGATAAACGACTCGAATGGGGCATGCAGAGAAAAAGGGAGAGTGCGGTGGCAACCATTAAGAGCTGCAAGAAGCAGCCAAAGACTGCCACAATTCGACGCAAGTGGATCATATTACAGAGTAGAATACAAAGGCAAGTTTAGGGGAATGCGGCACATGTGGAATCCAAGTGTGTCAATCGCAAGACAAAAACAGAAAATAGTCCAGAATTCAAACAGAAATAAACAAAATGCGTGTTAGAGTTAAGAGCTACAAACTTGGCTTCAGCTCAGAACCATAAACGGTGCGATTTAATAAAGTGAAATACGTTAAATATATAATTTTATTGTTGTTATTGTATTTACCACCCACATACGTGCCAATAATTAGCGCAACTTAGAAGGCGACACAAAGAAATGGAACAGGCAAAACGCAAATAGAGTCGAGATACAAATGCAGATACAGATACAGTAAAAATACTCTTAAGCGAGCGACGACTGAAAAATATGTAGCAGAAAGAAGCAAAATGTAGGAATACTGTACGGGATAGTGTGTTTTATAGGACCATTTAAGTTTTTCTCTGCTTGAACTTTTTGAAAATCTATTAAATACGATTATAGATATATTAATAATAAATAAATCTGTAGGATAAAGCGTTCGTTCGTTGGTAGGGGCTTCACTGTATTCGATCAGGAGATACATATAAAGATACAGTTACTTATACTCATTAAAGATACAGATACAGTTACTTACACAATGGAAAGATACAGATACAATACACAAAAGATACAGCTATAGCTAAATTTACATGACTATTAGGACTGTGCAAATCAGAATTGTAAAACCCAACTACCCTAAACAGAAACAGCTCTATAAACAAAGATCTGAGACCAATCGAGCTGAAATATATATATACAAAGCATACATACGTATACAAAAAAGCTGAAATGTATATGCATATGGACAGACTGAAAGAACTGCGTATTGAGTGAAGCTTGAAATACTTAATACGCGTGTGAAAGAGCAACACAATAGCAAATACTTAAGCACATCTGTATAGGTAAAGAAAAGAGGTACAACTAACTAGCAAAAAAAAAAGCAAACAGAAACTAGAACAGCAACAGTCTTTGTTTTCTTTGCGGGGTATTGTATACATAAAATGAAAAACAACTGAGAGTCAAAAACTATTAAGAACTTTAGCGTTTAGTAGAACACCTACGTACACATAGAGGCAACGTTTAATGAGCTTTATAGGACTGCAAAATCGACAACACTTAACATTTATACAAAGCAACTATATTTCTATTCATTTTTCTGTTGTTATTGCAATATGATATATGGCAATTTCATGGGGTTTTTTGTTTCACAGTGAAGTTGGAATATTATATGATCATATTCTAAACATTGCATATCCCATAACATGGACTTGCTTCGGTTGATCAATCGTTTAATCGACTTTTTTGTCTTTAATTTATATATTAATATCATATATATTATGTGAAACTGTTAACAGTTAATAGCAGTAAAGCTGTAGTTAAATTATTGTCTATCTCGCTGGGCTTAACATAGGAATGTTATATTAAGCAGCTAAGCAGAATTCGTAGTTTTACATTTGAGTATATGTTACGAGCATGTTAATTTTGTATGGTAAACAATGGCGCGCTGTTTGTAAATTTAACATTGATAATAAGCACGAAAATGCTCTGAAATTAAAAGATAAACAAGGTGTTGACTGTAGATAATCAAGTTATCAAAGACACTTGAGATTAAAGTCCAAAAAGAATGTCAGATTAGTCCATTAACAGGGCTTACATGCTAGAATAAGTAAACTGTATTTATAGTATTCTAACAAGAAAAAATATTAAGCATTTTTAATTCTTGTAATTTTCTTTCAACTACAGTTCCTATAAAGTGTAAGTGAAGAAGATGCTCACTAAGCAGCCAGACTATACAATCTCAGAGCTGGGCTATCCCCAGCTATACCCTCATAATTTCTATAAAAAATGCCGCCCACAAGAGCCCAGTTTTGGCTCCAGTTGCACTCACAGTCCCAGCCACAGTCCCAGTCCGAGTCGCCTGTTGCCATTACGCGAAACGCTGGATGATTACAACAAGCGGCTGCTGGGTGAACAAGCGGAGAACTGTGAAACAAGTCGAGGCAGAGACTTGGATGATAGATTGGCGCAGCAGAAAAGACAGAAGAATCTGTGGAACGAGCAGCAGAAGCAGCAGCAACAGCGCGACAGACGGTAAATTAAAACATACACTTGAAGAGCTATCAAGTCAAGACCCTATTTTTAACTATTCCGTACTCTTCTTTTCTATTCTTTATCAATTTGCGGAACAATCAACAGCAATCAAAAATGTCGAGATAAAGCCCAAGCAAAACGCACGACGACGAAGGCGACTTTGGTGACTTGTGATTTGAATAGTTTCTGATTACGCTGGCGGAGGAGAAGAAGGAGGAGTAGGAGGCGAAGCTCCAGAGCTGAACTACAATAAATTAAGGGACTGATTAAAACGTGCTAAATTTAACATAAAAAACAATTTACACACATTTTTTGCATAGAACTTTAAGCGCTAATTCTAAGTAAATCAAAAACAATTACACTTAATTTAATTGCATGCCACGCAGTTTGCATAAAAAGCAACAAATCTTTTCATTTTTTAGTAGCTCAGTTAAAAGGAATTTCAACGGCTCATTAAAATGTAAACGGGCTGTGGCGAGAGGCACTTTTCAGATACAGATACAAATTCGAATTCAAACAAAACGTAAACAAAACGACAAAAGCAACAACAACAAAATAAAGAGCCAAAAATGGCGACGACTCTACGGGCGACCAACCTTGATCATGAGCATGTCAGAGCCAGGGGTGACGGGTGAGGGGTGGCCCATCAAATTAGCGTTTTCGGACGTGCCTTCTTTAAATGGCTAAATTGTGCACAAGTTGTGCCAGACCAAAGATCTGGAAGCACTCGAGATCAGTGGAAGCGGAGACAACTGTGTGCGCTACAAAAGATAGGATCGTTGATCATATGATCGTGATCTATTACCTTATAAACAAACGAATACAATCAACACTTTTTTAACAAATATACGTTTGATGTTAGATCAAACACAGAAGTGCGAGAAATAAGAGACAAGAATGTTGATCAAAGACTGATCTTCATGCCGTCAATTCTTGATCTTTAACTGATCTACTGAAATACCTCAGAAAAAATTTGAGCTACGACAAGACAACTCAAATGAATAGGAAAACTTTGCTCTGTTCAACGATCGCATGACGATATTATTCAGTACATATTAAACCACAACTGATCTTTTAATGAATCAATAACGCATATAGCTTGTGCTTCTAGTGGAAGCACTAGGCTAGAACGAAACGCTCGTACAGCTTAAAATATGTATTAAAAATATATTCAAATGATAATTTTAATTGTTGATCGGTTAGAAAGCTAGCGATCACTTTTTTGTTATTATAGTACAGTGGTAATGTTCAGCGATTGAGTCAGTTTTTCTAATTATAGTACAACTACCGTGTCCAGAGAAAACCATGAAATGTATTCATAAAACGCAAATGGTGATCATGCTATGACGACTGAGCTCAGTTGAGACAAATCAAATTGCTAAGTGAAAGTTACATTTTGAAAATGATTAACTAAATGCCGTATAGGGCGCATGTAGCGCATCAACAGCTGCTTCATTTGACAAACAAAAATAAAACCAAAAAATATAATTTTTGTACGCAAAACTGTCGCAATACTCGTTGGCAATTTGGTAAAGTTTAAGGTTTGACGCTGTGGGCTTGTCAGTGATCGTGCTCTTGATCTTTCTGCTTGATTGAGCTTCAAATATTGTCATGTTGTGCGACACATAGCCGAGGTAACTACAGTTGATAAGGTTACAGCAATACGAACAAGCTGATTGCATGAGGTAAATATGTAAATAAGCTGTAATCTAGGTAGGCTAACTTTTACTGAAGCTTTGATAAGAAAGCAGCAAAGCGAACTTGTTAAGGAAGTTGTGCACATATGAGAAGACAGCTTGCACCGAAAATTAAACACCGTAGCGAATATATATATCAATTAAAGATACAAATTTGATTAAGATTGCCTTACAACTAAGAGATTTCTATACATAAAAGCAAATGGGCATCGCTAAAATAATGCGAAATTATGCCTTTTGAAAGAATAAGAATCTCTTTTTATAACGCTTCTTTTCGGTAATTGACTCAATAGGAAACTGAACAATGAAGAGCCTGTTTTTAGCGAGTTTTAAATATGACCTGATTTAAAGGATAAGCTATTAACAGACTTTAACTCCTTAGAAATACATTTAATAGACTACCTCAAATAGATAAGAGCATGTGCTTATGCTATAATATAATCTCTTTCATTGCACTCACCTAAACAGATTGTCCGAAATGAGCAAAGTTTCTATGGATTGTGCCTCAGCAGCGCGCAGGACATGCTTTTTGCCATAGTAGGCTTTGGCTGGTTCGCACTGCAGCATCATGTAGAACTGTTCCAGTGCTTTAACCTCACCAGCGGCTTTCGTATCGGACATTTTGGCCACCACAGCGGGATCTTGCAACACCTCTGCAAAAAGATACAGTATCCAAATTAAAATTGTGAACAGTTCTTGCGAGTCTTACGTACCCTTTAGAGAGTGCTTAAAGCCGGAGGATGCATGAACCAGCATGAATCGGCTCTTGTTATCCAGCAGCACTTTATAGTCCATTTTGACCGCCTGTTGGAACATATAGTCGTAGAACTGATCGCGCACAAAGCCCGGCGAGGCAATCAGCACACACTTGACTATTTCGAAATTGACATGACGCAATATGCTTTGCATGACTTGCTCGTAGAACTTGGCCAGACCCTTCTCGTGCTGTTGTACATAGCCCTTGCGCTTTCGCGGTATGGACACCTCGATTTTGCTGCGCACCAGCGTCATGCTGGCCGTAATGAGGCAGACATGCGCCAAGCCTTCCTGCATAACGACAGCAGCCACATCCGCAGATTGGGTGGGATCGCAGGCCATGTCAATGCGCTCCAGTGCTATCGTATCCCACTCGGGTTTGCGCAGCTCAAATTTGCGATTCAATTCCAGATCGAGCGTATGATAGGCGCCCATTTTGACGAACTGATTCTCCTCAATGTTGCGCCCCTTCAGACGCAGCACACAGGCCTGAGTATCAAAGTCGATGGCCTCCACGGCAATGGTCAGAGTGGTGCGCACACGGCTGCTCGTCGATGAGCCTGTTGCCGTTTCATTCTGCACTTTGCGTATTGTGGTGCTGCGCACGCTGTCGCCCTCAGCAATTAGGTTGTAGGCGTGCCACATGTCCTCAGGCTCCTCGGGCACGAGGGTTACATTGCTGCGAATTGGAAATAAGTATAAATATTGCGTGAGTTTGAATAGTACTTACCCCTGCATGCCCTTATCCACGTATTTCCCGAGTAATTTCATGTTGCAATTGCTGTTGTCGCTGCTGAAATTCGAGCTGAAGCGCCGCCGTCTGCTGCCAGACGCTTAATTTTTGCGCTGCTGCTGTTGCTTTTGTTGTTGTAGGCGTTGCGTGCTTTGTGTTTTTTGCTTTTGTATGCTTTTTGTCACTTGCATTGAGTTAAATGTTTCCTTAAGTCAAGCGAATCGTTAGGCATTTTTGTTAGTTGTTGTGGGTTTGCCGGAGATCTAGACCAACCAAAATTCCTATAAAAATTGCCAAATTCCACACGGCGAACTTTTTGACATTTTAAAACAGCTGTTCAAGCAGTGTTGCAAAGCGGCAGTGAACAACAGCATGCGCTCAAATATCGAACTTCGATAACTGACCAGTCTATAAACAAAATAAAATTCATGTTTTAAAAAATACACTTTTTTATTAATGATACAGTTTACAGATTTGTACGCATTTCTAGAGTCACCTCTTAACTTAAACTAACAGCCTTTCAATTTCCTGCTGTATGGATGTAATCTGCGATTTAAGCTGACTGCCCTCGTTGGTGGTCACAGAGCACGCGACAATGGGCCTAGACACACCACAGGCACGTCCCAATGCCTGCTTGGAACGCACAAACACATACGGCACGTTCTTGTCCTCGCACAGCAGTGGCAAATGCATCAGAATCTCAATGGGCTCCGTATCGCCGGCAAGCACAACAATGTCGGCTAAACCACGATTAAGTGTCTTGGTGGCCTCGTTGGCTCCCTTGCGCAGTTGGTTGTAGTTAAGTGCCTGCTGCAGCAAATTCATGATCTTGGCGGTCAACTGGGCATCGGCCAATGGGAATGCTTTCGGGTTCACTTCTTCGGTCTGTGAAAAATCGAAGCTCCTATGAGTAAAACATTTTAATGAATACACAATATACAATCTTACCATTTTTCTTATTTGGTTTTTGTTCTATGTATTTATAAAAATATTAATGCAACCTCTCGGCTTGTGTGCTTCACTGAGGGGCAGAGTAATGAATGAAACGTTTGAAGAAACACGTGCATTGTTGGTATTTTTTGTTGCTGCCTAACACTGAAAATATTCCACATACACACTATGTGGCAACACTGCGTGGTTTATTTATATATCGATAAATATCTTACCGTACTGGTATAACCGCCAAATACGAGCAATATGTATTAGGCCACGGAAAAATCAGTTGAATATTTAATATTTAATCTTATAATTTATCTTATTTTTTATTCAGTTTAATATTTGCATTGTTAAGATATATCAAAACGGTCCTCTGGGTTGTCGGGCGCTTAACAGAATGTAAGCAGGAAACGAGCAGCTTTTAAATGATCCTTGGATATTGGGTCAAAATAAACTCAATGAATGTATAGTTTAGCTCAACCATATGCTGTGAGCCAGAGAGTAGCAGAGTAATGGCTCAACATAAAATTATTGAGTAAGCTAGTATAACTCAACCAGATGACCCAGAGAGCTGCAGGCTCGATGGGTAATTTAAAAATCGGAACTGGAAGCATCACATCGTGCGGTGGTTAAGTTGCACATTGTTGGTATCTCCTTGAGCCAATTGTTCAGTAATGGATAATTCCTCTTATGTTTCTGTCAAACTTGCTTATCTAAGGCGAGCTCTAGACTATCAGCGATGGTGGCTAAAATAGTCTTTAGTCGAGCAGCTATATTAGCTAATTTACTAACACAAAACATGCATCAAATAGTCCATTTTAAATCAAAAACCTTGGTTTATTGTAGTTCTCTATGTGGTTTCCAAATGAAATCACGATTCCAAGTCGAATATGCTCAGGCTTGCCAGTGTTCATTTCGGTTCAAAAGAAAACACAAAATAAGTGGACCTTACGTTAAATACAAAAGGAATTCACTTTATTACCAATTCTTGTTGTGTACAATTTATTTAAAAGTTCCTGCAATACAAAAACAAGGGTTATTTGATTTGATGCTATTGGTATATTATATACGATTAACTCACTTGGTAATGAGGCCATCCTTCTTGGCCAGACGCACAATGCAATCGTCGGACTCGCCCATGCGACGGATCTCACCGCAAATGGCGTAGGTCTTGGTTCCATCGGTTTGGCGACCGGTCTCGGGATCCACAACAACAATGCTCAATTGCACGGAGGCGTGATCCTTAGCGTGGATGATTCTGTTGGATGCCGAGCTGCAAACAAACAACAATAATGGTTATCCAATTGTAAATTCAGCTGCTGCACTCACGGCCCGGGCGAGCCGCGAAACACGTGTTCAACACCTACCATTTGCGGGGCACGTACAAATCAACATTCTCACCGGCGTCGTTCTCCATTATGCTACAATAAGAAATATAACATTTTATCAGTATTTTTTGTGCGTTTTCATATGTATTAACCAATTTCTACATACATTTTGTAATAATTTACAAATTAGCGAACCAACACTCGTCAATGGAGGCTGAAAAGAGAAAGAGTGAAGTTGGCTGCGCTATAGGGTTGCAACAAAATATCGATATATCTGTTAATGCTCTTCTGTGCAACATTAAATAAAATATTTTGTATATAAAAAAAATTGTATTTGAATTTGTTTAAATAAAATTTAATATTCAGTGATAACGCCACATAATTTAATTGCAATTTTAATATTTTCTTAACATCTGCTATTCAGTTGCCTGTATTTAAATTTTTAAATATAATATTGACAATTCGCAAGCAATTTCAGCATTGGTTTTACACATTAAACAATTTGCAAGAATTTAATAAAGACGCATTCTTATATGCCGACTAGATATATATTTATTTTGTTTAATAGTTTGCGATCTTTCGACGCTTGTTGCGCTGAATGTATCGATGCTTTTTATCGAATATATCGATTGCTCGACAACCGTTCATAAATATTTATTAGTCGTTTGGCAATGTGAAAGAGTAGTGCTGCATTGCATCAATTTTGGCGCCGGAGCTTTCACGGCCTTAGCGCCCATTGCAAAGTCGGTAGCTGTTAACCCGTAGTCCTATATCCATAGCATATAATAGACACAACTAGTAAAATTAGTGGCTAAAGTTTGTGCCCATAATAAATTTTAATAGAAGAGAACGCGCCCTGTGGTAACTTTGAATGTGAGTATTGATTTTGGACAGAGGCTGTGGCGTCGGCGTCCTTGATCCGGTGTCAGCGCCGATTTTCCGTCAATGGGACTTCCGCAGGACTTTTTTACTTGCGCCAACTGTGTGTGTATTTTTATGTGCATGTGTGTATGGGGGTGTTTGACTGTGTGAGTTTGTTATTATTACGGATTAACGCGTCTGACTGGCTTGTATTTGCAGTTCATATTGTGCAGTGGGCGAAAGTATTTGAATATACACATAATTGTAACTGAATAATGCGACAACTTTATAATACATATTTTTTATAATATTAACGCAGCTGCTGCGTAAGAAAGTTTTATTTGAGAATAAGAAACCGACAAGCTACTATTTGCTGTTCAGCAAAATATTTAATCCGTAAACTCAAGAATGATTTTTAACAGATTCTACTCAACACAACATAACACTCGATCAGCGAATTAACAGTAACATAACATGGCCTGTTAACATAAAAAAGCGTGAGATCTTTGAATTGGCCAGCTTTACCGTTAACTTCAATTTCATATTTACAACAACTTAACTCCTAATTAATAATATAGTAAATTAGAAACCAGCTACATATATTATTATTCTGGCTGGCTTTATAAGGCTAAAACCAATTTTAGATTCGTGTATTCCATAGCGGAGCAGGTTCTGTTGTTCAACTATTTGGCTTGGCTTCTCAGTTGACTTTCAACTTTCAACGCGTTCGGTTGCCTCACGTTGGTTGCTCTGCCAAAAGCTTTGCGGCGTGGTTTTCTTTTATGTGCTCTCGGTACGTTGCAGTCGTAAATTTCTTGAACAGACTTCATAACGCGCCGGCTGACAGCCTCTTGACCTTTAGCGCCTGTGTGTGATTTTTGCATATTGTAAAAACAGAAAATGTAAATTTATGCGCTAAAAATGAGATCATTTGTTGAGTGTTTTGTCTAACGTGAGCTGCTATTTTTAAACGATATACAAAATCCCACAACAGAAGCATTTGCAATAAATAGTTGGTGCCCAGGCATTATAAACCAAAATGAAAGTGAAGCCAATTGTGAACATTAAATGAATATGCATAAAATTGAATAGTTTTCATAAAAAAAAAAACTTATGTGGTGTGTAATTAGGCAATAAAATGTTAATATTGATGATATCGAAAATTTAATGATAGTGGGTAAATAAAACTAAAATTATTACCACAATTATTGATAGCGTAAAACAGTCTGCTGACATATTTACAAAATTTATTGCCGCTAAAAGCTGGCAACACAAAACATTTATCATATATTTAATACTTATCTCAAGTATTTGACCTAGAACCTTAGGTAAACCAAGGCAAACTACGAATTACCTCTAAAAATAGATTAACGTTTATTGAAAGCATTTATTTGTCGTACAAATAAACAAAACTAGTTCGGTAAATCCAATTCTAAACTGGGGGAAATACAAGCTAGGGAAAATGAGAAAGCATTGTTTTTTAATTAAAATCATAGCAAAACTAACAAAGCGTCTGGTTAAAAGTAATTAAACTGGGCCCAGCATATGAAAAGTAGACGAAAAATAAAAGAAAATATGTCTGAAAAACTGTGATGTCAGCACCAAAATGCGTGCCTGCTGTGCCGCATGTTGCTGATGACGTCTAGAGTACATGTAGAAGACTTTAAGTAAAGCACTTTCTAGGTCAAAAGTTGAAAGGGAACAGAGCCAACGAGACGCTGATGATGCTCGTAAAAAACATGATGAGAGAGAAAAAAAAAACCAAAATGTGGTCTGCATGAAATGCAATAAATAAAGCTACGAGCAAAGTAAAAGTAATACCATGTCTATGGCTTTGCCTTTTAGACCCGTTGACCCCGCCCACCTGTCAATTGTCGGGGCGTATCGACATCAATCGGAAAATTATAAAATTAAAAGGAAAATAACAATAATTGCTCGCAACATGCAAAATCAAATGAAATTGCATGACAGTAAAAAAAGAAGATAATTGCAGAGCACTTAACTATCCTTAGGAAACCAAGAAACAGACTAAAAACATTTAGTATGCATGTGAAATGTTATCAAACGTTTACAGTAGTCACTCGCATATAGCAACAGTTCGGCTCCAAGGGCCTACAAGATTTCACGACAACTGCAGTTCAAATCTTTGGACCCTGGCTCTACTATATTAGTATTTCTTAAAATCAAAGCACATTTTATACAAATAAGAATATCGTTATAGGGCTAAGATATTCAAAAAGTCCAATTTCGAACAACTTTTGTTCTCAGAAACAAAGCAACGTTTACAACCTAATCTTAGCCTGTTATTATAAAAGCTGCTCTTTAATTTAAGTCTTCGAAGTGCATTAAACTTTGTTTCTTACAAATTCACCATCTACTCTCTGCATACTATCTGGCCCTATGATTATGTAGGAGCCACTATAATTATATCCTTTTCTTTGCAACAATATTAAATTGCGCTCTCGTTTGCAATTGCATTGAAACTTTTTCTTTACTTTGCTTTTAGTTTTTTTGGTTTGCATTCTAATTGGTTAGTTGCTTGGGAAACCTGTCGACCCGACAAACAGCCAAACTCCTCGCTCGTAACTCCCAATTCCCCGACTTCTAATCCCAGCTGTCTGGGCAACTTAATTCTGATATGCCCCGTGACTCGGTTTGCTTTTTATTTTGCAGCGCTTTGACTTGGGATACTTTAGAACTGGTCGGTGGGTCGGTCGGTCGGTCGGTGCTGGACAATTGGACGGACGTTTCGTTGGTTCCTCGATGATGATCTTTGTTATTGTTGCTGATGTTGTTGTGATTTGATTGGTGCCACTTGCCCGTTGTTGTAGTTACTGTTACTATTGTTGTTGCTGCGCTATTACTGTTACTAGAAGTTGAAGTTGTTGGTGCTGTTTTCTGGTGCTCGACCTGGAGCTAGAGCAGGAGCTGGAGCTGGAGCTGGAGCGGGAGCTGGAGCCGGCTGCGTTACACTTTCTAAATCGGTCAATGGTAACGGGCCTGTAAGCAGGTGCAACTGCAACTGCCACCAAAGCAAGAGAGAGAGAGAGGGAACGAGTGGAGACAGCACAGAGCAAAGCAATCAAAACATGTCACTGAAGGTGAGTTTGACCTATATAAAGTTGATTACCGGCAAGCTGCTTAGATATTACCCAATTGGGCAGCTTGTCTAGGGGAGAGAGCGGGTTGGGGTTAGCATTACCTCTAGAAAGTGCAGTGATACTATATTATGTAAACCAAAAGATTGTAAGCTTATATAGACTAACTAAAGAGCACAAATATGTAATAGATTTTTAACTTTTATAAACAACAAAAATAAATCAAAAAGGCTTCTATAATCGCATAGCTTATAAATATATGTGAACACATTATTTCCCAAACTTATAAATTGCAGAAGCTATTATAACTCGTGCTGAGAGCACATATTATATTGCTCTCATTGACCTTTGATCACAAATAACCTTTTATGGTATGAAAAAAAATTTGAATTATTAACAAATGTGTCCAAACTGCGCGTTTACGAATGAAAGCAGATTTCTAGATTTCTAAAATAGCTCGTATAAAATAATAGTTTAAAATTTGTTTCTTAATATTTAACGCATTTTCTGAAAAGACGTGAGTTAACTTTTATTTTCATCATATCTACACTGCGTTTATTTGATCTACTTAAGTTTAGTTGAACAAGATAAATTACTCACACTTTTTTTTTAAACTCGCACGAAGACAAAAATCGCCGTCATGCATTATCCAAGAATATACTATATTAAGTAAATATTTGAGAACTTATTGTTAAGCACTCTTCACAAAGTGTTAGAGAGCATGGTGATTTAAATTTGATTTTAAGCAAATAAAAATGATAGAATACTCGAGAAACTAGGCAAATCAATGTCCCCTCTTGCTCAATAGTTCAGGGCCTCTTCATTTCAATGTCATGACTTCGTCTAATCAAAACACATCCCTCGACAGTTTACAAAAATCGATAGTTTCTTAAATTTCTTTAAGCTAGAGTTTCCAGCGCAATAATCACGCAGACTCGTTTCGACTGCTCTAAGCTTTTCTTACATTGTGAACAGAGTATTGTGCAGTCGGTTAAGTCCGAATGCAACGTTTCTACCTGTTGTTTTTCGCTCTTTGTCGTTTATACTTTGGCTTTGGCATGATAATATCGCATTAGGCATGCTGATAAAGCGAGAGAATATATTCCAAAGCAACTCAAGTGGACACTTGATTATGGATGCGATTGCAGAAATATCAAGTCGAAAGACGACTATTGTTAGCATACACTTGCCACAAAAGTGTGTGGCACAAGCGTGTTGCAAGCGCCGTGTCTAGCGCTTGTCTGAAGGCTTACAAGTGCTTCTCACCTGCTGCTGTGGCTCTTGCTGCGGCTGCCTGCTGACATTTCAGTTTGTCTATAAATATTATAATCATCATCAGCAGCAGCAGCATCAGCATCATTATGATCATCATCATTATTATGTCAGCATTTGCATTGTTGTTGCCACACTGTGGCAACTTGAGTGATGTCATGTAGAAGGGGGCTACTTCGTGTCGCTTTTGTTGTCTTTCAACAGGTGGCTATGCGAATAGCCCCTCACTTAATGCGCTTCATTAACTCACGAGTTGACAGTCTTCTCCCAGTTTCAGTGTCTATTTAAATAGTTCAAATATTTATTGTACGTTTATTTCCTCTAAAACCATTTGTACACAGATGACCCCATCACTCGGCGCAGCTGAGTGCTCTTTAACCCTCAACTGTGCCTCGTGGTTAAAGCGAGCACAGCTCTTTCAAAATTACACAAAACTCAGCGAAGTTTACTTTTTGCAATATGAACTAGAGCTTAGCTTGTCAAAATAATTTGTGAAAGTGAAAGAAGAGTTTTATTTAACTATTCTACTTTAAATAAGAAAAATATTCGATCATTTGATGGCCCTTAAAAATTTAATATTTAAAAAATAAATATTTCAATTACTTTTTGGTTGCCTTAAATAAGTTCGAAGTTGATTTTAAAAACATTTAAAAACAACTTAATTTTATTAAACAAATATAGATTGTAAATAATTACTAACTCATAAAAGATGAAACACAGCTGTTTAATAAAAGATCTACAAATCCTAGATAATATTAACTTTTCTTTAAAGAAATCATGTTATAAAAAGAGTTTGTAATCTCAGAGATGATAGGATCCATATGATTATGGGGAATACTAAACAATATAAAAAAAACCAAAATTTAAAAAAATCGCAACTGTAATCGCATTTTTTTTTATCAAGAACAAAATGTGTTGTAGTGGTGCTATTATTTTTTTCGCAACTGTATATCTTTAAGGCTGCTTTACAATTACAGCTTCTTGGATGTTGTTTTCCATACTCTTCTAAGGACTATTTTTAAATTTATTTATATTTCACACTTACGTAATCATATCTCAGCTCTCTGCTTCCCAATCACCTGACACCCTTGGCTAGTGTATACAATGTGTCCAGCTAAGGGTTAACACACTCATATATCGTCTGTTGTCAAAGCGTCCGCAAAGCATTGTAAAAATGCATCCACATCCGCTGTTCAAGTTTTTCATTCCCAGCGCTTTTGTAGTTTTTCTACTTAGCTGCCCCTCTGGGCACTAATTACTATAATTTGCGGTGTGGAGCGAGTAGAAACTAATTTCCTTCATTAATGTTCTCTGTGTGTGTGGGTGTCGGATCCCTGCCCAAACCCGAACTCAAACTCCTATTAGCTATTAGTCAAGTGCCGCCTCACTTTTGACAGCTGCCAAAGTTTAACTTGTTAATTAATTTGTTTACGTTCATTTTGTTCAACAACTTTTACAGAAGGAAACGCCCTCCGATGTGATGTTGCATCTGGCAGCGCTACGCGGCGACGTTGTCGAGATGCGCCGTGTGCTCGATACCGGCAAAGTGCACGTGGACTGCAAGGATGAGGTGAGTGATATGCTCCAAAGTTCGCTTTGTTATAAATAAAACTACTACGAACAACCAGCTGGTTGCAGCTGCTCACAGCGCATTTTATAACTCAGGCAAGTTAAGAGGCATGTTACTTGAAAATTGGAAAGGAAGCTGATGGACTTAAATATGTTCCAGAAATCAGTTAGGAATAAAGCTAATAAGGCTTTTAGGGAAGTTATAACTACTGAATTTATTTATGAAAGTGCATTTTTTTGAGATTGATAAATTACAGCGAATGAAATGGGTGCAGTTCAAATTAAATATATTCCTTTTGCGAGTTATTAAGAATACTTGTATTGCTCTCCGAGGTGTGTGGAAGTTTTTAGGCTTAAACACATGGAGTTTGGTAATTTTATTATCTCCACGGGATAGACAGATATATGCAGAAAAGACTTCGATAGGTGCTTCGTTGCTCATAGAAGTATATGATAGTTATTTCTTCAAATTTGTTTTAGAACCTAGTCCAATATACTCCGAAATAAGCATTATATATATACATATAAATATTATGTATATATTATAAGTTCTGAACGTCTAAAGCTAACGTTTCGTAATTTAATTATATCCACGTTTAAGTATACACACAGAAAAGACTTCAATAGGCGCTTTCTTTAGTATTCAAAGCATTTGCGCATTAGGCAAAGCTGAAAATTTCTTTGATTCAATAAGCAGTTTATAATTATATAATTACTGTATCATTGTCTCAAATGTTTAAATGATAGTGATAAAAAATTGCCAGCTGGTTGAATTGTTTAATTGAGCGTCCAATGAATTCAACTGCAATTGCGATTAGTTTTCACCAGTCAAAGCGAAATTCAAATTGTTTCGTTTCGTTTTGTTATACCCTGTACCAATTGGAAATGGGCTTAATGGTTTAGGCAGTATCTATTCACCCATAATTTATCTATTGTCTTAATCCAAATTCTGATCAGGTGTATCATCTTTTCTCCTTCTCTTATATCCTTCTCCAAATATAATAGAATTTCAAATGAAATTAGCTAAAGGCATTTAATGAATGAATTTGTGTACTGCCAGGGTATTTACTAGTCGGATCCCTTGTAATTGATTTGCTTTGTTTCGTTTCGTGTTGATTTGCATGCGTGCAGCTGAGCGAAATCGGAGCGAAAATCAGAAATCTCTGACCAAAAGGCAAACTGCTAACTGCTAACTGCTGGTGTGCTGCCCCTTGGGGTGGCACAGTCACGTAGCTGCAACGGCGGGGTGCCCTTGTGTGCCGCTTGAGGCCAAATCGAGAATATGGCCAACTGGCCAGGGTATGCATCGGTATTTGTGTCCAGCTTATGCAGCTGACTTTTGAGCGCGCTTCGCTGCGCCTCAAGTGAAATTTAATATTTATTTAATTTCGTTTTTTTTTCTCTCGCTTTTCGACTTATTTGCCAATTGGTGCGTACTTTTGTAAACAACGTGTTAACTTGTCTTTAAACTGAAAATCATTTCGTATTTATTTATTAACTTCAAAAATGTTGTAATATTTTGCGAATGACTTCACGCTTGAACGACTCAGACTACTGTTTAAACAAGTTTATGTAATATCGGGCTATAAAGTCGCGAATATATGATGTCACTTTTATAAACCATATCTCAACAATCTTTTATTTCTGTCTTAATGGCATTGAAATTATATTATACGATACGCTTAAAATATGTTATTTAATAGTGGGAATTACCCAGTTTTGCCAGGGTTTGCTTTTATACAAATCTGGAGAGAAATCAGTAATGAGATTTATACAAACTTATCTAGTTTTCATCAAGGGGAGAACAACCACTGTGAACTTGTTCGATCTTCGACATTTGCCGCTGCTCTCTGATCGAATGGGTTTCTTTTGCTCTTTACAGGACGGCACCACGCCCCTTATATTGTCTGCAGCTGGTGGTCACATCCATTGCGTGTTGGAGCTGCTGGAGCAGGGCGCTGATCTAAACTCGCGCCGATCGACGGGCACCACGGCGCTGTTCTTTGCCGCCCAGGCCGGCCATTTGGATGTGGTGCGAATATTGCTGAAGGCGCGCGCCAAGGTCGACACGCCCTCCTTGGACGGTGGCACGCCCCTCTTTGTGGCCGCCCAAGGCGGGCATGTGAAGATTATCAGAGAGCTGTTGGACTGTGGGGCCGATGTGAATGCCTGCATGAAGGTGCGTTTATACACTTGCAAAACGGGTATCGCGGAATGTTCATCACAGCAAGGGAAACAGTAAAATTGCATACTCGCAGAGTATTTCCTGTTGCATCTTCGATAACCCGCACTATGCTCTATTTCTAGTTCATTTGAATTGACTTTTAATATTTGATTCTATGCAGGATCGTGCCACGCCCGCTTTTATAGCGGCCCAAAATGGTCATCGAACTGTTTTGTCGTTGCTCATCCTGGCGCATGCATCGATGGACATTAAACGCATCGATGGAGCGACCCCACTCTGGATAGCCGCCCAAATGGGGCACGATCACATTTGCAAGGTGCTGCTGCAGAATGGCGCCAACGTGGACACTGTGCGCTGTGATGGTGCGACGCCACTGTTTAAGGCCGCCCACAAGGGTCACGCGTCTGTGGTTACGGTGCTGCTAAAATATCGCCCCAATTTGGGCCTGCTGCCCAATGGGGAAACGGCCCTGCATGCGGCCGCCATGTTCGGCCACATGACCGTCTGCAAGCAACTGGTGGCCGCTGGCAGCGATGTCCTGCTCAAGAACCAGGACGGTCTGACGGCCATGGAGCTGGCGAACCATGAAAACTACAGCTCCATTTGTGAGTATCTGCGAGAGCGGATGCGCTCGCTAATTGAACGCAATACATTGGCTCTGGCCAACATGCGATTGTCGACGTAAAGTCGTCCCAAATGGAATATGACCAAATCGAATCCCTTCAAAGTACCTTTTCTGCACAATATGTTGGATTATTTATTCACTTATCTTATGATTAGAACTGTGAAACAGCACTTTTTAAGAGGCCACAGAGTTCGAGCTATGCGAGTTGAACTTCTCTGATTAGACGATCTTATAGGAAGTCAGAAACTATAATTTTTTATTATTTTTTTTCGCGTAAATAAGCTGTTTTATAAATTTAAAATATTATCATGTAATAATACCCTGTACCCACTTTACGTAACAGGTGGTAGTAACCATCTATGGCCCAGAAAGTATGCATATATATTAATTCTTGATCAGCAGGATGAGCTGTCTGTCTGTCTATAGAAACGGTATAATCACAAAAATTAGTATATATGTTAAACATTTCGTTTTTAATAACTACAATTTTTTTGAATCGATAAATATCGATTAACTGACAGATTTTTGAGCATTTCTCTGAGAAAACAAAGTCTAGAGACACCAAATTTGTTCTGTAGTTTCTCGTATTCTACACAGGGATCAAGAATATTTCACTTTTTGTATCAATCCATCCCCTAAAATTGAGATGGATTAGTCATAATTGTTTGTGTATGCACACATTTAAATATCATCTACATTTCATTATAAATCACTGAGTTTCATAAGAATCGGACAATAATCACATAAGTCATAATTGAATGTATTTGTTATAAAGTGGACGAATAGCAGAATGTGACACCAGCATGGAGCTGGGTACAGGGTATTTACACGTCGGGGCTTCTCGACTAGACCACTCTTATATTTAACTGTATTCCTGACTGTCAGCAATAGTAAACAATATGTTTAATCTTATGTTATTAGGACATTCCCGATATGCTGTCAGTTCTATGGAAAACGGAAATATTTAAATTTTGAAGTTTATCATATTGTACATACGTTTCGCAATAATTCTCAGCATAGCTAACCTAAGAGATCTCACGAAATCTGTACGGTTAAGAGCTCTGTGACACAAGAAACTGTTTCATTTTGTTGTATAGTGCAATCAAAATAGAGGAGCAAAACAACCTAAAGATCCAAAATAAAAATATATATGCCCATGCTGAGCAAAGGCTATATCACCGATATATATATATATATATATATATATATATAAATATATATTTAAATACCCGGATATTATATCATTATAATATATGTATTTACTTACAACCACTTGGAGCTTGTATTTGAATTTACGATTACGATTAACTTTAGCAAATAGCTCATACTTACCATATAAATATACAAGCTATGAAAACCTGTTAACATGGACCCAGTGTCGTCCTTTATTTATAAATAAATGTATATATACATCTATATATATTTATTTATTTATAAATATTTATCTATTTATGCATTCACGTAACCCTAAGCAATTGTTAACAAGTGCTTTATTTTTATCCGCCTTTTTGTCTTATCCTAATATACATATTTTGTCTTAATTAGCTATTAATTATAACAAATGTTTTTATCGTTTTTCTTTATTGTTTTATGCTCGTGTACATTAAATGGTAATTTATCACATACTAATTTTGCCTCTAATATTTAAATTTTAACGGTGCTGTGCCACACGTTAAGCAATAACATTATGTTAGGTACCTAACGAAACTGTTAACTTGACAAACTGTTAGGTTGGCTCTTCGTTAAGCTGCTTCGTTAATGCAAGCAAATTCACACACCCACGCTTAGTATGGACACAACTATCGAAGGTGCAGGTCTGCGCGCGCTCTATTTTACATATTCGCCAAGTATCATACAAGTATAAACAAATAATTTACATATATTATTATTTAATTACAAATTGTGCAAGTGCAACACAATGCAATTAATAACATAATAGTCACAGCAAACATTGTCCGCAAGGCAAACACATTTGAGCTGTTCGCGATGCACATGTGCTCCCAAACAGTTTTAGCTGCACTATGCGATCACCATAGTTTTGAGTGCATCGTGCAATTATGCGCAGTTGTTGCCAGAGAGGTTCGCTTTAAAAGTTGCTGAAAATGCGCAGCAAAAACACAAATTTAACTGGTGCCTTAAATAGAAAAGGAAACTTAATTCAAATAAAAAAAATTTATTACAAATTTACAAAATTTGTGCGATGTAGATTACAGCTCAACTTGTTGTCTGTAAATTTGGTGGAACTGTCTGCCCAACATGTTGCCAATACCAAAGAGCTTCGAACGGCTGCAAACGGATTTCAGTGTTCAGTTCGTTTTTTCTCATTATAGCGCGCGGACGTGGAGACCGTTGTCGGCTCTCGTGTTATTTTTTCCCATTTCGTGTGAGTGTGTAAGTGCGAGTGAGCGAGCGCGTCGTGCGTGTATGAATGTGTATGTGTAGGTGTAGTCGCGTGTCGTTGAATTTTTCAAAAGCAACAGCAACAACAATAGCAGCCCAAACGGTAGCGGCAGCTCCAAAAGCGAAGAAGCAGAAGCAGCAACATAATCAAAAAACATAAAAACAAACAACAAAAAATAACAAAAAAAAATGTTGTGAAACGGAACATTTTGGTGGCAAGTGTTCTTAGTGTGGCAGGCGGGCGGCGAAAATGCTTTAAACAATAAAACAGGTTTGCACTGTGGTATGCGAGAGCAAGAACAAGACCAAGGAAAGAGACACAGTGATAGAGCGCTCTCAGAGAGAACTTTTGCGAAAATGTACTGCATTTGTTGACTGACTGATACGAGAGGGGAGGGTATACCCTGCAAAATATGTTTGCTATTTACCGTGGGCATCCTTTGGCAAGGTCTTTTGCAGAACACGCATGTTGCAGCTTTCGTCACACTGTGCTCTGCTGCGAACCTGTTTTCATTGCGTTGGTTTTACATATGTACATATTTCGATTTGCTGCAATCAATCGGAAAAACCGTTGGCCCAGAAGACCGTTACTTCTGGGTTGCCAAGCTAAATAGAAATTCCAGGCAGTCGCCCCATCCCCCTCCTCATTGTTGTAACAGCACAAAACAGCTGAGCTTTTGCAGTCGGGCCCCTAGCAACAGCGCGTGCGGTCGCAGCAGAAGCTTCTCAGCTGTGCAGGCGCAGCGCAGGCGCCAACATACATAAGAATGCATAGGCTGTTACTTTGAATTTGGGCTGTAATTGCATTGCTGCCATCTCGCTCTTGCGCACATCTGTATATGTGCAGTAGCACATGCCGGAAAACAATTTTTTTCTTTTTGCAGTCGCTGCTGCTGCCGCCGTCTCTGCCGCTGCCTCTGTTACTTGTGAAGCTTTACATAAGTTGACATTTTGCCGATGCTTTCAGAGCCCGGCTGCAGGTCCTTTGCACAAGTTCTAGCAACGCACTGCGCAATCAGCTGCTGCTCCGCTTAGTTAGCTGCCGACGTCACTTGCAACCAGACGTTGACGTTTTTGCAACTTGTTTCGCGTTTTTTCGCTGCGTTTGCGTTTGGTTTGAAACCGGCTCTCAAAAGGTTCGCTAGCGTCTCTGTTGTTGCTGCTGTTTTTCAGCTGTTTCGTTGTTACAAAAAACCATAAATATAAAAAATACAAATAAAATACAAACACCAAATCGAGCAGAAGAAGCAGCAGCAACAGAAACGACAGTAACAGCAGGCGAAAGTTCTCGTCGGCTCCATACTCTGTTCCCAGTATAAAAAAACAAAAAAACAGCTATAAATAGGTGGACGATTGTGTTAGTGTTACTTGAACTGTGATTGCCATGATTATTGTGTTAGTGGATATTTAGCTTTAACTGTAGGTAGTACAGTGAAGGCTTGCAAACTAGAAGGCGTCGATATTAAAAGTGATTTTAAATATTCGAATTTCTGAAAGTTGCAGTGTGCCACACCAAACAACCTAAATATAAATGAATGTATTATGATTTGAACAATTCTAGTTTGCGAGCGTCCACTGTAGTGAGTTTCAAACTGTAAAACTAGAGCATAAAGATTTTTGGAGTTAAGAAGAAACTTTTTAAATTTGTTCAAATAAGTTTTGAGTATTCAGCTACAATAGCACATTGCCGAACACCAATCCACCCGTTTTTCGTGAACAGTGTATAACCAAGAGTACAACCTAGAGCCAAGTGGTTTAACTGCTTTTTTACATTACACTTTAATTTGTGTCTTTTTTCTATTTTATTTCATTTCTCAACTATTGCCGTCCGGCTGTTTTTTTCCTGTTGTTAGTGCGTGGGGCCTTTCGAAAAGCTTTAAGAAAACTTGATTTATAGCGCATCCGCAGCCGAACCCGCGACCAAATACAGCTTAGCCCCCCAAAAAAAAGTGTTAGTAAATCAATAATATATAATAGCAAAAAAAAACAATGCAGCTAAAGTGTTAAAATAAAACCCGTTATCTTAAATCGTAAAGAAAAACAGCAAATCAGCAAAGATGTGAATTTGGACAAATTGTAGACTTAAAGCCTCAGCTGCTTCATAAGTACAAAATGGCCGCCAGGATGCACAACAACAACAGCAAGAACATCTTTTAACAGCAGCCACACTCACACACACACATCCAGACACCCACACAAATGCACAAATACACACAACACAGGCAAAGCCGGAATCCATTTAAAGGTGAGTCGTAAAATTAAAGTACAACAACATTTATGCGATTTTACAGTGCCAGTGTTGGTCAATAGCTTTAAAACGCACTTAATTACGGTTAAGATTTTTCGAACAAATTAAAAATACACTATATTTCTGATACTTTTAAATATATTAAAAACCTGATAGGCTTTGAAAGGTTTATGGTCTTCGAATATTCTTTTGGTAGAGTATTGAGAAATTTCAACTAACCAACAGCTGCATTGGGCGAAAATCGTCAGAGGGGATATTTTTTTTTTCGAATTCTTAGCAGGACAAACTATCTGTATCCGTACTACAAAAAATTTTGGTGAGGCTAACTGACTCTATTGCAATTTATTAATTATTTTGTTAATTTGGTGGCTCCAATTATTTCATATCAAGTTTCTAGTTGAATTTTTATGTTATACAGCTCAGTTTTATATTTTTTTTTCTATTGTCATGCTGTGAATCGCATGATGAATGACTTTGGCGTCTTTAATCAATCTCGCACTTGGTGCCAAGGCAGGGCCTCAACTTTAGAAGCTTGGCTGTTCGCATTATTTACCCTGTAGACATAGGCTAAAGGGTATATTGGGTTGGTGCAAATTTATCAGTGGAATCACCAACTACAACAGTGTCACCATCTCAGTCTTTAAAAGGTAAATTTGTATACCAAAAATTGAATCAATATTTTAAAGAACGGCTATATTTTCTGCTATACGCAATTTCTTAATGCTCTGCAAAGTGTACCGATGGCATATCAAACACCGATGTTATTTCAGAATGATTTTTCATCATGTTGGACTAAGGGAAGAAGAAGCGCAGCGCAGAGTATCCTCCAGTCGAACGCACGCGACAGCAGCATACTTGTTTTTCTTTAGCATCGCAAAACTTTAACAATTGAGCGTTGTGCAGTTTTTGTTATTTTTTTTATCGGTTTACTTTTTTTTTGTGTATTTTTTGCGCGAATTTTTACGACTATTCGGCTGGGGTTCAACTGCGAAGTGAGGGCAAATTGTGGCCAACAGCGACCGCGGGCCCATTCAAAATCCCGTCAAACCAGTCGCAGCCATTTGGTTTTTGCCTAGTCCAGGCGGACGGGCGGGCAGGCGGCTGGCTATCTCGGGCTATCGGACTGGCCAACTGGCTGACTGACTGGCCGACTGGGCCGTTGATGACTTTTTACATAGCCAAAGAAGCGGCGACCCAACCAAGACCCAGACTCAGACCCTAAACCAAAACCAAACAAGTAAGCGTGCTCTAGTCGAGAGTGCTCGACTAGGCGATGCCCTGTACCCAGCCCTGCGCTGTCAAGAGAACGTTCTTCTATAGAAGAAAAGAAAAGAACTTTCTATATAGAAATTTACTTCTTAAACAACTTTTGTGTTTATTGTCAGAAAGTTATGAAATGTTTAGGACCTTAAGATTATACTCAAATATGTCTACGTACCAAAAATTAAGATCTGATCTATAAAAATGCTTCTGCTTTGAGGAGAGGGAAGGAAGGTCATGAGAGTGTTAATCTTTTTTTAACTCTCTTAACTATCATACCCAAATTGCAGTGTCCAGCTGATATAATGTCAGAGATATATATGTATCAATCAATCAAAAGAAAATTATAAGTATATATTTATTATCATGTATGTACTACTTATAAAGGTACATACAGATTATAATGTATAAAATATACATCTATAAAATATATATATTATACTCTGAAGGAAAAGCCTCTCTTTTGTGTGCAACATACACTTGCCTAGAACCATTATACCCCGTTTTTAATAGTAATTTTCAATGGGTGCAGGGTATAAAAAAGATACGAGCGCCGCACGTATCTAAACTTGTTTCAAACGTGTTACATTTAAGAACGTTCGCCGCAAGCGGCAAGTGGCAATAATCCTTTCAAACTGACAGCGCTGCCATGTCGCAGCAGTTGAAAAAGAGGAGGAATAAGAAGAAGAAGCAACAGCGCATCAGCAGTATAAGGGCTGCCTAGTGGGTGTGGCACATTGACTGAGTTTCAGTTTAGTTCGCACAGCATATGTGCAAATTTTTAACGCGGGCCGTTTCAAAAGTTTATCGGGACAAAATGGAAATGAAACAGGAAAGACACATAAAAATGAAACAAGAAAGGCACATGAAAGTGAAACAGAGAGAAACTCTGCAGATTTGTTCAACTCAATAAAAATATATTTTTTTAAAAATGTATTTATGCTGACCCTTGGATATAATTCAAAGATTGCGATGTGGGGCAAATAGTATTTTTATGTTTCTTTCCACTCGTTCCCGTTAGAACCCTTGAGTTGTGCTTTTGAATAAAAGCTTTTATTTATAAAATTAAGTTAATTTCGAGTACAACTAATTGGGCTGCCCTCTGCCGTGTGTCTATCCTGTCCATATGCTGTCTGTCATTGTCTGGTTCGAGTTCGCAGACATTTTGATTGCCTGTTGTCTGTTTTTATTTTTTTGTTATCATTTATTTTTTATAGCGCCGCCATGTTGTGCCTTCTGCCTCCTCTGTGTGTGTGTGTGTGACTGTGCGAGAGTGTATACTAACTATAGTTAAGCTCGCACGATATGGTAAAAGATTTTTTACATTTTTTTTTTTGCTTTTTAGCAATCGCAAACAAAAAATGCAAAAAGTGAAATTGATATTTTCGCACAAATTGCCGTTAACAAGGTGGCAACCTAGCAACAACATTTTCGCTTGTCAAATTTTATTTTTGCGCCCCCTACAAATATCCCCTACTCTACGCTCAAAATGGACGTCACAAAAAACGACACAGCCAGGTGAACGGGAAATTGTTTACCGTGGTTCCAAAATGATGTAATTTCGCGTGCTCGTGCAATTCAATTTCCTGCCAGCGGAAACGCGCGTCGCTCTGTGCTCACCCATCGAAAGCCAAAAAACATCAGCACAAACCCCTCTCCCCACAAAATAAAAAAAAAAGAGAAGAAAACCCTCAAGCACACAACTTGAAAGCACTGTCCAAATTGTTTGGCAGCTCCTCTTCTTTGCGCTCCAACTTTAATTGTCCCCGCACAGCGCCAAAAAAAAACGAGAAAATAAAAAAAAAATAAGATGAAAATAATAATAAATAAATAAGAATTCAATTTTGTAAAATTTGATATCTAAACAGCTTATCCGTTTGCCCCCACTGCCATTCAGCTGGCGGAGCACTCAATCAAATATATCACATATCATTTGTGCGCAGCTAAAGTGAACTAACAGTTGTTTAACTGTAACATACGGTTTACCAGTTAGATAAAGTTCATGGTAAATGGGAAAGCTTAAAGAAATTGACAGTATATATTGACTTTAGCAGCTCTTTTTCTAGTTAATATAAAAGAAGTACAAAATCTAGATTTATCGTGTTAAAACACATAAGTTCCAGAATCTCGACTCGGTTGGACTCTAAGATCTTGTGTGAGAGAGTTTCTTACATAAGCTTATATTATCTGTTTTTTTCACAATTAATTTAATGTTGTACAAAAAGTCAACGTAGACTTGTTTTCCAAATTCCTTTAGTTCATATACTCAATTGTTACTTTGACCTTTATGTAGAAGTTCTACATGGTAAAAATATTTTAATAGTATTATTGTGAAAAATCTTAAATTATAGATTTATTTAAATTATTCAGAATTCTGAGTAAATATAAATACATTTATAATTTCCAGAAGCTTTTCAGCCTCCAAATGCAACTCGCTCAAAAATTGTATAGTGTATATGATGTGCGGTATTTGAATTATTTACATGCAATGTGTGGAGTGTTGAATTTTCAAAATTTTTGGCATATTTCGCATAAATAAATTACATTCAAAGCCGATGCCCGGTCAGGCTCTGCCAGCTCCCAGCCCAGCTCTGGGTGCCCGGGCAGCCTATATTAACAATAATTCCTTTGTGCTGGCATCTTGCCAAAAAGTTTTTGTATTTTGTGCCCGTACAGCAGGCGACGAACGTTTTGTGGCCAATTTCGGCTGCAAACGGGTAGCTGTGGCATTTGGCGGCGCTGTGGCATGGTCGACGTTTTGTGACCCATTGTCAGTTGAAGTTAAATGCGACGCCTGACACAAAAAAATGAAAATAAACTATAAAAAATGCTTTCTGGCAAAGGACAACGCACAACTTACGATGGGCAATGGACAATGAACACCACAAAGTCCGGAGTTCCAAACGTGACGTTTGTCAACCATTTAAAATGCTAGAGTATTCAAAATGTCCTGCAAACTGAGACCCCAAAGCCGACACTGAACAGTTTTTGTCAACTTTATATGCGGAAAATGACAAAGCTATTTCACTTTATTAAACAACTATTTTGTAGTCGGGTCAAGTGCTTTCTTTTTTAAAGGAAGTGCAATCTCAAAAGTCCAATTGAATGAAAAATAAAATGTTTTAGATGACAATCCCCTTCAAATGAGCCCATGTGTCACCTTGGAAATATTATTTTGTCAAGCCTTTCACCCCAACTGATCAGTTTCGGCGATATGTTCTAACGCCTCAATAAACATATATTATATACGTTCACTGAGTAGGCACTAAGAAATAATTCCATATTCATCGATAATTTTCAATCGATAGTTTGATGGCTTATCGATTCTGTCTTTAGTCGACTACTGCCTTAATCGATAACAGTTTTAAGAGCACCGATTCGAAATTTGTATATTTTAACTTATCAAATAAAGAAAAACTGCTTTCGATAGTTAATATATTTCGACGATTGTTCTAGTGTAATGTCATGCAGAGATCAGGGAGCTCTGTATTAATCGAGCTATCGATTACGGCATAAATAAATTTTTCGAAAATAAATTAAATTTGAAATATGTATTATACAAATAAACATTTACACTAGTAAATTTATCGATTGCTCGAATACTCCTAATATGACAATCAATGTTAAAAATTTAGCGATTGCAATTACTTTTACAGCGACTGTTTCTGATCGTTTTCGGCCTTTTTTTTTTTGGGTGTATTTGGGAAAAGATTTGAGCTGTCCTCCAAAGGGCAACTCGACCCACAAATATCTTGAGTAAATTGGTTAAAATACAGAAATTTGAACACTTAACGCCCATAATAGTATCTGATGGATTAGACAAAATGCTGCCGCTGACTGTTGTAGATATAATAGTAGCCACCGTTGAAACGCAATGTGACCATATCGCTGGTCGTGGCCGGCGTGTTTTCCAACCCTTCCAATGGCACACGGAGCTGCGTTTGCGTCAGATTGATGGTGCGATAGAAGAAGGCGGTCAGAAAACTGGCGCTTATCACAAATGCTATAAAAAAGCCGAGGCAAAATACGCAATCCTTGTTCACCTGCAGGCACAGGCAAAAAGCACCGGCAAAATCGCCCAATGTTTGGCCAATTCGGCCCATCAGAGTGCGCGGCCGCGCAGGCGCCGCAAAAGCCGAGGAACTATTGGTGCTAATTGTAATCGTATGATATCTGCGCTCACACGGTGGCAATATATCCACCTGATGATTAAGTTGTTGCTGCTGCTGCTGATCGTTTTGTTGTTGTTGCTGCTGGATGCTTCTAATGTGGCTCTTGGGTCTAAACGTGCTGGTCACATCCAACCGCAGGCTATTAACCGGCAGCGTCTGCGTGGCCAGCTCACAATGTTGCGTGACCTGCAGCTCTGTGGTGGCATCCAGCTGCACCGTGGAACGCTGTCCACTGTTGGCGGACTGTACATGCTCCTCGATGGCCTCCAGATTCCGTGTGTAGCGATCGAGCAGTCGCAATATGCGCTGCAGTCGCTCATCATTGTAGCGCAGTGAGGGTGAGGCTGTAGCTGTGGCTGTTTCTGTTTCTGCTGCTGCAGCTTTTGCTGTCTGTTCCTGCATTAGGGTCGCCTCATCTGCATCCTTTTCGGGTTCGCTGCGCTTCAACATGATCTCAATCATGTCCTTAACCAGGGCTTTGGCCTCGTCCAGCTGCTGCCGCTGCTGCAATGCGCCCTGCCAGCTGGTGCTGGTGCTGGGCAGCTCAAAGCTAACGTGCTTCGGCTCTGCCCCTGCCGCCACCTCCATTGCCACTTCCACATGCAGCTGCGGGTCATCCGTTTCGGTTTCGCCCACCAGGCCGTCTGGCAGCTGCAGCATTTGTGGTTGCTCATCGGACGGCGTTTTATTGTCATCATCCATTGCTAAATTTGGGTTTGTATTTTCCAGAGCTCAAATGAAATTCATTTTCATATATTATTGTGTTCGTCGTATGTTGACATTTCAGATGTATATTTCATTTATTTTAATATGTTTATTTTACTTTAATTCAAACTTTTGTGACAAATTCGAAATTTTATTGCTTCATGGCCTTCAGAGCGACACAAACTGCCATCGTCATAGACACCCTAATAGCCGACTTAGTTCAGGAGGTTATTGAACGGCGTCTATTGACGAAGGAACCTAATTCCTTCAAACTCGGTCCATGCCAAAGGCTGTTCGATATACTGGGAATAATTCCATACGGCCAGCAAGATGCTGATATTGTTGCCGTTGACGATGTTGAGCTGGACAAGATGTTGGCTCTCAAGGACATCGATGCGCCACCTCCGATTGATACTCCATTCGGCAACCAGACAAATGAAAAAATACAAAAATGGCACAGTTGGTTGATTGAGGCCTTGGCTGCGGGTAACATTTCATTTCCGACAGATAAGTAGAGATTAAACAGGCAGCTAGTTTTAGAAAGGCTATACGTTCTTTGGTGTGTGCCTTAAAAGAACGAAGAAACTTATTGAAAGTTGTTCAAATTTCAGTAGATTCTTCGAGATCTACAGAATTGAATGTTTTGGAAAGGATAACGCCAGTTAACTATGAGTTCTGCGGAAATCAATATTTCCTTACAGCAGCTGAAATGTAGCTTAATTAACCATATTTCTTTCATTCCAAGAAGAAACCAAATCAAGAGTTCTACCATTCAAAAAAAGAAAATAACTGCGTCCGTTAGCTCTTGTATCTTTAAGCTGATGAACCATCAGATCCTAACAATGTTAAGAGAGATCTTCATATTTAACCGAAAGGTTGCCAGATCTTCATTCCGTAATATCCTTTAAATAGCGATATTTTATATACACACAGTTAAAGAAAGTTGTCGTATCTTTTGCATCTTAAAATCTATGATCGTGTGGATCAGGAAGACTTTCCAAAAGAAACCGATCGTTATTTTTGAAAAAGATTTGAGGGGCTTTAACTTATGTGCTATTTTCATAGTATTCCGCTTAATGCTCGCCTCTATTCCGCAGATAGCTCTGAAGATGAATTGGAAATTTATCGAAAATCAAGACAGACAATCAAACAGTTTAGTAATAGCGCCTGTCAAACGGAACAACCGCGTTTCCGGAAGCGTAATCCGGGCGTTAAAACGCCAGGAGATTGGGCATTACGTGGAACGGCGCCCTGTGAGCTAAATCGCCAGACAATCTTTATTGATGCAATGTCAGTGCCGACGCCCAGTTTACACAGCCGCCCCCCGTTGGCCGATCGTTTCTGCTATATGTTGACAGATTTTGCCTCGGCCCTGTACTGTAGTCTTGCCATCATGTGTTGTTGTACCCCAAGTATGTTTCGATAAATAGGGTTTATTATTTTTTGACTCAAATTGCGTTTAATTATCGACAAATAATTAATTAACTACACATCAGTCAAGTTGTGGGACCGCTCGCGGCGCACGGATGCGGTCCAGTGTCTGCTTAACATCCAACTGCTGATTGATATTGTTCTCCAGGAAACTGTAGTAGTGTCCGATGATCAGATAGAGGCACCACAGGCACAGCAGCACGAACAACACATAGGTGAAGTTCTCGCCCATCATTGCAAGGCAGGCGAGCAGCGTTTGCCCCGCATCGTGCAGCATCTGCAACAAGCGCTGACGCATCGGTGGACGCTGCAAAGCTGTTGATGAACTAATCGATTCCACCTCAATGTGTAGTGTATGCGCCTGGGATTGGGATTGGGACTGCTGCTGCTGGTGGTGCTGCTGCTGCTGCTGCTGTTTCAGCTGATCCTGCAGTTGAACGGATTTCTTCGGCTTCTCTGGCTTCGGCTTGATCAGCTTTTCCTTATCGGGCGAAACAGGCCAATAGGTCTGGCAGGCCGCCTCGCAGGTGAGCTTCGGGGGAATCGCCAACAGCGTTGAGTCTGACAGCTGCATGCGACTTAGACTGACGGTGGCCTTCACCAGTTCGCTGCTTTCCGCTGTGAAACAGTTGGAAAATTCTTAAATAACTTCTGGGTCTTCTCGGTTCCTGAAGGTGGCATTTTAATGTGCGTGTTTATCAGAAATCTTAGTTATAGCTTCGGAGAAATGGAATCCTTAAAGTTAAATATTATTGATACGAAAACATGCATTGTCATTTCTAGTTTTCATGAACCACAATTCATAAACATGCAATCGATTTTTATCGATTCTGTTGGTATAGCAGGGGCTATATAAAAAATTATCTAGTTTACTTTTATCCCAAATGAAGTCTCCGAGAAATGATAAGCAACCTAGCCTTATCGATAACGTACCGAAGCACCTGACCACATTGGACTGTCTAGCATGGTGTTCGAGAATATACATATATACTAAATGCAATCGGAGACACCGCATTCTACCTAAAAAATACTTAAGACTAAACCTCTTTTTACCCAATTATAATGGGAACGGGGTATACACTCTCTAGCTGAATCTTCAACTTACACTCTGCAGCCTGGAGATAGGTCGCTGTAAACTGCTCGGACTGCGTACGCTTGAGCTTTGGCTGTGCCTGTTCGGTCTCTTTCATGATCTTTGAGTAGTCCTCGAAGAGATTGAGCAGCTCGACAAAGCGATCGGTGATCTGTTTGTGACTGACTTGGACTTCGGTCAGAAAGCTGGTCGTCGGTTGCAGTCCTCCTGCGGGCAGATTGAGCTGCGTGGCCATCTCTGTGGTTGCCTGCAGATTCCAGCCAATGCTCTTGGGATCGGCATTCAGTTCGGGCACACACTCATTGATATCCAAATCGAGCAGCACCGCTGGCCCATTGTCGTGATTCTCGTTCGTCTGGATGGGCATTTCGTGAAGATGTGCAAAATTTAGATTTTTGCTTTTGCTTTTGCTAGCCGCTTTTCTTGTTGTTGTTTGTATTTATTGTTGCTGTGTGTTATGTGTATGTGTTTTGGTGTGTATTGTGGTTAATTCCGTTTAGAATTTTTAGGTGTATTTTATATATTTCGTATTTCCGTTTGTCATTTCTAAAATTTTATATCGTCTGTCTACTCTATGTCAGGTACAACCCTTAGCTCTGCTTCGGTTCGTCTAGTGGATAATTTCTGTTGCGCTAAATTAAGCAATTTTCTCTAAGCGTCTGCTGAACTTTACTACTCCAGCTGACCAAGCCGGTAACTACCTAACCCAACCCTCAACCCCGCTCAGCTCGCAGCCGGTCAGGCTGACCGTTGTCCAAGTTAACCCGCCCTCTAATATGACAATTATAACGGTCTGCTGCACTAATATTGCATTATTTTGCATAAATGCATTTTGCTAAATTCCGCTTTAAGGCACAAAACAGTTTTGGCTTTCAAATTTTACTTGAATTATTTAACTGGCGGCTGGAAAATTTCCATCATTGTGCACTTATGAGTATATACTTCAGTACGTATATTGATTTACATATAGGTACGAACTAATACGTATATATAGTTATTAAATGCAATTAAATTATTAAAGTTTAATTAAGTTTGTGGGGAAAACCCACATAAGAGCAGCTCCAGAGCAACGCTCATGATGTGCTCGTACGTCTTATTAGTGTATAATGTGAAATGTATTGTTACGGTAAACAGTTTGACCGTGTTTATAAAATCTAAAATAATGCTTGAAAATCAAGTTCGTTCTCAGTGATATTTTCAGCACCTGGCAAATTCATAAAAAATTTTATTTACTTTTTTGCTCAGTCAGAATATAAGAGAGCCAAGCTCTCAGGGGCTCAAAATTCGTTTTTGCCTGTAGTCATTGTCCAGCTTATTGGCTACCACCTGCCACCAGCTGTGGCAGCCACTGTGGCAACTGTTGTGTGCGCATCTTTTGGCCATTGATAATATTTAAAGGGCTTAAGTGCCCCGAAGATTTATATTGGCAAAAATCTCCGGCCAGGGCAGCAGCAGCAGCCGCAACAATAAAAGAAAAACACAATTTATTGATTTTCTCGCACTTAGTACATCATGTTTGTTGTCTGTGCATGTGTGTGTGTGTGTGTGTGCAGCGAGGCTGCTGTTGCCATGAGCCAGGCCAGGCCAGGCCAGGACATGGGCCTGGCTTAAACTGGCAGCTAACGCCTGCGCCCGTTTCGTCTGCCTGAGCTGATTGCTGTTTGTGTGTGTCTGAAAGGTGCTGAAGCAAAACAACTCAGCCCGAAGAGGCCCCAACCACAGCTCGCTTATCCCCTTGCCTAGAGATACATTTAAATTTTATATTGCACATTTGATGCACACCCTAACGCTACGAACCAGAAGCTCGACATATGAAATTAAGGGTTAAATACCTGTGAAGCTGGTATAAAATTTATTCTCTGAATGTTAGGAGAATATTGTTGTTTATTTCTGGGAATATCAGTGGACTTCCTATGAATATATTAATATTATTATATTAAGCCTTACCTTCAAAAATATGCTGGCTTTTTCTGGGAAATATCGCGAAGTTCTCTTTTTAATTCAATAAATAGACTAGCTATTTCTTTTGAATATTCGAAGAAAAGAAACGCAGGTTACTTTCCGATTAAGAGAGTTATGCTAAGAATTTTCAATATACCTAAATTTAGTATATATAAAATGTATAGGATCATTTGCTGTGTCATATCCCGGTTCCTCTTTATGCAAAATAAATTCCATTAACCGAGTCAACTGCTGACCTGGTGACCGAAAAATGTGGCGAATTCTTTTGGATGTGTTCCCTAAAAAACTTTTAAAAATAATTTTAGCCGCAGTCGCCTCGTTAATTTATGAGGTGTTGCTGATTATTCTCTCGACTGGTCACATAAATATAAACCATGCTTACAGCATACGAAACTTTGCCAAAAAATTCCTAACAGCACCCTCTCACTAGCTTGTGCTCCTATCTCTACTCCTACTCCAGCAGGAGGCCATAAATATTATTTGTTTAGCTATACATATATGTATACACCATGCACATATAGATACATAGTATATTTTTCGCTTAATGCTTGTTTGTTTCCTATTATTCGCCTCGACTCGCTCGTTTATCATCGCCTGCTGCAATTTTGTATCTGCCCCTGTGGCTGCCGCAAGAGTTTAGCAACTCGAGCGCGCCCAGCATGCATTCAATTAAGTCTTGCCACAATTTTCAGATTTTTATCCCAAACTATCATCATGATTATTACCAAAATTTGGCAAGCGCTCTCGTCAGAACAAGATTGCGGATAGACTATAATGACAATAATATTTCTGTCAATTGAATACGAGAACCGAAGCTTTAAAGACTGATTGTATAAACTTTTTTGTTTAAATAAAATACATTTTGCGTATTATGCCAAACAAAGAAACATATATATTAAATACCTAAAGACAATATTTGTCCGAATATTTTCTAGAAATCAGAGCGATGCGGTCAGAGTTTTGAATACTGTTATTTATATTTCTTAAATTCGACTGAATAAATATTACAAATAAATACAGACTGTTGCGCAGTTGGCCATTTTTTGAATGCGTAATCCCTACTTAGGTATATTAGATATATATGATTGTATTAGGCTAGTTTTACTGGTAAAGTCAGTTTTATTTTTTTTTTTGTGGCATCGACTCGATAATATTTGAACATCTACTACCTGTCTATTTAGATAAGCGCTCGTATTGACTTTGCCACACCCATGCAACATGTCAACTAATTTCTTATGCTCCGCTGTACTTCTACACACACAAATATATACATATATATATACAGATATATACATCTTTTCATATGCATTATATATAATTATATTTGGCTGTGTGATTGTGTGTGAATGTCACAACCGCCTACACCTGCCAGAGTCGTCAAAACATTGTCAGAGCGTTTGCCACTTGTCTATAGACAATGGTAAAAGGTAAGTGAAATATCCGCTAACCACCTCTGTCTCTCTTCTGCCTCCCCCTGGATATGCTACTGGCAATCAGTAGCTGGTTACCTGTGCTCCCTGCCTGCAGCTGCCTAGCTGCCCACTTGGGCGCCACTTGCTCCTGTTCCTGCTGTTAGTTGACATTTAATGGCATTTGACACTCTGCTCGGTGTGTCCGCAAGACAAAGCAAAAACATCAGGTGCAAATATTGAAAGAAAAAAAAAAATGAAAAATAACAGTAAAGGTATATAAGAAAACTAAGTAAAATACCAAGAGAACCCGGCTAGCAGATAACCTGTGCCCTGGTGTGTAATAAACATCAATGAAGGGAGGTTGGACACACATTTACCGACTAAGCGCGAACGTAAAGAGCTCTATTCACAGTCTAAACTTCATTTGCCTGTGATATACGAGACACAAGAAATTTGGTGTCTCTTCCAGGGATGGGCGCGTGTGGGATTATTCCAACGCGATACGAACGGGAACTACAATTCAGAAACAAGCTCGCAAAAAGTTGGCATAGCCTCTCTAGATAAATTTTCTATTGTCCGTCTTACTAGATTTATAAAATCTTCTATAAAAGACTTCACATTTTAATCGGAACACGTCGTGCTCAATCGTGTCACGAAGGGAAACTGCGATCTTTTGTAATAGAAATATAGTCTGGGACTCGAGCACAGATCTTCGCATAGAAAACACGGCTGATTTCTTTTCTCTTACACAAATACACATCACTTATCATGCCCTTTAATTACATTTTTACATGTACAGGGTATAAGGCAAATAATAAAAAAAAAAAAAATAGTGAAGGATATACGCCTAATGGAAAATTGTCTAAAAGCAAAAAAAAAAATCAATAGAAGCAAACCGAAGACGTGGCCAACAGGCTGCAGCACTTGCCTAATGAAGTTGTTGCTGGAGCAGAAGCCTGGACTGGAGCACGAGCAGGAGCAGGCGCATCCTTGGCTCAGGCAACGGAGCAGGAGGAACATTCTTGCACTTAATGCCTCTGTTTGCTCAACTTTATTTGATGTCCTTGTATGGTTGTTGTTTCTGTTTACCAGGAGCTCCACCAGGAGTCGCACATGTTGTCCATGCAGCACGCACAGGCGCTGGCAACGGGGTTGAGGGAGGACAGGCCAGAGGTGGTTTAATGCATTTAGCGGTGCTTGAGTGTGCTCGTTATATACTACATACATATATATACATAAATACATATACATGTTATATGTACACATATGTGCTTCGATATGGCTGCTCCCAGAGTCCTTTCTGCGGTCAAATTAATGCCGCATATTCGTATATTTCTGCCCTGCTTGGCGCAATTGAGCGAGGGGGCAGGTGGTCGGCTTGGAGGCTCGAAATGTCTGCATGTATTTTTAATTAATTGCATGCCCGAGTCAAGTCGACGCGCTTCGAATTCGCAAGGCAGGGGAGAAAATGCAAGGATTACTTCATATTTCACGTAGTGTATGTATAAATTGCGTGTGTGCCATACCGTATATATAATTGCTGAGTTAAATTTCTCCATTTGCACACTCTAATTAAGTTAAATCTGATTGAATTATGTTTGTTATTTAATTCGAAATGAATTTCGATTAAAGAATTTGGAGCGCTCATTGGGAAATGTTTTCAATTCAATTTGGCTCAACAATTTCATATGTGAAAGAGTGAGAAACGGCGCGAAAAAGAGTTGAGAAAGAGAGGAAATAAAAAGTGGAATATATATAGAGAGAGAAAGCAAATTACAAAGAGATAAGGGAGAAGCTCTGTATTATATAGCTTATCGTGTATTTTATGTAGATGAAAATAATCAAAATATGAAAAATTAATGCCGAAAATAAAGACAAACGAGAATTGCTTTTCAAAAGTTAAAATTAAATTCATGATGTGAACTATTTATACCCTTGCAGTGGTTATTCAACTTTCTGTCATAAAAAACAAATGGAGCTCTGTTAATATAACCATATCTGATTGTTATCAGAATTTACGAGCTTATTATCATTGGTGCTTTTTTTGTGATATTAAATTAAAATATCTCTGTTACATATGAGTGCAGCGTATGTGATAGTCGTGCATATTGTCAGCGTGGTAGCAAAAATAAATTGTTGCTTTGTTGCTGCCCGCGGCTTGACCGCAAGGCTAAGCCGCAAGCCGCCTTTACCGCAGTCGCTACATCATTTGTGGTTAATTGTAATTAAAGCTCAGTGGTTTGCTTTAGTGCACACATGCACCCACTTGCAACCCCCATACCACCCACCGCCCACCACCCACCAGGCACCCAACAACAACGCCCCTTCTCTTTGCCGCACGCAGCAGACTCTGTTGGATGTGTCATGTGTTAAACAAACATTTTAAAACAATTCGATACGCTCTGTATACAACAAAAGAGCACTCTCTCTCGCTCTCGCTCTTGCTGTCTCTTTCTACTTCTCGCTGTAACGTTCTAGCCAATTTTTGGCAAGCCAAATTAATAGTTGCAACAAGTTGGGCACTTTGAAAGAGGTTTATAATGCCCGAGACGACTGACAAGAAGCTGCACAGAAGACACAGCCCCCGCTCTAATCCCATTCCCATCCTCAACATCAGCCCCAGCTCCAGGCCCAGATATGGCAGCTATAATCTATTTCCCCAACAGCAGGCAACGGATTTTACGGCCACGCAGCAGATGAAACTGCGGGCGGGCGATATGCGCATGGCCCGCATGCAGATCAGTCTAACCAAGCTGCGCCTGGAAATGGAGCAGTCCGGCAAGCTGGTCGAGCAGCTCTGCCAGGAGGCTGAGCTGGAGATGAGGTTGGACAAGAGGCAGTGAGAACTTCATAGCCATGCGAACAAGCTCAAGGCCTGCTTCAGGAATTGTCGTGTCTTTTAGGGATGTTATAGATATGCGAAATTTACGTGCTAAAAAAATACAATTAAAATGATTTAAAATATATTCAGCTCTCTTTTTAAAAATATCGAGTTGATTGAGAAAATAAAGAAAAGAAAACGTCTCAAAAAATATTTTTAAACACGATACAAACCAGAATTCCAATGAGCTTCTATTTTTACAATACTGACTATAGATTAGTTCTCAATACATTAAAATATCATTGATTTATTACATTTTCTGTCACGATAAATACAATATTTAAATTAAATTCTTTTTATAATATACATATTTTTTAAAATAAACCTATACAAAATTGATATAAAATGTATATTAAAAACAATTATACTTTTAAACCTGGCTCACATTTACTTATGCAAAGCCTTTGCTCCATCTTTTCAGTCTTTCGCTCCCCTTGAGATTCTAAGGAAGACGGCGCCATGTTCAGTGTCAACCAGTTAAAATAGACCGACTCCCAAGTCAGTCGCAAGTAGCAATCGGCAGGGACAGCAGAGAGAGGTGAGTGTTGCTCTCATATGTTAATAACTTGCCACGCTTTGCATGGAGTGGGCGGATGGCTTGATTTAAATTAAAAATTTATTGCATACTTTTTTGAGCGCTGCCATGGCATATAAAATAAATACAAACACACACATACACACACACACACACATCCGCACAACATATAAATTAAATTGTTGTGCGCCCAGGGGCGAGCAAGCAAAAAACATGGCATGCCATGAACTCCAATTTAAAAACCTAAACGCACGGGTTAAGGACTCACAGTCTGAAACTCGTGGGACTAACTGGCGGTGGGGCAGCGATGGGGGTTCGCGTGGCGGTAGGGGTCCCGTGGCGTTGCCACTTCAGCAAACCGTTTTTGATTACGCGTGTGTTTTTCGCGTGCAACTAAATTAGCGCACCTGTAATCAAGTTTTTCAGCTTTCCATAACAGAATTTAAAAAAAATAAAAAAAATACGAAGAAAAAGTGTTAACAACGATGCTCGCATGCCCTTTCTATAGAGAGAAAGAGAACGAGCCAAAGTAAACAGTTCGCAAATGTCAACAGCGAGAACGAACAATATTGCAGACATGCGATAATAACATGAATCACACGGGATAGAACAGAGTTTTTATAGAAAACTATCCATTAAGTCTATTTATATATATATATATATTTCAATTCTGCTGAAAGGAAAAAAACATTATACAACACTGTTTTTAATAAAATACATGTAAACTTGAATTCATATTGCAAGTACGACATAATTATAAACATTGATTACACTATTCAACAGCGAAAAAGATTTTGAAAGATTTATGAGTTTGATTATAAATAATTAAAAATTATATTTATTATTAAATGTACTCAGCAACTTAATGACAAAGCCGTTGTCAAAGCGTTTAACTAAGTTCATGTTAATCGTTTGCAATTAACTATTTTATGACTCAGTCAAAGATTTAAATGGTTATTTATTTTGTTTCTTTTAATTTAACCTAAACATGAATTGATTTTTAATACAATTAAAACTGGGTTATTTCTAGAATAAAAATTGTAAGTTTTGCAGTTCTTATCTAGCTTTGTTTATGCTATAATTTATCTATTTATAATGTTAACATGACTGCAAGCGTTGCCAGATTGCGGAAAATTCCGCCATTTTTTGGCAGTCCTTGCTTTTTCACGTGTGAATATTGCATGCATTTGTGGCATGTAAAACAAATCAATGCCCAAATAGTTTTCTAGCTTAAGCATTTTAGGCTCTAAAGTCCTGTAAGTCTCTTTTTTACAATATTTTAATGCATAATAAAATGTTTAATTAAATGAATAATTTCTCTTCTGAATACCTGTTGGGAGGGTCCTTGGCAGCCTTCCTTTTAACACTAACTTCACGCGCCTTGCGCGTTCTTAGAATTTTCCCCGCCTCTCAGTAATTTCGAATATGAACTTAGGTTTCTTAGAAATTGATTATACCTATTTCTTTATATATTAATTTTTTTAAATAATTAACTCGTGCAAAGTTGGACCAACACACAGCAGGTCGTTTTTAATTGCAATTGCAATTTTTATAAGGTTGCAAATAAGTCGGTCTGCATTTATTCACAACAATTTGCGGATTTGATGTGGAATTGAAAGTTACAACATCAAAAATGTATTTATTTTTTAGTGATATTCTTTTCACATAGCAATTGCACATTTTATAGACGGAAATAAAGTGATAGATTTTTATATTGAGTAAAATTCCTATATTCATATATTCCACTACTTTCGTACAATAGAGCCAAATATTGTTATTTTTGCATATTGGCGCTTATAGACAATTGTCGCATCCGCTCTAAAAGTTAATTCGAGCATATAAGCTGGTATAAACTTATCGTCGATTGTAAACCCATTCACATAGTAAACAATATCCTGCAAGCAAACAAGATACTGGCAAAAAAGAAAACATTTATAGGATAAGCATGTAAGAACCTTCTTGAATGGACAATCCAGGGGAAAATTGGAAACGCGACGCAGTCCAACAGCCACCATCTGGGTCAAGTACTGGTTATGAATTATGTGCAGGGCCTCACAGTAGTTCATCTCTTGTGCCGTGTAGTTAATAAATTTGTTACCATGTTTAATTGCCAAACTGTAGATCCCACTGGCATTAGTCACGTCTTGGATTAGTTTGAACTTCGTATAGATGCCAGAAAGGTTTTTAGACGTTTGATTTATGTGACAATTAAATGATTCCATTATTTCCGGATCCTGAATCTCACACAACACTTTGGAGAATTCGCTTATCATCTTAGGCTGTCAAAACAATTATATTATACATTTCCAATGTATTGTAATTATTAAAAAGTATAAGAAAGTTTATATATCTCGAATTATGTATGTATAATATACTAGATTCCATATATATATATATATACCTTCGCAGCTAATATAACCAAAACAAAACCGGAAAGCAAAGCCGTTTTCAAAATGTTGACGTTCATGGTAATCGCTTGCACTCAACTATTAATGCTTCCATTATTATATACTGACTAACCTCAATAATGAAACGGTTTTGGTGCGAAAAATAATCGATTTTTAATACAAATATTAAAACATTATCTTTCGGGTTTTTATCTAAGGTAATTTATTATCTGCAAATATTAGAAAAGTAATTAGAATATAAATTATAGTATTGCCGGGTCGCATTCATTTTTGACATTTACCTTTGAGCGTTGTCACATTGCAGAATAAGCAAATGTTCTTAACGAAATCACAATATAAATCTATATTAATTATATATAAACATTTCCCTTTTGCTGTAAATTATTTTAAGATTTAAAGATTTTACAACTTGTCTTCTTCTTGGTTTTGGTTTAGTTGACCACTTTCACCTTAAACCTATTGAAATATAATTTTAATATTATTTTTAAATACAGACATAATCATCATTAATAAGTCCAGTCGAGAACGCAATCTAGATTGCGCAACGTTTATACTTACTTAAATGCTTAAATCGATTGGAACTAATAGCAAAAATCAAACATGCGCAGACTAAAAAATTAACAAGATGAACTTTATTCAAGTTATTTGTATTTTGTTTTACAATAAAATATTATATTAAATTATTTGTATTCCTCATATTATCCTTTAATAGACTACTCTGCCAATGGTCGATATGCGAAATATCTTTCTTTTTTCTATAAAACATTCCGTGATTGTCTGAAAAGTGCCTTCGGGTACATAACTTGTCAAAGGTCAAACTGTCGGTAATATCATTAACGGTCATGATTACGAATACTCACCGCCTTAAATGGACACTGAAAGTCCCCAGTCGTATGCCTTTTTCAAGCTCTTTGAGAAGGTGCTCATGATCGGGTTTTTATGTACCATTGTTAAAAAGGAGCACGTATCCGTGTGCAAGTTGTACAGGCGCACCTTTTTATTATCGGTTTTCCAGAAGTCCATACACGAGTTGACATCCATTTTACTAATATTACGTTTGAGTATCAAGTTGCCACTGATGTAACTGCGATTATTAATTTGAATCATCGAATAGTGCAGCTCCTCAACAAGTTCTGGTGCCGAGTGCTTAACGTTCACTTTATCAAATATGAATCGGAACTTGGATTTCTCTGTGGCAACAACCACACTCACGAGAAGTACCCACAAATACACGAACATGGCTAAAGCGCGGCTCAACATGAAATGAACCATGCTCAAAGCGAATAAAACAATTTGGCTCAATAATTACAATTATTTAATTGTTTTATCATCTATCAGTATGAGCTAAATATGGACTATTTTGCCTTTTAATTTTAAGCTTATTATTTTTTGTTGATTTGCATACATGTCCATGGGGCTATACAAGACACATTCGGGTACATAGAAAGGAATATCTGTTTCATCTATAGCCCAGTTAGTCAGGGTGTAGTTTAAGTTCTGTCAAGAAAGAAAGAATATGATAGACACGATTTTGGGTGCAATATGGATACAAAATAAAAACAAGTAAAAGGTTCTAGACGGGAGCTCCCGACTAGGGGATACCCTGAACCCTCTTCTGCCGACAGGCGATAGGTATAAAATGAAAAATACTTGATATATACATATAAACTATTCTAGAAGCTACATGTCAAGTTGCATGACTCTAGCTGATATTATTTGCCGAAATTGCTCAAAAAACAGGATTTCGATATCGATTTTGATCGATTACTTGGAAACGGGGCAAGTTATCGAATATCGGAAACAAACTCGATCTGCGCGGGCACTAGGAGGACCTACAGCTAAAATTTCAAGTCTCTAGCTCTTATAGGTTCTGAGATCCTATTCGTACATACGGACGGACGGACAGACGGACGGACGGACGGACGGACGGACAGACGGACGGACGGACGGACAGACATACGGACATGGCTAGATCGACTCGGCTGTTGATGCTGATCAAAAATATATATACTTTATGGGGTCGGAGATGCTTCCTTCTGCCTGTTACATACTATACCGTGTACACAAATACATTCTACTCTTTTTACCCATTTTTAATGGGTTCAGGGTATAAAATTATAGTCATCAACATTACATTAAATGAGTCTAATAACCTACATCTAACACTCACCGGTTGAAATGGACATCCTATATTCTTGGAGCCGTATTTATGTAAAATTTTGAAGAACACGTTTAGAAACCTGCTTTTATTCGTGCCTCTGAGAAATTCACAACCATCGATTCGTATATTGAATAGCCGCATAGTTTGATTGTTCATTTTTGTAAAATACAAAGCCCATTTTACATCGATATTATTTAAAATACGTTTTAACCTCAATTTGGTGCTGACATAGCTGCGATTATTCAGTTGACTAACACGAAAGTCAATCTCTTCAACCAGCTCCGGTGTCAAGTTTTCTACGATAGGGTTGTCCAGTATGAAATGAAAATTTTGCTTTGCATTAACCATCAATATGAGCAGTACCCACAGATAACTAAAACTGGACATGGTGAATGCTTAGTACTGAATGACCGCTATGGCAATTACTTCAATGTATAAAATCAATATTGCTATATTTTGAACAATTTTGTTCACAACAATCAGATATATTTGTGTTGATAACATAATTGAAGATTTATGTACGCAATACCAAAATTGAATACCCGTGAAGATTTATCAGATTTAAATTATATTATTTCTATTTTTCATTACTTTTTAGTTTGCCATTATGTGAGGAGTTTAGTAGATGTTGTTATGTTTTTATATTTCAAGATATTTTGAAATCAATTATGGACCGAATGTTTCTATGACAACAGTGTGACATAAGTAAAATTTGTTCTGCCTTTAGCCCAGATTTCAAAGATTTAATTAAAAATCTGGGAAAGAAAAAGGAGGCTTCTATGTGTTTCATATTTCATGATTGTAATGTTTATTTATAGTCAAGCTCCTTATTCTTATAGATAACCCTACCAAGACTGAGAGCTTGAACAATCAATTTAAAACTTGTAAATAATTTCAAGAATATCCTAATATTACACTGTGGCACATAATTGGGAAAGTCTTTCTCCTCCATATACCAGTTAGTAGCGTATAGTTGAAGTTCTGTAAATGGAGTTTTTGATATACATTATATATTGTTATTTATATATTTTACTCACCGCCTTAAGTGGACATTTTAGGCTTCCCCTTACTTTGTTTAGATAACTTTCGGCAAATTTCCGAAAGATGCGTATCTTATGAAAGGCTGTGAAATACTGGCAAAAATCCATGCGTACATGAAAAAGACGCATGAGAAAACTCCGATTTGGTGACTGCGTCAGTTGACAATTGAGATCCTCGAAGAGCTCATCAGTCGACAATTGAGATCCTCGAAGAGCTCGGGTGCAAAGTGTTTAATTAAAAACTGATTCAACACAAAATGAAATTTGCGTTGTTCCTTCTTTGTATCCAACAAGAGAAGTAGGCACAAACATAGCCAACCAACCGGCCATAGCGAAAGATTAACTCAAAATGTTTTCCGAAATTTTGAACAGCTTATAATGTTATCGTGCGATCGTTGTTATAAAATATTTAATGGTTCGTTCATCAGACCTAATAAAATGGTTTTTAGTCTTTTAATAAAAAAGAACATTAATCGATTTCTGATACATTATAAAAACAAAATATGTAATCACATTATATTTTGTGGTTTTAGCTGAATCCTATTAACAAGTACAAATGAGGGGAATTCACAAAATTTCCGTTTGTACGAATATTCTAAGCTTTTGTTAATGCGATTAACCAATTGGTATTCACACATTTTAATATGTAATCGTTGCCATATTGCAATTTTTATAAAGTTGCAAATAAGTCAGTCTGTATTTATTCACAACAATTTGCGGATTTGATGTGGAATTGAAAGTTACAACATCAAGAATTAATATTGTTCTCACATAGCAATTGCACATGTTATAGACGGGAATAAAGTGATAGATTTTTATATTAAGTAAAATTCCTATATTCCTTACTTTCGTACATAAGAGCCAAATATTGTTACTTTTGCATATTTGCGCTTATTAAATACAAATGTCGCATCCGCTCTAAAAGTTAATTCGGGCATAGTATAAACTTATCGTCGATTGTAAGCCCATTCACATAGTAAACAATATCCTGCAAGCAAACCAGATACTAAAAAAAGAAAACATTTATAGGACAAGCATGTAAGAACCTTCTTGAATGGACAATCCAGGGGAAAATTGGACACGCGACGCAGTCCAACAGCCACCATCTGGGTCAAGTATTGACTATGAACTATGTGAAGTGCCTCACAGAAGTTCATCTCTTGTGCCGTGTAGTTAATAAATTTGTTACCATGATTAATTGCCAAACTGTAGATCCCACTGGCATTAGTCACGTCTTGGATTAGTTTGAACTCCACATAGATGCCAGAAAGGGTTTTAGACGTATGATTTATTTGGCAATTAAATGCTTCCATTATTTCCGGATCCTGAATCTCACACAACACTTTGGAGAATTCGCCTATCATCTTAGGCTGTCAAAACAATCATATTATACATTTCCAATGCATTGTAATTATTAAAAAGTATTAGAAAGTTTATATATCTCGAATTATGTATGTATAATATACTAGATTCCATATATATATATATATACCTTCGCAGCTAATATAACCAAAACAAAACCGGAAAGCAAAGCCGTTTTCAAAATGTTGACGTTCATGGTAATCGCTTGCACTCAACTATTAATGCTTCAATTATTATATACTGACTAACCTCAATAATGAAACGGTTTTGGTGCGAAAAATAATCGATTTTTAATACAAATATTAAAACATTATCTTTCGGGTTTTTATCTAAGGTAATTTACAAATGTACCTATACTAAGATAATATATGTTGCTTATCTACAAATATTTTAAGCTTCTGTTAATAGGACTGCAATATTTTAATATGAGAGCGTTGCCATACTGCAGATATATCAGTGATCGTTATAGCTGTCTGCCTTTATTTACAATTTGCGAAGTTCATCTGAAACAACAGCAGAAACTTATTTATTTTCTTTAATAATGTTTTTGGGTACTAGCACTATCTTCACATTGCGATTACGAATTTTCTAGAAGGAAATAAAGGGTCAATTTTTAGATCGATATTTGTATTTTATTATTGTTCAAGTACGCGGGCTTGCCATGTTTTTAGACCCCTAATATCTTGAATCCCGTGTCTTAATATTTAATTTGACATTTAATTAATTTAATACAAGTTTCTAGTTCATCGAATTAAGAACTAAAAGTTAGAATACAGGTTCTCAACCCACTTCAGTCTCGTGCTGAAAATCTTTAAGCTCAAAATTTTACTTTCGATCATAAGATCTATGACCCGCATTTTCCATCCGAAAAGTTTGGATATTGCGAAAAGAAAAAACAAATTAATTTTCATGAAGTTCATTGGATGCGAGTTTAAGGCCGAACTGTCAAGGAGGGAAAGATTCCCGAAAAGTGTGAAATAGCTTTCTAATGAATATAAACAAATATCTTTGATATTGAGTTCCAGACCGATCGAATGGTTAACAAAATAGAATCATACACTAGTTGCCATGATTCTGCGGGTGGAATTTCTGAAAATCCCCATTTAACGTGAACCTTTATAGCATAAGATACATACAGTAAAACTTTCAGATTCCTAGCTCTTAAGTTTTGAACTGTGCGTTGATCACCAGTCAGTGAGGAAAAATTATTGTATATATACAGTGATTAACTGTGTCATTTATATAGTCCTTACTTTCGTTCTAGTTGACCCAATGTTGTTAAGGTTCCCAATTTGTGCTTATCAGAGACAAAAGACATAGTCAATTTGAAGTGTATTCGGGGCATATATACTGGTATAACCTTCGGATCGACTGTAAACCCATTTACATAATATAATATTTCCTGAAAATTAACAAGATACTAGCATTAAGGAAAACATATAAAGGAAAAGCATGTAAAAACCTTCTTGAATGGGCAATCCAGGGGAAAATTGGAAACGCGACGCAGTCCAACAGCCACCATCTGGGTCAAGTATTGACTATGAACTATGTGAAGTGCCTCACAGTAGTTCATCTCTTGTGCCGTGTAGTTAATAAATTTGTTACCATGTTCAATTGCCAAAATATATAACCCGTTCACATTAGTCACGTCTTTGGTTAGTTTGAACTGCACATAAAGACCAGAAACGTTATTTGTCGTGTGATTAATAAAACAATGAAAAATCGCGACTGTGTTCGGTTCCTGATTCTCACACAACAATTTGTGGAATACAGCTGCGATCTTCGTCTGTGAAAAGAATGTACATGAAAATATTTTATATTTCTTGATTTTGAATATATGTATATATATTTCCCAAAAATCAAAACATTAAATAACTTACCTTCGCAGACACTGTGAACACGATAGAACAGAGTAGCAAGGCTGTTGGTAAAATATTAGCGTTCATTTTAATCGTTTGCAATGCACTGTTTAATGTTTCAGATATTACTTATTGGCTTACCTCTGTAATAAAATGCTTTAAGGGTGAATATTAATCTATTTTTAATGGACTACTTAACGAAAAATATTAAAACATTATCTTGCGGGTTTTTATCTAAGGTAATTAAAAACTTTATACGACGGATATATAAATTGTGGTATTGCCGGATCGCATACATTTTTGACATTTACTTTTTGCGCGTTGTCCCATTACAAGATAAGCAAATGTTCTTATCGAAATCACAATACAAATCTATCAGAAACATTTCCCTTAGCATTTTTATTTATTTTATTTATTGGATTTGGTTTTGTTTACCACTTTTACCTTAAACCTATTGAAATATAATTTTAATATTATTTTTAAATACAGACATAATCATCATTAATAAGTCCAGTCGAGAATGCAATCTAGATTGCGCAACGTTTAACTTACTTAAATGCTTAAATCGATTGGAACTAATAGCAAAAAATGAAACATGCAGAGACTAAAAAATTAGCAAGATGAACTTTATTCAAGATATTTGTATTTTTTTTATAGTAAAATATTAAATTAAAATATTTGTATTCCTCATATTATTTTTTAATAGACTACTCTGCCAGTGGTCAATATGCGAAATATCTTTCTTTTTTCTATAAAATATTCCGTGATTGTCTGAAAAGTGCCTTCGGGCACATAATTGGGAAAATCCTGTTCGTCAAGATACCAATTAGTAAGCGTATAATTTAGTTTCTGTGAAAAAAGAATAATTTGGATACTTAAAATTCGAAAACGATCTGAAGCAAATCAAATTGTCAAAGCAAACTGAGCCTAAGCCTGAACCAAACACAATTTTAATAAAATTCTTTGGAAAAACATTAATATAACTATATAGGAAATTGTTTCGTTTATATTCCAACTTAGGTTTGAACTAAAACCTGGATGAATGTAAGAAACCGGGTACAAAAGCGAACCGAAAGGCAAGCTTGCTGAACTGTCGGTAATTTAATTTACTAGGTCATTATTACGAATTACTCACCGCCTTAAATGGACACTGGAAGTCCCCAGTCGTATGCTTTTTCAAGCTCTTTGAGAAGGTGCTCATGATCGGGTTTTTATGTACCATTGTTAAAAAGGAGCACGTATCCGTGTGCAAGTTGTACAGGCGCACCTTTTTATTATCGGTTTTCCAGAAGTCCATACACGAGTTGACATCCATTTTACTAATATTACGTTTGAGTATTAAGTTGCCACTGATATAACTGCGATTATTAATTTGAATCATCGAATAGTGCAGCTCCTCAACAAGTTCTGGTGCCGAGTGCTTAACGTTCACTTTATCAAATATGAATCGGAACTTGGATTTCTCTGTGGCAACAACCACACTCACGAGAAGTACCCACAAATACACGAACATGGCTAAAGCGCGGCTCAACATGAAATGAACCATACTCAAAGTGAATAAAACAATTTGGCTCAGTTATTAAAATTATTTAATTGTTTTATCATCGATCAGTATGAGCTAAAGTTGGACTATTTTACCATTGAATTTCATGCTTATAATTTTTTGTTGTTTTGCATATATGTCAATGGGGCTATACAAGACACATTCGGGTACATAGAAAGGAATATCTTTTCCATCTAAAGACCAGTTAGTCAGGGTATAGTCTAAGTTCTGTCAAGAAAGAAAGAATATGAATGTTAATCATGATTTTTGGTGCAATATGGATACATTATAAAAATATTATAGTCATCAACATGAATTACAATATACATAAAAAATGTTAATAATTATAAAGAAATTACAACGAGAATTTAAATGAGTCTAATGACTTTCATCTAACACTCACCGGTTGAAATGGACAACCTATATTCTTGGAACCGTATTTTCGTAAAATATTGAGGAACACATTTAGGAACTTGCTTTTATTCGTGCCTCGGAGAAATTCACAACCATTGATTCGTATATTGAATAGCCTCATAGTTTGATTGTTCATTTTTGTAAGATCCAAAGCCCATTTTAGTTCGAAATGGTTTATAATACGTTTTAACCTCAATTTGGTGCTGAGATAGCTGCGATTATTCAGTTGAGTAACACGAAAGTCGATCTCATCAACCAGCTCCGGTGCCAAGTTCTCTACAATAGGGTTGTCCAGTACCAATTGAAAATTTTGCTTTGCATCGATCATCGCAATGAGCAGTACCCACAGATAACTATTACTGGACATGGTGAATGCTTAGTACTGAATAACCGCTATGGCAATTACTTCAATGTATAAAATCAATATTGCTATATTTTGAACAATTTATATATCAGATCATATTTATATTATCAATCAGATATATTTGTGTTGATAACATAATTGAAGATTTATGTACGCAATACCAAAATTGAATACCCGTGAAGATTTATCAGATTTAAACTATATTATTTCTATTTTTCATTACTTTTTAGTTTGCCATTATGTGAGGAGCTTAGTAGAGCTTGTTATGTGTATATATTTCAAGATATTTTGAAATCAATTATGGACCGAATGTTTCTATGACAACAGTGTGATATAAGTGAAATTTGTTCTGCATTTAGCCCAGATTTCATAGATTTAATTAAAAAACTGGGAAACTGGGAAGGAAAAAGGAGGCTTCTATGTGTTTCATATTTCATGATTGTGATGTTTGTTTATAGTCAAGCTCCTTACTCTTATAGATAACCCTACCACGACTGAGAGCTTGAACAATCAATTTAGAATATGTAATGAATTTAGTGAATATCCTAATATTACACTCTGGCACATAATTGGGAAAGTCTTTCTCCTCCATATACCAGTTAGTAAGCGTATAGTTGAAGTTCTGTAATTGAAGTTTTTGATATACATTATATATTGTTATTTATATATTTTACTCACCGCCTTAAGTGGACATTTTAGGCTTCCCCTTACTTTGTTTAGATAACTTTCGGCAAATTTCCGAAAGATGCGTACCTTATGAAAGGCTGTGAAAAACTGGCAAAAATCCATGCGTACATGAAAAAGACGCATTGTCTGATTGTTGGATTTAAAGATATCAAATTCGGTTGTAAATTCCGCCTGATCGATATTGCGGCGTAGAATCATATTACAATTGAGAAAACTGCGATTTGGCGACTGCGTCAGTTGACAATTGAGATCCTCGAAGAGTTCGGGTGCAAAGTGTTTAATTAAAAACTGATCCAACACAAATTGAAATTTGCGTTGTTCCTTCTTTGCATCCACCAAGAGAAGTAGGCACAAACATAGCCAGAACCAACCGGCCATAGCGAACGATTAACTCAAAATGTTTTCCGAAATTTTGAACAGTTTTTATTTTATCTCTAATAAGCCGATTGGAAAGTTAAGCTACGGCTAATCATTTTGTAGAGTTTTTTTTACGATGCGTATTAAGTGGGGGGAAGAATTTTTAAAATAATTATTAAATAATTTAAATGCTATGTATATTTAAATCTATGGCATATAAGTGAACCAGTCTTTCAGGCAAATGAACAACGATGAAGGGTTTTAGAGTTTCAGGGCATGGTTCAGTGGTATTTAACAAGTGAACTCGATATTTTTATTATGACAATATTCTATGCTAGCATTAAATAATAAAATATAAATAAATAAAATTAAAAATAATAATAAAAATATACCCAACTTTTCTCTTATATAATCGTACGAATTAGTAGGAATAATAATAGCAACATATTACTTAATTAAAATTAAAAATCAATCATTTTTAAAATCAGAAAATAATGAAATATTGTAAAATAGTAGGGTATGGCGTGTGCAATCTTTTACTAAATATTGTCTATATTTTGTAATATAATCAGTAATGCTTACAGGGTATTTTCGTAATTTAGTAGTCGCAATTTGCACACTTCGTAATATATAATAACTATTATACTTATATATACATATTTATTTTCGCTTTCTATCTATTTTTTAATGATTTTAAACACCATGTAATTTATAGCATGTTCGTATATAAATTTATTTATATATATTAAATACAAATCATTTTAAATATGATGCACTGCACCGCTGAATAACAAGCGAGCAGTTAATTTTCGTTGAAATAAAAAATCCCAAGCACCTTGAAATTTCGACACGGGAATATAGCTGGGAAAGTCGTTTTCATCCAAGTACAAATTACTGACCGTGTAATTAAATTGCTTAAAGAAAATAATTATATAAATTTGATTTGATTCGGACGTTTGCTTTACTCACCGGCTGAAGCGGACACTTGATGTTGACAGAAGCGTTCCTTTTCAGGGTCTTAACAAGTATTTTGAATAGATAACTATTATCAGTTTTTTCCAAGAAACTGCACCCCTCAAAACGCACATTTAAGAGGGGTTGCTGTTGTCTATTGGACTTTATCAAATCCACAGTGGCTTTTACCTGACACTGGGAAACACTACGACGCAATAAAAGCTCACCGCTGACAAAGCTGCGATTGTTCGATTGTACAAGGCGGCTGCTTAATACTTCTATGACCTCCGAATCGAAATTTTGTAAAACGAACTTCTCAATATAAAATCTAATGTCTGGTTTTGTATGCACTTGCACAATAAAAAATAACATTATTAGATAAACTGAACCAGTCATTATGAATGCCGAACTTCGAATGTTAATTGGCTTTGATCATCTGTAAAGTATTCCATTATTAAATACTATATAAATGACCGGTCCTAAAAATGTATAAGTGACACAGTCATTTGGGCAACTGCACAAGAAGGTTATGCGTTCAAATCTCAGTCGTCATCCATGCCAGGATCTAAAGAAACCTTAGCTATGCACACGTCGTAAGATTGAGTGCTTGTCATTAAATAATTTCAAAACTAATTAATAATAAAAAACTTTAAACATTTTTATGATATTTTTAAACTTTTGAAAAATATATTTCAAAGCTCTCGATTTTTTTTAATTAACAATCCAATTTCGCCCTTTTAATATACAAATATATATATATATATATATTTTTTTTTTGTAAATTTTGAAATGCTATAACCAGCAAGAGACCTGACGACGATTTACACTTTCAGTCGGTTGTTAACTTCTTATACTGAACCCTACCGCTGAAGCCCAATCGTAGAATTAACTTCTTATATGTATAGAATTTCATCATGGTCCTGAATTGACTCTCGGGCACATAGTTGGGAAAATCGGTTTCCGCCAGATAATAGTTATTAAGTGTATAGTTGAAGTTCTGCAAAAATTGAGTAACACTACTGACAATTTTCAGACAATTTTATGGTTCACTTACAGCTACTACCGGGCATTTTAGGCTTCCATTTAAGCTATTAGTCAGGCGCTTTGCGACTAAACCAAACAGACGATTCTTGTGCGGAGTGGAAAAAAATTGACACACATCCAAATATTCTTGAAAAAACCGTATCGACTGATTGTTGGACTTTAGCATATCCAGGGTTGCCTCCACGTCCAACTGTTCAATGTTGCGCCGCACAATCATATTGCAGTTGAAATAGCGTGATTTCGTCAATTTACAGTTAAACTCTTCAAAGAGATCCTTGCTTAAAGGCTGAATATCCATTTCGTTGAAAATGAAATGGAAATTGCGCTGCTGCCTCATTGCATCGACAATTGAGAGCAATTGCAACGCCGAACAGACACAAAACCAGAACCAACCAGCCATGGCAGAACCTTAACTCAAAATGTTCACCCAAAACTGATTGGTCTAGTATTACCTACAATCTCATATAATGAGCTACATATTATCCCCAAGCTAAACATATTTAACAATTAGATTGTACTGATTATTAAGATAGATATGGACTGGCAAACGGTGTAACATGTTTTTGTTTTTACCCTAGGCGTAGGCTATGAAGCCTAAGGGATGATAATTTTCTTTAACTTCTCCAAGATATCGACTTGAAAAATAATTCTCACGCATTCGCCGAATTTCAAAGAGAAAGGCAAGATAACCATAGACCTCGCCAAGTTAGTAATATAGGTTATACGACTTTTTATAATCCGCACACGTGGCATTATAATAAGAAAATACCCTCAAATATTTCTTAGAAAAACTTTCAATCGAGCATTTTAAACAATTTTTAATTCTTATACTCGACCCTACCCTCCATGACCAGTCGTAAGACCATTTTCTTTTCTGTATAAAATTTTGTTAGAGTCTTGAACTGACATTCGGGCACATATTGGGGAAAATCGGCCTCATCCACATGCATATTGGAGATCGTGTAGTTAAAATGCTGCAAGTAATACAAAAAAATATATATATTAAAATCGAATCCTGTCAGAATAACTGAATAATTAATAATCAACGCGTAGATGCAAATGACCGCTAATACGGGGTTTCTGGATATTCCACCCGCAAGTGTGAAAAAGGTTCGCAATACCGTGAAACTCATTTTGGAAGATCTTTGAGAAATTAAACGGGGAATGTGTTTCACATTTTTCACACAATCAACCACTATTTAGCAGATCTTTTAAGATCTTTTTAAAATTGTTTCAGACGTATTTCACCCTTTTCCGAATATCCAGCAGCCTGTGTGTAAAATGCGTTTCAATATTTTTGTCGACGTGGCCCAGCAAAGCCGAGTAATATTCGCTATACACAATATACACAAATATTTATATTAAAAATTTAAATAAATACTTACCGCTATTAATGGGCATTTAAATAAACCCTTACTGCCTCTGTTGACACTCTTGGCGAATAGATTGAAGATACGATTCTTGTGAATGGTAGTCAGAAACTGACAGGCATCCAAGCGTATGTGGTAAACACGCATACACTGTTTGTTGGGCCTTAGCATGTCTAGGGATGTTTCCATTTCCAACTCAGCAACATTGCGTTTAAGTATCAGAAATGCGCTAATAGTGTTACAATTGCGTAGTTCCCAGTTTATATTTTCCAAATAACCCGCAACGGTCGGCTTGAAGTAGAAGGCGCTGATAACGAAACGAAAATTTCGCTGCTGTGTCCTTACGGCCTTCAATGTGAGGGTTGACAACGCCAAACAGATCAAAAACCAGAGCCAACCAGACATGGCAAGAGATGATTTTCAAGTGTTCCTCTCGTCATAGATTGGACCATTAATACATTACGTATAATGAGTTTTACTGATCTCATTTGATAATGTTCTAATTGAACAAAGCTAGAAATTATTGGCATCAATATTCAATCGGTTGCTACTTAAAATTAGATTAGCATGTTGCAAATTGTGGCATGTGCCAAACAGAGTTAATCTAGTCGATATATCTATCTATTTCCCTGTACCCTTCTTTCCCGAGCCCCATACTATTAAATATATTCGTTCGTAAATTATTTCTGCGCTTATCAGTATAATATTTTTGCAACATAGAGAGGGCATTTATTATACAAAAAACATGTGTACAATATACATATTTTGATGCTGCTTTTCTACAGCTTTAGGATAATGAAAAAACTAACATGACTAATTGTGTGTCTACAGTATTAAAATTAAGTGAAATATACGTAAAGAAAGAGGCCGAGAATCGATATTGATAAATTTTTAAGAAATTGATAGAATAATCGAATAAAGTTAATTCGCTTTAATAAAATTATGTGTGAAATGCAAATATGTACAATAATACTTTAGCTGCTCTTAGATTAAATGCTTATATTATTATCGTACATGTCAGGATTCCTGGTATTTGACTTATTAGACTTTTCATTAACAAACATTAAACTTTAAAGCATGAAAACCAATCCAAGCATACATAAAAAGAATCAAACAAAGTTGACTGATGGTCCTTTGGACGCCTTAGGTTGCCTCCTTATTTAACTATGTGTTGTTTCTGCTTGACATTCAACATTTTACATGGTGACAACCCTAAAAAGAACCAAGCAGCCATTGCGCGGGCCAGACTTTAAATGTTTACTGCGCACTTATTATTCCAAATTTAATTAAAATTGTATATATTACAAATATATATGTATATACAAGTACATTTCGATCATCTTTTTAATTTTTATGGTTTATTCTACCATCTATTAGCAAACTTACGACCGTCTTATCATGTTCTAAAAATTTAATAATAGTCCTGAACTGGCATTCGGGCATATAGTTAGGAAAGTCGGTCTCTTCCAGAGTCCAATTGTTAAGCGTGTAGTTAAAGTGCTGCCAGTGGAATTAGAGAAATACACATAACAAATTAAATTATATAATGAAAATAATTGTGATATAGTATACCTACCGATATAACCGGACATTTTAGACTACCGTGTATTGCATTAGTCAGACTCTTTGCAAACACATTAAACAGGAGATTCTTGTGAAGAGTGTTAAAAAATTGACAACCATCCAAGCGTACATTAAAGAGACGCATTGTCTTATTGTTGGTCTTTAGAATGTCCAGGGTTGCCTCTACGTCCACCTGATCAATATTGCGTCGAATCATCATATTACAGTTGACAAAGCGAAATCGGGATACTTCACAATTAGCTTCTTCGAAAAGATCCTTGACCCCAAGATTGATGGCAAATTCGTTTATAAAAATACGAAAATTGGTTTGCTGCGCCTTCCCATGCACCATCACGAGGGTTGGCAACCCTAAACAGAGCCAAAAACAAAGCCAACTAACCATGGTGAAAGCCCAACTCAAATTGTTCGCTGAACAGTCAAAAAAGATGAGCTCTTCCACAAAATACACGTTGCCTATAGGAATTATATTCTAATTAGGGCAATTTTGATATATTGATTTTAACAATAATTGGACACAATTTAAAATTATACAGTGTTCAAATAAAATAACATTAAAAACTGATCTAATATTGAAAATTAAAGTAGAATCAGGTTGGCCATTAGAATTTTGACTGAGGTCACTTTAAGATAAAATATGTTTTAAGTATACAAAAAAAATTTGAAGCTAAAAACGTTTAATTCCAAATCAAAAAATATTTTCAATGAAAAGTATATCAATTGATTTAAAATGTTAAACAGAATATTGGTTCAAAAATGATTAAGCCTTATTTGTTTACTTTTTATGTTTTGTTTGGTTGGTAGCAAGGCTTAAAAAAATCCAGAAAATCTGACGATTCCTGGTGCCCAGTTAAATGCATATCGGCCACATATTTGGCCCTTTTCCGAATTTGAATTTGAATTGAATCGGACCAATGGGTAGAACGTTCATAAATTGTACGTAGAAGTCGCGGAACAAATATGCATATGTGAGCATGAAATATTCATCAAAGCCATTATCTTAAGCTGATTTGTGAACTAACTGAGATTAAAATGCTTAGAGATATAGCTACGATTGCCTTCCTGCTCGATGCTGTCGCTATTCGAGAGGATCGAAGATAAACCGATCCATCAGCACAGCATGTTCAGCCAATGCGCAGTTGTACACGAAAATCATTAGCAGATTTATGTTGGACACGTTTAGTGCTGCCAAAAAATGTTTTTAATGCCAATTGCTCTATTTTGTGGACATAGATCGTTCCAGCTAATTGGGTTTAAATTGATAACATAATCATTTGTGTAACTATGTCATTATATAGTTTTATGAGATATACCACATAGATCAGCGGCTCTTCTTCTTGCGAATGCCTTTACTTGAGTGGAATATGGGTGAATATTTGCGAGTAAAGTCATGCCGCTTTCCCTACAATTTGGTGGAATGCAATTCACATGCGTATCTTAAATAAGAACCTGCATACCAGATGTGTTCCTAGTTCTTATAAGACGTGATTTTTGCCCCAAAAACCGTGTGTATATTTTGTCTTATTTTCTTTAAGGCTTAACAAACTGTGTTAAAATTTTACGCGAAACTTTGGAGTTGGCAATTTGCTCGCAACGGGAGTTATATGGCCCGAAATATGGACTTGGGCCAAGTGTTTGGTCTTATTTCGAAATTCCAGTTTAAAAAAATAACTGCACTCTGGCAGTAATTCGGGCAGCATGCGCTCATCTATATAGCTGCGTTGTAGGGAATAATTGACGTTCTAAAAGCAACCAAATAGTTCATCTATTAGGAACATATATTTATTTGCAAAGATTTACTTACCGCTTGAAGTGGACAACGTGGTCGAACATTAATAAAGTTGACGTATCTGTTGTAAAACTGTTGCACAAATTTGCTTTTATATTCGTTATTTAAAAAGGAGCACAGATTCATTTTCGTATCGAAGAGGTGCACTCGCGGCAAGTTATGCCGTGAAATATCCATCGAAGCGAGCATCGAAATCTCATTGATGGGCTTAGCCACGATCAAATGCCCGGAGAGATAGCTACGATTTCCGTCCTGCTCAATGCTGGCGCTCTGCGAGAGAATTAATTCTCGATCCCCGACCTCAAAATTAAACTGATCCACTCGCACAAGATATTCAGCCAGTGCACTGCTGAACACAAAGATGATCAAGAGGCAGCACCAGATCCGCAGCAGATCCATTTTGTCCATGCTTAATAGTTCTAGTGCTGGTAAAATTGGTTTTCTGACACAAATTTTTTTACTGCACGCCATTAGACCGTGCCAGCTAATTGTTTTTTAATTGATGTACGATAATAATTAATGTAACCAAATTTATATACTAGTAGAGACGCATTTCCACATTTTAAGCGAATTCACTTCCTTGAGCGAAATATAAGTGATTATTGGGTAAACTTGTTTAAAACGGTGAGTGGATATTTACTCCATAAGAATAATTTTCACTCATTTGTATAGTAAGACTTGACAACTTTTGTACTTTTTTTTTAAACATTCTAATTTCCATACAACAATCACTTGAACCACTGTGCGGGCCTTTGAAGCGACTTAAAACATGCGCGGTAAATGAAAATGCCGCGTATATGAAAGATTGAGTTGAGAAGGCGGCTAAGTACATATGAAAAGTGTAAAAAAAATAAATGAACACCCTCTAAAAAAAAAGGAGAAAAACAGAATGAAAAAAACTGAACGCAAAGGATGTCAACAGAAATGTTAATAACACCAGCGTCAGCAATGTTTTTGTTCTTGTTGTTGTTGTTGTTGTTGTTGTTGTTGTCGCTTTATGTACGGTCTCTATTTTACGCCAAGTGGTGCAGTGCGTCCTCTAGCACGTAACCCGTAACCCGTAACCCGCAACACCAGGCACCTAAGGATAAGTCCCGGCCGTGCTTTATGGCTGAGCCAAGTGAAGCAAAAAACACTTTCCCGTAAAACAGAAAAGCAAAGCAACAGAAACAGCATCAGCATCAGCAAACTAAAGCAAAGTAAAGCCGAGTTGAGTGTAGTTCAAACATCACACCTAGCATAGACGACAGACTACAGGGTAGAGTCCAGGGTCTGGCATCTGAAGAGCTGCGGGCAACTGCGACTGGAACAGCTACCGCGGTTCGTATTATGTAAACATTTGCCGGGTTCTTTTTTTGTTGTGTCTGAAAAATGGGACTGAATTGGTTGTGATATGAGATATGTAGCTGGAAAGAAAGATAGCCAGACGCAGTGGCAAAAGGACTTTCAATTGCGATTGTCAAGCGTATTTCCATGACAAGTGAAATACTAACTAAAAATATAAATGAAGAAGGAAAAGAGCTGTAAAGATTTAATATCTTTGCAGACTAATAAAAGCTGTACAATAGAAAAATCGCATCTTCTCAATTTAATACCCTGTAAGCCATGTCAAGTGGCTGCAAAAAAGGATATATACGGCAAACATTTTTAAACGAAGTTTCGAATGATCTTTTTAAATATATTTTGAGAAAAGGGCTGAAAAATCTTATTAAAAAATTAAAATTATTTATTTGATTAGCCTTATTTACTGCTAGAAATTCGGTTATTGTGTCGAAAGAATGTTTATTTAAAAGTTAATAATAAATATTTTTGGGTTTTTTGAACGGGCAAAGTTTCTAATTAAAAATTCTGTGGCAAACCGAATATCTGTTTATTAAGATTCACGACTAGCGGAAAATCTAATTTCATAGCGTGAAAACCATAAAACAAATAAAAGCAGATGCCATAACTAATCCAACGATTCAGTCACTCAGAGCATTGGCCAGGGGGGTGGGGGGCTACGAACACGTTAAAGCAGCGCAGTGTAAACAAATATTTTGACAAATTTATGATGATGGAATTTTAAGTGATTTTTAACGAGCGAGGGTGGGATAAAAGGCATGAAGATATACACGATATATCCCATATACTATATATAAAAATATATATATATACATATAGTTACATATCCAGCTGTAGAGTTGAGTATCATTTTCCACAACATCTGCAATTGCTGTTGCTTGCCGTCTAATAAAAGCCAAATTGCTTGCTTAAATAAACAGGAGGCTGCACAGTGGAACTTGTCCAGAGGACAAGGATTCAAGATTTAAGTCGAATTTTATATAACAAGCGTAGTTTATGTAATTATTTCTATTAGTGTAACCGGCATTTCAAGGATGTCGGAAATAGCTTGTTATAACTTTCGTTATAAACCAGGATATATTTACTTTCATGAAAATATTTGCCAAATTTGCCAACGTTGGCCCAAGAACAAGGCAGATATGATGTTTGTGCGCAGACTTTTTATACACTTGCACCACTGTGCGCTGGCAACAAAGGGTTGCAGGCAGGTGCAACTGCTGCTGTGGACATGGAGGGGGGCGGCAGGGCTAAAAGGTAGCCACAGCGCCCGTTCCAAAGGGCGCCAAACATTTATGAATTTGCGTTGACTGCACTCACACAGACCGACACGCACACGTACACAGTCGCCAAAGTTAACAAAAGGCCCATTAAGCCCGCTGCTGCCAAATTGCTGTGTCTGCAGCGTCGCCTTATCGCCCCCCCACCACCACCATGCACCACCCGGCCCCACAAAGAGCCAACGCCAAGCACCACCTGTGCGTCCAACTGTGAAATTTATTGATTCGAGCAAATAGGCTCCATCGAGAACGTCGACTAACTAGCTATAATTAGAGAGCTCTCAGTCGCTATATACCATTGCACAAAATCGACTAAAATCGGGATTGCTCGGCTAGTGCATACCCTATCGTCACAGAGATGACGTCTGAATGTAGATAAGAAAGAGCTACTCGCCAGATAATAGATGGTATCGAATAAAATTGCTCATATATATTTTTTTTAAATAATTTCTGTGCATAATTTGGGTTTGTTATGAAATTTCTTAGTCAAAAAAAGCTATTTCTTTGACACATTATTTTTAATGCAGATTTTGGTCCCAATAAAAGGCGAGATATAAAATATAACATTTAAACTTGGGCTGTGTATTGTTATTGCACAATTACAATCCGAATATCTCTGAAGTTCTTGTTTATTAAGAATATATTTCATTAAATTCTTCTCGAAATCTCTTTGAAAATTATCTCAAATTGATTTTCGTACAAATATATCTCTCAGTTTTGTAGCTAACTTGATTTATAGCCTCTTTTTGCTGCTTGCCGTATATACTATTTTTGTCAGAGCTTGCCGGCTTGTGCCATCATGGAATATGTACATATAAATAAATAGGTGTAGGTGTTTTTTCTAAATCCCAACTACCCAGACGCCCACAACAAAGGTGGCTTCTTGCATGCGCGTGATTGACATGCACATTTTCAATGAATTATTAATTACGTAATGCGAAACCAATCGTCTGTAATTTGCATATGCAATGAGCGACCCACGCGACGCAAATGTTAAGGCTAATTATCAGCCCACATTCGACAACATATAGTCCACTTATCCGCTTGCGCTTCTTGGGTTCAAACCGGCGTCCGACCATTAATGCAAATTGTTTAGGTTTGCATTACAAATTTTCTTGGACGGTGGGGAGAGTTCCGGATGTATGTGATTTTCCAAAAGGTGGAAATAAAGAAAATGGGCAGCTGAATTATTGATAGTAGGTAACTTTAATGACATAAGGCCACACCAAAATTTTACCTCAAGTGTGGAATATTTTGGAAAATGGTAAATTAAAATTGTTTTTCACGGATTATTTTTTAAACGACTGGCAATTATTTCGAAATATTCTTGTTAAATATTGTAGGAGACGATATTCGGTCCAAAAGGCAAAAGTATAATTTCGATTCCAAATTAATTTTCAAAGATTAGTCAGAAATTGGTTGCTATAACTATATTTAAACAAATTTAAAGTTTTTTTTTTTAATTAATATTCTTTAGTGTACTTAATATATTAAAGTCCACATCAATAAATATTTTTATGGCGAGTCTTTTCGTCTTTTAGCCACTAAAAATGTACTGCCAAATTTCTTGTGGCAACCTTTGGTTTATTACTTTGGCTGATGCTTGCCTTTTGGTCCGCCAAATGTTTTGGGTTAACAGCAGGAGGCAACTGGCAGCAGCTACGCCCTAGCTACCCCGCCCATTACCCTCACCCAATCTGCCTCTACCTAACACTTACTCACAAGGTCTTGAGACATGGCTCCATGGTGACTTGAAAATAAAAGATTTTATTTTCTTTTGGTTTTTTCTTTTTTTTTTGCTGGCTACAAAACGCAGCCAAAACTTGCTGCAACAGCAATAAAAAAATAAAAATGTTTTATATATAAAGGGGAAATAAAAAGAGCGACGCCCAAGGCAAAAAGCAATAACAAAATATTATTATCAGAATCATTCATCATGTGGCTGCAGGCCATAAATTTTTCGGCTAGCTGCGAAATGCAACAACAACTAAAATAACAACGGCAGCTAACTGTTAATAAATCGCAGCTGCAGATAGCAGCGAGCAGCATGCTTCAGCGCCACAGACAGCCACGTTTAGGCCCCTTCCGAACTACCGAATTTCCCGAGCCCCTACACCCATGCCCAATCCCATGCCCAATCCCAACCCATTACAATTCCCTTTCCCATTTTCATTCCCCTTCCGCACGGCCGCCGCTCAACTTCCTACAAAAGTACGCTTTACTGAGTAGTAACTTTTCCAGGGGCGTGGCACAAGCCCTAGCACCGCCCCAAAGTATACCCAGTTAAGTGCCAAGCATTTCTTCGACTGATTTTATCTAGGCCTGGGCCCACAATTTAAGAATCGATCGATCTTTAATTTTAGACCTAAGCCTTAAGCAGTAAGTAACGAGCCGGATTTAGCAAGTTCTTAACTTTATTTCCTGAACATTTAAGCCAGTTTGTAGCTGAACAAAACTCAACAATAACAATTTTGCTTAATAACTGTTGATATCAATATAGAAATATAAGCGCAGGTAGTAATCCAATTTGTTTAAAAACCATTCCCAAAACGTAAAAGGCTGGGTGGGTCCATAAAAAGAATGACCAAAGATTCCAAACATCAGGGCAAAGAAACTGAGACACATAAGAAACATTCCTATGACACGGCATGGATTTTGTCTAATGATGGGCTGTGACATTTTTGTGGATCTGCATATAGAGGAAACTTCCGGATCCCTTCTAAGTTGCTGGCGTAAATAGAAAAGATCGTTATATATGATCTTGTTGCTCTGCAGCATAATCCATAGCAATTCCCATCGTGTGGGAATTTGGGTCAAATCGCATTCGAAGCGACGTCCTTTTAGCGGTTCCGCAGTGTAGGTCACAAACTGGATTAGCGGCTGTTGGAACTCCACGTGGATCCGTTGAAGCGGCATCACTTTCATTATCTTTATATCGATAAGGTTGTCGATACATTCCCGCAGCTCTTGATGTAGCTCAGAGTCAACTTCAGGCATAACCAATTGATCAACTGGATTTTCTGGGAGCTGTTTGACAAAGTATACCCATTAAAAAGAGAACCATCTTTAAGATCTTAAAATTTCAACTCAGTCGAAATACTGTCTTCTACATTCCCAATGGTTTTTACTTCTTATTCCCCCATTATTTATAATTACCTGATGGAAAGTTTGCTTTAAACCATTTGAGTCCTTTTTTAGCGCCGTCTTCGACTTAAATTGCTTCTTTAAGTCGTAAACCCTTGCCAGCTTCCTGCCACGCTTAGCAGCTTGTATTTTGTAGACAAGGGGTCTTAACTGCCGCTTCTTTTGCTTTGCGGACTTGACGTTCTTTAACTTGAAATTCTGGTTCATTCGCAAATTCTCTTTCATATTTCCCAATAATTTAATACTGCGCCGCTTGCGCTCTTGAAGTATCAGTGTTATGGAGGACTTCCTGGCCGGAAGACTTGGTTTTAGTTTCGGATGCAGCAACCGCTCGACTCCCGAGTTCGCCGTAATAAATTTTATCTAAGAACAGCTGTCATTTCGAGTTTACCTTGGATATAACTTTGCGTATTTACCTTTCCCATTGCGTATCTTTAATAGAATTTTAAAATATATATGAAAATTATAATTACTGATATATGCTTCAGTATGCTACATGCTTTTCTCACTGAACAAATGTTGAGAGTCTGTATCTTAAAATTAATTAAGACAAATTTTGCTTAGGTAATGTGTTTTACGATATCTACCTAAAAGGTTTGCTTACATATTGATTTAAATATATACATATATAAAAGGGCAATTCTATGGACGTGATGGTCGTATGTTCTCAATATGAAGAAAACCTAAGACTTATTCTGGGATATAACCACACAGTCCTATATCTAGCGTAAAAAATGTCAGCTGTTGATTTAATCTTTCTACGAGACTAAAATTGAGACAGTTATTATAAAAAAAAATCCTCAAAAAAACTAAATTCAAATTGTCAAAAAAAAATAATTAAAATAGGAATAATGGCAATTCTTATACTAATATTTAAAGTTTGCAATCAATTTGCCAAGTGTTGAAGCTAGTTCAGTTTCGAAATATGTATAGTATCTTTAATTAACATATGAAAGCTTACATACAGTATATCAAATAACTTGCATTGATTAATTATCTTTAGTTTTTTGTATTTTATATTTATTTTAATTTTTTTTTTTGTTCAAGTCCATGCATTCATCATATCTGTCAAATGAAAAATCCCACTTGAAGTTGAGTATATTTCGCATTTCCTTTTCATATTACTCTCTCCCTCGGCCCACCTCTATATCATTATGCATCATTCATCTTCATCCGTTCACATTGTCATTTGCTTTACTCTATTTGTATCTCTATCTCTGTCACTCTCGTTTTTTTTCTCTTTATCTTTTCTCATTGCTTGTTTAATAAATAATTGTCCATCGTTTAATGCGTTTAGTACATAAATATGCACAACTTACGACCATATTGCATGGGCGCTTACCATACCATACCCCTTACTCTCCAACTTCCCCCTTTGACTCAAGCACGAAACATACACATCGGATGTACTTGCGTACACTGAGAGCAAAAAGCTGAAATTGTTCACATAAATCAAGTGCAATCCTCGTCTAAACTTAAACCTATCTTAAATCTGGAAATTTCTGAAACATAATTCCTAAAATAATGCCAATATGAATCCAGAATTAAAATTAAAAAAAAAAATTATAATACGAATCATGTGAAAAGCCAGGAAACGAAGTTAAGGATGAGCCTTGAACCTCGAACCTTCAACATGATATTTATCTTGTCAGAACTTAGCACTGCATTTCTCTGAGTGTGCGCATATGTATTTGCCTGCCAGGTGACCACATGCTGTTCTCAGTGCACCCCGCCCTGCCCTGCTCGGGCCACGTGTCCGTCCGTCTCTAACGGCGCATTTGCAACCGCATTGCCAAGCTGCGGCTCTAGCTAGCTGCCTGCTGCCTGCTGCTCTGCCTGGTTGACCACATCATCAAATGCGAAATGCAAAAGCGACGTAATTGCCACCGCCCCGCCCCGCCCCGCACCAGATCGCACAGCACCACAGTGGAGTGGAGCCGAAACCAATAAACCTGCATACGTCGATTAGTTGCACATGAATGCAATAACATGGCCCCAAAAGGTGGTTACATATTGGACAGCGGCAGGGGCAGGGGGCAGGTGTGGAGCGGTTCAGGGCAATGCACAGACAGCCGCAGACGAGCCCATTTAAGCCACGTCTTAAGAAGCTTTTGTCTAGGCCATTTTTAGCTAGGCATTCGCATTCGTTGTGGTTCGCTTTGGCTTCAATTAAATTGGCTGACAGTTAGCTTATATCGAAAACTATTTAACAAATGTACAAATATTTCACTATTTATTTCAAATATCAGAAGCCCATATTCGAATTTGATTCAACTTTAACTCTATCAATGCAAGAGACTGGCTAATAGTTAATTTATCAGAAAAAAACGATTTAAAATAAGGGAAAATAGGAAAAAGGAAATGAAAACTTAAGATTTATATTCTTTTTTAAATTGCCGATAAGTAAATTCTAAATTAGAGTTCTGCGTCAAACAAATTATTATTATTGTTACGTTACGCTAAGTTTATGAACTCCCTTCGATTTGTTGTCGGACTTTTGTACAAAAACCTGTTATTTTTTTCTTTTTAGCAATAACGATAAACGATTTTATTGATACCATTTATATTCATATATTCAAATTAATTTTGTTTTTATTGTTAATTAACTATCTGATTTGAAGATAATGCCAAACTAATATCTCTGAATGTTATTGATTACACTATAAAAACTATTGATAATATGTTTTAAAAGCTCTATTTATAGAGCTAACATTTAAATGATTTTGAATCAAGAAGATGATTCAAAGTATAATCTGTCTGTATGTGGATAATATAATATATAATAATATATATGTATATGTATAATGGAAATAATGAAAATACAAATTATTTTAATAATATTTGTAACAGAATATAAATGGTAATATCAACAGTAACAACTATTATTAATTATCGTATACATTTAAAAAATAATAAAAGCAAATAAATACCAAAAGATAAAAATATAACTAAAAGCAATAATAATGGAAATAATAAAAAAATATTCATAATAGTAAAAATTTGTAAAATAAAAAAAAAGCAAATAGAAATATTAATCATTATAATGATAATTAAAACATAAAAAATGTACAAAAAAAATATAAAAAATGTGTCGAAATCAAAATTAAATTATTGTATCACCAGATTAAATAAATAATAATAATAAAAATGAAAGTACAAAAATTCTTAAAATATTATAATTTAAAAAAAAAAAAAACTACGATATGTATTTCTAATTTGTCTGTTTACAATGCAATTCTGCCCATGGTACATCACTTGCCTAAGGGCTTGATCTGAGCTTAGTGTACAGTGTGCAGGCAATTGGCCAAATAGCCAAAACGACATATCCATATCCATATGTATGTATGTATGTATGTATGTACATACAATATGTTTCGCATGTGTGTGCCTGTGCATGTCGCCTGGCCACCTGACGCCGCTTGGCTGACCGCTAGCTGTGGATCTGCGACGGTTTTCTGAGTCACAGACCGCAACGGAACGTCGCCTGGCAACAGATTTCAAATATTTGCGTAACCCAAGCGGCGCTTGAACCTCTCGTTAGACACAATCCACTCCCCTCGCCACTCCGCGTAAGCGTCACCAAATGTTTGGCTCATTTGCCAGTTTGTCGTAGATGTTGAAGCCGCCTTCACCGCATTCCACGGACCGGCGGCCATGAATTTTGCATTTTCTGTGTGTACGCAAGTATTTTTAGCTGTGTTTGGCCAGGCCTGTGATTCATCAAAAAGAGCAGCGACAGCTGACAGGGCCCCGACGGAGCTAACAGAAACCGCAACGCATGGAAATGAGATTAACAAAACTAGAAAACACAAAAGACGAGACAATGGCAATAGAACAGCAAACCCAGCGAGCGCCCCCGGCAAGCCGCGCTTCTATGCGTCAGGGGAAACACCTGAGGCGGTCGGCGAATTGCCGATGCTCATTAACTTTAAACCGAAGCAGTTGACAAAGAATACACACGAGAATGGAAGGTGGGAGGCGAACAAAACAAACCGAAGTTTAAATGCGCTGCCTGAAATTTAAGTTCTCTTTATTTTAAGCAGAAATATACACGCATACATATGCACACATACATATACTTACTTACATATGTATGTATTTTGCACTCAATGAACTCTCTCGCTCTTTTCCACAATTGAAATTTGCGCAGTTTTCAGTTTGATCCCGTTACCCAGAAAAAGAGCTTACGTGCTATAATGCAGGCAGCTGCTGACGCTACGTATGTAAATGCAACGCACACGTAAATAGAGAGAGAGAGTGCGGAAAAGAGAGGGCAAACAGTATTTGCTGTACTTTTCGGGCAAACATGCACATCTATCAATACATGTATGTACATATACTTTTGCATGTGTGTGCTTTAGTGCCATTAAAAACACGGTGTTCTATAGCCAAACATCGTTTTAATATGTGTTCAAATTAATTGCAAATTTGCGTGCGTGTTCAAAGCATAATACAAAAAAAAAAGAAAAAAGTTTATTTTGACAAGGCAAACTTCAAATACTCTTAATAAAAGCAATGAAATAATAAAAATAATAAAATAAAATACGAAATATAACGCAAAGGCATAATTAAATGCACATTAGATTTTAACTAACATCTTATATGTCTTACAATTTATTATTTATGTCTATCATATATTTTTAAAGGGTGTACACAAAAATATAACACATTCGTTTCTAGTTCGAATTGATTTGCGGAATCAAAAAGCAACCTTCAATTTTATGCACATACACACGTCGTTATGTTCTATACACCTCGAACTTTGTATACGCTTTCTCAAGGCTCTGCTCGTATGGTACAGTCCAAATATGATTCATATGGGAAATTATATTAAAAAAAACTTGTTAACACCTTATCTTTAAAAACAAATAAATCTATAACCAGATTTCGGTAATTACCTTATAAACAGAAAATGTCATAAATGTGATTTCAATGGGTATAAAACAATTGTTGTAATATCGTGTTGCTCGACTGTAAAAAACAGTTGTTCCCTTAAATTCATATTAAACAAAACAACAGACAGTGTGACAATTAAATTTAACAATAACTCTTTATGAAGTTGTAAAAGAACAGATGTTTTTTTTATTGCTTTCAACTCTAGCACACAACATTGTAAATGCATTCATTATGGAAAAATACCCCTTAAAAAGCTTTACTTCCCATGTACATATGTGTGAGCGAGACAGTAATAGTCGTCGTATTACTTTGAATAGATGTCAGCAAAATGGCATACAAAATACACAGAAATGATGTTAAACAGCTGTTTGCTATGTATGTATGTTTGTACATATACATATGTATGTATGTACAATTCATGTCAACAAAATAGAAAGTACATAATTTAAATATATTTCGGTAATTTGTAGATTATTTTCGGCATTTTGCTAGACCTTGTTTTTCACTACCAAAAAATTTCGACAGCAACATTTGCGAAAAATGTTCAATTATTCGCTTACTTTGGGACTCTACATTATATGTATGTACGTAAATACATATGTACATATGTATGTTCATAGTACTTTTTGTGATACAATCCCATTTAATTGCTCTAATAAAAAAGTTGGCTTAGCAACAGACGCTCAATGCGACGTATGGGCAAAATTGTCGGCAGATCGCTTAATTCAGCACGTCATGCGGAACAAATACAAACAAGTATGTATGACATACATTGTATGTACATACATAATTTAACTATACATGCATACATACATACAGAAGTATCAATGTATTTTGGCTCTTTGCCGTTGCGCGCGCCTTGCCAAAATTATGACAAAATTATGAGACCCTTTCTAAGAAAGAACATAACAACAAAAGCCAAAGCAATAGCAATACATACTATGTACATATGTATCAATGTATATACATACATATTAGTTTGTACATATGTATCTTTGTGTGATATAAGGCCGAACGTCAAGCCTGACACAGTCACGCCCACAACACCGACCCCTCCGTACACATTGTCGCATTTTCGTTTGAAGATGACGCGCAGCGGTCGTTGTGCTGCCAGACGTTCTGGCTCGCCCGAGCGGTCTGCTTGCGGGCGGTGGAGGTGGAGGAGAAGCGGGGGACGCGCGCGAAGCGATAACAATTAAGGTGCGGGGCGACATTGAACAAGGCAGCGACAAAGCAACGACGCAGGAGCCGAGAGAAGAGAGAATTTGAATCGCAGCTGGGTGATAACGTCGTCATCGTTGCCAGAGTTACGCAGGCCAATTTTAATTTATGCACAGCACACGTACACACACACACATATATATTCGCAAACAAACACAACTCTTTCGCTTGCCTGCTCGCTCTTTCATTTCACATCAACAGCTTTTTTATTCGCTTTTCGCTTTTCGTTTTGCACATTTCGACCATGTTGTTTTTGTTATTTATTTGCACGCTCACTTATGTAAACTATTCTCTCAATTTTTGCTCTCAATGCCTCGTTACAGCAGCAGCAACGACAACGACAACGACGACAGAGCGTCTGGGAGCGTGGTGGGCGATCTGCACTTTGGCTACGTTACGCTCAGCATTAGTAAGCTTTCGACAGTTGACAACGCGAGACGCTTAGAGCGCACGGTAGTTAATAACCGACGGCAACCCGTCGCTGCTGTCGGCGCAGTCGACGTAAACGCGAGAAAAATAATAAAACGCATCGAAACAAAAGAAGCAAAAATGCAACGCACCAACATCGAGTTAGAGCGTCAACGTCATCTAGCCAATTGGCTGGTGAAGAGCAGTCCGCACATGGCAGCTGCTGCAGCAGCGGGCGCAGCGCCACCCACGGCAGGAGTTGGAAGTGGAGCCGCAGTGGTGGGCGCAGCTGTAGTCGGAGGTGTGGCAGCTGCAGTGCATGGCGCGCCCGGCAACAGCGCTGCTGCCGCTTGTAACGGTAAGTGAAGCAACAGGGGAGGTTTTTTTTCGGTGTGGGCATTCAAAAGATTTACACGCACACAGGCGTGCACATAACGCTGTGTGTGTATGTATGCGCATACGATTGGAACGAATGCAAGGCAAGGCACGCGCTACCAACAAAAGTGCAAGAGAGATGTACATACGTGAGAGAGAGAGAGTGAGCGCGTGAATGAGAGCAATCGCAAGAGAGTTTACGTTTCGTAGATTTGTTTGATTACGCCTTGCTGCTCACTGTTGTTGCTTTAGCTGCTGCTTGCATTTGTAGTCGTCTGCCCCCTTTCGTTACTGCTTGAATTGCGCGCGCGTCGGTCGCTTCGCGTAATTTCACAAAACGTGACGACAACGCAGCGCGCGCTGCGTCCAACGCCTCTCGCCCACTCGCCTGACGAGCACTTGGCACAGTTGTTGCTGAAGTTGTTGTTTTTTGTTGCTGTTGTTGCAATTGATATTTCACAAACGATAAGTACAATTGCAAAACGTTTAGTATTTTTTATGCTTCTGCTTCTTCCTCTTTCACTGTTATATTGTACAATAATTTCGCTGTGATTTTACGTTGCCTGCACTATACAATCAGCTGCATGTGTGTGTGAGTATGTGATTTGTATGTATTTATTAAGAATACAAAAAAAATTAAGCTAAATGTGCGCAATTAAAGTGAGTAATAGCTCCACCGACCTATAAAGCAACAGCAACAACTGCGAATCGCCATCAGACAATGGACTGCAATCGAACAAAAAGCAATCAAAATCAAGATATTTAACTTTTATTGAGTTGCAGGTTTTTTTGGATAATGAAATCATACATATGTATGTTTGTATGAATATGTATGAATGTGTACACTAAATTAAAAAATTTAAGTGATTAGATAGATAATTGCTGTCGCTTTTGGATAATAAACTACACGTAAATTGACTATTCTAGTTAAGTACAAATTCCTATAATATACAAAAAAAAAAAAGTATCACCTGATAAGGTGTCTCCCGGCTTTGGCCTGGTCATAGTATTCATCCCCCCTTTTTACCCACAGGATGCATTTTTCACAATCATTTAAGCACTTCTTAAATTTAACATAAATCTTTAAAAAAGGATTTAAAGCTAAACAGAAGAAGATCGAAAACGTGTTCGCTAACATTCTGTTATTTTGGTCATAGGTGGGGAAATAATTAAAAAGGTGAAAATCGAAAATATTTTCCATCCAGAAGTGGAAGTTTTCCATAACTGTCAATTTAATCTAGGCACCTTTTTTGCACTCTCAATTTTTTGGGTGAATGCTCCACTCAAAAAATCGAAATCAAAAAACTAATATGCAATATTTTTGCTATTAAGAAATGTATTAGCATATTACGTACGTCGCTCACGCGTATCAGGTTTTGTAGAAAGTTCATTCACATCATGACAGCTTTGAATGGAGTCTCTTTTGTTTATAAATGCTATGCCATTTGCAATAAAAATTCAAATATGACGAATTTAAATTATGCCTTGAATTAGGTAGCCAAAACGGCAGAAAAGGTCGTTAAATTTGCAGTAAAATTGCATTGCTTACACATATTTTCACATCCTGGCGAATATTCAGGACAAGCTTGTGATAAAATAAGATTGTTGAAATAGTTGAATAATTTTTGCAGATTTTTTTGATTATAAATAGCTTGCTTTATTTAGTAAATATGAATTTGAGCTACGCTTTGATGTTCTTTTCTTACTTACACAGATTTTTATTAGATAAGTATATTATTGAAAAACAATACATTACATTAATTAAAAAAAGTCATTTTACGAATAACAATCATCAAAGCATAAGTAGATATTATAAGAACTCAAATTAAAACTAGAATTATTCCAGACTTTTTATTTATTTAAATAAATCCTCATCTGTCTCAACTGTCCGAATTCGTTTGACGTTGTCGCCGTACTGTCAATTGGTTTAAAAGAGAATACTTGTTAAATACTATTGCGAATAGCTCAAAATAGCCAAACACAGGCACAATGAGATTTAGCTTGACATTCAATTAACACATGTCAAAATTTTGCTGGCATATAGCAATCCCTTTGACCACTGTGCAAACGCTTGGGCTAAAAACTTTTCAGCGCTTGGCAACAGTTTGAAATTTCAACTGTTTCGCGTTTACCGTGCATTTGCAGTGTGTGTCTGTGTATGTGTGTGTGAGTGTGAGTGTAAGTTTGTTGTGTGGGATTTTCCCCAATGCAGAGCGACGACAATAAGATATATACATATGTACACCATGCATACATACATATATATATATAGACTATTAGCTCACTATTGCACTCGCTGTGTGGTTGCCTACCTGTGCTTAATACCCTTGCCGAGGGTATTCTAAATTAGTTACAAAATGTGTAATCGACAATGAGGCGCATATAAAAAATGTACATACACATTTATATTATCGGTCCGCACGAACATTGCACCTGTCTGTCAATTTCCATGCACTCTGCGTTTCTTAGTTCGTAGATCGGACTACTATTTTATATTTCTGTTGTGGTCTCAATAAACGAACTTTCTATGCTAGAAATCTTATTAATATATGTATTACACAATATCTGCCTATCGAAAAGTCATACACATTTAAGTATTGAGTGCTAAAGGTCTGCGAGGGTATTTAATCTCTGGCAACTTAGAGAAAATAGTTCTTTTCTGTTTATTTTATATAATTTTTGTTGTTGTTTTGATTGCAGGTGCCCCACCTGGCGCACATCACGGCCACATGGCAGTAGCCGCTGCTGCTGCCGCTGCCGCAGCTGAGGCGCGCAAACCGAAGCTGCGTCGCTTCAACTCCCACGATACCAGCTCGAACATGTTCTCCGTGGCGGACTTCGAGAATGCGCGTCTGGCGCGACGCAATGAGATTGAGCTGAAGCAGCGGCTGGCGCGACGGCAGCGCAACAGCGCCAACTGTAGCTACGGGCTGGCTGGCGGCTGCGCCAGCAGCAACGGCAACAACAACAACACCAACAACGCTGGCTACACAGGCAGCAATAATGCGGGCTACAGCGGCTTCTGCGGCGGCCTCAATGGCAGCGGCGATTACTCTACGGGCGACAGCAAGAACTCCAAGTGCAGCAGCAGCAGCGAGGTGAGCAGAGCATTCAAATGGACCCAAAGCTTTTTGATTAAATAAATGTATTTTTAGCAGGAACCACTGCCCGCTGATGTTTTCCTCGAGCGGCATTCGCTGCCGCGCGTTGTGCGCATTTTGTACAGCAGCAAGAGCTCCAATGAGACGCTGCAGTCGAGCTCATCACACGGCTCCTCCACGGCCGCCTCGAGCAGCTCCTCGACAGGCCCCAAGCAGCAGCAGCTGCTGGCGAATGAGCCAGGCAATGGCACCGGCACTGGCACCAATTCGTCCTCTAGCGCTGGCAGCGGCAACCACAACAACAGCAGCTGCGTTCAGCCTGGTCATGATGAGCTCTTCCTGCTCTACAGGCTAGTTCGACAGCGTCACATCTATCATGGACACAATGCCAAATCGCAGGCATCGCAGCGCAAAAAAACGGTGCTCATACCCCAGGAGTTTCCAGGTGAGTCAGGGGCAGAACGATAGGAGCGGGCACTCTCAGAGATCTTCCATGCTTCGGGAGTGACTCAAGGAGTTCATTTCGTGTGCTACGTTCATGACTAGATTATATAGTAGTGATGATTCATGCGCTGATTCAGACAGTGTGACAAATTTATGGAACTAAATGTATTCAATAGAGTAGAGAACTGAGCAGCAGGGAAAGTGTTGGAATTTTTACTGTCAAAACCAGTCAGAAATATCTTCAGAGTTAAAATATGCAAACATATGCATTTAGTAGATAAAATAAAAAAATTATTGTCAAGACTATATATATACATATTTATATATTGCCATATAGAAAGATATTGGATGAGTCAAACGACAATTTGATATAACCGTTTCGTGTACCAAAATTGGCTGTAAAATTTGGCAGCCTTTATAAGCCAAATATAAAATAATTTTTCCAAAATATTTCACACAGATACAAACTTAACAAATTTTTGAAATTTATTTATTATTAATTCTTGAAAAAAAAAAAAATTTAAATCAATTTATTTCAGTTTTTCTTTCTTTAAATAAATTAATTTTTTACTACCTTGTCTGAAAAATGTGTATAAACTGTTTAGTAAACTAATTACGTAGTTTTTTTAAAAGTATTTACGTAATTTAAATGCTTAACTTGTTGCATTCTCATGACTAATGCATGACATGGCTGCAAACAGTTGGCTAATTTTGGTATTTACTGAGCTATTCAGGCATTATAGTGGGCCACAATAGAAGCAATAACTAGAGATACGACTCGAATTTAAGTTGCGTTACGTTTCGCTTTAGCTAATATGCGTGACAGACTGACAGTCTGACAGTCGGACGGACAGCGTGACATACTCTGCCGGGAGTTGCAGTAGAATCAAATCACAACAATTGCTCATCGGGGTATTATGTAAGCAGCGACTGCGACTGCCACTGCGACCCATTGTTTCATTGCTTCATGTGACTTTTCACAGCCAGCGAAAAACCGACGCCAATGCAAAAAGTAAAATCGTAATCTTCCAATTGCGTAATACTCTACTCCCCAGTGTAATAACATCTGGAAGAGCAACTGCTTAGCTAATCGGTTAGTGACACCAAAATTTTAAATCTGTACTATCCCTTTCAAACTGAAGAATATAAACATTAATTTAATAATATTGAAATATTTCCTTAGACATATGTATATCATCGCGATTATTAAAAAATCTATAAGTACTTTCATATATACAACTGCAAACAATTTAAAATGATCGATAACTGCATCTGTGTCCCCAAAATCTATAAAAAATTTATTAGATAGTTGAGAGTGTACACAGATCCAGAATATTTCTAGCCCTCTTAAAATTGTATGAGACTTTACGAATCATGCTCTTAATTTGTGATATATTTACATATTTGATAGCAATCTCTATGCTCTGATTATTTTAAAACGATCGAACAATAAATATAAAGTTTATTTAAGAATAAATTTCACATGCTGTGGATCTAACGCATGTGGCATTTAGAAGAAGCACTGGGTACTCCCTAGTCGATCACCTTGTTGAGTCAAATATTATGCAAGTGCTTGACTTTGCAACTAGAGTTAATGTTTTCCCTACTTTCCAGGGTATTTTTCGCTGCTGAACGAGAAGGGTTTGCCAACGGCCACACAGTATGGAACGCTAATGCAGCTGGTTCGCGAGCGTGTCTACAAGTTTGCCTCGGTGGATAACATGCCGGCGTTTACCGAATCATCGCCCACCGGAGCCAACAGTAGTCCCAGCCACGAGGGCTGCCTGCCCAGCAGCAAACAGAGGCCGCAGTACATAAAGACGACGGCACGCGGCGGTCAGGTGTTTCGCCTGCTGGCCGTCTTCGAGGATGGCAAGCAGGAGCATGGCCAGGCGAATCACACGAACAGTGCGTGCAAGTCGCATGTGGTGGCAAGTGGAGGCTATATGGGGCGCGACAAGGAGAAAGGACGCTATGCGCAGCTATTGAACGAGCAGCGTCAAGTCATGTACGTGCCGCTGGCGACCAAAGGCAAATTCTACGAGATTGAGCCGGGTATACCGCAGCTGCTGCAGAAACAGGGCGACACGCAACGCAAACTGAATCCGGAGTGTGTGCATCGATTGGGCGCCTTGGTGGCAGCGGCCAAACAGCTACCGCTAATGCTGCGCTACATCTCAGGTCCCGCCGGCGCCGAAATACCCGAGCAGCTGTGCATCAGTCGGTTGAGCAAGGAGGATGTCATAATTGGCTGTCCCATTGAGGAGCTGGATGGTAACGGGCCGCTGCCGCCGGTGCAGCAGCAACAGCAGCCGCTGCAGCTGCGTAAGCTTTATCTCAGCCGCGAGATGCAGCTGCTCAAGTGTTTGCTGGGCTTTGATTCTGAACAGCGAATGCTGGCCAATGCCCAGGTGCAGACCATGCTTAAGTTTTGTCAATTTAATTGCGATCAGTTTCTCAAACTTGTGGAGATTGAGCTCTTGCAGCGCAGCGATCGATCAGGCAGCAAAACGCGCGAAGGACTCAAAATTCTGAAGCCGCTGCATCTGCCCAAGCTGCTGCGGCGCGAGAAGAGCAGCATGACGGCAACGTCAACGGCGGCGCACGAGAAGGAGGACTCGATCATATTTCTAAGTAAGACCGATTTGGAGCAGCTGGAGGCCAAAGAGGCTGCAGCAGCGGCAGTGGCAGCGGCATCACTAGCAACAGGCGAAGCCTCCAACCAGGTCGCACCCAATCGCATCACGGAGCGCATGAAGGTCTTTCAGTCCACCAAGAAGAAATGGTTTCGCAAGCAGCAGCAACAGCAGGAGCAGCAACTGGATAAATCCCAAACTGAACTGCAGCTGGATGTGCAGGCGAAGCGCATGAGCATGGAACGCTACACGGACATGTCCAAGCTGCTACAGGAGCGCTTCGGCAATGACAACAATGAGCCCGCAGCGGCTACCACGGATACCCAATCGCTGCACAGCGAAACGGAGACGACCACGCTGAGTCACAGCATGGAGCGCAGTTCCATGCCCAAATCGCTGGACACATTGCTGCAAAAGTCCATGTCCCTGCAGGACATTGAGCTTCTGAATGGACAGCGACCACAGCAGCGACCAGATTTGCTCACTGCGCATACGGATGCCATCAGCGAAGCCGGCACCGAGCTGGAGGATGTTGAGAACCAAACGCCGCCGCCGCAGTCCTTCATCACCGAGAAGCTCTACAATGAGTTCCATGTGAAAACACGCCAGTATAGCAAATCCTCGAGTAGTTTGCATCAGTTGCGTCACTTTTCGCTGCCGCAAAAGATGCAGCTCCACGAAACTGAGCCCGAGAAACGCATCCAGACGCAGTTCAGAGCGCAACAGCAGCTCCAGCTAGGCAAGGAGTTTGGCGGGCCTATCACAGGACGACGCGCTGCTGGCGGCGTCTCTTTGCTGGGCGGCCTGGTCGCCCTGTCTCCGTCAGCTCTTCTCTCACCCACATCGCTGGTGGAGGATGATTTGCCGTACTCCAGCGTGCGTGACTCCCTAGTCATGTCTAGTTTGGACAGCGCCGAGCACCGGGAACCGGCACCAATTACGCCTGCCGCCTTGGACTACGCCAAGGAGAATATCTATGCGGAAATTTGCGCCTCGCACACCTGTGACAGCTTCTCGGGCGCCACGCAGCTCACCCAGCTGCCCCAACTCGACAATGACGATGTCGTTGTAGATGATGAGGACGAAGATGATGGTGACTACGCCTCGCTCAAATATCAGCCGAACGGACCGCAATCTGTGAGCCGGGTCGAGATTAATTGCACGCCGGCCACCAGTGCCATCAGCTATCATACGGTCTACCTCGGCGAGGAGCCGCTCGGAGAGCGGCATGCGGCGGCTGCTCAGCATATAACCACCGTAGAGCTGGCCGGCGAGAATAACATATACAATACGCTCAAATGATGATTCATGTGATTTCGGCGACGACGCTTAGCCGGCGCCCAGGGGCTATTCTGAATGTGAAAGGACAATGCGAATTCTAGAATATATTAAAACACATATATATTTTATTTAAAATATCTCGTAAACCGAACAAAACTGTTGAAACAGACAGATGAGAAACAATATTTATATGTATAGAAAAATCTCTGTAGAGCAGACAACATGAAAAAGACCCATAGAAAATAGATGTAAAATCGTGAAATAAGTAACCAAAAGAAAAGAAAATTATTTATAGAAAACAAACTTAAAGCACCATTTGGTATTCCTTTCAAAAATACCAAAAACAAATATGGAAGAAGTGTGTATAACAAAAAATTGGAAAGATTATTTTTCGTGAGGTAAAACTTAAAATTGTACACCATTTTTTTCTTTATATTAATCTTTTATTTAAAAAAAAAATGATCTTAGTTAATTATCTAATGCAGAAATTGAATGCACTGCAAAAGTTGTAACTAACTGTTTCGATTGTCAGAATTTCTTTAAACAATTTAAAGAAAAGTTAAAAACATTTCTGCATACTTTGAAATAGTTTAAAAACTAATAGAGGATTTCCATATATTTTCAAATGCTATATCAGCTATTATTTATACATCTATGTATATATATTTTGGTACTTATTTCATTACTTAGTTTCTTATGGGTTTTATATATCATGTAGCGCCTATATATAATTCGATAGACTGTAGTTGTAGCAATTGAAGGAGAGAAACTTATAAATTGAAGAAGTTTGTTTGGGCAAAGCATAAAATGCCTCAACTCTGCTAAAAAGCTACATCGCCCCGCCCCACAACAAACATTAAGAGAAATGAGAATAACAAATGACAACTCACATTGTAATACTATATTATAAAGAATTGAAGACAAGCAATTTGTATTGTAAAAAGGCTTAAAAGCCCGCGATACACACGCATAAAATGTCATAAAACTGAATATTGAAAATTTGCAATATTATACAATTGTATACATAACTAACATATATCATATATACTATATATACAACATATTTAATATAATATATATACATATATATATATATTTATATATATAATTAGATGTTAGCTATATGAAATGTAGAAATCTTAGCGCAAACCTAAGGTATTATTAGTTTGTAGGCAATCAACAAGTCAAATCAAATCGTATGCGATATGCATACGTATTTATATATATATTTATATATATATAAAAACAAATTAAGTATATAAGTATATATATATGAGTATATACTAATATATAATAATATAATAATAATGTAACATAGCTTGCAATTTTAGGACTTATCACAATTTTGGTCCACTTTTAAACGATCTCTCATATTTGTCGTTCTGTTTAATATATATATATATATATAGATATATCTCCTTTTTTTTGGATTTTGAATTGCTTAGCATCAAAACGCAGGCGGAATGGCATGATCTAAACCTTATCTACTTAACAATTTTAATAATTGTAATTATAATTTGTCTGTTTGTCCGTTTATGTCTTATTTCCTTCTTCATGTTTTTTATCGCAAGTTTCTTCCACTCACTCTTTCAGTCAGCACATGGAGCCATATTATTAACTAGTTGAGCAGTCTCAAATGTAAAACATTCTAGTCCTCAGTTATATATGGATTGGTTCTATATTTATACACTATAACATATCGATCAGTTGTTTGAGAACATGCCAAACTGTATGCGCTTTCGGCCAGGCCGTAATTAATGCAAATTGATTTTCAATTCTCGCGTTCTTTAAATAATTACATAGCAAAGAATTTATTAATTTTTATTTCGATTTCAATTTCGATGGCTATCGATTAATTTCAGTTTTGATTTACTATTTAAGATTTTGTCAACACACTTAATACAAACAAATCTTATGATCTACAAATGCAATTTTAATTTGTTTTTATTTTTCTTATTTTGAACATATATTAGTATATATTTTTTCGAAATCTTATGTATATGTTATCATTTTATATTTTCAGTTTTTTTTTTATATAAATAATATCTGGTTTTCTATTTTGCACGGACAACTGCAGCTACAATCAAGTGAAAGCATTGTACTCTTAGATATATTCTAATAAATAGATTAACAAATGGAAAACCCTGTAAAAACTAAAGCAATACTCACAAAAAAGCTATGATACTAGTTGTAATACCTATTGGATGATGATCAGCTAAATGCAAATTGGATGCGTTTTGAAAAAAAAAGAGAGAGAGAGAGAAATAGAAAGTTCTATAAGAATACAGATATAAATATAGTATATAAATAATGTAATATGTGTGTGTAATCAGAGTACTTTGTACTTTGTGTAGCGTTTACCTTTGCATTTGGTAGTTTTTGTTTCTTGTTTTTTTCTTTTGTAGACATTAAGTCAGGCTTCACTGTAGCGCAAGGGTGATACGATGTGTAAAGAGTTGATAGAACATATTAAATTTGTATCTATATAAGCAACTACCCGCCAGCATATATAAATATATATTATATATAAATTGGTGTGATAAATCAATGTCTAACAAACAGATAATGTAACGTAGTTAAGCAAACGCAGTTTTGAATTTGCTTTTAGAGCACAATATACATATATAGATACATATATATATATGTATTATTAATAGAGACATCTAATAACAAGAAAAAGATGAAAAAGTTGATGAAACAAATTTTGCTTTAATGTGAAAAATACAATACATATTAAACGTCATCAAAGATTATAAAGTTTAAGAATTTTTCAAAAAAAAAAAACAAAAAGAATTATAATACCCTCTACAAGGGTATAAAAGTGAAGTCATAAACAGCAGCTAAGTAAAGCAATTTTCAGGGATTTTTAATGGAAAGGCACAAGAAATTTGTAAGGATAGTTTTGGTATATACGAAAACTAGCGCCCTAAATGCCGCCCGTAGGCCTTTTGAAGCAGTTAAGATAATTATGAACAGAGTTGAGATGAAGTCGAGATCTAGCGCATTATGCAGAAGCAATACTACAATTTTTCTATAAGTATAAACAACATCTATAAGAAGATTTATAATCAAACACATACACACACATACAACTAAGTACTCTTGTTTTATTCGGTGTCTATGTTAATCACTAGAAATGACAATTAAACAATTTAGAATTCAACAAGTCAAATATTAGTAGAACTTTAAATTAAAAGTCAAGCCCAAGAAAATACACAAATATTATATACATAAAAACAAATTATATATATATGTATATATAGGTATATATATGTAAAATGTACGTATATTTACATATATGTATATATAGACGTATATATATACACAGTTCAAGATATATTTGTATATCTTTAAATGCTGAGCACTTCTTGAATTCGGTTTGAACCCATAATTCAGGTATTCACAATGTGTACACTTTTGAACTGATGAAGCGATGTCTGACTACGATCATGATGCTAAGGATAATGATCTAATGGATGGATTATGATGTCACGTCCTGAGCCGTGGCAAGACTGAATTGAACTGAACATAAGAGAGAAAAAAATCAACCAAAATGCAAATTAATTGAATTGTTTAATAATGGTAACACACAAAATATTCTGACATTGATTGTAGTAGCTCTTTTTATAAGTAACGAATATGCATATATATATGCATATATGTGTATATATATGAAGATCAAGTCGAAATGTCCCCTTTTTTAGCAGCTTGACTGAGCCCGTTTCAACTCTAAAACCGATGCCTCCAATCTACTCTAGCATTCAAAATTTTTATCCCACGTTATACCTATAGTTATTGAAAATGAAAACTCAACCTTTGGCAAGACTAAATATCAACAAACACAAATGTAAAACTTTAATATGATAATAAAATTGGATTACTTTTGCTCTTTTATTGGGTCGGGTTTTTTCATAAGGTACGCTCCGGGAAAGTGAGTTGTGATGACAAAAGCAACCCGTTAAATTTAAAAATCCCAAATGGTGTAAGTAGGATATTATCACTTAATCGCCCATAATTGGACAGGACTATCGGGATATCCTTTTACGAACAGACTATGCTCGTCCTCCAATTCAGAATAAAAAGAAAAGGAAGCAAGTCCTCCAAAGAGCCGAGATGTAAGCACATTATTTTGGTAGATGGGAGATGCTGAAGCTCAAACGTATCCTGACGAATCCTGTATCAAAAAATATGGGTAAGAAGTATCTAATATTTTACTACATTTAATTATAAGATAAAGGCAATGGGCTATATTACATTTTTTATTTCAACTGATTCTATATACCACAACTTTTTAATTATTAGAGATTTATTTACTTGAATTTATTAGAAAATATATCCCTTCATAATTAACATACATTATATTATTTTTTTCTCATTACATATTATTATATTCACTCAGCAATTAACAAATTTCGAGTGTGCAGAATTGTCATATTGACTACTGGGGTCAAACTCACAGAGGGTTGATGAATTGTGAGTACCTTGAGCGGACGAAAAAACCGGCGCACAGAAATTAAGTAAGCGATCAAAATTCGAGTGAGAGCAAAGTGTCGCATTGACCAGCATATACACCCACACAAACAACTGTATGCGCGGAGAAGCGAGGGAGATAATAATCAAAGCAGACACCTGTTTGTGTGTTCGTTCACTTGTGCGTTATCTACTTATGCTCATGCACTCATGACTTTTTTTTTGTCCTGATCGCTCATTGGTCCCATTAATTTTTGCTTGTGTAGAAATGCTCTCCTAATCGTTTGGCTGCTCTACTTTCTGAGCGCCAGTTTTTCGGTCCGCTTTCGGTCCGCTGCACAACTTTATTTTGCGTTAGTTTGGCCCCATTAATCAACAAGGCAAGACAGGCTGTTGTGCTGTGAGTTTAAACCTTTTACAAAATTATATGTTGTGACTTTGCCGGGTAATTTTCAAATGAAATACCTTTTTTTCCGGTCATTTTAAAGACTGTAAATTTTCCAAAGAGAAAAATAATATAAATAAATAATTAAAAAAAAAAGCGGTTATATACACCCCGACCTATTCAAGAGCTATACCATTTCATGATCGGTATTTAGGGTATAGTCATTTGAAATTGTCAAAAAATATAACCCTGCATATTTAACATACATTATATTCGCGTGCAACCAGCAGTTAAAAAATTGCGGCTGTGCACAGATCTCAGCATGCAATAATGTGCAATTGACTACTGGGGTGAAAGAAACTCAAAACTAAAGAAAGACCACCAAAATCGGCGCACAGAAAATAAAGCAAGTCATTTGTAGAGCAGCAAAAATGCATGCGAAAGCGATGCATATGCAGATAAAGCACTAGGCAGGCATATACACATACATATGTACATATGCTTGTGCGTTATCTACCTTTGAATGGTGCTCAGTCGAGTTAACTGTAAGTTGCTCAATTTACTGTACGCCGATTTTTGTCCACTTTGCGTCTGCGCAACTAAATTCTGTTTTAGTTAAACGACAGCAGTCAAGTTAAGCTGTGTGAAAAATATAAGAAGTGAAAATTTTCGGGTAAATATCGTATGGTATATGTTTTCTGAGTCGTACGGATCGAGAGTATCAATTGACATTATTATGACGAAAACGGCATTTGTTACATCAAAGTCACAAAATCTGGGTCGGTACGGAAATCAAAATGTAAAGTGTTATGTGGACTCTACAACCGTGAATTTCCAGAATCACACTTTATTTGCAATGTAGAGAACCAATTAAAATAATTATAATAAAGCTCGTGAGTAGAAAATGTACAAGCATACATATGCATACACACATCGATTTGTTCATGTTATTCCCTCGCTATTCCCGCGCATGCACTTATCTTTTTATCATTCGCTTGGTTTTTTGTTCGCTTTGTGGCCTTCATAACGAAATTGTGGTAAGTTTAAACCTAGTTGTCAATTGCAGATTCTACAATTTGACCGAAATTATCTAAAATGGCAAGGAGTTATGTTTAATTGTTTTCAAAATTGATGCGGGTCCGATATCGAAATTTTTGGATTATATTGGACACTGTTGACTTTCAAAGTGCATGTATTTCCAATAGCGGACCCATCAGCTATAGCCATTCCTTCCATTTTTGTACGGACAAGGAATGTTCATTGGTATTAAGAAATTCCAATTGGTAAATTTGATCAAAATAGAATTGCATACAAAACTCAATTAATACATTTCGGCTGTTCAGAATCGCAGCTTCTGCTAACGAGAAATTGACTACTTACACTTGCATACATAGTATGTACATATGTACATACATACATATATCAAACTGGCTCGGGATGGAGTTGCGCAGGCACAAAGCGCTCAAAAAATGGGCGCACATAAAATGGAGCTCGTCATGATTAGAGAGCATCAAAGAGCATCAAATTTCGTGCGTGCCCAGTGCAGACGTAGATAATGCAATAGCATACAATATTCCCTTTGTTTTATCTACATGCTCTGCATGGCGCTCACGAATTTTGGTGATGCTTACCGCTTATTGGCCGCATCAAGATTTAACTGTACATGAGCTTAGCTTGGTATCGTTTGCTCACTCGATTTTCTGCGTGCTGGCTTTTGTCGTCCACTACACGCACTCACCGCCTTTAATTGTGTGTAAATGATATAATGTTACAAGATTGGGTCTCATTTTCGTGAGTTAAAGACATTTTAATACATTTTTTTTGTAATATTAAATATTTATAATCCGTGTCTGACCTTAATATGCTATAATATTATGGCTGGTACGGACCTTATTGCCTTATTGGCATTCCTAAATTCCTAATTAAAATTTGACCAAAATAGAAGGGGGCAGCTATGCGCATTTGGCATGCATCATAGTTTTTAACAAATAGAAACCAACAATTTGCAAAATCTGGGCTCAAATTAACGGCAAACAAAGTTACGCGGGCGCACACAAAACAGATCGTCTGGCCTATGCTTGTGCATGTTTGTGTTTGTGTGTGTGTACTTGTACGTACCTATTTATGCATGTGTGAATGCTAGACAAAACTTATCTGCGCGAGCGGCAAAAAAACGGCACACAGAAATGAGAACAATTCTTGTTGCTGCTCACAAAAAATCGGGAGAGCGCATCGCATATGTAGGTAATGCACAAGCACACATCTACACACAATTTGTACATTTTTGACGATTCGCTCTGCATGTTGTGTATTTATGCATGTGTGTGATTGCCTGTTCGTTATCTAGCTTTGAATTGCGCTCAGACGAATTTATGGCTTGCTTGCTCAATTCGCACTCCGTTAGTTTTTCGTCCACTTTGGTTGCCCACAAAATTTGTCTGCTTTAGTGAAACGCCAGCAGTCGAGCAAAACTGTTTAAAATTATTGTTGGTGTAAATTGTCGGGTAAATACGGTTCATCTATGTAAAGGTATATATAATCGTGCTCGTACGGATCGGGAGTATCTATAGTTTGGCAAACATGAATACAAATTTTACAGTTCTGGCGATTTAAAATAATTTCACAAATCCTAAAAGGGCAATCTTTCCTAAATCTGTTTTTATTAAATCAATATGAAGCCGTTAAAAAAAAATCTTTATAAATTTTGTCATTTTGTAAATAATTTGTGAGCGCGACGCATGAGAAATTACAATCAGCCATATATACACATACATTCATATGTATATACATACATATTTGGCAATTATCTTTGCATACATATAAATGGGTGTGTGTTTTCTTGAGAGTTATCTTATGCTTGGTGTGGTTGCTTATGCGTAATCTAGCTTTGAGTCGCGCTCACACGAATTTTTGTTGTTGCTTATTGTTTCAATGAAGGATTTATCTTGTGATCATCTGTCTTTGATCACCCACCTTTGAATGGCACCCACTCAAGTTTATGGTTTACTTGCTCAAGTCTGCGTCCGCGCAACATAAATCTGTCTTATTTAACAGTCGTCTGAAGCTGTTAAAAATATTGTGAGTGAAAATTGTCGGGTAAATACCGTCCGTATCTCTAATGGTATACGTTTTCAGACTTGTACGGATCGGGAGTATCGAATGTCAATATTTGATGAAAATGCATTCTGAAGCATTCTAAACCAAAATGGCAATGATCACATAAATCTAGTTTCCAAATCCAAGTCTGTTCTGAAAACCGAATTTGTAGACTTGTAACGAGTATTAAAAGGTATATCCTTCAGTTGGACGTAATTTAACCGATATAAAACTACTCAAAATACTGATATATTTTTCATTTTGAATTTTTCAGCCCATGATCAAATAGTAATCAGTATCGTTGGTACCTAGATGGCCTCTATATCCATGGATCAACAGTTAACAAAATGTGATTCTAAATGTTGACCAAAACAGGAAGTGATTTGGTCCTGAAATTAATATTTTGATTGTTCTTTCAATTAAAAGGGATTTAACGAATCCCAAATATTATGTCTATCGAAAATCGTAGGTAATATAACGGATATATTTGAGTTAACAAAAACTAATTTTTTGTGTTTTTCAGCCAACTTTGCCACTACCAGGGCAACAAAATATTCAATATCGTTGGTATCTAGATGACCTAAATATTCTAGCTTATTCCAAACGTTGGATAGACTCTTAAAATCTCATTCTAAAGTTGTTGACAAATCTGGATCGGGTTTCAAATCATTTCTACCGATGTTAAAGACTTTCACGTATTCTAAAAGGAATATCTTTCCAAAATCTGATATACGTAATTGTACTTATTTTATTTTGTATGTTTCAGCCACATCTGCCACGCCCATGGACAACCCATAATCAACAAATAATTGCTGTCGTTGGTACCTAAATGACCTATATATCCTTGGTTATTCCATACCAAGGATATAGTCCTAGAGAACCTAAAGGAACTATTTCTTGCAAAATACGCAAGAGCATGGTCCAAAAATATGTATGCCTTTTTTTTGCAGCAGCCCCCATCTACAGCCCCGCCCCTGGATGGTTCCTAGTTGATTATCATATCCTTGGTTATACCATGCCATCGATATAGTCCTTGGCAACCTAAAGGATCAGATCCCTGCAAAATTTGCATTGAAATGGTCCAAAAACATGTATGCTTTTTGTTTCAGTAGCCCTTTTACATTACCTGCATCTGGACCTGTTGCTTAACAGCCGCCTTACAGCACTCATTTTCCATTAACTGATACTTAACAGTACTCGTTTTAATTGAGTTACATTTCTGTCGACCTTCTGGGCATTTATGTTCGCCTGGTACTTGAGCGGAATTTAGGGCAAATTTGGACCGGCGGTGAGGGTGCGCCTTTTTACTACGTCATTTTTCGGACGCAAAAATATTATTTGTCGACCTTCTTGGGCATTTCTGTTCGCCTGGTATTTCAGCTGATTTTTAGAGAAGTTTCGGCAGCCGGCGGCCGCCAACGACCGTTGATTTTTAAATTTTTTGCAGTCCTATATCCTTTGCAATTAATAAAAACACTAAATTTGTTTAATATTTTTAAATAAATTATTTATTTTGTTAAAATTAACAAATTTGTTGTTTTTACATGTATTTGCGATTTTAGCTTAAAATGGCTATATCTGGCTTAATATAAGTCTGATCCTGGAAGGAATATTCTTGATGGATTCGTAGAAGTCCTTAGAACCGATAAGAGTCCTTGAATCCTTCAATCTGAAAAGATAAAAACACATTTGAATAAAAAAGTCAAAAATTGAATATAGGGGTATTTTGGGGAAAGAAATAGCCATAGCTCGGCCATATCCTTGCAGATTTTCAAAGGACATGGTGCGTTAGGATCGTAGGGACCAACTGCATCGAACTGCATTAAAATATTATGGGGTCATCTAAGAATCCTGGACTTGGTAATTTTTCAATCGCGGGCCGCAAGGAAAATTGACTGAAATCACACAATTACAGTAAAAATCGCGATATCTCTGAAACTACAAGGACGATCTTGATGTCCTTTGGCCAGATGGTAGTCCTATTCATTACAATTTTTTGGACACAGGACTCGTCAGGATACGCCAGGATATGTCCGAGTTATACGCTAATTTCGGTTTGCGAATTTGCCCTTAACACTTTTTTGTCTGAAGGACTTTCGTCCTTTGGGTTGCATATTCGTAAATGGGAGGATGAACACTATCTACTGTCCAAAGGACATCCCGATAGTCCTTCAAATGGCGAAGTTAGTCCCGAATTTTTCGATTTTTGGCAATTTTCTGACTAAACCCCTGTGAAAAATTTTAGTGAAATTTTTTGTCGAATACTGGAAATTCTTGAATGCCAATCGATAGTCCTGCTCCCCACGAGTTCAAAAATGTATATCCTTCCGATATCCTTCAGGATTTGCCCGAGATATGGCCATAAAAAGAATGTCCTTTTTAGAAAAGTGGCCATATATCGGAAATCACAAGGACGATTTTGATGTCCTTTGGACAGTTTGTAGTCCTAGTCAATACACGTTGTTTGACACAGGACTTGTCAGAAATCCGTAAGGATATGGGTGAAATATAGCCATTTTTATGTACAAAACAAATGTTCTTATATCTTGGCTGTTTAAAGGACCTTCGTCCTTTTCAATATATTTTTTGAATGGGCAAGACAAGGACAGTTCGATGGGCAAAGGACATGCCGGAAGTCCTTAAAATGCCTCTGTTATGGCTAGTTTTGTAAAAGTATCCTTTATAGAAAAATAGCCATAGCTCGGCCATATCCTTGCAGATTTCCAAAGGAAATAGTGCGTTAGGATCGTGGGGACGAACTGCATCAAAATATTAAGGAGTCATCTAAGGATCATGGACTAAGTAAAATTTGTCGCAATGCGTTAGGAAATAGACTGAAACCCAAATCCTTGGTATCTTGAAAAGTACTTGGACACTTCGGATGTCCTTTAACCAGTTGGTAGTCTTAGTCAATATAATTTGATTGGGACGGGAATCGTCAGAATACCCAAGGGTATGACCGACTATAAGCTTATTTATGTGTACAAAAAGGTAATTTTTTCTAAGCTGGTTTGATTACTTCCGTCTTTCTTATTGAACATTTTTAAATTGGGAGGATGATATCAGCTGTACAAAGAACATCGGCCTTGTAGTTGCCGAGATATGTTATGTTTCTTAACAGGACATTCTATTTATAGTTATAGCTCGGACATATCCTTAAGAATATCCGAAGGCTAAAGGGCATCAAGACCGTTCGGACAGAAAACAACAAGTCCAGGATTCTTAGATGACCCGCTAATATTTTGATGCAGGTGGATGCGCTTGGTCCTTACGATCCTAACAGTACAAATCCTTTGAAAAACTGCAAGGATATGGCCGAGTTATAAGCAGTAAAAAATTATAACTTCTTTTGGCCTTCCGAAAAAAAACATTGCATACCCGAAAGGGGCACGTTTGGCAGGGCAATTACAATTTTAATTTTTGATTGCTTATTACTAGGTCATATCCTTGCAGATTTTCAAAGGACATAGTGCGTTAGGATCGTAGGGTTCAAGCGCATCGACCTGCATCAAAATATTAGGGGGTCATCTAAGAATCCAGGACTTGTCTTTTTTGAGTCGCGGAAATTTTTTTGGAGAAATCCTGGAAGTCCTTGAATGGAAATCGATAGTCCTGGTCCTCACGAGTTAGAAAAAGTATATTATTCGGATATCCTTAAGCAATTGGCAGAGTTATGGCCACAAATCAAATATCTTTTATAGAAAAGTAGGCATATCTAGAAAAGTACAAGAACTATCGAGATGTCCTTTGGCCAAATATAGTCCTTATTCATAAGAGATATATTTGTTCATTGTGAAAAAAACACGGACGAAAAATATGTCCTTTGGCCACCTGCTAGTCTATTCAATATGAGTCTTTTGACACAGGACAGTTTGGCATCTGCAAGAATGTGACCGAGTTATAAATCTATCCCTCTATCTTGGTTTGACAAAACATGATACTTAGATGTGAAATATTTACCAGCAAGCACCAGCAATCTGGATGGTGTGGCAGCGCAGAGTCGTCGGTGCAGTCATTGGAAGACGTGCAACAATTCCGCTCAGATCGAGCAGTTTTTCCAAATTCGCCTAAAATAAATGGATAGTACAGTATGAACTGAAAGATCTTAAATTTATGCTCTTACCTTTTATCACGGCGGGCAGGCTGATGATGCGCAGTTTGAGTTAAATTCAAAGATATCTGCCCTTCTTGCCAGACGCAGTAAAAACGTTGTGCATCCACTTGGTTTCCGTAACGCACAGCCAGTTGCTTTATCCACACAGCTGCTTGAGCTATAAAGACACGCGGCATATTTAAATTGGCACAGATATTCCAAACTCGCCTGAAATAATTGAATAATGTAATATTAATTGAAAGAGATTCAACTTATGCTCCTGCCTTTAATCGAGCAGCCTGATGTTGCTCTGTTCCAGATAAATTCAAAAATTCAGACACAGAAAATAAACTTTGTGCACTTAGGATCCGTAATGTCCAGACATTTTCTATATCCACGCAGTTGCTGAAACTACTAAGACATCCGGCACATTCCAATTAGCAGAGATATCCCAAGATCGCCTGAAATGGATTGAATAATGAAATATGAACGGTAAGACCTTAAACTTATGATCTTACCTTGTATCACAGTGGCTGATGTTGCCTGGTGCATACCAGACGTAGAAAATAAAAAAAATTTGGTGCATTCACGTAGGTGCCGTGGTGGAAAATAATGTGTGAAAATAATTTATATATACAGTATATAAAGTATATCATACAGGGAAATCCAAGCAATGGGCATGAAAAGTACTATTTGATCGCCAGCCAAACGTAAACATTATTAAAGGGAATCGAGCAATTCTTTTTCTCAGCGGCGGAAACTAAAATAAAAACAAATAACCATATTTGCGATATGCTAATTAATATGCCTGATCCGAACGAGTCCGAGAAGGTATACCATTCGAAAATTGGACGGCATTCACCCAAGAAATTAAACTTTTATATTTTTAATATGCTTTCAACGAATATAACTCACAGCGTAGCAACGCGTCACATTAACTATTCCAGTCAAACTAACATAAAATGAGAAACGACTGTGCAAAACGGACGAAATAACGGCAAACAGAAACTAGAGAAAGCAAATGATCACAAGATAAATTGCCTCTCGGAGCACAAGCAAATACACACAGTCATAAATATGTAACAGAAGATAACCCAAACACACGTGCATGTGTATGCAATTATGTGCATATATATGTATGTATGTCTATATGCGAGTTATGGCTACTTTTCTAAAAAGAACGTGATCACTAAATCGACTGTAACTTGGCTATTTAAATGACTATCGGGATTTACTTCGGCGAGCTGACTGAGCTTGTCCTGCCAATTTAGAATATACAAAGAATACGACGAAAGTCCTCCTGTGATTTCCTGCATTTTGTTGTCCGCCAAGTTAATAAATTATTTTTATTAGTTCCAATTTTCCAATCGCATATTTAGTCAGCAAGACGATATTTCCAAGCATTATTTTGTCCAATCAGACAAAGCACACAAGAAACTTTAAATAAACACTAGTTAGTGAGTTATTAAGTCCGCAATTTCGTCACTCAAAATCTTCATAAATTAATTTGCACATTCTAACACTCCTTTAATTTCATGGTATTCAAATAAACTGCACATAAAAAATGACGCTTACAGAATATATATATAATTCGATGTAGTTGCCTGATGTTGGCCAAGTAATTTCAGCGATTTTTAAATTTCTATTTAAACAACATGCCAAGAAAATCAGTATTTTTTTGTTATGGCTGATTTCGACAAGTAAAATGTATTAATTTTCACATGTTAAAATGATTATACTAAAATACCAAATTAATAGTTCCTTTACATGGATCGCATATGTTATTTCTGTTATATATACTTTTGCAGTTTTATCGATTAGCCTTTACTTAACATAACCACCCTGTACAATCGGCACGAACTATCGTAAACGCATGTGTGTTTTTAGTTTCCTTTCATTTTGTTGTTGTGAATGTTTCATATAAAGAAAAGATGTTACGACATTGTAGCCGAATCGGAATTGAATATTTTCAATTAAATTTTAATAAATGTTCGGTCCGTCACATGGCTGGTCATTCAAAGTGGGCAAACATAAAACATACAAAAGCCCAGAAAGACGGATTGCGAGCAGCCCTATTCACAAAGATTTCAAGACAACTTCGATTGGCTGTGCAGGAAGGTAAATCTGCGGACCCTGCTGTGAACTCGCTCCTACGATCAGAAATAGATAATGCGCTGAAGAAGAATATGCCTATCGGAACAATACAAAATACAATAAAGAAATGCCAGCATAACAAAGCACAATTGAAAAAACATCGACTCGACATAAGATTCAAAAGAAATGTTTATATGATTTGTACCATATATAGTGACAATATAGCTGGCGTTAAAATGGATGCAACCGCAATGATAAAAAAGGCTGGGTGGGTTAATAGTATAATTCATAAAAGATTAAAAGTTTAATTAAAAACTACACTTAAGTTAAACAACTTTTCCAGTGGTTCATTTGTGGATGTGAGCCATATGTTTCAAGATTTCGGCCTTATCGAAACTCGTTACAATTCAGAGTTAGACAAAAATCAGCCCAGCTTAGAGGAAAAAGTTACTGAAGATGCCATTCAGTTTGGTGCCGAAGAAGTAGAAATTGTTGATGCAAAAAATGCTGCAGTAAATGTAAGTTAAATTTGGGTACTAATATATATAAAATCGTATTTAATTTAGACTGCATTCTCAGTTTTTCTGCAGTCCTGTTCTATTGAGTGGCCTAAGCAGGACATTGGAGCAAAATGGATACAGCATTGAAAATAGCGAACATGTATTTACACCAAACGTAAGAAACTGGATTTGTTTAAAAAAGAGTATGATTCAAATATTGTCACAATTTTTTAGAACCTTGTGGTGCTAGCTGCAGATGAACAGAAAGCATATGATGCATTTGTCCAAAAATTACGGCTTGTTCCCGGCCTGGAAGACATTTATGACAACGTGGAGTAAAGTCATAGTATATATATATATATATATATATATATGTAAATACATAATTGCAAATATTCTATTTCATATTATGCGTATTTAAAGATGTGTTAGAAATATTTTATAAATTTAAAAACTATTTAAATTTATTGAGCCTACTGATAATATAACAACATTTATGCAATAAAATCTTTGTCAAATGCTCTTTACAATGTATTAGTTACGTGCTGTAATTTACAGATGATATTCATGGGCCCTATTCTTTCCAGAGTTATATAGTTATTTGATTAAAAAGTCAGCCCATCTGAAAATTTGAAAATTAAAAAAATAATTATTTAGTTGATTAGCTTAAGACTTCGGTTTTTGTTCAGACTTACGCTTTGTAAAGTTCGGGAACCGTTTTTATCTGTTTAATCTAGGTAGCCGTCAATAGAATATATATTCACAATGTTTAACATGTTTTTTTTCAAGTTTATAAACAATATTAAAAATTGTTAAATAATTTACATATAATTTTAATCAGTAAACATCTTGAAATAAATACAGAACTATTTTTAAAATTATATTTAATTGCTTTTAAAAACCGCAAAATTCTATTGAAGGCTTAATTACAATTTTTCATTTTATTGGTACGTTATTTCCTTTAAAAAAATACATGCAAAACTATTATTGTTTTCGGGTAGCTGCCAAATCAAGCAGGCTATTGATTACAATTTAGGATTGTCAAACAGAGGTCCACGTGTCACTGTTATGTCTGCATACGGCGCAGCTTGTGTAATGTGTAGCGCCTTGAACTTTTTTAATACAAGTAGGGAGTAGAACTTTTGCGCGGCCTGTTTTCTTGAATTTCGAACTGTTAGTTGCGAAAGCGTTAAATGATCGCTGTTGTTAAAGTGAACTCTGACATCAACAAAAAGTTGTGCTGCTCTTTTGTTTAACACCCTCTCCTCGAATTGTTCATCCGTTTCATTTTCCATTTGTTCTTCGGCGGTAGCATTCGGAAGACCCACTGAAGGTGGAAAATCGTAATCATTCCAATCTGTTGAAATCTCGCACGTTTTATTGAAGTTATTGGCAGCAGATATGGATCTAGCTTCAGTGTCATTAAAAATAGAGCTGACTTGGTCGGGCGGCAAATTTGGTATACAATCAATGTCACCGATTCCTCCGTGATGTGGAGTCATTTGTCCATGCTCCAAGCCGGCAGGTGTTAAGTCGCCGTGGTGGAAATCATCACCCATATCTTGATGCCCATCCCGTGGTGTTAATGGTAGTTCATTGAGATTTGAAAAGTTTTCCATGTCATTGAACGATAACAGGGCTGGACTTCGCATATTCTCGAAAATTGCAGCGTCACTTTGCGGTACAAGGCTTTCCCGCTCTTTTGTGCTAATGTCCAAAGACACGGCTGAGAGACCCAACGATTTGTCTTGTTCGCGAATCATTTCGGGAGGAGCCAAACTTTGTGTAAGAATATTATCTGTAGCTTGATCAGCAGTTATATTTGCAGATACATCATTCTTACGCTTGCGTCCCTTTTTATTCACTATAATAATCGAGCTCTCGCCCTCCTGTGCGTACAGTTCCAACGCCAGGACATCCATTGGGGCAATACTTGAAAAGTCCTCCAGGGGCGTCGAATGTGAAAGTAATTGCCGGTTATAATTATTCAAAAGTACTCTAGCGGGTATAGTTCGAGATGGTAGAGCAAACAGCTTTTCAACACCACCCGTCTCCTTCCAATACATTAACCGTTTTGTAGGTGGGGCCAGATCTAGAGTAGTGAGTATATCAGAAGTGTCTGCCAGTTGAGCTTTCATTTCCTCTCCCGAAATATTTTTGATTTCATCAATAATAAGCTTCCGCTTGCGCTTGGCCTTCGTGGTACCCTTGTAGGTAGTTGCATCAATGGGTGCCAGAGCGAATCCTTCGTCATCATTTTGTACAAGAGTTAAGTCATTTAACGCCGCATCGCCGGCAGAGGCATTGACATCTTCATTGAAATTATGGTCTTTTGCTGGAAAATTATCCTCCTTATCATCTGCAACAGAGTTGGCGCAAGAGGATGCCGGCGATGGAGCGTTGTTGAAGTTGTCAATACCATCGTCATCAGAATAGTCTGGTGGATTGTTAGCTTCGTTAATTTCCGTTAATTTATTTATTCCAACTGTTTGCGGCGGCTCGCCAAACAGATCATCCTCAAATAATGTCGGCTGGCCAAAAGAATCGCCAAAACCGTCACCATCCAGACGTTCGCTGGGCATTTCGGACTGTGTTATCGTAATATTTGGATCGTTCGATTCAACATTTGCCAAGACATCATCGTCAAATAGCTGATCATTTATATTGCCCGACATGGGACCACGCATCATTTCCGGTGTGTCTGCTTCAAATCCAATGTCTCCAAAGCCATCGTCCTGCAGGGAGAGCGATAAGCTGCCGTAATCTTCCCTCATTGTTATTTCATCGGCCCGGGATTGGTTGACGGAGAACTGGGCCTCAATGTCAATATCATTCAGTTCAGGCAATGCTGTGTCAAAATCGTGGAAAACTTCTGGTAATGTTATGGCATTAACATTGGCTTCCCTATGGCCTTCTGGTAAGTCCACCATTCCTGGCCTAAATGCCATTTTGATTTTAACAAACGCTTCATTGCAATCTGCCAAAAGATATTTTGCCTTTCTTGAGTAAATGCGCACTACCCCAAGCAGTAAATGTCCAGATGTACGTAGCGCCAATTTTACTTTTGGTTGTAAAATACCCTCCACAGATTTTTCTATATTTGTTTCGAATACGTGTGCTTTTGTAATTTTTTTATCCCAATGAGCTGCTAACCAAATTCTGGCTAGCGGCCCTTTTTTGGCCAATATAATGTGTTCGTAAAACATTATTTATATTATTTGTTACAATATTTTAGGCGATTTAATACACAAACAAAACAGAGATGCACAATTTGCTAAACAACATGGCGACCTAGATGCTACTATAAATTTTCGATAACCATATATCGATATTTTCATATATTTTAACATAACAGAATGTGTATATTTAGTGCAAATCATTAATTAATGTATAGTTTTTTCTTTTAAGAAATTAATTAATAGAACAAGAGCGGTACGCTAGATAAAATTATCACATAGACAAATTAAATATCGATGTGTCCAATGCTACTGTTAAGGCTCTGGTACTTATTTGTTTGATTAAATTTCTCTACAATTTTATATTCAATTCGAAAAAGAATTTAAATCCGATTTTTTTTGTTGTTAGAAAACAATGAGTGTTCGCTTGCTTAGCATTTATTTAAAATGTAAGTAAAAGAGCTTACACACAATTTTTAATGTCGGCAAAATATATTTTGGTATTTTTTAATTTCTATCGCTGGTCACACTGTGTTCACATATGTTTTGTTAAGAACATCAATATTTCTTAAACAATATAAAAATAATAAAAACGCGACAGAAAATGGCCCTTAATGGGTTTTTGGACTTCTTTCAAAAGGGAAAGGTATGTCCAATTTCTATTTGCTGTCAATGTGCAGTCAATAGTTAGAGTATTGATCGTAAATACTTCAACAATGCTTGTTGACATTTGTGTTTTTACAATAAATAATACCACCCGTGAGTAAAATAAATTCATAATTATTCGTTTGTAGACTTTTAGGCCCAAAAAGAGGTTTACCGCTGGTACTATTCGATATTCGCTTCACAAGCAGGCCCAGGCTAGTTTGCAATCTGGTATCAATTTACGGCAAGTTGTGTGCTTACCGGAAGGTGAGAATATGAATGACTGGTTAGCAGTACACGGTGAGTACCTTCCATCAAATAAATGTGTATATACAATTAATTTCTGATATAATTTATTGGGAAATATACAGTTGTTGACTTTTTTAATCGCATCAATCTCATATATGGTACCGTATCTGAATACTGCAACGAGACTACTTGTCCAACAATGTCTGGTGGCTCTCGATATGAGTATTTATGGGCAGATGGAGATATGTAAGTAATCGTGTAATGCGTTATTATAATGTAAATTATTTGCGCCTTCCAATTATAGGTACAAGAAACCCACTGCGCTTCCTGCACAGAAATATATTGAGTTTCTTATGGACTGGATTGAAACACAAATTAACAATGAAGCAGTATTTCCAGTTTCCACCGGTACGAACTTCTCTGGGCATATTTGATCATGTTTCTTTGTTTGTATAAGGGACTGTTGGGGCTGAACAAGCAAAGATCAAATTAAAATGACTTGCCATTTTTGTCAGGAAAAAGTTTTTAATAATAATATTTTGAAATCGATCAAGTTAAAGCTATAAAAATTGCATTAACATATATTAAGCAAATAACTAAAAATCAAAAAACGTTCTAAAGCATACCTAGCGATAGTTGCTTTTCAAGCTATGGAATGTATTCATAGGGCACCCTGTCTGTTTTTGTTTATTATCATTATTATTATGATTATACGTTATTAATGGTAATATCTGTATGCTTGATTTCAGATGTTCCTTTCCCCAAAACGTTTGTGTCACTCTGCCGAAAAATTTTAACAAGATTATTTCGGGTCTTTGTACATGTCTATATTCATCACTTTGATAGAATCGTAACTATTGGCGCGGTAAGTAGTATTTAAACAAAAGTTTCGACTACATATAGTATCTAAATATTAATACATATTTTGTTCGTGTATAATTGCAGGAAGCGCACGTAAATGCTTGTTATAAGCATTTTTATTATTTTGTGCAAGAATTTGAACTGATACCTCCCAAGGAATTAGAGCCACTTCACGAAATGACTTCAAGAATATGTAAAGACAAAGAATAATCATTTTTCAAGCATAATGATAATTCTAGATTTTATAACTTTTAAATCCAAGTCATAATTTTATGTTGATTTTCACAAACTTTAATTTGATATATGATTGTAAGTTAGCCATAAGTCTGTGATGTCCAAAATCTCACCATTAAACCGATTCACAGTGTTCTGATGAACAATTTATTCTTTAAATGAGTTTACACAAATGTAGAAACTTACATAAACCCCTCAACTAAGGTTTAAAAAGTTGTTTTTTATTGGCTGTATTATAAAAAGCGAAACTTATACAGGTGTAGCTGATGGTGGATATTTTGTTGGTAGACTTCGTTTCTTCCATCAGATTATCGTTTGGGTTCAAATGAGTTATATGAAGGACTACGAATTGACTAATGAGGAGCAGCACTTTAATATGAAATATGAAAATACTGGCACTGATTTTGACAAGAACAATGACGTGACATTTTAAGCTCAAGTTCTTTTCTACTTTGAAGCCGTTGGTCGTTACTGTCACTTCATATTAATGGCTCAAAGCTTTCTTGTGACACAATTAAACGTTAATAATCCACACGAAAAGTGAAAATTGTCCAATGTGAGACTAAACTTAAATTTAATTCATAAAAACCCAGGCGAATAATAAATACTTTGAGATATTTAAGTAATTTCTATCATTAAGTCAGAAATAAACTGCAAACAACGAATATGAAACTCCACCCACATAGGCGATTCCACGGAAAATTATTAGGTGTTTTATACACTCTTAATGTGTATACAGCATAAAGCGGCTATAACCAATAACAGTAAAGTAGGGTTGAGCTAACAACCTACAACCACTTTACAAGAACAACCAGCCCGTAAAGACCAATGAGAATAAATTGAAAAGAAGTAGGCAGGGCGACACCTTTTTCTACGAGCCGTGACTACTGTTTTTAGGGGTTGTTTTGATAGTCGAAAAGAGCGAACCCCAAGGAGCGAGCAATTTAGCTACAGCTTATACTATTACATTAAGTATTTTAATTATATAAAATTATGTTTATTTAATTGAATGGAAAATTTGTATTAAATATTATTACTATTGGCTCAAATGAGGAAAGTTTTTCTTTAGATTGAATACGTTTGCCCAATGTAGTGTAATTATGTTTTTAATAATAATCAAAAAATCTTGGAATTTATAAGTTATATATGCAGGGATCAATTGTAGGTTAAGATGGGGAATTAATTGTACTATTAATTGTATGTTTAAGTATGTGCCAATTGCAATACATATTTTGCATCACGGTTGTTGATTTAAGGAATGTGTCTTCTCTCCCAGTGATGTATCTTTCTCATAAAAAAAGCAATGTGATTGCATGAAGCTGAGCTAAATGGCATGCGCAGCAGACAAGAGCGGCATAGAACTTTTCTGAAATGAGTACAGACTCATCTCTGTGTTAGTTTTTATTTGGTTTGGAAAAGGACCTGTAATGCTATTGGCGTTTCATGCCGAGTAGTCGACCGTTTTATTTTGTAAGAGCAACTATGTATCGGAGTAAAAGTGCTGTGAAGATTTTAACATTAAAGAAACCATAATATCGTCTAAATCTGATTGCTAACGAAAATGGAGCAATTAGCACAGTTTGTAAACAAATCGTTTGAATTTAATTTAACTCATAATCGGGTTAATCATTTGTTTAACTCAATGACAAGTGCTCGTGTTCATAAACTAACCGACGCAACAGCAAAGCATATATTAGTCAACACAAATAGATTGGGAAGAATTTCCGTCGATAATTGCACCAATGAGGACGAATCCATGGATATTGATATAACCGATGTTTCTGTTGCGGAAGAAAGCAGCTCTGAAGATAAATCGATCCTACCAAAACCTTTATCATTAGTAAAACTTCGTTCGCTACAGCAGCAATCAATTGCAACTATCTCCAATAATGAACATTTATGTAAGACTGATCCTGCTCCTAAGCCCAAAAACTGGTTAATTTCTGATCTATTGGTGTCCGACGCACATTGGGAAGGTAAAAAAATAAAAGTTAATTTACACATTAACGCGAACACTCCAATTAACAAGTTTACAGTGTATGTCTGACGATATGTTCGTTAAAAGAGTTGTGTAAATAAAGAAAATTGTGTAAAGTAAGAAAGCTACATTGGAGAACTATCAGCCGTAACTCTCTTATAACCTTAAAGTGTATATTTACTAATTTTATGGATAGATTATGTTCATCATTTTTCTTGAGTAAATATGCGTATTGTAAAAGTAATCGATTCTTAAACAGTTTTTAAATCAAAGAGCGGATGATTGAAAGGCGAAAATAATAATCTTAGGATAAATGAGCATTCAACATATATATGCATTTGAGTAGTAGAATGTATGAATGTCATTACAAAAATATTGCGAGTTATTCAGTCCTAGAAATGGCCCATATATTCCTACGCTGCATTATTTTTAGCTGTTCTTTTATTTTCTTGTAATTCGTATTCGGTATTCATAATTTCAGGTGAAAAAGGTGAAAAGCCCAACATATACATATATGCATTTAGTAGTAGAATGTATGAATGTACCATTACAAAAATATTGCGAGTTAATCAGACCTGGAAACAGCCTATATATTCATACCCTGCAACATTCATAGCTATTTTTTTATAATTGGTATTCGGTTTTAATAATTTCAGGTGATAAATGTGAAAAGCCCACTGCTGTTTCCGATGATTCTAAAACGTGTATATTAAAACCAGTTAACAGTAATTCAAGGAGCAATGGCGACCTGAGATCAACATGCCAAGAGCCAGATTGTAAAGCCAGCAGCAAGTGCATAACGGATATGAAAGTTTATGATATCGAAACTTCGCTAAGTAAATATAAACATTTTTTTAAACGATGTAGGCGCGTGCAGTACAAGCTAAAAGAAGAAGTTTTCTTGATTGTGCGGTTGGTGACTCTATGATTGTAGCCATAAAGCAGTGATTCTGGACTGTGTCTAGGAGATATCGATTCTTGTAACTGGTGGGGGCAGGAAAGTGGCCACAATATGTTTGGCCCGATTATCAGAGGGGATCAGAGCGGGTTTTCTTTCCAATTTCGGGTGGTTTATCTATCAAAAATGTGGTATAAGTCACTTTTCGTGGTCTGCCCGCCCCTATTGAGGGTTAGTAGTTTATCTTCAGATCTTAAGGGGATATCATCAAAAGTCTGTCCTATATATCCTTTTATGTCAGCAGCCGAGTTGATCTATATATTTTGTCCGTCTGTTTGTATAAACCCACTCTGTGCACAAACCGGAAAATATATTGATTTGTAATTGTTAGTCTTGCTAATGTGCCAGTCTGCCTTTTATAATTATAGCATTTTTCTTGACGTTATTGAAGCTATTCCACCCGATGACTCCATAACTCATCCGCCAAACAAAATTACGAAAAATATTTTTCGACTTAATTAGATTATAGAACAAACAATAAATTCGGAATGTATATTTACATAAAAGCATACAGAAAATCCCACATACACACACATATACACGGCGGTTATCGTGATCTTTAGATCGTTTGTTGTTACAACTGATTTTCCCAATTTGCCAGTTTGGCGAATGCAAAACATTTCGAACAGAACTTTAGAGGAGGTAACCATTAGGCACACATTTCAAAAGCCCTATTTCAAAAGTGTTGAACAAATTGCTGACGTTGACGTTGCAATATATTTTTTTAAATTTGTGAACGATTATTAAAAGAGAATATTGAAGCGGCAGATCGCCTGTTCAAACGTAGTAGACTTTTATAATTTTTCAATTTCCATTTATGTTGTGTTAATTTATTGGAGTGTTATTTATATTAAGAATCTGCGTTTGAATTTTTTCTTCCAAATATAGAAATCATTAAAAAAAAAAATTGAAAACATATTGACAAAAAAACAGTAAATATATGAAAAATCTGTGCGTAGTTACGATAATATTTAAATTTTTGTGAAAAATGCAGTCATATGAATCCTTTGACAGGCACCAACCAATCATTTGTTTACCGATGAGAGCGTCGGCACTTTACATTGATTCATAAGATTTCAATATAAACTAAACATTTTTCGTTATGATTTATTATAAAAACTTTACAGAAATGAAAACTTCTGCAACAATTACAATCAACTTAAACGAAAGTTCGAATGATAGTAATTCTCCAGAAATATCATTGCATAAGGTGGTCCCTTCTGAAAAATCTTTATCTCCGGAACCACAAACAACAATAGGGGAAAATGTAGCCCGATTAGAACCTTCAGGACTTAGTAGTAAACAGCGACGATCACGAACCAACTTTACGCTTGAGCAGCTCAACGAACTAGAAAGACTTTTCGAAGAGACCCACTACCCAGATGCCTTTATGCGAGAGGAATTAAGCCAGCGATTGGGACTCAGTGAAGCACGAGTGCAGGTGAATATATACATATTAAGAAACTATCATAACTTCAAATAAGCTTCGGAGGGGTAAGTAGATAAAGATAAATATCCAACAGTTAGATCGATGTAAGAGCACAATCAAAATTCAATTTGTATTAATTATAATAGTAGCTAGGACAGGCAAGATTTACTTTTGCCGATTTTAAGTAAAGTCCTGTAACAAATTTGCCTTTTCAACCACCAGCCTACCAAGAGATATGGGGTGTTAAGTGGTTTACGCCGCCCTTCGTTACAATTATGCCCAAGCAAGAAAATTGTAGAAACAACAGGGGGCCGATTACAACTTAAATGCTCAATCAGGGCGACTCTTAATGGACCGCTATGTGGTAATGTATGAACAACGTACTGGTTCTTACAAGTGCAATAAATTACAAGTCCCTTCTACATACTTACAATAAATTTATTCTAACTAATGGATATGAGCAATGGTAACACTTAGTTCTCCAAACTTTAGATATGGCCTGTCAAATATCATGTAGCTATCGTTGTTGCGATAATGGTTTCTAAGATTATTATCATCTAAGATGGTAAAAAAGGCTAACCTTCAGTTTATCATATATACGCTTATACGTTTCTTTATAGTCGCGTTTTCTTTTGTTTGCTACTTTAAGTGGTCCATGGGGGTATTAAGCCAACCGTGGTACACAAGATACAATAACGGAAACTTGGTGTAAATTATATATTGTCTTTAAACTCGCAGACAGCAGAAAGCTATCGCTTTTTAACTATCTATTACACAGTCTTAGAAACTCTGTTGCTAGGCAGAAAATCAATTCAATTGGAATCAACAAATTATTTTTCTAATAAAAACACTTGATTCAAATATGAAGTATTTTTAAAAGGATAACATTTCTTTTACATATTTTTAGGTTTGGTTTCAAAACAGAAGAGCCAAATGTCGAAAACATGAAAATCAAATGCATAAAGGTAAGTAAGCCGTATGACAATCGTGTTCTATATGCAAGAAATTATCTTGAAGAAACTAGAATATATTTTGGGAAATCTAAGGTTCTACATTAAACCTTTAATTAATCAAAACTGTGAAAATTTGGGTAAACTTAAAAGTTCAAGTTATCCTCGACATAAATTATACAAAAATATATTGTTTATAATCGAAATAAGAGTTCGAATTGGCAGGGAAAGGATAGCGCCCGCCAAAAATTGACCAGTTATTCCTAAAAAGTCATTGAAAATATGGCTAGAGGTCGTTTGCCGTCGCTAAAATTTGTATTTGGCGACAAGGTGTTGTTATAATAAAAAACGGCGTATAAATTCGCACTCAGCGTAGCTTCAAACGCAGCGAATTGCTCTTTTATAATGTACACGCGAATGGGTAACAATTCAGAAACGTTGTATGATGTTGAAATTAAAATTATCGCTGTTTTGAAATTCGCATCTGCCGTGATTTTCCCCGAATTCCCCTTCGGATATACTGTGTACCGCCGTGACAGCGACACAAATCATTGCCAACTTAATCAAATTAAATATTCCAGCCGTAAAAGTGGAAAATAAAAATGTTATCGGCGAAGCTGGGGCGTTGATGAATGAACATGAAGCAATCAGAGTAGAGGTTGGTTGGGTGAGATCTTGATGTATTAATGATGATACATTTAAATAAACTGTGAAACCATGACATATTGTGCTAAACAGTTGGTTAAATACAGACAGGCTAGAGACATTAGGACAACTGTGGCATTACAGCTAAGCTGTAAACTTTCAACATTTACTTAACTAATTGCCATGTTCTTTTAAATTTACATAAATTAAAATAATCTCCATGTTGAATATAGCGACAGAAGGATTGTGGCTTAGGATGGCATTAGCAAGGGTGCACATAAAATTAAAGAAAAAGGAATAGTGCAGATAAAATTGAAATAAGACTTCAACAATTTTCAATCTCGGAGAGTGGGTCCTTAAAGTCATAACTTCTTGGTATATATACTCTTTATTAATAGATACACGTAGGAATATTACATTTACGCATTTGTGAATATGTAATTAATGATTGCTTCAACGTCGATGTGGCCTTGCTCTCTCCACTTACCTCCCCCTTTGCCTTCACTAACTAGCACCCAGCTGGCTTTGTAGCACGAATTTGTTAAATATGACTTTATGACTTGATTACATAGCACGACGGGGACTCAGTTGCTTGTTGTCATGCCACAGACACAATTTATTTGTACATGTGCATATGTATAGCGAGCGAGTATTCCCCGGCCTTGCCCGTGGCAAGTTTTTGCTGTACATTTTAGACTTAACTTTTTCACCCAGTTTCCTGCCGTGAAAATACTAATCTGTTTGAAAATTTATTTGGGGTCTATCGAATTAAGTACTAATAGTTGAAATTTTTAATGCACGCCCGTGGATTATTCGAAAAACGTATCAAATAAATTATCACAAAGATCTCTGAAAATGAGTTTAAAGTTTGAATTTAAGAAGTAAACAAAAAAGTTTCAAATTTTCCGCTTAATTTCCACAGTTATAGGCGGAATTCCCAAAGTGTTCATTAAGTTCTAATGAGTTTGAGGACTTTAAAGATAAGTTTGAAGCAAAACTGAACACTTCGACACAAAAATCTTTGAATCGAATTTTTCACAGAAGAAGCTTGTTCTCTGCAAAAAGTGTGGCACATACCTCCACTGAGTTTTTTTTAAAAATATTCGGAAATTCATTTGAATACGAAGCGTCCCCATATCTTTGATCCCCAATTATACCCTAAAATGGATTTTCTGAGAAGTGAGACACCTCGTGAATCAAATTTAGCACAGATCTTTGAAGATGGCAAACAAAAAAGCTTCATATAACTCTTTTCAGAGGTTTTTCCACACTAGGGGGTGGAATTTCCTAAAAGCCCGTCTACCACATAAGGCAACTACAGTGAAAATTTCAGCTTGTGGGTGCTGATCACCAATCAGTTAGTCAGACAATTAGGACGAACAGTTTTATATATAGAGAAAAAGGGTATAGTAAATTGGAGTACTTTGGCTTTGGTGTATACTACGTTTCTATCTTATTTGATTTATTTATTATATTTGATAACTTTATTTTTCCAACAACAAGAAAGGTTCTTATGGCCAATCGATAAAGAAATGGTGTTATGTTGTGCCCTATATCAATGATTCAATAACCGAGGTTAACTAAAGTTCATATGAATGTACATACATAAATTGTTGAGCAAAATGTTCTTAGGGGGCAGAACAGTCCAAGCCCGCAGCAGCAAAAACAAAGTAATCAAATTAAAATTCGAATAAAAAAAAGAAAACACCTTTTTCATACAGAGTAAGGCATCGTTTTATGGGCTTATATCAATTCTCAGACTTTTTATCGCCACGAAAATAAAATAGCCCTAAAAGCAAAACACTGCATAAATGACGAAGCTAACCTGGTCTTGGCCTTGTGGTCCCTTGAGTGTCATTTTGATATGTGTCCGTCTGGCCTTGGTCCAGAGATGGGGGTGCAACAGCAAATTGCGGCAGTAAGAGCGAGAGTATCAAGCCCTCAACTCGAGGGTGTTTTCATGGCAATAAATTAGAAAATGAATTCAATTACTTGTCACGAGTTTTTGTACCGATTTGCCAAATTGGGATGTTCATTTGTATTTATGTACTTGTATTTAGGTGTGTGCTTATGTAAATTATTTACACATAGCATCATACTTTTTCAAGAGCAAGTTCTACTATTTGTTAAGGGCAGTTCTGAGCAAAGTGGCCTGCGCTTAAATAAATGATACTAAAATGTTGTGCTGTATACCTAAGACCCCGAAGACACAACATATTCGCTATAGTTATCAGATCTTAACTTGACCTTTATAACCGATAAGAGTTTATGAGAGCCTGTGTATTACTGCAAAAAGTAAAAATGCAAACATCTGGATAATTTCTGAAAGCGACGCGTTCATACAGACGGACATGACTAGATCGACTCGGATGTTTGTCGGCCTGAAGACGCTTTTGTCTGCCTGGTGCATACTTTTGTACAAAAACATTATACCTCTATACCCATCTAATTGGGTTTTTGGTATAAAAATATGAGTACATGATAAATTAAATGTTTTGGTAAAAGTGTCGGAAATAATAAGATATACGGATTTACTTACATACATATGTACTTAATACTTCTTTTGATTCATGCAAAATATGTTAAATATTGCAGGTATATTACTAAGCAGCCGAAGCCCGCCGGTGTCAACGCCTCTCGAGCCTTGCCGAGTGGCACCTTATGTAAACTTGGCTACTATCCGCAATACAAATACGTCTATTATGCCATCAACTAACGCTTTAAGCAGTGTGCAGCATCAATCCGGGAAAAGTGCCGTCAGCATTGTAAATAATCGGGCTCCGTCACCAGCGGCTGTAGTGTCGGCCGCAGCTGAACACTTTTCCGGCAGCGTTGCAGCAGCAGCAGCATTTTCCGCCTTCGATCCAGCAATTTTATCCGCTGCTGCACACCAGGTAGTGGCATAAAGCATAATTCACGAATTGAGTTACTTATGTGCTTTTGTGATTTCAGTATGCGGCGGCAATAAGTAATAGAAGCAGACCCGCTGGACTTTTCGCATTGCCGCAGTATCCGCTTCATTTGGCCGCATTTGCCGCAGCGCACAAGAATTCCAGCATAGCGGATTTACGAATGAAGGCTAAGAAGCACTCCGAGTCATTGGGCCTTGAAGCAGATATAGTTATTTAGTACATACTTTACGAACTAAATTAGAGTAAGACTAGTCTAGAGTTGTCTAGTTTAAGCAATCTACTATTTTATTGATATTGAAACAATTGCAATAATTACATTTACCATACTATTACCAGATGTTTACTATCGATTTGTTTCAATAAATAAATATTTAGTTGTCTTGTTTTTTAAGTTTTGCTTAAGTTTTTGTATGTACGCAGTTTTTCAATTCGGTGAGACAAAACATATTTCATAATTAGAATTTAGAATTTACGGTTCAAACTGTCTCGACTCTAGAGCCAAATCAAAAGTATGACACGAAAATACACACATTTTAGTACAAGAAAAATACCAAAACGACAGTTGATATAAATCGTCATCGATAACAGAAAGTCTAAATCAGTCTTCTGTTATGTTACAAATTCTAAGATGAGGAGCAGTCTGTTAACATTAAACGAGATTGAAAAGGAACAAAATTAAGATTAAATTATTAATTAATTTTGCACATCGTGCATGTGGCAGGATTAAACAGTTGTAAGCTCATAAGGAACATTAACTACATGAAATCAAATAACAAATTACATTAAGACGTAACAACTATAATAATTTAAATTGAACACGTTATTTTTAATTCATATTTAATTTAACATACGACACCGATTATATTTTGTATAACTTTTTTTCTAATTACGCTGACCTATTTGAAACACGGTTAAAATGTGCAGTATTCTTCAGATACAGTATTTTGTTACTCTAACCGTAAATCAGTATTTTAGATTCGGAGGATACGGTCGCACTCTAACTTTCACAACGAAAATATTTTATTTTTATTTGTTATTTCTTTTCATTGAAATAGAACTAGACAATTTAAAATTTAATAACAAGTTATATTACAAACGCAATGTCAGTATGTTAATAAATGAAATTTACGATGAAGGGAAAGTGCTAAGATTCGAGCTAACAAGCCATCCCATTGGCAGCCAAGATCCGATCTCCATCTAAAGTATGAAACGAACATACATAGAGTGAAAATAAAGAAGTGACGTTTGCACTGTCTAGACTTTGAAGGTTGTTTTTTTTTCGTTTTTGTGACTTGTAAGTTATTTCTTGGGATAATTTACACAACTAATGTGTGTATGCAATTAAAATATGTTTATGCTGTGAAGTTTGACCTTTATGCGAATTATATCCTGCTCAGTTACTTGATTTCATCTATATATATTAATTATTAATAATATAAAAATTAAATGTCGTTGTTGCCAGTTGCGCATTCGCATCCTCAACGTCAGATGAAGCGCAGGGGCTGAAATTGGGGTGTAGTCGTTGCTTGCTCATTTCATTCATTTGTTGCGCTTGTGTCTGTGCGTATTCCAACATGTATGTACATTAATACAAGTATACATACATTGAGATATACACATACATCTTCTTTCTTTTCTTCTATAACGTTTACTCCAAATAGCATAATTTCTTGATGTTTGCCCAACTCTTTCTCTCTACTTTTTTTTTTTTCTTTATACGTCAACTTTTTTTTGATTGGAAATGCACGTAATTTACACTTTCTGCTTGGCTGACTCAATTAATTCTTTTAGTTTAGTTACTGTCGGTGCTCTATTACCTTTTGCTTACTTATAAGATACGCAGTTGCGCATTCAATTTGTGCAACAGCAGCAGTAAGCGTCAGTGAAGTCATTAGCCCCTCAAAAGCTAGACAAACTAAAGCTAGCTTTAAGCTTTGCTGCTCTACTCCCGTTTTTACTCCCACTCGATATTTGTTTTGGTTTCTTTTTTATACCACGAACCCATTGAAAGTGGTTAAAGAGAGTATAATGGTTTTGTAGAATTTAATGTCACAAATTTATCCGACTATATGCTTATGTTCTTGATCAACATCAACAGCAGAGTCGATCTAGCTTTTGTTGTTATCCGTCAGTTTGTATAAACGCGTCGATCTTAGATACTATAAGAGCTAGAGACTTGAAATGTTGAAGGTAGATTCTCTTATAACTGGAAAATATTGAGTTTATTCAAAGCTTCTGTAACTTGCCCCGTTTCCAAGAATTGGATATCGACTTCCTGGTTTTGGTCATATCTCGGAGTTTAAATGAGCTAGACACACTAAATTTTAAAAGAAGACACAGTCAAACAAATTATTTTTGGTACATATCCCTAAGCTTTTAATATTAAAGCTTAACATGTATAAAATATTGGTATAAGTTGGGTTTGTAAATACACGTAGTTAAATGTGTTGTATAGCACTGTCAGTTTCCGTATATTTTTAACCATTATTTTAGACCACCTATTCTTAGCTTTATGAAATTATCAAATTATATGCAGAGCATCACCTGTCCCTTGCACTTTTAACGAATTAAGTCTAACATTTGTAAAATCTTGTCTTTTAGCTAAACCATATATCTACTTATTGTACATTGAGTAAGGTGATAAAGATGTTGTGATGGCGAAAATGGCATCTGGTGACCTTTCGTTGACCAGCACAAGCAGTCAAGAGGGTGAGTAGTAAAGGACAAGGCGTAATTAATGCGACAAGGAGTATCTTAATCCTTTTATTGTTGCAGAAGAAAGTTCTGAATATGTGGGCTATGATAACACACTGCGACCGCCTTCCAACTCCAGTGGTAGCACAACAGCCGCCAATATGGCCAACAATAATGGACCTACCAAGGTTGTCAGCAGTGTAGGAGGCGTTGGGGGAGTTGGAAGTAATGTTAAGAAATACGAACTACTACAGTCACAGTATGAATCAGCGATGTTGGAGCTGGGCACGCTGCGGCACCAGCATTCCAACTCGGAGCGGCGTTGTGATGAACTGGCCACGCAATTGAATCTTTATCAAGAGCACTACATGGCTGATCGTAATAAGTTTACGGACATTGTGGCTGAGAGTGCACGCCTAAAACACAAATTGATGTTGCTTGAGAGTCAAAACCAGAACAATGGAAATGCTTCAGCTCCACAACAGTCAACAACCAGCAGCAACGCGTTTTACTATAGTAAGATGCAGACGCCTTGCGATGGCAGCTGCAATAGCAGCGAGAAGTTGGCGGAAATGAAAAAGGAGCGCAATCTGATAGCTATGGAACGTGAGAAATACAAGAAATCATACATTGAGCTAGAAAAGGAGCGCAACTTTTATCGCGAACGCGGAGATGAGAATCAAACTCTTAAAATGCTACTGTCCAAGGAGACAAAGCACGTTGTTTCATTGACCGAAGAGCTAAATCAGCTTCTCTCCGAGAAGGACAACGTGCTGCAAGAGCATCAAAAGATGTCTGATGATCTGGCGCTAGCCAACAAGGAAATCGACCGTCTTAAAAAGGATGAGCTTGTATACAAGAACGAATTAAAGTCCTTGCAGTTAGCAAATGCAGAGCATAAGAAGCGTGATCTACTGAAGTCGCGGGAGAGCAGCTGGTCTAAGGAGTTCAATAATGATAATAAAGAGGAGTTGGAAAAATTACGTAAGAGCCTTGACAAGGCTCAGTCTGAAGTTGAGCGCGCGATGCAGGATACCGAAGAGGCAAAACGTGTGCGCGACTGGGCAATCTCACAACGTGAGAAAATCGTACAGGAGCGTGACTCAGTAAAGACGCTCTGTGATAATTTGCGCAAGGAGCGCGACAAGGCGATATCCGATTTGTTGATGGCCATACGCGACAGTGAAAAAATTAAAAAGCAAAAAGATGAGGCACAAAAGAAAATTGATGCACTCAAGGAGCAGCTTGAGAGTCAAACAACAACAGCGATGCCTTTCGATAGCGCCTCACGTCGCAGCTTTCGCTTAAGCAGCTTTGAAAGCGGCGAAGATCTGCTGGAAATTGAATTGTGCAACTACCATGACTCAGATCTGGGCATAATACTAGATGATAGTAACAAGCGTCAGCTGGTTTGTGGTGTCACCAATAGTTCGTCTGCGTTTGGCAAGCTTAAAATTAACGATGTAATATGCAAAGTAAATAATTTGGAATGCCAGGGCGTATCAAAGCGCATGGTTCTAGACGAAATACGCGCATGTGCACCGCGCTGTCTGCTGCTCGTATCACGCACTCGTCACAGCAAAAGGCACTCGTACGCTGTGCAGCTTAAAACGAACGGTCGTGATGCCATCGGCTTGCAGCTAGACATGGGTGTTTTTATAGCCAAAATAGAGCCCAATTCGCTGGCCTTCTACGAGCCGGAGCTGGATGTGGGGGACCGCGTGCTGAGTATAAACAATAAATCAATGGATTCGTTACAGTCGATTGATGAGGTGATGCAGTTGCTTAACACCGACACTGTCAACATATTTGCTTTAAAGTATGTGCCGGAGCAGCAGTCCGATACGCACTGCCGCATGACCAGCTCATCAGCGCAAACCGATAGCTCCATTGACTCCATGCAACAGTTAAATAGTAGCAGCGGTGTTGCTAGTGGTAGCAGCAGCGCTGCGAAGCATCCGTCCAAATTTGCAGACTTTCTCCGTAAACTGAAATTCAGTAAACCGGGTACTGCCGATGATAGCTTTGAGCAGGAGCACGATGTGGCCATTGCTGCCTTAGATTCAGTGCTCAGCGAAAATAGCTCCGAGAAGAGCAAAGAGAATCTCTTCAAACGCCACAAGCGCGGAAAAAAGGGAGAAAAAGAGGCGAAAAGCATGGGTACCTGGCCCCGTACCAACATCTCACACGATAATCCAACTGGCACTATTGTCCAACGAGGTGGTGAAAAAAAGCGCGCGCTTATGTCACTCTTTACCGCTGGGCCCATCAACGTGGATAAGGATGATGATGTCGTAGATCAGGTTGAGACAAAACCGCAATTGCAGCTTCAGGAGCTGCCGCCGCCACCGTTGCCACCGCAGCTGTCCAAGCCGCGCAACCTTAATGGCGGTATGATCAAAACGCATCCCAATCGCAATTCTAACCCTGTTGGCAATGTGGTGGCATCCACACTCTTTCAGCCGGGCAACGTGGGCGTAACTTATCCGCGACATTCGCTATATGGAGGCGTAGTTACGTTGCCGGAGGACAAGCAGCAGATGCAGCGACCCGCACCGCTAATGGGCGCCAATGCGCGCGTGAAGCTGCACGGACAAGAACGATCTAACCGTTTACACAATCCACATCGTTTTTCGCTGAATATACCACCCAGCGGAGGTGATTTTTATCAGCCCAAAACCAGCGGCCAGCAGGCACAGCAGCAGGTCGTCCCAGCAGTTGCAGCCGGTGAATTTCCATCCCGCAAGCAGCAAATGTTTGATATGTTTCAGCAGCCAGCGCCGCCGCTGCCATTGCCTAAAGCAAATGCCGTCTTCATGCCACTGCATCCGCCGCCGCGTGTTTCTGGCGGCAGCGGATCCGCTGGTTCAAGTTCGGGTGGCCCAGTGGATATTATATCGCTTAAGTCACAAAACTCTATAGAGTCCATGTTGTCGGCAAAGAGTCCGCCCATTAGTGAATGTAATGTGTATCGAAAACGTAATGTACCGCCCATGCCGCCAAAACATGTTCCAAAATATCCCAGCGATAGCGAGAGCGTTGGGTCAGGCATCCTGGTCACCGGAGGGCACAATTATTTGCCCCCTCATCAGGCACACATGACTACAGTTGGCAATCGGCACACACCACTCTTTCCCAGTTTTCCGCCCAGCAGTCATGGCCTCCGTTACATGCGACGTTCCAGTCCTCTGACGTTACCATCACCTCCACCGCCAAGTATGGCGACAACGCCGCAGGCCTCGCTACCGGCACAGTTAGAGAGTAATAGCAACAGCAGTACCATTGGCATACCATCTGAGCTGGAGTTTGCGCCAGGTCAGCACTCGCAGCAGCTTCCACATTCACATCAGCACATGCAGCACCCGGCATATATCGACTATAGCCAACAACAGACCCAGCACTATCCTTACAGCCTCGCTGGCGTAGCTGGGCCTGGGAATGGTATAATTTATGAAGGCGGCACCTTTCCGCGGAAGAAAGACAACCAACGTCTGCGTATTCCGTCGAATCCCAGCGTGGCCAGCAACAGACAGAATAGCAGCAGCTTGGTTAAGAACAGTTCTGGTTCCATTGACCATCACTATGGTGCCAGCAGCAATTCCGGTCACACAGCTTTGCCGGTTTCGGTGATGAGCTCTGCGCTCCACACAAACTACGCCGCGAACGTAAATAGCATAAATGGCGGTGGCGGCGGAGGAGGCAGCGGAAGAGGCTCGCCCATGCCGCAGGTGCATGTGGAGGTCCTTAGTCATGGCGGGCCAAGTGGAAGTGGCAAACGCAGCGTCAATGTTGCCACGGATTTTTTATGCCCCGGAGACCTTAGAAGAGTCACGATCGATAAGCGCGACAAGTCGCTCGGCATTACAATACAGTGCAATAACAATGGCGGCGGTATTTTTGTGTCCACAGTTGCCGACAAGAGTACCGCAATGCGTGCCGGTCTCCAGGTGGGCGATCAACTCTTAGAAGTCTGTGGCATCAATATGCGTGCAGCTACTAACGAAATAGCTGCAAATGTGCTGCGCCAGTGCGGCGACTCCTTTACAATGTTGGTGCAGTACAATCCAGAGAGTAAGTAGATACCAGTAGTATATAGTACAATGTGGGTTCGGTATAGTCAATTTTGTAGTTTTTTTTTAATTGGAAAATATTCTGGCTTTTAACTTAAAAGGAATCTTCTTTTCAACTAACTTATCTTTCAGAGTTTCACTCAACTGATTACGAGGGCATACACAACCTGGAACCAGAATCTCCCCTTAATCATTCAGGCTCGCCAACCCCCCGAAATTCACCGCGACCGCCAGCTCGCAGTGTACAAGCAACGTTGCCGATGCAGCAGCCGCTGACTTTACTTCCGTCCGCGGTATCTGTCACACGTGCGCCACTCTCTCATCAATCGATTAAGGATCAGAGCTTTACAGACAGCTTGGAAAATCAATCGGACATAAGCAGTAGCCAGGATATACCTTCATCGGCGGCCACAACGACCACTACAACCGCATCGGCTACCTCAACCGTTTACGATGACGACACCAAGCTGGCACTGCCCCCCGCTCCGCCATCGCTGGCTGCAGAGGGTAAGTTTCATGAGCGGAATTTATTTTGTTAATAAATTTAACTGGGTTCCACACGGGAAAGACTTAAGTTTACTTTAAGCTATGACTTATATATTTCTTATTGCCGAGACGTAATTTTTTTAATTAGATATTTTGAAATCTCCGAATAAGAAATCCGAAAAGGGCAACATTCATTAAATAAGTTTAGTTACCATAGACGCAAGCATAGACGCCTTGTTGCACATTTATAATTCTCAAATATTTTGCAGCTCTGCGTTTTGTAACGCTTCACATGGATAAGTCAAAGAATCTGGGTATCAAACTGTTTGGAGGTAACAAGGTGGGAATCTATGTGCACGACGTTGCGCCCGGTTCACCATCAGATCACGCTGGCATACGCAAGGGTGACCTCATACTGGAGTACAATGGCGTCGATTTAAGCGGTGTAACCGCCGAACAGGCTGCAAATGAGATCTCCAAACTGACCGACACTGTAACTATGCTAGTGCAAAACAAATTACAAAGTGAGTGGCAAGTTAAACTTGGAAATTATTTCGATTTTATTTTTGCAATCCATCCTTTTAGCTCTTAAGCAAATCAAGGATAAACCAGGCGATTCGTTCTATATACGCGTGGGGTTTGATCGCATTGGTGAATTAAACGAGGAGGACTTGCGTTTCGTCAAAGACGAGGTGCTTTACGTGGATAACACGGTGTTTAATGGTACGTTTGGTCTGTGGCGCGCTTGGAAATTAGATTCAATGGGACATCGGAAGGAGTGCGGCGTCATTCCAAGTCAAATGAAGTAAGTGTTGTATTAGTAGAAGAAGGAAAACAAATGTACAACGTAATTTTAGACCGATTGTTGTCTAGAATGTATGCAGTATATTGTAGTTATCTCATTTTCACAAAAAAATACTATTTACTTTCGCTTTTTCAGGGTGGAAGAGGAGCTGCGTTCGGGGGAGGTAGTGGACTGTGATACAGGAACTGCGCGACGCGGCAGCACTTCAGCCCGCCGATCATTTTTTCGCCGCAAGAAAAACCAGCGTAGCTCTTCACGCGATTCAACGGAGATAGCAAGTTTTAGCAATACACAGCTAAGTTTCTTTCCCGACTCGGGCATTCTAAACGATGATGGTGGGGTCTTGAGCTATCAGCGGGTGGAGCTTCTGGACTGTGAGTCAATATTGTTCATAATGTTTGTTTACATAACTAATCGTATTATTTTGCCGTAGCCCCAATACGTCGACCAGTGCTAATCATTGGGCCGCTGTCAGAGTGCTTGATAGATCGTTTAAAAATCGATTTTTCCAATTTATTTAAGTTGTGCGAAGTAACGACCATGGACTGCTCACAGGAAGCCATGGAGGAGGGCCTCAAGGAGAATATATTCGTGGACTATCGTCGGCGTGGTAACAAATTCGAATGTACCACCGTAGAGGCCATTAGCAATGCGTGCAAGATTGTGAGTATCTAGTCAAATAACCACAATTCAAGATTTTAACACATTCTGATGTCATGCAGGATCGGCGCCACTGCATCCTAGATGTATCGATCTCAGCCGTGGAGCGTCTGCAGCGTTTGCAAATCTATCCGATTGTACTGTTGCTTCGATTTAAGTCGGCCAAGCAAATTCGCGATATACGCGACTTTGGCACCGACAAAATATCAGCTAAAGCAGCTAAGGAAATGTACGAGCGTGCACTAAAATTGGAGTTCGACTATAAGCAGTACATATCCGGTGAGTAATTGCTCTTGAACTATGCCTAGACCAACTACACTGTCATACAAATGTTTGAACTTCTGCAATAACTTTATGTTAGTCTTTGGCTGGCTTTACTCTTAACTGGGCTTACATATTAATACCAACGATTTTGATATTGAAAGTTCATGGAAAACCCTTTAATTTTGTATCTGCAAGAAAACAAACTCAATAACAACCTGACTTATATGTTGAATGATGCACAAGTAAAATCGAATTGACTTTCAATATCCGTGTCGTAAGAGTGATAGTTTAAACACCTGTTTGATCGAAAAAGTAGTTTTGATTTTCTGAACAGCATGTGCGACACATGTACACATTCTGCACATGTACACATTGTCATTGATATTCTATTGAGTATTGAACACACTAGGTGATTAAAGAAGTTCTTTTACTTTCTTTTTAAATATCTTTAACTTAATGTTATTAACTTGTTTTGTATTTATATAGCCGTTATTCCTGGAGTCAGCATCAAGCATATGTGCACACAGATCAAGGATGCTGTTGACAAGGAGCAGGACAAACTTCTCTGGGTGCCTGTTACAAATGGCTAGCACAATCACACTAATAAATGTGATGCGATGGTTTTTTTTTAGATTCTATTAGCTTGCAGAAACTTCACAACGGATCTTCTGCATACGTGCGCATAGTATTTGTGTACAGTTATTATATTCAGTTCGCGTAACGTAAAGTCGTTATGCTAAACACAATTTGCACTTATTTTGTTTGGATATAGGGCGCAGTATCTAGTATGTTTGTTCCATGTCTGATTTAATTTATATAGTATTTTAATACTGTGGGATAATAATTGTTTGTCTGGACGAGGATTTTAAGAATGTTCATGTAATATTTCAATCGATTTTTGTTAAATCATGCAATTATGTTATATTGCTTCAATTCTAATTCTGCATTTTAAATTAAATTTTGTTGCAGTAAAAATTTCGCGTCATATCAGTTTGACTATTAAAGTTTACTTAATTCAGTTTTTGGGCAATATTTGAAAAAAATTTCAAATTACAAATATATTTAAAAAAGTGCCTTTTATAAAAAGAAAAAAAAAAGCAGTGAAAGTATAAAATTAGTTATGAAAATGCAGACTTAAAGTCTTTATTCTATGAACAAAGTGGATAATGACAACATGCTATTACTATTACGGTATTACTAAAAAAGTTAATGTAAAAACTGATACATAAAATGCCTTTAGCAATAAAGAAATGCTACAAAATTTAAATAAATCTTACAGAACAGTAAAATATGAACGTATTAAATACACTATAATCTATTTTATATAAAATATACTTACATACGTAAGAATGTTATTACGCGTATATATTTTTGCAATAAATATTTTTTCAAAATTGTTGTTTTTTTTTTTTAAATTTTTTATTTACAGTTCAAAATATGTTTGTTTAAATAGTATGGCCACACGTCCGTCATGTAAAACTAACAAAAATTATTCAAAGAAGCAATACTATTAAACGCAGTGTCGTGACACCGAGGTCTTTAGGAATGCTCTGTAAATGTTCGCTAGGAAAGACATTGTGTTGATCTATATGTACAATAACACAATGGCTTGCTTTACTTAATTATAGTTGATAGCCGTCGAATTAAGCTAATCAACCGTTAAACTGTTGAGAATATCAAGATAGAAGAAACTTAAAACGTTTAGTTCTATTGAAAACTTCTATCTTCATATTTTTTGGTTAGATTGGGGGTTTCACACTTAGTATTCTGTACATTAGAGGGACTAGTCCAAAGCATTGTTCTGATAAGCAATCCGATAGGGTTGCAATTTTTCGAATTTCTGTTACTAACCCTCGAAGAAATCAAATTCATCGCGTGGCCGATACCATTGATCGGTGGCATGCTCGTAGATAGCCCGCTGCACCTCCGTCTCGGCTACCTCAATGGCATCTAGATACGACTGAGGCAACGACTGTGGTGCATTAAAGCTGTTCTCGGAGCGCGGACTGCGCGACGTTGCACGAAAGTCCATTGGTATATTATAGCACTTGCATATGCAGCTGGAGGGGAAGCGAAACCAGTCGGAGAAGATGCCGCGGCACTCGTTGTGAGGGTCGTAGGCCAGCAGACGATGAAGCCGGTACTGCTGCTCGCAACGACAGCCGTCGCGGCAGAACATCTGCTTGAACTCGTGTGTGCATTTCTCCCAGTGCACGTACTGCTCAAAGGGGTACAGGTTAAGCAGAGCCAGTACTTCGCCACGCGTGTTATTCGCCCAGAATGGGGCAACCACTTCGTCCTTAACAGGACAAGCATTGCTGCATAAGAGAGAAAGTTAATGAAAGTGGCATCACACGTGTGTCGATGTAACCCTGAGTAACAGGCACTTACACTCCCCGCATATTACTGCTGACCGCCATCGGTTCCTGCTTCATGGCATCCTGAAAAAGCTGTCCTTCCCGCAACAGTCCAGATTTCGTAGAGCTAGTAGGCGCGGCTGTGCTGCTGGCTGTAAGTGGTTTCCGCTGTTTGTCAGAAGTAAACGCCGCGAGCGTAGGCGAGAAGAGCGAGGCAAAGCTGGCGGGTGTTGTAGTTCCTAATATCGTCTTGGTCACATTTCTGCGTGGGACTAAGGCGGCCGTCGTCGTGGTGCTGTTGCTGAGCTTTGGTAGAGCTGCTATTGATGTTGGTGTTGTGTTTGTTTGTGTTGCTTTATCGGATGCTGCTCCTGCAGACGTTTTCGACGTGACACTCTCATTGGGGTTTTGCTTGCGGATGGGCAAAGCTGCGCTGAGCTGAGTGGCAGCTGTTGTGGTTGTTGCAGGCGTCACCGGAACAGGAGCGATGCTCAGATTGCGTAGGCCCTGGTCTACTTCCTGCACCAGTCCCAGCTGTGGTTTGTCAATGGTATTTATTTTGTCATCTGCTCCATCTATGACCGTTCCTTGTGGGCGACCTGCTGTACCTGTTGCTGCTGCCGTAGTGTTCGCCAGATCGTAAACGCTGTTCGAGTCTACACTCGGCTGCTCACCATCCGGATGTACAAATAAAACTTCTGGCGGGGCAGAGGAACCAGGCGTGGGTGCGGTCGATAATGTTGGCGCTGCGGTTGTCGTTGGTGTGGTTGTAGTGCCGACTGTGGACACTGGTCGAAAATGCGGCTCCATGAGCACGTCGTTGCTCTTGTAGTTGCTAAAGTCATCCCGATTGCTCTCCCTGCCATGCAACATATACTTGCCGCCACGAGGCGTCTTGGAGTATCGCTGCGTTGCATCATCCATGTTGTCCATATCGACCACCTCCTCGCTTTGAATTTCATCGCGTAGGATGGAAATGTGCCGTACGTCTCCATACATGCGCTTCATCAGGCCCTGATTCTCGTGCACAAACCGTCGTACGGCATGCCAGGGATAAATAGATCCTGGCAGGTGGCAGAAGGGCTGCTTGCCTAGGTCGCATGGTATTGCCGCAAGCATCTGGGCCCGCCCACGCCTAGTTATTTTACCGTTAGGGCTGCATGAGTTGGCCGAGTCGAACCCGAAGCTGGAGGTACTATCAGACTGGGCCACTGTTGTTACGAGCAGAACCAAAAAAAAAAATCCCACTACAATTGAAAATGAAGCAAGAACGTGATTAATACTAAAAGCCTGTTTATCGAATAGAATGTACACATAACGTATATCATTTAGCTTCTCTACCTTGTAAACCTCATTTTTAAATATCGCAGATGATTTTAGAAATTGTGAGCTACAGAAAATGATCAACAGCAAAGAAAACTCCTTAACGACCCTGAACTAAAAGTTATGGCTTTATACTATACTAGCGGGTATAACCCGGCCTTGCCCGTGGTACGTATGTTATAAAATCAATGTTTTCAAAAAGCTTTGAAAATGATTTTGAAACTGATCGGACGGGAATCAAACAAACTTAAAATTCACCAAAAAAAACTTTGAAATGCATTTTCCACCGAAGGAGTTTAGATTTTGCGAAAAATGTGAAACACGTCTCAAATGATTTTTCTTATAGATCTTTTGAAATAAATTTGAGCACAAAACGTCACCCACCAAATTTTTGACCTCCATTTCCACCAAGGAGGAACGGATTTTTCGAAAAGTGTGAAATACCCCTCAAATGAATTTGAACAAAGACCTTTGAAAATAAATTTGAGGCCGATCGGATGGTAAACAAAAAAGTTACATACAAATGTTTTTCGCGATTTTCCCACACTTGCGGGTGGAATTTCCCAAAACCCCGTCTTAACGTGCACCTACATCACATAAGGTAACTACAGTGAAAATTTCAGCTTCCTAGCTCTTACGGTTTGGGCTGTGCGTTGATCACCAATCAGTCAGTCAGTCAGTCAGTCAGTCAGTCAGGACAAACAGTTTTATATATAGAGATAGTATTAAAAATTGAGAAAAACGTTGTTTTTCAAATATCGTAACCAATCTCAGCAATTACGAATTACAAATTTCACCCAAACCTATAGCTGCAATAGGAAAAATCGGCATATAACTGATATAATGAAGTCTTAACTCGTGTGTGCACTTAACTGACAAATGCGGCCGGCTCTCACTTGGGTAAACAATACGTTGCCGACATGACGAGGCAAAACAGAAAAGCGGGAAGGCCCAAACGAGCTCCGTCCCCTCTTCATCTTCCCGCTATATCTCATCAAATTTTACTTTCACGCAGTGCCAACTGCACAAGTCATATATTTGATCGATGTGCATTTGCATGCGGAGAGCTATAGAGAATGGTCGCAATTACCTTGATTTATAGTGGGACTAGGCTCTCTAGCGATGAGTGGCTAACGGCGAGCGGTTAAAAAGTGAAGTGGAGAGAGCAATTATAAAAGAGAGAGGTTAGCCAAGTAAAAGTAAATTGCGGCAAGGTAAGCCTTTTCGTCAACTGATTGTATGGTCGTCCCTTTCAACTTTCCCTTTCGGTTGCACAACCGACGGAACAGGAGCACATGCTAAACAGCTCAAATCCAAATTTTGTACTGTTGTACTGTTGCGCTTCTCCCGTCTCTTTTGAAACAGGTTATATCCATTTAGTTATCACTTTAACTCGGATGAGGTTTTCAAAGTTTGAATGAATCACCACTATTGCGTGCTCTCCACAGAATCGAAAAGAAAGTGCTCTGCTCCCACAAATATGTATGGCTGTCTGTCCGTCCGTCCGTCCGTCCGTCCAAGAAACTAACTTGCTTTCGGCGGCTGGTTAAGTAATGCTGTTTGTCCCATTATGGATCTTTGTATGTGAAATTTTGTGACTTCATCGCATATTTAACTTATTGACTTATGCAAGAAACTCTCAAATAATTATATGTAACTCTCTTCAAATATATGTTACGAACGAGTTAAGTGTAAATATTTATTCTATTCAATTATGAGAAGCATTAAGTGTGATTTGCCAGCTAGTAAAAGTGAATCTCAAATTTGAGGACGAGACCATAAATGTGTTGAGAAACAAACCTGCTTTCAAACTAATTTTGTGTACAGAATCGAATTGGGTCAGAGCACACAATCTGAAATGGAAAGCAAAAATGCTTTCGCTGCATTTAAGGCGAATGATATGAACAGATTTACCTACGTATATGTGCAGATACATTTATCAAGACGATTAAATAGAATATCATGCACCGACGAACGCGAGTGACGAGTGGAACGAGTCATATTTCTTGGTAGCTTGGTGGGCATAGAGAACGCCAAATGAAAATTGGAGCAACAGTCACGCCAGCATACTGGCTGTCAGCATACTCTAACAAATCAATATGTCCAATCCGCCACGAGAGCGCTAAACGGGCCATTAAGTCAACTGGCATTGAGGAAGACATTTGTCACTCCATGTCGCGACGATGCTGTTATATCGCAGCGCTTTAATGTGTCAGTGCGATTAGGATTGAGACTTTCTAAGAAGACTCCACCAAAAGACTCCAGCCTCTGCCAACCCGCTGCCCGCTGCCCGCTGACCGCCTGATAGGCCGGCCAGCTGACAAGAAGTTAGAAGACGATTGCCGTTTATGTCTTCATTTCCTAAATACTCGTATAGAGCAGTTGTTGCCTGCAGACAGATCTGCCCAGGCCCCGCTGCGTATACTGCAGAATGAATTATTTATCAATTCAGAAGCCTACTACTACTGCAAATGAAGTTGATGTTACATTTAACCAAATTTGGTTTTGCTTATTGCCGTTTCTGTGCTTGCTAATTGCCATTGCTAGAGAGCTGTAACAGCTAACAGCAACAGGCACTAGGCACTGGTGAAACTTACACAAGGCTTAGAAAAAGAAAGGCTTACGCGAAGAACTTCATTGCAGCTTCATGCAAATATATGCTACTCTTAGGCGCGAGCCATATAAACGTTAAATTTTCATTTGACTGGGATAATAAATATTGCTGCTAATTGTTAATGTGGTTTCACTTATGTAGCTCGCCGGAAAAGAAGCCCAAATCAACACAACTGGTATTCTAATTTGGCACCAGAGTATTCCACTTGCTATTTACTTTTTTTTTCAACACATTTAAATTCATACGACGTCCCAAGAGTCAAATAGCGTCAAATTAAGAAATCGCTGCAAGCTAACAACGTTCGAAGAAAGTGAAATTTTATTTTTTGTATTTATATATCTCGCAACCGGTAATACAACAACACCAGCCGCAGAATAGGTATTCGTTATGCTAGTTCGATACTCCAGTAATGAAGCCATAATTCATTATAATATATATGTATTTGTACATACATATATAAAAACACGCTAACAATTTAAGTAGTAGCTCTAGTTGCCACTGAAGGTGAAATTTGGATTCAAATGAATATGCTACATACACATCTGAAGAACCAGAATTGAATATATAACGATCTGAAGGAGCTAAACACACGCTTATCGATAAGAAAAGTCCTGACGCAGGTAATGAGTGAAATATCCGATTCGACTGATATCAATATTTTGTAACGGACCTAAAGCTTTGGAGCGCCCAAGGCCCGTCTACCAAAAAATTAACTCATATTATGTGACGCTGGGTCAGTTTACACTTTTGTGGTAATTTACCGTTATTAGTTTTGTTACTTGCAATCCTCTGTCCATTTTTGCAAGATCCATTGTTTACTTTCACTTTGTTTGGCACTCGCACACAATCAATGCCAAAAGCGGCTTACAGAAATTTCATAAAGGGATTTTGCACTGTTTCACTTGTTTTGTTTTTTGGGGCCGTAGCCTGATGGGTTACCGATTTGGGTTTATCGTGGGTCACAGGTTATTAGCCAACGTGTTTGGATATAAGTTTGGAGTAGGTTTGAGATTTGTATTTACATAACTGCAACTCGTAATATTCATAATAATTAAAATAGTAATTTTCATTTATGCACACACTCGTATACGCAAATTGTTTATTTCTGCAGTTTTCAGCTGTCTGTCTCGGTAGATCAACAGGCGCACATAAACCAGAAGAGCGATTCCAACGGCGAAGCCCAAAATGAAATCACGTTTACACGCTTCGCACTCACGTTTGCAACTGCGTCGAGCGCTGCGGCACAAGAGCCACCGCACGCGGACTCGGCAAATAGCGACAGCAGCGTCGACAGTACCGACCCCACTGCGCGCCCGTAAAATCGGAACCCAACATTAGACAGAGCCAGAAAGACTGCCAAGCCGCGACGCAAGCGAAAACGCTTTCTATACCCTACACGTATTAACAAAATTGGGTACCCCAAGTTTGAAATTTATGTAACACATAACAGCAAAACGATCAAATCGAACTGGGGCGTTAATAAAGGTGTTATTATAAAAAACGTTAACGTGATTAGCGTGTTAGCTAACTAAAACAAATAACACCAAATGCACTCAACAAATATTTTCTTTGTCACTTCATATGGCGCCGGGATATTTTACAGGGTATCGATGTGCAAGTATTGTCGGGTGGAGCAATCTTGTTATTTTTACGGGTCTGCATGGTTTTTTGCGATGGCAGGAAAACTTTTTCTTATTTATTATTCGAAACGTTAGCGTCGGACGGGCGCAGCAAAACACAAACATTGAAAAACAAGCGAGCGCCGCAGCAGCAGCGCCAAAAACACAATAACAACAACAAACCACAGGCACAAAAAGAGCCACACGCAACGGCAGCGACACGACGAGAGAGCAAAGCGCAAGCCCGAAGATGAAGATGGCACCCGAGACGAACCGAAGGCACGACTTTGCTGCTGCTGATGCGGCCGCTGCTTTTGCCGTTGTTGTTTTTGATTGTTGCTGCTGGTGGGCAGCGGGAGCTTCGCCGAGCAGCGAAGACGATGACGCTGCTTAGTAGGTCAGTAGTGGCCTTTAACTTTGTTGGTGTGCTGCTGGCGCTGGCGCTGTTGCTGATCTTTTTGTTGTTATATTTTGTTGCGCTGCATGTTTGTTACTATTCATTTAAACATAAGCTGCGAAAAGTTGAGTTTGAAAGTGTGTAGTTGCTAGACGCATATTACGCAGTTTCTCGGTTATACAGCTGTTTTTGAAAAACTGCTCCCGCTGTAAATCTCGATAGATGTTAGGAAGTTCTAAAATATTTACATATCTACCCGACATTAGCGTTAAAATCATAATACCATAATATACTAGTCATTTCGGACAAGAACCCTATGGTCCACAAATATTACAAGCTTCCGAGCGAAATTTTTCAATCCCGTTTTAGTGTTCAATTACATCGCAAATGTGTGTATATACATAAATCAATAGGTATCTGTCTATGTATATAGATATAGACCAGAAGATCAGCTTATTTTTATAAAAATATATATGTATATATAAATAAATGTAAATGTGCACTTACCCAAACAATTTATTGGTGGGAGACTGACAGACTTTTATACAATTTGCACAACCACTAAAAGAACAAAAGAAGAAGAGATCAGATTAGAGCAAAGCCTTTAGAAAATAAGCAAAACAAAATGACAGACAGAGAGAGAGATAGAGAGAGAGATAGAGAGGATAAATTGCAAGAGTAATTCAGAGCGAGAGTATGAGCAGAAATAAAGGTTATTTGATTAGCAACACAATTTGGTTATAATGGTCTGCGCTTGGTAAGAGATATATTTGCATTTATATATAAAAAAAAATGTGTCGTTCTTTTAAAAAATATCATTGTTTATAAAAACTAAAAATGTGTTTATAAACTCTCTAATCTTACAAATGTAATGTTACCTTACAGATATAGTGACTATATCGATCTACTAATAAATTAATAACGAGTCCCAGAGCAAAAACAGCATATAAAGTAATTTAAATTGTGATATTAATAGTCTACATTTAACGGCATACTAAAGGGTATCTAACTGTAGATCTTAATAATTGTTTTAATAATTTCATGTTTGCAGAGCCCTTGGCTCCAAGCATTACGTTTTCACATTTACTTCACGCGCCTTTGGTGTGTATGTGAGAATGTATGTGTGTACCCACACTCTACTATATTTGGTGTTAAATGAAAGTGCACTTTAAATATTAATGTATAATAAATAAAATGAAAATAAAAGTTTTTACGTTTTATATTTTTTCAAACAACGACCCCTTGCCAGATTAAATGTTTTATAAAAAAATTAAGAGTTACCCATGCAGTAGAATACAATTTCTCATTTACAACAACTGAACAGGTGGTTATAATTTACAATTACAATTCTCTATGGTCGCCGGCGACGCCAACATGTCTGAGCCAAGCTGATTCTGGTTCTGGGCGAGATGAAAGTTTGCGACTGGCTGGTTTGTTCCTCATGCAACTGCAACTCGGTTCATTAGCATCATCTTTACGAATACTGTGCAGCAAGTAGTGCGTACTTACGAGAAGTTGTGTAGACTGACTAACATACAGATTATATGTTTTAAATTTTAACAAATAGACAAATAAATGTTCTACTTTCACCAGATAGTGAAGCGGTCGGAGCAGCGCACGAAGAACCACAAAGAGAAATTTCTGAAGCACAAATCCAAGACGAATTGTCAATGCAGAAGCTTACAGTTGATAAAATAACTGATATTAATTTTTATAAGAATAAATATGTTGATAAATTAGCTTCTTTATTTCGTCAATTTTTTTATTTTGAAATCATTTTTAAGAATTCAAATTGTGATATTATAGCAGAAAACATTTGTGAGGCTGGCAAAAACTCAAATTATATATCTGTCAGCTTTTGTTGCGTGATGGGAATTCTTATCGATAGTTTGCATTTACGCTGGTTTAGCTTGCAACTGCAATATCGAACTATCGATATTATATTGTACATGAGTAAAAAATAAAGAATATCAAAACAGTTTAAGTTGCAATGGAATTTGCCGAAAACATGGATTTAGAAAATGATCGAGTGCTGAAACTGATATTCCCGAATGGCGTTCCAGGTTATTATTATCACTGCAAAGTACATTACCCCAAGGTACTACTTCATTATTATTTTTCTTGAAACTCTCTAGAAAATCTGCGTGGCAATCCAGAGCTAGATAAATATTTGGTAAAATTGGGAACTTGCAAAGTGGAGCAACTGAAGAAAGAGCAAACAAGGCTAGCTGATGAGACTAAGCGTATATTGGAGCAAACACAAGAACTCGCCATATCCAATTACAAAACCTTTATCACGACGGCGGAGAACTCTCGTTCGATATTTCACGAATTTCAGAAAGCCGAGGAGCAGGTTGACACACTTATAGACAAACTGCCTACGTTCAGTGCCAAGTGCCAGGAGTTTCTTCAAAAATCGGCGGAACTAACCGAGCAGCGGCGTCTGAATAGCACAACCCTTCACAAGAATGCTCAGCTGTTGGAGATACTCGAGCTGCCGCAGCTGATGGAGCGCTGCATACGCGAAGGCCGTTACGAGGAAGCGCTTGAGCTGGCAAGCTATGTGCAGCGGCTGGGCCAGCACCAAGGACAAACAATACCCGTGGTGAATGTACGTGACATATTCCACTCTCTCTTACTTGCCTCATGCAACAATATTTTCAATGCAGAGCATTGTGCGCTCCGTGGAGGCCTTGTGGCATACCATGCTCGTGCAGCTAGTGGCACAGATGCGCATGGAACTGCAGCTGCCCAAGTGCTTGCAAATCGTCGGCTATTTGCGACGCATGCAGGCCTTTGGCGACAACGAGTTGAAATTGAAGTTTTTACAGGCGCGTGACGCTTGGTTGACATCGTGCCTGGACGCCATTCCAAAAACAGACGGTAAGCTAACTGGGCAGTTGAAAACATGTTTAAAAATTATTACCTTATAGCTCAGCAGCATCTAACGAAGACCATAGAAATAACGCGAATCAATTTGTTTAATATAATCACGCAATACCGCGCTATCTTTCCGGAGGGAGAGCATGCAAGCAAGTCGGCCGGATTGAAGCAGCTGCATGGTGTCAGCTGCAACGGACTGCGCCTTTTTGAAGCCTGGCTGCATAATAAGGTAAGATGCTCTAATGCTAATAGCTTAGCTCATACAACTTTTATGTGTTCGTTTGCAGATAAACGCCTTTCTGTTGACACTCGAGGAAGATTTGCAACGCGGCATTAATTCAATTGAAACTGTGCTGGGGCAGTGTATGTATTTTGGACTTTCCTTCAGTCGCATCGGTGCCGACTTTCGCGCATTAATTGCGCCCATTTTTGTACGCGTTGTGCGTAATAAGTTCGAGTCCAGCATTATTAAAGTTAATGAAAACTTTGAACAGGAGTTGGAAAAGTTTACGCTTATCAACAAGGTGAGCCTGCACACTCGCAAGCAGCTTGACACAACAGCTCTTTCCGGGAGTGAGCAGGACATGGAGTCGTATGCACCGCCAGAAACGTTGCTTGACTTTTATCCACTTGCCGTGCTCTGCAATGGTTATTTGAATGCGCTGAATGAGCTGCGCCTTTGTGCGCCCTTTGCTGTGGCTACAGATGTAACCTGTTGCTTGCAAAGGTCACTAGAGTTGGTGGCAAAACAAGTGCTCGCCTTCTATCGCCAAGAACAGCAAGCGTTTACCCGCAATGAACGCGAAACATTCGTTAAATTGTGCTCCTGCTTCGCGTACGACCTGGTGCCCTATGTGCAGCGTTGCATTCATGGCGTGTTCCCGCCTCAGTCCATAACCGTGCACCTCGGTATTAGCCTGCTTCAGCTAGAGCAACACCAATTAACCTACTTGATGCAGGCACAAATACTGGAACCGTTAAAGCATCTGCTGCCTACAAAAGTACTAATACATTCATCAGCACAGTCAACAACGGAGCTTAGTAATGTGTCTATTGCAACTGAGGGTTAAACACTTCCAATCCCCATCGATATCATTAAAATAAATATAATTAATACATTTTGTTTGAGATCCAAAAATTAAACAATTAGGAACTTGAAATAGGTCTATTTACGTTAGTTACGAATCCTATGCCCCTTTTCTAAAAAATAATCTTTGCTTTTAACTTGGCTATTAGATCTACGCCTAATCTATAGTATGATTAACAAGAGAAATATGTTGGTACTGTGAAAGTGGCTTTCTGGTGCCGATCATCCGACAACATTTAATGATAATATAAAAGAACCTGCATATTATATGAAAACTTAAAAATAATGCAAGGGAACAAGTTTTTGCAGTAAACATCTGTATGTAAATATAAGTTTACAAGCGACTAAACTCGCAATTGGGTACAAACACATCGTGTGAGCTGGTGCGGGTTGTAGTCTTTGTTCGAACATGTAGAGCCCACGAGAGTGCAATAATATTTTTACGCCACTGCGCGAACAATCAAAAAGCGACCCTCTACCAATTGTGCAGCCAAAGCCAATATGGGATGTGCGTAGGTGGTGCGCGAAGCCTAGCAGCTAAAGCGCCGACATGGCAGGTCAGATTGAGTGCGGTTAGAGCGGGCAATGGTCGGCCGGTAACGTTTATAAGCAATTTCGCGTACAATGACTACATTTGGAGAAAGCCGTGCGCGTATTTTTCTTTGTTGCTGCTCTCGGCCGAATTCGAATGCGCTGTGCTGAAAATTGGAAAACATGGCAACTGAATACAAGGACACGGACACGGACACAAACGCGGATGTGGATATGGATGTGGATGTGGATGTGGACATGAGCGCGACTGCGGCTTATCGTTGGACGTCAGAGACCGGACGCTTTGACGACCACGGCCTTTGTGGGTGCGGACGTTTCTGTATTTTTAAGTCCACCACTAAATACAAACGAAAGCACTCAAGCACAAGTTGGTCACGATTTGGAGCTAACCGCTACCCTGGCAACGGTTAACAGACAACAGTGCCACCTTTTGGTGGAAAAACAAAAGCGGCCTACTACCGTTCATAGCCGTAGCCCAAATGGAAGTTGGGATTTTGATTGCGAATCGAAATAGATTTTGTGGTATTTGCAAAGCAGTGCGGAGCTGTGCGGAGCAGGCAACGAGTCTGTGTACGTGTCGGTGTGTGCTCATTTGTTACTTTGCCGCACCATGGACAACATTGCGTATACGCGTTTCGTTCGTTTATTGATTGATTGAATAGGAGGCAGGGTGGGGCCTTTTACACGCTTTTTGGCTTCGTTTTGAAAACTGTTCGTTTATTTTGCAATTTGTATTGCCGCATCTCGTAGTTGTGTCCTATACAGACTTGTTTTTTTTCCCCTCTACCCTATCCAACGCCAAATAGTTTATTTCTAGCCAAAAAATAGCCAGCTAAAAATTGCCAACGATTTGTGCTTCATATGAAGTAGATATGATGCATAATATTGGAGGAAGTTACATTTTATACATTGCAGAAATTATAAAAGCATGAATATGAATATATATGCCTGTCTATGATTAACTTATATGTCTTTTAAGTTAGTAAACTGACAAGTATTGTATGGATGATAATTTGTCAGGATATTTGCCAATTGTGTGCTCATACTTTTTTTATTTAACCCAGACCTAGGCTGGCACTCCAGATGTGCGCCTGCATAGAGAAAAATATCTCATGCTTTAAATTAAATTATTTACTGAAGCTCTCATAATGCATCCATTTTGGTCATTGTTTGGGAAACTGAGTCGAAATGGTGTCTCAAAAATAAATTCAATTTACTGCCTAGCGACCAAAGATGCGGAAGCCACTTCTGGGCTTTGGAAGGTGTTTTCATTTTAAGCCGATTGATTCATTTCAAAGCTGCGAAGATTCAATTTGGTTACATTTACTTATTCAGTATGCAAAATTATTACCGCAACACATTGAATTCAGCCAGCAATGACGACTTTTGGAGCTGCTCAACGAGTTGGAAAACACCCAGGGAGTTTTATTTGAATAGGTATGGGTAGTATATGTAAATTCGCATACAAATCACTTGCGTGCTCGCCAAACGCCCTTGGGGGAATGTTTTAGTTATCCTTTAGCGATTTTTCAAATAAACACGAAACACACTTTTCTTTACATTGCCTGCGGCAAAAAAGTTTGACGCGCGTCTTGTCAAGTGAGCCCAAGTATCTGATTTCGTCAAACTCGTTCGCTTTTCCCAAGCTGTCTAGGGAAATTGAAAAAATTCAGTTTTTTCTTGTGTCTCATTGATTTTGGTTTATTGTCGATGTCATTTTGTGCGCGCCCCAAGGACATTCTGGCTAACGTATGCGAGCCAGTTTTTGTTATGGCCTGGCTAATGTGCTCTAGTCCCAATGCTGCGGGCTAATTGTACATGAATTTGCAAGATTTGGCCAAACAATTTCGCAAGATATGCCTGATTAGCTTCGAAAAAGCGTTTTCCACATATCTGCACTCTGCGTTCCATCGTGACTTAATTAGCGACCTTTGTGTCAGGTGAACACATCAAAGGAGCCGCAATCAATATTCAAGTGAAACGCTCGGGAATGCGCGTCATTTTAATAATGCTAGCCTGCACCCTGCTCTCTCATCTTGTGCAATTGCTTCTTCTTCATCCCGTTGTAACCGCCAAAAGGGGGCGAAGCAAAAATGTCACGTTGCAACAAAGTTGAGAAAAAATTTATTCGCCATCTTCCCCATATTCCCCGCACCCGATTGATCCCCTTTTCTCCCATGGAAGCAGCACAATTTTTTGCACGTTCATTTGACAGCAGCTTTTTCCATTTTTCTGCATACCCTGCACACATTAAAATTGTGAAAAGGAAAGCTCTGCAATTGTGACAATCAAAGGGAGACATGTACGTTAAAGTATGCATGAGTGGGATATGTATGATGTGCATGCATATCAACAGGCGACTTGATCTCGTCGGATAACTCCGGATATCCGGATATGATCACGGACTTTTTTTTGTTATGTTAAAGTTGCTTAGATATTTTGGTACTGGGTATATTCCAATCAAACACTTCACTAAAGCATTCTTACATTTTTTCTTCCTTTTTTTCCCCTGTGATATTTTTATATTCTCAATTTTTATGTTCTACATAAGTGTGTGGCAATGTGTGTATGTATGTATGTATGTATATTATATTATATTATTGCGACGCGAACCAATAACCATCGACCGGGCAGCGTGAACTCAGCTTGCCATTGGCTTGTCCTCATCCTCATTCAGTGGCATGGGCTTAAGCCCAGACTCTAAGCTCCGTCTCCGTCTCAGCCTTTTCAACCAGCTCCTCGGTGCGCGTGTGTGTGTGTGTGTGTGTGTATATAGATGTGAGTTAGTGTAGGGTAGGGAGTGTGAATGTGTGTGGTAGTACAATAACTGACCGTTTGTTGCTGCCTCCGTCGCTGACCCGATTCACCTGTCCGCCGTGTTATGCTACGAATTTTGCCCTGTTATTTCTCCTTCGCCGCTGCCACCGTCTCCTTTGTCTCCTCTGTATTGTTGTCATGATAGTAAAGGTGCCAGCAAGTCGAGCAACAACTTGGATAAAACCTAACCCCGAATTCTCCCACACTGCCCTGTTGAGGTCATCCCGAGCGTAGCCATTTTTTTACGATTCGCTTGGGTTTCGTTCAGGCCAAGCAATATAATTCATTGAAGTTCTAGCATTTTTCAAAATGAAATTTTTTGTAACGATGATTGAACTACGTATCTACGTGGCTTTCCTGTGCAGCTGAGCCTGTATCTGTATCTGTATCTGTATCTGGAGCTGTACATGTATCCCAAACTATTGTTGTAGTTGTATCTGAGAGCTTCGTGGCCATTGTTACGAGTACGGGTTGCGCACGTTTGGCCTGTCCATTGAACGCCATATTATTGGTCGATTGAAAAGTAAAACATTTTTTATTATCCGCACGTGTCCAGCATCTCCGTAGCCCAGAACCCAGTCGCATACTTGCACAATGTGCCGTTATATGACTACAAAAAGACTATATTCAGTGTAAGATACATAGGAGTGGGTGGAGTGGGTGGAGTGGGTGGGCTGGGTGGCTGGGTGGGTGGTTGGGTTAGTTGGGTCGCTTGACCACCTACCTGTCATTGCCATAAAAGTTGGGACTTAACTACCCTTAGGTGTGGTCTGCTCCAGCCTTATGCAAAATGAGCTCATGGCTTTTATGATGCCCACACCGAGGCAGCGACTCACTTTGTGTGCTCCTTCATATTTGATAAGCAGGGTTTCCTTCTTCCTTTTTTTTTTTTGTTGCCATTTCCTTTTACTGCGCTGCACGCCATCAATATCTTTCTGCCTCTCTTTATCTTTTTTGCTCTCTGTCTTTCTCTTCCTTTCTTTTGGTTATAAAAATATTTCATTCAATTTTTTATTCGTGCCGACGTTCGGTGGCTCTCGCTCTGTTCCACGTAAATCTTTTGGGGCGGGGGCTATCTTCCCTTTTTGCTGATTTTCTGTTTCGCTTACGCTCGGCTTGTATGTCCAGCGATTTATTTGCCCAGCCAGCGGACCACATGGTTTCTCATTTTTTTCCTACTTTTTTTTTTTTTATTTCAGCGGCCACAGGTCGGCGACGCCATTGCCATCACCGTCGTCATCGTTTTCTTCGTTTTCGTCCGTTTTCGTCCGTTTTCGTCCGTTGCCGTGCTCGTCGGCTTTGGCTTCATAATTTCTCGCCGTGTTTGCTGTTGCTCTCTCGCTCGGCGAGACTGAGTCGTGGATTGTTAGCTGCGGGCTAGCAGCACACTTCTATTCTGCGGCATCTGATGCTCCGTCTCAAGTCCTAGTGCCAACCCATAGTTGAGCATGGGTCAAGTCCAGCCGAAGTTAATTTTGTTTCTCTTTGCTCCCCACCTGCTGGTTATGTGTTTGTTTGCACTTTTATAACAATGTTAGCGGATTGGGTGGTGTCGCAGCCGAGCCAGCGACCAAATGGATTTCTGATACTATTCCGGGTGGGGCGTTGCGTCTGCGGTTGCTTCTTAAATATGATGTCATACTTTATACAGTTCTTTGCTTTAGAATATATGTTTGTCGCTATTACAACGCATAAAAAATCTGTAGCATATATATTCTTTTCTTACTTATTCAAGCGCTGCCCAGCTGAACGTACTCTATTTAAGATACATATATATCTTGTCTTCTTAATCTAAAAAAAAGTTTGTTGCCTACTTCAAGGATCACATTTCACCACATATAATTTGGAAATCTTCACATGAAAACTTTTAATTAATTTAGTAATTCCACTACAACTGTTTTTCTTTCTTGAACTGAAAATGCTATTGAAGTAATCTGCGCTTTGTATTTGCTAGGCTATAGACGCATTTGGCAATTTTGCTCTTGGCTAGTTTTGGCCAATTTATTTGGGCCATTAAAATTGTATGATAAACCGAGGACCATTAATTGTATTGCTTAATTTCCGTTATAATGCATTCTATCAAGCTGGGCGCTAAGAACTTCGACTGTGGGCTAGCTTGGGGTTCGAATGTCTCTTAGAAGGGCACATTTCCAGTTGCTTTTACAGTCCTCCTCAGTACTGGATTTGGCTTAGCTCGCCCTAAGTGTTTTTATTCGTAGCAAATGCGGAAAAAATCAATAGATAAGCTTGGTAGCTGGTCATTTCAGGGCCGAAGGTGGCGCTGACATACTCCACATACTACACATACTACACATTACTACTATACTCTACCCATTATTCGTTATTCGCTGGAATTTTAATGGCCTACACACTAAGTGGAAGCCATATGTATTATAGTTGGATACATTGTTATGAAAATTGAATAATATATGTTAGTTTTATCGCTGGGAATATTTTGATATTAAATGTCATACTTAAAACTGCAAAGCTAAAATATAAACGTTTTTTGACTATGCGAATAAGTATTTTTCATTTTAAATATTACACTAATGTCAAGACTTCTATTCACTATGTCTAATTTTTCTGTAGACCCTCGCATTCAATAGAGTGTAATGTATCTTACATACATTTCATTTCATAAAGGATACTTTTCGAGTCGTTATGTGTGAATACACAAAGGAATGCAGATATCATGTGGCATTTGGCAATTGATGGGAGAGAAGAAACATCCTGCACATACATAAAAATGAAGCAAGTGCCAAGGCGAAGGAAAGAGCAGTTAGTAGGTGTATGTATTTTCTTAGGACGTTCACATCATAACATATATATATGTATATATATTTATATATATGTCTGCACGTGCGCTTAATTCTATTTATAATGCCTTGGGTTTTGGGTACCTAATATGGTTGGCTGCGGAGCACCACTAGGTATGTTTTATTTTTATTGTTATTGTTTTGTGCTTTTATATATACGCGATAAACGTATATATATAAACAAAATTTGGGCGAAAGATCGAAGAAAATTGATACAAGCATGAAAGGACGACCACGGGAGATGGACAGCCAGACGGGGGCAGACGCTGCAGGAGTGAAAATCTTATTTCAAATGCGCTCGCCACCTCCAGCCACAAGCACAAGCACAAGCACATGCTCACATACATACATACAAACCATGCAAGTATATATACAGCTATAATTGGGTGGCATTGACGTGGCAAGGGTGCTGGGTGCTGCTTGGGGTGGCACTCGGCGCGCACGCGACAGCGTCGAATTTCACCCCCAAAGCGCGATGCATTTATCATTGCCTTCTTTTGTTGATTTAAACGCCCCCATATATACGCTGTGTGTTGATTTTTAGGGGCTGCTTTCTGCGTTTCTGACGATGATTCTTTTCATATCCCCTTTGGCAGCGAACGTATAACTGCCTGCGTAACATTTATGTATGCGGTTGTAATTTGAAGCCAGCAACAACAAAAACAACAACAGCAACAACAACTCGTATTAGATTGTTGTATTTGCGTTGTACATAAAACTTTATGGATATTGATATACATAACTTTATGTAATAAACACCCACCAAGTTTGTCTAAAGAGAGGTTGCCCTTCTCCTTAGCTGCAGGTCTGGTATTGGTCGACCGTATGCCACAATCCGTCCACATTTAATTTCATAATTTTTGTGGTTAGTTTCATAATTTGAGACGTGAAAAGCCGGCCAATCAAAATGGCGAATGTGAATGAAATGGTAGAACATGTAGGACTGGATCTCAGTCGAGATCCAAAAATATGTTAGTTATTGAAATTTTATTACAATTCTAAGAGAAACCATATTTGGCATTAAGGCTTGCAAATACGTTAAAAATGATTCTGTTTCTTTTTACTAATAGTGTTTTTTTACATTTCAAATTGAAGAAGGAGATACACACGCTAAATATATTTGTGAAATATATTAGGGTTAGCAAGGGCGTTGGTTGGGTCTACAAACTTTCAGCACCTCGTATTAAGAGCGTCCACTAAATAAAGTGAAAGCGAGAAAAGCGATGGAACAAATAAAGCAAATTATGTTTATCCCCTTCAATATTGTTTCAACTGCAACATTATATTTATGAGTGTGGGTGTATTGTTTCTTTCTACTTTACTTGTATGTGGCTGCTTTGGAATTTCTTCTCTATATGACACGACTTGTATTTTTCCCCATTCTCTGTTCTATTTATCCAGTTCTAACCGTCTCCCACCGCCTCCTTACTAATGCAGATACACTGGATTATTACAGTTACTTTTGGGGTCGGTCAAAGTCTTGAGAAAGGGGACATCCGCCACAGATTACAAAAGGGGAGTTTATCATAGTTTAAAGTAAAGTATTAGGCTCAATAATTTTGGATAAAATTGACAATATTTAGGAATTAAATTTATCAACGACACATTTAATTATCTTGTGTGAGAAAAGGTCTCACTCCCTCTCTAAAAATTTGAAGATGGAAATCTTAATATGTGCGTAATGTTAAAATTTTAATTTCAGATTTGAAGAAAAGCGTAATCGTCTAATTTCTAGCAAAACCAGCATCTTGCTCATTCCCATTTCAGTATTTTCTTAATTTACCGACACTTTTTCCATTTACCTGAGCGTGTTTCATTCGGAAAAACCGCTTTCGTGCGCTTGCCGCCATTTGACGCCTACCACTTTAACCCCTTTAGATTGATAAACACAAAGCTCGCCATCCGAACCCTCCCTCAGCACTTGACAGGAGCCCTATCGCGACATAGACATCTACGGAAAGCAGCCAGGAGGCATTTTTTGGCAAATGCCAAAATTACATCAAAAAGAGATATAAGAATGTGGAGGCGAAGAGGACGCAACGCTGGCAGTCAGTAGGACTGAATGAAAAAGTGAAGAAGCCAAAGGATAGATGGATGAGCGACAAGGGGAAACGGAAATGGAAATGGAAGAAATGTCTGCACGTCTTTTCTCTACGACTTGTGTGCATAAATGTCTAGATTCCTGTTTAATTGCCGGGACATCTTGGATTTTGTGTGGGGGGTTGGGAAGTAATTCAACAGAGCAGTTGCTATCTTCATAATGACTTTGAAGTGACAAATAAATTCCGAAAATGATCGGTTAGGTGAAATTAAAATTTTACATTCCAGTTACGTTTATGAAATGTCTGGGTGTCAACATAATATATAATTTAATTTAAGCAAAATAAAACTACTTTACAGACCGTCAGCTAGAAGGGGCTGCCCACCCTTTGGACTCTCTTTGGGTGGATATCCGATGTATGTTGCCGGTAAGTTGGCTTAGACACAACAGGCTGGGGAATGCTCAAAACAAGAAGTTAATAAAAACCGAAAGTGACTAAACAAATAAAAACAGAGTAAGAGTTGCCGTAAGTATATCTATGAAAAGGCAATTTGTGCGAAAACTGAAAACCTAAAACTATTTTAATGTCCGAGCAAAGTCAATTTAATTTTTACTCATGTTCCATAGCGCTTGTGACGTGCTAAAAAATTCACTTAAGTATCTTTGAAGTTTTTCAAAAGATGCTAAAAAGTTATCTACGGACTTTTGCGTGAGTTTCTCGGGATGTACTCTCCTGGGAGTAGCTAGAAAGAATCTATTTACAATTTTGCTATCCGTTTGCCTTTTTGTACCACAATGGGTATCGAATCCTGTTAATGGGCTTGCTCGAAAGATACATAAATTTTTGTTTGTTTTTCTATAGGCGTATGCACAAAAATGTTCTCCATTTTGTTTGTGAATCAGTAATTAAAATACGTTGCCTACTTGTGCTCTGCCAAGACGGGCAGACTAAGCTGATGATTCCCTTTCAATCATTTGCATAAACCTAAAATACTGCTCCTTGTGTGTGTAGCATGGGGTAAATTGAAAAAAGCAATTGGTTTATGCCTGTGGGATATATGGTGGACACTTACATGACAAGACAATAACTGTGACTTGACCATTCGACCGTTGCTCATATCTGACTATCCTTACTATGTCCTTCCCAATCCAACTGCTTGTTCTTGCCTGCTTTGCCTTTCTGTCTGGTTGTTTCTTTGTGCTGGAGCCTTGGCCCCCATGCAGGTATGTCTACCTATGTGTGCATGTACCAACTTTTTCTTTTAGTTCAACCAGAGCTAAACAAAGAGAAATATTTATGTGTCGACCAGTTCCATATACACGCCTGCAGGCTAAACAGTGCTCGAAAGCCGAAATTCCAAATTCAAATCCAATTTGAAATCAAAGTCGAGCAACCACCACTTTATGATGAAAAATGTCCAAGATTCTAGCTCCGGTCAGTGTCCAGTCCAATTGACATTACTGAAGTGCCTATGAGTGACTCCATGTGTGTCTGCATCTGCACAACACATACACGCATACACACACACACACACACACAAGTATTGCACAGACACATGTTGACCTTTTTGGACTAACAACGAAAGGGTCAGTACGAGACAAGCCGACTTGAGTTCTGCATTAATATTTAATAATACGAATTGCTGATTGAAGCATTTCGAGTTTTCTATGGTTCACACAAACATCAACAATTTGTTCATTTTACTGCTGTTTGTACACGTCCCATATACCATCATGTAACATACAAAGCCATATCCCAATTCACCAGCTACATAGAGCTTTGATTTAACTTGTTTATTGGAAATTATTTAGAAACGGGTCCAAGGTGCCTATAAAAACTTATAAAATATATATTTAAATGAACTTGACTATGTAGATTGATATGAAAATAACTAAGTGTAGCAATAGTTTGAAGGCATAACTCTATTGTCTGTCTGTGAATGAAATACACACAAGTTGGCGAGTCCATAAAGTTAATGCTACATTTCCAGTTCTAGTTTACAGACCGACTGTGTATTATTTAAGAGGCATTAATTAAAGTTTATATAAAGTTATTCAAAAAAGAATTTGACTTATTTCCAATTCAGCTTCGCAATAATTTTCATACGCTCTGAAAAGTATGCTATACTTTCTGATATTATAATAACATCCATACATACATCATAAAAGGGAATATATGTTTGTGGATAGCCCCTATGGAATGTAACCAACTCCGTTGGGTAATGATTAAATACTCTATTCCATTCATGTCGATCAGAATTTTCATTTCTAACAAAGCGCACATCGATGGCGTGTGTTTTTCTAATTAAGACAAATATATTTCATATAATGTGTTCATAACGTATACGTCATGCGGCATATCAAGCCTTGAATATAGGTAAGTTTTGTGATTGATTGCATAGATTTTAGTTTGGCAGGCCAGAAAAAACAAAAGGATTCTGTCATAACCGCCCTAGGTGTGCTCACAAGGACAATATAACTGGGTGCGAGATATAGGTTGTGTCCTGGAAACAAAATAGGCCAAAATGGGCCATTTATTCATTTGTTTACTTCCGGGCGTATAATTCCCGGAACCGAGCGTTGCCTGACTTTATTTTAATAACGTACATGCTGCGCATCTAGGATAACATCTGAATTTATGTAACGGCGCACAAACAAAGATGGCAGGCACGTCGCAAAACGGGACGTGGACGAAGAAAAACACAAGAACACACAGGCTACGATGTCGATGTCCTAGGGTTGCGCTGATAGGGCAAGCTCCCTGCTCCCTGCTCGGGTGCCAGCGCCAGCGCCCCAGCACTAAGATTCAAATGAAAACTGATGCGGATTAGTATTTAAAATAATGTCCTGCAGGGATATAATTTTTTGCTGGAGAACAATTCTGTCGCAGTCACTTGGTTTTATTTTGTTTTTATTTTTATTTATTTTTTTTGTTTTTGTTGTGTGTTGGTGTTTCTTCTTCTGCTCACTTTATTTATTTATTTTGCATTTTTTCATTGTCGCGTTGTTTTAATTCCTACGCTCTTTTCGAGAATGTTTCAAAAAATTTATATTTGCAGATACACGCCGCTGCCTGGGGCTTGGACATTTTTATTACAAGACAATTTACATAATTTTCTTGCTAAATTCTGGTCTAAGGGACCGAAGTGTCATATGAATGTTTGCCACCATTTTGTTTCTTGTGATTCTAAATTAATGTTAATTTTTATTATATTACCATTGGCTCAATCACCACCCAACTTAGCTAATTTAAATTCAAGTTTGTTTTTTTTTTTTGATGCCGTCGCGCTGTCAATGAAGCTGGCAAAAAATGTTGAAAATAGAGAAAATTTACAAAAGTAAATTAATTCACTGCCAATCGGAAAACAATAAGAAGCGAAACATTTTAGTCATGTACAGTCCCCATTTTGTATTCTTTAAGCAAATACCATTAATTATTGTTATGTCCTTTTGATGGGTGATTGGAATGCTTCTTGCTGTTTGCTAAGCCGGGCAAGTGTACATGATTTTCTATTAATGAAATTTAAATGGGGCAGTTAAGTCAATTGAGTTTGTTATAAAAATTAACGGAAACCATGAAAATCAATTCAAGAGGAAGACTAGAATATCATCTGTTTAGCCAAATATGTCGTTCTTTAAGCCCCTTAAACAGTGAGATCTGCCATATGTTTACGCTTTCCACCTTTGTTTAACAGAATCCAAGCGAAAGCTGACAAATTTATTTAATGTATAATTTTCAAATTCCAAATTAAAATCCTTCAACAAAAGTTATTGCATTTCATTTTAAACCCGTTGCATAACTTAGGCACATCATAATTAATTCACCCATTGCTGCTTCATTCAGTATGTGGGTTTTTGTGAGTGTGTGTGTGTGTGCGTGTTGGTGTTTGTGCGTTATCTGCTATTGTCATATAAATTCCATAATACGACGTAATTAAATTCGCCTCGAACTAACGTCGTGCGACGACAATGTTGCGACGTAAAGCTCTCTATAATTGTGCGACGTATATGAGGGACAGACCTGAGTGAGCTTTTGGGGATGTTGAGCAGTACTCTACAATATTTAGAATGGTATATTAAGTCATAAACTAAGTGCGTAATTAAGCTGGATACGTCGGATATGTGAAATTGCTGGCAGTATCCTTTCCAAGAGCAGCTGGAATTTTAAAGCGCAATTTATCACAGCTACTTCTTATTAAATGTTATTAAAATGTTATTGGGTATAATTTGCCATGCGATACAGAACAGAATTCCTCTCATGTAAGAGATATACGTATATGAATTTGGAAAAAGCAGACCTTTTACGCGGATATCCCTTAACCCCCCGTACTTGGGATTGACCAGTACTATTGCGGGGCTAGACGAGACGGATCTCATTACAAAATGTTGCAGGCCTCGGAGGCCGTCAGTTACACATGGAAATTGCACAACTTTTCCTTATTAAGAAAAATGTACAACAAAATTCTTCGGACAGCCCTAAGCCCTGCTCCAGCTGCTTTGATATACTCTTGAAAAAGTGTAATAATTTTTTCACGAAATGTGTAACGCATAGAAGAATACAGTTTTGATGTCATAAAGTATTTATATTCTTAATTGGTACCAATAGTTGCATAAATTTAGGAGTATTTGTCCGTCTGTTAATATGCCTGTTTCTATGCTAACTAGTCTATTTTTAAAGTTGTCCCTATCTCTATTATACTTAGCAATACGAGCTCTACTTTGCTGCCAATATATAAGCAAAATATTATGATAAACGGATAATTATTTCGTATAGCTCTCCGGGAACAGGCAGGATAGAGTTCATGTATGAAAGCTTTGACTATATGGCCTCTTAATAACGATAGATATTAGTATTCAAGGGTATTTAAACTGCGGCATTTTGAAGGTAACATTTTTTCATTAGTCGTTGTTTTTTTTTAATTTTTCGCTTCGTTTTCCTCATTTTCTTTATTCTAATTAAATTTTTTGGCCGTGAAAGGCCGCTCAAACACAGTCTGCAACTTGGAGGGTATTGTTTGGGTGCCAACGGAAAACAAGGCAAATTTATTCTTTTGTAAAAACAAGAAAAATTACGAAAAATAAATAAATTTACATAAGCCGAATGAAAAAAAGCAACATAACAATAAATAAAATTGCATTTTCATTCCCTTTTTCTTTCTTTGGGTCCAGCTTGTAAACATTTCGCTTTGTTTTTCTTCTTTTACAAAAATAAGAGAAAGAAGGTTCCTAAATAGAATCGCCCCGTATTTGTTTGCTATTTGAAAGTAATTAAAAAAAGTAAACCTTTAAATTTTCGGTTAAGAACAAGATTCACTTTACGGTTTAATTACCTAATACTTAAAATGTTCTTAAATATTTTGACATTTTTAAAGAAACCATTTTTTTAAATTGTAATAAACTAGTTCCCTTAACTACAAAAAGTGTCTCGACATCGCTGAAACAGTAATATTTCACTATATATATGTATCAATAGGTTTTAAAATGAGCGTAATTAAAACAGTATCTTAAAATGAAGAAATAACGTGATGTCTTAATATTCACACAAAAAGGTTTGAAACTAGGACATTAGAAGATTACAATATAATTCTAGTAAGCCTTATGTAAGTTGTGTGTATGTCTTCTGTGATCTCTACAATTATAATTTTTATAGGGTTTTTTCAATTCAATTACTTTCTGTACTCTATTCTGCTTGTCTAATTCATTGTTCAGGCTGAATTGTAACTGTAAGTAATGAAGGAGGGATAAAAATAAAGGCACATTTCTAGTAAATTCAGCAATAAATGGCATAATGAAGGAATTAATGAACACACGAGCAGACATTTGAGTGGGCAACTGGCAAAACTTATGCAAATGCAAATGAAAATTAATTTAATCCGCAGTTCGACTAAATTTTCCATTTTAATTTAATTACATGGACGCTGCCTACGTGAGCGACAGCTAACAAAAAAAAAAAAGGACCATTTTGTTGCTCCGTTTTTTCTTTTATGTACTTTTACAAGTTGGGTCTGGGCATTGCTTTTTTTGTTTTTTTTTTTCTTCGGACATGACAGACTCCAACATCAGCACTTACTATGTGATACTCTTAAAGAGCATTTAAGCCAACTTGGCAATTATTTTAAGCCGCATTGGTCATTTTCTTTGCAAATTATAAAGGTTTCTGCGGTTGTGCGAGTTGTTGCTGCGGGTCTATAATGAGTCACATCTCGGCCCTAGCTCAGAGGTGGCATTTAGTTTAGGCAGCTTAAAGCTTCTAACGATATGCCTCTTTTATGGCCGTTTATGAAATTAAAATGCAATTTTCATTAACAACAGGGATTTGCTTGCCATTGTGTCCAAACCATTCAGTTTTACGTCTCCCTTTTCATTTTTCGTGCATGGAAAAAAACGGAAAATTAGACCCAAGACTTTTCTCTTTGACATGAAGACTTACTCAGCACAACAACATTAATTAGCAAAAAGCAATTATTCGGCCCGAGCTTTGGCTCAGCTTTAGATTTATTTGAACAGAACCGACTAACCAATTGAAATTTACTTTTCAAATACCCACACTAATTTAATGCGTATTTCCAATCCAAGATCCGTTAAATATGTATCATTCTTTTTTGAGCACAGTTTTTTTTTACGAAAAACAAAATGGATTGCATTTTCACTTGATCCATAACCAGAAAAAATACGAAAGAGACTGAACGAGAAAGAATAATCAATCCAACTAATTGTTAAATGTTGGCATACAGCTCTAGATGTATTATACTTACACTAATCTATATACTTATATATACTTTTTTTCTAGTTAACTTAATAATGCGCTCACGTGTAGGTTTTTGCACCCCTTTTTATGTATTCACAAAATTTGCACTTTTGCCCATCCATGGAGTATGGAGGATGGAGGACAACAATTGCGTAGTGTGACAGCGGCAACATTATATAAGAAAAATGCTAAATAAGCGCTTAATGCATAATCTGTTCGAGGTACTACATACAAAAAGGGGGGGTTTCGGACGTCACAACCGTTCACATTTGTCCCAGCCCCCTAATCGCAGGGCGGACAAAGGACGAAGCGGAACGGCCGGCGGGCAGATATGGACATAATGTATGAGCGCCATTTTATATGCTCCTTTGAAAAATGTGCTGACACTTCGAGGCCGGAGCATAAGCGTGGGGCAGGAGCCGGCACGGAATGATGGCGTTCGTGCGAAAGGGTTGACCCCAAACGCAATTGACCACGTGTGCTTTTCCATTTGGGGTGGTCAGCGTGTCAGTCGAGAGTGTGGTCCGTTGAAATCCTTTTATCATTTAAATGGCATATGGCAAAAGGCAGGTTTTATTTTTATAACCCTCTCTCCATCTCTCCCTCTCCACCGTCCTTTTGACTGGCTACTGGCCACAGGCCACCGGCGACCGAGCGACGAAGACGCCACGGAAGTTGTGGATACAAATACTCAGCGAAACATATAGCACGAAATTTGTAAATGTCTATTGTCAAGCGGTTTCCTTTTCTGTTTCTCGTCCTCTTCAATCTATTTATTAATTTGCCTAGAACAGTTTTTTCAAATCCAGCCCCCCGTGTGTCCAGCAAGAAACGCATTGTCATGTTCACCTCGACCCAGCTCGCAGCCGTAATCGTAATCCCTTATATACATAGAGGTCGCTCATGCCCAAACCTGATCGTAGTCACGTTTATCAACATGACATATATATATACATATTTGCTGCACAGCAGGTGAAACTGGACATGGTTATATACATATATATATAACAAAAAAGGGGGATAGGTTGCAGGGTGCTGGTCACTGTGACATTTCGTAATTTTGCCCTTCGCAGTGATTGGCGGCCATTAAAAATTTTGTGAGTGCCTTGCCGTCCGCGTGATTGATGATCCGGACATAATTCTTCCACAACCCTTCGATAAAGTTTTGAACACAATACCTAAAAAGTAATTTAAGGCATTTCATACAAATTTTAAATTACACTGGACGCTTAAATGAACTCTTCCAAATTGAAAAAATTAATGCTCGTTTGACCTAGACCTAGACCTTGACAAACTTCTGAATCTGACTAATAAAACAAACAATTCTTCAGTTTAGTTTAGCGAGAATAAAAGCTAAGAATTGAAAGGCGAACAATTCTAGAGATAAGATATTTCTTTGCTTTTCGTAACAGCTCTTTTGCAAAAGTTAAATGATGTAAATCAACCAATATGCAATTCCGGAATAATTAAAATAATACCCAAACAGAATACAACTAACATTGTCAACTTGTCTGCGGCATATTCCAAACCCTTCAAATGATTGTCATTCTCAAAATATGTTTAGATAAAAAGCCCAGCATGCGCAAATATCGAGACAGATGTTTCAATAGCCGCCCATACACCTTGCAATATTCAACGGCATGACTAATGATGTGCCAACAAATTTAACGCAACCGGCTAGACTTCACCCGTTTACCCCAATGTGGACGAGTTGACTTTGTGCTCAGCAACTCAATAAAATGGTAAAACGCCTAATTCACTTAACAGCAACAACAACAACAACAACGACAACGGCAACGACAAAATTTGACAATGAAAATCATATGTCATCATTATTAACAGCGAAATGATTTCATTTCCGCACAATGGCCGCACATATGGCCTGCTTCCACTTCGTGAAACTAAGCGGATAATTTCGAAATAATATCATAATCATAAGCATGGCATCTTCCGTATTTCAACCCTACGGGGTTGCTACCGTTCCCCCGCGAGAAGTCAACCTGTCGACTGCGTTTGAAATTGCGCACTTGCTGCTTGTGGGTCAGGGACCACCCTCTGGCTTTAAAATCTCCACAATGAAAAGGGAAATTATGGTAAGTGAAGAAATAATAATATGCCAGAATGTCTGTTAACCCTCGTGACATCCCCCTTTTCTTTTTTGCATATTAAATTAATACAATGAAAAGTTTGAAACGCTTTCGAGAAGTCTTACGCCAATGTTGTTGTTTACATTGTACGACCATAAAGGAACGGTTGCTCGAATGCAGAGCATCCCTATAAAGTCGCAAATAAAACAAAGCATTAGAAATATGGACTTCACGGCTCTGGAGTATGCTTTTCATAATCTACGAAATGTTGGGAAAGTGTTTAGGGTGCAGGAGGGCGTGATCGAAGTACTCCTTGCGCACGCATTTCTTAGGGGTAGAAATTTGCGTAATACAGAAAAACTTTTGAGCTAAAATGGGATTGAACAAATTTTACGATACAATGTAAAAATTGAAACACTTATATTATTATTTTTTAGGATAATTAAAATAAAACAGAGAATCTATTCTGGTGCGCTTTTACATACTTTCCACTTATATTTTATGATTGTATATTAATTATTTTTAACTGGAAGATATTCAGTAAATACTTTTAGTGATGGCTTTTGCAAAGAGTATCGGATAGAAATTTAAAATGTATCCCAGTGTCGCATACAGTTCGGTGCTCTTCTATTTGATTAACTTAATGCCCAAATTATTCCATTAGGGCAAGGCCTGCGGCCAAAACATGAGCTAGAAATCGGTCCTGAAATGAAAACCGCCCTCAGATAGAAACAAAATTTTCAAACTGCACTTGTCGAAATTCCCAAATGTCTACATTTCAACGCGCTTACGATATTTAAGCTGCTTTATATAAATTCAACACTAAATTGAATTTTCATAACGGCTTGTCCTAGCACTTGTCCTTTTAACACCACCGTCTCGGACATGGTCTGGGGCATCGGGCATGGGTAACGTATGCGGCAGTCACTTAAAAAGTGATTCATGGAAAAAGTCACCCCGATAAACGGTGCCTGAGAAGGCCGTGAGCACGGCTGTTTCAGTTTCAGCTGTTTGTTTGTTTTTATGCTGAGTGAGGTGACGAAGGGTGTGATCACAGATTTGTGGAGCTTCATAATAAAACAAGTAGAGTTCTCTAGGCGGGAGTTCCCGACTAGGGTATAACGACCCATATTCTACCAACACCAAATATATATAATTTGTAGCTATAAATTGAAAGATACTTGATTTGTAGAAGCCAGTTTGGTAACTCTAGCTTTTAAAATCTTAGAGATTTGCTGAAACAAGATTTCGATATATAACTTTATCGATTGCGTGGAAACTGGGCCAGTTATCGATTATAGGAAACAAACTCGTACTGCGCGGGCACTATCATCATACATACGGACAGACATAGCTAGATCGATTCGGCTATTGATGCTGATCAAGAATATACATACTTTATGGGGACGGATATGTTTCCTTATGCCTGTTTGTGGTTATACATTTGTATAAAAACATTATATCCTTTTTACCCATTTTCAGTGCTTTGCTACGATTTGTTTCAAAATTGTATCTTTCCATATTAAGATATAGTTCGGCCAGTTGTAAAGAGAGAGACGAAATATAACTATAGTTACATCTAGGTGGCTGTACCAGCATTTTACCGCATGCATCAAAACTACCTTGACTCTCTCAATATTTAGATTGACTTTGGCAATAGCATCAAACATATGGAATGCCATCAATATTCTTGTGTAAATTTCAAAAGACCTAGCCTTTTAAGAAATTCGTACATCCTTTGTTTAGCATTGTACTCCCTCTAATACTACCTCTTGGGCCATCTAAAAAAAATAAAAATTAATGGCTATGAGTAACAGTAACGCTTATAACGATTTCGACCCCAATTTATCAAGCTATATTCAACAAAAAAAAAAAAAAAAGAAATCCGGTGAAAGTGAAAAGTCGCTGTGTAACTCTCACCCCAAGGAAACGAGAAGGAACTCGGAAACAAAGTTTGAAATATATAAGTATAAAGCACGAGCAATCAAACAATGATGATGCGCAAGAATTCACATTTCCAAAATGGATGGATGGCCAAATGAATGAATTATATGTAAATATGCTTCAAATACCCCAAGTCGCAGAGCACCCTGTAAGCGAGACGAAGCCGAGGGAGATGTGGAGACTGTGGCGAAGCGCGGTGTGTCAAAAAGTTTCTGACTTCAGGACTTGAGCCCTGTTTGTTATCATTATCATTAGCCCAGCAAAGCAGCACATTTTTCAACATGTCTACGATGGGGATGAGACGGGGCCGAAGGGTGTGCTGTGAATTGCATATCTGTCTGAAAGTGGCCTCCCAGACGGCCATGAGTTATCGCTATCAGTGTTTCTTAAGGTGCTGTTGCGTAGCCGGCAAGAAGCACTTTCATTAGCTTTAATTTTCTGGAAATACTTTTCAGCCCCGGCTCGGGGCTGTGACCCTCCTTTTTTGGGGTCGGCCTTTGCCTTTGGTGTTTTTCTCTTGAACGCGCGCGTAAGTTCTTTTTAATTTGGTTTACAGATTATTAGCTGCTCATCGTTTAATGCAAATTCGATTAAAGAATCTTTCGAGGTGTTTGGGCCGCATTCCCATCATAGCCCTTCATTTTTACTGAATTACTGTTGTTTCATTATAATTTTCGAGTCTTAAGCGACATTCAAATGCCGGACCCAAGCTCATCTACGTGATCTTCTTAGTGAGCAGCTCCTTCAGAAGTTCTGTATATCATTTTCCCTATGACAAGTCGGGTCCGAGCGCAGAGCAAGTCCGCGCGTGCTGGGCTGTTATTCTTGGAACAACAAGTCCAACAGCTACGACATGGAACGTGTTCAGGCCTGGTTGTTAAGTTTGTTAAGTTTGCAACGGGCAACTGAGTCGCACTTATGACAAGTTACATGTACATTAAGCGCGCTCCACAAACGACATACACATGCCTAAATATGTATTGAGGTGTATTTTTTATAAGGTACGCGGCACGGCAGCACTTGCAGTATGTTGCACGCAACATTTTCATAATTTTATCGTTTTTTCTTGTAAAAGTCGTTGGGTTTTATATGACGTACGTTCTCGGGCTCAGGTCACCCGCGCGTATGTGAAAATATAATGTGAAATACCTATAAAATTGTTAACCTTATCTGCTCGCTGGATTTGTTTTTATGACCTGAATGCATAAATTTCTAGCTGAAGTACGACTATTTGAGCCGACAACTCGACCGTGTTGATAACTCGGCAAGGTGAAACTACACATAGTTTTTATTGTAAATAGTAGAAGTTATGTAAACATTGCCCGTGTTGCATAAGTTAATAACAATTAATTAACATTTGCTTGCCATACACACAAAGACACAAAATTCTTGCATCATAGTTTAACTAAATGTGGAGCACAACTAGGTCGTAAACAAAAACCATGAGCAATTTTTGATAAATCGGGGTAGTCATTATTCTTTAAGGTTTAGTTTAAAGATCTAAGTGTTTGTCGATATGCGAAAGTGGACGAATTAACTACTTCCACTGCGACTTAGTCTATTGAAAAACAACCGATTCCAGCAGTAAAATCAACTTAGGTATATTTCGAACAAGCGAAGATTGCACTGATTCATGAGAGTGTCCCATTAAGTAATTAATTATTAATGCAATTATGTCATAAATAAAAGCGACAATGCCCAATTTCAAATCGATGCATTGATACTCTAGCGCAATGCTTAGCCGAGGAACTCGCAGTCCCCGATGCCGAAATGCAGTCTTAGCTGGGCAACAATCAGTCGAATATCACGCGCATAATGAAGCATCGTTTGATTAGCCAATTTATGGCACGTTCCTCTTGGCACAGTATTGTCCGGCCTGTGTCTTGGCCCGGCCAGCAGCTGGTCGCTAAGAATTTGGAGCGAGTCGGCGCAGCACATGACCATAAAGTGAAACTGCAACTGGCGGCAAATTGCGGCAAAAATGCCGCTGCAGGCCAAAAGCAGCGACGCGACAGAGTTAGAAATTATTTCATACTCGTTCCAACTGCAGCACTCCGTCCCGGAGCCCCGCGCCAATGCTTGGCCGCCTGTGCCCGGCGCATGTCAACATGGGTTTCATAAATGGCAGCAGCGGGCAGCGTTTTGTCAATGCATTATGTTCTCTTATTGTGGCTACTGTTGTTGTTTTTCTTGTTGTTTTTCTTGTTGCTGTTGTTGTTGTTGTTGTTGTTGCTGTTGCTTTTGTCGCTTATGCCTTTTTGCGTCGTTTCGGTATTCAGTTCAATTTTTTTACTCAATTTTATTTATTTAATTTGTTATTTTTTTCTGCGCCGTTTTTGGCAACTGGTTATGAAGTCTCATTTTCGTATTTCTCTAATTAAAAACTGCACTAATTTTTAATTAGACGTATTTATATAATGAAAACCCGGTTGCCATGCACCGCCTTTGGCTATCTGCCCGTTATGACTTTGATTATTTATAATAACTTACGGGCATGTTAATATTTTGTTTTTAACCAGTTCAACAGCAGCCGGATAAGTTTTCCAAAATGGATTTGACACGAGCTTGATTCAAATACTTGAATACTCTTCATCAAATTATGGTCTGATCGATTAATTATTTGAGTAGTTTTTATATAAAAAATTTGATAAATTATATTATTAGGAGGGATAGAGAGAGGTCTGAACTGCTTTAACATAGTAACTTATCTCTATTTAAATATATGTGTAAATATGGACTTACCCAATAAATTCACATACACTCCATCTTCCAGTATGATTGCGAAGAACTTTTATTTATACACATTGCTAAAAGAAACAAAAGAAAGTTGCGTTTAGTACAAGAAAACATAAATATGTACATGCATTGATAAACCAACTTGCTATTTTATTTAATAGTATCTATGATCTGAAGCCGGGCTACTTTGAGTGAATATTTGTGAATATTTGTGAATGAAAGATTGAAAGCAATCAAGAATTAGAATCAATATTTATCTTAATTTTCAGGATTTCGATATCAATTTTATTGATTGCTTGGAAACGGGACAAAGTAATCGATTATCGGAAACAAACTCGTACTGCTTGGACAATAGGGGGATTTACGTTTCAATCCTTTAGCTCTTATAGGTTCTGAGATCCTTGCGTTCATACATACGGACAAAAGTACGGAAATGGATCAAGAATATATATACTTAATGGGGTCGGAGATGATTCCTTCTGCCTGCTACATAGGTTTGCACAAACACATTATGCCCTTCTTATCCATATGCTTCTTATAAATAGTGCAAAACACATATACAGTTAATGGCAATATAATGAATTTCCCTAAAGATCTTTAAAAACGAAAACTGTCAATCATAAAACTTTTAGTCACACCTTCAGGACAAATATAGCATAATCATAGTATTTCAGTGATTCAAAAATAATAACAGAATATATTTGTAATATTTTTTTCTAAACGGTTCTTTAATAAGGAAGAAGATAAGGTAGGCAGTTGAGAGGCCGGCGTAAGATTTCAGTCTTAGTCGTAATTATTTTATTTAGACGTATTGCTTGTTAAACGCAATTTTTCCAAATTTGTAGCAAAGCTGCGTATGCGCAATGTCGATGGGGCGACGATATAAATCATGTTTCCATAAATACCGAAACTGCAATGCGATTTCCCTAATAATAGTCAAATGTGCTCAATAAAATGATCACGTACAAAGCGCTTGCTATGCTGTTGTCGCCAATTTCCAACGCTACATTTACCGAACCGATTGCCGATCAGAGGTGACACAAATTTTTTTTAACTTGTTTTTGATTTACTGCCAAGCTGCCCAAATTGGCCACCCGTTTGCGGCTGACCAATTTATTAATGTGCAATCGGTGCATAAAACTGTGCATCACCAGCAGCTACAGATACACAGATCGAGATACAGACCCATCCGACTATAAGCAGTTGTGGCTTTCAGTAATCTCAGCTTAGCATCCATGACAGTATTGTCACGCTGCCCGCACCCAGCTCGTTGTCGAAATCATCGCAGGTTTTACTGTATCTGTGGCAGTCGCGGTGCCACTTGCCGTGTCATTTCTATTTCAGAGCGACAGCCGTCAATCAATTTGTAAGCCCCGTCATCGGAAAGCTGGTTGTAACCTGTCATTAAACAAATGACGGCTGATTTCCAAATTTGTTTGAGTTATTTTGCTTAATTTGTAATATTCATTGTCTAAAGTGTGACTAGTGCTTCGCAATCACAGCTAAACACATACATAATTATTATACTTTAATCAGGATCAAATAACATATTTTTGATCAGTTATAACAATATATAATGAAGTTCTCTTTGATATATGCGATCAATTATGTTTGTTTCTGTTAAATATGATTGTCAATTTTACATTGGCATTTTGTGTAATCTCATGATACCCTACAAAGTTTAAATTAGGGTATATCATTTATATATACCCATCCCTCTTTTATTAATGTCAAGAGATTCTCAAATGGCTCTCCTGTTTGTTATCTGCAAGGCCGTCTCCATCTCTCTGTTTTTCACAAAGGTATGTCTCGAAAGGCTGTAAATCTATCTTGTTGAAAGTTTATTCAGATCGGACAACTATATATACTGTAGCTAAACTAGGAATTATAATGGGGTTTTCTGAAAGAGAAGTAATCTCCTTGCCCGTGTGCCAGCTTCTTTTAGTTTGCCAAAAGTGATTGCTCTCCCACCTTGTTTTAGATGGCATTGTACTTTGTTTGTTTGTATCCAGACAATGACGTCTGCGAAAGAAAATTAATTTTAACGTGAACAGAGTAATAATTGTCAAAGGACAAGCTAAGGGCTCTCACCAGATAATTGCTTGGGACAAAGAAAGATGACACTTGAGACGGCGTACATAATTTGTAAGAACTTTTGTGAATGATTTTAAAAGTTTTCTGCACTCGCTGCAAAGCGCCAATCATTACGAGGTGGGGTAGGTGGGGGGTAGCACATCAAAACGAGTGTCAAAGCGGAACCGGAAACGGTGCCGAGCGCTGACGGGAGAAAGATTTCTATAAGAATTAGATTTGCCTAAAGTCAGGCCGCAGTAAAGACATGAGCAAAGGGCCTGAACTGGATTCTAGAAACGGGCAACTAGGAAATGCAACCACAAGGTTTTTCAAACTTTACTCATTTTCAAAATTACAATGTTGCCACAAGCATGCGCTTACCGCAGCAGCAGCAGCAGGAGAAGCTAGAAAAATCTAAACGTAAGCAAAGTCAATCGGAAAAGTTGTCGACGCCACCAACAGTAGCCAAGGACGGCAGCTTTCTGGATGACGAATAAGAGCTGGAGAGGCAAAAGGGGAAGGCAGTTAAAAAGGCTGGCAAAGGATGCTGAGGCCAGTATCTTACCCGCAAGACGTTTTTCCAGCTGCTTCGTCTTTAGCAGACATTTTTCTGCTTTACGAAAGTTTGTTGGCCCAACCACTTGACGCTCAGTTATCTACCCATTACCCCCTGTCTCCCCCTGCCCCCCTTGCTCCCCTTGCCACCCTTATCGACTAGCTTCAGAAAAATAATGCACGCATCTGGCAGCCACGCAACTTGTGCAAGCGGCGCTGCGGCTTCTGCGGTAAATCAATTTCTGCAAATGAGATTTTTCAATTATAAATCAATTTTCGATTAAAATTACTTTTACGCATTTTGCTGTATGCCCGGATATGCCCGGGTAGATAGATAGAAAGTTTTTGCGGGAATTAAAACTAGCAAAGTATGGGGAAGCGCCATAGAAACGAAAAGTTTGAAAGTTAAGTCGAAAGCAGATTGGTAAGACATTATATGGTCTTTGTTATCGGATGCCAACAGAATTCGAAAATCACAATTGTTCCGTACATAATAAATATTGTTTTCAGCCAAGGGAGCATTTAAAATTTTAATTAACAGTCATTTGATAGCTGAAAACAGGACAGGCAACTATATTTGATACACCAGCAAGGTCGACTGCGATAAACCAATGGAAACATATAGTTCGCTTTATTTACGCCTCTTAATTAAATTGTGAATTATGGCCTTCGATTTGCCAAACGCCATAAAGGCCACAAAAATATGAGTCGCTGCCCGAACGAGTGGAAACTGCAACTCTTGCGGCCCATAAAGCTGGCAACGAGGCAAGCATAAAGTTTTACGATGGACAGTGTCCCAGTGCAGCATCGGCTGCTCCATACATACATATCATCCAACTGGCCAGGCAGCCATCCATCAGAGCATCAGAGCATCAGAGCGGAGCAATACGGACACCGGCCGTTATTAAATTATAAATGAATGAATGCAGTATATGACACGGCGTTGTTGGCGGCGAGGCAATTTCCACCGGTGCTCCATTTACGTTAGCAGGTAGATCTGCAGTCCGACAAGGGGACCGCAATTGAATCGATTCGGCGTTCAATTGCGAGTTTCGTGTTATCTTTGCCTTAAGTTATGGGTATGTCACAAAATATGATACAATACGACAAGACATGAGAGCTCAGAACATAAATCGATAGAAAGAATGAAAAACGCCGCATGTGGCACTGGAGGACGACGTTCGTCAAAGGTCATAAAGCGCCACAAGTATTTATGAGGCTTGGCAATTAATAAATTCGTGGCTAGTTAAAAATAAATCACAAAAAAAGCCAATCAAAATATTTATGGCCAGAGTCTCAAGGGAAAGGAGGCCAAGCTTTATGGTAACACCAATTGGCCATCGCTTTAAATTGGCAACAAGAATTCGCGCTTGTGTTCTAGGCAGCAAGAGTTGAGCAATGATTGATTCCCCTCAATAAAGCTGTAGGCAATGCAACCGCAAGCTTAAAAAGGGTTTCTAGTTGGATGCCATTAATGCCGCACGTGGGCACAGATTGACAGGGTGCAAAGGTCAATAGAGCCAGGGAAATGCAATACCGGCACATGCATAATACAAGCCTATTCTCGTATACATTTGCCAACCGATCAATCACAATTCTGGATTCTAGAGGCAGTTTTTTCTGAGTTCCTATTTATTTCATGTGTTTTTATTCGTTTCTTATTTGGTTGTTTTTTTTTTTGTTTTTTGATAAATGTCACACGCCGCGTGTCAAATGTTTTTTTAGCTCCCCACAATAAAGTGAAAACTGTCGCATTTTCTTGGAATTGTATAGTGGCTGCAGGGGCAGCAGTCTCTCAAGGATACGAAATTACACTTAAAGTAAAGAGTCCTGTCTGCCTTGGGGCTCTCATTGGCCCAGAGCGATTTTTTGTTCCATTCGTATTTTGATATTCTTTGCTTTCTTTCTGTTACTCGAATCGCTTTGTTTTGAAGCACGTGGCTGGAAACCTAACGATACGACATCGCCTGCAAGTCAAGCCTTTAATTTATGCAGCCCTGGGGAGATTTTGATTTTTTACGATTTGTTGGGGGAAAATGCTCAACAATTGCCCGTAATTAGTAGTTCGCATATGTTGGAATGTAATAGAGACCGGTGGGAGTTTATTGTTCTTATGGAATTCAGCTCTCCTCTGATTACTTTACTCATATTTAACAAACGTTAAACAACATATAGAATACTGCCGATGATTTTTGTCGAGAATAAAGAAGGATTTCATATCAGTCTACAAAAACTCATGATTTCTATTTGAAGTTGGAACGATCAAAAATAACTAAAAAGGTAACACGTCTGTGTACCTATGTACATTTTCGTATCTCGTATAAGCTGCGCTGTCAATTTCAACCATTCCGCACACGGCAAGTTACACATACGTCCGGAGCGTTCGACAGTGGCTGTCACATTAACACATCATTCATAAGGACATCTGCCAATGGCTTTTGAAATATTTGCAGACACATAGGAACCGGAACGGGGATGAGAACAGAGAACAGAAATAACATGGTCGACCTCCCCAGCGATTTGGCGTCTCCTGTCGCTATTTCAGATTTAAATTTGCGTTTGCCAAAATGTCAACAAACTGGGACAAAATATATATTTTTTTTATTTCTGTTTTGTATTGTGTGTATTATGCTTTACTTTTTGCACATACAACAAAACTATCTTATTTTTTTTTGTACGCTGAATTTGATTTTATTTCTTGTTGACACATGCCGCTGACAAAATTTTATGCGAATCGGTTTCGCATTTTGAAATAGTTTCATAAAAAGAAAATGCCTGTCTCAGCCATCTCCCCGCCGCCCCTGACTTAGCCGGGCGGCTGAGTGCTGCCAATGCGGGTGATTTCCATTTGACATTGATGATGTTTACTTATTTCGGTGAAAATGGAAAATATACAAAATATACATACAGACATGTGTGTGCGTTTGTTTGATACATATTGATACTTGGTACATTTTTGTTGCCTTGTTTGATTTTTTAGTTATTGTTTTCTTTTTTTGTGTTTGTGTTTTGTTCTTTTTTACAACATTATATTTTATAGTCGGTAGACATTGATGAAAGCTTATCCAGGCAGGCTGATGTGTTTGAAGGCTCATCTTTATATGGGCTTGTCTACCGATTTCCATTTGATTTTTTGCGCTCTAAGCGCAGGACAAGTTTGACTTATATGAAAAAGAGATTGATTACCCACAGAGCTCATCGATCTGTGAGTGGTTTCGCATGTTCAAATGAAATATTTTTTAGCAAAGTATTTGTACTTGTGTTCTTTTGTGTTGTGTGTGTGCACAGCCAAAAGCATACAAAGTTGTAGGTGCCTTTGTGGGCTTGTGAAAATATTTAAATTTGAAATTGCAACCAATCAAACAATTTTCCAATCAAAAGCTTCTATTTTGCCAATTTTGAGTCGACGTGTGCAACTTTTAAGTTGCATAATTCAACAAAGAACGTAAAACGCACTCAATAACCCCCCCCTCAACCGCCTAACCCTTCGGTTACAGTTTTACCTGTGTGCAAACATTCAGGCGAGTCAGAGCCCTCGTTCGCATCCGCTTCCTCATCATCCTTCCATTGGCAACGGGGCTACAACCGGCTACGCAATTACCATGAACAACAACGTCCGGCGATGGGCTATGTTGGAGGGTAGCCTAGCTGTGTCTCCGTTCGAAAAGTCGTAAATATTCCAAATGTCATTTTGAAATCCTAATTTACGCTTCGTCGTTCGAAAATGCACATTTGCCTAGCGTACAAACATCCCAAAGACCAAAGCACAACACACGCACTGCAATTTGGAAAGCTCCCTTCCCCATTTCCCATTTCCCAGCCAACTCTGGGGCAATCTTCAATGGAGAGCTCGACGGCCTCATCGTCAACGGGATTGGCATGCCTCATCATCATCATCATCAGTAAAAGCAGCAGCGGCAATGGTCGCTTTGCATTGCCATTTTGTATCGAAACATGCAATCAAAATTTTCAAATTTTCTCTGTGTGCGTATGGAGCAAGGGAGTCCAGGGTAGGACACAGGGTAATGTGTGCACTCTTCAAACAGATACACGCACAGAATGAATTACAATCAGCACACAATTCAACGAAAAATGCCGTCCAATTTCTAAATTGTGTGCAGGTCCAGGCTGCACCCAATGTCCCTGCTCGGGCACTGGGGCCCCGCAACAAGCCCAATGCAGATCCCATGGGGCGCGTTAGGAAAATGAGTGCATTTTGGAGCCAAAAACAATATGTTTTCCAAACGGCATTTCCATTTATGTTGCATGTTGTGCACACATTTCCGCAAATGCACCTACCGATTCCCTACCCTCTGAAACAACGCCAACGCCAAAGCCAAAGCCAACGCCTACGCCGACCTCGGCCACACTAGTCGCATACACTCACAGTTTTGTTGGGTTTGATATTGGATAGGATATTGGAACTGGGAATTGCAATGCGATTTGGACGCAGTCGCGCGTCCCCCTCATTACCAATTCCGCTTTTGTGGAACCAGATTGGAACATTTCGTAACTTGATGGCCGCTCAAACCGTGAAACTGATCGAGTCAGAAGCTTATCGCCATTTGTTAGGCATTTTGCAAGTGATTTATGCAATTAAATTTTGCAAAGTTGAGTTTCGTGTTTAATCAGCCTGCAATAACTCGATATTGAGGCTTAAGCTATATTTAGATCTATAATTTAAAGCAAAAATCTAATTTTTAAGGTAACTTTTCTGTCCATTTAACTTTTGGTTACATTTGTTGTACAAAGGTTTGCGTACAACCTTTCATTATTCAAATAACTCAGCTCTAAAAAAGTTTAACCCAGATTTCTAAGACGCGCTGCCGACAAAAACTATACGAATACTGAAATATAGCCATATAAACAGAAAAACAATTTAAAGGGCTTCTTAAGTTGATTTGATTTTGTAAGAAATTCCTCTGCATCGGACTGACCGATACGAGCCTATCTAGCACCATTTTAGGTAAATAATTACCAAAGGCAATAAAATTAAAAATACATTTACCAAATATTGAATTTCAAAGTAAATAAATTAAAATTAAACAAATCCCAAAACCAAAAACCCAAGTCCAAAAAAAAGACAAACAAAATGAACAAAAATTCGCTTGAAATCATAAAAACAAAATTTGATGGCTTCGTTTCTGATGGTAAACGTCTGTCGAACAGTCAAAAGATGTGGCATCTTCGAGGTGACTGCCGTTGTATCAAAAAGAAAAACTCGAATAATGATGAATTAATTGAGTATTAAATGTTGAAAGCAAAAGGCACGACTAATAAAAAATAAAACAACACTCACACACAATATCATAAAAATTATACAGTAAGCCATTCAGATACTGACTGTGCTTTCACAATCTGTTTGCTTGAAATTGGTGGAGAATCGAGAGAAAAGTGTTGATGGCCACGGTTTCTAAGAATGTAGATAAGAACTGGTATGGTATAATATGGTAATGAGAGGCAGAGGCGACTCCGCACAAAAGTCTTGCTAATGGCCAGCCCACCTCGATAGGGAGGGAGTTAACCCTCAAATCAGCCCATCCCAGGCCACTTTGTTCGTTCCTTTCATTTAACAGATTAAATTGATTAATTCAATGTTGGCAGGTCGTGAGCATATTTCGCTTAATTTCATTTCCGCTTCACAAAATTCCCCCGACCCGTGCCCAGACGCGTATGGCACTTGTTTGTTCCGCTCGCCCTCGAGTGACGCAATTTTTTACGCCGTTTCAAATTCATTTTGCCGAAAGGGTTGCAAAAAAAATCTTGTACGCATTATTTCACTTTTTGCTCGAACTGTCACCAAATTTAACTTGGGGTTGCAATCGTTCGGCTCGACCTCGCACAAAGCTACAGCGAACTGAATTTTTGGCAGGCCAAGTTATTGATCTGAATAATGCGTTGTCAATCTTGTTTGATGCATCACCGTACAAAAAAAAAGACGGTTAATATTGCTTTGCTGCTTATTGGATTCGCGAAATAATTTCGCTAAAGGGTTTTTCTATCTACGTACGTTTAACATGATATGTATACGAGTATCTGTTACAATACAAAGTGTTGAATCATCGCGTGCAAAAAGCGAATTTTCATGTCAACTGTCAAAGGATTTGATGCACGTTTTTAGGATGTTTTCTCTACGCCAAGGGCTCTTTTGAGAGCATTGTCTTCATTGGGATGAAATGAAAACCATGCAGCTGCTTTCTAAAATCCGAAAGGTTAACCCAAAAAGGAAGCAACGTTGCAAAATTTTCTATCCGATATTAATACAACGAACCGATAATTAGGAGAACTAAATTGTTTATATATAGAGTGTACAATTTGTAGTGCAAAAAGCAATTGACATTGCATCTGTTATAGGTTATTTATTTTATGATATGTATTTGTGTATTCAAGTCGTTTAATTGACTGGCTTCGGGACACCCTCGTCTTTCACAAAAAGCATAAATTGTTGTCATCCACTTGAGGCAGACCTATGAGGCAGCGTCATTAGTTTCCAGTTGTTTAGAATCAACACATTTGTAACAATATTTGATAACTAATTTTAGAAACGAATTCGACAAAAAGGAGCTGTTCGGTGCGTAGCATGGCAACATACATTGATTCGAATGGAAGCAAATTGACAGCTCAAATATTTCAGGACAGATTTTTGACGTGCGCCCATGATTTGTCATTGACATCGTTATGGCTGTTCCGAGGGACAGAGGGACGGCGCTGTGTCTGTCTGGATCTGGGCATCTAGGGGCCTCCCCTGAATGTTGCAGACAATCAGGCTGCAACACTTCAACGGGGACTGAGACGCAGAGCACTTCATTTGTACCGCTTGGATAAACAGAGTGGCGTCGGAAGGAGCCCTGCTGTTGAGGCTGCGCCTGCAACAAGCAAATGTATGTCGCCTAGTCATGCGCCATGCGTCGCCACATTTTCTAATTGATTTCAAAATGTTTCAGTTTGTATAAATAATTGCATTTTTGACGTTTCCATTCTAGGGTATATTCCATATTTTCGTTCGCGTCACCAGAAAAGATGCTCGTATGGCGTATGGCGAGGGCCAGATATTATTTTAGGGGTAGCCTGTGTCTTTGGGGAATGACCCAAGATTTTATTTAATTGCGCACTAGACGCAGATGACAGTTCGGTTAATTAAGGCGGCTCATTTGAAAGCTTACACAAAATTTAATATTACAATAATTGAATTTATGCTTGCCATTTATTATTTTCCAAATTGTTTTGGAACGTGCCGCTGCCAGTTTAGGCCCCTCTGCCCGCCTCTCATAAATTTCAGAAACTAATGATTGTTTCTATTTTAGGCAGTGCTCTGAAAGTGTATTTTAGATGCAGCGCATCCGCAAAGTAATCCATGTTAATGATTCTCGGCTACCCAAAAATTATAAAACTAATCCTTTGCTTTAATTTCAAATGCGAAGTTTGGGTGATTGAGCTAATTAATATAACTCCAGCTGCTCTGCTTCTAAAATTATCTTACTAAGAGCTTCAAATGATATGCAAGCTGTGACTTGTCACCAGATCTAAGAATGAATGCATGGCATAAGAAACTATTTGAATACTCATAGTAGGAGTTACCTCACTCTTAAATTGTTAATCGTTACTCTAGTAGCGGGTAACTATTAGAGAGTAACTATTAGAGAGTAACTAACTAAATGTAGTCACAACTAAGTGACCTTCACTCAAGACATCAGCAAATCTAAAAGAATGTTTGAATTAAAGCACTTCATACGCACATCTCTCTATTTTTGCAGTCCCTCTTTAAATACAAATATGTAGCAAAGCATTTGGCAATTTATCTGATAGATATCCTCAAGACACACACACACTCGCACACACCTCTTAGAACTCACACACATACACAGACGCTAACAGATGCTTATATTTAAACATTGGCTTGTTTTCATGGGCAGGGAAAACATAGGAAAACGTTGGCATCAACGAAAACATCGATTTGACTTGGACTTACTTTTAGGGGAGGATGCAACGAGTGGGTAGCGCACAGTTTGTTGACCCAGCTTCAGCCCAAGTGAAGGCATTTGAGAAGGTTCAATTGGCACCAGCGACATTTTACACCACGCTTCCTTGTTTACATGCCACCGAACTGAGATCAAGGGGGGGTGAAATAGAGGAGAGGTGTTCAGTTGGCTGGGGAAGGAGCCAGTCAAGAGCTCACTGCAGCTGAAGTGAAAGTGAAAGCACTCGAATTAAATGAATACGAAATGAAAATGAAATGGCAACAGATGCGTTGCCGGGAGCCACATTAGAAGATACTTGCCACCAGAGTTTAGGGGACTCGCATTTCACTTACGCTCAACAATTTTGGGCACAGTTTATCTTAAAGTTGTGCATTCTTGAACCTTAGACAACTTTTGCACTCAATTTGATTTGTCGCCGGCGTATGGCAGCCAGAAACAACTGATCGGCTGCTGAAATGCTGCAGACTTTTTATTGCTTCCGTTTCGTTTCCATAAATCAATGCTCAAAGGCTGCCCATCTAATAACTGGGAATTAATGCGCATATATGCGTGAGCGAATCCTTTCTAGCAGCTAAGCCAATATTTACATTAGCCACGAAATCATTTTATTAAATCTAAGAACACCCAGCGGCAGTCGTCGGCAAGTGCTGAATGTAAACATAACGCCTTCCTGCCACGTGCCACGTGCCGCCGAGGCAACGTCGCCCACGATGATGGCTGCACTTTCCCTTATCCTTTTGGTTACATAATGTAACGTATTAATAATGAAATCGCTCATAAAATTATAGCCACACCAGTAGCTGGCTGAAGGCGCAAACCGCTTGCGTGTTGCATGTTGTTCATGCAACGTTGCCGCCTGTCTGTCTGTCTGTTCGCTCATTGTTCAATATTGAGCGAAGGGTGCCAGCCCCACGAGTTATGAAATTATTTCCCATAATGAGCGTTTGTCCATATCACCCCTCGTCCTTCGTTGTTAACAAGAAGTCAACACTTTGTTCAGTCTCTCTACGATACCAATCGCGTTCTCATTTTCGATTCCGTTCCAAATTTCATATTCATATACCCGCTTGCTGCCGGAAAATGTGCGACGCGTGCCGCTATTTAGCGTCTATTATCCAGTGAACATATTTTTCACGTCCCATCTGCCCGGAGGATGGGGCACAACAGGAGCTGTTTAAGCCCTCGTGCCCTGTTTTTCTGTTATCCTGTCATCGTCACCGACTCCTGCGATCCCTGCTTGCTGATGCAAAGACGATTCCTTTTCCGGAACGCTGTTATGATATGGCATGACATTCAAATAAGCAAAAGAAAAAGTTTGACAGATTTTATGTATGCCTTGGGTTTTGCTAATAAAAGCTGCTATGTTTATGTTAACGTGTTAATTTGTTATGATTTAACGGAAATCGTAAGAATTACTTTTGAAATGGCCTTGAAGAATTTATAAATCATAGCTGAACTCAGCCTTGAACGAAATGGCGACTCCTTTGCCTAAGCGGACGTGTCGGGTCAGACTCACGCTCAAATATTGGAAAATGATGTCTGTCAATGTTTGCATATCATTCCAGACACAAAAATACCGACTGAAGCGTGAAAATTGATATTTTTCGCTGTACGTTTGTAGTTCCGAGAAGAAACTGTTAAGAAGTGTTCCGGCAGGACAACTGAACGCCTACTGGCAAATCCTTTGGCAACAAAAGGGTAATGGCTGAAAATCCGACGCGCTATCCAAAAACGCTGTATGCAAATTCATCTAAATTCAGCTCGAGTTGATGTACGGTCCGGCTTAAGCCGTGCTTAATTAGTACGCAAAATATTTGCCGTAATTGTCTTACAAACAAGCCGGAGTCTAAGAACGGAAGAAGCGGAGAAGGACCGCTTTTGGCAAGAAATATAATCCCTTCGATCGGATTTTCCGGTCAGCGAGCGGTCAAAGTAAAAGCTGCTATGACTACCTGAACAACATATCCCAAGCCCAAAGATCCTCTAAATTTGCACTAATTTTTGCCCATGATCCTGAGGATCACAGTGTTTTTGCTGATTGATCCTGTTTGTGGGATATTCGCCAAGATGCGGTGAGGCGGCTCTAAGAGCAACAAAGGCCACCGCCCGTTTTGTGTAAGTCCTTTCAAACCGGGCTAGATCCAGCTGTGCCTGGGCCAGGGCCTGGGCCAGGGATTAGAAAGGGTATCGGGCCATTGTAGGCGTTACTATTGAGACAGTTTACAGTGCATTTACTTCGGCTTTATTTGTCTCGTCTGTGCGCGACAGCTCGACGCGCAATTGATTTGTCAAAAGCCGCACTAAATGCCGAAGTTTTTCATTGACCACCTACCTGCCCGAACTACCGCAGTGTCGCCGTGAGCCCGTACCGCTCGTACGGAGCAGCAGAGTCCAGACAACTGCTGCATGGCGACTTCTTCAAAATAAATCAATCAATTAAATTTTTAAAAAGCTTCTGCAGTCAAATGCCGCATGAAAAATATTCAATGCCTTCGCAAAAACCTCCAGTCGGTAATTAAAATTTCTGCTAATATATATCCAGGCGGAGGCCTGCTGTCCTCGTTCACTTTTCTGTCCGCCCAGCCAGCGTGCGACAAGCATATGACAGTTTGACAAACGGCCACTGACAAGTGGCCCCAAGCCAGAGGTACTAAAGCAAAGGCCAACTCCAACTCCAAGCTGCGACTGCAATGAAGAATTAAATGCTGCGTTTTGGAATTTGAGGTATGTCCGCTGGGGACAAAAATCATATTAAGACGGGCACATTATAAAACGGCATCAAACATTCGACTGCCAGAGGAGGAGAGTGCACTGTGCACTGTGGCCTGCAGGCCGCATAACTTATTAAAAATCAGCAAAAAGCGATCAAAAATTGGGCTTGACAAATGCCCGAAATCGTGTGCGCCATCCAACCGTCTAAGCGCCACTTAAATTTAAGCAACGGCTCTTCAGAATGCCTTCGCAGGAAAGACCGGAGTAGGTGACTGTTAAGCGCAGGGGAAAGCGGGGAAAACACGGCGCCATTCATCGTCAATGTCAAGCCTCATGTCGAGGCGCATAATTCTGCTGGACTTGTCATTGAACTTTTGATCAAATTCTTTATAATTTGTATTCCTTTTAGTCGACGCTTCAGAACCTCATTCATCTAAATTTCAGATGATATTTGTTCTAAAGTATACGGCGTTCTTATATGAGTAGTCGCTTATTAAAAGTAAGGAAAATTGAAAAGCCTCAACAGTTTTGTTGGATGCAATGCAATTGTATGCCGGTCTGATACATCATCACTAGGCTCCAAGAATTATGAGACCCAAACGAAAGTGCGAGTGCTTCCACACAAATGCCATAAATACTGCGGCCGATCGGGCAAATGATGTTGACAGGCACGAGCACATTCTGTGGTCCCGCAGGGATTGGTCATAAAATTTTTTTAAAAATATCATAATTTTTGATTCCAGTGAATAGCAGCCCACGTTTGGGCCATTAAAGGGTTCAAATGAAGCCGTTAAATTTATCAATAAATTATGCTAAAACTCACATCAATTACAAGTCGTAAAGCAAGGCTGGAACAGCCAGATCTACGGGAACGCGCCGGGCAAGGTAAACTGCAACTGAAGCTGCATTACAGTAGCGAGAGGGGGTTGGGGGCGGCAATGAACCACAATTGCATAATAAAAATGAAACACGAATACTGGGCATATAGGGCTCGTAATACATAAATAGTTCGATCGGAAAAGTCGTTAATGGAAGGAACTCACACAGAAATAAGCTGCACCGATCTCATCATCACTGTCATTGTTTCAATAGAAAACGCATAAAACTTGAGAAAATTGAAACAAATTTTACAGAAGAATAACAAATGCACGCGCATGGAAAATCTAGAGGAAGAACGCACGATTTTATGGATATTTGTTTTTCGCTGGTAATAATGCCACCAGTTGTCCGACAGCTCTGATTCAGGGACAGCGGTGCCCGGGCCGGTGTCATAGGGTTGTATTTTTATTGCTTTTCAAATGTTTCCGTAACTAGTCCCGAAGAAATTTCTCTAGCACGATCATAAAGTTTTGATCTTTCCACTGAGAGACGAGAGATCATCCTTGGCCTTGGGCCAGGCGGATGAAGTGATGGACGGGTGGGCATGTTTACCAATAATAAAAGATAAATCGTCTGGTTTACATTTAGAGCAGACATCACAATGCGCGATCAGCAGCTACACAGCCATAAGATTTTCGTTTATTGCCCCTCGTCCTTTATCCTTTCGTCGAATGCCAGGATGTAGCACAAATACACATTGGCGTTACCTGGTTGCGCCCATCAAGTGTCTATTTGTTTTACCCTGCATTGCCCTTCACGTAACTCTCCTTCAGATGAGCTCCGCGAAACGTTCTCGCATCGTTTTTGAGGCATTTGTGATAGTACATTTTAAACTTTTTATTACTCTGGGATCAACATTACACACTTTCAATTGTTATCTCGTGCAGAGCTCTTAAAAACTATATCTAATTGCGACTAATTGGGTTTTAATCGAATTTGTAGCCTAATTACTTTAAGACAGGCGTTGCACATTGTTAAACTTCTGTTTAACTAAGGAAAATATCAAAGTGGCACAGACGACAACAGTTGTACTTTTCCATGGGTAGTTGTATCACTTTAAGGGGCACTTAACAGACCCGTCTACGTTTTCTTTAAAGCCTATACCAAGGAAAATGGGTACAACAGGTATAAATGTTTGTAATAGGCAGAAGGAACACATAAATTATACATATTCTTGATCAAGACAACGAGCTGATTATGAACATTTCACTTTTTTAATACCTTCCCCATTCTTCGAGCCCTGAAAATTGCAAAAGGACGGGATTGTAAACCCAAAAGCTATATATTCAAGACCGCATTTCTCACAGTATGCGATTGGCGGAAGAAGAAAAGCCAATATACATGTATATATTTATATATAAGGTGCACAGAGAGAAAAGCGAAAAAATTGGGTAACGTTTTGAACCCGAATCGAGCTAAAAATTCTTGAGTAAAGTATAATTCATTTAAGCTCTAAAAGGTCTTAGAATAAGTATAAATACTAAGACCAAGTATCAAGTATTACCGCTCTTACCGTACTTTTATTCTTGACTTTCTCTCTCTGTGTGCGCATGCCTGTAAGTGCAGATCGCCGCAAGGTTTAGGGTATCTCCTAGTCGGGCACTCTTGTATACAATTGTGATTGCCTAATGAAAAGCCCTTAACTTTTACAATAAGTTGCTCTCCATCATAATAATTTTAAAGAGCACAAATTGCGCACTCAATAGGCAAATACAAAGGGGCGGGATAAATCACACCCCACCCCCCACACCCCACACCCTGCCCCCTGCTTTAGCTGGCTGACAACATTTTTGAAGTGATTTGTGCGGTTGGCCACAGAAGAAGCAAACGGAATCGCAGTCACAATGGTTTTTAACAGCACTCGAGAACCGCCTGTTGAAAATTGTGCAAATATAATTTTCATAGCAATTTCAGCAAATAAATAAATTAAACAAATGAATTAAGGGCGAGGATGGGCAAAAAGGGAGCGAGACAGAGACAGAGAGAGAGAGAGAGAGAGAGAGCGAGAGAGAGTGTGAGAGAGTGCCAGAAATCGCGCTAAGTGAGTGCAATTGACAAAGGAAATCAACAATGAGAGTTGCGATGAGTTGAGGAGCACTTCAGAAATTATGCGTGCATGGCACAAGGGGCCGAAAGAAGTGAAAGCGTGTGGCAAGATTGCCAAGGCAACTTTGAGGCACTTGCAAGCTGCGGTCGCAGCCAGTCAAATCGGAGGCTGTCAAATAGTTGAATGCCTAAATAATTGAACTTTATTTCGAGTCAATTGAGCGCAAAAGCAAGCAACAGGCTGGAGGCAGCAGACAGTAGACAGGACATCCGCAGGACGGCGCCAAGGCGGCAACACAAACTAACGGTTATGAACTCTTGTCCTTATCACAATTGAAAATTGTCAGCTAAGTGGCGCCTCACGACATTTCGGTCGGTTTGTTTGTGTACCTGCGGAGATTGCGCAATTGAAGGACTCGCTGCCCTCGATCAGCACTGATATTATCCTTAGCGCACACCTTCATAATTTTGTCAAGTTGTCGCCAATTGTCTGCATTTCATTGAGGCCCGAAAACAGAGCAGGTACAAAGGTTATTTGTGTTTTCCCTTTGAGCTCGTTTTTTTTTTTGTTTTGTTTTATTATTTTTTTGTTTTCTTTTCTAGTTTTAATTATTACTGCCCGGTGTTTATATATTTTTAAAAATGGTCAAAGGCGAAAGGAAATCCTTTTTTAATATCGCTTACTGCAATGGCAGCTGTGGGTTTCTCAAATTTATGGCCTAGCCCTAAAAATTGTTGACATTTTCGTTATCTCTTTTGTAAGTTTGACCTTACGCCGTATCCTACGCTCTATCAATGAAATATTGATCGACTTGGCTGTGTGGTGTGAGCCTCTATGAAGATATCTGTATGCATTTTCAGCCCTTGACCCTCGAAACTCTGATTTATGCATAATTACTCGGCTTCAGTTTGCCTTACCTGGTCCACTTGACAACCATATTTAAATCTCGCTCTATAAAAATGTTTATATCCCAACTTGGGAATCGAAGCGGTATTAAAATTTCGATTGACTCGGTGCAGTGTCTGTGATAGTTAATGTTTCAGTTTCAGTTTATTAAAGGACACTTCTAGGCTCAATAACTCTGATTGATGTGATTGATTTATTGACGATTATGGAGGTATGTTGAAAGCACTTAAATGGAAATTGGGATTGGCTACTGATGAGTTTACAAACCTTTTTACCTCATAAAAACCTAAATACCTATACTTTGATTAACTCATTCAAATTATTTCATTACTATTTAGAAAAACATTTCTTTTTTCATTCCCAGCTAAATCTAATTCTTTCGTTTTTAATAATCCTTCATTATGCGTGTTCATAAATTACATTTTTGGTAATGCATAAAATTAAATAAGAAGCTTGGGTGAGAGGGGAAAATAAGCAAAGTTCACAAAGTAAACATTGAACACGTCTCTCAGCGACTTAAATGAGTTCGCGCTTCGATAGACATTTTTGGGGACATTCATTGAATACTAATAGATCTGGGCCCGTTGGACTCAATAACTATAATAGAAGAGAAGGCGGCAGAAATAGTGAGCATTAAGATCAAATAAAATTTGTTAAATTGTTAAAATTCTGAAACGATAGCAAACTCGACGTGGCCATGAAACGCCTCTGCGCAGACGCATATTCCCCGACCCAAATACGACCGAGCACTCTGTGGCACGTCTTGAGAGGCAAGCATGCGGTGCCTTTTAACATATCTGAACGGTCCCGTGAAAATTACCCGTACAATTTGGCATAATTTTTATGAGGCAAACAAGTGTGAAAAACGGGTAAGGAAAAAGCGGGCCGAACAAACGAATGGAAATTTAAAAATCCTTTAGCGAGGATCGAATTTACGTAAGACTCGTTTCTGGCTCCGGCTCTGGCTCTGGGCCTGGCCAACATTAAACAACAATTGAAATTCCCAGCGCATGCGTGTTCATAAGTTTTATTTATTTACTTTGTGTCCCTCAATTGGAGACAGACCAAGCCAAGCTATCAGGTACTCCCGACTAGAGCATTCCTACTTGTTTTTAATTATTTATTTATTTTATTATTATTGCATTTTCAGCTATTCCCTTTGGCTCCCTCGGGGCTTTGAGACGGGACCGCTACATAAATTTGAGTCGATCAGGCGGAAGCGATTCCGTTTCTGTTTTTTTTTTTATTTTACTTCACTTTCGTTTGCATTTTGTAAATTACATATTTTATTTTCTTTAACTTTTTTTTAAATTTTATTTAGGGCAACAAAGAGACCGCAGAGACATTAAAATTCGATGCTTCCCCGTAGATCCTAAAGCTACGATAAGAGTACGTTTGTCTGAGAGAAAAAAGGGTACTTTAAATGGAGCGACACAATCAAACTGCCAGGCTGCATATTGATAGTTTAGTTTTAGGATTGGATAATGAGAAACGAATGAAAGCAGAAGAACGCAATGAATACTAACGGCAGATGAGAAATAAAATGGATGAAACTAGATATGTATATGGAAACAAATCCATAGAAAGTATGAATATATATTTCTGATCGGTCGATCTGGGGAACTCTATCTGTTAGTCATTCTGTCGGTATGCAGGGAATATTAGTCTTACAATATTTATTTTATTGTGATATTTTTGTTTTTCGGTTTAAATGAAGAATTTCAATGATCAGCGGCATACAAATGTCTAATTTCTTATTAAATATTTTTATTGCAGCCATTTTCGGAGCTTGATAGCAACAGACTTAGTTGTTTAGGATCAAAAGCTAATGGAATTTAAAACAAAGGCCATACAATGCATCCTCAGTAATTAAAAATAAAACTTATTCGCCAGTTCACACATTGCCACACACACACCAATACAAATGCATATATTTGTATACACACACAGAAATATATACCACTTAACATTCTTATGATATCTTAACATTTGGCGGGGCAATCGTTTACAGCGCACAGTTTTCGAAATTTTTCGAAGAACACCCATTAACAGTGTATAAGACTGACTGCTAGCAGCGCATGACAACGAGAGAGCGACAGTGACAGAAATAGCAGGCTTTTGGAAAATGAGAGCGGCTGTTGTGCTGCTACTGTTGCGCCACAGCAAAAATAAATGCTCACAGAGAGTGAAAGAGCGAGAGAGAGAGAGAGAGGCAAGCAACCTGTAAGAATTCAATGAGCGTGCAACGCACGCTGTTATTCCTGTTGTTGGTGTTGTTTTCGTTATGATTATGAGAGTCTATCAAAACTTACCATCGTATGAGTCCGCCTCGTATCTGTATTGGCGTATCAGTATTGAATATAATGGCAGATATGAAAAGGGCAGCTACATATACACTGCTTTTGATGTCGCTGGCTGCGGCGGTTGGTTGTCGGCGGCGACGCAAAATGAGCGAATATGAGCGTTATGAATTATGTATTGGTCTGGTATATAAACAAACCCTCACACACAAACTCACACACACGCAACAGCGCTGAGATATGAGTGGGTAGGAGGCGTACTGTATACATTTGCCTCGTCTTATTTCTTGCTTTTTGTTTCAGTGCGCAGTTTTCTGCTTTCTTACTGGTGCGCAAGGTGGCGATTGGCTTTGGACTCGCGTTTTTTCTTTGCTTCTACTCGTCTCTTATTGTGTTTCATCTTTTTTTTAACACGTTGAATTTTCAACTCCTCGACTTTATGCATTTTATTGGCGGTCTACTCGACTTGTACTCCCTGTTATTTATTAGCTGCTCGTCTCGCATGGTATATATATATATATTTTTTTGGATCAAGTTCGAGTTGCTTCTCTTCTTCCAGTACGTTCATTTTATTGTCTTCATTCGAGTACGACTTCTCTCGATCGCTCGGGGCAAAGTTTATGATAGCTCCCCCTTAGGCTAAGCAATCCTCCTGCCCATTAATAGCCATCCACCCAATGAACGAATTTGACTTTTGACTTGGGTTTCATAGTCGGTTCGCCCAAAGTACTGCAACAGACAGCGAAAATATGTAAATATTTTCTATCTATATCGATTATAGTACATAGCCATAACTAAAATACATAAAGTTACTAACTTGGCATTTTAAATAGAATACTCATTGCCTTCTATTGTGAGTCAAACAATTCAGCTTAAGACATTCAAATGAAATTTAAAAATTGATTCATTTTCTTTAATCCCCAATTAACCAATTTAAGTTAGTAATCAGTTGCTACTCAGCAATTGTTCAAATAATTACTTAAACCTTTTTGAAGTGTTTTCAAGTCTTAACATTTTTTAATTACCAAAAACAAAAGCAATAAAAATAAAAGCAAAGAAATTAATGTTTATATCAAAACAGAACTCACAAAGCCTATCGCCAGATGTGCAGAATTGAGTCACAATACATTCATGAGAATTGTACAAATTTTTAACGATCTTGTAGAACAGTTGCAAGGGGCCTAAAACTCAGCGCTGACAGCTTTACATTTGGTAACAGTAAGTTTAAATTATTTGAGAACTTTTTAAATAAATCCATAAAACCATGGCCATTAACAAAATATTCAATAACGTACCAATATAATGATTGGAAGCTTAGAAAACAAAGCATAAAAATAAGTGGGAGTTGCCCAAAATAAAAAAAAACAACAAAGAAAGAAACAGGAAACCAAACGTTTTGATGAATGGCTCATAATACTCAACGCACACATGCAAACATACATAGCACACGCACAAAACCAAATTGACGAATAAGCGAAGCACCCAACGCAGACAGGCGGACGAACGGTCCAATGAGTCGGGGGCGAACAATAGCAAAGAACCGAAAATCTTATAAAACCGAAATTAAAAAAGCAACAACAGAAACGGCGCTCATAACTGCGCGCGAGAAAGAGTCGCAGCGCGAGAGGTGGAAAGAGCTCGCGCAACAAATGGCCGAGGCGCAGGCGTGCGTGGAAGTGAGACGGCAGCTGTAAAAGGGCCGTACACTTATAAGCAGGGGATTCACAACCAGTTGCCGGGGCATATGAATTATGATAAATTATTAACCAAGAGAGTGCAAGTGCGAGAGAGAAGGCAGATCGTCAGACAGCGCACCCGAGAGCAGCCGAGTGTATGTATGTAGCTGTAAAAACGGCAAGAGAACGTTTACTACAAGCACAAAAACAATGGCGCAAAAGGTGAGCGAGCCCCAGAAGCGGAAGGAAGCAGTAGCAGGAGCAAGGAAAGCGCAGCCAAGGCGAGTACCAACACAAACTTCGCTGCTTTTTTGAGCGTCAGCCGCGGCGAGTCTCTTTTGGCCTGTGTGTGTGAGTGCCTCATAATTTTTCGAACAAGTTTCATAAATGTCCGTTCAGCAAACAGGTAAGCAGAAACACCAGAGACTGAGCATCCTTCGCTCGTGAGCGCGAGTGGGAGAGAGAGAGAGAGAGAGAGCGAGGGTAACAAGCTGAGTAGAGGTGAGAGGTTGATGGCAACAGTAACAGTAACAGCAGCCATAGCTTCCCATGGGTGCAAGTAAGACAACAAAAGGCTGACTGTCGAGCAAAATTTAATAAAAGTTATGATGAGAGGGAAACTACGTTTGTGTGTGTGTGTTGGAGAGGGTGTGTGCACGAGTGGGAGCGAGAGCGTCTATGTAGGAAAAATTATATGAAATGTGAGCGAGTGCGAGTCTGATATATATATAAGTGTGAGTGTGTGTGTGCTTAAGGTGGGTAGGTTGAATGAATGTCAGGATAAGCCAGTTGCCCATGTTGTTGTTGCTGTTGGTGGCAGCATAATAAAAATGTTGCACACACACACACACACACACGAACACATTCAACATACATAGGTAGAGCGCATGTAAAAATATTGATAGTAAACCGGTCGTGTCGTCGTCGCAGCCCGAAGCAACAACAGCAGAAACGACGACTACGGGCTGCGTTCGTGTAGCTGTGTGTATGTATGTATGTGTGCCTGAAAATATCTCAAAGATATTGTTTGTGTTTTGTGTCAGTGTTATTTTGACGCGCGTGCTGAACGTTCGTGCCGCAGAGAGAGCAGCGATTCCGCCACTGAGTTAACACCGACTATTATTCCCGTTTCTGCACAATTTTTAGCGAGTGCGCGTAAAATTTCAAAATTCCAATCAGATGGTGACAGTGTCCATAACAATATATATTAAAATCCCTGTCGTTACCTATACATGATCAATGTGATGAGTTTGAATTTAAAATGAAAGATAAAGTTATTTGCTATCGATAAGCGTTGCAAAGCCGACGGAAAAACACACTCGCGCAAACAATTGAAACGATCAATTTACCGACTCGAGGCTTACGGCTAATAACTTTTTTGCACAGTGCGACACGGAAAGGGACCATGGGTCGAGCTCTGAGCACATGACATTGTTAAATTTTCTTTGGCCAAGTGGCGCCGAAAAAAAAACGAACACAGACTTTCTTCATTCCCTAGCATTAGTAAATAACACATATAAATCTAAATAATGTTCGGTCTGTGCTAAAAGAGAAGAAAACAAAAAAAAAAACAGAGAATAGAACAAAACGAAAATTCTTCATTCTTGATAAAAATCACTTGCTAATCGTTTTGTGTGCAATGCGTAGTGACTTCAAGGATAATCACCAGGAGACCATAAATAAAATGATACAGTTTGGTACCGTTAAATATGGCATTGTCAAACAGCTGAAGGATCGCGCCAGAAGCGCAGAGAAAGGTAAGTTTCCCAAAGCTGGCGTGAGTGTGTTGTCTAGAATGAAAGCTCAAAATTTTGCGAATTTCAAGTAGATAAGCTGAGGCAATATAATTAAAGCTGTGTTTGATATTTAATATCGTAGCTAAATATGATACCCTACGCCAATAACTTGGTGTTCAATTCTATGTTTGTTCTTTGCTTTTCCAAATTTCGGGTGTTGCATTCCTTTTCAAGCAAACTTAAATCACACATTGCTGTTTTATGGACAGTTTGGGTTTTATATTTATATGGAAGTTATGTTTTTTATAGGATCAATAATATTAGTCAATTCATCAATTGAATTATTGGATTTGAATGAGCTACAATCACATAATCTAACAAGCTATAAATATAACACATGGGTTTTAAAATTAATTATTGGACGTAAACAAAAATATTCGTTAAATCATAAAAAAAAACATATAATAAGTATCATATAATACATTAGTGAGATATTAATTTGTGTCCAAGATATAGTCAAGGCGAACTGTTTGAATGCGTTTCGATTGGATTCATTTGTGGCGTATGTAAATGGCGAAGCTTTCAAAACAATTAAAGCAACGCACTATGATTTTAAAAGGCCCCCAAATTGCTCTCAAATCATTTTCGAGCTTTATGACGTACATGGGTATAAATAAATATGTGCATTTATACATGTGTACACCTAAATCATAGCGAGGAGCGACTCCAAATCGTCGTATTTAAATCGATACTTGATTTGTCATAAAAAATGAGCAGAGGTAGTAAAGGTGTATTCTTGAATAATCATGATAAATACAATACAAAACAAATAAAATACGGGGAAAGGAGGAAAATTAAAGATAGAGACGAAGAGAGGAGAGAGCGAGAGAAAGAGAAAGAGTTAGAGAAAGAGCGAGAGAGGAGGGAGAGAGAAAGGGAGAGAGAGAGAGAGAGAGAGAGAGTGTATGTGAGGGAAAAGTGACGGAGGCAAAGCGAAAAATATGCTGACAAAAGAAGGCTTTCAGGCACTTAAAACTTTTATCGGCTCCAAAAACTGGAAATACAAATTAAAATCTGTAGCCACAAAATGTTATATATAATTCATAAGAAAACTGATGCAGACTGCCGCATAAATTACATATATCGAAACACATATTTATTAATTTTAAACCTCCTGCACTTTTTTTTACATTATTACTCGCGACCCTCGCTATAAGAAAATCTGGTTTTAAGAGGCCCAAATCTAAATTACAGCTATTATTATATAACATAATTTTCTTTTGTCTCTTTGGTTGGGCAAAAATGACAAATTTGTTAATTATCAGAAACTGGCTCAGTTAATTGTTGTTCATTTCAAACTCAGACGTAAATTCTTTTTTGTGATACTAGTATGTCGACTTTCTACTCTATGTTATATAATATAACATTATGATAATTTAAATGAGATATTGATAGAAAAGCTAGCTAATAAATTATTGGAATTATTTATTTAGTATTTGGATAAGGTTAAGCTGATTTGTTTTATATATTTTTATTTTTACTCATTGTATATATTTTTAATGTATTACATTAAGAAACAATTAGGTTTTTTTTTTATAAGCGAGGACGTTCTAAAACGTTTAGTCAACTTTGCTTTTCGATAAACATAAATCCTAATTTTCATATTTGCAAATTGTTGCCTATTAGCTTTAAAAAAGCGGCAAGGTAAATTTGTATCTTTTGAGAGTTATCAATTATTTCTCCCGTATTTAGTTTACGTAGGTATACCTAATAAAAGCTGAAGCATTTCCGAAAGTTGTGCTGTTTGTTGTTGTTGCTACTGGGCATTAATAAATGTACACTCATTAGTGGTGGGATCATAAATTAGAGAAATATCGAAAAAATTGGAAGCAGAAAAATACATTTTAAGAAATCAGAAAAGAGATTAACATTTGAGCTAATTTCCATATGGTTTATATGGATTAAGTACATACACACATATATACATACATGCATATGTACTAGCTGTGTATATGAATTTCGTCGATATTTGTTGTTGTTTTGTTAGCACGAACGTAGAAGTCAATGTGCAAAACTTAATGACATTAATTATTTAATTATTTTTATTTATGCGACTTTTTGTGTTCGTCTGTGTAGCTTCTTATATTTTCAATTTGCGTAGCTTTAGGTTCCGTAGGCAAATTTTGTTGCATTAATTTCTGCCCTGATACTTTGTGTCTCGTTTTTGTTTTTCTTTCTTTTTCATTTACTTTACTTATGTATGCTTGAAATTCATATACATGAAATTCAATTTGCCCCGAGTGTCAATTAATGCGAATACCGTGAAATCTATATCGAAATCGGAATCGACAATGGACTTGGATATTATTAAATTATGCGACATGTCCGTTCTGTTTCTCCCCTGTTGTGTTGTTATTCTAGTTGTTTTGCATTTCCTACTTCGCTGCACAACATTTTTTGCCTTGACAAAAATGGAAAAGCATTGACTTGTTGGCTCGTTGTTAGACCCCCAACTATTCCCGGCTGATTTGCATACTGAATATGATGATGGGATAATTGAAACGCTCGTTGCCCGCCATCAATAGGTGTCCAGAGTCACATGTATGAACCAAAAAATTCTAAAAATAAGGCGTAACAGGAACTGAAAATAATAACAAAAAATAACTTACTCGAGTTGAACGTCATTTTTTGATATGTACTACACGTCATTTTGTTTAATAGTGCATATATCGACGGCTCTTTTTGCAAAAGTTGTTCTTTAATCTTAGGCTTAGCATGATTTTTTACTTCTAGCTGACATTACTAATGTGTGATTTAATAACTACATTGATGTATTCAGTGCGCTAAGAATTTTTTGCTGAAAGCTTACCATCTTAATAAAAGCTAAAAAAAAAAAATTTAATAGCCAAAATATTCGACACAGAATCAACCCATGGCTAGACTTTTTTGATGTAACTTCATTTTTGATGTGAATTAAATATTCAGAATTATAAATTATTGGAGACATAATTTATGTGATGTTCATGTTTGAGATAATCCTAAATTCTTCAAATAATGTCATAGGGACTGGTTTGATAGAAACTTATTTAAATGTTTGCCCCAATTGTATTATATCAGATTACTGACTTATACCAACTTGGAGCCTTGGAGCTTACAAAACTCAATTCAATTTATATCATGCAATTTAAGTTGACTTCGTCCGCACTTCTTTTGCTTCCTAACAAGAATAGGATAAATAATGTTTTCTGCTTTTCAGAACAATATTTTGGGTATTTTAAATATAATTCAAAAGCGATTTACAGTCAAAGGTTATAAGCACACATATGTGAAGGCCTTTCAGATCTGTCTGGGCGCTCATGTATAGATAAAATAAAAATATACACATCCAAAAATAAATATACACAAACATAAATATAGAAGCAATATAAAAGAAAAACAAAACAGAACAATTTGAATAGAAACCAAAGAATGCATTTGCCCAAAGGATGCATTTGACTAAAGCAAGAACTGAATGATAATAGGATCTGCGGAGTCGCTCTCAGTTTGTGATTTGTTGTTTTGACCAAGACAATAAACAAGATGTGTTTATTCTTATTGTAAATTTAGCAAATTTATTACCAATCGCAAAATGACTTAGCAATGTTCGATTGCTTGACAATTTTATGGGCATCATAATTCGAATTGCTGTTACTTTTTATAGCCGGTTGTCATGCCAACAAAGCGACCGACTCAAATTTTATGGCGCCCATTATACTTAATTTTAATTAATTAAAATAACATTCACTTATCAGTTATAATTATTATAATTTCGTTCAGAATTTTCGTTGAACCCGCTAAAAATTAAAAATCTTATTCAGCAAGTTAACAAGAGTCGACAATCGAATATCGAAATTTGCACGTTGCATTTGGCAGGCGGCAAATCAAATACAAACAAATACAAAGAAATCAAAGTACAAATACAAACACAAATTTCCAAATGAGGAACAACGTTGAGGTTTCGTCGTAATATTCGTTTTAAAAATAATTATTATATTAATGCGATCGATATGCAAATGGCTCCGATAGCCAGCCAAAACGTAGCTGCTTAAAGTATCAACAGCCTGTTGTCTGACGCTCTATCCGCGGCTCTGCATTTGTATACTTTATGTATAAAACTCGCTTGACTCGTTTTGATTTGTGCAGAAATATGCTTTATTATACTGGCGAGTGTATCTTAGCTGATCAGGCAAGGCAAGTGGGCTACGGATGGAGATTTATCTCGTTTGTTGGCCCTGCTTATCATAAATTATGCTTTATGGGCTCTGCGCATGCGAACCAATTTGGTCACTTTTTATATCCAATATAAGAAACATTTGTTTACCTGCCTTTCGTTAAGTTTGTGGACATTTTGTGGACATGTTCCGTCGGTCCAACAAATGTCAGCTGTTTTAGTTTTTTGTCGTTATTGATGAAAAAATCGCGGGCAGCAGGTGAGAATCAGCTAATCAACAATTGCTAATTGGGTTTCGAACAAACAGTGCTTTGACAAAGGGGGAGTGGGCTAACTGGTTAAGGCTGCCACAAGAAATGCAATTGCATTACCTGCTTCGACAGCAGCATAACACAGTAGCAGCAACTTCCACTACGGCAGCAACATAGCCGCATTGCAATGAACAATTGCCAGCGATTAAGTCATATATGCGGCAAGGCACTGGTCAGCAGCGGCAGCCGCTATGGGCAAGCGAAAAAGGGGGTGCGGGAGTCGTACCGGTACCCGGTACCAGGCCAGGCAGCAGCAGCTTGCTCCAGACAGTGCGTTCTCTATTTTGGTGGTTCCACAGTCAGACACAACAAGTTATTGTTGTTGTCATTGTCAAGTGTGCACATTGGAGCAAGCGTCTTCGAAATTTGGTTTATAAATTGAATATAAATCGAAAGGGACATATTACTTGAATTGACATAACAATCAATTCAATAGGAATATAAAATAAAAAAAAATAAATAAAAAAACAAACATATTAGCACATACGCCACGAACTGGACGCTTTTGCTATAGTTCAAGTACCTCCTACCGCCTGCCCTGGACAGCGTATGTATTTGTAAATATGAAGCTAAGATTTTGCATTGCAATTTCTTAATAGGATTTCGCTTTAAGTTGTCAACATTTTTTAAGTGTTTAATGACATTAAGTAAATCTCTGTGTTTTACAAACTGATTTCAGTTTCTAGGTTTTTAATTTTGTTTTCTTTTTTTTGGCAGACATAGCAAGTGATCAGGAAGATAATGGCGCCTGCTCGCCTCTGACAACCGCGACGGCTAGCGCCAGTCCGTGTCCCAGCCGCAGTCCACAGCAGCACAGCGAGGACGAAAGGGAGCCAGTACAAGTGTCAGAAAAGGAGTTGGTACTAGAAGAGAGTGCCCAGTCCGAATCAGAGATTGAGAAAGTGCAGCAAATAGAGAATAATGCCGATGAAACAATCGCGGATCACAATCATAATAACAACAACAACAACAAATTGGTCATGACAAAAGCACCAGTCGAACACGAGGTCGAGCAGAACGCGAATTTAAACGCTTCTATGCCGAATTCACCCACAGCCGCGACTTCGTCAATGGAGGAGGCGACTTCCCAGGCTATATCCCCTAAAAAGGAGTTGGACGTGGATGTTGAAATGCAGGATGAGGGCACGCCGCGTGGCAAGAACTCGACTACGCCACCAGTCACCGATGCAGTGATTGCTGGCGCAGCAGCACAGCAATTTGGCGCCACACCTGTCACTCTGGAAGCCATACAAAACATGCAGATGGCCATTGCACAGTTTGCGGCAAAGACAATTGCGAATGGCGCATCTGGAACGGACAATGAGGCAGCCATGAAGCAGCTGGCCTTCTTGCAGCAGACGCTCTTCAATTTACAACAGCAGCAGCTTTTCCAGATTCAGCTTATTCAGCAATTACAATCGCAGCTGGCTCTTAACCAGGCTAAGCAAAACGAAGACGAAGCCGACGAGGAACTTGAGCCGGAGGAACGTGAGGATGGCGAAACGGATACCTACGAAGAGGAGGAGCGCATCGCAGACATGGAGCTGCGTCAAAAGGCCGAGGCACGTATGGCCGAGTCCAAGGCGCGTCAGCATCTCATAAATGCTGGTGTGCCTTTACGCGAACGCTCCAGATCCATCTCACCAGCGGCCACATCGCATTCGACTTCGTCGCTAAAGCGCAAACGCGAAGAAGATGCCAGTGCCAAGTCGTCCGGCGCTAGTGCTAAGATATTCGGTGAGCAGGAGAGCTCACAGGATGCCCTGAACAAGCTTAAAGAGATGGAGAATATGCCGCTGCCCTTTGGTGCGGATTTGTCGTCTAGCATCATTACCAATCATGACGATTTACCAGAGCCTAATTCCTTAGATTTGCTGCAAAAGCGCACCCAGGAGGTGCTCGATTCTGCCTCCCAAGGGATCCTGGCCAATAACATGGCCGATGATTTCGCTTTTGGTGACAAGTCCGGCGACGGCAAGGGTCGTAATGAGCCCTTCTTTAAACACCGCTGCAGGTACTGCGGAAAGGTATTTGGCTCTGACTCTGCACTACAAATTCATATACGATCCCATACGGGTGAGCGACCCTTTAAATGTAACGTCTGCGGGAGCCGATTTACCACTAAAGGCAACCTTAAGGTGCATTTTCAGAGGCATGCACAAAAGTTCCCGCATGTGCCCATGAATGCAACGCCTATACCGGAGCACATGGACAAGTTTCATCCACCGCTGCTGGATCAAATGTCTCCCGACAGTTCGCCAACGCAGTCACCAGCCCCAGCGACTGGTCTGCCGCCGCCATCAACATCCACGCTAACACATATGCAGCCGTCGATGTCCTTTGCCTCGAGTCCTGCGTTCCCTGGACTGCAGGGCATATACCGCCCACCTATGGAGCTGCTTAAGTCACTAGGTGCTACTGCAGGCAGTACCGCCGGCTTGCCGCATCCCTTCTTCCCCCAGATGCCGGGGTTGGGTGCGGCACTAAAGCACACGCACGATCAGGGTCAGGACATGCCCACGGATTTGCGAAAGTCCTCGGGTCCCAGCTCCCCCCACGAGGAGGAAGACAACATTGCAGCGGCTAGGTTGCCCGTTAAATCAGAGCTAATGGAAGAGGAGAAGTCGGAGCACACGATGGAAGCAGCGACAGCTGAAAGCGCCGAATTGGAGCCACTGCCGCTTGAGGTGCGGATTAAGGAGGAGCGCATCGATGAAGATCAGATACAGTTGCAGGAGAGAGTGCAAAAGCCGGAGGCGCCTAACCGGCGTACACCTACGCCCTCATCCTCAACAGTGCCTCATACGCCGCCACTCATGCAGCGGCAAAATCACCACGTTCACTCCCACTCCAGTGTTATGCCCGCCTATCCGCCTGTGGTGCAGCCAATCCAACCACCAGCAATCATGCATGCGCAGTGCTCACCTGGATCGCAGACTCATTTGGATCATTTGCCGACTCCTGGACAACTCCCGCCCACGATGCCCCAACGAGAAGACTTCTTTGCGGAGCGCTTCCCCCTTAATTTCGCTTCAAAGACGGACGACCATTCGCCCATACGTTCGCCCGCTGGCCATGCGCATGCTCACATTCCGCGTTCACCCTTTTTCAATCCAATCAAACATGAGATGGCCGCCTTGCTGCCGCGTCCCCATAGCAATGACAACTCGTGGGAGAATTTTATTGAGGTGTCGAACACCTCGGAGACAATGAAGCTCAAAGAGCTTATGAAGAACAAGAAGATCAGCGATCCCAATCAGTGCGTTGTCTGCGATCGCGTCCTCTCCTGCAAGAGCGCTCTCCAAATGCACTACCGTACCCACACGGGCGAGCGACCTTTTAAGTGTCGAATTTGTGGCCGAGCCTTCACGACCAAGGGCAATCTGAAAACTCACATGGCTGTGCACAAGATTCGACCGCCCATGCGTAACTTTCATCAGTGTCCGGTTTGCCACAAGAAGTACTCAAACGCGCTTGTCCTGCAACAGCACATACGTCTGCACACGGGCGAGCCAACCGACCTGACACCCGAGCAAATACAGGCCGCCGAAATTCGTGATCCGCCGCCGTCAATGATGCCTGGCCACTTTATAAATCCTTTCGCAGCGGCTGCGTTTCACTTTGGTGCCATTCCTGGCGGCGGTCCTGGTGGTCCGCCTGGAGCTTCTGGCCTGCCCGGTGGTCCACACAATGGCACTTTGGGCTCGGAGTCATCGCAGGGAGACCTGGATGATAATATGGACTGTGGCGATGGAGATGACTTCGACGATATCTCCTCGGAGCATTTGTCAAATAGTAACGATCCTGCGGGCGATGAGCGACCGCGTTCCAGTGATGATTTTAAGTCGCTCCTGTTCGAGCAGAAGCTGCGCATTGATCCAACCGGTGTAGTCAACATTAACAGTCATCAGCGTCCGCACTCTGCCGCGAGCAATGCTAATTCGATTGGTTCTGCTTCGGCGTCACCCTCAGCTCCGACCAGCCCAAGCTCGCAGCCCAAACCCAGCTGCTCACCCGTTCGCTCCGTGTCAGAGACTTCACAGGGAGCTCTCGACTTGACGCCACGCGCTCTTCCTCCGCCGCTGGCCTCCTCAAGCTCGCGCTCACCGCTGCCACCACCTATTGAGCGTAAGGAGAAGACCATTAGCCCGCTTAGTCAGCAGCCTTCGGTGCGTAGTCCCAATGGTCCCGCTTCGCTGCTTTCTTCGCAGTTGCCACCATCGGTGGGCATTGATTGCCTTCCTCCTGGTCTACAGCATCATTTGCAGCAACAGCATCAGCACCTTATGCAGCAACAAGCGGCTGTGGCCGCCGCAGCAGCCGCCCAGCACCATCATCATCAGATGCAGCAACATGCGGCCGCACTGCACCAACATCAGGAACACCTCCGTCGCGAGGCGCAGGAAGTTCAGCAGAAAGCGGCTGCAGCTGCCGCCGCAGCAGCCGCTGCCCAGCGCCAGGAATCCCCACAGCCGCCACCTCGGTCCGGCGAATCGTCAGTCGGCCCGCCTGCCCAGCCCAATCCGCTGATTTCTGCGCGACCGCCCTTCGGCATGTTCCCCAATCTACCAATATTTCCGCCAGCCACCACACAAAACATGTGCAATGCCATGAATCAAATCGCGCAATCCGTGATGCCAGCGGCACCATTTAATCCGTTGGCGCTAAGTGGAGTGCGGGGCAGCACCACTTGCGGCATCTGTTACAAGACATTCCCCTGTCATTCGGCGCTTGAGATTCACTACAGGAGCCACACCAAAGAGCGGCCCTTTAAGTGCAACATCTGCGATCGCGGCTTTACAACTAAGGTATGTATAAGAGAGAATATTCGTGGACATATATATACATATATTATATTAAATGCTTAGATGAAAACCTAACGCCTTCTTTCTGCTCTCTCTCTCTTTTTAATTCTGTTGCAGGGTAACCTCAAGCAGCATATGCTGACACACAAAATTCGCGACATGGAGCAAGAGACCTTTAGAAATCGTGCTGTAAAGTATGTAAGTCTTCCAAAATCACACCATACCAAAACACAAAACTATCATTATTTTCAAAATCGGACCATTCGACAGCTAGATTATTTATAAAAGTTTTGTTTTAGTTGCCAATCAGACATTAATTAAAAGCTAAACTTATTTTCATAAATACTTTCTTATCCTACAACTATTTTCCTTGCCCAGATAGTGAACTCTTTACTTTAAATTTAAACTCTACAAATATAAAAAAGTTTAACATCCTATTCAACTGCACATATCACCTATATTAATACAGTTCTTGTCTTGTTTGATCCTTCTATTATAGATGAATGAGTGGAGCGATGATCGTGAATAAGTTAATTAGTTATCGATAGTACGATCAAGAACAATCCAAATATTAGCCATTGGCCGTGACAATAGACTCTCGCAACAATATGATCTCATGCTGTGTTGTGAAGCGCGGGTTCAGGCAAAGAGTGGATAAGCAAAGACGACTGCAAAGTGTGAACGCTGAAATAAGTGAACACTGAAAGCAAGAAGGAAGAAAGGAGAACCGAATACTGCTCTGAAATCCTCACAAGGTAGTTCAAGAGAAAAAGTACGAAGCCCCATAAAAACAGCTTTGCACATACGCGTATACAAAAAAAAATTGTTTTTATAAATTGTTGCCCACAAAAATATTTGATTCTTTTTTTAAGTTGCTAACAATAAACCCGGGGCAGAAATTAAGACAGGCAATGCCTGCTCGCCTGTGATTTCTTTTCATGATTTCTCCAATGATTTCTTTCATAAACAATTTTTTATGATCCAAAAGCTAAAGAAATCATTGAAAACAGCAACACAAACTAAACTGGCATGAAACGTATCCAAAGATGCATCAAAAGCAATGTTCCAGTTTAACACAGGCCCTAGAAACGGCGCTGGATTGCTTTGAAATGAGACTGATAGCGTTTCAGGCTGACACCCTAATGTATAGTATGATATTCGCCACAAAATCAGAATCAGAAGAAAAATTGAAATTTAAGTTGACAACAGCTGAAATTTAAGGCGTAGGAAAATCAAAATTCGAATTTAAAGTACATTTAAGGTAATGATAATCTAAAACTAAATAATATATATATATATATATATCGTATAGTGTATATACATTTGCATAATGTATATGATACCTTAGTCCACAAATATTACAAACTATATTTAAAATGTGCAATAATAATATGACACGATATACATTTAGTCTGCCTTTTTCTCCTACGTTCGTAATTTAAATTTTAATTTTTAATCTTTTGTACTTACACGCAATAAATCCAGGTAGACATAATTCAAAATCAATTTGCTTTGCTTTGGTTAATCTTGAAAAGAAAAAAATATATAAAAGAATATATAAATAAAAAACATAAATTGTGATACTAAATGTAAAATTGTTGGCCAACTGGATAACCAGCCAAAGCCAAGTTGATGTAAATTGCTTTCCATATCACTTATAACAACTGGCAAATAATGTTAAATATTAAAAAAAAGCAAAAAAAAAAAATATATAATAAATGCATAAAAACTTTTTATTTAACATTCATAGTTAATTTAGTTGGTAAAGCAACATACGGCGATTGTCAAACTAATAAATATATACATAAAAAATTCGAATCTAATTATTTCGAAAATCCATTTTATTAATTTACTTGGTATGTAAGTAAAATTGATAACAGGCTTATATTACGATAAACCCATAAATCATAAAGATACAAATGTATCTCAATCTGTTTGTAAGCATAGTCTCATAATTTATTACCCATGGAATGAAATACAAAATGAAAAAAACAAACAAAAAAAAAACAACAAAGCAAACGAAATACAAATAAAAAGTATACAAAGAAAAATTATGTATTTAAGTTATAAAAATTAATAAACAAACTTGTGTTTTTATTTTGCCCAGTTCAGCAGCGTTTTATACCTGTATGTTGACTTCTACAGCGCTTATCGAGATCGGGGCGAATGTTCTGGGAAAAAAATAAGCGTTCAATTTCGTAGTAAAAGGCCATGAACCTCCAATAATGGCCCGTGAATGTTTAGATATTGTAATAAAAATGATTAGTCAAGTTTATTATCGTCATAATCTTTTAATTTGAAATCGAAACGGAATATTGATAGCCAGCCACAGCTGAAAAAGAGTGGTTCAGTCTTGGGGACTAGAGTCAAATCCGAGTTCAACAAATATTTGCTGCCTACATTTTATATTCTCTTTAGTTTTTGTCACAAATTAATTTATTTCCCTTTCATTTTTTTTTTTTTATCTTTTTCGTGTTTCAATGCTAATGCCTATCCGGTCACTTGATTTGTCCCGCTTGCATTTTAGTCGTTAGTTAATTTCTTGTTGACAGTATGTCATATTTTTGAAGACGAACACCCGCTGTTTATTTGGATGCGAGACTAGCAGTTTTTGCAGTGAATTGATTAACTGATATTTAGACTGGCTTTCTTTATAAGTATGTTGAGTGATTATTGAATACATTGTAATAAGTCGCAACTTCGCATTAGAACTTATTTTCTTTTCAATGCACTTTACGTGTTCAGGTATGTAGGATTCCAAATGGAGTGAGTTTAGGTGTGTCAACAATTTGCCTTCACAAACTTATTCCCGCTGTCTGAGCATTGTCAGAGCCATACAAAATGTTGTAAAGTTAGTGGCAAAGCTTAAGGTCCGACAGGCAATTATGACATTTACATGGCGCGTGTCATTACCGATTGCAATTTTTAAATTTTTTATTTTTGGGGTTATTACAGTTGTGTTCCGAGAAACCCGCGTTAATGTCTTATTTGTGTTGCTTATAAAATGACATAAAATGTTACTGGCAAATAAAGCTGGCTAAATACAACAATAACAAGAAATGCCTGATAACTATAAAGACTGAGTTAGGTCACTGGCAAATCCTTGTAAACGTTTGCAATAACTGCAAAATCCTTACATATAATATATGGGAATGGCTAGGGTAGCCATTTGAGCTTATCACGGGCATAAAAATACACACCCACACACGCAAACTCTGAGCACCAAACAATCAAAACAAGAAAAATTTCACATTTTGCGCGGCTTTGGCTTCGCTTCTAAACAGCAGCAATAAGCGGCCGCTCGATCCGACTGATACTCTTCATTGGCCCAAAGTCATTGTTGCTGTTGTACAGTGGGCCCGAAACTTTATTCACGCGTACAAATTATAAATATGTTTTAGTACAGCACAGTCGGTAAAATCTGCACTTTTATTGAGGGTATGCAAACTGATCTAAATATCTATTTCATAGATCAACAGTTAAAAGTTAATAATGAATATAGAAAGTTATAATAAGCTTTAAATACTTGGGAAAACTTATTTATGAATCTACATGTATTTTATGTCCGATCCGGATAGTTTTCATTGTAGTTCCACTGTGCCACTAGACAGAATGCCAAACAGCAATAGCATTCACAACAACTAACATAGATGGCACTTTAATACGAAAATCTAACGATTTGTTTGCACTTTTATTATTTCCTGTTACTGAAATTGTCACAAAATAAAAATAACAAAAATCGTTGCATGGCCGGGCAGTAAAAACAAAACAAAACAAAACAAAAACCCAAGCGCAATATGGTGAGTCCCCAACGCTTCCCTTCCACCTCAATCCGCCTCTTAAGCTCCTTAATGGTTTTTGGGTAACCGTATCTATCTGCCAGTGTCAGTTTGGCACATCATTTGGCCAACATACAATGGAAGCGGCTGCCTCCGTTTGAGCCGCCGCCGCCGCCAGTTGCGCTTGCATTTTGATGACGGCAGATTCCAAAGTACGCTTGGATATGGATAGGGTCACTTATCAGACCGACTGCTAGTTGCCCCGGTCCCCGCTCAGGCCGTTTTGTCAGCATCGACTCGTCGACGTCTGAGCCGCTGGGCGATTGACATGCGCTCGCATTTATGCAACATTACGCATAGGATTAGTTGATAGAGTAGAAGCGTCCTCTGATTGACCATGTCTCGCCCTTAAACTCTCTCATTGTCTTAGTACAAGTTACAGCCTTGTCTTATTGGGCACGTGTGTGGTGCGTGTTGGGTGGGCGTGTAAATTGCTTCTGTTTGTATTTGGGTAATCGACACGATCATATGCCTGTCTGATGTTTGCTGTATTTTGTGGCATATTTCATTTAGTCTCATTTGCGGTGGCATATGCCTTCTGATTTAAGCTGGTGATATAATATGTAAGATGCTTTTAAGCATTTTCTGACAATTGTCACTGATGAAATGAGAAATATATAAGTATATATAAATTGGTTCTTGAGTACAATAAGTAAAAGGATTCAATGCGTTGCCGATGCAAATGATGCAACATAATTCGTTTGAGCCCTTCCCCGAAGGCGTAGACCAAATGAACGGACTCGTTGTAACAGATTACTGTTGCTTCACAGGGCGACCCCAACGCTCCTCGCGGAGATGCGGTCGACTCATTGTTCGAACAACTTGCACTGGACTTGGTACCGTGTCGTACTCAGCGCGATTTGTTGCTTGGCTGCGTCGCCTTAACGCCCCCACATTCAGGGAAGGCGATGGCGATGTGATTACATGAAAAAAAAAAACAAAACGTTCAAGCATTTTTGCCAGGCAGCGGCACTGTAGTTGTGAAAATTACTGCACTTTATGCTCCTATACCATGAGATACAACGCACAGTACAGTTTTAGATAGAGTACAGTTACCAGCTTCAATAATACCCGCAATCCCAGCAGCAATTTTCAAAATTTCATTCCCAAGTCTCCTCCATTCTCCGTTGCCTTCTCAATTACATTTCCAGTGATTTGTTTGCTTCACTCCGTCGGTTGCGGCTCTGTTCGTTCCGACTGCAGCAATGCTGATGATGGGTTTCCCATTGAGTCGATCTAATTTCTCATGGTGGAATCATCGATTCATCGTTTTGTGCTGCACTGTAAATAACTGCAGCCAGAAAAGAAGTGGAGAGCGGTTGCAAACCCCGGATGCGAGTATCAGCCGGAGTTAGAGTCAGTTGGAAACCGCCTGCCAGTTGTTGACGTGTCTAGCAGCAGAATCGCCTCTTTTGGCAGCCCCAGCAGCCCAATCAATCCATTTACAAACCACTTCGCTCCACAACTACCACCCACCAGTCTTGTTTTGATGCCAAATCTAAGCGGTTCAAATATATTTACCCCTGATTTGGGAGCAAAAACGCGGCATAATTGCCGTTTTGTTCGTTTCGCATGGAAAAAAATACAAATTTTGAGAGGGAAAGATATACAAATAGACAGAGAGAGAAAGAGAAAGAAAGAAAAAAAAAAGCAAACAGGGTCGCTAAGCGAAAAGGGGGACCACAAAGCAAAATTTGCACAATTTAAATAGCAACACATATTGGTAAGCATTTGTGTATGCGGCTGGGCCTGTGTGCTCCTGTGTTTATACCCTGAACCCATTGAAAATGGATAAAAAGGTATAATGTTTTTGTGCAAATGTATGTAACAGGCAGAAGGAAGTATCTCCGAGTCCATAAAGTATATGTATTCTTATTTAGCGTAAATAGCCGACTCGATCCAGCCATGTCCGTCTGTCTGCTCGTCCGTCCGTCCGTCCGGATCTCAGAACCTATAAGAGCTAGAGACCTAAAATGTTGAACTTAGGTTCTCGAGGTACCCTTCTTAGGTAATCGATAACTTGCCCCTTTTCAATCAATCGTTTTTGATCTCTTAGATTTTAAGAGCTAAAGTCATCAAACTTGACATGTATATTCAGATTATTATCTTTCATTTTAAAGCTAATTTTGTAACTGCTTAAGCAATCGAGCTCATGGCGCGAGCTGCATTTGGTGTTAGAATAGGGTTCATGGTATCCTCTAGTCAGGAACTCCCGACCAAAGCTTCTTACTTGTTTTTTTTTAAGAAGAGTGTTAGCTCGAATAGAAATTCACCACAAAATTTATTTCTCGGATTTATTTTTTTTTTTTTGGTATTTACCCATACAAAATTAGAAAAGAATGAATATATATTACAAAATAATAAGGGCATTGCCAACCTTATCTTGTACATGTATAAATATATGCCTCACCTGGATTATTTGAGCCTATCAAGCCTTTTAAGTCCGCCTGTCTTATTGCTCAGTATGAATGTATCTAGTATACCCATATCAAGAAGAGTTTATTTTTGGGAAAAGTGCTAAGCTTGCGGCGTGGGTGTAAGTGTTTCTGTGAGTATACATAACTCATTTCGGGTGTTAAGGGTATCTCATACGTGGTAAGTATTAAATATAGTACTCTGATTTGCTTTTGTTTTGCTATGGATTTGATATTATTGTCTGCCAAGCGTCTTCTGCTCGAACGCATTGAGTGCAAACTCTTCATGAGAGATGGAGCTTAGGTATTACTTTAATTTACAGTCGGTAGACAGTAACTGCTTTTTAAAAATATTATTACACTTATTGCCTTTTAGCAGATTCTAACTATCTTAATTTATTAAAGCTGTAATCAAGTCTTGCAGAATTGCAATGTTTTATTGTCCAAAGCTAGAATATAAATAACCAAGTAAGAGTGCTCTATTCGCGAGTACCAGACCAGGAGATTCCCTGAACCTTTGTCTATATCGATAATGTACTCTGAAAATCCATCTGTTCATACACAAATACATACACATCAACATTAAGCAGAACAATAACTTGTTCCACTGTGCGCCGCTTCTATTCAGCTGGTTTTTGGATGTTTGTTACGAGTTTGTCCAACTTGAACTGGGCTCGACTTTGATTTTAAGCCAGAAAAACTCAGAGTTTATATCTGAGGGAGCACGGTCTACAAAACGATCCCGGGCGGAATATGCAATTATGTATTTTAAACTTTTTGTTTTTGCAATAGCAACTTTTTTTTCACTCCGCTGGCCCGTTCCGGTTGTTGTTGCTGTTGTTGTTGTTCTTGTTGTTTTTCGCATTTGTGCCCAATTGCTGTAAATATAAAATTGCAGCAATTTTCAATGGCTTGGCTCGATTGGAGTCGACGACTTGACACCGCTGCCTGACTGCCAGTCTAGGCTGTAACTTGGACAGCAACTTCGGTGGTTTCAGTCTTGGTTGGTATTTGGTTGCGAGAGTCTAACAACCGCCCTGTGGGTGGTAACGAGCCCACTTATTATGAATTGCAGCAAATTGCAGCGCAACGGGAATATGGCGGTGGCTTAAATTGTTGTTGAAGTTCTGTGCTGAAAATTGGCAAATGTACGGCTTTATAGAAGATGTGTATGCAGCCACTGAAAGTTCGCCGCACGAGTAAATGCTGTTAACTTAATTGAGTTGGCCCCGACACACCTCTTAATTGATCTTGGTTAAGTCAACAAGGCGACAGCCATACAAAATCAACAGATAACTAATTTTAATTGCCAGCATCTAACCAAGTATAGACAGTAGGCTACTGTCACAGCTATATTCACAGCCCCATATTCAAAAATTTACCTAGAGTCAAGACTCATATCGGTGCCGATCCCAGCTACAATTGACATCTGTTAAGTGTGCGGGGTCTGTTACATTTTTTGTTGTCAACTACAAAATAGCAGCATGTTTTACACTCTTTTCCTTTGTGGAAGGTGCTGTTCTGTGTTAACAAAAGTTTATGCTAAGATAAAAGCTTATCAGATTCCACTACGCTATATCAGACCAGCACGGATGCTCTTTTCTACGAAAGTGCAAATTCAAGACTGTGTGGCTGAATATTTACTTGGAATAAAAAGCCATGTTTATACAAATGTCTCCTTACCAACAAAATCGATTAATGATAATTGAGAGTAATTAAATGGGAACAGGAATGGGACGAATTCGATGAAAACGAGAATTTCTGCAGCAACAATAATAAAAACAAACAAAAAGTTGCACGTTGCAATGAATATCGACTCACAGATCAAGATATATGGTATCTATATATGTATACAAATAGAAAAATTCTGCATTCTGCAGACTTGGACAATTTAAATTGTATATTTGAGATTTGTGGGCACATACATTGTAAAATTTTCGTAATCGATTAAAATGGAATGCGCACAGAGTTCGGAGTTTTGTTTGGGTTGATTGCCGGCCCATCAACAATCGAAGGTTTTGTTTGCTAGCCACAGGAGGGGGGCTTTGCATACATATGTATGGGGGAAAATTTCTAGATGCGACCAATGGATGATTTTGCAATTTTTGTGAATGGAACGCACAAGTAGAAAATTTGCTGAATAAAATTCCCGCTTACAAATTCTAGATTTGCATGCCGAATTCCAAGCACTTGTCGAATTCGAGTGCAATTGCAATGCTTTTCTGCGAAATTCAAATTAGGCGTAATTCAATACATTGGCCTCCCTAATTCAATGCCTTTTTGCAAACGATAACCCAATGTGCAATTGTAACCTAGCTTCAGCTTTTAAATTTTGGAAAGTGAATCATTACTCATATATGTATTCACCTTTAAAAAAGTATAGCCATAGATTTTTGGTATTAACCGACCATTCTTCTTTCTTTCGGACAATAAGAACAGAAGTTAAGCGTAGTGTATGGAGTATATTGTTGTGCTCTCTCGACTAGACTACTATTACAAGATTTGAGTATATGTTGCTGTACAAGTTTATATTATTTATAATAAAGTGGACATATTGGTAAGGCCGAATTTTTGTTTGCATGCAGACGCAACCAAATATCAGAAAAGAATCGATTATCTATGACGGGAGCCAAGATTAGCTGATGCACATATCCGCTAACTGCCTGCTCTTTTCAGCCAGCATCGAAAGCTTCGGCAGGTTTGAGTATTGTTATGGTTGTTTGTCTACATCGTCAAATGAAATTAATTTCCGGCTATTGCGGAGTTGTTTGAAGGCGACTGGGCGAGTTTTTGTTATGGCCGATAGAGAGGAGACTGCGACTGCAACTGCCGCCTGTACCGATAACAAATCGCAGATACATAATTAAATTACAGCGTTTTAATTTCTGTAATTAGTCACGACTTTTGTCGCAGCGGACCTCGTACGGTGGAAGGAGAAGGGCAGGCGGCTTAATTTAGACCATGCCAGCGCCAAGAAGGTACAAACCAGCGAATTTCAATGAAAGCGCATTTGCATCTAAGCAATCGTATCTGTATCGGCAGGGTACAAGACATTGCCTGACTCGCAGCTAGCTACATTTATTCGATCCCTGTGCGTTGATATAGCTTAAGAAAACTGGATTTCTATCCTTAGTCTTTAGTTACCAATTGACTCACCGAAATGATCTATTTAATACGAGCGTGCGCAATAAATTGTTGCCGTTGAAGCCGAAATATACTATTTAGTTTGACTCTTGCTTTGCGTGTTGCAAAAATACTGAATTTGTTCAGGAACGTAATGAGAGGTGGGTGGGGGCTTGGTGACAGCGCCTGCGCATTCGCATATAAATTAAAGAAATGTCACACAAGCTGCCACTGGCAGCTTGATTCATGAAATATGCGAAATCAGAGGCAGCAACAAGTCTCAATATACCACAGCAAAGTGGCACAGAGCCGGCATCGGACAACACAGCCATCAACAGTAGCCACATGCTTACGAGCATCATCGTCGCCGTGTTAACTTACATTTTCTAGTTGCATTTGTTGACAAATATCTCACCGCGTTCTCACCATTTCGATTATACTTATAATCAAATGCTAAATCGTTTCTAGCATTGAAGCTAGCAAGAAGCCTTCAAAGTTATAAATGTAAACATGTGAGTACATAATGTTAGTTATTTCAAAATATTTTCAAAGCTCATATATTTTTAAAGAATACATTCTTTTACTAAAATAATTTAAGTAGTAAATATCATTCCTGCTGTATTTTATCATGTACATATTCGTTTAAGAGAGCTGTAGTTAAGGATTTATTGTGGTATACTGGAAAACTCTACAGTTTTAAATTTTGTTTATGGTCTAGACGTTTATTTTAGGTTGATAAGGAGCTACAACCTTGTTAGCCCAATGTAGAATCTCGCAACCGCAGTAATGTATGTTTGCACATGTGTGCATTCCTGTATGAGTTGTTAAAGTTTTTAAATAACAACACGGGGCAAACTCACCAGCTTGACATTAGGATATGAAGAAAATACTTTCTATGTAATACTCATGTACATAGCCTCGCATGCACATATGTATATATTATATGCACTCATACATATGTAAGTATGTGTTACATATGTTTGTGTACATATAGTATGTGTATTTGTGTTGAACGTAGAAGTTGGAGAACAAAAAAGTCAAAAGTTTCTCGATTGCAGTTGAAACTTTTTATGCAGTTTTTTCTTTATCAAGCGTGTTACTGCACAAAAAGGAATGGTAGATACACATAGTGTCGTCCTAACGACATACACACATGTGTATTAAGAGCCTTCGTCCTGGTTGCGCCTTGAGTGCGCCGTATGCGCATAGTTCGCTTGTGCTTCGCACTCTAGGACTGATTTTCCTCCCCAAACGAAAATGTAGTTTTCATATTTTTGGCGATAAGCAATGTTTGTGAGTGGTTGATTGTGGCTGTGCATGCTCTGCACTTAACCACTGCATCGAAGAAGCTACACTAGTCCAGGTGGACCCCAATCGCAATGGAAAACAAAAAAAAAAGAAAAAAGGGTCGCTGCAGCAAATGGCAAAGCACAAATTTACGTAAAAGAACTGTGATTTATATCAGCTACGGGCGCAAAACTTTTATTTTGGCCCACGATGGAGACGGCTGTGAATCGCTGCTTCCCCCCAATACACGCGGGAGAAAAATATTGTTAAAATGAACAAAAATTAAACCCAAGAGGAAAAATCATGTTCAGTGAAATTTTAACTCCTTGACTAAATGAAGTCCGACCTTCATGTTATATAGCATTTTGAACTCTTACAGATCACGACTATCCGTTGGCCCTGAAATACTCCTATTGTACATTTTGACTAATCTTCGCCAAAGTGCAGATTGTCTTTCCTAAATCTGACTTAATTTATCTGAATTATAGTTACTTATTGAAAATGTTACAAATGAGAGGACTTAAATACCGCCCACAAAAGTATGCAGTCCTTTGTCATAGTAGATAGCCAAGCTAGGCTGTCCGAAGATCGACGATCAGTCAGGCATATATTCTCTATATATTTTACTTACACAATTGTTTTCTCTAAGTGTACGTTTAATTTATAGGATTTTAGTTAACGTTCCATTGTTGTTCTAGTCGTCGGTGTCCTTGTTGTTGTTTTATTGTGTGTGCCAGCCTGATGTGAATGTGTGTGTGTTCGGCTGGGGATATGTGGAGTGTTGAGTTAGTGAGGATGTGAAGTTGAAACTTCTAAAGCACATAAATCAGATGCACTTCCAGCATTTCGTGGCACTTAACACAAAAAAAAAACACAAATATTTCGCTGGGCAGGAGCTCATACAATCCGACATAAAAAAGCCAACGATTTTATTGGTCATCGTACCTCCGTAACTTCACGCAGTACGCTAAACCATTGGCCGTGGCCTCAAAATGCATCGATTGCAGTTATTTCACCCATTTGTGGATCTGTAAAGGATTTAACTAGACACCAGCTGACAAATTTGAGCCATTTGCTCAAAGTATCATTTTTACAAGCGAAATTGAACCAGCTGTTCCCCGTTCAGTCCACGTCGAAATTCAATTAGCCGCCTGCATCGGTAGAAGTTAAACTGAGTCCACTTTCACGCACACTCCCTAGACACTGGCGCTCATAAATGATAATGATGCCGATGGGCGCATGAAATATAAAGCAATTTTGCTAATTGCCATTAGGAATTTTAGCTCCACTCTTTTGGCTGCCCCACCTAATGCGTGCTCTGCTAATTAATAGACGTGCTCATTAGAAGGCATAGAGCAGCACCCGGTGCTGAAGCAGATTGAGGCGCACTGCTAAGGTGGGCAGAGGAACCCGGGCAATGCTATAAATTACGCACATAAGCCAGTGTCAGACTGCACAGTAGGCATGGATACTTTCGCTCATATTTTGTGGGGCTAAGCTAAATGAACGATTTGCGATAGTATCAAGCAGAAACCAATTTCCCAGCATCGAACTTTGCAAATCCGCTTTGATCCCCATATGAATGTCATAAAAAATTAAACGACTATCGAAAAACTTCAGCTTGAGCCGCAGGAGTGCCGCATCTGGTCAAATATTTTCGCAGACTTCAGAAATACACTTGGCATAATTTAGTTGCCCACGCTGGGCAAGTTATCCTTTTAACGCGTGCATTTAATTTGGTCTAAGTATATTTAAAAAAATATATTATAAAAGAGTGCCAAGTGGAGGACTTGCTGACAGCTTTTTGTTTGCCTTTGTCTGTTCGACACGCGACAAGTAAGTTCTGAAGTTCGCACCCCTCGTCATAGGGGTTGCGGTCAGGGTGGATATTGCTGAAGGGGTGTGGCAGTAGCTTATGTTGTTGCAAATCACAGTGACAAGATAATAAATAAATATCAAAATATGTCATAAGGAAATTTTCGACAACGCCTCACTCACAACGAAGTAGTCCGAGCTTGCAACTGGTGGAGTGTCGCTTGTTGGATGTTGCCTGATGCTGTTGGTTGTTGGGTGGTGTATTCTTTGAAATTGAACAGAAGGCACCGCTTGAAGAGTGAGTCGGTTTTTGGTGACTGGTGTGAATAGTCCTTTATTCTAATAGTCCTTTATCTAATAGTGGAAACCATTTTTTATAGAACATATATTTTGGTGCTTGTCTAATTTTTCATATTAATAGATTGATAAACTGTGATGTTTATATCGAATTATTTTTATGCTAGAAATTTTGAGTAGTTACTGTTGAAGTCTTAATTATTGACCATGAAAGAGTACGATTTTGGTTTAGCATGTAGTTTAAGTTCCGGTTGCAAACAAAACTGAATGATACTTGTCAACGTCTGACTACTGACTAGGTGGCAAATAAGACCCCAATCTGAATGACAGCCAACGAAGTGCGAAACAAGCTCAAGTGCCACTCAGTCATTCCGGGACGACTATAACACTGTACAAGATAGTGTGTGTCAGCCCTAAAAGGGGTTAAGCGATGGATCGAGCGAGGCCGGCAACAGGGAGCGCGAAAAAATTGTTACCAACCCCAAGGACTGCATATCAGCCTCAAATTGGAAATGCTTGTCATATTCTTCATTTATCTGCCTTGATACATGGATTATTCATTTTTTATACACATACACAGTATTTCATAAATTATTTGTCACAATTAATTGAATTGTGTCTCCGGGTATGTGCTACAGCAACAAAAAAACAGGTTACTGCTGAAAAGGTTTATACGTTAAGCCCTCCTTTCGGAAACTTTTGCGGATGCATTTACACACTTTCAGCAATTTTTGTAAAACTTTGTCACCACTAAATGTCTCCCGCGTTGCTGGTTGGGTGGGTGCAGTACACGACCCACCGATAGAAGTGTGCGTGGACAGTTGTCTGTGCAGTCTAAGGGGACAAAAGGATGGGCCAGATACCATTCTGACAAATAATATGATGAGATACGACATATGTGCAAACAAGTTTCCTTGCATTGCTTTATATAATTGAAAATCTTATACGAATACACAAGCAACAAACACACATACACAACATTTTTGCCAATTCGACAGACCCTTCTGGTGGTCGCTATATTTGCGGGGTAATTTAGAGGCCAATATCCTGCTGTGAAATATGCGCTGGTTTCCGGCCAGACAGCGACTGATGCTCACTTGGCCATTGTTCATCGTCCTTGGGTTGCATTAGGCGTTGGATTTAGCGCTCAGAAATGATTTATGATTATGACAAATTGTCGGCAAGTGAAATCAATGCGTGCGTCGTGCAGGGAGTGGATAAGCCAAGCTCATTCTGGCTGGGCTATTATAATCCCCAAGCAGAGAGAGCTTTAAGAGTAAGCGAAATATGTGGCGCTCTTGAGGAGCTGGTGAATCGGAAAGTCATATTTTACGTGTGAATGGAATTGTCCCTGGCAAGGAGACCCATAAATATGAACTCTTAAATCGATAAATTCGCATAACTTTGATCCTGTTGACGAATTGTTTAGAAATTCAGTACGTATAGTATATATGAAATCCTAATCTTGTGATTCTTTGTACTTTGCTACTGAAATGTCTATAATTCTTTGTGGGCCTCATAAAAACCGCAAAATTTCATAAGAAGGTATGCGTATGTATGTTAAAAGTGATAAGTTATAGTCAGTATAGATCGTAAATAGGGACTGCTGGTAGCCGAAACTACGTTCAGGTTGAATAAATATGGTACTTAACCATCCGTTCTTATAATGCTACATTGTTTACCTCAACATTGTTCCCATTGCTCTCTATACTAGAGACCATCCCAATTTCAATGTTAAAATCGTGCTTCAAATACAGAAATTATTGCAACAATTGTTTAACTGGGCATTTATATATGTAATGTTCGTTTAATTATCAACATTCTATTGTCGTTGTCGGTATATCTGAGTAAATACAGAAAGTAATCAGAATATACTCATTAGACACCGAAATCTGAATACCGAATGCTTCAAATGAAAATTAGAAATACGACTAACGCTGATAATAATCAAATAATTAACTTTCTTAATTGAAAACAATGAAAATAGTTTTATGTCTGTGCTCGTGGTTGAGATAGAAATGAGCCGATATGTTTTGGTATTTAACATTAACACTTCACCTAAAGCGACAATAAAGGGGCGGCCGATAATATTCAGGCGAAGGTTTCTAATACCTGAATAGAGTCTATTAAATTGGTGGTTCTTTAAAAATACATTAAAGGAACACAGAAACAATGGCCCAAACAAAAGACCAAGGCGCATGTCCCTAGATGAGCTGCTGTTTATCGCAGAGGGTCTCGGGGCAGAATACTTGACCGGCTGTAATAATAAAAAAGAAGAATATATAATTTTATCCAAGAAAAAACTAAAAATTGATGCCATAAGCTATGCCATAAACATGTGGCAAGGTCTAAGACGGACGTGAAAACACACACATACACACACACACTGACGCTCAAAGAAATTTAAACCTTGGTACATGAACGACACATGCAACACAGGAAGGCAATGGTAAATGGAAGGGGACAGTTATAGAACACGTCGAGATGGCAGTAGGACAGTGCGGCTCACAAGGAAGCAGACTCAAACAGAAATCCAATAAATTACTTGACGGAAAATATTGATAAGGTGACACACAAACGGCCAACCAGGTTCAGACCCAGACATAAGATGACACCCAGCTGATCACAGTCCATCCCAGTCGGTACATAGAATCTCTGTAGCCTTATTGCTTTTTATAGTCTTTGTTGACTTTGTTGTCGTCTCGCCAGTGTCGCCAAGGATGACGCATGTTCCCGTGACGGTGGCCAAGTGACCGTCAGACCAAAATAAAATGAGTTAAATGACGCAGGTAACTCCGGATACATATGCTGATAAGTGTTTATGAACACGAGTTCGAGGTACAGTGAGCCAAGGTGAAATTTTTCATTGAACCACGCCACGCAAAAGGTTAGCTCCATTGTTAGATAGGTATTAGTATGTAATATATGAAATATTCATTGCCTATCGACTAAATTAGCTCATAATTGTGTAGAATGATTTAAGAGTTTCAACGATTATGGAACAAAACAGGAATCGGACTGAAAATGGTTAGAGAGCGACAATTGAATGAGTTGTAATAAGCCACTAATTTATAAATTCAAATTGATATTCAGCTGGCATAAGGCTGCGAAAATAATTCCCATGATCGAGGCGAGGCACAAATCACCCGGCTTGGGGCCTCGGCCATAGCTGCAAAGCTTTCCAAAGACCGAATTGTACAAGCAATCCGAAGCCCAAAAATGCAAATAAAAAGACAATTTCCCAGCACGTTCGCACAGACGCAAACTCATTAATTAAGTCAGCCGCCAAGTTGTCTTAAGGTTTTTGAAACGAGCAAAACAGCCGAACAAATTTGCCTTATGGGCCTAGAATGAAGAACTACTACTTTGACTCGGGGCCAAGGCGACAATTCTTGCAATTAAGAAATTTATAATTCCCAAACGTTTGCAATGCGCAGCCAATTGGCGACAGAAACGAATTAAAATTACAGACGACACGATGAATAGTTAGATAGACGGGTAGATGGATATACCCCCGACAGTGCGCCGAGGCCTACAAATAAATAAAATTTCAATTTTACATCATAAAAATCGTTAGAAACGTGATTAAAATCTGAGAAATGCTCTAGACATCCAGAGTCAATCGGAGGCGCCTCGAGGCGACACATATCACACCACGAACGTGTCCACGTTGCGCATGCGCAGCTACATTCACAGCTACAACCAAAATCACAGCCAGCGTATGTATCTTGTATCTCATACACCATTTAAGCTAATTGCTTGTGGAAGACGACGATAGTTTGGTCGTGTATGAAAATTGTGTCGTTGCTGTCATTGTTTGCCCACAGTCTTTGACAGTTGAGCAATAATAAGTGTCAAAGCCCCGACTTAAGTTGACTTATCGCTGGCGACTTTTTAAGGTGCTTCCTCGACCATTCTGACTCAATTAAATTCTCAAAAGTCGCCGCCGCCTGTAAGCTTGTTTATTGCAGTCAGCGGTAATGTTCCCAAGGAACAGTCTTCAATATCAATTAGCGCCACTTGGAAAGCATATTGGTAGTCATAAACAATTTACCTATGCCCCTCCGCCTTCTTCATTAAACTTTATAAGTTTTCAATTTGACGCCATCCATAAAGTTAATGGCTACCTAATATGCATTGGAATTTGAAACTACATTATTACAATATGTGCGTTACGAAGATGGCATTCCAAATTATGTTGTAAAACGTTGTCAAAATATATATATGTTTAAGGGAATATTTAGCTGGACCGATATGCTAACAGACTTTCTGGCAAACAGACCAGATGGCAGTGGAGCTGGCCATTATTTTGTTATCATCTACCGTTGGCTGGCAAGAACGGAGTCTGTGGGTGGAAATGGGATTCGAATCTGGAGCTGTAACTAAGCCGAGCGGTGATGCGGGGAGAGGAATTGTATTGGCTCCTGGCAGGCGTCGCTGAAAAATGTTTGTATTATCGATTTATATGGCTATAGGCTATGTGCATCGACACTAATTAATTGGGCTTTTCATAAAATGTTGACTAGCAGACGAAGTATCTTGTTTGCTTTCTATCCCAAGTTTACAGATATGCACACATGTCTGTGCAACTGAATGTATCTATATCTGTATCTACGACTGCGTCAGCTACCGAGCTGCTCATGTTTGCTGTTTGCTGTTAGCCCCTGCTGGGGCGCGCCAATGTCTTGCTTGGTGTCGGCCGGTTCGAGCCGTCGATGCTTGATTGCTAATTGCAATTCACGTTGTCCTCCGTCCAGGTCTGTCTAGCTGATTGCCAGCGACATCGGCACAGGTTCAGGATCAGAGTCGTAGCTTTGGGCAGCGAGCCAGTTTTTAGTTTTTAGTTTTCACACTAATGCCGTCCGGTTTCAGGACCGGGACCGGGAACGGGACCGGGCAAGTAGCTAGCAATTGGCAGCAAACAATTCAGTTTTACAACAAGTAGATTTAAAAATTTGTGATACTTCCCGTAGCTGAACAACTTAATAGTAAATATCCATCTATTAGTTCTTTCTGTGTGTGTGAGTGTTGGAGTTCGACAGCATACAAAAAATCATGTCAGGCGTCAATTTGAAAATGTTTAAGTGATTTGTTTACACGCGGCAGCGTCTATTAACGAATTTATGGTAAACAAAGGGAAGTCGTTTATTCAGCGCTCAGCCCTGCCAGCCTCCCCCAGCCGACCACTCCGTTGGGCAATGGGCAACATTGTATTTCGAGTATTTCTCATGCAGCAGCTCCGACAACAGTCAGGTACACAGAAAGATACACTTCATAAAATATTAATCTGCTGATTTATGTTTCTATTTTCCTTTTTTATTGAAGCGCATGTGCCCGCAACAATAGCAACAATATTATCAGCTATAGAAACACGGCAGCTACAAGATTGCATTCTGTTTATGTTGCCCTGTGAAAAGTGGCGATGCACCTAAACTCGTGTAAACATCTTGGCATGTAGAGTAGACTGGCGTACAAAATGTGCAGCTAGATTTAAAGTTTTCTCTATTTTTTTATTGAAAGAAATAGTAAGTCCAAGTTTATCGATTATACTTTCATATTTACACTCGTAGATAATAAACTTGGACCCATTGAATGATAACGAAATTTGGCTGTGGAACAGTGCACCATTTAGCGAAGCCCTATCAAATGCAAATTTATTATCAAATAAATCGAACCGTTTTATATTGGCGTACATCCTTTATCCTAATGCCAATAATTCATCTGGCAAATTACCAACGAATTACAAATTAATTTGGAGGCTCAGCTGACGTCCATGAAATTTCGGATATACCCGCGCAAATCGAGCGAAATTAAATATTCAAAATTCTAACAAAATAATAAATATCGTGGAACTAATTTAACTGCCTCTGTTCTGGCTTTCTGTCTGATTCAATATTTGCATAAATTAGCGACGCTTCGTGTGATTCACGTGCACGAGCGACGGAGCATCAAATGCAGCCAGTGACAATTTCAATATAGGTTGCCAGCTTCAACCCCCTCTCAAAAGCATTATTTCTTGTTCGGATACAACCCTTAAGAGTTCTCGGACTTGTTTGTTTGCTTAAGCTATTCGCTGTTGGTGTCGCAGTCCTTGCCAGGATGTAATCCTGTGGCAGCGTGACCAATTAATTTGATTGTAAAATGTGAAATTTGTATTAAAATCAAATACAACAAAAATGACAATGCGTATGACGGGAATATTAAAAAGCTGGCAAGAGCCACCACCACTGGCAGTCACCCTAGAGGAAAAACACCCAGTCTTTGTCTTCTCTCCTCATCGTCATCTTTTGCCGACTTTAAAGTCACGCACGGAGTTTGCGCGATTTTTATGATAATTTCTGGCTGCGATTGGGCTGGTGCCGCCATTGCTGTGGATCCCATTCCCAAGCAGAAACTTAGATCGAATGAGAAATGGAAAGGATACTTCTGTACTTCACGTTTTTGTCGCTCGTTTTTAATAACATTTCAAATGCGCGGTGTTCATCAAATCGATGAAATGTGAAAAAGGTTGCTGTTAATTTTTTTGTCTTTTTTTCCAACTTCGCCTTTTATATGCTTTGTCATCGGTTACAGATTTCTAGTTAATGAAAAGTTTACAGCTGAACAACTAATTTGCATTTTTCGTAAATTTAACGGTTTGAAAAATTGGCAAAATGTTCAATAGGAAATGGAAGGGATTGGTCTTAGTCAGGCCTATTACGACAATGGATGTGTAGTAGACCGAAAAAAATCCAACCTATAAAATACATAAATTGATCATCATCAACATCTGGAATGGCTCTGTTTATGGGTCCGATTGTTTCTTCTAATTCGTTGGAGCACGATTTATCGCACAACAAACTTTGACAAAGGGTAAGTATTTCAAATTATGAATAGCAGTCTATGTTTGTCCGAAATCGGGCACTCTCGACGTGGTTTCATATAAGCGTAAGTCCTCTGAGAATATCTCAACAGTGTTATTGGTTTGTCTACCAGAAAAAACTAAAAGAGTAAGACGTGTCTATTACTTATCTGGAAGTTACCACCAACTTATACTAAGGCCAACACGAACGAGCTACAAATAAAATTCCTTTTTATGCAGTCCAATAATATTTCCATTTGGCGTATTGCCATCAAAATCGCTACCACGCCTCGTTGCCCACTTTACATGTAGTGTAATACAACGGTTTTATTGTGATGACTTTCATTGGGAAGCGACGAAACGAGCTTGAAAGAAAGTAGACAGCACTGCAAAAAGGAATTGGATTGCATTTATGTGGTTTGCCCGAGTCTAAGCAGCATTTTCAGGGTATACGATTTTATGAATGTGTTATAGGACAGACAAAAAGCAACAATAAAGACAGCTTGTGACCGCCGGTGTGAAGAAATCCATTTTGGCACTTTTCAAGAAAATTGCTCGAGAATTGTTATGGGCTCGTCGTGTGTTTAGGACTTACTTGAAATACAAATGTAGACTGCCCAACGCTTTAAGTTTGACTGACGAGCCCATATTATAAGGTGAAATTGGAAGGGACCTGATGTTGTTGCGCCACACAACCCCTTTGTACGAACCCTTCTCTCGGGGCAGCAATTAAGTCTGTGCATGGTCATTAAATCATTCATTCCGAGCCATTTAATAATTTTTGCAAGCTTTGAGGGATAGAGAAGGCGTGCAGCCCGAACATAATAATTCATTAGTGCTCAGACCAGGAGCCAGGCACACAGCTCGATTCTGAACTCATAAATGCTGTGCATCGAAACAATAACTTTAATAAAAGCAGACTGCCTTCAACTTGCCCCCAAGTTGGCCCACAATAGCACTTGACGAGGAGTACTTCATTCATACTACCAAGAGGGGCTGGCAAAGAGTTTTTGGATAGATTGCTATGAACGACGAAACTGTGCAGAAGGTCAAAAATGATAAACGGATATGAGGAAAGGATATTTTTTCGTATTTCGTGTCCTTTTCCAATTGTTACGAGAGCTGCCATTGTCGTTAAATAATTGCAAGTCGAAAAGGAAATGCGACTCCGGTTCGGACTCTTTCTGATTGCCTTTTAGAGAGGAAGCGTATACAACAATTGTAAACGAATAGCAAAAGAAAAAGTTTAAGCTGTCAATATTTTGACTTTTTCTGCCTGCTTTTGTGAAGTGGGCGTATAATTAATGGATCGGGCGTTTGCAACCATCAATGGCAAAATATTGTGAATGTGAATGCGAAAGGGGCCAAAAAGGGTTCAATGACGACCAACTTGGACGCGATTGCGTTATTTATGGCGAAATGAATTGAAATGTCAACCGGGTGGGTCGAATGCCATATTCTGGCAGAAAGCATAAAAGTATGAAAGCACCGCATTGTGTTAAATGGTAATTGCAAATACGACTGGGTGAAGGAGCACAATACTGGGTCCTCAATTTCATATTTTCATAGCCGACCAAATACACAAGTTTATGCATTAATGTCCGTCTCTAATGCAAATTGAAAACTAATCAATGGGATTCGATTAAAAATTCAAACGTGCGCATATACTGCAGTCACTGTCTTGACATTTGTTTACTGAAGATCTAAAAAAGTTCAGCATAATATATAATATATAATCTTTCAAAAATAGAACTGTGTAATTAAATATAATATATACATTTTTTTTTAGGTAAGACTCCAATCTGTGTGAAGTAAATATTTAATTAGTCAATTAGGGCGCAGCACTTAAGTTATTGCATTAGATATACATATACATGTGCATATAAATCCATTTGCGGTATAACATTAATGTATGCCTTCATAAATTATAGTATTATTACACGCGTTACATGTTCGCGCTGTCATGTATTCACGTACTCAATAACAACCAACATGAAGGTAAAAAGACATAAAATCGAATTTCATATTTCATATTGGCCGATATCAGCCTTTCGCATCACGTCGTTTCGGCAGCGTCGTCGCACCCACATAAAATACAAGCACCACCACTCCGAAGGGGGGTATTCATAATCACGCACTTAAATCATAAATTCATGATTATTCACCACACTATCGAATTCCAAGCAGAGTCGACCCATAGCTACCTGTAGACATGTTGGTCTGAAATCGAAATGGAATTGGGCTGTGGCCGGGTACCATAAAGCGCAATCATAACAATTTGATATATTATGCGACAAATAAAACTGCCTGCCTTGCATTACAATTAGCAGACTTTGGCACTGACTTTCTCTGAACCTAAGAGATGAATTTGGAGAATTGTTTGAAAACGTACTTCAACTCGATTTCGCTGATTCCCCAATTATATTATTATTCTAATAAATCAACATGTACTAGATGAGTTCAAAGTACAGATGGATTTAATATTCGGTTTGAAATGTCTGTCGCATTCTATGTCGGTCATGGGATAGCGCTGTGTAACATTGCAATAATTGTCAACTGCTTTACATTATAATGGGCACAGCCAACAGTGCGGAGTATTCTTTGCAAAATAGGCACATAAGTGAAAATTGCATCGCATTGTGGTGTTATAATGGCCAACATTATTTGGCACTGGTGAGTGTGGCCAACAGAAGCGATACAACAATAGAGTCGCCCCAGCGATGCATATTTATGAGCTTTGCGTGGACAGAAAGGGAGCTGAGTATATTTTTATGTACGAGTGTGCGGATCAGAAATTTGCACTTTGGCCAGTGCCTAGCGTAGGCATAATTTTTCATAACTTCACTAGGCCGTTACGAGGCCGAGCTCTTCAGCTCTCTCCCTTTTAATACCCTGCACCCATGACACTGATAAGGGAGTATAATTTAGCCTTATTTAATGCAAATATGTACGAAGTAAGAATATTCTTGTTCATATAACACATGTTAACGTTTTGTTAAGGCATTTCATAGCATACAGGGTATCTCTCGACTCGACTTTTGCTGCTGCAGCGATTGTGGCAGTGTGGCTGGCTATTGTTGTTGCAGCCACATGTTGCAGCACGTACTAGACGCTTTGCAAAAATGAATCTGAATTGAAAATGAATTACGCTGAAATGAATGCAAAACTTTTATCATAAGGTGAAATCTATAAGCCACACAAACACGCACACATATTCCAGATGCGCTCTCTCTTATGAATTCCCCTCTGAAATCAATAGCTGAAATCAATCTTTAGAAAAAGAAAACTTTCTGTAGCTCCATTCTCATTCCTTTATGTTCTTTTATACCTTCTGTAATGAACAAGTAAATTTACCGCATACAAGAATTTATAACGCCAACTTTTCTCATTAAATTTTATAAAGGCGGCATATTTTAAACTTTTTCGACAATAACGGTATTTTCTCACCTGTCTTGGGTTGACTTAATAGGAAAAGGTGGGGGATGCGGAGGCTGAAAGCTGTGCCGAAGGCATTGCAGTAGTTTGGAAAAGCGCTCAAGCGGGAACGAAACTTAATTTCTATTCATTTGCTAAAACTCATTCACACACAGATATATGTGGCATATACAAATGAGCAGATGTATGTAGAAGGTTTGGGTTTGATGGGGAGGACGGCTACGCTGGCTGCAGTCATATTGGCAGCGGGAATTGAGGCAAAATTTTTGTCTTCACACACGTGAACATAATGCCACGACAGTTGCATAAAATTAAGAAAACTAAAGGTAAGCAGATTAAAGAACCTAGTCATGGAGAAATGGGAGAGTGGCAATGCGCTCCGATGTGAACAGGGCGTAGTGCGGAGCCTGGCAAAAAATAGTTTTCCAATTAAACTTTATCCTTTTGCTTTAATTTACTGGTTTCATGCTTTGTCGCCTCTTTCAACCGCAGCAGCAGTCAGCAGTAGCAATAGCAACAACAAAATCAGTCTGCAAAATCCCATTTTAAAGTTTTCCATTTTCCATTTGCCTTTTAATTTTTCTGCAGCCCGCAAGCGATTTCTTTAGGTTGAGCGTTTTCGAAGTTTTAGGCGCAGTCTCTTGACAGCCTCTCAACTCTTTTAACTGGAGAGGGCAGCTGGTAGAATTACTCTGATTTTGAATGCAGCTAAGGATAAGCAAACTGAGCAAGGCGAACAATCAAACCAAAATGCATTACGCGGAGATACACCAAAACGGAAGAAACAAAAACTTAAAAAGTCTTCTCGAGGACAGCGATGTGAACAACGGCAACGACGACAAAAATGTGAACATTTTTTTCTCCCAGAATTGTTTCATGTATTCCAATATTAATTTGGTCAATTTATATTTTATTTGGAATTTTTAAATTGGTAACGTTTTTAGCCCAAAAACATATCGCGCTAACCCATCGGAAGCAGACTGGCTTTGTCTTTGAATGTGTGTATATGTGTGCGTGTGTGTGTGTGTGGGTATGTGTGTGTGCGCTTGTGTGTGTATGCCTGAGTGTGTCAGTTAAGTGGTTTAAATGTTCGCAAACGAGGATCGTCATAAGGTTAAGAAGGAAAATGGCAAGCGAGAACAGCCATGCACTCAAAAAATTATTATAAAATAAATAAAAATATATAAAATAATTTAAAGTAAAATATAAATACAACGCAACCCACTTATTTATACAAATGAATAATAATAATCAATAATCCAGGTTCTCATCTCAGACCTGGAATAACATGTTTTTGGTAATGCAAGTTTCTCTCAGTGTCTTGTTGAATTTCTCCCACACTGTGCACACACATGCAATACATTATAATATTGTTGCCGACTTGTGGTCAAATTTTGCCAGCGACTTTCGCATATTAGTCCATCCATCTAAAATAGCCAGTACACCGCGTCGCGACTGCTCATCCTTAGCACAAAACGGGTCTCAAGTTTGAGCCTGGAGCATCGAGCCTGAGGTCTCATCTGTGCTGTGTACAGTAGCATGCCAGATAAATCAAAGTGTCAACACCTCTTTTTGTGCTGTCAGTTTTTTATGGTTTTCGATGATATTTCGCCTATTGTCAGGCCGACATACGCGGCCAGTTGTCCGTTGCCCGTTGCTGACCACTTTTGGGGCCGTGTGTACCCATTTGGTTAAATCGCACTTGTACGGCTGATGCTGGCACTGGCAACAGCTGCTGACTTGGCCATCGCTCAGTGCTTTTTGCCAACGCTTGAGCGCTGCTCTTTGGCTTTTTATCACAAGAGTTATGGCTCTCTCCGCCTCCCCGACCATTGTTTCAATGATGAAACATTTCGAGCGATGCGAGGCATTCGCAGCCGCTGCAAAACTGCTGCAACTGGATCAATTTCAGTGGCAAACGTGTCGTCATCAACGTCGCAGTTTCCCCCGTTAAACAGCAAGGCCAGAGAGCCCAAGCACACTGTCCAAAGACCAATGCATCCGAATCCGGCATGTTGTTCGTTTTTTTTTTTTGTTACCAGGCCTTCTTAAATTTGAATTGCCTGCTTTTTAGTGAAGATTTATGGCAGGCTCGTTAAATTTTAATATTAAATAAAACTTTTTAGAAAATCAAGAGTTGAGCGCAGCCTGAGTCTTCAACTGGAATTCAGCGATGATTCTTTCCCAGTTCGATTGACATGCAAAGCGAATTAGTTGGCCATAAATCTGTTTGAAGCCAAGTTTAAGCTTACGACTCAGATGTATATGCAATTATTACAAATTTATAAGAAGCTAACAACCCCATTCCATAAAATGTAAATGCCTGGCTACTGATTTAACCCGAACGTCCTCCAACAGAAAATAGAAAAGAAAGAATAGTTCTAGCTTTAAATAGGATTTTTATGTTCAGATTCCCAGCTACACTGGCAAATTGGCGAATTGAAAGATAAGCCCCATCATTTTATATTAAGTGGGTAGACAGATGAGTTGGCTAAGTACAGGTGCATCATACAAAATGATTAGAGTTCTGCATCAGTTAACACAAGAACTGGACTTTAAAGTATTTGATATTGTCATTTTGACAAGGTAAAACAATATAGATTATAAAAAACAACTTATATATAATGAATTAAAATAGTGAAAATATTTACTTAGTATGTCAATTAACTTGAAGACAATTTCTACATTCATAAAATGGGTCCTAAAATTGTACTTCCACAATTAGTATAGCTGAAAGCAGCCCGGCGGCGACTTCCGTTTGTAGTCGGCAGTTGCTGCGAGATATGCGCGAGGTGATTAGCGAGTTGGGCAGCAAGCAGTTGGCTTATAATAATTCAAAATATGTTAACAGAAAGAAGGGAGAGAAACATTAAAAACGAACATGGAAATTATTGTTGGCTCGGGCCATTCGTGGCTGATAAAAGTTTTTCGATAGTGGCAGTGAAAATGCCACAAACAGCTCATTACAAGCGTCAAAACAAATTTATGCAAATAGCTGGCAACAGCAGTAACAACAAGCAGTTGAAGAGAGTAACCATAGACCAAGATCTGAGTCTAAAAAACCAGGTCCAAGCCGTACCCGAAGCTGAAGCTGAAGCCGTAGACTTAGCTGCGAGCTGCCTGTTTGGAGGTTGAAGCTGTGGCAATTAACATTGCGCCGTACGTTGAGCATTAATCATTTTAATCGCAATTTATGTGTCGTCGGCGTCGTCAACACCACTCGACACGATAACGACGGCAGCAACAACAACAACAACTTTAGCATTGCAACGCCATTTTGGCCACAAATGAGCGCTAAACGAGTAACGGCCTCGAGATTGGAATCGAAGTCGGAATCGGACAGAAGAAAGCCAATTTTCGAATTGAGTTTTTCGGGGCACTCTCGGGCGGTCTTTCAAAAGCCAAGACAGCACGCACGTTCTGCCACGCTCATCCCCCTCACCTCCCACCTGAGGGCTTCCGCAGCCATTCATTTATCTGGGCATCGTCTCGTCGCTGTCAACGTCAAAGTCGTCAGTGAGGCATTTGCTCCGATCAAATTATGTTTCATAAATGCTCGCATTTATGGTGTCGGCAACGGCAAAGATTTGTTACATTTGTCAAGATATTTGAACTTTTTTCAGGTAAGTCTTGAGTGGTTGCGGAGCAGTTAAGGCCTTGTTGGCATTTGGTCATGATTGCTATTAAGATTCAGCCCAATCTTGGGGCAAATGAGCATAGGGAATATAGGGAACAATTGAAATTTATTGGGACTGGAGGCAGAAAGAAATACCAAAAAAGTCTTACATTTTAGTATTCCAGAATAACAATTCAATATCTAACAAAATGAAATAAAAAAAAAAAAAAAGAAAAAATAGTTATATAAATAACATTCAAAATCACCTGTAATTTAGCTGCACCCAACTTTGATGCGATTGCTGGTATTACTGCTGCTGATTTTAATGTAGATATTGTAGTTGTTGTCGCTGTTTACTCAAGCAACATATACGAAAATTTATTATCACAATAACAGCAAAATTGAACAATAATATTTGTTAACGCTTGAATAGCGACGCACCCAATAATTTTATTGAATCTGAAATGCGAACACTCACATATACCATAGCCAACCCTAATTTCAGAAACAAAACAAAATCAAAAACAAAAGTTGCAGCTACCGCTAACAACTAGACACACAGATACAGATACAGTAGCGTTGAGAGCGCGAAATTGCTTAGATTTGCTTCGCATGAATTTCGATTTATATAAAATTAATGAATATTTAAATTGTGGGCGCTGTTTCAGGCAAAATAGCGCCGGAAACGCGCTTTGCTGGAGCCACCTGTATTTGTATTCGGTTTGAATCTGTAGTTGTAGTTGTAGTTGTAGTTGTTGCTGTTAGTTGACCGGATACTCAAGCACACCCACACCTTGATTGAGGCACGTTCTGTTTTTCCATATAAGTATTTTGACCATGGCTTTCATTCAGTAAAATTTGGCTACTTTTACAAACTTTAAGTTTGCTGCGACTAGACTTTTGTAATGTACATGAATGGGCTTCGATTGCAATAAACAAAGAAGTTCTTTGTTAATAATTTGAAATCTTACAGATACGCACCTCACGGACACGCAACGCGGTAGCCAAACACACACTTTTATCTAGCTTAAAAACGGATATTTCATTCATTTTCGTGCAGCCCACCCAGATTCCAAGCAATACCTGGCCCCGCCCCCACCGTCTGTGACGTCAGATCCAAGCGGCAGGTGCGTAACATACGGCGCATGGATAGGAATCTGGAAGTGGGTATGGGGTTGTATGATGGCATAGATCAATTGTTGTTGTCAGTTGTTCGCGCGATTTGTTTGTTTACATATTTAGCCGTATCTCTTTATGAATGAATGAATAAGTGCCGACGGGCCAGTCTGTTTTAAGCAAGTGATGGATTAATACCTAGTCATGCATGTGCTTTACACCTGCCGCATGTGTTTTCTTTTTTTTATAATCACTAAAAAATAGTATTTAGTCATAGGAATAACTAAGCCCAAGTGACATTCGCTTAAAAGCTATTCTATTTTTTTTTTTGGCAATAAAAAAACTTCACGAACTAATTTCATAAAAATTCATAGTGAATTTTGCAACCCAGTTTTAACTAATTCATCTGTTCGTTATGAAAAATCGCTATTTGTGTTAATTTCCAGATGGTTTCAAAACATTTTTTTCTTTTGGTTTTTAAATGCTTGCTATCTTTTTTTTATAACCAATATTATTATTAACACAATATTAGCGAAAACAAGCATATTTCCACAAGCCAACTTTCTAAAAAAAAGTGTTTAATATTATGGAGAATAAGTCTTTGAAAATAGTTAAAAACCCAGTTTGTTGATTTTCCTCTAACATTAAAGTGAAAATAAATAGGTCTGAGTGAATTCGTAAAAATGTGGCTCATATGACTGGGGTTCCTCGTCGAGAGTCACCAATTCTCGATGCTCGACGGTCGCGTTGTAACAATAATTGCTAAGCTGCAATTGTTCCATTGCCACCCCGCCTACTTGTTGTCTCTGTCCTTAAACGAGAACTTTTTGCTGCCGGTCTGCTGCTGTAGAGGAATAGAAGCGCTGCTGAGCCTGGCCGACTGTTGTTGCAGATCCATCGCTCCAAAAATGTGTGCAGTTGCTCGGGCGACGTTGTCGGTGTCGCCAATGTCGCTAGAGTCGCCTTCGATTGTCTTGTAGACGATGTTGTTCGAATGCAATTCACGGCTTGTATTTTGTTACGTTTCGTTTGCTGGCAACTTTTTGCTTTGTGCATTTCTTGCTGCTGGTATTGTTCTGTGGGTCTGGGAAAGACCGTCTGATAATAGTCGCCTACTAATGACAATCTCAAAGACGTTTCCACAGTTTGTCCAAACTGTTTGTAGCCTGTCCAAACGAACATGATTTGAAACACAATTTTTTTGTTTATTTATTTCGCCTGGACGTTGTAATAGAAGCTATACAACCTTTTAACCCACTATCTTTGGCACTGGCACTGGCACTGGCGACTACCGATGGCTAGCGCTTGATACTCCTTGATCATGTCCTACAGTGTACTAGCGCCAACTTGCGCAAGCTGTAGTAGTTGTGGCCGAGCATTTAAGGAATTTACACGCGCTGTGTAGCGCTGACAACAACTTTGCAGCAGCAACAGCAAGAGTTACAACAACAACTGTCACCAATATCGGTAACGGCAACCTGCTGACCTGCAGCTAAAGCTGCGGCGGTCGTCGCCATTGGTCAACTTCAAAGCGCCCGAGTCGTAGACCTAAAAGAAAGACCATGCCCTTGCCCTGGGCACGCACACTGGGATCAAATCGATTGGCAAACAGTAGCCAAACTTGTAGTTTCTGCCGCCGCCAACGAGCTTGCTCGTGTCGGATGCTTAGCTTTAATTTGTGCCTATTTAAAAGGGCTTGCCTTAAGGTATACCCTGTACCTATAAATAGCGTGGTATGCATTTGTTAAATTCTGAGGAGCAATCATAGCACATTTCCTACCTCTGTCGAGTGGTTTCATCAAGACTGATCGACTCAAATATACATTGAACCGAGGCTTATGTCGTAACAAAAAGTGTACAAAGAAATTTTTTTCTGCTTGTTACTTACGTCTACATATATGTATTATACCCATTCTGCCAAATTTATAGGTATAGGGTAAGTAAAACAAACGAAATCAAAGAACATTATCGAATGTACCTGAAAAGTAATTTGGGGACATTTGGAAAATAGTCACACGAATTGGCCGCATACGTAATATTTTGTTTGTATAGCCTATTGCCTTAAGGTTCTTGCCCACTTGATGGGAGTCATGACCAAGACCAATGTAAATTTCAACCATATTTAAATTATGGAAAACATAAGCGAACATTTCTTAAGCGACAAACATGAACAAAATCAAAAATTCCAACAAGTTACAGAAATAACTCGTTGCAGTTCCAACTTGAAGCCAAAGGAGCAGCTATAAAATGCACCATCAACAACAAAAACAACAACTAGTTGCAGTGGCTCTGCGGGTTGACTGGGCAGGCAGACAGAAATGCAGAAGAATTCGCGCTCATTGGACTACTACAATGGACAACAGTCAGAAGAGAGTAGAATGAGGCATTGCATGAGGTTAAGACTGAGGCTGAGGCAGTGGCTCTGCTGTTTATCTGTATCCTTGTGGCTGACTGGCCGCGACAAATGAAGCTAACAACTCGGACGGCGTCTGGCAGTCGTCGTTGGCGTTGCGATTGGCTTTGGCTTGCAACAACAATTGCACATAGCAGCGACCACGACAACATCGAGCCAACAACAACTACAGCAACAGCTTACAACGACAATTATAAAATGATGACAATAAGAACAACATGCGATGATGCTGGGTAGGCATCGGGACGACCCAAATGCAATTGCGACTCACTAAGCTTGGATTTCAGCCTGAGCTCGATACTCTCACGATCTAGGCGATTGCAACGCTGCTCCAAGGTCCCCGGTAATGCCGAGAATTTACCGAAACAGCCCACGAAGTGATCCCAGTCGCCGGAGACGTCGCCGTGGCCGTTGTCATAGTCGTCGTTGTTGTTGTTTCATCCAGCCAGCGACAAATGTGTTTTCGATTGGTGGACCTGGGACGCGTACCGGCGCCAGAGGCGGCAAGTTTGTCCTCAGCAGCCGGTTTCATCTTAAACCTTTAGGCCCAAAAATTAAAATTATTCTACGCTCCAACATCCCAGCGACGGCCCGACAGCGCATCCTCTCCCGCCATGCTTTTACGCCAAAGCCACATTCACTTGTCGCAATTTATCGCGCAGATCGACGCTTTAGTTAGTTTCGGTGTGTGGGTGGCTCTGTCGAAGTGGTTCGTTCTCTGTACCAAGCTCCAACGCTTCTTGCTGGATCTCGTTGCTGTTAATTGACGCAACTTTTATGAATCGTCATTGGCCACAGGGCGGAGCTTCTGAATTTGCATAATATATATAATTGGATAGTTTGTCACAGCGAGAACGGATCACTACCAAAAAGAGCCGTGTTTCAAGAAATATTTGTTATTTTTATATTACTTGGTGTACCGTAACCAAAAATCATGCTGGTATCGTTGGACAATTAAAAGCTATGCTGTGCATTGAACTGTCACAATTGGTAAGAAGAATACGTATTACATATTTAACAAGCGATCGTTGTCTAGACTTGCTTGTAATAAATAAGCCAACATGCAGAGCAGAGCCTTCTTTACGTATCCTTGCCGCAGTCATTGGTTGTTGTATAATAATTTTGCTTTATTTTGTTTTTAAGCCCGATCCCGACAGCGAATACAGCCGATCAGCGGGGGGCTGACGAGGCGGGCAACGTCCGACGTTGTCGAATGCTATGTTGTCACGATATCAAAGCATTTTAATTGGCCGATTTATAGATTTAATTACGTATTCATGCGAAACATCGAATCCGTGATTCGTAAAAACACACACCGCGCAACGGGGCTAACTCAGATAGAGAGAGGGAGAAAGAAAGAGAGTGAGAGTGCAAGAGAACCCGCCAGATCTTAGCCTGATCACACAGCACAACCAACGCAGTAGATCTTAACGATCTTGGAATCTCCTGGCGTGGTTAGAGCCGTCGTAAGACGACTGCCGACCGCCGACTTGGGGTGGAAGATACAAGCCAACTAAACAGCAACAAGATCTTCTGGCTACAATCATTACCTGCCAGGCCAGCTGCAGCTGCGGTTGATGTCGAACAGAGCGCCACACGCCGCCAGAGACGTCCGAATTTCACAGAAATGGAAAGGGCAATCGAATGCGTATACATATACATATACATATACATATACATATTCATTCTGGTTGGCAGAACATTACGTATTCAAGGCATATGTGGGGGAAAGCCCAAAGGCCATCTTCTACGCCGGGCAGGCGTGCGCAGTGTCACTTGTAAAACCATTTCGGGGGCACATTTCGTGCACCGTTTTAATATCTTTATTGGTCATCATCGTTGTCATTAAAACTGAGAATAATAAAATCATAAGCTCCACTCCATTGCTACTTTCTGATGTTGTGCAAAAAGCGAAATTATTACATTTTTGTGCGCCTGCCTCGCATTTTAAATGAGTAGCGCATTTTATTTTTTGAAGCTCGACGTTTGGCTCACGTAGCATAGCTTGCTTATGGGCTCCCAAGACGAGAGGCTCCAGCTCCGCACTTAATTAGAATGGGTTCACTTTGCCGGACAGTAGCAGGAGTTTCCAGAGAGACGCCATAAATTATGCATAGCAAGTGCGATCCACCATCCAGTCCATACAGACCCGTGGCGAAACTTGGGCCCATAAAGCCGCCGAAATTATTCAATATGACAGCCAAACATGACAGTTGCTTTCAGAAATTTCATCATAAATGTCAAAACAAAATTGTTTTGCCCGTAGATCTTATCCGTGTGCTTGTTTCGCAGAGACGGAAAACCGTTTCTGGGGCAAAGCAATTGGCAAATGGCAGCTACTGTCTGCATATGCATACATATACATACATTCATTTGACCGAGTATATCTCTCTGATCGTGCCAAATTAAAATAAAAAACCCATTCGAATTATATATTTTATGCGCAAGAAGTGTCAACCAGATGATCGCCTGCATATTTTTGCACATATTTATGTGACAATCTCTCAGAATTTAGACGAAATAAATAATATAAATGTAAAGGTTGCGAACATTGATTTGTCAAAAAAAAAATCAATGTTGAATCATATTACAACAAATAAACTGTGCCCAGAACTGAATTGCTTTGCAAGATATTTATATATAAATTGTTGTGTAAATATGTACTTACTTTTTTATTTTAATGTCATCTTTTAATCGGAGAAAGACTGGTTTTTATATTATACCTAGAAGAATAGAATAAGTGGAGAGAGGATTAGAGGTTGTGCGGAGGTAGAGTTCATTGGATTGGCGGCAAAAAGTTCTTAACATATTACTCATATTCAAAACAGATCATAAGGATCTCAAAGTAGTGCAGTAAAACATACGCAGCGGATAGTAAATTTGATCAGCGTTTGATTGAAAACATATATGTACATATATGCATAAAAAATGTAAAGGGAACCTCACCATCAATCATTATTTTTTGTATCAGAATTCTTTTGACCATGCTTGCAGAAAAATGAATTTATTATTCGTTTGGTAATGATCAAAGTCAAAGTGATACTTCCGTTCCTTCGAAGGAGCAGACTCCTTTGTCAACACCTTTAAGTAAATTTCGTATCGTATAACAAAAGGGGGAATCGCTTTTAACGTTGTATTTTCATAACCACAAGCTGCCACCCGAAGCGCTGGGAATTTTGGCAAGTTGTGGCTTCATGAGTTAAGTAGCGTTTAAGCAAATTAACCGCAAAGGGGATTGGGAAAGAGGAAGACTTATTTATTTGTTCAGTCATATTAATAATGATATTGAAGTATATTCCGAAGACAAATGAAGCCACATGCATTACAGCGCGCTCATTATGCAATAATTACAGTTCAACTTATGCGCCTCGGAGTCAATTCTCACCGTTGCGATCGATTTCAGGTGCATCCGGTGCGCACCACCCCTTTCGAGCACTGTTCTGGGCTCGAAATCGGTCAGCGGTCAGATATATTTACAATATGCGAGTGTTGAACAGCGACTTGTATTCTTTTACGATGCGGATATGAATGCAATTGTTGTTGGCCTGCTGCCCTTTTGTTGTCGTAGTGGCTGTTATAGTTGTTGTTCTTAATGTTTGTCGCTGCTATTGTGAATAAATATAATATAGATAGCTGAGTGCGGTGCAGCCTTTAATGTAAATCAGAGTGCACATTAATTTCACACTTGGCCCGAGAAGGAAGTTTAACATTGGGAACCCTGTAATTGAATATGATGGCTACTCGCATGCACACACATATACACATACACTCATATGTGGACTGGTAATGGACTCTTGGACATTGGGTTATATGAAAGGTCAACTGCCGGCAGACAATTGGACTTGGACTTCGAATGGGTTAAGTATAGTTAAGCAGGGCGCGACAATTCCCAACGGAAATCAACGTCTTTGATTTCAGCATATCAATTTCGTATTGTAGCCATTTGTGAATTACATGCCAGGGACAGGAGGCGTGACACACACACAAACACACACACACACGGAGAGCAACAGACAATGGCAAATGTTTGAATTGCGAATGTCTTATGTTATTTGCCAGACACGCCGACTGGCTTTATGTCTGTTTAATCAACGAAGTAAATTGTAAACAACGGTCAACAGCTAAGAGGCCACCGGCTGAGGCAGAGTGTCACAGATACAAATATATATATATACACACGGTCTATGTCTTATTAGATGCTCGCTCATAAGGATGTTTTCGTTCATTTGGGTGCAACAAACATCTTGGCTTTCTGAGGTTCAGTGAGTACAAATATTTGCTGTTAAATACATGCAGTATACCAAATATGCATAAATGTGTATGCATATTTCTGTACATGCAAGCACATACCAGATATGATATGCTGTTTAGTTGTGGATTTGAATATTATACATGTATACGAGCATGTGACGAATTCACCGTGAAATCAGCAAAATCCATCAATTTTTTTATTATTATCATTTTTTACCTTTGTAATTATAGCACTAAATAAACATGGCTTCAGTATTTTCAAAACCCAACTTCACCTATCATTAAATGAATCAAAATGAATTTATTGCAATAGAATGCAAATGTAGGTGTGTATTTGGAGCCACGATTGAACATAAAATGATACCACCGGCAATACCATTATGGGTATCAGTCATAAAAACGAGTATGAATATAAGATTCGCACTTGTCGACAATTGTTTCAATTGTTGGGGCTGTTGCTGCTGATTGCTCCATTGTGGTCTTTCTATGTGCGTATGTGTGGCATATCCAAACAAAACACAACAACAACAGCAACAAAGGCAACTCGAATAACAATAACAACACGTTCGACATACAAGAAGGAGAATATTATTTGTTGGCAATAACTAATAGACACATGCGACATGCACATGTCGAATGCCAACTGAAACCGGCCGGCCTAACATGAATTTAATGATAAACATCACAAAGGCCAATTTCAATAGATGCCGGGTGGCAGGTGGTTAGTCCTGCTGCTGCAGCCATTTCCAGGATAATTTGGTGACATTTGCATATAGAGGCATAAGCAAATACGATACTCACTTATTTGTCTGTGCAATAGAGAGCTAGTTTGCGGCTCTCGATATGTAAATTTTGATATTGATGCATTGATATAACAATCAATATTTAATTTGCTGTCCTTTGTCACAAATGCATCCTTTGATCTAATGACCGATAAAGCGTAGTTAGCAAATGCCTACTAAGAAGAAAAATTCATACAGCTAAACACATAAATGATCTTTATTTATCTAGTGATTGAATTTGTGATACACTCGTTCAATTCCTTACTAAAAATTAAGTCTGACTTGTGAAAAGAATATATCGTAAAGATTTAAGAACCCTTCGAACCCTAATTGGCAGAAAAACTGTCATTGTCATCGATATGGTTTGGCTTTTCTGGTAGATGCCGATAGCAAAATTCCTTGAGCAACTGACAACTGTCAAGAGGCAACTGCGAGTAACAAGCTAATTATGAGTTTGCCTAATAGGCTTAAAAACGTTAAGGGCCAGGCAGACAACTTAGGGTCATGGTTGAGCAACCGTTGTAGCTACAAGTCCGTTGGCAAGTGCAAATGAAGAAGACGGCGTCGAAACAAAAAGAAAATAACTCGGCAGACAGAAGGGTTAATTAGAAGGATAATTAGTGCGTAATCCGATATGTCAACAACGGCGGGGCGGGCAAAAGCAGTCGGGGATGAGGCGAACGTCTAATAAAATTTCGCTGCAAAGTGAAAAGTTATTACAACCCAAAACTGGCGGTAAAGTCCAGGGGTAAAAGGAAGTAACAAGTAACGACTGAGTGCAAATGCCTAGAAAATTATGATGTAAATTCTTGTGGAACTGTCGCCTTGGGCCTTAAGTCAAGCACGAACCCCTACGGTGTCTTTAATTTAAAGCGCAGATCAAATTCCATACGTGTTTTTGTTAAACTCACGACGGCGGGTATGTTTTAGTGCCGCTTTCAATGGTGCAGCAAAATATGAATAACAATGCCCCAGGTGGAGCCAGAGTAGGCAGCGAAACTTAACGTTTATGGCAATGGGCGCCACCCAATTAAAAGGCACTCGAAAGTCATTAAATGCGTTGCCCCGCAACATTTTGTTGTTACTTTCTTCTTTTTTTTTGCAATTAAAGAATTATTAAAGTGTCGTTACACTGCAGGAGTTCTGCTTATGAATCATGGCAATTTTTATGACAGCTGCCAGTATTCGTAAGTATTTCTGACTTGGACCTCTGCCTCAGCATCAGGGCAGAAAGAACAAAGTATATCTTAACTTAAAGCCTTTTGATGGCCGAGTGTAATCCTATAGTTCGTCCACGCAAAAGTTATGCTCAAGTATTTGGACAAATCGTGATTTACGTTAATTTTCATCAGATATATTGAAATATTGTATCCATATAGCATATTGAGGCAATCGCAAAGCTAGCGAGGAAATTGAATCAATGAATTTAGTGCGACCATCAGCAAAATTTCTTTTATGATAAAAAAGATACTAAGGGCACAAGAAAAAGGAAGAAAGAAAAAACTGGCTGACCCAAGCGCATACCATCAACCCCCAAGGACAGAACAGCGCCACGAAGCTGCTGGCCAGTGCGGCTATCTCATATCATAATAAGCGCTCATCAATTTCCATTAAATTTAATATGTCACTTTGAGCTCAATGGGACGTGGGACAAAAGGCAAGGACATTTGGCAAACAAAGTCAGTGTCAGTGTCCTCATATCCTTGCTGCTCCTCTCCTGCGCTCATCATCATTCTCATAAAAAACGTATGTGGCCATAAAAAAGCTTTTTCATAATTTCACTGGTAGTACTCAGAAAAAGGAAGTTCGTAAAAGCGGAAATAAAATATGATATGAGCTTGTAATAGATTTCTATCACATTTTAAGTGCACAGACAATGTGAAGGATGGACAGCGCCTGGACTAGGTTTTATGGTGGAGTCGGGACACCAGTTGGGGTGTGTGTGGTGTTCAGGTCATTGAAACAAATGAACGTGCTAAGTGAAAGTTTTGATTTATGCTGAAATAATATACGCTTGGGACTACGATCTGCGGCTTTGGCTGCCACTGCACAAAGCAGTCTAATACGCTTCAACAAATTTTGCACAAATTTTACCTAAACATGCAAACGCAAGCACATATACTCAGGTTTTATTGACGGCTCGCCCAGCTAACTGGGCATTAAGCCAGTGGCCATGTCCAGCGGAAAATATGCTGCAAAAATTAAAGCTCTTCAAGCTCTTCAATTGGTTATTAAAGGACGTCTTTAAAATGATCAAGAGGCCATTGAACGAGGCCATTGCCGAGTCCGTATGACTCAGCTTTGGTCAGGACAGTCAGAGTGTTGCCGTCTGGGTGGGCTATCAGTTTATAAATCAAAATTAATTAGGCGCGCTCAAAACACAGCTAAGACATCCAGCTGGGCGCAACTTTTGTCTCCACAATTATTTTTTGATTTTCATACATCGATGATTGAGGAATATCGTGGCATCCACGCACTCTGCGCCATTCTTTAGCAACCGGCACCCAATAAAAATTTTATTACGCACACAACAACAACGTCCGCGACAGACCTAGCACATAAACGTTGCAGATTTCCAAAGAATCAGCGATGAGTTTCGCCAGCAACGTGTATGTTGATAAGGGGAGCGGAATGGGAGATGGTGGTGGTGGTGCCGGTAGGCTGTTTTACAATGCAGGCACTTATGCAGGTGGCCGACGTTGTGAATGTGTTTCTCCTAATTAATTAATTAATTAATTTCCATTTTGCGAACCGTTAAGTAACAAAGTCATTTGAGTATTGCGGTCCAATTTTTATGGCCGCAAACAAACCATAAAAATTTGTTCATTACATAAAAGCATTGGAAGTTAAAGATATTGCAGGTAGATACGTGTTGTATGAATTTGAAAATTATATATAAAAGTTTGAATAAAAAAGAGTATTATAGATAATAAAATGTTCAGTTTTTGCGTTAAGAAGAGTCGCAAACATAACTAACTAGATTTCTCCCTGTGAAATCCAGTGCCAGTTCTATAGATTTGCGAGTGTCGAGACAATGGCGAAGACAAAGATGAATCTACGTGTACAAAAATTGTGGCACATGATATCCATAAATACGTCACAATGTGAAAGTCGATGTGACATGCAAAGCAGCTCAGTGTTTACCATTTATGTAGAAGTCGAACTCAAAGTGCTGCCGCATCTGCAGCAGCAATTGTTGCGGCTACTGCAAGTGTTGCATGTTGCCAGTTGCCAGTTGCCAGCAGATGCAAAATTGAACGGCTACATCTGCAACTTGGCAGAGCTGGCTGCACTGAGCGGCATTCATTCTCTTATGAAATGGATTTTGTCATTTATTTATCGCTTTTCCACGTAAAAATGAAATCTGATTGAAATGTGTCCCTGCCTGCCTGTCCCTCTGCGTTGGCTGTGGGTGAGTGTCAGGGGCCGGCCTGAGCTCTAAACGGAAATTTGAATGTTCATAGAGAGCCAGTGACAAGCAAACCAAACTAGCCAAGTTAAAGAAACGTGAATGCCTAATTTGGGCGCGAAAGCAGGCAACATCAATTTGGCCAATTATATTGACACTTTCGCTCGGCCATTGGCTGGAGAAGGACACTTAGCCGGAGCTTGACCATGCGGCAATCGCATCAATTGACGGCCGCCTTTATTCTACACTCATAGCCAGAACAATGTCCGACAAGCTGTGAGCTGCCAAGGCTCAAATGGCGACAGAGAAATTGGCATATCTCCGCTTGACAATCAAATCTCGGCCTTAAATAGACGCAGCTGGCGGCTTACTTCCTCAGACACAGATACAGTCGCAGTCGCAGCCGCGGTCGCAGTCAGAGTCAGAGTCTTCGGCTTTGACTTCGGACTCGGCTGCGTCTCCGTCTCCATCTCCATCTGAGTCCGTGTGTCGGCCTCCGACCCCGGTCAACGCCTGTAGCTGGCAATGGTCATCAATTCGCTCGTCTGCCGATGATGTTGCTATGATCGCAGCAGCGTCTCGACCAGTCCCAAAAGTGCCGCGCTACAGATGCAATCTCTATGAGATCAACCGCAGCTTTTGTGCACGCTGCTTAGATGCAACAATGGCTGCGACGTCGATCGTGACACAAGTGCGACGCTGTAAGCGACGCGTCGCAACGCTTAACTCAAACAGGTCGATAGAGACGGGCGGCGTGTTGAAGGTGCCGGCAATTTTTCAACACCATGCAACACGCGGCCGCCGCCTCACAGGCAAGCCACAGGCAAGCTATCAATAGATATAGCAATTCGGTTATAAAAATTCTAACTGGAGCAATTGAGACTCCGAGGATCAGCATCTGTAAGACTGTAAGTTGGCTTTCAAATTTGTAGCAAGTGACAGTTACTCTGTTTCTGTTGTGGCTCCCCTCTCCCGTGATGCCCTCTTAATTAAGCCGCACTACAGCCCCGCTTTAGTCACCCCGATAATGATCGTGAGAGAATTCATGGGACTGATTATTCGACTGGCCTGAATGTAATCAAAGTGCTTAACTGTGTTTGGTAATTAGTGTCGCAAAAAATTGGCCTACAACAGAACGTGATGAATGCTAAAATATGTTTTTTGTATATTGCCTCCTATGGTAGAATATATTTCCAAATGACAAAATGTTTTTACCGTCCTGTTTTGTATTCTATTTCTTATCCAATTCACCTTTAATTATATTTCTTGTCGTGAGGTAACGCAAGTCCTGGCATTACATTTACATTGAAGCCTTGTACGTTGTTGTGACATTTGAACTGATATGTGCGATTTGTTCTCTACACCGTCTGTCCTCTAGCCATTATGTCTTGCATGTCTTTTGCTGTGGCTTTTGCCCGGGAGGCGTTGCGCACAAAGTGCGCATAATAAAAGTTTGAAGTCGCGCTAAATTGGGTGATAAAGTTGATCCGAGCACGATAAGCCCATTATAAATGCATTTAATGGCTAAATATTAAATGTATCGTCGTACGTTGTCGTGCTCGGCTACCTTCTCCACACGCTAGAAGTCTGCGGCGAGTTCCCGATCCCAGATCTCAGGTCCGGGTGTCAGGTGTCTGCCAGCGATCTTTTTGCAATGTCTACTGCTTCCTCGACTTCGCACCGACTGAATTTATGAAGTTGTTTGCGCTTATTAAATTTTAAGTTGAACACTTTTCGCGCCTGGCGCAGCGCAGACATGCAACTCCGCACTTGGCGACAACCTGGCGTTACCACGAGATGCACAGATAAGATTTTCTGACTGGTGGTGACTGGTTCCCAAACGGGGCACTGGACTTGCAATTAGCGAAGGCGCTTGAAACGTGTTGAAAGATATTTGATGAATGGATAGCGTGTAAAGCGGCTTTGGTAATTGCGGGAAATACGGAATGAGTTACCCAAATATGAAACGCAAATGCACAGCACTCTGCACAATTGTAAAGAGGTTGCAAATTAAATAAACTTGAAAGAGTTCCTGAAATATCCTTATTGTTAAAGTACATATATATTTAAATATGTTGTCAAGTACGATATATTCTAAATCTTAAAGCCAAAGGCAAATAACAAACAACAAATAGCTACATTCTCACAGTCATTGCACTATACTGCACTCATATTCCACACACGAATCTAAACATAGTCGAAATTCAAATAAAGATGTCGCCTTGAATGAATTATGAATTATATCACACGGTGGCCACCAAATTTGGGCAAATCCGAAACACAGATGCCAGAGTAAGAGGCTGAGTCAGATACTTAGTACAAGATAACAGACCAACAGGAAGACAATGCCTCGTGTTAGCCTGGCGCTGGCCAAACAATGACAATAGCGCAGCTACCAGAAATATGTGGAGACAAACCCAGAGACAACTACAGCTGCAATTTTGAATCTAAGGAGTTTTAAGGAGCAGGCGGTGGACCAAGTGGCGACTATATGCCAAAGGCAACTGTGGCATTGTGTCGTCGTTTTGGATATCTTCATATGGCTATGGTGGCCGCCATGCCGAGCATTTAGTTACATTTATTTGTTGCTATTAACTGGCACGCTGACGCTTATCGAGGCCAACCAGGGCCTGGTCGCTGCAGCAGTCCAAGCTTCAGACTAGACACGGAAAAGAAAAGCGAGCACGCGGCGAGAACAATTGCTGGAGCAAACGATGCCAGCTGGAAATCCGCCCCCGCCCTCGATGTGGCTATGTCCAGTTGGCCAGCCGCTTCAGTTGGTCGTGGCGCACGTAGTATTGTTATCGGCTCGTAGAGATGTGCCAGCAAGACCCACAGCCAGACCAAGTGCATTCTTATGCTATATTTCTGGTTCGATTCTTAGGCTCCATGGTACACGCTTCTAGCTACTGCGCTTTTCATATGGCCCTCACAACAGACAGAAAGCAGCATGTTCATATCTCAGAATTGGTCTGCGACTGAGGTTGCCAGTCGGCTACAGTAGCCCATTCCCATTGTGACCCGGCCCAGCGCCAGGCTGTGGTTACCTTATAATGTGGCTGGTAATGCTCATCGTAATTTTTCCACACTGACGCTGTTTTTTTGCTGCGGTTTTGGCCATCTCGCTGCTTTAATCTGCATATCTTCATTTGAGTCTGCCGCTTTTGCTCTTAAATGCTCTGCGGTGTCCCTGTACCAGTTACAGCCCGACATTCAGTTTATCCCCGTTCCCTGTTAGAGTGGCGTTTTTAGCAAAATAATGAGAATCATGATTTCTGCTTCGGTTCGGGTTCTGCAGTTTAAGCGCTATTTTCAGTTTTTACGCCATTTTTGTTTATTTTTTTTTTTGGTTTCTTTTTTGTGAACAAATTGATATGCAAATTTCTGAATAGCGCCGCGAGTAAATGCTGAGACTCCTTCGATCGAGGCTTCAGGGCTAACATTTATCGTAGCGAAACAGCTTCTGGAAACGAACGTTAATTAGTTCCAAAGTGTTGGAAACAACAGCGACCAAGGATGTCTCCGAGTTGCCTATCGGCTTGAGTTTGGTCTATTGGCAAACGAAAGTGGATAGAATAGTGTGGACGACAATTCGGGTAAAACATTATATGACGATATCGCTAACTCAATACAAAACAAGCATATACATTGAAGAAATACTGATTTAATTTCGTATTAATAAATAAGAATTGGCCCAGCATGTTCAACTTAGTCCATCTTCCATAATTCTCAATTGTTTTAAGTCAACGATTCTTAATTTGCCGCATTCACTCCATTTTGATACATCCACACGCTGCTGGCCATTTCATGACCCAGCACTAGTCTTGGCTCTCGTCCGCTCACAAGATGGCCACAATAATCTTGACTTCTCACCTCCATCCCTCCATTGCCCCTTCGGCATAACTGCTTGGCAAACAAGTTTCTGCACTCGAATAATCTGCATGAACCATAATTTTATTGAGAGCACGCCTGCCAATAAATAACTCCACCCCGCTTCACCGCACTCCGTTCCGCTCTCTACTCGCTTGCAGCAGCCGTGGCCATTTATTAATATGGAAATCTACAGAGAAGCCGCTGGAAGCTGAAAGTGCTTCTGCTTCTGTTGTGTGCCCCGTTGCCAGTTGCCAGTTGGCAGTCGCCACTCGCAGCCTAAACACATTACACGATAGCGTCAAATGGAAGCCGATGGAGCACGCCACTTGGCGCTGTCTCTATTCCTGCCTCTTTGCGCCCTGCACAGGCCTCTGTTTTTGGTTGGTGCCGCCATCATCATCATTGTGGTCGTCATCCGCCTTGTTCTCATTGTTATCGGAATTCAGCTGCGCCATAAGCAACCGGCGATGCTGCCTGCGAATGCGGATGAGCTGTAGGATGAAGACGAGGCTGCAGCCGAATCTGGTGTTCGGCCAGCGTCGATTTAAGCAGGCGGTCATCACAAAGGGCAGACGACGTGGTCGAACACAATTTCAATTTCATGTTATCCACAAAATATTCATTTTAATATCTCTTCAATCCAACGAGAGATGCGGCTGTGCCAGGACAAAGCATAGTATTGCACACACTTTAATCCATGCACTCCCCTTCACAAATATGATATCCAAGGGTTACGCTAATAACCAATCACAACTGCGTCGAGTGCTCAAAATTCAAATTGTTTATGTCGCACACTTAACTCATTGCCTTTGGCCAAGCTCTGTGGTTGGCTATATTGGTGGTTAGGTCGATGCATGCTGCTGGTCCAAAGTATGTTGCAGTCCCGCACCTCTGTACCTCTCGACCCGGCTTTGCATATGAAATGTTGTGCACGGCTCCAACTGGAGCCGGCATAATCCCCAGTCTGGCAGACAGACACACTGCTTACCTCTGCAATGCAACCGAGTATAAGCCCAGTTGTACTCGTATAGTATCTGGGATGGGGCTACTTCCATCGGGCACATTCTAGCATAATTATATTACATGCAGGAGGTCCTGTTCCTGTCTGGCTCCCCTTTCTGTATACTGAATATACCAATTGCCGTTTTCATACTTACAGCAACAGTAATTTTCCTAGTCAGCCACCCCAGCTCACAACTGACGTACAAAGTGACCGCTGCGGTACTAGCGGTTTTCATTTTAATTCAGGCAACGGATCGGCGAACATATTCACCCTCAATACTGATGGACATAATACAGCATTCGTTAAAGGGAAAACATAGACAATAATTTTCAGTCACTCAGTTCAAAAGAAGTACTTTAAAAGAATTTTTCAGTCGGGTACGAATAACTGGACGATACTCTGTTTCCAACCAAAAACAAATCGAAAATCTTCCTGTTTGATTGGTTGACGATTCCTGAACTGTAACCTCAAATTAGTAGCTATGCCTAGATAAAGTGTTGTACTTTTTTTTTGCCTTTTCCCCAAATGAACATTTCAGCTAGTTAGACGAGAATGAAACTTTGGACAACTGGACTACAACAATTTATCAAAACTAGCGTTTACTTTGTCAAATTAGAATATTATTTATTTAGAATGTAAATATGAACGTTTGACCACAGACTGCAAATTGTATTAATTTCTATTTGTATTTGTGTGTGCATATGGTAGAGCTTGTGTGTGTAAAGTGCAAACATTTAGCGACACGCACATTTATTTCCTTTTTAAGGCCCCCAACCCCCAACCTCCCACCATCCCTATGCCCCCATCTAGATGCGGGTTCGACTACGTCATTAATATTTATGCAATTCTATGGATGAGTCTGGCTGGGCTTACTATTTGCACTCGACACTGGAACACACACTCACATAAACACACACACACACTCACACATCCACAAATTGTAGTTACGAGTACATTAGAAATGTAATTATTATTTTAATTGGACTGCACTGCTCATTTGGTTAAGTGCGTGGAGGGAGTTTTAGTGTGTGGCAGAGCCACAAATAATAAATGTACAAATTTTAGTTGGCTTTGCCGTGCCCATGTGATTTCGGTTAACCGAGTCACTGTAAATATGAATAATTTTGAATTGCCCGGTGCCAATTTAGTGTTAATATAAGCCTTGGGCAGAATGCTAAATATGCCAAAAATTTTTCCCTTTTCAATTGGTGCCATGCTCCCTGCATTAGCAATTGGAGCTCTTCCAATCAACACATTGATGCTCTGGTCAAATAGTTGCAATACCTCATGATGACAGCTGCCCGAATATCAATATGCACAAACAATATTTATTTGAGGTCACATTTCCAATTAGTTTTTTAAATAGTAGGACAAACTTATTTGCGGAATAACTAGCTCGGTGAGTGTAATTCATTATAATATTTTTTTTTAAATAGACTAATCCAATTTGTTTTTATTTGATTCGAATATATTCTCAACCAAAAGAAGACCTAGTTTTTAAAGCCCGAATGATATTTAATGGATCTTGATGTGTTACGAAAGCGGTTACTAACACTGTCTGTGAATTTCGTTTACCCAAGTCTATAGACTGTTGCTCAAGTGCACCAATTTGCGACCAAAATGTACATCTCAATTGGACCTACTGCAACTCGAAAGCAAGGAAGCGTCGCCATCTATAAATGGAATGCACAAACCCACACACACAGACATACACACACACAGACACACAGAAACAAACACACAAACAGATGTATCTCTATAGTTACATATATACTTGTCCAGTCAGAGACGCAAGCGCGGACATACGAAGAGCGAAAAAATGAAACAAGAAACATAAATTCAATATGAACTTGTGAGGAGAGGATACCAAATCGGAGTCCAACTCAAAGCTGGACTTAGAGTCGGGCTCGCTCCACTTGTCGCCATTGCTGCCACTGAGTCGGGAGCTGTTCGCATCTCGCTGCTTATTCGCCGTTGCCATTCCTTTTAATTTCATTTATTTTGCAAAATACAATTTAATTTGATGTGAATGCTACTGACAACTGGCAGCGAAGACTACAGCAGAAAAAAAAACCGTCCAGCGACAAAAACGGCAAACAAGTAGTGGAGACGCTGCTTCCTCTCTATTGGCCCCAGTTGAGGCCTCCTTCCATAAGGCAAATATTGAACTACAATAATCATCAACATCGATATCGACAACTGCACAGCCGCCATATCAGCGAAATCCCCGTCATCGGTCGCCATTTCGTGCCGCCGTTCTCATCATCATCATCATCTCCCTCGTCAGCGTCGTCGTTGTCGTCGACGATGCTTCACTGTAGGCAGCAAAGGGTAGGCGGGGAGACAGCTGAAGACAATCAAGCGCAAAACGAACGAGCAATTGTGGCACACGGATGAGCCGGGCCAATGATTGTCATGAAGATAACAAAAGTTGCCTTTTTGCATACCAAACATCGCCAGCAACAACTGCAACCGAGTAACCACGCAGCCAAACAGCAACAGCAACAGCAACAACAGCAACAACAACATTCACCGCAGCAACATGTTGCTCAAAACTAACAAAGTATTGATTGCGCCGATTGCAAGTGGATGTGGATCACTCGTCGTTGTCGACGACAGCAACATGGATTGTCATCCAACTTTAGCAGCAGCAACCATCTGTTTAATCTTCAGCTTCAGCCGCATCCTCATCCTGCGCATGGAGCAATACTCATTTAGTTATTGTTGTTTCTGCTGCTGCTGCTGCTGTCGATGCGAAGATCTTAAGATACTCTGTTGATGCCAACGACATTCTCATCCGCTTATCAAACCTCAAACAAATCATTTTGTTGTCGGCCTTGTAGGCATCGCTACTTGAATAATAGGTTGAGGTCAAGAAAGCAGGAACACAGGAAATCAATAAATGATTGCATATAATTGCAAATTGTGAAATAAGGGAAATATTATGATATTCTCCTTTGCAAATATTTGCATATTGATAGCACCTAAAACATATAAATGAATATCTACTTCAGTTCAACACACTCAAATGTTCCTATATAGGAACATTATTTTCCAGAAGATATATTTGTGTCTATGTTTATCAAACATTGTGCCTTATGTGCTTGCTCCAATAATTTAATAAAGCCCCATACTATTCTGGTATCTTAGCATTACACTGCACGACCACAACTCAACGAGTCGATTTTGATTTTCCACCAGAAATGGTTCGGAGTATGCAGGCTCCTATGTAAACGATTATTTGTAATAACGAGGCTTTCCCGTGCAGTAAACGGAGGAATTTTCGTGCGAGTAGAGAAATCAATTTATATAATTTGGTGAAAAATGATGAGGTGTGAAAATACCTACAACAATGCGATGGATTGATGAAAGCGCTGAAAATGTTGAAAACGGTACTCGCCACAAATTTAGACGTATCTGAGCTAGATTCTGTGCGGCTCCCTGCACTGTGCCACCCAAAACGTGGCAGCCAAGCTGTCATTAGCGGTATTCAAATCATAACATAAATATACTTGTCGTCTACCGAGTGCCGACTGCCAAGAACTTAGAGCTAAGCGAACACTAGGGTCGCTACTCGGTTATATTATGACAAAATGTTCGGGGCAGGAGGCTGGGTAGAGTCTGGCTGGAGCTGGCTGACAGACGACGCGATGTTAATGCTGTAGCTGTTGCTGGTTGTTTACGTGTTTGGTTGCCGTCTGCCTGGCAACTTGTTGGCTACATTTCATTTTGATAACTTGTCAAAATAGTCTGTCGTCTGCAGGGCCGCCGGGGTGTATGATAAATGCGGCCAGACAGCACGAAAGCCAATGACTAAGTGTTGAATGTTATGCCACTTTATTATTGCCATTAAATGTTGTACACAAGCTTTGCATTGCGCCCAGCTCCAAACACCTTGAAGTTCCTGGATTTGTTGCAAGTTGTCTTTATGGCTCTGCTGGGAGGGCCCCTGCATAAAGCAGTGCAGCTCGGGTCACATAAACTTGTCAGGCATTGTCATAAAACTCATCCCTTTGGCCCCCGCAACATTGAACATTGAATATGGAGAAACACTTTGGAGACCCGAGTATTACCGGTCAAATCCCTAACGTCAATCGAACAAAAATATTTTTTCTAATAATTTAGCACTCACTGGACAACCCCGAGGGTCAATCCAGCCCAACCAACCCCACTCCATATTTGGCTCTGACCTTTATTGATGCCAGCTGGTTTTATGTGCACGTCTGATTGGAATATAATATCGAAATTGAGTCGCCGGTTCAGCAATCGGCAATCCAGCACAACTAACTTCATCTTCAACTAATAAAGTCTTTCTGGACTGCTTGGCAGGACATGGTTTAATTTGTTTTACGTTATCGCTTCCGCTTTTAACCAACTGCCGTGGCGGACAAAATGCATTTCGCGCTCCACGGCAACTGTAGCTGTACTGCGCTAGCAACCTGCTAAACCACTGTATGACAAGGGAGGGCAGAGACAAGGCTTTGCTTCGGTAGATGATGTTGTGCAGTCACGTGCATTGTGCAAAAGGCCAAACCTATTCGCATGCTATGCGATCACTCGCCTTATCGATGTTTGCGCGGCTTAAGCGCTGCAACTAAAAGGGGGTATAGTAAAACTTGATATAAGCTGTGCTATGAACTACTTATATTTAAGATTCAGTATAATGCATTGAAAATGGGTTAAAAAAAGTAAATACTGCAGTTTTCAGAGATAAAAAATTTTCCAATTTTACCAAAAAATCAGAGTTATATATTTATTTATTTATGGAGAAATGAAATTGTAAGCCAGTAAACCAGTTACTAGGCATCTATAACGGCAACAAAAAGAACCACAACACATCCTGCCAAGGACAACAACATGAATAATCAATTTTTCGAAACACTTGTTCGCCTACCTCCTTGCCAGCTTAGTCGAATGCGACGATCATAGATATAAAGACTGCCGCTCGGTCCTCAATCCGTTCGGCTGCCGTAAGGTAAGGTAAGGTGTTGTCTAGATCGTGGCCACGCATGAGACAACTGCAGAAGCCGACGCTGAAGCTGGAAAAGTTGTAGGAGCATGCCGCACCGCCGACGTCAAGGTTGTCAGCGACACTAGCACTGAGATTAAAGATTCCACCATAAACAAACAAGCGAAATAATTGAGGCAAAATTGAAGCAAACTACTCGAACTCGCAGCAGGGGCATATATGCAGCTAGCAACGCTTGCCGATCTTGGAATACGGATATGGCCATGGCAATGGGCACTGGGCGCTGGTCGCCGTTGCAAGATGCTGCAAACCAGTTCCCGGTGCAACAATTAGCACGGAATTTGTGGGTGCCATTAAACGCGCTACACGATGGCCGCATGTTGCGTTTGCTCCCATTTCCATTTTTATTTTCATTTCAATGGCCATTGCCAAAGGTGGGCGATAAAACCACAGAGTCTATGGATCCCCAGTTTGGTGCTAACGGTTCCAAGTACTCCAAATAGTTGCTGTTAGCGCCGGCTACATACACACACACACTCAATTATAAACACTTCAAAGTTGCCTCCGACACTAGACGCTTTCCGTCAAACGAATTGGATAAGTTTTCCCGACATTTGAATATTTATTTATGTCGCATTTGCAACAGTCGTTTCTCATAATTTCGCATATGCAGACGAAATTTAATTACGCGTTGAGATCAAACAAATTGCACGCAACATAAATATGAATTGTACATAGAGCAAATCGTCGGGCCACTTGGGGATTTAGTTGACAAAACTGGGGTAAACGAAGGAAAATGAGGTTATGAAATAGCCATAAGTATCTACGCACAAATTTTGATCTTGAAACCCCGGCCTGGCTGTGCTCCAGACATGTCACAATTTCTCATTCCTCATTTTAATGCACAAGGCATTCCTCATTTCGTAGTACCTCCAGTTGCCAGTTCTGTTCGTCATTTTGCTGCCACTTAATAGCTCGCATTTGGCACATTTTAGTCTGGGGGACTGATAATAGTTCTGCGCCCTGTCGACATCGCATTTGCCATCAGCCTCGACCCCTGCCTTGCCAATTGTTACTGCGCTTGACAGTTTGCACTGTCTGGTATCAGTGTCCGTGCAGTAACCGCATATGAAATATGTGCGTCCATGAAATGACATAAATTTCTTTGGAAAATCGCAACATTGTGGAAAATGGGAAATTGCAAAGTACATGAAAAATGCTAGAGTACGCCTTGTACTGAAAATGACAAGGAGAGGTGTTTATAATAGTGAAAATGATCTTTAAGATGCCAGGAAACTAAAAACAGAATTATACGGGACTTCTTTCTCTATAACATAAATAAAGTAACCTATTATTTTTGAAGAGCGCGCATAGCTCATGGTGTCATAACAAACTCTTAATTTGGCGCACGAAAATAAATGTACAATTACATTTTAAGCATGCAAAATCTACAGAAATATTAGAATTTTTAGGAAACGTGTATGATATTTATAAACCTATGCTTCCTTTATTTTAGGATATTTATGCCTTATGCCTAGTTGTCATATTCAGAAAACAATTATATTTCGTAGAGACATTAACTTGTTGCGGCCTAGCAATTATAATTTGTTACACTGGCAGACAAAAGCGTTGCCAAAATGACAACAGCCTAATTAACAATATACGAAACACATTTATTATACATGAAAAAATAATTCAGAAATGGTTTTCATCAAGTTTGACAAATGCGTAAATAAAATTTGGGTTGTTAATCAAAAGAGACGTCAAACCAAAGAGAATTGAAATTCAGGAAGATAATTGACTTAACAGATGGAAATCACAAATACAAATTTAGAGAATCTAACTTAAAAAATAAACTCCCAAAAAATTAAAACAAAAATAAATGTTCTATAATAATTTCAGGGGGGACAGCTGTAAAATGAAAGATACTTGATCTGCATATACTATTCCAGAATCTTCATGTCAAATTTTATTACTAGCTTTTAAGAACCAAGATATTTGCTCAAAAAACAGGATTTCGATTTCGATCTTCATCGCTTGCTTGGAGACGGGGCATCGATTATCGGAAACAAACGTGGACTGCGCGGGTACGTTCACAATTTCAAGTCTTTAGTTATATATTATAAATTCTATGATTGTCGCGTTCATGCATACTACGGACGGTTGGACAGTCGGACGAACAGACAGACATGGATATATCGATTTGGCTATTGATGCTGATCAAAGAATATATATACTTTATGGGGTCGGAGATGCTTCCTTGCACAAAAACCCTTTTACCCAATTTCAATGGGTTCAGGGAATAAAAAATTTGCAAAAAAAACGAAAGAAACAAAAATTGATTTTCAATAATAGTCATTCCAAAAAACTTCCATTGCGCATCATTATCGGGAATCCTCTCCAATTGCTGAAAATTTAAATGTCACTCGAGATTTGCAATTTGCACGCACGGTTTTATTTTTGATCATTCGATTTTCGATTTCGGTTTTATATGCAACTACCACAGTTTACATTACGTGTATCTACTTTTGTATTTGTATTGTTAAGTGTTATGTGTAGCCATAAAATTAGTTAATTGTGTGTGTGTGCCGCCAGGTTCGGTCTTCTTTGTTTCTGCTCACGTTTTGCAATTTATACAACTTATTGCTATACTTAATGCATTTAAATGCCTCAAAATCGCCATTAATTACTCATACTATAGTATATAGACACAGAGGATATATCGTATATGTGTGCTAGATCAAGCTTAGCGTAGTGTTTTGCTCAAGATATGTACTCCACAAAAACCATGTGTATTCCAATAGACTGTAAGGCGATCTTTTACAGCTATTTCTCACCGCCTTGGAATTCCGACTCCTCGGCTCCTGCCTCAGGCTCGGCGTCAACATCCACGCCTTCATTATCCTCCTGCTCCTTTTCGCTCTGATTGCCAATGCCCTCATTTTGATTGTTTTCCATCTTGATACTGCTCAGCGGATGCCAGATGGTGTTACCTAAAACTCCGTCATCCTCGCGGGATGCAGGGCTCTGCGCCGGTTCCGACGTTGGTGACTTGCTGTTACTGCGCTCCATTCCATGGGCATACTGGTGATAAAGACCAGCACCACCTAAGAAGTTTGGAAAACTCAGCAGACCTGGCGGATATGGATACTTGGCTCCATTTGCAAAGTGCGGTGGAGGTATGTTGGTAAACGCGCCAGGACTTAATTCACCGGGCTAATATATATATTTTGAAGATAAAGAACAATGTGAAAAGAAATTTTCTGTATTCAACCTTTAGAAAGATGCCTATCTTAAGCCACAGAAACACAAAAGCAAATTTCGAAAAAAATCAAGCAAGTGAATATTATAGGAGAAAATATGAGATTTTATAGCCGTAGGTCCATAAATGAAAAGCAATTTTGATAAAACAATAAAACGAATAGAGAAAGGAAAGCAGTCGAATACCAATTTTTAAGCAGAAGCGCATTTTCTACAGCTTTTAAAGGTAATATAAGAGTTGAGCACGTACCTTGGGTGGAATTCCGTTGAAGAAGGGTGGCAGATAGGGAAAAAAGAGTTCCGGTCGACGCTGCATGAACTCCTGTTCAGCAGAAGGCGCTCCATGTGCAGCGCCCGGTGCAGGTCCAGGGCGCATCGGTAACTCTAGGGACATACGGCGGCCCCGACGCGATGTAGGATTCGTCCACATATGCGTGCCCATATGAACCTATATTAAGCAAGCGGAGACGCACAGGAAAATGTAAGCGGATCAATATTAGCTCTGACGACTGAAAACCGCATCAGAAATGCACCTTAAGGTTACCCTTAGTGGTAAAGGCCTTTTGACAGACATTGCACTGAAAGGGCTTGTCCCCGGTATGAGTGCGCATGTGAATCTGCAGCGCTGAGCTAGAGCTGAAATTGCGTCGGCAGACGTGGCAGAAGTGCTTATTGTTAACCGGCGGATCGAGGCTAGAGCTAGGCGGGCCGGCCGACATAAGTGCCTGCTGAAAGTCGAGCGGACTAGCTGGAAAGCGATGAGCATCTGTGAAGGATCAGCGCCCAATATGAGTGGAAATGTTGGCTGGGCGTTCACAGAAGATAGCACTTACGCAACTGCATCTTCATCAGAGACTGCTCCGCATCGGCGGCTGCCTCGTGCTGATAGTTGGTAGCGGCTGCATTTGTACCGTTATCGCCACCCTCGTCGACTTGCAGCCGATCGGAGTCAGGCTCCTCTTTAATGGGTGCCGCCGATGGCGTGACTGGCTCCGCTGGCGCAATCTCCTGCGATTGCTTCGGCTTCTTTGCAAAAAGATTTGGATTGAGAGTGAGCTGAAATATATATGTATGTATGTAAGCGTTTAGTTGAGCGAAGACAAAAAGCGGACGGCCATAAGGGGCGATAATTTCTATGCATTTGCCAGTTAATGTAGCGTTCAAATCGCACTTCTCAAAGTTCGGCCTAGACGCGATTCCTAATTATCTTATTTTCGAGAAGCCACAAAACATAAAGTACAATTTTTCTATGCCATCGCGTATAATAATGCCAACTAATTATCTTGCGCAGACAAAACCGCCGGGTCTCATATTTTTATGGCAAAACAATTGTTTGTTCTGGTTTTCGTTCTGGTTGTTGTGGTGGCTGCTGGCTGCCGGCTGGTGCGGCGGCTGACACAGTCCCTGGTTGCCCCACAGATGCCGACCGAGGCGCGACAAACAAAAGATTAAATAATTTTGCATAAAGCGTAACATAATTTATTTGCATTGAATGCATCGCACACACCGCCACCGATCCGGCACACACAAACACCCCGCTGTCCGGATCCCCCATACGACTATGCCACTGCCTATTCCCATTTCTTAAGAGATGGCACGCGAGGCGCGCACTCGCCGCGTTGACATTTATCTGGTAGAGCTCGGATGGGGGGAGCTGCGACTTCTCTGGGACCAGACCAACTCGTAAATTTCGCATCATCATAATGCATTCTCGTAATTACTTACAATTTTTGAATCATTTAAAAATTTCAAGCCCAAAAATGATGCCGATGACGATGCCGATGCCGATGCCCGCCAACTCTGTCTCGTGTCTGATGAAGATCATCAACAATGTGTTAAGCGAGCAAAACGGAACGGAGCACCCAGTATGGAGTGTAGTCTGTCGCCGCAAGACGACAAGACGTGGCAGCGTAACAGGGCTGATTACTGGCTGAAAATGTTATGACATTTGGGCCAAAATATAGCAAGACACATGGGCGGATCGAGGTTCAAAATCACGCCCAAGGGGCACACTTTCCTAATAGTACTATGGAGAATTATACTCAAATAGAAATAGGAAGTATGCGTAAAATTTCCTATTATACTTTGTACTGGACGTCGTTTTAGGCAATTGGAGCTTGAGAGTTACAAAAAGAATTTGCTGTTACTGTACTTTCCACAGGGTCATATAAATGAATTTTAAATCCGCCACCGTGCTCAGATATTCACTTACAATTTTGGAGTTACTCCAAGAATTTAAAATATAATGAACGATGTCATTAGTCATATAGACAATGCCGCATTGCGCGCAAGGCAGAACCACAACATGAAACTGCGGACGAACATTCTTAAATATTAATTCTCGCATTTGTGCTTAAGTTATGGGCAGCCACATGGCTGCTCAACAACGTAGACACATACTATATAGAACGTTGAGCGCAGACCAGACTTGCCGCTCCCCTCCCTGGTGTTGCTGTAATAAACCATACTAGCTCAAAGACGAACGCACTTTAATAAATAATTGGCGTTGTTGTGTGGTGTAATCTCAGCGCTTTAAGACATGCACAAGGCCCTGGGCAATGCGAGCTAAACTCTCAACCTCAATGTTTCTTCTTCTTTAGATGCGACCGCCAAGCGGAACGCCGACAATTAAGGCAAACTATGCAACTTGGCCACAATTTCTTCATAATAATGCCAAAGTCGTGAACAAGAGCAAGATGAGCAATTAATAATAAGCTCATAATTTGTATGGACCTGCCTAAACGGGAGACTACCCAGTTTCCTACTTTCTGTCCATATTGGGTTGCCCACTCTTGAGCACTTCTGGCCATAACAATTTCATTAATGATGCCAAGACCAGGCTCTGTATATGTATATGTATTGCGATTCGGAGCGGCAACGAAGTTATTCGCACAGCTGGCAACTATTCTCATCATTAGATGTTGTTTAAGGAGCGCATTTTATTTCTAGGATATTTTTTCATTTTTGCAGCATTGCCAGACATTTAAATTTGTCACTGTCTTGTGCTTATTGAAGAAAGGATGTTTTTTGTCTAACTGATTTCTATCTTAATTATTATAAGTCCCATTTAAAAGATTTATCAAAACAAAACTTACCTTTGCCCCATACGATGATGCAGTTTCGTTGCAGTGGGCTCGGCCGGAAGGAACCGTCATTTCTTTGGCATGTTCGTTCTGTAGATGACTTTCCAGGGCAGCCTGGTTGGGCAGCATCTTGAAGCACAAATTGCACACATTTGGGGGCGGCTGCAGACCTAAAAATAGAGAGTCAAGGAAATAACAAATCAAGCACACAGCAGTCATGATACGACATAACTTTCGACGCATGTTGGAAACGAGAGGAACCGAAATTCAATATAATAAATTTTCATCAGAATAAAACGTTGTGACATAATGACGCCACGATCATGAAACAAAGCGTAATTCATTGAGGGCTGCCTTCCCCGACGCCGATCACGATGTATTGGAATTGAAAATGCGCGAAAAGTTTATAAATAAATTTTGGAATTTGGCATAGGCAGACGTGGCATATATTGGGGAATGGGTGTGGATGGGGCTGTAAATGCTTTGTCTTGGTCCAATTGAGTTATGTCGCGCTAAGAACGCAGATTTATTGTGCCGCGTGGAGCTACTGCCTCACTGCCTTCTCATGGCAAACATCGCGAGGGTCAAAGGTGACAGACAAAGAGGCTTTGTCATTTCGAAGCTTGACAGTCGCTGCGTACTTACCCATTAATCCGAGCGGTCCGAAGGGCAGCAGCGGAAACTTGGCATGAGTTTGCCCTAGCGCGTGCATCTCATCGCGCGCCGCTGCCATCAGCAACAGATTCGGAGGCATGGGCATGCCAAGCATCGGTAGGGCTCCAGTACCAACAGCTGTTGTACTGTTACCGACTCCAAAGAGCCGCGCCGCTGCCGCTGTTGCCGCCGACGACGAAGATGGCGATGAAAGGTCCATTGCTGGCATCTCGCCGCTGGTGCTCTCACGTCCACCACCGTCTAAATCCGATCTGGAGCGCTCGTCATCGTGGCCAGTCCGTCTATCTCTGTCAAGAAGTGTGGCCGTGACTGCACTTGAATTGTCGCGAGAATCGTCAGTGCTGTCCATGGTCATGAACTCGTCGAAATCGCCTCCTTGCGAAGACTCTGACCGCTGGCCAGAATGATCGGAAATGGTGGTTGAGAAGTCCAAAGTGTCCGAGGTGCCCAGTGACTTGTTTGAGTTCTGATCCTCAATACCCAAACGGTCAGCATCACTAAGCCCCATGCTCTGACTCTGACCCTGACCATGTCCCTGATTGCCGCTTCCGTCGTCCATGGTGTGGATACGAATGTGCTGCTGCAGGATGATGCCGTTGGAGAACTTTTGGTGGCATACTGGGCACTTGAACTGACTGCGCATGGGTGGCTTTATCTTGTGTATGCTCATGTGCGCCTTCAGGTTGCCCTTGGTGGCGAATGCGCGTCCGCAGATCTTGCAGCGAAAAGGTCGCTCTCCAGTGTGAGTGCGTATATGCATCTGCAGTGAGCTGCGGCAGGACATGACCTTCTGGCAGAAAATGCACTGATTCGGATCGGTCAGCTTGTTCTCGATGTTGTCAACCAGCTGCTGTAGCTTCGACGTCTCCGATGTCTTATCTATCTCAATGAGATCCTCCCACGACTTGTCAATGATGCGCTCCATCTGAGCCAACGAGTACTCGCCTGGGAGCGCGACAGTCCCATCGCGACTGGCCGAAGAGCGACGCACCAGCTTGGCAATCTGTAGATGCTCGGGATGTTCGCGGTCATCTCCTGGCGGACTTCCCGCATTGCTCGTCTGACGTTTACGTACGCTACCGTTTCGACGATTCGCCGTCGTCGGCGGCGTCGTTGGCTTTGGACTGTCCTTCGTTTTGTCCTTTTCCTGTTTCTCGGTGAAAACTACCGGCGGCTGGACAGATTCCGTTGCACTTTGATTTCGGCTCCGTTCGGGCAGGGACTTGGATGTCTGCGCGGGTTGCATGGGAGAGTGCGACATCTCTCTGGCCGGCTTGCTTAGATCCTCGGCCTGCTGTAGATGTCCCGACATTGCCAACGACTGCGGCTCCTGCTGCTGCTGTTCCAACGGAATGTGATCCCCGCTGGGTGGACCTACGCTAGGCGGCGGAGGTGGTGCCAAGGGCGCTGGCGTCACAAAGGGTAAACGAATTGGTGGCAGAGGGGCAAACTGCTCGGGCGTTGCCGGCGGTGGCCCCCCATTGACCACTGGCGGCAGAAGCATGGGAGGAAAGATTTGCGTGTGGCGTTGATAGTGCACCTTTAAGTTGCCCTTGGTGGTAAACTTGCTGCCACAGACGTTGCAATGGAAGGGTCTCTCACCGGTGTGGGATCGCAGGTGTATTTGCAGGGCCGAGTAACTGCCGAAGATCTTGCCACAATACTTGCAACGATGCTTGAAGATCTCACCACGACTCTGTGCTTCCTTGGAGGCGTATTCAGAATATTCCTCCTGCATTTGGGCCGCGTGCAAGCTCTGCGACGCCGAGTCCAGCACCTCCTCTGTACGGCGTTGCAGCATCTCCAGGCAGTTGGGCTCATTGGGCGCCGGCGGTGGGTCGTGATTGGTGATGATACTGGATGCCAGACTAGAGCTGATGTCGCACATTATCGGCTTATATTCACTCTCCAGCTCGCGTTCGGCCTCAACCTCAATTTCACGCTCGCGTTCCATTTTGGTCAGGAGCACCTCTCGTTCCCTATTGCACTCATTGGATATTGCCTCTATTTCCATTGACATTTCCTGTTCATCAGTCTTTGAACTCTCCTCCAGCCTTTCATGATCAATCTCTGCTTCCTCGCCATTTAGTTTCGGCTGCTCTTTGGAAGGACTTAGCGGCGGCAGAGGCGGCTCCTCCTCCTCCTCCTCTTCTTCGTCTTCAGGCTCAGCATAACTTTGACCCGGTCTACTTAGCGCAGCTACCACGCCACCCGCCCGTTTCAATTGACTCTGTAGGTGCTGGATGAGCTGCAGCTGCATCAAATGCTGCCGCTGTACATTGAAGATCGTCGATTGCACCATGGCCAGATCGTTTGGATCAGTCGTTCCCGCCAGCGCAGTAGCTGCAAACTGTGCCACCGCCACTTTGGTATGTTGTAAAGCTTCTAGTGCCACGTGCCCGCTTGTTGGCAAGCGGCTGCCGGAGATAACCGATAAATCCAGCGCCTCATTACTGTTCTCCGGCTGGTCAGCGCAGGGCAACGATGTCTCCGATTCTAGCTGTAACGCCGCCTCAGGCTCCGGCATTTCGTCAGCTGCGCTGCCGTTGTTATTGCTGTCCGCATTCAGCTCCTTGGCCAGCAGACTGCTGTCGCCTGTAGAGTCTGCACCTACCGAGCTGCCACCATTAGAAGAGCCACTGCGCGTACCTGTGCTTCGGTAATTGATGCGGTTGCGAAATATTGAACACATTCTCCTCTAGAGCGGTCGGTGCCGATCGCTCCACTTCCTCCTGTTCACAATTTCTGTTGGTACTGATTCGAGATCTAGCTTGGACACTGGACCTGAGTCCGGTTATGGGTATGTGTGTGATTGCAGCGTTGTTGCTGCTGTTCGTGGGCGCTGTGGGTAAAACGGAGAGAGATTGAAATCAGAAATTGGGATCATACAAATTTACGCACATATTCCTGACAAATTATTTGCTATAACCGGCGAGATGCCGATGCCGTCACGTAAGGAGGCTCCGACCCGGTCAGACTATGATAAATTTTTGAATATATGAATAGCGTCGTGTCGCAACATTGGGCGATGAATAAATGAACGCATTGCATATTATTAGGGGCGCATAACTTAATTTTAGCCTACCTAACCAACCGGGCAATACATATCTATATCAGAACAATGTTTTTGGACTTTCCGTGTCCGTTTCTTGTGGTTGTGAATTATTGTACTGGCCGAAGCTCGATGCGTGTGCGTTTTGCATGAGCCATTGGCTTGGTTAATTTATTGATATATTACTTGGAATCACTCAGCATAACTTTGGTTTGGTCCCATTCGATTTATTCGGGCTATATCTAATTTACTTGGTGCCAGCTCACCCACACGCCAAGTCCGTCCTATACGCATATATAATCCCAGATTGCGTTATGGGAGTCTTATGATACGGAAATGCTAAAAGCCTTATGTCAGATTCAAATGTGCTTCGTAGGTAAATATCGGTCAAACTGGTGGGTAATCAATCTCCTTGAGCGCTGACGACATTGTCGAATACCTGTAAGCTATTACAGAACAGTTTTTGATTGTGTCGAATTGTAAATTCAAAGTTTACTTTGTCTTACTCGAATACCTAAGGTTTGTAAATTATGCTATGTATATTTAATAGGGAACATGCCAAATCCAATTGGGCTTGCCATTTTTATAAATCCAACTCAATGAAGAATATTAAGATGCAAGTTTACCAATTTTGGCAGCAAATCGATTTCCCCATAATTCTGTTTAATTTGTATGTTACATTTTCAAGAATCTTGCCGTGCTCTAGCATATTTTTAGTCCCACAGTAAATTGGAAAAAATATTTCACAATAATCGATGCGCACATGAGCGTGGAGTTGGTATACCATTCGCATTACGGGCGATTGCTTTATGATTATTTCCCGGCAATTAAGTGAATTTATTGGCAAAGGTAAACACAAGGTGTGCCCAGAAGCATGCCCTGACCCCACGCCCCGATAAAAACCATAGTCAGATTGTTGGCTATCCACATTTCGTACTCGAATCTATACATACATATTTATATCGATTGGGCGCTCTCGAAATCGTCGACGCGAACACATCGTATAGTATTTCTATCAATGCCGACGAAGGCAATGGGCTCATCCGAAATCAATTTGTTTAATGCAGCAACAGCCTCCGCAGCGACGCACTTTTCCCACACAGGAATTGAAGGGGGGGTGGTGTACAGTATAGTAAATACTGTGCTGGTGGATAGTTGGGCGGCACCTACGTGTGGCAAGGCTTGAATTGGGCGAAAGTCGAAAGTGTTGACCGAAGTCAGAGTAGTCAGAAACCCTTGAATGGCCAGCCACAACTTATTCCACTTGAGCTGATTTCTTGAGCGATTTACGCACAGCCAAAAACATAAAACTTCCGCAATTGCTTCAGCCCAAAGTTGCCTTTAATCTAGCGGCGCCAAAAGGTCAACACTTGAGGCTGATATTAGGAATTGAATATCAGAAGCTTTGTTTTCGTTCCGTTTGTCATCCACTCCAATAAGTGTGCTAGATGTGCTCCCAAAATTCACATTTCGATACATGTTCCAAAGTTTCCTGTCAGCAGGTGGTCCACCAGCACCCAACTTGAGAGGAACTCTAAATCTTTTGTACGCATTACAGATACTCGCTTCGATCAGCCAACAGCCTGGCATGCGTAAATATTTTATCCGTGAGATACAACAAACCGTCAATCATTTGCTTCAACCGTTAATTATGGATGTACGAGCACTCGTACATTTGTTTTATACACAGCTTTTTCCGCAGCGGATATGGATCAAAATTCTATGCAATTTGCTTGATTGATTGATGGCACACACCCCTAGCCATATTCACAGTAGAGTATAGCTAAAGATACGAGTGCTTGCATACATCCGGATTGCTCAAAATTTAGCTGATTATCTGAATTGCCAACGTGGCGATAAAGTAAACAATTCATTCAGTGAATGGTATTGAGATATTGATTAAGATTTGCTATTCTAGAAGTCGATCAAAGCAATTGAGTATTCGATCTGGCCGAATGCCATTCGAATAATCGCACAACTTCACATTAGATGGTGGGAAAGCAGTCGAGATATGATATTAATAAATCTAGTAAGAAAGAAAGAGAGGGAGAGAGAGACTAATAAAGAGAGAGAGAGAGAGAGAGAGAGAGAGTGGACAAAGCATGGCAAATGCGCCTGTAAAAACGGAACTGAGGCTGAAAAATGGTCGTGGTTAAATAACTTGCAGTACTTAAAAGTCTAAAGAGAACGTTACTTGCAGGAACGGAGAATGGAGCTGGGGCCGGGCCACTGAGGAGAACAAAATGTCTGCAAATTTATTAAGCTGAAAAAATTTTATGAGTTGAATTGGTATAATTCTCATATAATTTTTGAAAAACAAACCAAATGGAACGACGAAACAAAGACGACGGGCTTAAGTCCAGACGCAGTCGGAAGGGGCTCGGACCGGAGGGCGGTCAACCAGTTGAGCAGCAGACGCCGCGGGTGTTGTCGGAGGTAGGATGAGGTCAGAAGGGAAGAAGTGGAGAGGAGAGGAGCAACGGAGCAAGCGCCACACACACCGTTCGAGAAATGGACGTCGTGTGTATGGGAAATGCAAATGTCTGCGTGTCTACAGACGAGGGCCCAGACGGAGGCGGAGAGTCGCAAGGCGGAAAAGCAGCAGTGGAAGGCAAAAGAAGAAGAAGAAGCTAAAGCAAACCAATGCCAAGTGGCCGGAGTGTGTCGTGGGAGGGGGGAGGAACTGGACAACACACACACACACACACACACACACACACACACACACACACACTGACAAACACAAACAGGCTCACACACATAAAGTTGCTCTGGGCCTTGTAGATGAATTTGTATTGTTTTGCATTTGCTTTTGGGGCGCTACTTTGTTTTTGCCTCTGCTTTCGTTTTTTTTTGTTTGCCTTTTTTGTTTTTGTTGAAAGGAATAATAAAGGCCAGTCATCCAAGTTATACCAGGGCGGAAAACGGGAGAGCGAGTAAGAAGGGAGAGAGAGAGAGAGAGAGGTGGGGGGTGTGGTGGCAAAGGAAGAGTTGTTAAGCTGCCATTGCAAACAATTAAAATCATAAGAGACGCACATAAATTATTCATGGCTTAATCTAAAGTGGACAATCTATGCAAAGTACCCGACACACACACACACACGCACACACTTATCCATCCCCTCCTTCAATTTCCCCACCCTCTTTTCTATTGGCAAGCATGTGTACGCTCGAACTCTTTGCCAAAACAGAAAGCTCCACTTTTTATACCTTGACCAATTCTGACTTTTGTTACTCATTAATTAACATTTTATATAAAAATATTATATATTTATATAAAAATTATTATAAAATATATTTTTGACACATATACATATGCATTTGTTGTTTTTTTTTGTGCTCTACATTTTTTGGTATTGAAAATGTTTGCATTAATGTGATAAATATTATAAACATGCAACACAAATGTGCACCAGCCTCAAAATGGAAAAACAAAAATCATCGACTTATTGAAATTTGTCTCACAAGTAACAACAGCTAACTATCTATCTATCTGTGTATATATTCGTGTATATATTTGAGTTCTGATAGATTCGCATGTGGCGTGCGCGGATTTGTTGGCATATTTCTGGCTTGCAAAAAAATTTTCAACGGCCCCACATTACAAAATATATCGCCGAAAATAATAAAATTTTGTGGCTTTTGGCAAATATTTGGACAGCTAGCGTCACGTCGAGGGGGGCACGGAGGGCGAAGAGCTCGAAATGAAAATCATGTACACGAGGTAAGAATTGAAAAATCGAGTGGTAAAATGTAGATATAGAAACTGTAGACAGTTTTTCTATATCTGCGCACATTTCTGTCATAACAAAAAAATATTTTTACTGGCTGCGCAGCCCCGTCCCAGTTCCCTTACCCCATCCGAATTTCTGTGTTGACTTTATACTGAATATATAAAAATGAAAATAAATAAATAATGAAAAAAACGAAATAGCATGCCAATAAATACAAATAAATATGCTGTTTGCAAAGAGGGGCCAAAGGGCAGGCAGGGAGGGCAGTGAGCCTTTGGGGTGGCGAGTGGCGAGAAAAATGAAAAATAGACTCGCGGACAATGTTTCGAATTTTATAAATGAACGGCAAAAAAATAAATGAATTTATTGTCGACAGCGTCCGAAGCCAAGATACGAAGATGATTCTGACTGTTGATCATAATGATGATGACGATCTTCATCATAATGATGCAAATGTACACAAGCAAACAAAGATATCTGCTGTAGTATAAATTTGCTTTCGTTGAAATGAAATCGCGCGACTCATAAATTAATTAAGGCAATAAGTGCATTAGGCGCATACAAAAGTGTGTGTTAGTATGTGTGTGTGTGTGTGTGTTTGGGCGGGGGTGGCGATGTCAAATGTATCTCTATCTGTAACTGAAAATACGCTGCCTTCATCTAGTTGTTGGTGTTCTTGACTTGCTTGATTGTTCATCATTCAAATCTTGAGCGCTTCAGCTCCTCCTGCTGGCGTTTGACTGCTGGCTGCATGTGCATCTACAAGATACTCATGTATCTGACACCTGTCATCTTTTCGTTTAACCTACGCCCCAGCTCTCTCCGACGCCCACACCCCTTGCCGTTCATTGTTGCTCTGCTAATTTTACTCTCCTGACAAAGCCCCCAGTCCGCGTATATGTGTGTGCGTGTATCAATTGTCTGTGTGAGGATTCTGGCATAACATGCTCTCACGTGCTTGTGCTGTCATTTGGAGTAGCGTCTCGTGCCTATACCAAGATGCCAATAATCTCCCCAATGCCGTAACCTCCGCGTCGCCTTGTTGCTGGTCTGCTGAGGCGCAAAGTAGTTGTATTTATGTTAACTTTGACATAAGCCTGACATGCAAATTTCTGTTGTTGTTGCTGTTTTTGTTGTTGTTCTTGTCATTTCGGTTGCATGTCCTCGCACAAAGTGTCAAAGTTAAATAATCGCCACTAGGGCAACAACTGAACTAGAAAGTCACACTCACAAACAGATAATATTTTTAAGCTTCTATAAGATTTAAAAAAACAAAAATGTTAATCAGTCAAAAAAATATATCATATGTATATCTGAAAAACTAAAAACTGACAACATTTAATGAATGTGCAAAAATAATGGCTAATATTAGATAAATAAGTACGAAAATCTTGTTTTAAATACTTTTAAGCCTCAAAATGTTTTAATCCTAACAATTGTATGCTTATTTTTGGTATGCAAACTCTGGAAACTAGTTTCTAAACTTCAGCTCAACCTTTTTTTTTCATTTCTTGTAGTTTTGCAATAAGGGAAAGTTCACGCATAATTTAATAATATTGAAGAACGAAATGCCTAAAGCTTAAAGATACTTAAAAATGCGTCAACAAATTGAAATTACTCAAACTGAGCTACTTCTTCGCCTTATATTAGGTTTTTGAATATGACTTAAGATATTTTCTGTGAAATATGTTGCTCTACTTAATTTGTGTACTTTTTGCAAAGTAATATTTATTTTAAAATATGGTACTGAGGCTCCTAAACCAAACAAATAAGGCTCACATTTAATTTAATTTTAACTAGCTTTATAAACAAAATTTTGTGTAAAGGTGTTTAATTGGGTTTACTCACTTTATTGGCAAGTTCACTTTTCATATTTTTGCAATTTGTTAATTGTTTATCCGCTTACGTGGAACATTTGTAAATCACTTTTGACTTTTTGGTTTTGCCGACGGCAGTTAACAGTTTTCCACGAATCCTCAGGAGGATTCGGGTAATGATACGTTTTCTTAGTCCTTTTATATGCACTATTTTCAGTATTTTGTCTTTAGCTCACTTCTCCTTTGTCGTTTTTAACAAATTTATTGCACATATTTAAATTGTTTTTGCATTGCTGTTGCTCGCTCTCCCAGAGAGACTTTTGTTTACGTTGTTGTTGTTGTTGCTGCTGCTGCTGCTGCGTTGGCCATTTGCATTTGTGTTTTTATTTTATGATTAATTTAACACACGCGACCACAAAAACTTCTACGTCGAACCCCCGCGCACTCTTCCCCCATGACACCGCAGTGTTCTCGAGCTCACACCCACACGCAGGCACTCACACAACCACGCACACACACATACGCAGATGAACGCACACAAACACACACGCACACACTTAAACGAACGCACACACACACACACACGCACGCACTTAAAGCTGGAGATGAGGCGGGAGAAAAAAATAAGTAACGTGCGTGAGCTGCGACAACAACGTCGACGGCGACGACGACGGCGGCGGTAATAAAAACCGTTAACTGGCCAGTGCTGCCGCTGTCAAATTTTTTGGCAACAATAATTTGCTGTGAATGTGAATGGCAAATTAGCTGTAAACTGGCAACGGGCCACTGGTAACTGGAGGCTTTGAGGCGGCTGAGCAAAGCCAAGAAGTGGCGGCTGTTGCCTGCTGCCTGCCTCGCTGGCTGGCTGAACTGACGCTGAACTGGCGCTGTCGGTGGCGCTGCCGTTGGCCGTGGCGTTGGCCGTGACTGGAGCCGAAGCAGAGAATGTCCTTTATGGACCTAACGAGCGTGCGGCGCAGCAAGAAAAACGGCAACGAGACAACGAAACGCAGCAGCAGCGCAGCAGCAGCGAATCGAAGTGTCGCTATCGTTGGGGGCAGATTTTCGTGTTCGGTGGCATTGCAAAAGCTTAGATGTGCCCAACAACAGCAGCGAGAGAGCGAGCAAGAGAGTGAGAAATATATGTAAAAGTGCGTGCAACATTTTCGAAATTGCGGGGAATTGACCGTATAAGACTGTTATCACACTGTTATAGTAACTGGCTAACAGTGAGTACCGCTGTTAAGCTTGCAACACATTAGCTGTGCTGCTCTAACGCACGCATCGCTTGCATTTATGAAAGGCCTTAACTGTGTGTAAGCGTGTGTGTTACTCTGCGAATGCCATAAATCAAAAAGAGACTTGCGGAGCAGGCATCTGCGTGTGTGTGTGTGTGCCAATGCGCTGTGCTCTCTTGCCGGCTGCCGAGCACTGAAAGAGCCGACGGCGCACAAATCGATACCCCAGCGGCTGCAAACGAAATACTGTCCGACACCAGACAACGTCATCTTCGGGCAGCGCAGCAACGATTTTTGCGCAGCTTCATTGTTGTTGTTGCCGCTGAGCCGTCGACAAATAAATAAAACGCAATGCAAAAGCAAAAACAAATTATGACAACTTTAGGCGGAGCATATCAAAAAACGTGGAAGTGGACGCTGACGTCGTTGTCAGCAGCACTGCTCTCATTTTTCTCAATCATATTTCTTACCATGTGTGTGTGCGTGTGTGTTACGGAGTGAGCCTGTATTTGAGTTTCTTTATTTACCTATCTTAAGTTTTTTTACAGCTGCTATTTTACCGTTGGTCCTTTGGCAGACATTGCGCTAACAAAATGCCGTCGGAAACGAATCAATTTCATTTTTCAAAGCAAAGCTCTTACAGTTAATTTCTAAAAAAGCTGATATTGAGAGGACAGAGTTTTTCTTTTTAAGTTTTCTGCACAACATGCTTAAATTATTATTTTTTAATTCAGCAATTTAGTTGATCATAAAAGACTTTTAAAATAATTTCAATTTCAAAAAAACATGTTGGTTTTAGTTCTGTTTTCAGCTGTATTCAAACACTGATCATTTGCTTGGTTAAAAATTAGTCTCATATTTAACAACTCAAACTCAAACACAACAATTCGATGCGGGAAACCCTCCGCTCAAATGCTATTCAGATGCAGTTCGCGGCATGAATTATGCATGTGACTGGCGACTTCCATATTCACCAATTGCATTTCATTTGTAGATAAATGCGTGCGTATCTTCTTGGTACTATTTTACAAAAACCATATGTACATACATACATATATATGCTACTGCTACTGAGCTGCAACCCTCTCCGCCCCGTGTTCGTTGCCCATATAATCTGGAAGTATTCGTGCGGAACATCTGCCCGCTGTGTGAGTTTTTGAGTTACTAAAAAAAAAAAACTTTATAGAACCAACAACAGTTTCAAAATGGATTCATGTTGAATTAAAAATGAAATGAAATGATAACAAACAAGAACAACAATAGGAACGACAAGCAATCTCCACCACCCCATATTTCCCGGCCGGCATCTTGTACCCTAAACTGTTTTCGAAGCCCTGCATAGGTATCAACTAATAACTAACCCTCTCCTCTCACACCCTTGAATCGGATGTAGGCTGCATTGCAAATTAACAGCCTGTATAAAATGTGTACCGCCCGAGGTCTGTCAAAAATCATCTCGAGAGCATTTCCCTGTAAAATGTCAAAAAAAAAAAAAACAAACAAACAAACAACGGAACGAAAAACAATATACATAACCACAGATATTAAAAGGAATAGAGTTGACATTTCATAGCCATAGACACAGAGTCTGAGCCCACCATAATTTCCCAGACGCAATGTCGTTTATCATCATGAACCGCTTCTAATCAAAAAACAACAAAAACCAAATTCGAAGACATTTTCAATGATGGCCGCCCGCGAGAGAAAGCAAGTGGAATTTCTATGCAAATCGAACGCCGCTTTATAATTTTGATGACGCCGATTTGTCTCTATATTCATAAAAACTGCCCAAGAAAAACCTCCACATATTTTTAAGGTCGCAGGAAAATCAAAGACAAAGCGAAGCCGACCAGAACTTAACCAACATAGCATAATTAAAGTCGGAATAAATTATTACACACATTTTGAGGTAAATGCGACAAATGCCTAAATCCGAAAGGTCCCCACGACCACAAACTAAACCAATCCAATGAAGAACAACGTTTTTAATCATCATGGAAAACGTGAGTTGGTTCAAAATATAAAATAAAATGTCGGCATGTTGAAGAGTTCTTGGAAAAGCATGAATTAATGAAAATACAATGCAAGTAAATCAAATCTTTGTTATTCATTTTAAATAACAGTAATTAAGACAACCTAAAAATAACAACAATAAGGACAAACCACGAAAAAGATTGACTATAGGTATTCAAACGACTAGAAAAATATTATCTGAATATCTTTTGATTGAGTTCTTGTCGTATCGGTTAGTATTTCCCAAACAATACTGCGTTTTAGACAATATTGAGCAATCATTTATTTTGAGTATCGTAACAGAATAAACAATGTATTCTATAACGTTTTACCGATACTTTGATAGAGACTCCCCATCTTTCCATTACTATTGAATCACGCACAAACATCACACAACATACATCAGCATGACTGTTGACGAATGCGACACTCTTTAATTTTATGCCTAACTCAAATAAATGTGCTTATTTAAATGACATCGATTTTTAATAGTACCCCACGCATTACCACAACTCTTGTTTCATCAAATTGGAAATACGCGTCGGTCGGTCATTTGATCGAATGCGATCGGGGGTTCAACTTTAATATCACGTTTGACTCGGCTACATAGAATTAAGAACCCTGGCCGTGAAAATGAAATATATAAAAAAAAAACCGAAACAACTCGAGCTCAAGTTGCTTTTTAAACATCATAAAAATGAAGTACTTCAGACGTACGTTGGGCATACTTATTTAGGAACAAGTCCGAGTTCCCAAGAGCCGAACCCATTTTATTCGTACCGAATGTGTTTTTGATTTGTCTGCCATGTGATTTATGTGAACGATTGATAAAAAGCAAATTAAACTTTTAGTTTTGTTTTTTTTTTTTGAGTGGAAAACAAGATCAACGAATGAAAATTTAGCTGATGTATTTCTTTTAAAATGTTATGTTTATTTGCATTTAATGTTTTTACCCAAATTTAAGGAGTCTTTTCAGAATTGACCTTGGGCCGACATAAGGGCTGTCACTTTGGGTCATTTACTCGATTACGTTTAATCGATTTCTTTGTAAACTCGAAACCAATGTCAACAGCCGCACGGCATTCACAGATACCGATACAGATCCACAGACACAAGTACACAAATAAGCAATTTCAGGCTGCCAACTAAAGAGGAAGTTGAAGAAATTTGCTTTTTTGGTCTCGAAGCGAAACAACATTTACACACTTTAACGAAGCAAAAACATTTGAGCAATCGGCAAAAAACAAAAAAAAAAGGCAGAAAAACAAAAAATAAATAGAAAATCTAGTACAAAGTGGAGTACGCGTAAGCGGAAGGATCCAGCTGGAACAGGGAGGAGCCACACTGAGAACACGACGATGTTGGCTTAAATTTGCTGGCAGTCGCATAGGTAAATAAGCAACAGTTCTACATATAGTACACAAAGCCAGACAAACGCGCTCTTGTGCAAATGCATCTATAGCAAGCATTCGTGGCACTGTTGTCCTTGACGCTGCTGTGTGCGACACCGAAAACTATGTCTAAGTCTGTGCTGTTCCTGTGCCTCTTACTGCCCCGCCTTTCGAATGTGTTTACTCCTAGTTGGAATTGTAGTTGACTTCAATTTTAAAGTTTTATTGATTTTTCATGTCGGAATCTGTGCTTTACGCATAATTCAAGTCTTGTGGCTGTGTGCGTAATTAACACGCCCAGCGTCTGCTCCGATGGGCGTTACCTCTTCTCGATTTGATGCGACAAATACTCGAGTGTTAATTTATGTGGCGTTGCTTTTGTAATTTTAATGGAAATGCAATTCATAAAATAAGACATCATAAATTCTTAAAGAGCCACGGGTTGGACGGAGCTATGGCTCGTGGATGCCACATGTGGGGCCCGAAAGAATTCCATTTCTGCGGGGTAACATCTGTTTATTTCACTTCAATTCAATTTCAGTTGTTTTTGTAACATTTCATCATCTATTTTAGTTTATGATTTTAAATTAGAGAATTCAAGCAAAAGTGGACATCATTTTTTCAATCCTGCAACTGTGTGATCTTATATACTTTAAGCTACTTGGTCCCGACTTTAAATGTTCTTTGAATGAAAATTTGATGACAATTGTTGCATTTAAATGTTGCCCAATTTCGGAGACGCCGCTGCGAAAGCCAATGCCTTATTTGGCTGGGTGCTGTGTACGAGTTTGGGTCTACGGGTTCCCGAAAAAATCGATATGGTCCCAAATAGACATGTCTGTTGCTTTCTGTTGCTGCTGCTGCTGCTTCTTTTTTTCGGCGGCACCCCAAAAACAGCAACAACATGTGTAAGCTGCCTTCATTATTAGGCAGTCAGAGGGGCTTGTGTCTCCCGTCCTAGCGAAAGTGTTACCACCAAAGTTCGTCTGTTGTCTCGGCCCATCAATGCCCCAAATTACGGTGCAACCAGCATAAGTATTTATATAGAGCTATATAGTAGCTATATGTATATATCTATATACATATATATATATGTATCGTGCAGCTGTATGTGCCTCTGTTTCGGTCGTTTTAAGCGGCATCGTCCTTTCCGATTTCCACTTTGCTCCCACAAAAGCCAAACTAACTTTGTACTGACACGCCTCCTCTCCAGCTAGCACCCTTTTCGACTGTCTCTGTCTGGCTTTTTTGTCACCATCGTCTCGCAGTTTCACTTTTTGTATGTGGGCGACGATTTTACTCTTTTTGCTACTCAAATTTCCACTGCGTTTGTAGGCGAATCGGAGTCGCTGTTTTATATACCAAATGTCTCCGGTTTCGTTCGCTACTGTGTGTGTCTGTGTTTGGGTCACATGTGTTTGTTAAAGCTTAAATATTCCAAAATTAGCTACCAAACTTAAACTGTAACGATCTGCCAAGAACTGCGGGCAGTTTTGTTTTATGTAAATCAGGTCAATGGCACACCCCCATCCCATGTAGTATAAATACAAAACCGACGTAGCGCCCTCTAGTGTATGGAAATTTGAAACACACACTAATTTTAAGATTATGAACAAGGTATTCGTCATTTCAGTTTCAATTCTGTTTAGTACCCAGTGAAATTGCATTGAAATTAAAGTCCTTGTTTTTGCTAAAAAATCAAAAACACGAAAAACTGGAAATCTGAGCGGCGAATCGCAAGGGAATGATGTATAACTATAGAGAGATACGAGTTCCCATTGATTCAGCAATTTGATGGGCTCCGTCGAGCGAAATGTTTGCTTAGCTGAGGCGACATCAATAAACGTAAACACACGCCAAATATACACAAACACACACACACACTAGTGCACATTTTGCATTGGCGTGTATCTGTCATGGCGAATATCCTTTTATGAATCTAATGCGAATTTCATATCCTGCTGTGTGATCGACTGCTCCTGCTCCTGCTCCTGCGGCTGTTTGTTATTCCGGGGTTTTTCGTTCTTTTGTCTCGCTTCTCGCTGTTTGTTTTCGCATGATTCGTGCATCGCATTGCGTTGACAATTTAAAAGATATTTCGATATATCGTTTTTTTCTCATACGGACTATTAGAAGATTATGCATGTTCCTTGCTTCGATATAGTAATATCCATATAATTTTTGTAATCGGTTTTTTAGTAAAATACGCACATAAATCTTCTTATATAATAAAGTATTATACATTACTTATTTAGTTCATAAATAGTGGCATACTCTTTTTTTATTATATGGACGGATTAAAGATTTAAGCTCTTTAAATGAGGAACTTTCTCCTGCCAGCTTGTCAAATCAAATCAACTTTCATGAAAATTAACTTTAATATTTTCCGACGATGACAGTGAAAGCTTTTTCACCCCCCCACTGTGAAAAATGACTATGACGCTCACCCAGCCATACAACTAAAATGGCAACCATGCTGAGCGCACTTCTCAGCCCACACTTCTTTTCGAAGGCTATAATTATGTATTTATGCAAATTTTCCGGCTGCGTGTCGAATGTTGAAGTTGCGAAGCGTCGCCTCCATATTGTCGCATCATTTACCATTTACGAAATTGTTTAATTCAATTAAATAATTATATGCATATGTTTTTGTAACATGCATGACACCCTCGCTCACAGGCACACACACACACACATACATACATCTTGCACACGCACAGCGCATTGATGGTTACATTAAAAAAGTCGCCCTCTCAACTGGCACCACCACCCGCACCACCCAAAGGCAAATTACGAGCAACAATAAACTTTGTCAACATCGAGGTGGTAGAGACGGGTGTCCTTAGCGGGTTCGGAGGGAGGTGTGTGTGTGTGTGTGTTTGTTAGAGTAGCAAAGTCTTAAGCCTGCGCAGGGAGTGTGCCGTCAGCTAATTCATAAGTGCTGCATCTGTCTGTGTGTGTGTGTATATATGTGTGTATATATAACGCGAAATTCATTTGCGTAATGCGTGAGTGGCAATCTGTGAAGGGGGCTTATGGGGGGCATATACTTTGAGATGCGGGTCGCTAGATTTGACAAGCTCATATGGAAGTTTATGCATGGATTTTCTGTGCGTTTTTATCGAGCAATTTTTAAAGGCATAACTGAAATTCGATTCCGAATGCAAATCCTTTTATGGGTTCTCGGGTGACTTCGTAAAGGCACCTTAAGAGATTTGCCGCCGTATTTATGACCTGCCATTGGTAAATGAAAGGGAAGCCGCCCAAAATAAATGCGAACTAGTTGATGTGCCGGTTCACACACCATTAGCTGAAGCCCCCCTCCCCTCCTCTCCCCTCACCAACAACCTCCGCGACTTAACATAATTTAAATGCACAGCGAGCAAGCGAGTAATTTTGTTTCTTTTTTCACATTTTCATATAATTTAGATTTTGATTGAAATTAAAGTTTAGATCACGTTTTGCATTTCTAATGAAAGAACAAATAAGACAACAGCCAGGTAAAAGACACACGCGTTTCAAAAGCCATCAAATTTTCTATTTCCCAATGCCAACGATGAGCGCGAAGTACGGTAGGGAGTTCAAGTCGGACGATTGAGCATATTATACTCATTATAACTAATGCGTTCAGCTCAGTAGTGTAAGCTGCATATTTTTTTAAAATATATAGTTACTTTTCTTCTTAAGCTATATTTGACTTTTGCGTTAAAAATTAATATATTCCTTTGCATACAAGTCTGATTTATATATATTTAAGATTATTGTCTTATTTGTTTTTCCAAAAAGACGAAACGTAATCGATAGTTTGCCATTAAGGTTGAACTGATATAAAAAACTATTTTCCCGCAGCCATAAATTCAAATAAAAAGTATCAAATTTCAGCGGATCTCAATCAAACCACACAGAAAAAAGAAAAACAATTATTGTTAAATGCAGAAATTGCAGCGATTTATGTGCAATGCAATTTTCCAAATTGTCAAAGACACAGATACAGATAGAACCACATTGATGTGTACTAAGACGACAACTGAAAGACCGAAAAGAGGGACAATTTTTTGACGAAAAAGAAAGGAAATTAAATTTTAATGAAAACGTTGTGGGAACAATGAAATAATTGATATGTAAAATAATATTTTATCTTAGAGCGACAAATCTCTAATGATCCTCGTCTCCGTCGCCATTGTTAAGGACTGTTGATTCTGCCATTGTGAATATCGGGCTCGCATGCTGTGCTCTTAATATAATAATAATAATAAATCCTTAATAATTTCACAATCATCAAAAGAAAGCGACGACAAGGACAGATTGGTATTTAATGGAGGGATAGGCAACAGAGAGCAGAACTCTAACTGCGACCGGCTTAATGAACTCGAGCCCAACAAAACGGCGGTTGACAAATTTCTTGCCAGCGATCCTTGCTGATCCTCAGCAAGCATACACACGCACACACACACACACACATACGAAATTTCATTAGGTTGCACAAACAACTCATCCGTCAGCTCCAGACTATGTCTTTGCCTTCATTGTTTAAGATATTGCGGTTGATTGCACACGATTTGAGCTGAGCCTCAGGCCGAGGCTGATGCACATACTGAGCGCAAGGAGCAAATCCCAGGCACTTTTAGGTAACATTTCCACGAGTGCTCTCCAATTGTTTTGGCCAAGCTACTGTATCCCATTGTCTCCATTGTACATTCCATTGCTGCGCAGCAGAGAGGAAAATTTGTCAACACGAACGCCGAAAAGTTGCCAGCCGCGGGGCCCGAATCAGTTTCGGAATCTTCTTAGATCTTCATCTGCACGGTAGCAACTGATGTGATGGAGTTTTGCGCCATATGCGACTGAAAATGGAATTGGGATTGGGCTTGATGGTATTTGGGATCGACCGCTTTTTATTGATATTTAATTTATGTTCTATTTGTTTCCGCGTTGTTCGCTTGCGTTGTTGGTCGAATTGACGACACAAATTACATATTGACACGCTGATGGTTTTTTAATATGCACATACATACGCATCCACACAAACGCACGCACTCACACACACACACACACACACACACCACCTACATAGGGGGTCATTTGTCGGGCTTGAAACAATAAAAATGAAATTCATTAAATGAATTTATACATTTAATTTATTGGCGCGGCCTTTTATCAAAATTTGATAAAGCAGACAGCGAGGGTAGGGAAAATGTATATTCCGATACGATCCAGTAGCAGAAACAAGGCCCCGGACCCGGCCGCTGTTACGGTTACGGGTACGGCTTTAGCTTCACTGCACACAGTCAACGTCGATATCGACGTTGGCATTGACGTCGACATCGACATCGGCATCGGCGCTCCCTTTCTGCGGACATTAACAGATGCGGTTATGTTGGTTAACAAACATTTTATTGGCACTTCAATTTCGATTTTTAATTAAAGTATAAAATATTTCCGATGTCAGCAAAAGGCTGGGTTTTTAGGCCAGCAAAGTCAGATTAATATACATTCTCACAATATTATTTCAAATTAAGTTCACATTACGTGATTATTCAGTTTTATCGTTAGCTAATACTGTAGAGTTGTTGAAAAGAAAGGAAAGAAAGGAAACACCTCATATATCTTTCTCATATAGCTATATGAGCGAAACATACGAAATATGGCAATCTATGGGTAGACAGGATCTGTATATATTTTTATGTGCTTTTCATAAGTCGTTCTGTATTTTATTAAATCCCTTCTACTGGAGGCTTTTAATTCGCAAATAAGTCACTTTCAAGATCTTTTTATGCAAGTTTTAAAGTAAATGTCATGGTAATTATGCAAATTTTTCAGTGTTTTATTCCTCAAAGTTTCGCCATTTCGTTCTGTATGTCTACACAAATCCAATTAGGGCGCCAAATGCATTTATTTGATATTGCCAACAAACTATAAAAACAAAGCTTAAATACAGCAACAGCAAAAAAAAAATATTGTCAACAACCGCAACAATATCGATAACAACGAAAACGAATGTATGTAAATTAACCGCCTCGGGTTGCATCTTTGGGGCTTCGCATATATATGTGGGTTTTGGGAGGAAGTGCTCCATATAAATGGATACACACATCGATGTGTACTCTGTATAACTATTTTTCTATGCCTTGCATTAAATTCTATATAAAAGGGGATTAAAAAAACACGCTGAAATGAGCTAACGACAAATGAAAAAGCACAAAGGCGTCGATACAAATACGATTAAATTACAAGCTTTATCTGTATTTGTTGTTCTTGAGAGAGAGAGATGAAAAGGGTGAAAGAGAGAGAGAGAGTAGACCGAACGATATAGGGGTTCTTAATGCACATTAAACCATAGAACACATCCAATTTTCAAAGTCTGCAAAAACAAAACGCTGAAAAAGGAAAATTAAAAATCAATAATATTAAATTGAGCCGACGCTCTTACTGCGCGCATATCGAACAATGGGCGGGGCATTTCATTATACTGTGCAATTTTCCTACTTCTTCGTCATGTGTTTTTTTCAAATAATACAAAGAAAAAAAGTAAGAACTTAAGCGTATTAAATTGGATTTGCCCTCAAAGCTGCAACCAAACATGCGACAAATGCGACACACACACATACACACATGTGCATGAAAAAAGTCTGTGTGGGTGTGTGTGTGTGTGTATACTTGCATTTGTTTATAACGCTTACACCTAACTTTGCATATATAAGCATTACATATTGTGGGACCCTACTAGAGCACTATTTTATATTTTTTTACTGCAATTTTATTGCAATTCATTTCAAAATTAAGCTTTAAATATAAAACAGTAGATTCTATTTGAAAGCCCACCTTCTAAATGCACAACTAACCTCAATTGAAAGGTCGCCCCCAAAGATGATGGTGCCATCAATTTGATGTTGACATTGTCAAGAAAGAATTAATGGAAATGCATTAAAAATTGATTTACGATGCTATTTACGCTCATAAATTTGTAGCTATTTAGCGGTACCACACAAAAAACCTACAAATTGTCAACACAAACAAAACAGCAGACGCTCCTCGACAACAACAATAAGATCGACACAAAAAAAAACTGAAATATTACACTCGAATATTAAACAAAACCGAAGAAATGAAACGAAGCGAAGCGGAAGCCAAGCAAAACATTTTCCACAACAGCCCAAACAGAAAAGAACATAAATGAAAATAAAACATAAAAATAGAATTGACGATGCGTTGACAGTTGAAGGTATGGCATCTGGAAAGGGACCGACGACGCTGACTTGCCCGCAGGATACGTGTCCCTTACACGAGATATTTATGTAAGACGGGCTTCAGGAACATGCGATAAATGTTGATTCGTTCAACAGTGGAATGTCAGTGTGTGCCTCAGATATGACACGCATTTTTTTATAATTAATATAGGGCTGACAAAACAATTGTTGAGCTTTGGTAAATAGCTCAGTTGCGATCTTGCCCATGGGATCCATTATGTTATCGCTTTCACAACAAGCCTATATCACAGAAAAGAGCTAAAACATAAAGTTTTATAGATGACTCAGTTAGCTACTTTTCTATTACTTTAAAGTTCCTGTCAAATATAATTCGCAAAATCAGCCTGAGGGCTGTGTCCTGTATCTATGCGCTATAGATTTTGATTGTAAAACCGAAACAAACAAAAGAATTTTTGAATCAGAAGCAATAAATTTGATGACATTTATTGGTTTTTGGCTGGGTGTCATGACCCATCAACAACAACATGAACGGGGCATTCTTTGCATCACATTCACATATGATACCCGATTCCATTAATCCGGGGGATGACTGTTTGGTGTGTCCATGTGCCTATCTCTGTTAAGGTTTCTGTATGGTGCGGGTGTCATTTTCGGACTTACTGGCACCGTTTTAAGAGGCACTTGAAAAGGCTTCTGTTGGGTCGGGCCTGATCATTAGCCCAAAGCAAAGGCGGCCACGCTGCCAGCGGCGCGTGCCGGCGTTCATCCCTCCCCCCAACGACCATAGAAATGCACCCAAAGGCAGCGGCAGTGAGAACATAAAGCCAAATAGTTCCGTTTGACAGTTGCAGGGAACTCTCTCAAATAATAACAATAACAATAAACCGAGCATGCAGGACAATACAGGACAATGCCCGAGGTGGCTAGGTGGAGAGACCTTGGACCTCTGCGGCACCCCAACTAATAAAACGGGGGATGGCACTGGACAAAGGTCAGCAGTTTAAATTGTGTCATGTTCGCATTTCTGACATCTCTTTCTCCCTTCCCCCTGCACAATCGGCCAGCCGGCCAGCATCTTGTCGTCCTGTGCACATTCAAAAATTGAAATATTACACATTTATTTCAACACAGCAGTTATTGCTATGAGACCCAGACAATAGCCTTTGGCAGTATTTTGCCACATTGACAGATGACCCGAATGTCTACGACCCAGGACATCGGGCAGCGTGCCGCCCACCAGCAGTGCGTTTCCAACGCAAGATGTTCGCCTATTCCCAAGCACTACCTAATGTGACTGCTATGAGTGGGTTCTGCCACATCCGCTTTAAAGCCCCGCGCTAATGGCACCACATCCACGCTCAAATGATTTTTCCACAGGCATACTTGTCGCGTGCCATTAACGTCAAATGAAAATGACATTTTTCAATAATTTAGAAATGTCATTAAAATGGTCACTTTCATATATATACCCTACTCTGGGAGATAAATATACTACCCCACACCAAATTTATAAATTGTAATAAATAATGGAAAACTAAATAGTATATCTTTAATTAATTTGAAGATACAGTTTGATGCAATTTAAAACAGGAATGCACACAGGGTTTAAGCCGAAACTCCTCTAGCTTGGAATTTCGGCTCAAATAAAGGACCTCGTTATCGATATTTATCGATTGCTTAGAACGGGACAAGTTATCGATGATGAAACAAACTCGAATAGCGCATTCAAAAAAGTCTCTAGCTCATATATTCTGCGATCAACGCATCAACAGACGGTCATGCTTCAATCGACTCGGCTATTGATGCTGACTAAGAATATATAGAATCAATAATTTTCAATGGGTTCGATGTATAATAAATTCCAAATATTTAAGCTCAAATTATAAATAGACTCACGCGAATAGGCTTTTGAGGCTAACAATTTAAAGTTCAAACAAGGTCCTCCTCCCACATTACGATAGCGATTTATTAAGCTGATTAAATTGAATAGCAATTCATATTTAAGCCAATTAGGGGAACGATCTTTATGGAGCATCGAACAGACGGCACTAATTGGCAGGCATTTAACACTTTCCCCCTGCAGAGCCCTTAACATGTTTCCCAGTGAAAATGGAAGGCACTCCGCCTAATCGTTGGCTGCCATGTGATGTTGGCTGCCACTGGGCCATGGAGATCATCATCAACATTAGCAGCGAGTTTTTGGGGTGGGGGAATTTGGAGAGGCAATGGGATTCCCCCCACGCGCCATCCAACGTCGATGATAAATCGGTTTGAAAATGTTTGTTTTCATAAACAATTTTTTAATAGGCCCGCGCATGTCTCAGCTTAACACGACTGCATTCAGTTCGGGTTTGGGGTCAAAACGATTGTGGGCGGGGTTAAAGAGTTAAATCGTTTCGAGTGTATCTATTCGGTTGCTGGGCTTAATGCGGATGACTTTGATGACACGTGAGTTGTAGCGCTTGTGCTGTGAAAGATGGTTCCATGTTTGGAATTTAAAAAGAGTTGATAAATCAAATGTTTTTGGGAAAACATTACGACGCCCCCGGGCCAATTGGTGTGCCAGACAAATATGCATTGTTTGTGGGCAACTGTTAGGTGTTAATTGTCAGCAATTTGAATGGGCTTTCTTTTTCAGACTCTATCGCCACATTTATTCTCGATATTCATAATTCTCGCTGCGTGCGACTGGGATAAAAAGCGGTTCAGTGAACGGAAATAGAACTAAAAATATAAAAAAATATAACAGATAGGCGAGAACAAATTTTTCATGTGAGGGGCGAGTTTTCCGCCTCTGACAGTGACACTGAAGTGGCACGTGGCACGACAACAAAATTTATGAAATTATCTGCTCCTCGACATGGTGTTTAACTGTACATAAAAAATGCTCTGAACAGGTGAAAAAACAATTTTACGGCCGAACCACATTGAAAATGTTTTTCCGCTTTTTAAGACATAGATATATGTTTATACATATACAAATACATTTAGGTATTTATGTGCTCATTTTATGGTAAATAAATAGCTGCCTAAAAAGCGGCAAGTAAATTTCCATCATCATCGCTTCCATAAGTCATTAGCTAAGCAGATCTGTTCAAACATGGTCGATCATAAAAAACTGGCAAACTATCTATGGAACAGGTAGATTGTCCACATAATATTCAAGGACAACACAGTATTGTCCCTTAAGCAGTGTGATTATCTTTATGAATATGAAGCAATTATATATTTATGAAGATCATAACGAAACGATTTATGAGGTCATTTCTTTTCTTCGGGTATGCACTCATTCCTAGCAGGACATTGCTTTTGTGTTTTTGGAGTGGGACTTCACGATGGTCCGTATTCTACCAATTGTTCTAAGCACTCAGAATGTGGCCATTGCCAAAAACCTGTTTTATAGGCAACTGGAACGGACAGCTGTGTGCCACACGGAACCCACAGGTGGAAAATATGAAAATATTTTTTAAGATTATAATATAAGAATTTCGAACTTTATAGAAAGCAGCATACGAATTAAACTGAATAAATAATTGTTTCTCAGCTGATTAATTGTTTGATAAAAGATTGGAATACATCTAAAGAATATTTTATAAAATAAAAAATCAAGCAACCGGTGCATACGATGTCAATTTGTCACAATTTTGTGAGTTGTTGTTTTGGCAAAATTATTAATCTCATTCGACTTCAAACTTTCTAGTAAGAAACATCTGGTTTTAGAAAATTACAAAATCATTTTTTAAAAAAATACAAATTTTGTAAAATTTATCTTTTGGGTTTGTAAAAAGCGTGATGGATTACGGCAACAGTGGTGCAGAATTCAATTGGAACTACATGGGAGGCATGGGAGGCGCTAGCGGCCAAGGCGGCCAAGGCATGTCTGGCTATAATCCACAGGTACTTGTGTAGGATTGTGGCTATCTCCATATACTACTTATATATATTCTTGTTATTGATGTGTAATTGATATATAGGTGAGTCAGATGAGTCAGGGCGGCTATAGTAGCGGACAGGGTGGCGGACAGCAGTGGCTACACTCAAATCAAGCCAACCCGCACTCAAACTACCAGCAGGGTATGGCCTCCAATTCGACTCCACCAGCTGCCTATGAGGCATACAATCAGTCAATGATGCGTTACGCAAATTTACCCAAATCTGAAGGTGGCGGAATGGGTCAGATGGCTATGAGTGCCATGAGCGGTAATTACGGCGCCTATGCCGCCGGAATGAACCGCAATGGTAAGCCAAAGCATAATCAAAAATATACTTGCATAATATTCATGTGCTGTCCGCCTTGCAGGACTCGGCCATGCTGGCGGTGGCATGGGTCAAGGCGCCAATAGCGGTTATACCAGCTGGTAAAAGATTGCGCACAGCCACTCTGCATTCACGTATTTTGCTCATCCTTATTCTGAAGCCGAAATTTCTGACTAATTCTCATGTTAAATTTATATTAAATGAAAAAATTAACGAAAGCATACTATTGCAGTAATCTATTTCGCACGAGGCAGCCGATCGTAATCGATATTTAAATGCTGATCTGCATATGGTCGGGTCAGACGGCTATTAACCTACGATTTGACGGGTGTTGTGACCTCTTGTCAGCGTGGATCGCATGTTTCAAGGGTGGGCAGGGTTTGCAGGGGCATAAATTACGCAAGCAATGTATTTGTATATGCATGTATAAATTATGATGCTACTATTAGTTGGCAGCGCTGCTATAATTTACGGAGAAGCAACAACTGTGAGTGCCACTTCCCGGGGCATATGCAACTAGAATGGAATTGGAATGGAATGGGGTGTTGGATGTACAGACACGTATACCGTGCATCGCTCAACATCCACTTTTGTTTTTTCTATTTTTTGGGTAAATTTTTATTAATAAATTTACATAGACTTTTTTTTTGGGGCTGGTGCGCGCGCGTGTGTAATGATCTGTCGCTCTGGATCATGGTTGTGGATTAATGGTAAACCGAACGCATTTTTCATCGAACGTACATTGCATTTCCCTGGATTTCGGTTTTTTTATTTAGCGTTCCAGTAGTTTGGTGAAAATTTATGTCGACGCCATTTGCCATGCGCCGGGTTCAGTCAACTATCTGGCGGCGGCTGCTCCAATTATGAGACCATTCCAGTTGTGCTCCAAATATTTGGACACCGTTGCCTACCAGTTGTTTCCGCAAAACGTGCCTCACACCACGAGTCCCCAGCCCCAGACAAATGCCAGTCACGTCCACGGCAATTACATTGCTCAGATATGCAAAAGAATAGAGGGGCTTAACTCGTTACCAAACCGATGAAGTATTTAGTAATATTTATCAGTATTTTCTATACAACATATTTTTCCACAATACAGTTTGATATAATATAAAGATTCGTTTGGATTGTTTCGATTTTTCGACACGTTAACCGACACGTGGAAACCGAATCGTGCTCGTGTTGCCCTTTCACGTTGAGCACTTGAAATTTCTTGGTGTTATTTTAATTTGTGTTTTTATTTCCGTCTATTGTGTGTGTTTGTGTCTCTTTTTACGAATTTGTTTTCCATGCACTTATTTAATAGTGTTTTTATATTTATTATGTGCCTTTCTCAAGCTGCCTTTAAAGTGCCACATTTACCTTAAAAATGTATTTTTAATTTATTTTGTAGCTGCTTTATCGAGCTCATCAGGTTCAGAGGCGGCACCGGCGATAAGCACGCACCATTTTTGGTGGTTTTTGGCTTTTGAATTTAAATAGAGTTTTTATATTATTCGGTTTTAGTCTTAGTTGTCGTCATTGCGATCGCTTTAGTGCCGTGTAATGAAGTTTTTTATTGTTCGATACATTAACATTTTGTGTAAGTCAGCTATTACTCTACATTGTGCTCTTTATACCCATGCAGTGGGTATTGCCGCTTTTAGGCATGCATATATGTATATAACTCTTTGAATGTGAAGATGAGCTTGAACAACTTTTAGACGCGGATTGGGTATTTTGTAAAGTACTCCCCTATCAGGTATATGCATAGTGTCTTTTAAATACTATATGATCCCATTACACTTGACTGGTTGACTGTGATTCCATGGCACAAAAAACAGCGGTCGGCCATAAAATCAACACTTTGGTTAGCAAAACAAACCGTTTAATGCAAAACAAACAGTCAACAACTAGATACACCTGGTCAGCAGCAGGAGCTGCTGAACAACAACAACAACAACAACAACAACAGCAACACCAAAAGCAACGACACAACCAATGCATGCGTATAGAGATAGCGTTGAAAAGGGCGTGGCACTTGTATTAGCATCAATGGATGCAAAGTGAACGGCAAAAAATGTGCACAATTTGTACAACATTTTTGTTAAAAACCGCAAAAATCAATTGACAATTTAAGCACCACCTGAATATGTGTGTGTCTGAAATTAATATGCAACACTTTATAGTGACTTTTCTATTGAACTTAATTGAATCATAAAACACTCGATGCTGCCAATCGTGTGGCATTTTGTTGCTTTTTTTTTTATGTGTATTTTTAGCTGCCATGAAATAAACCGACAATTGAACTTTTTTGACAACTCTTCACTGCAGCGAATTGACAACTCTATACGTTGGCCACCCGTCGCTTTTCCACTGCATTTATCACGCGCTTCAAGGGCGGGTTCAGTCTAATCCAGCTGATATCAGCGGGTGGTGCTCCGGTGGCCGGGCAAGCGATTAACCTACGACCGCTAGCGGGATGGTGTCATTTTAAAGTAGCCATTACCACGCCATTGTTTGGCTTTAATGGACAGTCCCACACTCCGCTCGACCCCCGGTCCGATCCAATTTCTAAGCGTCTGATTGATATGTCCGGTGGCGTTTCCCAAACTAGAACCTACGTTGCGTATATCAGAGGGTTAGTCCGAGCCAAAAATAAAAGACACTGTTTGTCGTCCGTTGAAAATAAATGAGGTGGACTGAGAATTCGCAGGAAAGGCTCCTAGTAGCTCCTTATAATGATTGTAAAACATCCAATTCGTGCAGTTTTTGGTTATGGGTATAACCATTTAAAAGAAATAGATGCAATGGTCAAAATTATTGTGACTTTAAATACCCTTTAATAGACATTTTTTGAAATATTCAATCCTATCGATCCCGTTCCAGATTTTCTGCCAGATCACCAACAACTACTTAACTGGGCTCAAAAAGCACCCCGACAATGCACTAAAAACGAAGCCATTAAATCCAGTATATAAACACAACATTCTTTTAATGTCTATGAAATGCATCATGGACACGCGAGTTCGGAGAAAATAATCAAGAAATATTTTCAATCATTTGAAACGGCGCATCCACAACCAAAATTGGACAGATAGACAGGACAGACTGACGGCAAAGGGCATCAATTTTATTTGTATTTTATATTGTTTTCTTTTTTCTTTATTTCAGTTTTAACTCGAATGTATAAAAGAAAAAAAGGGAGCAATGCCAACAATTGCGCTAATTTCGAAATAAATTTTTAATCTCAACCAATGGACAATTGCAATCAGCACACGCACATCCACCCACATGGGTTTGTCTTGACGTGGTGACACGCCGTCTGCGGGCCACTGATCAGGGGTCAGCTGACCGTTGGTCAGCAACCAAGTGTCCACCCTCAGTAGCATTGGTCGCCCAACAAAGAGAAACGTCAAAATTAACGAATGATTTTGGCGATTTAACGCTCAAAAATTCGAACGGAAGATGAAATTCGATGCTCTCCAGTTCAGAAATTGGAATCGTGTGTGTGTGTATGTGTGTCTATGTGTATGTGCATATGTGTGAGTGGTGAGGAAAAGCCAGTCGAGGTCGAGTCCTAAGCGGATTTGTAACGCCCACAACAATTTGTAACGGGCCAGACAATGCACACGGACCCAGCGCGTGTGTCAGATTCCCCTCAGAGAGTTTTAGGCGTCAGGGCGAGGGACCAAACACCTACTACAACGGCAACAGTAGCAGCAGGCGGTCAGCGAAGGGTTCGGAACTGTCAATTCATGTTCCCAGTTCGAAGCGCGCCACTTTTGAGTCTTTTTCCCAGTTTTTCGCTTTGTTACCCACTTTTATTGGTGGCTGCTTTGACACCCAAATCCGGTCAAAGTCATCAGCCGGTCAGCCAGTCCAGTCCTGCAAGGTGTTGTCTTTGTGCCAATTCATTAGTTGAGCCGGGCACCTACGCTACGTACAGGGATCACGGACCAAAGATCAGCGTCGGGGACACGGGTTTGTCACGCGCCAGACTCGTCAGCAACTATTGATGGTTCCATTTGAACAATTGGCCATTGTGTCGGTTTTACAGTCTGCATCAATTGTGAATTGTTTTAATTACTCTTGATTGAGTTTTATGTTGGTATAGATGGGTTTCGTAGTCATTGGACACACGGTGAAAAATGACGCTGAATCGAACAAGAATTAAATGGGCCAGCACCAAAGGAACTATACAAATAAGTTGGGTTCCGGGTAAAACACTTTCTTAGGGGTTCTTAAACATTCTTAAGTGAGAATATTTAATAAAATATGCTGAAAAATACAGCGAAAAATACATAAATATTTTTGTTTAACCTCTGTGGGCTCTAACATGAGTCGCAAGGATGAAATTGACATGGAAAAGTGAATCCCTCAAATGACAACATATTCGATTGAAAAGCCAAACTACCACAAATTGTTAATATTTGAGACCCGCTGATGGTCTCCCGTTCAACCAACCGTTTGCCAACCCTTTTGGCCATAAACCAGAAAAGTGCATAAAAACGTCAGGCAATCTCATAAACAGAAAATAAAATCGAATTGAAAATATCTCGACTGGCGATATCTATGCATAAATCGTGCCAAGTGGCAAGGGAACTGGAAGTGAGACTGGGACACGGACCGGGACCGAGACTGGGAATGAGCTTGAACCGCAGACGCCGCGCCAGCTTGGAATATCTTATTTCATAAGCAAATAAGACATAAAGTAAACTCCAAACTTAACCCTCCAAGCACGCACACATATATTCCCCCAAAAAGCAAATATAAATAGTCATACATATAAGTGAACGTAAATATACGGTACGCTATACAGACGTGCAAGCAAAGTTTACGCAGATTTTGCCACAACATCCTTTGGCAGCGAAAAGCCGAACCCAGACTCCATCAAAATTCTGGCCACAGAGCAAGCCGCACAGAGCCGCTCCGCTCCGCCTTCAACACACGTACAGAGCCCCCGGGGGAGTTGCCGCAGCAAAAGGGTTGCGGCTGCACCTTTACATGGGGGTAGCTGGGGCAGGACATACGCTGGGCTGGTTAGGGGCGCGAGTTGACAAAAGATTTTGACTTTCGCCTTGGCGCAAGTCGCGATAAACTTTGACCAAAAATATTTCAACGGCGAGCCGCCAAAAGGGAATAAGTGCGTGACACCCTCAAGGATTTTGGTTTCGGTTTCGTTGTAATAAGTACACTGAGCAAAATATATGCCAATCAAAAGTACATGCCAATTAAATAATCAAATAAAATATACTTGTATTAAATAAAGAACCAGTTATAAAATTATGACAAAATTCTAAAAAGTGGAAAAAATATTAATCTGAAGGTTGACTAATTTAGTATATCTTAACAATAGAATGTGAGTGTATGCAGTAGTGGGGTTTTGGGTGGGCTGCTGCTTAGGTTTGTCTGTGCTATAGAAGTTAATAAACTTGTCAAAATTCACGGGGTCATGAGGCAACGAAGCGTGAGGCGGTCGATTGGAACTGCTGTGCGAGCATTCTGGCTACTTATCTTTGTTGTCCTGGACAGGGGCTTTGTACTTTTTGACCTGGCACGACGGTTAATCGATTTCCATGACCAGCGGCTGTCACCTGCGCAGTCAACAAAGGATTACACAGACGCAGGCGATTGTCGACGTGCATCTGCGCAAAGGGGAACTGACCTTTGCTGGAGGCGTTGGCTGTGACGCCTGCGCAGAGGAGACTCGCATAAAATTCAAATAAATAATCAACTCGTTCACCGGCATTGTGCGAGTTCCATTTTTCATTTGTTACTTGGACATGGGTTTAGGTTTTTTGATATAGTAGGGTGAGTGAGCATAGTCACATTTACAATCGTATTCACTTTGTAGTTGCAGCCGTGGGCTGCTCGACGCTGTCTTCCTCATTCCCATTTCCATTCGCTGTGCAATTCACAATTTTATTTTCATTTTATTACACGAAACAAAGACAAATTACATAAAATTTATGCCCCGCGCTGTTGCAGCAACGGTTTAGCTGTATCTGTACATCGGCTTATACACAAGTATGCGTCTTGGATACTCAGTCATTGGGCCCACACCTTGAGCACCTTGAGCTGCATCTGCATTTTTATGTAAATTGTGCCGCCAGCGAACCAGGCAAACACCCATCAACCAAAACCCAGCAAAGCTGAGTTCATCGCGCTTGAAATTGCTAAGGGAAGTTGTTACTTTGTAATTAAAATTTGAGATTGATTAACTTATTGTTCGTGTGAGTTTTACAACCCGAAACTATTACTGACAATTTGATGGTTTGATTTGGCTTTACCTTTCATGACTCCTCAGCGCCATTACTCCTACTTCTAACGACTCGTCCCTATTTCACGAATACTTAATGTCTTCTGTTTGGGTTATTGAACTCCTTTTAATGAGACCAGAAATCTCAGTCGGTCTGTCCGTCATTCTCGTTGTTTAGGTGTTGCTTTTAATTGTGCACAATTTTATTGCTCGACATTTTAATTTGAATTTGAATTTGGTTTGCTCTCACGGAAAGGGCATTTTATCACCTGGCCAGAAGAGTAAGTACTAGCATTGCTTTACTATCGACAGCAAATGACTTGCCTGCCTATTTAGCTGTATTCATAGAGAGACGTATCCAATTAGGTTAAGATTATTACACATGAAGAAGCTAAGATTCGATTTTTTCATTTAGTTGAGTTTAATCCCAATATCATTATAAACACTTGAGATACATTGGCATAAACAATTTATAATGCTAGCTTAGCCAACAAAATTTGGGGTTTAAGAAGTTACGATATTCCTTCAATATTTTCGGAAATCTTTAAAGATTTAAATTATTAGCCTCATTTGCTGATACGTGGTGTTTTCAAAAACATAAAATCACTTAACTTAAAAGCTGAAAGTGTGCCCAGGTAACAGCGCATAAATCTCACGATTTATTATTCATATGGAGTCATTTTCGGGATATGCATGTATTATGTATACATGCTCGTTTGATGCTGCCCGACCGCATCAGGAGAAGCATTCAAGCTAAAATTGAATTTCAAATCAATATTTCTTCACAACGACTAGGTGGAGCAGCCAGGGTGTCACGTACTGGCCATATTTTCGCAAATAAATGTAGTCAAGAATAAACACGACTCGCTGCCATTGCGGGCATTATTGCAGAAAGTTTAAAAATTGATTTTCATCTGGCGAATGCTGCATTGGCAAGGCATAAAAGGATTTTTCATATGCTACTGCACAGGCCAACGATTTCAATTGGAATTGATTTTTCTACGTAAACATAAATAAAATATGAACACAGCACACTCGCACAGCACTAGGGTGCATATACATACACGATTGCCAATGGTCCGACCTGTTTGCACGGCAAATATTTTCAAAGTGTTCCTTGTGGCCCGGCCTGTCGCCCCTATCTATGCCTGTCCTCATCAGCAGTCCAGTGGCGAGTTGGTCAAATAAAGCCGTTAGTAAGTATTTCATAAGTCGCTGACCAAAGTGGAGCGACCAGCAAGGAAGCAAGAGGTGGCGGCGAACGTTCATCCTGGCAGATAAGCAATAAGCCCTGAGCTGATGGACATCGCAAGTTTCGTCTCGAGGCTGCGGCAGGCCAGTGCCACATTCATTGGCACACGTACGCCTAATACAAACAAGGACATGAGCTCGGTTCGTGACTGAAAAGTTTTCTGCACTCGATCCGGATGAACTCCTCGTACTTTTCGTATTTTATTTCCATCATTTTTATTTTAACTCTGCGCTCGAGCGAGCAGCATTCGAAACTTTGCCGCTTGCGAATGTTTCAGATAAAAATTTCTTATTTATGGCTTAAGGATTTTAAGTGAAGAACTCTTGCTAAATTTGTTACTTTTTAGCGTTAAAGTTAAGCACGAAAGTAAAAATGTAATAAAGATCTTTAAATCCTATTATTTTTAAGCAAAACTCAACGCTTTCATCATATATTACAGTATTATATATTTATATATCTTAGTCGAGTACTTTCAGTTAGAATTATCATTTAGTATACTTGCATATGTACTGAACGTGCTTGCGATTGTATTGTTACGATGTTGTGTAATATTTTTGAAAACGACTATAAAATGGTTTCTTATAATTGCTTTTCGATTGCGCTATATTGAATAAATTCTTCAGCTCTTTTTTAAGTTTTATTATAATTGAAATTCCCGAGCATCGATTAATGCCAACAAAAATAATTCAGATAAATTAAAATGCAATTAAATAAATCGAACGAATTGAAACGCAACGAATTGAAACGAAAGGGTGAAATCACAAAATTGTAGACGTGCAATATTTTTTATGTGCTGATTAAAAAAAATTCCTTGGATATTGGCCAAAATATGCAACAGCAGCCGCCGCCAGTACGAGTCATTTCATTTGCATTTGCAATGCATTTTTTGGTTTTTTATAGCCGCATACAGCAGCTGCGTATCTGTATCTGTGACTGTGACTGTATGCCCGTATTCGTATCTGTATCTGTATCTGTATCTGTATCATCGATGCGGATTGATGGCTCGGCAATTGTTCTTGTTTTTCTGTTTTTATTTAATGACAGCTCATTGGTCTCTTTGAAAATCAGCAGTGACACAGTCGAAGTCTGGGCCGTGCGGGTTGGAGGGGTCTGCTAGTGAGTCCGCAATTAAGAGTTAAAAATATAATTATTGCAACTGCAGAAACCAGAACAAAACTGAACACAAATACTACAAAGGCTGCTGTAAGCAGTTGAAAGGAATTGAACAGTTTTGGATTTGCGACGCATTTCCCAAATGATTAAACGGAAAAATTTTTAAGTACGTAAATTACTGAAAAGTGGGAATGGAACAATTGTCAGGCGGCACACAGCTTTATCCTTACAAAAATGTTGACCCGCCTCTCTCTTGCCGTCCTCCTTTCTTCGACTCAGCCACGAATGGCATAAAGTACTTAGCATTTGATTTCTATTTATTGCTTTCCCTTAAATGCCAAGCAACAACAGCAAATACAAGTTCTATGTACAGCGATTATATCGATTTGTTTATTTTATATCTGTCTAGATTTTTTTTTAACACGTCAATTCAAGTCACACATTCTTTTTGGCACCGAGTTGACAATTCGACATTTCGATTTTCGACAAGGTTTGTCTTTCATTGGAATATTTTGTGATCAATTAAAATATACAATTTTTTGTTTAAAACTAACAAACGAAATCGTTTTCCCTTAAGTCACATAAGATAATTTCTATTCCTCATAAGATAATTTTGTAGACTTGTACAACTTAAAAGGCCTGAATTAATTACATAGTATATAAAAAATGCATTTTAATTCTGTTTTTGTTTTATTAACTTGTCGGTGTTGAAAGAAATTTTGCAAAACTGTGGGAAATTTACATAAGCATGCACGCAAGTTAATAGTCGTATGACGGATTGTAGTTGGCATCGGTACTGGGGCCACACGTGGCTTACCAATTGCATATGTATGTGTAGGTAGATGTGTGTGTTACTGTTTAGAGAAGGGTAGCGGTGGTTCGTGCGTGAGTGTTTTGAAAGCCATTTGTTTCAGAGCTTGACTAAGTTGCGACGTATCGAGGCGGCATTTAGGTTTTTATTATATGCATGCATATATATATGGGCAGACACATACATACATATTTTAATTTTGTTTTTTATTTCATTTTAGTTGGCAATAATCAACGAAGGCGCGTTTTGCATAACAATTACGGCCAGCAATGAAGCCGCCATATGCCCCGTCCCCTTTGCCGTACCCCGTTCCCTGCCATAATTCTAATTCTGACTTTGCCCCACACACACGCACATACTCACACACACACATATACATTAGTATACAAATGCCAGACGCACGTTCGAATTAGCCCAATTTCGTGCGGGCAGCGGTATCAAAATATGTAAAAATGTTCATAAACGAAATGTGCGACAAGTTCGCTGTGACCGGGTCTGGGTCTGTCCATGTGGGAACGGTGGCAACCGGCCCGATTAGCTACTCGAATTCGCGCACACGTATCGGCCATAAAAAGGCGTTTCTAATCTCCTATCAAATTTTGACGAAATTTTAATTAATCGCCATTTGCTTAGCTCACGCTGCAGTCAACCCAAGCTCATATCTTTAAGCAAATATCGTGTGAAAAAACTTGAGAGCACTCGAAGTGGCCTCGTGATTACGACTGATCCCATTGAGACAAACACTTTCAATTCGACAGTGCATGCAGTGTTTCTTAAAAAGAAATTTAAACTCTGACAGCGAACCATTTCCGTTTACGATTCGACTCAAATGAGGGCTGCCTTGGTAACCTGCAATTTTTCAAGGTATATAAATGTCCAGCTCTGACTCGTATATTAAACATATACGTAATGTGAAAGAATAAAGGCGTTGACCACAGGGCTGTAAAATAGCTCGACACAGACAACACTTAGCCCCATGCCGTAACTAATACATTGCAACTTCTACAATATTCAATAGTAGTTTTTCCAATATTCAATGTAACGATGAAAAAGTATAAAGGTTTGGCAAGTTTTTACTGCATATAACTGCTATCTAAATCGCATAATCATCACACCTTGGAACAAAGATCCGCACCACATAGACGTAGCGGGTACCAAGTCGAAGGAAGGGACAAGAGTAGACTCTGCCAAGGAGAAGGCGCAAATATTGTCGGTAGTCTCCAAAAAGTGGAGCTAATTGCTGGCAAGGTGGCTAACCCGATTCACATCAACGGCAGAAACATTGACGACCACTAAAACTGCCCAGCAGGCACTTAACCGATTTTAAAATATGTTTGGTTCTTTTTACGGGCTTGGAACAGCTGCCCAGGACAAGGACAGTGAGCTATTAACTCCAGCCTAGGGCTTTCGAGAGCTCAGTGAATGCAATTTATTTCGATTATGGTCATTTGCTGATTTGGAACTAATTAGGTGGCACGTCCAGTAAGGGGTATATTTATGGTTTATGTTCTGACTAGCGAAACGCAAAAACTTTTAAAAGCTTTTACATGTTAATATTGTATTTGTTCCACTTACTGTTAATAATAGGAATAACTCACCTGTATATGAATATGCATTTCCTGCTGGACATATGCGTAACTAATTAATTTGCCGGTGTAATAAGCTTTTAAAGCATTTTGCAAAAAGCAATCTTTCCATCTGTAAAAAAAAATGTGAATCACTTAAGATTTTAATAAATTTAAAAGATGATTTAGATATTTGAATGCATCTAAATCTTATTATTTCAAAAACAATGCGCCCTTACGTCTTATGAATAGCTGAATATTGTATTTATTATTATTAGAACGCGCTTGGCAAATATGCATTTGAAATGTCAACGATAGACAACAGATTCGATGGAAAAATACATACATACCCATACGGATTGTCATAACTCGCGTTGTCGGAGCCATAATACTGCACGGCTATAGTGCCGGCGGGGGCTATGTGGATAGTTTCAAGGCGTTCTCACATGCACATGGTTTGCCAATTTATTGGCAAACTGCATCGATTGCCGCTCGATAAAAACGAAACTCGGAGCGGGTATTCGATGAATAGCGACAAGTTATGAATATAAAATATGCACAAATATGCAACGTGAACGCGAACAAAAACACGAATAAAGCATGTCAATGTAATAACAAAATATAATAAAGCAAATTATTAAACAAATGCAAAATGCAAATGCGTTTCTATACACAGACATGCATACGTGGTACACACATATGTACAAATAACGAACGATCGCCGACCGTGGACTTATCTACAATCAAAGACTAGAAGTAAACGCTCTAAAAGCTCCCGTCCCAGTCCCAGTGCCAGTCCCTCAGTAAAAACAACAACAACAACAACTACTACTGAAGCAGCAGCCCACATAAGCATTTTGTCGTCGCATGCGATACGATTTCAATTTCCATTCCAGTCTGACGCCGATCCGGTGTATCGACGAAGTTTTTGCCTGGACCGCCGCTTAATTTGTTTTTTCTACAAATCGTTGATGCTTGAGTTCCGATAGACTCGCCTGCTTGAGAGCTGTGCTTGTGTGCGTTTGCTGTGGACTTGTTCAGTTTGGAGATTTGATAGCCCTCAATATGCCACGTCGAGTGGGTGGAGCTAACAGACAATATTCGACGTTCGCTAGACTTAATAATTGTCAACCATTCAAAAATATAGATTTTTTTTTTTTTGTTTCAACCTACATATAAGGTAAGGTACTTTTATTTTGAGTGCCTCAAACATTTTGGCATGTTGTCAAGCTGAAATTACCTTTTCCAATTTAAACTCATTTCTTTTCCATGCTCAACGAAAATCATATTTGAAATTTCGCATTTTTAATTCGGACACAGAATTCCATTGATGACTCTTGTCGACTCTTTTTGGGGCGCCTTTTTTTGTTGGTCTTGAAAATGGTTTTGCTGGCGCCTCTACTTACGTCCGCCTGATGTGGAAAGCAACTGACTTTCAGTCTGTTTTTTGTTGTTTGTGCGCATTCCGCAGAGTTTTGCCTCCAAATTGATGGCGCCAAAATTCAGAAGCCAGCTATGCGCTGCGTTCTTCATTGGGAACTCGATTTGTTGGCCATTCATACACATACTTAAGGAGTGGAGCATTTGTCCCATAAATGTCATTGGCGACGCATTCGCATACGCATTCTGTCTGAGTTTTTCACGTCGCCGTCGGACTTCGGGGCCTTGAGTGCCAGCCTTAATTTATTCTAAACACAGCCATGGCCGTAATATGAATTTTGAATATTTTATTGAAAAAGTGTCGCAAAAAATAAAATTTTGCAATGCACAGAATAGCCCGCTTTCTGGGCCTACGCGCGCCCACTGTCGGTCACTGTGTTCGAGAGATCAAGACATTGCCAGCCGTTATTTGCGTGGCCTATCTGTATGTGGGGTTCATTTATAAAAATGATGTCACAATAATCACGCCACCATAACTCTACTAATTCGTGATAAATGAACCGTCTCCAGGGTGTAGTCAAACCCTTCCCCAGGCAGCAGCGACCGGCAACGACTAGCGGATACTTAATTACTCGCACATGTGTAAATGCTTGCCAAGGTAACAGTCCCAGGAGTTGCTCAGTGCCAGGCTCAGACATTTGAATGTCATCATTAGACGCCTCCCCTCGGTTCCAGCGACACTGATCCAAATCCGATTGCAGCTCCGATGTCCGTGAAAGATCATTAATTATTTTATTACGGAAATCAAAATGTCAGTTGCCTTTCAACGCGTTGTATTCAAAATGTTTACTCTCTTGCTTCCCAGATGTCTGCCCGTGTTTACATAATGTGAAAATTAATGATGAATTTGTCGCCTATGTGACGGCGATATAAAATTGTTTTCGAAACGGCCAAGCGAAAACTAAAAAAATGAAAAATGATTTCAATAGTTTTCGCGACACGTAAGGCTTAATTAAGCTGCTTTTATAATAAATTAAATAGTACCAATAAGCCAACGGGTAGAGGGGTTCAAAGTCAACGGGGAAAATTCATCTGAAAGCAAACCAAAACTACCTTGAAAATGCATGCTCTTGCATTTTGTACACTTTGCTTTCTGGACGAATCATCTTAATTTGCATAAGCGCCGCGCACAAATCCGCGCTCCAAATTCAACACGCGACATTGCCCGGCTGGCAAGTGGCTGTAGAGGGGCCTGGAGACCTGAAACTGAAACTCGACCTGTTCGATTCTGTGTTGAAGTGTCAGCTTGGAAGATATCTCGTGTCGGCGACATTCAATGTGCAGGCATAACAAATGAATTATTGACGTTTTTAAGCAATATTCACCAATATTCGGCGGGGCCAGAGATATGAAAATTGTCAACGTGGGCTTTTATTTGCTTAATTTAATTTCGCATCTCGTTCATCGCCTTTTTTTTTATATATATATTTCGAGTCTCTCTCATTTGTTTTAACGAGGATGAATCCAGGTGGGACCTGCACACAGCGGATCCAGCTGATCTTAGTCGTTGTTCATTTTCGTGACGCTGTCTTTGGGACATGGGTCCAGGGGTCCAGTGTAGCGCTCGTAAAGCGGCTCTCAGGTAAGCACTGAAACATCTTCCATATGTAAATTTAAGGCCATTGTTGTTGTTGTCATTGCTGTTTGATGGGCCAAAAGAGTATGGCTCATTAATGAATTTAAATGGTCTCCTTAATAATATTTAACGGCTTCTTTGCAGCGCTTTATGATGACAATATTTTTTGGGTCCCAGTTACCGGTACCCCGTTCCTCGTATGGGTTTCTCTTTCTTAATGGCTCCGCATCAGCATTTGACAGTTGACAAGTTCTTTTTGTGTTAGGTCAGACAGGCCGTGGTTGGTATGCCCCAGGATCGTTGCAGCGGGCGTCCCGGGACCAGCACTAAAGCTTTAAACTTATGACAAACACATCCTGTTCTGTATACACGCACTATTAATAATTCTCTTTCAAACGGCTGCTCGGAAGCTTGGTCAATTGGCCGCCATAAGCAGGCAAATCTGTTTGGCAATTTATCTCATAAATTCCATTTGATGTTCAGTGTTCCCCCATTCCTGATGAGTACCATTGCGCAGTCTTTCTTGCTGTACAAATCGATTTTTGATTGAGTTCATTAGAGGCCAAGTCACAGAGCAGCAGGCAGTAGATATTATCACCATGTGCCATATCGACTATCGACTGCCAAATGGTATCTAACATACACATACGGTAATGCCTCCCAGGAGTATTTGCGGCAGGAGCTGGTTGGGCACTTGGTAAAATCATTTTTGTTATTCGCGAAAATTGCGCTGAGTGATTTACTTTTACTTTTGTTTTACGTGCCGGACATTTTGCGAATGTGCTTTGATTTGTGCACATGTCTTGCAGTTCTACAGATACGGGGGAGGGCCAGGATGGTAAGTTATCTTGTCTGGTCCAGGCATTGGCATCCAAGTGCCAAGCATTTGAGCAAATCCTAATTGGATTTATGTGTAGAAATGGATTACAGCTTATGTTTTCCGAGCTGCCCGGCATTTTCGCTATTAATTGGAACTGAAGCCGCTTTGAGGGGTGAAGCTTACTGTTGGAAAAGCACTAGACACTTTTGCAATATTTCTTAAATCAGATATCGAAACAAAGTACAATAAAATGTTGCATTATAAATGAAGATAGACAGAAATGAAATAAAGTGGTAATCATTAAATTTCTTTGTTCTTTATCATTTTCTATATTAAACATGAACTTTTTTTTAGCTAAATTCCATTTTAGACTGTCAAAAACAAAAGCAAATAAAAAACATACTTCCACATAAACAACATTCATGTTATTTTTTCTATCGCTTCACAAAACTTCTACGGGTTTCCAAAATGTGAAGATTATTAGTATGCATCGAAGAAAATAACCGAAAACCATCTAATAGGACCGTTCAGATATTTATGACATGATATCATCTAAGACCATTCAAGTTAGAGTTTAGTGCGTTTCCCAGAGACTAAATGTCTGCCTCAGAAGAGACAGCAAGCGATCGTGTATTGAAGGAAAAAAAATGCGACCCTATTAAAACGAGAGATTCTAGAACCAGAACCAAGAACAGCCAAGAGTTATGCCTCGCAAGAAATGAGAATATAAATATTTTATCAGTGGGCAGAAATCAGATATCTCTTTGATTCATAGAGCTTATTTATGGCTTCCTTTTGTTTTTCTTACCCAACTAGTCAAACGCGCCCAGACCAACAGACACCAGCCTCAGCCACCAGCAGTATCCCTCATCGAAGCCCCTACAACGTGCCAGCGCTCATTATGAACACACAAAAATCAATAAAAATATGTGCCACAAAATTTGACTGGCCGAGACCAAAAGGCAAGTCCACAACGGAACACATTCCTTCTCAAACGCAACGTAAACAACACATCCCAGAATGATCAGATGATCTACAGATTGGAGTGTATGAGTGTATTTTTATTAATGAGTTATTCAGAAGTGAATATTATGCATCGAGTCATGATATTCATTCAGCTATATTCAGTGGCAACAAATATCTATAGACTGCTAATAACAAGATGCCTAGATGAAGTGTGTGCAGAACATGTGTGGATGATGCAAATTAATGAATGAAACCAACATCCAACTGAAGATGGCAAAACTTAACGCAAATATTCAAATTAGCCACATAAGTATCCAGCTTTCTGGTCATCTTTCTATGATGCAAAAGCAGCGCGCATATCATTGATTTGTTATTCTCATGCGCAGCATAAATTTACCATGTGAAATCCGATAGCCGGGCCAAGTTTCAAGGTTCAACTTGCGCAGGCTGTGCTGGTTACCGTTCAGCGTTCAGCGTTCCACGGGCAGCGGGTGGGACTCTGGATGATCATTTGCACCTCGCTTTCCTGCAACAAGTCTTAACTTTATTCAATGTGTCCATGCGTAGGTCGGCCTCACATTTGCATACGGCTGTTGCCAGTCGCGTTGGGGCTTTACCACATTTATGAATCAACGCCAGGTTCGCCATTTCATTCAATAAAACACATTGCCCCGCGCCCTGCGACTCCTTTTTGAGCAATGTTCAATGCACGACAGCGAGAACTCGTCGTTGCCGTTGTTGTTGTTGCTAATTCTCAGAGGAACATAAATATTTCGACACTTTTGCATGCGCGACAAACATGTGCAAAAATGGAATAAAAATATGGCAGCTCTGGACCCGCGGACTTGGCTTCGCGATTTCTGGCTGATGGCCATTTAGTGGCCATCCACTGCTGGCGGATCCAGCCTACAGCGAAGCCTGAGCAACGGGCGTTGGGAATTTGTCGCTTGGATATGCTCATAATTCATGCAACAAACAAATGGACAACCTGGAGCAGCCCTAACCCGGCCAACCGTCGACCCACGTAAATGCATCAACCGGATACGCAACCAATTCTATATATTTTTGTGTGGCATTTGCTGACCTGTTTGGATTTGATTGTTTGTTGATTTTTAAGTGAGATGAAATTTGCATCCCTTAAGCTTTCTGTGTGCTTATCGCATAGTGATCGATAATTGCCATCTAGTCAAACGAATCGATGCCAATTGTTTTTAAGCGATGTTGCTAAGAACTCTCAAAAATATATATATTTCAGTTTAGCCCAACTTTCTTGTAAGCTCAATAAGAACCTACCTACCGTTTATCTTAACATCCTAACCTTATAGGAAAACTCAAAGCAACCGATTTGTGCATTGGGGCTACCCATGTCAGAGCTACTTAACTTTTCAACTGTCCAACCGGTAGCAACAGTCTGCCACCACAGGTTGTCTCAACAAACAAATGTAATAACTGATTAAAACATCTTTAAGCGAGTGATTATCACAGCAGGCGGTACTGAAACCGTGCCCTTACCGGAGCAACAGAACCGGATTCAGTGGCTGCAGCATCAGAACTCATCCGGTAGCGCTAGTCGGCGCTTCTGGGAGTTTACACCTCTAACTTAACCTCTGCATCCAGCATCCACCTTTGCTGTGCGCCACATGCGGTCCCGCCGTTTTAGCTCCAGAGCCAGTCCCGGTCGCCATGCTCGCTTTGGCGATTATTTCATAATTCACTCGAGCGGCACAGGTTTATAAATCTCTTTAATATTATTTTGATAGGCCACCTAATTGGTGTAAATATTTTTGCTAGAGCGTCTTAATGTGCTTTTAAAAATGGGAAAGCACCTTGAAATTATACGTATTTATAGGCAACGGATGGCGCCCGCAATTGATTGTTTATTGTTCAAGCTGTTGCCTTGTTTATTTGAAAAGCAATTAGAAATATTATGAACAGTATATTTATTGCACTTTGCCGCCGTTCGAGGGGCTGCCCAACTACTCTGTTGTTTTTCTACCAAAATAAAACGACCGCAAGCAAAAGAGAAACGGACACATTGAAAATTAAACGATAAACAGGCACACTGCCAGGGATTCGACAAACCGTTCAGCAGAGCAGAAGTTACTGAAATTCCCTCCAACTGGCTGTCAAATATGAAGATCCAGATCTCGTCTCCTGGCTACAAGCTCACTACTAACGAAGCCAAAGTCGCAAAATCTTAAATTGCAGGTGGCTCTTCCCTAAAATAATTTCCCGGTTCGTCTTGTTTGTGATCCCAGTCAAGACGTAGCAAACCGAGGAGTGTGATTTTCTGTTCCCATAATTTAAATGTCAAGTTTTGTCTATATTAAAAATTTTTGTTGCAGTCTTTAGTTATTGGTCATTTCGCCTTCGCCGTAGTCTTCCCAGTCACACGCCCTGTCTGGTCGCTAAAGCTGTTCGTCCTTTGGTTCGGATTGGCTTAATAGTATGAACAGAAAATTGGCCTCTTTCTTTTGACATGCATATTTTTCAGACTGGCAGCTTCTTGAGCATTCAGTTGAATTCCACGATAATATTTTTGCTAATGCCATACCCCAAACTTAACATAAAGTTGATTCGCATATAAAAAGGGTTTATAGTAAAGGCTAACAACTAAAATCAAAATAGACTTCATACAAAATGCTGTTTGGACACTTTTAAATAGGGAAAATTTGTAAAGCATCGGATCAAAACTTCGTGCCTCTAGTAATTTGCAAATCCAATTGGTTTCCGAATCGCCAAAGTCGGCCCCAACCCACGACATCAACTGCAACTGCAACTACGGCGACCCTGTACTGTGTACAAGTCGGTTATTACTGATATTCGCGCGCTGTGAACCATTGTAATTTTCATGTTGCTGTAACTGCTCCGTGCAGTAAAAATGGCTGGGCAGCGAAATTGAGTGAGGGGAAGGCTGACATGACCGGCACATGGACACGAATTGTTCGCCAGACCGCGATGATAATGGCAAATCAAACGATGACACATAAAACGATCGTGTTGGAAAATTGGCGACGGGACGGCGAGCGGCCGGATGATTGGCCATTTGGATGAAACGGATGGCAAGAGCAAGACAACGACACGATCATCATCATCATGCTAGGGGCAACAAGCCTGGGCGCCGAGGGGGTGGGCATGTGCATTTCTCAAAAGGAAGTGCAACATTTGTTTGAATTACAGAAATGCCAAAAAATATTTCGACTCAAGTCGCTGTCTCGAGGGTGCCCTCAGTTGTTGGCCAAATAATTATTTGTTATTTGTAGTTATAAGCTGTTGAGGCTTACGGAGTTTAGCTTTCTGCTGCACCGTTTGCAGAAAAGATCGCCGAGCTTTGGCCGACTGGGGCAGTAACATTGCAGGAACTTCAACAACTGCTGGACAACTGTTGAACCGAACAGAGCCTGGGAACTATGCTCATATCGCTCATCATCTACAGCAGAACATTCCATTTTGCGACATTTTCCACTGCTGCCCTTAAGGATCGAGGATCGAGAGTTGCGGAGCAGTCTGCTGCCTCACGCTTAACGATATTCAAAATTCATTACAATTGATATTGTTTCGAATGCATAAATACAAACAAATGGGCAGACTGTTGCCCACAGCCAGAATCCATTGAATTCGCTCTGTTGGCTCCCAGCTCCAGCGGTATCAACGACGAAGCATCTGTGAGCTTTACAAGAAATAACAATCTTACTAATTGGGCGACTTTAGCATAAACAAATGTATTTTAGCTCTAACTAAAGCCCAGCACAACAAAAGAACTGCAGACCAGCCAAACAGTGGGGCCCAATCGTTTTGTACTCCTTTAACGTTTTGCATACGAAGCTGAGTTTTGCCGTGAGTTGGTGTCCCCAGCATTTGTCCCCACTAATGGGAAATGGGTATACAACTAACTGAACTGAATGATTCTTTGCTGGTAAGGCACCTTGCATGAGAAGTGGTATCCAGCGGAGATCTTTTAATATGGAAATAATAAATGTTATAAAGCATCTGGGACAACATCTAAATAACTATTAGAGCACATGATTTTCATATCTCCATATAAGAAGCCCTTTAAAGTAAATCCATTCATAAAGCAATGGAGGTGTATCGGAGTCTTCTGTATGGCTGTTCTAGTAGTAATAAACTCTTCTATTTTCTCTCATAAATATTTATAGGGCCATGTAAATGCAGCCATAGACGCGGTAGCGCCACAACTTGTGGGGCCAGATGAATTACGAATTCCAAAAGAGCCCAACTAAGATGTACAAAAAAAAGTCAATCTCCGCATTTGGTAAGCCACCAACTAGGCGCGCACCAATGCTGCACCGCACAAATCACAAACACGATCATGTCACTCACTTCGGGTGGGACAGAGGGCAGAGGGAAGGGAAATTGGGAGCGGCAGCGGCAACTGGCAGTTTATGACGGCTTCAAACGGCAGCCGAACGCAAAAGCGTCGCATAAATTGCAAAACGCTTTAATAATTCACCTCTGGTCGCCAATATGGGCAATACGGCGGCTCCATTGGTGGGACCAGGCCGTAACCACATCAACAAAGTCATACAAATCACAGTTATGATTATTGCCACGATTAAAAACTATCGCCCGCGTCGTCATCAACATTGTCCGGCTGTAAACGGCGGCAGCTGTAGCTGCAACAAAAGCTGAACCGCTGGTGGCCACTGCGCGTGCGGCACTCAATCGGAGACACGACTGTGGGGCACTGGCAATGAGTCTATCCGACATTGATGTCGCCGCTGTCAAAGTTGCCATAAATATCATCTTTTTCGCAAATCTCCAGCTGAGCACTTGCAGTTGCAATTGCTCAGTTTTTGTTGACCAAGCGTTCGCAATGCCCCAGCGGTGATTAATTAAACAGTTGCAGCTCATGATTTATAATGATGAATTTATTTAGGCCTTGTTTCAGACTCGAAACGGTCCGATTTCGCTTATTGCCAGCACCGTCGGTGCCTTTTACTGGACTTATTCAGTTTGAATTCAATCAGAGCTGCCAACCACAGCGATTGCCAGACGGGAACAGCATCTGTCGCCGATCCTGTTATGTAATTGAAATTAAAAGTCCAAGATCTGTCTAAGCTAAACTGGACTAGGCATGAAACCTCTAAATGAAAGAGTCAATTTAGAAGAGGATTTCATTAAAGTTTTTTTTTAAAACAATTGCCTTCATAATCTAACTAACAAAGTGAGTTAGAACCAATGCCTTAATCTTACACACATGCGTTCAGCAAAGTTGGAAGGTAATGTGGGATATGTATGTCATATTGAGTGCACACGAACAAAGAGCTGCAAATAAATTTAGTTTAATGGCTCAACAACAAATTGCATAGCCACTCAGACATTTGAACTAAACTTTAACTGACATCTTACATAAGTAAAATTATACTACATAAGACTCGAAATGGGTACACACATACATTAAACTCTATTTTCATTGCGATCAAGTTGCCTGAAATGGGGGTAAAGGCAGTCTGGAGGGTAGGCATCCCGCTGAGCAGCCCGTTCAAAGGCCCCGAAAAGAGTTAATTTGCATAATTACGTTGGAACAGGACGGGCGGACCGAGATGGAGGCCAGGGGCTGAACCCATGGTGCATAGCCAGTCAGTGCTGAGGTGTCGGTGTCTCTGTCTCTCACTCTCTGTGTGCGTGAGTGTGTGGGAGTAGAAAAGCTAGTGTGCGAGCAGGGGGCTCTGGAGGGGGTACAAAATGTGCAAGGCACGAAACGAGCCACGAAATAAAAAAAATGAAGTCGCTTTATCATTTTTAGCTCGCGGCGCTGTTTGCCCAAAGTGTGGAAAATAAATGTATGGAAATTTGCATACGAATTTCGAATTTCAAATGGCGTTGTCCCCCTTTCCCGCCCATCCCCTCAGCCACGCAGCGTACCCTATCCAATAGCGGATGGTGCTCCGTTAGGTGGTGCTCGCGGTACCATGGCTGGCCGTAGCCACTTAAATGCCGGCCACGCCCCTTCATTCACATCACATTTGGGCCAGACTGCGAGCCATTGACGTCATTAAATTATTTATTATTGTTATTATTCGCAAAAGAATGAAGATGAATTGGAATTGGGAGTGGAATGGACATGCAAATGGGAAGGGAATGGGAATATCCATTTATTGTTGCTGGTATTGGATTATTGCGGTCTTTGTTGATTTAATTAATTAAATCGCAGTTGTATTTTTAATTGATTGACAGATTAAAAACAAAACCAATTAACAATTTTAATACAAAATGACAACCGCATAATATGCTGTAATAAAAACGGTTGCCAACCATACAAGAAAGGGGCGAGTGGCACGTAAACACATGTGTATTTATGTACGAGATGTATGCAAACCCAATGGGATGTCATAATCCGTAATACGCATTAAAAACAATTTTAATTACTGAACTTACTTAAGGGAATGACTAACGGTGGTCAGCAACTGCCAGCTTCAATTATTTAATTTTTACACCCAACACAATTCAGCTTTTTACCGACAACATAAATGTATACATATAAATCCAGCAAAATCTATAATATACATATTTGTTGTAATTCACCAAATGAATCAAATGTAGATATTTATTGACATTATATTTTGCATGCCCATCGGGGACTCTAAAACAGTAAAATTAATCTAATCTGATATTTTCAAATTGGCACCGATTTAGAATTTGCAATTTCAAATTCTCACAGCAGCTGCAAAAGCCATTTCAATAAATATGGGCTAACTGACATTCGGTTAATTAAAGTCGATACATTATTTTTAAAATGACATGGGAAGCATTATTGCAGAAATAAGACAACTTAAAATTCAGCTTCGGTAAAATTCATATTGATTTTAACATATAAATAACTATTTTCAATTAATAGAAACAAAAGCGAATCGCCGCGAATCGAAACCGCGAACAAAAGAGTTATGCATAACAAATGTTTGAACGGATTTGAATAAACTAATTCCCACGAAGAGTGGAACACAACAGGTTGAATTCGCACGCCATAATCGCCGGTTTTTGGCTGAGCACTTCATTTGGGATTCATAATTTCTAGTTAGATTGACGATTGGCGATTACGATGTGATTTAGAAACTGAAAGGTGAGATGTGAGAAGAGTGAGTCACGACGAGAACCATGACTGGAGCAAGTTCCGTGTGATCTATCTTCTACACGCAGACACTCAGTCAGAAATGTCGTTCGATTTCGAGCGTTTCGATAACTCAGATGCGCTCTGATACATTCACATGGATATTTAGTGGTATCGTTCAGCCATTCGGGCAGTTGTTCTTGGCATTTCATATGCAAAGCAGCGGCAACGTGGTATCATTCACTGCAGTAGCATCAGAAGCTAAAAAGACGAGTACGAGAGCAACCAACGAAGATGTCAATAAATCTGCCGCTTTGGCCTTGTTTTGCATTTCCGCTAACAGAAACCAAAACGCAGCCAGCTCCAGTGTCAGTGCCAGAATAGCACGCAAGCCAGTGAACTGGTAAACCTGACTAACAGCCGATACAGTAGCCCCACGTCAAAATGAGGTGATTTAGAATTGTCGAATTTTATTTAAATTGGATGCAAACATGCGAAATTTGTTGTAGAAAATCAATAAATAAGAAAATCACAAGCGAACGACTGCTCAAGAAACTGGATCGCCATTGGGATCTGCACCCAACAAACACAACACAACTGGGACACAACTCGCAGCCGGCAGCCGGCAACCGGCAACGCATGTGCGTACTATGGCTCTTATGACCACCACTGTCTGTGCCTTTCGACTGTTTCCTTGGCATTCACAATTTGCATGCACGGCTCGAGGGACTGATCGCAGGGGGGGGTGCAGGCGGCGGCAGGGCGATACCTGAGCACGAACTTTGTTTTGATAATTTTGTGTGCTGGGCTGGTTTCGTCACATTGCCTCTTCATTATTTTATTTCTTCTCCTTGCATTTTATTTTTATATCGATTTTATTTTATTGAATCTTTTTAGTTCATTAAAATTTCGTTTTCGGCTAATAAATATTTCGTGGGTATTCAAAAAGTTTTGTTTCCATGCTCTTTGCTTCTTTAGGTACATGGGCTAAGTGACAACTCTTGTACATAAAGGGCTTATAAGTAATCCTTAAAAAAGCACAATACTTTCTGCTAGAGTATATGTTCTTCGGCAGTTGGAATATAGTTTTTGTTTTAAAATTCGTTTTATTGGCAAAGAATACTCGACATACTCAAAATCGATGGAGCCGATAGGATAAACCAGAACGAGTTGTTCCTTAAAGTCTTGGCTTCGTGTCTTGTATCTGATTGCATTTTACTTTTAAAGTTCCCTGTTAATTAATTCCAATTCGAATTTGTATATGCGTTTTTGCTAAACAAAAAAGTAGAACATACTTAGTTATTAATGGACAATTATAACTAATTTGAACAAAAAATAGTAAGGCGAATGTCAGATGTTTTTCTGACATTTAATAAGTACAGTCGAGGGCAATGACAAAAGGTAATCAAAAATATTTTCAAAAAATACCAGCTTGATGACTTTTACCCTTTTCCCTTGTGTCCCAATATACACCTATATCTACATATATAATGGCGTTAGCATTTGCTATTATCTTATTGGGGACATGGGCATGGGTATTAGCGTAAGGGGTTACCTTCACAGCTGGAGTTTCATTTCGTAATGGGAGTCTAGTAGCTCGGGATTGTTGGGAGGGTTGCGTTTCTAATTAATGTGCCCAACTTAAAAGGTGTTAAATGACAAACAAACCATATAACTCTGATAACAGTTGACACTATAACAATGCCTTAGAGATATGTGTATGCATTTAAAATATGCCGAAGTAACACGGCTAAAACAGCAGGCCAAAACCAGGAGGCATAGCCCTGAAAATGATATACGAGGCAGTATGGTGCGGTGCGGCTTCGGTGTCGTCGAACTCACCCACGAGGAAATGCGGAACAGGTGCATGATGACGAGGGATCGCACTGGCGATCAGTAGAAACGCGCAATGTGCGTTGATGTGTGCTTATCGAGTTGTCATTGTCCTGGCGAGGCGATCCCTTGCGGACGCGCCAATTAATACAAAGGGATAAGGTCGAAAGCAAGCATGAGAAATGCGCAAACATGCACTTAATTAATATGAGCCTTCGGCGTATTTAGCTCGAGCTGCCCTCGCGATGTCCTTTTAATGCATGGACGCAGGCGCAGCCGTAAATGCAACTACAACTTCCGCTTGAAGCTGCGGGCGTAAGTTTAGCCAAGGATCACAGCCAGGCCCAGGCGCATGGCCAGTAGATGTTTATCGCAGGCTTTTACAATTCGCGCGCTTGTTTCGCTCGGCAGAAACACGTGGTGAAGGTGTTTGGCGCAGCTATTGCTACCGGCATTTAAGCCGTTTAAGTTCTTGGTATGGCAACCGTCTGATTTATGGCTCAATACAGCTAGGAACAAACAGGTGCTTCGATCTGCAAGTAACCTTTTTGGTATTGCCAATTTGAATCCAGCCAGTACTTGACCAGCCTACGCCACCAACTCCGGGCGACAAATGACTTCTAGCTGTTTCACGCTGGTGGCATTAAACCTTAAGGCAACTGCATGGCGCAAGCTGGCCAGTTAAGTTCGGTCCAACTGCATATTTTAGCCAGACTATCGAAATCAGCGCATTCATAAATCAAGCGCCTAATTAATGGAAATGCGACGACTGATAAAGCGCCAGAATTAGAACTCATTCGTGTTTATCAATTATATTTTCTCTACTTAATTTGTGTGCCATTTTATTTGTCGGCCGCTTTGCTCTCAACTCCCATCATTCAGCTAATCTACTTGAGTTATTCCCGCAAATATTTCCATATCTGCATCGCTCCATTGCTTCATTGCACTTACAAGTTTCTCTCGGTTTGGTTGCGCTATGGGCCGTCCGAAATTCCTTGCTTGTTGCACGTAAAGTTTTACAAGCAGCTCAAGAATGAACATTATGAATGTAAATGCAATTCATGAGCGCAAATATTGAAGAGACTTGTACTCAAGGATTTCATAAATCAATGATAAGTTATTCAGAAGCTTGTACTTAAAAAAAAGGAACAGGAAAGAAAGTGCATTTGTTTTTTGAGTGGATTTCTATTATTCTGGGGCGATGAGACTGCCTTTATAAAACATCTATATTATAAATTAGAGCTAAGTTGTGAACAAGTAACAAGCTCGAGATAGTCGTCCGAATTGTGTAATCATTTGAATTGTAATGAGGTCTTTTAGGTAATAAATAAGATACGCAAGTAAAGTCGCACAATATTAAAAATTTTCCCCAGTCTTTTATTTTTGAGCAGAATTCCGGAACGGATCTTTTCCAAGGGGCATATATTGCACAGTTTGAATACACGAATATTCGAATACCCGAAATACACCATTATAACAGGCAGCAACTAATTAACGTGCAAGACGTGATCCGTTCAAAGGCGTTGCCATAATTTGTCAACACCCCAATACTTTACGAGCACTCATTGCGATATAATTGGGCCCCTACAAACGTACCCGAAGTCTTTTGTTAGCGTTTCATTTCACATTTCGCATTATTGCGCATCATAATGGCCGCCATATATCGTATCGGGTCCAAGCCCCCTCGTCAATCCCACCTTGGCCCAGCTTATGTTTTATGTATCGAAGCAGGCGACTGTCAAAGTGCTCTGAGCTATGTGTAGGTAAAAGATACTGATATGTATGTAAAAGATACAAATGTATGTATATTTTAACACGCAGTCAGCCAACTCATTGTGTCAAATATAAATCAGATCATTTTTTCCGCATGAAACCCAAAAGCAAAAAAAAAAAACAATAAAACGAGGGCCGTGGCTTTGTATCACAGAATTGGCATAAATTTATAGGCGGAGGCAAAGCCGCTTTAAAATTTTGACAAAAAATTTGGTGTGCTATAATACCCGAACATTTATATCGGGATAGTGATTTTTGAAAGTGTTTTGATTTCGTGGCTGTTGCTATTGCTGGCTGGCTGAGGGATAAATTAAAATTCAATGCACATTAAAATGACAAAAGCGAATCAAAAACAGAGTCGAGTACATTAAAAAGTCATGCCGTATCCGAGTATCTGACAAAATGCCCGGCGCAGAAATTAAATCGACAAATAAACCGAAAAAAGGCAACACATCAAAATGTAGATCATACGTCATTGAAGGTATCAAAGCCCATAGTTTCGATGGCAATAAATAAATTTAACAAGCTGTCACCATATCAACACACGAGTTCTGAAAAGTAAGATCAAGCTTAGGGTTTGAGTATCGTGTTGCTGGCAATGTGAGAGAGTAAAATATCTAACTAGTAGCGATTAGGTATGTGCTAAAAACGATATATCAAGACATTTTGTAGAAATATTGTTATTTTTTAAATGATAATTTTAAATTATGGTTAAGTAAAAATTTTATACTCATTGCGATTTGAATTTGAGTGTAAATATTCTTTAGATCTTAGAAAAATGTGATACGACTACGCTACAACTTGGGACTGCATTAAGTTACATCAAATTTATTCACCTTAAATTTCTGACACATTGATTAATTTGGTACCAATGAAAAAGTGCAAATGCGAATCCTTTACCTCACAAAGGGCATACAAAATACGAGAAGCTTTTTCAGAAATGTATTTGCAACTGACAGAGACAGCGATAGTGATAGAGACAGAGGCCGGCACAGGGACAGCCGGGTTTTAAGTCATACCCGTAGTCTGAGCCCATTGACTATAGTTGGGCGGTGCGGCGGATCCTTTGACCAAATGACAGGCGCGGGCTACAGCGAGTCGACTGTGGGGAAGTGGCATTTTCCACGTAGCCTTTTTGTATTGCGCAAAAGCAGAATCAATGCTTTGCCCGTGGGATACGTAATCCGGATTTTACCATTCAGAAAGTGTAAATGAAAAATCTGTTTTTGGAAGCATTTTAGCGTGAAAATGCAATATTGAATTCATTTAAATTCAACAGTGTCTGATGGGCGGCGGTGGTGGTTGGCAACGCAAAAAGCAATTACATGACAGGCGGCTCCAGCTTCAGCTCCAGCCCCAGTCCCGACCCCATCATGCCCGGTACTGAAATATGTACTCGTTGCTTATTGGATCGGGTGATGTCATGGAAAGGATGCGATATAAAAATTGCCACAATTTTTGTGTCTTTTATTTTATGCAAAAAAGGCGAGAGAAAATCAAACAAGCGACGTCATATCGAAGGGACATTAATAATAAACCGAAATGAAATGTAAATACGGGCAGGAAATCTCAGCAGCGACGACTCATAAATTTTGTCCACAAATCGCCGGCGAGTGCACAAAATCTGTCACCTATCAAAAATACCCTAAAAGGGCATAAGTCTGCAGCACCCCACGCTTCCCCATGCCATAGCTATCCACAGCTTCCAGTCGCTGGCTGGATTGTTGCGCGTGCGCAGCCGTTCCAGCAGCCACCGTCACTGACAATCGATGACAATCAATGTTTGCATTGCATTATTATTATTGGAATAAATGAATAAAGTATCGTCGCTCAGTGGCATGCAGTGACAATGGCTCTGAGTCCGACTTGGTCCCCAAGTCCGACACATTCTGTTCCTGTTCCCCATGTTTTCGTTTTTGTCGTTGTCCCTGCGTCCATGTCGCGTTTATGGGATTTATGTATGCCTCTGTCTCAGTGTTCAAGGGAATTGTCAACGCGTCGCGTAGCAGTCAAAATCGGCATCAAAAATCGAGATCGGTAACAAGATCAGCAAAAGCCGCATTCGAATACGGTACAAAAGATGCGTTTTAACCAGACAAAACCAAATCGTTCGAAATTCCGTTTCGTGTCCCATAGTCACAACAAGGAGATGATTTCCTCTTCTCTTTCCCAAGTCAAGCAACAATCATATTTTGTGGCTCTCCACTAGATGCATTTGTTGAGAACAGTGTAACCACGCGACAAGATTTAAATATTGCCTCTAGTTTATTATTATTATTATTATTATGATTATTATTATTATTATAGTTATTATTATTATTATTATAGTTATTATTATTATTATTATTATTATTATTATTATTATTATTATTATTATTATTATTATTATTATTATTATTATTATTATTATTATTATTATTATTATTATTATTATTATTATTATTATTATTATTATTATTATTATTATTATTATTATTATTATTATTATTATTATTATTATTATTATTATTATTATTATTATTATTATTATTATTATTATTATTATTATTATTATTATTATTATTATTATTATTATTATTATTATTATTATTATTATTATTATTATTATTATTATTATTATTATTATTATTATTATTATTATTATTATTATTATTATTATTATTATTATTATTATTATTATTATTATTATTATTATTATTATTATTATTATTATTATTATTATTATTATTATTATTATTATTATTATTATTATTATTATTATTATTATTATTATTATTATTATTTATTATTATTAGTTATTATTATTATTATTATTATTATTATTATTATTATTTTTATTATTATTATTATTATTATTATTATTATTATTATTATTATTATTGTTATTATTATTATTATTATTATTATTATTATTATAATTATTATTATTATTATTATTATTATTATTATTATTATTATTATTATTAATTATATTATTATATTTTGTTATTATTATTCTTTTATAATAATAATGATTATTACTATTTTTTTTATTGATATTTTTATTGTTATTATTATTCTTTTATAATAATAATGATTATTACTATTTTTTTTATTGATATTTTTATTGTTATTATTATTATTATAATTAAAAGTCTGTCCTTAACGTATGAAATTGAGTTTTTTTAGTAACCTTTGCCCCAATATTGCAATCGTCCACCACTGTGCTTTAACAATTTATGTTAAAAAAATTGAATCTGTAAGTCACAGACAAACAAACTGCATATGATTGTGATTCTTCACGCTGAATTGCAATAAGAAGAAACAGGCATCGGTGGTAATGCCATTTTCAGTCGTCGTTCCAATCCCAGAGATTCCTATCATATTTTGCATAGAATGGTAAGATTAGACAGTATTCGAGCACTTCCCGGTTTGGAAAGATTCTGCCCTCTGTATGAGTATGCGTGTGTGAATGTGTCAATGTCATACATATGTAGACACACGAATAGATGCATAACACGGTTAGAGCTCAGATGGCATCTGAGCAGTATCGGGTGGCGAACTATTTTAATATTTCACTCCGCAACAGTTGGAGCTGAAATTCAAATCGCGGCTGCTGTTTTAACAAACACGTAAGCTAATAATGTGCTCGAAGACAATGCGACGCCTTCCGATCTCTGCTGAGGCTGTCTTCTCGACAGATACCAGTAGCCCCCAGGCAGTGCTCCACACAGGGCTCCCCAGACGATGCGGCCTTTGTCTTTGCCAGGGCGACAGTCCAGCCGCATTGCCAGACAGCGTGTCTGTGGCAGTGCCAGAAACCCAGCACGTCGACGAGGACGTGGACGGAGCTAAAGCTGAGGCCAATGCCGCTTCATTTATGCAGCAGGCAGCTCTTTTTGCGCTCCGGCTGGCTTTGTTGTTGAACAATTTCTTCGACACCTTTTTTTGAAGAGATTGAGAAAAGCAGAGTCGGCTACAGAGACAGAGGTGAACCCTGGCTACATCTGAGACCGCATTGCGCATATGCATCTGTGTGAAAAATGGAAATCCCTTTTTGGCAATTTTTGTCGCTTTTAGGAAGCGCTAAGACCAGTTCGCCGACAATCTCCAGGGTACTCTGATGAAGAACCCGCCAAACCGCCAGATCGCCTTGCATATTTCCACTTACAAGCTATGTCCACGTTCCTGTTGCTCTTCAAGCTTGTAGAACGGCTAGCAGACATCAAAACTGAGTAATATTTATGATCATTGCGATATTTTTGTTTTGTTGCTCCGTCCATCTGTCAGTTGAATTGAAGCTGCTCTTCCCGAGCTCCTTTGTAGCTTGTTGACTTCGGCTTTCGGTTCTTTTGCAGTTGGTTAATGTCCATTGGAATGTGGTTTCTGGCCTGTCGTACTGATTTACAGATATGTCATTGAGCGATTCAATGCAGTTCACACATTCGAATATGCAAGCGTTTTTAGTATGAATTTGGCTCGATAGTTTTCAAAGTCAGGAATTTAAATGATTTCGAGCTTAAATAAAACAGTATACCTAAATTTATCAACATGAAAGAACTAATACCATTCTTGGAATATAACAAAGATTGCATAAAAAACAGACTAAATATCTTTTTAGTTCCCCGCAAAATATAGAAAATTATTACAGTTGGATATTTAATCGGACATTAAATCGCTTTAAAATGTTTTATATTTTTTGATATATTTATAACCACATTCAGGGAGATGCGAAAAAATAGTATTATAAAAATACATCAACATTATCTTGTATTTCAAATTACGCCCGCAGTTACTCAATTGACTTTTCTGAGACTAAAATGTCATTCACAGCAGCAAGCTTCGCCTGAGGCTGTAAATGATGTAATTTTAAAAAGCACTCCCACTAAACACTCTCGCTCCGTAATACGCAGCAGTGCATGCCACGCCCTCATTCTATTATTTTTAGTAAGCGAATGGGGGTAAAAGGAATCGTCTCCTGTTTTTTGCCAGCACGGCGAGAACGACTGTCAAAAACAATAAAAGCGACAAGCGCGAGGGAAAAATTTTTATTGAAAATTTATAATTGAATGGCACAACACACCTGAGGCCTCAGGCTCTGTGCTGCACTGCGCCGACACACCCAACGCCCCCTTATGCCATAGCAGGTTTGGCATTGTAATTGAATTTGACGTTCGATTGTGCCATAAAATGGCGAAATGGCAAAAACGGAGGTTGTGTGGTGCCTTTAGTCGTGGCAGCAAAGACAAATGTATGTGTATATATCTTAATATATGGATTTTCAAGATATCAGACGACACGAAGACGAATACTTAACAGAAAAATGTCTGAACTAGAGCTCAATAGACCAACAACAGCATCTATAAAAAAAAAAACAGCATTTGGGGCATTAAGATGAAAATGTTGAGGAGGAGAAACTAGGCACAGTCCCAGGCAATAAGTAACAAAATAATTGAACAATTATGTCCAAATGTCCGCCTGCCACTCATTATGATAGACAAAAGACGGCGTCCGGCCGATGGGGCTTAGCTGAGCGTAGAAGGACATTTATAATTACCTCGGGGTATTTGGGGAATAATTTGCTCGTCCATCTGTCCATTCACTCCCCTATTCTGTCTGCTTCCCACAGTTTTTGGCTAATGGCTGCACAGGCACAGAACAAAAGCAAAAAGAGAAAGACGATTTCTGGCAAAGTGTCGTCGCGGCCAGATTTTCCGCAGCTTCCTCCCAACCCGGACTCGGTTGGGCGACCACAGGCCCAATACCAAAAGTAACACCCATGCTGACCAATCCCTCTGGCAACCGTTGCTAGCTTAATGAGCCAGATTCTGCTGGCCCGTGCCCAGGTCCCAAAGTCTGCCCGAAGAAGCCATCATCAGCAGCTTTTGTCCATTTTTTCTGTTCTCTTCTTTTGCTTTGTGCGCGTTTTTCTTGCCCTTCCAACTGAAAAATGTTATTGGCCGCAATTTATATGAAAACTGCGAGCACGTACCACATTTCTCCAGAGCACAGAACCACCCCTCCCCGCCGTTGAGCAAGGCAACAATAATTTGGTACCCGCCCCGCAACGAAAATGAGCAAATTTTCTAAATGAATAAACTTTGCCCACTACTGCCAGCAGCAGCAGAAGCAGAAGCAGCAGCAGGAAAAACAAAGGGCGCATCTCGATGTCGCCTCGCATCTCATTGTCAGCATCTCTGATGAGGCTGGAGGTGAAGATGGAGCTGAAGATAAAGAAATATTACCGGCGACGGTGGTGGACAGCGCCAAAGTGGCTACGTGGAACGTGAACAGACAGAGCAACGGCTAATTCTCATGAGCTCGCAAAAATTAAGAAATTAAAAAATTGCTTTGGCCATTTGCTGACGGCGCGGAAAATACACAGGGTGTTTTTGGCATTTGTGAATTAGATGGCAGGCAGTTAAATAATTGCATTCCATAGTTAATAGTGATAGTAGAGAAGCATGAAAGCATGCAAGTCTCTTTAGTCAGAACTTAAACCCGAGTCTTAACAATATAAATAAAATGTAGATAATAGGCGAACTAAATGAGCCCGCGTCTGTTGAATGCTTAGATTTTCTGAAGCATACTTTTCGGTGCTTGAAAAATGCTCCACATTACAACTTTACACCCAGCTCTTTTTATAAGCCGTCTACAACCCATAAAAAATAACATAAAATATCAAAAGATTGTTGGGCTTAGGCAATGCGCAAAGTTATTAAAGGCATCGACTCATTTTAAACTTTTTCCATTACCGACAACAAAGTGGGTGAATGAACCAATTTAGTTAGCATTTACAACACACTTGCCTCTAACTGTTATAGGTAGATAGAAAGGTATGCGGTATAATTATTTCAGTAGCCCGACTTTGAGCACTGAACAGAACAATCTGCCAGAGTTCATCATTAAATAATAATCAGTGAGTCCCCCGCCTGGTGCAGTTTAATGGTAATTTGTTACGCCTAAACGTGGGCACGCGTCCCTAATCTGCTCTCTACCCCTGACTATCTATGTCTGTGTCCTGCTACCTTACGGCTCACTCCAATTGGAAAACTAACTTTGCAACTAACCGCAGGTTGCACGCAATGGCCAAGGACGGAGTATTTCGTGACTTTATGGCTGACGTGTCGCGGTTGTGTCGAGGAATGGGAACTGCCTCGGTCCTGTCAAGTCCTTGATTGACGTCGGCTGTCGGCTCTTGCCCGGGACGTGGTGGCAGCCGCCCCTTGTTTGCATATTACTTAATGGCGTTTGCATTTGAAGTGTGCCAGAAATTACCTGTCCGCCGGCAATTAAGTTTTTAACTCATTTCTGAAACTGGTGTTGCTCGCTTACGATGCGGTGCTTCGACCCATCTTCCCATTCTAATCGAAGTGGCAACTCAACTCTTTTTTGGCTCATAAACGCAAATGAACTTTTGGGCTAATTTTCGGCGAAAGTTGAGGGTTCCTAAAAGGGGATGAGACAACGGGACGATCAATCAGCAAAGAGAAGAGCGACCCGCAACCGTTGGCTAGTCAACACTTTTAAGGGGGTCGTGATTTGCTTGTGGCCACCCGCTACCCAGCCTATCTCCCCCGCGAGGCAATCAGAGCATATGTTAATTCAAGTGGAATTAATTGTTTCCGGTGTTTAAGTTTTTCCGCAAAGCAAATTTCCAGTCACTGCCAGCGCTGAGTGGCTCCTTGGTGCCTGTTGTGGTTAACCGCTCCCGCAGAAAAGGAGCCAACTCTAAACCCGTCACGAACACCATCCGCACACTCACACACACACACACACTCACACATTGTTGTGTGGTACTGTAGCCAGCTCCTGGGCCACTTTTGCTCGTCGGGCTTCGATGAATTTTTGACTTTTATATTTGATTTGAATTGTTGTGGTCGACTTTGTTTGCCTTTAATGAGGTCAGCCGTGTGGAAGCAATTTCCTTGGCCCAAGATGGTCGAAGGCCGGGGAAATTTTGATTACAAAAACCAACTACTAAATGGAGGATGTGCTAAATTCTAGTAAGTACACACTTTCTAGCTAACCATCAATACTCGTACGAAGGTATAAATCATTTTAGGGGCTCTGACTATCGCATTCAGTCTCATTTAAGCGCTGCGAAAAATCTTTTTCAGTTTACTTAATTGGAATTTTAATTAATGTAAATTTGTAAAATGTATTTAACGGAAATCCAGCCGCTCATCTCCTCGCCGCCTTGTGACCCATTCCTTATATTCTTTTTGACTTTTCCATACTGCCAATTTTTTTATATGCTTTCAGCATGTGAAAGCGAACCGGGCTTTTGGTATTCAGGCCGGAACAGACGATGCCTGGTAATTGTGATTGATTCCGGTGTCTGCAGTTTGATGTGCATTTAATTAAACTTTTAGTGATATGCATAAATACTACGAGGAGCGCTGAACCGGCCACGAACTGCGATTGATTATATCCATATCCAACTCATTCGCCTGGTTGGCATTGTGGCATTGTGTTTCTTCTTGCTTTCGATTTTATTACATTTTTCATTTGCTTATTTTGTTTGTGTTTGTTGTCATTACTGAACCGCTTCAGTTGCAAAAACTGATGTAAATCTCGAGCGAATTTAAGTTTTTCGTCAAATGGAAAATAAACAAGTTTGTGTTAAGCGCGCTTCGCTGGCTTTTGTCAGTAAAATAGAAGTGGATCACAGTTTCACCCCTTTCCGTCCGTACACATCCACCCCAGAGCCTTTACCAACCCATGTCCTGCCTACCCATTGTCAACAACGATCGTCATTGTCTCGTCCTTGTTTGCACACATGTCATACGGGGAATTTTGACAAATCACTACAATCGTGTTAATAACTGCAGAAACACGAACCGAACAACAAAAAGGAACACCCCAGCCCGAAAAGGGTGTCTACATGAACAGTCAGGAATGTGTGTGCACATTATAGATAAATGATAATAGATAGTTCATCTGCAACGCTTAGCTAAATGCAGACATTGACAATTCAATTGATCATCGCAGATGTGAGCTCGAGACAAGAAAATGCAGTTTAAATGACAAAAGTTTCGATATTTTATATTTTTTAATATTGAGTACTAAGTCTATACTGCACAACGTATCAGCCTAACATCTATAAAAATGATTTTTAACTGAAATCAACCCACACACTGCGTCTTTTTTTGTTTTTCTATAATCGAACAGTCAATTTTGGTCATAGTTTAATTTAATTACAATCGTAGAAATGGTTTGACAATCGAAAAACATTCATTTTAATGTTCGCAAAAAGTCACCAAACTCGAACCGACTTTAAATGGGGGATTGATGGGTGAGGCCGTGTGACAATTGCTATTTTTGCAATTTCGCAATTGAAATGCAACATTGATTTGAGCTGCAGACTAGAGAGTTATTGAGGTGCAGTTGGGCTGCTGTTTTGAACAGTGCATCGTGTTGCGATGTCGACTTTTTATAGCAGTTATTGACACGTACCAATTGCCGAGTTGTACCTCTTTCCATACCCAATTCGCTCAGATGTGGCCATAAAATAGAAACCAACCAATCGTCCAGCAAATGGCCTGTGCGCTAGTTTGTCTGTATGTATATATACTCTTATGCAGATATGTCTATTTTTTTTAGTTTGCATCCTATTCCTGTTTGTCTATTTTTTTTCTGGCGTTTCTGTTGCCGCCGATATTCAATTTTGTTTGACTGCTGTTGTTTTTCGTTGAACAATTTGTTCAGTTTTCGCGCGATGTTTACATTGAAAAGACCAAAGCGCGGCAATATTTCAAAATGATTTCTATGGGTAGCCCACAGTCGATTCCGTCTGTCAATCACATCTGCAGCCGTGACTCTTCAAATTGGCAGCCTATTAGAATAATTGGAAACCGGCAAGTCGCGTGACTTGGCACTCTCGTGGCACCCTAGTTTCAGGTCCTGACATTTTAGGCATTCGGCCTATTAGCAAAAATTATGAATGAAAAGAGTTTAGTCGGACTGTAAGCCGATTATCATTAGCACGTTTGTGCGAACGTCGGTCTCTACTGTTCCGGGTGTCGCATTCCGCTCGTAATCTGAGGCGAAAACGTGCCGCGGCTCAGCTCTAATTATGAAATTAAATACAAATTAAAATTAAATTTCTTTGAAAACCTTCACGTGCCAACCAGCTTCAAGTACCAACTGCTCATATTCTCGTTGCCAGGATTGGATTCTCAACCCGCTCCCACTCCCTGACATTAGCCAAAAAGCTTTGTCATTGTCCTTATCATATCAGTTGATCGTTTCTATAATAGCAGTCACCCGCAAAAGTCTTAAGACATTAACTCATCCTCTCTAGCTCAAATTGCGGGAAAAAACATTATTCAATATTTAAAGTTGCTCACACTTCCTGCGGAACTGTCTCACGCTCGAATTGATCGATGACATTGGGCTCGGCTCTGGTGGCTGCTGGTTGCAATTCAACCCTCAGTTGGGTGGCTCTCAAGCGCTCGATGTGCCCACGCCACCACTTCGCATGATAAATTTAATTCCGCTTCTATTTTGATGGCACTTGTCAATTCAAATACTTTTGTCATTTTTGTTTTTGTTGTTGGCGAAGTGCTCTCGAGGCTGCCAAGCCCCCGTCCCATCTTCATTGTATGCGCAAATGCTGCGAAAAGTTGAAGGATTTTGACGCTTTAGAATGCCGCCAAGGGAGGAAAAAGCTTCAGCCTTAATCATGACACCCATTAGAGTCGCGCACACCTGCAGGCAAATTAATGTATATGTTGCTACTGTTCTTGGTGGAGTTGGCGTTTTGGCTTGAGATGGCGAACATTCACATACGCCCTTGGGCGTGACAGCTCATCCGCATATGACGTTGACGCAACTTAAGCTAATGCTTATAAATATATAATTTATCCACATTTGCTTTTCAATATATGTGTATATATAATTTGTTTTGTTTTCAAGGTTAAGTGAATTTTTTGTTGAGTTATAAAAATCGTATGTTTACTGTTGCATACTTCCAGGTAAAAATGTAATTTGAAAAATTATCTTATATCATTTGTATGTATGTATTTATGAGTCTGTTATATCTGTTAGTTATATCTGTTAGTCGATCAAAACTAAATAAATTGTAAGCCTAACGCTCATTTGTACTATACCAATGCAATCATCTACAAATGCCAAAGCTTAGCTTCAATTTAAACTGACCCCTAACATGGGACAGTTGGGCAAAGTGCGATTTTATTCCCAGGGGGCCAAGCTGCCCGAGGGCGGGCCACAAAAATGATGACTTAATATACAAAATCACAAAAGTGATGGATTTCTCTAGGGTGCTTTTTATTTGTCACAGACGCCGAGCTCCGGATGCTCGGCGCGCGCGTTTATTTCACGTTTATTCTATGCAGTGTGGGTCAAACTGACAGCTGCCACTTGAGTGGAGGCCAACTACCCGTGGTTCCATGGGACAAGCTGTCCTCAGCGTTTATTAGTTATTAAGCGTGATTTATGCCAGGACAAAAAACTGCAATCGGAGCCATGCTGACGCTACAATTGGACTATAATTGCGCGTCTTAATGAGGTTGCCCTGCCGCGCGTCCAGTACTGGCCAGGGCAGGCCTGGGGCCTACACAGCGTATGCGCCAGGACATCTGTGGTCACTTCATTAAAACGTGCGTGTAAAACAGCATATAAACAAGTGAAAAAAATGAAATGCAGCGACAACAAGACAGAAGACATGTTGTCCAAGAGGCACCGCTAATGGGCGGAAGTGGATCCTCGACAACGCAAACTGTCACGCGGCTGTCGAGCAGTCAACGTCATACAACACTTGCTCTGATTTTGTTTCAATTTACATATGGGGAAAGTCGCTGGCCCGAATTCCTGTAAGCCCTACCACTGTCGGGCCAACCCCTTCCATCACAAATCTGACTGCAACAATATGTTCTGTCTTCAATCTGGCGTGTTGCCCTATCACAAATATCCTTTTTGTTTGTCGTGAAAACTTTAAAAATTGAATGAGTTACCACCCCCAGGAATGCGTTGCGCAACACCACTCGCCCCAGACGAGGTCCTTTTAGTCCCGGTACAGCATGGCCATTTGACTTCGCACAAATTGAGCTGCCACTGTGCGCTTCTATTTGTTTATACTTATTTCATTTTCACACCACCCTCAATCATTTGAGTTTACTCAAATGCTCATCCCGTTCCTAGCGTTATCATCATTATCATCATCCACATTCTCATCATTGGCAACCATTTTTCGTTTGAACTTCGCTAGTCACTCGGGCTGCCTTCTCAGGTTACTTTGTTTTCCTTCGATCCATTGTTTGTTTTCATTTCCGTTTTACTTTTCGTTTCGTTTTGTTTGTCGTTTTGAAAAATGTACTTTGCAGTTTTTTAATTCAATTGCGGACTGCCACAACCCCACAACTCCCTTGCGCAGTCACCCCTTTAAAGCGCCTTCCGTCTAACACCCCCTGCGGCTAATAACAGTGCCGTCAGTTCCGCCACCGCTTGTCCTTTTCCGTGTCGGCAAATTATGGTTTAAAATTTAAACACAAATTTGTCAGCAATTGGCAATAACACTGCATACGGTCCGAGGGGTTAACAATTTGAAAATGTTTTCTGCATTTATGAGAAAATTATAGATTAGCGATGCCCGAACTGGCAGGAATCAAAGTAAGGTATTGCGTTTTACAGCATCCGCATAAAATAAGCTTCAGTTCTTTGCAGCTATACAAGTTCGAAGCGGTTTTTGTTTTAAGCCCATTCAAAGTAAATTATTCTTGAAAACTCCATACATTTTACAATCTTGGCACAATTCATACATTTTACAACCTTAGCACAATCTAGAGGACAAACCCAACTAAGAAAATACAATATTGTTTTAATTTTGGAAAAGATATGACAGTTTTAAGTTAATCAAACCCATTTAGGAAGGACTTAAGTACTTTACATGTCGAAATTGTTGCCAATTTAAAGAACAACAAATATACAACTAGAATTATGCATGGTTTAAAAAACATAAACGATTACAAATTTAAAGTAAAGACTTTTTCCCGAAGAATGTTTGAAAAGCTGCAAACTTTTTCGAAATTCAATCTAAAAAATAAAAACACACCATGGCCAAATGGTTGATCATAAAAATCGTTTCAAATTTGGTAAAGTTTTGCCTGTTCACGGGGTGGGAAGGGTTTATATGGAAAGAATAATAATCTTAGGCTTTGCTTGTCAGTTAATTTCACTAGTGCTACTATGGTGAATAAATAACAAGTCGTAAATTGGCGTTTAACCATTTGATAGTTTTAGGAAGTAACCATACTTTGAAGTTAGATATTAATCAATGATAAGATTTCTTTGTAATCCATAATACAAACAAAGTCTGTGCACACGTTAAAAAATGGGTGTTGAAGTTGAAGCATTCACGTGTTAGTATTACATTTAATCCTTTTCGATATAATCTCACACGTGCGCACAGATTGTAGCCAGTGTTATGTTCCTTCCCTACAACTGCATCGCATTATAGGGGAGACAGTTGCGCTCTATTTGTCATTTTCATAATGGTCACAAAGTCAGATTCAGCAACCGGAACGTGTCTGCGACATTATCTCTTACGGATTACCAAACGAAAGGAGCACAGTACACGTGCTCTGCGAGTGCGAGAGTGGGTGTTAGAGATCGCTATCACATAATACACGAATATTTATGTAAATTTAAGACGACGCATTAACAAAAGACAAATATCACGCCCTTGCACCCCTCTAAACCAAGCCCGAGTACTGCAAATGACACGTAAACCAAATCTTAAGAGTCTCTAAGTCCATTGTCAGTTCGTATTGTGATTATTAAAAATAATCAAAAAATTTAAAGATCTATTTGTAATTTGTGTGCGGCACCTATGGAGCCTTAAGCTGAGCCTGATGGCAATTTGGGGTCGCAGTGGTGGGGAGTCGGCTGTCACTTCTAATTTGGGACCATCCAAGTTAAATTGATTGATTTATTTTAGCAATTATGTGCATTTGATTAAAAGTCCAACTGGAAGTCACGCAGTGTTCGCTAATAATATGCAGAGCATTCCCGTCCAGACACAGCCCTTGACACCCCCACCCGATCATTCACGACTCCAACCCCCCCATCCAACAACTCTGCCAGCTCTAAGAATAAAGGAAAACAGCAACAAAAAAACAACATAAATCCCTGAAATATCCCACGGAGCTAGGGATTACATGGCCATGAATTGAAAACCAATTGCGCTTGGAATGAAAAATCACGCTAACAAACACAGCAGGGGGTGACGAGGGGACACACGGTACGGTATGGCATTGGGGCTGGGCTGCGCCTATGTCGCGATTTGGACAAGGGGATTTCTTTGTTTTGCCGGATTTTAATTTTGAGCAACGAATAAATTAAATCGACCGACAGTCGAAATAATTGCCGGAAATTGGAGACGTTGTTGATTTTTTTCGTAACAGTCACAAAAAAACCCCCGAGTTACACGCAAAATAAGATTAAGATAATCAGAGAACTAACAAAGCTCAAAGCTCATGTAATATCTAGCCCTTACTTCGACTAGTTATAAAGAATGTTTAGAAATATATTTCTCTGTTATTACTTATTGTACTATACCTTACCTAGTAAAAAATCCCATTTCTGAACGGCAATCATGAGCCAACTTTCAATACTGGCCATTCAGCAGTCAATTTATAACCTACTCCCTCGATTATCAAACTGCCTTAGCAATTCCCATAAATCAAATTTGTCTAGCAATAAATTAAACAACTGATAATTATTACTTCTGGTTCTGTTTCCTCGCTAGCAATCAAAATATTTCACCTCATCCCGCACTAGCCACCCCAAAAGTCAATAAACTCACGCAGGCTCGCTCATGTGCCTTCTCCTATTTTCCTTGTCCACAAGAAAAATGTAAATGAGTCTCCAGCGACTAATAAATTCCCAATTACACGTCGACTTGACCAAGAATCGCCAGCACATGAGGTCCCGAGTTCAACTCATAAAATTGTACAACAAAACCCTCCCCATCAACAGTGCTATTGCTATCCTTATGGCCAGGCAATAAACTAAAAAGCATACATTTTTGACGCACAGAAACGACAAATTCATGCACTATCCGCACCCAACTAGTGGGTAGAGACCCCATCCCTTACTCAATTTCATTTCAATATTTTAACGCATTTTTGTAGTGTCCATCCAAGAAGAAATCATCAACTCCACAAATGGAAAATCATTCAGAAAACACGTAAAATCCCAATTATTTGCGCGCGTACATACGACACCCGGAATATCCATAACATAAGGGTCGAAGGGCGCAGACCTGCCCACTTGAACCGATGACCAATTATTGGTAGCGCTGATGGCACGAATATAAACATCTGTGACCTCGGCAGAGAAGCGTGAAAGGTCTCTGGCAGTCGCATTTGTTCCGTCTGCCTCGTCAAGTGTAGAAGATTGATATACAGTGATATCAGATGCTCCAGGCATTCTTTTAACGATTCGTGTAATTGTAATTGAAACCATTATGTACATTAAAAATTGCGCCAACTGCGCCATAACATATTGTACCGTAAGAGGTACTAGTATAAAATTATATAGGATTCAAAAATAGAGCAAACAATTTTGTGAGTTATGGATATAGTATTTAATTTAAAATTAAACCTATCGTATTTCCACTTTTAATAAAAGTTGTAGGTGTTAGCGAGAATAGGATAGAGAATGTGTAAATCGTAAGCCAAGTCCCTAATTATATATACATAAATTGTAATCTGAAGTTCCGTATGTACAAATACAAACAAAGCCACATATATACACACACACACACACGCATATTTGTTGTGCCTCGTTAAAATTCCTACGAAATCACTGCGAAAAAAAATAACAAGCGAAAACTGTAACGACTTTTCAGACTCTTCTTCGTGTTTTATGATTATTCGTAACAATTTTCGGTAAGAGTGTATGTGTTTGTGTACCACACATTTTCCCAGTCATTTTTGTGTGCAACACCCCTGGCTGTATCCCCACTGCCGACTTCTTTGTGTGTTCGTTTTTGCATACTTTATATACATAGTATATATTTGTGCAGAATTTATGTGCGCTATTGTTTTTATGGCATGCACCCATTTTTCCCATATGCCTCCAGATCCATTCCCATTTCCATGCCCATTCCAATCTCCATTCCCATTTCGAAACGCTGAACGAAATCCAAGGTTGAAAGGCAACCAAAAAAAAATGGTATCCTTGTTATATGCCCGTCATGACGATGGCTCTTAGGTTGAACGGTGGGGAGTGAAAGGTTTGTGTATGTGTGTGTTGCCTTTGCTGGCGCTTTTCTGCAAATTATGGCACATGAGGCAACAACAAGGCAAACGGCATGCCTTGTAGTCAGCATTATGCATGATCCTTTCGTCCTTATGCACATATACAACACGTCTATATAAACATTAATATACCTATCTCTCTTTCTCTCTACATAGATTGGTTTATATATATATGTATGTATGTGAGTGTGTTGCCACTTAAGCTGCTTATGTGGCGAATACATAAAATAAAAAGAAAATCCTCGAATAACGAGCATTTCCTTCTGCCATATTTGCGTTATTTTATTATCATTTTCGTCGTCGTCATTCGCTTACACATACACATACACACACACATATACAAACAAAATGGCGGCAGTTTTTGGTTGTGTTGTTTGAGTGGGTGTGTGCTTTTATATCTGTCAGATATGAGTTGCCATAAACTGAAATACATATGTACACAAGCTATACATGCGTATCTCTCACTTTGTGTGTGTGTGGGTGTGTGTGTGTGTGTGTTTGATACAAATCCAATTTCTGTGCGCCACAATAAAACTCAGCCCTGCCTTGTGGGCGGGGCAGCTGCTGTTGCCGATAAGCAGGAAAATGGCGAACTGCCTTATGAGGCGATTTAACGGGATTCCATGTGCTGATTATAGGCATAAATATAAACCCCAAAGAAATTTAAATAAACCGATAAACGAATCCAATACTAAGCCCCAAAAGCTTTGCTCATTGTTGCCCCTTCTTCTTTGGTTGCGGTGCTTGCATGCCATCGAGATACAAAACTAAAGACAAGCAACTGCTTTAATTAAACTCAAAAGAAAGAGAAAAAAATAAAAGAAGTCGCCCAGGATCGCGCACCACATCCACGCATCGCTTGTTTATGACCCGCAGCGGGCGCAGCGATCAGATACAATATCTTCACCTGACACGGTCGCAGCTTTGCCCGTTCTGAGCCAACATCTTGCGGCTGCGGCTGCGGTTGCGGTCGCAGTCGGGCCTGCCACTCGCCACGCGGTGACAATTTATGACGTACAACGTTGGCGCGGTACAAGAACAGCAAACAACAACGTCACGATGTGGTAGCCATCAGAGGCAGCAATGCAAATGCAACCAAGTCGATGGCAAATGGCCGCAGCGTTTATGAAAATCATAAACATTCGCCGACAGCCGCAAATGACATCTGAGCAACGAATATGCATTTTAATAAAATATCCTAAAAGCCTTATTAATCACACAATAAGCAGTCGCGACTCGCCTCACCTTCCCGCTCCTTCGCTTATATTGTAAGTTGCTTTTGCGGCTGCCACTTTATGCGAATCTTTATCACAGCTCCATTCGAAGCGTTCCCTTTTCTTCCTGAGAATAGACCTGATCAGGCATACATATGTGTGAGGAGTCTTTTGCATATGTAACCCGTATGCTAATTGACTTTTTATCGACCAATAACGGTTTGTTTTGGCAGCTTCCTGTCTTATGTGCCACAACAAAAAACATTTTTTGTATAAAAGTGATTCCACCCAACGATTAGTTATAAGTATATGTCTAACTTAAGATATATTTTTCACAGTCGTCCAACTTTCTGTGCCAATCAAGTGCCAACTGTCAAATCATGCACTCAATTTTGACTTTTTAGTCTAGACTTCAGCAGCCGCAGGCGCAGTTGTTCATACTTGGGCAATTATGAAGGCGAAAGGTTTTGCTCCAGCTATAATTATGACAGTTGACGGGCAGCCGGAACCCTTGTCAAAAAAAAGGTAACAGATATGCCATGTACATGCATATTTAAGTTTGGAACTACCCAAGACAATATTTTAGTTTCGTGGAATATATATAATGGCCTGGACACATTTGAGTGCCAATTTAAAAGTCACACACATGATCCAAACTGTTGCGATTAAGCAAAAGATTTAGGTTGGAGCAGAAAAAATGAGAAAGTGTGAAGAGAGGCAGGGATAAGGATGAATACGGAATATGTCTTGTCAGCAGCTCGTACCGCCTGCCGGTTTTATGGTCCCGAAATAAAAAATGAAATGAAAAGTAAATACCAAAAATGTAACCATAATCAACATGGCACATTGTGAGCGTCTCGCCCTTCGAGCAAACATTTAACGATAACACCCAAAGATATCAAAATCGAAATATCGTTAGACATCCAAGTCAAACGGCCCTCCGCCTCACTCCCGGCTCTCCGCATGCGTAAACTGCTTGACAAGCATAACAAACACAAAGTACACGAAGCACCCCAGCTAGAGCCTGGGTGTCTGGGACCCTGCCACGTTTTTATGGCGCTGAAAACCAACCCCCAAGTTAACCCAAAGCCAAGACCTAAACCCATCGCACATTCAACATGGCGACGTTCTCTGTTCTGTTTCCTTTTGCTGGATATAAACGAAGTTTAGCAAATAAATTAAACCGTTGCACCCCCCTCTCCCATACTTTCCCCCCTTCCCCCACCATCGATTGGGTTGCAATATATCGCGTACGTGCCGGCATGCCATAAATATGTGCGTCTGTGGGAGCCAACAAAAATTATATTTTTGTTTGTATTTGCAACAATTTATTTTGCGTACCCACCCACAACCCAAACAAAATATTTTTCCAGCCTAACTCCACAGGATGTTGGACACATGTTAAGATTGCAAAGAGGAACTCGCTCCTATTTTCCATATGCTAGTTATAATTCAACTTAGTTGAATGCCTGGATTGTGGCACCTGTCGCCTGATTAAATGCAAATCTGATGCAAACTAAAAGCAAAGCCAAAAACGTACCATAGCTCCCTCTCATCAAATGCATCGAAATAATGCGGGTAGGAGGTGCATGAACTTCAAATAGGTGCCCAAATTTGAGCTACAGTTGAAAATATAAGGTACACATTTACACATGCTCAAAATTACATTTTCGAATACCGGATAATTGTTTATAACATAAGCAATATTATTTGCCCTTCTTCCTTACTTAAAGCACTTTTAAGGAAAATGCACAAGTGAACGCTGGAAAGGCCATTCAATTATTTAAAGGCAAATTAAATAATTTCTTCATTCCGTACCTTAAGTGTCTTGGAGTATACGTAACTAATGTATTGTTAGGATGAAAAGTATGTAGTTTTATTTATTGTAGGGAGTTGGGATATACTCCAACACCTAAGTAAATAGGAGGAAACAGTCTAGAATACGAAAAACATGAGAAGCCTTAAGCACAAGGAAAAGAAAAATAAGAGGACAAAAAAAACTTAGCACAAAAAGCAACCCAACCAAAATTTAAAATGTGAAAACTTTGCCGGTAGTTGTTGAAATTGGAAAATGGAAAACTGCGAGCGAACCGCAGTCAACAGAGCCAAAGAGCTAAGAGATAGAACAAAGTCGTCTGCGGCATTCTTGCCATACAGTAAGAAGGGCGCAAAAGGTGCAAACATGACGAAGATACGGGATACGGGCAAATGGAGGACTTGATGATTTTATGTACATATGTATGTATTTATGTATGTAAGTACAGCTGCCGCTGAGATTTTCTTTGTGGTTTCGCCTTCTTTTGATAAACCATTTTCATTTTCCAACATTGTGCACACTAAAGTGCGCTGCAGGTGAAGGCACACTCGGTCGCCATTCTGAGCAAACTTCAAAGGGCTCCAGTGGTGAACCGAACCCTAAGGATTTGAGCTTGGTCGCCATTTTAGATTTGTGGTAAGTTAGTCGACGCCCACATACTGTTATTGCCAAGCAATGTTATGAAATATGATGAAATATGAAATGATATTCCACCCTAAGCCTCTACTCAGCACTGCTTTTGCGCAATCGCGAGGTATCATCCGAGCCAGAACCTTTTTGACCACTTGGACGACATGCCAATCAAATTGCGGCATAGCAAATATTATCACAACAATGCCACAGAATGATGTCCGTTTAGTACGCAGCTCTGGCCATTGACTCATCAATCAAACGCACTCAGAAGCTCAACCAATCATCCAATCATCCGGCTATCCAATCACCCAATCGCTCAGGCGTAATGTTCACTACGCAGCCACAGAAACAACAATTTTCCAATTAAGCGACCAAAAATTTGAGCATATGATGATTATTGACGATAAGAGCTCGAAGGAGCTTCACCACACTCGCAAAATGTGCAAATAAATCGTACGATTGTTTTCGCTCTCCCGTCCCGTTTCCCGACCCACGTTGACTATCTACGAGTATTGAAACTAAAAGTTATCTGCGGCCAAGCCAAAACAAAGAAACTTTCATTTCCAATTTTCTTGATGTATTAAATTATTTACGCCCTCTTGAGCACAGGATTTCGTGTGCGTGGCTGCCTTACAACTATGAGATGATGTGTTTTTATGGTATAGTAGGTACATACATTCAACAATATAAAAGCATATATATTTATCTTATTTTAATGCCTTTTCGCAAAATACTTTGAGGGCTTTTTGTGAAAATGTGTGAACAACCGACATGAGCTACATATAAGAATTCGGCATATTCCTTAGAATAGGAATGTATATGTACATATATATACATATATATACATATACCTTAACTTATTTCATTTTTCCAATTATGAACTCTAGACTAGTTTCCATAGAAAAACGAGCATAGTTATATCGACTTGGCTGTTAATACTGAGCAGAAATTCGGAAATGTCTACGAGTTTTACTTTTCACAATAAAATATAATACCTTCGGCAAGGACATATAAAACATATTTTTCTCAAATAAATACGCATGTGTACAATAACTTGTACATACTTTCGCATTTAAGACAAATATATTTGGGGATTGTTTCGAATAAGAGGCAACTATCTTGGCAGTCGAAAGTGTCTCCGACACTTTTCACCACATATACAGTAATAACTGTCACCAGTTGGCAATCATCTAGATTCTTTCCCCGCGGGCCGCTTTCATCGGCGCATACCAGACTCATAAGATATTTTCGTGCATGATTTTTACAGTCGGTGCGCAAGCTGCCAGCGAAAAGAAAATTTCTTAACTGTACTCAACTCAATTTCACCCACTGGGCCACTGCACCAAATGTGCAGCCAGCTCACAGCATCGTCGCTTTTGGAGTGGGTATGATTGGGCTAACCTAACCGATTCACTGCGAGCGTCTATCCTCATTCATATGTATCGTTGTCTATGGAATTACAAACAGCAACGATAGGAGGGACCATGGCTAGCTCCATGGAAGTTTAATTATGCTATGGCACGCATCATAAAAATGAATTGGATTTTCATGACGATCGCCCATTGCACTTTGATGCAGTTTACCGTTTTGATTTGTTGGTTTCAAAAGTTGTTGGCTTTTTGTACAATGGATCCAATTTCAGATTCGTTATAGTAGAATTCTGAAAAACTGTTCAAATTTAGATTTACAATTTTTACAATTAATCTTTAACTTAGACTGAGATCTATGTTTTAGTCTGACCCGAATATCCAAAAAGATTTACGACAGCGAGAGGAGCAAGAGAAGTTTAAAAGTGTAACTATCTGGTGACCAGCGGAATCAGTGCACCAGCACGAATGCGATCTGAGCATGAATGAGCACCAGCATCCCATCCATGGCTGAGCAAATAACGAATACATGTCAGGCCATAGCGCCAACGCCGATTATACCGTTTAAAGAAAACGCAAATTCGAAAAACGCATAAAACAAAATATGGCTAATTTTAATTGGAAAACACCAGTGGCTGCCACAGTTTAAGCCATTTAAAATCTCCAGCCCCTGCGGCAGACTCCTCCCGTTGACGCACGCCAATTCTTTCCAATTGAATGCCCAGCAAATGGGCAATTTATAAAAGCAACGGGCGAGCAGCGTTTTCGCTGGAGTAGCATTCGAAGATCGCTAGCGTTTGGTAGCAAGTGGAGTGGATTTGCAGCGGGATATTAATAACATACATCTGTAGACGCCAACGCCACTAGAATGACGCGTCTCGAGTGGTTGCTGCTCCTGGCGTGTGCCGCCAACATTGGAGCCGGCGTCGAGGCTGCCACTACCAAAATCCAGCGACCGCGCCGGCATAGCATTGCCGATCCTTCGCCAACCTCAGCAAGCATCAGCGATTGGGGACTGGGACCAGAGCTGACATTGGCTCGACGTGTCTACGAAGAATGCCAGGAAAAGAACGACTTTATTGGATGTCTAAAGAAGAAAGCCCTGCAAGCCTTATCGCGTGCTTTGGACCAGGACAGCATTAAAATCGTGGACGGTCTGATGCTTGAGAAGCAGAACCAAAGCGAGACCGAGAGCGTCATCGGTTCGCTCACCGATGCCCGGCAATTTGGTAACCTGGCGCCCCTCGATCGCGCTCTGCTAGCCAAAGCCGACAAACTAATGCGCACGCATGCGCTGAAGATTGACATGGACTTGGATTTAGATGTGGGCGTTGGTCGCGAGCACAAGAAAAAGAAGCAAAAAGATGGTGGACACATCAAGTATGTGATTGCTGCGCTGCTAACAGCAATGGGCATTGCCGGACCACTGGGCCTGAAGGCGCTGGCCGCTATTGCCGGCAAGGCGCTGGTGATCAGTAAAGTGGCCCTCACCATAGCAGGCATAATAGCGCTTAAGAAGCTCTTTTCACATGATCACAGCGAAGAGACCAGCTTCCAGGTGCATGCCGGCGAGCACAACAGGTAACTCTGATCCCCGCCAGCAGCAAGAATTGCAAATCAACCTTAACCAAAACTTTCAGACGCAACACCTATGTCATCCGGCCCGTCTCAAAAACAAATGCCGGTATAGGCGTTACAGCTGCCGGCGGCAGCTCCCCAGTGGATCCATATCGGTATTACTACGAGTATAATCAGCAGTAAACAAAAAGCTCCAGTCGTTATTCAAGTTTCGTGTGCGTATGGTACTGTGTGTACATGTATGAGTGCTTAAAAGTCGTTATCCGTCAAAGCCGATGCAGCTAAACTACCAAAGAACCCAGCCGAACCGATCGCAGCGAGGGACATCCTTGATATTCATGCGTATTGGACAGGCGCTAACATATATCGTAGCTTTATGTTTAAGTGTAATATATCTTAACTTTAGGGGAATGGTGCACGACACAAAGCACCCAATTATTGTCAAGTGGTTTGCATATAATAAAAAGTATTAAGTGTTGTAAACAATTTGTTTTTAAATAAATAACACTTGAGCGCAAATTGAAATATATCCCAGAGAAAATCAAAATTTGGTCGATGCAATACGAAGTTTAAAAAATCATAACCTTCAAAGAAGAAATTCGGTCTTCACATATATTTCCAAAGCACGTAATAAACTTATTGTTCTTTAAATATAGAGTAGACGCAACAGAATAGTCATCACGTATTGCGTGTATTTCCAGTTTTTTTTTTGATAATTACTTGGAGTGCATGTAGAATAACTGAAACTGATTATTAGTAGCAAGCCGTCTGGCAACATAATAAATGTGTATTAGGATACTAAATGCAAAACATTGTTTAGTACCTGTTAGTCGGAATCATCAGATACAACGTAGACTACTTTGCCTTTATTTCTGCGTCCCTGGTTATAGGCGTCCATAAGCCCTTGTGGCTCGTTCGATGAATTCTGTTCGAGGCATAATAAAAAACAGATAGCGAGAATAAAATACTATCTATCTAAGTGCGCTTACTCTTGTGTTAACGGACACATTCAATTTAGGTTTAGCGGGAGTTGCTGCTGCACTAGTAGCCGCAGCAGTACCTCGACCACGCGCGGTACCTGCTCGACCTGCACCGCGCCCAGAAGCCTTGGCAGTAGATGTCTTTGGCGCAAGGGATACATTCTCATCTTTGTTATTCGTCTTGCTGCCAGCAGCAGAAGCATATGCACCTGTCTTGAGATCAGAAGCATCTAGCATTTTAAGCAGATCATCCGCCTTATATCGCAGCCTAAAATTCTCAAGTTCCTCATTTATATTCTCAATAGAGGGCAGCGTATCCATTAAATGTTCAACGGCCTTTTCATTGTAAAATCTGCAAATTAAATATTTACAGAATTTGCAGTTTCGCTTGTAGAGGAGTTAACAAACTTGAAAATATGATCCGCTGCATTGTTGTCGGAGCGCTCAACCATGCGATAGGTAACCTCCGCCAACGCCTTTGAGTGTAGCAGCTTGAGCGGATGTTTATCCTTGACTTCCTCAAAATAACGATCCACCAATTCCTCGACGCGCGCCGTATTGTCTATCTCCTAAAATAACAGTTTGATTTTAAGGACAACTTAAAGTTAAAAGGTAAGTTCTTTACCATTGCGCGCTGCATAGCATCCCTGTCTACATTAATCTTATCCTTATATGCTCGTTTGTTTAGCTTTTCAAACTTTACAACGTCCGCCACATTAGCAACACGTGTGCTGAACATTTGGCCAAATCGAATTGTATTGAACATGTGCGTCTCGTCAGTGTAACGCAGACGTAGGCGTATCAGCGGCAGCGTCGGCTGTTTTGGGTGACCCGTGAGCAAGTTTTTGGCCTCCTCGATCATGTCCTCGACACGCTTTTTGGCGAAATCGCATACCTTTATAGAGGCATCGCCTTGTTTTAGGTTCAATTTTGTAGCGTAGCTATCAATATCAATCGAATCAAATATAAAGGGGCGCACAGTTTGCAGCGGCAGTGGCTTGAGATGAAACTTTGTCTTGTATATCTCCAATAGACCGACGTGCTTTTTAATCGACTCTCCCTTAGCCAGAGAGGTGGCCACCGAAGAGCCCGGCTGGGAAACGTAGAAATCACGCAACGCATTCACTTCAGGCTCAATGCGGCAATCATGTTCGTGACCCCAAATAATCAAATTTAGAAACGCAGGCAAAAGCTCCTCGGGCAGATAATTCTTGGGTCCGCGATCTGCGCGATTCTGGTGCACAACCATCAAATGGAACCAATCTTCTTCAGACTCTTTGGGACAATTGATTGTCACTTGAAAGTCCGTAAAGATACGCACCAATCGAGCGTCATGAATGTGGCTTAATCCATATAGTGCCATCTTGGTTTCGCCCTTACGCATGAGAATCGGACTAATCTCCAACTGAGTAAGATCAGTCCAGCGTCCAAAGTAGTTCACCAAGCCCGTTGAGCTAAGCAAATCTAAGGAGCTCAACCGACCGAAACCACTAGGATCGTCATGATTGCCGTGTATAGAAAACACTGGTATGGATATATTCAGATTTGGATCCTCATAGTTAACCGACTGGTTGACAGCGTTGTGAAAACAATGTGACTGATCACTTAATATCTCCAACGATACGGGCTTGTCCCCAAACGTATAACGCCTCAGCAATTCAATGCATCTGAAAGGGAATTAAACGTTTATTAAATTATTAAAATTCTATAAATAGTGTTCACTCACTTGTACATCGAATTCTGGCTAGGCACTGAATCGTGAAATAAGTCACCTCCTAGCAATATCATGTCCACATCCTCGGACACTGCTAGTTCAAGTATTTCCTCAAACGCCGTAAAACTATCTTCGCCGCGTACCGTGTCCTTCTCAGCGTAGCCCAAATGATTATCAGTGGCTACCATTATGCGTATAATATTGTCAGCATCCTTTTCAGCTGTATCGGCGTCTGCCATGTTTATAAAATCGTTTTAAAAAGTTTACTTCGGCCCTTCACAAATGAGAATTTCACAACTAACGCGCCCGTGCAGCTTGTTATCGATACACAAAAATCAGCTGAACGGGCAAGCTTGTTATCGATACATAAAAATCAACTGTGGTCTCTTGTCAAACGCAAACTAGGGCAGGGCTGGTTTAATTTTGTTATAAGCTTCAGCACGTCACTTTTAGGTGATATTTTAAATGTGTACATAGCGTCGTTTAGAGTCTGTATGCCACGTTTGTAATGCTTGAAATTCAATTTTAAGTTTAGTTTGGGTTATTCGACAGATAAAAACCATCCACAATTATTGTGCGGGCTGCCCGTGCAGCTTGTTATCGATACACAAAAATCAGCCGTGGTCTGTTCTAAAACACAAAGTATGGCAGGGCTGCTCAAATTTTGATATAAGCTTCAGCACTTCAATTTTAATTGATATTTTATATATGTGTATCGCGTCGTTTGGAGTCTGCATGCCACATTTGAAATGTATAACATTTAATTTTAAAAGTTAACTTTGGTTCATTCGACAAACAAAAAAGAAACACAATCTTTGCGCGGGCCGGTTTTACCGTTTTTTTTTTGGGGCACAGCGCATGGCAGCGCTGCTTAAATTTTAATATAAATTTTATCTACATAATGCACTTCTAGGGAAACTTTCATATATAAATAGGTAAAACGTTGATTATGGTGATCTGCCACTATATAATGCTTGGGAATTATTTTAAAAAGTTTTTTTTTCGCGCGAATCCCGATGCAATGTGCTGCATCCCACCTCCCGCCCAACCGACCGAGGGGCGCAGTCGTGTAACGTACGACACGAACCGCGTAGACACTTCACTAACACGAATATCACAATAACTGCGCGGGCCGCCCGACATAAATTTACCGTTTTACCGAAACTCAACTTTTTCTTTCTTCAGAAATCGCGTTGTTTAAACAATGTATTTCACTTTAAGACGCAATTGTTAATGTTTATATATTGCCATTTTTAGTGTATCTGCCATTATTGTTATTTTTAAAAGATTTCGATATGCAAAAATACAAATATTACAACTATAGCGTTTTTATTGACTACCAAATAACAGCGCTGATTTTTCACAAATATAAAGAATGGCAACGCTGCTTAAAGCTGAGTTGCAATTAATGCAGTTTAAGTGAATTGTTAAAATGTGTAGATAATGTTCTTTCGATTAAATGTTGTGCTTACAGTTAATTTCATAATGATTCATTAATTAAAACCACTTTCATTCATATTGAAAAACATATCAATTAAATTGCTTAGATGGAAAAATTAAACTGCGCGCAATTAGGACAGAAAAAATGGTTTGTTCACAAATACAAAGTATGGCAGCGCTGGTTAACTTTTAATATGATCTGGTCAAACCTGAGCTTCAACTAGTGCATTCTTCGTGAATTAAGTGTGTATACACTGTAGCTTATATGAAATGTGTTAATATTAAACTTTATAATTCATAACTTAAAGCCAGTTTGGTCCTACAAAAACAATATGTGCATTAGTTAGTTTACTGAGAAAAATCCAAAGCGCGCGATCTCTCTAAAGGTGAAATGGGTTGATCACAAACACAAACTATGGCAGCTCTGTTTAAAAACATACAAGGTGCCTTTTTTTAAAACGTATTTGGTAACTATGTAGCTTGTACTTAATGCTATGTCTGCATTAAATTTCTCTGAAGTGTATTAAAGTGTATTTTAAGCATTCCAAAGCAATATATTCAGTTGTTAATTATACGTCTGAAGTGCGAGAAATTTGCAAAAAAAAAAAAATGGCTTCTTCGTACAAAGTACGGTAGCGCTTCTTCAATTTTGGAGCCAGCTCCATCTACAGTGTATTTGTGTAAATTTTGTTCGTGTGTTTTTTTTTGTAGATTTTATTCAGTGTTGTTTCTGCATTGAATACCACAAAATTTTATTAGTGAAAAATAAGTTTAATCATTTATTTGTTTAGTGTATTTAGTGCTGTGTTTGTGTTCAATTTCACAAACATATTTAAAGAAAATAAGTTTAATCATTCAAATCAATATATGCAATAGTTGGTATGTCACGAAATTCTTAAGCGCGCCCAATTCGCAAAAAAAGGTGGCTCGTTCATATAAAGTATGGCAGCACTACTTAAATTTTCGAAGGAGCTCCATGTACAAAGTGCCTTTTTTTTTAATTTTCTTTTCGTGAGCGTATGCAGTGCTGTGTTCAATTTCACAAAAATGTTTTTTTAAGAAAAAAAAAGGTTGAATCATTCAAAAGTAATGTATGCAGTAGGTGGTATGGCATGAAATTTTTAAGCGCGCGCAATTTGCAAAAAGGCGGTTCGTTCATATAAAGTATGGCAGCACTACTTAAATTTTAGAGGGAGCTCCATTTACAATTTGCCTTTTTTTTTAATTTCTTTTCGTGTGTTTGTTTTGTGTATTTAGTGCTGTGTTTGCATTCAATTTCACTAAAAATTTAGTAATGAGAAATAAGTTTAATATATGCAGTGGTTGGTAGGTCGTGAAATTCGTAAGCGCGCGCAATTGGCAAAAAAAAAAGATGGCTTGTTCGGTACGGTACGGTACTTCGCAAATTAAGAAGTGAGCTCCATCCACAAAGTGTCTTTTTTTTTAATTTTCTTTTCGTGTGCTTATGTAGTGCTGTGTTTTTATTTAATTAACAAGAAAATGTGTATAAAAAATAAGTTTAATCATTCAAAAGCAATGTATGTCTTGAAATGCTGAAGCGCGCGCAATTTGCTTTTAATCTGGCGGGAACTACGTATGTATGTAAGTACCGTTTCTTATTCGTCTATAGATGTTATTAAGACAATCAAATGCTTCCAATCAGTTGGATTGCTAAGGAACGTTTTTTTAGATCTTCCCCTTTAATTTTAATGTACCGCCCGACGTTGCACAATTTTTTGAAAAGATTTGTTAAATACGAATTACATTATTTATTTCGATTGTAGTCTTAATCTCTATTATCATAAAATATTGCTTGTACCATTCAAAATATTTTCTATTTGTAACAATAAAACCCCATAAGTAGTTAATTGTTCTAAGAAAGCAGACAGTATACAGCTTTTAGGTCATATACACCTGTACGGTGTATTGTGTATACTTATTCATATCAGTTCAAAATTGAATGTTTAACCATTCCAATCACAGCCTTCTGCTCGCTTTAGATAAATCTGTTCAATCCAGATATGGCATTATAACTTCATTGATAACTCTCTTGTTGGTGTGCCACGAGAGATGATGTACAAAGGGCTTGACAATAATAATTAGTCTTTCGTCCTCTAACAAAGTTTTCAAGCCGATAGAGTCATTCATGTATATTGGTAGCTTATAAAACGGGACCACATCCAATGACTCATTAAAATAGCTGAAATGGCTAAAAGTCAAAAAATTAACTATGGTTCACTATGTTAATTATATAAAATATCTTACCTGGACTGCCAAGGCGTAATAACGTCATCATTGGGTCCTCCGATCAGGACTAGCTTATTTAGCCGTTCCATGCCCATTTTAAATGATGTTGAATTGGAGCTAATCTTTTCATTATTAATTAAGGGCAAGAATTCACTATATTGCATGTACAATGCTTGCTCATTCGGGTCGTTCCAGTAGCCACCCACAGATGTGTGTTGACCCACCCTAGAGTAAAATAGTTCGAAGGCCGTCTTCGCCGCAAGATCCGGAAAGATTAGGTGCAAGAAACTAGCTGTAAAGATAAGACAACCATATATGTATATATCTAATCGCTGATCACATATATTTATGTTTATTATACTTCCGTATTGACCCGCTTGGGGTGATGATAACGATATAAAGGTTTTGACATTGTGATTGGATAGACTTTGTATTGCCGCCCTTGCCAAGAGTCCTCCTTGCGAGTAGCCTGTGTAGAATTAAAATTGCACCTATACATACATCCATTTATACCTATCTAATGAAAACAAACCTAACACGATGATCCCCTCTGGATGTAGCTTTCCGATTTGACCTACGATATAATAAATCAATAAATAGATCTGCTTTAAAACTACGCTCGCTTACCTATGTAGTCCCTGATCTGTTCCACTTGCCGCCAGGCATTCTCCAGGCTGTACCAACCACTGAACTTATCACAATTGTACACAACTGTACCCGGATGCAGCTAAATATAAAGAAGAACATTCAGGAATTCTTTTATTGCGTTGTCAGATTGACTTTGAATTCGCCATAGGGGGCATAAACAATAACAAAGAAAGGTCCCACTTACCTTCTCAATATGTCGCACCAGAAGTGTCATAGATTCGGCTCCCGACAGAATACCATGGATTATTACTACTGGTCTGTATGCCAGAGATCCAATAAAGTACATGCACACTATTAGCAAGTGCTTTATCCTCATTTTTGCTCTCCAAACAATATGCGTTTAAACTATTTTTGCAAATATTTTATTTACATACGCACATAAACTGTTAACTGAGGAGTAACATAAACATACTGTTAACGGAGGAGCATATCTATTTTATGTTAACCAACAGTATCAAACCAAAATTGGTATGCAGCTCAAGCAAAATTTCAATTGTTTCGAAGCACAATATATTAACCATGGAAATAAAACTTGCAATCTGGCTAGTGTTTCTTGTTATATATCATCTGTAGTTTAAATACCACATATGCATCAGAGCGATTAGAAATAACAATGCATTATGTTATTTCTTAGGCTTATGTCCATAAAAAAGTAATTTAACAATTTTCATTTGATCATATAAAAAGTTGTAAGTTATTGTTCTGCTCATTTATTCATTTTCAACTTACAAGAAATTTATGTACTTTGCACTATTGAATCTCTTCTTAAATTTAGATCTAGGTGCGGCAAACAATTTAATACATGTCTCTATTGTTACATTTTCATACAAGAAAACTTATCTAAACGCTTTGCGGCAGTTTAGATATTATGCTTTCACTTTTACAATGCGTCATTAAATTACGATTTCAGGGTTAAATAGAAGGTATATCAAATTTGACAACATTTAACAGATGAGGCCAGTGTGGTCTGCCATATAAGGGATTTACTTTTATGTAATTCTGCAGCTGTTTTAACATTATTACTAGTAATAGAAGTCCTCGACCAGGCCGGGCGATGCTTCAGCATTAGCTGCGAGCAAACTTCACCCTGCCACCTCCTCGCTGACAAAGTCCAGCTTGACAACCTCCGCGGGAAGGCACTCCTCAACGTCGACTTCATTCTCCTGCACGTTGATGCGATTAAGGGTCATCGAAACATCGGGCCCACATTTCAGGCCCGCATTTGTTGCTGTTGTTGGTGTGGATGTGGTGCTGACGACATCGTCGGCAACCACAACGGCACCAACTGCTGCACTTGGTGACAATACTGTGGTGGCGGCAGGCACAATAATCTGTTGTGTCGCAGACGTTGCCACGACTGCGTGAGGTTGCTGCTGTTGCTGCGGCTGTTGCACCGCCACTGCCGTCGTTGATGTGGGTTGCTGTATGATGATGTTTTCTGTGATGGTCGGCGTATTGGCCGCTGCAGCTGCCTGTGCAGCAGCCAGGGCGGCGGCCTTTTGCTGTTGCATTTGCTGAAACTGTTTGATAGTCACAGTTGTCGTTGTTGTCTGTGGCTGCAATATGATCTGCTTGGGTTGCTGCTGCTGCGGCTGTTGTTGTATGATGTGTGACTTGAATACGTGATGTTGCTGGACAATGGGCAATTGCTGAACTGTTTGTATGACGTGTTGCACTTGCTGAACGGGCACCTGTTTCGCCGGTATACCAGCATCCTCGAACGCTTTCTTCTTTAGAGCTTGTCGTATTTGGGAGCTACGAGGAGAAAGCGAAGATTGTGCTTGAACAACTGTGCTAGGCTATGTCATGTTCTCTCGCTATGGTTTGACTTACACTGTGCGATTTTTAATGCTTAGACTGATTTTACTCAGATCGTCCGAGAAGCGCATTATGGACGAGTGTAACATGTCGATTTCCTCGTCTGTCCATTTACTGTACGCGTGGCATAGCGAGGGAACATGAAATCAGTTTAGGGTTTATTAGCGCAGCTTCCTACGTTATTGCAGCCGACTCTCACTTACCCGGACGGAGATTCCGCATTTGGATGTAATTGCATTGTCAAATCGCCGAGCCTGCTGAATGCTTGACCAGCTGCCGTGAAAATCTCCCCAACCTGCGCAGACAAGTGAACAAAATTTTAGATGCATTTGTGGCAGCTGTTGTTCGTGCTTGCATGCGTTGCAAATTCAAAACAAACGCGCCTTCTCGCCCCATAAAGCAAACAAATTTCGCTATCATTCGTAGCCGAAGGAGTGAGACGAACTGACAGCGACGTACAGCCGCCAATTTTCCGAACATATTAAATGCCGCTTTGTAATTCAGAGATACGCTTGAGACGCAACTAGTTAGCTGCGACTACTTTAAACATACCTTTGTTGCCGAATTCATAGCCCACTTAAGCAGAATAACTTTTTTTAATACAAGATTTAATATAAGTGTGGTGGTCGAACGATAGACGCTCGATAAGTTATCACTGCAACCCTTGAACTCTAAATTAATCGCATTTTGTTATCGCTACTATTTACAAATCGACTTTCAGTGTTTCCATCAGGCACATCCGCATCTTAGTCGAGATGTGTTCACATGGAAATAATGCCAGACATGCGCGCCTTAATAAATTTGTTTAAAATATGTCCCTATTATGTTAATTGCAAATTAATGACTGCTTGAATATCGAAGGGAACCGGCTGTAGCGCTCCTGGCTTCCATCCCTCAGGCACCTGCATCTCAGTCGAGATGTGTTTATCTGGAAATAATGCTAGACATTCGCGCCTTAATATATTTGTTTAAATTTTGTCCCTATTATGTTAAATGCAAATTAATGAATGCTTGAATATCGAAGGGAACCGGCTGTGGCGCTCCTGGCTTTTTTGTCTCCCGCTCTTGCTCCTTTCTATTCTATATTAATTTTGAAATTTAAACGTTTTAATAAACACACTTAAATATATATACACATCACTTAATCACTTAACGATATAATACTACGAAAAAAACAGTTGACTTATTTAGAGGATGCTGGAACGTCGGTGCCAGCGACTTGCCGCAGCTCATTATTTTCATCTCGGCGCATTTTAAGTGCTCTTTTGGCGAATTCATATTTATTGGTGAGTGTAAGAATTTCTTTCTTCTGCGACTCCAATTGGGACTGAAATCATAACAAATTTGTAGTAAGGCTGATGAAATTTGACACGTATAAAAACATACCTTAAGTGCGCTAATTTGACCAGCTGTCTGGGAAGAAATGTTGGAAGTATCGTTATTTTCATTTTGTTTCAGCCTCTCTTCCAAATCTCTAATTTTATTATACCGATGGCGACATAGTTGCAAACAGTCATTGTATTTCTCATTTGTTTTTCTTACAATCGTCTCCAAGTTGGAATCCGTTTGCGTCTCCACAGTTGTCTGCTTGGCTGAAACTGTGGTTGCGGGATGGGCACTGGCTGAGATGGCTGCAGATGCTGTATATGTGTGCACCTTATTCATAAGATCTATGTTCTTTTGCTTCAAGCGCTTGATTTCATCACGCGCCTTGGCCTGCTCCTCCTGGAGACGTCTTTTTAATATTGCTGTCTCCTCCTTGAGCGGATGGTTCTTTAATTCAATGTTTAATGCAGTCACCATACTCTCCCGTATGAACAGCTCGCGTTGGCAATCCTGCAGCTTCCGATCGAGTACAGCACAGTTACAATTATTATCTAAGTGTGAAATTTTGTTAATTGATTGATTCGAGCTAAAGTTTTGCTAGTTTTTGCCACTCACCTACGGGGTCTGTCATGCATGACACATGTCGCGAATCATTCCAATAAGACTGTCGACGCCGCTCGTCGTGTGTGCTTATTCTTCGATTTCTTCGAACCTCAGACTCCAAGCTTAAGGATTTCTATAAGCAAAGGTAAGCATTTAGAAATGATTTGGGTAATTGTGAGCTTTACCAAAGAACTTACCCTAGGCTGGTTAGGATCACGATCCAAACTCTTTCTGGTAATAGGCGAGGTATTTGAAGCATTTGATTCAAACGAATTATTGCTGTTCCTTAAATCCGTCTCCACCTTCTTGAGAATCTCATTGGTCGTGCAGAGTTTTTCCTCTAAGTTCCGTTTATCCTCCAGCAGACTCGAAATTGTACCATCCAGCCGAATTCGTTCAGCATCGAAGTTGGCTTTGTTGGTTTTCTGTATGCACGATTATTAGATATGCATATACAAATATTATAAATCTTTTATGGTTACCTACCACTACAGAGCATAGTTTATCAACTTCCTTTTGCAACGTTTCAATTTGACTTCGCAATTCGTCAGCATTTCTATTGGCTTCCGTAGTAGCTGCTGCTAGGCGATCCTCCAATTGAGCGGAAGCTATTTTTTGTTGCTGCAAGGCTTCGCTCAGAGTATCCGAGGTGGTTTCCTTGTCTTCTATCTTGGACTGCAGTTCAGCATTGCTCTTTTGCAGTTGGGCATTGTGTTCACGTTCCTTTTCCAAAAGATTTTGCAAGTTCAACACATTCTTCAATTTGACTGTGAGCTTGTGGTTGGTTGTTTCCAGCTCCACCTTTTGAGTCAGCAATGAGTCCAGCTTCAACTGTAGCTCGTTCTTTGAGCATTGTAACTCTTTCAATTTGTGTTCAAATTGGTTAGCCTGTTCGCATATTGTTGCCTCCAGTTCTCTTAGCTTGTCTGTCAAGCTGGACTGCTCGGAGCAGGCGTTGCTCTTTAGAAGCAAAGTTGTCTCCAATTCTGATTGCAGGCGTTGAAGTATATCCCGTTGAGTTGTTAACTCAGTTTGAGCCTGCAGCAATTCACTTTCGAGATTTTGCACCTTCTGAGACAAATTCTCATTGAGATCGTTTGATTCGGACAGAAGCAATTTGACTTGTGTATGCTCGACCACAAGCTTATCAAAATCGACAGCCTTTAATGTTGCCTGCTTTAGCTTTTCTGCCAGATCCTCAATCTTGTTATTCAAAGTTTCGACTTTTTCCAAATATTCAGCTTTCTCGGCAGCATTGGCTTCCAGTTCAACGCCCAACTGTTGCGCCAAGCTCGCTTGCTGTTGCCACTTCTGCTGCTCTGCTTGTAGGTCATTAGTTAAGCGTTTTATTGTCAGTTTGCTTTCATCAACGTCGAACTGTAATGAGCTCTTCTCTTGCTTAAGACTATCCAAGCTTAGCTGATGCTTACTCTTGAGCTCTTCGTACTCATGCATTTGCATCTCATATTTCTTAAGCAGCTCTTGGAAATTATGATTCGAAGACGTTACCATTTCGCGATCTTTCTCTTCGTCCTTTTGCTTGATGCACAATTTAGCTTGTATCTGCTGCACTAGCTTTTGGCTTTCGTCATATAATGATTCCAGCTCGTGTTTTTCTTTAACCAATTGTTCATTTGCTGCTTTGACAGATAACAGGTCCGACTCATTTTCAGCACAAAGTTTGTTACAACGCTCCTCGGACGAGGACAATTGCTTTTGCAGCTTTTCTAAAGTTGTTTCGTAGCGATCCTTGCTTTCCTCCCATTCAATATTGTATTTGCGCATATTTCCTCGATACTCAGTCTCGCTGATCTCAATTTTCTGTAAGTACTCGAGCTTGACATTGTCAAGGTGATCCTTATTCTCCTTCTCCTTCAACTCGAACTCCTTCTTCGCATTATCAAGAGCAATTTGCATGTCGTTGAGACGTTTCTCGTATTGATCCTTGGAGCACTCTACTTCTGCCGCCAGCGAAAGACGCTGTTTAAAGATTTCAACCATTTCTTCAGCCTTGATGCTACGTTCTAGCAACTGCGCATTGGATTCCTGGAGTTTGTCGATGCGATTTGCATCGTCCGTCAATTTGGAAGCCTGTCGATCAAGAAGCTGTTGGTTTTGTCGGGCATTCGCTTGCAGTTCCACTTGCAGCACATCCATGGATATGCAGCGTTCATTTAACTCCTGTAGCTCGGACTGAATTTTTTCTATTAAGTCATCCTTTTGTTGAATTTGCGCATGTAGCCCATTAAGTTCTGCATTCAAATCAGACAATCTGGTTTTAAGTGCTTCGATTTCTTGCTGGGGCACGCTGTCGTCGCTCATCAGAGTTTGTGTACTATTGGACATGAGCAGACTCTCATTGATGGTGTTCTCTTTGACCTTCTCTTGCAGCTCCTCGCAGACCATAGTCATTTCGGCGTGCTGCTTCTCGAGCGATTCGATCTGCCGCTGATAGTCCTCCACTTTGTTGACTATCACTGACTTTTCCAGTAGCGCCGACTCCAAATTAGTCATTTGTTCACGCATCTCGTTAATTGTGCCTTCGGTGGCATCTATAAGCGTATTTTTCTCAGCAACTTCGCTTTCTAGCCTAGCAATATGTGCAAGCAGCTGTTGTGTTCTCTGCTCGTTTTCTTCTGCGCTTTTTGCTGCCACCTGTTGCTGCTGCAGCTCCTCTTGCAGCGCGCTGCACTGATCCCGCAAGCTATCACCGTCTTGCATGCTCTCAATTAACTGATTGGACAAATCCTCGTATTCGCGTTGCATCTCACCGTATTTGGCCTCCAATTGAGCCAGGTTCTCCATGAGCTCCTCATTGTGCGCCTTCAATTGCTCGACAATCGTTGCCTTCGCGCTGCTATCTGAATTTGTCGTCTGCATGAGCGTTTGTTGTATCTGCTCGAAAGATTCCTTTAATGTGGTGATTTCTTGCTGCAAACTTACATTTTGGCTTTGCAGCTTTTTATGTTGCTCCTCCGTGGCTGCTGATGTGCGTTCAAGAGTCTCATAATCTTGCTGCAGTTTCTGATATTTTTCTTGTATGGCATCATACTCCGCCTGCATGCTTTGTATGATCTGATCGTGACGCTGTTGCGCGTTCTCCAGATCGTCGCATTTCTCCTGCAGCAAACCCTTGGCTTCCTCAGCAGAAATAACATCGCGGCTCAGACGGTCGTACAGCTCCGACTTTTCAGCCATATCACTAGTCATCTGCTTGTAGGCGTTCTGCACGCTCTCCAGCTGTGCACGCGTGTTGGCGATTTCTGAACGCAGTTGCTCGCATTTACAGTCAATGGACTGCGCAGCGTCACCATTGGGTGCCGCATTTTTGTACTCCTGCAACAGGCGTTCCAGGTCTATACATTTATCACAGATACGCTCGCAGCTGGTTTCCAGTTCTGGACACATGGAACGCATTTGATCCTCCTTACTGTTGCGCAGCACATCCTTGGACAATTCCTTGAGCGTCTTTTCCAAGTTGACAATGGCCTCTTCCTTTTCGGAGAGCACCGATAACAGCTCATTCTCTCGGAGCTTTGATTTCGTTTTATGGGTTTGAAACTGAAATTCCAATCCGACAGCAGAACGATTTTCCATCTCCAGCCTTTCAATCGTTTGCTTCAGCAACTTCAGTTGCTCTTCGTATTCCTCTATTTTTGTATCAGCTGTTTGCTGTGACTTGCCCAGAGCATCTACCTCGGCCTGAAGGGTTTCACACCTGGAAAAGGCAAAAATAATCAAAATAAGTATAGCTGGATTCGTTATGCTATGGTATTTATGCATGCAAGTGCGAATTTGTATTTAGTTCTCAAGCCCAACATTCCACATACATAGTTTTCTTCAAACAACAGCAATTTGTTATGTCTCCTAGCTTGTTTTCAATTGAATTGGTGTAAATAAAAAATGTATAGTTATATATTATGTGAAAAAGAAAAGTTGGTATAAACCAATAGCGACAGTCAATACTTGCTTATATTGATTATATTATCTATAAATAGTTTTAGGTCTGTATGAAATGCACAACATAAAGAATAGTTGCAATCGGGTCCAACTTTTACGGAACCAGCATTTGGACAATTAATTATAGCGAGCTCCCTAAAAATAGAGACTGCAGCTGCAGACGCTGACAGACAGTATTCCAGCTGAGGTCGCAGCTATAAAAAATAGACACACACAGCACTCACACACATATGCGTAGACGACTATTTACAAACTTAAAGATATTTGCTGCGCTATTGCAATGGCTTTTGTTCATGTAAATTTTACTCACACACTCGTTCGATTGTAGCCCAATTTAATTGAGAGTTACATCAGAGTCACGTTTTGAGAATCAGGAATAGAGTAGGTAAATCAACTGAAGACGTCATCGACCGACGCATGCGAACAGAAGGTGCGGCGGCGCGGAACTGTGTGGGCTATTCGACAGCGAAGTTCAAAATAAACTCAACTTATGGGTACAAATTATTGAGCAACAATTTATCGACGACGTCGCCAAATGGATTTAAGATCGTTTGCTTATCAAATTCGCCGTTGCCATCGCAGAGCGTCAGACGGCAGGGCCGAAATTATTCGCGAAACTGGCTCCCATTACCTATGTATTCCAGCGCTATCAAAACAAAGCGCAAAACAATATTGCGTGAGTGGGTTATAAGCATTTCTTTATCTTCCAGCTTTGAGCTCGCGCATGCTACTTGCTCACGTCGTTCACGGCGACTGATGCAGAAAGACGACGCATATTGAACGCTACGAAATAGAAGAGATCTTACAAAAGCCCACCACGAGTTGAGTTTGTGATTTTTCACGCGCACCTGAAGTGGTGAACTTACATTCAAATTGAAAGCGAACCGCAAATTGTGGGATTGACAAGATATTGATACAAATGAAAACTATTTGAATGGAATTAACGATATTAGATATTGTCTTTTGTTCATTGCAACTGAAGCCTATTACATAAATTTAGTTAGTATATTAACATTAATTATAATTGGTCCAATACTTTAGTTAAAAAGTTAACGAAGCCCATTAAAAGACAAGTGACAGCTTATATTAAGTACACTCACCGCTGCATCAGACTTAGCCGCTCGGACTGAAGCTCGTCAACTTGAGCTGTAGCCGCAACATAGTTTTGGTTTAGACTTTCCCACTCTAAATTTATGTTCTGTTCTAGCTTCTCGAATGTTGTCAGTTCTACCAGATCACGTTCAATCATTTCCTTACTATACATGGAATTTGTGCGTGGTGGAAGCAAATGAGAGCATGCATTTGGTTGTGATTGTCATGAAAGCGCAATGAAAATGATTTGCTGATCTTTTTGAAGTTGCTACACTTACCCTTGTTCGCCAGTTTGAGCCACGCGTGGCGTTAAGGTTAGCGGGGGCAAGATGCGGCTTGTAAGCATCGCGTCTGGTACATCTCCAAAGTTGTAATCAACGGCCGGTTTGAATTCCTCCTCTGTTATCTCAAGAGATTTCATTATGTTTACAGTCTTAGGCGCGTTGAAGGGCTGGTGCTTCATGTAGGAAGTCGATGGGTAGAAACTTGGTTTAGGCAGACCGGAAAGCTTGTGCTGACCATTTGAGCCACCCGATCCATTTGAATTTAAAGCATGCGCCTCATCAATGGGCGCTGGCTCCGGATTTGATGTGGCTGGACACCAAGTGCGTCGCCGATTCTTATTACGCTTATCCGCAATTGTGTTGCTGGTAATTATTTTCAACGAGTCAATTTTGATTCTTTGCTCCAACAAATGAACTTTTATCTGGCTCTCATTTCTACGCTGTTCTTCAGCTAAGCGATCTTTGAGCTCCTTAATTTCGCGCTCAAGACGCTTCATCATGGTCGCATCCGATACAATTTCATTCAATTGTGGTTTTAAACGTATTTTCTTCGCACGCATGGCGAAATTCAATGTCGATTGAGATTCTTCCATTATTGATGGCTTAATACTACATATAATAGAGGTAAAAGCATTGCCTCCCAGTGACGCCTGCAATATACGGGTCAGCTTTGAATCACGGAAGTTGACATATTTGTTTTCCTCATTCTCAGCCAAGCTCTTGATGACGTTGCTTAGAAAATGCAAACTCTTATTTATGTGCCCGCCTTCCTTAAGACGTGCCCCACGCGCACCCGTCTGATCGGCTCGCTCCGAGCCGGCCAGATCCACCAGATTCAGCAAGCTTTGAATAACAGCGTCGTCGTCATTACGATCGGTTTTGCGCGATTCGATTATCTGCGGGTCAGTAATATAAATGTAAATGTAGAGATAGTTTACTAAAATAAAGCTTACAATGCGAAATATGGCATGCGAACGGCTGGAGCGCTCGTTCATTTGGGTTTCCGCCACAGTGCGCTCCTTGTTGCCCATGCAGAGGAACTGCAGCAGATCCTCCTCGCTGGTAATGATGCACTCCTCGCAATTGACATGGACCATGCCGTTGCTTTCGTGTATCTTTAGGTCTTGATTCTTCTTGTTCAGCAAGTCATAGATTTTCTCATTGTAAATCTCTATGTAACCAACACGTAGCAAAAAGTCCCGATCGGTGTGCCGGGCAATCTGCTTGAATATTTCCTTTGCTGCCAGTACCATGACTCCCGGATTGGCTTCATCGCCCATCATGGTGTATGTTTTACCCGACGACGTTTGGCCGTAAGCGAAAATGGTTCCATTAAAGCCCTTCATGCAGGCTTCCACGATATGCTTGGCCATGCAGTCGAATACAATTTGATTATTTGATTCCTGATCGAAAACATAATCTGCAAAATATTTAAAGAAAAAAAAGTTCAACGGCCATCAGCGACAGCTGTCAGTCATTGGCTCCTGCTCGTTCGGCCGTTGGCTTACCAAACACACAGGGATCGGCCTGGCTGTCGATGAGTTGAATTGCCCGTCGGTCCTTCACTTGCCACAATGTGGTTTGGCCTTGCTCGCAGGGGCGCACCTTGATGCAGACTTGTAAGGCGCTCTTTGCAGACATTTCAACAACGTACAGGTAACAATTATTAAAATGGAGAACGACACTTAACGACAGGAATAATAGTTTGCACAAAACATTTACAGTTTATTCGAACAAATGCCGCTTCGCGGTGCTTCTTCTTTTAACTGTGCCAATCAGCGATCTATCAGGCGTCATTGGTTCAATCGATAACTTTTTAAAGATTCTTGTGTTATCGAACAGCTGAGGCTAGATTAAATCGATAATACAGGGCTGGCGAGCCGATTGGCTCGATCGGTGCGTTACGTTGAATGAATAATTTTTGAATACAGATCGTAATGCATTTTGTAAAATTAAACACAATTGGTTGTTCTTTATAACGCAGATTTATTGTAATTTAATAAATATTAATAACCTTCTAAGCACATGGATCTCTACTTAAATTGCTTATGTAACTTGTATTTATCTAACTCATATTATTCTAGCGACTTAACTGCATTGTGTGTGTGTGTGTGTATGTGTGTGTTGCCATAAATTCTTATCCGAATTATATAAATGCAAAAATTGCACTCGGCCTGTTTAAATGAAGCCAAATAAAAGCAACTGACGTAAATACACGTTTTTAAAATGAAACATAGGCATCACATTGCGAAACAGGAAGATAATAAACAAATTTAACATATACTTCTCATTACTTACAATATTTCTTTATTTATAAGTAACATTTATTTCTACGCATTTCCATATTCATGAATGTTAAATGACTCGTGATGAATTGTCTCTGATGGTTTGTTCAATAAACACAATTAAATTAGGACAATATATACCCGAAATTTCGCGCTTAAATAATATGCAAGTAAATTACATTTAAATTAACTGAGGTAGAAAATTACTAAATTAACACATATCTATGCTGTAATAAGGCATGGTTTCAACTCTTTCAGAGATTTTGAAACTAACAATAAACCTAAGATAAATGCGGAGTACTCAAACTGAATGTACATGCAGAAAATCGGACATATTGACATATTTACGACATTTTTAAACACGTGGAAAGAAACCTTTTAATTTAGGCGTGCAGTGGGGTTGTTATGTTTGTCTTCTATAAACGTAGCGCGATCAAAGATTTGTTGAGGTATTTGATTCTATTATATTTTGCCCAAAACAAACAAATTTACTTGTAATTATAGCTAAGCATTTATGTATATGTAGATACATATCAATTTGGTGTATTTTTTTTACTCTTGCTTGGACAATATCGCATAGCTGTGGTTAAATAATAATCAGTTTACTTTGCTTGGCGAATTTATGAAATCTTTCGACTCACTTACGGCTATGCATATTCGAGTTGGCTGAGTTTTCGCACCCATCCAATGGAGAACCTTAAACTAGGCAGATCTATCTGCTATGAAAGTTATATATGTATATATAAGCAAGTACGGCCATACAGAAAATAGTTATATTTTACTGGAAGATATTACGAGTAGTGAGTACATGGGTTACACAATTCTTTTGCTGAGGTAGTTTGGTTTTTTCCGGCTGTTTTGTTGCGGCAGCACGTAATGTCATCCACGTGTATTCCTGAGATATGGTTAGCATTATCAATATATGTTGGCGACTTGAATGGTCAGTAAGCTCTAACTGTGACATGGCACATCTGAATTGTTTCTTTGTTGTTCACAATAACACACATATAGATTTCAAACTGAGATGGATATTTGTTTTTGTGTCAAGAAAGCCCTTTAAAGAGTATTCAATTGGAGTATTTGTGTAGTCCGTTTAAATGCTTAGTTGCTTGCTTTTTTTGTTTTTTTTTTTTATCCACATTGCGGGTGCGTATCTCTTACTAGATTTAATAAACTATTTACAGAATTGGTTACTCATTTCAAATTGCTAACTCTAATTTATATGCCTAGTTCTAGGTTTAAGTTTAGCTTTAGGTATTTTGGAGTTTGAGTTCTTCAATGATTTGAATCTATCTTGGTTCTTGCATTCCTAAACTTCATGTATACACATAACAGGTACATGTGTATATAGATGTATATATTATATAGGATAAGTATGTATTTATATGTATGTAAGTATTCATGCTTTCTGCCCTATTCCAACTCACATACGAGTATTGGTTTAGGTAGTTATGTAGGTTGTATTTGCCTTTTCTTTTTTGTTTTTTTTTCTCGATTTTTAAAAACAACATAAATTCTACTAAAATTTTTAAACGCTGCACATGATATTATTTCATGATTGGTTTCTAGTCCTAGATAACTATAGTATGCATGTATTATACACGTAAACTGGTATACATGAGGATAAGGCTACTCGTTACAAATGTTCCATTTTCTGGGTATACAACTGTTGACGACGACTTTTCAAAAACGACATGCGAATATCGTATTATCGTATTATATCGTTATATCTTTTGCTCTCTTATAAACGACCCCCTAGTTAAGTGTGAATTGCCTCTAGCTTATGTGTGGTGCACGCCCTCATCCTCTGAGTAATTCTCATCGGCATCCGAATTGGCTGCCTCGTTGTTGCTGCCCGACTGATTGTTTTCCAGGCCCAGGCCCAAATCCATTGGCTCTGAGCCGTCGCGTCTAATCTCAGCCTCAGCATCCACATCCACATCATTCGGTTCGCCACCGGCTGCACCGCCAGCACCGAGCAAGTTCGAGTGCATGTGACCCACCGAGCTGAGTGCCAGCGCTCCGTTTGCATCAGGTGAGAGGCTGCTCGCCGGATGCTGCTGGTCGCGTCTCAGAATCGGTTCAATGGACAGTCCACCACCGCTCTGAGCAAATCCGCCTGCTGCCCCAGCACCCGCCAGCTTGCTCAGGTCAAACTGAGCAGGCAGCAGGCCCGCCGGCAATTTGTCCAGGCTGTGACCCATTGCATTTAACTGTGCCATTTTAGCGGCATGCAGGGCGGCTGCAGCTGCGTGCTCCTGCGACATGCCCATGCCTGCAGCAGAGAAGAAGAAAGAGATCAGTATACAATATAAGTGGGGCTCAATGTTGCTCTGCTTTACCGAACGTATTCTCCGTGATGAACTGCAGATAGGTGTCTAGCAACGACTGGCCAGCATTGCTGTTGTTGGGCAGTTGAACCCCGCCAGCTCCGGCGCTCAGGTCTTTTTGTTGGCCCAAGGCGGCCGCTGCAGCTGCTGCCGCGGCAGCCTCGTTTCGCATGCGTGAAATGGTTGTGTTGGCATGTCCAAAATTGCTTAGTAAACTTTCATGGTAGCGGCTTAGATCATTGGCGTTGTTGCCATAGAGTACACTGCCGGTGGTCAGATCTTCGGGGTCATCGTCGGAGTCCTCAGCATCGTCCAGCGGTCCGCCGCTGGCATTGCTTAGGTCTAGCTTTTGTGAGCCATTGCCACCGTTGCCAGCACCGCCACTGCTGCCGCTTCCACCAGTGGGTGAGGCGCGGGCACGCAGCTCAGCGGGTGAAATCTTAACGCCGGCCTTGGCCAGCAGACGCGAGGCGAGATCTGGGTCGAAGGCGCTGGGCATAGGCAGCACGGGCAGATCCTTGGTGGAAATGCCGCGATGCTGGCGAGACATGTGCGAGTGTAGCGAGTTTCGAGACTTGGCCACCGTTCCACAAAGCACGCAACGATAGCCGGGACAGACGGTGTGCTTGTCCTCTAGGTGGGTACGCAGCGTGTGTGCCGAGCGGTAGATTTTGCCACATTTCGGGCATGGCCTCGGATCTGTAGCACGGACACGCATTTCCAGGGAACGACGCGTAACTGTGGGAAAAATTGAAAAAGTAATTAAAAATTATTAGCAAAACAGTTCAAAATGTCATTGGAATGGAGAGCCCAAAAGGAATTTGTGCAGCTCTTTGAGAATTATATATCCATTCGCTTAACTTTTCATCGATTGCTCTTTATTATTAACCAAAACATAATTGTCTCATCCAGTCGTACATAAATTGAAGATACATTATTAGGAGCTACGTATTTCAAACAATTAGCCAACTAAAATATTTATAAATTATATATTAAGGTTATTACGAGTATATATATATATACATATATCTATATATATATATATATATATATAAATAAATGTATATATATTCATTATGGGCTATACAACTGTAAAATTGTCCGTGTCGAAATGGATAATAATATTAATTATACCGCAACGATTTTGATCGTTTAATTTGTTTATTCAAATAAAACTCGCAGTGTAGTCAAGTTTTAATTTTTGTTAGATTTTTTTGGTTTTGCTTTTTGATTAACATTATAGGAACCTTTTTACGTATGTTTTCGCTCTCTCGTTTTCTCCAGCTTTCTCTCTATCTATGCTTAATGCTCTTCACATACTATGCGAAATTATAATTCAATCGACAATTTTGAGCTTTTCTTTTTGAATTTTCTCTAATAAAACTGCAACTCCTCCCTTGTCTCTATGTACGTGTGTGAGTGTGTAAATTTTCAACTTAAAATTTTTTTTTCATTATGTTTTGTTTATTATTATTATTATTTTTTTGGCTAAAAATATATTACGCAGGCACATTCTATTTTGTAGTATCATTATAATTAATTATAATAACTATTTATAATTGTTTCTGCTTGGTATTCAGCTCATTATCTACAATATCTCCATTTCAATTCGGTTTATGCTAAAACGCTTATATTATATACTATAAATTGTGTGTAGTTGCTTTTCCTATGTACGTATAATACTGGAGTTACGAGTTACTAGTACCGTAAAGCGCCTTCTAGGGTGTAGTTTCTCAATCATTGGATTGTTGAATTATTCTACACCTCACTAAATTACAGTTAACTTGCAGCTCTGCTACGCCTCATAGGTGACAAAATGTTAATAGTAGTGTGTATACCCTACATATGGAATTATTATTATTATAATCATAATCATTTGGGCTCTTTACAGTGTACATATCTCTAGCTTTGTATGTTAAACATATAAAGTTGCACATACGCAGTAGTGGAAGTACGAATATGTACTATTAAATATAGTATACTATATTGAATATAGGAACGTAATAATTGTTGTATGCCAGCTTCGCATCGTTAATGTCATCACAAGGAAGACCTTAGCCTCCAATCACTAGCCCCAGTCGAAGCCCTTACAATGCCAAGAAATTCAAATGACTTTTATTTAGGAGTCGGCTCCTTTAACTCTTGAAATTTTGATTATTTTTTGTTCTAAGCTCGAGTCTATTAAAACGGATTTGAATAGAAAACAATTTTTTAATTTAAAAATTGAAAACCAGAATATATTCAAATGGCGCTTAGTTGCAATTTTCGCTTTCAACTAGCAATAAAAAATGAAACCGTTTTTAGAGAAACAATAGGATAATATTCAAATTTCTTGCTTTAGTTTTGGAACCGTTCAGTGGCTCAGGCTTAAGTAACGATCCTGGCACAGGCTTTTTGGCTATCTAAGATAGGCGCGAGTGTCCCGAGTTTGGGCTTAGAATTATTGTCGCCATTGACTGAAAGCAGCAATCTAGAAAGCTTTGTTTGGTACTAATGCGAGTATCTGCGGACATATTGAATTGGATGGGGGTACCGTTCCGTACCGTAGGGCGACACTAACTAGTTGGCCGCTTCGCTTTTGAATTTAAAATCGGGACCGCCTGCGAATGGGCCGCCCGAAGAGCGCATGGCCTTCATTTTGGCCCACTGCAGTGTGTGCTTAATACGCATGTGATTGCGCACCGAATTGGGATGGGCGAAACGCCGACCGCACTCGATCACCGGACAGACGGGACTGTCGCGCGGATAGTGCCTGTCCAGATGCTGGCGGAAGACGCGCTGCTCCAGCGGCGTCTCGCACAGCGGACAGGGCAGCATGTAGTTGCTGCCGGCGTTGCTGCTACTGCTACTGCCGGCAGCTACACTGGCGCCATTGCCGGCACCGGCTCCACTACTGCTGGCTATGGCCGAGGCTGTGGCGGAGGCGGTTGCAGTAGCTGCTGCCGCTGCTGCTGCGGCGACCGCTGCTGCCGAGGTGTTTTGGAATATATCAGGAAAATCACGAGAGCGGCTCAGCGCGATAGTGCGCGCCATGAACAGATTGGCGGTCAGCTGTTGCTGATGGGATACGGAAACGGACTGCTGCAGTTCATCCAGATATTGCTGTTTTTGTTGATGCTGTTGATGTTGTTGCTGTTGCTGCTGCTGATTAATCTGTGCCTGTGCTTCGTGGCGTGGGCGATGATGCGACGATTGTTCGCTTTGCTGTTGCTGTTGCAGTTGATGTTGCTGCTGATGCTGTTGCAGTGTCTGGTAGAGCGTCGATTCACTGGCCGGACAGGAGCGCTTCATGGTCAATGAAATGGCCGACGACGCTGAGCTGGACCGCTCATCCTGGTTGTACTCGTGCTCATTCTCGCTGTCGTTCCACGAACGCGCCGAGGGTGTTGGCGATGAGTTTGTCGAGCGATTCTTCTTGAACATGCTACGATTATTGTTACTGTTATTGTTGTGACTAATGGTATTGTTATTATTATTGTTATTATTGTTGTTGTTGCTGCGACGCTCAAAGAGCTGCGCCAGCTGCGGTCGCTGCATCAACTTGGCCAATTTACAGGCGGACGGTTGGCGATCCGCTGCGTGTGCCTCGTGCGGCTGCTCCTCAACAGCAACATCCATGGCCTCCTGTTTGATGCTCGCCTGCTGCGTGCTGAGGAATGTACCTGCAGTTGAATACAGTTGTGTTGCGGTGCGGGGAGAGGAAGTCAATTGGAAATCAGAAATGAGTTGGCAAAGTAAAACATTTCGGTATGATGCAGATGCAACATTTCTATACGTCTCGCCCAATTTAGATTGCATGAGTTGAGTGTTCGTGTATGTGTGTGTGTTCGTGTGTGCATTTGGGTGTGCTTGGATGTAGCTATGACCAAGTGTGACCACATTTTCATCCACTGACAGCGTTCAGGCATTGCAGCAGCAACAACAACCACAACAGCAGAACTGAATAATCCTCCTAACTGCATTACCAATTCGAATCCAATTTTTTTACTTTTTTCTTTTTTGCAATACCATATTTGTTACATAATTTGTTCAGATATCTCGATTTCAATGAGTTACTATTTATCAGAGAGTGCCAATTTGGTTGTTCTCGGTTTTTGTGCTCAATTTTGGTGGGAAAACATTCAGTTCTAACAGTTAAAATTGCTTTTACTACCCGTACACACACATTGATCGTCCAGTTATTGCCAATTCGGGTGTCTTAACTTCATAATTTTATTAAGTATACATTCAGATGGGAGTCTATTATTTGTATATATATATTTTACACATAAGTATATATAGATTTGTATTACAGGCAGGCAAGCAATATATATATATGTATTTGGCAAACGGTTCAGTTACACGAATTAAAAAACAATAAGTAAAAGTAATTAAAATAAAATTATAAATGAGCTCTTAAAATATTACAAGCAAATAAATAAATTATACTACATATTCGATAAGGCAGAGAAACTCACAAACATTTCAATTTTAATTTGAACACTCGCAATATCTGAGTTACCGGATAATAAAATACTGTTAAATGTTTGGGTATAATCGAGATAGAATACTTTTTCTGTGCCAGGATTTGACGTTTCTTGATTTGAGTACAAAATTCTTGAATTTTCTCTGAGAGAGAGATTACAAATAATATTCTTAACACTGTTTTATGTTCCTTAGGTATGTTATTAATCAAAAAACTACGAAGGATTAGAACCATATATTTTGAATACGTGATGAAAGCCATTGGTAGAATAAAGATAAAGACAAGTGGGAGTGGGGGTGGTGCAGAAATTCTGAAGGCACGGCACATCGCGTGCCATGGAATCATTGTTTGATCTCCATATAGGTATAAGTCTTTACATGACGTGCAAGCATACCATATAACCTTTGGTGTGGGGCTTCTGCATTCGTATTTGGATATTGTTTCAATATTCGATAATAATAAATATTTGAAAAATAAAACGCAATTAAATGTGTAGAAAATTGGCAGGGCGGTGGCAGCCCGGGGCGCATATTGAGTCATTTGATGGCCAGAGATTTGCATTGCACACAAACACACTCATGGGCGTGTCTCTGGGTGGTCAGATATAGATACACACATGGAAACCCATTTAGCTGGCCTGGCCATGACGCAAGAGCTCCAAAATGAAATCAAATTAAACAATTTACTTGTGCCTTTGTGCGTGACAACTCAAGGGAGAATGCAAACAAATTTTTGTTGCATACATAAATATATCAAGTGAAAAATATAATAAAATGGAATAGAATAAAATTGAAAATACAATATGCAATACCAGCTATATACCTGCCACCCCACTTCGCTACCAATGTATATTTATATATATATATAATATGTACATAATGCCCACTCGGGCTGCCACATCCTAGTTTTCTTCTGAGCCACTCGATTGGCTGCAGCCAAAGATGAGTCTAGCACTAGAGGTGTAGCTGGGCTGGGACACAGGTGGCTCGTTTTGCCCAACTCCTTTGACCAGCCATGCAGATTTTGAATGTGTCGCATTTTAGGACATCCCAAGTGCATCTAAGTGTGCATGTGTGTCTGTGTGTGAGTGTATGCCTTTGGGCTGCAAATGACAACGAAAGAAGAGACCATTTCATTGGCGGAGGGGTGGGGCGTGGTTGGGTTCAGGTCAAATCAGGCGTAAGACTTTGAACCCGCTCCCTCCATCAGCCGCTGCTTCTGCTGCAATTTCTGTGAGGTTGACTCTTAAAAGATTTGTCTACTAATGCTTGGCCCGCACAGGTGCTTGGGTTCTCTTAGAATATATTTATCTGGTTGGATTTATGGACAGGTTGCAGTGTGCGTTGGCCTGTGCGTAATGCTTTGCCAGGTGCGTCTTTCGCTGTGCATAATTAATGAAATATAAAATGCAAACTTAATTTTCCTAATAGTTGTGCACATGCATGCTATTTTTAGTTTTTCATTTCATGTGGCTAGGCAATAGATAAGAGTCATATTGGTAAGAGATGCGTCAAGCCACATAGACGAATTGCTACAAAATAGAACAGTGCAAATTGGCCAAGTTAATCACGTCAGACTGAAACAATATATGCATATGTATTAAGTGTCTGTATAGTTGTGTTCGTATCCTGTATCTGGGCCTAAATGACCTGGGCTTGGTAGCCCGCACTCATCAATTATATCCGCATGCGAGGGCTCCGCTAGTCGCTAGTCGGTCGCCGCTTTGCTTAAGGTGTCTCGCAATGGCGCTGGGCACATTTATGTAAGACATTCCACACACAAATCTAGAACAATTGCATGTGGCACCCCCTGGTGCGAGGCTTAATGGCTATTTAAAGTCGCTTCGATTCAGGTTCAGATTCAGATTCAGACTTTGACTCGCATGTCGCGCCGCTGTTAGCGGCAATAGAAATTAGTTTTATTAAAGACAGAGCCCGAGTCGGGTAACATTTCCTTTTGCGCTGGCCATTATTTTCAGCCCCGCAACCCGTTGCACGCTGCCCTCCCGCAATAGCCCGCGGCACTATTGCTCCATTTTGCATTTGGAAAATGGACGTGGGCGCGCAAATAATGAATTTTTCTATATAAATCACCCGCGTCAATGGGCCTGGCCCATTGATATTATAGAGCGAGAGGGATGGGTAAGCGCCTCAATATGTAAACATTTCAGCGGCATTTCGACTCTGCCCATGGCCAGCTGAAAGGGTTGTACAAAGGGGGTGTGTCAGTGTGCCGTAGGTGTGTTTAATAGTCATTTTTCGATGTCTTGCGATCGTTATCACCTCTGCTTATTATTAATATTATTATAATGAATTTTTTTTTGTTTGCAGCAAGCTGGGAGTTCTGGCTGTAGTAATTTGTTTGCCTTTCTTCTTATTGGAATTTATTACTTAATAAGTTGAAATGCTTCTGACCATTTTATGATGGCCCCAAAGCCCCCAGGTCGGGGGCTTACTTTTCGGGCAATTTTTACGAGCGCGGGCTCAGCAATTTTGTTGATTTTTAGTTTTTAAATGGACGCTGGACCGCGGCTTAATTTCAGAAAGTCTCAAAGATAATAAAACTATAAAAAGAGGTCAGCATCTAGAAAGCGATCCTTCGGCCAAAGCAGGCTGGTAACGCTTTTATTAATTTTTATGGGCCCTTTCTTGCTTGTATAAGTTTATCAGGAAATTTGCAATAAAACACGTAATACATGCGCCTCAAGTATTGCTAAGGTTCCTGACAAATTGGCGACGCAGTTTTACGAGCGTCTACCCGGCACAGTTGTGATTGAATTATTGATAAAGTGATTACACTCCGCTGAAGCTCTCAGGGCGTTTTCATAAGCGCTTAAACTGGACAGGCCGTAAAAATCGTTGACCGTATTCATTAGATGGCGAGCATTGAGTTAATTAACAGCACTGCAGCAAGTATCGTGAAGGGCAAGGCAGGGGAGGGGAGGGATGGTGTGGTGTGGGACGCAGCAGCGACTGAAGATTTATCGAATACGCATTTGAGATTGGGCCCACTGTCCACTGTCCAGATGTCAGGCGACACACGCCGGCACAATCCATCTCTGTATTTGTTTATCTTATGGCACATACGCCACAAAAAGAATGCTGAAGGTTTTGTTGCCGAGGGTTGGAAATGGAAATTCAAGTATATGTATGTTTGTAGGGTCGGGGGCGCTGTTTGGAACTTGCTTCTTCACATAGCTGGGCACGTACGGTGACGGTACAACCAAAGCCAAAACAAAAAAAAAACCAAATGTTGTTTAAACTTTGCAAACAAGTTTGCTTGTTTTTCTTTTGTGTTGCGTTATTTTCTTCAATGTGTATGTGTGTGTGTGTGTGGTGGCCCGTGGACTCGCATTTTCATAGATAGCATTCGAAATTGAAAGCGAAATTGCCGTTCAGCATGTGTGACAACAGCCCAGGAACGGACAGAAGCATCACGAGCTGTGATATATTAACTGACATCGGGTCTAACTTCAAGACCGAGCGCAGCATCTTATGCGTATGTCGGATGGTGTCCAAAATTGGAAGTGACAATGAATGCATATCCGAAACACAAGCACAACACGCACACAGGAATATCAACACACAGATACACGCATACACACACGTGTCGTGCCGTCTGCCTTGCTGGATTAGTTTTGGTTAAGCATGGGTATTATACCCTTGCAGTGAGCGTAATTAGGTTTATCGTTAATATATAGCATACTTTTTTGGGCATAAAGAAAGTTACACTTGACCAAACTATTGGGAAGTTCAATTAAAAAAACCTGTATTCCAAACGTTAAATGTGTTCAATATGTATTGAAGTAGTTTCCAAATTCGACATAGTTTAGTGATATTTTTTTAAAGAGTATTACTGCTTCGGCTTGCCCAGCATTCTTTATATGATGTGTTTGCTTTGGCCGTTTGGCGATTTGGCGCAACTTTTTTTTGCGGGTGACGAATGGCGATAATGCTGTTTGTTGTTTCAACTTTGAAATGAGAAAAGTTTGAGACGGGTCGACGAGCAGTCATAAGCCATGGCAAACGATTGAAAAATTGCATATGAATGCGAGGGGCACACAGAAACAGTGCATAGTTTACGGGGCCAAAAGGGTCGTCAAATATTTCGGCATACTTTCGAAAGCCGCAAGTAAGCGAAATTAGCCTGCTGCACACATATACTCGCACACATAGTTGCTTAGTTTAAACCCTGCTTAGACGATGCCCTCTTGCGGTAATAAATTAGTCACGGCAGAGATGTGGGCCGAGAGAACAAAAGAGACAAGAAACACACACACACTCACAAGCAAACAGAACGCACACTCGTGTCTACAGATGGACAAACAAACGGGAGCCACAACATAGAATGGGTGGACAGCTATAGCCAGGACCAAAGGAAAAAGTTAAAAAGGATAAATCGCTTGTGTTCATCGCTCTTCGCACATAATAAATGTATCTTTTACTTGCGCAGCTCGAGAAGTTGCCCAGCGTCTCCTTTGCGTTGGCGTAAGTAACTTGGCCCCAAGTGAACCGCCCAACCACCCAAAACACACAGCCAGAAAGAAAGAGATGCGGAGATAGAGTGAGAGAGACAGACAGAGAAAGGCATAGAGGCGCCCATGTGTATGTGTAGTATATAAACTTAACAGCATTTGGCTATCTTTTTGCAATTGATGTATTACACATAAAAGTTTTCAGACCCCACACATCCTCGCCATGTACTCGAATTGCTATTCCTATTTCTATTGCGCTCTAAGAATGTATGTGTGTGTGCGTGTGTGAGTGTGTGTGTGTGCGTGCGAGTGAGCGTGTGTATGTACAAAACGTCGACGTCCAAGACATTCACAACGGCCACGTCCGCAAACAAAACGCACGCATACAATTACAAAACTGTTACACGTATGTGAGGAAAAAGGCAAGAACTACGAGGATATGGAAAGGAGAGAGCAGCGTGGTCGGGTTGGGACAGGACAACGGGTTGGGAGTGCAAAGGAATATTGTAAACCGACTGCAAAATAAATACAAAAACTTTTAATGCCCTCGGCTGGCGTCGCAACCGTTGAAAAATGCCCTGCTTTCCCCTTACAAACACACACACACACAGAGACACACACATACAGGCGGTGGGGGAAGGGCGAGGTATAGACAGACGGACAGACATTGAACGTCTTCGGACTCATTGCCACTTGTAAAAAGGAACTACATACAATGACAACAAACACATACTCTCATACACATGCACACACACACATGCATGCCCACAAGCACGCATACATACATATACACGCATACATAAAACAGACAAGAAAATCGCACATTCACATATGCATGCGAATCCTCGCCCTCGTGTGCGTCCTCGCCCATAACTCATCTATCAATTTTCACGTACTTGGGCCGCAGTTGCTGTGTCTCGGTACGGGTTTGAGGCTGGGTTTGTGTTCGGGTCTGGGTCTTAAGCCTGGACCTTAGAACTTGAAATGGGGCGTCTTATTGCCAAAATGTAGCCTTTTACTTTTTCTCGTATGATGCACACTGGTTTGAAATTATGTAATTGCAAGAATATCGGAATCATATACAATTATTGGCAAAAATATTATCTTCTGGGATAAAATAACCAAAATATTTACTCTCAAAACTCATACAAAAAGGCTTCAAGTTTTACTGTTTGAATTAATGTACAAAATTAGTTTATATTCTGGCTAGATCTTAAGATAATCGTGAGCGTAGTTAAGACTAATTTGTAGTGGGAAATCTGCTTTATTTAAGGCTATATATTTACTAATACTTATGCAACAAAAGTGTTATTTAAAGAAGAAATTTGGACGAAAATATTTAGGCAATACAGCTCCTTACGGCAAGGTAAACTTTTTTTAAGGTAAAATAACCACAACATTTTCGGTTGCCTATAAAAATTATAAACTTTTTCCAAAGGAGCTTTATCTTGAGCGGTGCCACTGTGCTGTGCTAGGCGTGCCGGAGGCCCGACTCCTTGGGCACTGTGTACTTAAAGTTCTCTCCTTTACGCACACTCGTGCACTCGCGTGAGTTTGAGTTTGAGTCCTGTGTAGTCTGCACACAAACAAATCCAATACAACACAACAGAGTCGGGCAACAATGAGAGCTGACAGCCCCGAAATGTCATTTTATCTTGGTGGTCATTAGAACGGAGTCCCGTCTGGGCAGACCTTGGTTTGTTGGCAGTTTGTCGGCGCAACTTCCAGTCATCAGCTTCACCCCCGCATCCACACAAGCACACACGCGCACGCCGACATTCACATGCAGACACATGCAGACATACGCAGACTGCGACTAAAGATGTTGGTAACTGGCAAGCATTTGGTTCTTCGTCTTTGGCCAAGATTATCTCCTTTACTTTTGGTGGCAACAACTTTTTGTTGTCCTTGCCGGGTCTGCTACTCTTCAGCTCTTTGGCTCTTCCACACTGTTCAGTTCAGTTTGTGCTGTGTTGTGTGCGATAGTCGGTTTTTGGCTTGGTTCTGCATGAAGTATTTTACTCTTCGCCCATACACTCACTCACACAGACACATATACACGCTCACACAAACGCCGAGGGACCTATGGATATATTAACTTGGCTATTGTTTTTGTAGTCGTTGTTGGTTTTATTTTAACACGCCGCATGCAGCCCAGCTAGGCACATACAGATACTCACGCACACACACATACATACCGGGAGGCGAGCCCTTATGCGTCTGTGTGTATGTGTGTGGTATTGATGCGGCTAGTTTGATGTATTACCCCAAAAAACGAAATGTCTGTATCGCTTATGCGGGGCCAACACAGAATAGAAATGGGCATTTTGGCATTTCGATTTAGTTGCTCACACACACACAAACACACACACACACACACATATTTATATACATACGAATGTGTAGAGAGACAAACGATGATTACGCCATCGGATGCTCTCATTCTCGCACACACACATACACACATATCCCGGGCTTTGACTGCTTTCCTCTGGTCCCTGCTTTTTCGCCGTCTCGCTCATGCGGGCCTTTTTATGGGCATTTTGTATAATACATCATCGACAAACATGTTTGCAAAGTGTGTACGAATATTATATGGGAATATAACTGTTATTGTTGTTGTTGTTGTTGTTACTGCTTTTTGCGCACGCTTTCGCTCTCGTGTTTGCCCCTACCCCCTTACGGCCGGCCAGAGGGTCGCCGGGATGGGGATGGGTCGCAGCAAGAACAATTGCAAGGACATGTGCGATGGATGCTGACGTTGACGCCAATGGTGTCGCTAATGGAATGGCAATGGAGCGAAGGGCGTTGGACGTTCAAAGTTGGGCGATGCTTAGGCCGGTACGGCAACTATACGGTACGGCCATCTGCTGATGGGGTTGGATGGATGGACCATGTACGCCCGAAATGTATTCGCTTTGAATTATTTCCAAAAATATACGGCATCAGCGTCAAAGCCGAAGCCGAAGCCGACGTTGACGTTGACGTAGACGCAGGCAGCAAAAAAGTTTGCCCAAAAACTTGTTGTTGTTGGGTCGTCCATGTTTTGTGTGCGTGTGTGTGTGTGCGTTTCGGTTAGTTTGGCGTACAGTTTTGTGAATTTGAATTAAATGTACATAGTTTTAGATTGCGTAATTCATTAGTACAGTCAGAGCATTGCTAGACCTAACCAACACCCAACAAATAGCGCCACACTGGGGCGCTACCCCCCCACCTCCAACCCTCATACAGCGACTACCGACCATCCACAGCCTCCCGTCGACGCACACACGGGCAATGATGAACGATGTGGTCGTATGTGGTTAGCATAGGGTTGGGGTAATTTAGATGGGGAAAGGGTGCTAAGGATTTGTTACAGGCGGTGCGTACGCTCGCGTGTGTGTGTGTGTGTGCGTGGGGAGAGAGGCGGGGGCACACAAGTTTTGTTGGCCGGGACGTTTGCGGGCGTGACAAAAGCAAATAAGCATAGTTCTACTGAGGTTGCCATCATAGCTGATCCCTTGCGCATGGTGGTGAGAAATCGAATGCCAAGCTGCTCTTAGGTGAGCTACAGGCGTCCCAGATGGATCTAGTCCAGCTGGGCGCACTTCACTCAAAACCCAGCGAATGAGCAACGAAAGCAGCAATACCAAAAGATGAATTGCTGTATGGCTGCTAAAGGCAGCTAGCGTTAAAAGGAGTAAAGCTTTGGGGGCCTATCCCACCTTCTTCTGACCGACCTTCTGTCGACTGTCCTGTCCGTCGAACACTTGCGCCGCACTATTTATGCTACAATTTATTACTTTATGGGCAGAGAGAGAGAGAGAGAGAGAGAGAACTTCTGGTACAACTTGCTCATCTGTTCGCTCGTCTTTCCTGAGCGGGTGGGCAGACGCTTTGTTTACGGGCCAGCGATTGTATTTAACTTTAAGAGGAGCGGCCTGGGACGAAGGAGGACAACACTGAGAGTAATGCTGGAATGGGGTGTGAATGAAATGCGATGGTAATGAATGTATGAATTTAGAACGCAACTGAAAACCGGCGAGACATTTGGGCGAGATAGTTTTTGCCCACTATCAGCCAGCGATGCCGATGCCAAGCATTGGTAACAGGGCCAGGGCTGGGGCAGGAAATGAGTAGAGGAAGTTTTAGTTTCATATTCATTTGGAGGGTTTGCCGGGGTCGGCATCGCACGGTTTGGGGTTTCGGTTTGGTTTGAGCCAGCCAGCAGAGTCATTGCGATAGCGATGCTGCCACTGCGGTTGGCACCCGGCACGGGAGAGGGTAAAATGTTGTACAGCTGTCTCTCTTTGGCATTTGTGAAGCTGCCCGAAAGTGTGTGTGCATGTGCGTGTGTGTGTGTGTATTCGTTAGAAAGTTTGAATTGTATTGAAATTGTATTTTGTTAAAATTCATGTTTGTTATTGCTGCTGTTCGTGTTGTTGTTGTAGTTTAGACGTCGTTGGCCAACCATTTTGTCGGCCTGTCGCTTTGTGTGTGTACGTCTGACTCTGTGTGTCTGTGCGCCTGACTGTATGAGTCTGTGTGTTTTTGTATGTGTGTGTGTAAGTGGGCGACCGAGCGTATGAGTAATTTTATTTAACTGCTCGGCTGTGTATGTGTATGTGTTTATGCCTGCAGTTGTGTGTGTGTGTGTGCGTATAATTTTCTGGTAGCGTAACTAAAAACTCTTTTCGACATATTTTCGTACCCTGAAGAGCCATCGCTTAGGTGTGTATGTGTGTATAAACACTGCTGCTTAAATTGTGTGTGCGTATCTCTGTGCCTGGGAGTGTCAAGCGTCCAGCTAAATAAATCGCACAGCCAAATAAATAAGGAAACAATAAATCAATAAGTAGACTGTGCGACTTATTTAAAAGAGCGATTAATAATCTACAGCAGGAGCTTATACAACTCTGTGACCATCTCAGCTAAAGGGATCATACAGAGACAAATATTTAACAATTCAACTAGCTAAATTCAAAGTAGACCTCTCTAAGAAACAGAAAAATATTTGTAAAAAATATGGCACACTGTTTCGCTTCCATTGCCGGTCAAACGGGTTCGGGTTCAGAGAGTTCATGAATCGTTGCCGCAAATATATCATCGACACGTTAGATTCACATATACAAGCACACACAAGCTCGCACACACAAATGTATGTATTTGAATTGAGGTCCACAGGATTCGATCGCACAAATTGCTCATTGCTGAGGAAATATTTGCAATAAATTTAGTTTATGGCTTCGGCTGTTGGCACTCGCCTGACTGACACCCACACATACTGAATCTCACACTCGCACCACCCAACTCCACACAGTACGATTTCTGTTTAGGCGCGCTGTCAATGCCTGAATTATATGCGAGTGTGCGTCGATACTTAGAAATATTAAAATGCAGCACTCATCCTGTTTGATACCCTCTCACCCTAGGTTGCCCTCAGATACACCGCCCACCGCTGTGGTCAGTACGCACATATGAAATATATATATTCGCAGTGTTCTGTCCGATGAGGGAGGTGGACCGTTCGGTTTATTGATGTAATATCCTTCAATTATTATGGATATTTGGCGAATTCCTGCGTATCCGCATGTGCTGTGCTAATGGGAATGGGTTGAGGGTGCAGCGGTGGCAAGCTTTCACGGTGAAGAGCCCGAAGCGTATGACGCGGCTTAATTAACTGACCCTAAACCGAAACCCCCGCAAAATGCGCTGTCAACAAAGGCTAAGGAGTGGGGAGGGAGTGGGGAAGATCTGAAGGAAATGAAATGCAAACAAACCATGTGTGCATGTGTGGGCTTGTGTGTGCGTGTGTGTGTGTGCGTAAAAGGATAAACCAAACGCAAAAGGCAGCAACGAGCTCCCGAGACCTTCTCAAGTCGCTCGTCCAGAAACGGAAGGTTTCGAGCTAGAGCTAGGAGGAGCAGGAGGCAGAGGGAGGACAGCAACTACTTTCGCATGTGCGGCAATAATTCATCCATTAAAAGGGATATCAATGTAAGGCACTAAGAGAAGGGGAGGGCGGGTGGTACACAGAAAATGCTGGAGATGAAGACGAAGTAGCAACGGGGTCAAATGGAAAAGGCCGAGCGAAGCAGCCGTCGCTTGTTCTACCGTACAACTTCCGTTTGAAAACCGCACGCACACACACACACACGCAAGAGCACATGCTCACAAACTGGTAATACAATCGCCGGAATTTGAAGGTTGAACGTTTTGGGCGGCTGTACGGTTGCTCATCGCTTGCTTACGGCTATCAATGGGTTCGAAAGCGAGGCAAGTAGCACTCACAGCGACACATGTATCCATAGATACATATATATTCACACACTCATGCACATACACACACACACACGCAGACACAGCATCAGCTTTGTGTGATAAGCAAAAATACCGAAAGGTTGCATGCAAGAGCTCGTTTCAAGGCTCGCAGCTCGGCTCTGTCACCGGCACGTGGCCAAAGAAGCTGGCAAAGATGGAGGAGGGCATCAAATGGACTCAGTCGCACACACTTACACTTGGACATGCGGCATCCATATGGATTTATGTAAATTCTATGCCCCAAAAATGACCTTTTTCCATGCGGCTGGCGCTGCCTAGTTCTCTTCCCAGAGTACGGCGTATGTGGAATGGTTTGTGTCTTTGACTTTTGTAATATTTTGTAGAAATAAATTCGCATTTGAAACGGATTCGGATTCGTAAGCGAAATCCTTAAGCATAACACCGACGACACCAACATGTATATATCTATTTATATGTGTTGTGTATGCACGTGTGTGTGCCTGTGTGTGTGTGTGTTTGTGTGAAAGACCACTTGAATTTAAAATACGACGGCTGAAAGGGCTGTATAGCCCACACAGTCAACCCAAAACCCTGGGACGAGTCCACCCCGAACCGAAACCGAATAGTTTTGAAAAGTTTTGCATTTGCCTGGGCTTTGTGTCTATATACCTAAAAGAGTCTGCGGTGTGTGTGTGTGTGTGTGCATGTTAAGCTCAAGTATCACAACAAAAACACAAAACAAGCAGCAACAACAAATTTTGTATAAATTTAATGTATTTTCTATAACAAACGCACAGCCTCGGCCTCAGAGCCTCTGTCCATACCCCACATGTATATAACTTGGACTTGGACTTCACATATTAAAATTATAATAATAATCATGTTTTTCCTTTTCCATTTCCATTTTTTTTTTACATATATTTCGGAAACTGTGTGCTAAACTATTTCAAACGAAGTTTAAGTAGAAATTAGAATTTTCAAGTGCTGCAATGGGCTTTCAGTTTTGGATTTGCTCCTTCCTCTCTTACCCCCTTCTAAATCCCTGAATGTGAGCATTCCGCTTTCGGTTAGCTTGTTGTTGCTGCCCCACACAATGACATAATCCCTCATCTACATAAACATTAGAGCGAGAATTTAACTCAAAAGTTTTTAGTTTCGGTTTCGTTTTCGGTCGAGCTTCCACTCGCCCACACCGTAACCCACCCCTTATGTACATTTCTGTGTGTGTGCCCGAAAGTGTCCCTGGCATTTTGTTACTCTATATATATACATATATATATCTATATATATATATCTATATAAGTATCAGATATGTGTATATAGGCACACATTGTGTGCAGGCTGTGCGTTTATGTGTGACGTGCAGCAGATGCGAGTTTTTGAAATTAATTTGATAACAATTTTTTTCTCTATTATTGCTGCTAGCTAGTGGTCAAGTGGGCGTGGCAATATCCATTGGGTAAAACTGTATTAAACTATTTTGCAATAAACCCTGTGCATACTCTTAGGCGCCTTAGAAAATATTGTGCAAACTAAGATTCACATATAGAAATGCTTTATTTAACTTTTGTGAATGGGATATTTGAAAACTTGAGCTTGGTAAAGAGATATAATACTTTAGGATTTGTTACCCAGCTTCTAAATGAAATGATCTTTGTAAAGAGACGCCATTGTAATTCGCAACCAGTTCTAAACCTTTCTACTAAACTGTTATTTAGAGGATCTGATGTTGAATAGCAAAAATTTGCTAGGTATAGTAGCAAAATACGTAAAAATAATAAATGCAGATATAGATGGCCAAGCATGCGAGCGACGCACGCACTGAAAACGTATTTCCAATAATTTTACTCATTATCCCTGGAGAAGTTTCTTGCGCCTGCCTGTCTGTGGCTCCTTCAGCATATTCATGTCCTGGCTGGGATGCAGGCGTGTGGGGCAAGTCAAGCTGGCCAAGTGGGTGCTACAAGGCGCGGTGAGTGTGTGTATGTATATGTATCCAAGTGGAGGGGTACGGGCAAATGTGCTAGGGAGGTGGCTTGCAAGCGTGTTGGCGTTAATGGTTCTTGATGAAATGAAATAATGGGTGCGTTTATTCACGTAATGTATTTGTATTTGTTACAGCAGCAACAACAACATATTTACAATAATAACACAGCTCGTAAAGCGAATGAATAACTGAAAGGAATGATTGAATGCCGGATAGAATGAAAGCGGCGCCCAAGCGACGACAACTACATGGCAAACGCCAACGTCGACGTCTAACAAAACGCTTTTCGTTAGTTTTCATTATTTTCCGCATTTAAGCGTATTTATTCCGTTGTTAATCGAATTTATTAAATGCAAACACGCCAACATATAGAAATGACTGCCATCATCCAACCCCAATTCGCACAATCACACACAAACACACACACACGAGCAGTTGGCCAACACGCACACTCACACTGCCGTGAACTGGGCGCGTTTGGTTTGGCTTAAGAAATGTTCTTCGGTTTGCCTGCTGCTAATTTTTTTGTATCCCTTGCTTTGTGTACATTGAATGTCTCTATTGTTGTCTATATATCATCTGAAGTTCCAGTTTTAGATGGAACTTTAACTAAAAATAGTTAGATTTTATTTCTGTTTATTTTAGTCTGGTACTTCGGCATTTCGTCATAAGATCGTTCTCTGGCTACGAAGAAATCTTAACCTTTGCAAGATTTTTAAAACATCAGTTGTAAGCTTAAGTCTAAAACTCTTAACTTCTGCAATTACCCATGGTATTAACTCGTCTAGAATTTTACCAAGTCTCTCAGCCAGATCAGCTCTGTCTGTTGAAATGGAACTGCCAACGCATCTGTGACAGTGCTGAATGAGATTTTTATACGAATGTGGCACAAAATAATGCATTTGCCCGTATGGGAGGAAGCAGCTGGCAAACAAAATTGAAAAAAAACTTTGCGCATTAGCTGGCCAGCGCCAGTCGGTCCGGCCAAGTCCGAGCTCCGCTGCTTTCTCCGTGCCGTTCTGCTCGTGGAACTTTTGCATTTGGCTTGCGCAAGAAATGAGCAAATGGCCTTATATGTCAATGATTTTTCTTCTCCCACGTATGTCGGCGCCAACTGCATTGGCGAAGAGATAACATGTGCCTGAGCAACTTTCTTGACGTCTTGCAGCCAACAACGGACGCCGAAAGATGGCGCTGAGCTGCCAAAGGGCTTGTTGTGTTGCCAAAAAGTCTTTCGTTCGCCTTTCTGAATATTACCGTTTGTCTTGGTGTTTTCCATTTTTTTGGGGGTTTTTTAATTTTTACACACATTCTATCTACACACACACGAGCTACACCTCCCCTTTGCTGTTATTATTTTGGCTGCCATTTATTTGCTGTCAATGTTTCGACTGCCTGCCGCCTGTCCACCTCCAGTCAGCCGGGGGCTGTTCGCTCGATCCCTGCTCGCTTTTTTTCTAGCTTTGCTATCATTTTCATTTTAAAATGTCGCTCAGACCAATGTCGTGGACGGCAACGCCTTCTAGAGGTCAGCGCCTGCTCCTACGCCTTGTTATTCAAGTCCTTTTTACGCTCCCAGGAGCGAAGCCGTCCCTCTATCGCCCCGTTTGCCCTGTCACCTTGGCGTTGGCTTCTACTTCTAGTCGTTTTGGGGCTGGCCACTTTATAAATGTTTCTGCAACGGATTTTGCAAAGTAAACTTTTTCGCCTTTGTAGTTTTTTGCTCAAACACTTGGCCCGCATCTGATTGTGACTGTGTGTGAAGAAGAAGAAGAAGGGCGCAAATATATTAAAATGCAAACCTAACTCATATTACTAAACTGAGCTGGCGTGGGCTGTACTGGACGGGATTGTAGCAAAGGCGAGTGGATACAGGGGGCTGAGCTTTCAAGTCCTTGCCACACATGTACGCAATTTCTAAGACCGTTTCGACCATTGCCGATGTGTTCGAATAAATCGAATGCACAAAAAAGCAATAAAATGAAATAAAATCTAAATATATGTATGTGTGCGAGGAGTGTCGTCCTTTTTTGTCCTTTTGCCTTGGCACTGTCCTAAGTCCAACGAGAAGCTGGAGGGAAGGACAGCTCATGACATAGAAGAAAAACAACAAAACACAACAACAGCAGAGAACAAGACCAAAAAAAAAAAAACTTATCATTTTTATCATTGTACAAAACTTTATCCTTTTCAGCTTGGGCCGTTAATATTTTCGATTCCGACTGCGAAATAGCCAAGTCAAAGCCCAAGTCCAATACCAAGTACAAGCCCAGTTCCACCGTTACCGCCGTCCGGAATTTCAAATGACTTTTCCCTCAGCCCGATCTGGGGGCGTGCAAGTCGAAGCTTATTGAATGTTTATGCTTTATTAAATTTGATTTCTTTGCAACTCGCAGTGAGGCACGGCATCTGCGACGTCCGTCCGACCCACCGACCCGCCGACCGACTGACAGACCTACCGACCCATTCGCAGGCCGACTGCTTTACCAAGCCATCTCCCAGTCGTTCGACCCAGCAACTAACCGAGCAGCCACCAGCCGGTCAACATTTGCTGCAATGATCTATGTGCGCTGAATATTAAATGGCATCGCCGGCTTAGCGGCGGCCTAGGCCAAGTCCGATTGCAGGACTGCTGGAGGTGCTCCAATAGGCTAAGGCACCATTATCATTTTAATGCGCGATAAATGCGACATTTGCGACGCTATACAAAGTGCGTGTAATGTGTTCGGCAACGCAAACAAGAAATGCGATTGGAAAGGGGATGTGGGGGGTTAGCAGCCCTAACGAATTCTTGACTTTTACGTTACGTGGTATCGAAACGGAACGTAACGATTCATATTTGTAACGGGTTTTCCACAAGCATCCGGCTGGGCGTCCCCGTACGCATAATATCGAATGGTAATCATAATCATAATAATAGTAATAGTAATAGTAATAATAATAATTTTTTGTGCGTTATTCGAAACATTTGCACATACGTAAATGAACATTACGGCCGTTTCCCCTTCTATCCCGAATATGTATATAATCGCACTCCAAATGTCCTGGCCAGCAGTTGTCCGGCCAAACTTTGCCCGTTGTCGGCTCTAATGCGACACGTGGCTCGCGCATATTTCTTCACACTCTGGGCCGATTGGCTGGGATTGGAATTGGAATATGGTCCTCTTTATTGCTAGTGCTAGTTCTAGTGGGATGTGGGTTTAATGATTGCCTCGATTTGGGCATCATACGACCAAGCGTGTATGTGGCAAACTAAATGAGTGTTCTTAATTTGTTGTATTATCGATAGGCAAACATATCGTTTGCCAAACAATTTGTGAGTTTCGCTGCATAACTTAAATCATAAACTAAAACAGCTACTTAAGAGTATTTTTTTTAGACAGTATGCAATTGATAAGATTATGATTACAATAAACCGATAATCGATAATCGATACACAGCGCAACTGATAATCGATACACAGCGCAGTTAACTAAACTTATATATACATGTTTATTAATTTTTGGGTTTATCTTTAACGTTTAAATTTTTTGACTATGTTGGCCAATTGTTTGTCGAATTTGAATGCCCTGCCGTTTATCGGTTTATCGATATCTGTCGATAGTTAGTAACGAGCTTCTAGTAAATGCAAATCATACGCAAATCGTTCGCGAACCGAAACAGATCGTTAAATCATACACAAGAGGCAAATACTCCATTATGTTCACAAAATAGCTAACGTGGCCTGTGGCCTGTGTACTTACCAAAATCATTGCCACCCAGGCCGGATGGTCCTGGCAGCAGGCCGGGAATACCCTGCAGGCCCAGGAATGCGTTTGGGAAGGAGTGAGAACGCTGATTGTCCATGCCGTCGAGTGTGCCGTCGTGTTGGCCATCGCCACGATCCGAGGGTTCCGTATCGCTGCTGTTGGAATCTTCGCCGGCGCTCTGGCCGAGATCATGTTTCTGCGTAAATTGTAAAAGGTTAAAAAGTTAGGGTATTATGGAAGTTATTAGCACCGGATCCAGGGTACATTTTTGACTTGTGTTTATGTTGCCCTATTTTAAGTTGACTTACCTGATTAGCCTGCTGTCCGTTGCTGCTCTCTAGAGCCTGGCCAAGCAGCGACTCTCGCAGCTCCAGGCTGCGATCGCGATCCTTAGACGTATCACGGCTGCGATTGCGAGTCAGCGGATGCTGTCCCGCCACGGGAAAGTCACGATCTATTAGCAGGCGCTCTGGACTGATGCCATGTTGCGCACGGAAAAGGTCAGCGCTCTTGATGCGTTTCTGTGGTGGCGGTGTCAGGTGACTCTTCCGGCTGCCCTCCATATCGCTCAGATCCCAATGATTGCTGCTGGCCTAAAGTGTTATAGAGTAAAGCGTAAAGGGTAAAGGGTAGTTAGTTAGCGGGCTAATGCATGTCACAATCAAATCGAGTGCAAGCTAACGGAACTGCACACATTACTTTGCTTGGATTTGGATTGGAGGTTCTTACGGGCGACGCTGCGGATGCCTTTAGCTCCTGAATGGCGGGCGTGCCGCTGCTGTTGCTGCTGCTCTGTGCTGCTCCCTGGCTCTGGCCTTGGCCTTGGTTGATGCTGCTGCTGCTCCCACTGCTCAACGGTAGATTGGATGCTGTGGCGACAGCTGCTGCAGCCACGGCCGCTGTCAGCGAGGCTGCTGCGGCGGCAGCGGCTGCACTGGACACCGGCACTGTGGCTGGCGTTTGCGGAGTGCTAAAGGTCGAGCTCTGGCTGTGATTGTTGTTACTGCCGCTGTTGCTGCTGTTGGCATTGAGGTTGGAGCTACCCAGCGCTGTGGGCAAATAGTTGCTAATTTTGTTGTGATTGCTGCTTTCTGCGTTGTTGTTGTTGTTGTGGCTGAGGGCCGCAGATAGAGCCTTTGCGTAGGGATAGCCACCATTGACATCCGCCAGGCCACGTATCTGCAGCAGATGCGCGGTTTTCAGAAAGTCGGGCAACTGCTCATGACTTACATTTACCTCGCCGTTGTACATGAAGCTGAAGCGAATAGGGGGTAACAGTGGAAGAGCTTTAAATGGGAAACAATTGAAAATGTATTGTAATGCTTACCTTAGCAGGTTCTCAACATCATCGCTTCGTACGTCGCGCAAGATGACAATGGGATGCTCACAAGGATTGGCCTTGAGCAGCTTGCGAAAGTATGGGCTGCAGGCGCTGAGCACCACCTTGTGAGCGGTAAAGGAGCGCTCATCGCAGGCGAGCGTCACATCGACAAAGTCCTCTTCGTCGCGCAGATGCCGGAAAGAGCTGAGTATGGACGTCTGGAAGTCGTTCCATTTAAGCGCATAATGCTGCTGTGAATGGCCCAGCGGCGGCAGTGGCGGCGTTGCTGGCGATAGCGCCGTACCGGCGCCGGCGGCCGCTGTTGCCGCCAGGGAGTGCGTGTGCGAGTGAGTGGAGGTCGCCAATGGCGGTGGCTCCATTTTGACCACGCCCGCGTTGTTGTTCTCCGCCGTTTGCAGCTGAGTGGACTCGGTCATTTATAGGAACTTGTGCCGTGTCCTTGACTCTTTCGGCCACAACGGTTTTTGCTTCTTTCTCAGTTTGCGTGCCCGTCTATTTGTGTGCTATGTCTTAATGGGCTCGATCCTCGGTGCCCTTTGTTGCCAAATCCTATTTCTTAGGCCTAAATGCTCTTTGATTCTATTGTATTGTAGATAAATGTTTGCTTTGTGCAGCTCTGTGTGGAGATTCGCAAATATTTACAGTGCCGTTCCGCCAATCTTGGTGCTTGCTCCTGCTCCCTGTGCTGCTAATTGGGCGAAAGTTGTGGCAACCTCTTACGGCCTTTGTCCATTTTCACCGGACTTTTGGGGCCTCAACCATGGACGGAACGTTTCCTAAATCGGGTCGGGGTGGGGTAGCTCCTCTGTCTGTAATCCAAAATCGAACAAAAAGAAAGAAAAAAAACTCATGAGTCGTTGGCTCATTTTAGGTTCAATTGCCACCGTCCACAGCATACAGTGCGGCAGGTGGCCCCTCAGCAGCATTGGAAGCCCCATCATTAAATACTATTACCAATTATTCATACTTAAGCACCGAGACGACGCTGGCGGCTGGTGGCTGGTGGTTGCCCCGCACTATTCGCCCAGTTATTCAGTTGCTTGGTTGCCCAGTTTACAGCGGCCCTCCGTGGTGTCTACTGGAATCATTAATTACGCGAGCGCACCGAGCGGGCCACTTGTCGGGGGCATTAGACGCAAATCAATTTAATTTAACCATTTACAAGCAGCCAACAATGGAGTAACAGCCGCACTTTTGGGCCTGGCCTAGTCGATCTTTGAGTTTGAGTTACAAGCCAAAATAATTGTATAAGATCATTAGTTGTTTGCACCACGTCGTGTTGATCCATCAAGCTACAGGTTGAGGCACTGAGATGTACTCACACTTGCCCGTCTCCCGTGAACGCGAGCCTCTAAACCTGAATAGAACCCAAGTCTGATCGATGTGCTGCCTTCACAATATTTATAAACCCATTCATTTACTTCACTGGCACTGCTGATCCTCGCTTATGATTCTGATCGTGGTGGGGGGAATCGTAAGCGGAACACCCCTCTATCAAAATAATCACAGAAGCCTAATGTACTAGCTTTCCGATTGCAATTGGCGCCTGCATTAGTGCTACGCTTATATTTCATGCCACATTCAAGAGCGAACTTGGAATTTCGAGTTTTGAAAGTCAGTTGTGGGTTCCTGATTTTTATTTGGGTTTTGGGTTTTGAACTGTGTGTTTTTTTCTTTATACATCTTCCTTGGGTGTTTGCTTGCACGGCAGATGATTAATGATAATCCGCTTTAAATTCGATTATGGGCATGATACAATACTAGATTAATGTACAGCATTATGTACCTTCACTTGTTTTTAGCGTCAAAGTATTGGAAGCTTATTAACAAATTGAAGCGTTCACGAATACGATTCAAATTAAAACGGAAAAATCAATCTAAGCTTTCAGTTCAAGCTATCTATTTGATGGTCTCATTTTTAGACTAATGTTGCAACTAAAAATATCCAAATTTCCGGCCCATTTGGGGGTGAAAGAACAGCTCAAACTTCCCCCTTCGAGGCCAGCAAATGTGCGGGAATATATCTGACTGTCTCACTATTTGTGCGCTAATTTATGAAGTAACCCAAAACAATTTCATCATAACACACTTGCCGACAATTATTTCGTTTATTGAACAAACATTCGTATCGCATAAATTCGAAAGGGCAATAAGAACAACAACAGCTATAACTAAACAAAACCAACCTCATATATACCAAAAAAAAAGAAAAACAACAAAACCGCGCACCCGGTTGGTAACCAAAAAATATGTAAATGTAAACGAAAAAATATATATAAGTATATTATGTATATATATAGATAGGATGATTCCAGTGTGTGTGTGTGCGTGTGTGTGTGGGAGTGTGGGTGCGACGCAATTGCATTTCTCACGTTAGCGCAGAATTTACAAAAAAAAAGTGTATAGCTAAAAATGGGAGTCAAAGCGCAATCTCAATTCGCCTGTCTAAAACAAAACATATCAAAATTTGCGTGGAAAAACAGAAACCCGTCCAAATAAAAAGGCCAAGCGAACACACACACACACACACCCACTCACACACCCACACAATGACACATTGTGATATGTGAAGTCTGTGCGAGAAAGGAGAGGGCATATCATAATAACAAATAAATGTAAATGATAATAGTAAATAAAAAACGAATTACTAAACAACACAGAAGCCGCCTCATATCCAATCATATGATTCTCCATACATATATACATATATAGCACATGAATACGTAGTACACGATATGCGTGCAAAGGAGTTTGGGGTTGAGACAAGTAACAACAGTTGTTGTTAGACAAGCAGGAAGCACACATAAGGATAACAACGTTTATGCCAACTAACTATTTGGGTAAATTGATACGGCGCCTTGGTAAATGAAGCAAAAAAAAGGCGGAGAATACAACACAACACCTCCTTCCCTCAATACACTCAGAGAAAAACAACGTTTCATACACTTGTAAGATTAGGCTATTACTGTGCCATATTACTTTATTTTGTTCTCAATTTCCTCAAGGCATGAAAAGTGATTGATTTTAAGGATATGAACGAATGCGTTTGGATTTTGAGTAAAATATTTATTACAAAAGTTTCCATACCTAATATAAGGCTTTCAAAGAGAGTCTTTTGTTAATGATTGTGTTTCAGCTTTTCAAATAGAAATTTCATTATGAGCTTAAGACATTTTTTTCTGTGTGCATGAACTACCAATATCTGGCTAAACAAAAACGTTCCATATAACGACCATAACGATTATTGCGATTCGGCGTCGACGCAATCAAATAATAATTTTTAAACCAATTTCATTGTTTTGTTGGGGTTTATGTACTCTTAATCATGTGTGACTTTATTAAGGAAACACTAGAATATCGCTCTACTATAATTATTAAAATAGTTATGTAACATATACATATAAAATTATAGTTTAATGCATGAAATTGATTAGAATTTGTCAAAATAAATCATTTTGAATATGTAAATTATAAGAAAGTCTGCAAAGATACACACACACACACGCACACACAGAGGACAATTGGGTTGAAAGGGGATGCAAGCAAATTAGTTAAAAACCAATTAAAATTGCGCATAGGCCGCACACGCAGGCACAAATTGTAAACCAGTGTAATCGTAAATATTGTACATATATATAGCACTATATATATATATATATATATGTCTGTGTATAGGTATAGATAGACACACACAACCAATACACACACTTGTGATGGGAAAAATGTTCTAAAAATCCAAATTAGAATGTCAATAAAATACACTTTTAATGAAATAATTAATTAGATTTTGCACATCAATAAACCGACGCGCATTTTCCAACCACACAAATACATATACATATTTGTATATATATATAAGCATATAGTATGGCTTTATATATTTCTATGTATTCGATGTGTATTTACTTGCATTGAGCGGTCATCGCATTTGCTTTTAGTTGTAGGCCCACTTGGTTTAGGGGCGCCCCCGCCCCCCTCACCTGTCCCAAATTGGGGCCAATTTTGTTGGATTTCAGTTCCATTTTTCTTATTATTTCTGGTTTCGATTTGCTTTTCGCGCAGCGCGCGATTTATTCGATTTTCAATTATTTAAATGGTTTTCATTTTAGTCCCACACATTTCTAATTTGCATTTGTAGAGCAACATGCCCGGCACCGCCCCGAAACCCCGGCCTCCTCACACCCTGGGCGCGCATCAAAGTGCCACTCAGCGGACAAAAACTAAAATGACTGGACAGATAGATAACAGAAACAATAAGAGCCACAGCAATGGGAACAGCAACCAGAACCGACTTGCCTAATTGCCTCTGAGACTTTAAATTGAGACATGAAATTGAATAATTCAAAATAATTAGCCAGCAAGAAGGCAGGCGGCAGTCTTACGGGGTCGCGTAATTGCATTAATGATTTTGATAAATGGCAATCGCCCAAGTCTTTGACTTTGACGCATCCAAATGCTAGCGATATGCGTAAATCATACACCTGGACTTGAAAAATAAATCAAGCTTAAATGTTGGTTAGAAAAATTATAAAAGAAATCGTTTCATTAGAATTACGGGAAAAGTGTGGAGGTAAGGGAAAAGTGAAAATGCTCTACTATTTCTTTTTGTGCTTGAATCTGAAATTTGTTTTATTAAAATAAGACAAAAATGTTACCAATATGATTTAAGCTCGATCCGAAATATGAAAAGCCGGGTTCACTACTAATTTTTAGTTTTTACATATTATTATTAACATTCTCTTAAATGTGTTAAGAAAGTTAGTCTAGAATATATTTGCCACCTGCGCATACAGGTAATACTTATACTGATTAAAATGCGTATAGAAAACTAGTCCGTCAACTTTGAGTTTCAATTTCAAGCAAAACAATAGTTGGATAGTTGTCGGCAAAACTGCCAAGCTGTCTACACGATCCATTTCGCTATTCGTGGTCGTAGTCGTTGTCATAGCCAAATGACCGCAAATCAAGTCGAATCGCCCAAGCTGCTAATTAAACTAATTGAGTAATTTCAAATTTCAAAGCCGAGCATCAAAGTACGAAATTAAATGAGTAAATAGACGAGATACGACTAGAGATATTACGAGGACGGATAGGCCAAAAGCGTCCACATATTTGACAGGGCCAGCGATAAAAGTAAGAAATAAAATTAAAAGAATACAAATGAATAAATAAAAAACACGCTGGCATTCCAAAGCGCAATGGAGACCTGAACTGAGAGCCACACTTGGGCGACTCGCAGGTGGATATGGATATGGGTTCTTACCCCACCCAAATCTCATCACTCACATGTGTGTGTGTGTGTGTAGATTTGTATCTTTAGCTGTGAAACGCTGCACGCTGATTGAGTAACTATGACAAGCGGTCAAATTGTGCAATAGTTTAATTTGGTACAGTTTGTGTTTAGGTTTTATGACCACCCTCACCCACACAGTGCTGTGGAGTGTTTGGTTAACCTGTGCTAATTAATTTCCAACTTAATCCAAATGACGCTCTTAATGGGGTGGGCCAGCTGATAGGCATCTAATGGGCCGCAATTAGCTGCGCAGCCGAAACGTTTCGCATGCTATAAAGATGTGGTCGAATGTATGCAAATGCGGCAGCACTAAAAAGAGTTTCCAACTTTCTTTGACCATACAGATACATACAAACAGATACAGATACAGATACAGATACATTTACAAATACAAATATAGATACGGATAAATTTTACGCTGCTCGCTCAGTGCTTTTGATAAGTGTCAATGAACTGCGCGACGCACAACAATAAAATAAAAAAGTAGAAAATAAATTGTTAATATTGAGAAATGGGAAAAATGTAGAAACAGACAAAAAACAAGTCACTATACTAAAATCCCCCCAAAAAGTAATAATAATAATAATATAGAAACATATGAGTGTATCAGCTACAAGAGCAACAACAACTGAATGGTATTAAAAATTTACATAAACTGGCCATAAATTCAAATAGTCTGAGCTAAAGCGTTGGTAGAAAAAGTATCTGATAGATACGTAGCTGCATCATTATTCGAATACAATTAACGCCAAGAGAGAAAGCGTCCATCTATGTACAACTAGCATCAATGTATGTGTGGCGTGTATCGCATATCTACCAAACCCACTACAAGCTAATTTGTTGTTCAACTCGAATATTTCCCTTCAGCATTGGAAAAGCAATAAAAGCGAATCAAAGTGAAATGCTAAGCAAAAAAAAAAAGACTACACGATCTCCAGTAATAGAGCAAAATGTTTAGGGCATGTACTTAAATATATGTATATATAATTTATTTAGTTTTTGAAAGAAAAAATTAAATAAAAATGGTAGATATGTTAGTGTCATTGCCTTCGAGCTGAGCGTGCCGTCTCACTCTTCCACTAGCTGCGACTCTTTCGCGCCTTAACTGAATGTCTACAACTTATAACATTTAATACATTGTTCGGTTCGGTTTTTATGTGTATCTCATTTTGTAGTTCCCCTGTCCACTCTTCCTCCAATGGAGCGCTTGTTGGTGTACCCATCTGCCCTTTGTTGTCGCTCCTCGGCTGCTCTGCTGATCTCTCGCTCCATCTCCAGCAGACTGGCCTGTAATGCGTTCAGGCAGTGGCCACGCGTATTGGCCAAGTTGTTGGCGCTCGCGTTTTTGTCATTAAATTTGCTTTTATTTCATTGGTTAACTTGTTTTCTATTTCTATTTGTTTGTCATTATATATACACTGGCGTCTGTGCTTGTATGGTGTTTGTGTTTGTGCTTGTTATTTTTTTATTTCTTGTTGCTGTATTGTTTCGTTTTTCAATGCTTCATTTAACGATCGTGTTTACATACCTGATCTATCTACATATTTCGCCCACGGTATTTCATCTAATTATTTTGATTGTATCAACCATTTTGTCCCAATTGCGGGTCAGCAACTCGACTCTGTTCTACTTTCTGTGTTGGACATTTTTGTCTACGCTTTAAAATCAAGACTGTCTTTCATTTTCATTGTCTTTCTCTCTCTTCCCCTGTCTTAAGTTGACATAAGAATTGATGGGGGAAATAGAAATGTAGTTAAAATATTTTTTGGCTACAATTTGTTTTATTCGCATAAAAAATAAGGGCTCACCTTGGCATATTTTGATTTTTCGGCCTATTCATTGTTATTATATTAACTTTCACTTTAAACATTAACAAAACTCTTTAAGGTGTGCATATATTTTCTGTGCTAGTTAAACCTTTTGCATTTGCTTTAATCTTCTAGTATCTTAAGTGATCTCTGTCATTTTTTTCTCACACTAGGCCACGGTGCCATTAAACGAATTTTATATAGTCAATCGATACTCGAGCACTTGGCTTGAATGTTTTGATGTTTCTTTTTTTATGCGGCGATTTTGTTGCTCGCAGTAGGTTAATTATAAAATTAACATTAACCGACTGACGACAACTGGTCAGCCAAGGTTCCATTTGCACACCCCTGCCGCAGCTCCTTTCTCTGAGCTGACAGTGTCAACACATGCGCTGATTTGTGAAGCGGAAGGTGTTCGTCGCATCCAAATATATATTTCCCCATACAGAGAGCGGCGTCTATGTTTCCAGTTCGCCTGTCCCTCTTGTTGGCCCCCTGCCGCCCCTCATTCCACAGTTCTGCAGCCACGCCCCTGGTACTCGTTTGGGGTACGATAAATTTCACATGACATTATTAGGTGACTCTTTTATTATTGTTGTTGTTGTTGTTGTTGCTGCTGCTGTTGTGATTATGTCATAATTTTAGGAAAATGAAGCGCTCAACCAAAATAAATTAAAAATTGCTTTCATGCATGAATTGGTCGCGGGGGCCAACGGAACGCGGTCGGCACCCAACAACAACAAGAACAACAAGAGCAGAAGCCACCACGCAAGTACGCTGCGAATCTTGGGGTATGTGAGCCAACTTCGTTATCCACTGTATCCAAATATAACGTCAGTACCTCACATACGGATCGATCGGCTGACTGATGTCTAATGTAGCTCACCAACAACACACAAACACACACATGTGTGTATGAGGTTTAAGTGTTTATGGTCGATTTGAAGTTTCTAATGGATAATTCGTTGGTGCTCTCATTGCCCATCTTCAAATTCATATTCAAATCGAGTTCAAATTTTGAATGAGAACTGAATGAAGTGCGCAATATTCAATTAAAGTCATTGTTATTAGTAATTTCCTACAAATGTGCAGTCAGATAGCATTTGCCGTCGATCGCCATAACGGCCTGCATATCGCCTCGAATCGATCTTCATTGATTGATATTCGAGTGCCATCAGATCTGGCTGTGCCGTCCCCATACCGGATAAGTTCATCAATTTTCAATTTGTGTGTATTAAGGCGACCTCCCACACACCCACTGGTTACCCCTTCCGCTCTGGCTGCTCTCTCTCTCTCTCTCTCTCGCCGCTATCACTTGCCCGAGCTGATCAGCCCCATCTGCTGGCATAATGAGCCATTATGCAAAACCATATTTTGCTAATGAAGTAGAAAATTTCCACGCACGGACGTCTTTATTAAAAGTAATTAAGCCTCTGTAATTTTCATTTGTCGAACAAATTGCAAAACTGGGTGCAAGCTATGAGCTACCGTTTTTTTCCAGTCTTATGTGGTACTAAGCTTTCATGCCCATATATTTAGAGGAATACAATCCGAAACTAAACAGAATCAATTTAGGCGCCTGCTATTGGATTTACCTCACCATATTTTGGTAGATTGCAAATATGGCTAGACTTAAAATGTATCCCTCAACTGCTGATTAAAAATATCTACGCATTACAATATTTTCAGTAGAACGGGCAATTATAATTGGGATCGCTAATTGAACCTAAATGCAAGGAATTGGAATTCGAACCGTAAACCGAACAAAATTCCGCCTAGGTCATACGAAAATGGATAATGCATGTTTTTTCTGAATATAACTAGCTTCTATATATTTATATGCCTAAAATTTCAAAGAAAAGGGTAATTCATTCGAATAGATTTAAGTTCCCTATCAACTTTGCGGACGTTAAGGGTCACATGTACACTTTGCATATGGATAACCCGATTAATTGGATTTTTACTATGGTCATAATCGACACCAAGTCACATATGGCTTTGGATGCCTCAAAATAAAATCTAGCTTATATTGTTTCTTTGCGTGATTGAAGTACGTAATAATTGCATATCTTAATTTGTACAAAGTTTATTTCAAAGTCGATCGATTGTAAAGTTATGAGACATACATGGTCAACATTGTGTTCCTAAAAATTTGGCTGTTTTTGTATGAAAGAGCTTTCAAAGCATTTACCCCAAAATAATGATTGCCTCCACTTTGTTGTAGTTGCTATTTGTGAATCTGTTTCTGTTTCTGACCGAATACACAAGAGTAACAAAAATTGAACTCAAGTGCAGACAATTGAAGCTGTTCAGAAAATCGGCGCGCCAGTCTTTAAAGAGGAAATCAAGGGGCGGACTATGCATGGACGCACCCCTTTGAAGCAAAAAAAATAAAAAAAAAGAGAGAAGAACAAATCTTTGCTGGTGCCATTTGAAAATACCCTTACTTTTTATTCAGATTTTACTTTTGATTTTGACGATTTGTTTACTTGTTGCAAGCAGTTATTAATCGAGTCGCTGGACAGTCGAAGTACTCGCCGCGACATTTTGTTAATTGATTTCAGCGTTTGGCTTGGGAAGAGGCCGCAGGGCGTGGCGGGCGGAGGCACGTTTATTGTTTGCAAATAGATATATATGTTTGGACCGCAGATGTACTCGATGTAGCGCTTTGCTCGACAGAGATATAGAGAACTTTCAGTTCTTCACAATTACGCCGAATTAAAACTCATATTGCGTCGGTCTTTGATTCTATTAAGATTGTTAACCGCGGGCAGGCGCCCGGTGTGGGCGCTCCAAGGGGTGCACTCTTATTCGAATTTAACAACATCAAATGAGCATTTCAATTGCGTGGCATTCAATTAGCGAATTGATTTGCCGTTTCACTTGCTTATAAACCAGACCAGACCAGCAGTTAACTCTACATTGGCCGGCAGTCAAATATATACTCACATTAAGTGCTGGCTGTACTTGTGCTCCGACTCGATCTGTAAATAGACAACACAGGGTAAAACATTAGAGCAAGATCTTGTACAGTTTGTAGAACGAAACCCTATGATAAAAGTGTCGAATGATATTAAATTTATTGCCGCCCCTCGATTGTCTTGAATTTCGATTCGACACGAATCCGTTGCGATCGTGCCCAACTCTATAGAGATCTATACACAGCGGATCCCTTTGGGTTTTTATCTACCTGACCTTACGTTTTCTAATTGCAGTCACTTAGCACTTGGCTGAAACGTCTGTGTAGCTGCATTTGACCAAACATCAAAGTGCACAACAATTGCTGTTGATTTTTCCAAGATTTTCTTACTTGTTAAGCCCAAAAATAAATTTCCTGCATGACAGTGGCCGTTTTTTGTTTGCTTCGCATCCAACTCCAAACGCAATGAGCAGGATAAAAGATTCAGGACCACAAAGCAAACAGATGGATCCGATGTAATTGTTTTGACTACTATTTTGTTATTGTTATGTTTTTATGGAAAAGAACAAAAGTCCCGATGCCAAAAGAATTGAGGATAACATTGTGACTTCTTTTTGAAGAAAAGTAAAGCTCTTAACTATCTGGGCATGATATGTACAACTACTTTGCCTCAGTCGAATCATTAGATATCGGTTAGCTCCACATAAAGCTGGTAAAATAAAAGTAAGCTATACTTGAGGGTCGGCTATTTACTGTAAGCCTCCACTGTTCCAAACTCCCAAGAATTTTATGAGTTGAACAATTTCCACCAAAATCGAGAAAACAATAAGCAAACTAATTACAAATACGCGTGAAAATTTGACCCCCACGAAAAAGGGTTCACTTTGCGTATGTCCCATATTTATGCAGTGTGGGCTGGGGAAAAAGTTGCGGGGGCAATGTAAAGCCAAATAGAGGCAGCAGAAAATTATGCGCTGCAATTTTTATTGCTTCATTGTTCTCTTTTTTCATGTTGTTGTTGTTGGCGATGACTCCTGGCCAGCGGGGTGGGAGGGTCGGTGAATTGGGTTCTTTGCATTGTTTGCGCTTTGTTTGGACGCTTTCGGGTTAATGTTAATTACCAAAACTGCTTCGGCACTTGGCTGACCAACAAAACCCAAAGCAATTAAAATTTTTATGACGCACTGAGTTATTACTTCAAATCCACAAACTTGAGTAATGCCAACGCCTCTCCAAAAGGACGTGAGAAATTTTCAACTGAAAAGGAAAATGTACGCCTCTGACGAAGAAAATGTGAAAAAGATGCGCACAACGGCAGAGATATTAAAAAGATTTATTGTTTTATGATATCAAAAAAAAAAAAAACAACAAAAAAAAGTAAAATAAAAGGTAGCAGCATGCCCTTCAGTACAGCTCCCCTGTCACGGCTGTGCAATTGGGTATCTACCTGTGCGGCTAGAGGTCAAAGGTTGAGCCGGCGCTGCCACCGTGCAGACCTCATCGGATCGTAGTTATGGTACTTTGATGATGCGTGTTGCCAATCGATATACGCTTTCTTTCCCTAACACTGGAACACCGAATATCGAAGAGACTTTAAAAAATAGAAATGCTGTAATTAAAGTCTAACTGTCAAAATCCAATAAATTATTCAAGTCTATCTTAGATGGCCAAATTCGTTGGCTCTTGGCCATTTAATTGATCATGCCAAACAAACAGCCAAACAGCCAAAGAGCCAGCTGCGACTGTTTTTGTCTTCTCGTATGTGTTCACCAATAATTTACATAAACCAATTCGACTTTTTACTACTCCGACTACCTCTTAAATTTAAGCTGCAAGTGAAAATGTTACCCAAAACTGAAGATGTGAAAGTTTATTAATTAGACAAAGCAAGCAGACAAGTCACAGAAGAGCCAAAACCAAGTCGAATACGTTGATCTGAAGTCGAATCTCTAAAAAGGTACATACATGTAGGGCCATAAAAGCTATTGATAATTTGTGTACAATGGTCGTAGTTACAGCTTTTATAGAAACGATAACGGCGGGCCTCTTCGGTAACAAAGGATTGCATGATAAGGACGCATATCAATTACAGTTACACGAGTTTTGCCAGCCAAAAACAGTGCGATTAACATAAAAGGGCAGCAAAGCCAACAAAAACATCGACCCGTAGTAGTTAAAAAAATAATAGGCGTAATAAGAATAATTGGCGCTAGCTCTAAACTCGTGTGGGTGCTTAAAAGGGGCAGGGCGTGGTGGCGGTTGCGAGGCAGTGCGTGTCCTCAGACTGTCTAAGGGTTGATGGTCGGGTTGGAGGAGCAACAGTGGCGAAAGCGTTGACTTGTGACCATTTCATAAATACCGTTATAAACAAATTACGACAACAATAATGACCCCACAACAACAACAATGATGGCTACTAACACGGTAACTAACAACTACACATATCCACATGGAAAAAAGGGCTAACAGGATAAAATTCACAGCAGTAGGCAGCAAAAACTACATGAAATTCGTTTTTTATTGCTCACATTTACACATGTACAAGTGACATCCACCAAACCCAGCCCCCACACCATCGAACACCCGCTGGCCGCTGCCCCCTCTTGACCTTAAGCAAGACACAACGCACACTGTGAACGAATTTATGAATTTCTAATGAAATTAACCATAATGGACAACGGCAACATATGCATGGGATATCTATCTATACACTCAGCGAAAAACTGTGAATTGAGTAGTCCAATCGAGAATAAATCCAGCCATGGCGCAAATATCTTAAAAACCATTATTTTACAAGCTTTCTCTAATCCAAAAATTCCTGAAACCAAGGCTAAAAAATACTTCCATGATAATGGGTTGCGCTTGTTTAAAGTTTAAAAATATGCATAATTTAAAACATCCGCTTAAGACAGAATTTAGAATTTCGCTAAATGTAAACATAAGGTTTACGAATTTCCCTCCAAAAGTCTCTGAATAGGGGCACCACCGTTCGCCACCTGGGCAGCGTGTGCCCTTGTTGAGGAGGGTGTTTATTTGTCGACGGGTCGCGACTATTTAACACACACCCATGCAGATAGCCGCCGACCGAGAACAAAGCTGCTGTTGACCCCAAGTCCCGAAGGCAAACCCAAACGAAAATCCGACTCGCTTGACGTACAATTAACGGTTACCCTTCGCCTTGCACCTTTCAACTTGGCCAGTTGCAACGCACATTGTAATTTTTGGTAATAAAAAATTTTTACTTCATAATTTGGTAGGCGGCTCTAGTCCTTTCGGGCGTGTCGCGTGCCCTGCGTACCACAGGATAATTGCTGCCATTTGAATATTCAGCAGTTTCGGTTCGTGTTACCCCAAAGCACTCCAAGCCAATCCCAGCCAGCCCAGCCAAACGATTCAAGTGCCCAAGCCCAGAACACAGCTCGGAACAATTTATTTCTGCGTGTCGTCTGAATCACCTTCCAGTTAAAGCCAACGACTTCACGGAGTCAACTGTCCAGTTAGGCTTAAGTAGGTATTAATTTCTCCCCAGTGACACGTTCGTCCATCTGTCCGCCAGCGGTTCCTTCTGCCACGTAGGAAGTTTGAGCGCTGGCCGCGATTGCATTACCACACAACTTTGTGCAGGCTCATCGATACGCCACATTTTGGAGACAAGTGGGGGCGACTGGGGAGCTAGGGTGGTGATCCGGCCAATGACCAGACCAAAAGAAACACCCAAAGTTGGCTACAGACCCGGGGCAACGGCGGCAGTTACTCACAAATACAATCGCGTAATTAATTAAGCGCGTCAGCTGGACAGTGGACAAGACTGCCTCGACCATTATGGAGGTGACGTACAGTGGGATTTCTCAATGAGGCTTACGAACTTAAATCGAAGAAAGAACTAACGAAAAGTTGTCAGAGCTTAATTAAATAAAATTATAGACTTCACAACATTTTTTAAAACTATTCAATTGTGCAACCTTTAAAAAATATAATATGGTTTGGTTCAAAACAATATTTAAAAGTGAATATTCGAGACTATATTTGTTAGATTAAGGCCAAACATATTTTTTAAGTAAATATTTGTTTGGGTGGCTTTTTTTTTTAAGTAGTTATGAACATGGCGAACATGAACATATCTCCGAGAACTCTATGAGCTAGTCCCACTGTGCAGCACTTCTGGCTGTCATTAAAGCCTCATGCTGGGCACGGGTTTATAACCTGTCCAAGCCACACGTGGGGGCAGAGTCAGGGAGACAGGGACACGCATTGTATTGGGCTGCCGCAAACACACCTCAAATCGCGTTTTGTCCTTTATCAGGTAATTCACTTTTTAACTTACTCTTCACATTTCATTTTGTAATTCCACCTTTGGATGCGCTGCTCATTGGGGTCTTTTTAATTTTTATTGTATTTTTTTTTTTTTGTAATTGCTTGCCATTAATTACAGCAACAAGACAATCAATGAGGTAGATGGAGATGCGTAACGCAACGACAACAAAAATAACAATAACAACACTTGAAGCGCAAATATTTCCGCTTGTGCTTGCGGTTAATTTTATTTATAAGTCGCAATGACACACCTTCCACTTGGATTTACGATCTGCCGCGTTAACGGTTAATGAACAGCTTACCAAGTTCTGCCCAAGAAAGTACAGTTCATGTGGGGGTAGGAGCAGCAGAAGGCTAAAAGTAGTTGAAGCAATTGCCCTAGCTAAATTGTCTTATTCGGTTGCATCGCTTCTAATAGAACTCCCCCAATCTGATTTTCTTTTCCGGTATTGCCGCAGCTCTGGCCTCTCGCTCGCTCGCAGCCCCTCTCACTCCCTTACTCTGTCGGCGAATTCGAACACGTTCGAAGCGACACGAAGTGCAAGAAAGACAACAACGAAGCCAACACGAAACCAGGCAGCGATTGTATGTGTGTGGGTGAGCGAACATTCATTCATGTTGCTTACTCCAACGATTCGCAAGCCGGCAAAACGCCAAAGGAAAACAATAACAAACCTCAGCTGAGGAATTTAGACGAAAACTTAAGAGTCGGCGTTTGTAAAGAGAAGGAATGAGAGAAACAGAAAGAGTGCAAATGCGAGTGCGAGTGCAAGACTGCATTCAACTATTGCACAATTGGCCAAAAAGCGATGGCAGCTTGACTTCAATCTGGTCATACCAAAGGTGTTTGGATGCTATAACATCATCTACGACTCTAAAAATGTACCTAAGAGTATGAGTAATGTATATGTATATGCACATGTACAAACATACATATGTTTTTATTGCAAATATCTTGAGATATTTTTCAGTAAAATTGCTAGCTTTGCGCTTGGCAAACGGCCAAAAAGCGAGTCAGCAAATCAATAATTTTCATGTAGCAAAAGAAACGGTGCAAAAGTAAGCAAGAAATTGCATTTGGGCTTCGACTTGGCCAACGCATTTCCTATTGCAGCTCGTTGGGCTCGTAATGGCTAATCCCACGAAGGCTAAAAAACGAACAGCATTATCATCAATAGAGATAGCATGCTGCCAAAATCATTATGGGGTTTCCCTGTTTTGTCCCGTCTGACAAATGCGAAACAACACCAAGCGCAAGCATCGAAATCAACAGAAAATTCACATAGCATAAAAATCAAATAAAGCAAAGCCAAAGCCGTGAAAAAAGCGAACAAGCGAGCTAAAGCGAACGTATTGGCGACCATGAAAAAGGGAAGAAAGTAGATGGAGGCGGTGGCTGGGGTTGGGGCTGAGGCAATGGAGAGCAACAGCAACAGCAACAACAGCAGCAGCAGCGACGAAGCGCGTGGAAAACAAAACGTCACAAAACGCAGACAGTCTTTGACGTCGACGTCGACGCCAAACTTCGCAGTGACGATGACACGTGCTTTTTTCAGCTGTTTTGTGGAAAACTGGCAAATTGTGCGAAAAAAAGGACAAAAACAAAAATCACAAATGAGAATATGAGCTGGGGCAGCAGCAAGAGCGCAAAGAGCGAGACAGTGAGCGAGAGAGAGAGAGAGTGAGAGGCACACGCAGACCAAAACGAAATCAAACAGCAAATAAAATGGAGAAGGAGAAGCCAAGCCTGCAGGTGGCAGCAGAGTTGCATGGTGGTATGCGTGTGTGTGTGTGTGAGTGTCTGCTTATTCAAGATGTGAATGTATGTTTGGATGTGATGGCTCGGGCTGCCGACAGACGGCGTAGCTGGTCGTGCAGTCTTTTTGGCGCGTGACGTCGACAACTGTGTGTGTGTGCGTGTGGAATGGGGAATATGGTTACAGGGGGCAGCGGACAGGGCAGCTGGCAAATTGCATTATTATGCGAGTGTCTGCAGTCTGCAGTGCAGCAGCGACGGCAAACGAATGGCCGGGGCAGTAGCACAACAAAAACAAATTGCAACAAAATACGCAAACAAAAACAAAATCGTACGTCTGCCCCATCTACCTCCTTTCTTCTCCATGGCGATTCTATGGCGATTAGGCGAACCACACGCAGCAGTAAATAGTTACAGAGGGCTGTGTAGGATGGGCGGATTATTGGGGACAGACATTACATGCAGTTTTGTTCAAAAATTAATAGAATTTCATAAGCATTCGGCTCTTTCTGTCTCATTCTCATGTGTGCATCGCTCTCTTTTCACTGTTGTGTTATTGTGCCCACGCTCGCTCTTTCTCTCTCTTGCCTTAGCAGCACCCATCGGCTTACTCTCTTGCACGCTTGCGCCTACTCGCTCTTTCAAATGTTAATTTGAATTTTTATTAGGTTTTAGGATTTTATTGTTGTTGGCCGAAACTGTTGTTGTTATGTGTTTTATTTTCACTTAAAATTGCAATTGTTGCTGCCGCTGCTGCCGTTGACGCTGGCGTCGACGTCGATGTCGCCGTTGTCAACGTTGAAACTGCGGCTGCGTTAGAAAATTGCATTTGACAAAAGCTGCACACACACACACACACACACACCCGCACAACTACGCATTGGTTTTTAGGTCGTGGGTTTAGTTTAGCGGGCGGTTCGGGCATGCAGGACGCAGACAAAAAACCTCTTTAGCGGATGCAAGTTTATTTTTCAGTTTTAAAAATTGACTGCTTTGTTTTTATTTTGATTTCGTTCTATGTCAGTTCCTAATGGATACGCAGAATATATTTCGACTGTCAACTGATGCTACCAATTTTTATATTTAGGGTTTACTATAAGGCTTACGCATAGAAGAGTTACTAACATTTGTATGATGTTCCTCTAAGATATAAGTCTAGGAAGTAAAAACAATACAATATTTAAAATAAGTTTTGTACAACAAAGGAAAATGAGCCCAAGTCCGAGCAAAGTAAAGTCCGTTTTGCACGAAAAATAATGAAGCAAAAATTGATCGGCTAAACGAGACTTTTGTCCAAGGACTTCCTTGTCCGTTAGTAGAGCTTTTACTGATAATTAAACCCATTTACCCTTGCCATTATTGTTATGCCTCTTCATGTTCATGTCCTAATATTTTCCGTTTAGCACACACTATTACAAAGGCATTTGTACAATATTTTCGATATTTTGCAGAAAATAAATTCAAATGTAACCGACGATATGATCTTCCACTTACAAATTCGTAAAGAACTCACAAATCATCCTCTTGGAATAATAGCAACACGTTCAACATTCATATTATTTGCCGTAAAGGTAAAATCCCAAATACTAAGTGCATTTCAATTTTCAACTCCGATTTGGCCTTTGTTTGCTGACAAATTTGCCAACTCATGGCCGCAACGGAGGCGCCACTAAGAAAACAATTGTCCTTCAAGAATTACCTTTCAGAGCCCGACTGCAATTACACATTCGCACGGCTGTATTTACCGTACGGAAAAGCAATGGAAAAGGGAAAAGTCATTGTGCTGTCAGGAGAGTTGGCGGTGATTTTGAGATCTCGTTTACCGTCGGCACTGGCAGCATTTTGGCCAACGGGGTCTTCTTTCAGACTCACTTGTGGCCACTTTTTGGGCCGGCACTTTGAATTTTTCATAAGTATTTGCGTCGCTTTATGACTTATTGGAGGGGGCTGGCCAGCGGGGTCGGTTTGGGGCTAATGGCTAACGACAAAAACGACAAAGAAGTCGTCAGACCGTTTTGTACCCTTTTTTGCGGGCAATAAAAACATTTTCCTTTTTGGCTGGCGAAAAAAAAGTAATATAATGAATAATATCAAGAAAAATACTTGGCTTTTTCGCCTGTGTTGTTGTTGTTGTTGCTGAAAAAGAAAACGCATTAAGTGCGCGGTTTTTCCATTGTTTATAATATTATTGTTTCTTTTTTTTTTTTTTTGTGTGTCCTGGCGAAAGGGGATAATTAAGAATGCTTATTTATCTAGAACGGCGACGAATGTGCCCCATTCCCCGGTCCTTGACCACAGCGGGGTGGTTAGCTAGAATGCTAAAAACCCAAAAAACTTTTATTTTTAATGATAAATTGTTCGAGGCCGCGGCTAGAGAAACAGACACAGAAGGCGCCAGTCAGAGGTCATATCAGGAACCGCTCTCTGCTCTCACCCTCGGATGCTTTATTGCAAAATCAATAAAGAAAAGAACTGAACCATCGCCTAGTCTTCTGACTGAATTCTCTGCTAATTAGCTACGCAACTTGGTGAGTTGCAAATTACAAGCGGTACGCGGATTGAAGCACTGAAAAATTGTTGCTCTTGTTGTTGTAGTTGTAGTTGTTGTTGCAAAGTTGGAGCCAAAGTCGTTGCCTGTGAGGCACGCAAATCACTTGTTTTTATGTAATTAGTTGGCTCACTTCAGGGCCCCAGCTAGCGGCAGCTAAACTCAACGATTTTTGTGGATATTTTGAACTGAACTTTGACTTTGAAGCGTAATTAGCCAAAAACTGATCGTGGCTTACAAGACACCAACAACAACAACAAACTGTGTGCCGCCCCTTAGACCAGCCCTCAGACTATGAAATCTGGCTCTGGTTCGATTGGTACAAAATTCGCTTGGAAATCTTCTCGTTCAATGACCGATAAAATTACCTCTGACTCCCCAATTCTTTTGGTCGTCCCTGCTAAGCTCCTCTGGCGATTTGGCTGCTGCCTTTTAGCGGGTTATTGATTATTAATTTTTTTCTCAAACATTTTTTCCTGTTTTTTTTTTGGTTTTTTTGGTTTCTTTTCGTTTTTGTTTTAGCAGTCGCTGTAATTACAGCAACGCGTTAATTGTTCACCTCCTCTGCATTCTTTGGCGTTTTGTTGCTTTAACTATATTTCTGGTTAGCCGCTCGATGTTTTCTCTGTTTGTATTTGTTTTCGTTGGCCCAAAAAACAACATTAGCCGGGCGAGAAAACTACACTTACGCAGCAGCAGCAGCAGCAGCATCCGTATCTCGACATCCATTATCTACCATTACCATCATTGTCTCTACATTCCCTTCAACAAATATCTACTGACAGTCGTTGGAAATTACTTCAGAGTTAGCGGGACGATTATTAAACATGAGATTTACATCGATTTGATTAATGAATGCAATGTCTTGCAAATACTAATTAACTATTTAAATATCCTATTTCAACTAATAAATGGGAGCCTTATCAATTCGACCTCGACCGGCTGTAAAGTTACTTTACTTTCAAAACTACTTCCTAAGTTAGAAAAACGTTTGTATGGCAAATTTAATAGCTTCAAATTGAAGAGAAGTCTGTAAGATATTTTCTAGTACTTACCAATGTGGCTATAAACGATTTTTTATGTCAGCTCTTCGGATCGTGAGTCCTTCTTCTCCGTTGGTCTTTTTTTTTGTTTTTGGTCACTTAGAGGTCAATTTTCTGCCACACAGAGCATTCAATTGGAAAAATCACAAATTAGAAAACTTTCTCAATGCTTTTGAAACGCGTGCGATGCGTATTTTTGTATGTTTATTTGTTTGTATGAGGCTGGCTGGGGTGTATAAATTTTAGTCGATTTAGAATTTGGGGTTCTGCAGAGGCGCCTTTTTGTTTAGGGATGCACAAAACACTGCAAACTGCTAAAATTTGAAACAAAGCCAATCAAAATCAATGAGGGGGGCCCACAGTGCAGCACAGACAACAACAACGATAACAACGAACAGCGGCTAAAGCAGAGTAGCTGAAAAAGATGACGCTCAGAATGCATTTTGTGCGCTGTGATTTTGTTGTGATTTTAATGTTTTCTTTTTTTCGGTTTTGCGCTCTGTGTGTGATTTTTCGCTTTTATTAATAAAATGCACAACTTCCGTTATTAATTTTGCAACAGCGGCAATTGTAGTCACAGTATCTTTGTGTGCGTGTGTGTGTCTCTGAAAGACGACAGCGCTGAAAGCAACAACAACTATTACAAGTGTTGAGCGCGATGTGTCACCAAGGCGTTCGCATGGGGAATCGCAATCGAAATCGAAATTCGCAATCGAACTGCATACATATAAACAATTAACAGGACTGTAACGGGGGGCGCCGACTGCAAGTTGTCTGGGCTCTACTTAACAGGCAAATCGCGGGTGGCGCTGTCGCTGCGCTCCTGTACACGCGACGCCGCCGCCGCCTTTGCTGCTCTGCTACTGCATTCATTCATAAAAATCAGGTTGTAAAAAAGCAAAAACACCGCTGATTTTTATTTATTTATGCCAATTTGCCGCTGCTGTTGTGTGTGTGCGAGTGTATGTTTTTTTTTTTTGCTGCTGCAGCTATTGTCGTTGTTGTTGTTGTTGGTTGCCTAGCCGCAGGAGGCGAATTGTCACTGATTTTAGTTGTTGTTTATTTTGTTTATTGTTTTCGCTTGCATTCGGGCATAAATTGCAAATAAATTATCACTTGAACTGTGGACATGTGGAATGTGTTAAATTATTATAAGAAGCTGAATCCATTTTATTGTATTTTAGCACTGTTGTTTAATATTCAGTTATCGTTCGCGACAATTGCATGCAATTGTATTTATAATTGAAATGATTATCCAATTGCAAGCCATTCTCGGACTTGGCCAAAAAACCAAAACAAATCACAAATAAGTCAAAATTAGCCGCACTTCAACCACGACACCTGCTGCCCGTCTGATTGCTGGAAATGTACTGAGAACACCCGCGTAATTTTTTTACTTGCTCTTGCCTCGTCTTGTTAGACTTGCTTCGGCTTGTTGGAGCGAACGAAACGTTCGTTTGATCCGAACGCCGGCACATAAAACAAAACGGCAAGCCGAAATGTTGCACGTCCAACCAAAACTAGTTGCAACCGAACAAGCAGACCGGGAAGGTTGCCAGTGATGTGTTTGATAGACAAATATCAAAAATATATTTCTGTTAACAGAAAATGTAAAATTTCGGGTCATGAGTTATGTTATGTTATGGGCGGCACAAATGCGCGAACCTCTGTTTAAACCAAGGTTTAAGGGATCGCTTTTTAAATCTCCAATAACATTTGTTATAAAAAATTTAATTTGATATTCTAAGATACATTTTAAATGTACAATAAGGAAACAGTAACATCTCAGAAACAATATTCATTGTTTTAAACTACTGAGAAATTGTAAACATTCTGTTAAAATGGTGTGCGTTTGAGCTTAGTTGCAACATCGAACATGCTCGATGCTGGACACTTGATGAAATTCGGGGCAACAAAAAGGTCAAAAGAGGATGCACCTAAACAACATTATGTACCATCTCACTAACTAGTTTACTTGCCTGCTAGAAGACAGCAAATACCCTATAGCAACTTATTTACCTGTTTTTGTGAGACTTGGTCATGTTCGTCTATATTTTAATCATTCTAATCTGTTCTTGCTGGACTTCAAAATAACTTTAGGAGTGATCCTATCTGAATTGAAATATTTATTGTATTCAGGGAACTGGGCTACTCATAATAAAAATGACAAAATAGGTCACCAAAATAAGCACAAGTATTTAAATAAAAATATTTAATCACGGAGATGGGTACTTATAAACGATATAAATGTTTATAAATAAAACAAGCAAAATGCAGATATATATATGTTATGCGTGTTTTACTGCGGTGTTCAGATCACACTTAGTGATCTAAAGAAAAAGAAAAGTTAAATCGCCAAAGCATGCCGATTACAACTTTTTGTTCGCGGAAAATCCTTTTAAATCAACAATTTTCCAATCAATAAATTAATAACAAAGCTTACAGGTCCTTTTCGGAAAGATAACCCGTAAAAATGAGTCTCAATTGAATAACTTATTAAGTTCCCCACAGCTCCTTACAAAAGTTATTTCAAAAACCATTATTAATGAAAATTATTGAAACAAGTTTAGAAAATATCAAGTCAAAATGATATAAACAAGTTTGGAAAGAAGCAAGTACATACTATCAAAAATAAACTTGAACCTCCCACGATCTTCATTTTCTATTTTTTTGATTTGTGTCGAGAATTAAAACAAAATCGAAATAAATGTGTGTGCCCAAAAAAACATTTCTTTTTTTCGTATGCTATAAAAATATAAAAAGCAAGACAGACAAATAAAAGCAAACACACGAATATTTTAATTAGAGTATAGATAAAAAATAACAACAACCATACGAAAGACAAACGCGTGAAATGAGTAGCCGCAACAAAAAAATATGAACAATAATTATACACGAAATAACAAAGACAAAAACAGACACTACAGCAAGATCGTATGAGATGGCTATTTCATATAAATTTCGAGCTTTCCACAATATTTATAAAAATAAAATTCCACACACACCCACACGCACACACTCACACACACACATATGGAAAATGCCAGCACTATAGTGAGAAAAATGAATTTTACAAAAGTACTAGAGACAAGACCCGATCGAGAGGGGCGGCGATAAAAATAAATAGAAATGTCGCCGGCATCAATAAGATATAAATTAAACGTGTACTACAATCCCGAATGTTAATTAGAAACTCACGTTGTGGATGCTGCGGATCTACCCACTCCAGGCCCGTTTCATTCCGCTCGCTTTATGCTCGGATGGCAGAGTTCGACATGCTGTCGTGTATCTATTAGATACATTAGCCGCTCTATGTGATCGGACTCTCATTGGAGACGGGGTGGGAGACCGAACCTGGAACGCCCCGCGACAATTCGATGTTTTTAGAGTGTTTGGGTGTTTCTACACGTAGATTTTATTTTATTTTGTCGCGTTGCCTGTGCGCTTTTTTTTTTTAGGGGAAGGTAAACTTTGTTTATGCTGCCTCACGAGCTTAATGACTTCCTGCAGAGGCAAAAGTATCTAAAATTATATTCTAAAGTAGAACAATTATTGTCAGCAACAAATGTTTCGGAGCGGAGACAAACCAATGTCTAGAAATATCATGATCTACAAGAATATTTAAAGTTTCTATCCAAAACCGTAGTTCGGTTTGTGTGCACGGCCATATGAATGTGTTCATGGATCAATTTATAATTGTTTAGCCGGTTTTAGCAGATCTTTCATTTTGCTTAGCTCAGAAACCACATACAGAAGTATTTCAAAGTATTGATAACTTTTCATATATAGTCAGTGGGTCATTTCTGAAAAGTATCTACCGAGCTACGGCTGCTAAAAATACACAAAATATAAATACAAATCAAAATAAATAATGTTTTTTCTATATTAGTCCCAAATTGGGGAATGTTATGAATCGCAGAATGTGAAGATTTTCTATATGATGAACAGACATTATAATGATGCCGAGCGTCCGATCTGTTAGTCTGCGTACGTGTACTAAAAACACGCCCAGCAAATGACATTTCATTTATCTTTCGATGAAAGTGGAGGCGTGGTTGACACCGCTTTGGGGCTGCGCATGAGTTATTAATGTCCCGACATTGTACAAAATATGTACATCAATGCTGAGATTTACATGCGGCTCCAGCTTTTAGAGCTTTCCAGTTCCGGTGATGTGCTGCAGTTATCAATGTGAAAAATAGAAACATGATTATGAAATTATCGAAAAGCATGAACAATGAACAAGGGGTAAAGCACGAGAGGGAAGTGTACTAGTAATGGCAAGAGCAAAAGAAAAAACACGCTGTGCAGTGTAGAGGCGAAGATGCTATAGGAAATGGGTGGTGCTTTCGTCAAAGTGAAATTACGCCTCGGCATTAGATTGGATGGAATTATGCTCGTGTAAACGAACAATCAGCCAACGGAGGCGCAATTAAGACCAACGCACACAAACACATGCATACATGCGTGCTATGTACCTACCTCTACCTATACCCATACCAATACAACCGCCACAACCTGACGCGGCCTACACAAGCAGCGGCTCTCAATATATACATGTGTTTGTGTGCGGACAATAGAAGCGATCGAGCCATTCAAAATATATACACACACATATACACGAACAAAACAGAAGACGAACGTCGACGCTCACCTTGCGGCCGCTTATATCGAGAGAGAGAGAGAGAGAGAAAGAGTAAGAAAGAGGAAGAGTAGAGCACCGAACTAGTTAAGTAAAGTATTGAAAGAGCGAAGAGGCAGACAACTTTTGATTTGCGCTCAGTTTTGATACACGAACCATGAATTTAATTATGATTTTAAAATAATGTTATTTTCTCGAAAATACATACATATATATACATATGTACTTAGCGTGTGTGTGTATGTGTGTGCGTGTAGGTTTATTTATACATATATGTATTGTACACACATACATGCAAAGTAAGCTGGGCAGAGAGTGAAAAGATATTCGCCAGATAACCAAAATGAGTACGCGCCGTACTTCACGGAATGTGTGTGTGCGTGCGTGCCTGAGTTGGTGTACGGCTTTTCTATTATGTATTCAAAACTACCAACAAATTAAGTGCCACCAGCTCAGTTTAGCTCTCAAAATGGTGTCGATCATATTGGACAAGTTCCATACTTGGGGTACAGTTGTGCCTGCCGCATTTATTTTACAGCGCAAACTTTGATTGTATGATACATACTTTGAGCTAAAATTGTATTAATATTTGCATAAAGTCAAAAAGCGTAATAATTTTGAGATGGCCGACACCCAAATTAAGAAATTTTGCGGTAGGCTCTAATTGGTTATTTTTCTTGTTTTGAAACGTTTGGAAACATTCTAGGTGTTCGAAAGAGTAGACTCATTTCTGACTTAGGTAGGGATTATTTTATAGCACATTAAATATCATCTTTATGCCAGAAATTGGACTTTGACCTGCAATGTCGTTTAGTAACCCCTGGGTCCATCCAACGGGATATATTTTGAGTCAGCTGCGAAAGAGTTGAATGAACTGCTGGGGCGGTGTGTCCAGGCCTGTTTCTATGGCTGTGTACGTTAATTACTTCGACATAAACGTGGATCACCTATGCCAAAAAATAATAATGATTGCCAAAGACAATCAATCATTTTGCATTTGGCCACAAACTACAGCAACGTGGTAACAAAGCGTACCACTAAACTGTAACTGACTATATTTAGTCACTGACTATTCGGAGTGCTTTTCCAGTAATCGTTGATGATGCTCTCATTTTACTGAATTTACAATGCTTTGCAAATGCGGCAATCCAAAGGCGCCATTCGTCAAAGCGTCAAAAAAGCCCTCCAGGGCGCCATTTGCTGCTGACGCTGCTGCAGCGCCAAACACTAAAAGATACAAAGATACATTTTATAAGCAGCTTGAGAACAATGCATTGCTTAGCGCCGCATTAAAATATCTGCAATCATTAAAATTGCGCACGCTGACATTGTTTTCCAAATCGTTCGGCATTGTTTAGAGGCCTATTCTAGGACCTCCCTCTTCACTCTCTCTCTCTCTCTCTCTCTCTCTCTCTCTCTCTGTCTCTCTATCTCTCTCTCTTCTGCCTTATGCCGCATTTGCCTTGATGTCAACGTTTGCTTTTGTGAACCGAATCTAACAAAATTTTGGTTGATGGCGCCCAAATGCAGCCTGGGGCGGTCGATTCTATGGCCGAAACTGTGAACAATAAACAACCACTTTTGCGTAGATACAATGCACCAAAGTTTAGTCAGTGTTGGAATAAATATTACAGATTAAGCTAATCTGTACACTTAGAGAAAACTTCTAAGCTCGAACAGAGCAGATTACAATTTGATTAGTCTTGTTTTTTCGAGTAAACTACGTTGTTTTATATTATTTAATAGCTGTTTCTTTAATATTATAGATTTAATATATAGTTGCAAACTTACCGTGCGATCATTTATTAATAAATTACATGATAAAAAGAAAAGCTTTAAGCTTTGCTACAAAAAAAATTTTATTTAGAAATCACGTCATTTAAAACAGTTCTTATAATAAGAACTCCTTTTTAATGAGAATAAAATTTTGACCTTCACTGGATTTCGATAATGGTTGTGCTTGACTTCTTTATTTGTCATACTAAAAACCATTATGCACTGTAAAAAGTGTGTTAGTTACTTATAGATACTTTTCAATTGGTCACACAAAACTTAGTCATTTTACTTCTACAAGGTTTGGTTATTTGAAAGTATCTCGGAGGATATAACAGATAGTTAATATTTATGTGGTGGTAAGCCGATGAGCCTACTTCCCAGAAAGATGGGTGGGGTAAGAGGGAGTGCAGCTGAAAATTATTTGCATTTTGAGCTATTCAATGCGCAAACAAATCTGAGTCAGTGCATGTCAGAGCGTGTGTGTGTGTGCGGTCGGTCTGACCCAGAAACCTATTTGCAGGACTAAAGTCAATAAAAGCGTTTTTTGACTTCGGCTATGTCTGAAACACGCACAGGCTTTGCCTGCACGAGAAGAAGTGAAGTTGTTTAACTTCTTCGTCACTTTGCACATCGAACCAAGTGCATCAGCACCGGGCGACGATTGTCTGCCATAGAATTTGACCACGATGCTATCCTGGCACAAGGCTCCAATGTATATATGTATATACATACACACACACACACACACACACACATAAATCGACGGTCAACAGTCAGCGTCAGGCCACTGCGCGCACTGATTTGAATAGTTAAAAGCATCGGTTTGTTGGGGCAGGGACGCACGAGGGTCTTTCGGGGCTGGAACAGCTGAACTGCGGTGTGGCACGTGCTGGCCGTAGTCTTGCGCAGAATCAACACTGCGCAGTGGAAGACCGAAAGTGTGGAATCCAAGCGAAAGTTGAGCCTTTCAAAAGCTTTGGGATAGGTCGTGCTCCAAGCTTGCCTGCTGACGCCAGTGGCCAGTGGCCGGATGCAGAGGCGACGGAAAGCTTTTGGGTTGTAAACACGGCTGGTTGGAACTGGTGACTGGAAGCAAGTCTGGTGGAACGCAAGACACCCAGCAGCAGTAGAAGCGAAAGCGTCACCCAAATTAGTTGCCAGCGTTTCGCCATCGCGATTGTGTCTCTTGTTGTGTCCACTGAAGCGTTTAGCCCAGGGTCGAGTGGCCTGTCCGTCGATACTGACCCGTAGCTGTGGTCCAGACTAGCTGTGTAACGCGTCCTAAACGGTTCCGGTTAAACGCTGCCCCGAGTTTGAGCCTTAACGGCAGCCCCCAAGCGGAGACAACGTCGCGGCCCGCGTCAGTCTCTGCCTCCGCGTTCGCGTTGTGCTGCGGGTCGTCAGTGCAAGCTGCACCATACGCAAGTGTAAGTGGCAGTGAGTATTTGTATGTGTGTCTGTGTGTGGCTCGGCTCGGTCAGGCCCCAAAATAATGTGGTGATAAGTGAATGTTACCGAACCCCGGGGAAATCGTTAGCGAGTGGTCAGCGTTCTGCACATCCCGACCAAATGCGTTTTTAAAGCTTTGCTTGCCATTTAAAGCAGAGTGTGTCGACGTTTAATTATGTAAAAGCCACAGGAGCAACGCACACCACAACAACAACAACAGCAAGAACAACAACAACAACACAAACAAACACACACACACAGTCAGTCAGACGCGTCACAAATACAAAAGTATCTGCAATTTTGTCGCTCTCGCAACTCTCAGTTAACAGCTCTCAGGTCACACACAGCTCGCAAATGCTTAGCACAAATCGAAATTTCATTCTTAATACAAATTGATTTTCTTTCGGGCTTACATTTTTGTTTTATTTTATTTTATTTTTGCATTTCGCATTTCACATTTCTGCGCTTGCAGTTTCAGAGTTTGTTTTCCCCGTTCGCTTTGGCTTTGACACTGATTTATGTTCGGCTCTACGGGCGTATACGCAATGTGGCCTACAGTGTTTCGATAGACTCAGGCTTTAGGGCTGCCCCCAAAAGTCCTGCAATTAAAATGAAATTGTCAGTTATTTGTTGGTATTGTTCTTTTTTTTCTGTCATAAATTGTGCCGGCGTGTTTTTGGTATAAAAGTGACTAAGAACAAGAGAAACAACACCAACACACACACGCAAACACACACACACACACACACACACACACATTTATGGCATGTACATATATCCTTTTGCATGCACGTGCTTGCCAGAAAAGTAATTTAAGCAAGAGCTTCCACAAGAAAAGGAAATGAAAGAAAAAAATGAAAAATCAATGATGCTGTCAAGTAGCCCTACGGCAACAAACATATATATGTATGCCCATGTAACTACATAAATATATATATACATGCACACATAGATAAATACACAAGCATATTTAGAGCTTAGAGCAGGAATTTCTTGAATTTCCACATATTTACTCTCATAATTAAGTTTGACAATAAAGTACGAAAAGTGTGATTATTTAGTAGAGTGTAGAAAATATAACTATATACATATGTATATATGTACCCCATTTAACGACGAGTCAGAATGAGTACAATGTGCAAGAAGCTAACCTAGTTGGGAAAGTCTGTAATGCGTTACGAAATGTGGAAGACATCCTGTAAAGATATTGTCTGATTACTAAAGGCAGCACTGTGCTACTTATATTTATGACATGTCTCATTAGTAGAGGAAGACCTTATCATTTTACCACAATAGGCACAATCTAGGCTTTTACAATAATACTTAGAAGAAACTCACTTCACCTTGCTGCGAACATTCTTACAAAATCTCAATAACATCTGAATACGTTACCATATAGCTCCAGTAGAAACGATCGAGTCTGCCATAGTCAGAAATCGCTTCTCTTTATTGTTTGTCAATTGTTGTGGGCGGCAATTTCTTGAGATTTGTCGTTTGCCAAGTGGTTTAATATTGCATATTGAAGCTACCCTTGGCCGATTTGGTTTGGACGAAATAGGATGTTGCCAAACAGAACATTTAATGCGGGATTGATTTATAAATCATGTATTTGGCACGAATGCCGCGGGTCAATTCACCAGCTCTAGCAGCATAGATAACCAGGCCAAAGCAAATTTGCATTGCCTGCCGTGCCCGTCCAACGTTCACCGTGCACTCTGCGGCATACAATTTGAACGCATTGCAGTCAACGACACTTGCCAGCACCTGGTGGCCAAGCTTGCCAACCAGGCTGATAGAATAAATAAGTCGGAGAGCGTGCTCGCGGAGTTCCATGCAATGAGCACTGGCCGTGCGGTCCTCCTCTGGCTGCCACACAAATTGTATATGGCAGCAGCTCCAGCGGGCAACCCCTTAGGTCCGCTTGCCACCCAAGCTCGGCCCAGCTGCCGTCCTATGCGAAACTTTATTAACCCCATTTTAACGTGTTGGCATTCTCAGTCCCCATTGTTTCAACAAGCGGCTCTGTCGTGCTCCTTCCATTTGGCAGGTGGCAGATTTCTGTGGCTTGGTAAACCAATTCTGTTTCGTGCTGCTGTTGCAACCGCCTCAAGTGCCACCACCCTCTGGCAATGCCTGGTCCTGGAACCGTAGTTACTTTCAACCTACCCGAACACCTCTTGCTTGGCTGGTCCTTCGCTTTGTGCTGCTCCCGAGACGGTGGCTTTTGGTTAAAAGTTTATAATGTCAAGAGGTACTACAGAAATCAGGTTAGCCCTGCCTTTGCCCCTACTGCACTTTGTTGCGGCATAACGAATTGCAGCACTGTTGCTCAAATAGCTTCCTCAGATTCTTCGAGGTGCCTTTCGGTTAGCAAAGTGGAAGGAACAAAGTGTTTTCACTGTTAATTTTATTATTCGTGGTTCCAAAATGGTTAAACATCCAGAGTAAAACGATGTTATAAAATACTTGTTTTAGTCTTGAATAGAGAATTTTCGGGATTACAAAAAGATCCTTCAAATAAAACTTCCGTAAAACATTATTGATTTTAACTCTGAGTGTAGGAACGTGTCTCTGGATCGGCATTATCTGCTTGATTTAAAAATATTCAGTTCTTGATTTAAGTAAAAAATTGTTTTTAAGTATATTTGTGGGATACTCCTGTAGTTCTATATCTAGTGCAATACGATTGAGGGCAAACCCTCACACAAAACCTTCTTTCGCATTTGTAGTAGCAGTTGAAGGCAACGGTTATCATTTGTTTGGATAAGTGGCTAAGTGGGGCAACTCGCAATCTTTGAAGTGGATCTCATTGTGTAAACTCAACAAGTCAATCAAAATTGTCAAATGAAAAAACATTGAAAAATATCGTGTGATGAATGCGCGAAAATTGCAGGAAAGTTCCCTGTCCCATTTGGATGTGAATTACGTCAGTCTCCAGCATAGCAACGCCTTCGACAACGACTTACAAGAAGAACTGGTACAACAGCAACAGGTAAGAGAATTAAATAGCTTAGAGGTGTAGTTTGTTTCGCGGATTTGTCTTATTTTGTTCAGATTTATATGGTATGTAAATGGAAACTTCTTCGTCTATTGTAGCTGGGCTTAACTATTGTTATAGTTTTGGCAATAGCAATAAATTCCATTAAAGTACGCATTTATAAACGAAATTCGCCGTCTTTCGATAAATCGTAGCTCCGGCCACAAATTTATGCATGTTGAATGTTAATGAAGATGGGCCAATAATCATTTTTAATAGCTCTCACTATGGGTACAACTTAGCTCAGACTCAGTTTCAGTGTGCGAACTCGAGGACCGGACCGCAATATTCAAATTTTATTATTTTTATTTGTTTGTCACTAAATTGGCAACTAAATCGCGTTGAACAGTGAACACTAAACCCATACTACTTATTTTGTCCGTGGACGTTGGTTGCTGGAGACTGGCTACACAGTCCATGATATCATGATCTATTTTTAAGCTGCCACAACTTGGCTAATAGGCTGAATTGATTAGCATTTTAGCCAGCATTGTAATTGGTATTGAACTCAAGTGGACCAAATCTGAATGGGGAGCTTGGCTAATGTACTTACTATGTATATTAGGCATATTTACTGGAGAACTCAACAAAATGGTGTCCTAAGAAATGATGACCTTATTATGATATCCACAAGCTCTCTGATTACTTTATCCTAAGTTGTAAGTCAGTTATGCTTCAGACTTTTGTGGACAGATCAGAAAGCGCGGTGACATCGCCAGCTATCAAATTCATAGGTGATGATCCAAAATATGGCACTAACTAATGACGTTAACAATGCCGATGTTAATGGCGTTGTCTCAATAACTGGTTCCGATCGAACAACAGACTAGCAGTAATAGCGGGCGGGTCGAGGGCGTGACCAGCACATAACACTTCCGTAAACTTACGCGAAAAACCAGTACAAAAATGAAACAATGATCGTAGCAGCATTTAATTCGGGCTTGTGTATGTACGATCGATGATCGGTGGCAATCGAGGTGTATATTTTAACTTTTGGCTCGCAACTAAACCAGTTTCAGCTGTCTGTTTGAATAATATTCAATGATTACTGAATTTAGTGCAGGATAAATTTGGTTTTTGGCTAAGTGACGTAAAGCTAAACCAGACAAATAACACATAACAGAAGAGCAAAAATTCATTAAATATTTAAGCTTAAGAATGAGGCCAAAATCGTCAAAGATGACTGCAGTGATTTTTATTTTTATTTTTTGTTGTTTCTCGAGAGTAGATAATTTACATTTCTCACAACGGTCGAAGTTGATTTGAACGCTTAACCAACCAAAAAAAAATAGATACCCGAACTGTCCCAGCAACAGTTGACCAACCTTATATGTATCTGTATTTGTACCAGTAAATGATTTTAGCCATGCCGCCGGCTTCATGTTGGGTAATCAAATTAATAATGGGCTAAAAATTACATTTCAAGTCGTTTGAATAAATTAACAATTATAGTCTAGTATATACTTTTGGGATGAACAATTTTCTATCCGAGCGACCATATGCTGTTAATTTATGCATAAACAAGTAAATGGTAAAGATATTCCGGTAGAAACTGTATCCAACACTGGCCACGATCATTAACGAGGGAAACGGCAGTTTACTAATGCGTTTGCTAAGGTTTAATTATTAAAGTTTTGGACGTTTTTTTTTTCCTTAATTTGAGTCGCAATCAACATTGTTGAATACTGAAAAAAGTCTTGCATATTTTACACGTGTTAATTTGAGGGAGTATCCAAATTTCTTATTTGACTGAAGACTACTTGAAAACACACACATGCAATTCATTTAAAAATAGGTTTGATTAATTTTTCATAAGAAAACAACTAGAATTCCAACAGAAGCATAACAAATTGCAGTAGTCAAAAGTATTCAAATGAATTCATAAAATTAATTCATGCCTCATGACTTCCGTCAGCTGCAGGGATAAAAAAAATATAATGAAAATTGCACATGAAATCTGCGACCCTGAATGCTGGACTTTTGCCACAACTTTTTGGCTCGAATTTTATTTATTTTTGTGTGTGTTTTTTTTAAAGCACGTAGTACATTGAGTGAGCCCGTTAATTATAGAGGTCGATCAATTATTCATTTGCCAGATTACCTGAACAGAGCGCAAGCGAAGCACAAAATGAACTTCACTTAAAATGATTCTGCGAATTTTGCATTAATTTAGCCGCTCGACACTGCTCCTCTTCGGTCTCTGGCTCATTTCAATATTTTTATTGTCTGATTGAAGTGTGACGTTGGGGCCAGCAGCTGCAGATGGAGCTGCGTACTGTGAACTGGATACTGGATACCGGGTACTGGGCACTGGGCACTGGGACTCTGTGCGGCATTTCGCCAAAGAGATTAATTGCCGGTCGGCTGCGTGCTTTCAAGCCATGATCAGCGCGGGGGAGGCTTTGGGGGTACCTGATCGGCGGTGATGAGGCAGAAACGGGAACTGCATGCCCACCAATTTTCATTTCCGACTTAATTGTTTGGCCTGCCTCATACTTCAGAACTTGAAAGTTCATCAATCTTGTAACGAAACTGTACCTAGATTTAAGCCCAGTCAACAGACATCCGCACGCAGCATCAAATTCCTCTGAATTACCGCAGAATACCAAATTAACAGCAAATCCATTTAAAACTTATGCCTGAGCAATGTCCAAATGTGTTCGGATTGATTTAATATCAAATAGATTCGGTCTTCAAATTCCGTATCTAAGAAAGAGTTCTTGTATACAAAAGATCTTCGATCTTCGAGGAGTTTTGCAATTAAATAGGGTAGATTATTGGCTTTCTTGAGGTTTTGCATTAGTTCCAATTGAAAGGGAATTCGAGATGAGCCTGAAATTGCTTCAGCCAAATTCCAGACTTTTCCTTAGAAGATGCGCCTATAAATGAATAGGTCTACGCATGTAAATTGGACGCTTCGCTGGCCGCATTAGAAGAACTAGTTAGCAGAACAGTTGGACAGTTGACCGCGGAAATTTCACTGCCCAGACCACACTGTTTGCCATGGTGACGCTTTCCACCTGCTCGATTTAAAGAGACAGCCAAATTTGGTGATGACGTCGGCCACCGGCGCAGGTGAAAATCAAATGTCCCCGTCGGCTGTGCTGTGCCTGCTGTCACTGTCCCCGTTCCTGTGCGTGTGAATTTTCAGATGGTCCCAATGTCTGTGTTCAATTTTCGATTTCGTGTTTTTTCCTGTAAATACTCTTGCGTTCAATTTTCAGCCTACACACACACACACATACACACACAGAGACGCACACGTGTTGACAGACACGCAGATAGGCCGTGGAAAACAGGTAGTCCTGACCCATTCCAGGTCACAGGCTGCAAATGAAATCATCGAGCGCGCCCCACGACTCGGACTTGGACACATCGTGTGGACTTTGGTCACGGCCGGTTGACAAAGCCACAGGTCTTGCCCAGGCCCGGATAGCCTCAGAGACCGCAATTGAATAAAAAAATCGATTTTGTGCCGAACAAAAAAGGTCAAATGCATTGCGCTAAGTGAAATTCGATATCGAGCTGTGAGCAAATCTAATCCAAGTCCGAGCTGCATCTAGTGCAAACATCCTGGCCATCGGCCGCCACTTGGCCACCAGCTGCCGCTGTCCTGGCCTGTGCACAAGGACGCGCCAGGTCCTCAGTCAAGGCAGAGCAATAGCCAACAAGTTAACAGGCCCCACACCCTGCGCACCCAACACAAACACACCGAACCCCCAACACTTTATACAGATATATATGTTAATGTGAGCGCCTCTGGGCGTGTGTGTGTGTGTGTGTGTGTGTGTGTGGGAATTGTAATTAGTGGCACTTTCCCAGTTCTTTTGTTTGCGCACACTTGACACAGCAACGATTGCGGCCAGCCGGAGCAGGGACGAGCGGCCTAGGACCTAAACTGACATGTAATATCTGCATATATTAAGTGCAAACAGTATCTTGGATTGAGTTTGCCTAGACGGCACATATATTTATTTTGATATTTAATCAAGTGTATTTTGACTGCTGTAATAGCTTTCGACTGGACTGGAGCATTGTATCTGTGCTTGTTACCCGATCGATATAAAAAGTTTGGAATCACGGCATAATCTTCAAATATGGAAACTGTCTTTTTAGCCTCAATCTTTTTTTTTAATTCAGAGTGTAGTCAGAATCTATTTATAAAAGGTGTCGTGCAGCCATTTAAACACTCTCCCCACCTATGTAAAATAGGCGCAAGCGAATTGCCTCCAACGCATTTCTATTGTTAAATGTTTGCTTTCGTAATTTCGCTTCAGTCGGGTCACATTTATCACAAATATATCCAAATTATGCAAATCGGCAGATCTGCACTCAACCCGAAACGTGAAGGCACTTTCCAAAAACTTAGACCTTACTGGGACCCTAAATCATCTGGACGGAAAAGGAAAGAGCCAACAAATAGTCAAAACTGGCACCACGACAGATACATCTTTGGAAAATTATTTGCCATTGTTTGTCGCAATTGTTGTTAGTTGTGGTAGTGGGGGTTGCGATGGTGCAGCCGCTCGTTTCCACCATAATTCTTTTAATTATATGATCTATTACATTAGACATAGTGAATGCATACATATACATATTTCTCGCACACTTGTAACACATTTTAGCATATTTTATTAATTTAAATAATTCAACTCGGCCACTCGGACAGATCTGAGCGGCCCGATAAAGCGGCCGAGTTAAGTTGTAGACCGTTGTGGGGTGAGGCGGAAAACGCGGAAAACGGAATACGCGTTTGTTCAGCGATGAGTGACGAAATGCCGGACAGCCGGTTGAAAGTCGCACAGAGTTCCAAAACTAAAGAAAACCCAGCGAAGCGTCCAAGCGATCGCATCCACCTCCGTTAATTCGTTGAGGTCGCTAATTAAATTCAGTGGAAAACAGGCGCATTTACCGATGTACAAACGCAGAAGTTTACCACAAAATATCATTTTAAATAAACTTCTTCTACTGTTTTTCGGTCCGTAATTTGTTTATTATTTAGCTGTCCCGACTACATTTCTTGATCGCCCACCTTCAACTTGGCTCTCTTTGGCTTTTACCAGGTTTGGACGTCCGTGGCGCATGAGTAATGGGTGTCTAAGTGCCGATTACGCCCCTTGGCATATTTATCACAGGAAGTTGACCTTATGTAGAAGGCTTAGTTCAAAATATAGTTTTCTGCCAAGATAGACTAAGAGAAACTTTCTTTAGACCTGGACTATCAAAGGGCCGAGCCAATTTGCATGTGGATTTATCACAATGTAATACAAACTGGCGCCAGCAACGTGTCAAGTGTACACAAAGCGCCAGTAGCCCATGGGAATTTTGGGTGCAGCTACCACAGGAGCCAAAAGTCAATAGACGGCCTAATGGCATTGTTTGCCCTTTTGTGTGCATCAAAAGCATCAAGGGCTCTATTCCCGCTGGTGCAACCCGTCAACTGCTGCCGCTAATCCTTCAATGATGCAGTAGGTCGCACGTGTTAAATGCTTGAATGTCAAGTGGCTAATAGAGCTATCTTCGTGATGCGCTTTGAATAATGATATCTGGCTACTGGTAACAAAGTAAATGACTGAATGTTAACCTGAAGCCAAACCCAAACTCTAACCCCAACACAAACAAGACAAGTGCGGCTCCTGACTCTGACTGTGATCCTCACGCGCCATCCGTCACTCGAACGCCGAACGTTGAGATGTTGATGTTTTGACAGCACAACATCATTATCTACTCATTGTCTAGCTCGACCTTAGTCTCTATCTGTGCGACTGGGACTGGGACTGGGACTGGGACTGGGACTGGGACTGCCTAGGCTTGTGCCCCAATCAAGGCAGACGTCATTATAGACAGATGTGCTTCATCATCTTGCCCGAGACGGAGCAATAGAAACAGTTTGTGCAGCTACCCCAGCCACAATGATACCGATCCGATGTAATTAGAGGCCAGGTTTTACAAAATACCCGTTCAGACTCTGATTCGATATGATTTTTCCATAGCTGAGCTCATTCTGTTTTTGTTGCTGGTAACATAATCCAAACTTAATGTCACTGCGTTGCCAGAGTAGTAAAGATTTAATCATTGCACACGCTTTCACCCCACGCTAGCCTTAAAAACCCTTCAGCACGATGCGTATCTTGACCAGAATACATCTTATTTTATAGCCGAAAAGAAAGTGTGAATCAATTAGACCCGAACTCGGACCCAATTGTTTACTTTGCCAAAAAAAAGAGATGAAAAACAATTAGGGAATTTTATTGCGCTCAATTTAACTACTAAGACCCAATATTTATGTTCATCATGTTTTTCTTTTTGCCTGTTGGGCTTGTTATGTTTCGTGCCCGTTGTCAATGTCGTAAAACTGTTTGCGGCCTGTTCGCCGGGTCGTTGGGTGAAAGGCCGGGCTATAAAGCAGTAAGTGCACAAACACACAAACAAACACTCGAATCCGTACTGCGATCACGTTTTAACATGGAAAGCGATCTATGATAAGTGCCAACCTGTGCTGTATTATATATCCGAGCCAGATACTTGTAGTTGCGGTACTTGTTTCTGCAGACGCATGTCTATTAGCCCCTTTTACAAAATATTGTCAAAAAAAATTAATATTGCTGCTAAACGCGTCGCCGAGCCTCGAACGCTGCGTCATCGTCTGATTCACAGATCGGATCGTCATCGTCATCGCCATCGCCATCGTCACGGTTCTGGGGTAAGTGAGGACCACCTCAAACTCAAATGTTTGGCACGCGTTCGCTGCGCTGCCCGCCTGCTACAGCGACAGCGACGCCGACGCCGACTGCGCCAGCGGCAGCACCAATTGAAATGATTAGTTTGAGTTGTCAGATTTTGACAAGCGGTTGTCATCTAGGCTGTCAAACATTTTCGCTTTGCTTGCCTTGGCAATGAAATGAATTGACAAATTCTTTCGTGTATTTGAGAAAATTTTAATTCTATTTTATGTTATTAAAATCCGATAAATTATATATTATCCTACCAAGCTGTCCGACTGTGTTTTGATCAAGTTTACTTGTTTAAAAACCTCCCAAAGTAGTTTAAAAACCTAAACAAAGTATTTTTTAAATTTTTTGCGATGGCTTTATTTGTCGCTTACAGGCTTTAGTTATTATGTCAGTGTTATTTAAGATAGTAAGCAATTTATCTCTGCCTTCTCTCTATAAGGGTAGACATTTTTAGCTAAGCTAACTAAAGGAGGAGTAGTCTACTGAGGATTCGTTGTATCATAGCTGATATATATTTGACGCATTCCCAGTTCCCGTGTGGAAATGTGTTTGCCTCTGTTAATGTTTGTAGGTAAATGAAAATGTGAGAATGGGTAATCCAGATCCGGGGTGAGCTCTCTCCTAGTCGAGCTCCCTCGACTTACTTTTTATGATTGATGGCGTTTTTCGACTTCAAAAACAGTCAACATTTTTTCTTATCAAAACCGAAGAAAACGTCAAAAGCAATCAAACAATCAAGGTAAAAAAAAATAAGGCAAGATTTTGTATATTTCGTAATTAAATGTTGGAATGTAATTTCGAAGCTTTATTTGTATCTTAAGCAACGATAACTGGACTTTGTTCATAACTGAGCATAATTATAGTCCCAAGTCATAACCCTAAATACAGTCAGCACACACAGACTAGGCCATGGGCACACACTCGCACACGCACAACCGAATTTTTAGAGCTTCAGAAGATGGTGTACTATAAAAGTGCTTTATATCATTTTCCCATAGCTGACCGATGCACGGAACGAATCTTTATTTATGGCATAATGATCGCTTGACTCCCAATAGTCCCTTCTTCTTTGCATGTGTGTGTATACGTAGAGTGAGAGTGAGGCAGAGGCAGGTGAGGAGGAGTCGCTTCGTGTGCCCGTCTCATCGCTTTACGATCAATGCTCGTTTTAAGCGCGTATGTGTGTGTTTGTATTGGACATCATCTGTACCCGTCTCTGGCCAGCTCTTCGATAATTCTTTATTATTTCTTTAAAACTTCACCTTTAATTAAACACGAAACGAAATTATAAAATTGTACCTGCTTTAGCAGCCACCACTGCCCAAGTCCAAGTCGCAGTTTCAACTTCTTCGTGTTGTGTTTTTTTTTTTTTGTAGTTTTGTTTCTTCAGCCCACGGGGGAATTTTTACCTGAGCCAACGAACAGCGCGACCAGCGCACGCAGCGTCCCGCTCATCTGCTCTCGTGCGCGCCCCGGTTTCTCATGTGTGTCCCCAAATTCGATCAATTTAGATACAAACACCCATTTATGCATCAGTACCTTTTATTAAACTACGAGCGTGTGTGTCAGTGTGTGTGCGCGTGTGTGTGTGTGCGTGTGCCTGTATGTGTGGGTCTCAGTTTCTGTTGCCGCCGATCTCAGCGCTACGTGCTGCCTTAATAAGCCCGTTAATGGAATATTAGGCAATGGCAAAGAGTTTCAATTCGGCTCGGGGAGACAATCAATATCAATACACTACACATTTCGAGTCGCACATGGCGACACACTGAGAGAGAGACACACTGAGACAGCGGCTGGGGACAGCGACAGAGCCAAGTTGAAATTGTCGGCTGCTGCTGCTGCTGTTGTTGTTGTTGTGGATCGGCTCTTTTTTAGAGCTAGTGGCCAGCTCTGAGCATCACACGATCGAAAGGTTTTAGTGCTGGAATGCAATAAAAATTTTATTTTTGTTTTGTTCGATTTGATACAAGTTTTATAGTTGGTCTGGTTATTGTGTGTAGGAGATACGTACGTATGTACATATGTATAAATACCAATATCACTGAGAGTACACACACTCACATGCGCATAAATGCGGGTAAAAACAAGTATACAATCGGTAAAAAGTAACGCATATATTTTGTTATATATATACACTGAAAATAATATTTAATGAAGACACCCGGGAAAATATTAACGCAAATATTTTTATTTTATATATTAGACTAAAAAAGATATTTCATGAAAAGTGAAATTATCTTCGTACATGATTTAAAAAGATTCATAATTTATCAATTAATTGTGTAGAAACCAAAGCCCGACCTTAGACTTTCGCCTATCAATGAGGATTTCGATAATGTATGAAAACCTAGCTAAGAGCTATCACCACAATTTAAGGAAATTATTTTCTGAAAATACCAATATCTCATATAATATATATAAGCCCTGTCTAGCATATGAGCTCTTCTAGCGTATTTTAAGCTTCCGCCTCCATTTACCTAATTTAAGTCTTTGCCATTGCAGATGGCTTTCGTGGCTCTTTTTTCTCTAGTTTCTTCTTATTCGTTATGTCGTTGTCTCTGTCGCTGCAATAAATATTTGATACTCGCACTAAGCCCGAATTAACATAATTTGATCGAGCGGTTTGCCGCTGCGGCCGGCAGTGACAGCGTCGCATTTTTTATGCCCGCTGGACGCGTCGGAAAATTATTACATGAAAAACGATACCTTTTTCCCCCACACACCACTCGCTGTAATAAAAAAGATGCTTTCTTTCTATCTATCGGCTAGGAGGATCTGTGTATTATGATCATACACTGGCACTCACACATGCATACTCTCTAATGCGGCATATACATGCATCCCAACTAGACTAATGTTGTTTAAGAAAAAAAAAATGAAGAAGAAAGAAAGAAATACAACAGAGAAGAGATCTGTAACTAAATTTATTCAAAGGCGATTCGAAAAACGTCGCCATGACTCTCTCCCCTTTCTTTTTGATACACTCACAGACTCGTTAAGAATAGATTTTAGATTCGTCGGCCATGGTAATGCGTCTGACTGATATTAGAGGAAAGTACTTTGAACGTTCCTGTCCACAGTTCCAGTTGCATTCCCATTTTCCTTTCCATTCCCACTCCCATTCCAATTCTTTGCATTAGTTACCGATACTGCATCAGCATTTCACTATATCCATGTCTTCTTCGTTTCTGGCTTTCTTTCACCTACAAGATTTATCGCTTTGTATTTGTATTATTTTTAGTTGTTTTATGTCAGCTGCACTCCCGTCCAACTGCTCGGTTTTCTCAGCCCTCTTGGCCTCTCACTCGTAGTGCATAGTATCTCCATACCATTCAGATACATAGTTAGCTTTTAAGGCTAAAAATCGAGTCTCTACTCATTGGGCAAGGGGGCAGGCAAGTGGGCTCTTAGATGCACAAAATTACGGCGACATTTTATGTTTGTTGGCGGCGCATTCAGCCCGTATAAGTTTTTCTTCAATACAATGCCAATGTACAACTTTATACCTAGCATCGGCCCCTAATTAGGTCCCCTGTTTTCTCTGATTGGGCGTGTAGACGAATCTATTTTAAGCTGCTATTATTGCTATAGCCACATACTCAGGGGTGGCTGGGTAGCTTATAAGTAGAGTTGTACAAAAAAAAGTGGAACAATTCCTAATATATATACTTCACAATTTTACAAACACATGATTCTTATCACAGGAGAAGGAAAATTGATAAGTTTTGACAGCGATTAGATAAGGATTCAATGCAATGACTATCTAAAATTTAAAATCTAAAAAACACAATTTAATTATAATAATATTAAATGTAAAATGGGGTCATTCTAGATCAAATTTCAAATGGAAATAACTTTCGCGGCATCTCGGGTACGTGGAATCAGCGAATGGCACATTCCCAAGTATTTTGAGCAATTTGGTTAATATATTATATTTTTTTCTTTTTGGAAGCAGAGTAGATGTGTTAGTTTAAGCATTTATGTATTTTTCCACAAAGAAATAATTAAGAATACTGTTAGAGCTCTACTCTACACACATATAAGTTCCATTTGTTATGTATCTTTTCGTTGCCATTTTTGGACAAAATTCCAAAGCAAAAGACTCGAAGAGTGCAAATCTTTTGAGATGCTCGGTCCGGCCCCCGGCTGCCAATGCTGCCCTTCTATAAGACAAAAGAATAACACGTGGATAAATAATGTCTTTTCGCTAGTTTCAAAGAAGTTATTAATTAATGTATGACTCGAAGTTGGGTTGAATCTTCGCTAGTTGCTTGGCCTTTACTGCTGACGCTGTGGTTGGCCACGACACAACCCGACCCGACCCGACCCGACCCGTCCCGGCACGATACCTAATGCTTCGGTCATTCCCATTTTGTATTCCAGTTCATGTTATGTTAATCGCCCGGAGAGTGACCAAAATGATGGAAGAAGCTGCCTTTACGATGGCTTTTGGAGACATGTTCTCTGTATAAAATTAAGTATTGTTTGATTGCTTTTGTCGAAATCGCCGCTAAGAATTTTGTTTAGTTGTAGTTGTGTAACTTTTATTCTGTATGTCTTTCGCTTTAGTTAATAAATACTCAAATTTAAATAGAAATTTCGGTCGCTTGCAGAGTTCATTGCACTATGCTTAGGCATATATAAGTATTTTGATGACAGAGTATAAAAATATACATATTGAAAACGGCAACAGTGGAATTCCTTGTTATATTCCCGGAAACCAAAAGGATTTACATTTGTTGCCGTTCTCAAAAAATGAATCTATTTGATGCAGGTGCTTGAACGTTCCTTGAATAGCCGGTCCCAATTATTGCACTACATTTCAAAACAGATAAATTCTGGTACGTGATTTCACGCTCAAGATAAATGCGTCCTTGTTCGATTCTAGGAAATGGAAATGGGATTAGATTTTCACCACTTTTTGTTCGGCACACGTTTTAGCAAGTGTTAGCCTGGATAACCGAACAGTTTTTTGAAATTGCACGTGTGTGCAATGCCCCACCTGAACGTGAGTGCATGCCTCAGCATAGTTTCTCTTACATAACGACATAGCTGCTCAGATTACCAACATATGCTGTTATACCGAAGAACATTGTCTCTTGACATTGTGTTTCTGTCCACTTTATATAAATTAATTGAATCTGAACATTTTTTGCGAAACGAACAGGGCCTAATGCTTTCTCGATGGTATCCTGGCCGTTTTTAAGGAACAACACATTATTTTAAATCATGTTTGGCTCGTAAAATAATAAACTTTAATTTTTTACATTGATTAGATACCCTTCAATTTAATCATAGAAGTTTATTTTTTATATACAATTTTTAACTTTATTATCCCATTGCTTTTCCAGGGTTCCTCACCAACTCTGACGCTGGTCACCTCAAAAGTAAGTATAGTCCATCTTTCCATTACATATGTTTAGCGCTTAAGATACTGCATGGCTTACCTAGGTTCGAACCTAGGCGCAAACCTTCGCTTGAAATGCATGTACTCCATACAATTTCATACATTCCATTAAGTTCGTGATCCATTGCGAATTGTTGCGGCAATTAGGTCGGATTGGGAAAATCGGTTTTTGGCAATGACCAGAAAACAAGGGCTGAAGTCTTTAAAGCTGGTGACTCAGCGCAGAACCACGTAAAGGAAATGACGAATACACGGCACAAAAGAAGCGAAGCGGGAAAGGAGTGAGCTTGCAGCGCGAGATGTTGCACCAAGACAACATGTGAAATACTCACACACACACTCATACACGCACACACACTTAAGAGGCAACTCCAACTGTGGCTGTGTAAATATCTTACCGATTTAAGTGCTCGTTTTTAGCCTTTCTGCACTCGTAAAAATTATACTTAATATGTTAAATTGGATGCAGTGTCACCAACGCCGGTTGTAATAAGTTTGAATAAGGGTTTTTAGGTAACCCGGCGGTACCCCAGAGATTACCTGGCAGCAGATTACGATATCGGGTAATCGCAACTCCCAGTCAAGTCGTTAGACCCTGAGAAATGGCCGCACACTCAGCGAATTCTGCAGAAGAAGTCAGCCAAGAACTGAAGTGAAGAGAAGGAGGAGGAGCGCAGCATGCGACCTTGAAAACGCAAACTATGCCGCGAGGGCGCTACACACACAGGCAAACACGCATCCACACACACACATTCACGGCAGCAAGCTTGAGAACGGGAGCTCCTCACAGTCAGACAACTCGAGCCAGGGAAACGAAGTGTGTGCGTGTGTGTATGTGTTTGCTTGTCCTATGCAAGATACAGTAACAAAACGAGTTTCGCTACCAGCACAAGCTGCATCGGTATCCGTATCTAACAGATACACAGATGCTTCTCATGCAAGCCCGAAGAACGAAGACCGAAGAAGCACCGCAACGCAAAATTCGGTCTTTGTGCCAATAGAACTTAGAATGCGGTAGGACGTCAACGTCGACTTTAGCTGTTGTTGTTTGTATTTAACTTGTTGTTGTTGTTGTTGTTTCGTTTTGCACGCTGTTATTCCGCCGCGCCACAGGAAACGGCAACATTGCCAGTCTTAGGCTTTGATCTCGATCTGCCCCGCCTCCGCTTGCAGTGTAGCAGAAGGGATGCCGAGTGGGGCAAAGCATCTAAACAAATTTCCATGCATATGCACGTCAATGCTGCTGCCGTTTGTCCCAGTCCGAAATCCCAGTTGCTGCGAACAAGGCGGCGATATGCAAGATTTAATTTGACTTCATAATTTTTTTGCGCAACACATTCAAAATTTAATTAAATTCATTGTTTGGTCTCAAGGTTTCACACATTGCATTCGAGTTGAAAATTGCTTTCTGTTCTGAATCAGCCTATTCCATATTTTTGCGGTTTTTAAATTGGGACATCTGGCGACAGGCACAACCTCTTCTATCTAATTTATAAATTTTAAAAATGTCTAAACCATAGGTGAAGATAACTGCGACCCCTCGAACTATAAATTTATATTTATATTTCCAAACTTATCCTAAGCAAGCTGCAAGTTGCAATTCGCAAATCGCTCAAAAGTTAAGTTCTTATACAAAAAATCATTTTTTATATAAAAAATATCTTAACTCAGCAGTTTCTAGTCACAATGCTCCTTACATACATATAAACAAACTCTTGTTCACAGTGTAGCTCGAAAAGAGCTCATTTTCTATATATCTTCTAGGATATATGTAAAATCTTCGGCCACCATAAGATAACTGTTTTTAATTTAGGTATTATTGTCATGTGGTCAATGCATGCTTCCAGGAATACATTAATTCGACTTATACAAACGCACACTTAACGCCGCGCTCTAAAGCAGCCATATCCAATGCGTTGGAGTGCTATACATATAAAGATCAACGTTTTATGCATCCTTAACTTACACTCTATTTTAATTGCCAAGAAATCCTCACAATCACAGTTGGTGCCTCGGTCCCACACACCGACCGACCCATCTTATGTGCAATTAAACAGCAAGCCCAGGTTTGCGGTTCGTTGGGTGGGGGCAAGGGCATGGGCAAAAGCAAATTTACGTCCGCTGTCAAAAGGCAGCGACGTAGCGTATTTAATATTTTTCAGCGTGTTTTACCATTTCATGTTGTGTCATCATCATCGTCAGCATCAGCACCAGGAACGGGCGCAGGCGCAGTCCCAGTCCCAGTCGGAGTCACGGCTGCTGAAAAGAGAACAGAAGATACAGATACACTCGGCGTGGAGTGGTCAATCCTGTTCCTTAGGCTTCTGTGCCGGCATAGCTGAGACGGGAACGGGAACGGACGGGATACAAATTTGTACGCTCAACTACAAACTAAAAAGTCTTAAAAGCATTTGCAGAAACGAAGGCAAAGAGTAAACACAATAAAGGCATAAAAATTGCGAGTGAGCAAACAAATAAAAGGAAACAAGTGAGAAGCAGGAGTGGGCAGGTGGAGAGACAGGGACAGCAGTCAACTCAGACGGGGCAGTCAGGGCAACGCGGGCATGGTGTATGTTGTTTTGTATCTGTGCTGCTCATTTGCACTTGGAATACAAAAGATACATTTTCGTAAGACCATTTTGACATGACAAGATAACGACAAGCAATCCAACCAAGCGACCGACCGGACGATAGTCGGGGGAGCACTGACAACGGGCCGCGGGCCGCATCGGGCACCAGGCATGAAAGCTGCGCCTGCTCATTGGCTCCTTGCCGACCTTTGCCTGAGTGTTTCGTATTTTAATTTTCATTACGGCCACACCGCCACACATTGGAAGGTTCTTGAGAAGCTGCGACGGCGACGACCGGCAGCGCATAAAGTCAGCGCAAGCAGCGCAAATGTGAGTATTTCTCAGAAATTGCAAATTATTTTTGAGCTGAGCGCCTGCGCCTGGAGATGCCTCGTCACAGGTACGAGTCGCAACTGGCGCGGCCAGTCTCAGCAGCAGCAGCAGCCACAACCGCCAAAATGAGTTAGCATCCCAATCCCAATCCCTGTGTGTGTGTGTGTCCGTGTGTGTGTGTGCGTGTGTATGACTTTGCTGAGTGCCAGCGCAACCGGCGAGCGACACAAATGCGCAGATACTTTTGCCCATTGACACTCCCGCGCCCCTCTTTATGTGACACCACAACTTCAGACTTCAGACTGGGACAGGACGCGGCCAACGGCCATCAAGTGCTCCGGCCTCGTCCACTTTTTGCCCCGCGCCGCCCTTGCCCTAAAGTGGTGTTTATGCACTCTCATAAACATTTTTATTTTAATGATTTTTATTATTGTGCACATTCGTTACTTTTTATGCGCCCTAGAGGATCACGGCAGCCATGCGCTGCGTCCAGCATGGGCTACCCTTAATCTTAATCGTGTCTCGATCTTGGCCCTGAGTACTGTGAAAGTTTTGTCAGCGACATTCATTTGTCGCTTCGCTTCTTAGACACATTTTAGAACTTTTGCTTAGAGATTAGCATGTGCTCGAATTTGTATTCTTAATATCATAATTATAAATATTATATACCCGTATGTATGAATCCTTTGGAGTCTTCGTTGCTGCATGTGCTCTTATGTGGCTAGTTGCTGCGATCGCCTCACCCTGCCGAACCATAAAAATTAATTTACGTTCGATTTCAAAATATTCGCCGCACAGTGGACAACGCCGCCAGCGCGGATGACACATAAAATTCCACGTTTATGACCCCTTAAGATTCAACTTGTGTATGGCAAAATCTGTGTGAAGTACCAGAGATCCAATGGCAGCTTATCCATTTCGGTTTCATTAAAAAGCTGGACCTCGTAAAAAAATCCTGTGTTATTTTTCCACCACCAGACACTGGCAGACCCATCTTGCAATTTGCATTGTCCACATACAAGAATCTATAGCTATATAAATTACAACTTTAGTTTCTGCTAATGCTGAACAAGTCTGTTTATTAACAGCGCGACTTAACTTAACACATATTTTGGTATAGTTTGTTTGTTTAGAAAGGAAAAGCGTACTTGTTGGTTACCTAAGAGTAAAGTATTGTTATTAATTCTAGTTAAGTTACTTCGTCGCATGACCACCGCCCAGACGGGCAACAGTGCGGCGTAATTTGAGAATCTCGGCTTGCAGCTGGTCAACGCTATTGTCCACAGTTGTGGGCTTTGCCTGGGCTGTTGCTCCTTGTGCGGATGTGCGATTAGCCACAAAGGGCAACGCGCCCTCCACACTAGCAATGGAAAGATCCGGATGAATCTGAGGAGTAGTCACGTTCACGCTGTTAGCAACAGGCGCAGCCACCGCAGTGTTGGGTGTAGCACTAGGTGCGAGATTAGATACAGCAGCAGCAGCACCTAAAGCTGGAGTAGCTGTTACTGTGGCTGGAGCGGCAGCAGCAGGCGTCTGTGCCACGGCGCGGTGTGTAGATATTAATTTCTGTAGCTTTGCTGTGGCACTCTCACGCTGTGAGTCCAGCAGCATACGCATCGCTTCTTGATCTTCCGACTTGGCTTTCTCCATTGAATCTGAGCCCTCGTCTATGAATACGTAATTTATGACGTGCGCGTGTGTGCCTGGCTTAATTCGGTAGATGGGCTGACCATCGCCGCCACCGGTAGCAGCAGATAGAGAGGGTATATCGCCCATTTTGGCCATTTCGCCACCCACTTGGAAAATCGATGTCTTGCCATTCACCACCAGCGGCTTGGGCATGATGTAGGGCGCAGACACAAACTGGGAGCACTTGCGCTTGGTCACTTCCACATATTTGCTCACCCGACAGCCGCTGGTGCTGCAAGCCCGCAACGGCGTGGCCATGGACTCGCCGCCGGCGCCGCTAGCTCCAGCCGCTGTTGTTGCTATATTGGAGCTTGTCGCTTGCATCTGTAATTGCCATTTAGAGTGCATTAGGCTATTATTTCAACATATGCAAAACTTTGCGTTAATCTTACATTCATTTAACTTTGTTTTTTGTTTAGTTAATTTTCGTGCAGCGCGTCTACGATTTTTCGCACAGCAATTCTATTGTATTCTTTGGTCACATTGAAACGAGGCTTATTTTTTTATTTCAAAAAGCTGTACAAGTTCAATGTTTCAGTTTGTGCTCAAATCCGAATATTACGGCTACCAAATAGCTTAGATTTTGTTACAACTAATGAAAAACTGTAAACTATGCAGATGCATTACAATTTAAGGAACTGAACCAAAAGAACTTGCTCATGTTCAAAAAAGAACTAATCGATTCAGCTCTCACAGAGACGCAGCGCGCATGTCTGGTTATCGATTGCGCAAATGCTCGATAGCTCATATAGCAGATGGTTTGGCGCGAAAGATAATTCAAATGCATCGATTATATATAAAATATTATTTACAATATTTAACAAACCACTAGTAAAATTTAAAATCTGGTCTGCTATTTCAATTATGTATTGTGTATTGAACCCAAATAGTTCAAAGGTGCTTTGTACACTGCAACTTAAAATCTGTGGCCAAGCGGCAGTGGCGAGTCCATTGTAGGGTGCAATGACCTGAAAGCCCTTGAACACAACATTGAGCAGCCGTGGCGAAGTGTGGCCGCGACAGACACCCGCTTCATTTACATTCCCGAGTACTTTAAAAATGGGCAGGCAACGCCAAAGTTGAGTCGTTAAAAGCACTGAAAACGGTTATCATAAGGCGTTCGAGACCAACGCCAGTCCTTCTGCCAGCTTCTTTAATTTCCACGTCCATCTCACAGCCAACAGTCGCTCAAAGCGTTCACCAGACTTGCAGCCTCATTGTTGGCTCAAATGAAATAATTACTTTAGCACACTTTGACTGACTGACTGACTGGCTGACTGAATGCCTGGCCGTAATGCCATCTTGTGTGTATGAGTGCATCCTTAGTCATGACCAATATATCGACTCGCATTAACAACAACAACAATGAAATCAGCCGCAGATGCAATAAAATCCTCCGACATATCCACGTCGCGCCCAGTCCGACAATAATAAGAAATGAAATGCCATTTATTAAGCATTAATAAGTGCGAGGGTCCATGTCCATCCATCCATTTGCGCTGCACTTGGCTTCGGTGCCCCAACCAACATTGGACCGCGACCGGCTCTCCACCTGGGTGCTCTGACTCTGACTCAGTCTGGGGCTCTGACGATGCCTGTGGCAAGCCTCTGGCCAGCGTTCTCTCTATACTTCGTTGCCGGTTTAGCCAACAAACTTGCCCCTCGTTGGGTCGACTTACCGGCTTATGTACCTAAAAAATTCGAATAATAAAATTTCTTGAATGTTTTTCACCATCCGTGAGCACAGCCATACTTTAAGTTCATGCATGGCTCTAATTATCATTTAAGTGCAAATGGATTTATTTGTCGATGTTGTCGATAGTAGTAATAGAAATGTTCTTCACTCATCTAGATTGTAAATAATGTACATATATATATAAAAATATTTAACTTATACATTCCTATATGATCGGCAATTTTATCAATTTCCATAACTTTCAATCACTTTACTGTGCATTTTGCTGATCAAAATTCACACCAAGTTTCTGAGAACAGCCCCAAAAATTGTTGAGTTTAGCGTTTAGCAGATTCATCGTCGGCAACTTAATGAAATTCCAATGCATCTCGGTAAAAAAAAATGTGCAATTATGAAATATGAAGCTATTTAAAATGCAGAATGCGGCTACACATCGGAAATGTTTTGGCCCAATGGACTGAAACTGAATCACTTTAAGCATATTGGATACCGCGATTAAGGTGGAAATAATTATGTACAGAGCTGAAGCTTGTGGCTGCTTTAAAATATGAGTCACATTCAATTTGAACTTTTAGATGATGTTGCAGTGTGATTAATGAAAATATATAGTTTGATATAGTTTTATAAATTGCGATAGATGAAATAAATTTATCAAATCTTAAAATTCATAAAATTAAGGACCTCATATTTGTGGAACAGCTCTTAATCTGACGCTGTCATTTAGTTGATTAAGAATGTTGACCCCATAAATTATATAATTACAATAATTACAGCAATGCAACTGTAACTAATATGGAACTGCAGTAAGCTGCCAGGTATTTAATAGGTGGCCCGTCTGATGTTTGTCTGCGCTTGCGCAAAACAAGTCGCGTTCATTTTTTTTTGGTGAGCAGGTTTCAACTTCAGACAACAACAAAACGAAAAGAAATTGGAATTCCTTGTCTGGGCAGGCACCAACCAACCAACACATGGCGTTCATTTCAGGCAGCAGTACCCCAAAAATAACCACAAAAGCGGCAACAAAGCTCGAGGCCCTCGAGCGCTGTACTTGTGCTTGATCAAGTGAACAGCAGACAGCGATGACGACAAGCGGAACGTCGTCTGGGCACCAGAACACAGAACAACAACAACAACAGATGAAAAAACAACAAGTTGCGCATGCTTAGCTGTTAGATACTCGTAGCAGATACAGATACAGATACAAAAGCACGTGCAGCAGGCAAAGAAGTCAATGTTAAAAGGGAAATCAAGAAGCAAAAAAGGAAGCCAAATGTTTTACTTGACCTTGACTTTAAAATTCTCATTGCAAAAGCCAAAAATGTACACTGCACACATATACATACATCAACACATACAAATACACGAATACATATAGTATCTGTATCTTTGAATCGTTTGCCTCTGTAGTGCCTGCCTTTTCGCTTTATTGCATTTATTTCGAAATGCAGTCCTAAAAAAAAATTAAAGAGCAACTGAACTTGAATTCGATATTGTTAAATTATTTTTCATTCAGTTGGACATAAATATATAGAGTTTTTCGACTATCTGACTATCTAGTAATAAAACCCATCGATTTCTTGTTACCTTTTCAGATGAGTGCAGCTCCACCTGCACATAGCTCAGTTATAATCCAAAATTAAGCTGAACACACAAACCAGTCAAGCAATAATCCTACCTATTAACCAAAATGAGCACATAGAAGATCCCACACTATATGTATCTATATGTATAGTAGACAATACGAGTACAACTGAGCACTCCAGCAGTTTTTACCCCCAGAGAATTGCGGAACCAACAGGTACGCCCAAAACGAATATGAATATGAATGTATTCAAATTCTCCAGCTATATATACGTATCTTAATATATAATATCGCACATGAAAGACGATCAGATTCATAACAACTGCATTCAAATAAATAATAATTCGATCCTTTATCAAAAAATTATTAAATTTAAGATTTCTAGGGCCACATTTTTCTATGAACAATTTCTCTTCAAATTGAAATTTTGTTACAACATACTCAAAGAAAAAATCTATGAAAAATCTATCTCTAAGATAGATCAAAATTGTACTTTGACCCTTAATACAATCTGATGGGCAACTTATAACGGGGTCCAGCACATGAGTTTGAACTGCGTCGTTGTCCCCATTTTGATCCCAAACGATCATTGTGCAACGTAGGCGTGCGGAGAAGCTGTTGCAGCTGCCACAGAGTTTGCCACACGACAAAAAAGTCCTTTACGCTTGTTTTGCTGTTGTCCTTCCTGTTAAATTGTCGTTTTCTCTTGTTAGCCACCGCCTCGTGCTGCAGCGGAAAGGTGTTGCCTCAGACAATAAACTAATTAAATTTAATTTAAAACAGTCCGTGGCATTTCATAAGGCATCCTGCGGCCAGCAACCTCCAACCCAGTCAGCCAAAAATGTTTCATATTTAATTGGCCGGCTGCTGTTGCTGGTTGGTGGCAAGCGAAACATGTCCTAAATTACCAGAGTGTGGCAGCAGCAGCAGCAGAGTGCTGACCAAATTAGAAGCAATAAAAAATTGTTAGACTGGCGGCGTGGGGGAGGGGTCTTACCTCCGTTAAGCCAAGGGGGTTACCGGGTAGACAGACTGCCAAGTACCGCGACATGTTCGCTCCTTGTTTTTTTGCATCTGTTTCTTTTTTGCTTGCAAAAGCAGCTGTTGAAGCACTGCGATTTGATGTGCCTCTAAGCATAAGCAGGTGCTATCCGAGCTGGAGCCAAATGGAGTGGATGCAGTGTCAGTGTCGGTGGCCTGTGTTAGCCCAGCGGCACGGGCTGGACAAAGCGTAGGCCGAGAAAACCCTAAATTGGCTTTTCCTATTGCGTTTTTATTTTCCAACTCGACTCGTAGAGCTTAAAACATGCACACATAACCAAGCGAGATCCCAATACAGATTTGTTTACCGTTAGAGGTGGACAGGCAATCAAAACGGCTCCGTGCTACCTGGTCCCGTGCCTGTGGCCCAGTGCCAAGGCCAGCACGCACACACTAAACCCCATGATTATTTTTGAAATTAAAGTCTCGAAATCGGAACGGCCAATGCCGCGCTTGCCACCGGTTGGCCAGTCTGGATCTGCATGTGGGTAATTACCGGTGTGGTCGAAAGCCATTGATATACCGAAATTAGAATTTAGCCGCAGTCTTCACAGAAAACTTAGCCCCTTTTACCTGCTGCAACTGCTGCAGGCAATTTGTGTTCATGGCAAGACTGTGCCCCATTCGAATGGACTTTCGATTCCAATTCAAATTTACGATCAATTGCTTATTTGTATACAAAACAAACTAAAGCCAGCCCGGCGACCAATTATACTTAGTTTCAGTATTTACGCTGTGCTTCTCAAATTATTCAAATCGATTGTCAATTATGACTGACAAATGTGAGTTTATTTTGAATAGATTTGCATTCCACTCAGAAGATTTACATATGTATGAAATGAGGAGGATAAACCGTTATAAAAAAGGATACAGGACGCTTTGACTAAGGCGAACAATCAACTGATATTATAAACTATAATTTATGTTTATTCTTATAATGTCTAAGTCCTGTGTCGCACTTTTAGACTCTTAAGTGTGTGCTCTCTGAACTGCTGACATAAAGTACTTCTTGAAATACATTTAAATAATAAATAGCTTTGCCTTATAATATTTTTAATTTATAAAAGGCAAGACACACTTCAACCCCGCCTAAAGATATGCTGCGTAAAAGATTGAAACATTTAAAGTATGCTACATAATTTAGAATCACATTGAACAGAAAGCAGTGCAGAAGAGCCAGACGTAGTAGTTTAAATTTGTGATGAACTAACTAATTAATTAATTCTTATGCTAGTCGAATAGAATAGAAATGAAGATCCAACAAAGAGGCCAAGATACTTGTTAAATCAACTTGGCTTTCATTACTGATCAAGAGTAGATATACTTTTTGGGGTTGGATAGATTTCGTTCTATGCGTTGCACATTTGGTGACAAAATTGTAATACCCTATGCCAGAGTACAATTATGCAGATATTCAGTTGGCTTTCTTGGCTCGTGTATAAAATTGCTTACACTTGTCTTACAACACCGTTAACACCCACACCTAAGCACAAATTGTAGTAGCCATATAAATTTGAGCTGTTTCAGCAACAATAAAAATACGTACATTGCAGTTCGCTCACCTGGTGCCACCTCTCGGCATAAGCTATAAAAAGTGTAAGGGAAGAATTGTGGGTTGTCAGTGTATTGCAAGCCGCCGAATATCCAGGGAATCATCCACAGAACATGAAGTTGATCGCCGCTTTTCTCATTGTGGTGTTCGCAGCGTGCGCGTGCGCTTCCTGCTCGAGCTATCAACCCGGAGTCGCATCGCCGCCTTGCCCAAAAAACTATCTCTTTAGCTGTCAGCCGCAGCTGGTGCCGGTTCCATGCAGTGCCTCAGCTGCCGGCTATGGATCTGCAGGCGCATATACGGAGCAAGTTCCCTCTTACGCCTACTATGGAGATAACCTGCATGGAGCCGGCTTTCAGTATCAATTGTAGTTATAGTCCATATTGCCAGTTGTTGACAACCCTAAGAATATGAATTTTGTATCTACGTATCTAAATATCTTACTATGATAGTCTCTTTTTCAAATTGTATTTGGAAGAGGTAAACTAGGCAGGGATAAGCGTTATACACATGTAATACAAATGACATTGTTTTTAAAATAATATTACTATTCGAGGGGGTTTCCATCGGCCCACAATCCCGCAGTTCTATAGTACATTGTGATATAGAACTGATTTTTGCTTAATGATTCGCTGATCATCTGCCCAACATGAGCAGAGCTGTAGGCCGGCTGCCCCCGAAGAAATGCGTCGGCTGCCAAAAATAATGTCGCCGTGTGCCTCCAACTCGGCATCTCGACATCTCGACGTCTACATATGTACATCGGTTCCACTCAGCCACAGTCGGAATTGTTGTCTTTGCGTTTGTGGTCGGTCGCAGCTCGTTTGTCGCCCATCTATAAAAATCGAAACCAAAAAACGGCCGCTGAGTTGAAGTGATCCCAAATTCACATAAAACAAACATAAATTGAGATGTTTTGTGCAATTTTGCAAATGTGATTCATTTAACTATTGTCATGTGGCACATTCCAATCTTATGTTAAAGTTCATGAGTCTAGTCTGACCTAGTTTAGTTATGCGAAAGCCCGCCGTCGCCAGCTCTGACAATTGATTAATTTATGTGCGTGTGTGAGTGCATTTCAATTTAATGATGGTCGTTAAAGTATTTGCCGGAGTATTTGTTTATGTTTGATTTTATTCATCTGTTATATTTTTATTTTATTTATTTTTGTGTGGCACCGAAGATGATTGCATAATTTGTTTGGGGACAGCGCCACCATTAAGTGGATCTCTGTTCTGTGATTAATCAGTTGGTTTAGCTGGCTCCATATCCGCTTAAACTCACACAATTACGGCCCTGTGCTAATCGAACGCAACGGTCAACATGAAGAAGCTGCACCTGGGCGCCAAGAATAAGGCGAAGACATATAAACCCTTTAGGAATAAAAACCGTCGGGTAAGTGTACGTACGGACCCAGATCTGACATAGACCCGCAGCCCAACCCCTCTGGCCCGGTCCGGTTATTTTTATACACATGCTCTGAACGATCTTGGAGCTCTCTTTACATTCCGTTCGTACTCTTGTTGTCAATTTGGCCATGTTATATACATATCTCTCAGCTCTTTGCATTTATTTTGGTTTGTGCCTATTTCAGCTAACAAACAAAAAATGTAATGACACGAAATGCTAGACAATAAAATATCACTCTAGAGATTAGCGAGACAGGCCCATGCATAAATTTGTGGCATTTAAAATGGAGCAAATACAGAGGCATAACAAAAATCAATCCGAAAATGCTTGCGATATTAATTATAAAATTATTATTAATTATTTTTGTTGGTCAGGGTTTTGGCAAGTTCATTAATCGTTATCGTGTGTTTAGAATTAGTGGAAAAGGTAAACAATAATTCGCCACATATAATTTGGCCAGAGAATGAGCCAAGTATTATGTTTGGGGGCAAATGACATTCGCATTTCTCTTTGCCATTGGCCCACACACAACAAAACAATGGGACAAATCACAAGAAGAAGCATCAGAGAAAGAGCGCGTTCTCCACATGACATTCAAAACTGGCGTCTGCGCATTCTGAAAGTGGAGAGTTTTCAGTTGTCTCGCCCCCCTTTTTCACTCTCTCTCTCTTTATTTCTCTCGTCGACTCCGTCTCTGATTTACTCAGTGGATATGTGCTCATCTGGAAATGTTTCCTTTTCTCTCGCTTTGGTTGTGATGATGGACAGCATAATGTTTACATTGTATTGCACACTGTCTTGGCATTTGCCGATCAGGGGGAGCAAGGTTTTTAAATAGGAATAGATGAATAAACATACATGTCTTTATTTCTTTAATTTTGATATAAGTTGATAATTCCCGAATGTTTCACTTTTCTGATTTTTTATATTTATATTATATTTTATATATATAACAACTTTCTCAACTTAACTAAAGCCAACTGCATAAGCAGTATGAAAAGAACTGCGATGCGAATTGTTTTCTCGCCAACCAACACTTTCACTTAAACCAGCTCTAATTTGATTTCCCCAAGTGTGCCCACATATGTAGACAATGTACACATGTATATGTATGATAAGCGTGGCTTGCCAACAGGTGGACGACCCTTTGCTTATTTTAGAAAAATATCGATTTTCCACACAGCAACAGAACTCTCGGAAGCCTCAATACCAGAGAAATTAAATTGTTTACTTGCCATGAATATGAGCAATTATTGATACATATACATACATATGTATATTATTTTGATTTACGAAAGTGCATTTATAATACAGATAGTGTTTATTAGTACATAAGTCCCCAGTGCACACTGAAGCAAAACCGTTGCCATTGCACTTGAATTTCCAATGAGCCTAATGAAAAGAGTATTTTGTTTACATTTCATATTGGCAAAGTGTGCATTTGCATTTGTATTCGAATTGAACGCACGTAGTACGTAGAACTCGTACTCGCATTCGTACTCGCACTCGCACTCATTGAATCTTTTTGAAATCGTATTCACAAAATACAGAGTGGAAGAGCGGCGCAGTGGGGCGGTGGGGCAGAGGTTACTCCCAACAACATTTACGCACTGGAAGCGAGGGAAACTCTACACAAGTTTTCCCCAAAACGAAGCATTCATGAACACATTTTTCATTTTCCAAATACAGAAACACTTTAGTTTGCGTGCGGAATTGAGTTCGGGTGAATGTTGAATGCGAATGCGAAACTGAATGTCGTGGCAAAGGGCAGGAAACGCTATCTGAATCGAAATATGAATCGAATGAACGCCAGCTAGTAGACCGTAGATAAAAACCAACTCAAAAAAAGAAACGGACGCGAAAAATGAAAAAAATTGATGGAGCAGATACAAGCTAAAATAGCAAAATAAAAGAATACAAATATAGAAGAAATTTCTCTCAACGGGCACTCTCCCAAAGGCATTTTCGGCTTGGGGTTTTCCAGGAATTTGTGTGTGCATATACAAAAAAAAAAAAAGTTAAAAAGCGAGCAGAGCATAAAATTACCGCGGGTCCAAATAACATGCCAAATATTTATTTTTAACTCAACAACAAGTAATCCTGATGCGCCAATATCGCTTCGATAGGACGGAGAAACGGGTAGCACAAAAAAAATATTTCCGAGATTGGGCCAATCTTTTGAGAGGGGGACTGAGCAAGAAGTGAGAGGAAGCGGCAGAAATCAGCGTGTGTGCCTTTCCAGTTACATTTACCATTTACCGTTTACATTTACTGTTTGCCTGTGCCATTGGCTTCCAGAGTTCGTTATCTCTCTCGCTCCCTCTGTCTCTTTCGCTCTCTCGTCGGGACTGCTGGACATGCCAAAGGCCTAATGCGGATTGCGGATTGTCCGTTGGCGTCCAAGTTCTGAGCAACCAGTGGGGGAGATTGGACGAGGCAATAGTTATTATAGCTTCCTTAGACTTGTTTATCGGCACATTCCTGCGACTTTGCGTGTTGGCGCGTCACTTAGTACTTACTCCCAATCGTGTTTACTGACGTCGACGTGGCCGTCATCGTCACCATTTGCGTCCGCTCGTCTGAAGCGTGGGTCCAACTGTGGCATTGGCAGCTACGATTTGTGTTCTTGTTGTCGTGCCGTTGTGTCGGAAACATCATCAAAATATCTTCATTCGAAGAAGATTATCGGGCTGACAGGCCCATGGTGCAGCGTGCATCCTCCTCAGATGCTCCCTCAATTCAGGGCGGCCATAATCGAGAGTCTCGATTTGGCCTTGGATATACGTCGTACCAAAGCGGATACAATAAACTCTTCACTCAGGTGCAAAACATATATTCTTTATAACACATATATGTATATAACCCGTAAGCAATACTTTCTGATTTTTGTTAAGTTATTAAAGAAAGGGATATTTTGATACTATGATCTCACTGAATTCTCCAGATACTGGCTACCACATGTTGATCCAGAGCCTCTGGCAACCAGCCAATTATCATAATGATAAATGTTTATTGTGTACATTGCCCCGATTAACAAGAAAATGTGATGTGTTTTGCTTTTCCAGGGTTCTGCCGACTCGAACTACTCACAACCGTCATCCGATCTGTCGCTAGACGAGGAAAAGGAATCGCTTCGGCGAGAAAAGGAACGTCAGGCCTTAAGCCAGTTGGATAAAGCGAGGGTGAGTATTAGCTATAACATAGTCTTAACTAAATCATATTAACATATCTACATTATTTTATAGAGTAAACCAGTAGCGTTCGCTGTGCGAACCAACGTAGCGTACGATGGCACAATTGACGACGATTCGCCCGTTCAAGGTGGCGCAGTTTCATTTGACATGCGGGAGTTCCTGCACATCAAGGAGAAGTATGACAATAACTGGTGGATCGGCAGACTGGTTAAGGAAGGCTGTGATGTGGGCTTCATACCCAGCCCCGCTAAGCTAGACAACATTCGCATGCAGGTGAGCATTGCTCTTGAAACGGACTAACTTCCAAAATTAACTGGCTAATTTGGTATTCTTTTGTAGAATCAAACTAGACCCTCAAGACTGTATGGCACAAAGGGCTCATCTAGTGGTAATCTGGGTGCGGGACAAGCAGGTGCGGAGCCATCACGAGGTAGCACACCCCCCACACCTGGTATGACACACATTTCATTCTCCTAATTTCTTTTGGTCGAGGTTTTATTTTGTATATCGTATCTTAATTTGATTTCAATGTAATATTTCCTTTTCGTATTTATGTCGTATATTTTCGTCTGCGTTAATAACAATTATCTAACGAACGTCTCTCGTAACCAAACGAACGACCATTTAACATAACTATTATTATTCCACATACGTACTACAATATATAAACACGTGAGTGCGTCTCTCGATCAGCTCAGTACAACAACCAAGGTACTCCAATTACCACCGATTGGCATCAATCACAAAGGACACAATTATAAAACACAGCTATTTTTGAGCTGAATCCAACAGTTGATCTCCAACCAGCTAAGATCGTCCGATATGATTTTCACCTGACTCGTAGTTTGTCGCGTACCGTTTTGAATTTTCATTTAGAAAAACCTGAATCTGGCAACACTGGGCTACAAAATTGCCGTAATTTCGTAAATTTTGTGTTCTATTTTTATCATGCTACATCCATAATGAAACTGCAATAAGGAAATATATTTCACCAGCATTTGCCAAATGGTCCAGTCCAAAACTGACATAGATGTCTAACACACTTTCCTGCATGATAGTCACTCAACAAATTGGTTTAGAACACATATCACACACGCCCATACACAAACTCAAGCCTTCTTTCTAGAGACAACTTACAGCACGCTCCTACTCATATCCTACTATAACTGTGTATATGAAAGCATAGTAAGATAAAACGTATTAACTGCACTTAACTCTCTTTTACCTCACACCAAAATAATTATCACTGTCCACAACAACAATAATACCAACTACGTGATAAAAACGTGTTCCAAAGACCCCTATAGTACTACACCGCGCAAAAAACAAGGTTTGTCCACGTCTTTCATCTGGTAATCAGAAATTGCATTTTCAATTCAATAAAATCTTGTGCTCGTCATGCTAGAAAATAGTATCCGAAAGTCTGTATCTGTATCTTTTTTTAATTGCGTTAAATTTCATTTCCATCTAGAGATGCGCAATATATTGAGAAAATATTAAACGATAAATATTAATACAATTTTTTACATTGTTCTACATTAAAACAAATCATAAATATGATTTAGACTGATTTGTTTAAACGATATTATTAGTAATAGAAATATTAGGCGTTTTTATTTATTTTTTTGTTTCGCCCGTACTTTCGCTAAATGTAGAATTTATCTCTAGATGGATATACATTTTAGCCAATCACTTCATATATCCTTAGACTTAAGGTATGCGTTAGGCTGAATTTCATCCTCGAGTTGGCATTTCAACAGCACTTCATATCGCGTGGTACGGTTGCAATTCGTAAAAAATACTCCCCAACCACATACACAAACACTCACACACACGCTCAAACACACACACACACACACGCCAAATACACACCCACACAAAAAAGAATCTTTGCTTTTACGATTTCAAAATTATATATTGTGTACATAAACTTAATATTTGTTTAAAAAAAAAACTTAAGTTGTAAATTGGCTTGGCAACTCGTAGCGCTCGATCTTCGTACGTAGAAATCATAAACTCGCTCATCCGTTGCCATTATCTTTTCTTTCTGCCTGTTCGAAATGATACTAACAATCAGGTGACGAATCAGATTCCATGGGACCAGGACGACATGGCAAGACACCATTAGCAACGCCACCCAACAAGGAGAAGCGCAAGCCTTTTTTCAAGAAACAGGAAACAGCCAGCCCGTACGATGTGGTGCCATCGATGCGGCCCGTTGTGTTAGTGGGTCCAAGCCTTAAGGGTTACGAGGTAACCGACATGATGCAGAAGGCGCTCTTCGATTTCCTCAAGCATCGCTTCGAAGGACGCATTATCATAACACGCGTTATGGCCGATATATCCCTGGCGAAGCGATCTATTATGAACAATCCATCGAAGCGTGCCATCATGGAGCGTTCCACCAGTCGGTCCGATTGTCTGGGCAAGGTGCAGGAGGAGATCGAGCGCATCTTTGAGCTGGCCCGTTCACTGCAGCTGGTCGTACTCGATTGTGATACAATCAATCATCCGTCACAATTAGCAAAAACTTCATTAGCGCCAACAATAGTTTACTTAAAGATTAGTAGTAGTAAGGTAAGATATTTGTTCACTTAAAAAAGAATAAAAATATTATTGTTGATTCATGAATTTGCAGGTTTTACAGCGTTTAATCAAATCACGGGGCAAATCGCAAGCTAAAAACTTATCCGTACAAATGGTTGCTGCCGAAAAATTAGCCCAATGTCCACCCGAAATGTTCGATGTAATTTTAGATGAGAACCAATTGGAAGACGCCTGCGAGCATATTGCCGAATACTTGGAGGTTAGTGAACCATATAAATATACCTATATTCACATATTCAATCTATATGTATATGTATACATCATTTATATACTTATATATATAAACTAACCCATGCCATACAGACATATTGGAAAGCCACGCATCCAGATATTCGCACAGGCACCACAGTACCGGCCATTGCCAGACCGATACCGTCTCAGGAGGTGTCGGTATCACCCTCCGCCGATCAAGCGCGCTTGGGTCCAACACCACCAGGTAATGTCAGAGTCAGAGAATTGTGTTCATTTAATGAACGCATAGTCATCTTCATATCATAGCGTATCGTATCCCCTTCACCAAAAGTCGTGAAATTTTAAAGATCTAAAATCCAATTGCCCACTATCTCATCCACAATCCGTTTGGCAATTGAAATATCGAGCAAAAAATAAACAATTTATAGATATTCGGTCCAACAGCCCATAACACATGAATGAGTCACAAAACGACTTTATCAGATGATCAGTAAAACTAGTTAAGCATTTCTTTTTTTTTATTTCGACATAATACACAGTACTTAACTTACATAAATATAACAATAACATGAATATATACTCACATTTGCAATACACGAATTTTTACAACTTTAATCACATATAACTCGTACAAATACAATTCTAAAATTTGTCTTTCTCAAATTCAAATTCCCATGACTGTACCGAAAACCAATCGATGAATCTTCTTGCTCTCTCTCCGCATTCGCGTGCCTGCGCTAACAGTCGATGGCGAGGAGTTTGATGAGCACGAGCCGAGAATGGCGAGTGCCGAGCGTGAGGGTAGTCGGGAGCGAGAGCGAGAGCGAGAGCGAGACAATGGCAGTAGGGAAAGAGAACGCGAGAATGAACGGGACTATTGGGATAGAGAGTTCAACAGAGATCGCAGTTCGAAAGACAGAGAAAGAGATTTGGAGTGGGAGCGCGAGAGAGCACGCGAATGGGAAAGAGAGCGAGAAAGGGATTGGGATAGAGAGTTCGATTGGGACCAAGGTAAATTCTACTGTTATTTTTAATTTGGTTATGTAATCGCATAATTTCAACAGCAATTTATAAGTAATACTTTCAAATAGTATTAAACGTCATATTCATATTCCCAGTAATTTTCTTTGAAACACACAAAGTTACAAGATTTTGTTAATCCTGTTGAGTATTGTCAGAAATTTACTATCAAGTTTCCATGTATCAGTTATATACACATAGTTATAGATATACCTAGATCGGCTTATATCGTTATAGAGTTACATTATGTTTCATAATTATATTTCCTTCACAATTCATGGCTAGCTTTAAAGTTATTTACATATACACAGATTATTGACCCATTTTGCAATTAAGTTCCACATGTTAGAGGTCATTCTTAAAAGATAGCGATTCCCATAGGTAACTCCAATTTAGATTATAATGCTTTAGCCATAGTAAAACTCTTCAGTGGGGCACATAGTAAATCTCGACACCATGTTCAGAAGTTTTAAGTATACAACTTCATTGTTTTCATTTTCATTCTCATAGCTGTTCCGGCGTATCCAATTGCCGTCGGGATTCCATAGCTTTTTTACCTAGATTAAGTTTTTAACACTTTTGATTTCTTCTTCTTTTTGTTTATTATTTATTTGATCTTTTGTGCAAACACTTCACAGCATTCACAGCACGAGACATACCCGGTTCCTTTACAACAATGCTATAATTCAAATCCAATTACCAAGATCAACACAAAAGCGATATCAACAGTACAAAGAAAAAGACAAATAATGTCCAAACGTTTCAATCATATCAATAATAAGGAGTCTGTTCCAGTTTTCGGTATCGAATGTCCCTCATCCACGACGATCAACAAATACAACTCGAACATGATACAAATTTATCACGTTGTTTGAGTCTAAATGAGGTGCACACTCCTTAGGGAATTTCTGTTTTCTCCTGTTATTCGGGCCCGTTTCGGAGCCCCCATTAAAAGCTGTTAACCATACTACTTAAGATCTCTTTACTTTCTATATATTTTCTGCTTGAGTTCTGCTAACAATACTAACCCGAACGACCTTAAGCTCATTGTCACCGGAAGAGTACCTGTGATTCCTTAATGCATTAACCATAATTCACATATTACATAGATAGGACTCGTATAAAAAAAAAACATATTATTGTCTAAATGTGCACTTGCCATGTTTTGTACTCGTTTCTAGTTACTCCTGGCGTCGTGCGCCTCTAGTGTCCTCTCGTCCTCGTCCTTCTACTTGATTCCTACATTGCTCGGGTCCAGTCAAAGGCTCAGCAACAACTCAGTTCAGTCTAATAGTTTGATATCTTGTCTTGTTTTAATGAATATTTTATTGCCGTTCGTCATTTCAAGTTAGAATCCTCAACTCATTCAAATTGTATTCGTTATTAAGATACATGTTGGCTTAGTGAGTATATTCTGCCAAAGGCGTTCAATTTCGCTTTAATTTGTTTAATCTGTTAAAAGTAACCTTCGCAGATATCAATTATTGGTTCATTACCACATTTCCCTTCCCAAATATTAACTGCGATATGTTTAGTTGTCGCCCTGAATGCAATCATTGTTTCCTTTTATTTTGTATTAGTCCTTTAAGTATAGAGCATAGACAGAAGCAAAAAACTTCCATCCACAGTTAATAGAGAAATTGAAGACATAAAACATAAATATTTGAAACAAAAGATTTTATACAACAATCTCAAAAAGAATATCAAATGAAAGTTAAAACTATAACTAGCATTTAAATGTTTTTTTATTTATAACCTAAATAGAGAAATAATATGACTTCTACTTCTTTATCAGTTTTACAAGATTTATGTTTTTTATAGCCCTGCTTTACCAATTTCTAACCCACTTGCAAAAATTCATAGTTAATCAGATCTTGTCGTAAGGAAAGTTCTGATTGTAAGATGGTTTAACTGCAATACGACTTTATAGCTAGAATACCATGCAAAATATATGCACACCCGTGTTACTAAAACATCTGTATTTGTTTGTCAAATGACTTTGGAGAATTATCTTTGCCTACTGATGCATTCGAATGCTTTGCTTTTGGTTTGTTTTTAGTTGAGTTTGTTTTTTGCGTTGAACTGCCAATTGATCACCTGATAAATGCTTGACTTAGACGATCCTGTGTTAACCGTATTGCAGGAGCTGCCTCTTACCATCACAGCCGTCGTCAGGCGTCAGGACGTCACCAGGAGCGCAGCGTGGGCAGCGGCGGTGTGGGCCATGCCGCCGGCTATGAGCGTGACAGGGAGCGCTACGAGCGTCAGGAAAGGGAACGACTCCATGCACGTGATCGCGACCTTATGCACTACGATCTGAACAGCGATGAGATGCTCGACGAACGAAATTTTGAGTATCCGGCAATGCGCAGCGGGCCCAGCGGCGCCTCCCACCATGGTCATCTGTCGCGCGGAGGTCGACTTCTGGACGATGCAGAATTTGAGCGTGAGGATCGACTGCTGGGCAGCTCAAGAACGCGCTATGGACCCGGACCCTCGACGCGCATTGACGATCCCCGTGATGTGCCGCGGGCAGCAGCTGTTGTGGATCGCGATCGCGATGAATACAGTCCGCACAGAGGTGGTGGAAGTAGTAGGAGAATGCTGAATGCCATGTAGGAATCGTGGATATAGGGGTGGGATCAGATCGATTCGAAAGCGCCAGGTTTGATGGAAGCACGTGACAATAGTTTTGATCTTGACACGATACACAAATCGAAACCCAAACCGCTGCTCAGACAGCACTCACACTCTCAACCTCAGTCTCAACCTCAATCTCAGTCGCAACCACATCACTATACACACTCATACCCGGCCAGGCAGCGCAGCGGTCAGTGGCTGTCATCCCCGTCGTTTTCGCAGTCGCAAACCTCGTTCAGTCAACCACGGCCACGCGAACACCTTCCGTTGCGACACCAGCCACTGTCCTATCCGCAGGAACGCCCACACAGCCAAGGCCACCATTTACACTCGTATACTTCCAGTTGCACATACCCCGCCACCTCCGACTCCAAGTCCTCTGCACCTGTGCGCTCCCAGCACTATCCCCGTGATGCGTTCCAAAGCACCTCATTTTCCAATCCGGTGTGCAACAGCGACGCCTATAGAAACAGAATCAGACCCAAAAACTCAGCCACCTCGAATACACCGGACTACGATTGGTCATCGTCATCCTTCGCGAATATCGATGCAGTCACACGCGCAATACGTAATAAGATTATCGTTGAGGAGGACGAGGAGGATATACTAAGCACGGATAGGTTTTATTGAAGAGATTTCAGCGACACGACACACAAGGCACAAAACGCTTTCATTTAATCGTGAATTGCAACAGCCAAGATTACGCAAAGATATTTTCAGAGCGACATTGCACAATATGTTTAAAAATGATCCGAATACATAGGCTTTACCCAAAACCGGGGGCAACATTCGTAAGAAAGCTTCACATAACAAGAAACAGATCGAATACAAGAGTACTTACTACAGTATAAATATGTATAAGGCTAATCATTCACACACACGTAGCATACTTATTTCAGTGCCAAAACACATTTGTACATTTCCATCGGAAAAGGCCACTTGAATTTTTCCCCGTGGTGCGTCTACGCCAAGTGGCCCACCAAGTGGCTGGACGGGAAATACTTACATAGTTTATGAATAGCACAATGCTAAGTACAGCCTTATGTGTCTTAAATACTATATGTAGCTAATGGTAATGAGATTTTATTTAACAACATATAAGTATATATATACATACATACATATATGTGTATATATACATTTATATATATTAACATGTATATACGTATTTATATATATATATATATATATGTATATGAATTGAAACATAACTAAGCATAAGATTTACACCTAAACAACATTGGTGATGCATTTCGCCACATCAATTGGGGTCCGGGAGGGGAATCATTGTAGTTACGGTAAGCCGTATATATATTTTTATGCAAATGGTAAACTAAGTGGCAGCTTTAATAATTTAGTGGAAGTATATTAATCTAAGTAAATGCAGAAAATATGCACACACACACACACACACACTCAGTCACACCGAATAAGGAAATACACTACCAAAAGTTGAAATACCGATCGATTGAAATCTCTTTAATAAATCTACCTGTAATCGAATGTGAATTGCTGAAATGTTACAGAATGATCTGGAAATACTAACATATGGTATTCCAGAAACTCTGTAATATTAGCTACAATCTAGCTTGATTCACTTCCCACAAGTGTTGCTAATTGCGATTTTCCCTAACGCTATCGGATCGTAGGCTTGAAATACGAGCTATGGTCGTCATTTTCTCCAGCATTATCTTGCGTATTTTGCTTTCAATTAGCTTTTCCCCGCTAACTTAGTTGCTTCAGTATAGCAATTAATACTACCAGTGCCTTAACAAAAACCATTAAACAACAAAATCAACTACACATTACAAATTTGGCATCCCCAAGATTTTGAACACACACACACATACATACGCTATTATTGAGACTTGTCCTTGCCCTCAATGCTTATTACGTTTTGCAGTTGCATTCGATCGCTTGCCATCAAATTTAATAGAAACTATTGTAAGTATGTTTTTGATCTGGCCCATTCCAAACGAGCACTCTTTTTACAATTCCAACCACCTGTACGAATTGATAAACGGTTTTCAAAATTCAAACACAAAACAAACGCACTGAATTCAAATCGATCGCGACTTAGAGTATGGGGGAGTTTAAAACTCCCTGCACTTCCAGTGCTGATTGATTAGCGCTAAGTACCCATATACCTTCCGCACATTTAATTAAAATCATGGGCAACAACCCAATAAACGAGCTTTGTTCAAACTAGCGTCATGAAAGCCTCGTTATAGATTGTGCTATAAGGGAGACCGAACCATAGGCGACTTATTGATTGATCACTGCACTCCCTATTGATGTAGAAAACGATTCGATTAAGGAAATTATATATGTATGTATATGGGGGCGGCTTACTAGGTGAAAGGTGTGCTAATCGCTTTACGTTTTAGTTAAAAACCAAAATATAACTATATAAGGTGTGATATTTTTCAATTTATAATTCGGTTTGATCCTTAACAACTGCTGATGTCAGCCGCCGGCGAAAATTCAAAACATCTGTAGCTCTTAAGTCGCTCTTATAAAATTGAAAGAAACTAAGTGTCCATGAAGTTTATACACAAAGTTTCACAAATGTTGAACTAATGGAACTAATACCCAAAATATTTATTAGTTCATAATATGAGGACAAATGGAAGATCAACCTCTCAAAACAGACATTTTGAAAACGAAAGTGTATCAAAAAGAGAATGCAACTATTGGGAAAATTTTTTAAGGGTTCAGGCCATACAAGTTCGTAGACAAATGTGCATATTGTATAAATACGAAAGTAAAAAGTATATGAAAGAATATGTTAGATATTAATATTGGTTTTATAATTGATCCATATAGTACCGAAACAAATCATAATACATAAGTATCCTAAAGAAAAGCCTGGTAAAAACTTGATGACTACGCTCACTTTGTGCATTTTGTGCAGCTTATAAATAAAACGGAACTACATATACCCATATACACGCATATTCGAACATAGACCTGCACTTTGAAGCATTTTGTATCACTTGGATAAAAAAGAAAAAAGAAAAGAAAAGAGACCAGTTCATTTTGCAATAAGGGCGCTTACGATTTCCACCCTGATAGTACGGGGCGAATGGCCAGAATGCTAAAGCCATATATATATTAATAAATATATATATATAATAATAACGGTACGCCAACAGTTCTTGTATAAAGTGGCAACAAATTTATTTATTAGCTATAATTAAATATATTGAAAATTACTTTTTAATATTAGCTTGAAGTTAAAAGCGGACACGAACGGAGGGAAGAATATTTAAGTAAATAATTGAAGAACCCAAAAATTATATACAAAATAAAAATTAAAAAAAAAAAACAATAAAATATACATATACTAAGTATGGCTATACATATGTAAATTATACAAATTTATTCATATGAATACATACGAGTGTATTGTATTTAATTCACAGAACTGGTAACTCACAATAAAAAAAAAACAAATATATAAATATGTAAATGTATCCTGCTATAAATAACAAAATTTAAAAGAAAAAACCGTCAACTGACAATTTGTAAAGGAAGAAACTTTTCCAATAGTACTCTAATTAACAAAAAATTACCTTGCAAAAAAATAATAAAACACAAACAAAATAATAAATTATTAATTTGTAATGTTAAAAGGATTTATTTTGAATATTACAATTATTTCAATCTAATCCAAACTATAAATAAATAAAATAAATTAATAACAACAATACAAATATTTAACTTTGTTGACTTACTATAACACAACATTTCAAATACGAAATTCATATTTCATCATTAAAACTCAATTTACTAAAGACTCCCTTTCTTTAAAGCCACTCTAATAAATGCAAGCATTATTTTTTTAACAACAATAAGTATATGGAAAAATTTATAATGAAAAATGTGAATGAAATAAAAGGCAAATTTTTATGCACGCCTGAGGTTCTATAGTCGAAAATTCGAATTACAATTATTATTAAACCAAAATGGGTGAAATTAAAACCACAACCAAAACCAGAATATGAAACTATTTGTGCAAATATCAATCCAAATTTATATAGAAATATTTTTACGTATATGAAAACCGATAACTTTACCATAATCGTTTGTAAATAGTTAATGATATCTGAATTTCTTTATAAACGTTTGTTCTGAGTTCCGAATGGGAAAAATTGCAATTTGCCCTAGGTTCGTTTGGTTTCCGTTGATTTGTTTGAAAAACTTATAAAAGTACTTAAAGTATGATTTACAAAAAATATGAGTATGTAGTTAAATGAATGCTAAATTGCAAATAAAACCAATTAAAATAACTGAAATTTGAACATCAATTAATATTGTTCTTTCTTCCACATGCTTGACCTGACATACATACATATAGAAAATTAGTAATTTAGGAAGTCCGTAATTCAGTAATGCCAATTGCTACTTGAAAATTAATTTTATTTCAATACAATAACTTGGCAGCTCGGCCTTATCTTATCATAGTTCAGCAAACTACATCCAAGTTTGATTTTAGTATTTATCTCCTTTACTAGCCTTATCAGCAAATGAACTTGTTATGAGCAACATTCGTGACGTAGATGAGTGAAATTCCTGCGACTTCTTTGAACCCTTGTCGCCTTCGATGGGTTAAGCTTGTTTTCGCACAGACACAGGTTTTCGCACTGTGCGTACATACGTATATACTTGAATATATACTTATAAGAGTATATATTGATAAGTACGTACATGCGCTGCTTACTTCACTATACTAAGTTGACATGCGTCTGGGAGAGTGCGAGAGCGAGCTTTCACTCCGCATCTGAGAGCCGCCGTTGCTGATAATCGACACCGATCGGAGCTTACACAGCCGCAGTCGCAGTCGCCGTCGCCGTGGTGTCCAGCCGGTTCGCTGCCTATTAACTCTCGCTCGACGAATCAGTTGACTTAATAAGGCCAGTGCGTCGAGTGCAGCGCGTTTGAGCTTCAAAAAGTGCTTTGTGTCAGTTTTTTTAATCCAACAAATTGCAGTAATTGCATTTAGATTTCTGAGACTGCTTTAATTGTTGTTGCGAATATGCCGTTGAATATTAAAAATGTTCTGGTCTGCGACGCTGTCGATAAGTCGTGTGTTGAGCTTCTAGAAGAGCACGGCATCAATGTAAGTCCATAAATGTGATGCTACAACAAATAGATTACATATATATAAACATATATGTATATAATAAAAGATAATATAATTACGTTCATGTATTGTGCTTGTGGTTTGTGGCTCTATATATTCAGGTTACATACAAACTGAAGCTGCCTGTGGATGAGCTCTGTAAGGAAGTAAAGGTGAGTAGGAATCTAATTACATAACATTTGCATTAACATACATACATACATATATACTTGCATATTTTATAACTTTATGTAAATGTGTGCAATAAGTGGTTCGGTATGTCAACGGCTTTTGAGTTGGAAACACGTGTTTGCTAAAAATTAGATTTACATGAAAAATGCGACAATTATCTGTTTATGGCTTTCATACATAAATGTATACATAGCTGTTGTCAAGCTTGCTGCATCGTGCAAATATACCCATTGATAGAACCTTTATTAAATTGTTTAAATACTTTTTATTGTTTATTGAATTGAATTCGGGTTTTGTTTTGCCAACTATTTAAAGACTAGTCTTCATTTTGTTGTTAAATTAATTTTTTGTCAACATTGTATGTGTATACCTGCTATTTTCCATTCTTAATATCTATTAAATTTGCAACATTTTTGAATGAAACATGTACAATTAGAGTAGATGCTCTTATTGTCCTTTTAACTTATACATGTACCTTTTAAATATTATTTATCTTAATATTCTACTTTCATATTAAATGAGCTGTAATGAACATTCGTTTGAAAAAGCTCAAACCCATGGATTTTTTTTCGTCGCAGAGCTAAAATAACACTTCTTTAATCTTGTATGTGAATGTATACATGATTCTTCATTTCACTTAAATTCAAAAAATTGTTGATTAAAAGAAATCAGTGGAACGGCGCAAATAAAATCATACTTATCTAATATTCTACTTGCAAATCTATAATCTCCTATACGGTGGGTTATAGTGAAGTTCCGTTTGGAAAAGGTTCGAGCTGTACTCTGGACTTTACGGTTAGTATAGCCGATTTATTGTCTTGGACCAGTCTTTGGGGGTCCACTGCAAACATTTAGAATCGATGCTTATTTTACGCTTCTCCATTGCGGCCCTGTGCTGATCGATAGTATTTTGATTGATGCAGACTATGTGCTGACCCTTACAGTAAGTCACTAGGTTAAGCCTCTTCAGTGTGTAGATTACATCATCCCTTTTAATGCTCGTACGCTCGGAAATATCGTTGATTGTTATAGAGGGCCGCTCGCCATCCGTTCCTGCCTTCTGGTTGACCAGCTGCTCGAGTATAGCCTGCGCCCAAAATGACCGATACGACAGCAGACCCAAATCGGAAAGAGGCTTCTCTGGGGTGCCGGTTTTGCCCTCATATTTGGACAGTTCGTAGCTGAACTCAATGAGAAGCTTGCCGTAGCCCTTTTGCTGATACGGTGGAAGTGTCAATAAACAGGCCAGATTGTAGTCTTCGACGCTGATCTTCTCCTTAGAAAAGTAGCCGACAATGTGAAATCCGCGCGAGTCAAACTCTGTCATCACATAGAACAGAAACGGATCCGTGTCAAAGTCGAGCACCTTGTGGTCCAGAAACAATTTAGCCAATAGGCATAAATTCTGTGCATACACCTTGTTCTTGCGACCATCGATCTCGAAGAAAGATATTGAGTCCTTGCGATAGATCTCATTGCCAGGTGGATGCTTCAAAGTGCATTTGATTAAGTGCCGTCCGAGGCACACACGACTCTTGCAATACTTTAAGCAGAACTCGCATAAATAGATGCAGTCCATTAGACAGAGCTCCTCAGGGTATGGCGAGAAATACCAGGGTTTGATGCGATATCGACCCAACTCAATTATTTCAACATTCTTCATACGAGCTACCACATTATGTTGATGCTTCAATGTACTGCATCCCGATCGTGACTTTGGCTTCGTGCCACCTTGCGATCCATTTTCGTTGCCACCTGCTGCAGCCTGTAGGATTCCTTCGTTGCCCACCACGTGCTTACGATTGCTGCGTCTTTGCGACGCTCCACCCTTGACATGGGTAGGCGGATTGCCATCGTCAGGTTGTTGTGGTACCTTGAACTGTGGCTCTTTGGCGATCGGCCAAGAATGGAATTTAGAAATCTCGGCACCCGACCCAGTAGCGATTTGGTGGCTGGCACGGCGAGCAAATTGAACTTTGCTCAAGTCCAGATCATCATCGGAAACCCATTCGTCTAGTCTCTTATTAAAATCATGGTAGTGCACATAGTACTGACGCTCTTCACCCGACGTCTTGATGCCCACAATCTCAGCCAGTTTCCATTTGCCAGTTTTCCGCATGCGCACACGCAGCCGACAGCCCACCAAAAGTGACGCAGTCGATTCACATTTTATGGAGCTCATGTTGACAATTGTTTTTCAATAAAATGCTGATTAACTATGCAGTCTATGCAGAAGCACAATAAATAAACTTTATAGTAAATTTGGGTAGATGAAGCTGGACCTCTTCTTCGGCATTGAACTAGTTCGAACTAGAAGACAAAATAAAGCAGTTGCCATTCAAACCGAAAACGCATAGCTTACAAAGTTTTTCGTAGGTGTAGATAATGCATATTAGTACTACTTGACCTATAAATTTAATATTAATATTATCAAAGTCCCATCTGAATCACAGTGTTACGAGTGTTGAAGCTTAGTGTGCCCACCCACATGATAAATTGGTTTGTCCCACTGGCCTGTAAAGGATTATAGTTATCTTTAATAAATTTACTATTTACATATACTTAATATAAAGACACTTAATATTTACGCAAGTTATGGCGATACAGCTAATTTAAACAATTAATTTAAAAAAATGTTTACCATTCAAATTGAATTATTTACGTCATTTAGAGGCCCCAATGTACTAACAAAGTACGTGTGCTGCCATACCGCAGAAAAACCGCTAGATTTGTTATCGATAATAGCCCTAGCCCCAATATTAAATCGTGCATTTTTTTAAGTATTAGAATGTCTGTAAAACAGTTTCTCCTGAGTGATTGGCTGACTTACTGATTGTTGGTCAACCAAAAATTCACCTGCAACTGTGGAAAATTAGCGGAAAACTGTTGTAAGAAGCATTTTTGTTTACCATCTGCACGCCTTTTAATTCTTACCCAAAGATGAACGTACAGACTAATTCTTGTCAAATATGGATATAGGAATCTTTTTACCAACTAGAGGAACATGTTTAAGCTACATTCCCGTCATTTCAGTCCAATTCAGTAACAATTGTTATATTAAGCTTAAGCTATGACTAGCTGTGGTGGGATTCTCCAGGCCGCTACCACACGGCTGTGCACATATACATATATACGTACATATATATGTTTTTATATGCATGCAGTTATGTTTGTATGTATGTATGTATATGCACATCATATATATGTAGTTACTGCTTGTTAAGAAATTAGTATTTTGTTATAAATATATACATATTAACACCTTAGTTAGTATGTATGTATGGATGTACTCACAAGTATATACATCCATGCGTATATGTACATATGTATGTCGCTTTACACATATGTATGTATGTATATTACTATATGCATTTTCATACTTGTTAACCAGCTTTTTAACATAATCTCTATCTAAAAAGAACTTCGATGCTGCCATTGTACGTTCGGATACAAAAATAACAGCGGAAGTGCTGGCGGCTGGAGCTGGCAGCCTTAAGGTTGTGGGTCGTGCGGGTGCTGGAGTGGACAACATCGATGTGGCTGCAGCAACGGCGCATAATGTCGTCGTCCTTAAGTAAGTGAATGTTTCCCGTGAAAAAAAAACCAAACAACAACTGTCGCATTGAACGACAATGGCCGATTGGCTGTCATCCTGAACGACGGGGTCATATTATGCTGCTTGGCACGCATAATTAGACGGGCCGCATTTTCTCTAACTGTGGGAGGGAGAGGGAGAGAGAGTGAGAGACGGGCCCTTATTGCTGTTGAGCCTGCTGGATTGCCAAGAATACTACGCGAGTACGCGGTATTTTAGATATTTGCATAACGCTGTCTAGTCACAACAAGTGCCCCCCGCGCCCTGCGCGTATTTTGTTTTGGGCACGGTTTGGTGTTTAGTGTGTGTTTAACGAAAATACTTTACTTTCAGCACTCCAGGCGGCAATTCCATTTCGGCTTGTGAACTGACGTGCATCCTAATTGGCGCTCTGGCGCGTCCCGTCGTGCCAGCCGGTCAGAGCATGAAGGAGGGTCGTTGGGACAGGAAGCTTTATAGTGGCACCGAGCTCTATGGCAAGACCCTGGCGGTGCTTGGCCTAGGCCGCATCGGACGCGAAGTGGCCATACGCATGAAGACTTGGGGCATGAGGGTAAGAGATCAGTTTTCTTCAATCTGTTAACATAAGCTAGAAGACTCTAAAACTATAGATAATTGGGTATGATCCCATTACCACGGAGGACGAAGCTAAGGCCGCTGGAATTGAAAAGTTAGATTTGGAACAGATTTGGCCGCTGGCAGACTATATAACTGTGCACACCCCATTGATACCGGCAACCAGAAGTCAGCTATATAGATTTTTTTCCAATACCTCACATTCTAAACATTCGTTCTACAGACCTGATATCTACGAAGTCGCTGGCAAAGTGCAAGAAAGGCGTTAAGGTAATCAATGTGGCACGTGGCGGCATCATTGATGAACAGGCCGTTCTGGATGCACTGCAGAGTGGCCAATGCGCTGGGGCAGCTTTCGATGTCTTCCCCGAGGAACCACCCAAGTCGCAGGTCACTAAAGCACTCATCAATCATCCCAAAGTTGTGGCCACGCCCCACTTGGGCGCAAGCACTGCAGAGGCACAAGTCCGCGTTGCCGTTGAGGTTGCAGAGCAATTTATTGCCCTAAATGGCACCTCACCAAAGTATACAAGCTATGCAGGCGTTATCAACAAGGAAGCACTTGCCCACTATCAATAATGCAAAATTCTTGATCCCTTCGGCTTTATTTGTCTGTGTTTCTAGCTGAATCAATTATACCATCAACAGTAAAATCAATTTGGGCTTTCACTTGGGTACAGCATATATTGCTAATCGGAAATAAGTTTCAATTGGATGAGTTAATGTCAATGTGTATTGAATTATTTTCTTTCCAAGAACAAAACAATTTGTAGGCTGGTGTTGTGATGTACTCTAATGTCGTTATACGAGAATGACATGGTGATTTTAATTTCCTTGACACTTGACATGAAGCGCATAAGTAAAATCAATTAAATTCGCAGAAATACAAATGTCATTCGAGTCCACATAGACACTTGTCTTAATTCGCTGCGTAGAATATAAACATCTCCCAACCTGAGCATGTGAATGATTCTGAAAATAATTCAATATATTGGTTTAAAATCAGACATACAAAAAAATACCATATGATAGCTAACTACGTCACAGATTAGTTATGTAAAACCCTCTGAAGTTTTAGCACGCACAGGAATGGTAAGCGTTACAAAAAGTGTTAAAAAATAGTAAGTATGCCCGTGGGCGTTACATTATCAGGACACTAAAGTGCCTAATCCGTGGAAGCTGACCTTGGCCGTGAACCAGACCAAATGATATGCAACCGAATGTACCAGTGTCCAAACTTAAGCACGTCCGGTGAAAGCCCACGCTCTTAACCAAAAGCTCCAAAACAAACGGATTACAGAAGAGCTAAAACCGTCGATGAAGCCCCAAAGCGAGGAGGACACGCGACGAATCCAAATATAATATAAATTAAAATCATGTGAGTTTAAACACTTTACAAATTTTCGTACTAACAAGTCGATTACGGCAAAAAAAAATTAACTGTTGGGTCCCTTTTAATTAAAATCTTGACAGAGCAATACATTTTTTTTTTAGTTTAGATCACCAAACCGACAAAATCGCTGTGACCCAGGTCAATACCCAGCACCCACGCTTGCAAATTTAGCCACAGCAGCTCCTGTCAGTCGAACGCCATTTCATTTTGGCGCGCAGACCGCCCACAACCACAGTCCCCATTTGATGCCGGAACCAAGCCGAAGTGTACCCACGAAGTTGACGGCATAAAAGGACCAGGCAGCCATTTGCCGAGCAGCAGTCTCATTGGGATAAACGGTCGAACAACAACGGCTCGCAGAGCAACAAGTGAAAACTGTTGCGGCTTTTGAAATTTAACGCTCAGATGTGGCCTAAAGTCACGTTTGAATCTATTCGCGTCAAATGTGCAATTTTCAGTGCGGTTCTTGACTCGTAAACCTTCTCAAAGCTCTGTCCCACTTGGTTGAACCCGGTGTCTGTGTCACGCGGCTTACTTAACTTTACTGCCATTAACTCCGCGTTTTCCGCTTTAATGTGTCTGGTTAACATGACACACAATCGCATTTTTCGCAATATCCGCCTCTTCCTTGTGGCAGCTACTGCACTGCTGTCATCTCAAAGGAACTACACAACAGCCTCGAAAGACATAATAAATATTGGATTCCTGGCTGAATACTCTCAAATGCGGGTAAGTCATCAGAGATATCCGTTACTTAATATAAAAATATTAAAAATTATATTAATTATTATTATTAATAACAATAATAATAATATTATAAAGTGAACTTAGTTTTGTTATTTAAAGGATAAAGCTATTATTAATTTATTATATTGTTCTCGGTACTGTTAATTTCAATTTTTAAATAGATACAGATTCGAGTCAGTATCCTGTGTTCAGTTGCATTTTGTTTATTTTTTTTTTTTATAAATGTTTATTGTATTGAATCAAAAATAACATACATTTTTATTGCAACACAGTTGGATTAGGTGATATTTCGCCAAGCCTGGTACTCAGGACTTATCGTGAACAAACGTTAAAGGCGTTTGAATGCCACTTTTATCTAGAGGGAAAACTATGTACAAAAATCCAAGACTCATGAAAATCGGATGAATTTTGACAGAGTTATGGGGGTGGGAAATTACGACCTATGTCTATATACAAATCTCAGGGGTAAAATTTTGACATGAATTTCGACTAAAAAATGTGTATTCAGATTTCAATGCCAGATTAATCTAGAGGGAAAACTATGTACAAAAAGCCAAGACTCATGAAAATCGGTTGAGTTTTGACCGAGTTATGGGGGTGGGAAATTTCGACCTATGTCTATATACGAATCTTAAGAATAAGATTTTGACATGAATTTCGACTAAAAAATATGTATTCAGATTTAAATGCCAGATTTATCTAGAGGGAAAACTATGTACAAAAAGCCAAGACTCATGAAAATCGGTTGATTTTTGGCCGACTTATAGGGGTGGGAAATTTCGACCTATGTCTATATACAAATCTTAGGGATAAGATTTTGACATGAATTTCGACTAAAAATTATGTATTCAGATTTGAATGCCCAAGACTCAGCGTTGATCTTGACCGAGTTATAGGGGTGGATATTCAACCTATGTCTATATAGGAATCGAATGAATCATAGTATCAAAAGAGAATGCCAAGCAAGACTCATGAAAATCGGTTGAGTTTTGACAGGGTTATAGGGGTGGGATATTTCAACCTATGTCTATATAGGAGTCTAGGGCTAAGATTTTGACATGAATTTCGACTAAAAATTATGTATTCAGATTTGAATGCCAGATTAATCAAGAGGGAAAACTATGTACAAGAAGCCAAGACTCATGAAAATCGGTTGAGTTTTGGCCGGGTTATGGGGGTGGGAAATATCGACCTATGTCTATGTAGGAGTCTAGGGGTAAGATTTTGACATGAATTTCGACTAAAAAGTATGTATTCAGATTTGAATGCCAGATTTATTCAAGAGGGAAAACTATGTACAAGAAGCCAAGACTCATGAAAATCGGTTGAGTTTTGGCCGAGTTATAGGGGTGGGAAATTTTGACCTATGTCTATATAAGGATGTCTTAAGGATAAGATTTTGACATGAATCGGGATTCAGATTATGGCAGTACAAGGACTATGTCGGTTGATCGGTTAGTGGGAATCGACCTATGTTATATACGAATCTTAGGAATAAGATTTTGACATGAATTTCGACTAAAAAGTATGTATTCAGATTTGAATGCCAGATTTATCTAGAGGGAAAACTATGTACAAAAAGCCAAGACTCATGAAAATCGGTTGAGTTTTGGCCGAGTTATAGGGGTGGGAAATTTCGACCTATGTCTATATAAGGAAGTCTTAGGGGTAAGGTTTTGACATGAATTTCGACTAAAAATAATGGATTCAGATTTCAATGCCAGATTTATTCTAGAGGGAAAACTATGTACAAAAAGCCAAGACTCATGAAAATCGGTTGAGTTTTGGCCGAGTTATGGGGGTGGGAAATTTAGACCTATGTCTATATGCGAATCTTAGGGATAAGGTTTTGACATGAATTTCGACTAAAAATTATGTATTCAGATTTGAATGCCAGATTTATCTAGAGGGAAAACTATGTACAAAAAGCCAAGACTCATGAAAATCGGTTGAGTTTTGACCGAGTTATAGGGGTGGGAAATTTCGACCTATGTCTATATAGGAATCTAGGGGTAAGATTTTGACATGAATTTCGACTAAAAATTATGTATTCAGATTTGAATGCCAGATTTAATCTAGAGGGAAAACTATGTACAAAAAGCCAAGACTCATGAAAATCGGTTGAGTTTTGACCGAGTTATAGGGGTGGGAAATTTCGACCTATGTCTATATACGAATCTTAGGGATAAGATTTTGACATGAATTTCGACTAAAAATTATGTATTCAGATTTGAATGCCAGATTTATCTAGAGGGAAAACTATGTACAAAAAGCCAAGACTCATGAAAATCGGTTGAGTTTTGACCGAGTTATGGGGGTGGGAAATATCGACCTATGTCTATATACAAATCTTAGGGGTAAGATTTTGACATGAATTTCGACTAAAAATATGTATTCAGATTTGAATGCCAGTTTAATCTAGAGGGAAAACTATGTACAAAAAGCCAAGACTCATGAAAATCGGTTGAGTTTTGGCCGAGTTATAGGGGTGGGAAATTTCGACCTATGTCTATATACGAATCTTAGGGATAAGATTTTGACATGAATTTCGACTAAAAATTATGTATTCAGATTTGAATGCCACTTTTATCTAGAGGAAAAACTATGTACAAAAATGCCAAGACTCATGAAAATCGGATGAATTTTGACAGAGTTATGGGGGTGGGAAATATCGACCTATGTCTATATACAAATCTTAGGGGTAAGATTTTGACATGACTTTCGACTAAAAACTATGTATTCAGATTGGAATGCCAGATTATTCTAGAGGAAAAACTATGTACAAAAAGCCAAGACTCATGAAAATCAGTTAAGTTTTGGCCGAGTTATAGGGGTGGGAAATTTTGACCTATGTCTATATACGAATCTTAAGGATAAGTCCCGAGGGACTCTGGGGCGTCTCCTATGTCGTGGGTGGAGGAGGTCCTTGCATAAGTGCCTGGATCACTTAGATAACTAATTTGTCGATGTTAGCCAAATAAATATATTGATTTCATGCAACAAATCTTAAAGCTGTGCAAGTCCTTATCAAAGGCTAAACTCAAATGGAATAACTTTTCTAGTTTTACCCAAAACAATTTAAATATTTTGCCATGATAAACTTCACTTAAATATAATAAAAAAAAAGTTAAAAGTATGCCTTATTTTTATCAATAAGTTGGCATGTCAATGGCCATTAAATGGGCCAATCTTGGCTTTGGTTTATACACTCAGTCAACCAAATTAAACGAAGCCACAATCCCGTCCACTTAAACATGCACATGATATGAAACTGGAGAAACTAAAGATAGACTTAAAGTTAAATTCCCATAACGAACTACTCTTTACAGTTAAATTGTCATGGCGACGACGAGTCCAAAGCCAGCCTCACCTGTAACTACCTAAAGGCTGCACACTAGCTTCTACGTTTTAAAGCGGCAACAAAAGCCCTTTGTAGCAACTTCTATATGCAGCGCAGCTGAATGCGCGGATGTCACAGAATAATTCATATAAATATGAATATGAAAGCATGCACATATTTTTAATATACAAATTATATTGTTGAGCTGCTTAAAGAGCTCGTCAGGTTCTGAGATTAGTTGACAACATGACGCACTTCTTAAATTTTGCTATTTATGGATTACTGATGAGTTTCGTCTGTTCAATTATAGTTTTTTCGAAACAGCAATCAATCAAGAACCAAACAACTACCCAAACGTAAATTAATTACTGATCTCAGGTTTCGAACAAATATTACAACTTTAGTAGTAGTTGATTAAACTTTCATATTTTTGGTATTCAATTTAAAAATCTTACGAATAACATGCTTAGCAGCTTTAAATATATAATGGGTGCTCTGCTGGCAAAGCGAATTCTCTGGATTTTTATTTTTCTGCAAACAACCCAACTGTTGTGCATAATACGTCGAATTCATGATCTTGACTATCAGGACATACTTTCCGAACTGGCCTATAGTCTATTATACACAGGATTAGCGTTAAGCACATGCTATTATGGATATGGCATATTATACATACATTCGGGAGGTCCATGTAATGATTTTCTTTGTCGACTATGTGAAGCAAGCCTGCAGGCTTGGCTACGACTTAGCTTCGTGATGCTGCTTCCCTGGAGTTTGAAGGTGTTGCAAGAACTCGGACAGCACGCATTTAGCCTATGGGAGTGTCTAGCCAAGGACGAACTATCCAATATGATTCTGCTCTTCAGTATAACACTCTTTCTGTTACAGGTGATATTATTTATCGTTTCGTTCTGCATTGCTATAAGTTATCATAATAAATTGGCAAATGCGCTGCAGCTAACTGAAAATATTGAAAATCATGAGCTACGCAGCTACGCTCAAGCAGTCAATCATGCACTTGGTTTTGAAATGTTCCAAATTCCGCTAACATAAAATTCTAAATATATATATTATACAGTCTCTCGAGCTAAGGTTTTTTTTTGACACTCCATTGATAGAAATCTTCCTAATCTGTTCGTTTATTAATCACGTTAAGGGAAAGTCTAGAGATAAGAAATTCAAAACCTTAGCAAATTTACGAATAAAGTTTGGCGGTATTTAATCCTTTACTAAATTGTATGTTTTTATCAACAGGTAACTCTTGGCGGTCTGCCGCTTGCTGTGGAGGATGTCAATAAAAACGTGAATTTGCTGCCAGGCAAGACACTTAAATTTATTCCATTTGACATAGGTCACACAACCAGTGCATATCGAGTGAAACCCTTAAGGTATAGTTCAATTATATGCAACACTCACAGTAAACCTTTAGCCACCTTTTTCTTAATTTTACCAGACTTATGACAGAACTGAGGGAAAGAAGGGTGAAGGCTTTCATAGGACCCGATGAAAGCTGCACAACTGAGGCGTTGCTGGCCGCCGCCTGGAATATCCCAATGCTTTCATTTGTAAGTAGATCTTATTTTCAATTTTGAATAAACCGCATAAAAATATCTAAAAATAAAACACTTTAGAAATGCTCTGACTCAATTGTTTCCAATAAGAGTACCTTTCCCACCTTTGCACGAACCCTCGCCCCAGCTTCGAAGGTAGATATATTTATATGCATGATATTCTAATTACTTTGACAAATTAAATGTGAATACACAAGCATAGGTCTCTAAAAGTGTCATAAGCCTGTTGAATGCATATGATTGGAAAAAATTTGCAATTGTGGTTAGTTCAAAGCCCATTTGGGGTTCCGACGTGGCTAGCGCTATTCAGGTAATACATCTTAAAATCTATAGAAATAAATTTAACACTTTTTACAATGACAGGAACTTGCTGAATCGAGAAACTTTACCATAACGCATTTTAAATACATATCGGATTACATACCCATTAAGAAAACATTATCACAAATCGAAAGTATTATTGACGAGACTTACACAACGACACGCAGTAAGTATTTATATGCTGCCATTTTTCTGCTAAAAATTCCATGAATTTTATCGAAAATAAGCTTTATATAGAAACTAAGCTGTACATTATTAATACATCAACTAGTTTACGTATTTATCGGAGAGCATATTGCTATGGTGGACTTTGTGCGCTGCCTGCAAAATCGTGGACTTCTCGAAAGCGGAGCTTACATTGTTGTATCTGTGGACGATGAGATCTATAATGCGAATCGTGTCAATATAATGGAACGTAGTAAGTTAATTGAAAAACTAACCACCACTAACTGCCCTTGAGGTTTAATGCATGCCCCCTCTTATTGCAGATTACTTAGATCCTTATATTAGAAAAGAAAAGAGCAAATCACTGGATAAAATCTCATTTCGTTCAGTTATCAAAATAAGCATGACATATCCACAAAACCCTCATATTCGGTAATTGCTATTTAACATCTCCTATAAAAGTCTTTTATGTATATTCTTTTTATTATTTTCATACTAATTTAACCATTAATAATAATGGGTGAATAGGTTAATGTTGTGCTTAACTGATTCAAATTACTTTCTCTGTATGTGTGGGAAAATATAAGATGTGTGTGTGTATGAGGTATGTCTGAATGTTTCAATGGGTAATAAAAGGTTTGGGTACTAGTAATCACTATAATTGATTTTGTTAATTTTAATTTTTAGTAAATATTCCCGTTAATATATTGCAGAACAGTAAACGAAAACTGTTTAAATGTGTTTTGCTAAATAAAATGTACATGCTAAATATTAAATAATAAATTTGAACCTATAATTCTAGTGACATTTGTGCCAAAATCAAAGAGTATGCGCGTAAAGCTCCATTTCTGGTGCCCTACCATCAAAGAGTTTTCGAGAATATTTCGGTATGTTATCCATGATCCCTCATTCTACCTTCCATAAATTTGCACACACATATCTATCTAGGTTCCCATATACGGTCTACATCTGTATGATAGCGTGATGATCTATGCACGTGCCATTACGGAAATACTCCAGCTGGGCGGCGATATAAACGATGGAAATCTTGTTATGAGTCACATATTCAATAGATCATATCACTCGATTCAGGGCTTTGATGTATGAATACCAATTGATGTTGAATAACGACTCGAGCTCTATTAACAGTCCGTTTTTTCCTCAGGTATTCATTGACTCAAATGGCGATGCGGAGGGCAACTACACTGTAATAACACTTCAGAGCGATGCAAACGGAGGATCTGGTAATTCGCTAGCTAAAATGTCCATGCAGCCAGTTGGATTTTTTGTCTACAATAAAGACTCTGTTATACCGGTAAGCGATTCAGATTATAACTAGATTATAACTTGCTTTGTTAATTATGATTCTTCCCTACTATTAAGGAATTTCGGTATATTAAAAATGGAAGACCTATTCAGTGGCTCAACGGTCGACCGCCGCTTGCGGAGCCAATGTGCGGTTTCTATGGCGAGTTGTGTCCACGCAAAAAGCTGGATTGGCGATACGTGGTCACTGCACCATTATTTGCATTCGTATTGGTCGTTGCCATCGCCCTGTTGTTCAAGTAAACCCGATCAATTTTATAAATCTATTGACAATGAATGAACATATTTAAAGGCATTACCGCTATGAACAGACATTGGCTGGTTTATTGTGGAAGGTGGACATGAAAGAGGTCACTGTGATAAACTTGGGCGAATATAACAACCCAAGCCATAAGAATATTGTATGTCATACGCTAGAAAATACCTTGTAACATAATAACTTTAATTACTTAAATGTGATCTCCCACATCTTAGGTCCAAATTTGCCGTCAAAGTATTTTAGTTGTTGGGGAGCCGAACAAAAGGTCATTCACAAACATTGGTAAGTAATCTCACATACTTTATATGAAGTGAAATGTAATACAAATATTTAATTATTTTGGCTGTAGCTCTTTTTCGTGGTAATATTGTCGCCATGAAAAAAATTCATAAAAAGAATGTGGACATAACTCGTTCTATTCGTAAGGAATTAAAATTGATGCGAGAGGTGAGCGTATATATACCAGTACTCGTATGCTTATATGGGATGAAAATGAATCACCATATACTTCAGGTTCGACATGAAAACATAATTAATTTTATTGGGGCATCAATTGATCATGGATCTGTCATAATATTCACAACATATTGTGCGCGAGGAAGCCTAGAAGATGTTCTTGCAAACGAAGATCTGCATTTGGATCATATGTTCATTTCTTCATTGGTGTCAGATATACTTAAAGGGCTTATTTACTTGCACGACTCGGAGATTATTTCTCATGGAAACTTACGATCGAGTAACTGCCTAATCGACTCAAGATGGGTTTGCCAAATCTCAGATTTTGGTCTTCACGAACTAAAGGCGGGTCAGGATGAGCCAAACAAGTACGGATAACTCTTCTCGCTGTATTCAGCTCTACTCTATTCCCACTTAAATTTAAATCAATTTTGTTTTATAGAACGGAACTGGAATTAAAACGTGCCCTCTCTATGGCGCCCGAACTTTTACGCAACTCGTTCCGGCCAGCCCGTGGATCACAGAAGGGCGATATTTATTCCTTTGGCATTTTACTATACGAGATGATTGGCCGAAAGGGACCCTGGGGGGAGACTGCGTATACAAAAGAAGGTATTTGAAAAACTAAACTCTATTAAAAATATCATTGACACTTTCCTTTTAGAGATCATAAAATTCGTTAAAAGTCCTGATCTGCTGCAGCACGGCGTATTTCGGCCAGCCCTTAATACTTTAAATATACCAAATTACATTCGTAACTGCTTGCGTCTTTGTTGGGATGAGGATCCCGAAGTACGCCCTGACATTAGACTGGTCCGAATGCATTTAAAAGAACTTCAAGCTGGATTGTTAGTTTAAACAATTGAATTATTTGTTCGAAATGTGTTTAAACCCATGTGCTTTTTAGAAAACCAAACATATTTGATAACATGCTCGCAATAATGGAGAAATATGCATACAATTTGGAGGGCCTCGTCCAGGAACGAACCAATTTACTATACGAGGAGAAAAAGAAAACTGATATGCTTTTGTATCAAATGCTGCCCAAGTAAGAGGATTTCCAATGCACTACCCAAAACAAATAAAATATCGATTTAATTGATTTATTATAATTTATTTTTAGAACGGTTGCAGAATTGTTAAAAAGTGGCGATCCTGTTAAGGCCGAATGCTTTGATTGTGTGACTATTCTATTTAGCGATATAGTCGGCTTCACTGAACTCTGTACTACCAGCACTCCATTTGAAGTTGTCGAAATGCTGAACGATTTGTATACATGCTGCGATTCCATAATATCCAATTACGATGTTTATAAGGTAAACGATTTTCATTTTTATAAGCTCTTATTCTTACCTTTTAATATAAGGTGGAAACGATTGGAGACGCGTATATGGTAGTATCTGGGCTACCTTTAAAAAATGGCAATCGTCACGCCGGCGAGATAGCCTCATTAGCGCTTCACTTGCTTGAAACTGTTGGCAATCTTAAAATTCGACATAAACCAACAGAAACGGTGCAATTTCGTATTGGTATACATTCTGGTCCCTGCGCAGCTGGTGTCGTTGGGCAGAAGGTAAACTTTCTGAGCTTTTTATGACTGGAAAGTTCTTTTCTAAATACATACTCCAATAGATGCCACGATATTGCCTGTTTGGGGACACTGTCAACACGGCCTCGCGCATGGAGAGTACCGGCGAAGCGATGAAGATCCACATATCGGAGGAGACCTATCAATTGCTGCAAGCTGTTGGAGGCTACATATGCGTCGAGCGAGGCCTGACCAGCATTAAAGTAGAATATTAATAATTTAAAATAGTATCCCATCCTAAATAGATGCTTTCACTTTCAGGGCAAGGGCGACATGCGAACCTATTGGCTAACCAAGCAATTGCAACCCGAAATGCGAGCGCTAATGATCAACGACTGGGCACCAGATCTAATAAGTACTGTGGATTCTTCAAATGGTTGCTGCTCAAAGACTAGAGGTGGCGACTTGTCCTTGTTGAAGTTTCCAAACATGCCCATGAACATGAGGACAGGCTCCTGTAACTGTGCTACCAAATGCTTATACAGCCGGCGATCCGACGATAATGTTACCACCTCGCACAAAGCCTCTGCGCTGTCGAAGGTCACAGAAACAGTGCAGATCAATTGCAACCAGTTGTGCGTCTGTCGATTAAATGGCAGTCAAGTGTTGAGCAATCGGAGCCCTCGCTCGGCTCCTAGCATCTCATTTAGGCTCTAGGCCTGAGCTGCTCTACGAACAAATAACGGAGCGATCGTGTCACACGGTTGTAACCTATACATTTATTAATGTCTATCGGACATTTTTATTGCAAAATACTTAAATAAATGTAAGCTTAAACCCGTAACCCTTCCTCGACTGTCTGCAACCGCCTGTAACCCATCAATTATCAATTTTAAAGTTATTTTTAAGCGCCTGCCAGCATTCGTAGTACTGAGCATCCAATTTCTGGCACGTCTCTACGCCCCATTTAGTAACGGCCAAACTAAGTGACGACTCGAACATAAATGCCTATAAAATTCAAATGAAAAGTGTACATTTTAAGTGTTAGACATGGCAGATAAAAAAACCCACAAACCTGTGTTCCCTCGGCAATGCGTTCAGGCTTAAGTTCAGCATTCGAAGCACCCTCAAAGCATTTGGCATCTGGACCATGCGGAGTCATCATCGAGTGTAGAGTAGCACCACCAGCAGCAAAGCCCTCCTCCTTGGCCTCGTAGCGGCCCAGTATGAGACCCATGAATTCGCTCATGCAATTTCCTTCAAGAATTTTTGTTTTACTCACTGACAAGTGGATTGCTTACAAAAACAATAATACTGACTGTGATAATAGGGCGGACGGAAAGTGTGCTCCTGGACAGACCAGCGCGGAGGGAAAATAACAAAATCGGCTATGGCAGTACCCGGCCTTAAGCTTGGGCAGGTAAGCACCGTAAAAATACTGGGATCACAGTGATCAAAGCTAACCGAATTAATTACCATAAATTTCGATAGATCGTATTTGTATGGCACATAATTGCCATGCCAGGCAACTACATCAAAAACGGTGTGTTTTTGTTCTGCCACAAACAGGCTGCCATGGTACTTGGAAATCACGCGAAACTCTATAAATAAATCAAACTGAAATTAATTAAACCATGTGGAAAAGGAGCACTTAACTTACCCTTAAAATCCCTATTATCAAACCAAGCAACTGGTGTTTCAAAGTCCCTTGGATTGGCTAAGCCATTTGCCCCAATAGGACCCAGGTCGGGCAAACAGAAATGTCCATCGAAAACCTCAAGTATGTAACCCCTAAAGTTTTTAAAACCACATTTAAAATTTATTACATATTACAAGAGATGCTTGTATGTACAATATACACACTCACCTACTCGGTGACTTGACCCTTACGGCAAAACGTATGCCTTGAGGAATGACACAGATTTCATTTGGAGCCACCGTCATTCGACCAAGCTCGGTTGTTATATCCAGAATGCCCTCTTGTGGCACTGAAAATCCATTTATTATTACAAATCAAAAAATATAATTATAAGCGTTTATCCTACCTATGAGGAAATCACCATCGCTGTTGTAGAAAGCAGAGTCGTCCATAGACACATTGCATAGGTAGATGTGGATGGCCAAGCCGTGCCGTGCTCTTATATCGCCGGCACCGCAAACCGTGTGAAGTCCCTCAACAAATGTAACGCTTTTTTGATTCCGTGGCGGTATATCAAATGGTTTCCAGCGCATCTGACCATTTATAGATAAAAGTCAAGCTCATAAAATGTTGTGCAACAAGGCTTAACTCTCCCCATACCTGGTTAGGATTTGGAGGCTGCTCACCCCAGTTGTTGCTCAAATATTTCGCACCGCTAAACGGTTGAAAGGGCTTGTGAACGGCACTGGGCAGTTTCCTATAAAGCCAAGTTCGCACATTTTCAGATCGTGGCGCAGTGAATGCGGAACCAGATACCTGTTCCGCGTAGAGTCCATAGGGGCACTGCTGTGGCGAATTCTGAGCAACTGGTAGGGAGTTGGGGCAGCGTTCGTCCTCTGACGAGAAATGGCCGCCAAAACCTGTTAAATACTAGAAAATGCAAGGCATTCGCTATTTTAGTGCTATATGCCTGGTTTAGTAAATCACACACAGAAAACCGAAAAAAAATCATTTCCGAATAGTTCCTGATTAGGGATTATATGGGAGGTGTTGTCCGATTTGGTTAAGACACATTTTTAAATATATTTGTCATCTCTTTGAAAGTATCTTTTTATTTCCACTATTTTCTTATATTAAGAGAACTTTACGCATTGGATTTACCTTGTATTGCGACATGTGTTTAGCGGAGGGAGAGAATAACAGACTAATGTGTCCCGAGCCAAGATCGCTGCTATTTATATGAACTGTGTCTGTTGTCTTTAATACCCTATAGCAGAAATGAAAAGAGCATACTAGGATTTGGTAACAACCAGCTACCGACCTATGCCGACTTGTAAGCAGAGCATATATATTCAGGGTAATATTGAGTCGAGCCCACCTTTATTGGAATAGCTTGTTTTCAGATATCTCGTCTTGATTATTTGCTGTGGAAACTAGTCGGCACGGTAAGCCGGTCCCCCAAAGAGCTAAACGGCACGTAAACACCTGTTCCTAGTTACCTATGCATCTTTATCACAGCCACACTTCTCCATGTTGTTGTTTTTTTGTTATGATCTCCAAATCGATATACTGCGCAAACAACAACAAGCTACTAATATCATATTTTGCATAGCAGTTCTGCTGGTTCTAGATTCATTCAAATGGTTCATAACAAAAATTCGAACCGGTATTTTGACCCCTAACGACAAATCGACAAGAGCAACAAATGTCGAATGGGTTGGTTTCAGAGAGCATATGATAGGAAAATAATACATTTTACTATATTTATTATTTAATATTGTAAACTAAAAACCTAGTTTATATATTTTATTTCGGCAAAGTTAATTGGAAATTATGCAGTACATATATTACGTGTATTACAGTTTATAATGTATGTTTGTCCGTATATGTACTATTTTAAAATACTTAAAGTACCTTTGTGCAGTAATTAAACCTAAAATAGTTTATAAATAATATGTTTAAAGACATCAAGCGCTTAAGAGACTTGCATATTCCAGTTGCAGCCAACAACAGTTTATGGAATAAATGCGGCGTACATTTATCTACAGATTTCTGGTAAGTTTTGTTTTCATTTTAAAACAAGTATATAAAATTTGTTACAATGATGACCAGCAATGCAGTATGTGAATGTCATCGAGTGTTTTGTGGTGTTTATATCGGATAGAAAATATGTTCCTCTAGGCAGATGCAATTGCTCTTAAACAGGTTTCAAATGCAACTCTCCAAATACTATACTCTTTTTTCACCTCTTCTAATTCTATTTCATTGTACATACAATCTCCTGCAACAAATGCTCGTGTGTCCACAATCTCAATTTATAGTAGAATGCGATTGTTATTTAACAGGTGTTTACAATTTCAATTATTAATTTGCCTTTTACTTGGAGCTTAGGAGATTCGCGTGACATGCTATATATATATATATAATTGAATGCTCTGGTGCATTTAAGGGTAGATACTGATAAGGAAATACTGCATTCACTGGGACATGCGGTTGATAGGAGCAGCACCCAAATTGCCTCTCCTAATCGTGTGATAAATTTAAAACATCATCGCCCACATTATTTTTCGGTATCTTGGCCGGCGGCGGCGCAGCCAAATCGGCTACCGAGGCAAACTCCATGCGCTTTTTCGGCAAGGCATTTCCCAGAAGTGCACCCGGAGGCGCCAATTCGCTATAAAGGCGGCTCAAGTCTGGTGAAGGACGCCGATGCGAGGATCCGCTGCTGCCATCAGATGGCGCTGGAGATGGCGTGTTCGAGGGCACGCTTGATATGGCCAAATCGACGGCACTAAAATTGTATTTGCTGCCGGAGTTTGAATTGCCGCCACTGGCGCTGCTCGTGATGGACTTGGTGGGCGTGAGGCGTTCCAGTGCCGGAGAGGCTGACGACTCTCTGGTACGCGCTGACGACGGCGTGGTTGATTTTGGCGGCTTCATCATCATGGCCGATAGGGATTCTTGCTGTATTTTAAACAGCGCCGATGGTGACATAAACATATTATTAGCCGCTAGCGTAGACTTTGACAGTGGATCCGGAATTCCGTACTTTCCGTGCTGCTGTTGAAAGAATGCTGTATAATCTTGCACTTTCTCCTGCGCAAGTGCATTGTAGTAAGCATTCGATAGTGTTGATGGAGATGGTACACCTGTTGCTATTCCGCCAGCTGCTGATGCTGAGCTGCTGCTGCCTGATTTCGAGGCATTGCCCGCGGCAGCTGCCACAGCAGCAGCAGCACCCGATGGCGTTGCAAAGAGCGCATCCAGATCAGCAGCCGCCTTATTCTGGCGATATAATAGCGCCTTAATCTCAGAATCCTGCTTTTCCAATTGCAGCAGCTGATTAAGCATATCAGACTGCATATCCTTTTGCTTTTGCTTCAAACTGACAGCGCCGCCGCCACCAGTCGTGGCCATGCCACCAGCGCCAGCAGCAAGTAAAGCGGATAACTCATTGTGTGCACCGCTCATGTGTTTGTTGCCAGTTGAGGCCATAGCAGCGGCAAACTGATTATTCGGATCAAATAGTTTTGTATAGGTCTGCAGCAGTGCTGTGTAGTCCGCCTGAGCTGCAGATTGCTGTTGAAGCTGTTGTTGCTGTTGTTGCTGTTGCTGCTGTTGCTGCTGTTTTTTGGAACTGCTGCTACTAGCAACAGGCGGCGGCGGTATCGATGCAGCCGCAACTGCAGCCATTTGTTGCTGTAGGAACATGTTTAAATCATTGCTTTGCTTGCTCTGCTGTTGCATGTAGGAATCATAGCCCAAAAGTTTGGATGCTTGTATTAGATTGTTGTAGTCGGCGCTGAGAGCAGCCGCAGCTGCTGCTGCCGAAGCTGACGACGCTGTTGCTGATGTGGATTTTGAAGATTTGCTGCTTGTTGGATTTGCAACTTGTTGATTGCCCGTTAGATAATTCAAATCTGAGCTAAATCCCAGGGTTCCCAGTGTAGTAGCGCCCAAGGCCTCTGCCTGCTGCAGCAGCAGCGCAGCATACTCGGGCGAGCGTATCAGTTCGCTCATCTTTAAAGGGTCATTCTTGAGCTCGTCCAGTTCTTTCATTAGCTTTGTTTTGTAAGAATTTGAAGATGTACTTGAGTTGGATGAAGACGAGGAAGCTGAAGACTTGGAGCGATCCATCTTTGATTTGCTGCCGGCATTATTATTACTATTGTTATTGCTGCCACTTCCGCTGTTATTGCTGCCTGACGGCAGTGGCATGTTGAAACTGTTAGAATAGGCAGCTACTGCCGCTGCTACATTGGGATCACTCAGATTGCCCAGCGCCGCCGCATTGCTGGTCTGCTTTGAGCCACCAACTTTGGCTGCCGCTGCAGCCAGTTGATTGAGCGACGAGCTGCCATAATCTTTGCGTTGCTGTTGAAAAAGTGCTGCTAAATCGGCTTGAAGAAAATTGGGCGGCAATTGGCCAGCTAGCTGTGCCAAGCTGGCCGCCATTAGATCGTTGGCCGTAGGCAAACACGCAGCTGACGGCGGTACCAGCGGTGTGGTCAAATCATATTTGTTGGGTGTTATGCTCGGGCTATTTCGAGCAATATCACTGACACTGAACTTGCCTGGACTTGGCGCTGGCGAATTGCGTGTGCGGGATGTGTGCGATGAGGCATCTGATTTGGCTGGCGACGGCGAGGCACGCACTGGCAGCTCAAACTTGGCGGGACTAGCAGCATTCGACTGTAACTGTATGCTTGTTGGGCTGTCACGCGGAGAGGCAGACTGTGCTGCAGCGCCAAGTCCACTGTTTGTAGCCGGCGTCTGTGGCGGAAGTAGTTGACTTACTGCTGCATTCAGCGGCATTGATGGCGCCACGGCAGTTGGAACAGCAGCTGGCGTGTGATTCGTAGGATTTGGCGTGGCCAACGGGGACAACATGCGCACTGGATTCATATTAAGCCCCGAAGGCATGCACAGCTGCTCCTGTAGCGACATTACTTTCAATTCACTGGCTCTCTGTTCGGCTTGCAGGGAGGTTTCCTCCTCTGCTTTGCGTGCCACATCATCAACAGCATTCATTTGAATACTCTCGCCTAAAGGCTCCTCCTTGGGCTGCTGTTCCAGTTTTATGTCATTAACTGATTCGGCTTGCGGCTGCGTCTCCGTTTTCACTACTACGTCGTCTTTATCATTGTCAATAATTTTAATGGTTTTCGGTGGTATAAAATCGTCCTCCTGCTCACAGTCCAAGACGGCACATAACCAATTCCATAACGCCTTATCACTTTGCTTGGATGGAAATTTCGGATAGAGCGTGTTCTTTAATTTCTCGTTGTAGGTTACATCATTGCTGTAAATATTTCGAAATTTGACAATCTCGCCGCGAAACTGTGTATAGTAATCGACGCAGGACTGTATTTCAGTGCGCACCTCCTCTGGTATCTCTTTATCTGGCAGCACAGAATATTGCATTAGCATAGGTCGTCCATATTCCATGGACTGTTTATTTTCATTTGGTGGCACTATCCATATACACTTGACCACCGATTCCAAAGTAGGATTCTCTTCATAGTAGGGTGCTAAAAAACAAGCAGAACAATTTTAATATGGTTTTAATATAAAATTTAGCACACTTACAAATAATTAATGAAACACATGGCGTATACGTGAGATCACTAACGCCACGCATACGTATTTGATAGTCGAGCTGTGCGTCGCAATCGCGTAGAGTTGGTTCAGCTTGAAACTTGGGATGCGAATGATACCAGCCAACGAGCAGTACTTGATCTTGTACCATCATCTTTTGTATATCACGCTCTACTTCCCCGGCACGTTGGCGATCGAAGCGTGTATTACGACATGGATATGTTTTCGTGATTGTCAATGCTGCAATATAGTAAACAGTTGAACATGCCACCAGACAAACATGATCAATTCTTGAGGCCGGACTCACTGTGCGTGTTCATGTCCCAAGTGCCACCCAGATAGCCGCAAACCTCCCGCACCGTCAAATGGCAGTGAAAGTCAGCCAACAACAGAGCGGAGGAGGTGATGCTTAACATAAATGGTTGTAATTTGCCAACCGACGTGAATGGAACGGCCTCAATCAGCATATTGGCATCACTGTAAAAACCACATTAATCGATCATATTTTACTAAAAACTATTTGAAAACTTACTGAATTATATTGCGATTGGCTACAGTATTGTGCGGAAATACTGCCCGTTTTATAACAAGATCTGGCGAATCGGTCTTGCGTTCTGCATCTGTTAAAAAAGAAAACAAATTATGCAATTTTCATTAGTCACAAGGGCATTATTTTGAAAAACAAAGGACATAAATGACCTAAAAAGGATGTCAATGGGAGTTGTCCGTTAGTTGACCTTTCCCTGTATTTGCCAGCATAGTATAGTATGATTATGGACTTTATAACACATGCTACATTTTAAGTAGTGACAGTACTTAATAAGCAAATTACTGCCTAATATTGGTTACCTGGGTCACCGTCTTCAGGTGTCGACTCCTTTTGCAAAGCACATTTTCTCAAATAGCTATTTTTATAGGCATCAAGTTTCTTCCCTTTATACTTGACGGATGCCCAACCGCAGCCACTTTTCTTTTCGGGGTTTATGATACGCTTGCAGTGCATAGCCCACGCACTGGGTGTTAGAAATATGGTTTCAGTCTCTTGTGATTTTATTTTACCATCCGACAGTAAATCGCCCACAAATTTTTGCCCAAGATAATCAATAGTCATCAGCGATTTTCCGGGCTGCAGGACATTCGCGGCCATTAACGTTTGTAATGTGACTGTGCGTCCAGTGCCGTTGAATCCCTCGTAGTTCTCTTTGGCCTGTGCCCAAAAACATATATTTAAAGTAATTCGAACAAAATATTGTGTGGCCAAATGGAAAAGTTCACTTTTCCTTATAGCCGTAAACGACACGCACCTCATCATCATTCTCGTCATCGGGCACATCGCTATCAACGTCTTTTTCGCACAGACTGTCCTCCAAAATGGAGATTCTACACGGTGGTACATTTTCAGCTGGGGCTACCTCTGCGTCCGCTTCTGCTTCGGCTTCTGCCTCAGCCGCATCCGACACAGACAAATCGCGCTCCCCATCCACTTCGCCATCACTTACATCGTCATTTGTTGTTTGTTGCGGCTGAGGCGTCGAATCGCCCTCGCCTTCGCCCTCACCGTCTGTGCTGCTGCCCATTTGATTTTCACGCGATCCTAGTTGGTCGCTATCGGGCAATAAGCCATTTTCCACTCCGTTTTCCATACGCTTATTGTCTACCCTTTACAAAAAACTTTTAAAAAAATCACGAAAGGCCCCAGCAGCCGCAGAATTTATGTATGTATTCCACGACTTCGCTTCTTCTTCTTCTTCGTGCATCAAACGAAGATTGTTGTTCGTCTGTTAACTTAACAGTTGCTTTATTGTTATCGATAGCAACAAGCGGCAATTATTATTTTTTGGACATAAAAAAAAATTATAGTATATAATAAAGCCGAATAAGGTCTTTACTTTATACAATTTTAAATGAAAAGCTGCTAGCTGGATATCAACCCTTTTTTGTAACAAGTTACTAACAGAACCATTAGTGATACAGCTGTTTCCATACTTATCGATAGTTATGTTATGCTCTCAGAGAGTGTAGTCATTCACATCACACGTTGACACATTTGGTTTTTACGACGCGCTGCTAGTTCGCACAAGTAATACTTGGATTCAGTGTTGGACAATACGGCATTAGCGGTAAACTAGCATTTCGAATTGTTTATAAATGCAAACTTTAAATAATTGATAAATTAAAACAACACAAATTTTGTCGGTTATTATCATGTGATGTATTGATAAATGTATTAACAATAATACAAAATACACGGTATTTTAACATACAAATCTAGTGTGAAACGAGACTTTATCCCGATCGTATGCCATCTTCACCAAGATTGTCGTCGCCAACAACAGTAAGTCCTTTGCCTCTTTAACTTTTTGTTATATGGTATATCTAAATATATAAACAGTTTATTGTTGTATAAGTTAACATCTTATGCAGAAACATGTAAATATTTTGATGACTATTTTTGAATTTTCAAATGTACGTGCGAGCAAATTAGTGGCAAATGGCATCAGCTGTACATATTTTATTAAATACGAACAGGTTGGCAGCACTTGTTGACGCATTCAATTTGAGATGAAACTAGGTCGTGTTTTTCACGTGTGACTTGAATTTCGTGCTTCAAATTGTGTTCACCATAATAGATTATTTATTCAATTTAACTAAATTAAATATATATTGAACGCACTATGTATACACAGTTAATCAAAATATTATTGAATTAATTATAAAAATACATCTAGTTGAAGAGTAAGTAGCATAAATAATCAACGTGCGTGCTTATGGATATAAATTTGGTCGTGTTATGTTGCACTCACCTCTAGATTGAAGCTTTAATTACAGCAAACAAAATAACACAGCATCGATATTTGGATAACACTTCAGAAGACAAAATTAAATTGAAAAAAAAGTAATACACGCAAGTTGCCGCTAATTCAGACGTTCCCCGATGTTAATGCAAAAATAGATGTGTGACTGTGATCTAGACGGCGAACGATAGCGGACTTTAGACCGAGCAGTGCCGGCAATGCAGGAAACGTAAATAAAATTAAGTTTTCCTAGGTACGTACGTAACCATCACGCATACTATTATAGAATCTCTCGTTCGTGCCTCGTTGATAACGTTATCCATTCACTTTCACAGACATCTCTCGTGAAACCAAATTAACCCCGTACTGCTGCCCGCAACAGGTTCACTGAGCCCGACTCTCTCGCACTCACTGCCGTTACCGCTGCCTGCGCCGCCGCCACGACAACGATATTTTTTTCGGCTTGTTTATAAATCTTGCTCATCAGGTGAGAACATAAGAAAGATTTAAGTCTGGGATTTGTAGTCATTATTGTAGCCCTTCATTAATTGGCGTAACAAACTTTATTTGCTCTAATCCTTATCAGTTAGAGTACAATGACCACTAGATTAAGCAATGATTGGGGGCAGAGTACAAATTCTAGTAATATTTCTCTGTGATACACATAGGTGATGAGGGAAATATAGTTAAATAGATGCTTATATATGACAATTTTATACATATTTTTATCTATTATATATACTATATAAATAAATATTTATATATAAATAAGTTATCGAGGACCTAAAAATGTGCTGTGGAGTTTGTGCCCTTACAAGAATGGGTCCGGATCAATAATCGAGTCCGCGTATTTTCCGATCTTTATATAAATTAGATATACACTTGTGACTTAAATTTAACTTTACTATTCTGTTTTACAGACCCACAAATTCGTCTACTATGGCAGTTGTTGAAAAGGTTCAGAATACGCCCACAGAGCGCAAGGCCAATCCGCTGAAATCTTTTATCACTGGAGGTTTTGGCGGCATTTGCAATGTACTCTCCGGGCATCCTCTTGACACCATTAAGGTGAGTTCTCTGTGATACGGCTTACCACCTAACTAACATGTTCATTTTGCTGTACAGGTGCGTTTACAAACAATGCCACGGCCAGCACCTGGGGAGCAGCCCCTGTATCGCGGCACCTTCGACTGCGCTGCCAAGACCATACGTAATGAAGGCGTTCGGGGTCTGTACAAGGGTATGTCCGCGCCGCTGACGGGGGTGGCGCCCATATTCGCCATGTGCTTTGCCGGCTATGCACTGGGAAAGAGGCTGCAACAGCGCGGTGAGGAAGCTAAGCTCACGTATCCTCAAATCTTTGTTGCCGGCTCGTTCTCCGGCCTATTCTCCACGTTCATCATGGCGCCCGGCGAACGCATCAAGGTGCTCTTGCAAACACAGGGCATTGGTCCTGGAGGAGAAAAAAAATACAATGGAATGATCGATTGCGCTGTCAAGCTATATAAGGAGGGTGGTCTGCGTAGTGTTTTTAAAGGCAGCTGTGCAACGATGCTCAGAGGTAAGTCAATTTAAAATTTGAAATACGATTGACGGGCTGAGCTGTACGGATCATATAAATATTTAACTTTGAACTAAGAAAATGTCAATTTCTACACATTGTTTAGTTTAAAAACTTTGCCGAGGCTATTTTAATTTTGTCACGAAATATGTAATGCTTAGGACACAAAGTATATGTACATACTGAAGTCAATGTAGCTGTCTGTATGTTCTTATACAAACTAGCCTCTCAGTTTTATCTTTGTATGGACAGTACATATGTCGGAGTTGTGCGGTACGGAACTTCGTCATTTAGCTGTTACAGGAGCGATAGGTTGAAAATTATTATAATAATAATGATCAACTTTCTTGTACTTCAAGATATCATTATCAAGCACTTTTATATGATTGCTTCACTTCTAAGATATTGTCGAATTGTTATCTAAATATTATATCGTAAACCTGACCCCAAAAAGTATATATATTCAATATCAGCATCAACAGCCGAGTTGATATAGCCATGTCCGTTTGTCTGTTTCTATGCGAACTAGTCTCTTAGCTTTAAAGCTATCGTCTTGAAACTTTGCATATGTCCGTCTCTCTGTTGCAGGCGGTACATATGTCGGAACTGGCCGGATCGGACCACTATATCATATAGCTGCTATTGGAACGATCGGTCCAAAATTAGGTTATTGTATAAACAACAAGATATCTTACTCGGCATTTATAAGTTTCACTACATGTCTGCAAAATCTTATCAGCGTCGGATAATTATTACATATAGCAGCCATGGAAAAGATCGGTCGAAAAGTTGCTTCTCATATAAAAACCTTCTTTTATATTAAGATAACTATAGGAAAGATCGGCGAAATATTAGGATCTTATAAAGCAACATATTCAGTTTTCAAAGATATTTCAAGAAACTCAGAGTTTTCTAGCTGCACTATTCTCACATATCTGCAAATTCATAGATTTTACTTACTCATTTGGCTTCACTCTTAGATTTTTATTTTTTGGTTGCTCTCGTGAGTATTTAATTTGTTTAATTCTTTGCTTCTCATCCTGAAACGTTTAACAAACAGCCCCGATTTGCTAATAAATCGGAATAAGCAAAATACCGCGATGTTTTTTCATGCTATTAGAATGTTGTTTTTGTTTTAATAGTCCTGAAGCTATGCTGTGATTCGTGCATTCGTTAGTTTAGTTGCAGTCTATGTGTACTTAATCATTTATTTTATTAATTCTAATTAGGTTTGGGGTAGTAAACGTTCAAATTAATATTTATATGCAGATTAAAGCTAAACTAAGTGCAAGTGTGCTTATTGTTAGATCTCATTGGACATTTGCTTGTCTTCCGTTTCTTGCGAGAATTCCTCATTCCGCTGCTGATTCTTTTGGCTTAATATATAATCCAAACGGTTGTGTTGCGACAAATGACCTTTGTGTTGTCGTTTGAGCGATTGCTTCTTGTTTGTGCTGCCCATTTTCTGGTGTTGTAGCTGTTGCTGCTGTCGATGTTGCTGCTGCGGCCGATTCTGCAGCTCCAACTTGAGCCAATGGGGCAGGCCACGTGTGTTGCCTGATCTTGAGGGAGTCAGAAAAAGCGGCGCTCCGCAGTGAAGCTGCCTGCGCAGCACATAGTAAACGCTGCGTCCATTAAAGTTCGCGCAACGCGGCACCAGATTCTTGTCCATCTTGTAGCTGACCACATGCCTGCACAGAATGGGCTTTCCATCGATGTCGCGCACGCAGCGCTCCACGCTGGGGCCACGCACCACATTCGTCAGCCGTGGCAGCCAATTGCTCATGTCGCAATTACACTGCCAGGGATTCTGGTCGAGGCGTGCGACGCGCAGACGTGGCTGCTGAAAAAAACTGGTGGGCAGCGTGCGCAGTTGATTGCCCTGCAGCTGCACCACAACCAGTTGCTGCTGATCATCGAGCAGACCATTCGGCACATGTGTCAAATTGTTGTGCGCCAAATTGAGCAGCTCCAGCCGCTTGACGCCCAGCAACGCATCCATGGACAGCTCCGCAATGCCGCAATGGCTAAGGTCCAGCTCACGTAGCTGCTCCATGCCAGCGAATGCATCAAACTGCACGCTGCCAATGCGTCCGCGCAGTGTCAGCTGCTCCAAGGATTGAAGACCCTAAAGGAACGAAATCAAAAGATGTTGCATTCGTGACCTTTCAAGAAAATGATCAACAAATTTTGGCTTTTCCTAATACTAGAGCTTTAAAATTGCAATTGGAAAATCGGACAACTATTGGATATATATTTTGAGAGTTTTTGAATGTCGGATAAAACATATTTGTTGTGGCTTGTCTAAAAAATTCTCATGATTTTATTTAAAGGAATACCGACAGTACTATTACGTAAAATTCGGAAACTTTAAAACTAGTCAATATATTTTTGATCTATGCGTTTCACCGGCATTCGGACATTGGAAGACATTAAAGCTATTCTACTCTCTGGCAACAGAGAATGAAAACTAATGAATTTCAACGGCTGCTCAGCCATTGCTTCAGTCTACAACACACAAACCTTAAAGACGCCTTGCTCCAAACTGGGCGTGGTCACATTACCCAGGCTCAGCGTGCGCAGCTTGTGCAGCGAATCGAATTGTCCGTAGCTGTTCCAACTGTGCAGCTTTAGTGCTGCCAGCTCACTTCCCAGCTGCAGTTCAAGTGTGTCGTTCATCACCCAAAACGTGGCCGGCAATATATACATTATGGGATTCTGTCTCAAGTCAGCCTTTTGTAAGCGTGGCAAAGGCGGAAAACTTGACTCACTTAGGCGCTCCAAATGATTACTGGCCAGATTGAGCGTCTCCAGCTCCAGCAAACCGGCTAGACCCAAATAATATAAACGCGACACTGCATTGTGCGCCAGTGATAGACTCTTCAGGTGTGGCGCACCGCTAAAGGAAAATGGTGGCACTTCCTCAATGCCATTGCGTTCGAGGTTCAGATGATGCAACTGTGTCAATCCATCGAACATTTGCCAGTGCAGCTCGTTTAGCTTACAATTGTGTATGCGCAACACTTCCAGCAGGTTCCAGCCCCAAAAGCTTGGCATACGCGTCTGTTTCAGACGTTCGACATGCTGCTCATAGCTCATAATCTCCACGGTGGCATCTGCCTCGAATTGCAATTGATATTTGGGCGTCGCCTCATTGCCCGACACATCACTAGGCGGCTTGTATTCGTAATCATCGCTGGGCAACTTTGAGTGCTTCGGCCGCTGCAGGCGTTCACCCGCCTGCAAGCGGATCTGCTCGAAATTCGCATGCTGCAGCAGCTCCAGCGGCTCATCGATAATCAGCGTTGTGGCGCCCGTGCCGCGTATTTCCAGTGTGCTCAGCTGATTGAGAAAACGCAGACTGCTCGTATTCACTGCAATCGTATAATATAATACTGTGTTAGTCTTTGCTTTTGAGATGATATTGAAAAACAAATCTCCTTTTGGAACACTGTATTTTATATCTTCTTTTTTTCAATATTTGTTTAGAAAGAAGATGAAAAGCATTAAAAGCATATCGGAAAACTCAAAGCAGGCAACAAAAGCTTGTACTTATTCCGGAACAAATTTGTATTCGTTAAAGCATGATTTAAACTAACTTGAAGCCATAGGCGTACTTTTAAAAATTTTAATTATTATTATTTCTAACAACTAACTCTTGTTTGAGATTTATAATACCTTTTAAGCTTCATTATAAAGCGAAAATATATACGCTTCAAACTGTGAGCTTAAAAGCCATACGACCTTTTTTTATACCTAAAACTCGCTCTATTCATCTTGACCCTATGTTCTGTATATTTTTTAATCAATCGCTTTAGGGCCTACTTTTAAACACTTTCATCCTGTTATAATTGAATAGTTAAATGCCTAGTTTAGCAAAACCGCGAACCCACCTGTCAATTGGCTATCCGGGCTGCCCGTATGTAGGAGGACTAAAGCCTGCAAATCAATGGGCAAAGCGCTGAGCAAAGCCAGCGTCTCGCTGGCTTCTTGTAGCAGGCAAGTGGCCAGTTTGATGTGGTTAGTCAATGGGAAATCAGAGTCATCAGGTCCTTCCTCCGCGCTGGTCATGTAGTTCACCCAGCGTGCTATGGGCAGCTCATTGAATGCGGCATATTGACAGACACAGCTCAACGGGCAGCTGAGCACGTCCAGTTCCACAGGTGCCTCCGGCTGCTGGTCGAGCTGTGGCAAGGCTGACTCTGGTTGGCAGCGCTATTGTATGCAGAGTCTAACTTATAGATCATATCATAAAATTGTTCAGGTCACTCACTAGCAGCAGCACGATCAGCACGTTTATTGGGCTCGTTAACGATATCATCATTATCGCTTCTCACAGTTTGACAGCCACTGGCGCTTGCTACGCGTGTACTTTTTTATTTAACCAGATACACTTGCCTCAAATTCCGTTCATATACTAAAACGCAGCCCCATGGTTCCCAGAAGACTGAGAGCGAAATCAGCATTCAAATTTGAACTCCTATTGTTATTGTAATTCCATTTTATTTGTATTCCAGTATATTTTCTTAGCGGAAATGAGTTTCTGATAGTCACATCCTCCGATAAGCCTTCTCTCTTATATATGTATATATATTTATACATACATATATATCGTTTATTCGTATATTATGTACTGAAATGCTGGGCGTCGGTTTGAGAAGTTTCTCCACTGCCTCCATTTAGCACAAGGTCGCGTCTGTCTGATCCAAAAGTTTTATAACAACCCGCCCTTCTGTCGCTCTCCCTCCCTTTTCTGTAGTTATAGCAGGGAATAGTAATACTATCTGAAAAAGATTCGGCTTAGTAACTAACGATAGGATTTGTAGTTATCTTATAAGAGTGAAATTCTGACTTTCCATAAAAAGTACTTAAAATAAGAAAAAGCGCAGGTATTGGAACATTTTTCTTTTGTTTAGTCTAGAAATTCAGATATCGATTTGGGAATAACAAGTCCAACCTGTTCAATTTAAAAGATTCTATAAATTTGGGAACAACAACATAAAAATTCCTTACCATAGTTAGTATATATGTTCATATTTTTTACAAATAAATTCAGAATTAGTTGCGTTTAATGCAACATATACATATATATATTATTTTATTTTGAATTAAATGAGCCAGGCGATTATTGGGCATTATACTTTAACTACGCACCTTTTCTATAAAAACCTGTCGGGATTAGTATTCAAGTTATTTGTTAAATGTATTCCAAATCGAGTATTGTATAAATAGCAATAATAATCGTATAAATTGCGTGCTAAACAGAATTATTTTCTTTTCTATATTTATTTTATAACTTGTCTTGCCAATTTTAATATTATGATAAACAAAGTTGTTATCTATATTATAAATTAAATATTTATGTTTATTCATTTTGATTTTGTCTCATTTTCATTGGTATTTAAATTTATGCTTACAGTTCGATCCCACTGTAGCTTGTTTATGTTTTCTGTGCACAATGTGTAAGTTATTGTGTACATGTTTGTAATCATTATGCTATATAGTTCATTCGGATTTACTATATTACAAAAAATATATATATTTGTGGCGCCGTTAAAGTCGCCGCCCTCATGGAAAGATTTAAATAATTTCCACAGTGATCGTATATCGTTATTGGCATATCATAATTCCAGAGTCCAAGAAAAACATTGGCATGCAAGAATCAAAAAATTCAACATTAAAAAATAAAAACAATTAATTAAGATTTTTTAAATGTGAGTAAGCAACAACTGCCGTATTTAGTTTAATTTCATTTAGTAGCTGTTGTCCGTATACAATTTTAAATATATACCTTTAAATATGTTTACTTGATTTCTAAAATGATGTTTAACCTATTTGTAGATCTACCTTCCAATGGTCTGTATTTCTTGGTCTATGAGTACATACAGGATGTGGCCAAGGCGAATTCAAAAACGGGCGAAATAAACACTGCTTCCACCATATTTGCGGGCGGTGCAGCGGGCATGGCCTATTGGCTACTAGGCATGCCTGCAGATGTCCTCAAAAGTCGTCTACAATCGGGTTCGTTGTATATACATTATTCATTTATAACATTAATTTATATTACAATTTTTTTGTAGCACCCGAGGGAACCTATAAGCACGGCGTGCGTAGCGTATTCAAGGATCTGATTGTCAAGGATGGTCCATTAGCACTATATCGTGGCGTAACGCCAATTATGATACGTGCCTTCCCAGCTAACGCGGCCTGTTTCTTTGGCATTGAGCTGGCTAATAAGTTCTTTAATTTGGTTGCGCCAAGTTTTTAATTGAACATTTTTAAATTTTATTTTCGTAATCACAGGTAGTTTCCAGGATGAAATCCTGTCAGACAGTTAAAAAAAGTTTGTTAAAAAATGATTAAAATAAATGTATATTTTTATAAACCTTACGAGTTTTAAGGTTTTATATGACCTCCGCGCAATCTCTTTGAATGTGATTTGATATGCAAATCGACTATTGAGAAATCATTATTAATATTTTTCTTATATAAAAGGTATCAATTCGTTTAAACTATAAATATCTCTTACACATAAAAGCTAACGTTTAATATAAGCATAGCATTAAGATTACGATTAAGATTAACAAGCACAATAATTATCTAATTTAAATCTGTTATGCTCCCAGTATTATGCAACTTGCGACAGGTTCAGATCAGCTTTGCGAATACTAGTCTGCTAGATCGCCATTAAATCTATTAATATCGCAAGTTGTTTAGATAATCGATTTTATAAGAATGCACACAAGTCAAATATTGTGAATATTTAAATTATGTTGTATATTTAAAGTCAAACTCTAACTGTGTACAAAATGTAAAGAATTGTATTGGGGTTTCAAGTATTTATTGTTGAACTAAGAGCACATTTTCTTTGTGATATTGATAAGTACTGTATAAAATTGATGTTAAAAAAATGCTTTGCGATAATCTGAAAATGTGAACACAGTGCAACATTTCGAGAAAAACGAGTCCGGTTTTGACATGCAGTGTGATTTTTGAGAGTGTGTTGTGCAATGCATTGAGACAGCGCGTGCATTCTTCGATTGGTGCCTTAAATAAGTCTCAACTAATTGAACCCCAGTACTATTCTGATTATACAGTAAATGCTTGCGTACTGATCTAATTGATATCGACATGTAATTAAGATATGTCATAAGCGTATCGAATGCATGGCAATTATATTGGCTACTATGCAACTATTATGAGATAATCCCTTGCCAATTCATTTTTCCAGATATGCCTGCCAACGGTCTGTACTTTCTGAGCTATGAGATCTTGACAGATGAGTACAAACGTCGCTTTAACAGGCCCATTGTGGATCTAGTGCCGGCTATAGTTGCAGGAGGACTGGCGGGAATATTTTATTGGATCGGCGGCATGCCCGCCGATGTGCTCAAAAATCGACTGCAATCCGGTGAGTAGAGTAGTTTCCCTTAATAAATTGTAGTTTATTTAATTTAAATCTAACTTGGCAGCTCCTGAAGGCAAATTTAATGGTATTAGAGATGTTTTTAAAGATCTAGCAAAAAATGATGGACTTTCGGCTCTCTATCGGTTAGTCTTTTCTAAGTATTTGATCTTGTTATGGGTAAATTTTAATTTATTATCGGTTTTAGTGGCTTTACACCTGTAATCATTCGCGCCTTTCCGGCTAATGCAGCGACCTTCTTCGGAATTGAGCTAGCCAATGCTTTCCTTCGTCAAGTTGCTCCTGATTTTTAAAATATCCAAAATTGAAAATATTTATTGAAGTGAAACAAATATCATTTTATTTTGTAAAAAAAAATATTTCCGTTTGTTGGTAATAGCATGCATCACAAAAACTAATACATTTCTATTTTATATTTAACCTAGAGTAAGAAACTATTTAGGTGGTGGCTGCATAATATTCAATTACATATATTTTTTTTTAATATCACGTAATTCTTCTAGTCTATTTTGCAGTAATAGCAGCTGAACAAGCAAGGCTCTGCAAGGCTAAACAACAAATGCAACGAGTGTCAGAACTTACCCCAGGTGATGGTGCTGCAGCTGCCACAATCTTATCACTATGGGTAAGAAAACAGAACTATTTTAACATTTTTCAAAAAATATTTTGCGTTCCTATTCGGCGGTTGCGGGAATCGTTGTTTATGTTCATCGTTGTCCGTATCCATTGGCCAAAGAACATCGAAGTTTTAACTTACTAGATATCAAGAGTTTTGTGGTTTTCACCCATAATGTAATGGTCGCCAAAGTCCATTCGGCAGAATGGGAATTGAATTAAAATTCAGCTAAAAAACGAAAAGAAATTATCGAGTTGTAGACCCAAAGGACATAGGTGTAGCTAGTTTCGAATTTTAAGTCCTTAAACATAGCTCATAGCCATATCATTTTATGGTCCAGGAATTTAACGAATTTTTGAATATATTTTGTTTGGCGCAACATTAAAGCAATTTACAAAGTTTATCTTAAAACTAAAATACAAAATGTGTGTGTGTTTGTTGTGATCCGTATAACAATTTATAAAAAAAAAATAATCTTATAGTATTTATAGTAGGAATTTAATAAAGATAATCATTTTCTTGATCGAAAGTAAATTAAATTGTGACAATCTTGGGGCTCACCAGGAACCTATACAAAATGCTTAAACTCTGCCGCAGTCGTACGTTCTAAACTTCTTTTGTTCTAGAATTCGTTGCTGCTTAGGCTATCTTACGATCATGATTATCAAAGTTGAACAGCTTTCGCTTCATATTCGCATGCTTGGATATGGTATATGGCGACAAAAGCATGGGGAGAACATTGAGACCCTTCAGCTCTGGCAGCCGAATGTTAAGCAAGTTTTGCTTTGGCTGTTCCGACTGATTGCTCCATACGGGATCGATCCAGAAAGGCAATTTCTAATGGTAATACACATTCATTAATCATTTAGATAATATATAATTTATATAAAAGTATTATTATTAGCACTTACCTCCGATGGCGGCGTATCGGGCTTTGGTGGATCATAGCAAGAACGTATCGGCGCCACATTGCAGCTGACCAAATCATACAAATCGCGACCTGAGTCAAAGGAATGCTGCATCAAGGTTGGCTGCTGTTGCTGTTGCCTTTGCTGCTGCTGTTGCTGCAGTTGCTGTTGCGCCTGTTGTTGATGCTGCTGCTGCTGATAGAAGCTGGCCTGACGACGATACCACAACTTGCCAGAATTGGCATAAGGCATGGCCGTGGTTATGGCTGTGCTGGAGGCGACATCGCCGGCGCAGAGGCTGCTGTTAAGCTCGCAGGATGTATTAAAGGAGCTGTTGCTGTTGCTGCTGTTAAAGATCTGGTGCGAGCTGTTGAGCGAATTTTCCTTATTGCTGCAGCTACTGCACAGGCTTATATTGGCGGTACCGGAGCTGTTCAGCATTGTGGATGACATAACAGAGCAATTGGCGCTGGGCGGCGAGCATTTGACTTGTGCTGAGCTGGCGGCAAACTGTTCCTGATAGGCCTGGAAGCTGTTGATCGCCACCTGCGGCTTGTGGGCGGCATTGGGCACGCTGCCAATACTGCCCGCATACTCATTGGCTATGGCACGGGTCTTGTGCGGAGGAGGCGCCTGGGATGGCGGTGGACGATTGTGCTCGCCCAGCGGTGTGCGTGTGCTTCGCTGAGCCTTGTGCTTGGCATAGGGCAGCTTCAGGGAGCCAAACAGATGCTGATGTGTGGCGCCCGCATTGAGACGTACTGTGAAAGGTAAGATGTCGTTTCTTAATTAATTTTCTGTCTCACATGCCTCTTTTTACCCGCCCATCTAGGTTTACCCCACTTACGTTCGCAATTTACATTAAGGGCGACATCGCTGCGCTCCTGTGTGGGTCCCATGTTGATAGTAAAGAGATCATCATGTGCCACAATAACTGAATACAAATTGGGAAAACCAAACTCGAAGGTGGTGGTCAATCCACAGTCCAAGGCGCTCTTCAGCTCGTACAAATACATATTGGGACGTTGCTCCAAAAGACGCACAATGGACACCAGAAACCGCATAAAGCCGGTAAGTCGCACGCAAGGCTGATCCGCCTCCACGTAGATCTAAGAAAATATTAGAACTTATATAGAATCAGGGGGTTGCAAGTCCGTTGCCATATCTCACCTCTATGGCATGCCGCATGGCATGAAGTGTGGATTCCGTCAGTTGTAGCTTGTGCTTTGCACTGAAGTCGCTAGCGAACTGCGCCTGGCTGAGCGGCTCTTGCTTTGGTGGGGTCGCGGGCTCTCCAGGAGTTGCCGCAGTAGTTGCCACCGCCTCACGCTGCAGCAGCTGCTTGCAGGCGCGATAGCATAGCTGGCGGAATTCCACATCGTCGTTGTGACAGATCAGCCAGGTGGCCTGCTCCTTGTGCAGTATCTCGACATAGGGCAGTAGCTCAATGGCGCTGGCTATGTCTGCTGCGCCCAATGTTTGCGGTTGCATCTGATATCCGTATTTTTTCTTGTGCAGCTTGAGCACCTGCTCCAGCTTCATACAATTGGTTGAGTTGCCGGTAACATTGCGTATAAGATCCTCGCACTGTTCGGCAAACACACGTCTAGCCACCTTCGGCGATAGCACAATCTTCTTGTCCTCATCGCTGGTCATCTCCAGCTCGACAACGCCGTGTATGGCATCCATGAGATCCGCCAGCTTGAGAAAACCATAGTCGCTCAGGCGACACTGATAGGCGAAATGGTAGTGATAGGAGCGCACAAACTTCTGAAACAGTATGCTGTACTGCAAAGCATTCTGGAACAGCTCCACCATCTCGCCAGCAAACACACAGGTCTTCTCCAGCTCTGTGTTGGTCTGCTTGCGCTTGGGTATGGATATAAGTATATCCTTGCCTTGCTGCACGGTGCTTAGCACTACAATATTGCTATTGACGAGACCATCCAAGATGTCCACAATATCGCAGACACCGTAATCGGTGACATCAAAGTTGCGATTCTGGGTCTGGGCAAAAATGCCCGGCAATTGGGACAGAAGCACAGAGTTGTTGCCATGGGCGCGCAGCACACGCAACAAGTCCGATGTGAAGCGTCGGATCTGGGTGCGATGTGTGAGAGTTATCTGACGATTCTCGCCATCGCCCATGATCTGAACCACCGAGGACAACGCCTCGAAGAGCTCAATCAGCTTGGTATAGCCATAGTCCGCAACGCGGCACTGCTTGCCGAAATGATTGTGATAGGCGGGGATGAAGCGATTGAACTTCATCGTGGACTTGGGCGACATTTTGACCAGTTCGATTACCTCGCGTGAGATTTGAAAAAGAGGATCGGCCACAGAGTTTTTGAAATAGCCGCTAGAAGCGCCGTTGCCGCGCTCACTGCTATTCAGGCTGGCATTGGCCATGCCGGTGGCACTTGTGGACACCTCCTTGTTGAGCTCCAGCCAGCCGAGAATCTTAATGCCAAAGTTGTTCACCTGTATCTGTATGCCCTGGACACAGCAAACAAGATGCTCCAGATTGACGCCGCTCTCGTTGGCCGCGATTTGCACTTTCAACTGACTCTCGATGCAGTGCAGCAACGTAGCCACGGGTATATCGCCCGGATGATGCTTCAGCAGCGGATAAATCAGCTGTTGTATTTCCGCAATGGTCATGCACACATTAGGCAACGGTTCGATCTCCTGCTCTGCCCAGCCCTTGTGCTGCTCCCGCTTGAAGTGCACCGTGCAATACGGCACACTGTGCTGCAGTCCCTCCATCAGCGGCGAGCTCTCCAGCGTGTTGACCAGCTCTGCTTGTAGACTGATGAACTTGTCCTCGTTGTTGTCCGAATTGATCGTGCAGATGTCCTGCATCTTGTACAAATCCAGGACACTGATCGAGGTTTTGAAGCGCGACTGGAAAAGCTCGCGGAACTTATACATAGGTAGTGTATAGTACGGAACATCCTGTTGGTAGGCAAGCGTGATTAATGTGGGAAATTCAAAGGGTTCAAAGGGGAAAGAACGAGGACACGCTAAAATGTGAGATAAAGCTGGCATTCAAAAAATTCAGATTGATTTTTTTTAGAAAGTAAAGTGCAGAAAACAACGAATCCCATTAATTAGGAATATTTACAAAAATAAAAGAACATTGAGAATTGTGCAATGAAAGTCCAAAACCTATTTTCTACACCGACCTTCAACAGTCCAGCAACCTGGCAGCGCAGTGTGTTGACCTCGGTCAGGGATGAGTCGCGCGTGTAGCTGACCAACATGCGCTTGTGGCCAATCTTCTTGCGATGCAAATTGGACACCACTTGCTTGGCAAACTGTTCGAGAAGGTATTATTATTATTATTATTGAAAAAGTTGCCCGGCGCAGACTTACATAGAGATCCGGTACGGTGACTTTGGCATAGCTGCTGGCCTCAAAGTTGAGCGACACGACGGGCGTGATGGGCTTCAGTTGGTTCATCAAGAAATTGCGCAAACTGGTCTCGTCCAGCGAGTAATCCAAGTTGGTTATCTGCAGTGTGACCGCATCGCTGGGATCGGTAACACTTGCATAGACATGCCCGCCGCTGGCCTCGCCGGTGGAGCTGCTGCCACAGCTATGGGTGGACATTGTGGAGGCGCCCGAGCAGGTGGGTGCCATGGTGTTGGTCAGCCCATTATTGTAGCCGTAATCTGCAGCAGCGCCGGTAGCTGTGCTGCTCGCAGCGCACACGCTGGGCGTCATTGAGCCGACGTTGGCCGGCGGCAGCGCTGTGGGCGTGGCCAGCGGTGTTGTGTGCTGATAAATGGGCGCAAACGATGGCTGATAGCTGTTCGCAAATCCGCCGGCACTGGCCGGACCACCCAACGACACGCCCGTCTGCTGATGATGTTGATTAATCAGCGGGTGACCGGTAACCGCCGCCACTGCAGCAGCCGCTGCGCATGCCCGATTATGATTGTAGGGCATATAACGGTTGCGATTGTAGCAGGAGGCGCTGCCGTTCACATGCGCATATTGGCACACCTCCAGCTGACCGGGCATACCCGTATACTTATGCGGCAGCAAGCCCGGCGGTGGGGTATAGCCAGCAAGTCCATTGAGGTACCGCAAACCACCTCCACCACTAGGATTATTATTATTGTAGTCCGCACAGAGGACAGTTGGCGGCAGAGCCGTCGAATAGAGCTGCGATTGGGCTGCATAGTAGGCAGAGTTCTCACCTCCAACCTCGCAGGGCCAGCTGGAAAGAAGAAAATAGAACACAAGAAAAAATCTGTTATAATCTGTTATACAGATCGTATTGGAGCAAACCCCAAATATGATGATAGTCTTAGTTTCTTAATGAAGAGACTACAGGGTATTTTCCTCTCTTGTTTTTTATATATATTTATAAATGCATTAATTCAAAAGATTTGAATGTCGATGTCAACTTTATGAAGAAGAATGAAAGAATATGAAAGAATGTACCTGTATATTAAATGCAAATTTTATATAAGCTTTAATACCCTTTGTTAAATTCTGCTGATCAGTTTTAGAACTACAAATATTTGGTAGAATAGAAATTCGTAATGCTAAAAACATATACTTAAAGAGGCGTTGTACCCAAGAATCTGTGTACTTTGTAGTGTTTAGTAAAAATCGCAATTATTGATCAAATTAGTACTTACCTGTACAACCGCTCGGTCATGTCGTATACTTTGAACTCTGAACTGGAATTGAAATTGTTATTTTTGCCTTTGGGCTTATGCTTTGGAGCTCAAAGTTTATCGATGCCGGTGCTTGGCACCCAATAGACACGTGCTTGCCGTTTCGCTGGAATTCAAAGGCAAAAACAGAAAAACCCATAATTGAATTATATTTATATGCATGTAGAATTATGCGTTCCAGTTTCGATACAGCTCAATTGAAATCAAAGCAAATGAATAGCTTTTTATTAAATAATTGTCTGCGACTGCAGATATCAATAAAACTTTTCACAATAAACTATTTGCATATAAACATCAATAAAAACTAGTCAGAATGCTCTCGCTGGGAGGGCTGGACTGTAAAATACCCTGTATATGGGAGTAAAGTTCCGAAGTACACAAATTGCATTGCATATTGGGGCATCAGGTAGATAAATGTTGTTAAGGAAAATATTTATTTATTTTTGAGGATAAAAGATCATTTTTTGATGCACACATTTGGATAGCTTTGATTAAATTACAGGGTGTAAATATAAAATTATTGTGCGAGTGCAAAATGCAATAAAACTGTTTAAGTGAAGAGATTTGCATGGGCACATCGATATACTTAATTTAAATAAATAAGAAACAGTGCGAAATAAAATAGAATAAATAACCGGCTTTGCGGTGTTAATTAAACGTCCAATGTCAGCACAGAGCGAACAAGGAAGGTAATAGCAATGCAAAAAAGGGAGAAGGAGAGATAGAGTGTAACAGCTTCCAGTACTGAGTGACACATTTCCATTGGTAACTGTATATAATAACAGTTAGTAGTTGTACAGTCTAACGAAACTGATTTGTTATTGACATTGACTCCGATGGTCATAGTTATGCACGTGTTTTAGCTGACCAAGCAATTAGATTCACATTAAATAACTTTTGAACCACTGTAATTCTGTTAGTATACTCACGTGTGCAACGGGAAACCCAGAAGTGACCCGCCTCTACTATAATAAAAGCCACTAATCTTTTATAACATCAATCGAATCGTTTAAAATTATATTAACAAAATCAATCTTTGTTTTAACTAATTAACAAATGTTCAAAATTTAGCAAAAATTAAACAAAAACAAGTAAAATAAATTCTCTTGAAATGGGCGTAAACTTTAAATAAAAAATATATTTAAAACAAATAATCTTAAGCTGCGTGCTCTTACGACCGTTGAGCAAGTAGCGAAAATAGGGTTTAATTAAAAAATAACACTGAGGACAAACAAAATTTCTGGCTTCTGGGTTAAGTTTCTGTGTGCGTATCTAGAGGGTAACTGAGGCGCTTGGAAGGAGCTTTGGCGCCAAGACTATGCGATCGTAGCAGGCGTCACACGGTTGTAGATTGGAAGCGTTAAATTAGGGTTACCAGATGGGCGTAAACATAACGTGACCTTCCAGCATGGCATGTGCATCAGAGAAACTGAAAGATGCTGCCCTTTACTTATGCTTTCTCACAGGTTTTTTCGTGACGTAGCATATGCATATGTGTGTGTGTTTGTGTGTGTGTGTGTGTGTGTGTGTGTGTGGAAGCCACACAATGCACAGATGCGGAAGTATTTTTAGGGATTGTAGCTTCTTCGCTTTGGTTTTATATTCCGACAGATCCAATCTCATGTCTGAGCTCTTAACGCACAGAACAGACTTCTCATTCGGCAGTTGGCAATCCCTTCACTTTCCTGGCTATTTGCGTCAGCTGAGCTGTTTTGTATAATTTTAATTGCTTGACTTGCCTTAATTGCGGGCTGCGTTGAGAACCTTAGCGGTCAGTTGGCCATGTTTACAGGTAACGAAAGTTATATTGTATATACACATATTCTTCTTAAGTATAAGATATTGGTTTAGATGTGGGCGAGGCTGATTTAATGCACATTATAATCAATATATATGTAAATATTAATATATATTTAGCCGGTTCAACAAAATGCCATTTGAATATGTGTTAATTAACCCCCTAATCGCTCGTTAATTATAGTTCATAATTTACCCTCATGTATATGGCACCATTATACTAACTGGCAATCTGAATTTACAACTGTCGTTGGACTCAACAATAGAGTCAAGAATAAACCATACCATTTGTCGCCTAGGAAAATGCTTTGATTTCAAATAGCATATGCTATGTACATACATATATGTATTTGTATTATCAGTCTTTAAGGGTCGTTGGGCAGCTGCTTGGCATCCGTTCTGCTCGTGTTATCGGCGCTTCTTAAGAGATCTTAGGAGCTTTAGCACGCACACAAGAAGCGGCAGACTTTTCTAGAAACAATTAGATTGAGTCTATTAATATTTGTATTAATAAGGTCCAATGAAAAAGAATCATATAAATTTTGATAAATCTTAAAATGTTAAATTTAATCCAATTAATGTACATTTAATACAGAAGTTCTAATTTGGTTTTATTATTACTACTTTACAAGTTTCGAGACATTTTACAAAATCAATATATAGAGTAGGCATAAGCGTAATAATTAGAAAATTCATAATTAAAATGCATGTTTTGAATTATTATTTATAATTATCCTAACAATTTAACTACAAAAACAAACAACTAAAACAGATATTTTAAAAATTTGCTCAATCTTTCAATCCAATCTTTCCAATTAGAAGCACAAGAGTGTTCCATTAGGCAACATACTTTACGCAAAGAACTCTTGTTCTTCCATTGGAATGCGACATAATTACAGTTAGTTTTTTATGGGATCTTTATTATCGCAGTTCCCAGTTTCCACTCGTTTGTATTTCTTCTTTTATTATATTCAGTGCCTTTCTCGTTGTCGCGACGTTCAACGACTTCTTCGGCTGGATATTTTATTTTGATTAGAGTTTTCGTTGGCTTTTTTCAAGTACTTCCAAGTTAGTCGGTTTCATAAAGTTCACCACGGCGTAGGCAATTAAAGTGTTGTGTGCGTGTCAAATCAAAGATTATTTTATAAAGTCGATGCCATAAATGGAGTAAATCAATCGAAATATAGTTCAGGGCTTCGGCTAATTAGACCAACGACTCGAGCTCAGCAGCACACATGGACACCAAACGAATACAAAAGTAGTGCAATAAGCTGATTACCAACTAAACTGATCCCATTTAGAGCACAAAGTGTGGTAAATATTAAAGGTGCCGCAAACTACATAGTTGCCATCGTTGACATCGATGGGCTTATGGCTTATGGCTGTTCGTCGAACTGTTTGTCCGCCTGTCAATCTGTTTGTCCGTCTGTCAAACTGTGTGTCTGTCTGCATCGAGTGATCACCAGTCCTGATTCTGATAAGACATATGACGTTCCCATTCAACGCTGCACATGCAGAATATACATATAAATTTATATGTACATATGTCATTTCAAGCATGTTTATATGTAGATCGTTGTATAATGTAAATATATGTATTTAATATTTCAATCATTCAGTTGTGAGCTGGTTCACATAAATTCAAATTCATTCGATCGCTGACCGTTGCCAGCTTGGACGGTGGGCTTTAAAATAATTTCCGTATTAGCTGGCATGTTCCTGGGAATTTATAACGCAATTTGTGCATAATATCAATTACATAAAATATAAACAAATTATATAAAAGATTATCGGCGGAAGAGCACTTTTTTTAAAATATATTAATAACAAAAGACAACGAATATGTTTTTGAAACAAAAAAGTGAGTATACAAATGTGCACAACTATTTCAATTATTCATTATTGAATAAAAATTTAGCGTACAATATTTTATTATATATGTAATTTTTTGGTGCTCGTATTTTCAAATTGGACAATATATTAAAAATAATATTTGCATCAACAGCTACGTGTTCCAATTTTCAAATGTTTTGGATCTCTTTTGAAGATGTTTAATAGTTCATTTTTACAAAAATTAAAGAACAGGGGCCTGGCCTAGGAATATTTAGCCAGTTTGTCCCTACTTTGGCCCTACTAGGTACGCGTTCTTGCTTGTTTCTTCTTCTTCTCTTAGGAATGAATAAAAATATGTCTAAAGTCACAGTTTCTTAACAATTTTGTGGATTTATATATATTTTTTTCAATTTGAGAACTCAATGATTCTATACTGAATAACATGTTCATATAATTTATAATTTATTCACGTGTATAATTTCACGTGATACAATCAAAATATGCCATCATGTTACAAAACCTTATCCCACTTCTATATATTTTATTATTAAGTATTATAGTCTATGTTATTTTAAGTCCCTTATAAACAGAACTTTCGATGATTATTCATTTTGTTATCTCCTGTGGCTATGAAAAGATTTTTTGAAATTCCGCACTATAACAATAACACCCCCGTTAAAAAATCGAGTCGCAATCGGTGCATTGATCTCATTTTAAATCTGAATCTAAAAAGCTCTATCTCTGATTATGCTCTTGTATAACACGTATCATCAGCGCTGACCCAAGTTAACCCGAAAAATATTATTTGTGCACCTAAGGAAATTGAATGCATCAATCAGAGCTGTCAAACGCAATTCGCATAAAGAACGTGCAACAATGTCAACGACGGCTTCCTTTTCTTAATATAACTCAACAATTTTCCTTTTCCTAACAATTCTGCAAGCTGTAGTTATGCAGAATTATGCAAAAACTCATCGCGTATATAACTGACCTAAGTCAAGATTGTGCGGACTTTAAACAAGTGAAAACAGATAAATTTAAAAACAAAAACTAAGAATGATTTAATTAAATAAATAAATGTGCACACATAACTTTAGAGTTTTGTGCGAAAAATGCCAATTTAAAAAATAATAAATGAAATGGGTAAACAAGAAAAACGTTCGACTTTGTGGTAAAATAGTGAAATATTTTATGCATTTTCAAGTAATTGAAACGTGAATTGAATTGAATAGTTCTTACATGATTTTAAGGATCAGGGTTTGCTTAGGATCCCACAGGATAAAAAGGGATTTTAGAGAAGCAACAAATAAAAAAAGTGTGCCCTAAACTTAGATGAAATTCAAAGTAACTTTTCATAAATTTTATAGAAGTATTTAGTACAAATCGCACTTAGCTTGGAAGCGTACATTCTTCTTCCCAATTAGACGGAAAATGTATGAAACCTTAGCGTGCTTCCAAGTATTCAAAATAAATCTCATTGGAATTTAAAAACGATTTATGAGAATTTTGCAATTAAATATACATACATACATATTTTCGTGTAGTTTTCTTCATGTAGTTTTATGCGTCGTTTGTCACAGTTTTATGCTAATTCAAATGACGACTTAATTTGTTTACTAATATGTAAAATGTTTATGGGGCGGGTGCCAGAGACTTAACGCCCGGTCAATATAATTGGAGCATGTTTCAATATGGTTAATGGCCATTTTTATGGCCGCCTGGCAGCTAAATGTCTTCATTATGTTGAACTTTTTTGTTTTGAGCCGCATAATTGAACGTTTATAACTTACTTTAGTTAATAATACATATACATATATGAGAGCTTGCGATTGTTTATGGGCTTTTAATTGCTTGCAAATTGCAGGTTCGGCATTAAATATTTTGATTGTTGTCGTAATTGATTAACCGTGTATATATGTATATATATATATGTATAAATATATATGCATGCTGTAAGCCTTTGTACTGGATGCTGAACTTGAACTTGGGCGGGCATGAAAACAGATTGATGTATAAGCGTTAATAATACCTCCACTGGAACTTGCCGCACAGCTTGGCCGTAAAGTGAGTGTATTAAACATTTTATTTTGTTCATGAAAAATTCGACGGCAACGCCGCCGACGATAAAAGTGTTACAAGGTTCCGGGGCTCGTCTAGCGCACATATAGTACGCAGTATATAAACACTTCCAGCTCCTCCACACACACACACACACAGAGACATACATGTATACATCATTATTTATGCATGTATCATAATAATTTGTTTTTGTTTTTGTTGATTTTTTTGGTTGTTCGAGCTCCTCGCACTCATCAATTTGCGACGCAGCTACGTTACTTCATAAGTTTGAAAAACAAAAAATAAATAAAAATAAAAAACCAGTAGCGCCCGTTTCCCGAATAATGCGCGATCCCATGATAATTTTGTGCAAATTCATGATTAGCCGCCGAAATATTCAAAAGCAATATAACAAAAGCAGTTTTCGTTTAATTGGGCTTCAGAAATGCGTCGTTTTATTTTTATTTTTTTGCTTAGCAGGAGTTCCTAAGATCTTGTTGTCAGTCAGTCGCTGGGTTGGTGGAACAGCCAAATGAGTGGAAACGTTTGGCAAAAGTTTCGATTAACTTTCGTTTCACCTGTCAGTTAACGAGTATTAAAATGTTTATATTTTTGGATAAGTTGATAAATAAAAAAAAATAATTATCGAATTCTTTATTCGATTCGGCTCCCAAAAAGTCACAGTTAAATTTAAACCCTTTAACTTTTACCTTTTGTAATTTAGTATCTATGCCACATTGATCTGAACAAACTTTGTTGACCTCAGTTGACCTTACCTTCTTTTTGGTCTGGTTCGTAAAGGTTAACTCGAACTTATTGGAAATCATTTACGTCTAGAGATCATTCATCTTATGGGAAATATTTCTCTTTTACGAAATATACAAAATCGCGTAAAATGCTTGATTACAACTTTTTGTTTACCATCCGATAGGCCTCAAATTCAATTTCAAAGATCCTTGCTCAAGCTCATTTGAGGGGTGTTTCACACTTATCGAAAAATCAATTTCTCCTCTGTATAAATGGGGGTCAACGATTTAGAGGATGATGTTTCGCGTTCAAATTCATTTACAAAGATCTTTACTAAAAATAATTCGAGACGTTTTCACACTTTTTGCAGAATCCAAGCATCATGGGTGAAAATGCGACTCAAAGATTTTTTGCGCGAAGTTTTTCCTGATTTGCTTCAACCTTTTTTTCAAATTCCTACATAAGAACTTAATGAGTACGTCATTCAGCTAATTCGGGCATTCCACCCTGGATACAATATGAAAGTATTTGCTTTACCTTCCGATCGATTAAATTGAGTCGTATTTTACAGTTTTCGTCAAAACTGCCCCTCTTGTAAGATAAATGCAATCTTTAAGTTCTGAATACGTGTTTCAGCGATTTTGGAAATTCCACACGCAGCTGTGGAAATTTGGCGGAAAATTTGCAAGTTTTATATTTATTCTTTGTTTCAAACTCATTATCATCTTTGTCAGAATTAATTTGATATGTTTTTGCAAAGTTGACCCCTCTTGGAGCAAGGCCGGGCAATACCCGCTAGTATTTAAATTTGATGACTTCTTAGTCATAACATTACAAATTGGGATTTCTAGCCAGCTAGCTCTTTGATATATTTCCGACCATTTATTAATTTGTTCAGCCAATAAGTCAAAATTCTCTGCACGAGCCACTTCTAAATGGCAAATAAGCTTCAAATTACACGTACGAAAACACTTTCAAAAATCTGTTGACAGCAAAACGCTGACTCAACGTAGTCAAAGAGCTGATGACGCTGCTGATGAGAGGCCCGGCCAGAGTCCGATCCTATAATAAAATAAATAATAAAAAATGAAGCAAACAAGTTTCATTCGAGAATTCGGCGTATATTGTGAAATTCCATTGCAATTTGTCGTTGTGATTAACGTTCTTTTTTATTTTTTGTTGCCTGATTATACCCTGTTTTCAATAAAAAGGGTAAAAAAAACAAGGAAGAACAGTTACTTTTAAAGAGCCGAAGAAGAAATACTCTTATGGCAAATGGCAAATTGAAATACTAAATTTCAATAAATATCTTTGAAACTAGTTACCCGCAAGTCTGATTTATGTTGTTTAACTATTTTGAAGGTATATTTAAATATAAAACTATGTTCAAATAGAGGATAGTATATTTTTCAACTACACAACAGGGTATCTCGTAGTCGAAGAGGACTGAACAAGCGTCAGTTGTTTACTTTATGCTTATATCTGAGTTCAGGTTCTTTCGCACCGGCATGACAAAGCAGAAATTATGATATATGCGTCTGTAAACTTGGCTGTTGAGTTAAATCAATTAAAATACAATTGCAGGGACATGCGTTCGACATTAAAGCGAAGGTTACAAGAGCATGTAAAATCAGCCTGACTAATTGCCCATATTACATAGTTAAAGATAGAAGTTGATGCCCCTGTAACTGATATACTATATACACATAAACCTATAACTATGCGTAAGGCATAGACCGGAACAGGTCAACAATTGCATTAGTATATCGATTAAACTAAGAGTTAGCTCTAAAAAAAAAACCGCTTGACAACAGCTGCGTCAGATTTATTTAATTGCTAGACTGTACTTGAGGAAATCAAGAATCGACACAAACGCGTACGTTGGTCAATAATTGCAATTCATATATAAGAGAGAGAGAGAGAGAGAGAGAGAGAGACGATGTTACCGGAGGTATTAGCGGCGCGTGCGCCCAATGCAATGGTTACAATTTAGTACTAGTATTTTATCTGTATATCAATGTTTACCTGAACGACAGCACATTTCGGCACCGATCTTTCCGCAATTTTGTTTTCCCATATAATAAGCAATCTCATCAAATTCCCTATATCATATCATCATCAGCATCGTTGGGTTCTGGCTGTCAGGCTGGCTATAATCATAAATCAAGCCGACAATCGGATTGCTTCGAAACAAGTTATCTTAATGTGAGCGTTGCTTCTTCGTCACAAATCACATCTCAATCATATAGTTGTTAAATATATATTTAAAATGATAAATGAGACAGGATTGCGTAAGATTTTTATTGAAATGGTATTAAAATTTTAAATTAAATAAAAATTAGTTTGCAAAAATTAAGACTAAACAGAATTTGAGCTATAAACAAATCATGTTCTAATTTTGCAAATTATATCTATAAAAATAACCTTTAAAAGATATATTAGAATAAATTCTAAGTCCTAACTGAAGCTGTCTCCTAATCAATCCCAAACTTATTTTCTTAGTAGGTTTATCCACAAATGTAATTGAATTTTGGATATTTTTAATACCTTGATTAGGGCTTCGCCTTGTCTTTCAGTTCATTTTGAATATTGTCTTTGATTGTGTGTCCCAATTTAAATTGCACTTGTCTGCTTAACACTTTCAAATGAACGGTTGAACTTTTGTCTATTTATGTGCCCAAATTAAATTGAACTTTACTTTGGTTTTCGGGTTGCGCCGCAGAACTAAACGTGCAACTATTTATTTAATGACAAAGTCTCTTGCCAATTAATAAAACATGAGCCATGAGCGCGAATGGCGAACGTGAACGCAATTTGGGCGTAACAGAAGGTACAGCTAAATCAATTGCTGTTTCTGGTGTGAAATGACGTCAGAGCTGGTAAATGTTCTAATGATAATGTGCGATCGATAATAACTGCTGAACCCCATCTGAACCCATCCGGTGATGCAATTGCAGCCGCATACCTATGCCGTTTAGCTGGTGGCGAGTGTAATTATTAATTAATCAAAGTGAAAAGCAAACCATCTACGCCAACCCTATGATTAACAAGTGCGAATTAGCCAACAAAGTGCGCTAAGTACAAAATGGAAACGACGAATCTATCTACCTATCTACGATCCGGGTGCCCAGATCTCTGATCCAATCCGAATGGCCAATTAATGCCAGTTCATATCAATAACACATTGCATTTGTTGTTTGGATTACACTAATGACTGCGTATATGGTTAGATCTCTGCTGGGCAAATTGCAAAGCCAATTTGTTAAACAGTAAACAATTCTAGGAAATAACATCAATTATTTTAATGAAAACCTTACGTTTTGCATTGCCCAGACGCTTCCGAGTGAACCCATTAAAAAGTCTTACAAAATGTCCGATGAACAACTCTTAAATCAGGAAATCAACCAAAATATTAAATGAAATAAATAATTATTTACTTAGAGTTCGAAAAAAATTGAAAATCGGAACAATCTCGGACGAATTCCATAAAAAAATACATCTAAATATACCATTATCCCAAGTTTTACATGTCATCTATTCGTAGGATAGTAGATTAATGGGAAACAGACGTAAGAATAAGAGCAGGAGGAAGAGAGGGGAATTAAATAAGAAAGAGAGAGAGAGAAGAGAGAGAGCGAATGGGAGTAAATGATAGTGAGAGAAAATATTCAGGGGAAAAGCTAGTAAGAATAACTTGAAAACCTGTAAGGCACACTTGAATTCATGAGAATCGCATAGAAGTCCATATAAATTCGTTAATTTTGCGCAGCAGGAAGTTATCATACATTAAACTTGTAAATAACACTTTTCCACCCTCGTATCACATCTTAAGAGTGCAGGGTATTTTTTGGTCTGGTCAGATTGTGCGCATGGCTTAACACCCACGAACCTTTTCAAACATATTCATTGTTTATTTTATTTATTGAAAGTGTTGTATAATTTTGTATGTTCTCTTGTGTCAAAGTGTGAGTTCAGTAGCCTTTGGCAAGGTCATCCGGCTAATCGTACAATGGGAATGAGTTGACATCTCTTTGGGACCGCTTAACAATGTTTGGCAGTATTTTGGTATTATTGCTGTGGACCGCTTTTGTTGTCTGTGAGTCAAAGATTAACGGCAAATGAATTGTCAATGCGGAAATTGATAAAGCATCCCAGCAACATAGCATTTATTTATATTTTGATTTTGCAAAAAGCAACAAAACAAATCTCTCGTATACAACAAAAAATAATTACATATTGGAAATTTCACGTCAAGTTCAATGACATTATTTTGCATGCAATGAAAAATGTACAAATTTGCATTAATTGCATTACTTGACATTTGATATATGACACTGAAATCTGTTGACAGAATAACTTCATAACTGGCGTTAGGATCGTGATCCTTAATTGAAGAACTGTTAAATGTTTACCTTATCTGTACAGTTTATAATTTTAAAAAAAATATACTCTTTGCTGTGTATTTTCTTTTTCTCGCTTTCGCCTGTACAATTTATATCACATACTGTATTTATTAGAATTTTCTAACTTGAAGCATCCTCGAAAAGTATGCAACAAATAAATGTACTTGTAGAAAACGTATATAAACTGAAGCATCTTATGAGATGTTATATTAAAAGTTCTAGTTGTACAATTTACAAAATATTTTTTCCTCATTTATATCTATTTAACAAGTTAGCCACTTTTCTTAAATGGCTTTTAAGTCCGAAACCCGAAAACTTATCTATTATATGTCCGAACGCTATCAAATCCTGCATATACCTTTCCTATACTGCGAGATTAACTTTTATCGTAGATGTTTCTCTTAATATGTAGTAATAAAAAGAATGTCATAGCTATATTGGTTGATATTATGCAAGAACTTGATCGCAAGTCACTTGATCTGATCGATGCAAGCCTTCCATTAGATACATAAGATAGATCGGTAAACCCTCAATCAATGCTCAGCCGCAGTTGGCCGCGCCCCCTTTAATCAAACATAGCATTGCAAATATGCCACTTAAATATTTGCTAAGAGTAACTGTTCGAAGGGGCGTTTACGCAAAAAAACAAAATTGATTGAAACTAAATTCATAACTTGGGCTTTCAATAAGTATTCGCGTGCTGTTGCTGAAAAACAGCCGTTGTCAGCTGTTAATTCGAGAAATTTCTATCAACGAAACAAACCAAAAAGTAGAAGAAATAAATAATAAAAAAAAACCTAAAAAAAAATGTTAAACTCTTGACAAAAAACCAAAATGACCAAAAAAAAAACAAAATGTTGACGTTGGCATGCAAAATTGAAGGTGATTGGGTTTTAATTGAATGCCTCAAGAAGAAGGAACAACAACAAACTGAAAACGAATACAACTAAAACAAATACAAAAGCACAGCACACACTTTGCCAGACGTCTGGACATCTACGTTGATTGTAACAAGCAATAGAAGCTGGCCATAAACCTCAAATTACCTGATAAGATGCTACTCACAGCTGTCGCATATGTAAATGCCCAAAGTTTTCCATGCTGTAAGTAAGCAAGTAACCACGCGTCGTATGAGTAATGTGCGATAGAAGCATTTACGAGCCGAACGCATCAGCGTGTGGTATTTCCCCAAAATGCGAAACAACACGGCGCAACACGAATGCGAAACTGGTTAACAATTTTGGGGCTCAGATCAGAGCGAAACAGCTAAAGAAGTACAAGACGAAGCAGCAGCAGCAGCACAAGCAGCAGCAGCACAAGCAGCAGCAGCAGCACACCGGCTCAAAACAAAGCAACAGCTGAGCGCGTGCTAAACGTGATCGCTAACGTAACGTAATGTAACGTAACGTAAGGCCGGCCAGTTAGCGAGCGAGCGAGCGAGCGGGCGAACGATCAGCAGAGAGCAAGCGTGCGAAAGAGAGAGAGAAAGAGAGAGCGCGCACAGTCAAACCCTAGAAGCGAGAGAGAGAGCAGCATGCATAATATTCGTAGTTGGCGGACAGGTAAACGCTCGTACTAAAACTCGTACTGCAAAATGAAAAATAAAAAAAAAACAGAAAAAACTTAAAGCCGTAACTTTACCTATTGCGACTGTCGCACGTCCGGGTTTCCATTCATAAGCGAGCAACGCCAGCGAACGGACGCAAACGCGCTTAGACCAATCCCAGCTGGACACTTAGAAAGATACTTAAACAAATTGAAGAAAAATAAGTCGATAAATGTTATTTATATATAGTAGATATTAAGCAAGCAAGTGGTAATTGATTCAAGGAGCAACAAGTTTTAAAGTGCCAAAAGCCAAGCGTATTTAAAGTGTGGCTCAACCAACAAGATTAAACCGCAAGATACAAAGATACAGATTTGTATTTCAACAATTCCTATTTATATGCATATGGAACTATGAAGGACTTTGGTAAAATGTTCACCCGTCGCTACAGTGCCGTTTGTGTCAGCGACGAGGAGGCCGGCGTGAATGCGAATCAGCCAATTCAAACGGCATTCGCAGCCGCCCCAGCCGCCGCAGTCACAGTTGCCCCCGCATCCTTGCCAGAATCAGATCCTGTCGCTGCCACAGCTGCAGCGGCGCTGGCGGCGCATCAGCGCGCCCAGCGTCGCAAGAGCCTCAAGGCAAATCGCTCCATGCAGCCCATGAGCATACTGGGCAGCTTCTTCAACGAGCGCCATTCCGGCAAGCACAATGCACGCTCACCCACACGTAAGTTAAAATCAAAAAAAATACATAAATATATAAATGAAAAATCAAGTGTTAAGAGATAAAGTGCACAAGTGCCTGGCTTAGAGCTTCTCGAAATATCCAAAATTAAAATTCGTCAATCATTAATCAATTGTGGTACACAGATCTAAACCGGCCAAACGCATCTTTTGTGTATGCTTTTTGTCGTCGCGCTTCTCCGGTCCGCATAAATTATGAAAATTTTGAGATAAAAAAAAAAAAAAACGCCACAAAATACAATAGAAAATACCATACGGAACAAATATCGCGGCTGTTTAGCATAGCACTTTATGTTTTGTTGTTTCGGTTGTTGTTGATTATTATTAACCAACTCTTTGACACTGACATAGTTTGGCTAAAAGTCTTCGCGAACAGTCTATCGATAATTTGAATAAATCCGTTTGATAAACAAAAACGCGACCAAAACGCGACTCGCACTTGCACGCGACCGCCTGCCAGGTGTAAACCCTGAACTTGACCATATGCTTGCCATAAAAGCAATACAAGTTTGTGTGTGTGTGTGTTTTTCTATACTTTGTGTGTGAATGTGTTATTGTGCGCGTTTAAAAACGCGCGCGATTGTTGGCAATTGCAGTCGAGGCGGTCGCAAAATAACGGCTTCGATTGCACATGCTTAGTGCTCAGTGTTCTGACCTCCAGATACAGTTTTGTCGCAGTTGCTGTCGCTGTCGCTTCACCTTCATCAGCATACCTGACCATATCCACATGTAGCAAATACGACGAAAAATTCTTTCAAAAGTCAAGAACAACACGATTTTCGCACATTTTTGGTTCGCGTCTTTTATTTGCACAGCAAATTAAATGAAGACCGACAAGACAAGAGACGATTGGGCGAAATTCAAGCAGAAGTAGTCAAAAAATCACAAAATCACATTTTAAAAAAAAAAAAAAAAAATACAAACAAATAGTAATCATGTTCGCAAAAGCAAAATAAATAAATAAAAATTTGATATGTGATCCAAGCGCAAAGCCGAAAATAAAACAATTGAACGCAATTATTTGTTTTTTGTTGAAGATTTACTTCCTTAAATATGAAAAGAATTTCATATAACATAAAGATAACTAAAAAACATAACATTAAACAATTGGATATGTGATTCAAGTGCATGAAATGGCGAAAAGAAAAAATATATATATATTATATTTCGAATTTTGTTAAATGTCTGTTAATAGCTGGCCGTAAATAAAAGTTGTCTAAAAAAAAGATTTATATTATGAATAATCGCATTTTAAAAGCGTCAAGTCGTAATCTTAATCTCTTTTAATGCGTTATGCACAATATATATAGCCTCGGTTAAATAACTAATTGTGCTGAATTTAACAGAATTGAATAGAAGTATCTGCAAACTTAAACGAAAATGTGAAGTAAAGTTGTCAAGAAAAAGCAAATTATTTTACTGTAAAAGTGTTAACGATGCCAACAAATATTTAGTTTTCACCTCTATAAATAAAAGTCGCTTAAAGATTCTGTGATCTGGTGCTATTAAAATTTCGTATGTGTAGTTAGTATAATCCGACCAGTTATTACATAGTTGCAATCGTACTTTACATTTGCAAGTGTACTGATATCTTGATTAGTCATGCATTTAAAAAATATTATTTGCTCGTTATGGGTCTCTAATTAAACGGGTCGAACTCTGGCACTTGCACGTAAAACTGTGGACCGGCAAAGCTGAAAAAAAATCACACACGTTGTGCTAAATCAATAGAACTCTGTCGCCTGTGAAAGTTGAAAGTCTCAATTCGAAACGGACCGATGGATCATACTCTTAATTCCAATTAAAGCCACGCGCGAAAAAAACCAAAAAAAAAAAATGGATATCACATATGTAAAGAGTTCGCTAGTTTTTCTGCAGCTATGTTATGTGAGTAGACTAGACTTTTTGAATGATTAATTAATCAACAGCTGATTTATTTATGATTGTACCATAAATCACAGGTGTAATGCAAAATCATTTCGTATGCAAAGCTAGTTTCGAACTTTTAAACAAATTCAGCCGGCTGCCAATAAAATTCTTCAAAATTTCCAACCTATTTGAAGCGTATTTATATACATATATACTATATATATATATATGTTATGATTGAGCGTTCCGTCACAAACAAATATCTTAAGAAATTAACTTTTTATTGGCATTTGCAAAACTGCCCAAACCAGGCAAATATCATTGTCAGAAGAATTAGCAATTCGTTTGTTTCACAGTTATTCATTAGATGTCAATACACCCACCCATACCCCCCATCCCCCTCCCCTATTTAAATATTGAAACAAGCTTCGAACAAGCTTCGCACTGTGCTCGAATAAATTGCTCCCAAAATGTGGCCTGAGGAATACACCGAAAAAAATAAATAATTGCAATAAAAGTGCCTGCTCATGGTCAAACAGGATTGCCAACGTTTATGTTTTTTTTTGTTCTTCTTCTTTGTATTTAATTTTGGCTTTTGCTTCTCCGATTCGTATTGTTTTTGAAATTATTTATGCAAAAAAGCGGTTCATCGGTGATAATAAATAGAAGCCAAGACACATTCCACATATTTTGCCAAACCGCATCAAACTGAATAAAAAGCGGCGACTCCGATTTTGGCAGGAGGTTTTTCAGCTGGCTTAAGTGCAAAAACTAGTTTAAGGCATAGATACTTATTATTTGACGTAGTCCAAATACCTCGCCAAAATGAATTAAATGAATGATCGAAAAAGATCTGCGCAAACCTCGCACAATATAAATGCTGTTATAAATAATTCCATTAACATAAAGCTAACAAAAGTTCTATAGCGCCTGATTTAACAGTTTTAATAAATCGTTGAAGCAAAATTAAAACAAATACCAAGAACAAAATTCACAGCTGTGCACATTAAAAAACTGTTCTCAAAAAACCACAAATATAAATTAAAGGTTATAAAGTAATTAAAATGTCATATGAATCATGCAGTAAAAAGTTTCCTTTGCGAAATATATGCGATTTATCATAGATAAACATCTCTTATATCTATAATCTTGTCATATTTTTCTACTCAAAGTCTTAAATAATTTAAATGCAGCTCTTGCAACAGCAATCAGACAAGATAGGCGTCAGCTTTTACCTCTCTTATTAGGGATTTTCTGCAACAAGAAACAAAATAAATAAAAGAAGCAAAAACCGAAACATAAACAAATAAAACTCATTAAAAATGTTTGCTTGCAGTTATAGCCCAGGCCAAATTGTTGGCAACATGTTGCAGCAACAGCAGCAGAAATGTTGCAATCGCCTTTCTGTACGTGCAGGTTTAATTACTTTTCAGTCGTCGCCTGCCCATCGTATAATCAATTTAGCATCAGCTTTACATATATGTACACTTGTCAGCATTCCAAATGGTTCAATAGAAGCTATTGGCGGATAACTTTCAGTCTTGTGCCTTGGGTAATTCCCCCCGCTGCCTGCGCACAGCGCAAACTTGCCAATTCATCTAGAGTAAACAGAAATCACTAGTCAAATACTGAATGTGATTCATGATCGATGAGTACATCAAATTTTTAAGTACCCAGCCGAACAGCTGTTTGCCTGGACAATAGAGAAAACTTGACGCTGTTGCTGGGTCAATAGAAACCCAAAGGGGCAAGTCGTTCAATGGAGTTGTCTGCAGAGTGTCGTAAAAAAGTAAATAGGCCACTAATTCCACATAGAATCAGTTGGGACTCATTGTGGGATATTCCAAGACTATGCTTCTTCTATATTTTACATACAGAGTATCTTCGATTGCTTTATTTTTGATCACGTTCGCCAATCTTTAAGTCACATATCGGGTTTTCGGCTTCATATTGGTCAGTCACCTCTTACAAACTTTGACTTTTAATGACGTCATGTTATATCCAATCAGGTTTCCAATGCTGAAAACGCAATTGTTTTCCCTAATAAATAACCATAAATCAAACCTATCCCCCCGTTCAAAACATCTAAAGATTTGTTTAAAATGAACTTGCCCTGCAGACTATTCGGTCGTACGATACGCAGTTTTGATTGAAAATCCAAATACACAAGAAGAACCCGCACGGTAGCCGGCTGCTTGGGCAGCTCTTCGGGCCACGCCCCCTTTTTTGTTAGCATATCTAAAGTGATGTAACAGAGGCTGCTGGCTCATAGAGAACGATGCGAAATAAGCTGATTTGTTGTTGTTTTTGTTTTTCTGTGTTGACAAGCGAAATTTATTGATAAGCAAACAAAAGACTTAAGACACGAACGTGGTAGCACTCAGAAAAGGTGTTGTTGTGGTATTGATTTTGACGAGCACATGTTGTTGTCCTGTTGTTGTACGCGTGCGTTGCGTGCTCCAACTGCAAATTAGTGGCCCATTCCCACGAATTCTTGGCCAAAACATTGTGGGTGGCAAGCGCACCTGGAGAACGTGCCTCAAATAACCAAAAGCCCTTGGCAAAACAAAATAATGAGTATATATTTTGGCAAACAAACAAAGCAATCAAACAAGCAGCGCCACAACATAATTTTAATATGCAGTGCTATTTTTGTATATGCATTTATTTTGGTGCTTCTGTTTTTGTTTTGTTTTTTTGGCGACTTTCAATTTGAAGCAGCAACAATCGAAAATCAAGATTTCATATTTAAATATAGACAAGCGTTCTTTGTTCATGACTTTGTCGTTTGCACCTAACCACTAAACTTATGAACCTGCATTGCATACAAAACGATTGATTAAAAACCAATCGAAAATGATGAAGCGCTCAAATCTGCAGCAAGCGGCAAGTTAAAGCCGTAAATACACTATATTTTCTAAATATTTGAATAACAATATTCGGAAAGAAAAAACTGAGTCTCTTTAAAAACAGTTATTCTTTAAAACAGATCTTTCAAATTTTAATATATATTTTTTAACTTCAAACAAAAACTATTAAAAGTTTATTCGAATATATATAGTATTCAAATAAACAACAAATTTTGAAACTTTATTCGATTATATATAGTATTCAAATAATATATGTTCTGTGTTAACTAACTACCCAACCATTTAAATTGATATTAATTGAGTAATGTTTAGTTTTTCAATTCAAAATTTCTGATTATATCAGCTACAAACTGCATACTCAAAACGGTATACCCTTTGTAAGCGTATGAAAAGCAATTAAGAATTGCCGAGCTTGAAATGAAAGTAGCCGAGGGTAAATCGGACCCTTGGCAATTCAACGACTTTTAGTTTGGCTTTGACTTTGCAACGAACACATCAACCTTATAATATAATTAAGTAACATAAATAAGTTGTCATTATGACTGTGGTGCGACGTCGACTGCGACGTCAGTCGCTGAAGGATTTTCTGGGTGCGCTCTATTCGCATCGCCGCTTCTCGCTGGAGAAGCTACGCCACTTTCAGCAATTGCATAGTCGCCGGCAACTGATGTGTAAGCCAGCCAGCCAGTAATCAGAAATTAGTTAATAACTGCAATTAGCTCACCTTAGCCATATACCCGATATGCACATGTACAATTCGCGGTTAGGCACGGCAATAAGGTACACTTCTATAGCTTGCATAAAGTTTTATTGAACCCATTTGCTGTGATGTTCATTTAAAAGGCCAAAGAATGCCACTCGATTGTGGCAGCTGCTGCTGCAGTCGAAAGGAAAATCCCCTTTCAAACTGGTTGCGTGTCACAACAGGATCTTAATAGGCAGAAGAAGAAGAAGGAATGGCAGTATAGGAGAACAAGTTCAATATAACCACAAAAGCACGAGACAAAACCCAACCAGAATATGAAAACAAGGTCGCAACGAAGCCGATATGCTCTGTGCGGTTAAATCTTAAAGCTCAAGCTCAAGATCAAGATCGGCTTGTCGGCTCGAAGACTGTGATTCATTCAGTTCGAATTATTCGCGATGTTTCTATAATAACCGGTACGATCTTGCCGATCGATCTTGGTGTGAAAAAAAAAATATATGTATGGACTGGCTTTTGTTTTTTTAACTGTCTGATTAAAGCTGCTGTGACTTAATAAGTGTTATTAAATGCCGAAGATCAGTTGATCGATCAGTTGAACTTTTTTAATCATATACAAATTATAAAGCAGTGATTTAACCTGTGAGCTAACTTGATCTGAATTCATAATGAAAACCAAATTAAAATTGCATTTTAACAAGTTGATCACTCAACTTGATCAGACGTCAATTTCCAGCACCTTACACTATATCCAACCGACCTCAAGTTGTTGAACCCAGCAGTCTGATAATTCCTTACCAATATCATAATCTCAATGATTACTTTGACAATCAGATAAATGAAACTATACGTTTCTTGAGTAAGATCTACCCTACTATATATATGTTATCTATAGTCTATGCCAATTCACGTCACTTCCCAAATGCCGTATGCCCCACGAAACAGATTTGACTGTGTTTTTTTTTTTTTAATAGTAAACCCATTAAGAGCCAAACAAGTCATGGCTATGGCTCTGGCTCGGACTCGCCAATCGACTGCTCCTTGGTCGATGCAAACTGCCACATATATCTACGGCTGTAAAAAAGCAAAAGTTTTTTGATTTTATTTGCGTAGCATACATAAAACGATAAAACATAGTTGTCTATTTGAATGCTGATTGCTGCTGCCCGATAATCTGAAACCTGTTTAATGGCTGCCATCTCTCCCATCACTTTAATCAGATTATGCACGTGTCTTGGCCACGCATTGTTGGCAGAATTGTTTAACCATTTGCATCATAGTTAACAAGTTCTTGGCCAACGCCAGCGGGAGAACAAGCCGCTGACCAGTCGCCGATCACAGTGCTAACTGACATTGACACTCGGAATACCCTTCTTTACGTTTTGCTGTTCTATTAATAAAGATACTCATGTGCACGCATATATGACTAGAAGAATGATTCAATGATTCAATATACTTGCATTGAGTACTTGTAAAGCTTCACTTCACTCACGAGGAACTCGGCTGACAGCGCCAGATTAACACTGTCTGCAGTTGTCGGAGGTCTGTCGAAGGTCTGTCGCAGTTCTGTCTTGTTAAGACATGACAATTAACATAATTTACATCAGATGGGCACTGAGAATGAGTCAATAAAACTTATTCTATATAGGATTGTCAAGACGACTAAAACAGGTTGGGGCAGGGTCCGTGGTGCGACTAGTATTATCTTCTTTTAATAAATTATATACTTAAGCCTATTTGTTGTTTGTAATTGATTAGAATAATTAGTGGTTTTTCCGTCTCTGATTCCCACACACATGTAATCCCCGTTAACTAGGCTATTGATATACAAATTCAACCAAAAGATTGCTCCCCATCAAAGATAGACTACAAATTCACGTCAAACACGCGTTATTCCAACAAATTCTAAGGAGCTCTGCAAGACCAAATGGAACATGTTCGTGTGTCCAAAATTTATTACAATATCATTTTTGATATGCAAATTTTAATTGTATTCATATTTATTTTTTTTTTTTTAAGTTCTTTAGATTTTTTTTTTTTTCTTTATTCAATTCTCAATTTTGAGTTTTGCGTGTCGCACACGCTGCCTTTTTATGCATAATTAATCGTGTCTTAATTAACTTAATGAGGTTATTTATATGTACTCGACGAAACAAAAACTTATTTCAATCGTATATTCTCTGTCTATAATTTTGCAGGCGCTTTTTTGCTGTTGGCCATAGGATTTTTGGCTATAACAGCGGCGGTGATGGTTAAAGTATTCCAACCCTACGATTTGATATTCAAATGGGTGAGTCCAATAAACACAAAACTAAAGCTTTTTAACTGCCGTCCTTAGCCTTTGCCAAATGGTCGATTCAATTATGCGTTTAACTTAACGCGTCTTGCCTTCAATATTGGCACGTACGTCGTCTACGCATACTTTTCGACTACGATTCGATTCATAAATGCAATCCGTTTTAGGCGCTTGCAATTTGGCCCGCCATTGAACGCACCATATTTATGCTATAAATTCAACTCGATTCTGTTTCAACTCTTGTAGAAATTGATAATGGCCGATAATGGTGAAATCTTCAATCTTTGGGCCAAGCCGCCAGTCGATTTGTACATCAAAATATATTTATTTAATATAACCAATGCTGAGGCCTTTCTTGCGGGACGCGAGAAGCTCCAGGTGGAGCAAGTGGGTCCCTACGTCTACAAGTAAGTTCCACCAGCCTTAAAATACTCAAATTTCTCTTATTCACCAACGCAATTATTCGTTTCGTTTTGTTTCGTTTCGTTTCGGCTACAGAGAGCTCATGACGCATGAGAATATCACATTTAATGACAACAACACCATGTCCACAACACCTAGTCATCCATTGGTCTGGCAGGAGCATCTGTCCGAAGGTCATCGTGAGGACGACGAGGTCATAATGCTTAACATTGCTATGCTGGTGAGTACAATAAAAGTCATATATAAATACAAAAACCATATTAGAAATGAAAATTAAGCAAAAGTATAAGAAGTGCCAAAGCAGAAAGAACCTACCAAGGTTCGTAGGTTAAAAAACAATAACACTTACAAAACGCGTTCAATGAAATATTTACAATGCTAATTGCCGTCAAGAAACTTGGAGGAAATACCTATTTAAAAAAAAAAAGCTAATTGGTGTCGTTCCATTCCTAACTTTTCCAATTACAATTAACTGTTCTTCGAACTTTGGTATGATGCAATCTAATGACAGATTATTGCCTATTGACTTATCTCGATAGACTACAACATATAATCAATGGTAATTTGTCAGCAGCTGCACGACGCGTCGCTTCATGCTAATGCTTGCGGAAAATAACTACATATTAATCCGTTAGTTTGCCAACTACAACAATAACAATAAAAATCGCGTGCCGCGCACATGACGAAAACAAGAGAAAAAAAAGTCATTTAAGCTGTGAAATGCAAACAGCAGCAACAATAACAGCAGGCAAAGCTCACGTTTAGGTCAATAAACGTTACATTTAAGCAGCAACAGCAACAACAACAACCGCAGCGATAACAACAACAACAACAACAGCGATAATATTTTGAAGTGGCGTCAAAAATCGCCAACATATTTAACTAAATGGTGGGCAATTAATTTGAGCTGTTCGACTGTGGGAGTGTGCGAAAGGGACAGCAAGCAAGTGCAAGTAAGCGTGCGAATAAGTGAGCTGCGGTTTGTGGGCGTCGTGCGAACCGTTATCGTAACCGCTACCGTTATTTATTATACATACGTATCCCTGTCTCGTTCGCACACTTTAATATTTTCGAAAGTTTTGCTTGTCGTTATTTGTGCTCTTATAACAATAATAATTGCCGCTATCTGTGGGCGTGTTTGTTATTGTCAGCAATTTTCACTGATTAATGAGGATATCGTATTTGAAAATCGTAAACAAATCAAAGCAGCTAAACGTACATTCAATAAATGTATGCACATATAGCTATAATTAATTGTTGACTTTATGATGTTTCAATTAAAAGTATTTAAAATTAACATAGCTGCAGTTGTTTAATTTATGCCAAATAGCGCGCCGCGTACAAAAAGTGAAAATGCCAATTTCCAGATTACGTTACGTTATGCCAATCGGTCGAAAAATAAGAAGAAAAAACGTTATGAACAAGAACACACGCTCGCCTTTTTGGTTTGATTTCGTCTAGCAACCGGGTGCAAAATAGGCCCAAATCGATGAATAATGCATTGGGCCCAGTCTGTCAAGAGTCTGTCAGTCTATTGCGCTAACTAGCAGTTACTGATATTACTTGCTGCACAGGAAGTCAATAATTATTGTTCATTAAATGCTATATTTACTGACTACAACTAAAGGCGGCTGTAACGAGCCGTTGATAGACTGGTTCTCTAGCACGCAGTGATGTCATATATCCTAACGCGAGCTGTGATATATCCTGTCAAGCACACGTGCCAATACGTTATCCTTTCAAGTTGAGAAACAATGCATGACCATACTTAAATCTTTCTTCTTCTTGTTTTCCAGGCTATCTCCCATTTAACTGCCGATCGTAATTATTTTTTCGTACGCTTGCCACTGCAAGGACTCTTTGCCAGCACGAAATCGGAGCCCATTGTCAGAATGACCGCTAAGGAGTTCATGTTCGGCTTTCCCTCTGCACTGGCCACGCTGGGCAACACGCTCTTGCCCAACTGGATATCGTTCGAGAAGGTCGGACTGATCGATCGCATGTATGACTTCTCAACGGATTTTGAGACGTTCTATACGGGCGTGCCAGATGCGGCCATGTCGGGCCTGTATGCCACCTATCGTGGAGAGACTAGGCTGCCCCAATGGGAGGGCGACCATTGCAACAACATTGAGTATGCCTCCGATGGTACCAAGTTCAGAAGCTTCATACAACCCAACGATACAGTAAAGTTCTTCAGAAAGAGTATGTGCAGGCCCATTAACTTGGTAAGTACAACTAATTTAGAGCGTGATAATAATCGTTTGATTATAATCTTTTTTTTTCACAGTATCGAGATGGTGAGGAGCGCACTTTTGGTAGTCTGAAGGGTTATAACTATGTGTTCGAGGAGAATGCCTTTGACAATGGTGCCATAAATGAGGCCAACAAATGTTTCTGCCGCAGAGGTAAGTGAGCTAAATAAGTTGAATCAGTTAAGTTGGCAACAGTATTCCAATGGACCACATTTCAGTTTAATTGCCCTTACAATTAAATAACTTTCTGGAACTTTACTAATAGTACTTCAATGCATTTATGTAATATAAATTCTGTTGTGTCTTGAATTACATCAAGCGACCTAAGTCTCATTCTTTACGATCGGCGTCAGTTCATTTAATTGCCCAGTACAAAGCGCAAATAATTCTTGTTTTTAAGCGTACCCGCTTGCGCTGGCGAATTGATAGCCCCCTCGTATTATTCCGTTTATCAGTTGACATGGAATATTTTTCAAGTGCACGGCTTGCTAAACGCGACTTTATGCTATTTCACTGAGCCTCCAAAATACTTCATAGTAATTATTTAAGCTGTGACGCGATTGGCGACAACGCGCTTCGCATGCTGCAAAACAATAATTCGTTTTTATTTTTGTTTTCGTCTTGTAATGATATTTATCAAAGTTACTACGAAAAACAGTGCGTCAGAATTTCGAGACACGCTAGAGGCCGACTTGCAAAAAGGGGCGGGAGGCGGGGGGTACAATAACGTAACAGTTGTTCCGTTCGTGTCGCCTCGAAAAAAAACAAACAAACAAACAAAAACACACACGCACAAACGAATATTGTAATTTGCATTTCTTCTTCTTCTTCTTCTGCTTGCAGGCGATTGCCAGCCGGTCGGCTTGATTGACGTCACGGACTGTTATTATGGCTTCCCCATCTCTCTAAGCTTTCCACATTTCATGAATGGCGATGTTGGCCTAGTCGAGAACATTACCGGCATGCAGCCTGATCCTGAAAAGCATTCTTCAGCCTTTGTCATCCAACCGGTAAGTAACCTTGAAGTCTCCACAACAAGTTGCCTTGTTGTTGTTGTTGTTGTTGCTGTTGATGTTGCATTAATAGCGGCAACTTTCAATTTTACAACTGTCAATCATGATTCGTAGCAATCGTATCTGAAAAAAAACGATTAACAAAATGTACAAAAATATAGGCAATATTTAATTAAAATTCACATTGAGTGTTACAATTAACCTGTACTAAATATTTGAGTTAATCATGCTAAAGTTGTTAGCATTTTTGTTGTTGTTGCCGTCACCTGTTTTATTTTCGCGCTTACCTTCCAACTGATTGAAATCGCGTGGAAGCTAATTGTTTATTATTGAAATTTATCTTAGTTGATTATTTCAAAACTTACACTTCCGGCTAATTAAGTTTAGCGTAAATACGGCTAGTCACGACTAAGCAAATTTTCTTAAAGGCGAAATAAATTTATGTATAACAGGAAGTTAATAAGATTATAAGTGCGCGTCAGATTAACTAACGGATTTTTATTGGCATGCATAAATCACAACAATCATACCTACATACATACATATATGTAAGTGCAACCTTCATTTGGAGTTGTGAATAAAAACAAATTCACAATAGCTTACGCCTTACTGTTGTTTTCTAATTCGATGATTCTTGTGCACCTACAACACTAGTTAGTTAAAGTACTTAACAACACTTGCTGGTCGTTAAACATGTTACATCTGAATACATAAAATAAATATCAAGCGGACGCTGTGAATCGATCATTTTTTCAATAGCAGCAATTTCGATTCGAGTAATACTTGTTTCAATAAGCGGCGAGAGAATGCGAAATGCTTGAAGTTGAAAACAAAATGTTACCTAAGGACAACTGGCGCAACCAGGCCTATATTTAAGCAATTAAATTAAATGTAATTAAATTGGGCCAAGTACAGCCGAAATGATGTCGTACTTGACACTTAACAACAACACAATAACACCTTACTACCGTTTTTTAGGAATCTGGTCTGCCGCTATCGCTGTCCGTAAAAGTGCAAATCAACATGCATTTCAAGGATCTGAAAAACTATCCGCAAGTTTCACAGTTTAGTCATCTGACCGCCCCAATGCTGTGGTTCGAGATTGTAAGTGAAGCACGTCCATTTACGTACGCATCAGAGTCTATAATGTGGTTTCGTTTATTTTTTAGATGATGCCTAAGCTGCCAGACGAGCTTGACTCTCGTTTCAGCTTCTACTTGAATATCTTACCGCTAGTCAATCCCTTAGGCTTTTGGGGTGCTTTGGTGCTGGGCGTGGGCCTGCTGGTATATGCCATAACACGTGCCACTCTACACATGTCCAGCTTTACACGCCAGGCGACCAACATTTCGGATAGTAAATATGCACGCGCCAATCTGCTGCAGAATCTTACTGGCAGCGGGGGCATCGTTGGCGGTGGCAATCAAGTCTATAATCCTTGTGAGCTTAAGCTGCTGGACGATATACCTGCCGCAAAGAAACATGTTATTATACGGGCCAGCGAGGAGGACTATCAGGAGCGAAGACCGTCTGCCTACGCCCTAGAGCTGGAGCCAGCGCTCTCCGATGCGGAGAGCAGCGATGAGGGCAACGATAGCGATACTGTTACCCTCAGCCGCAACTCCACCACATCCAGTTCGTGCATAGAAGTAGAGCATGCAGATGATGTTTGCATAGGTTGCTTCGATGGCAGTGATATGGATGTGAATGCAGCCAGTCCGAGCAAAACGGGCACAAAGCAACAGGTAAGCAACTAGCGGCATATGTTATGTCACTTATTAGGGGCGAGCAAATAAATGCTCGATCTAATGGTGCCGGCACGGTGTAAGGAAATCGACGCCAAGCTGTCTAACTAGTCTGTGGCGAACGTTCATTCCGTCGCGCTATTGCTTATAGTCGAATTTACGAGTGCGTTAGATGAATTTGATTAGGTTTGGAGGCTGTCGGCGACAGGCGAAGCCTCAAACCAGTTTTCGGGGCAAGCATTGCCTTTGGGACTCACACGTGTTGATTCTTTTTCGAATATTTGCATACACTTGAATGGTTGGATACTAATTAAACAATATGAAATTTCTTTGCATTTACAGCTGGGCGTCAGTTTGACCAGCAGCGGCTTTGCCTCGTCGCCCGCATCGACAAACAGTTCCAGTTCGCATGTGAATATGGACAGCGAGCATAGCAGCAAGAGTTGGACACCTTTTACGCAGTCCGATAAATTAGACGGGACGGATGCCATTAAGCACGTGTAGAATTAAGCCACCATTCTAGTATTTAACTTAGGTTTTCGGTTTCCTTAAGATGATGCATGTGCATATTTGCAAGTGCATTTTAGTGTGCTAGTTTGGTTGGGCATCGGCATCGCCGCTTTTGGTTTTATATAGCATTTTATATAGTGTAAATAATATGAAAGCCAAGTGTTGGTTTTTTTTTACTGTGATAGCTTTAAACAACAAAAGATCGATGTATGTATATCCTCTGTATATACCAAACAGCACAAATAGTGCTGATTCTTTTTACAAAAAACTAACATTTTTATGGCGTTATTTATATCGAATTTAAGCAGATTTTAAGTTACGTTCGCTTAATTAAGTTAACAAGTCACCTCCATGAGGTGCCAAAAATAATTTGAATTTAAATATGAATTAAAGCAAGTTATAATAATGAAAGTCGAATAAGAAAATTTGCACAACAATTGTAGTTCAAGTGCGTAATCTATGCTAAGAATTGCTGTGATTTTTGTATTGAAGCAGAATTTATGGGCAAACGCATAACAAAGAAAAGCGTCTGCACAATGAATTAATATCTTAGCCTTAGACCATGTAATTCTACCATTTAAACTGTAATAAACAAATTATTTAAAAAGAAAATCCTTCAAACGAAGTATCTGGTGGTGGTCAATGAACAATTCTAAATTGGAATTTGGCGCATTCAACTACACTGTTTTCTTAACAGAGCTCCACCAGTTAACAGAATTCACTCCCTCTCTACAAAATGTACTCAGTGCAATCGCTATTCAGTATTCATCGCACGCTACTATCGTTAGAGTTCCACCACTATTGCGGATAGTCATAATATGTACTTTGGATAAACAGGTTGACTACTATTTGTAGTATTTTGATTCATAATTATTTTGGAAATGTCACAAAATTGTTCGATCCAATAACATCCAAAAAGTGCACAACAACTACAGAAGAGAAGTCGCAAAGAGCGCCGAAGGGTAAGTAAAGGCATAACGATAGCAAAACAGAGCTCAACAAGTCGCAAGACATTGCACAAAACGCTCTCACTTTCGATGCCGCCGCTGGCGCCGACGCCGACGCCAGCGTTGGCAGCGATAACAAAAGCAGCGACCAGGCAGCAACAGCAGCGACTGGGACTGCGACAGCGCAGTTTAAAAATTGGTTAAAGAAAACCGGTCGTGTTTTGTCTGATATCAATTGCTAACTGCACTCTGCTTACGTGGACCAAGCCAAGTGCTGTGTCGTCGATAGCGTTAATCTAAACGCCTCTTTTATCGCAATCCTTAACGATTATGCACACTTATCAAAGGTGAACAATATAAAAAAGCCCACAGCAAAATAACCTTTGGATTATTATATTGTTGAGCTTAATTTTTTCTTTCGCGTTCTTACAGCTCGCTCAAATCCGAGATGAGATTGCTGAACAGAAGTGTCTTCTGGAACTTGGTGAGTAATTGCCAACTATGAGCCCAATCCAAACTAACATCCGCCTTACAGACCAAATGCTCCATCAAAGCAAATCAAAGTTCGAATGTTCTTGTCAAGCTGCTGCCTGCCAGCTATGGGAGCAAAAGTTCCGAGCAGCCGCAAAGGCGGCTAAATACGGCACCAAAGCAGAATCTTTTGAAATACCATGTCTTGCCTCTGGATGAAACTCTGGACCGTTTCCTGTGCAGTGTTCAGCCTCTGCTGACGCCGGAAGAGTTTGAGCAGCAAAAGGAAATAACGGAGGAATTTAGAGACAAAGAGGGCGATCAGCTACAAGCGTTGCTTGAGGAGGCGGGTAAAAAAGAGTCCAACTGGCTGGCGGGTCGCTGGCTGAAGTCGGCCTATCTGCAATATCGTGATCCGGTCACCGTCTATGTGAGTCCCGGCATGACATTTCCAGCACAAAAGTTCTATGATAAACGTGCCTTCGTTAACTATACGGCCAAAGTGATCTTTGGCCTCGGCGAATTTAAAGGCATTGTAGATACTGGTAAAATACCAGTTGTCAAGATGGGCAAAAATGAGCTGGATAATAGTCAGTTTGGCAAGGTATTTGGAACCTGTCGTATACCACGACGTGGCACGGATGAGATTGTATATAATCCCTGTTCCAAACATGTGGTGGTCATCTATAAAAATCATGTAAGTCTGCGTACTTGAAAGTTTAGCATCCATTTATTATTTACATATATTTAACCCAATAGTTCTACAAATTGAGCCTGTACGACAAGAACGATAAACTGTTGTCTGCTCCAGCGCTGGCCAAACAGTTGGATATAATAATGAATGCGGAAAACGAAATTGGTATACCCTATGGCATCCTCACCACAGACTCGCGCGACAATTGGGCTGAGGCCTATGGGCATCTGGTCGCAAATCCCCAAAATATGGAGGCCGTTCAAACAATACAGACTTCGCTATTCACTGTTTCCTTAGATGAATGCGTTTCATTCAAGCCCGATGACCAGGCCAATGAACTGATCCTGTCGCTGATTCATGGTGGAGGTAGCAGAGCGAATAGCGGCAATCGTTGGATGGACAAAACCATTCAACTAGTGGTCAATCCAAATGGAAACGTTGGTTTCACCTACGAGCATTCCCCAGCTGAGGGGCAGCCCATTGCCATGATGATGGATTATGTGGTAAAGAAAATGTAAGTATTAATTAGTTAATTATCGCTCTATTAAATTCGTTTCTCTAAATTCTAATTGACATTTTCTAGGAGCGACGACAAGAAGTTTGGTGAATGCGGCTCCTCTGAGGCTGGTGATAAGCCACAAAAGATCAAATTCTGTCCACTAAACGAATGCGTTGGGCAATGGATATTCTATGCTAAACGTAATGTCGACTTCCTTGTTCATGATCTGCAAATGAAAGTGCTAAAGTTCGATGCCTATGGCAAGGAATACATCAAAAATAAGCGCCTAGGTCCGGATAGCTATGTGCAGATGGCCCTACAGCTGGCTTTTTACAAGTAGAGACCATTTAAATGGAAGTTCTATCCAAATATTTAATGCTATCCGTTTTTTTATTAGAATGCACAAGGAACCCGCTGCCCAATATGAATCAGCGCACCTGCGTATTTTCGAGAATGGACGCACGGAAACAATACGCTCCTGCTCGAATGAATCGTTAGCCTTTTGCAAGGCGATGAGCAGCGAAAATGCATCTGTGGAGATGCGCGCCAAACTGTTACGTGAGGCGGTCAGTAGTCATCAGGCGTATACTAGACTGGCGCTCCAGGGACGCGGCGTTGACCGTCATCTGCTGGGTCTGAAGTTGATGGCATTGGAAAATAAGATGCCAGTACCCAGATTCTACTCGTCTGTGGGCTATAAAAAGTCCATGCACTATCGTATGTCCACGTCACAGGTGGCCACATTGTACGATGCCTTCATGGGCTACGGTCCGGCCACACCTGACGGCTATGGCTGTTGTTATAATCCTCGCGAATGCGATATTATACTCGCAATCTCTGCGTGGAAATCAAATCCTGATACGGACCCGGACAAGTTTGCACAGACACTAACAAAAGCTTTTCTCGAAATGGAGGCAGTTCTTGACAAGGAACCCAAGAAGTCCAAACTGTAGTGCCCAAAAAAATTATTTTTTACACTGTTGCTTAAATTTCAAGTGCAATTAAAGTCCCGCCCGTATTTTAATAATAACCACGCACACATCAGTCCCAAACTCAGTAAGTCTCATCTGTACACATCTAGTTTGCGTTATTTATTTCGTCTAGAGTCTAAATTTGCTATAATCTTTCGATTCTTCTCCAAATTGTATCATGCGGGCCCTAATCAAAACTGAGCGTTTCCTGAGCATAGTAAGTGTGCAGCAGGAAAATACTTAAATGATTCTAATCCGAGCTCGGCCCATGCAGTGCAACGGAAATTCTCGTAATTATGGCAAACAGAATAACAACGAGCACACAAAGCCGATTAAAACTCAGCCCGAAAAGGAAAGGAGCCTTGTTGCAAAACTGTTTTTCTATGTGAAAACATGGGTAAAACAATTTCAGGCACAACCAACTTTAACATCACCTAAGGATAATGCCAAAATCAGCGAAGTGAAAAACAAACAACAGCATGCTAATTTATTGGCCAAAATAAGAAAAAAATCAATAACCAGAAATCAATCAAAAAACCAAGTTAGTAAAGCGACCCGAAATCCCGCTTCTGTAGATATACGGAGAGCAGAGTCGCTTATCTTCCCCGGCCCACATTTAACAGCAAATCTAGTTAGTAAAGCGACCCGAAATCCCAGGTCTGCAGATATACGAGGAGCAGAGCCCGATATCTTCCCCGGCCCACATTTAACAGCAAATCTAGTTAGTAAAGCGACCCGAAATCCCCGTTCTGCAGATATGCGAGGATCAGAGTCCGATATCTTCCCCGGCCCACATTCAACAGCAAGTATCTGTGCACAGGCATACGCTCTGCCCGCAGATAAGCCCACTCGACACCTGCGCAAAGCTACCCCATTGCGCTCAATTAAAGCTGGCCAAGTGATGCTGCCTCGTCTGAAAGACCAATTACCCAATTATCCTGTTATACCGCTGCAGCTGACCCTCAATCGTTATTTAAACAGCCTGCAACCGCTTTTCAACGAGAAGGCCTTTGAAATGGAGCAGAAGCTGACACGCGACTTTCTGCAGAACAAGGGATGTGAACTGCAAAAGCTGCTTCAGGAAGCTGGACAAACTGATGACAACTGGCTCACCGAGCGCTGGATAAATGTCACCTTCTTGCGTCATCGTTCACCACTAACTGTCTATTCCAGTCCTTGCATGGCGTTTCCTAAGCAACATTTTCGTAGTACTTTTGAATTTTTGGACTTTACGGCCAAGGCCATATATGCCATGTGCGAGTTCAATAATCTGGTGGAGAGCAATCGAATACCCGTATCCAGATTGGATGGCTTTGAGCTGGATAATAGCCAACTCCACAAAGTATTTGGCACGGTCCGCAAACCGCAACGCAACTGCGATGTCCTGCAACAGTTCGGATCCAAATATGTTGTTGTCATACACAAGAATAATGTAAGCTTCCTTGGAGATTTGAAAAAAAAAAAACTGCTTATCTTAACTTATATTTATCCAATAGTTCTACAAGCTACCCGTTTACTGCACGAAGCAAAAATATGTGTATAACGTGTTTCAGATCAGAAGGCACTTGGTGGAACTTATTAATTCAGGATGTCCCAAGGGCCCAGCAATTGGTCTGCTCACCCACGACACACGCAACAACTGGGCCGAAGGCCGTGAAATGCTTTGTCGCAAAGAGCTCGATGCCTATGCGATTCGGTGCATCGAACGGGCGCTCTTCACAGTCTCGCTGGACGAATATGTTGAGGTGCCTGAAGGCCAGGAGCGTTCCATGCTGGCTGCTCAGCTTTTGCATGGCGGCGGCTTGCACATAAATAGTGCCAATCGCTGGATGGACAAGACACTGCAGCTGATTGTCAATCCCAATGGTATGGCCGGCTTCTGCTGTGAGCATGCGGCCGCGGAGCCGTATCCGGCGGCCAGCATTATGGACTATATATTAAAGAACATGTATGTATGTAAATTTCATTTATACAGTATTTGCTGAGTCGGTTATCTCTTATGCAATTAGTGTCAATCCGGAATATGGAAAGGACTCTCACACCACGGACCCAGCTGAGCTGGTGGAACACCTTAGTTTTGCGGAAGTCGACGAATGCGTCGGTTTCTGGTTGACGGCGGCGAAGCTCAACATAAAAGAAATCACTAGACGTTTGAAGCTGCATGCCTTCCAGTTTGATTGCTACGGCAAAAGCTTCATCAAATCCCACGGACTTGCACCGGATAGCTTTGTGCAGATGGCACTGCAGCTGGCCTTTTATAGGCAGCACAAGAAGCTGCCCGTCCAGCACGGATCGGCACATTTGCGCATCTTTAAAAATGGACGCAGCGAAGTCATACGTTCAACTTCCACAGAATCTTCGAACTTTGTGCTTACCATGGTTTCGGAAAATGCCACACCTAGGGCTTCCTGGTTGGCAATGCGCACCGCAGTGGACGCTCATCGGCATCAGACAATGCTGGCGCACCAGGGACGTGGCGTGGATCGCCATTTGTTCGGTTTAAAACAGATGGCGCTTGAACATGGCAAGCCCTTGCCCTACTTCTTTAACTCTGCGGGTTATCTGAGATCCAAAAATTTTCGCATAGTCAGCTCCCACCTTACGACACCACATGACTCTTTCATGGCTTATGGACCACTCAACTCGGAGGGCTATGGCTGCTGCTATAATTTGCGCGATAATGATATAACCTTTGCCATTTCTGGCTGGGATGAAAATCCAGATATCTCAGTCGCGCGTTATTGCTCGGCAATTGAATCGGCTCTGACCGATATGGGGCATCTCGGGAACACGGACAGCCCCAATTCCACAGCCAAGGATGTGGGTAACAGCATGCAGCACAAGAAATAGCTAAAGTTTATTTTTTATTTTTATTATATGTACCTAGAGATGGAAATAACTTAAGTGGCTCAGGCATAAAATTTAAATACATTTATTTTTTAATTTCAGGCGGTTCCTCTAGTCCTTTTTGCAGTGATAGCAGCTACAAGAGACGGCACTCTTGAAGGTCACATTGCGTATCCCCTCAATGCAAAGCACACGGCGTTGTATCTGAAAGGAATAAAGGTTAAATCTGCCCATGCATTTACCTGGTTCACTAGGTTGAATTTAATACAAGCCGCAGCTCACTCACCTCCTCGGATTTCATCATATTACAGCACTGACCCACCGACACAACCGGCTTAGGCGGTCTAAACAAACCTGTCAATGCCGTTGGTACCGATGGAACCGCATAGGACTCACAAAAGCCGCGACAAGCATTCGTTGTAATCGTGAACTCCACACAATCAGGTATTGAGATTTTACGGGTATTTCCAACCTTATGACAGCCAGGACGCAACCACGTGTCCTTGCCGGCCGGACTGCTCTCGACGGCCAGAAAGCAGGAGCAGATCAGCCATAAAACAACTGCCGAGTTCATCTCGTCTAGGGTTCAATGATGACTGTTGGCCGCTTCCTAGCAGACGCTCTGTTTTATTCCGGCCAGCAGAATACGACGCTTGCGCAAAGAACGAATCTTGTCCTGGGCAATGGGCTGCATTTAATAGGGGGTCATGGATGGGGGGAAAAATTGCTTGCCTAAAATATTCATGCATAAAAACCATGTTTGCATATTCCTATTTTTAATATGGCCCAGAAGCGGGAATAACTATTATGATTTATTTTTTAGCTGGCGATTTACATACATATGTATGTATGCACATACATACATACATACATACATTGACAAAAGACAAGAAGAATTACAGTTTTTGCGCCGAAGCACCTTTTGCATTACATATGTATTCAAATTTAAGCAAACCAAAAGTAAAAATACATCTCTACATACATATGTACATGTGTATGTATATGCGCAATGGCGCCTCGGCGCAGTAACTGTAATTCTCCTTTTGTTTCAGTACCTACGCCAATTCGTCAATTAATATCACCCGTTTGATCGCTTTGTTGCAAACATAAAGAAGAAAATCGCAATTATAACAGTAACCTCGCCGAATAGTGATGCTCAGACTTAGAATTGACTTGCAATATTTCGTTGAATAATGCTGAATAAAGTCCAGTCTTGGACACATTTTAACTTTTGGAATCGTGAAAGCCTATAGAATCGAAAAAAAGATCAGTGTTTTCGTGATTATACTTAATTCATTGTGTGTACATCTGTGTGTTAAAATTTTGATTTATTTTGTTCGGTGAGTATGAAAATTATTATTTTGCATGATCTAAGGCATTTCGTAGGTTACGTGTGGCTTATAACAGCTAACGGAATTCTTTATCTGTGTAAGTAATTGCATAAATTTTGTTGTTTGATAGATTCATCTTATGCACACAAATAAAAGATGAAACGGCGCAGTAACTGTAATTCTCCTTTTGTTTCGGTACCTACTCACATTCATCAGTGCATATCGCTGGCGTTAGCATTTTTGCAAAAACAAAAAAGTACATACAATAACTGTAACGTAGTCGAATAGTGATGCTCAGGCAAACACGTCATGTCTGGTGCAGAAAAGATTCCAGTCTTGAAGCTTGACCTTTTAAATATCGTGGAAGCCTATAAAACAAAACAAAATGTTTCCGTGATCATCACGGAATTTAGAATTGTAGAAAGCCTTTAAAGAACTGTGTGTTCAAATTATTTTATAATTGACTTTGGTCAAAAGTAAGACAATATGTGAAAATTATTATTTTGCATGACCTAAAGCATTTCGTAAGTTAAGGGTGGCTCATGTCAGCTACTAACAAAGAAAAAAAACAAATTACTGAGTTACTTGTGTAATTAAATTTTCGTTGTTTGATTGATTCATCCTGTTCACACAAATAAAGATGAAATGGTGAGGTAACTGTAATTCTTCTTCTGTTTCGGTATCTACTCACTTTCGTCAATGCATATCGCCCGCTTACGTTCGCGTTGTTGTTGCAAAAAAAAAATATAACAGAAACGTTAATATTAATGCTTAGACAGTGCAAATTGATGTCTTTTTTGGCTCAATAATGCTGAAATAAGTCTAGTCCTCAAAACATTTATCTTTTGGTGTCGTGAAAGTCTATAGAATCGAAAAAATTCAATATTTTCTTGATGATCCTTGTTATTGTAGATTAATTATTGTAGATAGAGAGCCTATATGTATGTACATATGTACATCTGTGTGTTAAAATTATTTTTTAATTTATTTTGTTCGGTGCGTAAGACAATATGTGAAAATTATTAAGAAGAATGACAACAAATACCAAAAAAACGACAACTTTCTTACCTGTGCAATAAATGGCTTTCCTTTTTTGATACATTCATCTTTTTAATAAAAATTTGTAATTCGTATAATTTTATTTAATTATGGAAGCAATTCAACATTTTGCATTTGCATCTTGATGGCCGCCAGTTGATTAGGTAGCTTCTAAGCAGTTTCCAAATAGTTCCGGCGCGGAGTTCTGTGCGCAAGGATTTACGAAGGTACATAAGGTACATACTCTCCATCTATTTCGCAAATTATTCGTACCGAGAACAAAATTTCAGAACTTTGCTAGTCCAGGCGCTTTTGAAGTTGAAGATGAAACAAGAATATCGCTTCTGGGAAAGACTTAGTTACGTTCAAAAAAGACTTAGTTACGACGGCGCAAAGCGCAGCAAAAAACGGCGCACGGAAAATAAAGCAGGCTAACGACCATTATACGAATTTGTACACAGGCAATTCTTGTCTGGGTCAATAAGTTTGCGAATGACTTATCAAAAACTTGTGTGAGCGCGATGCATCTGTAGGTAAGTACAAAGAAACACAAAAGGTTAATGCAAAAGAAAGTTTATTTATCTAAGGATAGCTAACTCATTTTGCTCCTTATTTGCGTCCAAAAATGTATATTCAAAAATCAGACCGTGTTCGAATCAGACCAAGATTCTTGTGTCTTTGCAATTACTGCGCTACGTTTAAAATGTTATTATTTAATGTATAAACATCCATGTGATGTGTTTTGGAAAGATAACGGCTCAAAGAAAGATTCATAAAATCATTCCACATTTAAATGATTCCCTTTGGCTTTGCGCCATACGTCTAGAAAGCTCGTGCTTAGTTCAGAATGCCAAGGCATTCTTAACATTTGAAACTCGGCCCATACCTTTGCCTTCCATATGGTACTCTTCTACGGGGCAAGAAATTGTGGAAGGCAAGCAGCGTGGGTAAGCGAATAGATGTTAGGGCCATGGGTAAGAGTTAAAAGGTGTAGCACATAGAAATGAACCGGCTTAGAGTGCGTTCAGTTTTTAGTTCTCACTTAGTAGTCCCATTTCGTGCGTTACGAGAACTGTCTCGTTGTTGTTGATTAATTATCGAACATTATTTCTGTTCCTATTGTTAAATACGGAGAGATCTCTCCCTAAAAACAGCCCACAAAAAATACAAAATATCAACAAAACGCGTTTCGCTTGGTAGGAACCATTCTCAATAATTAGCGCATCGATATGCAATTACTGAATATACATTTAAAATTGTTTTTCCCCAAAAAAAAAATAATAAACCGATTTAGACAAGGACCAGGATTTCAGACCCAACCGAGAAAAAATCGCTGGCTCGCTTACGCAATGAATCGGCAAAACGGCAATCATTTACATGGCATGAATGAGGGCCAACTGGAACTGGCACCGATAGAAATGGTGGACGTGGAAATGGACGGTAGCTTTCAAGGAGATGAACTTGATAATAGTCCCACACAGAAGCCCTCCACAAAATCCCTATCACCCATTGTCAGCGATCATGCTCTCAACGTGCTCAACGAACTGCGCGAAGCGAATCTTCTGTGCGATGCGCAGATCTCGGTGGGCGAGCAGTCTTTCAATGTGCATCGTGCCATCATGTGTTCCTGCAGCTCATATTTTCGGTGAGTGTCCCTCATGCATTTTCCGCTAACCAATCAATTTAATCCACAACGATGGCGCTGCATAATATTTTCCTTTTTTGTCGTGCTCCTGTTTTCCGGCAGCGCACAGTTTACGGGATTCAACAGCCGTGCCGGAGCGGGGAATGACGAGAGCCGTGTCGTGCATATACCGGGGATTAGTGCGTCCATCATGAACTGTGTCATACAGTACGCCTACCTGCGCAAGACTAACATCAGCGACGACAACGTTCACGAGCTGCTTATTTGTGCGGATTATGTGGGAATGGTGGGGCTGGTCAAACAGTGCAAGGAATATCTCAGTCGTACACTAAGCCCGGAGAACTGTGTCAGCATCATGGGGTTTGCGCGGTCAGTATGAGTGTGTTCAGCCAGCTTTCCGCCCTCGCAGTTGCGCGTTCATTTGTTAATCTCACTCAATTGTTGTTTTGCATAGAAATAGGTATAATCTGCTTTTAATTGACTTGCATTTGATTGCAGCTTTCGGTTTCTCGAGGACTTGTATCAGAAGGCGCGCAATTATACGCTTAGGTACTTTACAGATGTGGCCGCCCGAAATACGGACATACTCGACTTGAACATTAAGGACTTTTACAGCATTATTAGTGATGATGAGCTAAATACACGTGAGGAGGATTACGTATGGAAGCTTTGCGTCAAATGGATTGACCGAGATCCAGAAAATCGAAAGCAGCATGTGGCGCATCTGATGACGGGCGTGCGCCTTGGTCTGATGACCCCCAAGGTACGTGTAGCGACAACTGAAGCAAACGAAACGAAAATGTGGGAAGTAAATCACTTAATCGATATATATATATATGTATAAACCCTTCAGTGCTTCATGGAGGAGGTCAAGGAGCATCCCTATGTCATTCAATGCGAGGCTGCCAAACCGCTGATAGTCGATACCTTTAAATTCATGTATGATCTGGATTTTCTTAACCCACAAGCCGAAGAGGTAATGCTAACACCCTCTGCTCTGCAGCAGCAACTTATACGTGCCATTTGACTTGCCCTTTCAACCCAAGCTAACCACACCGCCGTTGGCGATGCCGCGACTCCCACATGAGGTCATTTTCGCCATTGGTGGCTGGAGTGGTGGCACATCGAAGGGTTGCATCGAGACCTACGACACGCGTGCCGATCGCTGGGTAAACATCAATGCCGAGGATCCAGCTGGACCGCGCGCTTACCATGGCACCGCCGTTCTTGGCTTTAAAATTTATTCCATAGGTGGCTACGATGGCGTCGAATACTTCAATACCTGTCGCGTCTTTGATGCAGTCAAGAAGAAGTGGAACGAGATAGCGCCAATGCACTGCCGTCGCTGCTATGTCAGCGTGGCGGAACTGAATGGCATGATCTATGCAATTGGCGGCTATGATGGACACAATCGCCTTAACACCGTGGAGCGTTACAACCCAAAGACCAATCAGTGGTCTATCATTCCACCCATGAATATGCAACGGTCCGATGCCAGCGCTTGCACGCTTCACGGCCGCATCTATGCAACGGGTGGTTTCAATGGCCAGGAATGTTTGGATAGTGCCGAATATTATGATCCACTGACCAATGTCTGGACACGAATACCAAATATGAATCATCGTCGCTCGGGCGTCAGCTGTGTGGCGTTCAGGGATCAGCTGTATGTTATTGGCGGCTTCAATGGCACATCCAGGCTGTCTACCGGCGAAAGATTTGATCCGGAATCCCAATCTTGGCACTTTATACGGCAAATGAATCACTCGCGCAGCAACTTTGGCCTGGAGATAATCGATGACATGATCTTCGCCATTGGCGGCTTCAATGGCGTCTCCACCATCTCGCACACCGAATGCTATGTGGCCGAGACAGACGAGTGGATGGAGGCAACGGACATGAATATTGTGCGCTCGGCGCTATCGGCCAACAATGTGGCCGGTCTGCCCAACAAACGCGACTACATACATAAGGAACGTGATCGTCTTATGGAGGAGCGACGTCAGCGTTTAATGGCCACGGCAATGGCTCGCGAAGATGTTGGCAATACGAATCGCTCACAATCGCTAGTTGACAACAATGATCCGGCCCTGGATGATCTGGATGAAGAGAGTCCCAACGAGGATGTCGATGGAGAGGAGCTGCAGTTGCCGCAGCAGGTGGCACTACCACTACCAGCGCCTGGCATACCGCCTGCAGCCGCAGCTGCTGCTGTTGATGCAGCCGTTTTGCCCGCCGTTCACCTCAATCGCCAGGCTGAGGACCGCGGCCCAGACAATAATCGGCGCTTTCGGGTGCAGCTGCGTAATCAGCGCTATGGCTCGCATCATGAGATACGTCGTCGCTCGTAGGCGTTATCGTCGTAACCGGCGTTCAATCGCAACTCCCCTCAACCGGCACTGACCCCCAGAAATGAACGGAGATTACCAAACAATGTTTGGCAACGAATACGATAGAGGATGCGTTAGCGTGGGCAAAGGTATTCTGGTGCAGAAATTGGCAACGTGGCCCACGTCCATAGAAACCGTTTTTTTTTATTTACCTTTCGATAACGCACACAATTCTTGGCAAGTAACAAAAATTATTGCATAGCATGAGGCGCAACAAGAGTGCTGCCGTATTTTTTTTTGACATTTGATAAAGAAAATTCCGTTATCAAAATTTTCATGGTATTACAAAATTCTTTGCATCATACACAATAAAATGCAGAATATTAATAGTACTAAATGAAGTTTATATAATTGTCTTAAGAGTACTTTAAATTTAAATTGAAATTGTAACGCAAAATGCTCCAGTCGGATCCAATATGCAAAACTCATACAATTACAAAGTTTATTTTTAGGTTAACAACTGTATTGCTTAAGAGGCAAGCGATGCGCAGACGCCGCGACCACAACCAGCAGCAACAGAAGTTGCCTATAAATATGGAGAAATTCTGAAAGAATCCAACACAACGCAACCGACTGCGCCGCTAACAGCACGCATTAGACAGCAAAAGGAACAATAAGGAAGCTTAGAAATGCTCGCAGTGTTGTAAGTGCCGATAAAAGCGTTAAATTTAAAGGTCGCTAATTAAAAAATGTTGAACATTCCTTTTTTACTAGACTGTGTTTGGCTTTTTCGGCATCGCCGCTGTTGCATATGGCCAGCGCCCAATTGGTTGACCTGCATCCAGTTTATAGTGGACCCACTATTGCTCCTCTTGGATGTCATCGTCGCTTGTACACGTACAGGGTGACTCAGTCAGATTTGCAGGGTCGCGAATGCTGGGATTTTGTGAGCGTCTGGAGCTGTTGGGGTCGTTGCGATTCCAGCGAGATCTCCGATTGGAAATTTCCCTACAAGCGCTCGTTTCATCCCGTCTGTGTACATGCGCATCGTCAGCCGTCGGTGGCCGTACTTAAAAACTGTCATCCCGAGGCTGATGATAACATACGTAAATATAGCTACATGGAGGCCATAAACTGCCACTGTCATACATGCTCCACGGAGGACACCAGTTGCGAGGCACCAGCCAACAATGGCCTAGACGAACGCAAGAGCGTTAAGGTGCTAGCGTTAACTAACGATGATTCTGGTGCCCTCGATTATTAGGTGGTGACTTTCGTGTAGTACAGTATGGTGGCGCGTTTCTAACAATAAAGCTTTTCATTTTATGGTAAGTTGCATCTAAAGCAAACAATTTTATTTGTTCGATTTACATGATTTTGTATTGCGCGGCGTGTTCGTTAGCAACAAGAATTTTGGTATGGGTTGCCTGATGACGATTGAACAGAGAGTTAAACTAAAAAGGAAATTCTTAGTGTCCAGATAAATCTAAATATATATATATATGTATTTATAATATAAAACAAAACTATATATTTGACGGTTAAGCGCATCAATGCGACTACTACACACACATGTGTATGTCAGCCACTGGCCACAACTAGTTAGCAGCTATAGCGTTTCACACTTAAAGCTATGCCGTCTCACCTACAGAAATTTTGGACTTGAGTTTGTGTTGTTGCTCTCTTGCGCCAGCAGGTATAAGCAATATAGCGACGATATGCCCAAACCAATAGCACCACCCAGGGCACATTTTCGCAGGCCAGCTAATATGCAAAAAAAAAAAAAACATTAATACGTATATTAGGTTTAGGTTGGAGTGAGCTCACCTGTTGATTTGTACAGTAGTCCTGTCGCAGAACCGGCTATTATGGTATTTACATTGTCGTCCTGATCACGAACATACTGCAACAACACTCCACACGCCGAGTACAGTACAGCCAACGTGCCTAAGGTATTTGCCGTACCGGAACCCTGTTTCATGACGTGATTGATTAATCTGCAAAAAAGATGCACATCAATATGTTGAAACGAAAGGCATAGATTCAATGTACATTCCTATAATGTACACTCGTACGCTAAGATATCCGGAGCATATGACATCCAGATACCGTCTTTAATCTGTTGCCTACTTACTGGGTGCGACGCAGCTTCCCCGTCTGATTGAGCGCGTTAGTAACTTTAATGCCATTATAGACGCCCGCCAGGCCACCAATGCCACCACCAATCATTACAGATGTGCCGATCTGTGAGAAAGCCAACTCGAAACGTCCACGCTGCTTGTTGGCGCCCTCGGGAAATATGAACTCTGGCTGCGCTTGCTGCAGGAATCGTGAATCATAGTTGAGGTATGGTGAGACTGGAGCACTGCTAAATGTGCTCGTTGCCGGTGTGTAGTTTGTTGTTGCTGTTGGCTGTGGATCGTCGACTGCAATTTAAATATAAAAAGAATGTATAAAGCCCTAGATTTCATTCAAAAACCCCCACATGTAACAGCAAGTTCCATTGCGTAATGTGTGTGGACATGCGGGGTGTTGCTTACCGGTTGGTGGGGGCGCTAATGAAAATGGTTTCCTTAAGTAGTCGTCACTCATTTTGGAATTTAATCGCTTGCCTTGCCAAGGTTAGTTACTAATTTATGATCAATCAGATGCCAATTTAATTGAAGCTTACAACACAAATGGGAAACGAATGCGTTTCCCGTGCTCTGCTTATGTTTCTAACTTTTTCTAACTTGTACTCTTGTCAGCGTGACATTTGTATCCCACGTGTGTTGTTAAACACACTAGGAGAATGTTTTTAACAACACTTACATTATATTTAGTTTGCCAGGGCCAGTACGTTGAAACCGAACAGCTGTTAAACAATCAGCTGTTGCTTAAAGCTTTGCAACACTTAAACAGAGTTTATATCGTTATCGGACTGAGCGCGTATTTTGCAGCACTACGGCTGTGGTTTTCGTTCCGTGCGGTTGTGTTTTGGTAGTTGGTTTTTGTCGTTGGTTGTCCATTATCCCTAATTGAAATAGAGAAAATTAATAATAAGTTGTGCGTCCAGCAAACGAAGCAAGTCTATGCTGAGGACAATTAATTAAAACGAAAACAGTCCTCAAAATCTGAAGAGTGCCATTGCCGTGTGTTATCGTTGCTGTGGTTTTTGGTGTGGGAGTAGGAGTCGAGGAGTGGGAGCAAAAGTAACCGGCATTTAAAGTGTATTTGTATTTACTTTGGCTACCCGAGCCTGTACTCCCTTAGTCCTCATCAATGTCGTCCACCGAGGTAAAACTGTCGCGTCTGCTGGGACTAGCGCAAAAGTTTAATAATTTCTACTTGACAGGTGAGTAACGCAGCTTAATTCACCAGCGTCTTTATTGTTTTTGTTTTGGGGTTGGCTATGTTGCCGTTCGCCTTTTGGCCATGAAAATGGGATTGGCAGCCACTGACCCTGTATACACACGCTAACTCACATCGTGGGCGACCTGGGCGCCAATATAATGGGTGCAGCGCATACCGTTTACTGCAATTGCAGCAAAGAGCGAGAGCAAGAGAGTGCGAATTATCGATTAGTTTGTTTACTTGTATGTGCGTGCTTGTGTGTGTGTGTGTGTGTGTGTGTGTGTGTGTGTGTGTGTGCAGCTGCTGCTGACGTCGCTACCAAATGTCTCATTGCCATTTCGTTTCTACAGCATCCAATCGGCTCTGCATTGACATTGAAACTAATTTCCTTTTTGGCTATTTTTATGACTAATAGTTGTTCAAAATTGTCCCATTTTTTGTTTTGCCTTTCCATGCATGTTATCGATCTACACACTTCAAATCGATAAGTTCACCTGTTGCGCTCGCTAGTAATCCGATGCGCTGATATATTTTGTTGTTTACCACGCTGCTGTCCAGCTTTTCGCAGTAATAAACGCTGGATCATCCAACAGCTGTGGCCTATCGCATTTCAATGCACAATTCCTTATACATGAATTGCAATTAAACAAAATGTAATGCTAAACAAACCAGCGACTCTTATGCAAGATCATTTTTATCAAGTAATCGTTTGTTGTTTATTAATACAAATAAATTTAAGTATGCTAACTTGGTCACTAAATATGTATGAATTTCTGATCAGTGTACATATGTATGTATGTGTGCGTGTGCATATATTTTGTTGTTCATAATTAAGACCTTTGCGCAGCGACTCAATTTTACAAATTATTTGTCGCTTGTTTGCAGTTGTAACAAGATTTTTATCGTATCACCTTGAGGGCAACTTTTGGCGACATTTTCAGCGACAACAACAACATGCAGCAACAGCTGAAACATCTCACAAACACACACACTATATAAAATCAGATATTGTATGTATAAATTTAGAGATAGATGTTTATGGCTTGATTAAGTGCAAAAAAGTGGCACATATGTTCGCTTAATTGAGATAGAACTTATCTCTTTTCCGCTATCTCCCTCTCCCTTTCGCTCTCTCTCTCTCTCTCTCTATCGCTATTAACCACTCTTTGGCTCTCTATCTCCGCTGATAAGCGGCATGCGCTATTTGACAAGCTATTTGTTTTGCTTCCAGCTATTTCAACTGTATTGCTTTGAATTTTGAAACAAATTTGAATTCAATGTGTTGGGCAATAAATTTTGTTATACCCTATAAAAAGTTGGTATATGGCAATTCTAAGCAATTACTACGTAGCTATTCTCCGTAACGAGATTTTTAACCTGATTGGCATATGATTGTCAGAGTATCCCAATAAGTGAAGATCTCAAACTTTTTACTGGCTTGCCAGTTTCTTATATTTTCATCTCATTCTCATAAAATCTAGGGTATCAGTTGTTTTTGTTTTGCTTCTCAAATTGTTTATCTTTGAATCAAAAGCGAATTGGTATTCCATGTTTATGTTGTGCTCGTTTGAATAGTGACGCAATAATTGAGTTTGCCAATTTAAAATTCAGCGACGATCTTGCCAACCGGCTTAAATATTATTTTTAAAGCATGTTTTGATCAAATATTGTCTGAATTGGATTTATTATTATGAGTACTGGCGATCTAGAGAACTATGAATCAGATAAATTCTGATTCAGAACGTGAACAGAAAACTTGCAGGTTTTTAAATTGCCTTAGACCGTACCAAAAATCTTTATTGGTTTAACCTAAGGTCAACATTTAAAAATCAACTATTCCTATCTGAAGAAATAAATAAGCCAGATCTCAGTGCAAAATGCCAAACGTGAATAAACATAAAATGATTATTTCACGCTATTTTGCTAGATTTTAATAGATAACAAAAAGTGCTTACAATAATAAACTGATTGTATTTGGTTTAAGCAAAGGTACTTAAGGCTAATTAACTGCTTATTATTCTTATTAGGTATTTTGACATATCTAATCAGGGTGCGTGTGCTGTGTATTTCCATTTCCAATTGAGCTCAGAATAAACTTAAATATTTTTCACGACACAAAGCAATTGAAGCTTGCACAAATTTCAACCGGAAATATGTATTTAGCATTAAAAGCATGCTTATCATAATTATATAGTAATAAAAATATCAATGTCTAAGCGATAAGAAAGTTTCAGTTCTGGCTAGTAAAAAAAAGTTTAACTTCAACGGTTTGACCTAGGCCCACACATCAACATCTTTAAATCAAATTCTATAGGTCCCCATACATAAATAAATTATAAACACTTATCAGAAATAAATGTGGTTCTGTTTGCTATTATATTATAGCTTTGTGCTCCAATTTTAGATCATGTAATCTCTGCCAGTAACACTTTTAACAATGTGAGTCAATAATAATCGGAAAGATTCTTTGGCCACAAAAGGCACATATGAAATTCTATATTATGAATACTATTATATATATCGTATCATACACAATGTTTGGATCCTATATATCTGTCAATTAGGATATATACTCGTACCTTACAGACTCTTTTTGTATGATTAAGATACTTATGTGTCACACGCTTTTTTGTATCTCCCAGATTTGTATGTTTCTCACATACATTTTGGAATCTGTATTGCACAGATTCTTACTTGCATCGCGCAGAAATTTTTGTATTTGTCATATAGTTATTCATGCTAGAGACAAATTTAAGACACATTCACAGTTTCGAAGTAAACAACATTTATATGCAAGCTACATAGAAAACCGACAAACAGATACTCCGGTCTTTTTTGTTGGCCACAATACAATTACGGTGTTAGCTGCGTCAGGAATATATCAATTACAAATTGCTCTCAAGCTAATTAACGTTAATTGTGTCACAGGTTTTCATAAAGGCGACATACGTCCATTTCTGGTTGAGGGACAACAAGTTGGGCTCATTAAATCGGATGTCCTCAAGCAGCTGCACAAGTACCCCGAAGTGTTTTGTATACGTGACTGTGAATATACCAAGCAGGTGAATATTATAACAAATAGTCACAATGTAATCATCTTCAGCGTATTGTTAATCATTTGACAGGGTCTCGTGGAGTTAAATCCGGCATTTCGAGACTACAACGAGCGCACGGCACAACTGGAGAAGGTATTACGTGAACTGCGCAGCGATGGTTTGTTCTCAGCCTTGCAGGGCTGGCGGGATGAGTGCTTTGAGGTCAAATCCGAGCACAAGGCCCTGCTGAAGATGGAGCGAGCGGCGACACCGCTGTTCGGGGTTCGCAAATATGGTGTGGACATCAATGGTTATGTGAGGCATCCACAACACGGTCTGTGCATTTGGCTGCAGCAGCGCTCCAACACTAAAGAAACCTGGCCTGGCAAATGGGATAATATGGTAGGCGGTGGTCTTTCCGTTGGATATGGCATAATGGAGACGGCCATCAAGGAGGCCGCCGAGGAAGCATCCATTCCAAAAGATCTCGTCAAAAATTTGGTTTCAGCGGGCTGTGTCTCGTTCTTTTTTGAGAGCGATCAGGGTCTGTTTCCCAATACTGAATATGTATTTGATTTGGAGCTGCCGGTGGACTTTGTGCCTCATAATGCGGATGGCGAGGTGCAGGCTTTCGAGCTGCTGCCAGCCAAAGAGTGTGTGGAGCGCGTATTTACGCCAGATTTCAAGACGACATCGGCGCCAGTTGTTATCGATTTCTTGATTCGACACGGCCACATTACAGCTGAGAAAGGTACGTTTGGGTTTTAGTATTGTGTCACAAGTTAAGCATCATTGAATTGAACACCTTTTAGAGCTAAACTTTACGCAGATTGTGGAACTACTTCATGTGCCGCTGCAGTCATTGTACACGTACAAAACACGCCTGGAGCAAAAGCTGCAGCAACATCAGGCGTCACTGCCCAATGACGATAATAACTGCAACTGCACCAGTTTACCCAGCAGTCCGCTGGAAAACGGGCACAACAAAAAGGAGGTCGCTTAGGCTGAATATAGCACCGGATAATGGACAACGAATGGAGTGTGTAGCATGACCATTGCATTAAGAAGCTGTGGACTTGTTGGAGAGACTGCTATTGTAGTTGGATTTATGAAATCCAAAAACAACAGCCAATATATAATATAATAACGCAAAAGAAAATAATTAAGAAAAGAGAAAAAAAAAAAAAACAAAAAAAAAAACAACCAATCAACCAACCAAACGAAACGAAACAAGTATAACCTATTAAACTAAATTATTAATTAATATATGTAATGGCAACACTTAATGTTAAATTTTATGTTTACATCGATGTATGCAAGTCAAAGTGTTTGTGCTGTTTATATATATATTGGTATAAGCTTATATGGGTTACTTATATATAAATATATTTATGAAATTATTTACAATATTTATTATATATACGTACCACATGCATAAGCATAAGCTAAATATACATATATAACCTACTATATATTTGACAAAGCAGCCCGCATATAACTTAATAGATTTGTGCTTTGATATTCCAATCATGTAATAATTGCAAACAAAATGACGCCACATTCTTAGACTTTTTGTGAAGAAATTAAAACTAGAGAACAAAAACGGACAAGTTATATAAACATATATGCATATGTAACACATTTATATATGATAGTTAAAATATAAATTATATGTAACGAGATATTAAAATGACATTTACTATTATGTGTGTGTGTACCAAAGTGCTCAAACTTAAGCAAAAATGTAATATTAATTAGTTTTCTGTTGAATTTGTAAAACTTTTTTAACTTAATAAAATGAAATACTTAAACGACGTTCAATTCAATTTATCGCATCTCAGAGAACCGCGCTACCTATCGAAATAGCAACTCTGCGCCAGGGTTACGCATCACACGGTAAATCATAAGCAGCCCTGATAAAACGTCAAATCATAATGAGTGTGGCAACGCCAAGTGGGTAGCCATCTTTCTTTCTTTCCCCAACTTCACGACCGCGTGGACGTCAATACGTAAAAGGTAAGCGAATATTTTGAACAAATTGCATTAAAATGCAATCGAATGCAGTTGAAACGCGCGTCCAAATGTGGTAACTTTGCCCTGCATATGTGCGTTGATTGAGATGTTGCTAAACGTGTTTGTTTTTTGCAGGGAACCACAGCCAACAAAATGACCAACTCAAAGGGTTATCGTCGCGGCACCAGGGACATGTTCTCTCGCCCATTCCGTAAGCATGGTGTCATTCCCCTGTCCACATACATGCGCGTCTTCAAGAACGGCGACATTGTTGACATCAAGGGACACGGTGCTGTGCAGAAGGGTATGCCCTACAAGGCATACCATGGCAAAACCGGCCGCATCTTCAATGTCACACAACACGCCGTTGGTGTCATTGTAAACAAACGTGTGCGCGGCAAGGTTCTAGCCAAGCGCATCAACGTGCGCATCGAGCATGTGCATCACTCCAAGTGCCGTGAGGATTTCCTGCGCCGTGTTAAGGAGAACGAACGTCTGCTCAAGGATGCCAAGGAGAAGGGTAAATGGGTCAGCCTAAAACGTCAGCCCGAGCAGCCTAAGAAGTCACATTTCGTCAAGAAATTGGAAGAGCCCATCGCCCTGGCGCCAATTCCATATGAATTCGTTGCCTAAGCTAAAAGAGAAAAGATGAGTTTGTTTACGATTTGTAACTGTGTAGATTGGCCGATTCTAAACTAAGTTTCAAATAGAATGGATTTTCTATATGATTGCTGTAAACAATCATTTAGCTGTTTTTTTTTTTGTACAATCGGGGTGAATTTTAGTGAAGGAATCGGCGGGTGAAGCAGCAAAGAGAACAGCTGTGATCGGTATGCTTCTTCTTGCTAGTGATTGAGACGCACACGTTTGTCGAAAAAAAGTTTGTGTGAATAAAAAAATGGAAAATGTTGCAAAAATTAAAATTGTCAACAGTTGTGACACCTGCGGCAAGTGCTTCTCCAAACCAGCACTACTGCGTCGCCATCTGGTTGTGCACAGCACAGAGAAAGCATTTCCAGTAAGTTTTGCAATGTGCTTGCTTGGAAGCCCAGCTTGATTTTTAAATGTGTGTAATAAATATTTGCAGTGCGACATCTGCTCCAGTCGGTTCTCACAGAAAAGTTCACTGCAGCGTCACATACGCAATAAACACGATGCCGCAAAGGGAAGCGATGATTCCGAGGTGGCGCAACTTGCACTGGCTGCTTTAAAACTGCTGCAAACCAGTCACCCAACAGACAATATAACTATAAGCCAAGATATACCAGGCGTTCCGCAGGAGCAAGCAGATATTCAAGCTACACTTGAGGAGAAAACAGCTTGCGATGTAGTACAGCTCAGAGATAGGCTCAACCCAAATGGTGTTGTGCACATGCTGACCACGCAGCGCATACTGCGACAGAAGCCGAGCAGGTGCTACTATGTATGTGAATATTGTGCCAAGGAGTTTAGTAAAAGCTACGAGCTCATAAGGTAAGTCTAGTATTTAAGAACTGTTTGTGCTTTAGACATAAGCAACAAAAACTTGCTGCTCGCCAGGCATCGTCGTTCGCACACCAAAGAGACGCCCTACCAATGCAGCCGCTGTCTCAAGCGTTTTGCCACCCAGACCAAGCTAAATGAGCATTACAAACGCTTGCATGCTACACTGAAAAAGCACGCCTGCAGCGAGTGCACCAGCAGCTACGGCTCCAAAAATCGGTTGCACAAACACCTGGCTCAAGCACACCCGGATTTGGTTTACAGTTGCGGTCAGTGTAAACGCACCTTTCAATCGAAATCTGCCCGTGATGCACACGAGAAACATGAAGCCGATGCACAGGTGGCAAAACTCGAACAACTGGTGCCGCAGCCAGTTATGTCACAGCGTAGCTACAAGTGCGTTTACTGTGAAAAGGAATTCAAACGCAAGTTCAATTGTCGCACCCACATGCTGATACATTTGAGGCGTTTACTGGACACGAAGCAACTGAAACATAGTTGTCTGCAATGTGGCAAAAACTTTAAGAAACCCAACGATTTGGCGCGTCATCTGCTAACACACTCCAAGCTCAAGTTACACGTATGTCAAGTGTGCCAAAAGCACTTTACCCTAAGTTCCACTTTGGCCAGGCATCTAGAGACGCACCAGCCTCAGCGTGCCACAGTCAATTGCCAGGTGTGCGGCAAGTGCTATGCCTCCAGAACGTCGCTGCAGTTGCATCTGCGTTTGCACACCGGCGAACGACCCTTTAAATGTGAAATTTGCAGTGAAACGTTTCGAACCTCGGGCCACAGACTTGACCATATGCTCGCCGAGCGGCACAAGAATGCCTCCGCCAATGCACTTATCTTATGATCTTCAGTAATATAAGTCTATATTTCATAAATATCAATTACTATTACATCTACGTCCCCACATTTTATTGGTTAAACCCAGGCGAAGCTCCATAGTAAAACTGTTTGTCAAATTGCTGACTTTTGGACAGATCGCTTAGCTTCTGTCGCTTATCCGCCAGTATGAAGTCATCCTCTTCAATCATTTCAGAATCGCCACGCTTGCGACGCATAGTCTCTGCTATTACACAATCCGTTGTCTCCTCCAGCTCATGCACCTTATAGACTAGATATATTGGCTCTATAAATTTGTTTGAACTGCAAAGATTAATCAGAATTAAAGCCGAGCCTACATGGTAACTGATTTTCAAGACATACAGTGGTAGGATGTATGGATCAAAAGGGAAGAAAGTTTCGAGTGTTTCCTCCGGCATCAGCTTGTCATGGCCATAGATAGTGGCCAGCTTGCGACGTGCATTACGCTCCAGCACAGTGTGACAATACGCCAATTGGTGGGTACGTGTGACGCCCGCAAATGCCGTGGCCACCGGTGGAAGGCAATAGCGTAACGGATTAAAATGGCACATGGCCAGCCGTGACAGCTGCAGAGTATTCAGCAAAGCCAAATCTAGAAGGCAAGATAAATAAAGATAAGTTAAATCGCAAGAAGCGCTTGCTTTTACAATTGCATACTCTTTTGATTGATTGTCAAATCACGCGCCCGAAACGAGATTAAATAAAAGATGGCCTGGCAAACAGAGAAGAAAACCATATTCGCTTTGAGCGAACAGTTTTTGCTGCTAAACTCATCGGAGTCATTTATGTAGTTGTTTGCCCAGTTGCTTAACTCCTTAAGATAGTAGGTGATTGTGCTGAAATCAATTTAAAATTTGAATTTGGTTGTTCTCACAACTAAATATTAAGCATACTTACCCAAGGGGCACAAATTTGGCACGTGCCAAAAAACTGGCTATGTAGCTAACAGCTGCGTGGCGAATGATCGAGGAAACATTGGGATTCTGCACCTTATGCCACAGAGCGCTGAGAAAGATCTCTGTATATGCTGGTCGAATGCTGCACGCATAAAAGATGACGAACTGAACGTGGTGAGTGTTATGGCTGGGCAGCAACACCTCGTCGAATATGTGGACTAACGTCTTAAAGAAGCGACTTTTGGCTATACGCTGATCATCGGTGCAATCGGGCTTCGGACGGCATTTATCATCCAGGAATTTGAAAAGCTTCATGAGGCATATGTCCAGCATTTGGCCTATAGGATGTTCTAGAGATTGTGGCGGTTTTGGCGGAGCGTTTAGATCATCCATTTGAAAAATGGCTTGGTCTTCCATTTTATCATCTTCGTCATCGGTGTCCTCCTGAAGTGCTTCGATTTCATCTCGTGGCGCATTAACGTCCAGCACCAGTAGCCTATTAAGAATTTAAAAATACGTTAATTGCGTGTTAACGAAATAATTTGAAATGATAACTTACTTCTGCAGAACCAGCTGCACTAACAACTCTTCGAATACCGGCTTGTATTCCATGAGCCATAGCACATTGTGCAAATAGCCAGCTGTGACATGAGCTGGCTTTTTAAAGTATGGAAACTTAGATGCGATCGTATCGATGACCACGTCAAAACTCATGGGCACAGCGGTGAGAATGCGATTGAGTAAACTGTGCACAGTTTCCAGTTCAGCACGTACACGCTCCGAGGGGCAACCATTGAGCCACTCCGCCGATTCCTGATCATTAGGTATCCAATTTAAAATTAATTTGCCAATGCCAATATGTATATACGAATTGTGGGCAATCATAACATCGACGCTGAATTCTGTATAGGCCTGAATGGCGTCCGAGCTGTACTTCTTCCAGTTAAGCGAGAGTAGTGCCTCAACTAGATTGGCAAATTCCGGTGTCAGGCTGTGCACGATTTTGCGCGCGTCCTTCATGATTTGAACAACCTCATCATCCTGTAAATGAAAACATAAATAAGAAAAGCATATGCAAATAATGTTATTTACTTACACTGAGATCAGCCTCGCACAGAAAGTATGTGAACTCCTGAATCAAATGGAAGTTATTTTCCTCTAAAGCAACACGCACCGATTCAACGATGCCCTTCTCCTTGGGCGTTACGAAGCGCACCTTGTTAAGGGCCGCTGTCTTGACGCGCTCACGATCTGCGCTGGAGAAGGACTTCAATATGGACGTATTGGTCGTTTTGCTGCTGTAGACAGACATTGCGCGAAACACTACCGTATCTAAATTTTAAAGTATTTCCTAATAATACGCAATTACACGTTCGACAAAGGCTAGATTAACTATATAGTTAACTGCGCTTATTTGCCGAGTATTACCTGTCGTTCTACGTTTTATAAATTAAACAGCAACCAAAATACTCTACGAATAATGTGTTTATGGAAACTGGCATTATAGTTAGCGATTTTATTTATTTTCAAAACTATTCTGCTAACGTACGCCTGCAGCTGAAATCAAAACACGTGTGGCAGATCAGTGTGACCAAATTTTGTTTATGTTTGCGATTATTACCATAGTGCCATTCACAACGAACCGGCAACTATACTATTCAACGCCAAATGAGCTGCACGTTTTCGTTTTTCGTGCTATAAAACCAGATAGAATGGCTTCATTATTTACGTTGGACACAGACGGCGACCAGCAATTGTTTAGTGCAGATAATTTACAGTATTCCGCTGCATTGTACAATGGCATTTTTGAAGATCGTCAACAGGAGGACAGCGAAGAAGACGATGAGCAAGAAGCTGGTGAAATGGAATTATTTGGCGTCAAGATAAGCTGCAAAGATGTGAGCAAAGTGGTTGCCGCCGCCGCCACACAAGAGACGCCCAAACGAATTGCATCCGAGGTGGCGATACAATTGAATGAAGTTGCTGAGAGGGTTAATGAGGCATCACAAAACGTGGGCACACATAAACTGCAGAAACGTCAACGTACCACAACAGAAATAAACAACGAGATAAGCGAAGATGTGATTGTGCGGAAAGCAAACTTGGAAAAGGATATGCAAAAAGCCAAGCAAATAAACGGAATTGAGCAGCTGAAAGCCCTACCTACAGTCTCCAGACGTAAGCAGCCCATACTGAACAGAGTAAGTTTTTCAACACCTTTGGCGTGGATCATAAGCTGAGCATCTGTGATGACATATTCGACAACCGAAGCTGCGCCAATGGGCGCGGCAAGCGCACGCTCCTGCTGCTTGAGGCGACTGTTGTGTAACCAGAGACTCACTCACAGACAATAGCACACAGTTTCGTTCGTTGTAATCTTAGCGGCTGGCTCAGAACATGTAGCGGTTGCTGTAAGGCCAACGGAACATCAATGCCATTTAATGCTAGACTGTTATTTGTCATTAAGCTAAGACAAATGATTTAGGCTTAGGCGTACAATCCTCTTTTATTGAAACAGTGCTATTGTCGCCCAAAACACAGCAGTAGCTGAGGCAGGTTTGTTGCCACATTGACGACGTCTTTAGTAATCTGAGTGCTTATCCATGCCAAATATTAAATTAACAGCTGAGCTTTCCATGTATAAACAAATTTTTATACACACAGGCCGAACGAACAAAGACGAAGGGCAGCGGCTGGTTTGATTTACCTGCGACAGAAGTCACTGATGAGATGCGCAATGAGCTGAAGGTTATACAAATGCGTTCCGTGCTGGATCCTAAGCATTTCTATAAGAAGAACGACCTTAAGGTGCTGCCCAAGTACTTCCAAATCGGTACAGTCCAGCACTCGCCACTTGATCATTATAGCGAGCGGCATACGCGGAAGACCAAAAAGTCATTGGTGGATGAACTGCTTGAGGATGAGGCCTTTCAAAAGTTTAACAAACGGAAGTACAAAGAGGTGATAAAGCGTACGGAAAAATACGCACATCGAAAAACCTTAAAAAAGATGAAGAAACTGAAGAAAAATAAATAAATATAACTTCTTCCACATCGATTTGGGCGCGTGTCATGTTTTCTCTCGTTACACGATTAAAAATTTGATTGGTCCCATTAAGTACGTGTAAGTATGGAATGGCTAGTAAACTTGGCATCAATATTTTATCAAGACTGTTTGATAAAACTTAAAATATAACCGCGCGTATATAGCACATAAGTTGCATTCGGAGTACTCTGAGCCATGTGTGCAAGGCTTTTGATTCTTCAGCAACATGCTTGCCTAAATTATCAATTAGCGTCTAATTGAACTCTTCAAGTATTACTTTATTTTCATCTCATTCTCTGTTTCATTTGTTTTTCGATTCTCTTGCAATATACTCCATATATGCTGCGCAAGCTGACTAAAGAGCTTTGCATGTTCAGAGTCTGGACTTTTAATCACAACGGGTACGCCCGTTTCGCCGCAATCTGCAATATGTGAGTCTAGAGGCAATGAAATGAGAGTCTTTGGCAGCCTCTTGTGTGGAGCTTCAGCTTGTTTCTTGAAAAATTCGATGCGATGATTGCAGTTGTCACAGATGGAGTAGCGCATATTCTCAACCAGGCCAAGGATGGGCACCTTCAGTTTTTGATACATTTCAGCACCACGGACTGTCACATCCACTGCTGCTTTGTGCGGAGTGCTGACCAATATGACGCCTGTGATTGGTGCAAGCTGTGTCAGTGAGAGATGCACATCTCCAGTGCCGGGCGGCGTATCAATGACCAGTACATCCAATGGACTCCACTCGGCACCCTTGAGTAGACGCTGTACGGCTGACATGACCAGCGGGCCGCGCCAAATAATGGCACCATCAGGCGGCGTTAGCATGCCCATCGACAGGCACTTGACATTGTAGTTCTGTGGCGGTAACATTAGATTCTTGTCGTTGACCCGCGGCTCACTGTGCACGTTCATCAGCAATGGTATGCTTGGTCCAAAAATGTCGCCATCCAAGAGCCCAACACGCACTCCCAACTTGGCCAAACTGCAGGCGAAATTTGCTGCAATAAATTTGGTTCGTCTCAACTTTTCTTTTATCCCTAAGATATGACCCGCTGACCTGCCACAGTACTTTTGCCTACACCGCCCTTGCCAGAGGCTACCACTATTATGTTCTGGACGCCAGGCAGCGATTCCCGCTTGGGCAAACCACGGGCCATCATCGTCACCTGGTGATCTTTCAGTTTTGTCGCATAGCTACGCCAACACAGGCGCATCATCAAAGTCATTTTTACTTGATGCCAAAAAGTGTTATGTTAAAAACCTCCAGGTAAATTACTTTTAAAAATGTCTAAATCGTTACGCTTCTGAAATGGACGGTGAAACTAGAGATGAGCAGTCACCCAGTTTATTCACGTCAGCGTATCTTATATGTAAATATAAGATATTGTATAACAGTGTAAGCTGTTTTCGGCTTAACGAGCCTATACAACAGTGCTTTTTAAATGAATATGCACATTAATGTTTCTTAATGCTTCTTAGTATATAGTATTTATTTTAAAGGATTTTATTTAAATTTATGAGTGGCCACGACTGTGCCATTTTATTTTGTGAAGTTTGGTCACATTGGCTATGTAGTACTATCAGTGCATTGCATTTGAATATATGTAGTTCGCATTTGGAAAATGATGGAAATAGACGAACCCATCGAGCCTGGGATTGTGGAAGACGACGATGATGCACTCTGGTCTATTGACGATGATACACTGTTTCAGCCGTGTGGTCTAATAAGTCACTCTTCATCCAGCAACAACAAAACAAAGTCTGTTTTCGTCACATGGAACGAGTATTATCTGCTGAATTATCGCTTTAAGAAATCGAAGAAAACAAACAGAATGGAAATGACAAAAGTACGCATTCCACTGCCCAAGGGTAATCATCTACGTAGCATTCACATGCTAGAGTACAACACCCTGTTGCTAATGTCGGACGGACGAGTTCATTGTTTTGGCTCCATCAAATCGCTGCACCTAATCTCCTGGCTGAAGGGTGTGCGTGCATTTGCGCGAACTCATGAAGGGTTCAGCGTGATACGCCACGATGAGGATACGCAACAGTTGCTGCTGCAGGTCTACGTTGACTTGCCCAGTCTGAGCAAGGGAGAGACCACCCTGCAGCACTGCTACGACATAACCTACGATGAGCAGAATATATTCCAATGCGATTGGCAGAACGATTCCTATACATTGCTAACGGTAACAGTTGCCCAACATCATGAGCAATTCATGCAGTGTCTCTTTGGTGCAGTGGCAACTGCGGATAAGCAGATACACATATTCAGTATTGCGGGCCACGTATTTGTGCTTATGCCACGGGATGAAGATGCAGTTGATGATGCGAATGCGAATGCGGACGCGGAGTCGGAGCAGGCATACCACATTGAGCTTCTATGCATATATCCCACATCGGTTAAGTTTATGCATTTACTGCCCTCACTAAATCTATGCTTGGTTTACCTAAGCTGCGGCAGCGTGGACATTTGGTACATGTCCCGATTACTGGGCATAAAACAGCGCCAAATGTACTACACCGGCAGCGAATGGTTGGACTACGATGTCACCAGCGATAACGGCGACTTCTATTACACAGATGGGGAGCAGTTAGTGCGTTTGAGATTTCAATATGATGCCTTGCTAGATGACTGCCAGGTACAACGCTGCGTCAAGCCAGTGGCCGGCATGCAGGCTTGCACCTGGGTGCAACACATTGAGCAGCTGGTGTGCCTTAGCGACAATAACATATTCTATCGGATTGCATTTAGTGTTGAGCAAGCGGCAGATGAAGATGTAAGTGCGCTAAGCGATCTAACGCCGGCAGCCATGGAGCAACTTCGTTGTAATGCACAAGTTCTGCAGCAATACGAGCGGCAGCCAGCTGAACTTTTGGCAGCCATACAGCGTGAGCACGAAAAACAACAGCTTGTAGCCGTTGCACGCAATGAAACAAGCTTCGAGAGTAGTTTAGAGGCAACGCTGGAGTTTCGTAGACAAGTGCCTGTCTTTGGAGCTGATTCACTGCTGTTGTATACATCCAGACTGGCGCAACTTGATAGCAATAAAATTTATGCCATTTTGCAATTGACATTCCGCAGTAGTCAAAAACTGCTTCACAGTAGCCACTGGCAATTGCTCGTTTACCATGGCCATGATGCCCACGTGCACCGTGTGCCCACGGAGTTGCTGTTGAGCCGCAATTGTAGAATTATAATACCGCTTAATAAAGCGTGCCATGATAGTTTGCCTAAGTTTGAGGTTAAACTCGTAGCGTTTCTGGAGCTGCATACACAAATCAGTGCCATCTTACTGCCATTGAAGTTGAAGGAGCACAGCAATACATATCGGGCGCTATTTAGTGGACAACTTTACTCCCTTAATCTGTATAACAAACAGCAATTGCCAGACATGTTTGCCAAGACAAGCGCAACAAAAATAAAACCGAAAATTAAACAGAGAATGAAAGCGCCTGGTGGCTTTAATTTAGAGCAAATCGCTGACATTTGCAATGTCAGTACAAGGATTGAAAATGAGCTAGTTTTGTACTTTATAGACAGTAAGCTGAGCATTGCAGGCAGCGTGAAGGAGAACAAAACAGATTTAACTCTGCAAAGTGAAGATGTTACTGCACTATATCATATCAAGCAACATTTATTTTTAAATGTGGATCCTGAATATGATCCCACAGCGCCAGATGAAGCTGCTCAGCTAAAAGTAATGGTAAATATAATTTGGACAATTGAAAACCTTCTTTAAAATTTGTGTGTTTACAGAAGCTTCAGCAAGAAATTGAACGATTTTATGGCAGTCAATATGCTGATAAGGATTTTGAAGCTAATCCCGAAATACATTTAGAATCACTGTTACTTAAATATAATACACTACGTAATATTGTTTTTTAAATATTCTAGTCTTCTTTTAAATTAATATCGTTTTCGCGCGTATGTTAAATGTACAAGTGGCGCCATCTGGCGCAATTTCAAATCCGACGCTAAGTTAGCTGCGCCTGAAATGTCAGCGACGCAAAATACGACCCTGCTTCTGAGCGGCCTGTCAGCTTCTTCCTTTTTCTTTTTCACCTACGTGTGAAGACATCGCGTATTTTACGTCGGTGTTTGATTTTCATTAAAAAGTGAAAAATGGTGAGCACAATCAATTAAATAATACAACAAACGTCTCAATAAATGTGTTTGCTAGTGAAAATTAATAAATATACACAGAAGCAGTGACTGATGCAATGTTAATTGAGCGATTAACCTTGTGCCGTTCATGCCAAAAGCAATAATCAATATTAATTTGTGTTTTTTTGTATGTTAACAGGGTTTCGTCAAGGTAGTCAAGAACAAGCAGTACTTCAAGCGCTACCAGGTTAAATTCCGCAGGCGCCGTGAGGGCAAAACCGATTACTATGCCAGAAAGCGTTTGATTTTCCAGGACAAGAATAAGTACAACACGCCCAAGTACCGTTTGATTGTGCGTCTGTCCAACAAGGACATCACCGCTCAAATCGCTTACGCTCGCATTGAGGGCGATCGTGTTGTCTGCTCTGCCTACTCGCATGAGCTACCCAACTATGGCATCCAGGTAAGTCTATTGAAACTATAATAAAATAAAAAATGAAAACTTATTCTTGCAACAATACTTACAGGTGGGTTTGACCAACTACGCCGCCGCCTACTGCACGGGTCTTCTCGTTGCACGTCGTCTGCTCAACAAGTTGGGTTTGGACTCTTTGTACGCTGGCTGCACCGAGGTTACCGGTGAAGAATTCAACGTTGAGCCCGTCGATGAGGGACCAGGAGCATTCCGTTGCTACTTGGATGTGGGCTTGGCACGCACCACCACTGGTGCCCGTGTGTTTGGCGCCATGAAGGGTGCTGTCGATGGTGGTCTGAACATCCCCCACTCGGTAAAACGTTTCCCAGGCTACTCTGCCGAGACCAAGAGCTTCAACGCCGATGTACACCGTGCTCATATCTTTGGTCAGCATGTGGCCGACTATATGCGTACCTTGGAGGAGGAGGATGAGGAGGCTTTCAAGCGTCAGTTCAGTCGTTACATCAAGTTGGGCATCCGCGCCGACAACGTGAGTAAAATTTTTTAAAACGCACCAAAAAAAATTACACGTCCATTTACAAAATTACTGCTGCGTTTTGTAACCTACAACGCTGGCTGTGCCAAAAGTGGACCACAGTAAAATCCAGAAACCCGTGTTCGTAGTTCCTCCCTCATATGGGTTGAACCTTCTGTTTGCGGTTGCACATTGTTATAAGAACAAATATACCTTAAATTGCTTATTCCCTAGATTAATCTTAAAAACAGTAGACGTCCATTTACAAAATTACTGCTGCGTTTTGTAACCTACAACGCTGGCTGTGCCAAAAGTGGACCACAGTAAAATCCAGAAACCCGTGTTCGTAGTTCATCCCTCATATGGGTTGAACCTTCTGTTTGCGGTTGCACATTGTTATAAGAACAAATATACCTTAAATTGCTTAATCCCTAGATTAATCTTAAAAACAGTATACGTCCATTTACAAAATTACTGCTGCGTTTTGTAACCTACAACGCTGGCTGTGCCAAAAGTGGACCACAGTAAAATCCAGAAACCCGTGTTCGTAGTTCATCCCTCATATGGGTTAAACCTTCTGTTTGCGGTTGCACATTTGATAAAGAATAAATATACCTTAAATTTGCTCATTCCCTATATTAATCGTTCTCATTTATCCGTATATAGATTGAGGACATCTACAAGAAAGCCCACCAGGCCATCCGCAACGATCCAACCCAGAAGAAGGCCGCTGCTAAGAAGTCGGCTCCTGCCAAGAAGAGGTGGAACGCCAAGAAACTCACGAACGAGGAACGCAAGACCAAGATTGCCGCCCATAAGGCTGCCTATGTGGCTAAGCTTCAGTCTGAGACTGAGGCCTAAGGGCTTTTGACTACCGTTTGCAGTGTGTATTGGGGGTAAAAAATAAATAAACAAACAATTGTAAAGAAAAACAATTGCCAATATGTCATGCATAAATTGTAAGTTTCTAAACAAGACCACGTTTTTATTTATTTATCTCGTTGCAATGGTGTTATATATTAAGGTATGCACATGTGATGTATATTTTTAATCGTTCTCAAGTGTATTGCTTTTGTGCAATGTCCGTCTTGTAACTTGGAATATATATATATGTGCGTCAGAATTAAGATTGCATGGCAATGGCCACTGTTGAGCTCTTGGAAAGAAGGATCCATTTTGTGTATGTGTGGCATGTCGAAAAAATCGATCTGAATAAATTTCATTTTAAATACCAAATGAAAATTTATAAGCCGACACTTATTTTTTTTCTCAATAGGATCTTATATTTTACAGAAAGCATTTTCAAAAAAAAAATTTCTCTTCCTATTCTTAATATTTATTTCCTGTACATAAGACAATATTGAAGAGGCCTCTGACGACGCAATAGCATAGTTGAAACTTTCAGTCCTAGGTTCGAGTCTGGCCGCTGGCAACTTTTAAATAAAAGATTACAAAGGCATCGAGCCGAGCCTATCCAGCTGAAGAGACTGGACTATTTTAGGGAATTAGTTATCATGAGCCTCCGCTAGTGCAGTAGGGCAAAGATAGGTACGTTAGTTGGATTATCCCAGGTTCAATTCATACAATTTTTGGCCAAAAAATAAAAAATAATGTTCTGTAAATACGACATTAAAGTAATATATCCCAAAAGGCTGTTGTGGTGGACTAGATAAATGCTCGGCCTGAACCAACTCGTGTGTCTCTAGGTATGGATCCCAACCAAGGAAATAAAAATAGTAAGTACAAATTATTGTGAAAAAGGGTGTTGTTTGTTGTTTATATGTGTAGATAAATATAATTAATTAGCTACTTTAAATTATATTAATGTCTGTGGTGTTTTCTCTTCTCTCTCTCCAAGTACAAGTGCTTTGTTGTAAGCAGCAGGATTAATTGCTCTTCATTGGTATCTCCACGGGGAATATGAACAATCTACACTGGCGCTCAAAAACACACATATTCATATTCCACCCAACCGACCCCCCCCCCCCCATACCAATACACCTCCATCACTTGCGCGCAAATACTACTACTGTATTATAAATTGGTTGGTTTCCGTTCTATGCACCAGTTTGTTAACAACCCCCCCCCCCCCCCCCCCCAACCCATCAACCCACGTAAGAAAGAATTGTGGGAGGAAGACAAGAGCTTGTTTTTTGTGTATTTGTATTTCTCATCATATTCATCAACCAACCCAACCGATCATTAATGTTTTTTTTTTGTTGTTGATGCTGTTTTTATACCCTGAACTGAACCTATTAAAAATGGGTAAATAGGGTATGTTTTTTCTGTATATCTTGCTTGGTTGTCATCTAAAACATAAAATGGACTATATATCTCAGCCAATTGAAGGACGATGTTGATGTCCTTTTGTAGATCGATCTAGCTAGTCTTAATAATAAAGAATATGTATTTCAATCAGGACTATTCCTTTTTTGGTGTCCTCAGGACGCTACGCATGCAAGATTTTGTGTTTTTGGCAAACTGTTGCACAATATTTTCACGAATTTAATTTGCTGGCTTTTAATAAACACAAGATGAAGCCCAGTAGTCTGCACATTAATTAATTTTTAATAATTCAATAAATAAATTAAAATAAACAAAAAAGCTACCAAATGTACACTTTGGCTGAACATGATACAAAATGTTGTTGCTGAATGTCGCTTAATACGTGGTCCTAAACCGCTTTCAGACTTCTATTAATTGTCGTTTATTTGTCATTGCTTATTAATCGTCCTCATCCAATATACTATCCCAATCCAAGCACACGTCGCAATGATTGTCGATCACGCAGTTGTTATGGTAAATGTGGCCACAGTTAAATATAGTAAGGCCATTGGGAGGAACGGTGTCCTTTATTATCACTGAACGACTACATTTTGGACACACTTTGTCATAGGAGACATGGCGCCCGCGACGCTGCATAGCCACCACCTCGGCGTGTGTATCAAAATAATCGGTTAATTGAATTTGATGTGCAATTGTGTTCACTTCTTCTTCAATATTGTAGTGCCACAGCATTTTGACAACAGATTGATGGAGATTCGGTATTGTCTGACCCAATTTAATCTTGCTAACTACCAATACGGGATTGACATAATCTATGAAAGAATCTCATTAAATTGGTTAAATATAATTGATAAATAAAACCCAGGAAACTTGCCAACAATGCCATCCAGCACTTTCGTTACTATTTCTGGCTGTTTGGTGGACTCATCAATGAGTATGTTCCACAGATCGTCATCATTGTGGTCCTTGCAAAACTCAATAGCCATCTCAATGTCTTTTATCTGCAATTGCGAGTTGATAAGTCAAATAATTTGTGGAAATCTTACACACACACTAACTTTATGTATGATTATGTTGAGTGCCTCCACGACGCTGCCCATGCGGCCCAGCAAGTATACCATTTCTGGATAAAACTCTTCACGTTTGCATATTGCCAGTGCATTTTGTATTGCATAATCATTGGAGCGGCGTAGAAATGGCAACAGTTTTGGCCGATCATATTTGGCATACAGGGCAACTAACTTTGGGTGGAATGTGCCCTGTCTGTCAATCTTGTCCAGCTCATCCAGGTACTGAAATAAAATCAAGGTTTAGCTTTGAATATTATGCAAGGGTCTGTACACACTTACCCAGTAGAGGTATTCCTGATTTTGTTCCAATTGATGTACAACCACTTCGGGCTTTATTTTGTCCTTATCTAATAATATTTTAAAGGCACGTTCGCGATCCAGTTGAATGAGGGGAATGATTAATTTGGAGATGACATCATATAGCTCAAAGCGTCGGATTAGCTCAAATACATCCTTGTTCTGTAACCTAGCCAAAGGGAAAGTCATAGTCAATAGATTTCTAACAATGGTAATTTAAGCTTTTGCTTACTTCAAGTACATGCGCAAAGCGCTCTCATAGTCGCTTTGGTAGGAGTAGAGGAGGGCCAAGGCCTCGAGTAGCTCATTCGCATTCTGTTTGCGAAAATGATCGTGTATGGCGTTTATCACGGCCAAGCCATCGTAGAGCTTTGGCGGCCACTCTTTGATTAAATTTAGAAAACCATGCACATCAAACTTGAGGAACTCATAAAGCACCATTTCATAGACATGCGGATCCAGTTTACAATCATCCGAGGTGGGTAAATAGGCGCTCACGCATCGCAACTGCTGGCACTTGACAAACTTGAAGACCTCCTCCTCCCACAGGGCTTTGTTGTTGCCCAGCACTCGCAGACATAGCTTGGCCGCCTCTTCATATTGCTTCAGCGTCAACAGGTGGTTTATATACAGTCTTTAAAGGTTGTGATTGCATAAATATATAACGAAGTATCTGAAAACCAATTCCTTACCTGGCTACTGAGAGCATTGGTAGTGAGCCTCCATGTGTGCATATCTCCATGGCCTCCTCAAATTTGCTGCGAAAAAACATTTGTTGGTTAGTCACAAAATATAACGTTTCAGTTTCAGGGGTGATTTTAATTTTCTATTTATGCGATTTCCCAATCCTATATATTTGTTTATAATATATTTGCCAAAAAATAGGCATAAATTGACCACAGTGCACTACCGCGATACCTGCAGCTGGTATCGATAAATCGATAACCTGACAAATGTATCGCTCAGCTGTTTGTTAAATTCGCGACAAACTGAGCAGAACATTTATTTATTTTAATATCGCAATAAACACCATTTTTGAAAAATGCGTCGCTTAAATAACCTGGTTACGCTTTTTACGGCAATAGTAGCGTTCTTCTTTGGCAGTTTTATTACGCGTATTCTGACCATAGTAGACAAATGCCCGGCACAGCGAAGTGGAGTGGCAAAACTCGAACCACATCCAGATTTATTTCTAGCGATACTTGTGTTCAGTGCACCGGGCAACGCCGAGCAACGGGAAGGCATGCGCGAGACTTGGCTCCGTCTAGGGCAGCCACTAAAGCAACCATACTATCCCGAGGAGTATATCTACCTGCCCAGTTACAGTACTGCCGGCGGGCATTTGCAAATGGAAACGGTTGCATCGCAGGCCCAACGACTGCATCACTACATAAATTGGCAGAAGCAGCTGCCACAGTTGGAGCAGCCACGTGTGCATCGCAACATCAAGTTGAAGCATCTGTTTGCCATTGGCACACAGCAAATGGGAGCGACGTTGCGCGCCGAACTGGAGCATGAGCAGAGCCAGCATCACGACTTGCTGCTGCTACCGCGCCTGCACGATGACTATATGAATCTGACGGAGAAGCTAATGCAGTCGCTGGACGCGCTGACACGTCACTATGAATTCTCATACCTGCTTAAAGTGGACGATGACACCTATGTGAAGCTGGACAATCTACTTAACGAACTTGTCTCCTACGACCGTAAGCTTTTGAGAAACAGAGCGAACTACGAACATGAGCCGCTGCCAGAGCTTTACTGGGGTTATTTCAATGGTCGCTCTACGATTAAGACCAAAGGTCACTGGCGCGAGTCTAATTATTATATAAGCAAAAATTACATCAACTATGCACTGGGCGGCGGCTATGTGCTATCCCGCAAGCTATGCGAGAATGTGGTCAACAATTCTCATCTATTGTCAAGCTACGTGTCCGAAGACGCTTCCCTGGGCACATGGTTGGCACCACTGCGGCATGTCTACCGATGGCATGATGCGCGCTTCGATACCGCCTACACGCCAAGCAAGTGTCGGTCATATCATCTGGTGCTGCACAAGCGCAACCAGCGGCAAATGCATGACATTTACGCCGGCTCGCTGTGCACCCACGAGAATCCTGGCCAGCGTGTATTTGTCTCCTACTATTATGATTGGACAAAACCAGCGGACAAGTGCTGTGATAGCATTGTAGTGTAGTTGAAACATAACTGACTATCCCCAGTTGCCATAACCAAAGATATAGACTAAGTATTGTGATTAAGATATTCTTAGAGAAGTTTTCAATAAATTGCTCCTATGGCAGCAATAGCAAAGACCTGTCAGATTTTACCCGTTGTTTTTATGCAAAGTGAATACTAAGCCGGAAAGTTTCAAGTAACTTTTTTCTGTCCAGAGATTTTTCAAATTGTGTTTGATATTCTCGGACGAATTTTAAATAGATTGCTTTCAGCCAGGGCTTATCTTGCAAAAAAGGTAAATTTGTTTCAAGTTCATGTGTCTTCTATGATTTTACAGTTTGAGCATGGTCAGCATGGTCAAGTAGTAGGCATAATCAGTCTATACCTAAAAAGCTATGCTCCTCACATTTTTATATGGTTTGAATTAGATAACGAAAGCCATCTTGGGCAGGTAAGATTTAAATACCCTACATAACAGTTGGTTTACATACTTGTGTTTGATAAGCCATTCGACGCGATCGTCTGTTTCAATAAGGCTGGCCACAACAATATCCTTGGGTGCCACAATGTAGTAGCGATTCTCCTCCATGATGCAACCCAGGCTATAATCGTTGACCGTATACTCCTCGAAGCCGCGTAAGGTCAGGCTATCTGTGCACACCTCCTCGCATGTGTTCATTTTGTATTCAATGACGCACAGCACTGGCCGAAGAGCTTTATAGTTGGGACTGCGATCCTTGCGATAGCCCAGGACCACCAGCTGGCTGGCAGCCAGCGGGGCCAGTCCACAAACATAAAATGTGGTTTGAAATGTCGAGACTGCAAACAAAGATTAAACATGTTACTATAATGGTAGGCAACATAATGATTACGCGCACCTGGATCTACGACAAAACCAGGCAAATTGCTGGAGGACGCTTCGATGGTATTGCGCTTGCGGATTACACAAATTCGTATTGTGTCCACCCAGCCGATGAGCAGCGTATTGGTATTGGACCAGCGCAGATGGCAGCGAAAGTTTTCAAGTCGCGCCTGTGCCGGCACCTCCCATTTCATTAGGCCCAGGGAGCACTTCTCGCTTAAATCATACACACGCACTCCCAAGTGACTGGCCCAAGCAACCAAATTACCCTGCCAGCAGATAGCCAGAACACTTCCCTCAACTGCGCACAATTCGCAAGGTTTCAGCTTCTTGAGTAAATTGCGTTCATAAAGCGTGAGCTTGTCGTCACCTGAAATGGAATAAAACATTCACGTTAATAAAAGCAAACAAAAAAAGATATTTATATATTTGGATTAAATACTCTTACAGATATTTTTGTTTATTTAATTGGAAATTCTGTGATGAGTCTCATAGTAGTTGCATTGTTGCATATCTAGACAACCGAAACACTTTTCCATACAAAAAATCATTTTTCCATCGATTCTTTCCATATAGCTATACGATAAAGTAGCCCTATATTGATACGATTTGGTTCATATGTAAGGATCACAGGAAATCTCATAAATGCCGGTTTTGGTCAATGTGTATATACGTTACACATTTCCTATTACTGGGTATAAAAAGGTCGGTAACCAAAGGAGGGCACTTTGTTGGAACAAATTGGAACCTTGCACAACGAACCTAACTGTTAAGAGACCTTTTTCGTGACTTACTGGTATTGAGAGCTGTAACATATTAATATTTTATAAAGAAACAAGATGTAACACTCACCCACTATAAATCGTCGAACACCCGATTTAACTTCAGGGTCCAGGGCAACGACTTTTATAAACTTGCCATGACTAAGGTTCTGATTATTCTCACAGCTGAACAAGCCTGTAATATTGACCTGTAGTTATTGCAAATAAAAATTATTTTGAAGCCCCTATAATTTTATAACACCCTTTCAGTGACTCACGCGTCCGTCATCGGAGCAGGTGGCAACATATTCACCCTTAGGATCCACATCAATGTGATTAACGGCAACTGAGTGTGTGTGGCGATCGCCGCTACTCAGGTTCGAGTCCACAGAGTTGCCTTGGTGATCCAGCAGATAGACTCGCCCTCGAAATGTGCCAAATATAAGAAACTGCCAGATGTGCGAATTGAAACACTAAATAATTGAATATCTACTCAGAGATTACCTTTGAATGGACGGCACTGCAGGTAACCACGTCTGTGTTGAGTATATTCCTGAGATCATTTCCAATGCGCTGGTACTTGAACTTTGGTTCAACCTCTTCCTCCTCATCGGTGCCCGAGTCCTAGACAATTAAAAGATCTTGCGAACTGATCGTTTTACTGTTGGCAACGCACTTACGCTGTTAATTGGCAAAGTCTCGGCCATTTTTACGTCTTTCCATGTGAATTCGCGTTCTTATCAAAACATCTTCGTGCCAGAGTGACCGCATTTCGCATTCAACAGCTGTCTTCATTCCATTTCTGCTTAGACTAAAAAAATAAAGAGCAACTCTGCGGTCGATAAGTATCGACTAGCATTTCTAATACAGTTATACATCGCTTATCGATAGCTACAGCCGCGCCACTTTTAAAGCTCAATTACAATCCAAACAATTAACACGTTACTTTTATATGTATATATATTTCTAAAGTTATATTATTGGTGTTTGTATAAATGCGCTTAATTATTGTTGTTTTGTTTTTTTTATCGCGTATTTCGTTTACATTACAAGTGATAGCAAAACATACATAAATGTAAAACAAAAGCAAAAGCATCCGAAAACATAATTAACAATTTATGAAAATATACACAACATGCATTTATTCATTATTTATAATCAATTAAAATACTAATTAAAAACACTTTAAAAATACCAATAAAATATATGTATGTATGTATGTAAATGTACCTTTCTTTAAAAAATATATATATGCGTTGAAAGAATATAAAGTAGCGAACCGTAAACGGTCTGGAAATTGGAATTTCTGAAAACTGTCTGCAACGTCTTTCTGTGCCGTTCACGTTCTTCTATGTCCTCTAGTTCGTTTGTTGTTGCTCTTTCTTAACGACAATGTGTGTCATAGTTTAAGTGTTAATTTGTATAAATAATAAATTAAGGCCTATAGAATAGCGCTAAATTACATAATACAAAAACTACTAGATGTCGGCTTTTGGAGGCGTAAGTGCTGCTTAAACACCCCAAACGGCTACGATTCATCTGCTAAAGTCGCCATCGCCACCACCGCAGCCGTTATTCTCATTGCCCATTGTCCAATAATGATCTAGTATATCTTCGCTGGTAAAACGAACATCCGGATCTGACTGCAGCATATTGGCGATTAGATCGCGCACACCGTCGCCGATGTCCGACCAGTAGGGATCGGGAAACTCATAAACGCCCGATATGATAGCATCAAACAGCGGCTCCTGCTGGTTATCAGGCGCAACAAAAGGCGGAAAACCGCAGAGCAGTATGTACAATATGATGCCGGCAGCCCAAACGTCAATCTGTCAACAAAAACGGATTTACATGAGTTCTCCATTGGAAGCAAATTCTGGGTTTTTTTTTTACCTTTAAGCCGTAACCCACTTCCAACAGTATTTCGGGCGCCACATAGGTGGGAGTGCCGCACACGGCATACAGCGGTTCGGTTACCTCACAGGCCAGTCCAAAGTCGGCCAATTTAAGTTGGACAACATTTCCAGACGCGTCCAGTTCCACCTGCAGCAGAAATGTTAATTGTCGTAAAGATTTTTGGATTCTGCCTACACATTCGAAGCTTACCAGAAGATTTTCCGGTTTGATATCCCTATGCACAATGCTCATGGAATGTAAATAAGACATAGCCGAGCCTAAATGTCGGATCATAATGCGCGATTGGCTTTCAGAGAAGCGTGTGACCTGTGTGATGGCATCGAACAGATCGCCACCTAAAAATATAACATTAACAGATTTCTGTCAGAATAATTTTGCATTTGTTTTAGTGCATTCAGTGTATGCCTTCCATTGCCAGCTGCTCCGCGCAAAATAGAGATAGAGGAACAGCGACTTGGTGGACTAGTTCATTGAAGACTTCCTTTTTTGCACTTACCACTGACATACTCGAGCACCAGGTACATGTTTGTCACCTGATCGACATCCATGATGAGCGATATTATATGGGGATGCTGCAGTTTTTTCATGACACGCACTTCGGCATCTATGTAGTGCTCCTTGCCCTTGCACTTGCTCTTGTCAATGATCTTGAGGGCATATGGCAACCCCGTCTGTCGATCCTTGATCTTCAGCACAATGGCAAAGTTGCCATCGCCAATCATCTTGCCCAGTGTGTAATTGTCTCGTATAGCGACGGGCAGGTCGCCAATCTCGACGCCCGTATTCCTAAGTAGTGTCGCCTGGTCGTCCTCTTCCGAGGTGGCAGATTCGCCGGCTTCTCGCGCTCGTGCCGTCTCGGCCGGATAAACCTTTTTGTTTTTAACCGGCATCTTGGGCTTCGGTCCCTTGCATGTAGTGCCCGCTGTGCGCAGTGTCTTGCGTATGGCATTGATGGCGCGCTGCTCATCTGCTTCCAATTTGAAATCCTCGGCGGGGTTCACACGCTCCGTACCGTAGGCAAAGAAGACATCCTCCGGCCCAAAGAAATCCCCCAGATGCGCCACGGATGCCCCCGACAATGTGAACACCTTGCGGACATAGCCCGTATCCAGGCGGACCACTTGCGTTATGGCGGTCAGCACATGCTCGAAGCTGGGACTGTTCCGCTTGTTCAACAGCAGTCGCATTATCCGGCGTGGCTTTGTCCCATTCCTTATCAGCGTCACGATACGCGGATGCACTGCACTATCTCCTCCATTGGCGGCAGGTGCATTGTTGCTGCCCGTGCTGTTGATCAGTGCTCCGTTCTTTAGCGGCGAGACAGGACGCTGCAGCTTGGCCAGACGCTGATTGGTGGACCGACTGTTGTTCGCCAGCGTCAAATTGGCTAAAGGCTGTGAGCTGGTATTATATTCCACCTTCTTGAAGTTCTCGTTATTGCAGGAACAAACGTAGCTCTGGCCATCCTCCAGCTCGTCCAGGGCGGTGATCTGTTTGTAAAATGAAAACAAACACAAAAATCTGTGATACGATTGCAATAAGAGCACAAAAGTGCTCTAGTCGGGAGTGCCAGACTAGGAGATACACTGTAATGTACTACGAGCATTTTAGCACAAAAACAAATTTCTTTATCCCTATATTCCCTATATTGAGAGTTACTTTCAAGCATAAATATGGACCCAAAATGCATATATATACGAAAGTGCAAGGCATTCAAAAAGGTGAAATATTCTTACTTTGGGGCAAGTTGTGGTAGTTGTGTTTAAAACCCAATGTTTCAAAATCTAGATTTATCGGTATTATGAAAATAGTTCTATCGATTCAGATCGTCTTGAAGATTGCCATCTCCACATCCAAAAATATTAAACAAAAAACAAGAATAATTTTACAAAATGATAGGCAAATAGTTTTAAATGTGTCGAATGCATTTAATATTCCATTTTGTATTTAGTGTGAAGCTCTGATGTGCGAAGAGGTAAATAAAGGTTGGGGAAACATTGTTCAAAACTTAGCTGTATACGCATATTTTGGGATGATCAAAAAGAGAGCAACATTGCTGTGTCATATTTAATGTCCACGATGCATTCTTGTCCGAGCGGAGATAACCTGATATCTCAGCACAATCAAATATGTTCAACGGCTTAAGGGGTTGATCTTGCCCGAAGCGTATTGGTACTAAGGAACTCAAATATTTTAGAACAGATGGACGGACTGAAGATATGGGATATATATTCTATAATAGTTTAATCTACCTGCTAATGCAATTTATAATTGAATATCAAAAGTTGACTTACTTTCTTGCCGCACATATTGTAGATGGCACGGACAGCACCCGGTATTTTGACATTCTCCTCGAGCAGGCGCGTCAGATCCTCGTAGAGGCTCTCAAAGGAACGATAGCGCTCATTGGAGACGGGTATGGTGATGCCCGGATAGAAGCGATCTCCATTCCGATAGAATTTGATGCGATGCGCCTTGCGTGTGGGCGTCCGGCTGCTCGAGATGCGTTTCTTAGGATGGGTGGCATTGGCGGCGCCCACCGGCTGCTGGCCGCTGCTGCCATTCGTTGCCGGAGCCGTCGAACCGACTCCATTGGAGCCCGGGGGTGCCGCCGCCGAATTGGTTGATGAGTTGCCGCTAAGCGAACCATTTGATTTGCCAACGCTGCCACTGCCCGCAAGCGAGCCGTTCAATTCTCGCAGCTCATTGAAGTCCTTCTCCAGCTCTGAATTGGAGCTCGCCGGACTTACGCAGTCGCGACTGTGCTCTCGCTCCTGCTGCTGCTGCTGCTTGCTCAACTGCTCGAGGATGGCGACTTCTGTTGTGGGCTTCTTCGCGGAGGCGCCGCCCGCCTTGGCTGCGGTCTTCCTGGGCGTCGAGCTCGGGCTGGCGGGATTGCTACCTTGTTGCAGTGAGGACAGCAGGGCAGCCGTGCTGTGCAGATTGTTTACCGCCTGAACTTCCATGCTGACAGAGTGCGAGAAAAAGAGAGAGAGAGAGCGGGGAGAGAGAGAGAGAGAGAGAGAGAGAGGGAGAAGAAATAGTAGATTAAAGTTGGGAATACTTTAGTTTAGCTGCGGCTTTCTCAATTTACAGATTGTTGGTCATTCGATTGCGTCGTCGCTTTGTATGCTTTATTCTCAATATTGTATATTTATATTTGCTCCGCATCATATTTCTTTTTCGCCTGGGTTTTTTTTTAATATTTTCTTTGCTGCTGTCTCATGTGTGCTTATGGAAAATGTTTCTCTATTGCAACAACTACACTGACTACTGTATTAGCTATATATTTAATGCCGCTGACGTTTCTAGCAAAAACAACACTAAACTGTAAACTGTAAACAGTAAACAGAAATCAGAAGCTTAAAAAAGTCAAAACCGGTTTCAATGGCTCCGCTTTGTTCGGACTAGAAAGTATCTGATGGATACACACACACACACACACACACATGCATACACACAGCAGAATGCCAGCTGTAATTGCGCTAATTTACGTAAATTGTTTGCAACCACATATTTTCCATCCAACTGCTCGCTTTGCTGCCTCGCTGACTTTCTGCACTAGATTCCAACGATGACCCCACGACGTTGACCGATTTACCGTTAACAACAGCAACAACAACAACAACAATGCTGACAACGCTGACACCTAGCCGGGTCAGGCCAACAGTTCTTGATGACGCCATGCCGGCTGCGAAAGAGGACCCGAAAGAGGCTCAGCTACACGACACGACACACCTAGCACATTAATGGGCGTGTCTCATGTCCGTATCCGGCCGAGTCGTTGTCCCCATTTAGTTTAGGAGCCCCCAAGTTGCACCTATAGGGTTTGGGCCTCAAATCATATTAAAAAAGAAAAGCAGGAAAGCCGCTACCAACTTAAACTAATTAAACAGAATTTAAGCGTGGTTAGAACTTGACCTCTTATGACCTCTTAAGCCAACCAAATATAAAATCATAAGTTAAATGAGTTAAAATCCATGAATTAGAGGCTCATAGGTTGGCTTTAGTAACAGAATATACAGTAATAACAATTTATGCCATGTGTTTTTCATAGTTACTTATTCAAAAAATCAGCGGATTTTCGCTCATTAAGTTGTTTAATCAATAAACTTTTGCCCTTTTTAATAGTTCATTTTTAAATAGTTAAAAAAATCAAAAAATTCAAATTTTGTTTAGATTCCTTATTATATTATTATTATAAAGAAAATACAAATTATAAAAATTTAGAATAAATAAAAGTAAGTTAATAGTTCATTTTTTAAATAGTTCAAAAAATCCTTAAAATATCATTTGTTTTTTAGATGTCTTATTATATTATTATTATAAAAAAATACAAATAATACAAATTTTAAATAAAAAAATAATTTATTTTGATCTGTGATTGTTCCAGACAAAGGATTATCGTCTAAAAGCTTTCTGATATTTACATTTGGCCCTTTGATTTTGCTGTATCCACAAAAGATGCCGCCATTTATGGATCTAAATGAGTTGGGATACTTGACGGGGCATTTTATAACTAGCTGTCACGCTATATAGTTGTAAGAGCAATCAGAAATCTGTTCGACAGTCAAGTTCATTTAAGCTCTGGCGCGTTCCACACATGCCACATGCCACATGCCACACGCCACTTGCCCACATTCCCATTCGACATTCCATGTCACAGTCTGTGCAAATTATTGAAATTGTTGTCATTAAGCGATCATTGCCAATTGAATTCCCGCTTTGCCCTACCCCCTCCCCTCCGCATTTATCCACCCAACTATAATGTTTATGCCATCCTTGCGCATAACCGTTCAATGAGTCAGCCACCCCCTGCCGTCCCTCTGCCATCCTCGACCCCCGCCGACTGAACGTGGGTTATGTCAGAGTGTGGCCCATCGTGTGTCTACCTGCCTCTCACTCACACACGCATGGCCTTTAAGCAGAAGTTGTTGCCTCTCCCTCACTCACCCGCACCACTGGCCGCTGATTGAAGCTCGTTTATGATTTTTTTTTTTTTATATTTTTCATCATAATTTTTATTCTTCACAGGCACGTTTCACTTGGCCATTGTCTGCCCATCGTTGAAAGCTGTCTGAATTTAAGTTTTGAATAAATACCCTCATGGCTGGCTACAATGACTTTATCATGAATTTTGTCATGCATATCCGTGTTTCATTTTTTTACTTTCCACAATAGAATGAAATCAATGGATATAGGGAAATACAAGCTGTCGGAACTGCAGCTGTCAGCTGTAATTGCAATATTGTTTTTATAGTTTTGTCTAGCATGTGTTTTGTTTAATTTAAGATAGCTACGGTGACATATCCGCTCCATAGTTATAGAAAATATTAAGACAATAAGAGTACAGAGTACAGGGTCGTCTATTCAGACTCAAGGCAATGATATGGGTACAAAAGGTTGCAGATTTCAGTTATTGTGGAATATCGGAGGATTTAAGTTTGCAGTTCATACAAAGACAAGCTACATTTGGTGTTGGCAGGAGAGATTCCAAGGTATCCCCTAGTCGGGAGCTCCCGACTAGACCATCTTACTTGTTTTTATAATAATAATATAAAGAATCTTAAAAACATATAAAAAACAAATTTACTTTGTGGGATTTTTTAAAGTATTTTAAAATGAACTATTAGAAAGAGCGAAAGTTTATTAATTACAAAGACTTCAGTTTGAAAATTAAAATAATTTATAATTTTTTTAAACAACAAATTCTCTCAAAAATAAGGTAAAACGCACTTTCGAATACAGCATAAGAAATTTTAGATAAAATAGGTGAAGAACCAATTTTAAGGATTTGAAGATGATAACTCTATAACTCTATAGATATAATAATTTTTCTTGAATGAACATATTTTCAAACTACGAAACTGTAAAGGGTATTTTTGCTTCGGTGCGCTGTGTTTCTTCTTGTTTTCACTTGGCTGTTGTTTTATACACAAGACGTGTGTTGGCTTTGCTCACCCCCCGCTGCCGGCGCAACCCTCGTCGCACTTTAAGCTTGATCGACGCTCGGTTTTGTGCTTTTCGAGGGGATTCGCATGTCGGGCCATAAATTTGAATAACGATATTTGTACGGTGTTTTTGTTGTGGTTGTTGTTGTTGTTGCTGTATTCATGTTGCCGTGGCATGTTGCGGCAACATTCATGCCTGCCTTTCTCTCGGCGGCGGCAAATGAAAATTTATGCCCGGAGTTATGAGTGCTCGATTGCCTCATTACCAGGTGCTGTTATGACGCCACCTTCGGTGGCCATATTGAGGCGTGTCTAGGACGGGACTAGCCAGCGCCCTGAGCCGCCAAAGGCGGACAGGTAATTAAGTTAATTAATGTCACGCCAGCTGCCAGCCAATCCTCCAAGGAGCCAGGCAATGCCGTTTGCAAAAGGTTGTCGTCATCTTTATTAGTGCCAATTGTGGTGAAATTTGAATTTTCCGTGTACTTGTTATTCCAGCGCAGATTCTGCCAATGCGCTTGCCAAGTGGGTCAGAACTGCTGGCCAAGCAGCAAGTGCAGCAGTTCCCAAGTTCCATCGAGCATGACACTTGGCATTTTGTTTGGCTGTTGCTCCGACGACCAAATCAAAAAACCATTTGACCTTTTTCACCGGGTCTGTGTCTATGTGTGTGTGTATGTGTGTGTGGTTGCTAGGCCAGAAAAAAAAAATCAAAACCAAAATGGAAGCCAAACGATGACATTTGCGAATGCAATGGAAAAACTATGACAGTCCCAATGTCACCCACATTAGGGGTGTGCATGGTGTGAACAAACAAAAAGAAAGCCAATTTGGCCTAATTCTCAAACTGTCAAGCTTGAGAATCGCAAAAGCGAAAAATAACTTAACACAATCAGTTTTTATCAGCTTTAATTGAAAACTTTCATTAAAAACTATAAATTATCAATTCGCTAAACATTTGTGCTTTTTAAGTGCTGTCATAATTGGCAGATAAGAGCGCAGAGATTCAAGAGCTTAAGGTTAAAGGATGGGTAGATTGTTCATGCAGTTAGTTCTAAAAATGCATATATATTTTAATGAAACTTTGAAAATATTTTAGGACATTTTAAAGCCTAAAAATAAATGCCAAAATCAAAGGAAAAGTAGGTTGTACTTTTTTTGTACTAAATGAATTGCAGTTCATTGCAGCAGTCATTGTAATTGATGAGTTATTTCTTGTAATAGGATTAATTTAGTTATTTTATTGTACTACAATAATATATATCAATCAGTGATAATTATTCGATTCATATTTTGTGGCATTATCTTTTTTTTTAGGCTAAAGTTACTTTAATATTCGCCAAGGTGACTTTAAAAAAAACTTGCTTTCTTAGACTTCTTAAAAGGTCATATAGAAACAGAACATCCCATATACCTTAGTCGAAAACAATAATATTATTATAGTTCATTGTTAATACTCGAAGAAACTAATTAATTTGAACAATGAAACGCGATCTTCTGATCACTATGCCCGCCTTGTTGGGTTTCATTTGAGCTATTTGCCCTAAAATGTATTTAATAAAGTATTGCGCAAATATATTCAAGAAATGTGTAAAAATAAACCATTATTGTGAACATCCCTATGTCAATATAATGATATAATAACTACAATCGTTACTACGTCAAACCAAAAATCGATAAGCCGCCGGGGCACAGGAAATATGTGCGTTGGCGTCGAGCCGATTGCTCTTCCCGTTAATGTTGTTGTTCTTTCTGTTGTTGTTGTTGTTGTCATTGTTGTTTTTGTCATATCGGTTGCCCACGCAGACAACAGCACCACACACACACACACACGACACGGAGAGCGAATCTAGCCAATTGAAAGAGCGCCCATTGAACCCAAGCCAATCCCCAGTCTAAAAATGAGCTGAGGATAGCTAGAAAATTGCATTAATAATTACATGTAACTAGTTAGCAGAATAAAATATATAATGAGAATTGCCTTAAATGGGCATTACGAGTCAAAACATTAAATAGGGGAAGAAGAGACAGAGAGAGAGAGAGAGAGAGAGAGAGAGAGAGACAGATCGGGCGAGGAAGTGAGTGGGCTTTGCCAGGGCAGGTCTTTGAACATTGAACAGGTGCGCCCAAAACAACGCCGTGTCTCCGGTTGTTGCACCCAAAAAAAAAAGCTAAGCACAAAACCAAAAAACCCAACGAACACAGAGACAACCAGCCAAGGAAAAAAGCATTATAAAAGTTATGGCACATCGTGCATGAGCTCTTCTTGCTGTCGTTGTTGTTGTTGCCAATTTTTCATAGTTCATAAAAGTTGTCTAATTAAGATTTACACGCACTCAAGCGTCAAATTAATGGGCCAACCAAAAAAAGAGCAAACAAGAAAAATAATCGAGACCGGGTAAATGAAAATGCCACGCAATCGAATAGATTTACAAATGATAAAATGCATTATTAAACATACATAAACAAAATACAAAAAAAAAAGTGGACTAGAGAACGAATATTATTGAAATTATTTAGTAATTTTAAAACTATGTATGTATGTTATATGTAAACAAGTAAGAGGTTCTAGTCGGGAGCCTCCGACTAGGGGATACCCTGAACCCTCTTCTTTCGACAGGCGATAGGTATAAGATATATATATATACTATTCTAGAAGCTACATGCCAAGTTTGGTGTTTCTAGCTCATATTATTTACCGAAATTGCTCAAAAAACAGGATTTCGATATCGATTTTTATCGATTACTTGGAAACGGGGCAAGTTATCGAATATCGGAAACAAGCTCGATCTGCGCGGCCACTAGGAGAACCTACAGCTAAAATTTCAAGACTCTAGCTCTTATAGGTTCTGGGATCCTTGCGTTCATACATACGGACAAACGGACGGACGGACAGACAGACGGACAGGGCTAGATCGACTCGCCTAATGATGCTGATCAAGAATATATATACTTTCTGGGGTCGGAAATGCTTCCTTCTGCCTGTTACATACGTTTGCACTAATACATAATACAGCTTTTACCCATTTTCAATGTGTTCAGGGTATACAAATTATTATACTTGCATATTGTCATTTTCAATACGAACAAAAACAATGAAAAATGCCAACTTTGATTTTGTTATATGTTGTTATTTGTTATAGTATGTTAGGCAGCTTTATTTTTAATATCAAAGATAATGCTATCAGAAATCTTAATTTCAAAGCAAACACGTTGCGTGACGAAAGTTAAACCCGTTTCTCTTTTTGCCGATAAATACCTGAAAGTCTCCGGAAATTATCGGTAAAAATTTCATAATCCTTATTTAAATGAGAGATAATATTTAATGTGATACACGTTAAGAATATTACGTTAAACAAGTTACGTATATTATACAACGTGACGCGTGTTACGAATTATCGTTATATATTTCACGACAGGTTTAATTCATTAAATTCAGTTTCTGATCTCATTTGATTGATTCGTATTATATATCACTGAATATATCTGCCTAAATGACATGTTTGGCTTTGTGATATTTCATGTGTCTTATATAGGAACTATTTCTTAACATTTGATAGAGTATCCACAATTGTACGCTCTAAATGCAACTAACTTTGCTTTCTAGCCAACGACAAATTAATCAATAGGAAAAGCCAGCCAAAAACGTAGAAAATAGACAAACATTAAAAAATGTGTGGACTGTGCGCTGTTCCATTGAAAACACAGGACACATTAAAACGGGCCCAGGTAATTGTCATGAAAATGAGGCCCCGCTAAATTGCTAAGAGAGCCGCAAACGTGTTTAGTTTGCTGATTAGGCCACAAAAAAAAAGAAAAGAATAAATAAGAACAACATATAACAAAAAGCATGCAGGCAGGCAGGCAGCCGGAGGCGGAGGCGTACGCTAACCCAAAGCACAACGTGACAGTTGCCCTTGGCAATGGTGGGCGACACGGCCCGGCCCGAGGGCGAAAAGATACGCACAGACAGCCCACAGTTGTGCCAGCTGTGGGAGCCGGAAAGGGGCTGGAGCTGGCTGCTGGCAGCTGGGGAATGCGTCCTCTGTCGCCGGCGTCCAACTCCCCAGTGCGCCATGTGCTCAAGTGGCGTCGACACTTCAACTTCGGCATTAAATGCGAAACTGAAGGAAGAGCGAAAGTTGCCGGGAACAAAGGAACCAATTTGTGGAATAAAGACACAGAACACAGCTGCCAAGATGTACAAGATTTATTAACGCTTGTGTCTTCTGAACAACAGCAGCAACCCTCGCTGTCTGGCTGCCGGCTCAAGGGCCAAGGGTTAAAAGCCGCATAGAAAGCACCAACATACACACACACAGATACACCAGAAAGAAAAACAGACAAAGCTAATGCTTGTCCGCATTAGAGAAACACCTGACACAGCCCAAAAGCGCATACATAGACACATGTCCGATAAAGAGGATGAAAAAAAGTGTCTATATCATTTGCATTTTAATTAGTTTCTGGCAATATATAATTAATAGCGGCTTTTTACACTAAATGTTTTATAGATCAACATTTCTTTTTACTTATTTTTTATGGTATTTTGATTATATATGTATATTTAAGAAACAGAGAACTGAGGAACCAACGTAACTAAAAAACAATCTGTGGGCATATCTTGATTCTAGATTCTAATCGCATGGAAGGGCGTTCTGTGCAAATATGAAAAGGAGAACCAGTTTGAAACACAAAAAGTGGAACTGACAAACAGACTAAAAAATATACTTGAGCTTTGAAAATCGCATAGAAAGGCGATGTGCTGCACTTTGCTTTGCTTTACTTTACTTTTCGAACGACTGTTTATGCTGCTTTAAAAATTCGCTTGCTTTTTGCCAATAATACCATCATGTAAAAAGTAAAAGTTCAACTTTGTGGCCACCGCCTCCAAGCGCACAATGGGCGAACAAGTCTTTGCACTTTAGAAGGCGAAGTGGGTGTCGCCTTGTGGTCCTCTGGGTGCGCCTAACTGCCATGTGACAGTTTTCACTTGGCTCAACAACTAAAAACTTGCCATGTCGCCTACAATACTGCAACAGAAACAACATCCAACGCAACTTGCAAGTTGGCGTCGCTGTGCAGACTGCAAAAGTGTCCTTGAACTTTGCGTCAAGTCGTTGAGCCGGTTTGCTTGTCTTCTTCTTGCATGCTCTTATTAGCTATATTTCCAACTTTTCTTAGCATTGTTGAGTAATTTTTTTTTTGTATGTTACCAGACGAGCAAAACACATACTGTTCAAATAATAAAACCAAAATAATGCTAAGTTGCTTAAAAATCTCACACTTTAAAATTCCGATAAAAATCAATCGAAATGCTGCGGCAATATGAAGATGTTGACAGATGTCAAGAAGTTTACAGTCCACCATGTTCAACTTATACGCTAAATATGTTAAATGTAAATTAACATTAGAACGTGTTGATTTGACATTGTGTTAACTTTAAATTTAAATGTTGCACAAATGTTGCAGCAAACTGAAAATGTTGATATCGCATGTTGCTAAACACTAAAAGAAACTGTGCTAAATAGCCATAAAAAGGGAATTGGAAAAAAATGCGTGCCTGTTCATCATCTAAACTTTTTACTCATTGCCATTGTTTTTGCTGTTTCTGTTTTTTGTTGCTGGCGTGACCTATTAAATAAATCGATTTGGCAGCTTTTCATGTTTAATTCATTAGCAGACGAATGCGCACGGCAAATGAATTCATTTCCAGTTCCCAATTCCCAGTTTCAGTTCCAACGCAAGGTCGTCAAAAGTGGCAAATAATGTTGTTCACTTGAGTGAGGCCAAAAATAAAGGCAGATTAGGGTTATGTTTGCTGTAGTTGTTCATTTTCGTCTGTGGGTGTGTAAGAGGGAGAGAGAGAGTTTTGAGATAAACTAACAGAATGTTTTTGAAGAGTGGGGAAAACGGAAGCAGAATGCGCTAGAGAGATTGCGGCATGGTAGAGTAAGAGAGAGCGGGGCAAGCAGAATAACAGCTGTGCGTCCGCCTGGCCATATGACATTTAATTAGTGCGCAAAGTAGAAGCTGATGTTGCTTCACTCTCCTCCCCCCTCTGCAAATCCCCTCAACTTGCGATTTGCTATCAACAAATATTGTGTTATCTATATATAGCAGGGAAAATGCGGTTAAGATTATGATCAACACATGGAATTTGTTTGTATATATCAGAGATTATTATCTTAAATTATAAATAATACAATTGTGACACATGTTTAACACAATAATTAACAAGGCATCAAATCGAAGCCAAGCCAAACCAGTTGTTAAAAAACAGCCCAACGAAATCGAAGACCTTTAAGAAACCCTATCCTATATATATAACATTGATCCCATCATTGGATCTTTCTAACCATATTTGTTAAATTCAAATTTCGGGTAGAGATTAAATTTAGACAACATATTTTTAAAAATAAATTCTCTACACCTAGAAAGTTAGAGTAGTTGACTTTGTTGATCCAAACGAAATAACTTTTTCCAATTAAAAAAGTCACTAAGCGGAACTTGTTAGCTGATGCTACCTGTTATCAATATTTGCCTACACCAGCTAAATAAATATAAACAATATGGGGAAACTTTAAAAAAAGTAAATGGCAATAGCGATAAGGGAAATTCTTGTACGAATTTCAACTGTTAAAAGCAGTAGCAAAGTTTTCGAGTAATTCCTGTTCCAAATTCTTGTGGAATTTCTAATTTAGCCCAACTCAGCTGGTTAACAATCACATCAGCATGCTGGCCACTTTCTTTTACGCTGCTTTTGAAAACTTTCCAAGCAAAACAGAGGAGTTTAAAACTACATAAATTGTTACATAAAATGTGCGATGCTATCTGAAGTTTGCAAAATCAGCTAACTAAATAAGCCAAAGCAATGGGTTTAATTAAAACCAAAAACTGTCGGACCAAATACAGTGAAAGTTGACACGTAGTGAACAGCCGAGTGATGTGTGTGGCCCTCTGCAACATGAGCAGCAGCTGAAAAGGTTTGTAGAAAAAATATGTACACCGCGAGAAAAACACGGTATGGAATAGTACTCATAATTCTACAAGCTTCAAGTAAACTTCATTCTTATATAAGTCTTGAATACTAGCAAGATACTTTCAAAATAAAAACAAATCTTAGATTAAGTACAGCAATTATGTGTCATATAATAATGATTTAGAAATTATTTTTGAAATAGGAATTTTGTTTTTATGTTTTGCAATTTGAGCATAACATTCTCGATAATTTCTCTAAGTGTACATACATAAAGTAAAACCGTTGCAATTCATTGAAATTTGAAGTTTTTAAGGTTTAACAGAGCTTTGTGTACATAAAAGGAGGGGAGCAAATGCGGAGGAGTAAAAAAAAAATAGCGCCGCGCCAGTTGCCGTTAAAATCGAAAAACAATCAATGCTAAATGTCGCGTCAGTTTTGCATTGTTTATTGCTGTTTGTTTCTCTTGTTTTAGCTTTTGATACTCGTTTTAATGCACGGCTCAAGTGCCCGTCGAGCTTAACGCTTTGTCATTGTTTTTCTTATATTTTCTTTCAAGCTATAGACCGAAGGAGTGGCTTGGCGACAGCCATTGAACTGCCTGCCGCGGTCAGTGACGTCATGTGGTCTGTGATGTTAAGTGCTGCAAACGTTTTGGGCTTTTGAGCATGCTGCAGCACTCAACACAATTGGGATTTACAACGGGAATGAACAACTCCTTAAACTAGGGCTGTAACAGTGCTGTTAAGTTTGCAATTGAGTGTATGCATAGAAGCAGAGACAGAGAGAGAGACTCTGCTGCTATGTGAGGTGCGATCGTAGAGCGCTGACTGACGAAGAATAACGGAGAGAACAATAATTACAATATTTTGAGTGACCAATTGATTGGTGATAGCAGTCTCCTCGCGCTGTTGACACGCACAGGACGTGCTGTATCTCTATATATATATGCAATTTTTCCAATAATTAACATTTAACAATCAATATGTGTACAAATATATATGTCAGTTAAGCAACTCCCACGTCGCAGGCGCATTTGTTGCTCGACTTAATATTGCTTTTTTTATAACCCACACGCTTGCGTGACACATTTTACCAGACGCTTCGTCTCGCCCCCTCTCTTCGATGTCTGGTAATCTGATCTCCATGTCCCGTCGTCATCAGCTGGCGTCAGCAAGCAAACAGTTAGCTAATTTTTCACAGTACAATTATTTATGGTTATTTTGCAGCATCTGTCGTTTTACGCGACACCGCAAAGCCACAAGTCACAATGAAAATATGTTGCTAAGCACATGCATGTTATGTTGCTAACCGATCATTTTGTTTAGCTACATACTTATACATACGTGTGCATGTTGCTGGCAAGATGCCAATTTTAGTTTGCCGTTTTATGACGTCATAGTTGGCGTGTGAGCAACGTGGGTGTTTTATAAGCAATTATGTGTGTTTTATTTTCTTCTTTTATTTTTGTTGTATTTTTGTTTATTTTGTTTTGTTTATTATTATTTTTTGATTGCTTTTCACTTTTCGCAATCATTGCGCTGTCATTTTTAATTGACTGTTTCGATTATTTGGGGGCTCCGTGCATGGTACGTCATGAATATTGGCCAATTGGCGGCGGCTATCTTATGCCATTTATCTCTTTCAATGGGCCTGCCAAGTGAAAGTTTTTTGTTATTGCCGAAAAGTTCATTGGCAGCGCAAAATGATGCTGGCAACAATGTTGCTTATATGCACATACATACGTATTCTAGCGATTACAGACGACAAAAGGCAAACACCAATAAGTATGTTAACCGTTATGAATCATCACAAACACACATTCGTAGAAAACTTTCAAACTGTACAGCAATACACAATACACGCGAGAATGCAATAAGTTATGATGTGTGTGTAATTAGAAGATACGCACAAAGCAACAAGCGCGAAATGTGTAGAAAACAAAACACAGAGACCCGCCAGAGCTTGGAGATAGCAGCGGAGCAATGGAATTATAAATATGTTCATATGTCAAATGTTTACTTGTGATAAGTGGCGCAAAAATATTTATAAGAAATATGCTTTGCAAATAAGATAGCTTAAATAAATTTAAAAATATTGGTTTGCTTTTTTTTTGGTTATGACAAAAACAAGTTAGTTGCCAAAATGAGTCTTTGTTGCTATTTGGGTATACGACATTGTCAAATATAACAATGGTATTCCGTCTAATTATAAATCGATAACTTCTCAATGGAATTTCATTCATATGCCAAGCGTATGAAAATTACTTCTAGTGATTACAAAATTTATTTAATAAATATATTTATCACATAATTTATTTTAGTCTTCGATATATGAATAATACGTGCAAAGAATTACTTTATATTTATAGATGGACTTTCTTGTATTTGCGCTGACTCCTCAATCTGACACACTGACTTGGACTACGCAACTTCAGCTGTTATTATCACAGAATGCGGCTTATCTTTTATATTATACACTCACTCCCATATACACACACTCACATAGCAAACGGCAACATTTGTTGTTTTGCTGCAAAGCAATGTCAAGACCCGCAATATTTTATATGCATTCATTTTCTAAATGGTTAGGGCCTTACCTTTTGTATAACAACGATGACGGCGATGGCGACAAAGACGACGGTAAATCCGTAAAGCCAGCAAGGCAGTTTTTGTTTTCTTATTGCTTACTTATTATTTTTCGGCTAGTTATTTCCACATCTGCAGGCAGAAACAGAGTTGCGCTCTCTCTCGTTGTGGTTATTCGTTGTTGTTGCCGCCTCTGTTTTACTCTTTTCACACACTCAATCACACACACACACTCACTCACACAAGCATAACTTGCAATTTTGTTGGCCTTCTAGAAACACAAAAGAGAAAGAACATGCAATATTGCAATAACAATACTTGAAGCTTTTGCAACGCTTTTATTTCACTGTATTTAATCCCGTCTTTCTTTGCATTTCACTTTGGCTGCACTTCGGCCGACGCCGCCGCCTGGCGTCACGCCCACCTCACAGAAGCGCGCCAGAGATGAGCGATATTCATGTGTGTGTGTACCTGTGACTTTTCAAAAGTACGTCCAGAATCGAAAGTAAAAGGCATTTAGCTATAGTCACATGCTTTTTCAATTGGCTCAAAACTTGACAAAGATGTGTGAAAGTTCAGTCACAGGCACAGTGGAATTGTCACAGTATCGCTCATCTCTAGTGGGCACTGTAAAAAGCTGAATTGCTTCATCGCATCAATGTTTAACACTGATTGAAACGTGAAACTTGCACTTGAAACACTCTATGCAGCTGCAATTGCTACAAGTAATGTTTTTCACATACATTTACATTTAATTTATGTACTTGATTAAATACCAAAGATAAAGGGAAAATGCACCGCTAAAACGACCGTGCGCACCATAGAGAACCCGACCGAACTGTTGTGTGTGACTGCACCTACCATGCGCTAAAATACACACGGCAGTGTGGCCGTATTCCACACCATTGTCGATAAATATTGTAGTCGATAAAATACTAAGAAATTCAAGTTACGGGCTTACGCATTTTGCGTCCGCAATACAATATCTTAGCGCCAACAGAATCGATAACACAAATTCAAAATGCAAGAATACATTTAGCTATTCTCTGCAAATTCAGTTTACTTAAGATGTTAAATTATTGCAAATTCACTCATCATATCGTTATGTGTGTTTATTCATTTGTATTTGTTTTCTATGTTGCATACATTGAGTGTTTTTTTTGTTTGTTTGTGATATCGCAAGCATTTTTTCAATTTTGTTTCGTTTCACTTCAGAATACATAAATGTTTACACGCACGTTCGCTTACAATGAGACGACGGATATAAAATCAACTAAATTATGGTACATAAATCAACATTTAGCATACGTAAATATAGTTTCATAAAACATAGCTGGTAATGGTAAATAATTGCAACTTAATGCTAAACTTAATAATCCGCCGCCAGCCGATTTCTAGCGCCACTGCTCTCCTAAATTTGTACACAATTCGAAGGTATCTCATACTTAGATCGCACTATCCAAAAAGAGTTTGTTATCAAAAGCATTCGGGTGAATTTCTTTAAATATAATTACTTCAGAATTAACTAACCTCGTGTGTGTGTGCGAGTGTATTTGGGAGGCGTTATATTCCATTATTTTTGTTTGTTTTGTTCGTTTCAATTTCAATTTACAACTAAAAATTTTGCGGTCCAAAAAGAATTGTGGGAAAGAACAGAATAGAAAATGGCGAGTAAAGCTCGATTATAAAGGTAGAAGTATATATATATATATGTATATATATGATATATAAATATTGTAACTGTATAACTGTGTCCATCCGATTTGCATACTTTACATCCATTTCCATATTTGCATAGCGCACATCCAACACGCCCCCGCATGCCCCCACCCCACAAGATGTATATAGTATATATATGCTTGTTGAATCTCGTTCTGCTTTAGGTACGACGTTTGCTGTTGTTTGAGTGTGTTAAACGTGAATGGACAGAAAGTAGATGATCGCAGCCAGCGCAACACAGCACAACGGCAGGGCACGACGAAAGAGGACCTGGTGGTCATAGGCCAACGGCTGTTTAAGGCGCAGCTTTGTAATCTCATTGCGCAATTCCAGATTGCTACTTTCCGATTGCTCCAGGCGTTCCTTGTACACGATTAGCTCCTCTTCACGCTCCACTTGCGCATTATTCATGGTTTTGAGTTCCTCGCGCCAACTCGATAGCTCCCCATCAATATCCTTGCCATCATCATTCGGCAAGAGGGGCTCCAGTTCATCGGTCACGAGATCATCGGGTTTCTCCTCTGCTCCACTAGAACTGCGCGGATGTGGTTGCTGCTCCTGCAGCTGCTGTTTAAGCTTATTCATCTCCTCCTCCAGAATGCTTATGTCGCTGGCCAGTGTAGCCGATCTTTGCTTGTAGAATAGACACTCTTCGTGCAGCATATCCATTGCTTGCTCGTTCGGTAAATCATCCACGGACTCATCGTTGCGCACCAGCGTTTGCTGTGTTTCCAGTTTATGGATGGACGACTCTTCGGCCGCCTCATCGATGCCATTGAGTCGGGTGTGCTTGGGCGATTTGTGTACGAACTCATCGAATGCCACCTCAGCTGCGGTGCCCCCCGTTGGCGATGAGTCAACCGAATGCGGTTTCTGTTCGACCTCCTCGTCGCCAGAGTCGGCAGCATTAAATATGGCTTTTAATACATCGCCACCATCCGCGCCCTTGAGATCCGAGTTCTTGAGCCACTTCATCATGGTGTCTTTGCGTACCACCTTGTGCTTTAAATCGAATTCCTCCTTCTGTTGCCGCTTGCTCTTCTTACACTATTCAAAAATGAGTCGACATTAATTTGGGGTAACTTAAAATGCGGATTCACTTACAGATTTACGTTTACTTGGTGTAGTCTGTTCCTTGTCGAGTAGCTCGGCCGTCTCGCCGAGCTGTGCACCTTTATCTACCTGATATTCGTCTTTATTATCAGCGCCACTATCATGATCGCCAGCTTCCTTATCCTCGTCGTCGTCGTCGTCGTCGTCGTCATTGTCATCGTTGTCATCCTCCTCGTCGTCGTCGTCGTCGTCATCATCGTCATCACCGACCCCGATGGCAGCATTCAGTTGCTCCAGCGTCTGTTGCTGCTGCAGCGCCTGTTCGCTGTTATGATCAGCAATCGTTTGCCGCAGTTGCAGCAGCTGTTGGCGCATCTGCTCCATTTCGCTCTCCTGTGCGATTAGCTGCTCATTGAGCTGCCCTAGTCGTTGCTCCTCCTGTTCTTTAGCCTCTTGCTGCTGGTGCAGCGTTTCCTGCTTATATTCCGTATATTCCTGCTGCAGCTGATCCAGACGCGTATTGAAATCCTGCAATGTCTGCTTCGAGCTTAATATCTGGGCGCGCAATATGCCGCACTCGTTATCCGAGGTTGTGTACGCCATCTCCATTTTTGACAGCATTTCCATGGCATCGCAACGATCTTGGTAGACCTTGCGCAGCGCCTCTTTGGCAGTTAGCTGATACGAGGTCTTATCCTCAAGCAACTTAACAACCTGACAAAAAAGATTGAATGATGTATTAGTAACAAAAAGTATCAAATTGTGATCTTAAAAGTATGCTACGCCAATGTTAGCCACACCCAAACCTTGTTGCGTAGGAGTTAGATAGGTGTGCTTTAAATTAACCTTTCATTTTGTTACATTTCTAAATGGTAAACTAATGGAAGAGATTTGTTTGCACTACTCCTATATTTGGTATGTTCAATTAGTCGACTCCGCAAATGGAAACTACGACCACAAGAGGTTATATACATAAAATGCTTCCTAGTTAATTGAGCGCAACGGAACAAATGCACTGTAAATGTGAATTAACCCACCTCGTTACGTAACGCATTTTCGGGCACATTCTTTTCCATCATTTGTAGCTTTTTCTCGAGCAGATTGATCTTGTGCAATAGCTGATCCTCGGTAATCATGCTCTGCCAGCACAAGGCCGCGTTTTTACGCGTGGAATCAATAACGCCCTGTAAACTACTCAGCTTGGCTTTGAGCATCTTCTCGCGCTGTGAGGCCTCCTGTAAAAATGCATTGAGTCGCTGTATTTCATCATAACTGATCCGATTTGGACCCGTCAGCTGCAGCTGTTCAGACTCTATTGAAATGGCCTCGCGACCGTCCGGGAGAAACAGTGTCACGCGCGCAATGATACAGCCATGGACTTCCTGGCGTGAATTCTCGATAACCTCAACGCCGAACTTGACGGTATCACCATAGTGCAGCTCGGCCGGGTCATTGCCCAGCTTGTTGTCGTTGATGAAGGTTCCATTGCTGGATTTGGTATCCTTAACCCAAAAACGGCCGTCGGGCGTATACCACAGCATGGCATGATTGCGCGACAGCACCTTGCAATCGAATATGGCATTGCTCTCGCTCGCCTTGCTCTTGGCAATCAAACGGCCCACTTTGCACTCCTGGTTTGGAGCCAGCAAAATGTTGCGTGTCTCGAATTTGTGCGATTTACCCTCGCATTGCAGGACAATCCTTGCCTCACCCGGCGACATGTCCTGTGTATTGAGCAGCGTGTTGGCCGCCGTCTCATTAGGCAATTGTAAGGCACCCATCGAGCTAAATAGATTGCCGCTCGTCGTATTATTGGCATTAAGCACCGAATTCATAGCCATTTGCAACTGCGCCTGCTTCTGTGCCAGCTGGCCCTGCAAACGAAAATTCAAATTCTATATTACACATATATTAATGTATTTCAATTCGAATTGAACTCACCTGCAATAGCGTGTTCGTATTGGAATCACAGCTCTCTGTTGCACTCGTATTATTGTTCTCCTGATTCTCCAGATTGTCGTTGGCATCGTTACTGCTTAATATGCTGTTGTTGATGTTGATGCTGTTGCTGTTGCTATTGCTGTTGCTATTGCTGTTCTCTGTGGACAACTCACACGTCTCGGACTCGTGCTTCTCGCGCGTCAGCAACAGTTGCTGCTGCTGCTGCTGCTCCTGCTCAGCCTTCTTGCTGAGCTCCATTTTGTTGTGGGCCTTCTTATTAATGCGCTGCTGGCGCTTGGACAGCTCTCCCACAGCGGCGGCGACTCCACTGGCAACAGCTACTGGTCTGGCGGTTAGCTCTTGGTCCGTTACGTTGTTTACTGCGGCTGCAACTGCAGCAGTTGCAGTTGTCGTTGTCGTTGCTATCGCTGCTGATGCTGCTGCTGCCGCAATTGGCTTCTGCTCGTCATCCTTATTGCTCTGCCATTCGTTGCTGACCAAGACCATAACTGAAAAGTGTGAAATGCGCACAGACAGTCATACAGTAAAATGTATATCTGATAAAATGTAGTTAGCTGGAGAGGTTGAATTTGATTGAATGTTACAAAACTTCTGTGCACTAAACAGAACGATCGGTATGTTATTAATGACAGCTGAAGAATTTTAAGTCAAGGCACTCCAGATCGAGATTTGATTTAAAAAAGAGCCGCATTCAAAAGCATCAAATCAAAATAAGCATACGGTAGTCGCTAACAAAGAATAATTAAAAATTCTAGAAGAAATTTCATTTCTAAAAACTGTATTCAAATTTAAAATTTAAGATTAAAATATTTAATATATACTAGAAATGCAATTGTAATATGTATTATATAAAAAACCCTTTGAAATAAAATCAAACCATGACTAAACCTTATGCCATGAACTAAAGGCGAATCATCTGACAAATGTCTTTCACTAATTCAAGTCAGGATCCTCAGTCCAAATTTAAGTTAATAACTAAAATCGAAAATTCATTTGTTGCAAAATAGCCCCACATTTGTTATCTATGCAGGATTCTCTAACATTTTGATTTTTTCAATTTTTCAATATCTGTTTACAATAAGAAAAAAAAATACTTCAGTGCAGGCGCAAAATAATGTTTCGTATAAAAATAGATTTTGAAAATATAATTGAAGCGGTCAACAAATGCGAGTACTCGCGTGTGTGTATGCGTCTCTGATGTGTGTGTGGGAGGGGGAGGGGAGAGGGCCACCGAAAAATGGTTTGTTTGTGTATGTGATCGGGGCGCGTCTGCTCCACTTTGGAACGCGCAACGAAAAGGGGCAGCAGAAATATGAGCATATGTAAATATACATATGTACAATATATGTATTTATGTGCGTGCATTATATTGAATAATTGTGCAATAAACTGCGTGTGCGGAGAGACAGAGATAGAGTTAGAAGAAGAACAACAACAGTAGTAGCCAAAACCTACAATTGGGTAGAGTTGCCCCCTTACCTTGCAGCACTAGTACATAGCGGCGATAGTGGGCCCATGGCCCCAACGATAACAACAAAAACTGTTTGGATGGATATGGCAACTACAGTTGACGTTGATGGTGTTGCTGTTGTTGTTGTTGCTGCTGCTGCAGTTGGGCGTCGGTGGGAGTGGGGAAAACTGCGAACAATGCAAAACTTTTGTTGTTGATTGGCATCAAGTACATAGAGCACAACAAATGTGATCAGCGCTGCGCCGACGTCTGTCTGCCTGCCTGCTTGCCTGTTTGTGTTTGTGTGTGTCGCTGCTGCAGTTACTGCAACTACAACAACAACAAATACTATTACAGCTGCAGGCAGTGGCTGGCTGGGCACGAGTTCAACGTGGACTTATGGGGGCGAGTGGGGCCTGGAGTGTCAAGACTGCGTCTCGTATTGTTTTTTTCTTCTCTTCTTCACTTAAAAAAGTTGATACACAAATTAAGTACTAGCTGCTGCTTAATTGAATTTAATTACAAATGGCTGTGTGTCGTTGACATTTGGAGAATTTACCGTTCTGCTGCTATCTGGTCGTTTGCTTTGACTTATGTATTCGCACAAAAGAAGGAAGGAGAAAAACAAAAATCTTTTCTGCGCTTGTTGTTTTGTATATTAAGACACACGCACAATAAATTTACTTGTTAGTATATTCGGAGCTTCAAAACTCACCTTGGTTATAATGTTGTTTTTGTTAATCAATTTTGCAACACAGCGAAAGCAAATAATATTTGCGATAATTGTTTTCAGTTCTCAAACCAAACCTCTGCACTAGCAATGTGTACTAGACACGATACAACTAGCTATTGTGAGTTGTCACAAAATTATCACAAGCCTACTTTGACTGTGCTGACAGTAACTTGGCAGTAAAAGAGGGTTGCTTGGCAAAAGTGCTAAATTTGCGTAACCAGAAAAACTAAAACGTAAATTAATATGAAACATATTCAAATTATGCCCATTAGACAACTGATTGGTCGTACCGTGTATGCCTGATTATATTTAATAGAGTTGTCATAGTCAGCTGCAGTTATCGATTGCAAACACACGCGACTCTGTTTTACTAACATCGATCAGGGGAAAAATACAACAAAATAAAAAGAGGGCGCTGTGCTTGAAACACATGTAACTCATTGCAAAATTGTTTATTGGCTTAATTTAATTGAAAGCTTTTAAATTTATCAAAATTATAGAATCCAGCACGCACTTGTCGTCCGCCAAAAAATCGACCATTCAAATCTACAACAGCTGTAAGAAGAGAGAGTATTATATATATGCTAAATCACAGTTTTTGAAATTTAAAACCCACCCTTTATGGCGCTCTCAATACGTTTAAACTCTACAAATATTTTGACGGCATCCTCCGGAACCGTACCAAAGGCCTCGTGTATGATAACACTGTTGACTTCACCATACTTTGTGTTGCACTCATCCTTGACCTCAGGTTCGAGTTCCTCATCCACATCGCCTGGTCCGACCATGTTCCGAAGTAGAACAACTTTGCTGGGCGCCTTCATGATTTCGGTTATGCTAGGCTCGGGTTCACTGGGCGGTGCGGCTACTACTGCGACTGGCAATGGTGGCGGTGGCATGGAGGCGGCAGCAGCAGTAGGACAAGGACTCGAAACTGACGGCGTTGCGTTCACAGCGGGCAGTTGAGAGAGCGGTGGGGAGGTGGATGGTGGTGGTAAAAATACGTCCTTTTCGTGTATAATGCGACCGCCGCGCTTTGATGTCTTCTCCACTTGCAGCGCTACCGACATGCCCTGCTCTGATTTGCCCAATCCCTGGCCATCCTTGAAGCCGTATTTGGCCATTATCTTTGCTGCCACCGAGCTGGCAGAATATGGTATGGTTACATTCGAGGACCCATCCCCATTGTCGATGGATAGCGAAGGTGGTGGCGCTATGGCCGCACCACCGCCCTGTTTGGCAACTGAACCTGGCGCCGGCGGACTGTATCTGTCTTCATCACTCTGTCGCTGACCAAAACCACTGAATTTCATGGCTGGTGGCGAGGTGTCATGATTATGTGTCTCCCGGCGTCCGCCACGGTTGCGCTTACGATCCCGATCGCGATCCCTGTCTCGGTCCCGATCGCGCTCTTCTCGATTGCCACTTCCGCCACTGTTGCGTGACTTGTCAGTGCCCTTTGTCTTGTCCTTCAGTTTCTCGTACTCGTTGGGCCACTGTGGATCATATTCGTCCACAAAATCCCAATCATCTGTTTTAATGTTCTCCAGTGCCGGTGGAGGCGCCACTGTGGTGCTGGTGATGATTGGCCTGGCAGCGACTGTCATGGGCACAAAATTTTCTGCGTCTGCGTTGCGTTTGGTGCGCAAATTAACAACCGGTGTCATGAGCTGTGAATAAAATGTAATTAATTTTTATAGATACATATGCGCAGTGAATAGAATTTCACTCACCGGTTTCTTGATTTGATCCCTCGTCTTGGGCTTCGGCAGCTGGGCTTTTTTTACTGCCAACTGCGTTTGCAGCATTTTGATGCCCGAGGACCATCCATCCATTTGGGTGGCGCGCGGCTTTGCGTCGATGTCGTCGTACAAATCCATTTTGTACAAATTTTTTGTTTATTTATAAACAATATAAACGAAAACTTTTCGCCTCGGACCTGGTGCCCAGCGTTCAGTGCTATACAGAAATGCAATTGCGGGCTTTTGCAACACTGTAACATAAACATATGCTAATTTTTTTCGTTAACAGTTTTGTTAACAGTTTTGCGTTACGTGACTGTTAGCTATACGTTGCACTTGATGTTAACCTAACATAAATGTTATTCGTTAATGTTTATAAAAAATGGGCAATGAAGGCAGCAAATTAAAAGGGCTAATAATTGACAAAAATGCCGTCGAAGTTAATGATTTTTGGGCCCTATATAATGCCGAGTCGCCAACAACATGCAACGAGGAAGGAAGCGATGGCCAGCTACTGTCCATATTCAAGGGTGAGGTTCTAGTAAAGGGCCAGCTATGGGCAGCCCAAGGGCCAATGGAGCGTGCCATTAAGGTAAGTTCCACATGTACATGTACAAACCAAATGGCTGAACACTAAATGCCGTAATTGTGTGTCACAGAACCTGATGATCTATCGCCATCCGTACATACTTAAATATATGTCAACCTGGGATCAGTCCGGACAAAAACATTTGGCCACGGAGCGCGTGAGGCCGTTAAGCGATGTGCTTGCTCAGCAGAGTCCGATACAAGTGTGCCTCGGCCTGCGCACCATATTATGTAGTCTGATATTTCTCATCGAAAAGGCACTGGCACGACATCTCAACATTTGCACACAGTCAATTTACGTGACCGACAAGGGCAGCTGGCGCTTGGCCGGCTTTGAGTACGTGTGGAAGGCCAAGGATTTGAATAAAGAGGTCTTAGAGCTGGCGCACAGTTTCCGGCAGCCCCTGGCAATAGACTCCACCAATTCCGAGCTGGGTCTGGAACAGTTTGCCTTTGCCACGCTCTGCGAGCAAATACTGGACAACTGTGGAGCGGTCAGCACGCCGCATGTACAGGAATTTCGGGATTATTGTAGCACACACTTGAAGCATCAAAACATCGAGCTGCGTCCCAAGCTGTCTGCTGTGCTACTGCATCCGTATTTCAACCATGAGTTCGTCCTAATACATTCCTTTCTCTTTGAGCTGCCGCTGAAGTCTGTGCAGGAGCGTCAACAATTCTTCAGCAATTTAATCGAGCGTCTGCGCTGCTTCGACGAACAGGTCGTTGCCTCTCAATTGGCCAGCGATCTGCTCTCACGAATGGTGCTGCTAGATCCCACCGCCCAGCACTGCGTCACACCGTATGTGCTGCGCACCAAGACAGAGAATGGCACCACGGCTCTGTTTTCCCCACAGACCTATTTGCAGTATCTGCTGCCGCATATACTGAAAATGTTTCGCCTGCGCGATGCACAGATTAGACTCATTCTGCTGGACTATTTCATGGAGTACGTGCGTCTGCTGAGTGACGAGCAATTGCAGTCTGAGATCTTACCGCATTTACAGATGGGCATGAACGATACCAACGATGTGCTTGTAGCCAAGACATTGCGTTCCCTGGCCGATCTCGTGCCCATTTTAGGCGGAGCCACTGTGCTCGGTGGGGATAGAAGGCGCTGCTTTTCGGATGGAAGGCCGCATGCCGCCGTATCTACGGACTGCAGCACACCTTGGACAGAGCCACGGTCCATAACGCCGCTCATGAATGGCAGCGCCGTGGATGCAGTTGATTATATGGTGTCCGGCAGTCCGTTGCCAGTTGAGAGTAATGTGGCGCCAATGCCACTGCGTCTGAGTCCTGATGGCGGCGAGGACGATAAGAGCGTTACAAATTTAAGCGAAAAACCCCTGGAGCTGAGCCAAGGCAGCAGTCCCGACAGCAGCTCCGGCAATGCTGACAGCTCCACCAGCAGTGCGGCGCATGAACAGACGCTGGTCAATGATGAGGAGGAGGCCTGGTCCGATTGGGACAATACGGATGAGCTGCAGCGTCTGAATGTCAAACAGGAGGCCATGGATGAGCTAAATCTAAACAATGTGGAAACGAATAGCAGCACCTCCACACAGGCCACACAGCCTTCGCTTGCCGACTCTTTCCGCACCGCCTGCTCCAGCGTCTCCACGGACCCAAAGAAACCAATCCCGCCGCCACCGATCAACCGGCAGCTCATTGATGATCTCAGTGCGCTGGACATTCAAGTGCAGCTGACAACGCCGGCCAATAGCTCCGAGCCGGCTGAATTTGATTTTTTCAAGGACATGGAACCGATCATTGAGACAAAGAAGACCGTCAGCAGCGAACCGGAGGTCGTGCAAATCGATGCCAGTCGTTTTGCGGCCACATCAATTGGCTCCAATGATCATGATGTGGATGACGCAGGGGATCAGGGCTGGGGCCACGACGAGGACGAGGACGATGTCGTCTGGGGTAGCAATGGGCAGACAACCAATGTCACTTAATTATTTTAAGCTTTAAATAATCAGCAGCCGTTTCTTTTTCCATGTATTTATCCTCACTTTGCCCAGGTTGAAAATTTCGAGTTTCTTGTGTTTTAATTTTAAGTACATATTTGTACATAAATATATATTAAATTCCAATACGCAAGGGCAGCGTATAATTATATGTACATATATGCATATTTTTTTCTAGAATATTTTCTAATGTCCTATTTTATATTTCAATGCATTTCTAAAGGGTTATTTTAATAATTTTCATAAAGCTTGTAACGCATTAAAGAAATCAATAGCTCTGTAGAGCTAATTATATTATACATATTTTTGACCACAAATCAAAACAAAAATTCTATATTCTCTAAGGGTACAAACTTTGAATAGCTTCAAATTAAACGTCTTAGGCAATCAAAATATAATAGAAAAACTCCATAAACATAATAAAACTAACTGGAATAGTTAGTTTAATTTAGTTTATGAATTCTAAACAGAATACACTATAGAAATAAAAGTGTTCTTTTTCTGTCTCATCATTGGCAGCTGGGAATGTACAGATTTGTTGAAAATTTTAACTTCTTTCTTGAGAGAATAAATTAAATTGTTGATGCCCCATTGGAGTACTTAAAAATACAATACATCATTTGGCTTTTAAATAAAAAAAAATAGACAAAAATACGATTTAACATATGAGTGAATGAATGAGGTAAATAAATAAATTAATTAAAATAAATGACTACAACAAATATTCAAAATAAAGTAAACTCATCCTTATCAATTCACCGTAATTATTGGGACTTCAATGTTAGACTGCATAAGGACCCTAACACCACACAAGTGAGGTGAAAAGTCTTGAAGAGTAAATCATAAGAAATAAAATTGATGTAGAGCATCAACAATAAGACAGAGGCCGAAAAGTAAATAGATGGGAGCAAAGACCGAAATTAAGCGAGAGAGAGAGAGAGAGTTTTCTATTTATAGATTACAGTTGAGCGCGAGAGCAAAAGAACGCACTGCAAAAGAAACACAAGCAACAAGCTCGTTGAGAGGCTTACCAACAACAGCTACTCAGGTCAATTAAATGCTCAGCACAAAAATAATCTAAGTTCAATAAATATTAATAATTACTTGGCATTACTCGGCACGCAATCGCGACACAAAAACTGTTCCCAAACACATATTTTGTATTTCTTTACATTTTTGGTTACACTGTAACTTTTTAAATTAAATTCAAAGCACGTAAAAAAAAACACTCCTTATCGCTTCTCTCTTTAATTTGCGCAGAACTGCAGTTAGAGCTATCAAAAAAAGAGTTGTCAACTTCGAATGGATTAGGTATAAAAATGCATACACACTCATTCTTATAACTGATAACCGTGGAAATATAATAGATTTAATACTATTTTCCGCTTATGGAGTGGATTTTCCTATTGATGAAACACTTATCTTATATTTTATGAATCCGATCGGATGATAGGACTGGATCCGATCTTAACTTTGTATTTGCACGCATAGTTGTATTTTTAATGAAATCCAATACGCAGTCGGCGGCGTAGAATTGTATGTATGTATATTTTAATGCATTTTTTGTTTTTTTTTTTAATATAATTTTTAAAATGTTTTTCATGTTGTTTTGCATGCATTTGTTTAATTCTCGTTTAAAACTATTCTTGTAAAATTTTTAAATATGTATTTCGTTTTTTGTTTAGCAAAAATGCTATATTTACGCAAAAACATTCTAAAATGCAATTGTTTATATCATTTGACTATGACTTATTAACATTTAAACGATCAAAATGAGACTCAAGCGATCTTAGGATCAAACAGGCTAAATAGAAAAACGAAGAAAAACTAAATTAAATAAAATAAAAAAATAAACACTAAACATGTTTTCAACTATTTCTCACGTTTTGTTTTTATTTTGCTTACATTTAAAAAAATTTAATTTTACTCAATAATTTGTTGTTTGTTTGCTTTGCAGCATCATTATCATGCTCAACTTAATCAATGATCTTAGTAATCGTAATTACATTATTAAATTTAAATAAGATCAGCTGAAGTGTTTGTTATTACTTTAATTCTCACGAGTTTTCTTTTTGTTTTTATGTTTCTACGCAAACGCAATAAAAAAATCGGTGCGGTATTTGTTTACAATTAAAAGTATTTACTGCACACTGTTGCGCTCTTTATACATCATGCATATGCGTAGGAAGGGCGGGGAGCTCGAGCAGGATGTGTGGGTAAGTGAAGAGACGCTAAGCGGTATTCTAATAGGAGCTTGAAGATTGAGGGGCGGGCGGATAGAGGGTAGGAACAACACTGCCAGAAAATTCAAATTGTTGCACGTATTTTGCATAACTTTTTTATAGTTTGTTTCTTTTTTTTTTTTTGTTTTTTGTTTTTTGTTTTTTTCTCATTGTGTTGGAAGTAAATCTTAAAAAAAAAAATAATAAACAATAAAACATTTATATAAAAAAGCATATGTTTTTACATGGATTTTCCGAAACAAGTATCAGTATCATACTTCATTGTTTTTCTCCTTTTCACTTATGCTTACGGCTTGCTTGCTTTATCGCTTCTTACACATGATCTTCTCTTTAGTTTATGGATTTATGTTGGAGTGTGTGTGTGTGTGTGTGTGTGTGTGTGTGTGTGTGTGTGTGTGTGTGTGTGTGTGAGTGAGTGAGTGAGTGAGTGATTGTATGTGTGCGATTCTGTTGGATGAGTGTATGTGTGTGTGTATGTGTGTGAATATTGTATGCTATTGATTCATTATTGTAGTAATGGATTGGTTTTCTCTCAGACAGCCGACGCATCCGCATTCGCATCCGCATCACAACAACGCATCCTTCAATTCAGCTCCTTGTCTTCTAAGTACTTGTATTCAAAGGTGAAGCCCTCCTTTTTGCGCTGACTCCATTTCTCATAATCGAAGTAGATGTACGTACCCTGAAAACAAAGTTAATCATTATTTATTTATTAAATTAGATGATCCGATTTCAATTCCTAGGATAATTTTTTTGCTTGCTGAGCCAAAGGCCTTTCTAGCCAGTGCTTTTCAACAAATTTGGTTGATAACAATTAAAAGTTTAGTGATAGAAGCTATATACCCTTTAATTGGAAAATAGCACACAATAACCGAGAGTAAAGCCCATAAATTTGATTTATGCGGTTTACAAAAGTTGGTTTCCTTTTCTAGAGACGCATGAGGTTGAATGAGAGAACGCTTGAACCAAAATATTTTGCCCTATGATAGAAACCAGAATTTCCCACATAATGTTTGCTCAATAGTTGCACAAAAATTGTCGGTATATTGTTAAAAACAAGTGAACTATCAAAAATAAAGTTTAAAAAATAAAATTGAAATATAAAGGCCTGGCACGAAACTTCGAAGAACAACCATTTCGGTTTTCTTCCCGGCCACAATACTTGAATAAGGACCCAAAGAGCCATTTGAAGCAAACACGACGATCTTTTCGCCTAATCATATATATGCTAGCTATAAGCATAGTAAGCTAATAAGACCGACTACAATATATATATATATATATATATAATATATAGCCAATATTAAACTAATCGCGAGCATAGATGCAAATTATTCTCACCTGTTCGTAATCATCGTTGATAATTTTAGGCTCCTCGTGCCTTTGAAACCACATCATGTATTTGGTGTGGAAGCGCCAGCTTTGCTTTTTGAGCGCCTTGGCGGCGAGATATTGCGCCTTGGAGCCCTCCATGTAGTAGAATACAAAGAAGAGCGTCTCCGTGGAGAGTCGCTGATAGAATTCAACGGTATCGTATATGGGCAGCTGTGCCTTGGATGCGGAAATGGTTAAATTATAGCCATGAAGGATAACAATTGAATCAATGTACCTGACTCACCTGGGGATAGTGCGCTGGCGTTTGCACCGGTGAGCGATGAAAATATGTTTGTAGCTTCTCAGTGTCAATCGGCTGTGGCAGGTGATAATATGCGGCTTCCATCATTTGGAACTGCAGCTGATGCTCCTTTTGTAGCGGCGTTGGACCCAACGGCGTTACGCCCAGCAGCGGTGGTATGTGCGCCTCCGTTGTTGCAATTTGCTGCTGTTGTTGCTGTTGCTGCTGCTGTTGTTGTTGCTGTGGTGTATGCGTCTTGGCATTGGCTGCGACAACGACACCACCGTTGCCGGTTGATGGCTGACCAGCAGCATTCGCCAGATTCATGAGTCCACTGCCCGCTGTGGGACCATTGCTGGCTGCAGCAACGATGGTACCGATTGCTGCAACAGCTGCTGCTGCCGCTGCTGCATTTTGTTGTTGTTGTTGCTGCGCTGCTGCTGCGGCTGTCGCTTGTTGTTGTTGCTGTTGAAGCTGCTGCTGCTGTTGTTGTTGTTGTTGCTGCTGCTGTTGTTGTTGTTGGTTGGCAGTTGTTTCAGTACTGAAATGCTGTTGCAGCAGCGATTGCGGCGCTGCTTGCTGCTGCGCTTGTTGTTGTTGTTGTTGCTGTTGTTGCTGCTGTCTCGTGTCTATATTACTTGCCTGCTGCTGATTTAGGGAATTTGGCTCGATCACAGATCGATTAATGGCTTCCTGTGCCATGGTTTTCAATGAAATCGCATCGACAACATTGCTGTTGTTATTGGTGCTGCTGTTGCTACTGCCACTGCTGCTACTACTGAGTGAGACGGGCAGACCTGCAAAAAAATGAATTATTTATTAATTACAAGTTTTAAAATAAACGAGGGTTTAAGTATCCTTGCATAGATATATAGATAGATGTGCAGCACATTTCTACATCTACATTAATTCTATTCATTTGTTTCTACATCAATTTTATGATAGATACAATGTTGGTCTTATGTAGAGAACATATCAAACTTGGTTAAAATATTTTGAATAACAAATAATATAGTTGTTGTGCAACAAAAATTCGAAGCAAATGCTAAAGTTGGTCAAGATAGCTTTAAAGTGAGACTAGTTTGCATAGAAAATGGCAAGTATTTATTGTCTGGGCTGTTTATACTGATCTAGAATTTATCCTCTCGAAGGATATAACAAGAGTGGACAGTGTACTAGGTAAACCCCCGTACCCAGCTCAAAATTGCTGTCACATTCGTATTTATAAACCCACACGCACACATGCTGCAATCTAATTACTGGTTCCGTCACCTTGGGCTCCGCACCTTCTCAAATAACGTCTATGTTTATCGTTATGCTTTGTGTATGCTATATGAGAACCGAAACATATATAGCGACCCGTGGACATAACATAGTTCGCGATGGAATCACCTAGCCAACAACTAAACCCTTAACCTGCTTTCAGTTTGTAGAAACACTTAAATTAAGTATAAATATATATAAATAAAAACAAGATCGACGCAGCTCGTGCTGCTTTGTTACCGAATAACAACTTCATGGTACCTTATTTAACCCACTTATTTAACAAGCAGAGCCTGAATTAAAGCGACCCTGAGTATAGCCTTTATATTAGCCAATGTCAACAATATATTACCGTTTTGCATGTGTGAGGAATTCGTTTGAAGATTGGATAATTGCGCCGCCTGTTGCTGCTGTTGTTGCTGTTGTACCTGTGCGCTGGCACTCACAATGGCGGCCACCGTGGGCGCTGTTGCCTGCTGTTGCTGCAGCACAGGTCCATTTTCCAGTAGTGCTATTGACAACAAAAACAATTAAAATAAATAATATTTTCGTTAGCGAGTATTAAGTGTGGAACCTACATGTGTTGTGTTTAGCCACCGCTGCAAATGCAATAGTTGGTGTCGCTTGAATCACAGATTGGCCTTGAATGTTGTTGGTGCTGTTGCTCGCTGATGCGGCAGCGGCAGCCGCTGCTGCTGTTGCTGCTGTGCCAGCGGACACGGCAACATTAACTGCACTCAGACCAGGCGTTGGGGCATGTGGCTGCACGGCAGGATTGTGACCACTGGCAGCGACATTGCTGCTGCTGCTACTGCTGCTGCTGCTGCTGTTGTTGTTGTTCTGTGTCCCGCTAGACGCCAAAACGGAAGCGACTGTGGGTAGCTGCTGCTGCTGCTGGTTTTTGCTGGGCGTTGAGCTGATAATCTTATTGACTTGAGCTGCTAAGGAATTTAAATTGTTTTTCAGTTACCCATCGAATTGGCATTGCATTTAGGTACTCACTATCACTACCCGCGGGTGCTTTTGCTGTAGCACGCACTGGCGTCGGCTTGATCGGCTGTTGAGGTTGCTGCTGCAAATGGATGCGTATAAGTTAGATCAGGCTACAAGACTTCATTAAGAAAGTTAGAGTGTAAAATAAACAAATAAAATATACAGCTTTTTATGCTGTGCTGGTATTTTGAATCAATCAGTATCAACAGCCGAGTCAATATAGGCCATGTACGTATCTTTGTTAAAGGAATCAGACCACCTTATCATATAGCTGCAATAGGATCTATCGGTCGGGTTTCTAAGACAAAACTTTTGTTTATAAGATATTGTATACCAACTTATTTCTGCTCCCCAATTGTGGTTTCATTTTTTTTTAATTTAAGCTTTGAAACTGTTACCGTTTTACGCTTTCACGGCGAGGACAATCTCATTTAGAGTAGGAGATATTTTTTTTTGGTTGAGTTTTTGTATTAGCCCGCGGTTTAGATAGGTATAGCAAAATACGTTTGTGTCCGCGAGGGTATTTGATCTCGGGCAGGCCAAATAAAATGTTGTCAGGAGAAATCATTTACCTTCGCTTTGCTGCTGTTGGCATTGCTTTCGCTGCTTTTGTTGCGCTTTTCGCCACCTGTTGTCGCCTCGGTGGACGTTGTCGCTGAGGATGAAGCTGCGCTGGTGTCGCTCGCATAGCCCACATTGTTGCCATTCGATTGCTGAGCGGCGGCTGCTGCCGCCGCTGCGGCTGCAGCCTGCAAATGCTGAAATTGGGCTGCACTTGCGGCGCTTGTGCCGCCTGCACTGCTGCTGCTGCCTGCCATTGCTGATTGCGGTTGTGTGGAGGAGGATGGCAACACCTGCTGCACTGTAACTGGCGATTGGGATGGACTGCCGCCGGATGTAACGCTGCTGGGCGAGCCGCTGGTTTCGTTGCTGTTGTTGCTGTCCGTTGTGGCCGTTCCGCTTAGCTCGACCTCATCTAGACCGATAATGTCGTCATAGATGAACTCGTTTTCCTCAAAGTCCGGCTCTTGCGATGAATCAATATAGTATTCGACATCATCCTTGATTTTGTTCACCTGATCCGCTTCGACACCATCGTTGTCCAGCAGTCGTAACAGCGTTTCCAGTTTGGTTATATGAAATTTATGACGATCTAGCTTACTCCGTAAGTCATCCATGCGCTCCTGTTTGTCGCGATCCACACGTTTCTTTTTGCCCGCTAACAGGGATTCAATTTCGCTCTCATACTGATCTATTTGAATTTGCAGTGTACTAATTGAGCCGGTTAACCAATTACGCGCATGATCTTTGATCCGTTGCGCTGGATCCATCTTTTGTGCGGCGCCCAGCCCCTCCTTGGAATAGGCTTTTGTTTTTGTCTCACGCTCCACAACCTTGAAGCGTTCCATTTGCTGTAAGGATATTCAAATGGACACGATTAATAACATAGGTCTGGATAGTCGCTAGGAGGGATTGTCGATAGCTTATCGATATTTCGAATCATTCTTAATAACTAATTATAGACTTTTATAAATAAATGTTTCAACACAATTTGCCTTTAACAAGCTGATGAAAGGACAGTAATTTAAAATTTGTGATGTAAGTAATCTTAATCCGTCCTGCTTTTGCTCTTTGATTAATCAATATTGATAATATAAAGGGACGAAATGTTTGTTCTTCTAAAGATCAAGCATTCCATAGCTATGAACACAACTTGCCGTTTCAATGAGCCTTCGATTCTCGAGCAGCGCGCTTTTATCTTTGATCTCGGCGGATGCAATCCATGATTTGATTTGATCACGTAATCGCTGCAGCTTCTTAATTTCCTTTTTAAGGTCTGCCTCATACTTTTCCTGCAGGTGCTTTTGCTATAAAAGAGTAAAGAAGAAATTAGGAAATTCAAACGTAAGCGCTCGTCGTGGGCTCACCTTCTGGTTGGTATTTGTTGCATTGTGTACCTTTTTCCATATATCCTCAAACGTTTCCACGCCCTCGCCTACCTTTTTTAAACATCGATCAATTTCACCTATCGGGATATCGATAATGTTCACAGAATCAGAATTTGAAGACACGCACGAATATGTACATATATATAAATATATATATATATACAAATGTATGCAAGGAGAATTGTGCTTACCTTGCAATTTTCTCGTCGCAGCCATGGCTATGTGTGCTCTTGTGGTTTCTGCTGGCGCAAATAGTTAGACATAGTCCGCTGCAAGCTGTCGCGATTGTTTAGTTATATCACCCGGCCGCAACACAATCTCCGCTTGTGTGGTGCTTCTGGCTTGACCAGAAGTCGACAACGGCGTCTGCAACATAAAATTGATCAATGTTAAATATGCATTAATTGCGCACATATACACACACACGCGTAAATGCGTGCACCGTACTTTTGACGTGTGCCGCGGCGTTGGTGTCAGCGGCAGAATTATTTCCATTATTTGGGTACACACCTGAGCGTACTGTTACTGTTCGTTGCTTTATTTACCTTAGATCCAAGTAGCTTCACTGAAACGTGTGGGAAAACACTCTCTGCCTGGCTTTGGTTCTTCTGCCTCTTTTTGCATGCACTGATGTGTGGCCTGTATGTGTGAGTGTTGTGTGTGATACCTTCGGGCCGTCGGAGATTTCGATTTTTTTTTTGGCTTAGCCTTTTTGGGCAAACGCAACGTGGCAGCTGTGCTGGGATTTCTTTTATATTGATGAGTAGAGCATTAAATATGTGTGCTTGTTCTTAAATTTAATGATTTATGCAATTTATACATTTAAATAAATACGCTTAAAGATTTTTCGCTTGCTTTTTGTTCGCTTCTTCTTCTTCGCACATTCCAAGATGGCGTCTCGCCAAGAGTTATCGAATATAAACGATTGCGCCATAAACTTTCGATAGTGGCACATCACCCTGGCGAGTTTCATAGCAGCTAGCTGTCATTCGTAATATTGCATTTTGAATTTAAACTCGTACGCTATGAAATTGATAATTATTAATTTGTTTATTTGCGTTTTTTGTGCATTTTTGCAAAGGGGGAAAAAATATAAGAATGCACGTTTAGATTGAGTAACTCTTAAATTCGTTTCTACATTAAAGCGGCAGCGGGCGCCATGCGTTCGCCTGCATTAAATTTGTCAATAATTACGTTTAAAATTTTTGCATTTCTTCGAATATGTTGCAAATAGTTTAAGTAAGTAAATAGTAGTTGTGCTGCCTATCACATACGTTTGATGCGTTATCCTGTCCTAGCGAGCGCCCTTAGCGTTTAAATCGAAACCAAAATTTTTAATCATATTTTAAATTGCCTCCTGGCTGCTGTTGCTCTAGCAGTTGCTCTGCAGACTCAGAGTCGGTAACTTCGCCAGCCAATTGATAGGACGGGATGGACATACAGTTCCGAATAAAACTACACACACTCTGCACATATTGTGCAGGATACTTGGTATAGATCTTAACATGCTCAGCATCCTCAAAACAAACAGACGACACATTGATGCCCTGATCACGCCGCATCCGTATAAATTTCTCCACATCTTTGTATGGTATGACCACATCGCTTTTTGAATATAGAAACAGTTGCGGATATTTGTTTGTCTCGTTCTTCAGCTCACAAAATGGACTGGCATGCAATGGCGTTGACTTGACAAACACATTCTTGAAAGCCGAATAAGTTTCCTGCAATTGACGAGCGTTCAATTAAATGGCATCTTAGGGGGGTGGGTGGGTGGTGCAGCAACCTGTAACTCACCTCGACAAACCACATGATGCTCAGCGTCAATGTTATGGCCAGTGCTGTGAGGCAGTTGCATCGCTTCTCTTTCCCATAAATTGCTGTTATGGCACGATACAAGCCGAGCATGCGACGTTCGCCTGGCGCCGAATCAAAGATGACACCGCGCACCTGCAATGGGGACTTGTGCTTTCTAACGGCCAGATTGATGTGTTGATAGAGATAGGCGCCGCCATTGGAAAATATGTGAAAAATCAACGGATGCGCATCAAAGTTCATGTCCTGTATCAGCTTTAATATCTTTTCCCCAATGGGAATCATTTCGCTGCGCTTCCAGAACAGCGTATCCACAGGCGCCGTATAGCGTACAGTTATCAGGCTGTTAAGTAAATCATTATTTATATTTAATTGTGCTACATTTATTATAATTATTACTATTATTCTTACCCCCTCTCCTCGTAGATCTTTGAATACTTCATCAAATATCGATCCTGGCAGCCCGCCCAGCCCAATAGCATTACAATTGGCACATTATTGTGTTCCTCATTGCCACTGACCAGCACAAAATCCGTATCGGCTGTCGGTTTTGGAAACTTAATGAAGTATTCAAGCGCATCTTCACGCTCCTGCAGATCCTGCTGTTGTCGTCTCAATTGCTGCTGTCCAGTTGCAGTAGTTGACATTGAACTGCTGGCCACAATGCCGGCCGATCCGCTGTAAGGCCGATACTCAGTAGCAATATCGTTCGCTGTCAGTCCATATGGATGTGATGCTGACGACGACGACGACATTTTGGCATTAAAATATGTTTAGTTCTAAAACTCACTGTGTTTTGTTTGTTTTTTTTTTTTTGAATTTTCGTGTTGTGTTTTCACCAGAATAGAAACTATGTACGTGTTTGGCTTGGTTACGCAAAAGCCTACTTAACAGGATATGAGGTGTCCAGTGCCTGGTGTCAGGTGCCAAAACGTTGCTGTATTGATTTTACGGCAAAAATGTTAATTTTTGCTTATTTAAACAATGCCAAACGCTTTAACTGTGTGCAGCCACAGGACTTTTTACCACATCATTGATTTTTTTAGCCGCTGACGATAACGGCAAGGCTTGACCTTCTGGGCCACGCACAAACAAAAATCAAATGTGCTGCTTCCTGCTGCAGTAACATGCCGCATTCCAATGCGTCGACATTAACTTCCAGCCGTTGCTGTTGACCCATTCGGTTCGAGTTGGACATGCGCAGAAGGGTCGCAGGATATTATTTCACAAACGACCATTCGATTTGATCGTCAGTTAATATGAAAAAGAAAACTGTTCCACGTCAATAATATTGTGTTTATAGTTGAAATAAACAAATTTTCTCAACGAATGTAAAGTTTGAAGACTTCATTTAGTAACACATTAAAAATTCAAATTAGCGCTTACATCTTCACAGCTGTTAGTTATATAACGCAAATACAGCTGAAAAAGCACGATAGTATCGATGAGTATCGATGCTTATTCGATATATTTACCAAATATTGTCATTCAAGGCACAATTGAATATTTTTAAAATATATTTAAGAAAAACAAATATAAATTGTCAGAATATGGTAATCTAACGATTATACAAAAATTTAATTCAGAATCATATGGAAATTGATATTTGAGCAAAGAAAATGAGTATTAATAGTTATTAAATAAACGTTACATTTAAATCCAATGCAACGCTGTCGTCAGTTTTGCGAAAATTAAATAAGTCTGTTTATAGTATTCACTTAGATGACCAAGAAAAATATCACTACGGCTGATTTTTTAATGGGAGAACTGTAATAACGTGATTCAGAAGCAAAACAATATTTTCAATTTGGCAATTTTGGTATTTCAGTTTTAGTACATAAAGTATAATTTGGTAATATTATTGAACTAAATTTGACTAAGTTGTTAAGATCTGTGCGTTACAGTTCCTCATGTGCCGACGCCTCCTCTTCGAGAGCTGCACCTGGATCGGTATCCACTTTCAACGCTACTGTAAACAAAATATAAAAAAAAAACACAAATATGCACAATGAAAATACTGCAGATGAATGCTCTCTCGTACGAATTATTCACAGAATAAAATAAAAGTTCTGTCAGCGAAAAATTCCAGATGTCTTTTTGGGCTTATAATGACTTCATAATTAAATCCTCTAGCTGCTTTGTGTCTATTTCAGGCTTTTGGCCGCCCTGCGCCGTCCAATTTAACCAGTACTCTGAGGCAGCTATGTAGATAGCGACCGCTCCACCGACAATATAGGCAATATGCGTGGAGCTCTGAAAGATTACACACGTGGCCACGCACATGCCAAAGTAGGTGAGCAGCCGAGTGATGTTAACATATGAATCACGTTGCTGGGAGGATAGATCTTTCGGTTCCAGCAAATGGGCAAGAAATGTGAGAATTGTTTTACATGCAGCATTGGCCAATCTATGAACATACTCACCCTGACACTTGCCATCCTTCAGCTTATAACCATCAGCGCATTTCCTGCACATGTCCGGTCCATCGCCATCGCAGCCGTCACAGGAACGGTCGCACTCGAGGCAAGAGAATGAACCCTCGTTGTTAACGCAGAACTGCTGTGGCTGGCAGGCTCGGTGCTGATCCACGCACTCGTTAATATCCACGCAACCGGTCTCGGTGTCCATGCGCCAGCCAGCCTTGCACTTGCGACAGCTCTTTGGACCAGCTCCGTTGCAGCCGCCGTCCCCACAAGCGGCATGACAAGATGTGCATAGAAGCTTTGTTGCATCGCGAAAGGATTCATAGTGGAGCTCATCGCACTCATTGCAATTGGTGCCGGCATACCCACTGTCGCATAAGCACTTGCCATTCCCCTTGCGCGTGCCACTTCCTTTGCATTTACCTATTCGATGTGTATTCAATATTGAAACGTTGTTCATAATCTAAGCCCAATTAAAACTGCCCGTTAGAACCGCGTTAATACCCACCATTACTGTTGCAATCGGTGCACGGCTGGCACGTGGGTCCATAGGTGTTTGGGGGGCAGCAAACGTTGAGTTGTTTAATACACAGCCAGCCATGCAGGTCGGGCTCCTCATCCTGCTTGTGTATAAACCAGTCTTCAATCAGCAACTCGTGATCGTTGCTCAAGGTGTGGCAATGGTCCTGTCCCCGCTTAACTTCACTGCATAGCTGCTCTTGGATCTCAACGAAACGCACCTCGCTGTTCTTATAGGCACGCATTTTCTCCTGCTCCCAGGCCGCATCACCGCCGGCATGCTTGCCTCGTTTTGTTCGCTCAAGTCCCAAATTAAACGATTCGACGAGTACGGTGCAAGCTTTGCAGGGTGGCAATTTTGTTGATTTATCCTTTAGCTTTTGTGGATCATCGACTGCTATTGCAACTGTTAAAAGTGGCAGCACAAAACATATTTTTAATAGCATATTATTTTGTGTCGGCGTTCAGTTAAAGAAGGTTTACGTGTATTTCATTTAGGGATGTTGATAAGGTATCGACCTATCGATGCTTCAGAGCTTACTGCGATATCGATATCGATACCGATATAGATTTTGATAATTAATTTTTAAACTGTTTTTAAAAATAAAAATAAAATTTAATTGGATAACAGCTTTATTTTTTACTTAACATACATATAATCTATAAACACAATTTTTATTGAAAATAAAAATTCTTATTAAAAAAATTATCAACACCAAACACACACAAAACTTCAGACACGTTTGTTAATACGTAGCGAAGTTTAATAACAAATGTAACCTACATACTTGTTAATTTTTATCTATTTATATGCAATTATAAAGAATATAACCCAAGCTGCGTCACCATTTAATATTTAAGGCCGTGTTTAGTTTTTCTACGGCATGGTAACTGGTATGCAGCAGCTCTGACGCTTTATCCGTATGTGCGCCGTCCAGAAAATCGGTATAAATTTGTTTGGTATAGGTATTATCAGGATTGGAGCGAGGCAGCTGCTTATATAGTTCTTCCAATTGTTGGGTTAACTCCCGCACATGCTGCCCCGTAGTTGGCCGCACCTGTGCGCCACCATTAATGCAGCCGGAAGGGCACGCCATGACTTCGACAAAGTGATAGCCTGGCCCCTTGCCACGTTTTAGCTTCTGCACCAGATTTTGTATATTGCGAAAGCCATTGGCAATGGCAAACTTAAGAAGGGATTTGCCATCTTTTTCCAAGCTTATTTCACTAAAGTCGCGATTGCGCAGCGCCTTGAATTGCAGCTCGTTGGGCGTTTCCTTGCTGAATAGCTCTTTGGCGGCATATTTGAAAATGTGTTCCGCATAGCCGCCGGACATGGTTGCCTCGTGTGCCCACACCGTAAACTCGGGCTGCTGATCCGTCCAAGGCCAGTCTATGTCCGAGGGCTCAAATTGTTGTAGCGTTTGTTCCTCTGCTTGCAGCATTTGCTCCACTTCAACTGCGGGGCGAAAGATGAAGTGACTAAACATATAAGCCGGAAAGAACGCTGGACTTACTTGAGGTAATCACACAATCCACATCCCTAGAGCCATTGACTTCACTGTAGAAATCCTCGCGTGAGGCCTCCAGCTTCTTATCGTAGCAGGGCATGATTGTGGCATGGTAGATACGAGAGCCGGGTACACCTAGCTTTTCGGCCAGTAACTGTTTAACCAGCACGCCCATAATTTGTTGTGGCGATCGCGTAGTAGCTATATGGGGCAATATAAAGTTTCCATGTGTCTTTTCCGCGTAGCAAACCCAACCAGGGCAAGATGAGCTCAACATGACGAGCTCGGCGTTGTCGCGGAAACGCTCAACAAACTCTTGTCGGCACTCGAGAAGCGCCAGATCATCGGCAATTTTTGTGCAGAGCACATAATCAGCGCCCAGTTGCCGCAGATAACCGGCCAAATAACGACTCGCCTCTTCAACGCTGAGTTCATAGCGATGCGCCAGACTTAGCAGCGGCTGAACAGAAATTGAGAACACGATTGTACGGACCTGATCATTGTCACCAGAGGCTTTTAACGTTTGATTTTCTCGAAGTACTTTCAGCAGCTCTTCCTGACTTTGCTGTGTAATGAGTACGCCCTCCGCGGAAGTTATACAGCCGGAACAGGCCAGGCAATCTTGTAGTGTGATTTCAACCTTTTGAAGCTTCTGCTTGCCGCTCTGTAAGGTTTTATATTTTCGGAGCTGTATTATATATTAATCATGTTTATAATAATTTACCTCTGACTGCTCGTAGTACCCATCTGCCTGAACAGTAATTTTAGCTCCAGTCTTCGATTTGGTCTTATCTATCATCACGGGCTTTATGCATTCCTGAAATCGTACATTTAATAAATTCATTTATTATTTTATTACTGCTGAGCAGCTTACCTGTGAAGGAGTTATAAAGTCGTCCAGGTCGGTAAGTTGCAGCGCTCCGCTAAATCGCGACATGGTGTGAATCTTCTGATTTCTGTTTCTTTAAGATAACGCAATATATGTCAAATCATATGTTAACGCGTTAACATGCGAATGGCAAATCGCATGCCGAGAAATAATAACAAACATAAGCAAATAGAATTCATAGTGTTTTATAATTTTCTGACAAATTCCAGAGACAGAAAATACTTACGCAATCACAATTCAAAATTTTATTTTCGAAAATTACAACAACGCGCGCATTTATAAATTAAATTTTACTTTGTGGTCTGTACTGTCCATGACAACCCTGCTGTGCTGTGTTGTTTTGAATAAACGACCAAACAGTTGGTTTTAATCGATGTGGCAACATTGACGCTTCTCAACAAAAGCATTTCATTTCCACGCTGAAAACGCAGAACATTTTTCGATGGGGCGAAGTAAATTCGTTAGCTCCACGCCAAAAAAGGTAATCAATGCAAAAGTCGAGACTGTCCATGCAGAGCATGCATAACTGATTACATTTACAATACACAGGTGATGCAGCACGGCGAGTTTATAAACCGTATACAAAAAACGCTCTACTATGGATGCGTGGACACAACGGAAGCAGACATGGAAGTTTCCATGCCTTTTGCAGAGTATGCAGCTGATCTGTTCTCGGAGCCACATCGGGGACACTCATTGCATCGTTTGAGCTCTATTGCGGCAGGCAAAACGCATGCAACCCCATGCTCTCTTATAATGGCTCTGATTTACTTGGATCGTCTTAACATCATTGATCCCGGCTATGGCTATAGAATCACGCCACAAGAACTGTTTGTTGTGTCATTGGTAAGTGTCTAAGTCGCTCACAGCAGCTCGTGACGAAACCTGTTGATTGATAACCCACCTTCCGCGCAATAACGCATACATTTTCATGAATTTTGCGAGTGTGTGTAGGCGTGTATACACACACTCACACACATATGGGCAGCAATAAGAGCAGTGTTCTAAAACAACAAAACGAGTATAAAATGAGCATGTGTTGGTGAGGGAGATTGCTAGCTATTTTATTCTGTTTTGTAGTTTTTGTTGTTTGGCATTTATTTTTAATTAAACGACAGTTGGCGATGCTGCTGATAAGTTGCAGTCGCATTGGCTATATTGCAATAAATGAATATTTATGTAACTCTGTTATTTATAGCACTTTTTTCGGCGATTAGCCATGCCATGCCAAAGCTGTGACGTCACTGGGTTACTCATGAACTTGTTTTGTGTCTTTTGTTTTGTTTACAGATGATTTCAACGAAATTCTATGCTGGCCACGATGAGCGTTTCTATTTGGAAGACTGGGCAAAGGAAGGCAACATGAGCGAAGACAAACTCAAGCAAATGGAACTGGAGTTTCTGACCGCCATTGTAAATACGTTTTACCTAATTCTATTTGTATATGTGAATTAACATACAGGTTTTACTTAACAGGACTGGAACATATACATATCGAACGAGCAATTCTTTGAAAAGCTTAGCAGCGTGGAACGAACGCTGGCACAGCGCGAGGGCCTGCGACGCGGCTGGCTCACCTACAGTGAGCTGATGCAGCTATTGCCCAACTTTACAATAATGAAATTTTTGCTGAATAACTTGGCTGTGCTGGCTTTGAGCTATGCGGCCAGTGTGTTCACAATCGCCGGGGCATTTTTCATTGCTAGCCAAGTGCCGGGCACGCTCTGGCATCGACGCACAGACACGAACGTCACAGCAACGGTTAACACAACGCTGACGACTCCCATTACAACGCCCAATGTCACTGATGCTGCGCCCGTTGTCAGCGGCGATATCTCGATCCGAGTTTCGGCGCCCAACGACAGTTGCAGTGCTTTAAATGTGGAAGCGGAACTTTTGAATCTGGAGCAACAATATTGCGCCGAAGAAAGACTGATTGAGTTGGAACGTAGGCGACGCTTGGAGCAACCGCCCAATCCACTGCTGCCGCCCAATTTTCATGTCACGCACGCTTCCACGCAACAGGATAACACACAGGACTGGCTCAACATTAAGTCGCAGTACAGCGATGGCACTGAGCATCGCAATCCTATGAAATTTGGCCACAAGACATACAATTGGAATCAAGCCCAGAATGCATCCATTTTTTGGCAGGTTCTGAGCGAAGCTATGTCCCACCAGTCGTTCTTAGTGCGCTGGCCGGTGTTGTGGCCAAAGTTGATTTAAGGCACAAGCTTCAATTTTACGAACACTTTCTGTTCACTTTCTTTAATCTATAAAATGAAAATTCTTTCATAATGTCAATAAATTTTGACTCCGAATAAATTATATTTTTTCAACACTAATAAAATCGATATTTAATTACATTTTCTTCAATTTAATATATCTTTATTTGTTAAGCTCTCTACAACTTGGACTTTGATATTGTGCATAATGTATATTTCTTGCTACTGAGTTTCAATATTTTTAAAGCCGATTTATATTATTTAACATGGGTGGAATAGCTTCGAGTGAGCGCGTAGTCAAAGCATTTAATAGGCACTTTGCAGTGTGGTGTGTTGGATAGTCAAGTCTGTAGGCGTTATATTCTGTTGAAACGGGCTTGGCTTTATTTTAAAATTCCGAAATGAAGTTGGCCAATCAAAATAATGATGACAACTGATATTGGCATGCATTTATCGGCAAAGTTCACTACATAAACGTTCTATTTTGATTTCTGGTGTTACAGTTGGACCTTTTTGCAGCTACGATACATTGTCTGTATTTTATATTTACCACTAGATTATATTTTAATCCGAGAATACAAAAGAAGTGTCGCGTTTCTCCTAGTACATTAAACCAGATGAGTTTTTATGTGCGCGGTCAGAATCAGTGCAAACTTGAAATTACATAATAATGATATTTAATCCTAATTTTAATAGGCGGATTGAATAGTATTTAAATAGTAGGTACTTTGAGTGTCACATTAGTTTGTTTTATATCGCGTGAAGTAAAAAAATAAAAGAAACCAAATTAAATTATTTTCAGACTTTAATGAAATGAAATCCATATTCAAGTTGTGGGCATTTAGACCCCAGAAAATTATCAATTTTGACATAAAATCAAAAGTTTGCATTCGGATTGCGATTTCAACGGAAACTTCATAGAATTGACTGTTTCGCTAGTTAGATTTTTTAATGTGGAAAACCTAATTCTCAGCCGCTTTTTTCGGTTCGTCCTTCATCAGCCACAAGGGGCACATGCCAATTAGGCAGCCGACTGTGATGCCCACTATGCGACCCTGCAACAACAAAACATGCAAATGGGTATTTATCAATTGATTAATGGCACTGTGCACTGGCTGCTTACCAAACTGGAGGCTCGCTTGCTTGACTTCAATTCAAATTGTGCGGGCGTCATTTGGGGTTGCTTGAGTCCCAATAGCTCACAGCCTTCCTCCACATATGTGGCCATGGTAATGCCCATAATATCGCTTATGGTATTACCAAGACCTGCGGCGGCCATTGTCGATAGCGTTATGAAATGGCCCAATGAGCTTTCAATGTATTCGCCCTGCAAAGCATGATATTTGGATACAATTTCAATATTTATATAGTTTATCAAAATTTCTTACGGCCATGATCATAATAAAGTTGTCAAGAAATCCAAAGGCTATAAATGGCACGGCATTCACAAAGAAAACTGCAAGGAATTAATTGATAATAATTCAAAATTAAAGGACAATAATGATAATTGATTTTCTGTACTTACTGCTATATAGTTGACTAGCGGTTGGTGGTTCTGCCGCCTCCACTGCGAAGAGAGAGAAAGAAAAAAGAAGATTAGTTTTCAATTGAATTGGAATGGGAATAGGTTCTTCTTCTTTTTTTGGTGCAGCGACATTTAATCTGTTGTTATTGTGGTTTTTGAGTTTACCCAGTTTCTTTCTCAGCCACTCATCGGGCACCGCACAAAATGTGCCGGACGGATCCACCTGGCCCACCTTATTGGAAAGACGTCCGAAGCGCGTCCGCCAACTGCCAACAGCTAGTTGGCCTTTGGTTTGATGACAGTGTTTTTTTTTTATCGTTGTTGTGTTGTGCCATGTGATTCGTGTGTTGTTTGGATCCAGTGTTTTTTACAATACAGATTGTAATAGTTGTGTAACAGTTGTTAAAAATCAAAACATGGGAGAAGTGTTTACATATGCAAATAAAAAAAGAGATAATAGTCATTTAATATGAGAGTACACAACTGAATATTAACCTCATAATCACTTATGCGAACATGCCAATACTTAAATAATAACTAACTAATTAATTACACAGCTCATGATCAGAAACTAAAGTTAGAAAACATGTCATTTTACAAATTATAGGGTATGATGTTTTAGCCATGGTTAAGGGTGTATGGAGCTTATGAGTACTTTGCGATGACGCACGTTCTATAACCTTCGTCGGAAAAATATATCTATAGTCTTATAGCCAGCAGTAATTAAAACTAATAAATGCATATTTATAATGGATATGTATAGCTAGCAGGTTATTTTAATAATTTGCTTTCGCGCGCACACACAGCTAATTAAAAAAGGTAAAAGGCTGAAAGGTGTCGCACTTTATAAAAGATTTGACATCAATCGCACCGCCTACCCCGCCTCCACTCAAACCACATCCACTCGTCCATTTACGCTTGGCGAATTGCATTAAAATTGCATTAAAATTGCATTTGGCAAGCAACAAGCGCGCTGAATGGCTGTGCGCGTCGTTGTATGTGTGCGTATGCATCTTCGTTTATACGAAAAGCGACAAATTTCGCTTCATAAAAAGTCTATTTATTTATTAAAGACAACTCTGAAAAACAGTTACTGTCAGTAAAACAAATTATTGCATAGAAATACTGAAGCGCTGCCACCTTTATTAGCGTCGATTTTATTTTCGACGATGTGGCGACTCTCTATTAAAATATGAATTGATCGGATTAAGAAATGTTGGTAGGGCAAGAACTTGCGTAGTCTGGCAGCACTGTAACGCAAAACTGATCTATTAACAGTTACTTCAGTTTTGGTTGCAAAGCGCAAACGTATAAACGCGTGTTTCTGAATTTCTCACGCTGCACTAAATTAAGTTTTGCAATGGCCTCCGTTGTCGTTAATTTAACGCTGCATATTTTCACACGTCGCAAACGCAGTCGCGCCTTTGCAGCCGTGTGTGTAAATATGGGTTTGCCTGCCTGTTTTATGTGTACGAAGCCTGTGTGCGCGTGTGTGTTTAGTTGTGTAAGCGACGCATTTTAGCGCCACTTTGGGTGCCGTTAGTTTGCCCAGCACTCTTCCATTAGGAACGTGTTATAATTACGCTTACAAGTGAATGTCAACAGCCAGGCAAAATGGTGCCCCTAACCGTCATCATAATTATCATTATTCCCAGTGTTGCCGCCTCCCCAAAGTGCTCAATTAATTTACAGCTTTACTCTCAGTGTCATCACAACGGGAGCCATTAAAAATGTGTGACAGGAAGAGTTAAATGCATGTGTCGCTTAAAGGCAGGCTGCAATACTCTATAAACAGTCCAACGTTGTGGGTAAGTGCAACACAAATGTAAAAATACCACTCATAACTGTTAACAAACGTAAGTATTAAGGGTTTTAAAGGGTTTTAAAATATTTCCAATGATACGCGTAACGCATGAAAAATGCCAATCTCGGCCCCACAATTAATGTACATAAATTATTGATCAGGATGGCGATATGAGTATGAAGTATTTATTTTAAAGTTTAATCCAGATTGGCCTTTTGATCGAACTGCTCAATGCTGCGTATGGGACTATATATTCGTGTGGGACTTTATATTAAAAAAAAGGCAATTTAACTTTTATTCAGTCTTTGAAATATTTTTTTATGGGCTTTAAAACTTAAATTTGCATAAAATGCGTAAATAAATGTTATAAATATGCTCCGTTTTGGTAAATATCTTCTTTTATTTAAGTTAAACATTTTTCTTAATAAATTGTAGATAGTCTACCCGTTGTACCCTAAACACGGGGTATACTCTGTTGTCACAGGGGCCTACTTGGCCATTAGACTCCTGTCACATATCAGTTAAATACATCCACATACACATGTCGTATACACGTACGTGTGAGTGTGTTGCTTTGCTCATAAAAGTAAACACCCCGCTAGACTTGACTGAGCAATTTGCAGGGCAATTATGTTGTTTAGCTGTCGGTTAAGCGTTAGACATGAGATTCTCACTTGATTCACCGAATCAGAAAAACACGCCATAAAACATGCTAAGAAATTTCTTAAGAGACTTGCTTGACTATTTGAATACCCGATCTAGTTTAATAGCTGAATGTTATTTAATATGAACTATATTCAAATGAATATATTGCTTATTTTATTTTAAAGATTTTTATTAGTCAGATTAGATATTAATAAACTTTATGTCAGTGTCGTTCTTGATTTAATACGATGTCCAGGGCATTGTATATCGAAATATGTGCTCTTATCGCAGCCCAAGTCTATATCTTTTTGTCTATATTATACGATAACCTGCATCGATCACTTGGTATCCTTAGCTCCTATAATTCCAATACGTTTTAAAAACAAGAATCTAATTTATTATTTATTTATTATTATTCGGGAATATACCCAATGCAAGTTCATTCGGTGTGGGTATTATTATAGAGGTCACAAAGGCAATCAACTGACCTCGGCACATCCTTTTTGCGCGAGCTCGCGCATTGTGTGTCATATGTGCGTACACATACAAGCACTCACACAGCGACACATGCACACACACACCGACACACACTCAGCAACACTCAGCAACACAAAAGTTTGATTTGCTGCGCAACGCAACGCATATCGAAAGGAGCGTTCCCAAAAGCAGGCAACACTCGACTCTCGATTTGTACTCGAGCTGAGATCTGAGAGTGGCACTTGGACTGACTTCTTTTATTTTCGATTTATTTTTCTTTATCTGTCCCTTTAGTCTATTCGCGCTTAAAGTTACACAAAAGACAGCCCGTTTTGCTATCATGGCCATAGCAATTTTAGCCGTGAGCTGCTGCCATGAAAAAAGCAACAGGAAGACGTGATATGGGTGTGTGTGAGTGTGTTGGCTAACAAGCCCGCAGAAGTGTGCATGTATGGGTTAGCGTGTGTATGAATGAATGTGTGTGTGTGTAGACATTTGCATAACATTTAGCATCGTTTATTGGCTAGTTTGCGGGCTGCTACTGTTTAGCATTTAAATTGGCTAAAACTGTACGTATTTATATAAAACTTTTCATTGTCAAGAAGTTCAAAAAGTCCAACTTGCATAACGAATGTGCAAGTCATGTCTGAGGTCAGCCCAAAAGCACACTACACAATTTTACCAAAGTGTATCCAAGGCCGAAAAACTGTTTGCCACGACAAAAACCGACAATTAATTTACTTTCCCACAACAATAAATTAAAAAAAAAATACCACAACAATTTTAAACAACAATCTTTCTTGTGAGAAAACAGTTTAAGAATTACAGCACAACAATTTCATATTATAAAAGCAGAAATGTGCTTTTTAATAGCCTTCTGACCCTGCTTAGTTAATCAAGCTCTGTTTTATTTCTATTGGGTTAGTCTTAAAACATTTCTGATATAATAATTCGAGATTGTAATCGACAAACTATATTTATTGAAATTGATTATGAGGCGTACTCTTCAAGCTGCCGATTCAAATAAATCATTTTGAAGTCCAGTTTTTAATTTACAGGAGAAGATTCTAAAGTGAAATTGAAGTCCTGAAGAGATGTCAAGTTTAGAATTAACTAATAAATTGTGATTAAAAGTCTGCTCGAATCATGAGAACACATATCTTATAGATCCCACATTGCTTAAGATATACATATTTGTTGAGAGTTCCTGTAATTTTTGCTTGATAAAACTTTTTGTTGTTTTTTATGTAAACTCAAGTAATCCTGCGGCCACAATGTGCTACCATCAAGGAGTTCAGCAGCATAAAACATAAAAACATTGTAAGCAGGATTAGTATGTGTGTGTGTGTGTGTGTGTTTGATTCAAGCAGATATATGTACTTGCTTTCGCATGTATTTGTGCGTAGAAGTAAACGTGTTTAGTCATGTATACCTGCCCGGGCTGAGGGCCACTGCGTCAGCTTCCAAAGCTTAACGGGAACAGTTTTCAATTTATCGCTCTGCCTTTTGTGTTGTTGCTCTCTTTCCCTTGTCTTTCGTCTTTTTCTTTGTTCTATTGCTTTCACACTCTGCCTTTCTGTCTGTGAAGCTTTGTGCGAGCGATGCGTTGCTTTGTTTTATGACTTTTAAGGGCATACACATACACACATACATACATACAGAGCAGCTGTTGCTGTATCGCCTGTTGCCTGGCCCGGAAACTCTCTGGCATCTCTTGCGTGCTCAGGTGCCAACTCAAGACCCTGTCAAACACAATGGCACGTGCTTTTACAAAAAAAAAAAAAAAGACAGAAAAAGTCAACAAATTGATTCAAATTGCAAAAGGCATCGCTCTGTTCCGTACTTTGCTACGCTCTGCCACGATTGACTCATTTAGTGTTGAGTAAAAATACATTAAGGCCACAGTGTTGGAAAAGGGGATGGGGTGCATGGTTTCTGAAGTGCTGTCAGAAAAGTTGGCTGCCACTCGACTTTCATTTTTGAAGGGGCATAATATTTGATGAGCTTCTTCTTTATATTTCATACAGCTCTTCGTTGTAGCTCTTCCGTTTCCGGTTGATAAAACAAACTGTTTGAAGTCTTCAAAATTGTATATGCTAAATTTAAAGCAATTTTATAAGGCTGCTTTGAGGTTGCATGGCAACAAAATCTTTTTATATAAAAGTATAAATTATATTAAAACTATATATTTGTAGTAAGTATACATCAGTATACTGGATTACTCTGGAAACTAACGAATTCTTAAAGATGTAGCATAAAATATGATTTTGAAACAGTTTTTATGGTATTGGGAAATACAATTTCTTTGAATGTTGAAGTCGTACGCTTCTCTTTACTTTTTATTTAACTTTCCAGCAAAATCTGATTGAATAACTGAGCTTAACAGTTCTTCTTTTTAAGAGTATTAAGGCTTCGCCTTGAAATTATAGTTTATGGGATGCAAATTGCCCTATTGATTTTTCGGCTCGCAATTCATGTTGTTGCTTTTTTACTGTAAACTTCTGCATTTGCTGTGCTTCGTCAGTTCATTTTTCAGTAAGTCAAATGCTACGTATATATCCATAAATCTCTATATCTACAGCATTCAGCTTATAAATGATGCAGCTATCAATTGGGGTGCACATGCATGTGCGTGTGTGTGAGTGTGAGTGGTGGGTTATTTCCCTCTGAAATAAGCTTTGGTAATTGTGATAAATGTAGCCCGAGGCAAATGTAATTTTTAAATTCTGGCTCATATGCTGAGCCAACATAGAGGGCATACAATGCAATGCAATACAAATGAGGTCAAATAACGCCCAATAGAATCTAGATACGCACAGCAAGGGAAAGAGAGAGAAAAAGAGAAAGAGGGAGAGGCCTGGGCCTTGGATTGGGTTGGGGCTTCACCTTCTTGAGCAGCTGCTCGCTTCAAGGCTCACCGACTTTTTCGTACATTACAGTGAACATCATTTAATCTGTCCAGGACAGGCAAGTAGGCGGTTACATGGGCGGTGAACGTGTACGTGTAAGTGTGCGTGTGCGTGCGTGTGTGGGTATGTGTGCGCTCCTAACAGCAAACGAATTGCCTCCTTCTGTTTATCAGGGTTTTGTGTTGTTGCCGAGCAAATATTGTGCGACATTCCACTTAACGGTTGTTTTCCCAAATATGCCCGCTGGCATTTTGAGTGCTCACCAACCGCTAATTTGATTAACTCGGCTTTTTATGCAAGTATCAAAGCTCTTTAGGCGACCACCCATAAAAAGAGATGCTGATTTTGAAATAACTTTGAAGCTGAAGATTATAAAACAGACAAATCCAGCGACTTTATTTTCCATCAAAATAATTTAAGATTGATAAAAGCTTTTGCGTTGTCAATAAACTTCGCTCCTTGTGTTTTGTTAAAAATGATTAAATGGTTAGGTTGTACCTTATATGTACACCAGCTGCAGCCGATGCTTCTTAAGCATAGCTTCATAATGTCCTCTCTATCACTCCCACTGTTTAACTTTATGCTTTCCAATTGTACACACTCGGAGAATGCGACCGATCAGCATGGCAGACGCGCTCATACTGAATCGTCGCACTAGGCTTGAGTCTACGCTAAGCCAGCATTCACACTAATACATTCACACCTAGCTAATGTAACTCTCGCGCTCCCACCATGAACAGTGCTCGCAACACAGCCAATGGCGTGTATCCACTGTTGGACACACACATTCATACACCATGAACAACGTTCGCTCTTTGGATAAAGGTTCTTTCTCAGTGAATAATAATTTTTATTGAGCCCTTCTCTTCTCTTAACGATTTAAGACTTACTTCGATGAAAACTAAACAGTTGTCTACACTGATTTTGAGCCTTTATTTTCAGGCAGGATGTAATTAAATAGATTTATCAATAAAGAAAGATAGTTTTAAAATATTTTTGTTAAAAATACTATAGAAATCAAATTGAAAAAAATTCCTATTTACCAAATTTTCATTCAATAAGTTTTAAAATTGAGAATATTTATTTTTCTGCGTAGCACGGGTATTTTTAATATATCCTTCTTCTTTTAATAATATTTGTTATTTTTAGAAATTATAAAAAAATCCCAGCTTTTCGTTATTAATTTCTATTTAAGTATACAGTCAAGTACCCACGATTCTAACGTTTATCAGAAACTCGATGAAGTGTTTTTTTCATGTAATATTTGCGTTGCTTAAATATTTGTTAAATCACTCAACGCCTTCTTATCAGAGAGCAAAGGAAAGAGAGAGAGAGAGAGAAGCAAAAGTTACGTGAAGAAACTCGTGAAACTTCTGCTGATTAGTTGAAACATTAGATATTGTTGGCAAGTGTTGTTAAGAGCAGTTTTGTTGTTTTTAAGCCAATTTGTCTGCATTGAAGAGTAATGCCAGAATTTAAGCTGCAAAAAACTAATCAACAAAGTTTTCAAGAAAAAAAGAGTGCGCTAGCAAGGGAGGCAGCCAAACTAAAAAGCGGTTGCTCCAGCTGCGACGTCGACGGCGACGCTGGAATTGCGCCTAGTGCGTAAAGCAGTTTCGGCAAGTTTTAACCAGCAGCAGGCGGCGCAAAATTTTCTTGCTGGCTGTTGAAATATTAATGAGCAGCCCACCAAAACGAAAACGGGACCGAAATGCGTTACCTGAACTTGAGCTACATACATACATATATGCTATGCTATGATGTGTGCTGCAAACAAACAAACGTGTATGTCTGTGCGTAGTGTCTACAAATATGTAGATAAATACAATGCATGATTAAATGCGCATATTTAAAGAGCTCCGTAAGCGCAAAAAATAAAAAATAACATGAAGAGCAACTGTTTTAACGTTGTTTTAAGCTCAACAACACGTTGGATAAGCCTAACTTTGTGCTTGCAACATGTTTAGCAACAAACACTTACTGATGTCAAGCATTTAAGCATGTTGCAAAACTACCCTAGCAATATTTTTCAGTGTTTTAGGCTCAACAACATTCGAGGGATAGGCCTAACTTTGAGCTCGCAACATGCTTAGCAACAAACACTTGATGTAGACAATCATTTAAGCAACTAATAAGCATGTTGCGAAACTGCCCTATCAATATTTCTCTTAAGACTATTTCCTGAGCTTAGCTCAAATCGGTGCTCTCTTTATTGTGACCTCATGGCGGCAACATTTGCTGCTCAAAATTTGTGTTTGTTAGCAACATTTGGCATGTTCGGCTTAAATATAATGTTAATAATATAATCAAATGTTGAGCTTAACATGCTCTGAACTTCTCGTGTTTTCAATGAATCACAATGTTGCTAAGAGTTAAATGCTGCCATCGCTTAGCCTGGCAAAGATTTGCGTCCGATGTATAAATTATGCCGCACGCCGCATGTTGCACAGGGTGAGCAAATCTGTGCGGTGATTTGGTTTTATGTCTGCGCCAGGAGTCACGTACGCAGTAAAAGCTGTGTGGCTGCCTCAGAACATATGGACAGCAGTTACTTTAAAGCTATTGAGTGAGAATGGCGGCTGCTCGGCGTTGCGCGGCTTTGTCGCTTATGATTGAGAGTTGGGAATCAAAAAGGCTTAATAATAGCAATTAAAGACTGGGCAATTAATTGTACACATTGTTAAGTTGCTAAACGGATCGAAGTCTATAATTTCACAGCTGACGAGCTACAGCTGGGGGCTATAAAATGCTTCCATTTGACTCGAAATGTCAACAGTTCAATTTGCAAATTAGCCACGTTAACAACATGCAACGTTTTGTAATCTCTGTGGCACTTGTCGCCCTGCTGGGCGCTGCTTTGACCAAAGCCTTTGACGAGAAGGCCGCCATGGCCAAGTTCCTGGAGACGGCCGAGCTGTGCAAGGGCGAGGTTGGAGCCTCCGATGCGGATGTGCAGAGCGCCATGAAACATGAACCGGCCGCCACCTACGAGTCGAAATGCCTGCGCGCCTGTGTTATGAAAAAGTTCAATGTGCTGGGCGAGAATGGCAAACTGGACACGGAAGCCGGCCGCGAAAAGGCCAAACAATATACCGGCAATGATCCTGCCAAGCTAAAGTTGGCCCTCGAGATTGGCGACACCTGTGCGGCCATCAGCGTGCCGGAGGATCACTGCGAGGCAGCCGAGGCCTACAGCATGTGCTTCAAGACGGAGGCCAAACAGCGCGGACTGATGTAAGTAGCCACAGTAGAACCAAGGCAAACTATGGAAAACTGAGCAGGACCCCAAGCCACTGGAATTTAGTTTTATAGAAGTTTATTCGTGCGCCTTTAAGGCAATTTAATTTGGATTAAAAGAGGTTATAATAAATTGGAGCAATTGTGTGTAACAGGCAAACGAAAGCAGAATGATGGAGATATCAATAGAGGGTAGTACCTAGTCGATCAAGAGTGTAACTCTGCGTTGCTTGGAGTGTTTGTTTGGTTAAGAACCCCCCTGCAAAAGTTGTACTTACTTACGAGATTTTTCTTCAGTATGTCAGCCTCCAGCTTGCACATGGCATCGCGCAGATTGAGACGCTCGTCCTCGTCCAGATTGCACAGCAGCTCCATCGCTCGCTCGCTGCTCAGGTGCGTGCTAAACTTGGAGTAGTCGCGGCTAGTGGCAGGTAGCCAGGCAGGTAGCTGCTTGTTTAGGGTGTTGTTCAATTTGCTGTTGCATGCGGCCGGCCAGGTGAATCCGCGGCTGTTGTAGCTGCTGCGGACTCCTGCCAGTTTGGACTGTGCATGGCAATGACGCAGTAAATGCCTGAAGGTGCCGCGACAGTGTGTCATCTTTGTTGTTGTTGTTGTTGATATTCTTACACAATTTGGCAGGCGCGATCAAATTTGTGACGTCACAGAACACTCGCGCACGCGAAGAGGTGTGGCGAATTTGGCGTTGCCTTTGATTGTGTGCGTATGCGTGTGTGTGTGTGTATACCCGTGTGTATTTAGTCGACTCTGTGTACATAAACAAAAACACAAGCTACGCTTTTCGCCTCTGCCTTTGCCACGAACCAAAAACAAAACACGACAAACAGCAACCGCGACCCGCTGACCAGAAAATTTGTTGCGTATGCAACTTCGTTGCCCGTTCGACTGACTCGACGACGTCGACGACGACGACGACGACGACGACCCTTAGGGTTCACGATGACGACAGGCTAAAAAAAGCTTTGGCCATCAACTTCTCTCGCGCTCTCTCCGCAAACTTTTGCTGCCACTTTTGTGTTTTTTTTTTCTTTCTTTGCGCTTTTGCGATTCCAGACCTCAACAGCTGTTCGAATGTCTCACGCACGTTGCCCTCCTCCACACGTTACGATTTAGGCGCATCTTGGCCACAACATTGCATATAAATTTTATTCAATTAAATTTTGAAAATAATCTTAATTTGTTGTTGTCAATTTATTAAACTAAAAATAACTGATATTCCGAAAAATTCATCATACTTCGAATTCAGTTTTTTTATTGAGTTGTAGGTATTCCCAAATTTCATATCGAGGGTATTCTGTTAGCAATTAAATATGTCACAAATTGTTAAAGAGATAACATTTAGTCTATGACAAACTCTTTTTATAGTTATGATATTTCAGGGTTGTTAGACATTTTCTTTATTTGACTTATCTCTTATGGTTAATAAGCTGATTTGGTTTATTTCTTCAGGGAATATTTGTTTTGCTATCGATATGTTTTCTAAAAGCACATCGTATATAAAGTGAATGAAATTAAGTCGTTACGTGCGATGCACTGTTTTGGCATTATTTGGACAAAATGGTCACCTTAAATATATGCGCTAAAAAATACCACCGCAAATATCAAATAATTGAACGTTACGAATGCGACCCTGGCTCGAATGTAGTTTGAAAATGTGGCTACAGTTTATTTTGAGTTTTTGCTTAAGCTTATAAAAAGTGCTGTCAAGTGAATCGGGATTTTTTTTTAAAAATTTATTTATTATTTTAATTTATTTATTTTCGGGTTTTGCGAGTGTGTGTGTGTATGTTTGTGTGTATGCTTACAACTAAGTGGCAAAAATCTTAAGAACAGATTGCGAGCCTAGTCAGCAGCAAAAGGAATTGGCATAAATATAACGCACGTACGTATAGGACACTTAATAATTATTAAACATTACTATGTGCAATCGTGGGCGCGCTGTCCGGGAATGCCGCGCAGCTCCTGATTGAGAGTGCGCAGCAAAGGATGCTTGCCGCAGCCGCAGCGACCACGGAAATCGTCCAAATCCAGGGCCCAGACCATGCCGCCGCCCAGACGCAGGCTGCGCACAAATTGCGCCTTGCGTCGTATGTCCGCAACATCGTCGTAGGATACCCATTGATTGCCGCTGTAGGCGTAGGGTCCAATGCGACCTTCCTCGTCGCGCACCACCGTCCAGCCGCCAGCGCTGACCTTCTCGCAAATTTCATAGTATGCCAAAAAGCCACCGGCGCGCGTATATGTGCCCGCCTGGCCGGGTCCAATGGATTTGTCATTGAGGGCGCGTGCGTTCTGATCGGCCAGCGAGAAGGATTGGCCGTACAGGGGCATGCCCATGATCAGCTTGCTGGGCGGCGTGCCCTGATCCAGCCAATAGTGTATGCTATAGTTGCCATTGAAGTAGGGATTCGTATCGCCCTCCATATAATACAGCGGCGCCACATGGCCCGTCTGCTTGTCCCAGTTGCCATGGAAATCGTAGGTCATCACGGCTATCCAGTCGAAATAGCGTGCCAGCTGCGGCACATCATAGCCCGCATCGATGACGGTTTTGCTCGGCGAGACGGCGGCAGAGAGGAGCAGTCCACGTGGTCGGAATGCAGCCGAAAGTTCACGCACAAGTGCCGCAAATCCTTGCTTCTCCGCCGGCGAGCCCTTGGCACAGTCCACCTGCCAGCACACCGGATACTCCCAGTCCAGATCCAAGCCCTCGAAGCCATATTTCTCAACAAAAACCAAAATGCTCTCGATGAAGCGCGCACGAGCCTGCGGATCGAGCACCAGGCGTGCATATTTGCTGCCCAGCGAATCGTTCCAACCTCCAATTGCGACAGTTACGCGCAATCCCTTCTTCTTGTACTCTACAACGCGCTCATAGAAGCGATTGTCGATGTCTGCCCAGGAATCGTGCGTCTTGATGGTCAGCGTGTTGCTGTTGAGCACCGCAAAGCCGTAGACGATATGCGTGCACAGATTCTCATCTATGTCCTCGGGCACATATTTCCCCTGGCCGGGCCGATACCATGCCCAGTTCGTGAAGTAGCAGACGACCTTGTAGTTCTCATTGCTGCCCAGCGGCGGAGCTGGTGTCGGTTTTGGGCGCGCAATGGGCTTCTTATTGGGTGGTGTGAAGGGTTTCTTTGTGGGTTTTGTGGCGGATATGCTGCTCACTGTGGTGCTGGTTGGCTTGGGCCGATGCACCACCGGCGGCTGGGTGGTCTGGTCCGCGCGAACCGTACAGTGCGCATTGTTCGGCCAGTCGCAGTAATTCTCGTTCCAGTGTAGACCAGCGGGGCACCTAGAAGAGATAAGGCGTGATTTTAGTTAAGGAATTTTGGCACAGTCTCCACACATTAACATATACCACGTGGATATTGCCAACAATAATTAATATTTTTTCTTAAATTCATTGCAAAACAAATTAAAAGCATTTAATAGCATCTTCAAGTCTTGAGAAAATGTTGGAACTCTAATGGAATACCAAGCGGATAATTTATGTTTCGCTTACACATCTTCAATAGTGTGTATGTACATGTATACAGAAATTCTTGCAATTTGCCCTAGCTGCCGCAAGCACGAGGCCAGCCAAACACGTTTTCTTTAATAAGTTCTGTGATTCTTAGCCGATCTTGAAGTTTTCAACAGTAGGTTCTTTTGCGCTAAAGAATATTTGTTTAGTCTCAAAGATCAATTGCATTAACATTGTGGCTTAAATTGGTGGGCAATCCAATTTGGTTTATTATCTTGATTTATAGCTACGTGGTGGTAGCGGGGAGGAGGCGATAGCTATAAAATGAAAGATACCTGATATATATACTATTCTAGGAGCAACATATCAATTTTGGGGATTATTTACCAAACTTGCCATTTTTAATGGGTTCAGGGTATGAAAATAATAAGCCTAACTATTAAGTTTTCGACTTACCGTTGCTCGATAAATTCGCCGTATTGGCATATGTAGTACTTGTTGCAGTCACGCTCGTGCGACGCATAGTTGCGTCCAGCGCAATCTATTGGCTGACCCGGATCAGGCCTAGATGAGGTTGCAACTATGTTAGCCGGAGTCACGGTGTTAACCGTGGGTCTTGGGGATTCTACGGTGCCCTTGTCGCCAGCAACTGCAATCGGATGTTTTATTTAGGTCTCACTTTAACTTTCCTACCACTTACCCATGGTCTTTTCGCCCTGCTCCAGCGTGCACTTGGGATGCGGACCCGGATAGCCACGGAGCACGCGGTTAATTGTTTTGAGCAGCGGATACGATTCGCAGCCGCAATCATTTTTGAAGTCATCCAAGTCTAGGGCCCATATCATTGCGCCGCCCAAGCCCATGGCGCGCACATATTCGCTCTTGTGCCGTATCATCGGCGCATCGTCAAAGGAGACCCATTGATCCCGCGAAAAGGCGTAGGGTCCCATGCGACCACGTGCGTCGCGCACGACATTCCAGCCGCGACGTTGAATGTACGAACAGATCTCGTAGTAGGCCAGGAAGCCTCTGGCGCGCGTGGCCTCGCCCGCCTCGCCGCCGCCGTAAGTGGGCGCATTCAGCTGATGATCGTTGGCCTGGGCCAGTGAGAAGGATTGACCGTACATGGGCATGCCCATGATAAGTTTCTTACGCTCTGCTCCACTTTCCAGCCAATAGTTTATGGAGAAGTTGGCGTTGAAGGTCGCCGTGCCCTCTGGGTGATCGTACATGGGTGCCACATGACCCGTCTGCTTGTCCCACTGACCATGGTAATCGTAGGCCATCACCGCAATCCAATCAAAGTAGCGTGAAAGTTCCGGCACACTGTAGCCGGCATCGACGACCTTCTTGTTAGGCGAAACGGCAGCGGAGAGAAGTAGTCCCTTTGGCTTAAATGCCTGCGAGAGTTCACGCACCAAATCTGTGAATCCTTGCTTCTCGTCGGCGGTGCCCTTCTTGCAGTCCACCTGCCAGCACACCGGATACTCCCAGTCCAGGTCCAGACCATCAAATCCGTACTGCTCGATAAAGTCCAACACGTGGCGTATGAACCTTGCACGCGCCGCAGCGCTTCTTACCAAACGCGCGTACTTGTCACCCGCCGAGTCGTTCCAACCGCCTATGGCTACGGTTACCTTCACTCCCTTTTTCCTGTAGCCCACCACGCGTTCATAGAACTTGTTGTCCAAATCCGCCCAGGAGTCATGTGGTTGTATTGTAAGCTTATCACGATTTAATACGGCAAAGCCGTAGACTATGTGCGTGCATAGCTCGGCATCGATATCCTCGGGCAGATACTTGCCACCACCCTGACGATACCACGCCCAGTTGGTGAAATAACAGACCACCTTGTAGTCGTTGCTGGAGCCGAAGCCGGAGCCAACTACGGGATAACCGGCTTCCATTTCAAATTCAACCTCCTCTACTTCGTTTTCTTGTGAAGATTCTGGCTCGTTATTGCCTGCTCCCTCCTCATTGTTGACTGTCTCTTGTGATGTGGAGTATTCCGGCTCCGGGTGCTGCATTACAGCCACCTCTTCTTGCTCCTCACCGCCTTCGCCTTCACCTTCTTCGGACTCGCTGCTTCCCTGGCCAGTTGATTCCTGTGAAGTTTGCCCGGCTTCGCTTTCTACAGATGCTGTTCCAACCTCCCCCGAAATGGCTTGCTCTTCCACTGATTCCACTTCCGCCGGGGTTAGACCAGCTGTGGAGATTAACAGATAGCATACAATTTAAGCATTCTTGTAAAAGTCCTTAGAGACTTACGCGTCGGCTCATAGCCGCTTGGCGGATCCTTTAGCACAGCATGAATCTCGCGCAGCAATGGATGCACGCCATCGCCGCACCGATTCCGGAAATCATCAAGATCCAAAGCCCAGACCATGCCGCCGCCTAGATTCAGGGCACGCACCAATTGTGATTTCTTGCGGATCATGGCAGGATCATCATAGGATACCCATTGGGTACCCTTGCGAGCATATGGACCCATGCGACCACGTTCATCTTGAACTACTTCCCAGCCCTGATGCTTGACGCGCTCGCAGATCTATTAAAGTGCAAATAATTGAAATAGTTTAAATTCCTTGAAGTGGTAAGGGTGAAATGTTATAACGTTAGCTACTGATCAAATAAGGAAATACCCGATCGCCTTAACAGGGAGAAGTCGCACATCTTTATTCCCCTTAGACCTACCTCATAATAGGCCAAGAAGCCTGCAGCTTTGGTAAATTCGCCCGCCTGACCTGGTCCTGGGGCCTTGGCATTTAGTCCATTGTTGTTGGCATTCTCCAACGTGAAAGATTGACCATATAGCGGCATGCCCATCACAATCTTTCGAGAAGGAGCACCTTGCTCTATCCAATAATTCAGCGAGAAGTTCTGCACGGAAAAGGGCTCTTATTAAATTTATGAAACACAGAATTCGAAAAGTAGTTACCGCATTGAAGTAATCGAAATCGTCATCAGGATGATGATACAAAGGCGCCACATGACCTGTCTTCTTGTCCCACTGTCCATGGAAGTCGTAGGTCATCACGGCTATCCAGTCGAAATAGCGGGCCAGTACTGGTACATCATAGCCTGCATCAATGATCTTTTTGCTGGGTGAGACCGCCGTGGATAGCAACAGACCGCGTGGCTTGAATGCCTCCGATAGTTCCTTTACCCAGGCAGTGAAGCCTTCCTTTTCGTCGGAGAAGCCCTTGTTGCACTCGGTTTGCCAGCACACCGGATACTCCCAGTCCAGATCCAGACCCTCAAATCCGTATTTCTCAATAAAGTCGAGAGCGTGACGTATGAATTTGGCTCGCGCCGCTGCGTTGCGCACCAGCCGACTATATTTGTCGCCCTGCGAGTCGTTCCAGCCGCCCAGGGCCAGGCTGACTTTGACGCCCTTGCTCTTCAACCCACTGACTCGCGTATAGAAATTGTTATCAATGTCCGCCCAGGAGTCGTGGGTACGTAGCGTAAGCTCTGAGTAATCTAAGACTGCAAAACCGTAGACCACATGTGTGCATAGATCCGTGTTAATGTCGTCGGGTGTGTAGCGACCCAGGCCCTTGCGATACCAGGCCCAGTTAGTGAAATAGCACACGACCTTGTAGTGGCCATCCAGTGGTTGGAGCTGTGGCTTATCTGTGGGATAAGTGGGTCTCGGCGTGGTCGTGGGTCGCTGCGTGGTGGGCACGGGCTTGGCTGCAGCCGGGGGCTTAGGCTTTGAGCTGCCGGAGCTGCTGGAGCTGCTGGAGCTGCCGGAGCTGGCGGAGCCACCCGCATCCTCTTTGCACTGCGCAGCGAGTGGCCAATCGCAGTTGCCCAGCGCCTCGTTGTAGTGCAAACCCGGTGGACAGTCAGCTGCCTGCAGGCGATTCCATAGACAGAACAAATACTTGGAGCAGTCGCCGGGATATGGCACACGTTCCTCGCCGTTGCAGGGATCCTCCTCGCTTGCCTTGGACTGGGCAATGCGCAGATACTTCTTGCTGGTCACACACTGCACATTCTGAGGCCAATCGCATATCTTCCGAATGCCGTCCCAGTGCAGCTCGCCGCCACATTCGCTCGGCACGAGCGCTCCATTTACGCAGATGTAGTACTTGCCACAGTTCCTGTGCGTATAGTATTCGCCCTCGTTGCAGCGCGATGAGGTCGGCGGTCGAGGACGTCGCGTGGTGCGATGCGGTTTCTTGGTGGTGCTTCCGGGCTGCGGTTTCTGAATGGGTTTTTGTGTGGGCTTGCGACTAGGCTTGGTCGATGTCGTCGTTCTCCGCGGTTTCTTGCTGGTGCTGGTGTTCGTGGTGCTCGTGCTCGTGCTGCTGGTGGGTCCTTGGGTGGTGCTTCTGGTGCTGGTGGGTAAATTGCTGCTCGTGCTCGTCTGCTGCTTCTTCACCGAACACTGCGCGGAGGCGGGCCAATCACAGCTTTTAACCTCGTTGTTCCAATGCAGGCCGCCGGCACAGAATTGCTGACGCAGTTCACCCGGTACGACGCAGTGGTAATACGCGTTACAATTCTTTGTATCTGGATAGAATTTGCCAGCCGCACAGTTAGAAGGCTGAACCACTGGATAAACCAGTGCGGGGACTGGTAAGGTGGTGTGAGCCGGACGAGCGGTTGTCTGAGTTGGCTTAGGCTTGGGACGTTTCGTTGTGGTTGCGGCTGTGCTGGTCCACCAGGCGGAAGTCGTAGTGGTAGTGCTGGTCCACCAGGCGGGCGTGGCACTTGTGGTGGGTCTTCGGGTGGTTGTACTGGTGCTAGTGCTGCTGGGTCTACGGGTTGTGCTGGCTTGATCCCAGGTGGGCCAGGATGTTGTGTGATCGCTGTGACTGCCTCCCGCTGAGCCATCGCTGCTTATGGTGGTCATTTGGGGTGGTACAGGCGTAATCGGCTGTGGTGGACGCTCGCAGTTGTTGCGCGTGGGCGGCTCAGTGTTCAGACGACCCAAAGCCCGATTGACGGCTTTGAGCAGCGGAAAGGATTCGCTGCAGCAGCGATTCTGATAGTCATCCAGGTCAATGGTCCACGCGGCGATGCCACCAAAATCATTGTTGGCCGCATAGCGCGCCTTGGCCTCCACGCTGGCCGCATCCTCATAGCCGACCCACTGATCCCGCAGCATGGCATAGGGTCCCGACTTGCGGTCCGCATCTCGTCCCGTCTGCCACTTCTGCTTGCGTATGCGCTGACAGATCTCGTAGTAGGCCAACATGCCGGGCTGTTTGGTTAGCTCACCGGCCTCGCCGGGTCCGCTGGCGGCGACACCCTCGCCCACCAGACGCTGACTGCTCTGCTCGAGCGTGAAGCTTTGGCCATAGAAGGGTATGCTCATGATCAGCTTTTCGCGGCGGGCGCCCATTTTCACCAGCAGCTGCATGGTAAAGTCTGTGTTATACTGCGGATACTTGTCCAGCGGCCGACCATAGAGCGGACTCACGTGGCCAGTTTGGCGCTCCCAGGCGCCGTGATAGTCATAGCTCATGACAGTCATATAGTCCACGATTTCGGAGAGCGCAGCTAGCTCGTAGGCTTCGCTGATGATCTCCTTGTAGCCGGAAATGGCTACGCCAATTTGCATCTTGGGATTCACGCGGTTCAGTTCCGAGCGCACTTCACGCAGCAGCTTGGTGAGGTTGGGCCTGTCGCTGGCCGGTCCCTTGGAGCAATCGCTTTGCCAGCACTTGGGGTAGTTCCAGTCCAAGTGAATGCCACTGAAGCCATGCCGCTGCAGGAAACCCGCCGCACTGGAGGCGAACACCTTGCGCTTAATCTCATCGCTGACCAGGCGGGAGTACTTGTCGCCACTTGAATCCGTCCAGCCGCCCATGGCTATGAGCACGGGCACGCCCAAGGCAACCACGCGCTTGTAGTACTGATTCTCAATATCAACCCAGGGATCGAATTCGCGCATGATCAAGTGGTCCGGATCGAGAGAGGCAAAGGAATAGACAATCGCTGAGCATAGCTTCGGATCCAGTTGCTCGGGCACAAAATGACCATCCGCCTTGCGATAGAATGCCCAGTTGGACATATAGCAGAGCACCTTGGGAGCCATGTTGTAGTTCTTCTTGTCCGTCGTCGCCTTCACCTGCGATAGGGCGCCATAGGCGACGCCATTGTCCGAGAGATCTGCCAGGGCTAGAGCACCATAGAACTGCTGTTCCGTATAACTGTCCAGTTCATCGATGTGCTCCAGCTGCTCCAGATCTACGGACTTGAGCAGCTGCTGATGCGGCGAGCCGGAGCGATAGGGCTGCGCCTGATAATCATTATTAGCGCTGGGTGCTATGAAGGCGGCATATTTGTCGGACACCGACCAAGGATCTGGTTGCACCAGCTGGGTGAGCTTCTCCTGTTGCATCTTCTCTGGCACATCGCGCACAAAGCTGGCTGGCGCTCCAAAATACTCTGGCTCGTCGTCCTCTTCGTAGTCGCTGGGCTGCGCCTCCACGGAATCCCGCACAAAGGATCGCAATGGCGAGGATTCACGCAGCTGCGCAACGTTCCGTTCATTGATGCTGGGCACGCTTTCCACGGCGCTGCGCAACGGTAGAAATGTGTCACCAAATGTGGGCCGTATGCTGAAGCGACTCAGTGCACCCGGCTCATCCTCCAGCGGCATGCTCTCCACCGCCGCACGAACGAAGGCCGGCTTGTAGCTGGGCGCCAGATGCACCTCGGGTGCCTCGATGCGAATGTGGCCCGTCGCCGCCGTTGTCCACAGGCATAACAACTGTGCGAGATTCAATGAATTAACATTTAATATAATACAACCAGAAAAACATATCATATTCAGCATGCCGAAGATTGAATACCCTTACAGATACCCTTCTATAACTTAAATGGATCGTTCCTATATAGCAATTCGCAGTTGACAATATCTGCACGTGATGTTGATAAAGTATGTGAATTCTTTATTTGGAATACTAGGGTCTAAAAATTTCGAGAGAAATCTGTACTATTCTCTGCAAGTCTATATATATTCAATATAACAAATAGGCCGATATTACCCGACTGTGTTATTTAAAGTTATAGCTATACATTTTTCATACATTCCGATTGCGCGAATGAATTTTGAAACGATATCAAAGATATTGAACTAAAAGGCCTTACGTAATGATTGATGATGATTATGGTATCAATCATGATTATGATTGATTATGACTTACCAGCAGCCTGCATGGCGTAGCTCTCCTACGCATTATATAGTCTCTCCTTTGTTGCTCTTCTTATGCTCGTATTTAAGCTTTTCCTTAACTGCAAGGAACAATTTAAAATAATAATTAACAAAGCTTGGAATGCATACACCGTTATAATTTGAATCAGTGTGGCCAGACATTAGCTGCTTGCTGTATTTTTAAGTATGAGGTATAAGTATATATACCGTGATTTTTCCCGAAAATATAATTATTATTTTTATTTATTATTTTATTTATTATTTAACTTCTTATTTTATTTATAAATTTATTATTTTATTTATTTAATATATAAACTTGGAACGCATACACCGTTAAAATTGGAATCAGTGTGGCCAGACTTTAGCTGACTGCTGATGTATTATTGAGCATGAGGCATGAATGTACCGTCATTTTTCACGAAAATATAATTATTATTTTTGTTTACATATATATTTATTATTTTATTTATTGATTTATTATTTTATTAGTTAATATATAAATTTGGAATGCATAGACCGTTAAAATTGTAATCAGTGTGGCCAGACATTAACTGATTACTGATGTATTTATTGATATGAATTTACCGTGATTTTTCACGAAAATAGAATTATTATTATTTATTTATTTATTATTTTATTTATTGATTTATTATTTAATTTATTTATTATTTTATTTATTTATTTATTGTTTTATTTTATAATATATAAACTTGGAATGCATAGACCGTTAAAATTGTAATCAGTGTGGCCAGACTTTAGCCGATTGCTGCTGGATATTTGAGCATGAGGCATGAATGTACCGTGAGAGTGAGTTTCCCCGAAAATAAAATTATTATTTTTATTTTAGCTTGCATTTACGCATATTTCCCATTAAATCGGCTGTATAAATGATTTATTACGGCAGACGCACGCATTATCGTCGTATCGTCAGCGTTGTCCTCTCATATTACGTGCGGCTATGCGTCGCCCATTTTAATGAGGTTTGGTTGGAGGCTTCGTTCTTTTTTTTTTTTTTTTGGCTGACAAATTGGGAAGTAATTGCTCATTTTTCAATGTTTTGCGCCCGGAACTTATTGAAATGCCTATTGATTGTAAGCGATAAATGTCTACAGATATATATATATATATTTTAATATGCCAGCTGCAACATGACCTAGGCCCCACGCCCACAAAATTGTATATATATGTGTTTCTTTTTAAAGTTCCTGAAACTGGCTTCCTTTCCCACAGTTATTTGAAAATTGTTATAAATTAGCCCAAAGATTAGGAACTTGTTTTGTACGATGTATCATTTAATTGGCAAAAAAGAAATTTTTAATTAATTTCATAAATCGCTTTGTTCAGTTGACATTAAGTTCAAGTGTTTGAATTTGCCGCTGGGTTATAAATTGAGTTGTGGTTTTGATAATGACGTACGAGGTTTTATCTGATTCTTAAAGCTCTTCTGAGTAGGGCGGCTATAAATACATATATATGGGGACTATCTTCATATATACACTGTTAAGTTAAGTTGGAACTTTGACAAGCTTCAGAGCGAAAATGTTGTAAGCTAGTGTAATTGATATTGAAATCCTCACACAAAGAAACTGGCCTCAAGGGGAATTTCAGCTCTATATCTATACCTTTGTCAGTTTTATGTTTCAATATTTACACTCATAGCATTTAAATTATTAACTGCCTTTCCCTGTCTCTCTCTCGACCCCCGCTTCAGCTCATTTAAATTTGCTCTCTATTGCCAACATTATTGTTTTTGGCTAATATGCAAATCCGTTTTCAGAATTAGGTTAAGAGCTTTTCGTTGTTGACCGGTTTTTTTTCTTATTTTTTTGCTATTAGTTTTATTCCTGCTTCGAATGCTGGCGGCTAATAAACGTAATATGGGATGTATTAGGTATGGTAATCAAAAGAAATGTAACTCGCGGGAGCTTTGTGAAAAGATGTTGGGCAAGTTTTGCGATTAAATTTTTGTTAAGCAGGTTTTCATTTGCGTGAGGGTTCATTGAACGCCAAGAACGCCAAGAACTGATCCTGTCTGCATGTTTGAGATGTGGCAAAAAGAGAGAGATTGTGCCACAGAGAAAGGCCGCGACTTTGAATCAATTTGCCTGCGTGCTGCTTTCAACTTGTACAAATTATGAATATACTTTATAAATACACATTTGATTTTTGCAAAAATAAATCTGAATCAGAGCAGAACAAAAGACCTGTGGCTTACAGTTTGCCATATAAAATACTTGGCCATTTTATGTTCCACTATTAAAAGCCCATAAGCCCGATCGCAATATTGGACTCGCACAACACACACATTCACACAAATTCCCCATGCACTTCACGTACACAGACAAAAATTCCGCTTTATATGCATTTCGATGTCCATTTACTGTTGGAACAACAAACGACACAATTAAACACACGCCACAATATGTTTATATAGAAAGTGTCTGCCTTCTCCAGCACAATTCTCACTTCACTTGACTCATCATTCACTCAATCACTCACTCACGCACACTTACTTAACGGCCTATCCAAAGTGTGTGGGTATATTCCAAGGGAGCCAACGGTATATTATTATTTTTTTTCTTTTTTTGCTGATGCGAGAACCTCTGCGCATGCGCGCCCGAAACGAAACTGTTGGCGATCGCACTGAGGACGCTCCTATTTATACGCAGGCGGAGCGTGCGGCAAAAAGAAGAAAAAAAGCAAAAACGAACGCCCCCAGCAACGTTCTCAAATGTTAAGGTAACCAGAAAGGAAAGCTTACTGCAAATCATCGCATTCGAATACTCTTTTAAATGTTATAATAGATATTAAAAGAGACAATTCTTGCTTTAAGATTAAAAAAAAAATTAAGCAGCTAAACGTTTTAAACGAAACAGCACTAAATTTACTTATATTTTAAGATATTTTTATTAAAATAATTTCATAAGCAAATATATTTTTAATATACTTTATATTTAATATACTTATACAATTTTTACATTTTCCAGGAATAATTTAATAACCAAATATATATTATTTAATATACTTAATATGTACTTATATAATTTTTACATTTTCCAGAAACTTATACAATTTAACAATTGGCAGGAACGTTAAAAAACTAGATATTTTTATAAAAAAGACAATTCGGATCTTGAAACGTTTTTGGTAAGTCTATTTCCATAGTCTTTTTATATTTAAATATGTAAATAAAAATATATAATTAATTTGATATATTTCTAAATGAGATAGTGAAAAAAACAATATTTTTCAAAATAATTTTTTAATCTCTTCAAAATAATCTGAATAATTCGAAATTCTGCCCGTTACAATTTCCGAGCGACTTTGTATAAATATATTCTCTATAATGTCAAACTGTTTGACATAATTGTAATAACTTCCCAGTTGGCAAAAACGAGAAGACAAATAATTTATGCGTACAAAAAATCAAAACAAAAGCGTTAACTTTTTTTTCGGTGCCTTTTTTTTTCGAACGTTTGCTGTAAAACCTCTGCGCGAATATGGAAATAAAAACAAAAAATCCAAAAACCGGCAAACGGCGTACACAATTTGGCCAGCTACTGGAGAAGCTACCGATGTCAATGTCCAACAGAAACTGGTCCAGTTCTTCTGCTTCAACTGTCATGCAAAATCAACGGACGTAATTAATAAACGTTTGGCTTGTCTTTTGGGTTCTTCTTTTGCATATTTCTGTGAGCATAGTATTAAGTGGCACCGAATGATAAATGGGCTGGACTTTCTCTAAGATAGAATGTACTATTACAAAGAATTTCACGTCAATAACTCAGTCAATAACCTAGCTGATGATGACTCTTTTATGCTAATTTTGATTAATATATTAAATATAATTATAGGTATGTTTAGTAATTTGCAAATCTAATAATGCATATTATTTGTATATAATCATCATATCATATCATAATAATATATTTAACTAGGATATAGCCCAGGTGACGTTCTTTTTTATTTATTAACATATATGAAAACAGGAGGGCGAAAAACGTATAGAAACTTGGATACACACAATCATTATCAATATATATATCTAAATAAATACATATATATATATATAAATAAATACATATATATATATATAAATAAATACATATTTTAGGGGGTATTGACCGGCCTTGCCCGTGAAACGTATTGCGCTAGGAATTTTAGGTATTACCTTCCCACCAAGTGGATAATTGAAATCTACCTATGGGTCTCATCATGATCACCACTTCTATTTCAAAATTTTTATTTAGGAAAATAAGTTTGAAGCCGTCAGACAACAATTAAAACTTCGCCTTTACTTTTCACTTTTTACCCGCATTTACTATCCAAGAAGGGCGGATTTGGCGAAAAGCGTGAAACACTCCTCAAATTAATTCGAAAATGAGTTTTCCCTACTTGCGCGTCGAATTTCCAAAAAGTCTGTATCATATAATCATCACGTAAGGTAACTACAGTCAAAATTTCCGCTTAGTACCTTTTGCGGTTTGGGTTGTGCGTTGATCACCAATCAGTCAGTCGGTTAGGACACTCAGTTTTATATATAGAGATGTATATAAAAATATATGAAAATCTCTGTGAACATCTCTACTTACATTTTCTTAAATTGCATAGTAGGGCGTTCTTTTAAAAAAACGTTATTTTCAAATGAGCATCGGGAAGTAAACTTGTTCTTCATTTGTACATACATATACAAACACACAGACATACATACGCATATACAAACACACAGACATACATACGCACATGCATACATATATATGCATTTACACACACACACATACATACATGCATGCACTTCTTTGTAATTTTATCTTAGGGCTTGCTTATTAATTTGGTCTGTCGTTATGATTTTGAAAAACCGTTATCTAAAGCACAGCTCTTGAAATGCACTAAAATTGGGCAAACGCGTGTTGCTATCGCTTAGCCACCACACTGTTATCGCACAACACTGTATCGATAGATGTCGAGCAACCTGTATGCAGCTGCTACCCTTACTGCTGCTGGTAAACAAATAATTGTTGTAAAGTAATATATATAGAAAAGTGGCGTCCCGGGACAAAGCACACGACGGCAGATGCCAAGCAGGTGAAAACAAACAAGTTGCGTAGCGCAGAGTAACACGAGCAGCCGCAACGGATATTGCAGCTGTTTATTTATAGCACCATAGCAACAACAACAGCAACACGAGACCCAACCAACAAGCAACCTCCTACCCCAACGCAACGCAACCCAACCCGACCAACGAATAGTTGTGAGTAGGCGTCGTAATTGGCCGCGGCCGCAAGTGCAAGGATACACGATTTACAGTTGCCATCGCAAAGTCCCGTCAAAGTCAAGGTGAGCAAGCGAACAAAGCGGCGGCAGCGTGACGTCTACATTTGACATTTGCGTGTGTTATGAAATTATATTTATTGACGGCCTATCGCAGCCACAAAAACTTGATTGTGAAATTGATTTAAACTTATCAGATTTTAGAAACAATTATGGAGCCAAACGTAACTGCAGTCAACGTAGCAACGGCTCCAGCTGCAGTGACGGCAGCGGCGGCGGCGGCGGCGGCGCCAAATAGCAAACGCGGCACGCAACAAGGACGCAAAAAGTCTGGACCCAAGTTTGAGCTAACCGAGGCACAGAAATCGGACATTAAGGAGGCGTTTGATTTGTTTGACAACGAGTGTACCGGCTTCATTGAGGTCAAGGAGCTGAAGGTGGCCATACGCGCGTTGGGCTTCGAGCCCAAAAAGGAGGAAATCAAACGGATGATAGCCGAAATCGATAAGGATGGCAGCGGACGCATTGCGTTCAATGACTTTCTACACCTGATGACCATGAAAATGGCCGAAAAGGATACCAAAGAGGAGATTTTGAAAGCGTTTCGTTTGTTCGATGACGACGAAACGGGCAAGATCTCATTTAAAAACCTGAAACGAGTCGCTCGGGAACTCGGCGAAACACTAACGGACGAGGAGTTGCGCGAAATGATTGACGAGGCTGATCTGGACAACGATGGCGAAGTCAATCAGGAGGAGTTTCTGCGTATTATGAAGAAGACCAGCTTGTATTAATCACATTTTCATTAGATTCAAATTGAATTCATAGTCATAAGCTGCATAAGTGAACATATTAATTTTTAAGTTTATTTTTAAGCTTTTGTGTAGCTAATTTATTGCCCAATTCTGCTTCATTTGCTCAACGGCAACTTCTTGAATTTGGGCTGCTTTTCATATATAAGTCCCATGTGTGTTCCTTTCTCTGAATGTACAAGACAAGCAAATGCACCGCCTGTATTTTTGCACAATATAATCTCAATGATGAATAAAACATCAGCTAGTTAACGTTGTCAATAATTAATGTTGTTTGAACTGACTTAGACTTATCGCAATCAAGATATCTCTAGTCTAGACTGCTGGACTTGAGTATAGCCCTTGCAGAGGTCTCAATTGCCTTTACACACACACAAGAGTAACTTATTTACATTCGTTCCTACGGTTACATATAAAAACATTGATTGGGAGAAAGAAAAGGCAAGGAACAACGCTAATCAGGCAGAATCCAATAAAAAATCGGAAGAACAGTGTAAAAAGAACAGTAAAATAATTTAAAACAATTCAAATGAATATAAAGACCCAATAGGTATATCAATTTTAAACAGAGTCTCAGTCTCAATTTTCACTATAGGCATCGAATTCATAAGAACAACTAATAATTAAAATTTTCAGGACGCCACGAGGGCATTAAATAATACGTAAACCAGAAGTGTTCAACATACAGTAATATTTAAAAAAAGATTTATTATAGAAATATTCCCTTCTAAGAGTAATAGTAACTGCTTTGTAGCAAGACAAATTGGATTTAGAAGAAAGGATGCAGTATATTATTTTATGAGCAGTATGTTAGTTATGAGTATACAAGCCAACATGCATACATACTTCTGCTACAGTTGTTAGTTTTATTTAAAAAAAAATAATACGACATAGTTATGTTGATAATATTTATGTTTTGTCAATGGCAACATTTATAATTGATGCATCATAGTTGAGGCTGCCCTCTTCCCCTTAGCTGAAGCCTCATTTCCCCAAGGTGCCATATCCTCCATTGCTGAAGCTGCTGTCTCCTCCTTCGCTCAAACTGCCGTTTCCTCCAAATACGGCTTCCGAGCCTTTTCTGATATTTCCAACGAGTCTTATAAAATATTTTCTGTGATAAGTTTTTGATTCAAAACATCTTTGAAAAAAATATTTTTTTCAAGCCGGTAGCAATATTAAAAAGGTCTCTTAAAAGGTAAGGCAAAAGGCTCGCTGGAAATTGTTTTTTTTTTTTTTTGTAATATTCATTTTCAGTTCAAATTTTATTTAAAAAATAAATAACATTTTATTTGATTTAAAATTTAAACTAATTTCTTTCTTATAATTATAATAAAAGTTAATACATAAATAAATTAGTGTAATTTAAAACTATTTTTCATTAATATTATAAATGATTATTAATGTTAATATTTTATTATATTACATTATATTATAAAATTATATTTTCATTTTTTTGGCATCAGCCTTTTCTGCCTGCGCATATTGAAAGTATTTTTGGGTTACGCGATCGAAATCGCCGTCTTCCATCGCAAACTTCTGTTTAAATGCATCTGTAGACAATAACAAAATAATATTATTTTGCACATATACAAGTTATAAAAGTAATGCTTACTTCGAATTGCCTCTAACACACATTTTTTCTCCGTCCCACGCCAGGAGCGTAAGATTTATATGTGAATAGTAAAATTATTTATTTTAAAGTTTCCTTACCAAGTTTTTAAAGGAGTTGTCTTCTTTGAGACATTCTTCAAATGCCTCAAAGTCCCCAAGATTTGCTTTTGGCTCACTTGGCAGCGTCAATTTCACCTTGTTCTCTTCTCCGCAAACTCGTCCCTTTATAACAGAAATTGCATTTCTTAATGAAATTAATTCCGCCCCTTGACGATCAATTTTCATCAACATTTGATTCATCAGGCTTAATAGTTCTGCAAATATATTAAAAAAAATCTATTAAATATGGATTACATTTGAAATTGTTTTATAACATTACCAGAAGATTGCATTGAGCTTGCTTTTCTACTTCATTATTATTAAAAATCTCAATTTTTTCCGCGACTCGTTTCACATGCCGGTCTTCGCAAATATATTGCCTGCTTTTTCGTTTATATGGCATTTTTCACAACTTTCCTATTTATTTTTTAATTTATTAATTGCTCGCGCATGTAATAAATAAAGGGAATAGTTTAATTATTAATAAACACTTGTTAATTACTTACCTCTCTACAGTAATCCAATTTCCGCTGTTCACTTAAACCACGTGTCTGCTCGCTTCGGCGGACAATAGAAAAGAGAACAAAGAAATTTTGCAACCCCCAAAAAAACACATATTTTACGGGCTGAGTAGGAAACAACAGCAAAAACAACACAGCATCCGAATGCCGCGTCATTTTTACTCTCTCTCTCTCTCTCTCTCTTGACGATATTGCCCTCTCTGAGCACGATTAATATTTGAAACAAAAACAACACACCATTCTCTCTACTGTACACGCATTTTTATCGCAAAGATCTCACTGCAACGCTCGTGTGCGAGTGTTTTGCGATACAAATATATCCCTCTCCTTTTCTGCTCACATACGAGCTCATTTGTGAGCATTTTGCGAGACTCAGCTGGGTACATACATTCATGCATACATATGTATATACTTGCTATCATTGACTTGATACACATCAAAGCCTTGCGTCGCGCTGAAAGGCAGCTCACGCCCTCGTGAGGTTTTACTTAAAAAAAAAAAACATACATATGTACACATACATACACACATGCATATAAACATATATACATATAGTGGGTACTCAAAGGCCTCGCCCGTTGCAAATGTTATGCTTATAACTTAAGATAAATATTAGTTTAAAAAACAGCCAGAAAACCCCTTTCTTTGATAGATAATATGTGTAACCAACTTTTGGCCATTGTATTGTAGGCTTAGGTCCTGTTAGCTTTGTCGTCTTTTGTTGTTGCTTATAATTCTCAAGTGATTAAAGGTTCGGACTGAGGACGAGGCCTTGCAAATCAATAGTCGGCAGTAAAGTCTGCTGATGATAGATCAGCGAGTTTCTTGTAAGTCATACATAATTTCTCTCCATGATTATACCATTATATATTTATTTTTATTATTTTGCTTTTATTCATATTGAAAATTCTCTAAACATTTTAATACTTTGCAATCCTAAAAACTAAACAAAAAGGCGGAACACATAAAAAATCTAAGCACACAATAAACTTAAATTCGTTGTAAACATAATATATAGTGTCGGTTGATATACCTAAGTACATCTAGGGAACTGGCGAACTAGGGAATATCTAGACGAACGGCGCATTGAAGTAAATTTTGCGTTTGCTCGGCAAGGGTTTGGTGCTCAGGCCGGAGCCCTCGATGAATTTCTCGAAACTGGCCAAATTCTTTTTCATCTGTTTTGCCTTGGCGGGCTCCTGTTTAATGGGCTTCTCCTCCTCCTCCTCCTCCGCCTCCACTTCATCCATTTGCTGCTCCTCCTGCTCGGGCTGCAGCTGAAACTCCTCGTCTAGATTGTATTCATCCGCGGCCGTGACCAAGCACTCATTGTCGTCCTCACTTATCTCCGCCAGCATGCCCTCGCCAGCCGTAATCTTCGGCGCCTCGTTGCTTCTGTCATACTCTGCGTCCAGATTATACCAATCGAATTCGGCCTGCAGAGGGAGGCCGCCGCCGCCGCCGCTTGTGTCCGCCAGCTGCAGCAGCGATTTCGATGTCGGCGTTGTTGGCAAGCTTTTGGGCGTTGTGGGCGTGGTTGGTGAACTGGGCAAGCTCATGCGCTTGTTGATCTCGGCTAGTATATTGGGCACATGCTTGCGCTTGTACTGGGACTGGGACGGAGACTGGGACTGGGACGGCATGGTCTGTGTGCTGGTCGAACTGGGCGGCAGCTGGAGGCGCAGCGTTTTGGGCGCCATCATCAGATAGTCGGCGGATTGCTTGGGCGCTATGATGGCCGCCACATTTGGTAGCTTTGGTATGTCGGCGAAAATCTCTTCGATTTCCTCAGTCTTGTGCGAGGCGGCCGCAGAGCACGCGTCATCATCGGAGCTGTTGCGATTCAGCTCCTGTTCGAGTTCCAGATCTCGTTCTCGTTCACGTTCTCGTTCCCGTTCCCGCTCCGGTTCCGTTGGCGTGCTCGATTCGGGCGCCTTATGCACATCGGCCACAATTTGTACGCTCGTCACGCCCACCTCGGCTATGGAACAGTAGTCCGGCTCGCTGGTCGTTGTCGTTGTCGTTGACACTGCACAATCGCCCTCGTCCTCCAGCTGCTCCTCCAGCTGCTGCAGCGACTTTTTGAACTTGAGCAGATTAGCCGGCTTCGGCGGCAATGCGGGTGGCAATTTCTGTGGCATCTTTGCGCTGCTGGCATTGGCATCCGCTGCCGCCGCGGCCATGTCCACATAGAGATTTGAGGCACGCTCGGAACCAATCGGTTCGTACTCATTGCTGTAGATGCTCTCGTAGTTGAGGGTATCACCGGGTGCAGCGGGTGCCGCCGCTGCCATTGGATGATAGTGTGAGATCATATCGTCGTTCTGTTGTTCCTCCTCATCCTCGTGCCGGGGCACATGCACCATGCTGTTCTTGGTCGAAAAATGGACTCGCTTGCGTCCATTTGTGCCGCTGCGGCCGCTCAGCGAGCTGCGTCGCGGCAGATTGGCAGAAGCCTTGGGCGCCAGCGCCGACTTGGGCGTGGCGGGCTCGCGTAATGTCTCCTCCATGGACTGTTGCAGCAATATTTGATTGACGCACTCCAGCACGGGATTGACGGCGCCCTGGCCATAGGGCTTGGCCACCGCCGGCGCTGTGCTCAGCTCCTCCTGATCCGAGGCGCTGGCATACCAATCATCTGTGGTCGTCTCGTAGATCTGTTTGGGTGACGCCTCGGAGAAATCCGCACAGCGTCGCTGCACAATTTTAATAGCGCCACGTGACATTAGCTGCTGCTCCTGCTCCGGATCTAGTTCATCGAAATCCTCATCATCCTGCGTGGGCGAAAAGATGCCATCGTCCTCCTCCAACTGTGCGGCCACCGAGGAGGCCGTCTTGCTGCTACGACTGGAGGCGGAACTGTTGCGCCTCCGTTGCTGCTGCTGCTGCTCCAGTTCCAGGCTGCTGTGCTCGGAGTAGTCGCCGTCCTGGAGCGTTGCCTTCACGCCGTGCATACGTTCCATGGCTCTGGCATAATTGTGCAGCTGCTCGTAGCTGGTCTGCGAGTCCTCGCGACTGATGCTGCTCGTATTCTCCTCCGACTGCTGCTCCAGTGCCGCATCATCGATGTGCATCGCCCGGGAGCGCATGTAATCCCTAAATGTGCCCGCCGTTCGCTTGCTCGTGTAGCGCACACTGCGCCTGGCGCCATAAAACGACGATGAGACAGTGTCATCGCTGGAAGAGCCGTGCTCAGCTGCATTGGAGAGAAGGGCAGGGAGAGAGAAAGAGAGAAAAAATTAATATTTTATAGAGCATAAACTAAGGATTGCTTAGAGATGGGAGCGTGAAAGGGATCACTACACGAAAGTCACAGAGTTTCCATAGTTCCGAAATAATTAAAATAAATATATGGAATTAAGTGAAATAAGTTGTCGTGGTTTGAATATATATAGTTTAGTATATATAGTCGGTTCGTAAAATTGGTTTTTCTCATTCGTTTTTTATTTCATTAATCAGAGATAGATCAAATTTCGTGTGCAAAAAGGTTCTTGGCAATCCTAATTTGTTACTGACAAGAATCCTAATGAAATTATTAAGTTTCGTTAAGAATATTATATATATGTACTTATATGTATTTTGTTGTCTCTTGGGTATTCACTGTTCTTTAATTAATGTTTCCTTTCGCTCCCATCTCAATAGTTGAAATATTTTTTGCGTAACTCACCTTTGGCGCTGACGCCCAGTTCCTTGCCACAGGTCTGTGTGCCACAGGCTCTCAGCTCAATGTCATAGAATTGCTTGCGGCAATTGTTGCATTGCAAAGCCTCGAGCACTAGGCATTCCTCCACATGCTCCTCCTCGTCGGCGTTGGTCTCTTGGTCGGCGACCATGCCCTCATCCCGCTGATGATCAACCAGACGCTTGCGCAGCGCACGATTCTGGCGCAAGAGGCGACAGATTTCGGCATCCCGATCCAGCAGACGCTGATTGACCGTCTTCATGTCATTCTTTAGCTTGGACTCAAAACAGATCAGGGACTTGACCACACAGGCCAGCTCCTCGGTGCGCCGGCGCTTCTCCTTGGCCAGTTCGCGATGCAGCTGCTTGTTCTGCTGATCATAGTTGGAGATCATTTGCAACAGTCGGCGACGCTGTTGGCGCTCGGGTGAACTGGCCCCAGTGGGGCCAACTGGCGCACCCGACGAACTGGAGCCGGAGGAGCTGCGTTGCACCTCGCTGCTGCTGCTGTGTGTGTTTCTCGAGGATTGCGAGTTGTCTGAGTTCTGCAAAGATATTCAAATTATATCAATTAGTTGCTTGTTTATTGATTCCTTTTCTAATCCCAAAAAATACCTTGTGGTGGCCCAGCACATGGAAATGACCCCCGAAAGCCCATTTGCCCACCATCGCTGAGGCTTGTGCACTTTGCCTGGACAGCTCTCAATGACAACTGCCGTGGACCCGGGCACAATGCCGATTGATAGCCAAGTGCGACACGTTATCTCACCTGGGTCTTATTCTAATGACGCACACCAACTGCTCTGGTGATCGCTAAGTGAATGTTAGTTATCTACTCTAGGACTATGCCCCAAAGGGGAATATGCGCTTTCGCAATCATTCCGACTGTGTATTAAATCTCTTGAAATAGACAGTGCGAATTGGAAGGTTAAGAAGTTGACTTAGTTCTTTTAAGGAAATATCATTTTATACTCGCTGCAGATCAAAGAATTTACAAAATGCTCTAAGAAGCATGCTACAACATTTTTTGTGGATTTAGTTGAGAAAGTGAAATTCGGAATATGAAATTTTGTTCGAGCGCTGAAAAGTATTCTACATATTTTAAACAGACTGAATATTTAGAAAAACTCATTTCGATTGATGGAAACTAAAATTCCATACGTGAAATATTGACAGACATTTCATACACATTTTTTACATCTTGTTTCAAACATTTTTATAGAAGAATCAAGAAGAAGGTTTCGTAACTATGTACAATTACCTACTTTTTGATGGGTTCTATCGTCATTTAAATTTGAGGCGACTTTTTATATGATTGATCAGAAAAGATATGATAAATATTTTCTATAAAAAAAAGTACATTAATACCCTACCCTCATTAGCCCATCAAATTTTAAAGGGCATATGCTTGTCCATAGGCGAGAAACAATTCTGGCCACAGGTCTATCTTATCGCATGTTTTTGGACTTGCAGGCCAAAAATAAATGCGAGACAATGTTGTTGGATTTATGGCATTATTATTTTCGAACGCTCGATACAAATCGGAGTCATCGTCATCCGCCGCCGCCCCCACCGAAGGCCATTGGCACAGTCAGTCGGCATCTGCGTGCTATTGACCAACTATGGGAATTGTTGCAGCAGCTGTAAAACTCTGAAGACGACACGTACTCGCAGATACAGATACAATATGCGGCATGCGCTATGCGAATAATGCGACAAGCAATGCAATACGCTTGATTTCAACGGAAAAAAAAAACAAAAAAACAATTAATGCCAAGGCGAATTGGCCAGCTCATTGGCCAGCTCATTGGCCATTGGCTTATCGCGTTAATTAGAAAGCTAAGAAAGCAATCGGGAACAGTCATCTATCTAAATGTTTAAGCCTCCAAAAAGATAAGCAAATCCCCAGCCAGATAAATAACTATTTGCACAGTAATGCAGCCTCTAAGACTTGGATGCAGATAAAACAAATTTTAACTATATATTAGGTCTAATGTCAAAACAAATAGAAAGTGCAAGACTATAATTATCACAAGGTGGAAGCTAAGGGCTCGTATCTCTACCTTTCCAGTTAATTGTTTAATTAATGAATTTTCAAAGATCCATTATGGTAGAAAAATCCATACTCCTATTGTAGATTAAGTTTAGGGAAAATTTAAGACCTAAGATATATCTTATGGTAAAACAAACCATGCTCCTATTGTAGATTGTGTTAGGGAAAATGTAAGACCTAAGATATATCTTTAATTGGAAAATAATTGCAATATGGTCTTCTTTTAAACACACAAAATAATAGAAATCTTCGATTTTCAATTTGTGTTCTGGTTTTCTTTTAAAACACAATATAATACAAATCTCAGATTTTCAATTTGTGTTATAAATTTTATAAATTCATGGAATCTTAAATTTTTAGCCCAGTCTAAATGAAACCCAACTAGGTTTAATGATATGCCCATTATGCTAGGTCTCCATCTATGACTTACATGCTCTGCACTCTGCTTTTGCAGTCTCGCTCCGAATCCGAGTTTCTTGTAGGCAGGCGTGTGTCCTGCTGCCTGTGTGTTGAAATGTGAATCCAAACTGGGTTCCGGCAGTTTCTGGTAATGCTGCAGCGTGGCTGCGCCCGTCGTGGACTTGGAACGCATTGTCACTTCGCTGTTGTTGCTGTTGTTGTTGTTGGAGCTGGGGGATTTGACCTGCACGGCCTCATAAAACTCGCCGTCGCCGTGACTGCGATAGCTGCCCTGCAGACAATTGAATCCTCCCCAATCCGTTTGCAGATTACTGTAAAGTGCGCTGCTCTCCGCCGAAGATTTGTCCTTCTCTGTTGGGGACTTGCCTCCGCCTCCGCCGCCGCCGGCTTGGCACTTGAGCGTATCGTAACCGTTGAGGAGCTCGCTTCTGATGAACTTTTCAATGAATTGGCTGGGAGACTTGGCGCTCAGATTGGCAAAGAATTTTCCGCCCGTGTCACTGAGGCTACTCGTCGATCGCCGATGGCTGGCTGCTGTTTGCTGTGGCTTGTGATTCTTGTGAGGAAGGCTGTTGCTCTTCTTTTGGCCACCGTTCTCATCCGTGGATATCCTTTGGTCCGTCGTCGTTGCTGTTGCTGTTGTTGTTGTTGTTTGCGGCAGGCCATAGATCTGGGAGCTGCTCAACAGACTGAACATATTGTTGGGCTTGGGGCTAAGGGCTTGCTGCTGGCTATAGCTGGCTTCGTATCAGGCAAACTTCATGGCCCGGCTCAAAAAAGCGCTGAAAAGAAACAGCGAAAAGATTAGCTACTTTTTAGAGATGCCGAGCATAACTTAAACTAATCAATTACTATGATTCCATTCAATTACATGTGTATCTCACAGATGTGTAATAACCAAGTCAATTAGCCGCCTATTTAATGTTTCAATTGTTCAATATGTTGCAAGCATTAAATTGTCATAACAATTTGACATATTTATCGCATTGCTTTTACCCCAAAACAAAAACGTAAGACGTTTTATTATTTATACGCAATGCCTTAAATTGAAAGGTTAACTTGATATTGATATAACTATAAATATTTATAATCATGTCAATAGCAGGAATCATGTGAATTTTAAGTGAATTAAGTTTTCAAACTTTTGTCAGTTTGACAACCCTCTGATAATATTGCAAATACTCTTCTACATTAATATTTTAAGCCATATTTATACGTGGCTTCCTCAGACAATAGACAAATGTCCTCTTTCCCCCTCTGAAAGATGAAAAACCAATCTTGATTTTTAAAATTAATATCTAATGATTGTCTGCTGCAATAAGCAATGTTTTCTTTCTACAACTACACATACATTTCTGTGAATATACATGTATTAGTGAGCTTTCGTTCAAAAGCTCTACCAGCTATACTTTTAACATCCACGCTGTTTTATGAGCTTTTGAGGCATCTGTGTAGATGTGCATTGTACGTGAGCTAAAAGACAGATAAAGGGTCGTATGGATATATCTGATAAGGCATTTATAGATTATTTGTATAAGGTTCATTGCTTTATTTCAATCTGTTGCAATCAATTTCTACTGCCGTAATATATGCCAACTATTTATGATGATTTTTTTTTCCGGTAGACATTCTATACTCTATCTTTTCAAATCAAAAAGTCTGTTATAATTAAAAGTTCAATTACTGCTGAAATGATTTCTTATCAATTAATGGCTTTTGCTTTGGTCGTCGTTTGTTGTCGCCACAACATGAATTTATAACAATAGCTCATTTATTTATTAATTTTTTGAACAAACAAGCTGAAAATTGTTTCATCGTCAGCGCTTTGTTTGCGCTAGCTGGGAATTTCTTGGGGCTGCCCAAAATTTGGTTTATTGTGTGTTCATTTGATAGATGTGGCATGTAGTAGGCAGCAGGCCCGGCCCGTCTGGCCTGGCCTGGCCTGGCCTGAGGCCCTATTGTGGACGTAACCTTGAAATTGGTGTTTTGGGTTAATTATATGGCACCTGCGCGAAGGTTCTTGTTGTAAACTTTTATGGCCCCGATTTATCGATGTTTGTATACAGACTATAAATAAAATTGATTTGTAACAAGAGCTCCCAAAAGTGTTGCAACATGCGTTTGGATTTTCTACAGAGATTTCCCGGTAATAACAAATGGCCGGGTTAAGTAACTGGCTTTGTTCTTTTTAAACACTTTTTGGCCAATTTTTTTTCGTTGTTGCCACTTTTGGCTATTCGTTACGGTTATGGCAATAACTTTATGAACTGTAAAGAGAGGCAATTAAAAAGCGCCAAGAAAATGCGCAACAAACACGACGCCGACGCCGACGTCGACGTCAACTGCGACGGCGACAGCAACGCCGCGCATGCGCAGTCATTGGAGTGGGCAGCCGCAGTCGCTTTTCCTTTTGCAGCGCGTGCTTGAAGCCAATTAAGCTCCGTGCAATGATCATTACACCTGCTCATAATGATAATGCAATGCAAAAGAAATTTAACAAAAAGTATATCAAAAAGCGTTTCCCAAATTAAAAGTAACATAAGTAACCATTTGATTATGGTTTTTTGTCTAGTTGGGTTTTTTCTTTTTTTGTTTTAAATAGCCTGTGAGAAAGTTGGCTGAATAAGTTTTGTTTGCCAGACGAAAAATGAAAATCATGCAGCTAATTATAATCTGATGGCAAGCAATTTATTTGTTACGCTCTCAGATAACTTAAGAGAGAGAATTTGTTAGTATGCAAGTCGATTTCAGATATTCTTGAATATGTCAATTCACCATAATTTACATCATTTTTCGTATGTGTTCCTTGATAGAAGGTATTAAATACTGAAATTCCTCAAGGGGCAACTAAATTTTAGTATACTTTATTAATTCTCTCTTTAAAGCTATTTACTATGGCATCAATTTATCATAAAAAGTATTTAATTTCTTTAATATACAGCTGAATGCAGCAGAATCAATTTATCAAATAAATTAAATGTCTCATAAGAATTTAAGTTTTAAAAAATATTAAAAGTTGAAACTTTCCAAATGTTTAACAAATTAATAGAATATTAATTTTATATATATCAGAATTCAGGCGGCAAACACAAATATTTTTAACAAGCATTAAACAATCTCTTGGCCATATAACTTGACTCTAGAGAACAAGGATTTAATTTGCAAATTCCCAAATTGGTTAGCTGAAATCAATATTGTTGTATATATAAATATGCTAACAAGCTGTGGCTTACAATAAATTTTCATTTGATACCATTTCAAGCGTAAATTATGCAGAACCTATCCAGAGAATACTATCTCAAGCCGAGATCATTTATTATACACACGAGTTGGTGGTCAGTTTTTGTGCGTCTTGTCAATGGGTAAACATTTATTCACTTCAGGCTCTCAATTATCGCATTTTGAAATCACAATATAACCATAGAATGGACAATTTTGTTAAGGTGGGGGCCTATCTACAAGTAATCATTTGTCTAACTGGAAATGACCATATTTGTGTATACAATATTTATGCCACAATAATCTAGCAATAGATTCAGCATTTGTGCGGCTAGATTTATTAGAAATTCGAACATTGACTGACAGGCTGAGGCGATCCAGCTAACCAGCTAGCCAGCTAGCTAGCTAACTGGCCAAGAGCCGAGTCTTAACAAATTGTCTTAATTGGCCGAGACGAATGGGTTGGCTGCCTTTTTAGGCTCGAATCGGCTGCCGCCGCCGACGGCGACGACAAAATGCTTCATGCTCTAATCAAATTTTTGGTTGCCAAGGCGGATTTGCTTGGTGGCTGGGAAAACGGTTTTTCAGTTGGAAATATTAAAATCTCGTTAATGCCGCGCAAATCTGCTGGATTTGCTAAAATAAACAGTGCACGAGCCACGCCCCAAACGGCTTACTAACTGAAGTGAACACAACTAAGCCCAAACATTTGTTCAAGATTAGCTTTGGTGGGATTGCTATTCATATGGGAACAGGTACACTGTGCTGGTTGCACTCCTGGGTGCAGGGTCTTAGTGCACACTGTACAGGTATTCGGCTGTAATCGGCGACCACCTACAACCCGGGGCACGGCCCGATTGCATCCAGCTGTGCTGTGCGATAAAAAGTGAAAGGCTAAATGGCCAGAGTGTGCAGGACACACGGCTTATTGTCACCCTGTGAGCCATGCGGGACGTGCCAATGCCTGACAGCTTCGTCTAAGCCGCTCCATGGGTGGGGAGAGGGAGTGGGAGAGGGATGGAGGGCGGGGGCATGCTACAATTTAAAAGACCAAATCGCTCGCCTTGGGTGGCGTCTCACGTAGATGTTCACAAAATTTCCATTGCAACATTGAAATTTCATTCGATAAAGGTCGTTCCGTGGTCTCTTTCTCTCTCCTTTTGTTCGAGCTCTTTGAAATAAATCAAAAAACGCAAAAATATTTGAGCGCAGGGAGAACAAAGAGACCGAAAAGCAGGCATTGCATAAATATCGGATACAAAAAGGACCCAAAAACCAAGCCGAGATGATAACACTCGAAAGTGCGGACCCGAACTACCTGAGTCGTAAGTGTGTATAGGCATTCGTGTGTTTACTTGGAATATAGTGTATCTAGAGACAGCAGGTATTTGCCTATGGCTAGTTTAATTTCAAGGTTTGACACTTTGATGTGTTGGCATTAATTAGTGGCCATTGATATTGGGAATTCAGTCAATGAAATCCTAGTCACAGCGCGCGCCTCGGGTCACAAATGTAAATGAGGCGAGCTGGGCTCTAATCAAAGTCAACGATCGGAGACCCTAATGATCCCAAACGAATGAAACTTGCCAGCCGTAACAAAAGAAAACTCCAAACAAAACTCAATATGCGGGAGACCCATAATGCCAGAAAAAGAAATACAAACAACAAAAAGACCTTAAAAAAATCCCAACTGAAATGTTCTAGAAATGTTGCAATGAACGGTAAATGCTATGAAAATGGGTCAAGCATAGATGGCAATTAAATTGTCAGCTTTTCAAGACGTTCATCGATCTTTTTTTCTATTTTTTTTTTGGAGAGGGCGGACTGCAGGAAAATACGCTAACAAATTGTCAGTGGGCTCTGACAGTTGTGACCTGATTTTCGACGGCAAACTGAAAAGAAAACTGAACAGAAAAAACAACAAACGGCGTCGAGTGACAAAGCTGAAGGAAAATAACTTTTTCTAGACCTTCCATCATCTTGCATAACGGTTTATTGCCCCGCTACCCACCGAGTTTGGCCGAAAAACACTCGCCGTCTAGCTGGGAAAACTCATAAAACTCAAGTGTGCAAAAGGTACTGACAATACAATCGGGAGAGAAAAGTCGCTCTTTCGTATCATTTTTTACACTTGACACGTGCAGCGTGCGATACGAATCGATCGGCACAAAACTATTGACAAACTGACAAACTAACTGACTGACTGACTGACTGACGGACTGACTGACTGACTGATGAGCGTTTGCGAAGTGTGAATGCGTTTGTGACTACCTGTCACAGACAGGTAAATATCAGAGACCATAAGCATACCCACGCCGACAAACGCTATTCAAATTACTTTCATTCAAGCCGCGCCGCGCGACTCGTGAATGTTTGCCGCGTGATTGATTAGCCAAGAGAGTTGCGCTTGACGCGTGTTCGCGAGGCGGTACCAATAAATGTTACGATGTCAGACCCATAACTCTGACTTCCGCATGTCCATTGATTGGTTAGCACATGTGGAAAAAACATAACTTTTACTGTAAACGTTGATATTGTTTTTCCAAGGATTTCTGCATGTTGATGTCTGCATTGTTATATGATTGATATGATATGATAATATAATTGTCATAGAAAATAACAATTAGCCAAGAACTAATAGGAATCATATTGCAAAGGCAAGCTTTAAAACTCCATTGATTCATTTATTATAAAGTGAGCTGTCTGTAGAGCAGTAAAAAGTTGATATTCATAAAACAGCTTCTAACATTAATTTCAGATATCTGAATGGAGTACATTTAAACTACATTGTTCTATTCTTTATAAAGTGAATAGGAATGGAACTGTCTAATATTCATAAAACATCTTCTAACATCAGTTTCAGACATCCAATCGCTTTACTCTCTCTCTCTCTCTCTTTCTCCCTCTCTCTCTCTCTCTCTCTGTTTTGTACCAGTTGGTAACATGACCCTTCACCTTTCACCCACATCTTATCTTAATCGACCATACACTTGGGCTTAGTGTGCTTCTAAAGGATGCCCTGCTTATCCTCGCTCAAGCTAAACTAATCTTATCTAATCCTTTGTTCTATCTTATTAGTAAATCTTATACTAATCCTCATTATTTTTTTCTTTTTTAATATATGTTTTATTTTGCGCTGGAATCGATCAGTGCCTTTTGATCTTTACCAAGCGAATGGCTTTTACCCACACCTTGTCTTGCTTCTAAAGGATGAAGTGCTTGTCCTCGCTCAAGCCAAGCTAATCTAATCCTAATTTTTACCTATCTTTGTCTTATTTTAGAAGTAATCCTCATTATTTACTAGGTAAAATAAGTACTGTATGTTGAGTTGTGGAATATCTCTCACAGTATGCTCTCTCCATGTCCCTTTGCGTAACTTTCCAGCTAGGGAAAAGCATATAAACGAAAGTTAAATGCATTGTGGCGTTACAAATTTCACCAGTATCGTGTAGTGTAATTTTTATGAGCTGTTGGCTGCACTAAAAACTATTCAAAACTCAACAAAAACCGAAACATGCGATAAAATAAAAAAAACACGCTTGGAAAAGATACGAAATGCAAATCAGCTGCAAACACGGCTAATTTGTTGTTAAGACTTCAACAACAACAAATGAAAGAGCGTAAAATTTCGCTGGCAGCAGTTTTTTTAATCGCAGGCAAATTAATGATTTTCAAACATGCAAATTAAATTGAGGAATTAAAAAAAAACCAAACACTCAAAAGAAAACGGCCAGACAGCAAATCAGAGAAAAAATGACTGCCAAATATTAAATACGTAAACTTGATCTACAACATTTTTTTTTATCTGTGCGCCTCCTGACCAACTAATTGCTGAATTCTTGGCGAAAAACATAAAAAAGTGTGTGTTTGTGTTTGTGTGTTTTTTTTGTATATTCTCAAAAAGTGTTTTGTAAGAAACGGCATTGAGGTACATTGACCTTTTAATTAAATTAAAGCACAACAAGAACGAAACGTTGCGAAAATAGCAACGGGTATTATGCGCATTTTGTTTGGTTCTACCCTTTTTCTAATCCAATTAAAAAGCATTGCGGGAACCTTACAAAACCAAGCCAAACTCGATGATGGTTAACAAAAAAATGTTTAAAAAAAGAAACACGTAACAGCAAATCAGAGTACAGCTGACCAGTACGGAAATTGCCAAGTCAGGGAACCAAAAATTTGAGGTATAGCGCATCGAGTGTAATAGATATATATGCTAGATGAAAAGGAACTAAAAGAACAAATTCGATTATGATGGAAGGTTGTTTATGATTAGCTTTTTGTTGTCGGAGAGTAGTTTTTATACCCTGAACCCATTGAAAACGGGTAAAAAGGTTGTAATGTATTTGTGCAAATGTATGTAACAGGCGGAAGGAAGCATCGACCCCACAAAGTATATATATTCCTGATCAGCATCAATAGCCGAGTTGATCTAGCCATGTCCGTCTGTCTGTTCGTCCGTCCGTCCGTCCGTCCGTATGTATGAACGCAAGGATCTCAGAACCTATTAGAGCTAGAGACTTCAAATTTTAGCTGTAGGTTCTCCTAGTGCCATCGCAGATCGAGTTTGTTTCCGATATTCGATAACTTGCCCCGTTTCTAAGTAATCGATTGAAATCGATATCGAAATCCTGTTGTTTGAGCAATTTCGGCAAATAATATGAGCTAGAGTCACCAAACTTGACATGTAGCTTCTAGAATAGTATATATATATCAAGTACCTTTCATTTTATACCTATCGCCTTTTGAAAGAAGAGGGTTCAGGGTATCCCCTAGTCGGGAGCTCCCGTCTAGAACCTCTTACTTGTTTATTTTTTTCATTGGATTTCTGTATCCATTGAAATCTTCTGATCATCTCATATATCTTATCGTTAAAAGATGTCATATGATATGTTAACAATTATGATTTTTGAGAAATATAATATCTGATATCACATTTGCTAGATTGATCAACTGTCATTCCATCATTTTGAATAGTTTACAAAATCTATTAACAAATTTATAAAAACAAATCTATATGCATTTTTCATCTCTAGCTATCTACAATTTCAACAACTTGTTGTTGCAATAATGAATTTTGATTAATATAAAATGTGATGTCAGAATTTTAGCTATTTTGATAAAAATGAGTTTTGATAAAACTATTTATATTTGTTGTCGACTTAAGCTTTAATTGCCAAGTTCATATTTGTTAGGTTGTATTTAAATAATTTTAGAACATTGAATGCCAATTAACATGTGAATAAATTATAATCTGCTATATGAATAAACGTGAATCACTGACGGCTGCTTATCAAATAATGAAGACTGAAAAGTGTCGATAGATTGTGAAACGACCTGAGATCATCTTTGAAAATCTCGTTGGCAGAATAATCAGCGAGCACATTGAACTCGGGCCGCAGCCCTTGCGTAAGCCCGGAGAGATTAGCCAATTTAAGTGAAAGACAAAAAGATGTTGTTGGCCAGAACGATTAGCAAACCGGTTGATTTAACTTTCCATTAACCGGTATTCAAAAACGCGGGCCTAGGCTCAACGCAAAATTAACTCAATTTTGAACTATTCAACGTTCACAGTCCCGCCCCCTTTCTCCTCCGCAGGCGGCCTAAAAACTGTCATTTAAGTTGATCAATGCAATTTTCGCAATTTTGCGCAAATATACACCTAGAGCCGATAAGTCTGCGTGGTTAAATGCGTTGGCAGTTCTTAGTCATATGCTGACAACATTTACTCAATGGTGTCATTTACCCTATGGCGTTTTTTTCGTATACCCTTGTGCAGGGTATTATGATTTTGTCACGAAATGGGAAATTATGTCTGCCATTTAGCTGCAGGCGGTGCATAATCGGAGCCGTTCGGATTGGACCGCCATATCATATAGATGCGATAGAAACGATCGGGAATTATGAGTTTTTTAAGACATCTTGACCAATGTTCAACTACGCTGCCTACCAATAACTTTTTCATATACATAGTTCTTTAGGAAAATTCAAGTGAACAAAAATTAGTTTTTGTATGGAGAACTTTTCTTTTACTCAGAATTTTTTTTTAAGCAAACACAACAACTCGCCATTCTCCTGATATATCTGCAAATTCCTTGAGGAACAATTGTTTAGCTTTTATAATTCACATGTTTACTAGAGTATTTGCTAGTCGGAGTTTTTTGTCTTAGTCGTTACTTTTTGATATTTCCTTATGAATATTTATTGTGAAATATGTGTGTGTTTTCACATGATAATTGCACAAACTGTTGAAATCAACAGCGAGCAATTCAGAGTTGGGTAAATCAGTCAGGAACTTGTTTGACACTCAATTGACCAACTGGCGTCCAAGATCCCGTTGGCTGTGCCTAGTCGCGCTTACCTTCAAACACGAGCTTCCTTGTCCATATGTCCAATACATACAGACGCCACGCACACGCTGGGAATTGCCGTTGAGCTGCAATTAAAAGTGAAAAATAATAAACATTAGCCGAGTCTCTCAGAAGACGTGCATCCTTTAATGTGGTGCACCGCTAAAAAAACAAACTGCACCAGTTTAGCGCTAACTGTAAATGCAGTTAATTAAAGCCCGCTCTGCGCCGGCTTTAATTAGCATGGCTTAAAGAAAAAATAAACTAACGTGACATAGTCAGGTAGACAGCACACTGCAATGTTCTAACCAAAACTGCGGGAAACCTTGTGAAAGCGCCTCGGGCTCGGCTTACAGTTTATACCACGGCCCCAGCTCCAGGGCGTTGCCTGTAGCGGAAGCCAAGCACTGGCAGACACAGCGCGCCAAGTCGACCCTAATTTCCTATTTAAATATTGTCAAAGCCAAGCAACAAGAAATGCAACAAAACAACACCCAAACACACACACACACTCAGGTAATCCAATACACATCGCTTCGTACAGGGCTCGAGTCTGAGTCTTCCGTCTGGCGATGGGGCCAGGTCTTGACAAGTGTTCAAGCAAATACAAATAGAACTTCCTGCAGTCTGTTGGCCCAGACATGCGTTTCGCCTGAACTGTGCCCTGGAGACAGAGAGAGAGAGGGCCGTTCTGCGTTTCAAACCAGAATTTCATATGCATCAGCAATAGTTGACGCATTTTAAGATTTGGTAACTAGGTAAACAAAAAGTCGAAGCACTGATTGAGGTTCTCAGTAAACGTTTAAACTTCGCTTGCAAGCTGTCAATATAACCTGCGAGTCTGTATAATTGAAAAAGCTATGTCTAGCCTTTTTTTAGGTTTTCTACGCCATAATTATTACTCAAGTAAATGCTCAGAAAATATAACTTCCAGATACTGTAATTTTAAATACATTTTAAAAGAAACAAGAAATGATAAGGGGCGAATATTAATATACATATAAGTATAAGTTATATGATTATCTTACCCATGAACATTTTAAACTATCTTGAAAGCCCCAAAAAATTTCTGGCTTTTTGAGAGAACTACTCTTGGTAAGTTCTCGCTCGCATTTCGCATTCCAATGTATTTTCTCAGTTACCTCTAAACCAAAAACTTCAATGAAATTGAGTTTAAACAACTTTGAAATTCATTCGCTGCTCAACGAAAATGGTAAATAACAGAAAAAGCTACAATAAGCACTTTCAATCGTTCGGTAATTATACATAATCGGCAACAGCAGCAAAATAAATGCGTTAATAAGTAAATACATTAAATATTTAAACAACAAAAAAAAGGTGAAAAAAAAACTAAAAGGCAACAAAACAAAATCAAATTCAAAGCACATAAATAAAGTGCAAAAATGCCAAGGGAAGAGATATATATATATATAGAGAGAGAGAGAGGGAGAGAGAGAGCGAGAGGGAGAGAGAGAGCGAGTGATCAGTTAGGATGTGTCGGGAACTCGAAATTCCGAAAATTAAATTATTGACAAAGAAAAATGCATATGAAATGCATTAAACATGTTCCCCCCGACCACTGTAAATTAATGCCAACACAATGTCACTCTGCTTATTTATATGCATTGCTCTGTTTTTTTTTTTTGCTTTTCGTAAAGTGCAAAAAGTTAACAAAAACAATTTTGAAGGGGGAACAAAAATAAAATAAAATAAAATATAATATAGGCAGCCGTCTGAGCGACAACTGCACCCACTGCAAAAAGAGACACAAAAATGCTGGAAAACAAGTTTCATTTCAGTTTGAAATGAAGTTTTAAATTAAAAACAGCTGTACACATGTGGAGCGAATGCAACAACAAACAAAACAACAACAACAACAACAACAAGTTAACAACCCAACGAAAGTTCAGGGCTATTATTGTTGACGACTCGCTCTGAGCTGAGCTTTGTGAAGGTGTCGTTCCGAAAGAAATTCCACTGAAAATGCTGTGAAAAAAACACACATACAAAAACAAAAAATGGCCAACTCTGGTCTCGAGGGCTCTAAAAATAGTCGATTTAGTCGATTGGTGGTCGCCTTTTGTTGTAACTGGGTTATGAGTACCGCTCAGAATAAAAGGGTTTCAGCTGCTGAGAAGCGCGGCTCTTCACAAGGTTCATTCACATGCTGAAAAGAATGTCTATAGATAACTGGGTTGCAAAGTCAAGAAACTAGAGTTACGAGCCAGGAGAAGTACTTAAATGCAAATACTAAGCAGCAGTACCTAGAAGAATGTTAAATGTGCTCTTTTTATACCCTGAACCCATTGAAAATGGGTAAAAAGGGTATTATCTATTTGTGCAAATGTATGTAGCAGGCAGAAGGAAGCATCTTCCCATCAAGTATACATATTCTTGATCAGCATCAACAGCCGAGTCGATCTAGCCATGCCCGTCTGACTGTCCGTCCGTCCGTATGAACGCAAGGATCTCATAACCTATAAGAGCTAGAGACTTGAAATTTTAGCTGTAGGTTCTCCTAGTGCCATCGCAGATCGAGTTTGTTTCCGATATTCGATAACTTGTCCCGTTTCCAAGTAATCGATAAAAATCGATATTGAAATCCTGTTTTTTGAACAATTTCGGCAAATAATATGAGCTAGAGTCACCAAACTTGACATGTAGCTTCTAGAATAGTATATATATATATCAAGTATTTTTCATTTTATACCTATCGCCTGTTGGAAGAAGAGGGTTCAGGGTATCCCCTAGTCGGGAGCTCCCGTCTAGAACCTCTTACTTGTTTCATGCTCTCTTTGCGCTATCTGCAAAACATTTATTTTGATGTATCTAAAAAGGGGTAGTTTTTGTAATGAAACTGTCAGTTGGAATGCGTATGCCCTTTCTTTTCCCTAATGATATATCTCACATAAACTATTCCAAGCGTTTTGTTTCAAAGAGGACACATCCCAGCTCGCACTCTTTGTTAGATCTGAGAGTTGATTTCAAGCGAATTCCTAGCAATTCTCATGTAACTTGTTGTTCTTTCTACGCTACACGTATCTCGGTAGACTTCACATGGCCCGCATGTTTTGCATTTGTATTTCCGCAAAATTGTTTTCAACCTAATGTGCTTTTTATCTGAACAATTTAGCATGCATGTTAGCCTGCTCACAAGGTCCGGGTAACAATTGGAAACAGGGCGAACCGCAAAATTAAATTGTTATCTATGCAGAGTACAAAAAAACAAAAACAAAACAAAACATGTAACGAACTGAGGCATTTCAAATAAGCAACGTTTAATTGAAAAACTGTAAGATAAATGGGCCTGCTGTGCGGTCCCGAAACCCACTCCCCCCCCTTCCGTCTGTGTTCCCCGCTTGCGCAATCATTTGTCTGAGGAGGAGATTCTTCAAGCGTCGGCGGCTTGCATATAGCATGCCTTGTTGTATCAAGACTGAAGACTCATAACTGATTAATAGCCAAAGCTTAAACGAAATGAAAGCGAAAAGGTTTTAAATTATCGCATTAAAACGCACAATGCCCGACGTGTCGTCTTGACTGCGTGTGTTATGGTGTGGCCCAAAGAAATGCAAAGCCTCGGTTCCCAATCTCCACGCCCGCTCGCTGGCCGACAATTCTTTACACTTGAGAAGCGACGAGAGAGGTCGCTGTCGTCGACGTCGCCGCTCGGCTCGTTGATGATGTAAACGAAATTCAAATTTATGGTAATATCAAAGAAATAACAGTCAGATTTTAAATCGTGTGGTAAAAAAAAACAAAAAAAAAAACAGAAAACAAAACCCGACTAAACATAAATGTTGCGCTCTACACAAATATCAAAAGTGAAAGTTTTCACTTTTGTTTCAGTGCGTTTTTGAAAACATTTTCCGTGTGCGTTTTTAATGTGCCTTTTAAATGAAGGCAATTTTTCACTAAACATCTCTGCCCCCGCCTATATAAATCTGGCTAATTGAGTTTTCGTTGCAGTACATTGCATGGAGAATATAGCCTAAGAGACGAGGCCTATTTAAAGAGCTACATTTTAGAAAGCTTGATGAAAACGTACTTTTGATAAATAGGCAAACAAAATTGTTATACTTTGATTTTTAGGGTGAACATATTAATCATATCATAATCATTTTAAAGTGCTGCCAATTTAGATTCGACTGGAAATGTAATCAAAAGATATTCAGTGCTGCCAATTGAAAGTTAACTCTAAGTTTGGCTTTTACCCAAAACTTATTACATTTCAATCTTAAAACTTGGTATAATTAATCTGTTTAAACAAATAGTATGGAACATTCTTGGGGATATTAGATATGCCTGTTAATATGATCTCAACTGTCAACGGCATAACAACATTATTATTCTGATTATCATCTGCTCAGTTTAACACTTTATGCCCAAATCGTGTCCCAGACCTAATTGATTTGTTATCTGAGTTAAAATGTTTGCTTAGAAAGTGTCTGGGAAGTAATGCGCTGACAGCGTCTCGTGCTGATGTCTAAATGGTGCCGATAGTTGGAATTTTGTAGACCACTCTCTCTCTCTCTCTCTCTCTCTCTCTCTCTCTCTCTCTAATTTAAAAAACAACACGAAAAACGTAGGAATTTTTCATTGAGCAAGCACAGACAAAAGCAAACAATTTAAGTGAAAAACTCAGCGGGATACTAAACAAGAAGAAGAAAAACAAAAACTTTGGGGGGAGGCGCATTATCAAATATCAGCCGACACTTGGTAGATACCCGGCTCCACGAATTGAAGAGGCGGAACAGTCTGGAACTTAGAACTATGCCGCACATGTCACAAAAAAAACAACAGAGACATTCAAAGGCAAAATTTACATAATTTATTTAAAACTTAAGTCTGGGCGACTTTGGATCAGAGACTGGAGACTTGAAACTTATGTAATCGATCCATAAAAACTTGTACAAAATGCAGTTCACTGAGAAACAGAGCACGAAAGAGAGAGAGAGAGACAGCACTGAGATCTGGGCAGTCTGGTATCGCATCTGGTCTCTGAGTCATCGGCTTGTGACATTTTTCTTGAGCGTTTAAAGTTTTGACATTTGCATATAGCCGCCCGAAAATGGCTGACAATGAAAATTAATGAACTGCAAGTCCATTTTGTATGCGACGCCTTCTAATGTGGGCTGCTGCATGGACATACTGAGAGATAGAGCGAGAGGGGGGCAGAGGGGGGCAGCCATGTGGTAGACACGTGTCTCTGTCGGCCCACTTATGAGCCGAAAGCCGCTTTGTGCACCATTGAACAATTCCAAAGTGCATATGAGTCAGAGTTGCGGCTGAGCGCGACACGAGTCTAGGGTGGCCAGGCCCAACCCCCCCCCCCCCCTCTCTACCACCCGTCTCTGCCCCACTTCCTAGCGTTGCCAAGACAAACAGCAGTAAGTATTATTTGTGCTTCGTTCCCTTGTTGTTCTTTCAACCATATATGGCAGAATGTTGTCTATAGCATTTAGAAATTAATGGAGTTTGTGCAGCGTATTGTGAGTACGTGCATAGTCTGGGGGCAGCTTTTGGGCTTGGCTGTGGCGACGTCGACGTCATGTCATTAGAACCGGAAAAAGGTTTATAAATGGGGAGTTAACGGGCTTCCTTTCGGGGCAAACACACACACACATCTCAAATGGGCGGGCAAATAGCATAACTAGCTAATGATTGTCATCAACTAGAAAGATTCGAGCTTGTAAACGATCTGTGTATGTTTTCCATAGCTCTGAGGCGTAGGTCAGGCGTTAGCTCAAGGCGGAAATACTTAGTTGTATTTATGAAATTTTTAATGATCGTTTAAAAAAATGATCTTGCAGTCAATTTAACCGTCAATGCAGATCGCTAATGACGCACTAAAACTTTTAATAATTTGGTATCTGCTTTAAAAATATTTTCTTATTTTAAAGAATTAAACATATTGATAACTACAGGTTTTTAGAATTCAGTATGAGTGAAAACTTGGAACGCTTTCCTTACGAAAAACAAAGAAATTTCTTAAAGAATTATATAAAACTTGACGGGAATTTAAAAAAAAAACTAAAGCCATGAGCTGACCTTGGCTAAAATTTAACTAAATAAAATTTGACCGCACTGACTACAGTTTTTTAAGCTATTTAGTATTCTATACGAAAAGATAATCTTTCACTTTCTGAAGAAATAATTCAAGCAACCTGATCTAATTGTAAAAATATAGTTCAATATTTAATAGCACTTTTAACATATATCCCTTACAAGTGTCACCTATTATGGCATTACAATACATTTCAATGTAATTCCAAAATTTGCGTTGCTCAATTCACAAACCGCTTTATGCGATTTCCGAAAGGCAACGATTCCCAATCCTTGGACTGGAGCACTGTAGTCTCAATTTGGGCATGTGCATTAAATGCCTTACAAGGAAGGCAACTTCATTTAGCGGCCAGCTGTAATATAATATTTATAACATCTGCAAGTAGCCCCCGTCTCTGAATGTGCTTCTTTTTTTTTTTCAATTTTTTTCTCGTATTTTTTATCACAATTAATCAGTTAAGAGCTCCAGACGTGCCGTTGGTTTTAAAGAGTTTCGACGTGGTGCTTGGGCAATTCATTAAGTGCTACATCAGTCGTCGCAATTTATTTTATATATTTTATTTTTGGTAACAGGAAACTGAAAATGCAAGAGCACGAACTGAGGCTGCTTTTATTGTAATTGCTGCGAGACGGCGACGAGATCTGAGCGCCCACCCGAAGTAAATACATATAAAAATCATAATAAATACGACTTGCTCGAACTGGAAGAGGGCGAAAAAATCAAAATAAAAATAAATAAATAAAATCACCTAATTAGCAACACGGCAACTGCCTGACATTAAACGAGTTTTGCGAGCCCACAAATTTACAAAAGTGAAGGAGGAACAGTGCCAAAAACGATAAAAAAAATCCCAAAACCCAATCACAAAAGAAAGGAAGCAACAGGATGCCCGAGCAGAAGAGGAAGAAAACGAAGGTAGATCAAAGAAATGTATAACAAAAGCAAACGGAAAATGAAAGTCTTTTGTTCATTGGGATACGCCAAGTCATGCGTAGATCTTTTCTTAGAGTAAACTATATACCGCCAACTTATGTTTATGGGCCAGACAAATTGCACAACTTCCTGGCCAATGTGCAGTGACTCGACATCATTCTCACAAGCTGGCGAATTGCCAAATACCTTATATGTATATATAAATATGTATTTATATATATATATATATTTGCATACCCGTCGAGGAGTACGAGTTTGTGCAACATAAACAACGCAGTCATAATTGTATTTTTATTGTCAGGCGAAATGAAAATTACCCACGCTTTCCAAGCTGACTTCCAGCTCTTCGACGTAGTCACACAGAAGCCATTAAAGTTGCCACGGCACGAAAAAAACAGCAGTGCTCTAGACGGGTGTGCCCGACTGGTAGATACCACGGGCATTCCATTAATACATATAGATGCCCTTAGCCCTATACAATGGACTATGGGAAATGCATTCTTAGTTCCTTAAACAAAGTCTTAGCGTCTTTCAATCTTGGGTAGAGTGGGTGAAGGTATTATATACTTGATCTATATATAGGCTACGAGAACCTTCTTAGAAAATTTGATGTCTCTAGCTCTTATGAATTCCAATTAACCTCCTTTGTTAAGAATCAATATTTATAGAAATTATGGGGATATCGAACTGAAAACCAATATACCCATTTTCCATGGGTACAGGGTATTAAAGGGAAACAATTGAATGCACAGTACAAAAAAAAAAACAAAAAATACAAAGCCCAACCGGGAGTTGGTAAAACAAAAAAATAAAAACCTCATCAACTGATCACCGCTATGTGTCAGCCCGGTTGGAACTGAGCCCGAGCCTGGGCCTGAGCCTGAGCCAGTACTGGCTGAAAGGTTTATGACCAAATAAAAACTGCACGTTTCTGCATAACTTGGCAATGTTGTTGCTCCACGCGGGAGCTTACCTTGTATGCATGGGCCATGTTCTGGGCCATTCCATTCAAGTTTTGGCCAGCACCGGCGAGCCGCAATGCAAAGGTTGGCCCAAACAACTTAGCTGCTAATTAGCGGCACGAAATTGCCGGAGTAAATAAAAGTTGAAAAAGTAATATGCTACCACATAGAGCAGAAAGAGGAACGTGCCCGTAAGTCTAAATAGGAGGGGGAACAAATTATAGCAAAATTTAAATAATCGATAGGCCTGTTTTTTCTCCTCATACAAAACTTAGCTTAAAAATGCAATTAACTTGTGGGTCAATTGTTTCTAACAGCTGCTCGAACTATAATATATAATGAATCATTTGAGAATTTAAACGTATTATGTACAACTAAAGCAGTACTAAAAGTGCGGCACTTAGGAACAAGCTCATTAACTTCTAAGGTAATTAACTTCTAAGGTAAAAGCTGTGCTGCAGATATGAGGTTGGCAAACAAAGCTTTTTCTAAATCACGACTAAAATTACATCGTGCCAAATATTTAAAAACAAAGAAAAAAACCCAGCGACTATAAAAGTGTGACAAATATGGCAAGTCACAAATATATTTAATTACCGCTTTTGGGCATTTCGTAGCTCACGGTACAGTAAAGCTTGACACGGCTCGAACAGGAGTTTGAACCATGATTTGACCTCAATTTTGCGGCTGTCAACTGTCGTTTAGAATTTTGTTTCGGAGCAAAGCTCATTAGAAAAAGTGCCGCGTGCCGCGTGGACTTGGACTTGGACTTGGATTTGGAGGGGGGAATTTGTAGCCGGCTGCGTGTTGTTGTAATTGGACGCGCTTTCTGCCAGCTGCAAGAGCCTCGTGCGCGTTTTGTGCGCGTCTTTAAACGCGCACAACGAAAGTCGCTCTCACGTTTCGGGTTTCGGTTTTGCTTTTTAAAGAATTATGGCTTTTGAATTGGCCTGGTGGTCGATCTGGTCCGGTCCACTATTTGTTCACAGCGGCCTGTCATTTTGTCGCTCACTTTCAGCTACTTAGAAGCAGCCGGAGACGGAGATGGAGACGGAGATGGAGCCGAAGCCGGAGCCGGGTTGAATAAATTTCACCACTTTCATTCTTGGCTGTCAATTTGTATTTTATTGCCCGCTTCTCATTGTCGTCATCATTGGCGCATTGTCTTTTGTCCACCGTCTGTCTGTTTGATTAGCAACGCGCCTCTGGGAAGTGGCACAGGTTGAGGCTGCTGCCACCGGCCAAACGCTGTCTCTTTCTCTACTTCTCTCTCTCTCTCACTCTCTCTCTCTCTCGCGATAGCTGTCTCCGATCTGTGGGCATTTGAGCAGGTTCCGCTTTGGCATAGGTTTATTTACCAAATATTTGTAGCATTGCAGCACGATTTTAAATCGCTTTTTATATGTTTTATGTGTTTCCATTTCATGGCACGACATTGCGCTTAAGAACTACACCGAAAATCGTGCAAAGCTGACCCATTTGGGGCTAAGGCAACTCGTATGTGCCTTTATGTGTGTGTGTGTTTGTGTGTGTGCAGCATGTAAAACAGTCAAACTTTTTGACGAAAACAATCAAATTAAACCTCAACAAAACCAATCGCATAGCAAACAACAAAACTTTTGGCATAATCATAACGAATTTCAAATGCTCTTTAAATTGATGAGCATAATAATGTTTTTGCAGCTTCTCTTTAAATCTTTAATGTGGTCATTCAAATAAATTGAATTAAATAATCTCCATATAACTTTACATAATATTATATAAGAGTAAACCGAAAGGTATATTAAGAAATTTTAATGTTGGGAACATTAAGGCTTAAGCCGACAAAACAACCGATCTTGTTTTTCTTTTTAAGACAAGTTGAAAAGCATAAAAAACTGTATTTTATATAAAAATTCCTTAAATATATAGACTGCGTATGAATACGATTCACTGTTATATTTTCTTATTTCTCATTCTACTCTTTTTTGTAGGATACATCGCGCCTGCGAGTTCCGAAAGTCAAAATACCCCTTTGAGGTGAGTGTAAAATAAATTCAAATTGAAACCAAAACTTTAAGTTGTGAACTAATTTTGGTAAGTGCACTCACGAGTGCAGTCAATTTACATAACCCCAACTTCCCCACGAGCCACCCTGCCCCCTTCTGCCCCCGCTAAGCGGATGGAAACCAGGTCAGGCAATTGTCCAATGTCTGTTGGCTTATCGCTGGCATTCCCTTGGCTCAGCTGGTGCTCGTAGTGCTCTCTGCACAATTAAATGGCGTTTATGATGGCACTTTATCTGTCTCTCTCCCTCTCTCCCTCTCGCTCTTTGTTTGGGAATCCAAAAACCCGCTATTTCCGCAGAGAGGGGGCTTTGCTACTCTGTTGGATTGCCGAGTTTTTGGTTATTATTTTGTGATTATGGCCGAGCGACGTTTTCCGTTTGCAACATGACCGCAAATGAGTTGAAGAGTTGAAATTTTGTTTTTTTTTTCTGTCTTTCTTCTTTTTTTTTTTGGTATTTTATTGGAGCACCATTTCCTCGGCATGCCAAACTTTGGTGTGACATAATTTCCACATGACATTCACATGGAATAACGGCTCAGCTGCCCCGACGAAGTGACCCAATTACAGGCTTCCCATAACTCTTTTTCATATATATATACATATATATACATATATGCCTACACAAATGTATGTATATGGTATACCATCCAGTTGGGTTACCAACTGTGATCAGCAGGCTGTTAAATCCAATTAGATTCAGTCCATTGCTCAGAAGCTGTTACAGTTTATTGCCTTGACTTTAGCTTTGTATTCTGATGCTAGACGACCTCTAACATGTATCTCATTTATAAATGCCCAAGATCCAAGTCTCCAGCCATTTCCATTTTGATCTATTAAGTGCCAGCAAACAAAACAAATCAAAACAGTTTTTTTTTTTTTTTTGGTGGCTAATTGTCCGGTCTATAACCAGTAGCCAAAATGCCAGCACTACTTGGCCCTGGTCTCAAGCGTGAAATTGTATTACGCTATACATTTACTGTCGATAGCTGCTTCCGCAAACGATCGACAGTAATACGTGCTCCGATATGCGAGCACAATTTATGTATATTATAACACCCATATGAGGTTAGCCCAATTTGGCTAAATGAACTATCAAGTGCATGCCGGGCCGCCCGCTGAAAGAGCCAAGAAAATAGCTTGACAAGAGCTCCGATTTCTGGCAATTTAGCGATGGGTTCTCTAATATTACAAATGATTAATGATATCTGACTAACTAGAGCTACATTCATGAACGAATCCGTAGATAAATTGAACACAAACTGGATTCTTTTTGGGTGAAAAAACTGTTTAAATAGTTTAGATATGAGTTGAAGGTTTAAATTTGTCTATAAAGTTTAAAGAGAATGTTAAAATGTTCTCAAATGAATTTAAAATTTAGCCCGCAACTTGTATTGAAAATATTTATGGCTTACAATATTTTCAGCACAACGGGCAATTATTGTTGCATTTAAATGACAAAAAAAAAAGTTTGAACCAGAATCTGGGTTATCGATATGGAAAATCAGCTTCGCACCGAAATTGAATTGTTATAAGAACGTAGAGATGCCAATTTAAAAATGATTAAATTAATTTAGACATTATTCTCATTCACATATAGCTTGTTTATCTAGTTTCTTGAACTGATCCATGCGATAGCTATCGCTTGGTAAATGCCATCTCTAGTTCCATATACGCCCACATCGTAAACAATCGTCGTGTTGACAGCTTTAAGAGTATTTTGATGACTCTTCAGTGCTATTATTAATTTCGTTACTTTTTTTTTTTGCAGATCACATTGTTTAAATAACCAATATGATAATAACTTATATTGTTTGTCTTTTGCCGTGCGTAAACTCAAGTGTTGGCTATATATAGAAAAATGTCTGGTCAAAAAAACAAAACAATAATAGAAAGAATTCAAAGTCGAGAAACTTTTGGTTTCGACGCAGGCATCTCAAGAAGCGGCGACACCGCAAAGTAGACTCTTAATTAATTGTTGCCCCTTTGACAGGCTATGCAAATATTTGCACAATTTTGTGAATAACGTTTGCTACATGATGAATTGCCGGCACACGGCATTTCAAATTGAATAACTAGGTCAAAGTTTAACCTCGCCGTGGGTAAGCAAAAAAGCGCCAGCAAAAGTTTTTTTGATATCAAAAACACGACCACAATTTTATTATACAATTGCACAAAAGTTGCTTAATTGTAGGAAAACAAAACCCAACCAAAACATATACGCAAAAATTGAGAAAAAAATTGGAAATAAAAGGAAAAAAATAACAAATTTGGCATTTTAAACAAATGATTAATTTGGCGATGAGCCAAAAGTCAAGAGTCCCAAACTGCAAACCAATGACAGCTAATTACGGCTTGCTGCGCATGCGGGCGCTGTCAAGGACAAAAACCCAAAGACCCCAACAGATTGTCAAAATATATAGTCAAAAGACTTGTATCTGAAAGTTCTTATAAAACAGAGAAAGGCAAGTGAAATGAAATAAGAGACGGCAAAGCTAATAAACAAGTTGTTTTTTTTCGTTTCTATGACAGTCATAAAATATTTGACTTAAAAAACCTCCCAACTGAACAACTCGTTGTTAGGGCAACAAAATATGGCATACACATTTTTGTGCATATCATATTTTTTTCCGTCTTTAGTAATTTCGCAACTAAACTGGGGAGCGGCTAGAACAATCTTCCGACCATTTTAAAACGATTTTAAGTTGCGGCTGGGAAACTGGACTTAATTATAATCATAAATTGTTTGTTGCTGTGATCTTTGACATGCTCTTGCATTATGTTTGATTGAACGCTTTGGCTCCATAGAGTCATAGATCGACAGGGGTATATGGCGAACTGTAAACTACATAAACACACAGATACATATACATATATATATATATATATATATATGTCTGTATGTATTATAATGCCCCGGTGTGCTATTGTGGGTTTGGCTTTAATGAAAGTTGCTCGGCTTGGCTGGTGACTTGGCATGACCCTGGGCAACACGGCAAACAACAGACATTTTCAGGAATTGTTCGAAGAGTTTTGTGCGGTTTTTTATGTTTTTTTCTGTATTTTTTGGTTTATGTATGTCTCTCATGCACACTCAACGTAATTCTACCTACACCTATGTACCTACATGCATACATATTTATGTACTTTTATGTCTCGGCCGAAAGAAAATGAAACGCAAAAATTTGCATGCAAGACAAAGAGGAGCACAGCAAATGAAACGGACACGAAATGCATGAATGAATAAATCCCGAAAAAGACCGCCGCCGCCGCCGCCGCCGACAGGGGAAAGAGTCTCAAGCCAGAGTTGGCCAGGGATGCGCTGTTCCCTTGGGGGTACCTTTTCTGTGTTACCTTCGCATGCGGCAGGTGTTGCCCGGCTATCTGAGCTGTTGCTGGATGCTTATTTTTGTGTTCTCTTCTGCTTTTTTATACCCTTCTTGAGGGCATCTGGATTTAGTCACGAAATGCGTAACGTAAACCAAAAAGTATATACACTACATATTGTCTCAGTTCCCAAGCTATCATAACGAAACATTGCATAGCTCTGTTATTCTTTATTGGAATCGTCCGGATCGAACCACTATATATAGATTATTGACAAATATTACTACGAGAAAAATCGTTACAATATCAGACCGCGACATTATATAGCTGGAATAGGAATGATCCGTCAAAGATTTAGTTCAAACCTGGTCGCGTTTCGTTTAACTATCCACAATATAAATTTCCAAAATTGGATCATTATACCACTTTCATAATGCTCTTTAAAAGCTCGTGTATGGATAACTTTTTGTTTTTTAAGATATATATTAACCATACCCAGCGATAACTATGCTCCTAGCCAAGCCGGACTGCTTTATTATATGTCTCCTATGGGATCAGTCGTTTACTAGGGCATTTCATATTCGGGTTGCCGTATCAAACCTTTTTGGCCTTTCTTTGAGCTTATCTCGCTTATCTGGCGCTGCTGCTCGTACGCTTGTATCTTAAGCTGCGCCAGCTCAGATAACATCAACAAAAAAATAAATAAAAAGAACACAAATTTGTGAAATTGAAGTGTTTCAGTGCTGTTAATGCGGCTGCTGTGCAAATAGTAGATGGATGCCTAGCGGGGGCACTAGGAGCGAAGGGGCCTTGAAATACATATAATTTGTGTTATTTACTCTATTTTTCATTTTTTGACTGATGCGTTCGTTTGCACAAGTGTGTTGCAGTGCTTGGTAGCTACTTGGTTCCTTGCCCTTCGGTTCTGTTTCCTAGTCTAAACGATTCTCTATTATTATGTGTTGCTTTTTTTTCGTTCTCTTTAGGAACTTGATAAATTTGTTTCTTAGCGCGCTTATTTTTTGATAAGTTCTTTATCGAGTCTCTGCAGCTGCAGCTTCTGTTGCGCCTCCTTTTTGGTTGTTGTACGTCTTTCGGGCCGGCTTCTTCACAGTTTGCTCAAAGATTCGCCTCGGCCAGGGGCCCTACCAACATTTCCTTCTCTCTGTTGTTGTTGCTGTTGTTGTTGCTCTTGTTGTTGTAGTTCTGTTTGGCGCATGCGCCGCTGAAAACTGGTTTTAACAGTTTTCTTGTTGTTGCTTGTAGCTGCTGTATATAAGCATGTATATTTTCGTATTTATTTGAACGCTCCAAACTTTGCATTACACCACAACAACAACAGCAACAACAGCGGCAACAACAACAATAGACAGCCAAAAGTTCAATAATTTAAAACTCTTTCGACAAATTTAACAATTCATTTGTTTATGTTTTAGCAGCTGATAAGTTGCCTATTTGTTCCTATTTTCTCAGCTGTTTCTCTTTTTTATATCTCTGTTTTTATTTCTATTTGGCAAAATTACAAAATATAAATTACTTATTTGTATTTTACGCACCTCTTTGAAGACTTTGCGCCCGATTAAACGCCTTGTTTGGTTTATTTTTTTCTGTACAGGTTTGTTTTCTATTTGCTTATACACAATTTTGTATGCACTTTGTATTGATTTCAATTAAATAATTAGTTTCGTTTCATTTGTTGTTGTTGTTGCACCTTTAAACTTGTTTCTTGGAGCGATTTCTTTATAGTAGAGCCCGCTTAATTTGCCATCACTTATGCCTTTTTCTTGCCAATTAATTTTCAAATCGCATTCAAAAATTAAATTTCACTTCGTTGACTTTTGTGTGTGTTTGCGTGTGTGAGTGTGTGAATGTGACTTGCTTTTGGCTTTGAACTTTGTTTTGCATTTCACAAAAAATGTCCATAAACCGAACAAAGTAACGTCTTTCCAAAGCAAACGCGTCGTCTGCCGCCTCCGACACACGTCTCCGGCGTTTAACACGTTTCAAGTGGCGTTCCGCGTTTTGCTACCAACACGGCCAGCAGTCGTTCAAGAACTGAGCTGAACCCTCGGCCACTTGGGAAACCAACTGCAAGACCAGCACAGACCAGACACCAAGACCAGCAAGACGAACGACCGACCACATCGTCGCCGTCGTCGTCGTCGTCGTCGTCGTCTTCGTCATTGTAATCGTCATTCTTGTGGATCGTGCGCTCTCCCCCAGAGAGTCTCTTATCTCTCACCTGTGCTCGCGTCTGCTCACCTGAGTGCAGCTGTTTCTGTTGGGTTCCACATTTTGTGGATGCCATGCTTAAAACCGTTGAAATTTAAATTTATTAAAATAAACCTTGCCAAAACGAACAAATATCAATCCAAATTCGATACGTTTATAAAAAATTAAAAATAACTTACAAGAAATAAATAAAAATAATATACAAATTAAGATTTTTTTAAAGTTGTCCCAAATCCTTGCCATCCGTTTAAGTATCCATATAATGCAAATTACAGCAAAATGTTTTTTTATATAATAGCTTGACATTGTTATAAATAATTAAAAGGTCATCAGAGTTTTGGACAACTTCGTTGTTGACTTGAAAACGACACAGAAGAAAAAGATTGAAAAGAGATGAATATCGTCTAAATTCGTCAACCCAGCTGAAGAGTGTATTAATTGTTGCAGCTTATAATAAAATCGATGCATTACACTCTATAAAAATTATGAATTTATAGTTTCCGTTCTATATATATATGGATATGCCAATATGCATTACACACTATGGAAATCGTTAATTAATCTCTTCCGTTCTTACATATATGGACACATGGATATGGAATCTTACACAGTTTGAACGATAACGATTCTTCAATTCTTCAAACGTGAAATTCTGGGAATTTTTACTTTTTAGTTAAGCTTGGAATTGTGAAGAATGAGGAAATGATCCATAACTTAAATATGAAAACATTGAAAATGTTGTTCTGACACTTTCTATTAAGTTTTATCTAAAGCAAAATAGTTTTGCGATTCACAGATTGGGTATATAAAAGTGGGAAGTCCAATCGAGTTAACCAACTAGTTTCAATACAAAAAGCCAAGTTCAACATGGAAAACATACGATCCTGTATGGTTATTTTATGTCTGGTGCTCTGCACAGCATGTAAGTTTTATTAAAATGGTGCAGCTAAAATTTGAAATATATCTACAAACGTTTAATATGGCTTTTAAAGTGACCATGGGTAGCATCAACTTAGCGCAAAATAATACAAAACTATTAGGCGAAGCTACAAATACATTGTCCAGAAAATTACAATCAGGTATGTCATCATGTTCGTCAACAAAACTTTCAAATGAATCGATCACAAAAGACAAGTGAACTGACAGTATATTTGAACACAGAGTCGTCAACAGGATCGTCAACAGAATCAACGACAGCAGCATCGTCAAAAGGATCGTCAACAGAATTAACGATAACAGCATCGTCAAAAGGATCGTCAACAGAATTAACGACAACAGCATCGTCAAAAGGATCGTCAACAGAATCATTGAAAACAGCATCGTTAACAGGATCATCGAAAAGAGCATCGAAATCAGCATTGAGAACACCACATGAAACAGCATTGACAAAAACAACACCATCAACAACACCATCAACAACACCATCAACAACACCATCAACAACACCATCAACAACACCATCAACAACACCATCAATCACACCAACAACAACACTATCAACAACACCATCAACCACACCAACAACAACACCAACAACATCGAAAGTATCACCAATCATATCGTCAACACCATCGACCCCAAAAAAGGTAAGACTTAGGGACTCCCAAGGTCCAAAATGAAAATAACCCAGAGGTTTTACAGGATACTATTGAGAGGGAAAACGAGATGTTAAATCTCAAGATTCAGCACTTTTTAGAGACGTCCAAAATTGGCCATTTTATTGGGAATTCGGAATTCGATCAGCAAACAGCGCTTTTACGGAACGCAGCAGATCTGGACTCAAGTTCCTTGCAGTTAAAAACGCAAGCTTATCATAATTTTTTGAGTTATAATTTCCTCAGACTCAAACTGGAAGCTGATCTGACCAGCCGGATCGATGTCATCGATAGCTTATTGTTGGATGCAAAACTTAGCAAGCAGTGCAAAGCTTTCTTTCGCAACCAAAAAAAGGAATTGCGGAGTGCCCTCAATGAACCAAATGCCTTAAAGTCGTACAAACTGAAGTTGCATACTGAAGATTGCCATCATAAGGATTCTCAAGACAGCTGGGAATCAGAGGAAGGTACTGGAATCTGTTGCATCTGGCCTAATATATTTGCCCTCAATCGAATGAAGTCAAATGAAAATAATTTACAAATGCCTAAAAGGAAATCTATTGAATATATTTAAATATATGTTTATATATATATACATATATAAATACCAACAACTATAAAAAAATAATAATAATAAAAATAAACAAAACAAAACTGCATTTTTCTTATGTTATCATTATATTAGAATATAAATTGTAAATAAATAATATTCAAACATGTGATAAATCAAACCGCGATAATATATGCACCTTTAACAACATTTTTTAGGAGATATTCTGGAAATGTCTATACTACACGAAAATATGAATTATTATATATAACATATACTTGCAAGAAATTTGTACAACCATTTTTAACAAAAAGGAAAAAAGGATATGCAGTGCACTTGTATCTAAAATGATCAATATTTAACTAAAAATATAAAAATATCTATTGATAATCACTTTCAAGCCCAAATATACTGAAAATATTAAACATCGCAGACTTTTCTTCTCTTTTCCAGATCATCAGGATGACATTATAGAAAAAAAGCCCTTAAAACTAGCTGAGTAAGTTTTTCAAATATATGATTACTTAAAACCTAAAGAGAATCGACCTAAGAAATACTCTGAATAGAACATACAAGCTATAGAATGGATTTTCAAAATCTCATTAATCTTGAAAGACTTTGTCCTGCTTTTTACTTCAGCTTTCTTTTGGGTCTAAAACGCGTTTTAAGATGGGGAACATTCGATGGATAGTTTTGTTTATTAAATTTGATATTATTCACAAGAAAAGGATGGTTTTTGAATGGTGCGCATAATGTGAATCGCATAGAAGGGCGATTAGCTGGAGGTTAAAAACTGCTTAATGAAAATGTACTTGTATAATTTAAATAGGCCCTTCTAATATTTAATACGAACAGCTTCTAAAAGAACTTAAAAATGCAATACTTCATAAATTATGTACGCTAGTTTGTTTGCGATTGTCAAACATAAAAAGTGAACACCAAAGCAATGTTGACCTCCTATGTTAGTTCAGCAACGGCAAACCCAATGCGGGTCACTAGTTGGAATTGGACGCCTTGGAAACTCCATAAATGTCGGTTCATAACTCAAGCTTATCGGGGAGCTGGGTACGCTTTAAAAGGCAGTCGAGGCAGATTGTCTGTCATTAGTTAAAGCTAGAAGTTCGCAGACATGTCAACAGCAATCAAAGCGCTAGCATTGCTACTGATGCTGATGCAGTGCATCCGTGGGGAGTCCTTGCTGCCCATGCAGCAGCTGTTGCAGCTGGACAACATAGTTACGGACAGGATCAACAGCATGCTGAAGCAATACGAGCATTTGAGAAATCAAACGGAAAATGGAGAATTCCTACGGCAATATGTGCGCCTGGAAATGGCGGCTGCTCTGCCCATCGCTCAGCTGGATGAGAAGATTAAGGCTTACAACGAGTATCTCGCCTACGACATGCTGCGCCGCGAACTGGAGCTAAATTCAATAAATTTGGCAGACAGCTCGACCGACTCGAGCTCCGATCAGGATCTGCTACGCGATATCCGTGCGGATGGAACACGTGCCACATCGTATACGGCCTTTGAGAAAAGGGTGCTCAAACTTTTACGAAAACTGGGTGTCTATGATAAATTTACGGAGCGCGTCTTCAAAGCGATATTTAGCGATGAGAAGCAACTCAAGAAGTTAAAGAAAAAACTCAAGGAACTGGACGATGACGACAAGGACAATGATAATGACTGTTGCTTGTGGGATTTCATATTTGGTTTATTCTAGATTTCCCTTATGTACTTCTATTACGCTTTTCAATTATCGAAACACGATTTCATCTTTTATTAATTTAACAAGCCACCAATCCATAAAGTTAACAGATTGCCAAACAATCTTGTCACCAGTAAATTTGAAATGAATGTACCCAAAAGTTGAAATAGGAATAACTCCAAACATATTTGAATGAATACTTTTTTTTTACATACAGTAGTTTGCTAGCCAACGTTTTTAGTTATATATCTCACACATCCTTAATTAATAAAGCACTATTTCTTATAGGTTCCATTGAAAAAAGTTATTAGATGAAGATTTTAGTTACCCACAAAAATTAATCTTGTTTTTACAGAAAATAGGTAACAATATTGCCTGAAATATATGGAGAAGCATATAATAAATGTGAAAGGGACAAATATGCAATTGCCAAAAATGGTTAAATAGATGCAAAGTTATTAAGGATCATTGTATTATTTAACAAATAATTGCATTTTGAGCTTAACTGATTTTTAGAAAATATATAATTCGGTTCAGGCTCGCACGTTTGCTTTTAAGATATCTGTTTTGACTTAGGGTTCGATTCTTCTTTATCTTTCTGAAGGTTCCGTTGGTTTCCCTATAATATCAGTTTGTTTGTTTTTTTGTAATTTTTGGTCCTGACTCGAGTGTTATGTGAGACGCTTGACTTAGTGACTTCGGTAAGTGATTTACATGCGAGCTGCAGCAATTGACAGCTCGTTATGGTGATGAGAGGGCGGTTCACGGCTCGCGGATCGCGGCTCACGTTGCTCTCTGGCAAAACAAACAAAGTGCATTTAAACGTGCCGGCAGCCATCCCAGCCATCTAGCCGAGCTACATATAACATACTGCAATCCACTTAGGCTGTCTGTTGCATCGAGCAGGGGCATGCGGCATGGGGCATGGGGCAAGGGGCAGCTGCAACGGCAGGGGCATCGATCGAAGGGCCGGTCCCATCGACTGAACCGGGCCACATTTCACTATCGTGCGCGTTGAAACAAAAAGTGTTGGCGTGCTGCTGCTGCTGCATCCTGGCCTCAGATCAGCTCTTGGCCAGAGTCAGACTCAGAGTCAGACTCAGAGTTGGAGTCGGAGCAGATGCAATCGCCAGACAGTTGCCCACTCAGCATGGACGTTGCTCTTCTTCTTCTTCTTCCTCTGGTTGTTGCTGTTGTCGTTTATCAGACAATGTCGCGTTTGCAGACAGTTTGAAGTTTAACAAGTTGTCGAACGCAGAGCGCGGGGTTTATTTGTTTTACGTCCTTTTTTCGTTGTTGTTAGCCGGCTTTATAAATAGCCAGAGACTCGACCATTGCAGATTTCTATAATGCCTATATCTAGCTGTGTGTGTGTGTGAGCTCTGATCAAAGGTCATGCAAGGCCTCAGTTTCCGTTTCAGCCCTCAGATATTCTACTCGTTTTGTTACTCCCATTACAATCTGGGCATAAATAATATATCTATACATACATATATTTATATCCATTATATTTACGCGCTCATATCATAATCGGGTCATCTTTCTAGTTTTTTTTTTATGTTTTCTCTTTCGCTTCTTAAAGCTACGCTGGCGCTGTGGGAGCTTATGGCCAAAATTGGCGTCATAAACCAATTTGGTTAAACAAAACGGCTTAAAGCGACTTTCATTGATTGCCATTTGGGTGAGATAAGAAATATAGGAACAATCGGACAAAAATGTAGCACTTGTCTGAAATTTGACTACATCCGCAAACAGATCCTTGCTATTCTTTTGCCTAACTGACCGAGTCAGCTAGGCAAGTCATCTACAAAGAAATGTGTGTGTAGATATGTTTCTCACCTGTGTCCTTAGTTTGCAATAGAATCATGCTGCAGTCCACAGCAGCCCACAAACTAGTTGAGTATCCATCCACATTTGTAATCTCCGCTGTTGCTACTGTTGCTGCTGCTGCTGCCGCGGCTCCGATTGCGATAAATCATTGAATGGCGCATTAAAGTGGAGCGTTGACATGTGAGCTGAGAGCGGCAAACGGGGTAAAAAGAAAAATGCGCACAACACGGAATTAATGTCAATAGCATTAGAAGATTGACGACAACAACAACTGGCAACGATCATGGATCTTTCCAACAAACCATCTATCTATCCACAGACAGTTAGAGAGAGAGCGAGAGCGAGAGAGAGAGTGTTGGAGGGAACAGAAATTGTCAGCGAAAACGGCAATGACAAACTTCTGACAATTAAAAATAAAAAGAAATAACTTAGTAGCTGTGCGCTCTGTGGGCCCAGTTAAAGGCCCCAATGCTGATGATTATGAAAATCGATAGTTAGCCCGGCCACATTTCAACTGTCTGTCCGTCTGTCTGTCTGTCTGTCTGTCGATTGACATGTGGTATTTAAGCCCTGATGCTATAATTGCGCATCAAAAAGCTATCATAAAGTGCACTATAAAAGGGCGTGGCCCAGGACTTGCCAAACCAGGTATCGCCATGCAGTGCAGCCTGTTGTTTCGCCTGTTTCTAATGGTCTGCCCGCTGGGCCCGACCTGGGCCAAGCTCAGCTACATTCCGTGCAACGAATCCGATGTGGCAATAGGTAATGAGGCGGCGTCACTTTCCAGTCCAATTAATTTAATTCAATTTAATTCAATTCAACTCAAAATACAGCCCTCTCGCAGATCATCAATGGCCTGCAGCCACGCCAGCTGGCCATATTGGTTATGCCCGGCTCGCGACTGTTTGATGCGGATTGCGTGAATGATGACACCATCCAAGTGGATGGGTTTATTCAGCGATTGCATAGGCTCTACTACAAGTCAGTCATCTTTTATGACACGGAGCTGTTCTTTGATTACATCGAAGCCAATCTGTTGGGCGCCATCGAATGCGTCAATTTGATATTCCACGAACCAGATGAGCTATCGGCGCGCATACAGGAACGGCGACTCGCCCATCGGCTCAGCCTCTTCATCTTCTATTGGGGCGCCAGACAGCCGCCTAATGCGACGCGTGTGAGCTTCGAGGAGCCAATGCGAGCGGTGGTCATCACAAGGCCGCGTCGCAAGGCATTTCGCATCTATTACAATCAGGCGATGCCCACGGGCACCAGCCACCTGCGTTTGGTCAACTGGTACGATGGCGACAACCTGGGGCTCCAGAAGACCCCCCTCCTGCCCAGCGCCGCCACAGTCTATGCCAATTTAGAGGGTCGCGTTTTTCGTGTACCCGTTTTTCATGTGAGCAACTAAAATGAGTCAAAATATTGCTTAAATACCTTGAAATCTTGACTGAAATCGATTCAAAATATACATTTTAAGCTTGTCGTCTGTCGCCTTTATAACTTCCAAAACGAGAATTTGGCGACATCACAGTATTTTTTCACAGTTCTTCAAAAAGTGTTCGGGGTTTCTAGACGAAATGCTTTCCTATCTCAGCAAGACAATATTATGACCGATAGCATTTTCTTATTTTCAGTCCCCGCCCTGGTTCTGGGTCAGCTACAACAATGATAGCAACAATGTTGGCAACAGCAGCGAGGATCCTTTGGATGACTACGAGAATCTCGAGTACAATGAGGTGAATGTGACCGGTGGACGTGATCATCGATTGTTGATGCTGTTGGCGCAGCATATGAACTTTCAATTTATGTACATTGAAGCACCAGGCAGGACACAAGGATCTTTGCGAGCACCGGATGACAATGGGGAGTCCAACGATAGCTTCACAGGCGGCATTGGCATGCTCCAAAGCGGCGTAAGTAGCAAGATATTCCTGAAATAATAATAATATAATTTATTAATAATAATAATAATTAATACCAATAATAATAATTAGAATTATTATTATTATCATGTTATGTTATGTACAGAGTACAGGGTATTTTCTAGTCGGGCAAGCTCGAATATATATTATTATTATTATAATAATAATTATTATTATTACTATAATGTTATGTTATGTACAGAGTGCAGGGTATTTTCTAGTCGGGCACACTCGACTATATGTATATTATTATTATAATAATAACTATTTTTGTTATTGCTATCATGTTATGTTATGTACAGAGTACAGGGTATTTTCAAGTCGGGCACGCTCGACGATATATTATTATTATTATTATAAATTAATTATTATTATTATTATTATTATCATGTTATGTTATGAACAGAGTTGAGGGTATTTTCTAGTCGGGCACACTCGACTATATATTATTATTATAATAATAATAATTATTATTATAATAATATTATTATTACTATAATGTTGTGTTATGAACAGAGTACAGAGTATTTTCTAGTCGGGCACACTCGACTAAATATTATTATTATTATAATATTATTATTTATTAATATTATTATTATTATTACAATCAGGTACAGAGTACAGGGTATTTTGTAGTCGGGCACTCGCGACTATAGCAATTTTGGGTACTTTGACTCATTTCCGTTTGTCTTGGCTTACAGTTGGCGGACTTCTTTATGGGGGATGTGGGCCTCAGCTGGGAGCGTCGCAAGGCAATTGAGTTCTCATTTTTCACTCTCGCCGATTCGGGCGCCTTTGCCACACATGCGCCACGTCGCCTCAACGAGGCCTTGGCCATAATGCGTCCCTTTAAGCTGGATATCTGGCCATATCTAATCCTGACGATTGTGTTCTCCGGTCCGATATTCTATGGCATTATTGCCATGCCCTTCAAGTGGCGCAGGCGTCAGCTCGCCGTGGACGTGGAGCACCTGGGTGAGCTTTGCGTTTATATGGCCTACATCAAGGAGATAACGCCCTGTGTGCTGAAGATAACACACACGCGCCGCCCGCAGCCATCGCCGCAGATGCCGCCACAACTGTTGCAGCGCTGCATTTGGTTTACTCTGCGCCTGTTCCTCAAGCAATGTGGGTGATACTTTGTTTTATGGAAGTCCTTGGAAATCATTTATCACTGCTTTGCAGCTTGCCATGAGTTGTATCACGACTATCGCACCAAGTTCTTGACCATTGTCTATTGGGTAGCTGCCACCTATGTCCTGGCTGATGTCTACTCTGCCCAGCTGACCTCGCAGTTCGCGCGTCCGGCTCACGAGGCGCCCATCAATACACTGCAGCGCCTTCAGGCTGCCATGCTGCGGGATGGCTATCGCTTGTATGTGGAAAAGGAGAGCAGTTCGCTGGAGATGCTAGAGAATGGCACGGAACTGTTCCGTCAATTGTATGCGCAAATGCGTCAACAGCAGCCGGATGATCACCTGGCCTTTCTCATCGATTCCGTTGAATCGGGCATCAAGCTGATAGCCGACGGCAGGGAGAACAAGGCGGTGTTGGCCGGACGAGAGACGCTCTACTTTAATATACAGCAGTACGGGGCCAAGAACTTTCAGCTGAGCCAGAAGCTATACACACGCTATTCCGCGGTGGCCGTTCAGATCGGCTGCCCCTTCCTGGACAGCCTCAATGATGTGTAGGTAGCACCTAGTATGGGTATAGTCATGATACTAATGGAGCATACTTTCTTTTAGTTTGATGCATCTGTTTGAAGGCGGCATATTGGAAAAGATGACAACCGCCGAATACGAGGCGCAATCGCGCAAAATGACCAAGGATCAGTCGCAGCAATCGATGGAGCTAGCTGCTGTTGAGAATGCCAATGCCAATGCCAATACCAAGAGCACCGAGGCCAAGACCCAGCCTCAGCACGCACAGGACAACGAGATGATCAGCGCATTAAACTTGCGCATGCTTCAAGGCGCCTTCATCGCCCTCGCCGTGGGCTTCTTCACAGCAGGTCAGTGGATCAAACCTTTAAATATTAATTATGAGTATACAACTTCATTTGCGTTCAGCTCTAATGCTCCTGCTGGAGCTCTTCTGTCGACGCCTGAATCTGGCGCTGCCACTGCGCCGCTGGCGTCTCCGCTGGCTGCGTCGCTGGCGACGCCTCAAGCGGATGGTGCGTCACCAAACCGTGCGAATCTTTGCACCGCATTTGGGTTGATTACTTTATCGCATCGCTGTTTTATGCAAATCATTAGCAATGCAAATACAAATCTTTCTAGCCCAAACAGTGGAACCCACAAATTAGAATATATGTATGTCGGTGCAATAAGGAAGCATATTCCTATATAATCCTTACCCTTATTTATATATATCGGGTTATTTAAAGATTTAATTTGCTTTTTCTGATCGCTTGCTTTTCATATTTTGACACTTTAAACTCAACTATAAGAGATATATATACATATATATACATATAAATACATATAAATACTTCTTAATTAAATAGATAACAATAGCAAATTTGTATTATACATAATACTATCTATTTTGAAGTCAAAAGACATTTTAGAAATTGACCAACGCTTTAATCGTTACATATTTATGAGGTCATTTAAATTTAAATTCTTGGCAAAAATAGACATCTTAAGAATTTGCCGAATCTTTTATCGGAAAATAGGGGCCAGATTATTATTTTTATTTAGGTATAGCCACGTCCAGTTCCTTATTTTTTAAGCTTTTCACAACCCATTCAAAACTAAAATGATTTTTATAAATAACTTAAATAGCATATTTTCCCAAGATTTGCATTTTTATTGTGCAGCAATGTTCATTCTTAGACACAGTTCGCATCGCTTGGAAATGCTTTCGTGTTTAACCTAGTTCCACTGTGCTTGGCGGACTCCCTCGTCCGCCGTCGACAGCTTTGTTTGTCTTTGGCATAATTAATGTGCTTGGCCAGAAGACAAGCGGGGCTGCATGTTATAATTAATTTGTTGCTTGAATTGGATGCGGGCGCAGCTGCCGTCGCCTTTGCTGATGTATCTCTACAAGTTTGTGTCTTAAGTCGTTTGTTTTTCTCTCATTTTTTTGCCCAGTGTGGCCCAATTTCCCAACATAATTTTCGTAATAATTTCCCATTTCCTTTTCATAACCAAACCAAAACAAACAAAGACCCAGACACAGAAGCGACAAAAACAAATTTGCCCAGTTGCTGCCAGAGAGCGTAAACATTTTGTTGTTCCGTTGCCCTTAAAACATAAAACCGTTTACGATTTTCATGCCGTAATTAAGCAAAAAAAAAAAAAAAAAGACCAAAAAAATAAAATGAGGCACAAATTAAAACGTCTTCTTCGTCTCGGCTCCAACAATGCCTGACAGCCGGTCAAGAAATTGACTTTTACTTTGGCCCCACAAAAGACGAATTGCTGTGTTCATTGTAGAAAGTGGTTCTAGCCACTTTTGTGCTCCGACGGGTCGTTGGTCGTTGCTTGCTGCTCGTTGGTCGTTCCCGATTCCTTGGGCCTGCTCCACCAACATTACCATGCGCTCTTCAAGTGTCATACGGCGCGAAAGTCAATTGCATGTTTGCTTAACGGCCATCAGCTGGATGTTCGGCTCGCACTCAACATATATTGGTTTCTTCTTCGGCTCGGTTTCAATTTCAAGAATCCCATATATCATTGTCGTCTGTCATCTTCAGGTCGAAGCGTGTGAGAGTTTTCAGTTTCGTTTGTGCTGACTCTTGCTTTTGGGGGTAAATTGAAGCTTTTTGTGCTGTTATTGTTGTTGTAGTTGTTTTTTTGTTATGTTCGGCTGTGGCCTTAGAAAACGTAACGCCTTAGGGCGTACCTAGAGCCATCACTAATTATATAGTTTCTATTTTGCTTTCCAACGGAAATTTATACCCGGCCCAAAATGTGCTATAATAACATGCCTGATGCTCCGAAAAAAAAGGGACCGATTCGAGCTGCGAAGGTTAGCGGATCATGTTAGGTGCTATGTGAACTAAGCCCAAAGAGTTAAGCTTGCGATTGAGCTTGAACACAATTGTCTAAATCATCAATACACATAAGAATGATTCAGCATTGGCTGCTGGAACCGCTCGCAATCAAAGCGGATTTATGCCTCAGTTTACCATGTTAACTGTGTTAAATGCATGTTAATAGAGGAAGTCTTCAATGCTAGTTATTTCAATAATACGGCTAAGAAAATCATATGGTGTACCTGATAAGCTAAGGTCACCAGCTGAAATTAAAAAGCTCCTCTCATGAATTTGTTAATGTTAGCAAATGACGACAACAGAAGGCAATAATTCATGTGGAGCTCATTAGAGCCTTTTGTCACTTTTTTAGTACAATATGAAATATTCTTTACCACCCTCCCACTAACGGTTTGGGCTTGGATTCTTATCGGTTTTGGGTAATTTGCTTGCCTCAGTGCACAATTGGGGCACACAATCAGCTAACCTTAAGAGAGTCGTATACAAATTTGCTTATGCGCAGCTCAAACGCTTCAGTTAGAAGAAACTTGGATGTGTGCCCATTAAAAAAAAACCCGCATACGCAACCTCCAAAGTCGTTTGTGGGTGAGCCACGGCGTCGGCTGACATTGAGGCACTCCAGGTCAAGCCAGGTGGCCAAGAGTTGCTGCTTCCTGAATGGAAGCTTTCTAGGCGGACCGCATGTGCAATATGATGGATGGCTTTTGACGAGCATTGCGAAAACAAACCTGGCCAAAAATTTAATGTGCCGTGAAATATTGCTAGCCATTTTTATTTTCACACACAGACTGAGAGAGAGAGGGAGAGACGTTAAGTAATAGGTATTAGAGCTGGCTGGGGAGTTGGCAATGCTGCGTATGCTTAATGTGCAGTCCAAAGCAGATGCAGTCCACCCATGGCTAATTGACTCCCGGCCTGCGGCGTCGGCGTCGGCATTCAAGCGTCAAATTAAATGAAAATGAACAAAATAACACTTGCAACTGCAATTTGGCTGATGTTAACGCTGATGCTGATGCTGATGCACAATCCAGATCTCTGGCGAACGAAATGAAAAGTCATCATAATCAACAATTTTAAAATATTAGTTTGCGCAAAATGTGCTGCGACGCCGACGGCCAATGATAGTGAACTTGATTTGGGGCCAATTTTCTCTTTCATTGGTGGCCACGGTGACCACCACTACCTCTAGCCGGTTCCAGCTCCCAACGCATGCAAAAATGCCAATTAATGTTAGTGTGTGTCCAAGTGTGTGTGTGTGTGTGTTTGTGTGTGTGCTTGTGTGTGTTGCACTGCAGGCCGGCATAGTTTTTTATGTACCCTGAATCTACTGAAAATATGTAAAAAGGGTATAATAATTTTATACAAACGTATGTAACACAGCTGAAGAATATTTTACTTTATGGAGACCTCTATCTCCATAAGCCCTATACATTTTATTAGATTTTATTTAATTATTTAGATTTATTTTATTAGATTGAACTATAAACAGCTAGGTTAATCAATAATGCATTTCATATACATAGTAAAGTGACAAGGGAAGATCGCAGCTTTAGGCGCGCGCCTGACAAACAGGCGCTGAGTGCAGGATATCTCTCAGTCGGGCATTTCCAACATTACTGCTCTTACCTGTTTTTTTTTGTTGCAAAAGAATCTGCAGTCGTCGATAGAGCAATGGAGCATTGCTGCGATGAGGCGACGAATCGACGATGCGATGGCAACCACTTTCTAATCTAACCCACAAGCTGCAATCGCCGCCGCCGCCGTCACCGTCGCCGTCGCGACTGACGGCGTCCACAATTTTTGGGCTCAGACTTTGGAGACTCTTGACTGGCTTTAGCTATTTTTAAAAGCGCACTTTTCATTTCTGTGTCGTTTCTGTATATCTTTTTTTTTTTTGGCGGATGCGCCATCGTTGTGTGCTGTGCTTGCCCACTTTCCCAGACTAAGTCTAAAATGCGGAAAAATAGCGAGAGTGAAAATTCGTTGCCGGCATAAATTAACTGTAAACTGTAAAAATAAAATGAAAAGCGATAGCAAGAAGTCTCTTTTGCATGAACAAAAGTGAAAACTCGCCCAGCAATTGGGCTTTTAGACAATTCTTATTACGGAAATTCGCTCATTTGAAAGCACTCGACGAGCGGCAATCGTTTAAAGTTGAGATTATGTTGAATTTATTTGTTGGGTCTATTACAACAGCCGAAGCTAATGCCAAGTGAAAATTTCTCCACGCACTTGCGCTGATTTAGTTTGTTAGACAATTGCGTTGCTATTTTTATGGGCTTTTTGAAAGTGCTTACTACTTGTACAATCCGTACATAAAACGGCAGCACGCCATGAACTTAATTATACTAACAATTCGTGTTTGCCGACATACGAATATAACATTAACAAATGGCGCACCGCAACATGCTTTGCTATGAAAATGTTGAAATATTTCTTGAAAATTTTTACTTTAACGTACAAATTAATGCAATGATGTGCAACGAAGCGTGCAGCATGAAAATGTTTGGGCCAAGCAGAACGTTGAACCAAAAAATGAATTTGCAATCTAAGTACATACATACAGATGTATATGTATGTACATCGCAGTAATTGTTGCTGTATGCTTAATTATCTCTGCTGCTGTTGCGGCGAGCATACGTCCTCTTCTTCTTCTTCCTCCTCCTCCTCTTCTTCTTCTTCTTTAGCGTTTTGCAAGCGCAACATCGTCTGCTGTCTACTGTTTTGCGCTCCAAAAAGCTGCAACGGCCATTGTACAAAGCAATTAATTTGAGGCAAATGAATAAAATATAATGGAAATGAGCATTAGTTTGAAGGCTGCTGCTGTGGTCGCTGCCGCTGCCACCGCCGCCGCCACCATTTCTGTGGCAGCGTTTGCTGCTGACCCAAATTCACCGTCAGCTTTTCCAAAATGCAATGTTGCAAATAATTTGAAAGTGTAATTTATGACGGCGACACGACGCTGGACTTGGACCTGGACCAGACAACGGCAGTCACTTAACAACTTTCAATGCACAGCGTAGCGTAGGCGGCTTAAAGCTGGCAGTCTTTTGTTCGAACACCCGGTAGGTCTCTGTTTACCATAGACCATACTGACAATTGTACGTGCCTCGCAATAACAAAATTAACATATGCAATGAGAGTATTGCCGACTGAATTTTTAAAATATTGTTGGCGGGAAACTCACCCTTATTTTGCCATTCGCGGTTTACACAACCAGCAGTTCGACTGAAATCTTCACGCTTAGCATTATTCGGATTTGAAGCGGACTGCAAAATGGTCACACTGTTTTCAGCCATGTGCGACATATTTTGTACAGCACGAACTTTTAATGGCGTGTGCCTTATAATAAAAATGTTTAGGCAATACGATATGAAGATATTTGGCCTTACATTTGTAAATAATAATTTATGAAAATAAAAATGCCAATATTTTAGTAGAATCCTGCAATTATAGAAATGAACGTGATATTTTCCTTTTAAAATAGTGGTATTTTTTATCATCATATTGTATATTTGGCTAAAGTAACAATATGGCCATCTATTTTAGGTATGCGCGCAGTCTGGCAACCCTGCAGCGCGTTTAATGTGCTACTGCTCTCTCCCTGGCTTTCTTCACTCTCCGTCTCTCTTCAGCAGTCCACATTCGAACGTACGAAAGAACAAACGAGCAGAAGGTTTTTGTGCTGGAATTTAATTTGTTAGAGAAAGAAAAAACAATAATAAAGTTTTGCTTTCATTCCAAACAAAATATAGTGGATAAAAATCAGACTACCGGTCCAGCGTAAGCTGTTATAATTACTGTGCCAACGTAAATTAAACTAATAAAGCCATTGTGTGTGCTGCGCTGGGCGTGCGAGGCGCAGCAGAATCATAATTTTTTGTGGTTGCGTAAAAGGTAAATTGCTAAATCAAGCGAAGAAGCGGGCGATTATGCAAAATACACATGCGAAAGTTAAGTGCGTTTAAGCGCGCCGTAACGTTGTGCAATTTCTAAGCAGATAGCGGCATCTTTCAGTTGAAGTTTTAATTTCGAATTCGTTTGTGATGTGTGTGCAGCGCATACATATTTTTTGTCTCATCGTCGCCATTTTTAATCAGTCGTTTTTCGCTGACGTGTGTGCTCTAGAGTTGTTTCGCTCGCACACGCTGAGTTTGTTGGCATCGATAGTGTTGTAAAACACCGCTCATTGTGCATTTTATTTAAACAAATTTTGCAGCATTTATTTTTAACAAAACAATAATTATAGTTATAATTTGTGTTATTAGTGACTTACGCGCACAATGGAAGACCTCACCAAAAACATAATATTCACAAACGCTATTAACGGCCAGCCAGCAACCATACAATATCAAACAGCAGACGGCACCATACTCAAACAACCCAAAATAGAGGGCCAAAAGAACGACCAGCAGCCCACCTTCTACTACACAACAAATGTGAGTGCGCGGCGTCGCCCGGTTCAATGATCCGTAAATTCTTAAATGCTTTTTGTGTTCTTTTAATATACAGGGCAATGCGGGCACTGTGAACCTAGCACAGTTGGCCACCTCGGACGACAATAAGACGTGCTACATCGCACAGCCAGTGGGCGGCTATAACTACGCCTTGGTCAACGGAATGCCCCTGAATCAGGGCACAGCTCTGGGAATAGCCACTGTGGATGCACAGGGACGCATACAGATTGTCAATCAAAATAAGCCCATTGCGGCGGTAAGCACACCCTAAAAGGGTTATTTAGGAAACAATTAGCAAAATGTAGCTGAATTTTAAATGTCAATTCAAATAAGTAAATTATGTTCGCAAAGCTTAATTACCAAAATTATTTGTGAGGTGAGCTCAATGCAAAAACTATCCCTTATGAAAGTAAAAAGTTTGCTCCATTTCCATAGAAGTATATATCACAAATACATCTAAATATGAATTCGTAAAGGCTTCGCCTACTTCGCATTAACATAATTAATGCCATTTTCGTGAATTAATGAACGCTGCATAGACAGGAACAATTTTGATTGTACAAAATATTTATCAATTATCGCTCAGCATTTTTGCTACCGAATAGTCAGTTTTTTAATATGATTTCGCTTTTCCCTACAGACTATTTCACCACTGCAAAACACAATATCGAACATCAGCTTCAAGTGTGATGTTTGTTCGGAGATGTTTCAGCACCTGGCGCTGCTTAATGCTCACAAGCGGATGCACACCGACGGCACGGATCCGCAACAGCACAATTCACAGCAGTCATCAGATGCCATAGCAGTGGTCAATGCACAGGGTCTGGTGCAGACGCAGAACATAATCACCGGCAATGGGCAGATGGGTCAGATTCAAATTGTTGCTTCCGATACGCTGGAGCCAGTGCAGCAATCCGTAATGCAGCAACAGCAGCAGCAGCAACAACAGCAGGCGGCACAGCAACAACAACAACAGCAGCAACAGCAACATGATAACTCCAAGTCGAGCAAGTGCATTAATTGCGGCAATCCCATACTGCATCAGTCAAAGCGTAAGGGGCCTAAGCAGGTGCGCTGCGAGTCCTGCATGCAGGCGGAGCAAGCGGCGCAACAGCAACAAATTTTTGTAGCACCCGATGGTAATTGCTTATATACACTTATTTTGATAATAATTTATTAACCCGGTGCTTATCTCTTTTAATAGGACAAATGGCGCATCCTGTGCAAATCATATCTACCACACCACAAGCCCAGGCTCAACTTCAGCAAATTGTGGCCCAACAAACTGGCGGCACAACGCCCAAGCGTGAGCCCAGCTCGTCGGGCCATCATCCTGTGAAAAAGCGCAACACCCAACAGATGACCAAGTGTCAAAAGTGCAATGGATCCGGCGTAGTACTCATGGGTCAACAGCACACACACCAGCATGGTGGCGCCGGCGGCTCGGTCAAACAAAATACCGTAACCGTCAAGACCGAGTAAGTTACCAATAAAAAAAAAAAAAAGCCGCGAACCGGGAAATCTTTTCGAACTTTTATTTATCAATTTATTTATTTATAGAAATCCCAGTAAACCGTTCAGCTGTAACATATGCGGCGGCCTCTTTTCACGCTACTCCAGCCTGTGGTCACACAAGAAGCTGCACAGCGGCGAGAAAAACTACAAGTGCACCATCTGCGGATTGGCATTTGCCAAGGCTGTCTACCTAAAAAATCATGCGCGCATACACACTGGCGAAAAGCCTTATAAGTAGGTGTATCAACTGGTATCCACGCTTTCCTATTAATAATTGTATACTTGTGCAGATGTCAAACGTGTGGCATGCAATTTTCACAATCGCCGCATCTGAAGAACCACGAGCGGACGCACAGCGGCGAACGTCCATATGTTTGCGGGGTGTGCGATAAGGGATTTGCGCGCCATGCCACCCTGTGGAACCATCGCCGCATACACACCGGCGAGAAGCCGTACAAGTGTGAAATATGCGGTTCGGCTTTTTCACAGGCGGCACATCTGAAGAACCACGCCAAGGTGCACTCCGGCGAGAAGCCTTACAAGTGTGAGATATGCTCGGCAGCGTTTGCCGATCGTTTTGCGCTGAAACGCCATCGTGGTATACATCAGAAGTATGGACAAACGGCGCCCAGACAGCCTGCCGGTGATGGTATGGTCGTGCACAAACAAGAGCTGCCCGATATGGATGACGATGCTCAGCAGGAGGTCATAATCGGTGGTTTATAGATAAGAGCAACCAATGCCAATGCCAAGGCGACCAGTACAGCAACGACTACGGCAGCGGCGGTAGCCTATCAATCGGGAAGGGGAGCAAGACAGGAAACGGGCGGAATCACAGGCACATTTCCAGCGCAGCCCTATTCAGGCTACTACTATCAAGAGCAACAACGACAGGAAGACCAGCCCCAGCAGAGCGCCGCCTTTAGTGCTAGATCAGACTATTGAGCTGGCGCCTGTACATAAATCATAGCGACAGAGGAGCATCGTCATCATCACCATTATCAGCTAGGCACCATTAATGTTACATATTATGATCATTATTTTTTTTTTTAATATCGTAGTTCATGTAGGGCTCTATTAATTGGGCATGGGGCACTCGAAGGGGTGCCGCCAAAAACGCTTTTTTACGTTAAACTAACAAAACGAATCGAACCTAATTTATTCATAGATTGTAACATAGATACGGCGCAATATGTGGTACATTTAAGTGTTATAGTCTATTTCCGTATACAAATTGTAGTTGTAATTTACACGGATTTATAAGCGAGGGGCGCGTTAACCGCATGAACAGCAAATACGTAAGAATCTACGCAGGCATGTATCATATACATAATATACATCGGCATCGATCGGCAAATGTATATGTATATATATGGGTAGTACATTAATTCGTTTATAAACAATACTAGCGATAAGAAGATAAAAAACAAACATTTTAAATACAATTTATGTAAATCTAAATAAGTATTACACAAAACAATTATAACTTTAATAAATAAATCATATTTGAATAATTTAAAACTTGTTCCTGATTGTAAAGCGTTACGCTTTGATATTGGCCATTGTTTTTAAGGGATTTATATAAAATACCGTCCAAAAATAGTTCAAAAACACAAAATGCTTCATAATTCGAAAGGTGCACGATGATTAAGATATCCTTTGGCCCAGCGACAGCCCTGTTTTAAGGGATTCGTTCTAACGCATGTTTGTAACGGGAAATATCTTATTGAATCGGCCGACTATGCTTGAAAAGAATACCTATTCTTAAACATAAGGACAAGCTTGATAAATCGGCAAAAGGAAACCAAAATCATTTCTCAAATAGCTGCTAATGTCGTTTTTGTGTTTTGTTTGATTTTTGAGTATTCATGAGCTGTGGTGATACTTCTTAAGAGAGTGTGGACCATTGACAGGGCTGACCTGAAATATGACAGACACTATGTGCATTTTGAGCAACATAAAAAAAAAATTGCGAACCATCGTGAAAATTTAACAAAAAAAATATCGTATCTATTAGGTTTTGTTATTATTATTATTATTGGGTTTTGTTGTCTGTCGCTGTGTTGGGTGGGTGGGGTGGTTGGGTTGGGATGGAATGTGCGGTTGTGAGTGTTACGGTAGAGTTGACAACTGTGTGATTTTATATGTGGTGTATATATTGAAGGAGAGAGAGACATATTTATTATCGCTGCTAAGTTCGAGAACACAACAACACCACACGAGCATGAGGATAATCTACTTACATATGAAATCACAACTAAACTAATTTAGCATGGTGTCTTATAAATAAGAGAAGAAGATGAGAAAGACTCCCAAATATAAGAGAGAGGAACTATATCATTACAGGGGGAAAGATTACAACATATAATATAAATGAAGATAAGGAAAAGTTAACACTTACATGGTGTGAGGCTCGATCCTTCCTTTGCAAGCTCTTGCCCAGCACGCATCCATCGAACCACCTATGGGTCTTACTAATCTAACGTTTAATTTTATATATATCGGATATTTTTCTTATATTTTTTTAAAAAAAACATTCAGCCGCCACACGAAATCGAACCCGAGTCCATCACAAGTTTCTAAGCTGATCATTACTTCTACCGCGACACCACCCACCACAATTAATACGAATTAAAAAAGGAAGGTACTTGAAGTAGTCGTTTCAGCACAAAATACTCAACTCTATTTTTATTAAATTCTTACCGCAGCCTGGACTCGAACCTCGAACCAAAAGTCTAGAGCAATACAGTCTAAGTAAGCTTGCAACAACGCTTCCCAATTATATTTTTATTTAATTGTTACCGCGCCTGTACTCGAACCTCGGACCCCAACCCCAGCTTACAATGCTCCCCCTTCTTCCTGAACTGTTGTCGCGGTCCGGGCGCGAACCTCGCACCGCAAGTCTCGATCAACGAACATCTCAAGAGTAATATAAAAATATAACATACATATATGAGTTTTATTTAATTTCAATAGTGTTTAATGCATGTTATTTATTGTTTTTCAAGTCCTTCCCACAAGTACTAAAAAACTTACAGAACTCATTATATTTTTGAGTACATTTTTGCAAAATTGTGATCATTCAAGCGCGTTCACTCGCATATATGAGTATATGTATGTATGTTATGTTGGTTGCATTTGTATTATTTACACAAAAATGTATAAACTGTGGTGTTTGTTAAGCAATTTGAACTAGCAAAGGTATGTGGGGAAGTTACAGATCTAAATATTTATTTTAGCTAAAAGCGAATTTTAAAATTGATTATTGGGCATTATTTTAGTTTTTGATTTTCAACTCTAGTATTTAGTACACAAAATTTACTAATGGGTATATTTAAGCTAACCTAGACTTGCATTTGACTTACACATAAATTAAAAACCTAATTTAAAAGGCTACGAAATGTTACGTTTTGGATGGGCAGAACAAATTCAACAAACTTTAAATAAGGCCATAGCAAACAATTTGCTTTTGTTACGTTTAACACATATAGAAGAAGATACAAGTATTTATATAGTTACTTAAGTAATTGTAGTTAGTTGTTTATATGTTTATGTTTTTATGATGTGTCAATGTGACTGCATTATAAAAAGTGAGGTTATGCATCGAGTTGCGCCGCAGCTTATATAGGAAATAGTTTTGTCTTGCTTAGTACCCAAAAAAAAAAAAACATATGTGGGTCCTTAGGCTATGTTGCTCGAGCTATTATAATTGTATAATATAATCGTCAAAGTGTTAGTTTCTGTCTCATTATTTGGAAGCTGCAGGATACATATGTATGTATGAAGGACTGAGGGTACTTGCAGTGAAATCCATTTCATTATGGATCCCACTGTGTTTGCCTTACCTTTCAGTTATACTATAGCGTGTAGCTTTCGCATGTGTCACTTGAAAACGCTGCCACTTGTAAGCTCAGAGATAATGTATGTTAGTAAAGCTTGACTTATTATCGTTAGTATTCAAAGTTAGAAGTTTGGTTTTTTTTGTTTTAGTCTTCCCTCCAAATTATAGTTTTCAATAATTTGAAGAGTTTCAGCAAGGTCTGTCCAGATAAAATTCTTGGTGTTCCATACAACGAGTGTTTTTTTTTTTTTGTGGGGGGAAGGGGGCGGGGCACTACTGATATAGCTAACTAGCTAACTAGCTTGTATTAACAGAAGACAGAGCCGACTAACTAACATGAATATTTAGCGTACAGAACAATTGAAGCAACTTGTTAGAGAGACTTAAATATTAATCAAGAGCAAGATCTGGAAGCGGTCGAGTTGTTGCTGTTGCTCACATGCGCGTGCTCTCCAGGCCACAGCCCAGGGCATCGTTATATGCGTGCAGGGTATGCGGGGGCGTGGCAATGCCGCTGCTGCCACCACTACCGCTACGCCTCTGCCTGCTGCAGGTGCTGCTGCTGCTGGTGTTGCTTGTCGCCTTCAATCAACTCGCTGGTGTGGTGCGCGTGAGGAGCTCATCATCGTCCAGCTGGGCGAGGGCAGCCGGTGAGCCCACATCGATGGTGGTCACACGGTTCCCGCCACCATCCGCCGCCGATGGCAGTTTGATGAACTCGCTGTCCGTGTGCACGGGCATGATGATGCACACGAAGCTCTGGCCCGTCTGGGAGTCGCGCGGGTGCAGCGTAACCGGATTGAACTTGTCCGTCTGGCCGTCCGTGTAGGTCTGCAGGCGCTGATAGATCTCTGGATAGTGTTTGCGCAGCAGCACTCCGCGTCGTGAGAGTATGTCCAAAATGTTGGACAATATAAGCTCCCGATTGCCGGGCGCGGTTCGTAATCCCGGATTGAAGGTGAGTATGAGTATCTCGGTGCGCTCCGGCACGGCCATAACGGCGAGTGGCTGCTGTAGGGCTTGCTGCTGCAGCTCCAGCTCGGCGAGCACGGTCTTGCACAGCTTCAGCTTGGCGCAGCGTGAGACTAGCTGGCGCTCCCAGCGCACCGGTGCCTGACCCATGCCCGGTGCCTCGGAGACGACGCAAATGGCCACGTAAATGAGCATCTTGGACTCGGGCTTGTATTCAGTGCTTAGTTTCAGCAGCTCCGAGTAGAGTTCCAGACCCATTTCGGCCGGCATCAGATCTGGCCAGCGTACATAGGAGGCCTCGCCCATGCACTGAAATCCATGCTTAATGAAGCCTTCGGCGGCCTCGGCGCTACGGAAGAGCACACGGACCACGCCACGGCCCTGCGAGAGGCTGCCCTTGCGGGCCAACAGGCTGAGATGGCGCTGTGAGTCGACGTCATCCTTGCAGGTGGCTAACACCTGGCGGCACAGATTCGAGGCGCGCGAATGCAGGCAGGCCTTCCGATGCTTCTCCCAGTGGGCGCGCCTACACTCACGTGAACAATATAAATGGGTACAATTGTGGCATGACTTGTACAGCTTCTTGGCATCGGCGGGCGTGGCGCTGGCCTCGCACTTGGTGTTCCGACACCTGATCTGCAGCTGTTGCTCGCCGGCAGCTCCATAGCTGCCGCCATTGTTGATGCTGCTGCTGTTGCCCTTGTCCGCCGTGTTGGCGTGGCTGTTGGAGTCGCCCAGCGATACGCGCCGATTGCTGGCATTGCTCTGGCCCTGCGCCTGTGACTGTGATTGAGACTGGGTCTGCGACTGGCTCTGAGATTGGGTTTGGGTTTGGGTTTGTGTTTGGGATTGGGACTGTGACTGATTAAGCTGCTTCTGCTTCTGGCTGGGCGCGTCACCCTCGCTGCGTCGGCGCAGTAGCTGCTGCTCCGCTGCCGTCAGCACCTCTAGCTGCTGACAGCGACTAGCTGAATCTGCTGTGGAATATAAGTGCGTATAACAGATTAGTAAGCAAGCGCAAACTGCTAGGCCATATAACAAATAACAACAGCAACAACAATGAGCATTCAATGGGAGGGGGTTTTTCTGCTTGTCTAATAAAGGGCACTCGCATGCTGCGCTTTTATGGGGAGGAGTGTTTCAGTGTTGCAAAACGACGCAAGCGCAGCGCAACTTTGTTTTCATTTTTGTTTAAATATATATATATATGTATGTTATGTATTTTTCTCAGTGTAATTTCGAAAATAAGAAGGAAAGTAAAATGTCTAAGCTAGAACTAGATATGCGATTGATGAAAGAGTATTAAAAGTAATGAATTTATTTCAACAAAACTACAAAAAGATTAGGAATTTGAAAGGACTTTATAAAAATAAGATTTATCACTGAGTTGTAGATTAGAGCTGAGTTATAGATTAAATATTGTATATTGTTATATAGGAGTATATATAGAGCTTTATATGCGAACAACAAACAAGAACTGAAGTTTAGTTTTTGCCTATACCCATTTTTAATTTTATGTCTCTTTTGTTTTCATATCATTTTCAAAACATATTTTTGTTGTTATCTTATTGTTTTTTTTTTTTTTTTTTGTTTGGGTAGCGGTTATATTGGAACAAAAACTTACAGGTTCATACCTGTCGTCGAGGACCCGGGATTGGTCGCCGCTGCCGCTTGATTTCTGTTGTTGTTGTTGCTGTTGGTGTTGTGGCTGTTGGAGGAGGTAGCTGGCAGTCCTAAAAGTGAGGCTAAGACATCTTCTAGCGATGCGCTGCTCAGCGAACGTTCAGGCGCTTTAGATGCAATTTGTATTTTTTTTTTTGGTTTGTTTTTTTTTTCGTTGTGCCCAATTTTATATAGTAATTTTTAAATAATTTTTTTTTTGATAATAATGCACAGCACAAAATATAAGAATACAAAAACAAACAGTTGTTAGGCTTGAAAAAAAATGTTTAGCGCATTAAATGTTCTTATAACTAAATATTGGGGTATTACATAAATATGTTCGAACGAAGTGAATTTATTAGAATTATTTAAAAATTACACTGAGAAAATGTTTTATGTACACAAGCCTAAGGTGAGTATTAAGCACACTTAAAGAGCAATGGGTAGCTAATAAAATTCTACTCTCTATTTTAGCTAAAAACAAAACACAATGAGAAGTAAAAACAATTCACAAACTACAAAATTATAAACATTTTTTGTATAAAATATAGTTTAGTTTTTATTGTAGCCACCTTTAGCGAGGGCTGTGCCCGCTTTGTAGGCGTATATAAAGCACTTCGATGTCATATCTTCTTTTTTTTTATATAAATTATAATAATTTTTACAAAATTATATACCCAGACAAGTATGTGATCGAAATAGAAATCTCTTCGAATCGTTCGTTGCATTTAAATCATAATACATCATTGTATAAATATATAAAGAAATAAAATTTTTAGCACGCTATGTTGTTGAAAAAGTCTGTTTTATGTTTTGGGGTTAGGTACGTGAATTTTTCTAATTTTAAAAACCAAGCCTAAAATTGAAAATTCCAAATAACAAATTAATAATTGTGTTGTGTGTGTGTGTGTGAGAGTTTTGTGCAGAATTTAAAATGAGTTATGCCAATGAGAATCATAACAAACTTATGCGCAGATAAGTATGCTATGAACAATTGAATTGCATAAAATTATGTGACAAGGAGGGACGAGTACAATAATAATAGTAATAATCATAATAATCATAATAATTATAATGGGGATTATGACAATAATAATAATAATAATAATACAATAATAATTAACTGTATGCCATAGCTGTGTTTATTAAAAATTAATCGTTAAAATTAAATAGTAAATTTATTAAAATAAGTTTTGTAAACACTAAAAATTACTCATGTACGTTTGCATTTGATATGAAAAATCAAAAAGTTGGTCAATTTGAAAATGAATGCGTGTAAATGTTGTTCTCTCTATTAGCGGTTTCTCGTAATTTACAATCGTTAAAACAGAAGAGTAGCCTAAAATGCATTTGCACTTTGCACCTAGTGTATAAAATAATTAAATTTCTTTGTTACGATGAAAAACAAATGTAGAAAATTGCATTTCAAGCTACATTTGTGTGTGTGTGTTTGGATTTGGGTCGGGTTGTGTGCGTCTGGGAAATCATAAAGGTTTTAGCTACATATTAAAAATATGTACGCTCAGCTACCATGCATACATAAGTGTATGCATATTCATTTACGCATCTCTCATTGGTGATTTTTGTGCACATTACGAGACTAAATTGTGTTATCAATTTTTGTTGTTGAAAGTTAAAACAAATCAAAATGGATAAAAACTAGATAAAATCTAAGCCCGCCAGCTGTGGGGCCAGGTCAAATATAAATGGTGGACTCACCGCCACCGCCGCCGACCCGGCTAAGTCCGTTCATGCGTAGTGGCGGCTGTCCAACGGCTAGCGCCGCTGTTGCATCCAGGTGTAGCTGCTGGTGTTGGTATTGGTATTGGTATTGGTGTTGGGTTGCGGGCGGGCTGCTGCTGCTGTCAATGACGGGCGTTTGCGGTGAATCCAGCGGACGTGTGCCAACAAAGCTGCTCTCAAGCCAGCACTTTCTGTGGAAATTCGAAAGCACAGATTAGTCAACGTTCTTAAGCAAAGGGTAACGTAACAATAACAACAACAACAATAAACACCAGGCTAGTAAAATCAATAAGTGACGTCACAGCAGCTGTGTGACTCAACTGGACTCTGCACTTGTGGCAGTGGCAACATGGCACTAACCTCAGACAACTCTTTGCATATTGTTGGCCCACATTTAAATTGGGCTACACAAAAACTTGCAGCTTGCTTTGGTATTAACTATACTATACAATGCACTCACAATATTTATGTAATTAGTTTCACTTTCGATTTCTTATAAATATTTCAGTGCGCAGCGCTCTTTGCTGAGCGTCAGGCAGGCAGCAGACGTGGCACACGAATGAAACGTCGAATGGATGTGAACACACAGCAATGGCAAAGCCAAATTGTGGGATCGAGAGCATAAAAGAGGTGGCCATTTCCTTTTTGGGGGGGTTCGGGGTTCGTGTGTGTGCGAAAGAGATGCACGAGCCACATTGGCTGCTGTGTGGAGGGTTGCTGCGGCTATTTCACAAAGGGGGCGGGCTCGGGCGCCTGGCTGTCGCCCTGATTACAGACAAAACAGCCAATAACTTTTTGGAGTTTCCTAAGTAGCACACTTTGATGCTCTTCCTTAAGAGAAGGTCCCTTTCTTGGTTAATCTAATGGTAAAATAGCCGAAGCGTAAAATTGGCCTTTTCTATAAATATGCAATTTGAGCTCATGTGGATTTCAATTTTTCGAATAAAATATTTATCACTTGACATATTTTGGGAGCTTATTTCAGATCTTGAATGTGATTAGTTTTGGATAAAATGTATCACTCTTTAAAATATTCATCGATTTCTTGAAATATAAATCTCTTTGAACAAACGATTCCAATTCCTGCGCACGGACAATCTATATATTTTGAATAATTTTTTATTTTTTGGCATATGTAAGCTTTAAGCTGAGTAAACGGACCCCACTCGACCCGATAGATACACTACCAAAGTCTGCTCGGCTGTTTCATATAGATAGACAGCATTACCTCGTTGACCCATTTGGTAGGAAAATACAGCTTGGCATTGTAGCACCCTGTCTGTGAGTTGGTCTACTTTAATATTATTGATTTTCATAATGATTGCCACCTGCCAGCCTAGGGCCAAGTGGTCTCCACTTGAAACGTGGACAAGTAGCGCTCACTGATGGTGCCCAGGTATTGGGAGTATGAGCTGGGAGAATAGGTAGCCTAGAATAGGTAGCCCCACAATAGACAGGGACCGACAGCTGCATTGTTGACATATAAATTGCATGCGACGTTTGGGGCGAGGCCTCGATTTGCCTCGCCTCGAGCCTTATTAATAGGGACACGGGACAGTTTGCACTGACATCGCGCAGGCTGTCAGATTGAACATGAAAGCGAAATGGAAACAATTTCGATTTGAATGCCATTGTGCAAATATTGATAGTGTAAATCTCACATGATTTACGCTGATAATGCAAGTGATTCCGATTCTGTGATTGCCACAATGTGCAGCAGATAGATTGGGTCATTGTGTTGGGCAAATGTTATTAATATGTGGTAATAATAAAGGTTCACTATGATATCATATCGTATTAGCAATTATAACTGAACCCAACCGAGTTACGTAATATTTGTATTGAAGGACAAAGCAAAGTATAGTTATAGAGATGTGTGTGTTAAACAAATATTTACTACAGGTTGGTAAAAGACTAGGGATTGCTAAATGAAAATCTACTTTAAGAGAGTAGAGCAGAATTTACGTAGAATATGTCAACATTTCTTGTTTCAGGTGTTATTTATAAACAAAGAATTTAAATATTTAAAAGATTCAGTTTACATAAATAAAAGGTGTTATTGAAATCATATAAATTAACTGAAGAAAGTCGTATCTATGACAGCAAATATTCAGAATTTATGAGAATCTTTATATGTATACTAAAAGTCTGCTTCTTTTCATATTTGTCTAACAAATTATTTGGGTGTTGTTTTGACAAAAAAAATAAATACATGAATGCACTTCACAGAAGAAACAATTTCCCTTTCTAACCTAGCTCAATTTTATCTAGAGTTCTTCTGCAGAAATTCTAAACAACTGACATAAATTAAGCGCTTGCAAATATATTATTATATATTATACTCATGTAAGTAAACAAAAATTTAATTAAATATTCTATTGCTGAGTACTTGGCGAACTTTCAAACCGAAAATAGGGGCAGTAAGCATTAAAATTCCTCATAAATATAGATAAAGTCCTTAGCATCCTTTCGACTCTTTGCCAAGCACAAGAATTGACCTGACCCAATTGTGACTTTTGTGAAAATTGGCAAAAATCCAAGCACTTTTGTGCCCGTTCATGTTTTGAGGTGAAAAGTTTTTAGTTGTTTGTTGTTTTTTAGTGTTTTTAGTAGAAGCCAGCACAGATATAGAATTTTTGGTGTAAGTAACACATGTAGAATAGCACGAGAATTAGTCACGGGTTAGCCACATGAAGGAGAGACGCCGAGACGATGAGGATGACATTGCCCAAATATGGGGGATTTGGAGCCTGCTTACCTCTGGACATCGCTGAGGGCGTGGCAGTCAGCTAACCGACTGACTGACTGACCGAACCGAACTGACTCTGAGTGCTGCAGTTGGTGCTGCTGTGGTTGGACTTTTACAGGTAGCTACGCGTTGTGTAGTATTGCCGAAGAGAAATGAAAATGTTGTAGTGGTAGGAAATAATGAATAAATGAAGTGAGTTGTTGAAGTGTGTGTGTGGTATATAAAGATATGAACTGAGATTTTCATCGAACATATGATCAAACAGTTGGTAAGAACAGCTACACACAGATTGGATAGATAGGAAGGAGTGAGTAGGCGACTACTACGACAACTTGAACACTCTATAAATATTTTGTGTTTGGCTGCAACGGTTTGTTCTCTTATTCAATTTTGTTTGTTGCCCACGCGATCCGTTGCCTACCTCGAATTGGGACTCGTCGAGCGGCTGCGCTGCTGCAGGACCTGCGCCTGCGTCTGATCGTTCACATAATGCACTATGGCCGAGGTCACCTCCTTGATGGAGCTCTGTATCTCCGGCGTCACGGGCTGCAGCCTTCGCACACCGTTCGCCGGCGTTGCCGTTGTGGGCGATGTGCGTTGCGCCAGCAGCGAGTTGGCCAGGCTGAAATGGAAGAGGCAGCAGCATATTAGATATGGACTATTGGCAAACTCAGTTTGGCACTCACCGTTCGTGGGGCGTGCGCTGTGAGAGCTTCTCAGTGCTGCGCCAGCCCAAGTAGGGTTGGCGATAGGAGTTCCTCAGGACACCGCCGGGGGCGCCGGCGCTGCTGCCGCTGGCCACCGACATGAAGCTGCTGTTGATGGGCGCGCCGCGGGCAAAGCTGCCGCGCTGCGAGACGCTCGGCGACGTTTGCGTGGAGTTCAGATGCGAGGTGGACCAGCGTGTGGCGCCGACGCCCTGGCCATGGGCCTGATGATGTGCCGACGCTGAGCCGCTGACGCTGCTGCTCTGGCCGCCATGGTGACTGTGCGCCGAGGGACTCAACAGCAGGGGACTACGATCAGAGCGCTGCGAACCCAGCGAACTGAGCGAAGTCGTCTTCGAGTTAAGGCCCTGCCAGCGACCCGAATCCTGTGTGCGCTTGCGCGTAAAATTGCCCGGCTTATAGCCGCCAGAGGACGCTGGGCCAGCGTTGCCGGCACCGGCACCGGCGCCCGCGCCATCTGGCGACCGTGCTGCATTTTGATTGTATTGTCGGAACCAGTCGGGTATATTCAGGCGCTGCAGCGATGCCTGCACTCGCAATTGATGCTCGCTCAGAGCGGCCGGATTGTGATCGTGCGATTTCTGTAGCTCATTCTCAGGTGGCTGTATCAAATCGGAGAGAGAGAGAGGGAGAAATTGATTAGAAACTGATAGTTAAATTTTATATACTATAACTAATTTTAAACTAGCTAACACAAGACTTTTCTTTATCATATGGTAACTGGTTATTGAGACACAAACTTATTGGCGAGCCTTAAATGAACTATAAACTTGGAAACTAGTTCATTAGTTTCAAACTTCGTGTCTTATAATATTAATTGAAACTGTTCCAAAGAGATCCCAGTTCCAGGAGCTGTATTATAGAAATCAATATTCAAAGAAAAGAATCTATAAAACGTTAAACAAAATAAGATAATTAAAAGAACATTTAGATCAGTCTATGAACTAGTTCAAAATTCGTTAATTTAAATCTCAGTTTATGAACTAGTTGAAATTCGTTAATTTTTAACTCTAGACATGTTCACCATTTAATCAAAATTATAGGTAAAAATGATAATAACTTAGTATTTGATTATTTATAAACTCCGCTCATATATTTAGCAATACTTTCATTTGTCCATGTCTGATTTTAACCTTGAACTTTAATACTCTAAGCAAGTTTATTAAAGCAAGTTCGAAATATCAACAGGTTTCGTGATTGTCTTTTGTTTCTAAGCGGTTTTTATAGATTGCCAATCCCGGGCCTAATGCCAGCTGAGATTGGATGTGTCCACCCTCCCAGCCAGATGATTTATTGCGTGTGCATAAGAACCGACACTTGAATGATATAATTTTCCTTTCTCTGTGTCTTAGTGTGTGGGCAATTGCGATGAGTCAGCAAAGCGAAAAGTTTTCGATAACTTAAGGCAAACTTTTCGCTTTTGTTTGTTTTTGGCCATTGTGTCAATCTGACACTGGACTTTCGGAGGGTAGCCGAGGCAGCTGCAGTGCAAAAAAAAAACTAAGCGAAACTTTTTCTGCGACATTTCTAGGTTATGCGGGGGAGGAAAATCTGGAAAATCTGACGAATACCCAAGTCCTGTGGTAAATAGCACATTGGGTCAGGTCCGGAGCAGCCTTGATGTGACAAGTGAAAAAGTTATGAAACAGATTATGCAGTAGAGACCTTCCTTTTTTGTCACCTAAAAGATTTCGGACAGATTTATTTTATAAATTGATGTTTTTAGATTTAAGCTAAGGTGATAAAAGAATGTCTGTGTTTTATCGTATTTGTTTAAAGGGTAAACTATATTTCGCAGAGTATAAAGATGTAGCCTGATTAGTGAAGTAAAACATAAGAGGAAGTGTGGACTTAGTAGTTCACTATATGATAGAATTACCAGGTGAATAATAATTATAAAAACTATACAAACATATTCAAATAGTCATATATTAAATATGATCCTTTCTCTAATTATTTTTATATTGATTATAAATATAATATGATTCTTTCTCTTATTTTTTATTTATATTCTTTGAATACTCAATATTCTTTGGTTCAAGCTAGTGTATGTGGTTTGTATCATTGTCTTAGCCGAAGCCCTAATGTCAGAGCCACTTTAAAAAGTTAGCTTGATAGTTTGTAACTAAATTCTTTACTTAATTTTGGCCTTGTTGTAAGAGGGGAGATTGCGCCGGCTAATAAGATTTAACAAGTTATAAATAGGCAGGTCTTTGATATTTAAGTTGCGCGCCTTTAAGCTGCGCCTAAGTCTTTTGCTCAACCTACCACACACACACACACACACACTCGCACACTCACACAAACTAGTCGCACACACACTTGCTAACTCTCAAGGCAAGTGCTTAATAAAAGATTTCAAGTGCAAAGCAAAAACTTGAGTTAGCATCCCAAGTGTAAACAATGCTGCTGCTACCAACATTTTGCCTTGGATGTAGCGCAGTGTAAGCGACAAAAGTGCACAGCCGCAGAGAAAGAACGAGAGCGAGAGCGAGAGGCATGGCAAGGGGGGAGGGGGAGGAACAAGTGTTGTAAAACCTGAGACAGACAGAAAAACAAAAGACAGACAAAAGTTAATCACAGTCGTCATACACGTATGCCAAGGCACTTCAGCAGCTACAAAGGCGGGCAGGAGGAGGGGAGGGCGGCGGCGTTGGGAGCAGTTGCTGTCAAGTCGCAGTTGTCGTCAGTTGTTGCCGCGTGCAACGAGCGACAACATCGACAACTGCCGTGCCGCTTGCCACTGCAATTGAAGCGCCTATTGAAAGTGGTGCAGTGGTTTAGTGGTTGCAGCAGCAGGCGGTAAGGTAACAGTTGCAGCTTGTAGAATGTGGGTCATGTTCTAAATGCCGGCAGCTGATTTGACGTCAACATGTCTTTTGATGTAAATTGATGTAAATGATAAACTCGATTATCGCACTCAATTACCTGATCGTATTGCAGCATATTGTTGTTAATGTTTAATATATAGAATATTTATAGTTTTTTTTTGTTGCTGTATATTTTAGATTTTTGAATTTTGATAGAAAACACAATGCATTGCTTGGTTAAGAAATTAAATAAAATTGACACACACATACACACACACACACTCATGCCAAAACTCAATTAGCACGCACACATAGAGCCATGCAAAAAAGGAAGTCAATAAAAGCACCCACACAAACACACACAAGCTCACTTACTACACACACACACACACACACGCACACATTGGCGAAACTGCAAGCCATAAAATAGGCACACCCCAAAAAACCAGAAACTTTCTCTATGTAGATAGAAATGTGTTTCAAAATTTATTTTTATAACTCTGGCGCTTCGCTGATTACATTTTTGGTTGAACGCGCGCCCCAAACGCAGCCGCGAGTTGACCTTAAAAAATAAAGTTGACATGCAAAAACGCAGAAAATAATTCTGTCGAACGCACGATACACCAATACACACGCCTGTATATATGTATATATGTATATGTAGAGGATACTATGGCGCAGCGCGCGCATCAATTCATATTTTATTGTCAAGGGAACACAGCGAGCACCGAATGTTAAGCAGAGTGGTGAGGGGGGGGGGGCATGCACTGGCAAGAGGGGAGGGGCGGTGGTTGGCAAATGCGTTTTTGGGCACTTTTAGGACTTCGCTGTCGGTGTGCGAGTCGCGCTTAGACTAAATGAATTAATTAAATTTGGCTTTTACTTGGGCAAACATGACGCGCGCGACATGCAACACACAAAACGGCAACACACACGCACGCACGCACACACACGCACACGCACACACAGTACGCGCTACACTACGTTTGCCATTTCCGGCGCAGAAATGTATGCTACGCTTTTGAATTTGTGATAGATACTGAGTTGAGGCCAGGCACAGGCCAAAGCCAAACCAAAGCCATAGCCACAGCCACAGCCAAAAGCAGTTCTAACCGTTTTTATGGCAGCTTTGGCGCATGACCAAAACAAAGCGAACGCAACAGCGCCGAGCTTTAGTTTTATAGCAACAGGATGCAGGCAGAGAAATGCCCTGTGCTCGAGTCACCCTGTGCAAGTTGATAAACAAAAAGCGCCAGCAACAGGCGGCATGTTGAAGTACAACCACAACAACAAGAACAACACACACACACACGCACACACACCCGCACACTCACATGTATGTGGTGTATGCTTGTCTTCACACTTGACGACTGACAGCTGCCTCGAGGTGGCAGCGGCAGGGTGTCATGAGTTCGTCTATATTTAGACCAGGTTACCAGCACTACGCAGACAATTTGACAGCCTGTTAAACTGAAGCAGATTATCGAGATGGTGCAGCCAGATGCCAGCTGCCAGTCGACAATCGTGTCACTGGGTCGCTCAATAAGTATCTGAATAGAGAATTAACAAAGGGAAGTGAAAATCAAATCAGGGAAGAGACAATGATTTCATGAGAAGAGGCGAAGAAAAGGAGCTAAGTCAATGGATTATCAACTGCAAATAAATTATTAGAATAAAATAGGGTAACTTAAAAACTTAACTTAGACTATGTGTGAATGTGCTTTGAGGTTTTGTTTCTAATATATTATCATTTCGTTATACATACAGATTGGCATAATGTTAAGATTTTATTGTCCTTCGACCGATCTACACGAAATTCGCGCAGAGACTAAATCATCGAATGATGCTTCCAACCTGCATTCGCACTAATACAATAACAACTTCGAGCACACACATTAAATGGGAGTTCCGTTTTAAGTCTATCATTCAAAAGGCTCTCTGGATTCACATGGGATAATTTATTGGCGTGGTAGATATGTATCGCCCTTTCTCTTATGGCGTGCGAACAGGGGACAAATTAATATTAATATTTTTATAAATTAATATTAATATTTAAAAATGAATACAAAGGACATAATAATTTGCTCATGAAACGAGTTACATGTTAGAAGATATATAATCCACAAAATATGTATATATACTTGATCAGTATTAACAGTCGAATCGATATTCATGTCCGGCTGCCTATTTTAAACATCTTTCTAAATTATAAACCCAAAATGTTGCATTGGTCAGACATGTAAATGAAGGATAGGTCAAAGTTAAGTATTTCTATAAAACACTTTAAGCTTTTTAAAGATAACTTGAACAAACTTGGCTTTTACGTTTATTTAGCATAAGCATAAGCAGCGTTTCATATAGATATGTCAGAAGATATTCTTAAACCACCTCTCTCTGGACATTTCAGTGAAACTTATGTCAAGAGCTACTTCAGTCATTAAAACCATCTTAAATTGCTTTCTGTGTCGTAAATTTTAATATAAAATGTTTTGCAAACAAATCTCAACGATATATATATAATAGTATAGTATAATAGTATGGATTAAAGCTATAGGCACTGCGAGAACCGTGCCAATCACAAGGTCAAGTAGCGCAGGGCTTTGTCCAGAAAACGCTCCTCGGCCGAGCCCTGGGGGCAGGCAATGCCGCGTCGCGACTTCGATGACAATCGGTCATACTGATGCTTGATGGTGCTGTTGAGCAGATGATCACAGTCCTCGGAATGATGCACTGTCTCCGCCGAGGGCGCCTTGGCATATTCCCGCTTGAGGACCATGCTGATGATGCGGGAGCGTGTGGTGCGGTGCTTGGGCTTGCTAATGACCTGCGAGCGTGGACGCAGCGATGGTGTCGGCGATGAGGTGCCATAAATGCCCGACTCGGCTGAATCGGAGTCAAGTCCGGTGCTGGAGACGCCGGCGCAACTGCAGTAGGTGACACTGCTTCGGGGCGACTGACGAGCACTGCCATAGGCCTCGTCGTCACAGACATCATAGTCGGGTGCGCCCTTCTCGGGCACTGGCAGGGCATCACTGATCGCATAGGGTATACACTTGGCCTCCATATACATGAGGGGCTCATCCACAGCCTCCTCCGCGCTGGGCGTCGGACTGACGCTGCGCTCGTTCTCCAGCTCCGCAATGCGCGCCTCCTGCACCCGCTGCTTGCGCCGGTGCTGACGTCGCTCGTGGCGCTCCCGTTCGATGCGAGCTATTGTCTCCAGGCTCTCCATGAAGAGACCTAAGTCATGCTGGCCAAACCGAGCCGCGTCCAGGGTATATGTGGTGGACATCGCACCATAGCTGGCGGGATCCATGAAGTTCACGTACTGTGTGCAAGTGTAGGTAGCCATGATGATGTTTCACAAATATGCGAGAGAAACTTCGATGTGCGTTTGCTTTGAAGGCTGCTGTGCAACTGTTGACATTGGACAGACGCCGGGCTGTTTATATATCGCACACAGGTAGCTGATCGAATGCCGCACAGCCCACAGCCGGCCCACAGCCGCCCGTGTGTGAGAACAGGTAGGCGCGGTTAACCTTTGTGCGCCGCCCCCTCGCCCAAAATCGCTTTGTGCATTTTCTGGCTAAGTGCAAGCTGGCTAATTATGGCTGTGCCTGGGTTATTCCCTGATTGCTTTTTAATTTCGGCATTTCCAAAATTCTATAACGCCGTAGGGCACACGTGTTCGCCTATGACATAGAGGCCGGCGCTTTTATTGCCTCTCCTCACCAATTGCATTTGTCAGTTGGCACCTTTCGCATATTTCGAATTCCTGCATTCGCAGGTCGCCCATAAAACGAGTGCAAATCGTTGCAGACACCTGGCCAACATCTGCTGCGGCACATAGAATAGTTGGTGCATAACTGAATAGTTGTAGTTAAATCTAAATCAATATGTCGATTGGCAGCACAATTTGCACTTTTGCCCTAAGCCGACAGCAGCTGACAGAAGCACAGAACGCGAGCAAACAAATAATAATTGCCCTCGCTTGGTTTCAATTTCATATTCATATTTGGTTTATTTTTATTCATATTATTGCTGCAAGGATGCAGAACTATCCAGGTAAATTCGTTAAAAGCACGATTTCAATTTGCATTGCAACCTTTCCTCAAATGACAAGGTCAACCAATCTATAAATAATGCTGACAACAGTTTACATTGGCAGCACTAAAAATGAAGGCAGCAAATCAGTTCATTAACAAGTGATAAGATTACCTGGCCTTATCATTTATGGTCATAGAAAAGATAGCATATTGAAGCATAGATCGACTATTAGGTATTTACAAGCTTTATGAACACGTTTGCCATTAGAAAACCGAATAGCCGACGTTTTAATTTGAACTTTAATATAAACTGAGACTAAATAGCTTAAAAACTCGAAAGTTCAAGTAAGCACAGAGGTTAACTTCAAGTTTTGGTAAAGTAGATTTAATAGTTTATATAACCGAGATGCTATTGGGATAAGAAATAAAGCTGACATTCCGGCTGAAATGTTGTATATTTTCTTTTAAAGCTGTTTTATTTTTTATTCAGCTTTTGGATTCGACTAAAATAGATATTTCTATGAGTACGAATTTATCAATTTTTCAGGCCTTTAAAGCCTTATTGTTTTGATTGAACATAGTTAAGAAAATCTGAGACTTTAGAGCTTATATAATTTGGTTTTCATAAAGTGTAGAGTGGCAAAGAAGTTAGGCCTGCCTCAACAAGCTAGCCTGACTTATGTATATCGGCTAACTCTTAAGCTGGCGTTAGAGTTTTAAGCAAGAGATTAGCCGAACAAAAACGAAAATCAACAGATTATCTCTTGTTTTCGAGTAACCCACGAATACATCGTATGGCTTAAGGCAAAGCTGGCTTAACTTAATCTACCTGTAGATTTGGGTTCAAATTTCGGCTTACATCTGCCTCTTCAGTTTAAGCGCCGATCAAATTATTCGTAAAGTTGCAAAAGTGAAAACAGTTGATTTAAATAATTATTTGTATATGCTTATTAACCTGCTGACATCATTTAACTTGTTTAATACAACTAAACTCATCTCAGCTCGAGGAGAGTTTGATGAATTAGGTGCAAACAAAAGTTACTTGAAGGACACCGAAGACACACGCTGAGCTCTGATAGATGAGTGTCGCAAAGGCAGACGGGTTTCCGCGTGGTCAGCCAAAATAATATGCACGAATAGCCAAAATCAATGGAAGCCGAAAAGTGAGGAAATGGCTTCGAACTCGTCTAGACGACAGACAGACTGAGACGCGACAAATTGAAGGGCGCGTCCGTCGTTGAGTAATTAAACTCATATCTTTGTAACTTTTGGGAACGTCTGCAAATCTGGAGATGATTAAGTGCCTTTGTTTTGGCATTACAGCAGAAATGGCTGGGCAAGGAAATTAAGTTTGCAGCTGGCAGCTGCCCCGAACTCGAGCGAGATTCATTTGAAAAGGCAGCAGATGAAATGCACTCGAGAGATGAGAGGTCTCTCAAGGCTGGAGGGGGGCAGAGTGGGGACAACTGCGGGCATTTCTCGTAAAGCTGTTGCTGCTGAAAATCCATTGAACTTTCAATTAGGCACGTAGCTGCACAGAAATGGAGGGAGTGCAGGCACTTAACCCATTGATGCCGGTGCTTTAAACGAGCTGCAAATTGTTTTGAGCCACTTAACAGCTTTAATTAATTGCCTTATATTAATAAAACCGGGCCGAATTGATTTCGGCGATTTATAAACTGATTTAGAGTACAAACTTACGCGTTAAGTGTTCAGATAAAACGGGTTCTGAATATATAAACATATATTTTGATACGTACCTGCAACAAAAAGAGATGGAAAGAAAGCAAATTAGTTGAATTGTTTTTAGAATGCATCAAATTTATGTGGTAGCTATAGCGACTCGGACTGCACCCTACGGAAATATCAATTTACAAAAACATAAATGCCAATTGGCAAATGACAAGCCCAAGACGACAGACTACAAGCCACAGCCGTGAGGGGAGATGTTCCAGCTTGGGCTGGGGGCAGGGGTCAAAGAACAGCACGGACAGTGCCGACATTCATCGAGTCGTTTGTCGTCGTTGGAGTTGGGGTCTGATGGGAGCGAACAACAACCCAAACGAACAACCAAAACTTCAATTGCTTCACATTTGTTAAAGACAAAGCAAATCGTAAAGGGGACCGACAGAGGCGTACTGCTTAGGCCTGTCAAGCGGGGGTGCTTAAGCAAGAGCCCACAATCAGAGGGGAGAGGGAACATTGAATTTGACTCTTAAACCCAATGTGTTTAAGTGTGTATAAAGATAAAACTCTGTTGAGTGCTGATATAATAGAATATTTAGAGCTGTGAAAAGTCAAATTGTGTTAAGAGTGAGACAATTGAGAAAATATCTTTTAGGAGTTGATTTATGTATGTGATCAATTCTCAATTTCTGATGTATTTCATATTGATTAGCTTTACAGTAATCGAATAAAAAATAAAGTTTTCTGAGCGATTTGAACTATATTTTTCTTGAAACTATATATAAGTAGCTACAGAAAGTACTTCAATAAAGATATTAAAAATATCCCAAATATTATTTACTTTTATATATATAGTTAATCTCAGCCTGAGTCAAGCTGGCTTAAAGCCCATATTAGTTGAAACTTGTAAGCCAAAATATAAAGATATAAAAAATATCTCGAATATTATTTACTTTTATATTTATATAGTTAATCTTAAGCTGAATCAAGCTGGCTTTCCAGCAATGATCTTTCACTTCATACGAACTGAAGACGCCATCAACAAGAATTACAGCTCGTACCAGCTAAACGATAATAGGGTCAAAATAATAAAGGCAACAAAATGAAAACAAAACGCGGTTGCGTGCCGATCTTCATTCGAGCGATCTGGCTATTTATAGGGTCCATTGTAATAACTCCATCGTCAGCGGAAAGTGATCCATGGGCGGGCGCATTTAGAGTAGCGCACGCGGTGCCAGCATAAACTTCAAACAGATGTCAAGCCGCCGGTCGCGTAATTATTATTAATGTGCTGCTCCCTTCCAATTTCAGTTTCAATTCCCGACAATTTCCAAACCCAACCCAACCCAATTTCAGCCCAACAGTTTTCATGTGATCTCATCTAGCAAATATTCAAAGAGCTATGCGCCTCTGTTTTACATTAAAAATTATTGCCACAGATTTTTTACTTCATTCTTTCTCGCATGTTTGTTTTTTTTTTTTTTTTTGAACGAGGCGTTTACTCGGCCCGCGGGTTGTTGAACCTTCGGCCAACAACATGTGGGGCGGCGGTCTGCGATTTGCTGTGCTTTGCGTGTTCCCTCCCAAGTGCGTTCGCTGCAAATGAATGGCGTGCTTTGATAAATGGCACATGGCACCGTAGCCGTACCCGTAGCCGTACCCTTACCCATAACCCTACTAGTCGCCTTATATGGCTTTCTTTGGCCAAGCGGCTGCTACGCAAATTCATTGTCACAATTTGTGTTGTCCGACTTGAGCTTCGCTTTGAGCTGTTACTGAATTGCAGCAAGTCTTTCCATTGATAAATTGCACTCGAAAACCCACACACACTCAATCAGTTGAGAACCTCTCTGATAGCTACGCTTAAATTGCAACAATTTCGCGTTTCGAGGGGGCGTTTAACAAACAAACAACAACAGATTATGCAAATTGCAAATTAAAACTGACAATTTTGATGGAATTTCAAATTGATAGAACGACGAATGACGCGATATTTGTGAACAGTCAAGAAGATTAGCAAAAAATTTATATGCAAATAATTATTTATACTTTCATTTTATCTTTATTATATCACAAAAAAAAGTTTCCAATACGAAAAGACTTGTGCGGCTTCAGACCGAAAAGTTAGAGACACCAATGCCTTTGTTCGCCCTTCTTTGCGATTCTCACGAATTAAGTTAAGTTATACTTGCACTATTTATAAAGGAATTTAGTTAATATATTTTTATAGTATTAAGATTCTAACTCTCCTTGATCTCCTTTTCTCTCTCTTTTTTTCGTTTATTTATTAAAAATTTCTCTTTATTTGTTATTTGCGTTCATTCTCTCTGCCCAGATTCGCCAGACTCACGCTTTCCTCTTTCCCTCTCTCTACTATTCCGATTCTATTCCTTTCTTTGAAACTTATTTTCTAGCTGCTTTCATTTCCACTATTTTACGAAAAAATTAACAAAATCAGTCTGTTTAAAGTGCCTTAATTGACTAAATTGAAATCGCAATAAGTAGTATATATTATTTGTCATTATCGTAACTTTATCCGCATTTTTGACAGCGTGGATGTGCCAATTAACTCACATCTGTCAAATTTTAATAAGCTTTAAATTTGATTTAATTAAGCTGTGGTTATGGCAAATGGCAATCGCTTGTCTAACGCCTGTTTGTGCAAGCGCCGCCTGTTTGTGCAAGCGCCGCCCGTCGCGCGGCATTCGCCACACAATTTCGTGTCGATAGTGGGCAAAAAGCGCAGCTCGCAACGCAAAATGAAAATGAAAATGAATTGAGTTACGCGAGAGTTGTGCGCAAATGCAATTTGGCGTTCGTTTAATTAAATTTCGTATGGTTTTCGGGTTTTGTTTGTGGCACTTTGCTGGGCAGCGAGCCAATACTAAAAGCTGACGTACAATTAACTTTAAAACAATGCAAATTAAAACCAAAGCGAAAAGGTGGCCAGCACAAAAATGCGCGGCATGCGGCAGCTTGGCAGACACTCGGTCAGTGGGAGTTCGTAGCACCTTAGCATTTGCGGGCCCAACAACAATGTAAAGTAGTATTTGAGATTTCTCATCCGAACTGGGCCAGTTGGGGCTGAGTCAGCGACGTCGAGGTGAAAAGTGCGTTTTGCATAATTTTCTGGCAACTTAAGCAATTGAATTTAATTGCCTAAGCACGGGCGTTAATCAAGCTAATTGCTGACATCAGCTAAGTCTAGCGAGTCTCCAGCCAGGCAAATAGAATTGGGTGTGGGCTGAGAAATCTACAGAACCTTAGACACAAACATCCGCATATAGACGGATCATGTTGGAAGATGATTTTTAATTAGATGAAAGTTTTTAGTGTTTTAGTGTGGTTTCGCATAAAGGTTGGGCTACAAACTCTTCTTATAAAATACCAAATGGTAGATATAGCATTTATATAAGCTTGTTCACGTGTACATCAGCGCTTTGCAAAAACATATTGAATTTCGAGAGAATTGAAGACCCTTTTGAGCGACCCTCTCGCAAGTGTTCGAAAGCCAATACGTTGCGTAAGTCTCTGAGTCAGTGATATCACATAACGCCGCAGACGCGACTGGAATTTCATTAAACGAGTTCTATTACAAAAACACACATCGACGAGTCGAAACTATATAGAAAATATATACACACTGAGCACGACCCCTTTCAGCTGCCTCTAAAAAGTTGTTTACCAAGAAAACAAAGAGCCAGGCAGCAAATGCTAAGCGTTTTATAAATAAATATGCAATAATTTCTGCGCGCGTTTTGTTTTTATATAAATACAAATTTGCCAGCTTTATGAACTATGCGAGCGTAATTCATTTGCACGAGTGCAAATATTTGATTATCATCAATCATGCAGATAGAGAAATGGAGAGAATGCTGTGTGTGTGTGTGGGCGTCGAAGGAGGGCGGGGCTGGTCAGTTGGCTGGTCCATTATCTGTAGGCCTGACCTTGGAGCTATTACTGTCAGTTATTTCATGTCTGACAGTCTGTTCCGCTGCCCGAGCACCTTAATTTGCCCAGCAATGCGATACGATGCGATGATAGATGATATTCATATATGACATACGCCAGAGACCAAACGCAGGCAAATCAATGTGAATTGAGTCCGGCTTGGCGTGTTATTTGGGCAACGGATGTATCTATTGACACAAAGCCAGATCTGTTTATAAATATATATGTGTATATATATATAAAGTAATTTGCGCAATTGCGATAGCAGCGGCAGCTGAAACCAGTTTCGAAAAGCCATTGGGTCAATGCTGAGTATGCGTAATATAGGCTACTAAGTAACTACATGAGTAACACTTGCTGCAAATGTGGGGCAGCAGAAATCATTTAATGACGAGGTCAGCGAGACTCTGTGCAGCACATAAATCTGATTGTTTATTGATTGTTAGATAAGCGTACAAATCAACACAGCTCTGACGTGAGCGTGGATTATCAGGATGCATATATAGAGAGAGAGAGAGAGATCTTTGAGAACTTATATATATAGAAACTTACAACTTGAACTTAAAGAGTAAAACTCTTGAAATGAAATAAAAACGGATAAAAACAACAAAATGATTGCATTCAACCTTTTTCCACCCATTTTCCACTCCTTTCCTAACTTAGTGTATGGATTTATACAAAAACACATCAGAATGTTTACTAGCTTAATACTATTAAGTGAATATAATGATGTAATTACATTATAAAATATAATTAGCTCAGTAATCATCAATTATTTAGTGAACAAGTAAATTTTTGTGCTATTAATAGAGAAAGAATAAAAATACAAATGATCAAAAAGTCACGTAAATGCAGCAATAATAAAAACTACACAAAAATGCAGTACACTAGAGTGAAACCCGGAAATTCTAGAGAACTAAGTGAAAATGCATGTTTAGTTAAGTTGTTAAGTTGATTGACTCTCTCAACAGAGAGATATCGCCAGGCGACCTGCATAAGTATACATATGTAGATTAGATCTTCACAATCAACCACGAATGACACGCCCAACGAACTCAAGTGAACCCCAAAGTTTGGTATTATGAAATGCAACCCTTTTAAAACATAATTCTCTGCAACAATTTAAGCATTTGCTCAAACGAAAACGTGCAAACTATGCCTGAGTGCCCGATTGGAGGGGGGCGGTAGCCCAGGTCATGGAACACCTGACTGACCAGCAGCAACAGCAACAGCCCAGGGCAGAGGCGCTGGTGCAGCGGTGTCTGTGGCCAGCCAACTGGAGGTCAGTGACACATGCGCCCCGGGTTGGTCAGGACTTGATGGATTGACAAACTGTTGAGCCGAACTGAACTGCCGCCCCGGTTGCCCTGGCAGAGGCAGAGGCTAACATGAAAAAGAGTTTGTTATTGGCCGCCCGTTGCTATTGAATTGATTGCGGCACGGCAACAACCCTGAGGAGCACAAATTTTGAAGAATTTTTACCCCTTGTCAAGCTTGCACTGAAGGTGGCGTGAGTCGAAAACCGGAAGCGGATGTGGGCGACAAAATCGTTTAAAGTTCTACAAAAAAAACTAGTTAAGCGTGCTAAGCCAAGAGATACCCTGCAGTCAATAGAGTATGAGGTGCTATTTGTATAGAATTATATATATGATTAAAGATTTACTAGATTTTAAATATCAATAATGATATTCAAACTTATGATTAGAGCTCTAATCAAATGAATTCGTTAAATTTCTTTTCATGTGCCTGTCAAAGTTAACAGCTACATAAAATGCATTGCAAAGTGCTAAGCTAAGAGATACCCTGCAGTGAATAGAGTTTGAGGTGCTGGCAGATACTCCTTCGTTGTCTATTTATATAGAATTATATTTTATTTGTCGTTAATCATATTCAAACTTATGAATAGAACTCTTATCAAATGGATCCGTTTAATAACTTTTTAAGTGCCTGTCAAAGTTGACAGCTACATAAAAAGCATGGCATAGTTAACTGTGCTAAGCCACGAGATACCCTGCTGTCAATAATAAAGAGTTAAAAGTAGGAGGTGCTTCGTTGTCTACATATATAGAATTATATTTTATATGTCAACAACAACTAATCAAATAGATTAGTTACATTACTTTTCATGTGCCTCTCAAAGTTAACAGCTACATATAAAGCATAGCAAATGCGGTATTTTCTACTAGGCCAACTTTAAACTAAAAGCTAATCTACCATGCCAGTGCTTTTTGGGTTAGGGTAGGCCAAGCTCTGACTATAATTATGAGCAGTTAGCTATCGTATATGGCATCCCATAACTGCATCTGTGCATTTTATGCTTCCTGTTGATTGCAATTAGGCTGGCATGTCATGTAATTATGACATGGGCAAAAAGAACGCAAATGATGGGATAGACAGGCAGGCAGGCAGACAATTCACAGTCTGTCTGTCTGACTGACTGGCTGTCTGTCTCACCTGTCTACCTGTCCGCGCAAAGTGGCATTCGAGCAGAAGGGCCATTGTCATGCCTTTCACTGCTGAGGCTTTGACTTGAACAAATGCGCTGCTGGGCCTAGCTTTGATTATGGCCAGGCCCACAAATAGAAGCATAATCAAATGGGGCAACACAAATTGCGGCCAATTTGGCTAGCTACCAAATTTGAAGTTCTGGCAGCATTTCAAACTGTAAATGTTTCAACAACCTGGACAAACTCCGCACGTGCCACGCATTTATCAAATGCATTTCACGCCACGCTGAAGCCGTAGCTGATATGCGTACCTCCTCGTACCCTCCTCGACTAATGGGCTAACCCTGACTATCTAAATATTATGCACACACACACACATGTCCGTAACCTCCATATACAAATAATTTACATTTTATTTCAGTTCACTTAATGAATCAGCTGCGTGCTGCGCCGTATTCCCCTCGAGGAGCAGCAATCTGCGAGCCGTAATCGCATAGAGTGTGCCACATAAGCTGACCTTTCAGAAGCTCACCAGGGAGGAGGAAGCAGGGAGCGTGGGGGAGGGGACACTCTGGAGGTGCGGGAGGCGCAGCCGAAGGCAACCCAGCAAATGTCATTTCCATTTGCATGTGTCGCTGAAAATAAACCCCGAAGGAAATGCTGGCAAAGTATATGGAATTGTATAATCAGAAATAAGAGGGTATTCCAAACGACCGAGCATATGCGGTACTGAATGCCCTTACCTGAGGATTGATATTGGATACAAATGTTCGCAAACAAACGTTTCAGAATGTCGCAAAAAGAGTTGAAAGAAAAATTAAATAGTTTGAGAGCGTAAGAAAACATTTAAGGACAAAAATAAAAGGAAAAGAAGAGAAAGGAAAAGGAGCAGAGCAGAGTTTTATGGGACATATTATGCCAAATTAAAATCTTATTGCTAAAATTGTGCTGTTCCTTCAAATAAAGACTTAAGAAACATTTAAAGTCCAAAGGTCAAAGAACTGAAATGACTTTAAATAATACATTTCAAATGTTTTTTTTCACAGCTTTTTGATGGATCGTTTGTCATGCGTGTGGCACATTTTGACGACAAACCCATTCAAAGATAAGAAATGCCCTCAGGCAAAAGAAGGGCAAACCAAATGCCAAATGCTACTGCAACTTAGAGAGAGAGAGAGAGAGAAGAGAGAGTGAGTGAGAGAGAGAGAGAGAGAAGTATGGTTAGGCATAAATTGGTTTGCATATATTTTACATAACTATCGAGATCTCTGGCTCTCTCGCAGATTACTTCTCTCAACATGTGGCACATCGCCCGGGGAAGGTAAACAAAAGTGCGGGAGAATTTTTACCGAAAGATGCGGCACATTAAAATGTGATTTATATGAAAATGCCAGGCAACAACAACAACAACGACGATGGCAAAGTGTGCGACTATTTTTGGAATGCAATCGAGTTGACGGGCTGCGAGGGGAAACTCACAGAGCCGCCGCGGCGGAAAAGGAAGTGCGCGTTATTTGTTTGTCCCGATCTTGTTGTTGTTGTTGTTGCAGTTGTCTTTTTTTTTTTGAGGGTGTTCGATTTGAACTATGCGCCGCCTGCTGTTCACGCAGCTCAGTTCAAGGCAGGTGTGTATTTTTGAGCTCGAAGAGAGGTTAGAGGGGGGAAGGCAGCAGCTGACACTGTTGTGTTGTGTGCTAAGTGTGTGTGTGTGCGTGTGTGTGTGTACGTGCGAGTTTTCCAATCAGCATTGGGCATAGTTTTGCTAGCTTTGAACGTTGGCTGTTAACTTAATTTGTTTATCATGTGCCCACACACACACACAACACACACACACACACATCGTCGCTGTTAACCCAGTTCGAAGCTTGTTTTTTCCAAGCCAAATTCAAATGTGCAGCCTTTTGGCCGCCAACAGCTTTTGGGCCAACTGCAAAATGTTGTGTCTGCGAATGTTATGCGTGGGCTTAAGAACAACTTGAGATGGATAAAAGTTGATCAAAAGATGGTGCGAAATTCTTTGAAGTGGACACTTAAAACTTTGCTACTGTTTGCACTGCATTGATCCCGGGGCCAGTTCAGAGGCCTCTGTAGAATAATAAACAATGCTGCTTCTGTAGTTGAACAATAACTGAATAATCATCTTATTTAATTCTACATGAGTTTGAGACTTGGGCGTGATGTCATTGTGTGAGAATGCTTGTAAGCATCTCAAAAATGTTTGCTTAATTAAAAGTTATTCAAACAAGTGATAGTCATGCACAGTTCTACAAACTGACAAATCATATAGACACATTTATATTGCAAGAATTAAAGTCTATCTCTGCGGAAAAGGAAGCCAGCTTTGTTCTCTTTCACTTTGCTGACTCTTTTGGAGCTCTTTAAAGGCCACTAGACGACGCATCCTTTGCCGTGCTGAGTTGAGCCTGGGCCTGTTCCCGTTCCCGTTCCAAGGCGACATAATAAAGTCCTTTAACCTTTTGCTCGAGTTTTTGCACCATTTTATTGTGCGGAGCGCTCGTTGGATGCGACTCTTTATGCAACTTCCGCATATCTTGACGGAACTCTGCGTGCCTCGCAGCGGGCCACTTCAAGTTAAATATTTTCTCGCTTTTGTTATATATAGCACATATTTCTAACAGCTTAAAAGAGCTTGCTTAACTTTTAGCTTTAAATATAACAGAGATCTTAACAGACTTTCAATTTTATAGATTATATGTTAGACAAGAATTTGAATGTTGTTGTCGCAAACTCGTAAATTACTCAGTTGATTCCCTCAAGTTGCAAGAAATATGCATATAGATTAGTTGGCCAGCGAATGGATCAAAGCAACAACAACAACAACAACAAAAACAACTGACATGAATCATGTGAGTTGCTGTGTGCGAGTTCTTTGTGAGTTGTCTGTGTGGAAGTAAACAGAGCTCGCCCATACGAATAATTTATCATAATTGCGTATTATAGACAAATGCCTAAAAATAGTCGAACAACATACGTATAGAATACGATTTGACTAGCCACTTGGCATTTGTTGAACAACAGCAAAAAGTCCAGAACGACCAGAAAAATTCGATAATAAACAAAAACAAGCTGCAAGCAGCTTAAAATTCCGGCATATACAAAACTCGAATATTAAACATACATATTTTATTTATTTGTTTTTGTGATTTTCAGTTTTTCTATGGCATGTGCAAAATGTTTCTCACATTTCGGATGCCATTATTTTTAGATTGCAAGTTCATATTCGCAAAATACAGAGTGCAAATATTATTATTATTTCAGCTACTTTTCGCGGCTACGAAAATTAACAGATCGTGAAAAGTTGCAACAAACTGCGTAAAATCGTTGAAAACTATTTGCTGAGTTAATCAAAGGAAAACAACGAAGTGCTCTAGTTGGGCATGCCCGACTAGGGGATACTCTGCACCGTCTTTTAACGATAGCTATAAAATGAAAGATACGTGATGTGTTTATACTCTTCTAGAAGCTACATGCCAAATTTGGTGAATGCAGCTCTGAAAACCTAAGAGATTTGCTCAAAAGACAGGATTTTTATATCTATTTTTATCGATTTCTCGGAACTGGGGCAAGTTATCGATTAAAGGAAACAAACTCATACTGCGCTGGCACTAGGAGGACTTTCGTTCAAAATTTCAAGTCTCTAGCTCTTATAGGTTCTGAGATCCAGACGGACATGGCTAGATCGACTCGCCTACCGATGCTTATCGTCGGTGTGTCCTTCTGCCTGTTACATTGGCACAACAACATGATACCCTTTTTTTTTATTCATTTTCAATGGGTATATACTTATGTGTAAGCCCGATGAGTCAATGTCGTTAAAGAAAGTGTGCGGCATAAATCAGAGAAGTGTCAGCTGACGTGCTTGAAAGTGGATCATATTTTGGGCCAAGTCGTAAATCGATATGACATTTGGGGTACAATTAAATGCGAGTACGCAAAAAAAATATTTAAATTTTATTCTGATGTTGTTTGCAGTTTAATTCGCGTATGCTGTTCAAATTTATGAACGACATTCGAGGTGTGAATGGAATGGCCAAAAGCGAAGCGAACATAGATTAGATATAAGGCTAAGACGGAAAAATAAAGTGAGAGATAAATATAAATAAACTGAGGCAAATGAGCTACATAAGCAATTAAATTTGCTTTTGAACTTTTTTATAAAATGGCCTATATATATGGGGATGTGGCCAAAAATGTATCAAAAGAAAAGCAATTTGCATTTCCTTAATTTAAAAAAATAATAAAATAAAAGCAAGGATAAGCAACAACTTTCACAATAAAACAAATCAAGGAACATTATATCTATTATAAACAAAACTTAATTTGTTTTATTCAATCTATTTAATTTAGTATCAGAGTTTGTTAAATATATGATGATATATGAGCCTGGCCCAATTGAATTAGCTCACGACATGAGAGTAATTAAAATAAGAGACTCATCAATTAGCTGCAACTAATTTCCAGCAATTGTTGTTTAAGTTCAGCTGCACCCAGCGAACTACCCACACACACACTGAGAAAAACAAAAAGCGCCCACACACTTCCCATACAACAACAAGAACAACAATGACAGGCGAATTGATTTGCGTTTATCAATTGAGGGCGAAAAAAAAGGTGCGAAATGAAAAATAAACTTTTGTTTGTCTGGTTTTCGAGTTTCTCAATTTCATGTGTTTACGCAAAAATGAAAATTACACGCTGCGAAAAAAATTGGAAGCGAAATTAAACGCGTGTGAAAAATAAATTGTGGCCAGCAAGTAGCATAAACAAAGAAAAAACTTGAAACGCAAATGAGATGAAGAAAAAATAAACTCAAATTAATTAAATTTCCTGCCACGATGCGCACTTTCGCCTTGGGCACTGTGCACACTTTGCGGGAGGCGACTGTAGCATTTCAAGGCAGACAAATGCCGTTTTAATTTGAATAAATTACTACGTTCAAGAGACAATCAAAAATGCTTAAGCTATGAGCTCAGCTAGGCTTCAAACATTGAAGTATTTTAATTACTTAAAAATTATTTCTGCAATTTCAAAGTTTGTCGACTATTTCAAAAGAAAGCGGTTTATTTTTCCTGCAAATATTTCAATTGGACTTTTTCCGCAGCAAGTTGCATTTTTTGTCTTTTTTTGTCACGTTTGTTTTGACATTTTAGGCGAAAAGGTGTGTGTGCGTGTGTGCAGGTGAGAGCGAGATGGCTGGTAATGATAGACACGCAGTCGCTGAAGCGAGACAAAGTGCAACAAATATGGCAAAAAAAAAACCAATACAAGTGTAACCATAGATAAGTGTCGATATGGGCAAAGGAAATAGGTAGAAATAACGAAAAGATCAAACAACAATTGTTAAGAGTTGGCTGCAAGAAAAGAGAGCGGCAAATTAAGAGAGCAAGATTGTTGTGGCAGCAAGAGTGCGCGCTTATAGCAACAGGCAGCTTATGTAATTATGGTAGTCTGCTACAGGTGACAGCAATGTTTGCCGCAGCATTGATCATGTAACATAAACAGAGAGCAGCAATGTTATTAGAAGGGCTGTTATTAAGACGTTCTGTGACAAACAGAAGAGAGCAAAGAGCGCGCGCACCGCTCGCTCCGTTTGGCAGACAGCCAAGCGCCTTGTGCGATGTTTTTATCTGGTATGTTTTGTTTGTGCGTGCCCATTGTTTTTACCTTCGCCTTTGCCTTCAACATTCACCGAGCGCCGACTGAGAATGTTAACAACAAATATTTGATGAAATTCAAATCTAACAATTGAAAGCCCGTTGGGTGCGCATTTAATAACAATTTGATAAGGGGTGGAAGGGGGGCACTGTGTATGTATATAGTTGTAGTTGCATGTTTGTGTTGCTGTTGTTTCTTTCAATTCATTTTATTTTTTTTTTGTTCCATTATCAGGCGACAAGAGAATACACGCAAAGATAAGCAAATATACACAAAGAGACGCACAAGCTGAAGAAGGTAATAAACAAGCAAAGTGACCAAAATGTAAATATGTCTGTAAATCTGGCACGCTTTTCTGTGGGGATTAACAGAAAGATTTCTTTACTGCACTTGTCTGTTATCAAGCATTTGTTTACATTACAAGAAAACGACAAAAAATACAAATTTTAATTAAATAATTTTTTAATTTGTATGCTTTGGAGCAGCATAATTTGGGTTTATGCTTTCTTTTTCGTGCAATTATTTTTCATTATTATTCCACATGACAACTGCGGCAACTACCTAAACAACAAAGGCGACACACATTCATACATATTTCCGCAAGAGTTAACAAATACAACAACAACAACAACAAGTGCTAAGTACATACATATATACACACATATAGCTAGATTTTAGCGGAACTCGAGGCGAAAGTTTTAGCTCTAGCCAAAACGTGGGAGTTGAGAATGAAAACTATAAGAAAAACGTCAAAAGGGCGCAGTTTAATTGCTTCTTCTTTCCATCAATTATAAAAAAACGACTGAAAAAACGGCAACCTGGATGCTCTTTAAATTGGACATTCATACAAAAAATACGGTGAATATATATACATAATTTCATTAGATATATTTCATAAGAAATGCTCAGAAAATTGAGAATACGTTTTCTTTTTTGCATATGGCAATTTTCATTCAAGATCAAAAGCGTTATATGTTGTATTGGACGGCACTGTATACAGTCTGATACACATGTATATGTAAACATTTTGAAACTCATCTGACTTGTATATATACGATTTGATTGCTGCATTTTCAGCGTAGGATATTGAGTCATTTAATGAATTATTTCAAATTTATTCTATTTATATATGTTTAAATATATTGTGGTCTTAAATTTGCAAAAATTTTCCAAGCATGAAAACTTGGAAAACATTTAAAGCGCGTAAGAACTTGATTGACTTTGAAAATTTAATATTAACTTGGCTTTTAACTATACATATATTCCTTTATACTTACATATATATGTATTGTAAGAATGTATTTGCAATTGACATAATCGTAAGTTTCTTGCCTGCGCAATGAAGATAATAAATAATTGTTGGTTCATAATCTTTATCGAATCGTTACAGAATCAACAAACTCGTTTTTGAAATTTATATATTTATTACTTATCGCATTCACAAATGGCAAACAAACTAATGGGCCATAAATATTTTCCGAACACTCGCATCTAAAATAAAGTGCACACTGCTAAGTTACATCCTTGTTTAATCACAAGTATTTGCCGTATTAGACTGTACACTGGCTTCAGAAATAAAGGGTACACCGTGCTGCACATACTGGCGTCTAAATTCAAACCAAATTCAACGAAACGAAAAATGTTTAACAAATCTCATCAGCTGATGAACTTAAATAACAGTGCAAACTTTTGGGTCAACAATTTTAGTTTGTCCATTTGAGACAGCCTCGAGACTTGATTAACATAATGAGAAAAACTTGTGTAGACCGAATATAACAAGGCTGAAAGCCGCAAAAAATCATTACACAAATTATACAAGCTAAGGTCAGGTGGTCATTGTCTCGGTGAAAGACGACATTAAATTGCTCGAATTTTGAAGGAGAGCTATAAAACGCGGCAGAGGAGGAAATTCAGAAAAAAATGCGAAGCAAGAAACAAAACAATGCAGGCAAAGGCATTGATTTATGGGTGAGGCCCAAGGATTATAAAGGGGATACACACACACACACACATGCACATAATATACTTAAATACCTAATAAATCATAATGCGACAAAACAAAAACTCAACTCAAGGCGTTTTGGGCGCGTTTTACAGCGCGTCCATGCGCCAAGCCGATTAGCGTGCGAATTGTGGATGAGAAGGATACGAATAATGTAAAAGTTTAACGCGGCACGCATTAAAGAGAGTGTTTAAACGGTGTTAGCAGTAGACGGACTTTTCAGGCGAAAAGCGCACCAAAGCAAACACGTGAAAGAACAAAAAATGACACAGAAATGTCTGTTACGCGCGAATGAATTTGAAACAAGGAAGGCGGGGGCTGTGCAGACATGGGAGTGTCACGAGTGCCAAAGGGGAAGGGGTGGGGTGTGTCACTGCCTGCCGAAATCAATTAACAACCATAAGGAAGATCAAAGCTGCGCTCAAGTGAAAATGTAAGAACTAGAGCGTGCGAGCGAGACAATAGATGAGTACAGTTACTGAGAGCGAAATGAATGGAAGTCATGTCGTATGCATAATTTGCGCATTGGATAAAAATAATACAAAAGCGTAAGAGAAGAAAGTGTAATGTTAATATGGGAACATAAAAACGGGAATTAAATAGATAGTTACAACGGAACTGGAATGCCCTTATAAATTAAGTATTACAAAACATTTCAAATAAATGAGTCAAACTTATTTCCAATTTTATAAAAATCTCAAAAAAAAGTGAGGTTCATATTTTAAAAAAGTCATATATGATGCACATGATTTACTCCAAACTGTGCCACGTAACGAATTGACCCTGTTCTTGTTTTGGCAGCGGCTCAGTCCATAAAGAGGGGTTGATGACGTTGCCCGAGACAAAAGCCATAAAAACTATGTGTAAGTAGTTTCTGGCAGCCACAACCCCAAATGGGCGCCAGGGGGGTCGAACAGGGGGAGTGTAATCATATACAGTGAAAGCTCTTATGAGTGGACTACTCTCAAAAGATGTCAAGAAAACAATTCATTCGTAATTTTTAAGTTTAAAAAAATAAATTAAATAGATGTTTAATCCTTTTCATTAAGAACTGAAATTATATGTCCGTCTAAAGGTGGTTTTCACTTAGGTCGAGTTCTCACTGTACACGCGCTTTACGGTTAACATATGGATTTCTTTTGGTACTCACCAAAACATTCTTTTGATTCTCTTTATCCAGCAGAAATTCCATGCTTTTGTGTGGCCTACGGACCGAGGCGATTTGGACGCCGCCCGCCTGTGTTGATGGCTTGATGCGTTGATTGTTTCCATCGAGACGCTCATCGCCGTCGTCGTCGTCGTCATCATCATCCTGGACATCGTAGGCGGCGCTGGTCACATTTAAGCGCTTGACCAGATACCGTTTGTGCAGCGGGTTGCAGGTGATGTCCATAAGGGAGCGTGTCTTGCCCGTGATAACAGTTTCGTGTGTGTCCAAATTGGTCTCGATGAGGCCCATTTTCCCGCCACCGCCGTCGGTGTCATCCAGCATTGGGGAGACAGCCACCGGCACGGCTGTCACCATGGTGAGCGGACGCGTCGGCAGCGGCAAGCCGGCGCCCAGCTGATTGAACATTTGCGTCTTTTGCGCGACAGAGGCGCGCGACGGCGATTCGGTGGCTCGAGCCATTTCCGTTTCCGTTAGCGACATTTCGTGACGCTGGCCCGTTGTCAACTGTTGGGCAAAGGCCGCATATTGTTCCCGTTCGGCGGCCAAGAGAGCATCGCTAGCATGGGCAGCACCAAACGAGCCATTGGCAGCACTCACCGAGTACGGCGCATGCGTTTGCCTCGGCGGCAACTTAGGCAGCGGGGGTTTACCTGTGACCAGCTTTTGCAGTGTCGATGTTTTCGGCTGCTCCAGCTCAGCTGCTGCTGCTGCTGCGGCTGTCGCCTGGCGGCTGTGCACGCTGGCGGTGCTCGCCTCGGAGGCGTTGCTGTCATCTAGCGTGCTGCGCGGCGGCTTGAGGGGTATGTAAATGAAATCCTGGCTTTTGCCATTGCTCTGCGGCGCTTGCTTGAGACTGGCCTGCTGCTGCTGCGGCTGCTGCTGCGGCTGCTGCTGCGGCTGCTGTTGCTGCTGCTTCTTCTTGCGGCGCAGCGAGAAGCGCAGGCCATGCGCAAAGCGCGACAGAAAACTCTTTGAGCTGGGATGCTTCTCATCCGTTTTATTGGCGCGCTGCTTAAGCGGCGACTCATTGTTATTGGCGCTGACGACGTGCGTCGCTGGCTGGACTGACGTTGATTTGGACGACATGTTCTTGACGACGTTGTCGTTGTCGTAACGCTGCAGCAGCTGCTGCGAGGCGTAGAGTATGTGGTGTGCGCGGTTTGTTGGCGGTTCGCTTAGTATGGGCAAATGCAGGCTTAGGGGGCGTGTGTGTAACGGCACTGTGTGAACTGGTGAACTGGCGATCGCGTACGATGAGCTCGCGTCGACGCTCGTTTCAAGACTGACAGCAGAGGCAGCAGCAGCGACGCTTGAAACGGGCTGCGGCGGCGGCGGCGATGTTTGTTTTTGTTGCGTTTCCATGCTGCCGCCAGCGGCGATGTTTTCGTTGTTTTCATCGCTCTCGCTGCTCATCGCGTCATCGATCATGCTCTCACGCTCGCGTTCACAGTCGCTCTCTTGCGCTCTTTGCTGTTGCTTTTGCTGTGGCTCTTGATGCTCTTGTTGCGGCGCTCTTAGCTGCTGCTCTTCAGTGTAGCGCGCTGCTATGTACTCGTTCTCTTTGGTGTTATAAATAACAGTGGCATCGTCGTTATCCAACAGCTCCCCCTCTTCTCCATCATCATCATCATCATCTTGCTCCTCATCGCTGCTCGTCTGCTCGTGCTCCTCTTGCGGCTCCTCCGAAGACTGCTCCTGCCAGCAATACTTACTCACCACTGGACAGAAACTCACCTCCTTGCTAAATGAATTACGCGAGCCCGCCGGCAACAGTATGCCCAAAGGCTTTGGCTGTGTCGGTGTCTGCGGCAGCTGATGCATCGAATTATGCGCACTGCTCACATATATATCATCCTCCGCCTCCTGGCCGCCATCGAAGGCCGATAGATTGGGCGTGCTGCTGACCAGGCTGCGCTGCTTGGCCGTTGAGCTCTGGAAGCGGCGCTTGGGCAGCGCCCGGTTGGGCGGCGCTGGCGGATTCCTCTTGGGCAGCTCGAAATTGCATTGCTCCAGCGACTGGGCATAGGAGGTGCGCAAATTGGTCGGATCCTGATCGAAGGTCTTGCCAAAGCTGCTGAAACTGATGACAGTCGCCGCCGGCACTGAGGATTGAGGAACTGGCGATGTCGGCTCCTTGTCCGCCGTGTGCCGCTTTTGGCGAGCCGGCGGCTTGCGTATGGTTAGCTGCACATGCTGCACTTGGGGTGGCGCCTCCTCCTCCGGCTGCTGCTGGCGCTGCTCCGGCTGCTGCTGGCGCTGCTCCGGCGGCCATTCCTGCTCGACAGTCTTGTCATTCAATATGGATGCGTTTTTGTCATAGATTTGGCTCAGCTCGTCCAGCAAAAAGTTGCCCTTGCATATGAGCTGCTCGTAATCCTCACCAGAAACGACACGTTTACGTTTGTCCATGTCCGAAGAGCTGCGCTTGCAATTATCACTGCGATCCGCGTAGTCGAGTAGCGTTAAATTCTGATAGCTAGCGTTTAGGTAGCCTGCGCCCGCGCCCGCTCCTGTTTCCGCTTCCGTTCTTGCTGCTCCACTGAAGCCGCAACGTTCGTTCCAGCTGCAGCTGCGTCGCATGCGCGGCAAGCTGCTGCAATCAAAATTGTCCAAATCCTCGCTAGAGCTGTGCCCGTCGTCGCTGCTCTGGCAATTTCTCTGCTGCTGCTGGCGACGCGTTCGCCTCCGTCTGCCCAGCTGCTGCAGCTCGTTGGGCACGCTGCCGGCTAGGGCTGTGGCTTCGCTGGTTCGTGACAGCACGGGCGAGCACTCGGCGGATGAGGAGGAGGAGGAGCTGCTGCTGCTGTTGCTCTTGTTGTTGGCCAGGCCGTAGCTGTTGTTGTCCGTTAGAAATTTGGGCGACGAACCTCGCGGCTCGCGTATGTCGGGCAAACTGTTGCGCAGCCAAGTGAACGAGGCGGCGGACGATGTTGACGACGACGTCGGCGACGACGTTGCGGATGCCGCTGATCCGCTGGGCGATGGCGACGGCGACGACGATGTCGATGGCGAGCGTGCGCCTCTCTCGCGGCTATTTATAGACGATGCCGGAGAGCCGAGAGATGACTGCGTCTCGTTTGTCTGCTGCTCTATTTTTGTCTGACACAAATCATTGGAGTTTTTGGAATGTGCGCCTGTCGCTGTTGCTGCCCCTGCCCCCGCGCCTACTGTTGCCTCCTGTTCCAGCAGCTCCTCCATCTCCTCCTCTTCGCAGAGTTTGTCGAAATTCTTTGGTATGCTCTTGGATTTGGCGCGTCGCAATGTGCTCGGCTCACAGTAGCCCGAATCCTCAGACAAATTCTCCGCCGAATTGAGCGGCAAGCGTCGGGCACTGCCCGCATCTTGTTTCCCCGGACAGGCGCTAAGCATGCTGTGCCCGCTGCTATCGCTGCTGGACGTGCTGCTCGACTCCGAGTCGGACTTGAGCTCCGCCTGATGCAGGCTCTTGCAGGCGCCGAACAGCTCACGCTGCTGCTCCTCCAGGTCCAGCTTGTGCAGCTCGAAGTAGGTCTGATGGAGTCGCCCGTCGCTCGACTCGTAGCGCTTCAGCAGCGACGTGGCCGAGCCGCGGCGGCTGTCCGGATTGCTGTGGCTGCCGCTGGCGCCGCCGCCGCCGCTGCTGCTGCTGCCGCCGCTGCTGCTGGCCATTGTCTCGCAGCTGAAGAGCGAGGGCGAGCTGTTGCCCAGGCTGTTCATGCTCTGGTGCTGCTCCTGCAGCGTCAGCTGGCGCTCCAGCGACTCGAACTGCACCAGCGAGGAGCTGCGCGATAGCGAATGATACGAATCGTTGTCCGAGTAGAAATCCTCAAAGTTGCCGCCACCGCGCCGGCAGCTGCCGGTGCTGTTGCGCTGGCCCTGGCTGCCGTAGCTGTCCCGGGCGCAGGCCTCCAGCGCCAGGAAGCGCTCCAGGCTGTTGTGCGCCTCGGCATCGTAGCGCGGCGGTGGCGGGCGACGCAGCTGCACCATATCCTCCAGACTGTGCGGCTGCTGCAGCTGCTGCTGCTGCTGCTGCAGCTCCTCCTGCGAGCGGCGCGCTCGCTTCGGCGGACAGGCAAAGTCACGTTCCGATATGGCGTCGATATCTGCCGTAAAAAGGTACCAATTAAATGAAGTTCTCCATTTATTCCTGCCGTACTCACCCTTGTTAATTTCGACTCTTATGACCGAGCCTGTCTCGGACTCAGCGGAGCTCCAGAAGCCGCCGCAGCTGCTGCTGCCCCGATGCTCGTAGCCGTTCCAGCTATTTTGCGCATGCTCCTCATCCTCGGAGGTCTCCTCCATGATGGGCTCCAGCATTTGGCGCGAGCTGGACAAGTAAATGCCATCTGCAAATGGAGAAAGTGAATTGTTATTGTTAAATATTGTTTATATTATTATTCGGTTTTATTATTATTATAAATCGCAGCGCACTTTGAAGCCACTTGCGCATCTTTCCCAGCACCGTCTCCAGCTGTGCCTGCGGCCAAACTGAAGCGCAACGCGACAATCTGCACAAGCACAGGGACAGAGACAGAGACAGAGAGATACAACTGCATCTGCATTTGCAACTGCAACTGCAACTGCATTTGCTGCTGTGATCTTATCGCCAGGGCTCTGCGTGCCTTTGCGTCGCATGATTCATGCCGCTTAATTATGCAATTTATTAATAAAGAGTCGCCACATTGGTTGGCCAAAGCTGACCAGACTTCTTCGTTTTAGTATACAATGACACCAGCTTCAAGTGCAGAGGTTAGTTGAATCAATTAACTAGAAACTAATTCAAACTTATATAGACCCAAAGTCCTGCTACTTTAGTTTTGTGGCAAACTTTGCTGTGCATCAAAGAAGACATCTCCGATCCCATAAAGCACATACTTATCTATTCTTGAGCAGTTTTAACAGCTGAGTTGACAGCTGTTCCATGCAAGTGATTTAAATATTGAGTGCAATAAGTGGAGCTGTCTTTTTTCTTTCCGAGTATTGCGAATATTAAAAGCATATCTGAACTTGTTCTGTGCACACACAAAAAAATTCATTGAATTTATTTTAAATATCTACAAAAAAGGCTTTGAAATCATGTAAAAGAACGTATCAAATTGATTATAATCTGAGCCACTTTAAGCTAGTGTCATTGGCACAAAAAAGAGATACTCCGAGGCTTTAAAGCTTATCTCTGATATTCTGTGAGAACGGCCAAAAAAAAAGATATGCTGGAAGGCCATTAGTTTATCTCTAAAATTCTGAAAAAAACATATTTTTTAATGCGCTGAAATGCTTTTATAATATGATTAAAATGTGCAAAACTTTAGGCTGATCTCATTGGACCATAGGAAAACAAAACTGGAAACTGTTTGCAGTTTTTACGTTATAGAAATTTCTAAAAATCACATCGAGCTTTTTTAAACATATTTTTAAAAGCACCTGAAAGCTTTTGTCTTTAGCCTATGTATAAAATGTAAGCTTTTCTCCTCTTTAAAGTAATTCCTTCAGCTTATGTCATTCAATCGTAATTTTTGTAAATTTTTTCCTATAATTCCCAAAAAGCTTCTGTTAAAATATGTTGAAAAGCACCTGAAAGCTTTTGCTATAAGTTTATGTTCAAAATGTAAGCTTTTCTCCTTTCACTCTAGACTTCTACTTCTCTTTAAAGTAATTTTTTCAGCTTGTGTCATTTAATTGTTATAGAAGAAAGTGGAAATTGAATTTATGGAAAGTTTGTCGCGGACTTCAGTTTAATTTAGAACGCGAAGCTTATTGATTACGAAGCCTTCATTTATTGCTTTTGATTAAAAATGTGGTTGATTAAATTCTCACTTAGATAATCATTTTTGGGCATACTGTCCATGAACTGGAATTCCCAAAAGTAGTTAACTTGTTTATACTGAATAATGCTTCCTTGCAGCATTTACCATTTTCTTAAATAATGTAAATCTGATTGAAGTTCCTATAGTAAATATATATTGATAGTTTTCACACTCACCTTGCTGTTCAAATGCGCCTAAATTCCAATTAATGGGCGTATTTAGATAACCCGCCAGATCCAAGTGTTCCATGTTGAATGTGGCAAGTTGTTCAGCAAATTGTTTTGGTTTTTTTTTAGGATGCAGTTTTTTTTTTTTTATAGCTTTGACTACTGCTAAATACTAAAAAGTAATGTATTTATATCGTTGTTGCAATGCTTAGTCTCCAAGTATCACATCGGTTCGTTTCTGATTCTTCAGGCTCTCCTCATTGAATGCAACTGGGGCAAATAGCACCAATTATTTCCATTTGCCTTATCGCAAGTATTTTGAGTTTTTGTGCAATTCGGCGGCAGCATTCGGTACAGACTTTAGTTGTATTTTCGATAAGCGAAAACGATATCTGTAAGCAAAAAAACCAAAAACAAAAGAGAAACAATACCAAAGAAACGTTAGTACAAATTGGTGATAAGAGCGGAGTCATATGCCTATATAACAGGCTGTGAGCGTTTTTTTACGCTGCATTTCAAATTGCAAATTTTTAGTAAATTGGCCTTTTAAAGGAAAAGAGCAGCAACAGTTCTTTATAAAGCCATATAACTTTTTTTAGTACATTTTAGCACAGGCACAAGTTTGCGAAACCTATGCAAATCGTGCAGCTTAAGTCTAATTAAATATTTAATCACATTTTTTGCATTTTAATTCGTAGAATCAATGGATATTAAAGCTACCCGTGAGCTATCTTTGCGCTGGGTTTGACTGGAGCGCATTTAGATCTTTTAGAACATTATATAAATCGTGCAACTTAAATATAATCAAATAATTAAGTAAATTTTAACATTTTAACTATTAGAAACAATGGATATTAAATTTTTCCGCAAGCTGACTTTGCGGAAGCTGTGTCAGCGCATTTAGAACTTTTAGAACATAATATACATCGTGCAGTTTAAGTCTAATTATATATTTAAGTACGTGTTCAGCATTTTAACTATTAGAAGCAACGAATAAAACAGATTACCGCAATTTTCCTTTGCATTTGCTGTGTCAGCAGCGCATTTTGAATTTTTAGATCATTCAACTAATTTAGTATATTTACACTCATGATCGGCGGTGACCTGTATATATATTGTAAATAATTTTAGCGCAACCACAATTTAGTCAAAATAGAGCATATGAGCTAATCTAATGAAGAAAACAGCAGCCAGGGTTAAGCAAGATATTTTAGCACCAATAAATATATGTGTTAGATCGCCGCGTTTATTGACTTGTGCTGACTTTTATAGTTTCATAGAATCATAATACAGCTGAAAGTCAGCTTAAATAAAATCTATGGCTTGGTAATCAAATAGAAAACAGCAGCTAGAGTTCAGTAAAAAATTTTAGCACAGATTTTTATACAAGCATCTGATAACTAGTAGTAGAAACGGCTGCCCCTTTATGATTATTGAGGCGGGGGCGAATTTAATTGCTCCAGCCGAATGCTAATAAGTATTTCTGTATGCCTCACACATGGCAAATGTGTGTACAAATATAAAATTCGAAATAGTTGCCCGTCAAAATGCAGTGCACAGTGGGTGATCGCCAATTGAGTCGAGTCGCAAGTTGTTTGCCTGCATTTCCAGCTGCATAATATGCATAGTACACTTAATATGTACACAGTATTATTTACAATTTAAAGATTTTGTTTAAAGCATTCATACGCCACGCTGGATTGCACAAAACAAGCGATAACCCAATTCCCCGCCTGCACTTTTCAATGCCATTAGGGGCGAGGGCAGCTTGTATTTAGGTTTCTGTCGATCCAACTTATATATATAAACAGGGAAAATTTTTTGCTCAAACGTCATTGGGAGGCGTTCGACCTGTTGTTTATTTCGCAATCCGTGCTATGTAAACTCAAGTTATTTATAAATCGAATTGGAAATACATATTGCACAATACACATGGTACGCATGAAAACTTACAAAGGAAATTTGGCCGAAATAATCCACAGAAAGTAAGCAATTCAATTGAATGCGAACTGCCAGCGATATGTCAGGCCAATACCGGCTAAACAGAAAGTGATTGGTTTCTTTTCTAAATATCATGCATAGATTGATTACATCCATCTTACGGAAATTGGCTCAGTGTCAATTGGTTTTATAAATAGAAATTGTTTAACGGAATCGAGCCAGAACCTTTCTAAATAAATATTCATTTAAAATACCAGCTCTTTTTGCAAGCGAACAAAACTTTTTCAGTATCTAAATAAAATTTAAGGCATTGTCTGAACATATGATATTATAAACATTGCGGCTTATTTACTACTTGCAACAAAGTTGGCATTTAGACCACTTTAGTACGCATTTAGAACAGCCAAACATATTTTTTAGATACCATTTCACGCTTTAAGTACTACTCGCAACAAAGCAAGCTTTAAAAATAGTCCAATTTACGTTTTTAGTTCATCTTTAACAATGACAACAGCAGCTGAACTAAATTATTTACCATGCTGTCCACTTTAGTACGCATTTAGAACAGCCGAACATATTTTTTAGATACCATTTGACGCTTTAAGTACTACTCGCAACAAAGCAAGCTTAAAAAAAAACCAATTTAAGTTTTTAGTATTTCTTTAATAAACACAACAGCAGCTGAACTAAATTATTTACAATGCTGTCCACTTTAGTACTCATTTAGAACAACCAAACATATTTTTTAGATACCATTTCACGCTTTAAGTACTACTCGCAACAAAGCAAGCTTTAAAAATATACCAATTTACGTTTTTAGAACATGACAACAGCAGCTGAACTAAATTATTTACCGTGCTGTCGCTTTTTAGAACACATTATCTTACGTTATTTCAGCCATTTTCGCTTTCATCTGACTTCCTCTCTACGTGAAAACCGAAAAGAGCTGTCATAAGCGACATGCACATGCAACAAATCGTGTCCAATTAATCATCTCGATATTCAAATAGATTGACAGCCAGCAGAGAGACGACAGAAAAAAACACATGTAGCGCATTAAAAGTTGGTGCTAAGATCCTAAGACTATGACATCAATTTTGTATCTTTGGCTTATCGCAGACAATATATATGAAACGAAAATTTGAAGGTTGATTTCATTTTTAGAAAAAACGTTGATTAAATGATATTTATATTTGATTTCTTTTGCTGGCTGATAAGATAGAAAACGATGTGGAATAAAACTGGCCACAAGACACCCTCTATATAATAATTATAGATCGGAAGTTGTTTACTTTTGGCTCTGCCGCATGCATCCATCAAATTTCGGCCCACTAAGCTCCATAGCGCTGAACTTTGGAACGTGCAAAAAACGCCAGAGATACGACATGAGGAAGGTGTATGATATGCATGTGTATATATATATATATATATGTACATGAATATATACTTTATTATGTGGCCAGCGGTAATGCGTTGTCCAATTGAAAGATTGTCACATGTACTAAAATAATAATACAAAACCAAATATATATATATTACACATTACACATTTCATGACAAAATTATACTACCCTCTACTAGGCTATATAAAAAAGGTGCACACAAGTCATTCACTCGAAATAAAAAACGTAGCAACAAAAAGGGAATTGAACAAAATTAAAATAAATAAATAAATTCACATGCCAAATGTTTAGTGCGTCACATTTTGTGCTCTTCTATAAATAAAATGACCAAAATAAAAGAAAGCTGTCCAAGCAAAGCAACAGTTTAGATCACGCGGCTGGCAAAGGGCGGGAAAAATGTTCTTAGAAAAGCATAAATTATTTTATTAGATTGTCTGGCCGAGTGCTGTTGAGCGGCTGTTCTGTATACACAGGCATATATATATTGCTATATATGTAATATCTGGTCGGGCATTGCGGAAATCTTAAAGAGTGTTTAAAACTCTTTGGTGGCCATCTGGCTTTCAGGGATCACGCACCGTCTGCCAGCAGCTTTTTATTGCAAAAGTTCACTTGCCCCACAAATGTGCAGTTCGAAATTGTTTTATATTTGGTTTTTTTTATTATTTTTAATTTTCCATTTTGCCGGCATGGCTACGCATTGTCTTTGGCTCTGGCCTCTGCGCTTCGAATGAATCTCTGTTTATTTTGGTTCGTATAAATTTTGTACAATATTCGTGTCGGTTGGCCTTTCATAAACAACAAAGCTCAAAAATGAATTATTGGATAATGGGCATCTCTCTTTCTCTCTGTGTGCGCGTCTCTGTTTTGGGCACGACAATATGAGTACGTTTGTTTTGGGGCGCGTCTCTTGGTCTCCGTCAAATGACTCACTTGCCTTGCTGGCCATGTATCGCGGTGCTTTACGATATTATATCGTTAAAAATACCCAAAGAGTGTTATAAACATGTGCATATGAATGTGCTCAAGGGTCTTAGGAGTGTTAGCATATTGAAGACACTTTCGCGCTGATATGCGGCGCCTATTTGTTTGTGGTTTTAACAAAATACAAAGTAAACAATTTTTAGTACAGATATTTAGCGTTTTTCCGTAAACAACTTAATTGTCTTAACTGTCCACAAACAGTTTAAAAACGTGAGTCATGCAAAAACGTGCATATTTGCATTTTTATTTAGTACATTTTTATGTAGTTTTAGTACATATTCGCACATTCGAAGGACATTTTAATTGCAGCTAAATGACATTTTATTAAGGTTCTTTAGTTTTAGTACACTTTAGACAAGTATTTTAAACACATTTGGCAGTTAATCAGAGCTTTATATAGTTTAGTACATTTTATTAGTGCACGTTCATGAATTGAATATATTTTAGTACAACATAAATGTGTATCTTTTAAAGTTCTTTTAGTTAAACAAACAAATTTATGCCACGCAAAGTTTTTAAATTGCATTTAGCACTTTTATAAAGACAATCTGCTTTTAGTACACTTTATGCGATTGCTTAAAATGCAATATCCATGCGATTAAGTACATTTTAGGAACATTTGCTTTAAAGTGCCTATAAAATATAATGTATATATGTGCATATATGCATGCACTCATTGCTTTTAGAACACAAATTTTCAATATTTACCAATCACACACAATTGTTATCTCTCCGCCTATAAATATAGGCAAAGTTTACATTTTGCAGGCGACGCCCATTTGGTAAAGAGATGCGTCAGGTACGCTTGGTACTTTCTCACCTGTGCTCGTTAAGAATCGGTTCGTTCGGTGTTTGTGTAATCCTTAAACGTTGTGCTAAAATCTCAACATTCTTAACACAAAGGCATTCAATTCATATTTAGCTCAGGACAGAGTCGAGTTAAACGTCGTATAATATTTGTTATCTCTTATGACATGACAATTGTGCGCTCTGATAAGGCATAAGGGCGAAAAAATATCGTTTTATTTAATTTATTTTGTTTTGGCAATTTGGCTGCCAATTTTCGCACAGTTCGATTTAGTACTAAAACGCGCGCTCATTTAGTACGGGACTAAAGGCGAAAAGTGCGCGCGACTAAAAACGAAAAAACAACAAAAAATTTAAACAAAAGTAACAGGCGACTGCTAACGACATTTCCGAACGCCGACCGCAGCGTCTGAGGTGCGCTTAAGTACTAGGCAGCAAAAAACAAAAAAAAAATACAACAAAACACACACACACACCACACATACACACCACACACACACAACGTTCGCCGCGTCGACGGCGACACGAACATAATTCTTGCTTGCTTTTTTTTTTTAGTATTTATTTACAATTTAATATTTTTCAACGCAGCGAATCGGCGTTTCGTGCGAATGCCGAACGCAGCAGCAGCAGCCGTCGCAGCAGCAGCGGAAAACAAAGCAGCATCAGAGATAATAATTGTAAATATATGTATATATTTTAACGGTAAAATGCCACGCGTTATCTGCAGTCGCGACGCCCCCGCAATCAAATCTGTTGAGTGCCGCCAAATGGCGCTTACCCCAATTTGCTGGGCATGGCGCGCCTCCAATACCCACGAGCTGGCAAACCAAACTGGTCAGCCAGCTGGTCAGCCACAAGGCTCTGCCTCATTTTTGCATACAAATAAACCAGGCACGACTCAAACGCCAAAAGAAAGAGGGAAATAATAATTGTGATAAGAGTTATCAGACTGTAATCTCTACGGCTGATTGTCTTGGACAACCGTTAAGACCCCCGCACATTGGGCACAAGGTAAATGACGAACTAGGTAATCAGCTGGCAAAGCAACAAGTTCACGAAAACTAATCTATTATCATTCGGCTTTCAATTGTACTAAAATTAAAGACATGGCGACCATATAGATTTAGATGTGCTTAGTGAAGTTAAGACCAATTCCATGCTAGTTTGACAATTGTGCGAAAAATTGTACTAAAATATTTAGTTCAAACAGCGAGATGACTGAGACAAGCACAAATATAAAATGTCATAAACGACGTACTAAAATATAATAATTGTCAAGTAAATGTCTGAGCAGCAAAAATAACAACAATAATTATTAAAGATAATATGCCCAACAGCTATATCAAGAAAGGAGATAAACTATGGCTGTAAACTAAAACAGTATGGGTTATCAATAAAAAATATGGGACGTCATACAAACTTAATAATTCAAATAATAAGCAGCTGTGTTTTTAGTGTTGCGAAATGCAATATGCAATATGAATTGCATTGAAAATAAGTGTTGTTGGTCGACAGACTTGTTCTTATTATTTCTATTCAGGAAAAATGAAGCACCAAATTCCATAATAATGGAATATACAAATGAACATTTCAAATGAAAAGCAGTTGTGCTTTCAGTGTTGCGAAATGCAATATGCAATATGAATTACATTGAAAATAAGTGTTGTTGGTCGACAGACTTGTTCTTATTATTATTGTTCCAGTCCCTAATTCTATATCTGTGGAAATTATAAATAAAAATTTTAAATAAAAACCACTTTGGCTTTCAGTGTTGCAAAATGCAATATGCAAGCAGCGAGCTGTATTGCGTTGGAAAAAAGGGTTGTCCGTCGACAGACTCGATAAAAAGTGTTGTTAGTCCACAGACTTGCTTTCATTATTTCTGTTAAGATAAATTTAGGTACCAAATTCCACAATTGAGGAATTTACAAATTGTTATTATTGTTAAACAAAAGTGGTTAATAAACACTTTAATAAAGAAAACAGCGTATTAACACATTAAAAAATTAAACAGCTTAAGTTGAACAACCCATCAGCTAGTTGTCTTTTAAAAAGACAACCTGACAGCTCCTAACATCTAATCTAACTTATGTGAACTTATGGCCGTTGCATGATGAACTTGTTTTTTTTTTTTACACCTTTCGCCGAGTGATGCACATAGCCAAGTGAATTCGTATAGAGTTTACATTTTTGTTATCACTTGCTTTTTATTTCGCACACTCTGCGCAAGGCGCCAGTCAAAGTTGAAAGTGTAATAAACTTGCGTGTGAAACGCACGAAAAATTGAAACAAAGGCGCGCTCGCATTTCTATTCGTATACATTTTGCACACACTGTAGCTGTAGATGGACTTTCACTTTCGTCTGGCCACGAACAAAATTAAAAAGATTCATTAACATTTTCTTCATTCGTTCATTTGGGTTTCACAGAGTTTAGGGCAAAAAAATGGCAAACAATTGTCGAGTCTTCGAGTCTGATGCGACTCGAATCTAAAACCCAAAACTCGACTCGACTTCAACTCCCACATACAATAAAACTTTGCACAATTGCAATCTCATTTTGGTTTGTTTTTCTTCTTCTTGTTTTGCCTCGTCTTCAGGCTGCCTTTTGGCCACTTGCAGTTTGCGGAAAGCTTACGAAATTTCGTCTAGCTGAGCATTGTTTATTGTTTTGTTGCCGGCCATTCTCAGGAGTTGTGCAATATTTTGGCTAGTCATGATTGCGGAGAGGGGGCCGGAGGGGCTTGCAGCTGGAACTTTTCACTCTTTCTGTCTAAGCAGGAAGTTTTGCTTTTTGAAAAGTGAATGCCAGCCAACCCTTGCAACTAGTATATAGTATAATATATAAGACCAGGTAGGAGTTTATTAATTGATCTCGTGCTTGTGGCACGCCTTCTGTTTCACTTTTGTTTTTTTTTTGTTTCTTGTTGCTTTTTATGATTTTTATGCAAATTGGCTTGGCTCATTATGAATCAGATTTTCTGCTCTAATGAAATGTTGAAAGCGATTTGCAACCTTGCGGCCAAATTGTTGCCAGTCCAATAATTTGATTGTACTTTTGTTATTTCTTTTTTTTTTGCCTGCTTTCGTAACTGTGCCAAATCTTTATTTTATTTACTTAATTTTTTTTTCCAGTGTATATAGTGACATTTTATGGCGAACATCGACAAATCGCCAAATCACTTGTGCAAATACAAATAACGTTCGTGGGAAAACCGCAAAACTTGCTGCGATCATTTTGTGTGGCAATTTATAAAGCTTTTGTCTCTAGCCGCAACTTCAGATGCGATGTAGAGTTCATCGTCATGTTTATTATGCAAAAATGCGATGTGCACAGAGCTCTATAAATACATTATTGTTGGCGTGGCAGCCTGAAATGCTAATAATTGTATAAATCATCGTTTATCTTGTTGACGATTTCGTCATAGCAACTGTAACATGTTCTAAATGCGTCTTAGTAATCATTATGGGTGCGTAATGCAGAAAGATGCACATTAAACTGAGCTCTTAAATATCTTCATTTATTTGCAACTATTTACTATTATTATCTAAATTTTTTATATACTAGCTTTTACACATTCTTTATTTTGCTTTCAATTCGAATTATTCATTTCACTCGTTTTTCACCAATGTTAGTGGAAACAAATAAGCATGTCTGAAGTATTTACATCAGCTTTGAATCTTTGGAATTCGAATTATTCATTTCACTCGTTTTTCACCTATGTTAGTGGAAAGAGAAAACCATGTCTGACGCATTTACATCAGCTTTGAATCTTTGGAATTTATTAATCTATAAATTTAATCAAATTAAATCTTAGTTCAAAAATGTTGCATACCACAGATTTTTGTTATATCTTTAAGAGTGAATAGTTCTACAGCACAGAAGAAAAATAAGTTTACTCGGTTGAGTGTGAGGTGATAAGTTTATCAGAAGCATTTTAGTCTTTACCCACTTATAATATTGTTGGTCATAAACAAGCTGTTAACTGGGAATGTATGGAATGAGATGACATGCACTGCGAAAAATTAGAAACAACTTGTAAATGAGTGCTAATTAAAGTACACTTTGTATATATATAATTTTATGACAAATGTGGGATACAAACTCAAGCCTTTCTTTTAATAGAAAATCAAGATTCATGTGAATTTCAGCATAAAAATTGGACATTTTTCTCGCATTTGTCATCAAACAAAGTGCATATGTAATTGCAGTTAACGCAAGCTTAAATCTTATTCATTTTACGTCCCATTGACTCTGGGCATGGTGGAAAAATATTTTCTTCAACTTTACCATGAACATCATTAATATATAAAAACTTGGTAGCACCCATTTTGTTCCAGTTTAGCCCTGGGTCCCAACATTTCTGTCATGTAAATGACTAAACAAAAATTCCTAACTGGAAAACTGGCAGCGCGATTTGCAATGCATAAAAATGCCATTAAACAATTTGAATAGCAAAGGCAAAGATGATGCCAGTCAGAAGATCGCAGTGCGGCAAACGCTGGAGGGGAATAGCCGGAAAAGACTGTGTGCCAAATTCGCGTGGAAGTAGCACAAGAGCTGCAGATTTATTAAGGACGGGAGAGCGAATGAAATAAATAAAGAAAAGAAGCACAAAGAGAAACAATGGATGAGCATGCAGAAGCCAGGTCCAAGACGTGGGCCACAGCCTGACACGCCTCAGCGCTTGCGCGGCAGCAAGAATCCAGCACTTGGATGGCCGCCAGTCAGGCAAACCCGTCGTCATTCAAATGATAAGCCCAGTTAGACAGACAGATTGGACAGAAACGGAATGACGACGGGAAAGTAGGTGGGCGTTTAATCATCAGCTACGTACGGATCGGATCGGATCGCTGTGGCTTTGAGCTGGGAACGTGGGTGCAGCAAGGTACGTGCAACGCTTGCAGATTCCGCTCGACGAGGGCCTGGCTGGTAGCCCATAAATTAGACTATACTTTGATTTGAATTTATCGTGGCTACCTTTTCATTTCTTCATTCTGGCTGCGGTCGCTTGATTAAGTTTTTCCATTTACTTTCCGTTCGTCTTCCACTTTTGCTGATTGCGCTTGGCTTTCGTAAAACTAAACGAAACGCAATGAAATGAAATGAAACCGCAGAACACAGAAATCGTCGCCAACTAAATTAAATAAATGTAGGGCTCCAGTGGCCAGTGTACGGTTCAGTTCTGTGGGAACAAGGTCATCCAAGGTACTTTGCTTCGAGTTGGGAACAAAGTTGTTCGGAACCGTTCACTGGGGAAAAACTTGACACGGCCCTTGAAGTGCTGTTATAACAGAGAGAATCTTTGTGCAAGCAATTTTCAATGAGAAAATCTACAGTGGAATTACGTTTAGGTGATCTTGGTAAGATATAGCTATCAATAGGAAACCATCTTGTCAACAGTATGTGTTTGGGAAAGGAGTGGAAGCTTACAAATTAAGTTACTTAAGTATTTATATAATGTTTGTTGTTTCAAGAGAAAAGCGCGCAACAAAACGGTTAAGGATAGCGCACAAAGAAGAAAACGGAAATACGGCCCGTGTCGCTAAGAACGAAACGCAAGCCTACTGAGAATTTTTGTTCGCTTCAGATTAACAAATTCCAATGCGGACTAATAAATTCTTTGTTAACTGGCAAATGTCAAGTAGCCAAATACGGCAAATAAATAACCTAGGAATTAGAGTCAAGTTACTTAAGATACACATAACACATGCGTCAATTCAATACAATAAACAAAACAAAAAACTGACCAGGAAATTTTCGATGCCGCGGGACACACGACAAACTGCGAGTCAAAAAAAAATATATATATACATTTTTTGTTTATATTCCCATAAGAGTCAATAAAAAATGACGCTGAAATTACATAAATTATGCAAATTTAGGCCAAGATAGCCAAAAGAGGTAGTCGAACTATAAAATAATAAAAAAGAGATACCAAAACAAAAAGAAATCGGACCGTGTCCAAGCAGACACCTACACCTAAAACTCTGTGTGTTTGTGTGTGTTAACCAAGTGTCAAAACTTTAACAAACGTAACGTTTAAATGTTTATACATTTTTTTCTGTATTGTCATAGGATTGCGAGTATTTTTCCAATGTCGGGGCAAATAGCAACATGATGGACAGATGGACAACTGTTGAGTGCAAGGAGTCAAGTCACTTATGAAATTACCCCATTTGAATGGTGAAAGTTGTGACAGCAAAACTCTCAATCAACTGCACTATAATTGCTAACAAATTAACAAAATGAATTTTCAATTAAACCCATTGAACCGTCAGACTGTAAAAGTGTGGCCAATTGCGCGACGGCGGCGACGGAAGTTTCAACAGCAAAAGTGTTAACAAAGAAAACCACTGAAGATTTCGAAAGAATCAAGAGCCGAGGTTCATTCAACTCCCCAGCTCCATGCCTAAAGCTAATCAAGAGCTAGACATAAAAACAATTACCTACTCTGGGCAGAAAATATATATATGTACATATATATAAAATAATCAAGTATGAAAAACAAGAAGAAATCCCAAAGAGACAGACAGACAGACAGCTCGCAGTTGGTCAGGAAATTAGTTGGCATTACATTTGTGGAACGTGTCGGTATGGCCAAAACTCAAATGTTCATTTAAGCAATTTTCGCGATTTGTTACGATCTGGTTATTGGCCAAAATTGATTGGAGCTGCTTTAGCGGAGGTCAGAACAATTTGAAGCTAAAATCGATGTAATGTATCAATAGATCAAGGCAAAAGACAAATAGCTTCCTTATGCTTTGAGTACGAAATAATGAAAAACAAGAGTGCTCTAGTCGGGAGTACGCGACTTGGGGATACCCTGAAACATCTTTTAACAGCACCAAAAGCAGCTCGTATTACGGAGGCTGGTGATATCTATAAAATGAAAGATACTTTACTTGTATATACTATTCTGGAAGATACATGTCAAGTTAAGCGACTCTAGCTGTTGAAACCTAATAGATATGCTAAAAAAACAGAATTGGGATATCGCTTTTTATCGATTGCTTGGAAACGGGGCAAGTTATCGATTATCGGAAGCAAGCTCGTACTGCGCAGGCGCTAAGCAGACCTACGTTTAAAATATCAGTCTCTAGCTCTTATAGGTTCTGTGATCGACGAGTTCATACAGACGGACAGACAGACAGACGGACATGGCTAGATCGACTCGACTACCGATGCTGATCAAGAATATATATTCTTGATGGGGTCGGAGATGCTTTCTTCTGCCTGTTACATACGTTGGCACAAAAACATTATACCCTTTTTACCCACTTTCAATGGGTTCAGGGTATTGTAATAAAAACAACAATATCGTATTTGTGTCAATGTTAAGTACACCAAGGAAAAATTTGATCTGTAATTTAGATAAATATTATTATTTTAGCTTAGTGCCTGAGATAAACATTTGTATATATCTTTTGTAATAAATGATAACATAAATGGAACTAAATTCAAAATATGTAGATACTCCCTGTAGAAAAATGTTTTAATACAAGTTTAATCAAGATTCCATCAATACTAAACACAGCTTTGTATGGAAACAATGCTATTGATTACAGAATCTAAGACATTTACTTCAAAATTATAAAAGTCTCTGCAATAACAAACAATAAGTTAAATGTATAATTCCACATGCTTTCTCTCTTTCCCACAACTCTATCTTTATTCCATTTTAAAGACCATTTAGAGAGATTCTGACAACAAAGAAGACGTTTTATTTTATTTCAGCAACTGATTTGCAGATCAGCTGCAATCTGAGACCGGATCTTGCCGCAGCATTTAATAATTGTTTCGATTTTTCTTTCCTAATGTGAGTATGAATACTACAAATAAAAAAACTGCATTGCACGGCGCGTGTATACGAGTATATCTAAAAAACCAGTTTCTGTTTCTGTTTCTCAAGACATTGTGGGGCCTGTTGTGCTGCCGCCTTATACTAGCATGCAAATCGGCAGCATTATTAGTCATTATGTGGTTCCACATATGCGGCAACGGATCCGTGTGTATGTACATACATATATGCTATGCAGTAAAAGCGATGGCAAGAGCCGAGTCCGAATCGGAGCCAAGCGCCGGGGCGGCCTTCACGCTGCCCGCTGAGCCAGCAACTCCAATTCATTTGGAGCGGTTCGGGCCCAAAATGGGGCGTCGAAAATTGTTAAATGATTGAATTGGATTTGCTAGCAAGCTGCTGAGCTGCGGAGCTGTTGAGCTGCCTTTGGCAAATGCATAACAATTAGCTTGTTGAAAGTTAGAAATGCTTTCGGGGAAACACTGTTGTTGGTCATGGACCAAATGTGGGGCGCTGAAAATGCTAATGAGCATGGCAAGAAAATAAAATGAAGATATGAGATAAACCTATTAAAAACCAATAATTTACTCGCTACTTCCCTACTTAGTTATCCGTAAGGCTTACCGAATAAATAACATAAATTAAATGCCATTTTCGGTTCAGGAAAATGTTTAGTTTCAGCTTAATAGAAGACTATTGATTAATATAAATTTATTTTATATATATATTTAAGGTAAGCAAAACTATTTCCAGATTCAAATTCAGTTTATTATAAGGCAGCTTGAGCTAAATTTTGATATCCTGCTCCCCTTTCAGCAAAGCCCATTGAGTAGTCCACTCGCACTTGTTGGTTTGTTTAAACAAAACATACCTTAGGGCTTCAATTTCGATCTAATATATCTTATATTCATTGATATCAGAGCGAAGTAGAGAGGCGTTCGTTGGCACAAACAAACGACTCGTGTTTTAAGCTCAAATGCTTAAAGATATTGCAATCACACGTAAGAAAAGCAAAGCGAAATAAAATCAAGTTGCAGCAGGTGCGAGTGAACCTATCTTTGTAAGCCATAATTGTATTATTTTTTCTTTTCTTCTATACTTCGAGTTCCCATCTCTTGAAAGTTCAAAAATTTACGAAATAAAATCATATTAACTTCTCCTACTGAATAATATATATATGTAAAATGAGAAACGCAATTTTCTGTATGCATAAAGATTATTATAATCTTAAACATACGCAATAGCTATACATGATCTTTGGCAGTTTCTTCATTCACAACACACAACAATGGCTTATAAAAGTTGCCAGCCAAAAGCCACACACAAATGTGAGAAGATTCTCAAACAACGTTTTTTTAACATTTTAATTAGAATTTTCAACAATGCTGACGAAACAGCAAGACAAACAAGACAAGTAAGAGAGCTGTGGCCGAGAGTGCCCGACTAGGGAATACCCTTCTTCTAGCAACATTATATTAGGGCGGGGGAGTGATAGCTAGAAAATGAGGCATAATTGATCTGTTTATACTACACTAAAAGCTACATGTCAAGTGTGGAACCTCTTGCCCTTAAAACCTAAGAGGGAAAACATGCTTTCGATATCGATTTTTTATCGATTGCTTGAAAATGGGGCAAGTTATCGATTATCAGGAGCAAACTTGTACTGCACGGGCTCTAACTCTTATAGGTTCTGAGATCGACGCGCTCGTACATACAGACGGACAGAGAGACGGACATGGCTAGATCGATTCCACTATCGATGCTGATCAAGAATATATATACTTGATGGGGTCGGAGATGCTTTCTTCTGCCTGTTACATACGAGGCACAAAAACATTATACCCTTTTTACCCATTTTCAATGTACTCAGGGTAAAAAAAATGGAAGCTAAACATAAAAGTCAACTATTCTCTGCCGCTTGGGGCTGTAAAAAAGAGCTAACGCTTAAAGCTCATTTCGGTTGGCCAAGCGGCGCACGGGGCATTGTCATAATATTTAAAAACCTTTTTCAACAAGCGCAAGCAGCGTTTCAATGAACTTTTGACAATGCACTTTTGTATGTCAAAGTTGAGAGACAGCTTTGAAAACTGGTTGACTTTTATTATTTTTCAATTAAAGGTTCCAAGACCAAGCCCAGGCCCAAAACTCAAGCCAGTTCAATAAGCCGTCTTGCAGCGGGCCAACAAATGTCAAAAATGAGTCTAAGCATTGCGACGCAGAAAAGAGAGTGGCGACACTTTCTACCAGAGTCAGTGAGCTCCAAGTCCAACTGAGTGTGCGTGCCGTTTTTAATCAGGTCAGCGTATAAGTAAACGCCCCAGAGTATAGAAGTAGAAAAACGCAAAAAGAAATAAAATGATAAAAAAAAAGGGAAAAATAAGAATAAAAAAGAAATAACACTTATTAATAACTTTGGCCAAAGGGTAAGCTCCGTTGATGACTGTTCTCGCCTGAGTTGGCTGAAATCAAATTAAATAAATGAATTAAAAGAAATTTTCATATGACCATGGAGTAGCCTCTACGGCGCAGAATAGGGCGCCTGGAGCATTGCTGCGTCTTCAAAGATCTACCAATGCGAACTGGGTCAACAGCGAATAGCTTACGCTTCTATCAGCGATTGAATTAAGTGTAACGCATTTCAAGTAAATTGCCAAGCGCAACGGGTTTCTCGAGGTCCCAAAGAGTAAAGTCTAGTTTTTCCTTATCCATTTGTATCTTAATAAAAAGTTAAGTGAAAAGCGTATCTGTGCTCACAGCGGGTAATAGCGCCTCAGTAGCGCCCCAATAGCGCCCCAATAGCGCCCCAATAACGCCCCAATATATGGAAAGCCCTGAAATTGCTTAAGTTTTAAATACCAGAGCAAAGCGTTTCCAGCTATATGAAATTCAACAAATTAAGCATGCACAACTATTTGCTGTAAGCATATTGAATATCATAACGAAAATAAAACAAGTTTTTACTAAATTATATAAATGGTGAAAAGGAAAACAAAGTAATCACCCAAAACTCTCTGGTTGTCTAAGCAGCTGTCACAGCTGCCATATCATAATAAGCACAGTTATGTTTCAAATGGCTTTTTAGCTGTTTTTGTTTTTTTTTTTCGGGGTAATTATCATACATGAGAGTTCAGATGCGTTAAGGAACTTGTAAGCGGTACAGAAATAAAAGCACTTTGGGTGCTCACGAATATGGCCAAAACAACTTCTATATGGAAAATAAAAAGCAACTTAAAAGGTAGCTGACATTTGATGGGCTGCGTCCCGCGACTGAGCCTACCACAAATATGGCCAAGGCACGCGTGATTTATGGCCACGTCGAGTGCGTTGTGCGTTGTACATTGCCAGTCCGTCCGCCGACTCGGATATCTCTTCAGCCTCAAGTCTATCTCTCATCCATCTTCCAATTGCGTGCGGTTTTTGTTGTTGTTGTTGTTGTTGTTTGGTTTTTGTTGAGGTGGCCAAGAATGTGTTTTGTGCGGAGAATCATTTTCAAAGTGTTGCAGCCGAGCGGCGAGTTCAACGCCGCTCCATTGGGCTGTTTGGTTACGCTTGGCGGCGGCCAAAACAATTACAGCGCCGCGTTGTTGCAGTTGCAATTTGCAACATGCAACAGATCCGACGACGAGCCAAAAACAATGCAAACACCACGCATCGCATTGCCAATCAAAATTGTTAACATATTGTGGAAAGTAAAGCCTCAAAACACAACTCAACAGCCTGGTACAAAAAACATCAGCACGGGCTAGTTAAATACGGCCACAACAACAATTGAGATTGTGCACAGTGTGCGAAATCAAGATACAAATTGCAATTGTGAATAGGCTACCACATTATGCTACAATGAGGGATAACAAAGTATGCCTCATCACATAGTTAAATATATTTTGGGTTTGCTTAAGATAATATAAGGGCATGCGATAGTATTTTGTTTAAAAGAAAAGAATCGCTCAGATACAAACTTAAGCAAATGTTAACTGTCTGTTAAATTGTTAATTTTCGATACTCCTAATTAACATTGCTGTTAGGTCTTAAAATCATTAACTTTACATTTAAATAAAAGCTTGCCACAAAAAGCTAGCTAAATTAAGGTATAAGTGCTGCCAGTTATACATTTATACAATTCCTACTACATTTATTTAAAAATTTGTTATAACCTGCCACAGAAAAAGTACAAATGTTTCCTCATCATAAAACTTAATATTTAAGTTAAGGCAAAATTTATTTCTAGTTACTTTTTCATTGCAGCAAAAATATTCAAATTTTGAAAGCACAATCCAATCCATATTGCAAACATATATTTGTAAATAGCTCCTAAGAAAAGGCAAACCGAACTATTAATATTATATAATTATACCATGGCAGTAATTTTAAGCCCTGCCTATAATTAGCCATGAGTATTAGCTCACGAAACAAGTTGACTAATTTCAAAAAGGCACAAGCAAAGATTTGTCATAGTTGCATATATTATATTATCTTCTATATGTTTCCCAATAACTTGGATGAATCACAGCATTGAATTTTCTTCTCATTTAAGAAGTTAAATGCTTCCCAAAACAAAAGATCATTAATGAACGAAAATGCAGTCGAGTGTCTATAATTATAGCGTGCACTGTAGCAACAGGGTGTTCGTATACGTTTTGCTACCCTTTTCATTATAATTAGGGAAACGGCTGCCTGCAACTTGCCACATGGCTGGATGCTGTGTGGCAGGTTCAATCAACTCCCGGCTCGCTTAGCTCCAAACGGCCAGGCTCTTTAGACGGCCTTGGCCAAAACACTCATTAGCTTGGCTAAGCGGCTTGACGCGCCCCGCGGATGATCTAATCGCCAAACACTTAACACTTAATTGAAAGACGGCAACAACAACAACAACAACGACGACGACGACGACGATGAATTTTTTTGTGAAATGCGAGCGTCGATGATAAATCACAAACAAAGCTGCAACAACGCTAATTTCCAATGCAAGCGTGTGGGTTAGCTTATCGGGCCGATCAGAACTGAATCATCTGCTTTGTAATATATCGCATATATAAATAATATTATGCAATAATCAATCATCTATAATATAGCTAAGCTAAGTTTATACAAATTTTTATAATATTTTTAAACAAATAGAATACAATTGCAGAAAAACTCGTATTTTTATATTCAGGGAAGTTTCAATGAGGGAGGAAGTACTTAAGAGGAGATAATACTATGAATAGGGTATCGCATAGAAGGAGATATATACCCCATATAGTATATATATTCTTGACCAGTATCAACAGACGAGTAAATAAAGCTATTGACAGTAAATATTTGGGAACCAGCCGAATCGTACCACTAAATTAAATCAATTTATAAAAAGATTTACAAAATAAAATTAAATATTGCGATATATAAATTGTGAAAACTTACTTATTTAGCGTTATAGACTGAGGTATAACGTAAAAAATATTCCAAATAACGCAAGGTTGTTGTTTTTTGATTTCTTTCTGACTCGTAACGATAATCCACATAGAATGATTCCAAGGAATGCATGCAGTAGAGCGAAGCTTGGGGGGGAAGTAGGAGTACGCGTATGCAGAGAGCGAGATAGACTAAGGGAGATGGAGACAGACAGAGAGAGAGAGCGAGAGAGAGAGATGGCGCGCGCGATACGTAGCTTGTGGTTACTTTTTAACTTTTTTGTACCATTTCTTTTCTTTTCTTTTATTTCAATATTGCTTTATGGCTATTGTATTATTGAAAAACTTTTTCTGCCTAGGCAAGCACTTCTTTTTTATTTTGTGTTTAGCACTCGCAGCCACTTCTATTATTATTATTTCTTCTTCTTATGACTTTTTTTTTGCGAAGCCGCAGTCCGCAACGAACGCGCATTAAGATATAACAAAAAAAAAAACTACAACTACAAAATGAACTGGACGGACTGTTGCTGTTGTTGTTGTTGCCAGCTGGCGCGATCCGCTTGGTAACTGGCGACGCTGACGACGTTTCAAAAGTGACTGAAAAGCGCCGAACAGCGGCAAGCGCAGCGAAGCTGCAAACGTGTCTTAAACGGCCCAAAGGTGTACGCGGCAAGCAGGTAGACTGAGAGAGAGCGAGAGAGGGAGAGAGCGAGCTGGCCGAGAGCGTGCGATCGAACAAAGTAAAAGCTAAAGAATATAAAGAAACTGGTTATGCTGCTCGGACCGGCACAATTCTATTTGATTAACTTGGAACCTGTCTGGAAGCTCCCAAGGAGGCAGCAGGCTCCAAGAAGCACCAAGCAAGGTTAATAACATCGACGACAGCGGCAGCACACAAAAATGCAGACGCAACTGCAACAGTGCATACAAATTGTTTATGAAATGTGATACAAAAACCAAATGCTAGAACGGACAGACGACTATAAATAAATCTAGTCGTATAGCTGCTGGACTTGTCTGGGCTCCCCAGGGCGAGCCATTGTTGGTTCTCAACACTTCCTCGAGCGAAATGCAAACCAGTTTTGGCATTTTGCAATGCAGCTGTTATGCAAAACAGTGTTGGCCAATCCAGCTATTTTCTAGCTACATTAGCCCATTTTTAGACAGACAAGTACTAGCGACACTTTTTATTGCCAAGCCAGAAAGCTTTTTTAGCTATTTTCAACGTTGAATCTAGCTTCATATTTTAAGCGGCACTTGGCAACACTTATGCAAAATACAATGGGAACAAAAAGTTGCCCAAAGCGACAAAAGTGGGCGGCATATATGACGGAAACTTGTAAGCCCGAGAAGTGGGAGCAATCGGCACATAACCGAATTCCTGTTAGACGGACGCGTTGACCGCATTACTCGAAGTATGCACAGCACAATGAAAAGCTAACGACAACTGGAAAGGCTGGTTATAAATAGTTACCTCAACTAAGCCAAGGCATTGCGGCTAATTGGCCAAACTGCGGCCATGGACTAGCAACAGGTATGCGTCGTGCCATTTGTGGCAGGCGGCGGCGGCGCCGGCAATAAAGTTGTGGAAAGTCAACTTACCCCAAGCCTGAAATAACAGCGGCAATTGAAGCAAATATTGAGTGGCTAATCAATGTCAAAGTAAACATACCTTGATACGCTGATTTCTGGACAGTTCTTTGCCAATTTGCTTGGCATTTTAAGCCAGAATGAAAGCAAAATATACCATAAAACATTTTTCTCTTTTTAAACGGAAACAAAAGACATAAATTAATTGCGCGATAAATACGAAAATATGGTCACACTGCCAGTCGCAACAGCTGGTTCTTTTCGTATGGCGTTACCACATGTGGTAAAAAATGCATTTTTCACATTTAAACATTGAGTAAACGCCCTAAAAAATGACACATGAAAAGCACTAATTTTGGTTGATTTTTTGTTATTGTTAACAACCAAAAATAAAAAAAATAAAAAACACTGTAGGCCCGGAAAAAGATGCCTTGCTGGTACTATGACAAGAAGGAGCTACGTGAGACACCCTCAATCCTGGATGGCGTTACATATGAAACAGAGCGTCGCTACCGCAAGGAGGGCGCACGGTTCATCATGGAATGCGGCACCAAAATGGGCCTCGGCCACAATACAATGGCCACCGGAGTTGTGTACTTTCATCGCTTCTACATGTTTCACTCGTTCAAGAGTTTTCCACGCTACGTTACCGCCTGCTGTTGTTTGTTTCTCGCCGGCAAGGTGGAGGAGACGCCCAAAAAGTGTCGCGACATCATCAAAACGGCACGCGGCATACTCAATGACAATTATTTCTACTCGTTCGGCGATGATCCCAAGGAGGAGGTAATGACACTGGAGCGCATACTGCTGCAGACGATCAAATTTGATCTGCAGGTGGAGCATCCATATACATTTCTGCTCAAGTATGCGAAATGCTTCAAGGGCGATCAGCCGAAGCTGCAGAAAATGGTCCAAATGGCGTGGAATTTTGTCAACGATTCGCTCAGCACGGTCGTCTGCCTTCAATGGGAGCCGGAAATTATAGCCGTTGCTCTCATACATTTGGCCAGCAAACTGAGCAAGTTCACGGTGCTGGACTGGCTGGGCAGGCAACCGCAGCACCAGCGCTGGTGGGATATGTTTGTCTCGAATGTGACCATGGAGATACTGGAGGATATATGCCATCAGGTGCTGGATCTGTATCAGTCGACGCAAAAGGAAGGCCAGGAGCCAAACAGTCCGCCCCAAAAGCCGCCCAGTCGTGCCGACAGTCCCACAACAACAAATGTCAAATCTTTGGCCAGCGGCGATTGTCCAACGGCAACAGCACAGCCAAGCGGCAATGGCGGCATCATTGGCATCAACGCCGAACTGAACAATATACAGACCATCAAATCGCTGGCGCAAGCGGTGCCCGTTGCCGTTGTCTCCATACCGCCGCCCAGCGACGGACTGCCGCTGCCCACACCGAACACAGTCGGCGGCGCGCCACTGCCACCGCCCAGCAATCTGAACAGCAATGCTGCCAACTATCATATGTACCATGCACCTCCGCCGCCGCCGCCGCCCGTTGTGCCCATGCCGCCATATGCGGCCAATGCCTGGACGCAGCAGCCTCCACCGCCGACACACTATACAACAGCGGCGCCGCCACCACCCATGCCGCCCAACATGGGACCTGGATCGGCTGGTGGCGGTCCGCCTGGCTACTACAATGCTGGACGCCAACAACAGCAGCAGCAGCCGCAGCAGCGGTACCAATAAATGTCACGCCTAAAACTTTTTGTAGAATTCATTTGTCGCGTTAAAGTTAGGGAGATGAGCACATGAATAATTAATAATATTAATAAAGCGTAATTTTATTAAAACAAAACATTATTCTCACCGTGTTGCGTAATTTTTTTTTTTTTTAGAAGGGGCGGGTGTAGATTGAACTGGGTCCGTGGAGTCGAGGCTGAGCTGCGTCTTCAATATGAAATGTGGAGTATGTGTGTGTATGTATGTGTAACAAGGTTTACACGCGCAACTAATTGTGATTAAAACTGATTACAATTCGAAAAGGAGTGTATTAATCTTCCTGGAATGCTCCAAGTACACGCAATTATATAATTTTATTATATTACAATCAAGTTGATAATCACGATTAGTGCATCGTATAAACGCATGTATGTTGTATGTGGAAGTTTACTTGGCTACTTACAGTTTATTTTGTAATTAGTATACAAGCTAAGCTATATATACGATATACCTATGTATATTCGATTATATATATAAATATATATGTATGCATATATCTTATATTGCGATATACGTTAGTGGGCGTGACATGTACACACATGTTTGTTCGTATTATATATAAATATTGCAAATCGATTAACGGTTATTATGATTAACGCTATAACACATACAGAAATACGCGCTTAACTTTTTCTAACAAGACGCCCCCATCCCCTCCCCCACCTAACAGCAGTTACAATTATTGCTTGCGTTTATACGTGGCTGCCAAAGCATCAAATCGTAAATTACTTTTTTTTCTCTAAATAGGCAGCACTGGCATTCAAATGCAATTAGAACAAAATTCGGTCTGTTCGGGTTTTTCATTCCACGACGTTTGATTCTATCATTTCACAAAATTGATCACATTTCGAAGTTGATTATGGATATCCACAAATTTTCTCATTATGGAATTTATAACTATTTAAACTGACGACAATCGCTCTCTAAATTAAAAGTTTATAAGTTATTCTTCGAGTATAAACGAACTTAAGGCATATAGATTTTCTGTGTTCAGGACTAGATTAAGGTATTGGAAAGATTTTCAAAAGTAATACATTCAAATTCGATAATTTGTTGGCATATATAATAAAAAAAAACAAAAGAATAAATTTTATGTGCCTATGTTGTGCTTCAAAATACACTTGTTACCATGGCGTGTATATAAAAAAAAAAAACAAAAAAATAACTTCGCAGTTACCTAAAATGGAACAAAATGATGAAATGATTCTATTCGCCTAACAGCTAGCTAATATCATGCGCTAAGTATTAACATGTTCAAGCATTTTTAAACGCAAACAAACTTAATATGCCTGAATATACATTAAATATTCAATTATGTTGGAATTAGCTCATGTCATCAGCTTAAACATACTTTGCCTGAACATTCGCATTGAAACAAAAACCAGAACAGCCCTATTGCATTTAAGAACTCTCAATTTGAAAATTAACAAAACGCAGCTACGCATAAACCTTTGATGTCGTGTGTGTGTGTGTTGGTGTGTTTGTGGTTTCTGTGTGTGTGTGTGTGTGGCGGCTCCTAACATTTGCGCGTCAATGTCAATTCTCCACAAGCATAATACTGTGGTATCATTATGAATTCGGGCAGCGCGAGCCGAATGGATGAGATTGAAGTTGATGCCGCAGCCGATGCTGAAGTGGTTGCCTCAACCGCCGGCTGTTGCTGCTGTTGTGCCTGACGCACAATGTGTCCAATTTTGCCTGAAAATATAATTGGTTAAATGGGGTAAAAAGGCGCTCGTTGGTTAAAGCTCACCCAGCACATTGGCGCGATGAAAGCGCGCATCCAATTGCCGCAGCACATTGAGATCCCGATGCCGTTGCCAGGCCGCCAAAATATCAGTCACCTTGACTGCAACCAGTGCCACCTGGCCAGCGTTAGCCTGCAAGAAAGTTAGATTAAAAATTGTATACCCTTTCTGGAATTGTATATATAGTCTTTACCCGCTTGAATTGGACATTCAGCTGCTGTTGATGTGGCTGCTGCTGCGTGACGAGTTCGATCAGTTTCTTGAGCTTGCGATGGTTGCACTGCTGCTTGGAGGCATGCAACAGCAGCTGCTTCAGGTTGCCACCGGCGGTGTCCTGGGGCGGCTGCTCAAAGTAGGCATGCAACAGAGATGCGTTGTAGGAAATGTGAAGTTTGTCCAGCGCCTGCACCAGATGCTCCTCACTCAGATGCGCCGTGGACAGGCGCTCCACCAGCGGTTCAGTCGAAAAGCTTTGCTTGAGCAGCTGTTCCAATAAGCCACGAGAAAAACAAGTTAATGTATAAAGGTTTATCAAATTAATATGGGAACAACTGTTAAATTTCATCGGAAATATAGGCACATTGGGTAAGGGTATCAAGTTTTCGAATTGATTTATTTTAAAATCATTCGAGACTGTGAGCCGGTTTTGGGCCGAATTAAGGTTCGGGCACGGAATTAAAATTTTTTAAATATATATAATATATTTTAAGCTAAGCCGGTGTCCGAGCCCGTAATTCCACTTTTTGATATATCACGAACCGAACCCTAACCCTTGTCAAACCTGGCTTTATTATGCCCCAATGCCCTTGTTAAAGTATTGAGCTCATATTAATTTAAATTGTAATAATTGAAACCATTTGGTTTACTCACCTGCATGCCGCCAAAATTATTATCACACGAAATAAACCTTTGGTTGTAATGACCCATGTCGCCGGCCGTATTGTGCCAGCTGAAAAAGCCGCCAAATTCATCCAAATAGCCCGGGGAGCCGCTGCGGCAGCGCGTCTGCTCGGCGCGTGTATAGAGTGAGAGACTGCTGCCACGTCCGCCGCCGCGTCGCCGGCACTTGGCGCAGCTGCTCAGATCGAGGGCCTTGCCAATGGTGTTGGCCAAAAACTCCTTCTCCAGGCAGTCGAGGCAGGTTTCCTCGCCGCTGCCCAAATCGAATTTCGTCGAATTGCTGGCCATGGCCGCACTGGCCGCTACGACAGCCGCCGCTGCCACCAGCATGGGCGCCACATCCTGTTGTTGCTGCTGCTGTTGCTGGGAGGAGACGGCACGAAAATCTGTGCAGCTGTAGCAGCGCTCATCATAGCTAGGCTGCGAGCGGCGCGACTTTGAAGAGGAGGCGCAGCTTTTCGAGGCGGACACTAAAGATGAGGAATTGGAGAGCGTGCTCAGACGCTTGGGCTTGGCGCCCGTCAACTTGGAGTTGCACGCAGTCTCCTCAGCTGCATTGGTATGCTCGCTGGGCACGCTAGTGCTGCGACTGAAGTTGCTGTAGACAAGTGTGCTGGGTAGAGAGTGTGCCAACGTATTTGCTTCTGTTTTAGCGGTCGCATCCACAAAATCCTCATCATCCTTACTGCCGCAGAGTAGTTCGTCTGCATCCACATCGGAGCCAACGTCCGCATCGGCCTTGATCTGATCCAGATTGAGGCTTATGCGGGCAAATTTCTTGCTCAAACGCTGCAGTGCCTCCTGTGGCGGCGGCAATGATAGCTCCTCAATTGGTGAACTGTATAGCTGGCGCGGCTGGGTGGGCGTATCCATGTGCCGGCCGCTCTGTAGCTGACTATAATCGCGCTGCATGAGCAGCAGATTGGCATGGCCCGCAGCTGCTGCTGCAGCTGCCTCCTGTGCATTGGCCGCAAACTCCAGCTCCGAAGATGGGTCCGGCTCAAAGTCCATTTCGAGAAAATCGGTCTCATCATCGCGCACCAGACCAAATTCCAAATTGCGTCCGCCACGGCCAGTGCTGGCATCCAGCGCCGCCATATCGAAGTCAGCGGCATCACCGCGATACGCATAGACGCAGTCATCCGAATTGAGCGATATCTCCTCAGCCTCCACGTCATCCTCATCGTCGTCCAGCAATATGAGATCGTCGGCATAGTAATTGTCGCTGGCATAGCTCAGATTCTCAGTGGAGTTGTTCATCGAGGTGCGACTGGAGCTGAGGCCGCCAATGGCCGCATCGGTGGGCGAGAGTGCGGAGGCAGCTGCAGCCGCTGCCAAGTCGCAATCGAGTTCGGGCAGCGCAATCAGCGTGTAGGCAGCACCTATGCCGATGCCGTTCAGCTGCAGCGAAAATTGCATTATAACAATGAACAGAACGTGAATATACATATACATAAATAATAGGAAAAAAAAATACTTGCCTTATCACTGGTGTCTAGGCCTGCGCCAGCTGCAGCAGTCGCAGCGCAGTCGCCGTCATCGGCATCCGCAGCAGCACCGTCGCATCTTCCTCCGCCCTCGTCCTCGATGTGTGCGACACAAGTGGGCGTCACGGCAACAGCGCCTATCGTTGCTGCTGCCGCCGCCGCCGCTGTTGGTGTTGTTGTAGCTGTTGGTATTGGCATTGTTGTTGCCGTTGCTGTTGTTGTTGCTGTGGCAGCTGCTGCTGTTGTCTGTTTCTGTTTCGTTTTTGCCATTGTCCTTTGCAGGTTTGCCTGCTCCTCGCCATCGGTGCTGCTGTAATTATGCGTTAAGTTGCACGCCACAAGATTGTTGTTGTTATTTAGATTTAATCGCCACAGGCCATCGTGTTTTAACTTATTTATTTCAATTTTATCTTTGCCAAAACCAAAACGATAATCGTTATCGCTCATGTCTAACTTTAAGCCTACACCCTGAAGATGGGCGATAGTTAAATGTGTACCCATGTACCCGATACCTATCGAAAGTATTCGCATAGGTCGAGTCACAGTTTTGTAGTCACAATATTATATCGAAATATTTGAATGCGTTTGTCACTGTATATATTTGGATTAATCTGTTGTGAAGTGTTATAAAAAAATATATCACAATTACAATAACAATTTGAACTCTAAGCAATTTGATAACTAAAAATGGAATTAAAACCGAGGTTTTTCGATAAAACTTGAACTCAACAATCATAACTATTAACGTTAAATAACATTCTCTATGGAACTCGGCCATATACTTCCACGCTGTGTGTAGAAAATAATTAAACTTATTATCTTAACCAAATATAGGTAATTACCGATAGACGCAGGTGGAATTTCCGCCATGATTTGACCTAAATACAAATACCAATGTGCAAAAGACTCGACTATTTTTGACAACGTAATTCTGTGTACGTTTCTTAGGATCATTTTCGTACACCCACTGACCTACCAGCTCTTTCTTTTTGCTATCTGGAGGTAAGCCCTAGAATAAAAAAAAATTTGTTTGGATCGCAACCTTCAATATAAAATCGAGAACTTACGTATACTTCAAAATCTTTTGGCGCATTATCTACAGATGCACTGGGAGTCATCTCCTTGGCCACATGCGATAGACTTATTTCATCCACGAATATAACTTTAGCCAAGTGTAGCGACACCGTAGCCTCAGTGCCACGAAAGCCGAAGCACGACCCTGGTAATATACTCGGGCGCAACATATTTATTGGCGGGTTGGCACTAAATTCAAGTCCGAGAAGATTCTTTATAAAGCTGCTATCGCTAATTGGCTTTGCTATTGCATAAATTATACGTGCTCCCAGCTCCTCTGAAGCGTAGTTTATACGAGTTGGCGCCAAAATCAATGCCTTCTTGTTTGGAGCTGGGGCCTTGTTGCACTTCGCGATACATCCCCTTTCCATAACCTTCTTTTTTAGGCTATACACATCGTCCATAATATTACCAAGCTTGCGTTTAACCAGCGCATCCACACAAGCATTCAATTCCCGTGTATCACATCCTATTGATTTCTGAGAATCACGAGTGAGGCAGTTAATTTTTCCGGAAGGCAGGTTGCTAAATTTCTGTCCAGTGCAATCCACTTTTAGCGCTTGCTTTAAAGTCAAAAATATAGCCATTACCAGTATTTTTATTTTTGAAAAGCCGTTAGTTTAATAATTACCGTTATACAGTTAACATCTTCTTGCAGCCGCGAAAGACCCACAATACTCTTTCTGTTATTCCACATTAAATAGTAGAAAAAGAGGACAAGTAGTGAAAACGTAAAAATGTATGTGAGACAGACGCGCTTGTTGCATACTCGTCTATTTGTATCCATAATGCTCATAAAAAAAAACAATTTAAATGTATTACGTAAGAAAAGTTGCAATTTAAGTGAAAGTATACTTTGTTTTAAATATAAAACGAACAAAACACCTTAGAACTGGTGTTCCACTAACAGTAAGATTTGAAACTTAACAGAATTCATCGCTCAACATATCGATATTTAATATAATAGAAAACTAGTAAAGCCTATCGATATATCGGTATATATGCATATATATATATGTTACTTCGCTAACAAAACAGTCAAGCATTCGCGGAGTGTACACAAAAAAGGAAAGACTTTCTTTTCAGCCAGCTGCAGCAGTTGCAAGCACAACAACGAGCGCTGGGGCTGCAGAGAAGCAAAACAAATTTTTCTACACTTCAACGAAATGAGCACACATTTTTAAACTGTCTTAACTGTTATAAACATCTAAAATACAAAATTGCTCCAAATTTGAGTGCAAATAAAAGGCGCATTTTGGCGCGTATGTGTGCAGAATAAAGTGCAAATAGAAAAGAAAAGAAAAATTGATTTTTAACCAGTGTCAAGTGCCAACAACAACAACGAGAGCTAAAACAGCAACAGCAACAAAATGGTGCAAAAATTCCAATCGCCCGTGCGCGTCTACAAATATCCCTTTGAGCTCGTTATGAAGGTGTGTATCTTATTTGCAGTAGGCGTGTCATATACACCGCCCACACCCCGTGAGTGTGCCTGTGGCTTTGTATGTACGTGTTTGTGTGCGTGTGTGTGTTGTGCTTTGGTGTTCATGCGCCAAACGCGTGTATGTCAACTCATTTTATATAAAAGCAATTTGCTTACAAGTTATTAATTAGACGCAGCAGCTGTCGTTGTTTGGGCTGCATTTCCCTCAATCATTTCTCATCCAGCTGCTGCACTCCTTCCGCCAGCGTTTACCTTTTCTTCTAGCTGTCATTTGCCGTTGCGCATCGCATGCAGCGGATAAATAAAATTAACCTTGGCGCTCTCTCTTGCTGCCTCGCTCTGTCGCTTCTCTCATTTGCTCAATTGAATAACTCGCGTATGTAATTTCATGAATGGAACGCCACGCTTCTGGCGTGCGGAGAGGGGGTGAAAGGAAGGCGGTCAGCTGCCCAGTTCGTGTTTTGCATTCCAGATCCGCCTCACACAGCGATAGGCAGGAAATAAGCGATTATGGGCCCATTGTACACAATATACGACAATCAACGAAATGAGACACATAACACTCTTCACAAATAAAAAAAGCCAGCAAGTTTGAACAGTTATGTATCTTAGGGTTGCCGAAGACTTAATACTCTTCATGACATATGACACATTCAACAGATATCACACTAATTTAAACTATCTGCGAAAGATACAAATAAACTCCCCTTAGATCATATGATAGTACCAGGCGTAACGGAATACAGTTTCGATCTGATATCATTTTATTTAGAACATGCACATGCATTCAACTCAATATAAATTAAAAAAATCAGATATCTGCTTCCGGAAACGAACCAGGGTTTTCTCATTTTTCAAGCGGACGCATTGGCAATGAGATATTCCCGCTCTGAGCTTGCGGGCAGCTTAACTTCTTAAGTAAACTGCACTGCAATAGTTTTTTAGCCCAATTCTGATTTGGAATATATTCAATTTGTATTAATTATTTCTAGTTTCGTACGTATTTTCAGCGAAAAAGAAATGATGACTGAAACTTAATATTGAATATACTGCCATAAATGAATCGAATTTAATTTTTTACAGTGTATTTAGTTTGTTGCTGAAGTACGGTAAAAAAAATATACTTAACTATTTTTTCTGCCTCCACATGCTATCTCCAATGGCCACAAATTTCGTAAAATTTCCACCTGTTATCTCTAATGGCAACAAATTTCGTATAAAAAAATCATAATACTCTCTGTCAGGGTAAAAAGGGCATATTAGCTGATAACATATCAATGGCTCACCCCGCACCATATCAGCTCTATTAACTAATTGGTTCTCGTTTTTTTTGTTTTTATAATTTTGTCGATAAACGACTGGCTAACGTGTTTGTCTTATCGATGTAACCAGAACGCAGTTGGGCCGTTTATTTAATTAAGTTAAGCATAATTTATTGTGCCGGAAAATGGCGCATTAATTGAGTGTTTGCGCAGCAGACAAACAAATTTATTTATTATAATTTTGTAGTATTTTGCATTCAATTGCTTTGTAGGCGACACAAAGGCCACCAAGCAAAAGTCATTGACTCTAGAATTAAAAAAAATACAAAAACTTAAATCTCATTGCGCACTGTTTTTTTGCTTTTACCTACAGTAAGTCAAACTAATTGGCTTAACAGTAAAAATAATCGCTTTATACTATGCACGATATCAGCCTACGGGCGAAATGGTCACGTTTTTGACTGGCACGTTGTCTATTTGGCCCAGAGAGAGAGAGAAAGTTTAGCTTGTAGTTTCATTAAAATACATTTAAAGGGACTGACTATGCGTAAAAAACTAAAAAGCTAAAACTAAAATAAGACGCAACAAAATCATGTAGCGAAAATTATTGGTCGGTAAAAAATAATACATTTTCTTATCAATAACTCTACGTTAGCCCATGGCTAAAATTTATCATTTCCCGACCAAAGGTTGCATAAAGTATAATATATATTTTTAATATGGAACAGATGTTTATCTAGAAAAGCGCAATTTAACCGGCTAAATTATTATTTTTTTTCTACACATTTTCCGCTTGTGGCAATTTATTTTTCTGTATATCTCTGAAGCATAATTTATTATTAGAACATATAGACACCAATTTCGCAGATGTCATGAGTTTTTCCATTTAGCTAAATCAAGCATTTATCGCTTCCAAATCCTCGGTTTGTCAATAAACAATATTATTTTAGTCCACAAACAAAATAATTTGCTAAAACGATAAACAAGAAGCGGGAATAAAACGAATCAAAAATGGCATAAAAGCGCCCACACATAAACCTATTGATGCAAGACCTATTTACCATTTGGAAGACCTGTCGTAAATGTCAACCTTTTTTTAGCCACAACTCGACGCAATATGGCAATTGTGAGATTGTTTTTTACCTATTTATATACACAGATTCTTTTTTTATACGCTGAACCCATTAAAAATGGGTAAATAGGGTATATTGTGTTTGTGCAAATGTATGTAACGGGCAGAAGGAAGCATCTCCGACCCCATAAAATAAATATATATTCTTGATCAGCATCGATAGTCGAGTCGATCTAGCCATGTCCGTCTGTCTGTCCGTCTGTCCGTATGTATGAACGCAAGGATCTCAGAACCTATAAGAGCTAGAGAAATTAAAGTTTTGTTTGTAGGTCCTCCTAGTCTTCGCGCAGATCGAGTTTGTTTCCGATATTCGAGTAATTGATAAAGTAATCGATAAAAATCGATATCGAAATCCTGTTTTTTGAGCAATTTCGACAAATATGAGCTAAAGTCACCAAACTTGACATGTAGCTTCTAGAATAGTATATATATATCAAGTATCTTTCATTTTACACCTATCGCCTGTCGGAAGAAGAGGGTTCAGGGTATTCCCTAGTCGGGAGCTCTACGCGCGTGGCAGCAGCAGAAGAAGTAGGGTAAGTGCAATGCTCAGGGCCATCAATATCCATTTGGCATCAATCTTCAGGCCGTCAACGCGGCAGTCAAAATTATTATTACGCATACGTCACGTGGAGCAGCTGTGCAGCTGTGCAGCTGTGTAATGAGCCCTCGAAAGCCGTCAACAAATCGGTTAGCTGGCAAATATAGCAAACTTTTCTTGATGCGCAATTAGCACATTTCGTCTGGAAGGAAAAGCATTAATAACTGTCCAAATACTCTATAAAACGGAGAACGTGCCGGGCTGCTGTGGCACATAAATTATTATCGTGTGACTGGGACTGAAAACTCGACTCCGTTCGGTTTTAGTTTAGCTTGTGTGGCTTTTCACACGCTCCGGCCGCTAAATAATTGAGCGTTCAACAGGGAAAGGGTAGCACGACAACAAGTTGGTTTCTCTCCTAGTTTTTCCCAGCCAACACGTGCCAGGCACGTCGTTGTGTATGCCTTGAACTTTTCAAATATTTATACGGCCGACTTAATTATCCTTTGGCGTGCGACCCTCGAAAATGTCAGCCGTTTTGACGCTCACGGCCTTTAAGGACACGAGTTCCGTGACCTTGGAATGTAAGGAATTTAAGGAATTAAAAAACACAGAAAATGTTCCGTTTAAATACATGATAAATAATTCGTTTCGATACATTTATGCAGATAAATTGTTGCCACAAATAACTGGAATACGGCGTAGAAAGTGCTTTGCCGCATTTGTTTATTTACGCCCCCCTTGGATAGCTAATGAGAGTCTAGCATTAAGCAAGAGCCATAAAGAATCGAAATTTGTTTAGCTTTAATCTCTGTGCAATATCAATAAAAAGATTTCTGCAACGCTTTCAACGCTATTTATGAAAAATCCCACAAACATTTTAATTTAGTTCTGTGTGGTCACGATGAGAGCTGAAATACTAATTTGCATAGAAACCCAACTCAGCTGTTCATGCTGATAAAAAAAAAAATATATATATATATACGTCGTTGGGTCGAAGAACTCGCCTGCTGTGCGTTGCCAATTTCGTGGCAAAATTATAAAGCCCTCTATGAAGTTATACAAAGGGTAAATAAACAGGCAGCTGTTTTATAACTTGGCACTAATTTTGCAAATATTTGGCGTGCTTGGTGCGACACACATGCATATATATTTTTAGATATAAGTATATATATATATATTTATATCGATATCTGTACAGCCTGTGGCCCGAGGCCAAGTTCATGTACATTTACATGCCATAAATTGGCCCCTGTTCAAGGGCAGCCAGCCGACAATCGAGCATATCATTTACATCTGCCATTTCTCAATAATTATTAGGCCTACGAGCGTCGCTTTCCGAAATGCCCACAAATGCCCATTGTCCTGGACTGCGAAATTATCAAGGACGAGTGCCTGGAGAATGGGGCCAAGCGGAATACAAGTCGACGCTGCAAGCTGGCCGTCGATGCGCCGTATATCTTTAAGAAATTGATTGGCGTCGACTTTGTATACTTTCTGCAGCACAATTTCTTGGACATGTCGAATCGCACGCTGAGCATCGAGGCGGTCAACGAGAGCTTCTCGTCGCGCATCGAAATCTTCGAGCGTTGCCGCTACTATGCCCATCCGGACAATCCCGAATGGACGTGCTTTGATCAGACGGCCACGCTGGATATTAAGAACTTTTTCGGTTTCGAGCACTCCATGGAGAAGATGGGCATGAAACAGTATACACAAACGACGCTCAAAGGCAAGGAGATAATTGAGTATTTCATCAGCCAGCTCAAAGAGGAGGGCGTCACGCATGTGGAGCGCTGGGTGCCGCCACTGGATGCACCCAAGTCGCCAACGACAGAACAGCATCATGATATACTCCTCGATGGTGATTTTATTGCACGCAATTTGGGCCAATTGTCGCCCATGCAGGAGTCCAAGCTGCTGGAGCTGCGAAAAATGCTGGATGGTGTCGATGATCTGGAGCGCATGCCCAGTTATCAGACCATCTTGCGTTTCTTGTCAGCACGCGACTGGCACGTTAGCCAGGCCTATGCCATGCTCTGTGATTCGCTCAAATGGCGTCGCGAGCATCGAATCGATTCACTGCTCGCGGAGTACCAGAAACCAGCCGTTGTGGTTGATCATTTTCCCGGCGGCTGGCATCATCACGACAAGGATGGCCGGCCCATATACATACTGCGTCTGGGTCACATGGACGTGAAGGGCTTGCTCAAGTCTCTAGGCATGGAGGACTTGCTTAGATTGGTTAGTTTGGCAGCGAAATGGCCATGTACATTATCCTTATTCCTATTCACTTTTCCATTGACAGGCTCTGCACATTTGCGAGGAGGGCATACAGAAGATTAATGAATCGGCCGAACGCCTGGATAAGCCCGTCCTCAACTGGTCGCTCTTGGTGGATCTGGAGGGTCTGTCTATGCGTCACTTGTGGCGGCCCGGCATCAAGGCCTTGCTCTACATCACCGAGACCGTGGAGCGCAATTACCCGGAGACAATGGGCCGTGTTTTGGTGGTGCGTGCTCCGCGCGTATTCCCCATCGCCTGGACTATTGTCAGCGCTTTCATAGGTGAGTTGGGCAAATCAACGTGTTGGCAACAATTTTTCTTATGCCCAACTTTTTTCGTAGACGAACACACACGCTCAAAGTTCTTGTTCTATGGCCCAGACTGTGAGCACATGAAGGATGGACTCGCTCAGTATATTGATGAGGAAATTGTGCCCGATTTTCTGGGCGGGCCCTGCAAGGTAATTTACAGCAACTGACCTCAATATATATTAGTCAAAAATTGTCTGTTAACCTTTGTAACGATTAACAATTATTTTTGTATATATATATACATGATAATGATTTTACTGTTATTTTCGTAACTTTGTTTATCCAATCCCACCCCTTTTGAACATTTCGGCGCTGTTTAGACGCATTTAACGCATGTGGAACAAGTTAATAAAAAATATCTAACGCATTGTTATTTAGCTGAATGCGATTGTGTAAGCAGCTTCTAAACTCTCCTTAGCCAAATCACGTTATTTATTCATATACTATTTATATAGAGTGCCGTTTATTATGTTTTCGTTCTTTTATATGTATATTATACTCACTGTGTATGCCTCAGGTGTAAACACGCCAAAATCAGACTTTGGTTTTGCTTGCCAAGGGCTTTGCAAACCCAGAGTCGGTGGCAAAGTCGGCTAATGATGGAACAGGGAGGAGCTTTAAAAACAACCTGCCCACTTTTTGGTGTTTATATCTTGTTTGCATTGGTTACCAAATCCAACATTGACCTCAAGGCGACTAGCTTAAAATTTAGCATATACTAAAACAGGTCTCTAAAAGCATTTTGTCATATTCTGTTCACTTTGTTTCTCTGTCCTTTGTGTTGCGAACTATGTCAAGTCTATAAATATGTACTATAATTGCGTTTTGTTGCTGCTCTGCATATCCTTTCATTGTGCCCAGCGTCCGTGCGGTCCTTCAATTGTGTGTGCACTCGCACACTTTTGTACCTTGTACCTTGAATGAAAAAAAAAACAACAGAAAAAACAAAGCTTAGCTAAGCATTTGCCAAACACACTTTGATTGTCACTAAATGTTGCGCATTTTTTCTATAACAGACCATGATACACGAGGGCGGCCTTGTGCCGAAGACGCTTTACAAAATGAACTCATTGGAGGATCATGATGATGAGACGCCCGTTGCTTCACGCGCCGCTTCCGCCTGCGTTGTTGACCTTCCCAATGAGGGCAAGCGTTTGTCTGCCGCTCATCAGCACGATCATAAAAATCTCTATAAGACCGTTGAGCTTAAGGCGGGCTTCACTCACGAGCTGCTCATACGCAATATGGATCCAAAGAGTGTGCTCACCTGGGACTTTGATGTGTTGCGTAATGATTTGCACTTTACGCTCTATCGCGTCACCGAAGAGCTGCCGGACAAGAATGGTGCGTAAATCAATTAACTAGTTTTTCATTGAAATTAAACAATATTACTTTTTGCACAGACTCGGCTGTATCATATTTTGATCTTCAGGACTTTGTCGAAGGTGTCAACTTTTTCAGAGAGGAACCAACGCTCATCTGTCGACACAAAGAGAGTGTACAGGGCTCGCATGTGATGCGTCACAATGACAGCTATCTAATGCACTGGTTCAGTCCATCGGGTGCACAACTCAATATATTCTACGAGGTGCTTAGCTCGGTTAACTACAAGGGCTCCATGACCAGTTTGCAGTCTGCATTCTCATCGAACTCATCGGCGGCCAGCTCCTGTCAGAGTCGATGATATGAGCCGAATGCGCAGAGTGGCGTTGACTCTCAGGCAAGAACGTCGCCAGGCGCGCGGGGCGTCCAAGAGGAGGAGCAGGTGGATTTGGGACTATTGTCGGGCACACTGATGGAGAAGAGTTTGAATCTATTTGACACACCGGATATATTTTTTTAAGGCCCAAAAATTTGCAATCTCTTTTAGTTTTATTTAGCATAAAGTTTAGTTTGGTTTTAATTGTATTTCGTATTAGCACAATTTTTGCCGTTTAATTGTTTGTCTATTTTTATCTGTTTATTTTTATAGTATATCAATCAATATACATATATATATATATATTTGTAACAATGTGAAGCCAAAACGAAATTTGTGGATTAGGACTTTTAACATACATATATACGGTTGTATCAGATAATTCAAATATCACGTAATTTTCACATTCATTTGAAAGCGTCAATTAGTCCATTTTAGCAAGTACATAAATTATAGATGCTTTAATACAAACACACTTATAAATTAATACGAAAGCAACGTAATATTTGTAGCGCAGCTAATTTTATATGGCTTTTAATAATAGTATCAACAAAATAACGAAATTATGCCACACGTTGTGCGCCTTTGACGCTAGAGCAAAAATAATGAGAGTTACAAATATCTAATCAATGACTACATGTTACCTAATTAGTTTAATTCGGGGTCTAAAACGTAAAAACAAAATATACCTTTTAGCCTATTGCTATAATTTTTAATAAACGATCATCATAAGTACAATATCATTAAAATTCCGTTTAGGCTACGAAATTAAAGCTGCAAAAAAAGTTAGCGATAAACATTTAAAGTTAAGCGCATAATAATGATAATCAACAATATAAACAATATATAGAATTTTATTTAAATAGCCAAGCGAATGCCGTGCATGTTAACTAATTGTGTAAGTTGAAATAAAAATGCGAGTACATGTATATGTCAATCTTAATTTGTGTCATTTTAATACCAATTTATAAAAACTATAAGTTCGGTTGAAAAATCAATTTTAAATTTATATGTTCGCTGCAATTCAAATTAACGAGCTGTGTGCGTCGTCAGTGTGACCGTTGCACAGCGCCACATTTGCACGCTGTACAACACTGTACTGAACAGCTGCTGGTCAAACGGCTTATTTTTTTATTCGCGAAAAGAAATTTAACGAAAGCTCAAAAATCAGCAAAAAAAATTCGCTAATGGCATTTATCACGCCTATAAAGTAGTTATATATATATGTGAAAGGTTGGCCAACACAAACGTGTTATCATGCCGCTTATCAGTTACGGTTGAGTGGACAACCCACCGCTTGGTCTACGCGACGGCAATAACGATTCTTCGTCGCCAACGGAAACGAGCCGGCTATTTCGGTTTAATGATCGTAAAAATTAAAAACAGCGGATAAGCCCACCAGCGCCCCTTAACTATTGTAAATAGCGCAGCTTTATGAAATATTGAAACAGTTTAAGCGTATCGCTGACCGTTAACGCATCTAAACCAGCTAGGAAAGGCGCCAGCTCCAAACATGGTTGCACCTAAAATTACCAAGTGAGTAATTGAATGCAACTGTTAATTGTTTCAGTTGTTGTTGCGTCCGCAATGGACAACGAACAAAGCGAAAGCCTTGCGCCCGCAAATCACTTAAGCGATATACTTAAATCTTTGGTGGATTATTATAGCGGCAAGCAGAATGTCGAGCCGAAAAACATATACGAGGATAAGAAGATTTTCCCCAGCTTTCGGAGCGGTCCCTTGGAGGAATATCGCGAAAAGGCGAGTTTCTGTTACAAGCGTATGATTGTGCTGCTGGAGGGCGAGGAGCACATACGTCTAAAGGTAAAGTACTCCTACATGAAATTCCACTTTTGAAACACTCCATTTAAATGTAATATTCAATTACATGTATATTAAGTTCAGGTGTGGTGCAAAGTTCAATAGCCGCTTTAATCGCGCAAGAAAAACCTGTTAGGTTCAAGTGATCCAAAGTTTAATTTCTCTTTGCTCATGAAAGCGACTCGATTATTTTTGTTATGAAAAGAACTTGTCATCTAATTATTAAATATCATCTGATTATCATTTTAATTGAAAGACTCAAAACCTAATGACCTATTTTGAAAAGCCTGACTAATTGTTTAGAGATCAAAGTGCGAGAGCTTGTAAAAGTAAGGACAATCATCAAAGATCTTTGGTTTTACTGATTTTGAAATCTTGAAAGAATAAATTTTCACTACATAAATATTTAAAAGGCACAACAAGTACGAATAATGACAGCTAGAGTCAGATAAATTAATAGAGAAACTGGCTATCTCAAGAAAGATCTATTTAGGCAGGTTTCACTGTATTATTGATTAGGAACTTCTTATCTAAAAATTGTTCGATTGCCCAAACACTTCGCATAGCATTTAGGTTGTGTCATCTTATCGTAACGTTTACTAATCTAAAGTTACCTTAATAAAATTAAAAATACAAAACAGCACAAAGTACCTTAATAAAATTAAAAATACAAAATAGCACAAAGTATGGCAATGGATGGAGCAACATCCAGATTATCAGCGTGAACCGGAAGCCCCCAATCTGGAGCGTACAAGGGAGCTGGCTAACAAGCGCCACCATTTACTCTGGGAGCAAAAGTTCTTCGATGTCAATGAGGTTGGATTTGACTTTAATTAAAGCCCAGTTGTCAGCCAGCTATTAACCTTTATTTATAACTTTTTCATTTTAGTATCTATCTACGCCCCATTTGCTGTTGGCCTTTGGACAGGCAATATTCAGTTATGATTTCAGCTTCTCTGTCAAGTTCGGACTCTCTAACGGCATGTTTCCCAGCACCTTGGTATCCAATGGGACCGGACGCCTGGGCAAATATGTGGCTAAAATATCCGACGATCGTATATTGGGCGCCTATGCCCTAACTGAGATCTCTCATGGAACGAACGCAAATGGTAGTAATAGAATATTATATGATATTTCTTATTTTATTTCTTCTATCTTATCGAACAGGTATGCGGACCCGCGCTACTTATGATGTCAAAACGCAGGAATTTGTTATACACACGCCAGACTTTGAGGCGGCTAAGTGCTGGGTGGGTAATCTGGGCAAGACCTGCACCCATGCGATTGTCTACGCACAGCTGTATGTGCCGGATGATAAGCATCAGGGCTTGAATGCGTTCCTGGTGCCAATTCGCGACGAGCGTACACTGTTGCCGTTCCCAGGCGTCACCGTTGGCGACTTGGGCGAGAAAATTGGACTCAATGGCATTGACAATGGGTGCGTAAAATTCTATCTATATGTCAACCTTACATTATTCTGAAACAACACTTTAAAAACTAAGATGTTATTACTTTTGTACGAAGTTTGGGTATAAAACTCCCGTGACAGACGCTTTTTTAAACCCAATGAAATTGCCTGCGATATCTTTACTAATCTATATAAATATAATCTTACAGATTCGTATTGTTCAATCAATATCGCATACCCAAAGCGAATTTGCTTTCCAAGACGGGTGATATTGATGCACAAGGCAATTACAGCAGCCCCATCAAGGATCAGCGCAAACGTCTCGGTGCCTCGCTAGGCGCTCTGTCTACGGGTCGAGTTAATATCACAGCTATTACATATGTGGCGCTCAGCAAGGCCATTTGCATTGCCACACGGTATTCGGCGAGTCGTCGGCAGTTCGGACCCAGCGACAGCAAGCTGGAATGGCCAGTGATTGAATATCAGTCGCAGCAGTATCGCCTGATGCCACATCTGGCCACAACAATAGCTTTGCGCGTGGCCACTCTGTGGATTGGCAAGGCTAATGTGGATATGACCATCAGGGGCATGATGGGCGAGGATACCTCCAAGGAGGGCATGGAAATACATGCAATCTCGTCAGCAATGAAACCATGCGCCACCTGGGCGGCTCGTGATGGCATCCAGGAATGTCGTGAAGCGTGTGGCGGTCATGGCTATCTGCGGGCATCTGGCTTGGGCGATCTGAGGAACGACAATGATGCCAATTGCACGTATGAGGGTGAAAACAATACGCTCATACAGCAGGCATCCAATTGGCTAATTAGCTTGCGACGCAGCAATGCGAACTTTGTGGATGTTTCGCCCTTGCAGACAGTCTCATTTCTCAATGATATGAATGCCATTCTGCAGACCCAGGGGCAAGAGCATAACGCTGCTCATGCTCTTGACGTGCACAGTGCGTGATTATTTATTTAGTAGAGAGATACATTATTAACCTATTTCATCCTCTTGCAGATTTGCTGAAGGCTCTTAACTGGCTAACCGCTTGGCAGCTGGATGCGACTGTTAAGCGTGTTGAGCAGCTGCAGTTCGCCGGCAAGGATGCATTTGAGACACGCAACAATATTCAAGTTTTCGCCGCTCAGCAACTTTCCATTATCTATGCAGAGGTGCGACTCATTATTTAAGATCGTTTGATCAATATTGTAACTAATTTATCTTTGATATCCACAGCGCACCATTTACTATGTGTTCTACAAGTTTGTGAACAGTCTGCCCGCCTCTGCCGAGCAGCAGGTGCTGCTCAAGCTGCTGTCCTTCTATGGCGCCAATTTGGTCACCAAATACTCCGCTCTGTTCTATCAAGGTGGCTATTTCCGCAATAGCTCGCACATTGAATTGTACCAGCAGGGCATACTAGAGCTGCTGCCCGTGCTAAAGAACGAAGCGATTGCTTTAGTGGACGCAATTGCACCCACTGATTTCATTCTAAACTCTCCGCTGGGCATGAGCGATGGCAATGTATGTAGCTAAGCTTGTTTGCAAAAAGTCGTTTTGCGCTAACGTTTTCTCTCTAATCAACAGGTATATCAGCATTTGCAGCGAACTATTGTGTCCACACCAGGTGTGTACGAGCGCCCATATTGGTGGCGTGATGTCACCTACAAGAATTATCTACAGCGCGCCAAGTTGTAAAATTCCAAAAGAACCTTAAGAAAACCAAAAACAAGTCTTAAATTGTTATATTCTCTTAATAGTATATTAAGTTTCGTAAGATGTGAGCAAATAAGTGCCTTCATTATTATTATTATTATTATCAAACGATCAGAACTGTTCAAACAGCCGTGTACTTCAAAGCTTACAAACAGCTTCATATTAATTGCGTGATATATATAATCAATGTGCAATATTGCTGGTCAAAGATCAAACTTTTATGTATCTTTAGCTTTAATTAAAACGTTTTGCAATAAAGTCACTTTTTATTCAAAATGTGATATGCTTTATTAAGATTTGCATAAATTGCGACTGTACAGCTTGTTGGGCAATAAATAAATAGTTAAATGGATACTTAAACACTAATAGTAACAGATAAATAAATGCATATATACATTTCTTAATATGTACGTACGCAAATTTGTTATTGCTCTTAATTTGTTACTAGCTTGAATTCCTTTTAGGCAAATTCGCCGTTATCTTTCGCACGCATACATTTTGTTTTTGTGCATTGGAAGAAGCAGCATGGAAGAAGGTTAAGTCGGCGGCGTCAGTTTAGTGCAATTTTCAAAGTGAAAGTGAACACATACGCGAAAGTACTCGGACAAGTTAATTAAGTAATATATAAATATAATACCTATACATGATAAATTAATCATATAAAACTTATTAATTAATATAAATAACATAAAAGGCTATTATTTTTGCATTTTAATAGCGTCGGTTAGTGTAAACTGTGAATAACGGTTATATACTCATATACATATACATACATGCATACAAATACAAATGTAATGAAATTGGCTAAACTATTATAAAAAGGCATAAATATGTGTTTGAGAGGTAAGTCCCGAGTTAAGAAATAAAAATAAGCTGATTTTTAAGCATTATTCGTTTGCATAATGAACTGAGAGAGTATTTTGTTTGCTTGGCCGTAAAGCCTCCTGCCAATTTGAATTTTTTTGGCGCCAGAAAAATATATGTATACATATGTACATACAAACATACATGCAAATTCCAATACATTCATACAAAATACATGCACACAAATGCAAGCGCAAATTGTTAAGTATGCAGCGCAGTGGAAATGAATGAGAACTTTTAGGGACACATACATATGCGCACATATACATACACACATACACTTACAAAGAAAATGAATAAAAATGCGTACTCATTAATTTAATTCGCTGATTGAAACATAAATTTAAAGTCCATTGGAAGAAAATTCAAACAGTTTTCAGCGCATTTTTCACAGACGGGGAGTGAAATTTTCAAAACCCAGTCTTGTATAGAAACATTATTAAAAAAAGTGTATTACTGATAGTCGTATATACATTATTATTTGCCTTTGTGCGTTAGTTATTATCATGCTCTCAATAAAGCATTTTGTTACAATTTTTGGTTAAATCTTTTAACTTAAATACGATCACAGTCTGACAAACGGCTTTGTTTAGTTATTGAATAAATTACAAATATACAAAAATTTGATGCTAAAACTCACAAAATACAATATACATTCTTCTAATAATATTGAGCAACCACTGGGTCAGCCTTTGCATTGGGTGTCAGGGAACTCTAATGGGATCTGCGCCGGAGCCCGAATCCGAGCCCGACTCGTGCAGCTCCGGGATGCTTTGCGCAATGTGCGGCTGCAGCTGAGCTAAGACATGGCCCTCGCTCTCCGTTTGGATGAGCATCGGAATTTGCTGTGGCAGATCGCTGGTGGCCCACAAATACAAGTCTAATGTCTTCTCCGTGCAATCGGCAATGAAACGCACAAAGGGCCGAATGTCGCCCTCGTTGGCCAGCTTAAGGAAATGATAGTATTTGCTCCGCTGCTGTTTGGGTATGATGACAGGCGGGTAGCCCGCGCGCATAAGGAGCGTGTTCATCAGAAGACGTGAGGTGCGTCCGTTGCCATCAACAAACGGATGAATGTGCACCAGTTTGTAATGGGCGAGCGCTGCATAGCTGCAAAGGGAAAATTGAGAGCTGCTGGTCCTGGTCTGAGTAGCTGTTTGTAGAAACTCACTTGACCGGATGCAGCGAATTGCTGTGCTCGGAATTTAGCCAATGCTCGAAGCGTTGCATTAAAATTGCCAAATCCCCGGGGCCCGGCGGCACATGACCGCCCACATAGACCTGATTGCGACGAAATTCGCCACCTTCAATGGGATCCACATGGCCCAGCACACGGCGATGTAGCTCCAAAATGTCCTTGAGGGTGATTTCTAATCTGAAATGAACGTAAACGTAATAATTAGTCACATAGATGGGACTACATTTCGAGCGACTTACTTTTGCACGAGACTCGCATTAATGTACTTCATGGCCAAGTCCATGCCAAGAATTTCGTTGTGCTCATCTATCGACTTGCCGTCGACAGCCATGCGGGTCTCCAGCACTGAGCGCGTCTGTGCCAGCGTCATGGTATTGCCCTCAATGCCGACCGAATGGTAAATGTGCTGAAAGTATGCCTCCTTTTTGGCGCGACGTAGTGCCGAGTTGGCCTCGTGTATGGCAGACAATGCGTCGCGCTTCTCATCCAGCGATATCAGACGGCGCTCATCCAGTGTTTGTACTACGTCCGCTGTGCGCTGGCGATTGGCCAAGGCTTCCGAATTGCTCGGACTGATGCAGAGTGCCTGAAAGTAGTACTGATCGGCCAGTACAATATTACGCTGATTGTGCTCGAGAAATTCGCCGTAGCGCAGCAGCACCTCCGGATGTTTGGGCGCCAGTGCGAGTGCGTGCTCAAACAGCCGTGCTGCCTTGTCATCCTTTCCTGCCATGTACATTTCCTGGGCGAGTCGCAGGGCGCCCATTGCCTCCTTGATGTTGGTCTGCTCCGCCTCCGTGAAGCTGGCACCCACGCTGTCACTGATGCTCTTGTCGTAAAACTCCTTAAATGCATTAAGCTCATCCACCGAATATACCGCAAACTCGTCGCGCGTCTGTAGATAATGGGCCGTGGGCAGGTGATGCAGTCGTAGCCGCCAGCCCATCAGGGAGCCCGATGACGAGGTCAGCGCATGGAAGGCAAAGGCTGCCAAGCTGCCAGCTATGAAGAACAGGACAAAACGATATGTCGCCTGAAGTGTTTGTCGTTGCTGTTGCGGTTCCTGCTTCGCTTTGGCTTTTGCCATGGCCTGTGGGCACAATATTGTTCAATCTGATCTGATTCAGCAATTTGTCTCGAGCGCTTACCAATGTTGTGTGGCCTATTTTAGTTGTCGGCTAGTTTCTGTTTTACATTAGTTTTGTACAGGTTATACATTTTAGGCAGTTAATGGGCGTGCTAACAACAAATCAACCACGTATTTCATAGATACCATGGCATTTACTGGTGATGGCAGCGTGCTCAATACATATATCCAAACTGGTACGATGAATATTGAAAAATGTACATAAATGGCCGAGCGTAACTCTTAACAATTTTTGCATACAGTTTATTTTTTATAATATAATTTCAAGCTCAGTATGCTAGGGTATTCAAAAAGTATGTAAGTGTATTCGGATGGAAGGATATAAAAATATACAAACATGTCGCTGCACGACTTGCTATAAATCGGCCTCATCTCTAGCACACAGTTTACTCACTTGTCAGCACTGTTTTTATAACAGCTGGCGCTGTGCGCGCCTTGCAGCACTGAGCGTAATGTCGCTAGATGGCGCTAACAGATCTTGAATTAGTCACATTGTTTAGTTGTGCAAAAACAAAACCGGATACCGGTCAAAAGTTTGACAACAAATGCAAAATAATATTCAAGCAAATAAAGTTCTCAGAACTCCAAACGTAAATGACTAACCCACTTATTTATTGGCTTTGTTATATCGTTCATTAATTTTGCTTTCAACTGTCGCTACAAAATGTTGCAAACATTTTTTTTGAAGCATGTCAAACACGTATTGATTTATGAAAATGATTGTGGCACAAAGCTGAAAATTAAATTGCTAATAACCTTGTGGTTGCTAATATAAAGAACTTGTTCTAAATATTCAATTTCAATATCAAATAGGATGCGAAAAAATATACCTCTTTGGTTTTTCCCTTACAGTCTTTATTTTTTTTATTTTTGGTTTTGGCAAATTCAATGGAAATGACAAAATTTAAAGCTTTTGCAAGGTCAGTAAAATTTGCATATATGCAAGTATCTATTTTATACCTAATTGTTTTGAATCACTTTTAAATACCCAAACACTTGCGACCCCCACGCAATATGACGCGCCCCCCTCCGCGACATCCATCACAGAATGTGCATGTCGCTGTCATGTAACGAACGCTCTCCAGCAACTCGGGAGCTTATATGAGATCATATGCATTATTGGAATTCGCAATAAATTCATTTATTTTTGATCTATTGTCATTGGGTGTAAACAAAATCAAATCGGTCAGAGCTACCGGCTTGTGACTCACATATGAGCTCATTAGAAGATCACATACAGGTTTTTTTTTTTTGTCTTTGAACTATGACGTCCAATACGATCTTAGCTTGATTATTAGTTATTGGTTGTTTTTCCAAAAATACTCAGCACCCAATTCAACGGGGTGGTTCAACATTGATAACAACATTCCGCTCTTTTGTGGCATCTCTCGAAAATGTTTCTAATAAAAGCTTCACGCTATGCGCTCGGCTGCCAGTTGCTGTTCGGCAGCGCAACGCAGCGCAACGTTTTTCAAATCGGCGCAATAACTAACGGTACAAGCGGTGATAGTGAAAGTGATCCGGAGCATCTTACTATATGTGCCGATCCTGCGAACTCTAATCAGTTCAGATACAAGCAATAGAGCGCAATTACAGCGCTCACAGTGTGAACACAAGTGAGAGTGAGTACAACAACAAAATATATGCTTATATATATATATATAAAATCAGAATTGCAGTTTTATTTGTATATCGTACGGCGAACAGCAGCCAAAAATAGCCGCCGCCTGCGCTCTGGCCACAACCTGCACTAGCCCCGAAATTAGTTGTTCCAGAAATAAAAATTCAATTCGGGATGTTTACTATATCCCCCAAAATGTGACCCAAATGGAGTATTGCTTATCTATCAAAGCTGTTGATTTATGGGCCAATGCTGTCGCAGAACAAATCTATATATTGCACATATTGTGGAACATTTTTTTCAATTTCAAATTACCACGTAGGCATTAAAGACTTATCAACAAACAGATCGTTAAGTACCGGATGAAAAATAATACTCAACTTTGGTGTCAAAAAACAAAAAAAAAATTTTAAAATACTTATATTAAATTATAATTAAAATATAAAGCAGCCAAAAGACTTCAGCGAGTTTATTTAAAACAAAAAAAAAAAAACTGTTTGCTAAGTAACATTCAAATTATCGGCTGGCTAACCTTTTGTGCCCCTCAGCTGGGTGATAATCCCTGGCTATAGACTGAACTAGATTTGAGCTCTGCTTATCGCCCAAGGCACCAACTTTTGAATTTAAGTAGAGCTTTTCGGCTCAAGCCGACTGCGTAACACAAGCATATACCCACATTTAATTATTAACACATTTACTATTTATGAATGACACAGTTTTTTTCTATCTGATTTTCCAGCTAGCCCAGAATGCGTGCTCTGGGCGTGTGTGCGCTGCTCTTGGCAATCGCGAGTTGCCAAGGCTACAGCAGCTACAGATCCAGCTTTAGGACCAGCTCCTCATCATCATTCGGCGGCGGACAATCCCAAGCGATGCTGCAGGCTCAATCACAGCTAAACAGCTGGGCCTACAATCATCTGAATGAGGTTCGCGAGTTTGCCAATCGACTGACGCAGGAATACAATGCCATGTCCACGGGCGGCAGCAATGGCTTGGGACATTCCCTGGCCTGGAGCGGTAAGTTAACGTCTGTTTCTAATTGGAGCAGCAAGAACAGCAGCTGATTTAGTTTTGTCAAATTAAAAACATTTATACATGATCTATGCATTTGACAATCAACCCCAAAATGTATATGTATCTAGTTCATCTTTAATTTCAATCATTTGCAATCATTAACGAAATGCTCGACAACATTTATTAAAGTATAATATAAAGCTGTGTTAGTTCAAGATTATATATTATATATTTTAACTGACAACCGGAAGTGGCGTTTATAGAATACATTTTTAGAGGTAATTTATGATCTCAGGTTCATTGATTCATATAGAAACAAAAAACTAGGCAAAAGAAATTCTACTTGTCAGCATACAATTGTGAAACACTGATAAAAGAAACTGTCATTAAAAGAAAAGATTAGCATATATTTATTCACTGCGCCTAATTCAAATTTGAGGTCAACATAATACCTTAATCGGTCTACTTAGACATATAGCTATAATTGCTTAGAGATAACGTAATTAATTTGGGAAAAATCATGAGCATACTGAATATTATGTGCGTATAATTTTTATAGATTACTTTCGCCATTCGAGTCGAAAAAAAACGTGACATCATTATTTGGTGTCCCTGACACGATAGAATAGAAATCTATAGCAGAAGAAAAAACAGGAAAAAACAGAGCAGGGCAAATTTGGAAGTTAAATAGAAAATTAACTTTTCATTCTTATTAATATTGGTTTTTTAATTTATATTTTAATTGTATTTTCTTCCAGCTAATATACTGCAATTGAGTGGGAAGAGTGCGAGCGAGCTGGACGCTCTCTGTCTGCAGATCAGCCAGCAGCTGGTAAATGATATGCGCCAGGGACTTATAAGCTACAACAACATTGCGCAGCCCGCGTTTTTCGATGCCAAGGCGGCCGAGGTGCTGGAGAACTATGCCACGGGTGCTACACAGCAGACTGTGGACCTGAATCCGTTTCATCCCGTTGACTTGAGTGGCTTTGATGAGGTGAAGAACTATGCGTATCCGGCCGAGGTGAAGGTAATCGGTGGCAAGACCTACGTGGTGCATCGCAACTGCACAGAGGCCTCTAAGCTGTCGAATAGCTATGGCAGCAATTCAGCCGCCCAGCTGACCTATGGCCAGAGCCCGATCTCTCTGCCCGCCAGCAGCAGCAGCAGCACCACTTTGACCCGTCAGTCGTCGTCATTGCAGGACTGGATTGGACAGCGCATGGAGCCGACAGTGGTGGGTTACAGATCGGTGGTTAGCCTCGACGGGGGCAGAGGTTCCCCATCATACGGTCAAATGAGTGCGGTGCCATCCTTTAGCCAGGTGAGTTCGCCCGGCTCGAGTTCAACGGTCACAGTAAGGCGCTTCAATAAGACCATAACCACGCACGCCGACGGCACCAGCTCTGTGGATGGCTCCGAGTCGCAGCAACGCTGGGAGGACGGTCAGTTGGTCTACGATAATTCGCGTCCTTTTGGTGCGTCGTCGGTGCCGCGCGATGAGCAATGGAAGCGCGAGGAACGTGAGCACTTCTTCTGGTATCTAACCTCGCCGCAACGCTTGGAGGATTGGCAGCATCAGCACGAAGATCGCCTGCTGGCCGTGGCGCATCGCTATCATACGACTTTGCCTGTTCTGTTGGAGTTCCATCGTCGTGAGCTGGCGCGTTATCAGGCGCTGTTGGGTCAGTATCAGGCACAGGTTCAGGATGCCAGCGCCTGGCAGCGTCAGGAGCGTGGTCGTCTTGATTGGCTCGTACATCAGAATAGCTTCACTTCGCAGGACTTCGATCGCTGGCAGCGGGAGAACAGCGCCAAGCTGCGTCAGCTGGCACAGAAGAATGGCGTCTCGCAAGAGCAACTGCAGCAGTGGCAGCGCCAGGAACTGCAGCGTCTCTATGTCCACTTCAATAAGATCAACGATTCGCTTAGTCCCCAAGTACCCCAGATATCCAACCAAGTGTCCATACATGACTCCAGCTCGCTGGTCGTGGACAATGCCCAGGAGCAGCAGCGCCTAGACGAGCTCATTCGTCAGCACAATGCCACAATTGCCCAGCTCCAGAACTCCATAAGGACGGATCAGCAGCGTCTGAAGGATCTGTCGATCAAATATCAGGGCGACATGCAGAGCCAGACACAGTGGCTGCGTGGCGAGGTCGCACGCATCGGTGATCTGATCAAGGAGCAAAACGAACAGGTCACCAGAATAAGTGCGTGGCAAAGCTCGGAGCGAGCTCGCCTGGAATCGATGCTGAGGCAGCATCGGGGCAGCCTAACCGAGCTGCAGCAACAAATGGCCCAGGATCGCAGCTACGTCCAGAATCTGGCGGCCAAATATCGCGTGGGTGTCGATGAGCTGGAGAAATGGCAACGCGAGGAGCTGCAACGCCTGCAGCTGGTAGGTGCGCAGCAGCTGGAGAGCCACATCAAGGATTGGCAGATCGGCGTCAGCGCCCAGCTGCGCAACATCATCGGACAGAATCAGTTGACCATTGAAGAGTTCCAGAACTCCATAATCAACGATCGTGCACGCCTAGAGCAGTTTGCGCGCACATATAAGGTGCGCGTGGAGGAGATCGAGGCGTGGATTAAGAGCGAACTCAAGAAATTCCAATCCGAGGGTCTGCTCAAGGAGGTGGAACAGCAGCTGGCCCAGTGGCAGCAGCGCGAGCGCGAGAGACTTCAGTCTCTGGTGCAGCACAACTCGCTGACCGTGGAGCAGCTGGAAGCGAAGATTAAGAACGATCAGTCGCACTTCTTCGACTTGGCCAACACGTATCAGATCCGTGTTGAGGATATACAGGATTGGCTGAAAAAGGAGCTATTGCGCCTGCAAAGCGAGGGTCTGCTCAAGGCGGAGGCATTGAAGGACTGGCAGGTGGCCGAACGTCAGCAAATCTCCAAACTGGTGCAGCAGAACAAATATTCCATTGACGAGTTTGAACGGAAGCTTCTGGCTGATCGTGCTCGTCTGAACGATCTGTCCAAGACCTACAACGTGCAGGTATCCGAGATTGAGCAATGGATCCAGGCCGAGGGCGAGCGTCTGCAGCGTGAGGGACAACTGCACATGGAGACGCAACTGAACAACTGGCAGAAGATTGAACGACAGCGTCTGCTGGATCTGATCAACAAGAATGATTTGTCCATTGAGGAGCTGGAGACTAAGATTGGCAAGGATCAGACGCATCTGTACAGCCTGGCTCAGCAGAATCAGGTGCGCGTCGAGGAGATCGAGCAATGGATTAAGCAGCAAATCCAGAAACTTCAGAGCGAGGGTCTCATCGAGATGCAGCGACTGAAGAACTGGCAACAGGAATGGCGTGGCAATCTGACCAACATGGTGCAGGAGCGCGACTACACTGTGGAGGAGTTCCACAAATGGCTGCTCGAGGATCGGGCGCGCCTCCAAAGTCTGGCCATGCAGCACAATGTGCAGATCGAGGAAATCGAACAGTTTGTCAAGAAGGAGGAGCAACGCTTCATTGGCATGGGCCTGCTCAAGCCCAGCGAGAAGCTGACCAACTGGCAGGAGGTTGAGCGTCTGCATCTGAAGAACCTGGCACAGCAACAGTACAAGTCCACGGAACAGCTCGAGGCGCGTTTGCGTCAGGATCGCGAACTGCTGGAGAAACTGGCACGTCAGTACAGCGTCCAGGTGGAGGAGATCGAAAGCTGGATGAAACAGGAGCTGGCACGCATGCGCGACGAGGGCAAGCTCCAGATTGACAATCTAACCTCCTGGCAGCTGGCCGAACGCGAGCGCCTCGAGACGCTGCTCAAGCAGAACAAGCAATGGAGCGCCGAGGATCTGCAAGCCGAGCTGCGCAATGATCGCGAGCACATGCAAACCATGGCCTTCCAATATCACACCTCGGTCGAGGAAATCGAACGCTGGGTGCAATCCGAAATTGAGCGCCTCAAGCAGCAGGGCAAGCTCAACATTGAGCAGCTGACAGCCTGGCAGCGCGCTGAGCAGCAGCGCATTCTGTCCCTGCTCCAGACGCAGTCCAACATTACAATGGAACAGTTTGAGTCCAAGGTGCGTATACGTGTTTTTTGTAAGCGAAGCAACCCTATACCAAAGACAATATAAAGACTCAGATGAGTAACGCCAGCATCAACAAGCCGCGACTTCGGCATTCGTTCGTCTGGCTTTTGGAGAGCGAACAGCCAATCGGCTGCCATGTCATGTGAAGTGGGAAAAGCCAGATGAGAAGCCAGGCTAGAAATTTTGCGTCGCATTCAAATGTATGGGCGTTACTCATCTAAGTGTTTATATTGTCTTTGCCTATACTCTATTGGTTGATCAGCTTTAAATTAATCTATAGGTCATTGAATTTAATTTGCTTTATGAAGAAAGCCAAAAAAAAGGGAGAGAAGTCATTTTACACATTTGTTGGTTCTATTTTTAAATGATTGAAATTAAAATTGGGAGGGCACAATTTTCCTGATGCTATTTTAAAACCAAAGATGATAAAAATTCTGAGCGTAAATGAATTTTAATTGTGTGCTGTTAAAAATAAATCAAGAAATTGGAAATTTGTGAGGGCAAACTCCCAAGACTCCTTGTGCATGGAACTTAAATGAATATAATTATGATAAATTTTTCTGTTCTTCTCACAGGTACAAAACGATCGCCAGTTCTTGCTGAAGTTGGCTGATCAGCATCATGTGAGCCTTATGGAAATTGAAGCATACATCAAGCAGGTTATTGAAGACTTGCAGAAGAAGGGACAATTCGAGATTGAGCAGCTGCAGACGTGGCAGCTGGTGGAACGCGATTACATCAAGTCCCTGATTGCCGAATATAAGAATGGCCTGTCCACGGCGGAGTACGAGCAAAAGCTGCTAGCCGATCGCGCGTATCTCAATCAGCTGGCGGATCAGTATCGTCTGAATGTGGAACAGATTGAGGAATGGATGATATCGGAGCTGAAGCGTCTGAGAGGCAATACAGAGACATCGCTGAAGACGCTCAGCGCCTGGCAAGTGTCGGAGCTGGAGCGTCTGCAGAATCTGCTCAAGGAGCAAACGCACATCAGCTATGTGGAGTTTGAATTGGAGCTGCAAAAGGAGCGCGAACGCCTACAAAGGCTGGGTAATCAGTACTCGGTCAATGTGGAAGAGATCGAGCAGTGGCTGCGTCAACAGCTGATCAATCTGAAGACCACGGGCAATGCCAAGGTGGAGAACCTAAGCAAATGGCAGATCGCCGAACAGGAGCGTCTCATTGAGCTGCTGCTGAAGCACCAGCAGGATTTGAACTACGAGGATGTGGAGCGCGAGCTGCGCAAGGATCACGATCGCCTGGAAAGTCTCTCGCAAACGAATCACGTGAGCATCGAACAAGTCGATAATTGGCTGCACGACGAACTGCGTCGTCTACAGAGCTCGGGTCTTGTGCAATTCGAGCAGCAAACCCAATGGCAGAAGCAGATTAGCAACGGCTTCGATAATTGGCTCAAGCAGCAACAGGATTCGACCACCTATCAGGAGTTCTTGGAGTTCTTGAAGCGCGACAAGTCACGACTTAATGGCATTGCCAATGACTATCATCTGACTGTGGAGCAGGTGGAGCAGTGGGTGCAAAAGGAGACGGCACGACTCTCGCTAATTGGTGTAATTGAGAAGCCGCAGGATAATTTTCGCTATGAAGAGATCGTAAGCATTACGGATCAGCAAGGCGAGTCGCAGCCCTGGAAGGAATATTTAGCCGCACGCCTGCGCAGCGAAACCCATCTGAAGCCCATGTCCTGGCAGGAGTTCCAGCTGTATTTGGTACGCAATCAGCCCAACTATGAGCGGCTGGCACAACAATATCACATTACCGTCGAGGACATCCATCTGTGGCTGCAGGAGTCGGCCAGGCAGCTGGCCAACGAGGGTCTCATCACGGGCTCCCTGACGGTCGAGGATTGGCAGCTGAAGGAGCAGCAGTATATACAGGATCTGATCAATCAACAGCTGCGCCGGCGCCAAAAGTGGAGCATCGAGGAGCTGCAATTGAAGCTACTCAATGACCAGAAGCATTTGCTGGACGTGGTGCGTCAGTATCAAATAACCATTGAGGAGCTAAAGCTTTGGTACAAGAACGAACTGAAACGTCTGTTGGATTTGCGTAAAATCGAGCGAGGCTACGGTTTGCCCTGGCAAACAAAGGAATTGGAACGCATTTACCAGACCGTCGTCCGCCATCCCATCAATCGCAATGCCTTGGAGCAGCTGCTGCTGCGCGATGTGTCCATACTGGCACCGCAGTACCGTGTCACAGTCGAGGAGCTGCGCGTCTTTATTCAGGAGAAACTGCAGCGTTTGGCTGACATGGGTCTCATTGTCGACAGCCAAGTTGTGGGCAGCGACTGGAAGGAGCAGGAGCGTCAGCGTTTACGTCAAATTGGCTCCAGCGTAATCATTACCGATCAGGAGCTATTGGAGCTCATCTCGTTGGACAACAACTATCAGAATGAGCTGGCGCGTCTCTATGGCGTGGGCCTGCATCAGCTGGCGCCCGTGCAGCGCATCCATGTGGGCAACATGGCCAAGGAGCAGCTGCTCGAGCAGCGTCGCCTCAATGTGCTCACATCCTGGCAGCAAAAGGAACGCGATCGTCTCTACGACTTCATTGGCACGCAGAACATGACGCTGCGCCAGCTGCGCGACTGGCAGCGCCAGGACGAGGAGAAGCTGCAAAGATTCGCCCAGCAATACCTGATATCGTTGCATGAACTCAAGGCCTGGCAGCTCAAGGAATTTGAACGCATCGCGGCCGTGGCTCGTTACTATGGCATGACTCTGACCGAACTGCAGCAGTTCCGCGACGACGAGCTGCATTATCTGACCTATTTGAATCACCGCAAGCTGCTGCCCGAGTCCGAGGCACAGAGCTGGGAGAACAAGCAGCACTGGCGCCTGCAAAAGCTCCAGAGCAAGTACAGCCAGTACGGCCAGGAGCTGAGCATTTGGCGTCGCACTCTCTATCTGCTGAGTCAGGGACTAATCGATCTGCCCGCCGGCAACGGTGGCTATGTGATCGATCAGGGCACCACCAATTCGACTGCGGTGCACAAACCCGTTTTCTCCAAGGATCGCGGTGACCAGCCGCCGCATGTCTATGAGGACTCAGATAATGAAGACGATGAGCCAGGCTTGGAGGGTGAAGTCAAGGCGCCTCTGCCATTGCCCATATCTTTAGTGTCCACACCGGCTCCGTTGCCCTATCAACGTGGCGGTGCACCCGGCGGCGCCAATGCTGGCTATGAATATCGTCGCACGGATTACACGTTTGATCTGCCCGTTGGCAGCGCCTCGGCTGCGGCCAGTGGCGGTCCGAGTGGCTCATCGGCCACTGCCAGCGCCAAATTGGGCAAATGGAGTCGGGCGGCGGGCGAGGAGCCTGCATCCCAGCAGCAAGTTCAGCTCGAGGACCTCGGCCAGCAGCAGCAGGTCGATCTGGGCTGGACGGACGATCAAGTGGATGGCGGACAGCAACAGCAGCAGGAGGAAGTCGACTGGAATGCCAACTATAAACTAGACGGCAATGCCGGACAACAGCAGCAGCAATTGCTGGACGATACACAAGATTTGGGACAGCAGCAGGTCGAGGACTTAACTGGCCAAAGCTATGGCCACAGCTATGGCTCCAACTACGGCCAGCTGCAGCAGGCACAGCCAGTTGAAACAACGGTAAGCTAAATCAAATACGGTATTAAAACTCTCAAAAAAGTTTTTGACAAATCAAATTTCTGGGGATTTTTTCAAATTGGTTTTTAAAATCATGACAAATTTTTGAGATAAATGGGAATTTTTAAATTATTCCCAAATGTTGTTTAGAATGTTCGAAAATTCTTTGATAGAGATTTATTTCGAGGTTTCTTTGAACTAGAATCAATTCTGGATTAAAAAGTATTCTTATTTTCGCGCCAACACTTTAAAAACAATATAAACTCTCATCTTCAATTCCAGCCGCTGCCCAGCACGTTCGACAAATTTAAAAATAAGATAACCGGCATTTTCGGTTAGAATTTGTTACTGCCATAAAGACTTAAGTGCATCTAAAACCGAAACGAGCCCAAAAAAACGAATCACAAATGTGGATACATTTTCTACAAACGTTTCTTTAATCAGTTTAGTTTAGTCTTAAAAGGAAAAGATTTTTGTCGGTCACAGTTGACACCGCAATCACTACTAAATATACATATACATACATACATACATATACATGTGTAATACTCGCTCTATAAGGACGTGCCTTTGTATTTTGTTTGCGATTTCCCTAATAAACTTTGAAAATATAATTTTGCATTTAATGTGCACTACTGTACTTTACGCATAATCATATTCATCTGATTCATCAACCGCATTAAGCATAAATATCTAAAAACATAACGAAACGGAGCATATATAATATAATATAACATGCAATTGCCATATAGTAAGTTCTTTGTTTCTAAAAAGGCCTTCAAATTTGTGTAGCTTAAGGTGCGTGGGTATTTGTTATTGGTAGGTTGCATCAGAGTACAATTTAATCATAATTATTGCTGCATTTAGTAAATATATCTATTTGTTATTGGTAGGTAGCATCAGAGTACAATATAATCATAAATATTGCTGCATTTAGTAAATATATCTCATAACATAATAAAATAGTGCATATAACTACGGAGTGTAGTTAGTTCTTTGTATCTCAAATCCTTGTAGCGATATGCTTTTAAAGGCGTTAACATAGTTTGGGGTTTCTGTACCAGAGGGAAAAGAAAGTGCATGTTCGCGAGGCACTTTAATTGCGCAAATAATTTGTTTGAGTTTCGATCATGTAGTACCGACTTGCACTTGTACAAAGTTTACAGGTAACTTAATCTTTTTTATAGACATTTCGTATGGGGAGAAGAAAAACTTGTACTCATCATACCCTTGCAAAAAACATGATAACTTAGTTGTGAATAGTCAATATAGTCGATATAGCTCAGCAATCTGTTCACTGGATGAAACAGTTCAGAAATGATTTTAGCACTAATCGTTGTCTGGCAGATCGTATTGTTATAGATTCTAATTTAGCCATAAGAAAATCAGTAAAGTAAGTTTTGGTTTGGTAAATCTTAGTAATATCAGACTAAAATAATTTATATATAGTAAGCAAAATATTTTGTTTGTATAAACCTCTTTTAGATTTCTAAACTGAACACTCCAATTGCACAAATTTGTTTGGCAAATTCTTATCCAACTACTGTATCTAATAGATAGTATGAACAACTAAAATTAGCATTTAATGTTGTAAGTCTTTCATGTATCTGCAAGGGTATCTAATCTTCGGCTAACCGAAGATACGTTTTCTTTATCATCTTCGCATTGTTGTAGGTTAATCAATACATTTTCTTAGACATTTCATAAAGGTTTCTTATTGCGATTCTTCCAAACATATGATATAAATAATTTTTTTTTAATTGCATTTTTTAAAATTCAATTACACGATGCCTTTTGGAGCAGCCGTCTATATTTTCTGTTTAGCTAAACATTCCTCACAGGTCCTTTGTAGGTCTCTTGTACATGATTTATACTCGCCTTATATACGCATTATATGCACTGTTCCACAAATCAACTAATGTGCATCTCCAATTCTGAGCCGTTGGCCACGCCGAAGTGTGACGCTCGAAGTTGTAAGCCTTCGCTAAGTTCCTCCACAGCCACGCCCACGCCAACGCCAACGCCCATGCTCAGGCCGTCGCCAGTCTCCTGAAGTACATGATGTTTGAGCTGTTCAATTTGATGGAGCAGTTTGAGGGTCTCCTCATCCAAATTGTCGTCCTCCTGACGCAGCTGCCTTTGCTGCTCCTGCTCGGCATCAATGTCCCATTCGAGCGATTCGGGCGTGGATATGTGTGACCAGGAGTTCTGCGTTGAGGAGCAGCAGGAGGTGCGCGTAAAGGAGCCGCCATAACGGTGACCGCCCAGTCGCCCAGCCTGGCGTGCCGCCGCCGCATGCCGCCCATGGCTGGCGGCCAGCGAGGCTGCCGTCGTCAATTGGTCCAAGGAAGCGTAGCGCGGCTGCGAGGCCACCCTGGTGGGGGTGTCCTGCGGCTGTGGCTGTTCCTTTTGCTGTCGCTGTTGGTACTGTCGCAGCTGTGAATACTCGTGCTCCCATTCCAGGTCTAGCGAGGAGCTGGCTCGCGAGCTGGACATGCGTGCATAGTTTTGCAGCTCCGTCTCCTTGCTGGGCGTCGTTGTGGCATTGAGCAGCTTGTGCACGTCCAGATTTTGCAGCTGTATATCCGCCAGAGCACTAGAAATTTAAGATGGGGTGCAATTTTCTCAGGTGGCTTTCATTGAGGCGTTTATTCGCTCACCTGTCGTTCTGCAGCTTCGCATAGCTGGGCTGTTGCTCCCAGTATTTGTCCAGAAATTGTGGGCATTGCTGCTTCCGCTTGAACTTTAGTATGCGATAGACAAGGCCACGTCGCTGGCAGCGCTCACTGGCAGCCGAGAGCAGCTCCGCTTCCGGCTCATCTGTAGCTTCTGCTCTGGCTCTCGCTCTGGGACGACGCCTGCAAGGAGAACAATGCAATTCAGTTCTTTGTTGGGGTATAGTAGGCATTTCCCAGTCAGTATGTGACATGCACTCAATATATATGGAAAATTAAAATATTTATGCACATTTTAATTGTTTACAATTGTCAGGAAACAGTTTTAAACAGTTTCGATGAGAGCAAATATTTTTTTAAATGCATTCTGCAAATAAGTAATAGAACGTAAATTATAGACATCGCAAATTAGAAGAATATTTTTCTAGAAAATTTAAACAGGTTAATTGGTTTGTTTAATAAGTCGGATTTTTACGGCTAATCTGGCATGATTTAAGTTGGGCTAAGTTAAGTTTGATTGATTGGGTCTTTGATTCTTCTAAAATTGAATTTTCTTCAATAAATCGCGAAAGGGAATTAAATGCGTGTCACAATGCCTAATCTATTTATTTGTATTGTTTATGTACAGGCATATGGCGAGTGAAGCCCCTTCCGGGCATTGTTTGTGCCAGGCAGCACGCACTCAAGCGTTGCATACTTTTAGGCTGTTGACCCTGCCGCGGGTTGTCGTTGCCTGTGCTGGCCGTGTTGTCCGCAAATTATGTTTGCCAATGCAATTTAGAGCCCAAGACTCTGGCATAAAGCGTGTCGTTTGATGGCGGTGCGCACACGAATCGCGCTAATTACGGCCCCCCCCCCCCTTTAAGCTTCTATTGATTGCCAAGTCAGCAGCACGCTTATTGGATTTGCCGTGGCATAGCATACTTTTGTGTGCCACAAAGTAAACAAAATGCACTTTTAATTAACTGCACTATGCACGATCTTTTGAGGGGGCAGCGGAGCACTTTGAAGCTTACCAAAGAAGCCAGCTGTTGGCGACGGCCGTAACGCAGGTTGTGGAGCTAACCGAGGAGGAAGACGACGAGGCTGTCGAGTTTGTGGCTGAGCTCGTGGCGGTGGCGGCAACGCAGCTGCTGAGGCATGAACCCATGCTCCAGGGCAGCCGATGCTGTTCCTCCTCCTGCTGCTGCTGCTGCTGCTGCGGCTGCTGCTGCTGCAAGGCCGCAAGGTATGCCACAGTTTTTGTTATGTTTTAGCTTTTGCTCCTTGTGCCACGCCTCAAATTTCACGCTATTGTAGTTTCCTTTAGTTGCGTGCGGTTTAATTGACTCGCAGTGGGCGTCATGTTGCGCCCACTTTTGACTTTTCAGATTGAATGGCTTTTGGGTTTCCCTGCTGCTTGTTGTTCGTATTGCACTTGCATTGCTTGAGGTGAGCCTTGACCTTTGCCTGCTTTTCCCTTTTCTTTTTTCGGCAATTGTCTGGCCAACGCGTTTTTCAATGCTACTCCACACACAAACAAACAAACAGACACACACACACACACAGAGAGTTGCGCGTAACTGTTTTGCCTAAGTGTGGACGTCACTTGGTGACGCACCGCATGTTTCTACTGGTTTCCATTCGTGTGTTAACTGAAACCGTCGAGACGAAGCGACATAAACTTTCTGTTGTAGCCCCAGCTGACGGCAGCGGGGTGTGGGTCAACTTTTGACAATCAGCTGTGCGGGCATTCGTTGTTTTTACCGTTTGCATCTGTCAGTTGCTGAAGTCAACAAGGATAAGTCAAGTGCCAAAGCTTTTGTTAACTGTTTAGTGAGCTTGCAAAGTTAAAAGCTTAGCAGCCGGACTGTTAAAGCTTTTGCATAGCTTTTGGGGTAATAGTGGTAAATTCTTATGTCTTAACAAAGTGGTTGATAACAGTAATGGCTTAACATAACTGCGAGGGGTGAGTAGTTAACATAGCGCTGTTGCTTTAACTTGAATGTGATTTACTCTGTTTGCTTGGGGTAACCCCGTTAGCAGAACAGTGTAAGAGACTTTATCATTACAGGAATGTTAAGCCACCATAACTGTTAATTTATTAACGGTTCTAACTAGTAAATTATTTTTTAAAAATTTAGTTTTTCGTAATGTATATAAGAAATATACATAAATTTCCACTCATTCCTAATGTGCAGACCCCCTTTTAAATGTACGCCTTCTAACATTATTCACACATTTTTCTCACATGTAAGTCATAAAATTTCGTCTTGCTATCAACATTTTAATGCATCTAACACTCTCACAAGCATTATGCTTAGGATATGAATCTTTCAAAGTACATTAAGATTTGGTACGCATTAAAACCCCCAACATTTCTTAAAACTAACAAGTGCATGTTAAACGTTGAGGCTGAAATGTTAAAGCACTGCAACCGCAATATTTGTTTTAGTTTCGAATGCCATCTGTTAGACACCAGACATACATAGAGGTGGTATGCTTTGTAGATCGGATTGCCACATGTTGTAGAAACTTCTTCTTCTAGAAAGATTGATCATTTTGTTTGCTTCAATTGTAGCATATTTGTTTCCATTATTTAAAAGTCTAGTTAAAACTTTGAACAACTCAAGTTGTCAGCACATGTTATGAATGTGTTTGGTGTCATGAAAACTTTAAATAAATTTCAGCTGCAAACAAACATAAATCGTTTTAAGCGACTTTCTTTTTTTAAGATTTTTCACTCACATTTGAACATATAATTTAATTTAGCAAATTGTTAACGAGAATTAACAGGTCCTGTTTATGTTTTTAGTTGTATAATGTTTAGCTATTTTCTGAGTTCCGTTTTTAGGTTCCGAAACAACAATTATTTTTTGTAACTAAAAATTGCATATATATTTTTATGACCTAACTCACATTTTATGACTAATTTATTTTACAATAAAACCTAAATAAATCAATTTTTGTTTCTAAAGGGTTTGTAAATCAATTTACTTTTCTCTAAGCTTATTATGACCATAATATTTTCTGATATGTGTACGTACATACATATACATATATACTTGTGATAAGTGAATTACCTATCAAATGGAATAATTTAGCACGATGCCATCTGCTTATCCAATCTGATTTTCTAAAACTGTATTGGGACCAAGTACCTTAATGGGCCGCCCCATAACATGACTTTGCCGAACCGACGAAGACCGACGATGGATTTTGTCTGCATTTCGTCTCGTAATGAATGGTCCTCGGCTTCGGCTTCGGCTCGGCTGTTGATGCTGCTGCTGCTGCTGCTGCCGCTGCTGCTGCTAATGCTGCTGCTGCTGCTGATGCTGGGTTCGTTTGTTGCTTCGTTTCAGTGCCAAATCGGCTGTTGTTGTGCGCGGTTGCTCTGCATTCGTGGCTTTTGCTCTGAACGCTTCGCTTCTGTTATTGGAAGCGTGTTTGGTTTGTTGTTGTTTATCTGCAGCGGGCAAACGAGAATTGTTATCATAATATTATAATTGCAAGTGCAAGCTGCTGTTTATCAATTAATCATTATGTTATTTTAAGCAATTACTGCATCTATATTTACGTCCATAAATGTGCGTGTGTGTGCATTTGTGTGTCCGTGTGTGTGTGTGTGCCGGCGTCGGCGTGTCTGCCCTCTATCGTCTCTATCGCGTCTGCCTAATTAAGTTCTTGTGCAAATGATGCAAAAAAGATCAGCGACAAACATGAAAATGTGTCGCGTTGTCGTCTCGCTGTTTTATTTATAAATTGACTGCCTCTGCCCCGCTGCACCACCCCCATCAACATTGACACGGTAAGCTATTCAACACAAAACAAATATCATCTAAGGCAACTAGATCGAAAGGACTATATTTAAAAAAACTCAATACTGATCATGGGTTCACGTTATATCGAAACTAAATTAGTTAAATTAATGATCAAGTCTTAAACACAAACAAATAGAACATTTATTTTTTTAAACAATATTTTAGTTAAATTATTGAGTTAATCCAAACTCCGAAATTTAAGAGTTTCGTTATGCTTAAAAGATGAAATCATAAAATTGTTTAGCTATCCAAAGTTATGAGTTACGTGCCAAGGAATAAGAATTGCAAAAATCCATACATATTTCTATAGAAGAGAATTAATGCGAATTTTAGGGATGTTAGAAATTATATAAAAATTTAAATCAATTTTAGAGGCTTGCAAATTCAAAATATGCTGAGAATTCTAAGAATTTATATGGTAAACACGTCCACATCAAAGGCCATATCGCTTTGAAGGTAAGCCTTCAAGACAAGATAGAAAGGGAGCCAGCACACCTTTCTGAGACTTGAGCTATTCAGTAAGATCGAACCATGTCCTGACAGCTAGAACATTCAGCGAGAGAGTTTAACGGAGAAACAACTCAGGAACCTTGTCAGAGCAAACGACTATTAGATATTAGACTATGGAACATTAGACAAGAAGAGCTGAATGTCTGAACAAGAGCAATATCTCTATTCGGATACAAGAAAGCTGTCAGTGCATTGCAAAGACGGAGTCCAGTAGATCGCAGTGAAAGGACACAGACTACATACATATCTATCCATCTAATGTTATGGAAAACAGATGCGATAGCTTTTCTTTGGGGTATCAAATGACGATCAACATTTACATTCAAGAGCGAAGAACTGAAGCGACAGGGTATTTGAATTATAGTCGTATAAATGTGCATCCTTCTTGAGCACTGGAAAATGTCCTTAAAACTACTTCATGCATGATCCTAATAGATTAACAATTCATAACTTAAAAGAGGCCCACAAGTTTGATACTTCAGATTTGCGATTTGCATCTTGAATTTGGAAAAAAAAAATCTAAAATCGGCTTAAGGTATTTTTAGGACGGCTGTATTTGAGATTCCACGATCTTTCATTGAATGAATGCTATTGATAGAAATCAACATGGAACAGAAGAAGGGCTCGTAATTCCGACTGAAAGCAGCTGCCAGCTCGGTCACTCACACGCCCATTTGCAGTCTACCAAGAACACGACCACCTCCCCCCCCCCTCCCCCCACACACACACACGCACAACTCCCCCCCGCCGTTTGCCACAGTGAGTTATTAAACACTTTTGCTGTCTGCTTTGTTTATTAATGCGTGCAGCAGCACCAAAGCGCTGCAAAATGTTGCCTTTGTTGCTTTGGCTTCGTTTTGTTGTTTATAGCGCTGCTTCCGTTGCCCCCACAATCCCCCCCTGCGCCAGAGCCCATGGCAATGCTGATGTATTTAACTCCTTACCAAGTTTTAGTACATCTGCAAAGCTCTACGCATGAAAAATCAAGCACAGCATTCCTGAAAACTTAATCCCAACTTCTCCCCTAACAAATGTGGCAAATTTAACACTAGACTAGCCAAGGCGTTAAGTGCTCCATGTGCTGAGTGCCATTAAGTATGTGTGCGTGTGTGTGTGTGTGTGTATGGCATATAGCTTGCATATGTTTTGCAATTGTGGTTTAATGGCAGTTATAATAACTATTATTGCAATCGCATTGCGAAAATGCAGTTTTATCGAACGATGAAAGAAACTTGGAAAATATTTGCTCAAATGCACAGGAAATTAAATAGACAAATTATTAGTATAGTTCGCAATTGAGTTGGCTAGGAAAATATTGTTGAATTTATATTGCAAATTAAAGGCAATTTGAGGACATGCTTTGCTTTCGAAATCAGTTCATTTTAACTTTGTTTATTGTGGTTCTAAAATAGTTATGCCAAGGTTGAGGAAGCCCCTTCGAGCAATATTTTAAGGCCAATCATAAAATCAAATTACTATACAGCATCATCATGATTGAGACATGATCTGGCCGGGCAACTGTTGGTGTACATCAACGATTTTGCATAAAATTCGAATCGCGCATTGTCCTGCTCACAGGACAATAACAACAACTGTTCGTATTTAACATATTTCATGCTCATTAAGTGTCACATTAAGTGCAAACACTTCAACTTTCACCGAAAAGGCCAACTGCCGGCGCCGCCAGCCAACGCGGCAGCTTCCTGGCAAAACTGTTGCAATCTATACCCTGTAGAAGGCTAACATTGGGTAAACTGTTAAGAGAGCGTGTATGCCAGGCAGAAATTATATTGAGAGATATATTGACAGTATTAAGTGCTTCCCTTGTTATTCTTTCCCATATCCTAGATGAAAATGGTTACGAATCGCTCCTTCCCTCCGTACAGGGTATGCCCTAGTCGAGCGGGTGTCAGTAGTCAATGGTGGCATGTTTTATTTTTAATGCTGCTGTACTTTGATGGCGATCAATTCTGTTGGCTGTGATTTAAGTGCGCGTAAATCTGTGCGGTGAAAAGTGGTGCCAGCTCCTTAGCCCTTGCCTACTGCTCTGCCGGATTCTTTGCTCGCTGCTCCGGCTGGGCGGAGGCGCAGCTCGCTGCCTGCTCAGGAGGGGCTCAGACTCCAGTAGTATATGCTGCATCGTTCATGGTCGGTTGCCGTTATTTGCATTTCATTTTTGCGTGCGGCGAGAGAAAATGTAAATTGATTTATTATGCACAAGCGACTGAATGCAGGACTTGGCAGGAGGCGGGTCCTGTACACGCACCGCCAACGCCCAGCGCTCAACGCCCCGCGGCCGACTGCTTGCCTGGCTTCCTGGCCAAAAGAATACAAGAAATATAAAAGATATGTATATAAAAAAAAAAAAAGTGGCAAAAGTAGGTAAATCTTCAATTGAAGCTGCCGCGTGGCAGTTGCATTCTTGGCCAGCCTGCGGGGGCGTAAACATTGCTATTAATATTGATTTAAATGCGCTCAGTGGAAGAGCGAGAAAGATAGAGGGGGAAGGATAAATACTGTGCCCATTACGCTCGCTGCATGCTGCCGCTCTGCTCTCTCTCTCTCTCTCTCTCTGTCTCTCCCTCTCTCTTTCTACCATTACTCACTGTCAGCGGGCATTCAAAGCCGACGGCACAGCGTTGACTTTTCGCTATTAGCCAAATTGCAAAAATCACGCGCTTAAAGTTCTTCAGGCAAGTACTAAATAAAAAACATGCAACCAGATAGAAACTGGTGCAATTTTCAGCCAGCCGCAAAGTATGCAACACAAAGCGAAATTCATGGAATGCCATGGCATAATAACTTTTGGCAATAATACAAAAAGCCTGCTGCATGCCGCCACATCCCCGCATGTGGGCGAGCATGGTTAACGGGGCGTGGCACTGCCTTGTACCGAATCGTTGGGCTGTGAACAAGTATTTTAAATATGCATAGTGCCGAGGTAGCCGGGTCATAGGATGTACCCACTCTGGCGGCTAATAGACATGTCAAACGTGTAAGCATCTCGCTATTGCACTCACATATGTTGCCAACTCTTAGGCAAATTGCAATGGGGAGTGGGGGTGGGGGGGGAGTCAAAGGCCAGCCACTTGAAGCCGCACCGAAATTCAATTAAGTTCACAAATTGATTTCAATAACTTAGACTAAAGACAAAACAAAAGACAAACAAGAGGCAAACAAAAAAACAAAACAAACGCTGCGAGTAAACCACAACAGCTGCTGTTAAGAAAGCATCGCCAGCATTTTAATTGAAATGCATTCATATTGCAATAGAGCGAAAACTTGAATGGCAAAATAGTGGAGTAGACCGGAGTGCAGTGCGGTGCAGTGCAGGACGAGGCCCAGAGCTACAGCTGACGGAGCAAATTGCTTTGCGCTTATGACACGAACAGACTAAAAGAAAATGTCAAATCGAAAGCATGCCCGAGACGTTACTCGACGCACAGTTACCCTGTAAAGCGGGAAATAAACCAATAAGTCCAGCTGATTCGTATAGCCCCGACTGAGTGTGGAATATGCGCGGAAAATTGTTAAACGAAACCTTGGTGTTTTGTTTCTATCGATATTCAATTTGAGATTCACAATCCACCTTCCGTGTGAGAAAACAGGTGAAAAACTGTGATATGCAACTCTTTTTTCTTTATTTTGTTTGCTTGGTAAGCTTTACTTTAAGGCTTCAAAGAATTTAAAGGATTTAAATACCGATTTTTTACCATATTTTCATTTTCCACTGATCTTTTTTTTAGACATTCCTTTTTTTTAACTTCTTTCAAACAGTTCTCTCTCCAATATATATATTATATTTATTATATTTATTTTTGCCCGCGATGTGATCTCGCACGAGATTACATTTTCTTGTCCTTTTTCCGTCTTGTCCGTAAACATTGTTATGATATAGTTGCTAAATATACAAAATGGGATGATATTATTTCCTCTATACTTAATATAATCAGTACTCGAACACTTCTTGTATACTGCTGATTGCCTCTTAATTATTACAATTTTATTTAATTATTTTCTTACCCTTTTATATATATTTCCCACCTCTTCTGCATTTTAAAGGGATTATTATTATGTCACCAAAAATAGGGTATATGTTAGTGTGTTAGGGCAACGTGTAGCATCCCCTGTCATATATGCAAAAGCGAAGCAGAGCAAACGATGATGCCAAGGGACTGTGGGATGCTGACGAGGGATTTGATGATGATGCTGATGATGACGATGATGGTCATGGCATTTGCAAAGGGGTGAGCTGTTAAGCGCTTTCCAAGTGCCGGACAACTGGCAGAGTTATTGGCCAGGGGTTGTCAAGGGCAGTTCATAATGTGCAGACGGTGCTTCATTTATCAGCATTTTATAGGGCGGCAAGTTGATTAGGTGCCACCTGCGGCAAAAAAAAAACAAATATATATATATATGATAAAGGTAGACAGATAGCTGATTTCAAGAACAAATATGATATAATTAATGCATGTTAATTGGAAATCGCTACTAAACTCAACATTAGATGCCAGGCACGTGTTGATTCCGTAGTTTAGTTACGGCAATTGAAGTGACTTCCAGTGGCCAGTGCCCGGTGGGTACGTGTCGGAAGTAGCCGGGAGTTAAGCCAATGGACAGTGTCTGGGTCATGGAGCAACCTTTGGCTGTAGCTGGTGCTGGGCTTTGTTGTCCTTTGGTGTGCTGCTTATTGGCCCTACCAGGCGCGCAGCTTTTCATTTGTCTGCTGCGTTTTTATGACTTGACCGTTATTTTTGTTTTATGCTTCGGTTTATTATTATTATTTGTGTTTTTCATAGAATTTCCTTTTAATCCGCTTACGTCAGGCGAAATTCAATCAAGAGTTTGCAGTGCTTTTTTTTTTGTTTTTCATTTTCCCCACCTCACTTTGTGCTATTGTTGTTGTTGTCCTTGGACAAAGGCAGCGTATTTGGGTAGCAAATAAATCAGGAAAGACAGCTTTTAGGCGCTGTATTAAATGTACACAAATATTTAAGCAAATTGGAGCGTGTCCTTTAATTTAATAGCAAATTTATGTCCGCCATTGATCAAATATGCCATGACATTTCATAATATCTTTTTCCCTCTATTTTCAGCACACACTCATAAAAAAAAACGAGAAGTTAAATTAATTAAATGCCCAACATTGAAATAAATCCAAGCATAAATTGCAGAGCGCTTAAAACTTGCAATTAATAAAAAAAGAACAGGTATATATGGTAAGGTAAATGTAATAAAAAGTGCTTTACGCATTGATAAAAAGTGCGTGCTAATTGAAAAGTTAAAAGAACATTAACTGCATAATATATACACACATTGGCCGGAAGACACAGTGTCATCAATTTCTTAGCAACATGTTGAATCAATTCTACGCCATACTCACAACTCTGCTCATATTGGAGACGTTGACAACTCTGGCGCTGAGCAGCGATGGCAATGTCGGCAGCGTTGGCGGCTCCACGGTCAACAATGGTGAGTCGAATGATTTTATAATAATTTTATTACGTAATTGCACTCTGATAGACAATTTAGCTCCGGATTTCTCATAATATTTCCGGCAGCGCATTGTGTTTAATTATTTATATAATTGCATTACAATTATTACAAACCAGCATTTGTTATTTAACATGTACCATGACATTTTAATCGATGTCAAGCGAGCGAACTAACTTAATTAATAGGACACAAGGCCAAAAACGTTGACAACGTTGCAACCAATACAACTCGATATAGTTGTACATATGGAATGAACAACAGTACTCGTGAATATAACGCTTGGAATCAAAGCAGGAATGTAAGCCTTATCTGAATTAATGAGAATCGCATAAAAGAGCAAACTATTTAAATACGTGTAAATGGTGATTAGAGAACAACTAATTCATTTGGCTTAGCAAAGTTTCAGTAATTATAATTAGAAGGTTGGAAAGCGAAATTTCTAGTTCTGCAGTCCGCATATGTAATTTGTTCGTAACTAGCCAAGGGTCTGTTGGTTTCTCTCGTTCATCTATTTAATGCGCCTCGGGTTGTTGCTAAATTACTAGTCGATTATATTTATGGGTCTTTGAGGTTAATTTGAGATTCATTAGTTTCCCTATTGCAGTAATTAAAATTATCAGCTATAACTTTATGTTGATGCTCACTATTAAAACGTAACTAAAGATAAATATACCATTCATAACTCAAATGCCAACTTTTGGCCACTTCTTGAACACGCCCTCCCGCTCACGCTTGTTAGGCAAACTTAACTCAACTGCTTGGCCATTGAAAACTTCATTAGACCGGCATCAAATGCTGTAGCTGTTGGTGCTGCTGCTGCCACCTAACAGAATTTGGCCAGAAGCTAAATCAAAATCACACCCGTAAAACTTTCTAGCTAATAAATGGTAGGAAAACTTTCTGGCTGGCTCGTTTGTCATTTGGGCACGAGCAACGAGCGAAATAATTGTCAATTTGTTTGTAGGCGGGCAGGACAATGCCTGGCGGCAATAAAATTTATTTAAGTGGCCTCATAATTGTTAACAACAAGGCACAAAACCAAACAAAAGGCCGCTGCAGCTGAAATGAGCAATTATTAAGCCATGAAAAATGTAAAGCACAAAAAAAATATATAAACAACAAAAACATGAGCCAAGTCGGCAAACATCATAATCAAGTTATTACTTTGGCACAGAAATATACATATGTATGTATATATCTATATATACTGCAGACTCAGTGGCAGTAGACGTGGCATGCAAAATGCTCAACAATGAAAATATTAATAACGTTAATGAAATTCTCATTTGCGTGCTGCGGCTGTGGGGCCAAGGCACGGCGATGGGGGCTTGGGCAGAAAGAAACCGTCAGAGACAAACAAACAGTGGAGCCTGGCAATAATGCTAATGAGCAAATGTGTTTGTACCGCTGCGAACAAGAAGGGGGCCGGTTGGTGAGGTGAGGAGAGCCCGGTGATATGCTGGGGTTAACTTAAATCCATGCCAGACATTCGAAATTTGTATGTGTGCGTGCTTGCATACTTTTGGCCTCACAAGCCAAATGTTTGCGCCGCTAAATAGGCAACAAAAACTGACTGCATGCGGAATGTGCGGGCGTGCCTGTGTGTGTGCGTGTGTGTGTGTCTGTGTGCGTGTGTGTTCATTTGTATATGGTCAGCGGCATTTCGATGAGCACAGCAACTTTTTTCTCAAAATTCCTAATGAATTAGTTATGTGACTTTGATGACTTTTAAGTGGTTCGCCTCAAATGTGTGTATGTGTGTGTGTGTGCTTATGTGTGGGTGTGCAGTTCGATGTGCCTGTAAATGTAAAGTTATCAACTAAAGTCCAATTGCGGTTGCTATAAATGCAATTCACATTCCAATTGGACTTTGTGATTTTACACTTTATTTTTAAGTCATATAAAAAATAATGGTATTATTAATATTATCATTATTAACATTATCATAATCATTATCATTATCATTATCATTATCATTATCATTATCATTATCATTATCATTATCATTATCATTATCATTATCATTATCATTATCATTATCATTATCATTATCATTATCATTATCATTATCATTATCATTATCATTATCATTATCATTATCATTATCATTATCATTATCATTATCATTATCATTATCATTATTATTATTATTATTATTATTATTATTATTATTATTATTATTATTATTATTATTATTATTATTATTATTGATATTATTATAATTATTATTATTATTATTATTATTATTATTATTATTGTTGTTATTATTATTGTTATTATTATTATTATTATTATTATTACTATTATTATTATTATTATTATTATTATTATTATTATTATTATTATTATTATTATTATTATTATTATTATTATTATTATTATTATTATTATTATTATTATTATTATTATTATTATTATTATTATTATTATTATTATTATTATTATTATTATTATTATTATTATTATTATTATTATTATTATTATTATTATATATTATTATTATTATTATTATTATTATTATTATTGTTATTATTATTAATATTATTAATACTATTATGATTATTGTAATTAATATTATTTATTATTTAAAACCCATTTTTCCAATAGCTATAATTTTTAAATGCTTACTATTTTTTCCCTGATACTAGGTTATAATTTTTAAAGTATGTAGACTTAAAATTGCTTGTTAAAAATAGAAATGTATATATTTATTTAGGCAAACATAAACACAAATAAGGCAAGAAACATATTTAAAAGCATTTCTTGTCGGTTCCGAAATAAGTTTGTCAAAGCATACAGGCACAAATTTCTTTCCCAAAAAGTTCATCATCAGCGTTGTTTGTCAGCGAGCGGTTGCTTCATGATTTGTTGAAAATATGTTTAAAACTTTTTACCTACTTTCAATTGGGCTAACAAGATTTGCCATAAATACTTGTTAGTCAAGCCAATTAGCCATCAGTTCATTTGCCACTTGAGAGGGGGGCATTTGCCCAACTTGGGGAGGGCTCATAAAAACGTTTTGATTCAATCTTGCCAAATGTTTGACGCTCGCGTCAGCCCCCATTTGGAGTGTATTCTTCATAACTAGCAGCCACTAAGTGCCAGCCAAACGAGTTAACCTTGGCAGCCAGTCACACACTGCTGTCTTCGTCTTCTTCTTCTTTTGGCTGCTCAGCCTGTCTCTGTCGCACACATGTGCATAACAATAATATAAACAATTACAAAGCAACGACAACAAACACTAATGACAGCCAAGAGGATGTTGCCAGAGAGCAGCGGGAACAGGAAGCAGGAAAGTCAGTCAGGAAAAATCAAATTTGTCAACTGTTAAAGTTGTTGTAGTTGTTGTTGTTGTAGTTGTTGCTGTTGTTGTTGTTGTTGCTGTGGCGCTGTAAACACAATAAAAATTACACTTAATTTGGCATTTAAGTGGCGACAACAACGACAACGAAGGCTGCCTCGCAAATGTTTTCCTTTGTTTAGGAAGCCATAAAAAGGCGTTTTGGGTGTGGCCACCCTGGCCACCCTGCCACCCCCATTTTCCGCCCATGTGTTAAGTGTCATTATGTAATGTGACATTCAAACAAAGAAGCGCGTGTGAAATGTGTTGATGGCTTTGTTGACATGTGAAAAGAAATGAAACTGGAAAAGAGCCGAGAGCAAGAAGTGCCCTCGAAAAAGTCAAGTGGTTATAACTATAACAAGAGCATAGAGTGTTTGGTGGAGGGAGCTGCATTCTGACACCCACGCACACACACACATACACGCACACAAACAATGTGAGTTATTTCCATAAGCAAAGATCATTTGTCAGCAGCCAAAATGGGGATGGCAGCGAAATCTGTGCTTTCCATTATGAAAACACTCAACAGCGACAGCTGAACGCGATAAGCAATGCATCCAAATGGAAGGGGCACTTTAAAGAAGTCCCCTTTCCTACTCCCGCCACAGCCCTGAAGTGCCTGACTGGCCATAAAAATAAAATGCCTTTCGCTACACATCATCGTTTGATGGCTGGCGGAGGGCGTTGCCTTATCTACTCTGATTAGCAATTAGCACGTGTCTTTTGGCTGGGCCACAATCCCGACCGGCAGCACTAACATTGAATTATTATGCTGAAGGTCAGCCACGTGGCAGCCGCAGTCGCCAATGGATAGCCAAGTGCCATCTGGGCAGCGTCGGGCTTGTCGGACATGTCCCGCATGGGCCGAGATTAATGATGTGCCCGGCATGCCACAGGCGTTGGGCATTATTAGCGTTGCGCATGTGGCCCAGGCCCATGGGCTGTCTCCGAGTGTCTGCCAGTGTGCAGCCGCATAAATCAAGTAGATTATCAGGTAGCGATAGTCAGAGCCAAGGATTTGCATATGAAATTTAGTTGACAGCCACAAGCAGTTAAGGATTTCGAGTTTTTGCGCCCCACTTGCCGCAACACAGACAAATCTCCGTCTGGGACAATCGCAAGATGCTCGTTTTGTGGCGCATTTTATCTCTTGGGCGTGTTATCCTGTTATCCTGCTGGCCAATTAGTCGCCAGTTTAATGTGTGTGTGTGTTGGTCATTAGGGTTATATGCTGAATAGTGTGAATAGTACCAGATTATTTCCGTCTTAGTTGGCTGGGCTCTTTAATTAAGACTATGTACATTTTCCTATGCAGTTATTACATCTCAAAACGGCGTTTAAATATATTTAATACATTAAATGTCATGTCATTTAGATAGTCGTTTATAGTTATCTCATATAAACGCTTTTTAATTTCCTATTTATTTTAATTTTATAAATTAATAACAGCTTAAGAGTTTAATAACGTGGTTAAACAATAATTAGCTATCACATTTTCAAGAGAATGAAAATTAAGCGAATTAAAAAAGATTTATTTTCGATATCTAGATTTAATTTTAATTTATATTTAAAAATATATTAAATTTTTAGACATTTTGTATAATAAATTAAACAAAACAACCTTACCTTACCTTATTCAAAAAGCCCGCTCAATCGATTTTGTGATCGCACTCAAACGACCAGGGCGAACAGTTATCGAAACAAACAAACCGACGATCGTACTCAAAAGAACAGATCAAAGAAAATTCAAATTAAGGCGGGCGAATGGAACTTAAATGAATGAACAAGTGAACCGATGACCGATAATTATTCGTTCAGTTCGTTCTATTGAGCGAGCTAATTATGATCCGGTTCAACTTGATTGAACATATGCTTGTAAATAGCCCGCGCGTGTGTAATTGGACTGTGTATTTTGGCGCGGATAATTAAGAATGTGCTGGAAATTTATTGTGTGCGAAAATTAAAATAAAAACAATTATATCGAAACAAAAACAACTATGCAGGCAACCAAGCGAGTGCTTTCACCCAGCAAGGCGGAAAATGTGCCGGGGACCTGCAAGCGCTTCAAAAACCAGAATGTTCTGAACGTCCAGCCGGCATTTCCAATGGAGCAGGAGAACTATGACTTTTTGCTGGACGACGACAATGACTTCGATGTGAGTGCACTGGATGCTGCAATAACTGCAAAAAAGATCGACCTGAGCTGCTGGCAGCGCTGCGTGGTGCGCGATGTGGAGCGCATGTCCAAAACACACGATCTTTTGCTGCACTTGCGCAGCGAAGAGGAGGGGACTGCGAACGGAGCAACCGCTGTTTGCCATCTGCAGGCACCTTGGAACCAGACCCCGGTCCAGCCAGGCGATTTGCTGTCACTCAAGGCGCATTGGCAGCCCGCGTTGGGTGCCTATGTGGTTAACAAGGAGCACGGCTACTGTGTGATACATCCGGATCTGCTTATATCGAGCACTTCTGTGACGGGTTCGCTTTTCTGCCGCCGCAAAGCTGTGCTGCAGGATCGTTTTCGCGGTGTCGATGCAGCCAATGCGGTGGTAAGTGCCACGCCTTTCACCAGTCGAACTATTTAATGTCAAAAGCACTTTTAGATGATCATTGGCACACTGGTGCACGAGCTACTGCAGACGGTATTGTCGAAACGGCTGCGGGCCAAGGCACAGGTGACGGATGCACTGCAGGAAATGCTGCGCAGCGCTTCACTCGCCCAGCTGCTCTTCGCCGGCCAGCTTAGTCGTGCCGAGATCGAGCTGCAACTGTATAAATTTGTGGAACCAATTGTCGCCTTCGTTGAGCAGTACGTGGAGGGCAAAATGCCGTCAGTGCAGCCGCCGGAAATGTATATGGGCCGAATTGAGGAAATACACGATATTGAGGAAAATCTGTGGGTGCCGCAGTTGGGGCTTAAAGGCAAGGTGGATGTGTCGGTGCGCGTGCGCAACAAGAAGCTGCCGATTCCATTGGAGCTGAAAACTGGACGCGCTAGTTTTTCGATGGAACACAAAGGCCAGCTGCTGCTCTATCAGCTGATGCACTCGGCTCTGGGCCAGGAGACGCGCAGCGGCCTGCTGCTGTATCTGCGCGAGGGCATTGTGCGCGAAGTGCCCGAAGGTCGCAACGAGCAACGTGATCTCGTGCTGCTGCGCAACGATCTGGCGCATTATCTAACCCGCGAAGCCCAGCTGCCAGCGGCTAACCAATCCATATCGTTGAAGGAACAGCCTGGCAAGCTGTTGCAGCCTTTTCAGCTGCCCGAGCCCATTTCGCATCACAGTGCCTGCGGCAACTGCGCCTATGCAACGATATGCTGCAGCTTTGCCAGCACGGATGCCCAGCTGCATTTGAGCGAATCGCATCCGCTGCGGCGCCTAATGCCGCAAGTCCTGGAGCATCTTGTCCAGTCGGACTATGAGTATGTGCTGCATTGGTGTGGCCTGTTGGCTCTAGAGGAGCAGCAAGCACGTCAATCGCACCAGCTGCGTGCGCTTTGGACTGAAACACCTGCCAAACGGCAGCAGCAGGGACGCGCCATCCAGCAGCTTCAGCTGCCCAAGGGTCATCAGACACGGCAAGTGGATGGACGCTATGAACAGAAGCTGGTGCTGTCAGCGCAGGCGGATAAGGAACTGAATTTAACCCTCTGCGGCGTAAGTTTAAAACAGAGTAAACTCCTAATCTTCATCTTAACCCGTAAATTTCATTTTCCAGTTTGAGCTGGGCGAGTATGTTATCGTCAGCAGCACCTCGCGTCTGGCCATCGCCGCCGGATACATAACTGCACTGGAGACGCGCAGCCTATGTGTACAATTGGAGCGTGATCTTGGCCAGCGTTATCCGTTAGAGAGCTTCATTGTGGACAAGCACGAATCTCAGAGCTTTTCCAGCTTCAATTACACCAATCTGGCGCTGCTCCTAGCGCCAAGCGAACGTGCCGCTCAGCTCCGCTCCATTGTGGTGGCCCAAACGCCGCCAAAGCAGCACAAGATGCTGCCTCGCGTCATTGGCAGCAAAGGTGGGCCCATACTGCGTCCATTGAACAAGGTGCAGCAGATGGCCGCCCTGCGTGCCCTCACCACCAATACACATTTGTTGATCAAGGGACTGCCGGGTACGGGCAAAACCGAGACACTGGTGGCCATTGTCCGTCTGCTGCATTTGATGGAGCGCAGTGTGTTAATCACAGCCCAAACGCACTCTGCCGTAGACAATTTGCTGCTGCGTCTGCTGCCATATAATCTGCCCCTGTTGCGACTGGGCAATAGCGCTAGAGTTCATCCGCAATTGCACGACATTAGCGAGGCACATTTGACGGCAGATTGCAAAACAGTTGAACAGTTGACGGAAGCCCTGCAGAAACCCAGCATTGTGGGCGTCACTTGTCTCGGCGCCGGCCACGCACTGTTCCAGCAGCGCCAGTTTGATTATTGCATTGTGGATGAGGCCACACAGGTGCTGCAGCCCACGGTTCTGCGTGCGTTGAGCCACTGCAGCCGTTTCATACTTGTTGGTGATCCGGAACAGCTGCCACCCATTGTGCGGAACCGTGAGGCGCGTTTGCGCGGCGCCGATGAGACGCTATTCCAGCGTCTGGACTGTGAGGCAGCCACGGCGGTGCTGACACTGCAGTATCGCATGAATCGCACCATTACACGCCTGGCCAATCAATTGACCTATGGCCAGGCGCTGCAGTGTGCCAATGACAATGTCGAAAACGCTAAGCTGCAGCTGGAGCCACCAACGGAAGCCTGCCTTTGGGTACATCGTACGCTGCAAACCCATTTGGAGCAGTCAGTCTTTCTGTTGGACACATCCGACTGCGCACAACGCTGTCAGGATTATGCACAATTCTCCACACAGCTGGGCTCTGCCAGTGCTACCATCGAGCAGCACTATGGCGAAGCCGAGGAGCAAACAACGCAACCATCCGAAGCACAGCCTGGTCGCTCTCGTCGCGCGCCCAAGTACAGCAACTATTGCGAGGCGGCCATTGTGTTGCATTTGCTGCGTCAGCTACTAAAAGCGGATTACGATGCATCACGCATTGGCGTCATTGCGCCGTATCGTGCTCAGGTCGAGCTTCTGCGCAAGTTGGGCGAGCACATGACCGGTGTGGAGTTCAACACGGTGGATCAGTATCAGGGCCGCGACAAAAACCTCATTATCTATAGTTGTACTAAAACAGGCGGGGCTGCTGCCGACTTGTCCATGGAACGGTCACGTGAGGCTGAAATCCTAGAGGATCAGCGTCGTTTGACCGTTGCTATAACGCGTGCCAAACATAAATTAATTTTGCTTGGGGATGTCAATTGCTTGGAACGCTATACGCCATTTAAGTCTCTTTTCAATCACATTCCCGAACGCTGTCGGCTGCACTTGACCGATGGCCGCATGGGATTCAGCTGGCAGAAGCTGCTCCACGAGTTGGAAAAGCCCACAGTTGGCACGTAAGTGAAAGTATTCATTTCTTTGAATTAAACATGCGATAGAAATTTTAATGTTGCATCACGCGGCCTTATTCACAAGCGCTCGGTTAGGATATATTCTGTACTTGTCTGAATTAATTAAGATACTCGTGTATGTATTACGAAGATCCGATTCTTAACACCATAAAGAATTTGGAAATTAAGTTATCATGTTGAAAATCATATAGCAGACCGATTTGTATATAAGCAAAATCGTATCAACATCGGACCACTATATCATAAAGCTGTCTTAGTCGGTTCTTGTATGAAAAACTTTTTGTTTATCAAGATATCTTGACGAAATTTATTTGATTAACTATGCCCCTTATATATATAAGTCAATATTGGACCAAGTAAATTTGGTTCTTGTCTGAAGAACTTTTTGTTTATCAAGATATCTGTACCAAACTCGGCATTTATTTCTTTTACTATGCTTCCCAAATATGAACAAAATTTTTTCAATTTCGAACCACTATATCATCTAGCTGCTGTGGGGATGTTAGTCCGCAAATGAATTTCTTGTATCAACAATCTTTTGGTTTATAAAAATATCTTTGCCGAAATCATATAGGCAATATAGGAGTTTCACTATGTTCCTACCTTATTAACCCTAGACCAACATTCATTCTGCAATAGTCTTTTTGGCTTGATTGGCTCTTAGTCTTGGACATTTTATACCTTGCTGTTGTTCTCAAGAAATCCTAAGACTGTTGAATAAGTGTAAAAATATTAATCAAATTATATTATTATTGATAAAAACTTGTATGTTATCGTTTAACGACTAAACTTTGGTCCATTGGTTTTGCTTCTGTTAAAAACTGTTATCTTTTTATCCAGAAGTATTTTATTTGAACTCCTTTTATATATACACCAGCTGCAGCTTATCTTCTCTCTCTCAGTCTGCCTCTCACCTTGTTCAATTTAATACTTTCCAATTGCACACACGCGGAGGTTGCGACCGATCAGCACAGCAGATGCACACCGACTAAATCGTCCCACTAGGCTCGAGTCTTCGCTAAGCCAGCACTCACACTAATACATTCAGACTTAACGAATATAACTCTCTCTCTCTCTCACCATAAACACTGCTCGCACCTTTTATAAGCACATCAGGCAATTGCGTGTATCCTCTGTTGGACAGTCTTACACCACGCAAAATAATTTTTATTTCGCCCCTCTCTCCTCTCTCTTCTCTTCTCTTAACGATTTCAACTCCAATTCGATGAGAATTAATTAATAATTATTAGCGCAGGGTATAAAAGATGGTCATATGATGAAATCTTTAAGCGCGTACACATGCTTTAAGCTTTTGGTTCGTGTTTGTTATGCACTCAAATCAAAAAGAAGTAAATTGTGTGGAGTGCTTGTTCATTTCTAGTAAACAAACCAATTTATAGACAACTATTGCTGCAACTTCCAACTAACATGGTGAACCACTTAAGCGAGAGTCTAGCATTGTTGGCACACATGTACTCACATACATGTATGCAAGTGTGTGTGAGAGTGTGCGTACTCACAGCCACACGAACAAACGCACTCTAATCACACCCACTTGAATTCACTGCCAAGCACATACCCTTTCTTGCACTCATGCATTCACTTCGCTGCACGCGCCGTCAGTGCGCACAATGGCGCACAATGTGCGCGTCACTTTGGTGTAGCTGTGGGTGTGGGTGTGGGTGTGCGTGTGCCACTAAATGACGCTGAGTGCACATTGCCACAATTCTTGGGCAATTGTTGTAGTGGTTGTTGCTGCTGTTGGTGGCATAATTTACATGACAGCAACACTTGGAACGAACCGTTGAATACTTGTAGGGGTACAAAGGCCACCAACTAAAAGGAATCAGGTTTTAGGGGGGAGGGGGGGATGGGGGTTGTGCATGTTTTATGATTAGCGCAATTTAGTGCACTTCAAAATGCTTAACCATGGCGTATACGTAATGCCTAATTAGCGCCAGAGAAAAAGTTTTTATTGCAATAGCTAACCGCAGGTCATACAAAACCTCAAGATAGACAAATAGACAAATAGACAGACAAACAGAGCAACAGACACGACGCCAACTCAATGGCCCAACTTCAAGCTACAAATTTGTTTGGCTTTCGGTTTTTACCAGATACGCACAGACGCCAGCGGCAACAAGCCACAACAACAACAACCAGCTGGGGGAGGGGCGAGGGGAGGTGAGCTGTTCGTGGGATGCAAAGCGCGATAATTGACCTGCAAGCGAGCGAGTGCCAGAGTATCTATGGGTGTGTGTGAGTGCGGTGTGTGTGGGTGTGTGAGTGTCTATGCGTATATGTCTGTTGGCCATGCAACTGTGCAACAACTTTCGCTTTGATAAAGGACCTTGGCGTCAAGTCGAGTCCTTTCGGCGGCAGCGAGGCGTGGCCTCTGCTCCATGGCACCAAAACTAGAAGGAGGCACCCGCATTGCACTTGGCGCACAGCATACTTTTTGGAGCTTTAAAATGCAAGCATATTTAAAACGTGCATGTGTTCCTCAATTCGTTCTCCCTTCGATTTCGAGCACAGTTTTGATATATGAAACAAAGCTTTTCCCTCCGTCCCTATAGAATATTTTGTTTTTTTAGTCCTACATTAATTAACAGGGAAATTGCGTAATAAATATTCAACTCGTTATTCAAGACACGTCTGAAACATTATTCAAATAAAACTACTTTAATTTTGTACAACATTCTAGTCTCATGGCCATTTCGAAACCCGAGGCGAAAGAAAGCACAGACTTGTGGCAAACAAGTATGTACAAAGTTAAGCTCAAGGCATTTTGGCTAAGAGGATATCAGAAACAAAATAACCTGCCAAATGCTTAGTAAAGAAATCTCTGAAAAACAAAGAAAAATGTTGAAACAATAAAGAAAGAAAGCCAAAAAACAACAAACGCAACCCACAGCTCATTCAAGCGCATTAAGCAAAAATAAAGTTCCTTTTTTTTTTTTTTGTAAAAGGAAGAACAACTTTTCTGCTGTTTGTGTGTGTGTGTGTGTGTGTGTTAAATCAAAAGGAAAAGCGAACTAGATAAACCTGCTGGCGCTGGAAAAGGTTCACTAAGCGACTGAAGCAAACGGATTTGTTCTGTGAGTCCGTACAAAATTAGTCAGGCAATTTGCATAAGCAATAAAACAAAGCGCACTTCTGGACAAATACACGAAACGGACACAGACATACTTTTGGGCGTACATAAACGGAAACGTCAAGAAATGGAGCTGTGCGTGATCAGATTTAGATTTTTGAGTGACTTGAGCGCATCGAAGGGTTGTATTTATGTAAATTTATCAATTACTATGAAAAAGTATACTCGAAGCACAGCTCTAGCTACAATCGATAGTTGATATAATTAATGTGTCTAAAATTCACATAATTTAATTCCATCTTTATAGGTTAGCTTTTTGGCTGTTTTTATACCCTGAACCCATTAAAAATGGATAAAACGGGTATAATGTATTTGTGCAAATGTGTGTAACAGGCAGAAGGGAGCATCTCCGAACACATAAAGTATATATATTCTTGATCAGTATTAATAGCTTAGTCGACCTAGCCATGTCCGTCTGTCCGTCCGTTTGTATGAACGCCAGAATCTCAGAACCTATAAGAGCTACAGATTTGGAACGTAGGTCCTCCAATTGCCTGCCCAATACGAGTTTGTTTCCGATAATCGATAACTTGTCCCGTTTGTAAGTAATCGATAAAAATCGAAATCGAAGAGGTTCCGGGGATCTTGTAGTCGGGCACTCCCGACTAGAGCCTCTTGTTCGTATTGTTTCCTGTTAGAATTCTCTTTCGATTAAAATATCGCAATTAATTCCTTTATTTCTTTGCTGGACTCGGCTTGCAAATCTTATATAGTAATCGAAGTAAATAAATGAGTCACAAAAGCGCTGCGAATTACTGTCTCGGGTTTTCTTTAACTTGTAAATATCAAAGCAGTTGAAAAACTTTTATTTATTTTTTTAATACTTTTGCCTTGTTTTTATGGAGCCATTTTATGAGGCGTAAAAATAACATTTAAATGTTAACACGCCATTTAAACGCAAATTTGCGCAACGTTTGCCTACTTTTGGGCGCCGCAAAAAGAGTGAAAAAAAAATTGCGGGAAAACTGTGGTATTCCAACAGGCGCCCAGCATGTGGTTTTTTCCCGGCTGCCAAACGGCAGCTGAGAAGGCGTAAAAGGGCAGGGCAGCAACAAAAAAGTGCCCAAAATTTATTGACGAAAACAAAGTCAAGTGCCGAGAAACCCAAACTCGAGGTTACAGCTGAGATTGCAGCAGCGATTCTGTGGGTACTTTGTCTATGTGGGTACTCCATGTGTTTACGAGCTATGATAAGCTAAGCAAAAGTAGTAGAAGAGGCAGAGGCGGGGTCGGGGGCGGGGGCATCAGCGGCGGCGGCGGCGGCGGCGGCGGCGGCGTTGGCTTCAGCAACATTGGCGGCAACCCGACGAGCGCCATTAAGTATGCTACACGTTGCGCAGTCAGTGCAATGTTGTCGCCGGCGACCACAGAAACAGAGCCAACTATAAATCTATCATGTTTACGCTGAGCTTGACGAGCAAGCTCCCGCAGATTCTCAGATGCCCAGACAGGAAAGATGGCCAAAACCCATACTCCGATGCCCGAAAGCGACTACAACAGTTGAGCACAATTTGTTTATGCAAGTCGAGGCTGTGAGCGAGTAAACGTTGCTTGAATTATGGCTTTGTTTATCCCAAGTCGCACACAAAGAAGAAAAATAAAAATGCCATGCCCCGCAGCCCTAACACACACCCGCACTCAGGGGTACCAAGTTTTCGCCAACGCCAACGAAAAACTTTGCCACACATTGCAACTTGGTGAGTTTCCCTCTGAAGATGGGGCGTGATATGTTATGGCATCATAACAATTGATTTTATTTGCCCTGCTTATTGATATCGTGTGTTATTCCTTTTTCACTAGTATGATCGACCCAAGAGCAAAGAATAGAAAGAAAAAAAAACAGCACGTCTTATCGTAATTGCGACAAACTTGGGTTTTATGAGGGTGACTGACATTCTCCTAAAATAGTTTCCTTAAATGTTATCATATCAATTTTTCAATATATCATATGTCTTAAGACAGATTACGAATAAAATACGAGTTAAGATAAAATATATATATATATCACAGTTTAAATGGAGTTTAAATGCATTTGAAAAAACAGAATTGTGTTCCTCACAATATTCAAATTTTTGTTAGCTAGTGTAATCTTCCTTATTTATTTTGTTCATCTCCAATAAATTTTCATTTGCCGTGTTAACACTTTTATTGGCAGCGTATTTTCATATTATATTCATTTATAAACTTGTTGCACGCTAATATAATGTTGACATAAACCCGCAATCTCTATCGACATTTACCCATCCTTCGCCCAGCCACAAGGAACAAACTTCTTAGGTTATTGATTTCGTAGCCTTTCGCAAATACTTTGACACTTGGAACTGGCACTTTGACAAGCCGCAAAAGTTCATTTGGTATATTTATGAAAATGTTTTTGACACGTTTTTAATAAGGTTGTTCACGTTCTTGTTCCTGTTGTTTATTTTTTATTTTCACCTTTTTGTTGCTGTTGTTGTCGTTGTTGTTGCGGCTTGTTTACCTGAGGTTCGTGCAACATCGTGCAACGCCTGCTTTTGACAATTTGTGTTGTTAATTTAATTAAATGCGGCGTTCATGGGCGTTACGATTGGCGCTCCACAGAGGCCACTTGTCGGTGTGGCAGCCAGCTTGTGCTTTCGGAGCTTCGCAAAAAGTTTATAAACTCCCAAACGTAGCCAAATGAGCAGCAATCAGCGGGTTTGAGGTACAAACGTGTCAAGAACAACGAAAGCGACTGGCTTGTTAATTAAGAAGAAAGCTCTGCTTAAAATATACTTATTTTTATGAAATATTTACATTTATTGGGACAAGTAAAAAGCTGCAACCCGTATACAAAACTTTCAGCTGTAGCTCAAACTAAGAACTAATATCAATAAATTACTTCGAATGAGAAAGTAAAAGACCCCCGTTTTATCGACAGCTTTAATTGCTTGTCTCAATCATTTTCCTGCCTGAACTGAAAATACCAAATTGAGGTTGATGCTCAGTAATTTTCAATTAAATCGGGCAAGTGGCAATGCTTTGATTTCGTATATGCATCAATCCAAAAATCGTTGCAGAGACTTTTAGCAGAGTTACAGAGACAGACACTGTACCCAAATGACCTGAAAAGCCAATCAATATAAATAAACTTTGAACTTTGCGTTTGCTAAAATGAAAACAAAAAAAAAAAACTGTTAGCCTGGCACACAACAATAACAAACAACAAAAAAATGTCTGCCAAATAAACTCGAAGGCAAACCAAACTGCGAATGGCATAAAAATAAAATCAAATAAACCGAAAGAAAAGTTCAAATAAAATGTGATTATACGAATAGTATGTAGTAGGTTATGTTTGTGCCGCGTGCTGTGTCTGCATGTCCAGCGCACAAAAACGTGCCCAGATACAAAAGTAAACTAGCGTTGAAATCTCAGACTGTTGGTTGCATTCAAGCTTCAACTACCACAGCAGCAGCAGCAGCAACAACAACAACAACAACAACAACAATGGACAATGTGAAAAGTAGAAAAATTCATTTTCACTGGCAAAAAAACGCATATGAACAGGAAAAAATAGCGATAACTCAAATTGAATGCCAATAAAGTAACATATGCGGCCCTCCAACTAACTCACAAGCATTCACACACACACACACACTGCGTATACGTAATAGTAACTAGCAAGGCGTTGGCTGAAGGACACGCCATGGGCAACGTGAGGCGCCCCTCCGGAAGTTGGCAACGCAGCGCAGAAAAACAAAAAAAAAAACAAAAAATTGAGGAAAACTGAATCCAAACGCTGAGAGCAAAACTAACGAGCTTCGTTGTATTTAGCACAGGCATCTCCAATGGCCCCAAAAGTAATGCCAATCTAAAATAATACAATGTGTACCATGTGTTAGCCCTGAGGGGCAAGACGTGCGCGACGGCGAAGCATAGATGGGCGCCGTATATGGCGATAACGAAGTGCCACGAAACAAATGTATAACCCAGAAAAAAAGAAAAAAAAATAATAATAATAAAATAAAAAAAAAAACACATACACAATCACTGTCAGTGGGTCGTACTTTTCTTCTTTTTTTTTTTTGTGAGGAGGCGGCATCAGCTTAGCAGATGGGGTCTGTCAACAACGTTTCGTTGACAACTATTGACACTAACATGATATTACTTATGCATAAAGCCGTAAAGCATGGGCATGCAGCATGAGTGATGATGTGATGAGCGAGGTCTGTTTTTGATGTTTCCACATAGATCGTAAAATACCGACGGCAGTCATGCTTTCAAAATAATTCATTACTATACATTTTTAAAAGAAACTTAACTTGATTTTTATACCCTGAACCCACTGAAAATGGGTAAAAATGGCTAAAACGGGTATAATGTATTTGTGCAAATGTATGTAACAGACAGCAGGAAGCAGCTCCGACGCCATAAGTTACATATATTCTGGATCAGCATCAATAGCCGAGTCGCTCTAAACGTATCCGTCCGTCTGTCTGTCTATCCGTATGTATAAACGCAAGGATCTCAGAACCTATAAGAGCTAGAGACTTGAACGTAGTTCCTCCTATTGCCAGTGCAGTACGAATTTGTCTTCAATAACTAATAGCTTGCCTCTTTCCCAAGCAATCGATAGAAATTGATTTCGCAATCCTGTTTTTCGAGCATAGAATATAAATTGAAGTGTACCAAAAAAATCTGAATAAATTCGAATTTTCGCAGATAAAACTTAATTATTCCTAACCTTAATCTTTGGCTTATTTTACAACAATTAATATAACCTATTTCGGTATTGCAATAGTTGACAGTTGAAAACCTTCTACCTTGCCACATGTTGAATTTGCTTTTATTTATTTTCTCTTTTACAACATTTTAAAGAATATATCTGAAATGTTTATTCCCATTTCTATCCATAAATGAGTCTATTTCATACATCATCGCCTCGAACCCATCTCGGCACTCAGCCCCACTCAGAACAGACATAGAAAAATACTCATAAACATGTTCATGCCGTTGGCTTTACTTTATATTTGGCTTTTGTTATTTTTGCATACGTTATGTATATTTTTGCACAATTTTTCATTTTGTATTTTTTAAAGAAATTGAATATGTTGCTGGACAACTAAAAAAGCAAAAGACTCAACGGCAGCAGCCGCCCTGCCCCCTGATGCCCTGCCCCGGAGGCTGAGAGTTTGGCTTTATATTAGCACTTGGACATTTTTGGCATTATCATAAGCTTCGCATATCGAAGTGCGATGTATATTTGAGCTTTGGCTGCTCGTCTCAGCGTTCATTGTTCCCTTAGCTGTTGGCAGGTCAATTTTCCAGAATATTTTGTCGAAAATTCTATTACATATTTGCAATTCAGCTTAGACAGCACTTTTCGCTCACCTGAAGGCAATTTAAAATGTGTATTTTCTGCATATTTTTGTGCAAATTTGTTACATCAAATATTTTTTTGTTTATTTTTTGTGGTCAAGCATGGCTGTCCGAAACACTCGTCAAATATGTTATGCTATTTTAGATGTTCAAAAGATAGAAGAGAGCAGTTTGTTGATAATGTTGCTCTCAATTGTAGTTACAATTTCTTGAAAGAGTTTGGCATTGTATATTTATATCCGGAGTAAAAAATATTTTATCATTTTTTGAGAATTTAATTCATTTTATTTTTCGCCACCCAACCAAATCTTTCCTCAACCCCGTTACAATATTGTATATGTATTCCTTTTATAAATGTTCAGATTGGCTCAGAAGTTGCTTTCTACTTCAATCAATTTACATGTTTCATAATCTATTGAATTTAATTCATCTGATTTCTTAGTAACATATTCAAGCAATGCATTTGACATTTTCTTTTTGGCTTGGAGCTCGTCAGGTTTTATTTTGAAATTGCATACCTCCTGCTTTATTTGGCACTCGTCATAAACTCACGTTTAACCCCAGTTTCTTTGTATTTGATTGTTTTCAATGTTTTATTTTGCATAATTTAAGGCAGGCAACACTTTTAATTTCTTTTTATTATTTTTTATATTTATTGAGGCATGCGGCACATACAAACGCCTCTGTCCACAAACATCTCCCACTCCCATCTGCCTGTTCATTAATATGCAATAATGTTTAAGTAAGGAGTCTGGTGAACTTACATGTGTGCAGAGTGCAGACTCCATTCTATTTAAGTACCACGCACACAACGCCAAAATGTGAGACAGAAATCAGGGCTTTGGTTTAGCTTTCGCTTCGGGGCGTAAACAAATACGCGACTGCCACGCGTCAGTCATTAAATCAGGAATCCTGGAACGCACTCAACCCCATCGCAGCTTTTGAACTTTACAAGCAGCTGCCGCAACGTGCGTTTTCGGTTTCTCTGAGAAGATTCGCAGCCGCCGGAGTGGGCGGCACACAAACAACTCCAGCTCCTGCTTCGGGCACCGGTGTGGGCCAAAGTTTTGTCAGCTAACTCGGTAACGTTGCTAATGAGAAGGCAACCTAATTAATTTAAAATCCTCGTTCGTTTATTATTACTATTATTATTATTATTATTATTAGCGAGATTGGAAAATACAGCAGTACGAGAAAAATTGTAGGGGAGCACTTCACGCTTTTCCCACAAATTGATATCGTACGCAGTCAGCCGCCCGCTCTGCAGATTTTCTATCTTGTGGTCAAGCCTAGCAAGCATTGAAAAGCAAATTACTTTTCCAACTGCGAGTTTCGTCAGAATCACAAAAAGTTTAGTATTCTTATCCAATGGGATGAATTGCTATAAAATTATTAAACATTTATCATTAACTTGATTATGTATGAGTATAAGTATAAGTTTGGGTTTCTTATAAAAATTGGGCAGTTTCTTCACCTTCCAATATGGAATTATACAAAATATGAATTAAATATTCACCATAATTGTGGACACGCAAACATGTTTGAATATCTAACACATGACAATTTAAAGTTTATACAATTTATACAAATTAAATTGAATCATTAATCTTGGCATAGTTAATCGATCTTAGTTTGGCTAATCTTGTTATATTACTCCACTTTATGTTATGCTTATTTCAAGTTTTTCTTAGCTTAAAAAGTTGAACTTACAAATTCGTTGGAGGACATGTTTCGAGTTAAATGTTCTTCGTCCATCTCATAGCCTGAGGGTAGCTGCAGCTCCAAATTACTGCCCACATAGTCTTGACGCTCCCGACTGAAGCGCTGCGCACAAAATCGCATTTTCATCAGTTCTTCTCTAGTAATACGCACAGACAGATAATAACGCAAAGCTTTTGGTTTTTGCACCTCCCGATTGTCCAGCTTATAGTCATATGTGCAGCGTACAAATACTTGTCCTACACCTAGTGCTTTAAAGCTAATGTTTCGGCTTTGTGTCTTGAGCGGCATTAGGTTCTCCTGCCATTGATTTTTGTCATGGATGTTGATCTTAAGTTTTTTATTTGGGTCTTCCCAAATCAGTACTTTTAAGTTTGGTGTCTCTATTGGCTGTGTCTGAACATAATCGTAGAGGGCCTGCTCAGCCACAGAGCACTCATAGCAGTTTTCGTATATGACATTTTGGAAGAGTTGAGCCACCAGCCAGTTGAAGATATCAGACTGTTGTTCTCTACGGTTACGACGCACTGACTCTGATAATATACGCCCAGCTGTTTCTAGTTCACGTCTGTGTTGTATCCAGTTGTCACTTGCCTCAGTTTTCGGCCTTATCCATTCAGTTGTGTCAAGTCCGCGCTTGGCCAGCATATAGTAGTCTGGTTCGGCTATCATTTGCGCGTTAACCCAGTCTTGGGCAATTTGGAGATTTAGCAAACTATTCGAAAATTGCAAAACCTTAAGTATCTCAATGTTCAGCTCTAATGGTTTGATATTTCGCCGACCTGGCGTTATGCAGGACTCCTCAAAATATCCCGCTTCTCCTTTACGACGAAGCAGAAATTTCTCAGATTGCATCAACAAACGAGTTTCAAAAGATATTGACGAGCTCTGCAGCAAATACAACAACTGCACGGCATATGCAGTTAACCAGGTTGAGCTGCAATCAGGCTCGATTCCAAAATTGTAACGATATCCTCCATCACGTCTGCGTAGACGCATCAACGACTGAAAACCATTCGTCAGCTGATCCTCCAAAAACTCCCTATAGCTTTGAGACACGTTTTTGTCATCAAAAAAATATTTCCACAAATAATAGATAGACATCATTTTGCTGATCAATTGTTCGCCATTATCCAACGGATCGAAGAAGTTCAGGGTGTGCGGCATTGCAGCAACGTATTGACTACTCACAAAACACTTGATGCCTTCCTCTGTTGGCTTGTGCGGAAATTCCAGTGTGCCTTCCGCTCTTGGTGTGCGTAACGTCAGTTTATGATAGGCCATTACCTGGCCTGACAACAGTTGAGGATCCTTTAGTACTTTGATCTTACGAACTATGCTATCCGTTCCAACATCAGACATCGCTTCAATAGTCACATTTAATGTGCCGGGCTGAAGGGCGCGCAGATTGAACTTCACTACTCCAGTCTTATAACTCGATATAGCCACTTCTTGCTTTGCCCCTTCAGGCATAGGCTTTCCATCGTTGTCAAGCACCTGATACTGTTTGTCATCTTGCATAGCTTGAAAGCTTACTTTTAGTTTCTCCTCATAATTATTATAGCAGTGCAGAACTAATTGCAGCACTTCATCTGATCGAAAAGAGAAAGAAAAGAATATTATAAAACTTAGATTAATTGCTATATTTAAATGCTACTCACCGACTTGTATGCTATAGGGCACACTTAAAGACATGAAGAGGGGCTTTTTGCTCTTTATATTTATATACGGTTTGGGCTTTAGCAGGGTTAGTCCTACATTAGAATCCACAGCAAATGCGCTCAGCCTCCAATAAGTCATGTCATCGGGAACACGCAACTTCCAAGTTGTCAAGTTACGTATTTTACTAAAATGATAAAATTAATATCATAATTCACTACCAAAAACATTGAATTGTTGTTAAGTCAGTCGGGTTGTCTCAAGATCTGACTATTCCCGCATTTTACTTTTACCTCTGTGTGCTGTTGAATATCCACACATCGTTATATTCTTCTCTGACTATTGGTATTTCGCAACATATATAATCTTCCATATGCCTATTATCGAAGTCTACCAGTTCGTTCCGCATAGTTATTTTTCCACGAGAAAGTCGATCTCTTAGATTTTGTCGCGAAGTCTTGGAATCTAAAACATTATATTTAATTGGTATTGTGAATAAAAAAAATCAACAAAGCCTCATGTAAATTTGCCTTTTGTCATTTCTAAAACGCTGGCTGCATTGGTCAAAAAAATTAAGCCCGACATCTGGACCGCATGATTTTCGGTGTGTATCATATCAGATGCCGACGCTTGTATAAAGGCTTTTATAGTATCAAAATAGTTATCTGAGAAATCATTAAACAAGTTCCCTCCGAGTTTAAGAACTCGGGTATCCACAGCAGCAAGTCCCACATAGGAATTCGGTGCTGACTTTATGCGCAAAGTTATCTCATCGCCAGGCGAGACTTCAGTAGGTGCTTCGATGACAACCTAAAAAAAACATAATTGACCAAATTCCAACATCTCTCTTCGTTTTTTATTTTGCTGTTCTTACATGTTCGTGGTCAGGTCGAGCCGGTGTAATAGTTGTCCGAGCCATAACTAAAACATTTGAATTGGAATCCACGCTGTACAGAATAACATGCACAAGCGGCCACATTTTCGTAGTCAATTGTATCAAGATCTCAAATTCGTTAGTCGATTGATCCGGATAGACTGATTCCGATCCCAATATGAGACCGTTAAACATGACCACACAAATGGCATTTGTGAGCGTACGGTTAAGCTGAAACATGATCTTCTCCGGATTTTTTAATGGTGTACCGAACTTCTCTATTTGTACTCTAAATGTTGAGATTTGTCAGTTGTAAAATAAATAATTAATTTCTATTAATAACCTGTATCCTGTATGCATTAAAAATGTATTTAAATGGTTATGATGGAGTTTTTGAAAAGGGTTAGCCTACCCTTTGTATATTTCGGACAATGGCTATGGTTGAGATTTTGTTTATGTATTTGTGAAAAAATAATGTGGAATGTTTATTGTGAGAGCTCGGAAGCGGATAAAAGCTAGCTCCTAGTCGAACAGTTCCGACTAGAGGACTCTTATTTAGATTCTTTTTCATACTTACAAATTTACACGCTTTTTGGCACGGGTCTCGGGCACAAGTTTAATGGGCGGTGATTCTTTTGATTTTGGGTCCCACACAGTTACCCTCGTGGTGGCAAAAACTCTTCTATGGGTGTATTTCTCAGAAACATTTGCGGTTAGTGTGAGCTGAAGCGGTATATAAAAAAGTTTCTTTGCATGGAACTGCGATAGCTTAACATTGACCGTAGCCTTGCCATTTTGAAGTTCACTTTCTAGCGTAACGGTCTGCGGAGTGTGTTCCACCTCGCCTTCAGTGTAGCTTTCAAATTGAAGAGTTAGGTTGCCCTCGATGGGACCACCAGAAATATATTGTGCCCATACAGCTACGTCGAACTTTTGGTCTGTTATGTTAACGTTGGCTGGCGCACTCAAATTTAATTCAAAATACGGTAATTCATAATTATTAACTTGTATATGGGTGCATTCCTCATTGGAACGAACTCCATTCTGAGCGCAGATGCGCCAGCGGCCAAGATTTGGTCGTAGGCTCAGACGTAGCTCCGACTGAAATACGCCTTGTACGACCGTCAAACTGTTGTACACTTTAACATGAATCCCTTTGGCGTCCTCAATCCATATCGCCGCCTTGGACCGTGGCTTCACTGGCTTCATTGTCTCATTGTGGAAGAAGACACGAAACTGCAGCAATTGTCCTGGTCGGTAAAGCAACTTAGGCGTTTGTATTTTAATGAAGTCTTTAAAGTTACGCCATGTCAATTGCGTCGAGTTCTCAACCTGAAATCCTCGTAGGGTCTTTATCTTCAGCCAATAAAGTCCTTCCTCCAATTCGGGAATATCAAATGTATACTTGCTGGACGGAAAGTTACCAGTCGTTAGCATTTGCATGCTCACATTGATGCTGGGGCCGGATAGCACAACCTCGAAAATGGTACGGAATCTGTAATTGAACGTGCTCACAACAACTCCATAGGGACGACCCGAATAGATGTTAGCAGGTGCTGACAAAATATAGTTACTATCGCCACAACGATGATAAAATACATTAGTTCCTATATTGTTATTCTAAGAAATATATTTATTATTGGAATTCGTTATGCACGTGAGGAGATTTGCAATAATTTGTTTTCTCTTTCTGGGGCAGACATTTGAATTATTGAATGTTATGCTTTTCGCTATTTTTTTTACATCTTACAGGTATAATTCGACTTACGAATATTTATATTAAAAGCAAATAAATCTTAGGATCGGGCTCCTTTAGTTATTTAACAAACGATAATTATTTTGTTTTCCGACTTACCCTGTGGAACTAATTAGCTCCTGTGGTGATCCCACCCCCAATCGCAGCAGAAAGAGCAGCAGCAATTTATGAACTAAACAATCGCTCATGGCTCAGACAAAACTGATCGCTGCTGTGGCATATGAGTTCTTATAATTATATTGCTTTGACATGTGTTTCACTTCATCTACAGCCATTAAATTGCCCATTAGCCGGGTAATGCAATTTGGATCTGGTTGTAATTCAATCGGATGCACCAGATAAAGTGCATAATTGGGCCGCCTTCATGGTTCTTGGACAATCTCAACTTTGCTATGTGACTTCAGCTTCTGGACTTGTTGTGTGGCCGTATTTTGTTTTGTTTGCTTGCTTGTTGTTTGGAGCCATCGTCCACATCAAAGTAGTCGATGGTTAGTCGTTGTCATTGTTGTTGTCGTCGTTGTCGTTGTTGTCTCCTAGTTAATAAAGCAGCACTTAGGGCTTGATGGAAGCAGGAGACGCTTCCACTGCCATTGCCATTGCCACTGGCAGAGCGGTTACTTAAGTTCTGAGATGAGCTCAATGTGTGCCACAGTGTGCGTCTGTGTGTCTGCGTGTCTGTGTGTCCTGGCTGTGATGCAGTTATGCGCATTTCCGCTCGAGTGGCTTCTATTCCTGACTTGCTTTGCTTACATTAAAGTGCACATACACATGCGTTTGTTCGTTACTGTGTCTGAGTGTGTGTGTGTGTGTAAATATTTGCGAGGGCTGTTTTAGCATTTCGAAGCAATATATTAAAGAATAAACAACAAATATTATGATTCCCGTGACATAGACTTGAAAACAATGTTTCTATTCCCTTGTCAAAATTCTTCGAACATTTATCTAAGAGGTTTCAGTTATATTTAACAACTTGCCAAGTTGTTGTCAAATTTAACTTAGTCATAAATTACTCAGAGATCTTAAATTATGTTTTCTTTTTTAAGAGAACTATTTATGTTCTATTCTTCATATATGCTAGGTCACATGTTATTCTGTAACTGTTCAATCGGCCCACCTGTATTTACAATTGCCTGGACAGTAGCAAAAACAACAACAAGAAGAGCCACACAAACACGCACACACTGTTGCCATGTCACTCACTCATTCAGTCAAACTGTCAATGCTAGTTTCAATCTTTGTATTTTGCGCTTTCGCCTGCAATTGGCAGCCGAGGCAGCATTACATTTGCTTGATTGAACTTGTGCCCCACCTCTCTAGGCCCCATTGCCCACCATTCTCCCCTCTGTTTTCCGGCAAGTTCTGCTGTTCACGTGTGGAATTGTGCATTGCTATTTTTGGGTGCTATGCTGACAGCAGCCGAAAAGCTTGGCAGCCGCTTGGACTTGGCCGAAGACCAGAAACCAGTGGCAAAGCCAGTGAGTTACCTCAGTAGACGAGATATGTTGTTAAATGCATAAGCAGGCAACCCTGACCCACATTCGAGGCCGAGTCCAAGCAGAAACATAGACGGCCATAAACAGCCCGATGCATTTTTATAGCATACTTTATGGCGCATACAATTTAAAGTGCACTTTTCATCAGCACAAGGCGAACAGCCGAAGCGGCATAAAACGAAAAGTAAACTTGGAGAATATATATCTAGTTTTTTGTATGTTTATTCGCCGCTTCTCAACTCATCGCTTAATCCGCCAACTAGAAACAACGACACAGAGCACCGAACGCGAGTCAAGACCAAGACTAACTTTCCATACTCTAGCCAATATTAGTTTACACAACTTTTACTCGCTATTTGTGAGCCATGTTACTTTACTTGAATGCACATAATTGAGACGTGGTTCTTGTTAGTTAAGTTACGATAATAATAACATCTTTCAGCATATCTCTTAGCTCTAAATATCTTTTAAGGCGTCTATCTCAATAAGAGTCTGGTTTAAAGTGTGTATGTCTTCGGTGCCGAACTGATTTTTGGTCTTTTGCTTTTGGCTCTTGCGATTTTCAGTTGCATTTATATGGCCCATACATCTCAATTTGTGCTGCTTGCGAATTGGGTTACAGTTTGGTGTCTGGGCCCGAGCAATAGACTGTGACAGCCTTAAAGAGTGGAAGGGTTAGAGACGCGGGCGGTGCAAAGTTTGCTTAGCTGAAATTTTAGTGACTGTCGCTGGTTTGTGTTGTTCTTTCAAAGCATATCAATTAAGTTGGCATTGGCTTCCGTCTGTAACCGGAGAGTCAGCTTATCATTTGCATGGAAATTACCCTAACCACACACAGAGAGGCGACTCAATCCCATCCAGCGACCAACTTTATAACTTTAAACAAAATCACAGCGTGGGAAAACAATGTGAAACGCATAAAAACTGAAATGTTTCACCAAAGAGTTCAACAATTTTTTCCTTTCCTTTCCTTTTATTTTTTTTGCTTTCCTTCGTTGAAAAAACAAAAGTTTTGCTCTTTTAAATTCATTTAAACGCTTTTAGCGCTTTTCACGCCAGCCAACCAGGATGTCTCCTGCTCGTCTGGAGCTTTATGGATGGCCCAGAGTCGGCATCGTCGCCCCCTTGCCTCCTGATTGCCAGCCATAGAGATACAAAGTTTTGTTTCGGTTTTGTAAAAAATGTCGGGCTTCGCTAGCTGGTGATGAAAAAAAATGGCAAAGTTTTGCGACTCACAAAGTGAAACTATCAGAATAATACGAGTGTGCAAAATCAGGCTAACTAAAGTTAAAAATATCCTCTACAAAGTGGGAAATGGCACTCGGAATGCACATTATTTGATTATCTATTGGCGCTAATCAATCCTTATAGCTTAGACTCGCTTCGTGTATTTTTGATACTAACTTATTGCTGTTACCAAGCTGAAAGCCGGGTGTGAATTGATATTTAGATCCATATTTCTTTAAATCATCATCAAATTCTTACAAGCCTCATATAAGAGAAATTGCTGAAAATTGACTTGATAAAAGTAAAAGATAAAAGTAATAATTAATTTAATTCATTCTAAATTATCAATTAAATACTTTTATTTTTAGTTAAAGGAAGCCTATTAAACAATTTACGAATTGTCCATCAGACGCTGTTCACATTTTGAACAGCATTTGCCCTTTCTCTTGGTTTTGGCCCCGGACATAGAACTAGAGTTGAACAGTTTGCCTTTGTTGTCGACCAAACTCGGTCTTTAAATCCCCGGCAGCCCATTCATCCGCATGCGTAGCGCATGCCAATTGTGCAATTGTTGGAAAATTTCTTTTGCTAAAAACTTGTACGTTGTGACTTTTTGTAGCTTTTATTTGTTATTTTGCTGGACGTTTCTCACTTTTTACACTTGCCACAACGCCCGTAAGCTTTGTTTGTTGCGGCCTGGCCTGGCAGCCAGCCGGAGCGGCTGTGGCCATTGTGGGCCACTGTGGGATGCTGTCTTAATAGGTGTTGGCAATCATGAAGTTGCTTGCGGCAGCAGGACGCGAATCGGGCCAACAACTGGCTAAAGACAGAGGCGAACTTTTCCGAATGTGTGTGTGCGTGTGTGTGTGTGTGTACTTAGCCATTAGTCGCTTTGATCAAATATTTAAAGCTAATGAACAAGATGGGCACATTGCCAACTTGCAATAAACGAAAGAACCAAATGAAAATAAACGAAGAAGAAGAAGAAAGACAACTGCACCTAAACTTGTTTGGCATTTCCAATGATTTAAAGCCAGTAAAGGTATTCGAAAAAGCCTTTCATCAGCTAGCCAGCCCAGAGGAGTTCAATCAACCTGACAAATTTCAATCAGGCTGCGGTAAAAACGGGCTCACAGCACTTGGCTAGAACGAGTCCAGGTTCAACCAGGTACAAACCGAGTCACGCCATGGCACAATTAGGATGCCGTTGAAGTTTTGTCAATGAATGAAAAGCGTCTGCAACTTTTATTTAACTTGCGAGTGGGCCCCACACACAGCCCGGACCCACAGAGCAACTGTGCTTGGTCAACAATTGCCGTCTAGAACGTGCACTCACGTAGCGAGCCACACAAACACACACACACACACTCACAGAGCGAGGGGCAGAGCAAAGGTAAATGGGTAAACCAACGTCTAGTGGGTCGTTGGTTTTAGCTATTTACAGCAGTTAACATTCGAGTCCTTGCTAAGTCCTGATGGTTTCGACTTTTTAATGCAGCTTGCAACTGTTTAGATGCAGCAACTTAAAGCTGCCTCCTTCTCGAATCACCATTAAATGCTTTAATTTGCATTGCATTCAATTAATTTTATATTAATTCAGAATCACAATTTTTATATATTTTTCTTAAATATTGAGTATTGATCAGTTGATTAAAATTGTAGAGATTGAAATTTGTAAGTGCTTAACTTTTAACCCAAGTGTCTACTCTTAATCTTACCAATTGTATTTGTGTTCTTCATATGCTACTCTTCAATTAAAGTCATAAGCTTGTCTTGTTGAGTTAGAGTATTCAAGTTTTACTTGTCTATGCAAACTTTTAGTTCGAGCACTTTTGATGTGCACAATTGCCTGGTTAAAATTATTGTGTGGCTTTACTTAAATTGGCTTTGGGTTGTGGTTTAGTCGCGTGCCAAAGTTAACTGCGGCTGCGGCATGGCCAACCACAGCATTTCGCTCAGTGCAGTCGCTTTAACAGTCGCCGCCTTAATGATAAGGCTGTTCATTCAGTACATTCAGCAGACGACGCTGCCGCTGCCGGCTGGCGTTATCGCCGAACCGACTGACCTAAGCACTGAGCCCCAACAGTAACGCCTCCGACACCGCCGCCTGCTCGTGCGCTCTGCTAATCGGATAACTATAACAACGTTGTTTACATTGCGAGTGCGACTGCAATGAGACTGACCCACGATGAGCCGCAGCAGCTGCCCCTTCAGTTAGTTGGCAAACCAAAGTGTTGATGAGAAGATGTTCAATTTGTCGCTGCTCTTCTGGTGTCTATTGCTGTTGCTGGTGGCTGAGGCTCCGGCTGGGGAAGCCACACTATCTCCGCTCAATGCGAAAGACTATCAGCTGGACTTTTTGCGTGCCTTGGCCGACCAAGCAGAGCAGCGCGCCGAGCTGAGCCTAAACGATTATCTGCAACAATTGGAGCGCAATGCCAGCTATGGCAACTACACTGAACAGCTGGCCGCCGCTCGCGTCTCCCACAAGCTGCAGTCCAAGGTGCTGCTCATCAAGCAGCTATTGGACGCGGAGCAGCATACCCAGCTTGACTTGGAGCACACCTGTGTGCTGCGCAATCTAGTCTTCCTGAGCCGCCTCAAGCAGCAGTTGCGCGCTACTAGAGATGCCAGCGCCCAGGAGATACGTCAACTGCGCGTGCATCACCTCTGTCAGCAGTTCGAGCGTCCTGTCGCCGGTCAGCGTCGGGAGCGGCTGATCAATGAGCACACTTTGGGCGCAGCCCTGGAACAGCTGAATGTCACGCATAGCACAACAAATACAACCAGCCTGGATCTTACGCATTTTGGTCAACAGCTGTACGAGCGTGTGAAGCTATCGGGCGCCGAGATCATAGACAACTATGTGTTTATACTGCGCGGCCTTCTGCAGGATATTCTCGATGCTGAGCACGCGGATCTGGCTGAAAATATAACGCAGCTGGAGCGATCGCTCCAGCAGCTGGACAAAATGCTGGCCATACCGGACTTCTTTGACAAACGGCAGAGTGTCTATGCCTTCCTGGAGCGTCATCTTAACTTAGACTACGAGCAGCCGGGCCAGACCCTTAACACCGAGCAGCACCTGACCGAACAGCTGCTGGAGCAGCTGAAGGCCAAGGGCTTGGATCTGTTTGTCATCTTTCTGTTTAGCAACTTTGAATTCCTGGAGCAGGTGCATGAGCATTGGTCGCAGCTGCTGCCACAAACGCCCAGTTTGCTGTACGACGACACGAGCAGGCAACTCTATGACATACAGCAGCACTACGAAACCTTTAAACTGGATACAGAGAGCTCGGCCAAGTATGAGACATACACAGCGGCGTTAAAACGCCTGCACGAGCGCACAGTGGAACAGGGACAGCAAAATCATCACATATTCGAGATGGTCAACAATGCGGCGCAGAATGTGGGCAGCGTAACGTTCAATATGATCAAGGCCAAGTGCAAGGAATTGCTTTAAGGATTAAGAAATTACAAAATAAATAAACACCCATATTATTACAAGCAATAAAATATATTATTTTTAGCTATCTACTAAAACTTTTTGTTGTTATCAAATAACATTGTATTCGTACCCTTCGTTTTTCAGTTGCCCGATTAACAGTGTTACGGAGACTCATCTATATAACTATACACAATAATCTCAAAAAATATATCATCTTACCCCGAGAACCGATTCAAAAGCAGTTCCAGTCATTATTCATTAAGCTTGAAGAGTTGTTATGGGTGTGAGATCGAATATAAGCCTGCCTAAATCCGATTCTAATATTCGCAATAAATGAATCAATGCTATATTATGTTAATATTTAAAATATATAAGGTATATAAATGAATTTTGGTTCATAGTAGTTTGAATACTGAGTATGAATCAATTCTTTATTATCTAAATATTTAAAATATATAAGGTATATAAATGAATTTAGGTTCACAGTAGTTTGAATACTGCCTAAAGCCGATTCTAATATTCGCAATAAATGAATCAATTCTATATTATCTTAATATTTAAAATATATAAGGTATATAAATAAATTTTGGTTCACAGTAGTTTGAATACTGAGTATGAATCAATTCTATATTATCTAAAAATTTAAAATGTATAAGATTTATAAATGAATTTAGGTTCACAGTAGTTTGAATAATGCCTAAAGCCGATTCTAATATTCGCAATAAATGAATCAATTCTATATTATCTTAATATTTAAAATGTATAAGGTATATAAATGAATATAGGTTCACAGTATTTTGAATACTGTCTAAAGCCGATTCTAATATTCGCAATAAATGAATCAATTCTATATTATCTTAATATTTAAAATATATAAGGTACATCAATGAATTTTGGTTCACAGTGGTTTGAATACTGAGTATGAATCAATTCTATATTATCTTAATATTTAAAATATATAAGGTATATAAATGAATTTTGGTTCACAGTAGTTTGAATACTGAGTATTTTTAAATCGTATAAACCTAGTTCGAGCCAGAGTCAGAAGCACTTGTGCGATGTCAAAAAAATGGGCCAAAGTCAAGCTTAAGTAGCGATGCACTTGAGCGATGTCAAAAAAATGTCCCACAGCTTAATTATATTTTATTTTGCAATGTTGTTGCTGCTGTTGCTGGTACTTTGTAATATCCGTCAGGGTGCCGGGATGCTGCATCGGATGTTGCCTTAATAGCGCTCCAGGTACTCCAACTCTCTTCCACTCTCCCACTCTCTTTTTCTCTCTCTCTCTCTCTCTGCACGGCCTGGTTGTCCTTTGCCGCATTATGCTGATGCTGATGTGGTTGTTTATCTGATGCTGCCAACGGGCTAGTGGTCCTGACTGCTCGGGGCCAGGCTGCCAAACTAATGACTGTTGCTGCCGTTTCGTTAGCCCGAGCCAGCTAATTAATTGCCGTCGTTGCAGGTGATTAGAACTTAAATGAGTTGCAGCAGCGGCGGTCAGCCCATCAGCAGAGCGCACCAGAAACTAACGCCAAGCGATCCCAAAACGCAACCATAATGTTTACAAAATACGTATAGCTGTCATTTTGTCCAGCTCTCTAGCTGGCTGGCTTGCTGGCTACTCCGCATGTTCCGACTGTGGACAAAATGACATTTAATGTGCATAACTGTGGCTAGTAATCCAATATGTTTGAGTTTTACTCATTTGAGTGTATTACGTTTGGGCAAACATCAGCAAAGCGAACTCTTTAAATAACTCTTACGAGTTTATGGAATATGACAATGATTAGTTGGGCCTCACGTTCACGTTCAGTTATTAATTAAAATTTGTGCCTGGTTCACAATTAAAGACAACTCAAATATTGAAACATTTCAAACTTAAATTCTGCTTTTAATTCATACTTTTGATTACTTCAATCTTTGGCAAAATAAATAATTCAATTGATAAATTTGTACACCTAAATTCTGTTGTTGATTTGTATTTACATTCGCTTGCAAGTTATCAAAATGGGCAGCTCGACTAAAGATCTTATGGTATAAGACAATTTGTTTTCTCATAAAACTTATAATATTGAAAAGAATTGTTGCTTTCGATAATATAAAATGTAGCAAGCTGTTTAATTGTAATGCAGTATTCTATGCACATTGTTACAAATTGAATACATTTTGTGTCATGTGGTTATCGATTTGTTGGCAGTGCTTTGCCTATGAGTTCACAAGGTTAATATTAATAAAATGAACAGCCATATATATTTAATAATAATTATTATAACTTACTCTTTGTCGTCAAATTCTGGTATTTGCGTGTCAAGTTTTATATTTGCAGCTGCAGACCTACAGAAATTTGTCTTGTTTGTAAATGTTTTTAAATATTTTATGTTCCATGGCGCTTACTTAAATTATTGTTTAATATACTTTTTAATATTCATAAGTATTTCATCCAAGGCAATTAAGGAACGTTAATAAACCATAATCAATAAGTAAAGATTAGCTTAGCAATGCACTCCTTAAAATCGTGTTGGTTAGCTTTCCAATATTGTGTATGTTATGGGGAAAGCCTGCTTTGGAGAATCTTTAAATTCCAAATATGTATATAGATGAAGCGATAACTTCAAGTTCAGTCAATCAATTCGTACATTTGACTTGTTTGCGCAAACACCTTAACACAAGCAGTTTCATGAATAAAACCATTGATTCAGCCTCAAGCAAGCTCACTTTACAGAGCTGCCAAACTGCCAAACGTTTGCACAACATTTATCACCTTTAATGCAGCGAACGGCAAAGCCAAGCCGTTTTGGGCGTTTGGGGCCTGTTGTGGGCCCCCAAAGGGGCCGCAGGCAAAGCAAAGGCCATAACAAGTGCCGTTTACAGTGGCAATAATAAAAACAACAACACGAACAGGAGTCAGTGCCACAACAATGCAATGAAATGCAATTTCACAGTAGGCTAAACTGCAGAAGCGCACCCGGCTAGGACGGGACTGGAAGAAGGGTCCCATCCGCCGGACATTAGTTCCGTGTTTTATGGCATTGGCGCTCAAAGGGCGCATGGCGTGAAATTTAATTATGATTTATTGTTCTGAAAGCCTTGGCTGTGGGTTGTCTGCATATGTGTGAATGGGCGTGGCAATGCCTCAGTCTTACAACTTTAACGAGCCAAAAGTGCTCAATACTTAATGCATAATTTATTGACAGTTTTCTTCTTCGGCTGTCAAAACTTTAGAAAACTTAACCATTAATGGGCTAATCGCCTGGGCTTGCGTCTTTTAAGCTATTAACTTTTAAGTGCTTCCATAAATCTTTTTAGCTCTTTAAACGAAAACAAGCTACAGCCGGAAATACATTTTGATTGCGATGTGGGGGCCTAGCTACTTATAGACATGTCGGCATGAAAATATAAATAAATAAAATTTAAGATTCTGTCTTAATTACTAATGTCGCTATAACTTGTGCTCTATTTGTCATTGCAGTCATCCAGGAGGATCCCGAGTTCACGGACGTCATCGATAATATAACAGTACCAGCAGGACGCAATGTCAAATTGGCCTGCTCTGTTAAGAATTTGGGCTCGTACAAGGTAAGAGCAAATACAATTGTTGATTAATTAGACGTAGTTAATTAAATGCAAGTTAAGGACCTCGTGCGGGGCCCAAATGCAAATACCCTGATATATGTATATTTGTGGCATGGGGCTTTATAAAAGCTGTATGTAAATATACTTTTGTGCATAGAAAATACCCTGATAAAGCTGACATGCATATAGCTTAAGCAGAAACGCCAAGTCATATATAAAATCTATTTGTTAATAACAAAATGCATGACATGAAATCAAGTTTTTATCAGATCAAGTCGACTTTAACAAACTTGAAGTGATGTGTTTAACAGATGGAAACAAAGCCCAGCAGCAAACTAATACGCCGCTGTCTAAGATCAACATGTCCAGGGGCCATGCAGCAACTATAACAAAAACAACACCAAACCGAGTCAAGGTCCAGAAAAGCAGCAGCAGCAGCAGCAGCAACAGGCGCCCCCCGGCGACTGGACACGAAGGGCAACGCATTGAACTTGTTGACTTGCTCAGCTCCGCTCTACACTTGAGTTTGGCATGAGTTGTAGTCATAGTTGTTGGTCTTTGTGTTTGTTGTTCTTGTTTTTGTTAGTATGTAACAATGTGCGCTCATGTTTGTCCTTTGCTCATCGCTTGACAGCGCACGGCCAAACAATCTGGCAGCCAGCAGCCAAAAGCTGAGCAACCCGTTCTGGCAACTGTGCGTAGCTGTCTCTTTAATTAAGTAATTTGTGCACAAATTCCACCCGGATGGTGGGCACAAAAATCAAACTGTCGCAAATGCCTTTGGCCATGCCGAGCACGTTAAGCAGGTGGGTAGATAATGCAAAATCCACTTGACAAACCTCTCTGCTCAATATGCATTGAGTGCTGCATACTTTTGGGCTGCAATTGCTATGCATAGCACTTGCTTTGTGTCGCCACACATAGCTTTCTATGCCTTTGTGTGCGTTTGCGTTTGTATGTGTGGGCTTTGAGTGCCCGGCAATTTAAATTTGCATTCAATTGAATTTCCATAATGTGCGTCGGCCGAAACGTGCATAAATTCCATTTGACACGAGATATTCGCTTCATCTTTTATCAGCGAGCGCATGTTATGTGCTCGTAATAATTTTTATGGCCCTTAAGTTTGGCATGCAATTGCCCCTACAACCCCAACCTACAATGCGCAGGACCCCAAGCGACCAATGCCATCGTCGCCGCAGGTATGCTCAAAAGTTAACCAGCAACAACAACTACAACAACGGCAGCCAGAACAACCCGTAGCTGCAATAAAACGTGACTTTGCATGCAAAATAGTTGCGTAGCCGCTAGCAGGCAGGTTACATTGGAATTGATTTTGCCATCCTTGCCCTGGGTACAAAAACTTTCATACTAAGTTGGGGAACCATGTATTTTGGATGATTTCTGCTTGGGATCTTATATTATATTCCATTCCTCGATCGTTTAAATAACTAGCTTTTTAATAGTACTTTTTAAGTTATCTTCGCTCTTTTGCTAATTAATGAAAACCCTGTTCATAAATTTAATAGATAAAAAAAATGGGAGCATTGAAGAAGTACTTTGTTAATTCACATAATTATTTAACAACTCATCAGAAGTTTTAAAACTAAAATCTTAAAAACAAATTATGCACTTTTTTGTATAGGAAAAGTAAGCCAAGGCCTTGATATTGTTTTTATTTTATTTTCTTTCTACGATTTTGGAGCATTTTTCTTTAGATTTATTCATTGTTAATCTTTGATTAAGTCTTGATTTAGACTTTATGAAGTTTCTCGGTAAGAGTATTCGAGCTTCGATATGCGAATAGCTTATTTCGTTTCTTAATTCTTTTTAACTGCTGCTGCCTTTCTTGGCGTACAAATATTTGAGCTGCGTGTAAATTAACTCGCGTAGTTCTTCGACGCTGCTTTAACACGTTTCCGCTTAAATTGTTAATATTTCGAGCGTTGCCCTGCCATTGCCATTTGCCATTTGCCAGAGCTGAAACTGTCGACTCTTATGCTGTCATGTTCTTGTTTGTATTTCAATTTTCAACGCCTACACAAACAGCCATCCACAGCACCAACAAGCCCAACATGAGCATAAGTTTAGTTTGTTGTTGTTTCTGCTGCTGCCATCGGTGTGCGCCGGAGCCAACCATAAACATTTTCTGCCATAATAAAGTGTGTTTATTTTTGCTATGGCTGAAAGTTTTCGTTTTTATTTTTTATTTTTAGTTTTTGTTAAAAAATTTTATGGCTCCATTTGTGTAGTTTCTGGCCAAGTATGAGCTACAACGGGCACAGATATTACGCAAATTGCAAATTGGCCATTTTCTGTCTCGTCTATCGACTGGCATCAGCATATGCCTCAGCTCTGACAGTATTCATGCGAACGAAGATAAATATGCAGAGATTTAAAATGCACTAAATGGAAAACTAATACGGCCAGACTAGACAATATCTATAGCTATTAAATTTAAATTTAAAGTTGAGTTGAATATACATATATACTTCAATTTATATTTATTTGAATAAGATTATGGTATATTTAATATTCATTTCTGAGGCAAAGGAACTATGTACGCGTGCATAGAAATATTTACTTTATCGATAGCTTGATTATTTTAAATTAACTTTCTCGACGTTTTAAATTAGTTTTGGCTTATTGGTTTGCAAAATACCTTGACATGTGCTTCACAAAACAATTCTATAAAAGCCTTAACACGGGCGCACACTCTTCAGTTCAGCATTTTGTTGTCTTAAGTAAAGTTATAATGAACGGGAAGCGGATCCTCATTTTATTGTTATTGGCCATAGTTGTCGAAGGAAAACTAGCGAATAAAAAAAATCTACCAGATGCATTAGCTAAATCATCAGCTCCACCTACAGGTGCAAAAGATACTCCAGCAGCTGCACCTAATGGAACAAATGTTCCACCTAATACTCTAAGAACGGCGGAAGTAAAACAACTCATATCATGTGTGGCAAATTACATTAAAGTCTTATTTGCAGGATGTTCTAAAAGAAATGGATAAAAAATTAAATGATAAAATGAACAAGCTAATCGCCTCCAAAGAAGGACACTTCGAGAACAATACGGAGTATGAGGACAGTTTGGATGCACTAAGTCAAGCTAGTAAATTGCCGCAAGAATCATATGCAGCGAAGCAACTAGCTTATGATACATTTAAATCTTATAACAACCGCCGATTAGAACTGGAGGAAAAAATTAACAAACGTCTAGAAGAGCTCAATAACGACTCTAGTTCACAAAGCAATGAATGCAAACAGTTTTATTCAAAGCAAAAAATCGCGCTCACCTCTGCTCTTAAGAAGACAAACAATAAGAAGGAAGACATATTGCTAGAAAATAACGTGGCATGCCCATCTAATCCTGTCAAAGATGATGGATGTGATGATGGTGACGATGACGATGATGATGATGATGATGATGATTATGAGGACTATGATTATATGATTTAAACAAAAGTAAAATAACATTCTTAGATCGCGATCAGCTAGGTCCCAAAAAAAAATTATTTCTAAACTGACATTTTACAATTTTACAATTTGGATAACATAGAGTTAATGAATTTCTGATGTATAAAAATTCTGCGGATTTGCCTGCCCTATGTAAAGTCTACGAATTTTAAATTACATCAATTTTTAACTTCAATCCTTCAAATATTTAAAATCATTCCAAAGACAGCCTGTTTTATTTATTTTCACATTTGTCTTTCTGTATGCCACATTTCAGTGAATTTATATCAATCAGAAAATTTTCTTCATTATAAAATTTTAACTTTTACTTAAACAAAGCTGTTTCCCATACAAAAACCAATTTTATTTAAATGTCAATCTTACCGACAGATGAATAGTTCACGTAATTGAATGTAGAAAATATTCATTGCGCTTCATAAAATAAATAGATTTGTGTTATTACGAAAGCTAACTAAAACTGAGCGTAGCGTGCAAATTATCTCTTTTTTTTAGCTAACTTGCACAAACGTGCACAGTAATAATTATATTATCGAAAGCCTGAGTACTTAAAAAGTTTTTAATTAGCTTTAGCTTTATGCTTGGACAACACCTCGACAAGTTCGATTCTATAAAAAGCCATTACTTTGGTGCACAATTTTCAGTTGAGACGTTTGTAGTTTAAAGTACAATTATTATGAACGTGAACGGTATCATTATTTTATTGGTATTGGCCACGTTTGTGGAAGGCGCCAGTGTTCCAGAAGACAATGAGTCTTCCTCTACTACCGAAAACGACAACAGTTCTTCTTCTACAAAAGACACCAGTTCTTCTTCTACAAAAGAACCCAGTTCTTCTTCTACTCCTTTAACTTCTCCAGAAGACACTAGTTCTTCTTCTGCTTCTCCAAAAGACACAAGTTCTTCTTCTACTCCTTCTTCTACATCTCCAAAAGTCACTAGTCCTTCTTCTACTTCTTCAAAACACACCATTTCTTCTTCTACTTCTCCAAAATACGCTACTCCGTCTTCTACTGCTCCAACTCCTTTTTCTTCTACTTCGACATCTACTTCTTCTACTTTGTCAACTTCTACTTCTGTTCGGACTCCCACTTCTAAGTCTACTACACCTAAAGGCGAAACTAAAACAACAGAGGTTTGAAAAATAACTGCTGTGATACGTGCACCATTTAACATTAAAGTCTTATTCGCAGGACCCTCTCACAGAATTGGACACGCACATAAATGAATTAATACAAAAGCTTATCGATTCCAAGGAAGGATATTACGATAAAAATAGAGAATATGAGGATGAATTGTCATATTTAATTCATGCCAAAGGACTGAAAAAGGAATATTTTACCTACAAATATGACATTTATAAAACATTCAAATTCTATAACAAACGACGGTTAGAGCTAGAGGAAAAAATTGAAGAGCGCATTGAAGAGATCAATACTGAACTTACAGTCGGAGTGGAAAATGAATGCTTTACGTTTTATTTAAGGCAAAAAAGGACACTCGAGCTCGCTCTTGTCAAGTCAAACTATCAGAAGGAAGATGCATTGCGACAAAATGACACGAATTGCCCAAACTACATATATGAATATGATGAATACAATGAATATGATGACTTTTATGACTACGATGATTTTGATTACTATCATTATTTTGATAACTATGCTTATTAACCCTTACCAGAAATATTATTCAATATAAATATTACGATTTGTACCTCTGAGCATCTGATCTTTCTTCTTCGCCGTTTCCATGACACATCTATTGAAAAGTGTTTTTTATAAACTCATTAAAACTCATGTAACACTCTGTTCTTTAGAATGTAAGTTTTTTTTTAGATTTTGAAGTCAGCGTCATGAAACTTGGAATCTTTTCGCTTGTATACACGTGTTAGATAAAGTGTTAGAATGATATGGCTACGTCTATTGGAGGCGTGGTTAATAGCAAAGTTTGTTATGTAAGAAACTGCACTAGACTTGGGTAATTTTACAATTAAGTGAAGATATGGATTCACTATATTTAACGCTGCTTACAACGTTGACATTCTAATTAACTTTTATCTTTTTACATTTGCAAAGCAGCTAGCACTAACTGTCAAGCTATATGTGTAGACCGTAACAGAATTCAATACAACAATTTAGGAGTTCCCTTATTTAAACAATCATTTTCTAATTGCTCAATATCATTGAATTTAAATCAAAATATTAAGCTTTTTGTGATATTTTGTCGTGAACATTTATCGAATATTTTGAAAGACTTTTCCTCTAGTTAAACGCTTTTCGCTGCAAAGGTTAAACATGAGCTTCTACCGACTTTTGCTGTCGTCGAGCTCTGCTTACTTGGCTAACGAGCAATTTGTACTCATAATTGTAGGCCCCGTGAGTCCATCGACACAAGTTAAATTGGGCATTGCCCAGGCGGAGCAGCAGACGCCTCCACAAGATGAGCTCAAGTGTCCGCTGCAGCAGAGATGTCAGCTAGCTCCTGTGCTGGGCTCTTACTAATCCTTGGATAGGGCGCTGCAGCTGTAAATGGGCTTAAATATGCGTAAAATTTTAATAGCAGATGGAAAGCCTATTAAAAAGTCACAGCCACACACATTGCGAAGTCAACTTTGCCTTGACTTTCGCTGACATTTTCCAACCGAAAATTATTAAGCCAAATGTCACACACTCAAACCACAGCAACGCATTCACTGGCCAAAATTCAGCACAGCTTTGCGGCCGAGCAGGGGCCGGGTGAGTTTGAAGCAGAGGGTGCCCATTTTGTTTGGCTTTTCAACTTTTTCGCTGGCGTTACATGAGCCTAATTAATTTCATTCAAATGACCTCAAAAACTACTAAAATACGAAATGCAAATGCAGCGAATTTTCACAACATTTTGCGGGCAACACTTTAAAATGTCGGACACGGTGAGTGTGTGTGTGTGTAAATTTTTAGTTTTTGACTTTAAGCGTTTCAGCAAGTTGGACGCTAATGCAGTTTTATTGATTTTACATGGCGCTGGTCCCGGCTGCCACTTTGAGCTCTTTACCCTCGACTCGCGACTGATAAACGTGGCTTCATTAATATTTGACTTTGTTGTTGGCGCAGGGACATGGCCGTGGGTAGCGCTGGCTGCGAACTACTTAAGCAAACTACAGCTGCTTGATTTTTATTCAACTAGAGCTGCCAAAGCGTCAGCCAAGGAACCAATGTAAATAAACGGCAAATAGTGCGCCAAGACCCGAGTGCGGGGGCGAGGGCGAGGGCGAGTGGCATTGTTCCTTGCCTCGTCTGGCTTGTCGCACGTTTTCATTGCAGACATTGAAAAATTAACCGATATCTGTCTATGTTGCCTGACACTATGCTGTAAGCAGCAGCTCGCAGCAGATACCCTTGGAGCAGCTCCACCTCACAATCTCACATATAAAAACGCGCCGCAACAGAGGTGCCCCCAAAGAGGACACTAAAAGGCAGCATAGCGAACGCAGATAATGGTTAGAAACTAATGAAAGTTTCTATCATTTTAACATGGACTGCAAGCTATCAAGTAAAGTGCCGCAGGAATGTCGAGTGGGCCCCTTGTGCGTAGTAACCAAGGCTTATCAATCATAACAGATGAAGGATCGATTGTGACCAAATAAATAATTAGTATATTTTTAAGTAGTTTCCCGAATACCCATGTTCATCTTTTATCTGTAAACAAGAAGTATATATCAGTATATATCATTTTATCAGAAGATAAGATCCCCTTGCAACGCCTCTGCTATGCGAAGGTTCAACTAACTCCATCTACTCACTATTTTGATCATTGGCTGTCTCTTTATTCACTTCTTATTGATGTTGTTGTTGAGTTGCCGCAGTCGCTTTGGTGGCAGGATGTGTGCGTGTGTGTGTTTAAATTTATCATTGAAATGGCATCAAGACAGCGTTGTATGTTTTTTACATTTAGCACGTCTTACCAATGTTCTGCACGCTTCAATTTGCATAAATTGTTGTTGTTTTATGTGAAACTATTGCATAAGCAGTAGCAAAGGAGCTGGCGATGGCGCTGGCGTCCAGGATGCGCATCCTGATGACGCACGAAGGCTACAAAGTTTGCGACAACAGCTGCTGTCATGTGTGACGCGAACTTTGGCAATTTGACCAACGGACCACCCGGGCAACATCGGCTCTCGTTAATCCTTCATAAAAATTGATGATGATGGCAGCGAAGTTTGCCAATAAAGAAGGCTGACATATTTGTCAGCTGCTTATAAATGAACATTTGATACTTTGGCCAGATAAAGGGCTCCAAGTATGCTAATTATGTTTTTTATAACCTGACCTTGTTTCTGATTCTGTTTCTGTTTCTGTTGCAGGTGGCGTGGATGCACTTTGAGCAGTCGGCCATTTTGACGGTGCATAATCATGTGATAACGCGCAATCCGAGGATTAGCGTAACGCACGATAAGCACGACAAGCATCGCACCTGGTTTCTGCACATTAACAATGTGCAGGAGGAGGACATGGGACGGTATATGTGCCAAATCAACACGGTGACAGCCAAAACCCAATATGGCTTTGTCAAAGTTGTCGGTAAGTGAATAACTATGTGTGTGCGTGCGTTTGGCTGTGTGTGTGTGTGTGCGTGTGTGAGTGTGAACTTTGTCAGCATAGCTGACATTGAAATATTTGTTCTGGCGTGCGTCTCTCGTATCATGAACAACTCATCGCAACTTGGACACGTGTCCCTTGCATATTTCATTTCATTTGCCAGGCAAACTGTTGCCAGGTATTAGTAGAGCCAATCCCCCGGCACCGGACAAAGCTGTTTAGGCCTAGTTTTAGTCAGTAAGGCAAACAAACATACAATTAAATTCCCCACAAAACACTTTATTAAGGCAAACAAACATTGGACTCGCTCAAAACTGCCTGCTTGCCAGCTTGCCTGGCTGCCTGCCCATAAAACTATGCTTTAAAAAATTGTATTTCAACTCACACCTCGCACACCCGCACCCATTTGACATTTTAGCATGAACAATGGCATTTGAGTGTGCGTCTGTGCCTCTCCTCGGTCTATCCCAATGGTGCTGACCATAGGCGGTCGGACCACAGCATGAGCCTGGCTCGCCGGAAAATGTACGGCAGTGCAAATGTCGTCGCTTCTACTGGCATTTTTGTCAGCGATATGTGGCATGCATCGGCATCCCGAAGATTTCATACAGCAGATATATAGTAGATAAATATTGTCTCATATCAGCATGAAACTGAATTCCTATGTGAGTTACTAAACGATGGTCAATATTCGTCGATTGCAGATATTGAAAATCAATCAACTTAGTGAAGTTTAACTTTAGTTAAAGTCTGGCCAGGTATTTGGATTTTAATTTATAAACGAGAAGGAAGGGCTATCTTCGGCACGCCGAAGATTTAATACCCTTGCAGACCCAACCTTTTCATAATGCTCATAGTGCTTTGCCCGGATCTAAGAAACACAGGGAAAATAGTTAATGACAGTTAATTAACCGAGTATGGTTAAGATGTCTTGAAAAACAAACAAATTTTCGATATAACAAATTAATTTCGACCGATCGTTCCTATGGCAGCTATATGATATAGTTGTCCGATCTTAATAGGATTTTGCATATATATGAGGAGCATGGTACAACTAATAAATGCCCAGTTTGATCAAGATATCTTTATAAACAAAAATGTTTTTCATACAAGATCCTACTTTTCGACCGATCGTTCCTATGGCAGCTATATAATATAGTGGTCCGATCCAACTGGTTTTGACATATGAACTGCGTGTAACAGAAATAGGGACTTCTGCAAAGTTTCATAAAGATAGCTTTAAAACTGAGAGACTAGTTCGCATAGAAACAGACAGACGGACATGGCTATATCAACTCGGCTGTTGATACTGATCAAGAATATATATACTTTATGGGGTCGGAGATGTCTCCTTCTATGCGTAACACATTTCACGACAAAATTATAATACCCTCTGCAAGGTTATAAAAAGGGGACACAGTTGATACGTGCATATGTCATAATTAAAACTCTCATATTTTTCGTTTTATAACTTTTCTCTAATTTTCAAAAAAATATATGAAAATAGTTTCCTGTAGAGGTCTGTAAAAATTCGTCGAAAATTCTTAAAGTTAAGTCTCTATTGTTTGTTTTAAGCCCGAGACACAGAATATGATTCGGTATCTGTGGGTAACAGCAGTTGGCAAAGTGTGTTCTAGCAATTTGCATGACCCGCCCCCACCTGTCTCTTGTTCCATATGTAATACCCATAGATTCCATTACATAGTGCACATTTAAGTGCATATGTGTGTATGCCTAAGCGTTTCATGTTTACGTAGCGTTGCAGTATGCCTGACTCTACAAATTTTTTGTTTTGTTTTGCATCTTTTTTTGGTGTTCAGCCTTTTTTTGTTTTGTTTGTGCTATGCTCTCTGATAGCACTTTCAAAAAGCCGTTAAGCACGCTTCAGTGTTGTAAAATGCTCAAATAACACGCCTCACACGCACCACACGCGTGTTCTGGCAATTTGACGTGGCGTGACCAAAACGGCGGCAGCCGCTTCACGAAATTTTCTGCAATCTCGTGACTATTTTTTTTCCCTGTGAAAATATCCTCCTTTTTTTTTTGTCACAAACATACAGACAATGGTTACACTTATCTCACATATATGCACATACACACACACACACACGCTGATGTGGCAAAAGTCCTGAAAAAGGAAAATTTACCAGTAAAAAAATAGAAGTGCGACAACTTTGGTCGCTGGTCAGCAGGCAAAAAACACAAAATCGCAAAAAATATAAACGGAAAAAAATAAAAGAAAAATTTAAATATGCCACAGGCATTTTTTAGCCGCTCTCACAGTACAATGGGGTATATCAACTGTGCTTTAAAGCTGGCAACAGACTGAGCAATGAAAATATGCAGCAATATCTTAGATATAACATTATTAATTGTTAGCTAACTGTGGAATAGAAGGAACATAAATAATATTTAACATAACTATTTTCAGATTGGGTCCACTCCTATTATTCGGTCGTAATAGCCCTTCTTGTTTTTTTAACTATTCGCTGGGCTGTGTTTTTTTTTTGTCTTTTTTTTTATGCCAGCCTAAACTAAAATCCTGCTACGTGCAGCATATGTGTCCTTGTCGGTATGTCCTCGCGCATTTGCATGTGTGCGAGGCAGTCTCTGTCTGCCTCCGCCTCCGCCTCTGCCCCTGTGGTCCTGGCTCGTGTTGCCATGTCCATGCTCTAACTGTTGCATGGCGCAGTTTTGCAGTTTTGCAGCCTTCTCCGCTTGGCTGCCATTTGTTTGCGCACATATTTTTCAAGTTTTGCCACAAAAACTGATTTATGTGACTGCCGCAAAACGTCTGTTGCCCACATCCACCCAACTCTCGGCCGGCCGCCCCATTTTTGTCCAGTGCGCTTCATGTTTGTCCACCGGATGATGTTGATTTGTCAACTTGAAAAGCGGATCTCGTGCGAAATTCTTGCATTCCGCACGACATTGAAAACTTGCTTGCATTTTTATTAGATTTATTGGTTAACTTTGCGAATACCGGAAGTACCAAAACAGCTCGTACCAATTGCCAGCCGTTCTTTAATAGTCAGCCAAAATATCTCAACCGTTGGCCATGTTAACTGTAAATTGCCAAATAGCCTAACATTTGTTGGAGTCACTCATTTTCTTTATAAATTTAATCGCAATTCTTAAGAAGCTGACATTTATTTCGCTGTTCGCACATGACAATTCGCATGACAAATATTGTTGTTTATAATTACAACCAATTTTAAAATCAAATACGAAAATACGCTCTTTTTCGTTACACAAGAGGTCAAAAATAAGTTTGGACACTTAACCTGCCCGGCAAATACCCTATAAAAAAACATCTATGTACTACGATGTGCTAGTCTCCAGCTTCATGATGATGGTTGCATGTAGAAGTTGTTAGTTTGTCGAAAATGTTTAAATAAAATGATAAAGTACAACTTCTCTTGCTTTAATATCATGCCAAATCAAAGAATCGTGGTTTTATTTTCCGTAGGGTTGAAGCAGTGTGTTTTCGCAATTAATTCTACTCTACTTTAAATAGCTTTCTCGTCAGCATAAGAGGGTATATAGAAAGATGCGACTGTAAACATAAATTTGAAATTGTCAAATGCAGCAACCCCAAATCAAATGAAATGCATTTAATTAACATACCAAATCCAATTAAAATCAACAAAATTAAATGACGCACAATGTTTACACACAAAAAAAAGAACCCCCCGCCTATTTTAGGAGAGGGGAAATCACATGGCAACCATGTCCCACCCCCCTTACTCCCCTAGCTAGGCACTCAATTTAACAATTTAAGTGGTAAAAAAAAAAAAAAGATAATTACATTGTGCAATAAATGTAATGAAATTAAAACGTTGCATTTGCCGTCTAAATAAAGCGAGACAAAAAGCATTCGGAATAATGTTGGACAAACGAGTAAATAAATAAATAAATTTCGAAGCTCGCAACATTTGTGAATTTAATTTGCTGAGCCAAACAGAAAGCGCCAAATTCGAAACGAGGCGAATGAGCAGAAATAAAATGAACACGAGCCCAAAGCACGAAATTATAAAATGGCGGGACGGTAAAAACAAACATTAAACGCGTTTGAATTTATGAGCCACGCACACAAAATGCATTTAAATGCGGCGGCTCCAACTGGCAACAGCCGTTGTGCTGCATGCCCCTGCGGCGCCCCGGGATGCGGCATCTGCACAATTGGGCGGGTCGAGGGGGAAATCCCCAGCTCAAAAGTCGACCAAATGACCGCACAAAATGCAAAACAACAATGCAACAACATGCAACAAGGCAAACAACAAGAACAACAACCAACAACCAACATACAACAATAATAACGAGCTCTGCACAATGTTGACTCTGTTGGCGCATAATTTTTAATTTCTACTCACATAATGAGGCAATTTATTAAATTCAATTACAAAGTTGACACTCGCCGGCAAAGGGGCGAGCAGTTAATGGCAAGAGCATTGCCATGAGGATAAACTTAACTCACACACACGTGCTTGTAAATTACTTTCTTCTAACGTTAAAGCTTAGTCCAGAAAATTCAGCGAACCCGAAAGCTCGTTCAAAATACGCTGCTAAATATTTGACAATAAATAAATCAGAATAAATTGTGTTATTGATCATTTTCCGTTTTTATAAATATATAACAGAATATATATATTTTTTTGTTGATAAGCCTTAAACACAGATTTGAGCAATATCTGTCCATTGGCCTGCCCAGCTTTATAAACGCATCGAATGCTGTTTACCATGGCTTAAATACTCGGGTAAATATAGTCACAGAAAAGATGTGCAATTCAAATAAAATTTATAACGCTCAATTTTATGATCAATTGACATTTTTCACCTGGTCTGATAAACTATGATTAAGCTTAACTTGCCTAGCGTTGGGTGTGTGTGTGTGTGCGAATTAAGGATATTAAGACTAATTGCCGCTCGTTAAATAGTTAGCCGGTTAGATGGTCACGTTGTTATCAGCGCGCCGAAAATATTTGGGCATGGAGACGGCAATTAAATATTTCTGGCACAATATGTCGACCCGATGCATACACTTCGTGAAGCGTAAGCTTGAGTTATAAATTGAATAAACGCAATGGTGAGTTTATCAGGCACATATCCTGACAGCCTCAAAAGCAAACTTTGGGTAATTAAATTTCCAGCTTGTATGTGAAAAGTTTACCCTGAAAAACAATATACGACCACGAAACGAAAAACCACTGGCACGTCTGTGTCTAAAACTTTGCTAGTTTTTTTCTTGTCGCCAGCTGCTAAATATCAATAAAGAAACTAATATGTCAAATGGTCGGGGGAAAAAACGACAAAACATAGGGCAGCCAACAGCTGCCCGAGGAGCCGGAGCCATTCGGTGCGCTTATAGTCAGCTCGGCGATTAGCACATCAAGCGTTTATTAATAGCACAGCAAACGGTTCGAACAAAGTTTTCCCGTCTCTCGCTTTTGGCTCATAAACGTCCTCGCATTATGAGACTGGGGAAATGAAGGAGCCGAGCCAGAGACAAAAGTTTACAGCGCATAGAAAAAGTTCAAGTAATTGCAACTTTTAATTACAGTTTGGTTTTATGCGCCATGTCCCCAACGGGGAATCGACCAAAAGGTAAAGATTTAACCAAACCGTGCGCTCTTAAACGAGCCTTGGGCCAAAATTTAATAATTATATACTAAAATGGAAATGTAAATGGAATGGGAAAATGTAATCGGTATTTGACTAAACCGGCAAAAACTAATTCGAAAACAATTCAAATTTTTATTAAAAAAATACTTAATAATAGAAAATTGTATTTGTTAACACAATGCACAAGGGAACTTTTCATACAATATAAATTCGGCATAAATACAAAATACCAACTGTGATTGAACTATGAATTTGCTGTCGACATAATTATGTTTTCCAATCTGTATTTAACCATCAATCGATTGCCGAATTGATAAAGTAACGCGTTTATGTATTTATTGAAATTTTCATGGCATAATGTTCGCATTATTGATTTGCTTGGGGTCAGGCCACGACGAGTTGGTAGATGAGGCGTCAACGTCAGACGACAACTAAACGCGTCGGGCACGTGACTTACAGGACTTGTCCAGGCTTTAGCCCAAATGAAAAAATTGCATGCGATATCTTTTGATTACAGGCGCCGCTCTGAATATGAAATGAGACAAACTGCAGCGGCTGTCAGCGACTGCGACAGTTCAGGTCCATATGTCCAGCTAGTCGTCCGTATGTCTGTCTGACTGTCCGCATACGCCGGTCCGCTTGTCTGGCGCTGGGTCCAACCAAATCCTTAGCTTCTAGCTTTGTGCGCTTTGATTTGCATAGATTTTTCATTACAGATTTTCAGCTTGAAGGGCAAAGGCAAAGAAACACCAAAAAAAAAGGGTTTGACAGAGCCGCTCAGCCAGCAATTGAAATCCAGAGCGCCACGGTGTCCCCCAAGGCTGATGACAATTTGATGAAGGTTCTGGCATCGATTTTTAAATTAACAGACTCGCCCTAAAAGTTAGCCAGGCCAAAGTCTTGTCGCAAAGCTAATTAGGCTTAAACTAAAATATCTCTTGGGACAAAGTTGAATCAGCGCGTCAAAGTCAACAACGCGTGAAATGCTTTTTTCTACACTGTCCGAAATGCAACCAAACTTTGTCGCATTGTTTGCTATGATTCTTGAATTCAATTGTCGCTCAACTTAGCTCCTCATAAGAGCCTAGAAATATCTTAAGAGAGCACGTCAATCAAAGACAATGAGAAGTTATTAATTGGTATATTTTAACGCCCAATTTATTTTAGTAGTATAAATGAAGTTCGGTTAACTAAGAGCTAAAGGCTATTCTACTATGTTGTTCATAAAGTCTTCAAAAAAAAGAGAAGTGAAAGGAGTGCTATTTTTGTTATTCTACAAGTGTATATATGATTCGTTGATTTCATGCTATGTTTGACTTTCTTGGCTTTATTTCCACTTTCTTGGCAACGCTGTTTGCCAAAATGCAAAAGTTTTTGCATTTAAATCAAGTGGCGTTCGCTTTGAGTTTATGTTTAGCTGGCAGGAATAATAATAATACCCATTTCCTTACCCCCACCCACCATGCTATTTGCAGTGCCGCCAAACATTGACGATGCGCTGACCTCCAGTGATGTTATTGTGCGCGAGGGCGACAATGTCACCCTGCGCTGCAAGGCGAAAGGCAGCCCAGAGCCATCCATCAAATGGAAACGAGATGACAACCATAAAATAGTCATCAACAAGACGCTCGAAGGTAAGTCCAACTGCCACGAGATCACGAATCGCATCAAATCATGGACTCCATTGCATGCTCTTGGCTGTGGTTGCAGTGAATGACCTGGAGACAGACTCCTTGGAACTGGAGCGCATCTCTCGCCTCCACATGGGTGCTTATCTCTGCATTGCCTCAAATGGTGTGCCGCCCAGCGTCTCGAAGCGCATCAAAGTCAGCGTCGACTGTAAGTTTTTTGAATGAATCAATCGACTATTTGCATATGCCCTAATTCTGGGAAATGTCATTTCGCAGTTTCGCCCATGGTCTGGATACCACATCAGCTGGTGGGCATTCCCATGGGCTTCAATGTTACGTTGGAGTGCTTCATCGAGGCCAATCCCACATCGCTCAATTATTGGACGCGCGAGAATGAACAAATGATCACCGAGTCGTCCAAGTACAAGTAAGTTCTTAAATATTTATAAGTTTGCGAATAAGTTTGTTCGCACTTTACCCAGATGCTAAGGTTGTTTCATTTTTTTGCTGCATATACAAAATAAGTATTGAAAACAAAAATCACCAAAATATAATTGATCAAGTTAAAGAGAAGATCAGTCTGAGAGAGAGAGTATAATATACTGAAATATTTGAATATGTGTGTTTCAGCGTTTATTATTTTCGAATATTCCTGCTCAGAGCGCTCTTAATTGTTTTGTTTACTTTAAAGAGCGCGTATATTATTTTATACTATGAAAAGTGCGAATTAATCAGATAAGAACAAAATCACAAAAAAAAAAAAAAAACACAATTCCAAAGAATTGCGATTTGTACAAAAAACAAATAATTAGTTACCCTATCAATACAACTTTTAGCCTATTCAAGGGCTTTCATAGATTTTACTTGATAGCCCTTTCTCAGAAAAAACCCCATTTGCTGTAACTGCGCGAAATAATACGGATGAAGAGAATATTTTTTTTAGCATATACTTAGTATGTGCCGATTATACGGCATCTCCTAGCTTAAATCTGCCGTACAGCGCAGCGGCGAGAACAGTTCAACAAAGACGATGTCGACAGCAACATCGAGTTGTCGCATTTGTGAGTTGCTATTTATTTTGCTGTGGCTATCAGCAAGTGGCCAGGCAGGTTATCCTCGCGCGTCTAACCCCAATACAGAGCTGGTGAATCAGATACTCGGCTATGTGGACGAGAGTGTTGCAGCGTGCAATGATTATTATAAATACGCGTGTGGCAAGTGGAGCGAAAAGCATGAGAATGCTAGCTTTTTGGAGATTACCGGTCTTATTGATCAAAAGGTAAACGAGAACCTCATCGTGCTCATGGATGAGCTGCAGCAGCGTCCGCTGGAGCCAGACAGTGTGGAGGACAAGGTCTTGACCTTCTATCAGACCTGTCGCCAGGCATCGGCATCAACACGCTCGAGTAGGCGTTATCTTGAGCTAGTTCCGCCAAATGAGCAAATACCTTGGCCGCAGTTGAACCGCCGATCCGATCACTGGGGCAGCATAAAGTTTCACTGGATGGAAACATTGGCACGTCTGCGACGCTATGGCCTGACCAATGTCATCTTCAAGCTGGAAGTGATGCCGGATCTGAAGAACAGCAGCAAGTACGCCGTAAGCATTGACAGGCCCTACTTTGAGCTTAAGGATCAACGGATTAGAGGCACTCTGCTGACCATGCTGACACTACGCATGTTGGGCATCAACAGTAAAAAGGCGTGGACTTTAGCGCGGAAAGTCAAGCTGTTTGAGTCAGCTGTACGTGAACTGGTCGAAATGGAGTATGAGGAGAAATCGGAGCTCTACGAAGAGCTGAGCCTGCAACAGCTGGAACTGCTGACTGGCGGTCAATGGCGAAAGTATTTGGAGATTGTTCTCGGCCGCAACGTGCCCGCTGACTATGTCCTACAAGTAGAAAATTCGGCTCGTTTAAACGCGCTCGTGCATTTGGTCGATGGCTGGAATCGTGAGGTGGTAGCCAGTTATATAATGTTGCGCTTCGTCTCATATGTGCACAAGGAGACCATGGATAGTGACGAGCCCATCGAATGCGTTCAGGATGTGCGCCGCAACATGGAGCTGGCCACAAACCTGCTCTACGAGCAGCGCTTTATTGGCTCGGACAAGCTGCGACAGCACAAGGCCGACGTACTGGATCTCTTTGAGCTGCTGCGCAAACAGTTCCTCAAGAAGCTGGATGCCAACAATCTGCGGCTGTCGGCAAGCGAGCTGGAAATGCTGAGAGCAAAGATGCTCAACATGAGCATCAACGTGGGGAATATGCCCAACACTGCGGATCGTGCCAGCTTTGTGAAGCGATTCTATGCTGATTTGCACCTGGCCGAGGATCGTAACTATGCTCTGAATCATCTGCGCCTATTGGAGTTTCGTACGCGTCGCTGGTTTGAGCAGCTGGATGGGGCACTTAATGCTAGCAATTTCTTCTTTATATCCGATGTGCAGACAGGCATGAGCTCGACACCATACTATTTGCTGCGGCAGAACATTATTATTGTGCCCTATGGCATACTCCAGGAGCCAATTTTCTACCACGACGCACATGATGTATTCAAAGTTAGCCTGCTGGGCTTCATGTTGAGTCACGAGCTAATGCACGGCTTTGTCTCTGGTGGCTTAATTTTCGATTTCCGAGGTAACTACAATGAACGCGGCACACGAATAATACTGGAAAGTGAGTATTCATCGGGCATTAGCTGCCTCAACCGCAATGAAACCGATTATCTGGATGAACGCGAGGCGGATATTGCGGGCATACGCCTGGCATATGATGTTTACTTTGATCCTGGCTCCAAATTCAATCTGACACAGCCCAGTTTCACGAATCTCTCGCTGAAGCAGCTGTTCTTTCTAAATTTGGCGCAGTTCTTCTGCGGCAATGCGGCACCAAATGACTTTGAGGAACACGACGCGGATGAGTTGCGCTTAAAGCAAATGCTGATCAATTTCTCTGCCTTTGCTGAGGCACACGGTTGCCGCGAAGATCGTGACAACATGCACCCGGCACAAAAGTGTCGACTGTGGTAATTGTCAGCCATTAATCCAACACTTAAAAACCTCAAGAAGATTTCATTATTATTATTATTTAATTATTTCAATCTTCTTCATATTTTAAATTAGACTTTCTCTACTGCAAGTACATTTAATATATCTCTATTTGATTTAATATATCTCTATTTGAATGCACACTTGATGAAAATGTTGATGAAATAGCAGCGTAATGACATCAGGAATTTGTTAAATGAGCTGCTTAAATTATATCTTGTTCGCTTTGGTATTTCACTTTTTTCTTTAACCTCATCCTAATTGGGCCAAGTGTTAGACTTTACCATACTCTGCACTTTTCTGTGGCTTGCATTTTGGTGCGTCTTTCGCAGCCGAATTCCCGGGAAAATTCCTCAAAGTTGGCCAACGTTTGTAGCACCCGCAGCTCATCCACAGCGTGCTCCAGATGTTGCGCATGCAAACTGAGACTTTGCAGCTTGCCGCAAAAGAACTGCGCAAAGCTGATGAAGAAGCGTTGGCGCTGGCTGAACTGCGGCAATAGGGGATCACGCGGCTCTCTGCGATCTATCAGCATGTCGGCGCCAAAAAAAGTCTCATAGACCAGACGCAGCGCCTCGTAGTCGGCGAGCTTCTCGTTGAGCGATCTTGAGCCGGTGGCCAGCTGCTGCTGCATGCAGTTGAGGCCCTGGACAAAGCCTGGATTGGCCGATATCTCCTCGCTGGGGCCCATGATGTTACCCACGCTGTCGTAGTCAATGCCGGAGCTATCAAAACCATGGATTAACTCGTGAGCGAGCGTAAAACCCAGCACCGCATTCTGCTGCAGCTCGCTCATATTGCGATGCCAAACGGGCAGTTGCAGCAGGCCATAGGGCACCAATACCAGATTCCTGGGCTTCACATAGAACGGTGAGGAGCTGCTGCTTAGCCAGTGCTCCGTGAGGTAGCTCACATTGTTGGCATCCGACTGGGCGCTGCCCAGTAGCAGCTCATGATTCTGCTCAACGCGCAGACGCAGTAATGCCAACTGATTGCCATAGAAGCTATGCGCATTCAGCTCCACAGGCTCGTAGTATTCCTCAACAAAGCTGGAGTCATTCAGTTGAACGAAGCCCAGCTGCAAACGCATTGCCTGCAACTTGTCGCGCAACACCTGGACAATGGGCTGCTGAAGTTGCAGACGATTCTCGCTGAGCAGCTGCCCGAAGCGCAGCTTCAGCCGGCTGAATATGTCACTGACCAGCGGCTCCGAGCTGGAATCGTGGAATCGCTGTCCAATCAGTAAACTGGCAGCCAGCGGCATGGCGCGCCTTAAGCTGGCCATGCACTCGACACGCGAAATCTCTGCGGGTCCCTGCTGCTTGAGAAATGCGAGCAGCTTTAGCATAATGTAGTTGCAAATGGTTTCCGGCTTTTGGTGCTGCAGCAACTCGTCCAAGGCACGCATGTACGGCAGATTTTGTATGATGAGCGTGGAGAGCAGATCCAATTCGTAGCCGGCTGCGGTTGCACGCAACTGTTGCATGTAGGCCAGCCATTGCAGCTGCGGCATATACTCCGCCAAATAGCCCAGTTGCATTTCCTTGGCTCCCTCGTCGTCCTCCAGCTCCTGCAACCGATGCAGTTGCCGCTCAAAGGCATCCACCTGACGGGCCAGCTCATTGGCCACGCGCTTCGTCTGGCCAATGTCCAGAAGCAGCTCTATCATGGCGCCCTCGCCCATGGGCATTGTCTCCGTCAAGCTGGGCTTGTCCAGATAAATGCTGTAGCTGCCGGCGTCATCCCAGCGCGGCAGCACCTGCTCCTTAAGCAGCACTCCATTGAGACCGAACAAACGCAGTCGTCCAATTGTCGCCAGCCAGTTGAACTTTTCCGGCTGCCAGCTGCGACTAAGCAGCGGCCAGCTTGTGCCATTGCCAGGCTGCAGCAACTGCAGATACTTTTTCAGATTATACGGCTTCAGGCGCTTGCAGGCGCGATAATAATTACGCATTTTCTCGTGCACGGCCAGCGGCTGCTCCTCGCCACTAGTTTCATTGGCGACACCACGTCTCAGCAACAGTTCGAGCTGACGGTTCAATGCATAATCCAGCACGGCCAAAGTGTCGCTCGGCTGTAGCTGCTCGTGCTGCTCCCTATGCGCTTTTTGTTGATAGTGTTGTTGTCGTTCTTGCTGTTGTTGTTGTTGCGCTTTGTGCTGTGTGTGCTGTGTGTGCTCCTCCTGCTGCAGCTGCCAATTGCCGCAGGCATACTGATAGAAATTCTCACACGGACGCGCCTTGGTGTCCATATAGCTTTGCAGTTGATTAGCGAGCAGCTCCTGTATACTCGCCGCCGGCCGCGTCTGACGGCAGCTGGTGGGCGTGGTGCGCCAAGCCAGCGAGCACAGCAGCCAGGCAATCAGGCTGAGCTTCAGCATGTTGATGCGATCAACTATAACTGGCTAGGGCTTAGATCCACCAGCTGGTTGGCAGCCTAGCCGGCGGCAAGCAACGCTCACTGCCTGTCAGTCTTCATCGCAGTGCGGCACACTGGTACAATATCGGGAAAAACCAAAATAATAACAAATAGTTCCATGATTTAAATCGCTTATTTCCCATTCATAAAAAATTTAAATCCTTGTAAAATAGTTCAGTGGCTCGAATTGACGATATAAATTTCAGAATAAATCAAATTTACCAATTTTTTTTTTTAAGCATTTAAAGCAGTTAAGTTTAATTTAATTTTCTAATGAATATTTATTTATTTAATTTCCCATCTTTAAATATATAAAATTTTGATTAAATCAATTATATTAAAATATGTTCGCTCGTATTTTTTTAATATGCATTGCGAAGACAATTGTTAGGTTTTAGTTTTAGTATAATAATTTAAAATATAAATTTTCTAAATAAGCATATATATTACAAATATTTTTGTGAAAGATTATCAATTTGTACTTTCGTGACACCCTGTTTTGTTATTGCTTTTTAACCACTGTGCGCATTGTTCCGACCACGCTTATCAGTTTCACCTTGGCCTTGATTCCTCTGATTGGCGCTCATTGAAGCTGCGCCAGTCGCCACTGACCTATGTACAACGGTGCACGACGCAATTGCTGTCATTGAACTTGGACAAATTATGCCGATTATTCAACTGCTTTGCGCTTACTACATTCTATTAAAATTATTATGAATTATTATGAATTTTGTTGTGCTTGTTTGCCTCATTGCAGAACCGAAACGATTCCGGGCAATCCGTCGTACAAGGCGACAATGCGGCTGACGATTACCAATGTGCAGGGCAGCGATTATGGCAACTACAAATGTGTCGCCAAAAATCCTCGTGGCGACATGGACGGCAACATAAAGCTCTACAGTAAGTATCCGCAATGTGTTATTTATACTTTTTAATATTGGCCCATAATACGCAGACCGAAGTGCGGCACAGCACAGACATAAAGTGCGATAAATAACAAGTGTTGGCCCCAAATGTGTGCGCACTTATTTTTTGGACACGGCGAATTTCAAAACTACACCATTTGTGGCTTTAATTATGGCGGCCAAATGTGTGTACTTGATTGGATGGCGCCTGACAGGCGTGTGTATAAATGTGCGCTAGATGGAATTCCAGCCAGATAATGCGGTCGTTAGTTTTAGATATATGTTATATGTGTGCATGGTAAAACAGCTAGATTATGCAAAAAGCATTTAATTATTGCTAAAGAATTTAATTCAATAGCGACTCGAAAGTATTAGTTAGAAAGAAACGAATCTTTAATAACTAACTCAACATAAAATCGAGTTATTAAATGGTATCTATGGGAAACAAATAAAGGTGTTGAGTTTAAAGCATACAAACATTTGTTGACTACAAAAGTATCTACAATCTTAGATATATGAAAGTATCTACGAGACAATAGATTCTGTTAGAGGTATACTCCTTAAATAACTTACGCACTTCATAGATACTTTCGATAGACATAACCATAAATGACTAAATCAACTAAGCTTTGTGAACTGTTCAATACATTTGGCTAACGTTTGTGTGCCCTTTTGTAGGGAAATACATTTAAATGTACCCTTGCGGCACAATTGTTGAACTGGACAAATGGCTTTGTTTTAAAGTCTTGTTGCCTCGATTGTAAATAATTGTTAATCGATTTGACAGTTTTGTCAAGGAATGTGAAAATAACATATATAGACAGCTAACACGGCGTATACGCGACATTTATTTTATGATTTTATTGTTACGTTGGACATGAGCCCAATAAAATGCCAATAATCTGTCAATTTGCTAAATCAGTCCCAGTTGGTGGGCCATTAAAGCAGCCGGCTGCAAAATATATATCGGGTGTATCAGAAAGTACGTAACTCGCAATTCCGGTCACAAAAGTTCATAAAACAATATAAAATATCCGTTCGTTTCGTTCGTTCGCGCGACAATAAAAAGAGGGCGCCGGCAAAAGGCCATGGCCAATAGCGGCCAGAAATTGTCAATGTGAAAATGCGACAAGTTAATTTATTTTTGGGCGCGCAGGCGATAAAAGCGCAGCCAGCTTCGAGTCTGACGCGCCGCCAGCAGCAACAACAATGCCAGCAAATGACGGGAGGGGGGGGCTGTTGGTGGCAACGATCAACCAATTAAAGGTAACAAAGAACAGCCACAGCGGCTGATAATAAGAGGGCGGCAATAATGGCAACACACAATACAATGAGAACAATGAACCTGTGACAATGTTATTAAGTGGTCAGCATGGCTATGAAAGTTTGTAGCATCCTTTGGCATTGCTCCCGACAAGGAGTCAAGGCGTGGCAAGGGCACCCTCATAAATTTACTCAACAAATTGCCGTCAATAATGATATGGCACCAAAGAACATTCCCTGAACGAAAGAAAGAAATTGAAAAAGAAAAAGAAACCCGAGCCAATAGCGGCTATTTACGACTGCTGAAAAGCTGAAGGGACTACGAGTCGAGCATAGAATTGGATAAATGAATGTTTGAAGCAAGTTTGAAGTACTAAAGAAGGGAGAAATTCTTTTTAATAAACTACGACCATATAATACAGTATTAAACTGTGTACTATTCAGATAAACTCTTTATATTATTTTGCTATTTATATGAATACAGGAGCGTTAAGGCAATTTAACAGATCTAGTGTATATATCTTATACGATTCTGATAAATATTTAATTATTTAAATCCTTAAAGAAACAATGCATAAGATAAACTATCTACTTAACACTCTTTATATTTAGTTTATATTTCTTTTCATAAATACCTAGTAAATTAAGATTATTTTTATTACAAATGCATACTTAGCTGTAGGCTCTAATAACGTCACTGACAAAATTAGCTGTAAAAGCACTTAATTTTTATAATTTTATAAATTGAAGACACTCGTTTTTATCGACCATTTAATAAATAAATAAATAACTGGATTGGGATCTTAGACAAAAGTTACATACAATTTATTTTATATATATTATTTCTCACACACCTGATACTTTCTAAACGGTTTTCATATGCTTGCAAAACTGTTTTCTGATCTGATACCTGACACTAATTTCACACTTTTGTTACTTCCTTACAGTGTCCAGTCCGCCAACCACACAACCACCGCCCACAACAACCACGCTGCCGACAACAACAACAACAACGATTAACTTTCCCTATGATGGAAACACGCCCTTCAATGGCTTCGGTGGGGATGTGCCGACGAATTCGGTGATTGTGATTGATAAATGTGAGTAGCAAAAGCTTTTGGCTGTCAGTTTTATTACATTGCAGCTGGATTTTATATTCTGTGCTCTGATCTAAACTTACAGTGGGCATTAAGTACCAGTCGAATTTAAATGAGATCGGCAAATCCGAACAGAAGCTAATGGGTAGCAATCAGGAAGGCTATGACTGGTCAAAGGGCAAGGCCAGTGCTGGGCTAAGCGCGCGCTCTCTTTGTTGTTGGCTGCTGACGCTTCTCTCGCTGCTGGCAATGCAATCGCATCATTAAAAACTAAAGCAAACTGTATTTTAAAGTGCCATTAAAAAAATCGAAAAATGAAAATATTCAAGAAAAACCAAAAGAACAAAACACAGCTATGCAAAAGTAACAATATGCAGCACACATTGCAACAACAACAAAAACAAAAAATACGTAATTCAGCAATTAGCCAAGTGCAATGCGGTTCAAATTTCTGTCTAGCCACAGCCTAGCCCATTCCCAAATCGAAATAGCCCCAAAACACAAACAGTTTGAGGCAGTAAATGAATCAATTGAACGAGATTAGGGCAAACCCGATAGGCACATGCTCTTTACCCTTACATTCGATTGCCTATTATATCAGATAATTAAATATCTCTTTGCAACAAATTCATGTAATGTATGTATGTGTGTATGTATTTCTCAGATTTAGTTTCATATGGTTCGGTTTCATTAGTCGTAACTACTTCACTTTTGCTGTTCCAGCTTAAATTATTATCGTGTAATACTTTCTATAATTATTCCTCAATTTTTACTATCAACAACTATTTCGACTTTACTCGAAAACTTTTTAATAGAAGCGCCTTGTGTTGCCAACCAAATGATAAAATAAACTAAAACATAAATCAATCCATATGAACAAAATTAAAAAAAATAACAAAAATAATAAACACGTTTGAATTGTTGACATATTGTTAAAAAAAAAGAAAGAAAGAAACAAACCACACACACACACATGAAAATTACTGCGAAAATAAAAAATGTAAATAATTAGACATACATAAACAATTGTAAATGATGTACTCGTTATAAGCATTGCATGAACTGCGCTTTAATTTGTATGGAGTAAGAAAGCATTCGGTTTGTCAAGCCCTACAGATAACCATACTCTTAACCATAAACCCCCAAAGAGCGGCCCGAGGAGCAGCCCGGCCAATGGAATGGCATTAATCAAAACGATGGAAAATCTAAGTTGACTTGTAGGCAGCGCAATGAAATTAATAATTGATCAAGTCATTTCCAAGCAAAGTAAACATATTTATATATATCCTTAACTATGCTCACATATTCAAATGACAGCCTAATTAAGAACTAAACTATATATATACATTCATAAATATATCATAGGCTTTAGTTTGTGTTTTAAATCGATAAGAGTGATAATGTACATTTAAAGAAATTAATCCGTATTAAGCAACAGGAGACATCGGCATAGACAACATTATGAGATTGCTTTAAATTCAAACAAGAATATAAATAAAAAATATAAATATAATTTATTTAAAAGGTATTTTACTTACAAATAGTGTCATCAATTTTAGTTATTCTCATTCATTAGATTATTCTCAGCACAGTAAGTACAAAACACAACATCCATTTTAACCAGATCGGTCTGAATTTGCTCTACATGGTAAATAGCTAGTTACGTCGGATTCCAATCACTTCTGTATATACATGCCTTTATACCCTGTTGTCATTAGAAGTACCTAAAAAGGGTATAACGGCTTTAAGCAAATGATTACATATAAAAGGCAGCAGGAGGCATGTCCGACTACATTAGGTACACTGCATAAGCAATCTGAACTGGACATTCATATTGATCTATGGTACATTTGATGATTAAATGAATTCAAATCGAGGTGCTAATAAAGAATAATTTTGGAGTTTTTAATTATATATAGCCAATTTTTGAAATTGGAATTTTTTGGACAAGGTGTATAATGTCAAGTAAATTATTATATTTCCTGGATCTATATTTAATTATATTAAATTTAGCTGATTTTAAATTTGCATTTTTATACGTGCAATTAAATCAAAATAAAGAATATAAATATGTCCTTTAAAAAAATAGATAAATCTGTGCCATACTCTGGCAAATTCCGACGAGTCCAGTGTCCAAAAAATCAAGGAGATTTCACATCTCACCAATAAGCGAATGCTTGTTTGAAATTAATATTTAAAATTTAACGGTCGTCAAATTCCATTCGATATGTTGGCGGAGTCTTAAAATTTGACCAAAATTCAGCTGAATTACCAGGCGAACAACAATGTCAGTAGGTAGCCAAAAGTCGGAGACAGCACCATTAAAACAGATTGTGCGCCGGCGCGCCATTGGTCATATATATGTATGTATAATGGCAAGCGAAAATGCATGATGGCTGCTCGGCGCAATAACTGTAAATATCCTTATGTTTTGGTTTCTCAGCACATTCGTCAATACATATCGACCGTTTGCGTTGTTGTATAATTGTCTAATAGTGATGCGTAGTCACGCAAGTGATGCGACGGATTTGGCTGTCTAATTCAGTATCCGCCAAAACTAGCCATTTATTTTGATGGAAGTGTGCAAATTAAGTAAATTGAGTCCAATCTTAGACGGATGATTCTTTTTGGACTCGTGCGAGTATTTTAATTTGATTAAATATTGCCAAATTTTAAAATTTGTATTTTTATGGCCAATCGGACATTCTGATCCGCAGGTGTCAATTAAATTATATATTTCCTGAATATTACCTGTGCCATACGCTTGCAAGCTCCGACGAGTTCTGTGTCCAACAATTCGAATGATCCACGGTTATCGTGGCAGTTTTCGCCAAATTCCATTCCACATGTCGGCAGTGTCACAAAATTTGACCAAAATTCAGCTGAATTACCAGGCGAACAACAATGTCAGTAGGTAGCCAAAAGTCGGAGACAGCACCATTAAAACAGATTGTGCGCCGGCGCGCCATTGGTCATATATATGTATGTATAATGGCAAGCGAAAATGCATGATGGCTGCTCGGCGCAATAACTAAATATCCTTTTGTTTTGGTTCCTCAGCACATTCGTCAATACATATCGACCGTTTGCGTTGTTGTATAATTGTCTAATAGTGATGCGTAGTCACGCAAGTGATGCGGCGGATTTGGCTGTCTAATACAGTATACGCCAAAACTAGCCATTTATTTTGATGGAAGTGTGCAAATTAAGTAAATTGAGTCCGATATTTGGCAGATAATATTTTTTGGTCTTTTGAGAGCATTTGAATTTGATTAAATATTGCCAAATATTATAATTATAATTTTTATGTCCAAGCGGACATGCTGATCCGCAGGTGTCCATTAAATTATATATTTCCTTGATCAGCGTATATTTATTTTTATTTAGCATTTTTCGGGCTTGCAAAGCTGTAATTTACTTTTTAAAAAAAAATATAAAATGACGATACTTATGTATTTAAAGAAAATAGCCATACGCTTGCAAGCTCCGACGAGTCCTGTGTCCAACAAATCGAATGATCCACGTTATCCCGGCAGTTTTCGCCAAATTCCATTCGACATGTCGGCAGTGTCACAAAATTTGACCAAAATTCAGCAGAATTACCAGGCGAACAACAATGTCAGTAGGTAGCCAAAAGTCGGAGACAGCACAATGTAAACAGATTGTGCGCTGGCGCGCCATTGGTCATATATATGTATAGTGCTCGGTGTAATAACTGTAACCATCTTTTTGTCGATATGTATTGACGAATGTGCTAAGGAACCAAAACAAAAGGATATTTACAGTTATTGCGCCGAGCGGCCATCATGCATTATCGCTTGCCATTATACATACATATATATGACCAATGGCGCGCCGGCGCACAATCTGTTTTAATGGTGCTGTCTCCGACTTTTGGCTACCTACTGACATTGTTGTTCGCCTGGTAACTTAGCTCGATTTTTGTCAAATTTTAAGACTCCGCCGACATGTCGGATGGAATTTGGCGAAAACTGCCACGATAACCGTGGATCATTCGAATTGTTGGACACAGGACTCGTCGAAATTTGCAAGCGTATGGCACAGGTAATATTCTGGAAATATATAATTTAATTGACACCTGCGGATCAGAATGTCCGATTGGCCATTAAAATACAAATGTTAAGATTTGGCAATATTTAATTATATTTAAATACTCTCACGAGTCCAAAACAATCATCTGCCGAAGATCGGACTGAAATTACTTAATTTGTAGACATCTATCAAAATAAATAGCTAGTTTCGGCGGTTACTGCATTATTCTACCAAATCCGCCGCATCACTTGCGTGACTACGCATCACTATTAGGCAATGCTTCTTTTATTCATTTTTGCGACAACAACAATGCAAACGGTCGAAATGTATTGACGAATGTGCTGAGAAACCAAAACAAAAGGATATTTACAGTTATTGCGACGAGCAGCCATCATGCATTTTCGCTTGCCATTATACATACATATATATGACCAATGGCGCGCCGGCGCACAATCTGTTTTAATTGTGCTGTCTCCGACTTTTGGCTACCTACTTACATTGTTGTTCGCCTGGTAACTTAGCTCGATTTTGGTCAAATTTTTAGACTCCGCCAACATATCGAATGGAATTTGGCGACCGTTAAATTTGAAATATTAATTGCAAACAAGCAACTGCATGGGGGTGAGATGGAAAATCTCCCTGATATCTCATATTCAATTTGGCATTCGGCAACGCTTCTGTTATATTTCTGTTGCAGGCTACAAAGCAATTTTTTGTTTATCCAAGATATCTTTCCCAAACTAGCTAGTTGCGAGTATCTCTATTCTTCTCTCATGTTTGCAAATTGTGAGCAACAATTCAACAAGGTATTCAATTTTCGGCTTTTATTTTTTACATTTATTGCCAATGATACATTTTATTATATGAAAACTGAAATTTGTTGCTGTTTATGAAAATGGTTATGCGTACTCTTGACTACTCTTTTTTATCTGTTTGTGAACAAGGTATAATATACATAGAATCAAAGAAACTTTTATTTATTTATATATAGGTGTCTAGGTCCCTTTAACTTGCATAGGAGCAGGGACATTTTGGTCGCACCATCATTTGCACCACTTTGTATGAGTACTCCCAGCCGAGCCACTTTTCCCAAAACATACCTTTTCCATTTAATTTACTGTGGTACTTGCCACCCAAATAGAGTCCGAATAGATTGCTAAAAGCATAACCAAATTTGAAACACACTATGTGTTACTAAAGAGTTTTTATATAGACTCACCTATCCGTACAATCAGCAATCGGAACTAGCATCGTTGTCATTGTCATGTGTGGAAAATTTCTTTTTGGCGTGACGTGTTAGAGAGTCGCCCACATCTCCGGAATAGCTGCCCAATTCATTCATGGCATATTTTTCATTTTCTGTACCAACCAAAAAGTTATCATAACGTGCATAACGCTTATTGCCCGAGAAGTCCTCAAAGTAGATGTAGATTTCGTGCGGCTGTGAGGCAGTTATGGCGTGCACTTTATCTAGACCAATGAAGAATTCATTAGTCAGATTCCCGAAACCTTGCTTATATTCCTGCCAGTTGCGAAAGAAGTTTAGATCGCCGACAGTTCGGGATGCAATCACGGTCCAGCCCGGACTGGCTAGATTTGGGCATTTCTATATGGTGGGCATGACGAAGGCAAACTCCTCAAAGTGTGGGTAGCGTTGGTATCTATAAGCTTCCTTATAATGTCCGCCACTTTTAAGTTTTTTAGCTCAGTAGAATTGTCATCATAATTGGCCTGTATATACTCATCGACCATTCCATATATCTCATTTAGTTCCTCTTTTAATCTGTCAATTGAAAGAGGAATAACATTTTTATAGACTTTTAAGTTATACATACACTTATATATATAAGTACTATATACTATACCTGATAATATCTGAATGAGCGGCGCTGCCAACAACAACTCCTGCTGCACTTTTGGTTTCATCTTCTGGAATTTCATTTGAAGTAAATCCGCACTGAAACATATATTTTTTTCAGAAATATCTGCACACAATAAAACACTTTAAATTACAATAAATGCTCGTCGGACCGAAACACTAAGACAATCCTGTGAAAAATACCACACAAGGGCCAAACAAATCCAGAAGAACCTCATCGTAGCGCAACTTCTCCTTAACTGATGAATAAATTGTGAGCGGAGCATTTAAGTAGATTGTTCGATCTTGTTCGCCAAAAGTCTTGTCTATAGTTGATAAGAATAAGTATAAACCGTACATATGTATATTTATTCTTTTTATACGATTTATACTATAGGAGATACCCTGTCTGAATAAGTTGCATGGTTATATTAATAACAATCGCATTTGGTCAGACAACCAAGACTGACCAATGCATATTTGAAAGCATGTCACAGTTTTATAGTCCGTCGATATTTGATTTTATTTGATTTCATGTTTGTGCAGCACTTTGGGTACTAGAACGTGAAATTGTTATTGAGTCCGGGGGCGTTACCCAGTTGGCTGCCAACTGCACATTGCACATCAGCAAATGCTTACAGCTGGCGGAGGACATTGTTGCTGCATAGCTAAGCTCTTCACAAGTCTTGTTTGTTGCCCGCAAAAAAGCCAAGCAAATATTTTGCCAAGCGGCGGCAAGAGCAACGTGATGCTACTTGTACTACGTGGCGTATGCCCAATGCAAACACAAGAGAGCCCTCGTCCGCCCAGAGGGGCGGACGGCAAATGTGCTAAAGACGCTGATGATGCATTCAGCATTCTACTTGACAACTAATGCTGAATTGGCCAATTCAACTGCAGATTGTAGCACTTTCAATGGCAACACTTTAGCTGGTCAACAAAACCAGCTACAGATTCAATATGCTTTTATTTTGAAAAGTAATGCGAATTGAAGCCGAAGGTTATCATTTAGCACCGATTTATCACTTCGTAACAATATTAAAATGGTCAAAGTAGAAACAAAAAAAAAATTCTCAGAATTATTATTCAGTTTATAAATTTGACAATTTGCACACACAAATAACATATTAAAAAGTTAATAATTCATATACTTAGTTAGTGGCAGCTTAATAATTAGAATTCCCATTTTCTAATTTGTCATAATTATAAATTATTTTGACTTTGCTTTTATTTCAATCGGTTTGAAAAATAAAAAAATAAAATGCTTGATATTAGTTTTAATTCTAGGAAAATTGCCAGTGCCAGGAGTTTATAAACAATTGTTAGCTTAATTATTTTATATATTTATATATTTTACAAATGCTTCCTATTTTGAATGTAATTTGCGTGGCCATTTTTAATCATGCATAAAGCTGTTAATAAATGAAGCTCATAATTAACGACGTACTCTGGCAAGTGTTAACTTTTAAAAAAGTTGATAAGGAATAAAATATTTGTAACATTATATGTTTGTGCTTATATAACTAACTAACTAACTAAAAGTTATTATTGTTGATTGGAAGTTGTTTGGATTAAACCGCTACGGCGCGTTGGTCCAGCAGTGTGTCGATGATCTTCTCGATGTGCTCACTGCAACTGCCCAGACAGGTGTCCGCGTACTCGACAAGAAACTGCATAAAACTCTCCAGCTCTTCCATGGAGCAGGCGCGGAATCCACTGCTGCGGGCGATATTATCAATGGTGCGCAGCTTGTGGGCATATTCCGGCTTGCTGCGGCAATGCCTCAACGTGGCCTCGGTTAGTTTTGAGGGCAGCTCGTAGTTGCGTATGCGCTGCTCGACGCTTTTCAGCTTGGTTTGCTGCTGCTGCAGGATGCGCAGCATTTGTGGCATGCTCATGGGCTTCGATCGGACAACGGGCAATGTTTTGTCGAAGAGCTCATCCAGCGGCACAGCCTCATAGTCCTGGCTAAACAGGTCCGGAGAGAACGAGAGCCGACCGCTGTTATTGCTGAAGCTGTCCGATTCAAATTCGGTCTGGTCCAGATCGCTAGTCTTGATGGCATTGTTGGAGCCGTTGTAATGGTTACTGGGCCAAGCGTACTTGCTGCGTCCCTCCAGTCCATTGCTGTTGCCCGTCTGCAGACCCACCAGCATGCTGTAGCTGCTCTCAATGGAGAACTTGGGCATTGTGTGCCAGAACTCGGGCACGCAGCTGAACTCAAAATGATCGACGCCAAAGCGCAGCTCGCAATCAGGACTAGTGCTCAGCTCCGTGTCGAGGAAATGAAACAGACGTTCAATCTTCTCGCTGGGCATGTGCTTGCCGCTAAACGGCACGGCCAGATCGCCGCTGGCGAACCAATAATGCGAGAAGCCCTTGACGCTAGGCGGTCGCTCTGGCAGTTCCTTGGTCTTTGCCTCCTGCAGGCCAGCAGTTGATCGGCAAAACTTGTGTCCATCAATGCCGAAAGTCAGCTCACGTGTTTCCCAGGTTTTTTGGGTGAAGATCTCGTAGAGCAGACGCAGTCGCTCCGGCGTATTGTGCACAATGTCCAATGCGACCGTAAAATCTCCGGCGCTGATCCAAAACTTGGACTGCGGCTTGCTTGGAGGCAGCTCCTCCAGCTGCGATGAGCTCATTTCGACAGTGGGTGCATTGGCAAAGAACTCACGCTCACTGCAGGTCGGCGTTGTTGGCGCATCGGACGACGTAGCCAAGTCCAGTGGATGATCCTCTCGTATCACTTGCATGGCCAAGGAGCTGCGACGCGACTTGTCCAGCTGCTGCCCAGTTGCACCAATGGGACTGAAGAGCTGCTGATGCGCGGCACTCGAATAGTTGTGTGCCTTGACAGGGGTGGAAAAGCCCGAGGGCTTTGTTTGGGCCATGCCAAGCGAGGAGCGACGCAACGGACTGTTATCCATGGCATCATTGGAGCACGTCTCAAAGCCCTGATCTATAAAACTGTCGCGGAGCTGCTGATCCAACGATTGGCGCGGCGTCTGCGACGGCGACTGATCGCTGTCCGCATTGGGCGATGGCGAGGACATCACCGTCAAGGTATACGCGGACTTGATCTTTCTGGGCGAGTTCACCTGACGCATCAGCGACTTGTCCAGCTCAATGTAGCTCTGCTCCGGCATTGGCAGTGACAGCGGCACTGGCGGCTGTGCAGCAGCTTGAGCTGGTGCTGGTGCTGTTGCTGTTGCTGCACTTGATGGCTTCTTCTTGGCTTGCAATGCCGCTGGCTTGTAGTCGGAATCAGAGTCGGTGCTGGTCACAGCATTGGCAGTCGCTTCTACAATGGAGTTCTCCTTCTTCCAGGTGAGCGTGCGGCGCATTTTCTTCTTACGCGGCGGCCGCACGGGCTTCGCAAAGTCAAAGTCTGGAGCTTCGTTTGGTGTTGCTGGCATTTCTGGCTGGGATTCATCGCTGGTTATCTGTGCAGACAATTGAAATAAATTCAAACCAAATTGATTATAAATTAAATTTAAAAAATGTGGAAAACGTCTATTTTAACGTTCAACGACTTATGAAATTTTTAAAAGAGTTTATCAATGAATTTTTTGTTGCGAATTATTTATAGTGAGAAAATTTAATTTTTGCCATATGTTTAATTTATCGAATATTTCAGTTAAACTTTGATTTCAACGCATAAAACACTCGATATCAGCTTTCGGTTAGAAAGCCGCTAAAAATTGCAATGCACTCACCTTTGGCAGTGTAGACAATCCAGATTCACTTTCCTCAGCGTCTGATTGCTTGCAACTCGATGAGCTGCTCGATGTTATGCAGGTGGATTGCGTCTGGCCCAGACTTGGACGCGGCGCTGGTACTGGCGGCGCTTGACGTTTGATTTTACGGGGCGTGGGCGTGACGGCCGTTGGGGTTGTTGCCGTGTCCACGTCCTTTTCGTCCACATGGCTCGATTCCTTAGTTTTGCTCTCCAGCTCGAGCTTGGCAATGGCCTCCTCGAGCAAACGTTCTACGGCAGACTTCTGGCTCATATCGCCAATGGAGCTGGCCGTCATCTGGGCCGGCTGCTCGTCGCTGCTGGCAATCTCAATGGTCTGATCGCTGTTGGATACGCTGGTTATGTCGAAGAGCACGCCATTCTCGGCAGTTAGCCAGCTGTAGAAAAGACTCTCCAGCGGCTCGTTTTGAAAAAACGGAAGACTATCATTCCCGGCGCGCTCCTGACGTGTGCGTCGTATCTTCTTGGGCGGCGCATACGCCTCCGTGGGCAGCACGCTGCGTATGGCTGACAAATTGCGCTTCTGCGAGGCGCACTGCTCACGCTCGTGCAATAGACGGCCACCCGGCATGGCAATCACATGTCGCTCCGGACTGGGCTTGATCACCACAGTCAGCGTGCTCACATGCAGCGATGGCGATGGGGATTTGGCCGGCGTTGTTGCCGGTCGTGGTGGCGTCGACTCCAGCATGCACTTGGCCTCCAGTTCCTGGGCCAAATGCTTGACGCTGGCCTGCTGCTCGGCCACCACCTCGCCGCGTGCCATTTGCTTTTTGACCTGCGCCTTAAGATCGGCCGCATGCTCATTAAATTTGGGATGCTTGGCGGCAATATCACTGACAAACTTATTGAAGAGCAACACCTTATCCCTGACGCTCAGCTCTCGGAACACATCCTCGGCCACCAGGCAGGGCCCTTGATCAATAGACTGCTGCTGCTCATGCTGCTCCTGCTGCTGCTGCTGTTGCTGCTGCTGCGGTCTGGGCTGTGGCTTGGGCTCCGGCGAAAGTGATAGCTCATTGTGCAGCGTGGCGTATTGCGGCGGGTCGGCGCGCCGCATTACCTGATTGATCTTCGAGTTGAATAATTGGGCTATTTCCTTGACCTTCATGGGCAGCTTGCCGCTGGCCTTGTTGTTGGCGCCACGTACCGCCTGTGGTGTCGCCAGTTGCGGCTGTTCGTATTTTTGTTTCAGCTCGTTGATCTTTAGCTTGCAACTGTCGACTTTCTGCTTGGGCAGCGGCACGGATTGGCTGGCCAGTTTGGCAATGGCGCTGGCCACCTTGCCAGAGCAGGGGGCGGTCGTTGCGATGGGATCTTTGCTGGGCGTTACGGGCACCTCTTCATCAAAGTACTTCATGAGGTTCTCAATGCTGGACAAGTCCAAGTCGGTGACTTGTATGCGTGATGGGGTCACGTATGAGTTTTGGTACTCCAAGGCGGTCAGGAAGCGGTCATCGTCCAGTGAGGAGACCTCAAAGAGCTCCTCGCGCGTCATTGTGGCACGCAGCAGTCCACGCCCATCGCTGACATCGCAGTGGGCGTGGCGTGAGCGTCGCTCCTCAATCTCCGCATTCAGTTGAAGCAGCTCGCTCAGATCGGCGCTGTTCATGGTCGCCGTGTCCATGACGAGCTCGTTCTGCTTGTGATTATTGTTGGGTGTGGAATTGCTTAGCACCATATTGAAATATTTTTTGTTTAATTTTCGTTTTTTTTTTTGTTATTTGCGTTGTTCACGTTAGACGTTGCAGTTTGTAACTGTGAGCGGTGTCGCTTGTGCGGCGCCTTTTAACCGGCCACAGGTAAACGGCATGCAAATTTTATTGCACCCGCTAATCCGGCCAGCATCAGGTCTTCTAATCGAGGCACAGCTGCGGTTCTGGGTTTTCACTAGATTTCATTAGCGGCGCGTACCTTCCAGGAAGCCTCTAATTCGCTGACCTGCGGATGGCTGTGAAAAAGGCAACAGGTAAGTGGAATATCATCTAGAAGTGTCCATCGGCAATACGTTAATCAAGTTAACAGACTGCGCTCGTTGACTTGGCACATGAGCACGGCACTTTGGCCTACGTTAAAATTATGATAATAAAAGGGACAGTATTTTAAGGATGAACAAAGATGTTGCCAGTTTATGAGGGGTTTAGGCACGGAATTATGACAAGCATTGCGACAGTTACAAAAGCAGGCACCTCGATCCTTAACAAGATCAACGTTAAGTTATATGCGTGTTCATATTTATACTACATAATATTTTATGTAATTTTATATATATAATTAAAAGAAGTATTTAGCTCGCAGATACAGTGAATTCTTGTAAAGAAGTTTTAAGCTCAGGAGGTTAACTAAGTAAACGACCTTGCGTATTTAAGTATGAAAATATTATAGAAAATATTTGGTATACCACATGTGCCCAAAAGTATGCAACGAATTGCTTTATGCCAGTGCCAAAGTGCTCCCAAAGAGCTTGCGAAGAGCTGACAGGAGTCACCACAAAATGCGAGTACTAACTAGACCCCAGAGAGTTGTGAGCGACAATAAAAATCACATACGAAAATTTTAACTTGTCGCTGGGCAAAGCACTTGGGTTGAGCTTTGATTTCATTGGATTTGGGACAGCTGGCAATGTCGCCGCGAGAGCTGAAACTTTGTTGGCATCGCCATTTGGCGCCTTATGCAAATCGGCGCCAAAGCTGTAAACGAGAGGAGATTCAGCAGGTGTTAAGTTTAGGAATTGCTGCTGAATGCTGATGATGACATTTGTGAGTTGGTGGCAGCGCAGTTTACTGCATCATCATCTGCGACTGAGTTTGGGCCTTAAATTCGACCATTTCAATTTGCTAATAGCCACGTGGCATATTTCCACGCATGGTAAGTTGCATCCACCGAATCTAGTCTAGACAACAAATTTGCCAAACAAAACCCAATGGGTAAAAGGTTTTTCACGTTTTTCAAATTATATTTTTCTCCCTCTGCTGTACCACTTCTTTGTCTGACTGTCTGTCTGTTTGTTTGTTTGTTTGCCTCGCTTTCAATAACTTTAATATCATTTCTATGGCGCACAGACGCCGGAAATTGAATTACTTGAGTAACTTGAGAGCCAAAAAAAATAAAAGCAAGCCAAACAAAGAAGGTGGGGCTTGGAGTATAAGCGCGCTTATTCATTGACTTTAAGATGCAGAGCCAACCGCAAGCATTTAGTGCTCCCCTTTGCGCCCATCGCAAAAAGTGCATGGAGGTTACAACTTATTTTGGAACCAGGGTTAACGGTTGGAAATATGGCGGGGGGAACAGGGAGCCGTATGCCGAGTGCATGCGTAAGTGAGCATTTAACAAGGCAAACAGTTTGCGCGGCCCGAACTCAGCCCAATTGCAAGTTACTTTTGCTTTTTATGCGCTGCCCGTTGAATCGTGAGGCACAACTTTGTATACCCTTTTCCATACGCAGCCTTAGCTAACCTGGACGCCTTGACTTTTTGCTGCCAGCCTTGAAGACTGTAGAGGAAAGCTTCTCGACTAAAGGTCTCTCTACGGCTATGCGTACAGATCGGAGTTTTTAAAAAGTCATCTGAATCTAGACTTGGCAAGATCTTCGGATTACAACACGTACAACTGGGATATGATAGGCAATGATCAGCAATTCGTAGAGCCGCACTCTTCCATTCCTTTCGTGACTTGCCAAGCGTAATTGAATTATGAAAATCGCGCTTCGACAAGGCGGCGTTGCCAGCCGCAGCTGCCGATGCATTGATGTAGGCAACTCGGCAAGGACATGAAAAGGGACATGGCATGGGCATGGATGGGGCTACCATTGAACCGTTAACAGCATTTTAAACATGCTTGCACTTTCATGGATGCACACACACACGCACACGCACACATGCACACTCACGGCTGAGAGATATAGCCGCTATGTGGAGATTAATTTTCACGTTTTCCTCGTGTTAATAATTTAATAAATTAAAATGAAATTTTGCTTTACAGCGCTCAAAATCGCTTTACTCTTTGCCACTTTGCTTTACACCAGCACATTATGAAATATGTGACGAAAAAGTAAAATTTTTAATATAAATAATTGTTGTATAGCTTTCACTTTGTCATACACTGTGTGCACACAAAGGCATATGTACTTGTTTATCCTTTTTGCAGCTTATCACAAGTATTTATACATTAAGTAGTTGCAAATATTTCGCATACTATTTCGGTACTAACTGTCTTTGACAAGGACTTAATGTTCGTTAAAAATATTGCGTGCTTAAAAAATGGTTATTAATTCATGCGCTGTCAATTTTGCTGACCTGGCCTTTGGATGTGCGTGTGTGTGTGTGTGTGTGTGAAAATGCCACAAATTGCGATTTAATTAAAATGCAATCAATTATAAGCAAATCAAGCATATGCTTTAATGATTAGGCCATGAATATTTTCAGGAAATACATAAAAAATCATCGTTCAATAAAAACTCAAGCACAGTTTGTTGATAGACCACACAACTAATTCGATTAATCAAGCTTTAATTTTCTCTGAAATCGATGCACTTTCGTAGCTATACAAAATATTCATATGATAAATTTATTCGCCTAATGTTGATGATCATAAATATGCATATTTCATCATAAAGCTGCATATGGAAATACATACGACCAATCTATTTAACAAATCGCACCGCCAGCTAAAATCTTCAACTAAGTAATTAAAATATCCATACCCAATAATTCGGCCAGTCTAATGACAAATTTACTAAGAATGTGAATCGAACATAAAACTTTTGAAATAAATATCGGTTAAATATCCATTTAAATACTCATTAGACTAATACAGCATTTGGTTAGAGTACTGGGATAGGGAGTAGTACTCCCTTAAAAGAGTTTAAATTATGAATATCAAATTTGAATTGTTATTTGAAATTGATTTCTTCACATGGAAACTAATTAATACTAGCGCAAGAAGCACAAATGGTGCTGAAACAATCAGTCAACGACAAATTGTGCTCTATGGGATCACTAATGGGCCTGATAAGCCGGCGGGCGAGTGTTACAAACGTCACAAGTCGACGACGGCACAAAGGAAACGATTGCCATCAAGCTCATCTCTCGCAACTTGACACTCGCCACTCGCCGCTCGCTGCTGGCAGCTGGGGAGTCAAGAGTCCAATGCGCAGTGGCCACTGGCCGGGCCCCCTCTCCACTCGCCAAAGAAGAAGACAAAGAATCGGCTCGAGTTAATGTTTACCAAATGCATTAACGATGGCCAGCATATCGCAGCGGTTGCCGGTTCTCTGACCCCCGTGCGAACCTCTCGTGCTTGGGGTTACTCATTAATTGCAACGCCAAATTGCGTCATCCGTTAATTCAATGCCTTATCAGGCGCGGCAGCCGAACGATGGCGACGCTGATGACAATTAATAACTAAAACATGAATTGAAACAATTTTCGAATTGTAATTCAAGCCGAGCCGCGCTGCACTGGCATAAATAAAGCTGTGAGTTCTGCTCAACAAAAAAAAGGGCTGAGAACCTTACCAAACGAAAATTTGCATATGTATATTTTTTCTGATCGTATAAACTGATCATTAGCTGAAGTAGGGTAAAAGGCGAATTGCAGAGACAAAAACTATGCTAAACGATTAAGTCTGATTGTTCGGCAAGATTATTATATTTTAAACAGTTACCTGAACAATATAATAAGCTTGTTTAGCTCGTTAATTAAAGAAGCTTTGATATAATATTATAATATTATTTTATTGAAAAATAAATTCTAGAAGATACACACAAAATAAAAATTCAAGCTTGCCAGATTTTTAACTGTATATTAGTTAATTTATCAAGCAGTTGTTTTACATATTTCAACATAGGTAACCAAGTTCTCGAATGGGAAAATATTTGTTTAATATATTTTTAAATCACGTGCATTTCTTGCAGTGTATCATAGATAAGCCCGGCGCACACTAACTAAAAGAAAAGACGTATTTAAACGTTGATAAGCAAGTCAAGCAAAAAAAAAAAAAATTGTAAAAAGCGCGCTGCAAGAATTTAACACACACAAGCACTCGTACACACACACGCACACACACTCAGTAAATACATAAATGTGTATGTGTCGAATGAATTAAATACGAATACATAAAAATTGAAAACGCGTGAAACGAGTTTTTAGTTGATTTTTAGCAAGCGGCGAACGCGCAACGAAACTTTCTGCAAATCAAAACGGAAATTGTGAAATACTCAAAAATATACAAAGAAATATTTTTGTAACACCTTTCTGACATGTGTGCGCCTAAAAGAAACCAAATACATCAACAACAACAACAACAATTGCTGCTCCGAACTGCAGTGCACAGCATAAAAAACTAGAACCAAACAAATCTGTTGAAGAAACAACAAATTTCATTAAAAGTGTTAAGCAAAAAAGAAAAGTTTAGCTCAAGTGAAAATGCCACGCCTTTGGGCGCTCTGCTTGCTACTGGCCAGCGCCAAGGCGCTGCCCACCAATCAGCTTAACAAAAGCTGCCGCCTTACGGCAGCCGATACATCCACGGCGACACCCTGCAGCACGGATATCAATTTGAGGCACATCCAATTGCTGGAGCAATATATGCTGCCCGAGCTGGATGCGTGCCAGGACTTTTATAAGTACGCCTGCGGCAATTGGCGGTCGGTGCATGAAGCCGGCGTATCGGCCATGTCGCTGAGCGGCGCACGCATCGATCAACGCTATGTGGAGCTGTTCGAGCGTCTGCTGGTTGAGCCACAAGCGCCGGAGCACGAGCTGCCCATGTATACGAAGCTGTTGCGCTACTATCAGAGCTGCAGGGCGTTGGGTAAGCCGCGCCTGCGCCGCTATTTGGAGCAGCTGCCGCACACGGCCAGCAACCATTGGGCAGAGCTGTTGGCGCTGCTGGGACGATATGGCTATCACGAGCACTATGTGAAGATCGAGGTGAGCCAGCACAATGCCACACAGCATATGCTGGTCGTGCAGCCGCATAACTACAATCTCAGCCTGAATCTCAGCATGATTATCTACAAAGCTCTAAGGCGACACACGCACGGCCTGCTGCCCAATCTGACGCAGTTGCGCGAACGATTTGGGCAACTGGAGGCAACACTGCAGCAAATGGCTAGACCGCCAAACAGCAGCAGCGAGGAGGAGACGCTGCGCAACTATACACTAGAGCAACTGCAGCAGGAGCTGCCACAACTAAACTGGACGCATGCATTGCAGCTGCAATTGGGCGCCACATATCCAGGCAGCCATCAGCTGCTGGTGGATGATCTGCCGGCCCTGCGCCAACTGATCGCATTTCTCAACCGGACCGATGCACGGCTGCTGCAGTTGTACAGCTGGGCGCGTTTCCTGCAGCATCTGATGCAGCTACCCCACAATCCACTGAGCAACAGCCAATCCAGCTCCAGGTCGAGTTGTGTGCGGCACATGCGCAAAACGCTCTACCTGCCCATGAATTTCGTATACGAGCACAGCTATTATGGCCGGCAGCGTGCCGCGGATGAGCGCGTCATCTTTGGCGTCTTCGAGGAGCTGAAATCCCAGTTCGCCCAGCAGCTGCGTCGCAATGAGTTTGGCCTGGAGGCACCGCTGCTCCAAGCGCTGCTGGCCAAGGTGCACGGTTTGCGACTCAATCTGGGCAACATGCCGACCAACGCGAGCGCTCAGTTTTATGTGGATTGCGCGCAGCACTGGCGGGTGGGCGGTGACTTCTATGAGAATCATTTGCATAGTCTGCTGCACTACTATGCGCATCTGGCGGAGCTGGAGCGCAGTGCGAATGCCAGCATGCGTCAGCTGTGGTACAGCTTCAATCATCATGGACCCGGGCTGACCGATAATATTGATGCCACGCCGTATTTCTACTGTCTGGGTAGCATTATCATTATGCCCTATGCCTATGTGCAGCTGCCCTTCTACGACGCACAGTTTTGGCCAGCTCTGCTTTACGGCGATTTGGCCAACACACTGGGCCACGAGATGCTGCACGCCTTTGACACCTACTTCGTGGACTACGATGCCCAGGGTGTTATGCGCGACTACAGTGATCAGTTGCTGCTGAACGACCGCTACGTGGATGCGGTGAACTGTCTCAATGACAGCGAGGTCTTCATGCTGAATGAACGTGCCGCGGACATCAGCGGCACACGCTTGGCGCTGCAGACCTACATGCAACAGCCGGCGGAGAGGCGCAACAATGGGCGCTTGTACTTTCTGCAATTCGCGCAATTCTTTTGCGGCGAGGAGGCGGACATATTCCATGATACGGGCAGCAAGCGCTTAAACTATGCGCTCGCGCAGATGCCCGAATTCGCAGAGGTATTCCAGTGCGCCCAAGGCTCGCCCATGAATCCCGTGCAGCGCTGCCGATTCTGGTAGCATCAAGTATATGTATACCATATAGTGTAAACGCTTGCTTCTGTATACAATCGTAACTGCTGTCTGTATAGCTTTAACTAGTTAAGCCATCAAGTATTGTAAATAAAAATATGCTTAAGTAACTGCTCTCGCTCCCTATCTTTCGTCTCTCCTGTAGCCATATGAGGCACATCAATATGCGGCACACATATGCCCACTGAAATCCTTGACAGCCTCGCAGCAAAGCACAAGCAGCGGAATTTGGCGGGGAAAGGTAACTTGCAGCCAGCGAGACAAGTTAATTTTCAATTACGTGCACAACGTGCGAGCCGGGCAAAAGTCGAAAGCCAACAGCATACGCGACTGCGCCTACAACTGAGGCAAGCGAAAAATGATGCAGCCTGGCAGCTGGTAAGTCAGTTGGCCACATGAACTTGCAAATGACCTGATCCAAAGAGACGCCAATAACTAAATACATAAATGCAGGCAGCTGTACATTTTCCTACAAGTCGATTTACGGCCAAATGTTATTTTGGGAGCTTTTTTAAATAATATTAAGTGTGTCATAAAGCCCGCTAATGCTGAACTTGTACGTAATATATTCAAAAACATAATTAATAGTACAAAAAAAAACGTATTCTTTAGTGGATGCAATAGAAGGGAATTGTGTAGTTCCCACATGCCAGAAGCTAGCTTGAAATATATATGAATATTTGTTTTTTTATGCAGCAAAAGTGTTAACAGATTTCTTATTTGCTATCGAGTTCCATAAAAGAGCAAAATCAAAAATTGTTTTAAATTGAAAGTATGTTTAAGTATTCCGTCAGCTTTAAATAAGTGTTGCATCAGTTTTGTGTGTTTCAACCGAGCAAAGTTTACCGAGTAAAAAAATTTAGTTTTAAATGAGCTGAGTAGTGTATATATGTGCATATTTTAAATAAGTACATTATGTATGTTTCGCAGGCAACAATCACCGACTTTTTTTTGGCTTTCGCCTATAACTTAAAACTTTCCATATTATATAAATAAATAAACATTGCCCACGTATATATTTAATTAAACGTTTTTTGTGCCTTTCAGTGACTTGCGAAAAATGTGTTAGAATTTGCGCAACATTTGAAATCAACTTGGTAATTTGTAAGGTACGCAATACAATTAATTTAGGTGAATTTACAAAATCGAATACAATTATTTATTTATTTTAATTTACTTTCTGTTGAAAATTGTATGAAATAAGTTTTGCAGCTAATCCAAAAACTATGCAGCACATGTGGCCTGCCGATGTGCATGGTCAATAACTTAACAAACTTGCAGCGCTTACGAAAGAAAAACTACAAATGGAAAATATGAAATGCAGAGGCAGCATTAAGAATTTTCTCGTCGGCATCGTCATGCATTGAAATCAGCAGCTTGCGGCACAGCAACAGCAAAAGAATGCTGAGGCACAGATACAGCAGCTACAGATGTACTTCGTCTCTATATCAACAGACCGGAGCACAGCACAGACACACAGACGCTCACACACACACACACACGCACACACGAACGTACACGTACAGTCACATATGCGCAATGTGCGTGTCTTGTTTGCCGGCACGCTTTTTATTTATTTGCTAATTAACGCGCTTCCTGTGCAGCAGCCGAAGATTGAGCTGCGCGGCAACCGACAACATCACGCCGACGATTTTCTCTTGGCAACTTGTTGAAGGTCGTTTTGGCATATTACTCATACGCAGCATGGACCGCAAGTCACCTGGCAACCGCATTTGGCGCCCACATTAATAGACCATTAACAAGCCACCCATCCCAGAGCATTCGCACGTGATCTGCCTGACAAATATCAAAATAGAACCCGAAACGAAAACCGCTGCCCAATGAAAAATGCCTCAATTGTTAATTAAGCAAGAAGCTAGAGAAAGGCCGAGAACAACATGCTCTTTAGGCATTAAAGATAAATTGAATAGGTATTGAATTTAATTTAAAAGCTGATTAAAACGTATAAATATTGAATGCAAAATTTGACAAGGCATCATTTTATTAGAGACAGCTGAAACTATTCGAGTTTTGCCACAATTTGAATCGAAAAATCGCACATAAAGTCTTAATAGAATTAAATAAATACAATAGCATAATAATAGTTGTAATATAATAATAAGAAATTTCGTTTTGGCAATTTGAACGCATTGCAAACGTCATTATATAATTGATGTGCCCAATAATTGGCGGCTTCACACGGTTTCTGCGCATTTATGTGACTGGCTCAGATTGTCTGGCTGTCTTGGCTATATATTGTATATGCTAAGTTGGCAGTTTGTGCCGTCGCCGGATCGAATCGTCAGCTTGCTGAGCTTGCTGTTTCCTCGACCCGCCGCCGACTCGCGCGACCACACAAATTGATATTCAATGTGCGACTTGCCCGCTGCCCGCTGCCCGCGGCTGTGGCTCTGCCACTGAGCTTGCGCTTGTGTATTCGTATTTGTATTTGTATTTGTATCTGTGCGACTTATCAGTGAGAAATTTCATTCATTCATGTAAGTCAAATTAGTTTCGCTGCCGTTCTGAATCGTTTAATAATTAAGTTTAATTTTAAACTGCTTAGAGCGCATTTCACGTGTTCGAGTGACGCAATCGAAGCCCCGGATTGCGTGTAGTCTTCCAGTGGGTGCTGCCCAGCTGCAGTCGCTGACCCAACCAAGTGGGCACAGCCAATGAGCGCACTGCACGCCGACTTAAATGTCTGATTCTATCCGGAAATTTGTATGGTACGATTTTCCCTGCAACGCCTGTCTGATGCCGGTCGGAGGCAAATCAATTTAATTCCCCAATTTTGCAGTAGTTCAAATTATTATGAGTTTTTATCTCAACTTTATCAAAGATCTGCCAAAATGTCCAGACGGCTTCTGGCCAGATAAAGCAAAAAAACTTTAACAAATTTCTAATCTTATTTTAATGAGTTAAAAAAAAATGTATATATATATATTTCCTCTTTATATCAACTTAAGATTTCACAATAAAGTTGTGACAAGTAGACAATAAAATATACATAAGTATGCGGAGCCAAATTCTAATATACAAATATGTAAAATATTCATTATTACATTATCTATATCTTTGCGCTATGAAAATTTTCCAAATTTTTAACAGTTTTGAGTTTGTTTGGATGTAAGAAAAAACTAGCTATTACGGTTAGTCACACAACCACCCCTTTTGTGAATGTCTATTCACATGTGAACAGTCAAAAATAATAAAGTATGCTAATTATGACTTCAGTTTCTACATATATATTTCACAATGGCACAAGTGCAATCCATCAAGGGTGCACCGCGACAACCTAGTCTCATAATTTACCCACATGAAGTTGCCGTTCTATTTTATACCTTCCATTGCGCCCACAAGCTTCGGTCACAATGTTTCCAAAAAAAAATGCACAAAAAGCCCGACAACAGCTGTAGAAACAACAGCGGCAACAGCCAACGAAACCAACAAAATCTGCGGCTAAATTCGCACGTTCCGAGTGTCAGTGACAGCGGCGACATCGTCCGCTGTCCAAGTGTCTGACACGGTTTGCCTCAGCACTCAGATTTAGATACAACTCCAGCTCTAACTCTACCAGGAAGCTTGCGTGTTTATTAAACAACGATTTTGCTATTGCCAAAAAGAAAAAAAAGTAATGCCGCAAAGCCAACAAGTCAACAGCCACAACAATTTTTGTGGTTTGCCACGGTGTTTGTAAATGTTTTGATGTTTGCAGCCAATTCGAATTGTTTCTGCTGTTATTGTTGTTGATTTGTTTACCTAACTGCCAGCAGCTGTTCGAGTGATTGTCTGTTATTGTAAGCGGCTGCATTGTTATGCCTCTAAAAGAATGACCACACGTTTGTTCGAATTCCCATAAACAAATACAAACTGAAACACGTGCCGATTTTCACAGTCCACTTGAAAATTTATTTTGTAAATAAACATAGAGTGCACAAACTTAATCAAAATTCACGAAAATGTTTATAATTATCAAACATTAGAGTGAATTTGGACAAAAGCTTATTTATGTGTATAGATAAGAACATCACGTGACACCAGCCAAGTGAGCTGTTGAGCTCAGGTCTAAGGTCTGCAAAGCACATGCAATCTTCATGTGGGAGATTATAAGCTAAATAATTACACTGGTTGACAAAAATTTAAACATGCCATAACTTCCAATACTCAGCAATTTCAAGTGTTAACAATTCGCCAATGTCGCAAAATTGTAAAGCACGCGCTCTTTGTACAAATGAAATGCTTTATAATCCGATGCCAATTCGTTAATAAAACAATAAAGTGCTCTGGAATTAAATGCTTCACATGGCAATGCCCTGTGGCTGGCTTTCAAACAGCCGACTGTTTTTTCCCTCTACTTTCGAGTTTGACTTCAAATAACCTTTAAATATATAGTATTTTCCAAAAGGTAAAATTTTTTATGTCTGTGTTTGCTGTATTGGAATTTACAAAGAAATCATATATTCTACGATCTCTACTTTAAAAAGAAAGAACAGATTTACGGATATTTTACTAGGATGCATATCCCTATGGAATATAACTTCTGGTATCAAACAGTTTCCCTTTATTTTGTTCAGTCAAAAATTAAAAATCCTTTGCAGTGATATAAAAAACAGGCAATCAAGCAAACAAACACACAAACAATAACATGTTCAAATTCTGGCAAATATTTGTGCATATAAAAAACGAAATAATTTATTGAAGTGCTGGCAACTCAAGCGGCAGCTGCTGGTGCAATAGCTAGGTTCCGGGAGTTAGTAATGGGAGGCAGCGGGCATGCCTATGTGTGTGTGTGTGTGTGTGTGTTTTGCAATTAAATACGAGTCAAACGGCTGGCAGAACATTTAATGATGATGGCGACATAAACACCGCTAGTTTCGCTGGCTTTATATGCGCTGGTCAGTTGATTAATAATGCTGCCAAATGTATGAGTGTGTCTGTGTGTGTGTGTGTATTGCATGTGTGTGTTGTGTGCACATGTTGACATAATTGCAACATATGAACAAACAGCGGTTGCACGCAATGCGTAACGAGCTTTTGAGGCCCGAAACGTGCTCGAGAGCAAAAGTGGAAATGCTTGTTGCCATCTTTAATTGCAATATGCAAACTGCGCCAAAAAGTAGGCAAGCGTTTTTCCGCGTTTCCATATTTACAGGGCCGCCCAAAAATATCTCGGCATACAATTTTAATTAGTTTTGGCAATGCTTCTTCCATCGAAATGAAAATCTGACAGCGCAACGCCGAGTCACGCAGACGGGCTGAGCATGTTTATCATGATGATGATGATGATGGAAAGATGTCACCATCATTTGACTTTAAAGTCAGGTTAAGGCAACAACAATGCAAGACTAAATATATATATATAAAGATACACATATAACTGATGTTCGCTCACATTGGCAAACATATACGAAGTGACGTCGCAAAGTCAGCGCCGGCGTTGATTATTGTCAAACATTGACCGGAGAAAGCATGTGGAACAGCATACCGGGACAGTTCTAGTTGTTGTTATCCTCGTCCAGCATTTGAACAACAACGATCGTTCTATGTAAGTCAATATTAAGAAAAGCAAATAGAAAACTAGAAAAACTATCACAACAGAATGAAGTAGTACTTGGAATACCCTACGTCCAATCTTCTTTGAAAAGCTGGGATTATCCGCACATTCCGCTTTTTGTGTATAGCTATATATTTATTTTTAAGTGGGAAGAATTGTTTTAAAATCTTTAAAATATTTTATAAAATAATAATATTACTAATCTAAATACAATAAGCTGTAATGTTTATTAACTAAATGATAATTAAAATTAAATAGATTACTAAACGAAAATGCCCCACAGCTGTAGAGTGTAAACGGGGACTCAAACAGACAAGATGGTCAGGACATTTGCACTAGCTTCGGCTCGTAAAGTCAAACGATGCGAAGAAGCTGCTCGACAAGCACACACACATACACATGTTGACACATACACACACACACACACACCCGCACACCTCCTACACATGTGGCTTTATGTGACAGTCAGTAAAGAAGGCATTCGCCAGCCAACAGCTGTCCCGATGCCCCCTTGCAACCAACTGGGCGCTATCTACAAAATTTTATCGCCAAAGCTCTCACTGCGGCTTTTATTTGTCAAACAAAGTATTTTTATTGGCTTTTTAGCAGCTCTACCGCCTGACAGTGGCTGGAAGACGTGGCACGGGGACAGAACGAGGGGTAGCATGAACGAGTAGAACAGCCCGGCGCGTGTTTGTTGTCTGCTAAATACTCGACACTTGGTATGTGATTGAAATAATGCCAGGCGATAATCCGTGTCTTATTAAAACGGTTCTGGCAAGCGTGTCAGCAAGCACGGATTTGGGTTTGGCAGGTGCGCCCCATATCGCCATCATATGTTGCAGCTCACATATTCCCACCATACATACATATATATGTATGTATGTATGTGATTGGGTGAACAGACCCGAATTGACCCAAACCCAAATGAAATTCAGTTGCTGTGACATTTTGACAGCCGTTTGAATCTCTGGCCAGAGTTGCCCTTTTTTTTCAGTTTATTAATTGAACAGGCTATTTCTGACGTGCATATATTGAAAGAAGTAAGAAATCAGTATAATTTATAAGGTAAAGTTAGGAAGAAAATGAAATGCTCTAACTGTTTAAAGAGTCCAGTTCTTTATATCAAATATTGTTTACTTGGTAAAATAATGGCGAATATGAAATATGAATAGCATAAATAAATGTAATCTTCTGAACATTTTTTGTAATTTAATTGTTAACCTATTGTAACTAGGGATAATTATTTTTGACAACTTAATAAAATGTTATATACATTTTTAAATTTTACCACGACAAAGGGTATATAAATTCTGTCACGAAAATAAAAGCGATTTGAATTACTTTTTATCTCTAAACACGACAAGCTTGATTCAAAATGTATTATGCTCGATTCTTGCCAATACTTTTGCCAACGCAAAGATTAAGGAGGCTCAAAAACTGATAAGGGTCACCAAATAATATTAAACTATCAAACGCAGCTAAATACCTTTAAATATGCAAGCGAACATGTTAATAGGCCAGCGGGTTATCTGCAAAATCCCATCACACTTTTCAGACCTAATAATCTACAAGCACAAATCGCAATTTTCCCTGGCAGGATTGCGAAAAGAAATTAATGTGACCCAAACAAGTTGAAACCTCAAAGGAACATCATTAACAAATATGCGAAGCTGCTGCTGTGAGGTCTCATACAAAATGCATAATGAAAACTTGCGTACTCAAAGCGAATGGCTGTCAAGTTTCGGCAAACTTGCGTTATGCCCTGAAATTAGTGGCAGAGAGCCGAGCACGCCACATAGGCATGGCAGGCAATCAGCGGGGCCTGGCAGGCGGAGGCCGGCAATGTTTGATATTAAAATGCGTTAACATACTGAAAGGCGCATGCGATTAAATCGCGTGCTACGCACAAGAGTCACAGAAGCAAACTCGGAAATCCAATCAGCTCTATCGGCACAGCCAGCAACAAAGAGGCTGTGGGCGGAACACCCGAAAATTAGGTAAATTACCGCATGTGTCGGTTACCGGCTGCGGGCACACACCGTCTACACCAGTTTTAGCCCGAATTCTCGCACCCTCACACTCGCCTTTTATTTTTTACCCGCTGCTCGGTGTGTGCCAAAAACAATGCCGGCGAAACCGCGACGGGCCGCAAATTTAGACGGCGCCGACAACCCGATGGCAGGGGCGGGCATCTGAGTTATGTTGCCCATTTTGGCCCAGAGCAAACAAATATCGCGGGCGTGGCATTAAAATTTCGATTATCCAAAGCAAAATGGCAGCACAATTTAATGACTGATTTGTGTATTGTTTGCCATGCAGTCAGTTCAAAAAGAAATGCTTTAAATTTGCCCACATTTCGTGCTCGTTTTGCTAAGAAAAGAAACAACAAACAAGTGGGAAAAAATGTCGGCATCAAGTTTACTTTTCATTTCGGGGTTGCCATGTTTATATATATATAATATGCTGCCGGCTATAAACTTAATTTGCTGATTACAAAGTAACCTCATCGTCATAATTTATGGACCTAGGTGATAAGGGGCAAATGGGCGCCGTCGCTTGACCAGCTCTGAACACTCTCGCAATGCTCTACAACAATTGAACAAAATGTGTACAGAATATTTAAAGGCCAACTGTGTGTTTAAGTCGGATCAATCAATAGAAAATTTATTTAAGACAATATTCAATTTCTAAATATACATTTTATAGAATAGTGTAAGAATAATTTTATAATTGAGTAAAATTTACCTCAATTATAAGTTTCATATTTGAGATTCAAGTATTTCTTAATTTTATATATTTTATATATAAGATTAACAAATCTGTAATATCTGTGTACCAAACTATTATCCAACCAGTTTTATTTGACATATACCCTTGTTTGACAAACGTGGCTACGTAATCAAAACGCCCAGCTCGTCTGATGCTTACCTTCACCCACAGCAATAAAAAAAATCACAAAAACAAAAGAAAAAAAGCTGACAAATAGCCGACACGACTAAAAAATACTCTGTTGTTGGACAAAATTGTAATTTTAATGCTACTGTTAAAGGAAAGGCATCTGAGTCCCAAATATTTTGTTTTTCCAGGAATACATATATTTTTAAAAACTTAGAATATACACTGTTTTTTGTGTCTGTAAAAGGGTTTTCCAGGAATCACTAAAAGCAAGTCGAAGTAAATTTAATAAACTAAATACGACTATTGATCATTTTTCAGATTTTCTAGTATCTTACTTCGACGTTCCCAAAGCAATATGTATGTCCATACTAATTATCTAAACGATACCATGATATCCTCTGTTACTTCCTTAAGTCGAAGTGAGGGGTATACAAAATGAGCAAACCACACTAAAGAACCCCTACACAAGCAGCTCTGCGCCATTTCCTTTAGCTTGGGGGCATGTGGCGGCAAAGGACAACAGAGACAACTAATTACCCCGAAACGGGTCGTTTGTTTAGTTATTGTGAAGTCATGAGAGCATTTCACACACATGGGTCAACAAGAAAAAAAAAAATAAAGTAACCATACGGCACACATGGATGGATGCTATGCATTTTAAACTACCAAATTAGCAAGCCGACCAAATATGATATACGAGAATGTGTGTATATGAAATATTTGTGTATGTGAGTGTGTGTGTGTGTGTGTGTTTTAGTTTGTGCGTATGTATGAATATAATTTAACGCGCTTTTACGACACTATATATATGCCTTGCTTTAACACCCGCTCCATTACAGTATTCAATTAAAAAAGCCAAAGCAATTTTAAAAAAGCGCACGCGCCATTTGTATTCTTGCGCTTTAAAACAGGGTATATGAACTGTTGACAAAGTTGGACATACAATACTGTATTTAGTTTGGGAAAATATGTAATTGACTAAAGTCAATAAATGATTGATTCCTAATGAACTTTTAAAAACGCAATAATTTTTTTTCAATTTTATCTAAAGTATTAAAATATAGCACTTATTTTTATACTCCTTTTAATTTTATGTTTTTTAGTTAATTTTTAAACCATACTATAGCTAACTTTCATTAAAAATCTTAAAAACCAAATATTTAAAAAAATACATCAGAAAATTTAAAAGGAAATATTTTTAAATTATTTAATATGCACGTCAGTATTTAATTATTAAAATGGAACACTTCGTTAAGTGTATGTCGGATTCGATGCTTTGATATTAGTTTTAGCTCTGTGCTTTGCCATTTATTTATTTACGCTAGATCCCGGAGGACCGTTGGCTTCACCTGAACCAACCCATAACCCTAGCTGGCGTTTCTTTTTTTTATTTAAGATAAAAACGTAGCACTCGCCAACAGCGACAACAGCAACAATAACAAACTGAACAGCAACAACTGCCACTAAACTGCTAAAAAATGCAAGCACAAATATTTGTTTCTTGCTTTGTTTGTTTGCTTGTTTGTAAAACTAATGAAATTTTTGCAATATTAGCCAACCGGCTGCTGACCCGCAAAAGACAGCAAGAAACCAAAAAGAAAACTTGACCCCGCAATGGCAACAAAAGCAAAAATTAAAAGAAAATACAACAAAAGGCGGCGAAAAATTAACGCCACCTTTGACAAAAAAAATGTATAAAAATATGTATAAAAATATGTATATGTATGTATACGTGGGCAGAAAAAGCAGAAGCCAAAAGACAAAGCCAGAGGCCGCAGTCGGAGCGCCAGTCAGAGATTATTATGTCAAGTCACGTTTATGAGCGTAATTTCGACAAGGCACCCGGCCACAGAGCAGCTGTAGCTGTCTGTATGTCTGTATGTACGTACATATGTACGTCTGTATTTATGTGTAGAACACCAAAATTCCCCCCAGGACCCACGTAGCTGTGTCCGGATGCTGCTTGTTAGGACGACATTGCAGCAGTTAAGTCACAGCCCGCGGCCAGTCAATAAACCGTTAAAAAACAACTTGAAAGACAGTAAGGATATCTATATTTGGGCAGGCTTTGCTAATCTACTGCAAAGTACAGGGCATTAACTTAATGCCTTTGCTATATATATATATATATATATATCCTACGAAATGTAGGAAATTTTACAATACTCTCTATATTATTGCCATATTTGAAAAGTAACTAGTAACTAATAAGAATAGCTAAAAGATTAAACATTCTTGTAGACATATGGCTTAAAGGTTCTTTTGAACAATAGTTTTAACTTCGACCGATTGTTCCTATATGAGCTATATAATTTAAGGCGCATAGTGAAGCTTGTGACTGCCAAGTTTGGTCAAGATATTTTAAAAGGTATCATACCAAATCTTAATTTTTCAGCGATCACAGTTGCAACAAGAGAAGGTGTCTCCTTCTGCGCGTTACAAATCGGGTATAATGAGGTATTCTACAATTCCATGTATAAAAGTTATATTAAGTTTAATTCTAATGCTCTTCCCCAAATATTTTAGTTATTGAATAATACAATTTTTTAATTTATGCTCGTATTTTAATATTTAATTATTAATTAAATTTCGCAATCTTATCAATTGTTTTGATTGTCGAATGGTGCCCACGTTGCCGGTGTAACTTTTCGCACTAGTACCTCATATTTAGTAATCTCTCTCAGAGGCAAGCTCTCGTAGCGGATGATGCAAGCCTTTTGCGCAAGATACAGGGTACCAATAAAGATGCCGCCATCAGTTCTGGCGCGGCACACGTAAACGCGTTCGTTCAAGGCGCTTGTGCCCACAGAAACGGCATTCTTTTCCCTGAAGCCATCATAACTGCGCACCCAGTGATAGCTGACGGTCTCATTGGCGACCAACAACTCGTAGGAGGCTGCCTGATTAGCTACTGCTTCGGTATTGTAAGTGGCGTATCCAGTCTCGGCCCTTACACGGGCTGGCAGAATCGAGCTTGAATAAACGACGCGCCCCACGTAGTTATCATAGCCGTATGAATCGATTCCGCCCAGAACAGCGTTTTCTGGGAAATTGGCGGTCTTGTCAGAAAGGACCCAGTTATCCGTATTGTCGTATACTCCACAATGAATTGAGCCCAACAGCTGCGCAAAAATCAGCGCACAAGCAATAAGTTTCGTAGGAGAATACATTGTTTTAACTGTCCGGTAACCGATCAAAGACTGTTGTGAAGATTGTAGCTGAGGTTGGGACTTATATATGATGTTGATTCGTGTGGCAGGGAATCACTTGCTGATAAGCATAAATGTTATAAATCTTTGGAAAACTGGGGGTTAACTTTTTGGCTAATTATTGATTAGATATGGCGAAATAACTGTTTGAAAACTTTTCATTACTGACTAATCGTTTGGCTTAAACGTCACACAATAATACACATTGATAACATTAATAGTAACTCTTGTATCATTTTTAGTGTTGTCAAGAGAAGATTAATTTAAGACCCAGGGAAAAGATAACAAACGGAACGATTTGTGCTGATTGACTGAATGATTGGTTATTAACTCACAGCGTCAACCATAGGAGCTAAGAAGCTGGGGTATGCTTTGGTGATAATTTGACCATGGCTATGCTTAACAGAGTAGAAAGGCTACAGATGCACGCTAGCAGTTTGAGAAAACGAGGTGCTTTGCTCACTCTTGCCATCAAGCGGTGAGCAGAGGAACTAAACATTGTAATTGAACTGCTTCAAATAAATTAATTTTCCATGTTTTCCTATAATCGAAGGTAAGCAACGTGCAATGTTTCTATGTCCTATGTTCTATATTCCATGTGCTATGTCCTATGCTCCATGTTACATGGCCTATGTTCTACGTTCTATATTCTCCATATTCTATATTCCATTTTCTACATTTTTTCATGTTCTATGTTCTATGTTTTACCATGTTCTATGTTCTACGTTTTCCCATGTTCTATGTTCTATGTTTTCCCATGTTCTATGATCTACGTTTTACCATGTTCTATGTTATTATTTTGATGTTTCATTTTATATTGCTTCAACTCATTCAGCTCGTCCTTGCACTGCTTTCACCTTGCACTGCTTGAATGTGCTTTAAGCTTGCAGCATACATATTCTTATAATAGCTTTTACAAAGCTTTGAGTTACTATTTTCGAACCCTTATTTAAATTATATAAGGACTTACAGCAAATACAAATTCTGCCCCAGAGAACAAAGTGAAAGAACAAAAGACATTTGCCAGCAAATGCTTTGCATATGTCAAGCCAAGTCCAGAGCTCTACAGTATGCACCAGACCATGAACGGCATGCAATAAACAGAAATAAAATGCATTGCATATATAAGAGCGTCGAATGGCATTTTTTATTGAATATCTTAACAAAGTCGCCTCAACGAATAGCGCGACCAGCAAAAACGAGGTACATCGAACAAACCAAAATAGCAAAGCTCAAGGAGACTTATTATTGAACAGCCTAGACAAAGCTGACAAATCGCTCCGAAGGAAACTGAAAGCAAAATGCAAAGAATTTAAAAAGATACGACTTGAAATTGGTTTCTTACAAATTACACAATCTTCTATATGTCTGACAGTCTTCTTAGACATATCCCATCTTGAAACAATCTCGGATATTACTTTAGAAATAATATCTTGAACGTAAAAGAATATCACCGTATCAGGCTTAAGACGGTGAGTTACTTAAAGTTTTTAAATTTACTTTTGTTAAAACGCACTTGGACAAATTAATAATATCATTAGTTTTTCTGGTCCCCTGACGAAAGCTTCAAACTTAGAAAGTCCTACAAAACTATTTTGGTATTTTTTCTCAGAAAAATGTCTGCTATGCTAACAATCCCAAAAAGTCCCACGTCTTAATCCTAGCTAATCTAACCTTACTAGATATTCAGACGAAGTCTAGAAATGTTGTGGTATTATTATCGCATGTTAGAAATCTTAGAAATTATCAACCAAAAATATTTAAAGCTTTTTCCAAGTGGAAAAATTTGATAATAAAGTCCACATACCAATCAAGTCCAGCCAGCTATATATTAGGCTTGTCTTATAGACCAGAATAACATGTTTGCTGTAGTAGACATTGAGCAAGATTGAACGGTTACTTCCGTGCGAGAAATCCATGGCACTGGCATTGTCCCTTTGCCTTCGACGTCGAGCACTTTTGTGCACATCAGTTAAGAGCGTCAGCGACCTGCAGTTGTGCAGGCAATCGCAAATAAGTCCCGATTCATTCTGGGCCACATATGAATGCTCGCCTGGATTTTCGAAATTCTTTAGCAGACTGCTGTGGGCCGCCAGGCAGGGCAGATCCTTCAACTTGCAGCCGACATGATTGGAGGGCGGAAAGAATAGATCTAATGTGCAGTTGCAATAGCGCAGCATATAAAGCTGCTGGCATTCGGCCAAACAGTTCTCCAACATATACTTGAAGCCCAGTAGGGTCTGGAAGTGATCGCTCTCCTGCTCGTAGTCCAGCAGGCACTGACGTTGCACGCTCGGCAGACCATACGTGGCCTCATCGTAGAAATGATAGACAGCCCTGATGCCAACGTTAGTGTCCGAATCCGGCACCAAGCTTATGGGCAATTCAAACCAGACACCTGGCTCCACAACGTCGAGCTATTCGATTGAAGGATCCACAGATACACACACTACCAGAAAGGCAACTACGTACTTATACGCACCACAAAACCCTTGGGCTCCCGATTGCCAGGCGCATGTAGTGCCTCATTTAGCAGCAAGCGAACAACAATACCCGTGCCACTGCCCGTTTCTGTACTGGAACGTTGCTCCATCTCGTTGAAGGCGAGGCAAAAGCCCTGCTGTTGACGTCGTTGTCGAAAGAGTTCACAGCAATTACGAGACTGCGTCTGCCAGCGGCATTCGCTGATCAGCTCGTCGCAGCGCCAGGCCATCTCGCCCACAATCTGAGTAAAATTTAGATGATTGAGCGTTTCCAAAGGCTGATCTTGCAGCGCCTCAAAGACATCCAAATTTGAAATGCTGAGTGCATCATAGGCGGTGAGCACCCGCTCCAGCAGAGGCTGTTGGGCCTCGCTGATGTTGTAGCGCTCGCCTATCTCGGGCAGACGGGACCAGTTCAAGCGGTTCTTGTTGCACACGATGATGACCGGAAATGCAATATTCCGAATGGGCCAATGCGAGTCCGCGACAACAGTTTGGAAATGCTTTTGCTGATGTCGCTCTGCCAGCAGATAGGTGATAAAGATGAGCACTATAAAGGCACATAGTAGCGCCAGCGTCCATAGTAAACTGTTCATATTATCGGAACAGATCAGTATTTCGGTTCAATAATAGAGCTATCTCATTTCGCTCACCGCATGCGACGTCGCATCGTGGGCCAACACAGCTGATAGAATCCATGGATATGCGAACCACTGGTGTAGCGGCTGAGCAAGTGCATCCAGGCGGTCACACAGCTCGACTTCTGGCACTGCTGCCATGCTCCGGTCAGCTGTCGATGCCGTTTCACTTTTCTCAGTTGCCGGATATGCATTTTGTGTTCGCCAAGTGAATAGGTCACGCCTTTTATAGCGTGCCTCTCGGATTCGGAACAGTATGCCCTCCTGAGTAAGGGTATAACACCAAGGCTATAATGTTTGGATTGTCAGCCTTGACGTGTACTCAACTTTATCAAACTTGCAACAAGGAACGTTTTTGGAATCCCATGATTTTTGATTAAAATACATGGTCAGAGAAAAAAGCTATGATTTGTATCCACAAATCATAACATTTACTTCTTTTACGCTGTAAAACTAATATTTGTTAGTTTTGCTAAGCTTATGGAGAAAATTCGTTTAATGCTTTTCTAAAAGAGCATGCATAAATTCGACTTGTTGAGATTAATACATTTCCCTCTTATCGCTGTTTGCAAATCATTTGGCATTGATTGTATTCAATTGGCTTGACAAACAGTTTGTCCAATTAGCTTGACATATATATGGACGGATATAGGGTACAACTCAAGTCCCCTGGGCGGGTGGCAAACGCTTTGTCATCGATTGTGTCTGACGACTTGACCTATGCGGCAAGTTGTCGACAACGAGTTTAATAGGCGTTAAACACGTTAGGGCCCCGGCTATTGCTAAGTATCTAATTAGCCAAAACATTCTGGCACGCAGTTGCGCTATAAAAGCACCAAAATGGGCTTGCAACTGATTCAGTTGCTCGGCAGCCATGACGCTTGCATATTATCCACCGGCGCGTTCACTGCACTTGCATCAGTCGCGGACATTACCGCGCCGCTATGCATCGCTCCGTCAACTGGGTCAGGCTGCCTGGCAGCTGGCCATGCGCTTTGGCAAGCGGACAACGATCCATGGTCTGGATAAGCTGCTTGCCGCACGTTCCAGTAGCTGGGAGCGCTTCATCTGGCTGTGCACGTTTGTCTGTGCCTTTTTGGGCGCTGTCTATGTGTGCCTTATACTGTCGCAGCGCTACAACGATGGCAAATTTCAGACTGTGGTCGATAGCACGCGCTTTCCGGTTTACCGCATTGCATTTCCGGTCATCACCATATGCAATCACAATCGCCTCAACTGGCAGCGTTTACCCCTGGCTAAAGCCCGGTTCATGGCCAATGTGAGCGATGCCGCGCAGCTAAAGTTGTTTGAGCGTATTATCAGCAGCTACGATAGCATGTCCTTTGCCCACTTTAAGAGCTTTGACCAGCTGCGTAACGAGCCAACACAGCAGCTGAGCCATATCAACTTCAGTCTGGTCGTCGACTTTATGACCTGGACCTGTGATGAAATGTTGACCGATTGCAAGTGGCGACAATTCCCTCACAATTGCTGTGAGATCTTCTCGAAACGACGCAGCAAGAACGGCTTGTGCTGGGCCTTCAATTCTCTGGAAACCGTCGAAGGCAAACGCATGCAGCTGCTGGATCCATTATGGCCCTGGCGCACCGGCTCTGCTGGTCCTATGAGTGGCCTATTTGTGCGTGTGCTCATGCAACCGGACAAACACTGGCCGGAACGACGCAACGAAAAGGGCATTCATGTCATGGTCACAGAACCGTATGTCTGGCACAAGGATCCATTCCACGTACCCGCCGATACGCAAACTACCCTCGAGATCGAACCCACAATTTATTTCTACGATAACGATACACGTTCCGTGAGCTCCGATCAACGTGAATGTGTCTTTGATGTTAGTTTTCCATGTTTTGCTATTGCAGTACGCAACTCAGGGTAGCTGCTAGTCGATCACTCTCGGCCAGAAACTCATAATCGATTGCAGCTAAATTATTTCTGTGCATGTAGCTTAATTTTTGGCACCTTTTCGTATTATTTCCCATAAGTTTTAATCTATTATTTCTACTTGACATTTATTAACATTTAGTTAAATCTAGTTGAAGATTGACTTTCAATATTCTCATTCAAAAGTTACTTGAAATTGAAAATATTTAAAGCTTAAGCGTTTCATTTACACTGTCCGATCTGGCTGCAGGACGAGCGCAATAGCCGCGACTTCAAGTCATTGCTGGGCTACATTTACATGATTGAGAATTGCCAATCGGAGTGCCATCAGGAGTACTTGGTGCGCTACTGTAATTGCACAATGGATCTGCTTTTTCCGCCGGGTAAGCACGTACAGTTTAACCGCAAAGCCGACTTGAAATTTTGCTCCATTTGCAGGCCAGTATCGCTCGTGCCGCGCTCCGGACTTGGAATGCCTGGCGAAAAACAATGGTGCGTAGCAAACATGACAGACTATTCCTGTGGCGAGGGCCACTTCTAAACGCTTGCGCCACACACTCACACTCACACTAACACACACACACTTACACACACACAGATAGACTGCTCTATTCGTATCAGCCGGGAGAGGAACGTTTTGTGCGCAACAATTATGAGGGCATGGTCTGCAAATGCTTTCGCAACTGTTACTCGCTCAACTACATCAACGATGTGCGTCCATCTTTTCTGCCGCCGGAAGTGCTTGGCAATTCATCATATGTGGATCTGGATGCGCATTTCCGCTTTGAGACCATGATGGTCTATCGCACCAGTTTGGTATTTGGCTGGGTCGACTTAATGGGTTAGTAAATGACAAAGGAAACAATGAAAGCACTCTCGAAAGTCACTCGTTCAATGATCCACTTTATATTACTCTTGCAATTTCAATCGTTGGCTGGCTTTTAAATTTGAACGTGCTTCCAAGTTTTTTTCTGTTTTTAATATTATCATTTTACTTAAAGTTAATCCTTTCTTTACTTTAAGTATTAAAGAAAGGTTAATAATATTCAAATATTTATAATCAACTATTGTTGCGATTAAGTTTTTAATCTTATTTAATTTGCCGTTAACTTTCTAACATTGACCTTCTCTCATGTTTATTCCATTATCTTATAGTCAGTTTCGGTGGAATTGCTGGCCTTTTTTTGGGCTGTTCCCTCATTAGCGGCATGGAGCTGGCCTATTTTCTGTGCATCGAAGTGCCCGCGTTTGGCATGAGGGAACTGCGTCAGCGTTTGCGCGCCAAGCGTGGCATTGACACGGTGGCTGCCATGCCCACGCCCACATTGAATCTGCGTCAGAATGTGCCCAGTCAGCTGGAGCAATACATAATGCAGCTAAAGGTGGAGCAGGCGCCGCAGAAGGCAACAGCTCAATTTCAGAAGTGGCAACGCCAAACGTTTGCCCATAAACATGTTATTAGCAAATGAATAATGTGCACAAATAAAATATATATTTGCGCTTAACTGGTGCGAGTTCGACTACCCCGGTCTGCCCAAGTGGCTGCCAGCAGCCGCAGCTGGCAAGCCAACTAAACAAATTGTGCTCATTTTTCAGGCTCGCAGTGTGCCTGCACAGACACGACAGCCCCAGGACGACCTGGCCGACTGTCTTGCCGTTGCCCGGGGGGATAGGGGGGTTAAGGTTGAGGTTGGTGTCGGTGTCGGGGGTTCCTGGTAGCCGCACGTTGACAGCTTCATTGCCAGACATTGTTAATCAAAATTGAGGTTAAGTCGTGCTCCCAAGCGGTGCGCCTGGCCAACTTTTGCAGTTTATTGAGACATTTACTTGACTTTCTGAGAGCCGAACCGGGGCCCCAGGACCCCTTTGCAATTAAGCATAGTTTGTTTGTTTGCGGCTGTTGTTGTTGTTGATGTCTGCGGCAGTTGCGGTAGGTCAGGCAGTCATGAGGGCTAGTCCATGGGGTACTTGCGACAACGCTTGGCTTTAAGTTCACATTATTTAGTTTGCTAAATGTCAACGGGGGCGTATGCGTTATTTTATTATTTACTGCGAATGCAACCACGCGCACTTTAAATATATACACCACATGAATTGTGAATTGTGCGCCCAAAAAGGCACAGCAGGCAATCATTTTTCATTTGAATGTCGCGACGGCATTATTATATGCTACGCAGGAGGTTTTTACGGGAGTTTGGGAAGTAAGTGAACTGTTTGACGCATATTTACGATACTTCGAGCTACAGAATAACGTGAATATTCAAATGTTTATTAAGGATTGCATGTTGCACAGATACGCTGTAAAGACAGATGGTATTGGGCAAGGCAAGAATGCAAGAAAATATAGTTTGATTTAGTTATAAACTAAATTAGCACAAGTTTTCAAATATTTAAATTATAATATGATCTTTAAACACGCAGCTTTGAATTATATTGAATAAATTGTAAATTAATTATATGCAGATAATAATAATAAATAGTGCATATCTTTATTCTGAATTCAATTAAAATAATTTTAAATGCTTGATCTTGTCTGTAATACACTTAATTTAGAAGAAATTTGTAATAAATTTATCCTCATAAATAAGTTTGGACTATTATATTTTGTGTTTCATTTTTTACAATTGTTGAAATGCTCAAACTTTATAGGGTACTCGTAAATATTGCACATACGCCCCGTAATGTGTGCTGCCTCCATACCCAATAACAAGTCACATAATTTTCGCTGTGCGATCAAGCAAAAAAAAAAGAAAAACGTATAAAAAAATGTAACCACATCAGAGCTATTGAAATTCAATGTCTGTGTGTATGTGAAAATAACTGTAATTGATTACCAAATTAGTTGCGCACGAGCAGTCAAAAATCAAACAAGAAAAATATGGCCAACAACTCTTGAATATGTACTATAAAATATTATCACATTTGATTTATGTCATCGAAGCAAAATTTACCCAATGACAACAAAAGAAAATACAGGTAAGCCAAGAGTCTCCCCGTCTCCCACTTGGCGAGGTAAGTCGAAGTTGTTAAAATATTTGCGCTGTCAGTCGTTATTTGGCATAGTTACGCTTAACTTGTCAAATTGTGTTGGCTGCAATTGAGGGGAATGCAACGCGGTGCCACCAGGACAAGAAGATAAAGAAGAAGAATTTCGCCTGAGGCCGCCTAATAAATGTCAAAAGTGAATTCAAGTTGGCTTCACGCCAACGGCGGCTGTCAAAGTGGCAACCGTTTAACATATTCATGACATAATCTGACAGGAAGGCAACACATGTGCCACAAAGTCTGACGCAGATGTTGACTGCAGCAGAACTTCTGACAGTTTACCCATGACGGATGGGTCTTAATTTGATAAAAATGTGCCCTAATGTTTAGTAATTAAAGTAATTAAAATATGAAGCATGTTACATGCGAATATGACACACAGACAAGTCCAGGGGGCCAGTCAAGAGTTTGGTAAGCTGGTAATTTATGCCAAGTACAGTTTCCCCAAAACACATTTACGCCTAATTGATTTACAGCAAGCAGCCGGCGTCGGGCGCACAGCTGCCATTACGCACATGCACATATGAATATGGTAATGGGCAGACTCTGGACTTGGGCCGCCCATAATTGCAAGCACTTGTTAGTTAATTAAAAATGCAAATAAGCCCCGATTGTCCATTGAAAGTTTTGCAGTCACTGACTCTCATATGTGTGCCCCATCTGAACGTTAATCGAGCGCGACAGATTTCGCAATTTAAACTTTTCCCATTGCTAGACAACATGAAAATTTGGATGCGAGCCCAGAAAATAGGCAAACAGCTTGCTGCAACAGAAAGCAGGCGCATGTTATGAGGACTATGGTGGGAATAAATTCTGGGGAATCCAATAAATCTTTTAAATACATAAAAAAATAGAGCTTTATTTAGCTTTTTTTTCTTTAAAGCTTTTGGGCTTGCTTGATGTCAATTAATCAAACAATTAAATGTTATTTTAAAAACTCTCTCCAAGTCAATTGCTATTTTTTTAAAGAGAAAAAACTTAAGCTTGATTTTCGCTTTGGAAATGTATGCATCTTCCGTCCAATGCTTTGACAGGTCCCAACAATCAAACGAAGTTTAAAGGCAGCGCACTAAACCAAAAAGCGACGCTGTTAAATGACCAACTAATGGTCATTTGTTCGTTCAGCAGCCATTTTGAAAAATCGGAAAAAAAGTCGACCAAAAGTTGTCAGCCAACGCGTTGACGCGCTCCAGAGGTCAATGTTAATGGTGTCTTTTTTGGAGCAGACAGATGGGAGTTAATTACCTTGGAAAAGGGAATTAAAGCAGCCAGGCAGACAGGTAAAAAATGAAGTAAAAGTCTGACAAACTGACAAAAGGTAACAGCTTAAATTCTGGCTGACTCATGGCCGGGCAACTTATTATGCCCAAATCTTGTCGCATCTTTTAGCCGAGTCATCTGATGGAAACTTTTAATTAAAAATGTCCCCAAATATGTATGATATATTAACAATATAAGCGTATTTTCCCAAAGGTATTGAATAGCCAAAATCAATAGCTTTTGTCCAAGTCGAGTAAGACGCATTGCCTCAACTGCGGTCTAACAAGCCAAAGACGGGGCAACGTGCATTTGACCTTAGCAATGATAGCGTATATAAGCCTCACTCGGTACCTGGGCAACGTGGCCCAATTATTTTGTTTCACTGGAGCTGAAAATAGGCTACACGCACAGCCGCAGCATTTTATAAGCCACACGACACCAGACGATGTGGGTATCTATGGAAATTGAGACAAGTTGTGTGTCTTGTCACGAGTGTCATGAATAATTATGCTACAAGAAAGACATAATACGTGCTGTGCAAAAATAGATGCCGAACTCAAAATACCCAATCTTAATAACCTGTATTACTGTGCCTAGAGGCACACCAAGGCTTCTGTCGCAGCTGGTTTACCTTCTGAGTACGCCTTACTAACAAGCACACATGATTTATGATATGTAAGTTTGGATGAAAACAACTTTACTTATGCTTATGTACATCTATCCATCCATCAAAATGTCTCCAGCTGCTCGAGAATCAGCAACATCAAAAGCAACCACCGGCCGCAAAGTAGTCCAGGAAATATGTGCTCCTTGCTGTTTCTATTAAAATATTATTAAAAGCATAAAGAAGGGCGCTGTCGCGTTGACAATTCGATTGTTACAATATTATTGCACACTTTGTGGCATATTTGGCTTATGAGCAGGCACTTTCGCTGCCTTATCGGCTTTGGGGCAAAAGATTTACTTGATGAAGCTGCACTTTGATGTCGCGCAAAAGAAAATTGCAGCCAAATCTAAGGCAGACGGCATTTGCCTTTGAAATATCGCAAGCAATGCTGCCATCAAATGAAATATCAAGGACATCTGTTACAGAGACGAAAGAGATGCGGGCGAATCAGCTTCGCATGTGTGTGTGTGTGTGGGTGGGAGTGTACTCCCAGTGGACGCAAGATTAACTCTTATTTCATGCAGACACACTCAGGCAAGAAAGTGGAAGAGCATGAAAAGAGGATGAAAGAAAGCAGCAGCAGCAGCAGCTAGGAAATTGCACAATAAGCCAAAGAGCGGAAAGTTGGCGTTGTAATGCCCGGCATTCAACAATAAAATGCAAATGTCACTTTGAATGTTTCTTATGGCAAATAAAAAACAGGGTCACTCTCCTGGTTGTATCTGGTGGAAAGCTATGATAAATTTCTATAGGAGAGAGTTAATGCGAAATAGTTTTAATATTTTAATGCAAATTCAATACGAGTGAGCATAGCAAGGATTTTAGCTCAAGATATGAATATATCTTATTAATTTTTTTCAGACCAAAACTTTTTTTTTGTTAAATAAAACAGATGAGCATACAATAACTTAGTGTTCCAATGTTGATAAGATTTTGCATAAGTGGAAGGAGCATAGAAAAACTAATAAATGTTTGGTGAAAATATCTGCATAAAATATTTTTCATACATGAACTCAATTCTTATATATGTCTATAAATTCTAGGTTAGTCAAGATATCGTAAAACGTCACTGTCTAAAAATGTCCAAATGCTCATTCTGAAAGCAAATAGACTTATATATATAATTATAATTAATTAATTAATTTTTAAATATGTTTTCCAAATAGCTAACAACATTCACAATTTCAAGTTGTATCACCCTGTATTTTGCAAATGTCACGCATAAAGAAAACTATGCTCCAGCAATTTCCTGCAACAATTTTTCTCAACTTTTTAGCCGGACAGCGATTAAAGGCTTAGAGCACTTCAATGCCATGGCAAGATGATAAAATTCAAATACGATTTCCCTTGCATAAATCACACACCTACGTCAGCAAAAGTGTTTTCTATTTTTCCTTTTTTTATATTTCTAAATGTCCGTTGCCCTTGACATTTCTGCTAAATGATGATGATGTAAGCAACCTAGTCGAAGACAGTCGCTAACATTCTGTGAGCGTGCCTGGCAGCCAGACAAAGTTTGATCCATTCAGAAGTGGATGTAGTCGAATGCAACAGCTATTAATTTTGCATTGCTGCATTCGTGCGGATTTTGTGGCATTTGTGACAGGCATGCAATGAAGTTATGCGCCGTCTACCTGGTCCCCTCTTTAAGTCTACTGTTGCCACCTTTCACTTTGCTCTCAAATGTCAGCTATATGTGCGCTTTGTCTAGACAATGTCTGGATGGCATTATCAACACATTTATATGAAATTTAATCTAATAAAACTGTCAAATATGCACGCACAGTCTTCGACGTCCGCCTTTTCACTCCTAGTTTGCCTTAAAGCACAATGTGGTCGCTTGTTTTGACCTTAAACTTGAGCGCGCAGAAAAGTATGCTAAGCTTTTGAATAATTCATAAATATATATATTCTGCCACCAAAAAAAAATGTCAACGTTACCGCAAACGGCCCCACCGACGTTAATATATAATAAAATTTATGATTTTTATAGCTGGCGCACTGAGATTTCGCCTACTTCAGCTCACCTCGAAGCCCCCTCCCCATTAGCCCGACAGCCACGCCTGTCAACTTAACGCGTGCGTTGACAGTTTCTTCTTGGCTTCCGCCCATTTTTCAGCCATTTTTTGTTTGCTTTTGGCACCTTAAAAGCAAAAACCGTAACCAAAACCAAAACCAACGTTGCACGCTTTCAACTTTCAATGTGCTTTGCATTTCTAAATAGTTGACGCCAGTCCAGGTAACACACCGAAAAAAAAACAACTCGTTATCGCCAGAACAAGACTAACCAATACCCTGTAATAGTTGCTCAGAATATTAGTTAATTAAAAGTGAAATATTTTAAAAATATACTACTTTTTATCTGTGAGCCGATGAGGTAGAGAAACTAGATGTACCTCATGTTTCTTGGCTAGGTTAAAATATTTGTTTGATCTTCGAAGAAGACAAGCTGATATTTAACTACGATTTAAAAACTTTCCTTTTAAAAATTTGAACAGTCCATGTGGGTAAGGACAACGCCAATATACTCTTTCTTCTCATAAGAACAGAATATTAAAAAAAAAAAAGCGCGGCTTGCTGTGTTGGTTTATTGGTCTAGTCAAGGGGGGAATACACACCGGGCAGGCACGTGGAGCACGACTGTCGCCGGAAAGTTAATTTCGCGTTGTATTTATTATTTATGTGCATTACTTGGGCGCTCTTAAAAGATTTTCACTTAGACCAACCGCCTGAGGCAGCTTTTAGAGCGCCAAATGATTTATGGCTGGCTGTGAATAGATTTTAATACAAAGATTAGCTCCAGACTGTTTCGTCAGTTGGTCTAAAACAGTATATCTAATCAAAATAATTGCATAAAAAAGTCATGCTCGAATTGGGTAAGCTTTAAATAAGGACCCCAAAATCTTTGTAGGTAGCTTACTTTACTAAATTTCCGTACAAGTGATCTGTATAAAGAAACTTACGTTAGTCAGACAAAAACTTCTATTCTCCTTATTTTAATTATATTATATGCTTCATGGAATAAGATCCTATGTTCTCCATGCATAAGACTCTATATCGGTTCATTGTATGTATGTAAAGCATATAAATTAGGCAACTTTCGTTGTCACACGAAATATCTGTGCTGGCTGTAAGACACAATTAAAAACAAATTTAATTAACGCTTGCTTCAGGCACACTCCCAACGAATTTCAATTTGCCAATGTGCGGCTTAAAATTTGGATTAACGTCTTTGCCTAATTGGATTTGCACCTTAAATGGGTTAATGATGGCTGCCAGGCGGCATTTGAAATACTGAAGCCTTCCTTGTTCGATTGTCTGCTGCTCAAAATCGTATTAATTAACACTCATTTGGCTGCTGAGCGAAGCGCTTTCCAATCAAAGACACTGCATTGGCATTGGCGGTCTTACCAAAGTCTACGTAGCTCATACGCCCCAGCGGCCGTTTGTGAGCTTAATGATTTGGCAAATTTGTACGTCTGTCCCTTTGGATTGTGGCCTGTAGTTGGAGTACAAGTATGCTGAAATTTGCTTTTAATTAGTGCTCAAGTCGAGAGGGAGTGAAACGGCGGCAAGAGCAGCAGCATTTGGCACAGCATGTGCTGCCATCTGTCCCGCTGGCTTGCGAGAACAATGCGTCAAAGTGTTGTATGCAAATAAGCAGCAAGTCGGCAGCTGTGTGGCGTACTCCGACTCCTGGAAACATCGTTGTCGACTGTTGCCACTGTCTTAAGCTGCAGACCCCACAACACCCACAGCGAATGTTGCAAATGGCGCGCGCTCGGCGGACATGTTTGATTGCGAGTGCATGTTGTGCATGCATCATGGCAAGTGACCGGCCAAAGAGGCAGCTGGAGTTGGACGCAGCCGTAGTCGTAGCGCTGACGAAGCCTGTCAGGGCATGTGCTGCATATTAAATGTGCATATTCACAAAGGACGCGAGGAAGGCAGCAGGAGTTGCAACTCAAGTGCGGCTCAAACTGCGGTCAGAATGCACAAATGTTGAGGATTTGTTTGATGTTTACCAAGGCCTCGAACATAAAGCGAAATATAATGGACACGCACATGGAATCCCCAAGAATAACACATAAATAAATTCACATAAGATCTACTTGTGGTTCGGCATTGAGAATCCACAGGAAACAGGAAGATGGATTACACGTATCTGCATATGAACATCTTCCGTACTTGCCTAGCAATTATAGATGAATCAATGTCTAGTTTAACATACGATCCGTATGCGATCTACACAATTAAAATGAATATACCGAATAATTTTTGTATATGCATTATATGGTAATGCATATACAAACATTTCACATATAGTTACTTATTAAAATTCTGATTGACCATTCATTCACAATAATCTCTTTAGTATTTCTTTTCGGTATACATTCGCAACATATTCCTGGAAACTCATTATGTGCCTGCCTTAACCCCACAGACCAATTTCATTTAATGCCGTCCATTTACAATGACATTCAAAGGCAAGTTAAAATGTTTAAAAACTGTAATTAAACTGCAATTTTGCACTGACGACTCCGTTGACATTTACTAAAATGAACTCCCCAAATGCAGAAGTGAGCTTGCGCTGGTGTCTACGACGACCTTAACCGAGACAAAGTCACAAGTACTGAGCGTGAACTCACCGAGGGTAAACTTCACTAAAGTTAGTGAGTTTTAAAAGAGAATTACTAAACAACTGATTGCGGATAGAAACTTGAATTTTAAAACTTAATTCAAAACAATCGTAATCGTAAACATTGAAGATTACAAAGTGTTTTGCAGCATAAGTTTTAAAGTCACGAACTTGTTTTGATATTCTTAAATTATATTCATATTTTGTTTAGTTTTTATACTAAGCACAACAGCTAAGAGAATGTAAGAAACGTTTGTTGTAAAAACAATAAAGGAACTAAAGAATATTATTCGCATACTTTCTTAACAAGGAATTCGATATGCTTTTTATATAATAGAGCATAAGAGACGGAGTGCGGCCGGAGTCGGCAAACGCGTGCGCTTGTATTTTCATTAAAATCAAAAGTATAATTAAATTCTTGGAGCTCAGCAAAGCTGACCAAGCGAACAACGTCCGCCCCGGGTCATGCCCCCGACGAGCCGGACGCCAACGCCGCACACATGCTGGGAATTTGTTTGTTATGACAGCACAAAAAACTCTGTAAATGGAATACGTTTTTCTCTGCACAGCGCACATGTCAGGGGACTTGGACGGAGGACAAGGGACACCACCGAGTTGGGCCGGGGAAGCTCAGTAGCTCTGACCATTAGACAAGTGCATGCCACATGTTAGTTGTTGTTTTTTTTTTATAGTTATTTTATTTTTAAATTACTGCCAAAAGTCATTTGCTTTAGTGCTTGTTTTAGTTGTTGCTGTTGCTTTTAATGAAGTGCTCTGATTAATGTACATAAAACGGACACCAGAGGCAAACGGAAATGAAAAACTTCCGAGCAGTTGAACTCTGGCCAAGTTTCAGAATAATCAATAATTTAAACAATTGCACTAGGGTCCACAACACACACGCACACACACACACACACACACAGACACAGGCAAGAGTATCAGTCAGTCAACAACACTTGTATAGATTTATGAGCCAAGTCAACAACAGAAATAGCAGCAGCAACAGCAAGGCAGAGCCCAGAATTTTGTTCAGTCAATAACATTGTTTAAACTTCACTAACGGCATTTTTATCTGCACACACTTATGTTTTCCAGTCAAACAGTTTATACACATACATTTACTATGCACTTATACATATGTATATAAAAACTTCATTGTTATGTTGATAACTTTACGAGGGTTGTAAACAAATTTGGTGAAATAAATATTGCAATTCATTGACGTCATATTAAGGCAACAATCAGTATTTCAATTATAAAAGTTTTCAAACTTACCAGATAAATTTTCACATAAAAAATTAACCCTCATCACAGTATTTGTTTTAATGGTTCTTAGTTTAATCACAATAAAAGCTGAAAATAAATAAAAAAAAATATTAATAAATATTTTTAAAATAAAAAAATAGAATAATAATAACAGTCAAAATACTTTAAGTAAATATATTATTATTATTATAATCGTTGTTAGAGTTGGCTTGCCAGATTTCTACTTAGATCTCTTACCGCCCTCGCTTATCTGACAGCTATTGATAATTGTATGCATGCTCGCCCAGCTTGTAGCCCCCAGCATTGCATTGTTTTATTTGTGCTTCAAATGTTAAAAAACAGACACACTTAATATTGTTTGCCAAATGTGGCATTGCCCTGCTGCCCCCCGCCCTAGGCCTGCCGCACTATGTTGCACTTTAGCAGTCGTTTAAGTTGAACTGATGTGTCCTGTACAGAAGCAGCAGCAGCAACAGCAGCCGGTTGTCCTGCAGCCAATTGCTGTGTCCATTGTGTAGTGCTGACTGTATTGGGCTTATCTATAGCCTTACCCAATCCCACACCGACATTGACAAGATTTATTTACTGTGCCAAGCGGAACTACTATTAGAAAACAGCATGCCCATCTATTTGTGTATACATATATGTATTTGTATAAACATTTTGTAGCAGGAGATGCCAAAAAATGTGTAGGGGGGCTGCCAACAAAGGTCTTTCAAGCTATATTTGAATATATTGCCACAATAACCACAAGCATTTCATTTTATTCCATTTCAATTTATTGTCAGTTGTATTTAGTTTAGACACAATTTCATACGCTGGGCAATTATGGTAAATTGTAAATCTCAACAGCGCAAATAAATCAGCTTTATTACTGGGCCAGCCATATTTACAGCTGAGCAGAGCATTTCATTTGACTTATTGTTGACAAGCTTTTAAATAAATTGAATTTACTGACAGATCCGCAGCAACAAACCTGCCGGGAAGACCTGGCCTGGACCTGGCCCGGACCTGGCACGACCTGGGCTCGCACTTGGCAAACATTTGCCGAGGATTTACGAGTGCGGCCGGCACCATACAACCGCCACTTGGCTCCGCTTTCTGCCCCACTCACCTGCTCTTATAATGCCAACAAACTGCAAATTGCTACAAAATCACTTGACTGTAAATTTTTATAGCATCTTTTTCGCCGTGTTCAAAATGCAAAGGAAAACAATGAAAACGAATTTTTGGTTTCCCTTTTAAATTAGATGAAGATCTATCTGCTATTTATAATAATTAAAATTATTACAATATTTCTGAAGCACTTCAAATTTAAAAGCAAATAGACCCTAAGCATTTAAAAGTGGGTCATAATTAGGTTTAAATTCTCTTTATATTGTTAAATAATTATTTAGAATTGAGTTAAAGAAGTCTTCAACAATTTTCTTAATTCTTTTTATTGTTACACCAATTCTTTGAATTTTCAGATAATATTCTTACTTAAATTTTCAAAAATTATGAAATACCCAGGAGCTTAAATTTAGAAACGAAAAGGGCTTCGAAAGCTACAGGTAGAAATAATAACTAGAATGTGCTTGAACAAAATTACCTTCTCGCTGTATGCTAGTCTCTGTATCTCTCTCTTAACGATTCTCTTTCTCTATCTCTCTCTCTCTCTAGGGCAAGCGGAAACAATTGTCAGCGCCATCGTCACTCAGCAGAGCCATTTTGTTGTTGGCAGTTAAGGGCTCAATTGCGTTTTATGCTATTGTGAGGATTGCCAAGCGTTTCGACTGTTTGGTTGTTTCGCTGCTTTACCAGACTTGGCCGCTTGGCCTTTTTGTGGCTTTACGGCTATTTTGCATTAAATTGCAAATGAAATGCTAAAGGGAAAAGGGCCTAACCAAATACGGAAGTTGGGGGGTGGATGTCATCTCCATTGAGCATTGTTACGCTGGCATTTTAATTGAAGTTTTTACACACACCCAGACACATATGTGCGCGTGTGCACATTAAAGTGTTAAATGGCATTTGCCGGAATGTTTGTTTTTGCTTTTTTTTCGGTTGTGCTATGCATATCAAATGAATGAAGCCACCCTCTCATTTAAGGGTCGCTTTTGAGTGAGTCTACATCATTACATCTGGAATATGACACCTGAGATTGACCGAAATGAGCTCCGCAGAGGGGCAGGCACATTAACTTGCGTAATGTTATGTGGCTTTAATAGCAAACATAGGCAGGTGATTATGGTCGGGTTATTGGGGACTCCCGGGTTAAAGCTGATTTTCATGGATTTTAGTTATAAGCCATGTCAAAACTATGTAAAGGGCAGTTAAAGAGACCACAAGTATTTCAATCTGCACTAGAAACAATTTACTTATTAGGCTGAAGGTTAAATTTCCATAGCAATAGCTTTTTTTGTATGTTTATGGTGGTGTATAAAAAAATCAATCTGTAGCTTGATTTCTTTTTAATCAAATCACATCAAAAGTTAAATTCCACCAAATACTGCTAGCTTATTCAATCATTCAATCACAAACATAGAGAAGACATCTCTACGTTACAAGCAGTTTAATTATCAATAAATAGAATAGGAAATGATTACAGCTTAATTGTACTATAACAAGCAAGCGATTACACGATTAATAAATCTTTGAGAGCATCCATTGGTCCAAGGTTATAACTATTAATTTACTTATATACTAGCTCGGACATATTTAACACTTTTCAATCACTCTAAAGAATACTCAAATATTGAACAGACTTTATTAGGCTGTCGGGAACTTTTTCAACCCCAATCTCCTCCACGAGTCATAAGCTTCAGCCAACGCCAGAGGCTTACTACACTTCCAGGTGCCTCGATTGCCCACTTCATAAATAAACAATTAGGCACCACCCAGCGAGCAACATTTGTGTGGATTCACAGACAGCTATTAGGAACCACTAACTGTCCCTTGCCCTAAACCTTTGCTAATCGTCTAAACTTGTGAAGTTCTCTTGCCTTTTTTTTTCTAACTGAATAAGCTTTTTATTATGCTCTTTTGCATGGTCAACCTTTTCCAGCTGCCGACTTAATATGTGTTTAATAACCACACGGAACTGAGAAATGTCTGTCTACCTGTCGAGGCTTAGTTTCCTATCTTTTGCCCTTCCGCACGCCTTCATATCAAATTTGCCAATGTACAAAACAGTTTCCGCTTCCGGCCATTTTGTCTGTGCACGCTTGCTCTCAACCCGAATTCGAAACGTTTGCAACTTTTGTTTGGTCCAAAAACTTACGCATTATTGTTGTTGGCCTTAACCCTTATGCTAGAATGGGCACGAGTGTGTGTGTGTGTATGGGTGTGTGTGTGTGTATGGGTGTGTGTGTGTGTCAGGGCCCGCGGGCGCGTTTGTCTGCAAAGTTTGGCTTGCAAATATCATTGCCTACCTAGAGGCAGCTTAATCAAATATGCATGCAATGGAGTTTCATATTGTTTACCACACCGCACAGCTGCTTCAGTAATAAGTGTCATAGGTTTTGCTTATCCGAAGCACAGGTTGCCACCGTGCCACTTGCCCCGTGGCAACAACCACTTCAAATGTCAGTTAATAAATTGCAAAACGTTTTTCTGCGAATCGACAAACCGACAACCCAACAGCCCAGCAACCAACTGCACTTAATGTCAGTGACACACACACGTATTCGTCTAACCCCCCCACCACCACGAACAGTCCAATACAACAGGGCAGCAGCTGAGGCGCTGTGGAGCAGCAGTAGGGAGCAGGAGCCCAGGGCAGACAATGGAGTTGCCGCTGTTGACATGAAGCGTGACGAGAACAAGGACTGCGACCCTGCAACTCGATCCCGTGCCGCGACAGACATTTACAAATAAACAGCGCTAAATTATAGGTGCCTCGTGGGTGAAAGCCAGGCGCTGCACCCTGCTGCCCTGCTGCTCCTTCTGCCACTTGTAAATAATATGGCAGCAGGCTACACCTGTAGACGACGTCGTCGCCATCGTCTAACTTTTAACTACAACAACAACAACTACGCTCACTGGCATACCAATTACAGCAGCAACAACTCGCCTGAAAAAAAAACTAATTTTATAACAACGAAACTTGTATGATCTAAGCTTCTGAGATATATGCTGAAATGCTTTCAGTGCATCAAACTATTTGGTATAAAGACATTAACTTCCTTAAGTCTAACTATAAATATGAAAAATATTTATATATATTTCTTCTACACCAAAGAACTTTATCCATTTACCTAAAATACTTGTTTAGCATTTATCAATGCGAGCGGTTTTTTCTTTTAAATCTCAGCGATATTTTGAGCTCTCTCATTGCGTTGCAAAACACATGACCAAGTCAAAAGTAACGCTTCCCGGGAGCCAAACAAAGTTCAGGAGCACGTTACAAAACACAAAGTTCAAGTTGACGACGCTGTATTGCACTTTGGTAAGAAGCGCAGGTAAAGTTATCCAGGTGCAACTCCAGCTCCAGTTAGTGGCTCACAGTTCGCAACAGTTCACAGTTTGTAACTATTAGGCTGACATTGTTGCCATTTTTATCGATGATGCAACTGCCAAGGCCAACGGCAATATGCGTGTACACCTGACTGTAATTGCAAACGCATTTCGATCTTCGGAAAAAAGTTTTTCAATTAAATTTATGCTGCAATCAAAGCCAATGCCGATGCCGAAGCCGTAAATACTTTCAGGATGCGTTGTTCACAATTAATTGCATTGCATTCATTTCAGTCACATAATGAGCGGGCGTGCCATTGTGGGCTTGGAGGCGTGGCAGGTAACTGAAACGTGTTCAAAGTTGTTTTTCACAAGTTTTCTTTGCCTGTCACGTTGTTGCCCGGCGCGCAAAACTCTTCACGAAAACTTGCTTCTCTTTATGCTTTGCTCCGAAATTATCTTTTTTTGTATTTGGTTTCTTGGTTTTTGAATGCGCCCGCTCGCTCTAAGACCAGGTCAGTTTTCCTCCTGGCTGCTCTAACGCAGAGTGCGATAAATTTAAACTTTACCGACAAGGCGGAATTCTATTTTTTTGTTGTGGTTACTGGGAAGAGTACAACACGCAGTTTTTATTGCTAAACAATGAACTTCCTTCAAGGTGGAATATGCTTTGAAATGGTTATGTTTATAGAGTTAAAATGGGATTTGTGTAAACAGGTAAGACGCTAGGATCTTAAGGTAATTCCTTAACGCCCACTTTCGACTAGAACACATTTTATTTTGATCTTTTGTGGAATCTCAACTATTTACAGACAAATTCTAAATAAATTGTTTAGGTATAATCCTTTATATTTTTAACAGAATGTATAGTCTCAATTCCACCTTATTTAACATTTAACTTGCTACCAATTTTGTTTGACATTTATTTTGGTTGCTGGCTTGGGACTCAAGTTCGCCCTTGGACAGCGCTAGTCGAAGTTGCAATTGCAGCTTCAACTTGGCCGCCCTTCAGACATTGCGACATTGCATGTCACGATGCCAGTGGCAGTTGGAATCGCATGCGTCTGGCTAGAAATCCCTGATTTAATGGCGTGGAAAATTAGAAAACGTTTGCCTTGGCCTGGCCCACCCAGGCCAGGCCAGGCCGGGATGTAATCGTCTGGCAGCTGTCAAACCGACTGGCCTCGATTTTCTAGGGTCGCCGGTTAAATGTTTGGCATTGGGACAACTGCAGCCGTGTTGAACGGTTGCCAAATTGCCAGCCTGCGATACGGCTGCTCAGGTGCTCGAAAATTGCATCTAATGACTTCATAAATTAAAGCCAGCACACGAGACACATGACACACACGCACACACGCAAGAGATTCTGTCGTAACTTTATTCAAATGAAGTTGGCGGCTTTTTAGCTGCTTCCGTGTGCATTTTTAATGAAGTTTGGCGCTGCGGTTTTTTGTTTCTATACGCCCACAGCCGCGCCCACATCTTTAGCGGTCGGCATTTGCCAAAAGGCTCAACTTTCGCAGCTCGCCCCGCCTTATAAACGCCTTTGCAGCTGCGTCTCACTAATAAATGTGTCTGCCGGCAAGTCTACAAAGTGCTTTTAATTAGTTGTGTTAGCTTACTGCGAAAAAAAAGCGAGTGTGCTATCTGCACACAAAATAAAAGTCAAAAACAGAAAACTCGTTCGTTTCCCGCTGCCATTGTTTAACAAGTTGGGTGTTAATTTTTATTAAAACTTTTCTCCCATCTCCAGTTCATTAAAAATGTTTTAATAGAGCGTTATCTCAAGATACGCACATCGCATTGAGGGAGAAATTTCGAAATAGTATATAAATATACCCCTGAAATGCTTTTTGCCTGTAAGAGTAGTAAATCTTCGGTGCTCTCAAGATAAATCTTCTTTCTCGTTATATTTTAAATTTCGATATTTATCAGTTAATTTGATTGTCAAATGGCATCCACGCTGCCGGCGTAACTTTTCGGACCAGTACCTCGTATTTACTGATCTCTCTCATGGGGAAATTCTCGTACCGGATGAAACACACCTTTTGCGCAAGATACAGGGTGCCAATGAAAAGGCCGCCATCAGTTCTGGCGCGGCAGACGTAAACGCGTTCGTTCAAGGCGTTTGTACCCACGGAAACAGAATTCTTTTCCCTGAAGCCGTCATAGCTGCGCACCCAGTAATAGTTGACGGTCTCATTGGCGACCAGCAACTCGTAGGAAATCGCCTGATTAGCTACGGAGTCGGTGTTAAAAGTTGTGTATCCCGTTTCGGACCTTACCCGGGCTGGCACAATAGAGTTTGCATATGGGACGCGTGCCACGTAGTTATCATAACCGTACGAATCAATGCCGCCTAGAACAGCGTTTTCGGGGAAGTTCTGCGCCTTATCGGAGAGGACCCAGCGATCCGTATAATCGTATATTCCGCAATAAATGGTGCCCAGTAGCTGGGCAAAAATCAGCGTGCAAGCAATAAGTTTCGTCGGGGAATACATTGTTTTAACTATCCGGTAACGGATCACAGACTGATGTGTTGATTGTCGATAGGTTTGGTGTTTTTATATATTCTTCTGTTGGTTGTTTGAGGGAATCACTTATTGATAAGCGCGAATGTTATAAATCTTTGTGTAACGAGGGGTAACCCTTTGAACTGACCATTGATTAGATATGCCAAAATAAACGTTTGAATTTTTATGTATTTTAAAAAAATCAGAATGTCGCACGTTTCACGGTATTGATAAGAACTATTAGTAATGACTTGATAAGAGAAAATTCAGATTCGAATCTGTAAATATAAATAACATATGTATTTTTGTATCCTCTCTTCTGTTTCTTCTGCATGGAAAACCCCAATGAGATCCGTTCTTTCTTTCTAAATGTCCACTTTATTGAGGAAATGTCGATCACAATAAGCTTAAACAATGGATTTGAACCAGGTTCAAAGTAACGCATTTTGGAATTTATCAATACTTGATGATATTTTGATTAAAGGAATTTAGAATTTCTCAACACTTGATGATATTTTGACGAAAGCAATTGTCAAATCGTCAGACAATTAGTTGTGCTTGAGCAGAGTAATGAATATTCATTGAAACTTTCAAGGAAGAGCATCGTTTGAAGACAACGCAGCCACTGCCAGAAGTTCCTTTGTTCGTGCCCAACCACATGTGTAAAATGTGTCATAAACATTTGTTGAATGTGCTGCGATGCATGCTGAAAATGGCTCAAAAACTCACACAAAACAGGTGCCAGTTGACAGGTGAGCAGGTGGAAGCCATTGTTGCGGGTCAACTGTCAAGCAAAAGTCAAAACCATAAGTCGTACCACAACACACGGCTCAAGCTGGTCGTTCCCTCCCTCTCTCTCTTGCTCTATCACTTTGTTGGCTTTTGTGGCAAGAAAGCCACATGAATATGCCATAAAGACTCTAAGCCATTTCGACCAGTGCAACTTTAAGCTGCCTTAAAGTGGCCCAGACACTTTTTTTTGGCAGTTACATTAGGCTGACTGACGTCTGGGCCATTTAATTTATGCAAAACAAGAGGACAAAATGACACGAACTAATGCTTCGTTGCCTTTGATCTTATGCTAAGTGAGGGCGTTGCCTATGAGGGAATCCGGGATTATCCGCCTTAAATAGACTATAGTCTATGGACGCTGTTGGAGTCCCGTTAATTTTCAAAGCGAATTGGCGTCTTTTTTTGTTTACATTTGCTTAGGGTATTACAAAGAAATATCCGACCCTATACATACGAACAGCAAAGCCGAGACTTATTTAAATCTTGTTCATGCTCCTAATATAAATAAAAATTTAAAAATCGGTGTCTATGAAAACACAAAAACCTTTGGTATAGTTATCATCTGTGTGTAAGGGTATCTTATCTTCGGCGAGTTGGCGATGACTATTTTTTCTTTTATTATTTCTTATTTTTTTTCGCGTCAGCCTTAAATTTTTTATTCCATCTAGGTATAGTTGTTTTTTTTTTTTTTCAACCTAAGCTTTCCGTACAATGAACAGTCAAAATCAGTGCTTACATTACACAAGCACGCGTCATGCCGGAAACGGAAATGGCAAGCAGCATACGGAAGCGTTTCTCTCTGTGTTTATTTGTATTTGTTTGCCCCTGTCATGGGCACGAAATTCAATTTAAATGCCGCCCGTGTGAATTTAAGGCCACTTTTTCTGCGTATTGTCCAAATCAGATTTGTGGCAATCGCATGAACCTGGCTAATTATAAACTTCTCCATTTTTGACGCGCAACGCCCACAAAGGGATGTTCAAGGTTTATTATTATTTTGACCTTGTCTGTCTGCATAACTGTCGGATAAGAGTTCTTGAGCATATATCAGTAATAACAAGAACTAGACTCTGCAATTTTGGTATGTACATTCCCGAATAGCGTACATTAGAAATATTTTACTTTTGGAAATTCTTCCATCAATCGAAAATTAGTGTTATATATATTCTCTCTTTTAAAACTACCTTTATTTTATTATTCTCCTTCCGATTGCATCGTAAATAAATACCACAACTCTTTGAACTCAAAGGAATTGAGAACATTGGACAGTCATGTTCACAATGCGCTGATTTATGACACCTTGAAATGCAATAGGGAAATCGCATGTTAATTACATTTTGGCCCCGAGCGGGCCTGACACGCACGCACGCGCCACATGTGGCAACAACAAGGGGTAGGAAAAAGAAACAACAAAGCCGCGCAACGCGTATTACACTAAGCTTTGCCACGGAATGCTGCATCTACTGCCCCCATATAGGGTTACACATTAATATTGGCTTGTCACAACTGTTAGCCATAAGAAACTAGAAACCATTTGCAACAAGCTGCCCAATGCAGCTCTCTCAGACGCCTCTCTAACTCTTTTGTGCTTGCCACAGAAACCACATGCAATATACTCGCAGTCAAAAGGCAGGCAGCAGGACAACCTGAAATGCAACACCGCCAGGCAATCAACTGGTGTTTCAGTTTCCATTAAGCCAGCGCCACACACAACTCGCCACATTACCCAACCCGCAACGAGCTAGCACTCACACACACACACACATACACTCACACGCATACGTGCTCCTGACAACGTCTCGAGTTTTGTGCTAGCCGCAACCATGAGAAACTCCTATGGACCGACTAACTCCACAGTATTTGCCGCCAAAGCGCAACAAAAAATATCCCAAAACAAATGGAAAACTTTTGCGAGAACAAATACCAACGCTCTCTGGAATGACAACTGGAACGCTTGGGGAATCAGTAAAATGTAAACACCCCTCCAAATGTCTACGTCATTTGGGATATTTTTGCTACCCCTGTTTAACCGAGGGGGTTGCTCCATGTACCTCTCATACACACCTTGGCTTAATTGCCATCTGACATTTATTGCCGTCCAGCGTGTCGTTCAGGCGCAGGCATCATGCTCTCCTCTCCAGGAGCACAGACAGCCAATGTTCGCGCATATATCACGGCCAAACAAACCGGTGAGTTGGTTAGTCCAGACATTGATGCGAAGCACCAAACAAATCTGTCCCGATAACTTGCTTGTCACTGGCAGGAACAGCGAAACAAGATTGAAATTTAGAACGAAAAACTCTAGAATACAGCACGTTAAAATAAAGCTGATTGTTAGTTAGAGAAGTGTGTAAAATTGAAAGCAATTGTCAAAAGTAGAAGCCATATTTTTCATATTTTTTGTTTAAAAAGAATATAAAGAAATAAAAGCTATGAAGAAAAGATTTCCGGATAGGGGATATCTGACAGTTGTTCCGGTCTAAGTCAGTTGAAAAAGCACACATTTGTTCATAAAAAGGCTAAGGCCATGCACGAATTATAATTTCAGGCACTTAGAAACGTAGTCTAAGATTTTTACTGTGAGAATTCAATCTGCGTCATTGCATAAACTTTTTGGTAGCTATGGGAAAGTTGTTATTTATTCAAGAAATTAACATGACAACTGCTTATTAACAAGGCTGTCAGCAATCAGTAAAAATTACATTTCCATTAAGGCGGGGCAAGACCTAAGAGCTGAATGCAATTATATTACAGTTCAAGCACAAATAATCACAGTGCTAAATGGACAGCACGAATGGTACCCATAATAATAATATAGTAGCATATATATGGGAAATAAGCTGCGATTTGAACAAACAAAAATGCTAGCCATAAATGAGCAAAAATTGTGTGGCCTCAAGTTAAGCCGGGCCGTGCGAGTCATGGCAACGTAATGCGTTGGCTGGGATTAAAGCCGGACACGCGACCAGACCAAAACATATGCCAATATAAATGTCCGGCGGAGGGGACGCTCGGTAGCGACGGATCAGCGACAGTAGCACGCAAATGGTATGAACAAAAATAAACTGATAAGCGACTGGCTGAAAAAACAATGCGACTTTTGGGTAGCAGAGGCGCGTGGAAGGGGTGGCGAATTATGCAAGTGCCGAGCGAAAATATGTTGCATGCGACGACAGCGACAAACAAATAAACAACCAACCCAACCAACAAACAAGCAAACAAACAAACAAATAAGCAAACAGACAGACAAATAAACTGAAGCGCATTTCTGAGTGCGGGGGAAACAACTGACAAATGAATGCGAGACGGCAGCGGTGTGAGCAGCTGAGAGAAAGAGACAGACACACCCGTTCAGTGGATTAACGAGTGAGCGAGAGCGTAGGCGACACAGCATTTGGGCAATGGAAATCAATTATTCATGCGCTTGGCCACGCAGCTAAAAAGTATGCTAGGCATGCGACAGTCCAACGCCGCCGCCCAACGGTATGCAACAGTTTTTCCAACTGCTAACAGACAAATGAAAACCAGCGCCAAACCATTGAACCGCCTCCACCTCCCCCATCTCCTCCCGCTGCAAGGCATCCCAAACACGAGCCCATTGCCTAGGATGATGGCATTTGTTTGTGTTTGATTTGCGCTAACTGTGATTAAAGGGCAGCAGGCGGGTGGCCATAAAGCGGGCAGCGGGGGGGTGCTGCAGCCCCGCCGTTACGAGCAAATGAAGTTTAATTTAACAGTAGCCAAACAACAAGAGCATCTCAAACAGTTAACACACAGCGAAAACTGCATACTCTGCAAAACTGGACTTATCACAAAAATAAGGAATGAAATTAATATGAATATACATCAAGCTTTCGTTAATAATGAAATGAATATGAATTTACATAAAGTATTCGTTAATAATGAAATAATTATGAATATAAATAAAGTTTTCGTTAATTTAGCCGAGCTTTAAGTAAAATATAAAAGCTATATAAAGCTTTAAGCTATTATGCTTGCGTTTTGTTTTGGAGACTGAAAGCTTTAAGAATGTGCGAATGCCGAAAGCACAAATTAAGTGTGAGCTGGAAAGTTAGATTTCTCTTCAAGCTTTCAGGCTTTTTGTTTTTCGCACTATATGCATAAATTCAGGAAGCTTAGAGCTTTCATGTGCTTTTCAAGTGGAAGCAGTATTAACAATATTATTTATAAGTAAGCAAAGAATTTTTTGCTTACATTTCATGGTTTATTGTGAATCAATATGATGTTGATTTAAATACAAAAATTATACAAATTAATCATGGCATAAGTTTTTTTTAATGCTCGGACTGCATTACGGTTACATTGTAATAAAGAAAAGGATGACTTTTGGTTACAAGTAACATTGCAAAATGAAGCTACCTTTTGGAAATTGGTGCCTAACTAGGGACGCCATTGGAGGGTACTAATTAAATTTGGCCACCGGCGACAGCTACTTTGATGCACACAGATAGGGCGACTGAATCTAAAACCTAGCCGCATGAAGCTTAGGCAGCTGCTTTCTTTAGCGGCAAGAGAATGGCATGCCCGGCATGCTTTCAGGCGTAAAGTGTTTGATTATGGTCATTTATTCAGCACTGTCTGCAGCCCAATTTGGTTGTTGTGTCTACTTTTTGGAGTGCGCAGCTCTCAATCCACCAAAAGCATCGCACCCTATTATCTTTTGTCCCGTCAGGGGGTTACCATGGATTTTGGTTTTCGGGCATTCGTTGGGGCATCGTGTTTGTGTCTGAGCGTACGATTAAAATCGCATACATCAGCGCTGCTCAAAGGCCGCCAAGGGGGCGACGGTGTGACAGTCTCTACTGTGGTCGATTTTTCGACGGGTTAACTTAAGGGTTGGGGGCTGGGGATGGATATGGCTGCTGGCGTGGCCAGACAACCGTGGCTTCGTCCCTAATTTGTGTGCAATCGCGCATTTAAACGCTGTTGTTTATTAATGCATTTCGTTTAACGTGTAATGCAAAATTTATGCTACGAAAAACTAACGAAAAGCTCGACGCAGCACTGCAAAAATCTGGGAAGCATCAAACGAGCATGAAAAAAATAAACAAAAAGAAAAACTAACATGCGACTTAATTAAGCCGTCATGAACTGCAAAAACACGTGACATGCACAGAAATGTGTGTGGTTGTGTGTTGGTTTGAGTGTGTGTGTGTGTGTGTGTGTGTGTGCGTTTGCCCGCTAGCAACTCAAAGGCAAAGCGCCAAACATAGCAAACATGGCGAACTGGCCTTTCATGTGCCCCTCTCCAGCCCCGCCCGGCTGACCGAGGCAAAAAAGCAACTGGTGATGCGTATCGTAAGGCACAGCTGGAAAAAAAATGCAATGCTCAAAAGCAGGGCCAACCACTCACAACTTGCTCTGTTGTTGTTTCTGTTTTTCCTATTTTTTCCAAAAGCACCTCAAATACGTTTAATATGACGCCAAGAGCATCTCGATAGAAACCCACATTCACACAGGCAAGAGAGAAGACCAGAATATTGCGGAACAGTCAAATTGTTTGAATGTGAATATAATGGATAAACAATAGGTATTAAACGTTTTCCCCCTAGGTTTTTCTTCCAGTTTCTAAGATTTTCTGAAAGCTTTTCTAAGGACCAATCGAAAGAAATCGATTTCCTTAAACAGAAACAAATTTTCCAAAAATCTTTTAAAACTAACTCACTTACTTGAGATCATGAAAATCGCATAGAGGGGCGATTCTGGTTAGATGAGATGAAAGTAGTGACTTGCATATGAATATAAGATAGATGTCAGATAAAAAAAGCAAGTGCTCAAAGCAAAACGTTTGAATACACTTAAATTGAACGTCTACGTAGCAAGTCTTCTACTTGACTCGACTATTGAATACACCTGACGTAGTGAATTCCGTCTGATAAGCAATGCGGAATGGTAGATAAAGAAACAGAAGCCTCGCAAATTGCTCGATTAATATGATGTTTGTCAGTCCAGAATTACATAAATTTTTAAAACTAAACTTTTTTTTTAGCTCATTTACCAAATATTACCCTGCGTTTATTAGACACATATTTTCAAATACACCGGCTTTTAAATATTTCCCAATATTCATATTTTGGCATACAGTACCACATATTCTAACAAAACTCCGAAAACAAGGTAATAAGGGTGAAAGCAGAAACCATATTTGTTGTGACAGATGGGTGAAAATATACTGGTATATCCTGGGCAAACTTAAGCAAAGAATTGCACCAGAAATTGTCCAGCCAAGTCAGAAACCCTAATCACAAATAAAACAGGATTTTAGTCATTCATTACGCTGAGATATTTGATAAGCATTGGTATCTCCAATGGCCCACAAGGTTTGTGCAGTAGCTGAACAAGCTGGGATTTTATTTTATAATAAAAATCATTGAGAAGATAAACGTAATTTTTTATTTTACAAAGTCATCGTTGATATTATATAAAAGGACAGGGTCTAAAGACTATTGAGTCATCTATTTCAAACAATTATCCGATTCGCATGTTTTATTATTCCGCTGCAGTAAAAAAAATTATCTGGGATTTCCCCAATCGATTGAATCTCTATTGCGTATCGGCTGCACCTCAAAATGATTGTGTACTCTTGATATACCTCGTAATCAATCGCAAAATTTGACAAACACTAGAAACATATCAAATGGAACACACTCGGGAACAATCAAGATATTCCTTATTACCAAATATGACTTTGCTTTGTCACAGAGATAAAGCGATAAGAAACTGATGATATTTTTTGTGCTCAAACACGAGCCAGCCACAAGTTTATCTTGCTCTACGCATAGTTCGACGAGACGCGTTTGCTTCGATATACACCCAATATATTAATGCTCTTTGTTTTTGAGCGTGTATAACGCTCCCGTCGTGGCAAACACAAAAATAAAATTATAATATTGTTCGTGGTATGCGTATCACATATGTACACACTGAGCAAATATTTATTTATACACACTTGTGGAATAGTAAATATCACGAAGCTGCTAATCACATAGGTACAACTAGTTATGAATGCTTTGCTGACCCATTGACAGGCGGTGCTCCAGCCGTGAAGCGTTCCCACTCGCGCATTTTGTTCTGTTTAAAATAATAACCAGAAGAAAGTGCAATTTGCGGCATGCCACATAATATATACCCTTTCAAAACAAATTTGTATAAAACAACAAATTATGATTTTGCTTAAAAACAACTCAGATATAAACAGAAAACTTCGTTTACTAGAAATGATAAATTTCTAAGCATGGTACAACTCGCACCAAGTTTTATCAGCCTTAACGTAAAAACAAATTAACATAAAAACTGATAGGTAGACTTAAGATATAATTTATAGCCTCTCAGTGCTGCTTGTTTATATCGTTTAAAATTACGCGTCGGCAAATTTTGCGACAAAATTATAGCGTCCAATGAAAGGGTATGTAAATAGACAATGACTAGGCCAAAATCTTAATTGATAATCCACTCAAACTAGCCGACAACCTGTTTGTGACGTCATTAAGAGCACCTTGTCCTAAATTAAATAAAAACTGTGTGAAATTTAAGCCATTTCCTATTTTCTTTTAACATCTTTATAAATTAATAAATAATAAAGATTTAAATAGGTATTAAATCAGCTAATATCAATAAAATATCTTTTGATATAAATTTTAAAATATTTAGCAATAATGTAGAGTTCAGAATTATGAATTTAAATTAAAAACAAATCAATCAGAAATGATAAATATGCTAATAAAGTAAATAAAAGCTAAATATACTAAATTTTTTTTAATATTTGTCAGCTCTATCTATTTCATTTAATTACATTTTTTTTTTTTACCATTTAATTTACACTATCTTTTGCGCCACCGTGCACTGCCATCGCATTGTTGGTATTCACGATGACACCAAAACTGGTGAGAGCCAAATTGTCGCAAAAAGCGCGACTAAAAGCACGAAATAGCCCGACAAACTAATCAGTATATAATGTCAGGTCTCTAACAAAAATAAAATCAGTCGCAGTCCGATAGTTAACACGTCGCGTGGCAAATCCCCTCTAAATATTTCGATTCGGCAATATGGTGATTATAAAGAATGTGCAAAATATATCTGTGCCAGAGTATCTAAACGAAGGATTCTTTGTGGAAACAATTGAGGAGGGCTTGCGTGAAACTAAAATAACCTTGCAAGAGATCAATTTCGAATGGGGCAGCAATCCGGGTGACAACTACTGCTCGGCCATTTATCGAGTGCTCGTGAAATTTACGCGATGGGACGATGGCAAAGAGTCTTCGAAAAGTGAGCAGCTGTCGCTGATTGTGAAAACTATTCCAATCACAGAGGAAACAAAGTTTCTAGAGGATGTCAGGGTGTTCATCAAGGAGAAGCAAACCTACACAGATATCTTGCCACGCTTAGACATTCTTACCAATGGCGACAGATTTGGTGCCAAGTGAGTTGTTAGAGAAAAAGTGTCGAGCGAGTGCTAATTGAAAACTTTTTATAGATATTACCATTCCGTAAAGGCGCCCGTGCAGACGATTGTCTTCGATGATCTAAAGGTCGATGGATTCAAATTGGCCTCACGCGAAAATTGTTTGGACTGGGCGCATTCCACGCTGATCCTAAAACAGCTGGGCAAGCTTCATGCTACGTCCATGGTGCTGGCCAAAAAGGTAACAAACGGACAATGTAAAGTTCAAGTTCAAACAAATAACCAATTCCGTATTATATGCAGGATCCGGAAATCGTTAAGCAATACCAACGCGGCATGCTGAGTGAGGAGACTTTAATAAAGAGTCCTACCTTTGAGAACATGTTTGGCGGCTTTCTTAAAGGCCTAATCCAAGTCTCAGGCAAATGGCCTGGTTACGAGAAGATTACCAAGCAACTGCAACGTTTTTCGGATAATTTCACTAAAGTTTGTATTTCGGCTGCCAAACCGAAGCCGAATGATCGTTATGTGGTGCTCAATCATGGCGATTTGTGGACCAACAACTTTATGTATGCCTACGACAACAAAGATCAGCCCGAGGTGCCAACACGCGCCATATTCGTGGACTTTCAGCTTAGCTTCTATGGCAGTCCTGGCTGCGATCTGAACTTCTTTTTGAATACGAGCGTCAAATTGGAGCTGCTGCAGAAGCGTCGAGAGGAGCTGATTAAAGTGTATTACAAAGCATTCCGAGATGCCTTGGAGTATGCACGCTTTGAGAAAATACCCAGCTATGAGGATCTACTCTGGGAGCTGCGCAGCCGTGAGGCTTATGGATTATTTGGTTTATTCGCATTTCTGCCCGTTATAACCATGCCGCACGAGCTGTCAAAGGACAATAGCATTGAGAATATGCAGGATGAGAGCTTTAAGCAAAAGCATATGGAAGCCATCTATTCGCAAAAGTTTCTCAACGATTATCACAAATGGGCTCTGAAGCGCGCCGAGGAACTGGGTGTCTTTGGCGATTACTAGACAGAAGCTCCTCTTATGGGCTTATGGGTTCATCAACCTGAATGGCAAACACGGACGGCTAAAAGAGGCACACACAATGACAAAGACGGATAGCTTTACGGCTGCATGATGAACGCTAATTCTTATGTCATACTTGATTTAGCTTTTTATAGACCAGAGTTCAATTAAAGTGATCTAACGTAGCTGCGGTTCTTGAATGAATCTAATGGACTTTTTAATTGGGTGGCGATAAAGCAAGACAAAAACAACAAAACAATTCGGGCTGGCGTTATTGAGGTTTGATTATGCAACTGATAAAGAAATGAATAAAGAAGCACTGTTTTAGGCAGGAAACAATGAGTACATTGATTGCGCACGATAACTGTAGGAGTTGATTATCTTTATTTCCAAATGAAAAATTACTTTGTAAGTACGTTCTTTAAACGCATAATGACTTTCAGAAACTCGCTCATTAGGAAACAATCTCGCTCTTCAATCTCTCAGGTCTATTATGAAACTTGTGTCTGCTCAATATTTCTACTTTAAGTCGTTGCTATACCAATTTCTAAATATATACAGTTTTTATCGTTTGATAAGCGAAAGAAACAACCAAACTACATTGTATAGCTTGTAAGTGCACAGTGGAGCAAGGTTTTCAAACAATTATCGAAAAAACGGGAATATAATTTTATACAATTTACAGGCATGCATTGAAATTTCTCACAAATTGTTCTGTAAATTCATGAAAGGCGTTTTCAGACCTCCTTTTTTTACATCAAAATCTCACTGATCTCACTCGTAAAAAGCGTGAATTACTTTTTTGTTTATAAAATCTACTTCAACATAATTTAAAAGTCAAAGTTAGATTTTAGACGTTACCAATCATTTTAAATGGATGGTTCAAGTATCAGTAATCCTTATTATTCTCACATCTAATATAATTCCTCATATTTATATTTTAATTAAAATTATTGAAAGTTTTTGCGTATCCTCTAAAGCAAGTATGTAGAGTGTGCATCAAAAGCAGCCACCGATAATCCAAAGTCGAGACTGGGAATGCATTTCTATTGAGTCAATTAAGTCGCAAACAGATGCACCCAAAGATGTTCCATTGGGGTCAATTGAGACCCAACCAGCTATGACTTTGATTTTCCATATAAGACGTTCAGTCACGATTTCGAACCGATTCATAGCCATACACAATGTCGGGCACAACGGAGACGCTGCCGCTTTACCTAACGCCACAGTTCTTTAGACGTACCCTGGAGCACGGCCTGCAACAGCAGGATCTCAAAGTGCTGGATGTGCAGCTGACGGATCTGACCCGTGGCGGTGAGAACTACTGCAGTAATATTTATCGGGCCCAAGTCAGGTACCAGACGGCGGAACGAAAAACGCTGGAGACCTCGCTCATAGTCAAGTGGATGCCGGCCGAGAAGCAGGCCATATTGGCCCGTCTCCATATCTACAACAAGGAGACTTTATTCTATCTGTACATCAAGCCAAAGCTGGAGGCGCTGATGTGGCGCGCGCATGCAGGCGAAGAGCCCTGGACACTGGGAGCCAGGTGAGCGGAGGTTAATAGGAAACGAGTCCCCAATAGCAACCGCTAATGTGAGCCAACTATTATTTCCTGACTAAATTATTTCCAAATGAATCCCTGTTCAGGCACTACTATTCAACTACGCAGCCGGAGCAGACCATTGTCTTTGGGGATCTCTGCTGTGAGGGTTATCAGCTGAAGTGCCGACAGCTGGGCCTGGATGCAGAGCATGCGAGGCTGGTGATGCGCAAGTTGGCCCAATATCATGCATTGACCATGGTCATGGCCGAGCATGAGCCTCAAACGATAATAGATCGTTATCCGTTTGGACTGCTGCACATGGATGCCATTAAATCGGAGCCTTTTAAGCTGCTTTTTGGCACTCAACTACTTAAATTGGCGGCATTGACCAATGACTGCGAAGGATTTGGTTCGATAACACGGAAACTTTATCGCTATCATGAGCATTTCACGGAGCGTGTGTTAAAATCGGTTTATCCACTGCGTGGAGATTTAAATGTTATGAACCACGGAGATCTGTGGGTGAACAATATATTCTTCAAGTACGATGAACACCACAAGGTGCAGCAAGCGAAGATTGTAAGTGCCTGGCCTCTAGATTCATAGAATATGGTCTGACATATGCAAGTTTCTGGCAGATTGACTTTCAGCTATGCTTCTACGGCAGCCTGGGCTTTGATGTCAATTACTTTCTCAATACCAGCCTGGAGCTGGGTGTGCTTAAGACGCAGCGCCAGCAGCTCATAGATGTATACTACGAGGCGCTGTTGGGCTGTCTGCGGCAGCTGCCCTGGGACAAGCCGCTGCCCACTCACGAGGATGTCATGGCTGAGATTCGGGCCCGGGAGGCCTATGGATTTTTTGTGGCCTTTGGCTTTTTTCCGCTGATGAGCATGATTGGCATTGATTCGGAGGACAACTCGCTGAAGAACTTTCATGACGAGGAATTCGCCAGACAAAAGGTGCAGCTCATGTTCGAAGGCAATGCACGCACGCTCGAGAGTCTCAAGTTCACGTTGAAGCGTTTGGATGACTTGCAACTATTCGATTAAAGGCAATGAGAAATTGCAATTGCACATTGCTGCACTAACGGTTCATACAGAATAAATATTGCATAATGTTTGATTGCACCCTAATTGAATACACTGTTATTTTATTATTTTGTAAATTAAGCATTTGAGGCCCTAGAACAAATGGTGCAATTTCTTTATGGCTTTTAGTATTGCATGACTGAATAGCTTTTGAATCATATGACATTTTTCGACGGCAAACAAATGGGCGAATGGCTGTTAATTGGTATTATGATAATCATAAGATACAAGCTAGAAATGCAGGAATTATAGCCGTAAAAAGATAACTACTACAATAAAGCGTATAACAAAGTGTCGCTAGTAAATACTAAAGGGAGAAGGAAGCATTTTCAACCCCAAAAAGTAAATATAATCATAATCAGGTTTGTCGCTCTGCCTGTCCCTTTTATGTACGTCACATGATTTATAGAACGGCGTCAGAGATTTTACGAACTAGAGGCACCAAATTCGACAATATGTACTTTTAAACCCAAAGATGATCAAATTGTTGATATGGAGAATATATAATTACTACAGCCACAACATTTGTCAAGTCCGAGAATATTTCACGTTTTTGATCATTTCCTCTCATTGCCCAAAAACAAAAAATAATCACATTTGAAATATACGTCGTATAGAACTGAAAATATAATTTGCTACACAAATTAAAGTGTCATTCGGGCTGCCTAATTATGCCATAAATTGCTTCATTAAAATTTATAAAATTGTTTATAATTGCAAAAACAAATTTAAATAATTGTTTGAAAATAAAAATGTGAATGTGAAATGAAATTGTGACAGCAAAAACTAAAATCTTGAGGTCTAAAAGTATTAATAAATAAGATTAGCTGAGATTTTGCGCATTAATCAGTAAATCGTGAAACACAGAAATATGACAAAAGTTAAAGCTGAGAGCGGGAGTGGAAATAGAGAGACGTGAGAGAAATATAAAGTTTCGATCTGGTGAGTCGCTGGGCGATTCTCTCGCCTGAGAAACTAGTAGAACGTTAGATAGATAACGATGATTAAATAATCATAGACACAATCTGAAAAGTGGGTGGGCCGTGATAAGATAATTTCCGAGTGTCGGACTGCCTGTCAGACTGTCAAACAATTCAACGTAACGCTATTGAAAGAGAGCAGAAGAAACTTGTGAAAATTAGATAACTGGTTTCCACACAAACATATAATTTATATAAAATCAGTAAAAAAATCGCGTGTTTGTTTATATTAAAATATTGGACAACTAGACGCTATTGTCGCCTATTAAGTGAAATTATATGCATGTGTAAGTACATTTTATATATATATATACATATATATTAATTACGCTAATTTAAAATCAACAACAATCTCAGCTTTGTGTGGCTGTGCGTATAAAATGCCGGACGCTTCGTTCAAGCTTTTCAAACCACTTGAGATCACAACATGTGCAGCATTGTGTACGATCAGGAGCTGCTGGCCTCGCCGCCCAAGCATTTGGATGTGCCCTTCTTCGCCGAGGTGTTGGAGACGGCACTGCGCACATCCCGTATACAGCTGACAGGGATTCACTGCAGCATGGGCAGCAGCACCGGCGAGAACTACTGCAGTCAAATCTATCGTGTGAAATTGAATTACAGGCAACAAAATGGTAAAGCTTCGCAGAAGGAGGAGCAACTGGCAGTGATTGTGAAGAGCATACCGCGCATTGAATCTGTGGAGTTCCTCGAGGACTTGCAGATGTACTTGAAGGAGAAGATCACGTACTACGAGCTGCTGCCACGCCTCGAACTGCTTACGCAATGCAAACGACGCTTCGGACCCAAGTGAGATAATTATGTCTAGCCGCAGCAATCAGATTTGCTAACCCGATCTGCTTTCAGACTCTATCAGTGCATGAAGCAGCCGCAGAGCACGCTCGTCTTTGAAGATCTTGGCCAACTCGGCTTTGTGATGGGCTCCCGTGAAACGGGCCTAGATGAGACACATTGTCGTCTGGTTATGGAACGACTTGCCGAATTTCATGCCGCCTCAATGGTGCTAGCAACGCTGGTAAGTCAAAAATGTAATAGACCCTCTACAGATAATACAAAAAGCGAGTCGAGACTTGTTGATAAGGAAGCAAAGACTTAGCAATTGATAACTATTTAAGTACATTTTCATTTTTTGTTTCAATTTTTGTTTGTTTGTGTAATATTATTTCTACTTCGCATTCAAATTTATGCTTTTATTCGTGTTTAAACAGCTTTGAATTTATTTAAACTGAATTCAATTAATTAAACTACTTCGCATTTTATTTATGCTTTTAGTCGTGTTTAAACAGCTTTTAATTTAGTTAAACGAGTAGCTCAATTTTTATCGTTATTTATCTTGAAATCCAATTAAGTGTATTCAACATCATCAGAAGAAAAACCAAGAAAGCCTTTTTTCTATCTATGAAACAGAAATGATATAGTAGCCCGATTTTAAATGCAGATATGTTAAGAAATAAGTCAAACTCTTGATTGCTGAGTTTGATTAAGATATCTTGATGAGGTTCTCAATGTTGTTCAAGAACTTAAAGTTCGTGGCCTTAATATAGTTCTTTAAGACGACAACTATAAGACAAAGGGCATAGCTTGCATGGGAAAAGACAGACAGACAGACAGGTACGGATCAGGAATATGTATACATGGAATCGAATCCTTTTAACACGCAGAAGAGAATATATTGGATGTGGATTGTTCATACAAGTTGCACACCGAAAATTCTCTCTGATTGCACAACAAAATGTATGTTCACTTTACAGGATCCCGAAATTTTTGAAGCCTATGGCGATGGCATGTTGTCACCGGAAGGCCTGGCCAAGGACGACGGCCTGCTGATGCGCTTCTTTGCCGGCAATGGACAACAGCTGCACAAGCTGGTCAACAGCTGGTCGGGCTTCGAGCGGATCGCGGGCAAGATAGGCAAATATTTGGAGCAGCAGCGCGCGAACTTGGTGCGTGCCCAGGCGCCAGTGGATAAGGAGATCAAAGTGCTGAATCATGGTGATCTTTGGGTGAACAACATGCTGTTCAAATACAATGGAGCGCAGCAGCTGCAGGATGTGATCTTCATAGACTTTCAGCTGAGCATTTGGGGCAGTCCGGGCATCGATCTGAACTACTTTTTCTACACCAGCCTCAGTTTGGATGTGCTGAAGCACAAGCGGCCGCAGCTGCTGAAAATCTATCACAATCGCCTGTCGGAGACGCTGCTCAATCTGGACCTGGGCGTGCCTGTGCCCAGCTACGACCAGCTGCTGGCCGAGGTGCATCGCCGCGAGAGCTATGGCTTTTTTGCCAATTACGGCATACTGCCCACCGTTAGCCAGGACAAGGCCGAAACGTCTGACAATAACCTGGAGAACTTCACAGACGCCGATTTTACCAAGCAAAAAACCGAACAAATGTTTGCGTCCACCCGCTTGGCGGAGACGCTGCGTTACACTTTGCCGCATTTCGAGCGAGCGGGAGTTTTTGATTAACTATTTACAATAATAGGTGGGGCACTCACCTGGACACGTGTTTTAGCTTAGTTTACGGATATTGCACATATATTTACACATTAAAATAAAGTTTTTAAAGAATTACGCGCACTTTTCACTGACTTGTTGCTTTGCTTTCGCATTAACCGTTGCAATGCAGCGTTGCCAGACTGGCCGAATACTCTGAACATGAGGAGCAGTATGTTAATGACGCAAACAAGTTAACATTAACATTTTATTTTAACTAACATATATTTTTTATATGTGGGAAGCTAAATGTAAAAAGTATCCGACTACCAGATGCACTGTTACATGGCTTCAGGCTTATATACAAACAATTAAAGTTATTTGCTAGTCAGCTCAGACATGTGCAATTTTTTTTACTTTTATTTTTCGTTTACATATAGAAAATGAAATACAATTTTTATTTTGTTGTACGATTGCACAAATTATTTCATTTGTTTTATGAAATCACCAATAAAAAGAACACAAACTAAATGAAAATGTGGTGTTAGAACATTTCAATTAATTGCATACATACAAAAACTACTTAAAATACAATTACAAACATCATTATCATAATTAACATCATCATCAAATCGATTTGCACAACAATTAAAAGGCATTTTATATATAAATACATTTATATATATATATATATTTATATAATCAATCAATTTAACACTAGAATTAGGCATAAACGTTACTTGAACGCTGTTTGTTGAACCGCAGCTGAAGTTCCCAAACCAATTTCATATATAATTAATTCATATAGCTTAATTAACTACAACGACTTTTCGCTTACGTTAATGTGTGGCTTTTAGTTTCTCTTTCTTGTTTTCATTGCTTTCTTTGTTCCGCGACTGTGGGCGAGTGCTATTCGCGCGGCGATTAGCTCCACACATCGGCCGAGTAGCGTTTCTGGGCCTCCATCTTTTTCAGATACTGGACAGCATCCGCCTCACTCATGTTGCCCTTTGTGGACAGAATTTTCGTTAGAATATTTCTAACGTCCACGGCCATGTTCTTGGCATCGCTACAAGAAAAATAAGCGAGCATGTTAAAGAGATTGGACTGAGATGTAGAGGCATTTAAACTCACCCGCAGATGTAAAAGTGTCCCTTCTTTTCACCAATCACATCCCATATCAGATCCGCGTCTTGTTCCAGCAAGTGCTGCACATAAATCTTCTTCGCCTGGTCGCGAGAGAAGGCCGCCTTCAGGGTGAGCGTACCCTTTTTGACCCACTCCTCGAGCTCCGCCTCGTAGATGTAATCTTCGCTGCGCTTGCGGCAGCCAAAGTAAAGCACCGACTCGCCCACCGTTTTGCCCTCATCGCGCAAATGCTGACGCTCCTGGATGAAGCCACGGAAGGGCGCCAAACCGGTGCCCGGACCCACCATAATGATAGGCGTCTCCGGCTTGGTGGGCAGTCGGAACTGTGATTTGCGTATGAACACCGGTACCTTGACCTCCTCGTCGCCATCCTTGGGCTGTTTGTGCTTCAGATACGTGGTGGCCACACCCTTATTAACACGACCCGTAGGCGTCTTATATTCGACCAGGACAGCTGTTACATGCACATCAGTTGGATGTAGCTTGGCCGACGACGAAATGGAATAGTAACGTGGCTGCAGGCGTGGCAACAGCTCACAAACATGATCTAGAGGCGGCTTACAGGACTTGATATCTTCCAGTATATGCACCACATTGCGACAGGCATCCTGTATCCAGCTCTGATACTTCTCCTTGCCCTCCGGCGTCAGAGAGGCCATGCTGCGCAGCATCTGCTTCTCGGATTCATCAGTGCAGTATTCGGCCAGCTCCTTGAGTATGTGCGTGCGCGGAATAGCAGTTATTTCCAAATAGTGCGTCAGCGCGGTGCGATAAGTGGTGGGACAGGGGAATGGATGCTTCTTGCTGCTGTCCGTATCGGTGTTGATCAACGAGAACACCGTATCCAAGTCGGCATTACACAACTGACCGAGTTTCTCCACGAGCGACTTGTCATTGATGGGATACATGGCCACATGATCGCCGGCATCGTAGCGCATCTTGGAGCCCTCGATGCTCAGTTCGATGTGCATGCACGAGCGACCGCCGCCCTTGTGCAGCTCACGATTGACGCGTATTGGGGCCAGGAATGGATTTTTAGCATCAAACGGTGGCCGCTGATTTTGCATGGAATGCAGACGCGCAATTTCGCCGGTGTAAATGCGATCCGGCTGCACATCGGGCTGTTCGAGCAAGCGATACTGGCGTATCAGCACCTCCTCACCGCTGCCCTCAATGCCAAAGTGATCACAGACGGCAGGCCAGAAGCGATCCTTCCACGTGATGAAGTCATCCTCAATGCTAGCAAGGTAATTGAGACGTAAGTACAAATTGAAGTTGCCTTTAGACTTTATGAAAGACTCACTTGGCATCGTCGTCGCCCAGACCCAGCTCGAAGACGCGGTTGGCGCCAAGCTCCTCTAGACGCTTGTCCACATAGATGGCCACTTTGTTGTAATGCTCGTAGGTTTTGTTGCCTAGGCCGAAGACCTGTTGAGAATACAAGCAATACGAATTGTTACAACCGTAATTAACCACATAATGAATGCTCCATTACCCCGTGCTGGGTTTGTCTGTCTACGCGTGTTGTAGCCTTATTATATAAATTATTTAATAGCCAGATCAAAGTGCGCCCCTTCCACTCACAGCGACGCGTGCCAAGGGCAAAAGCGCTGCCGGCGCCGGCGAACGTGTTTAACATTATTTAGCTCCCGCCCAGTTATGTGTTCCGCAGCAGCCGCAATCGCATATGTTTCACATGGCAATAGTTTTCATTCAGCAATAATGAATTATTGTAATTATCTCGCATCACAAATCGTAAACAAAATTGCGCAACAATTGTGCGAGCGAGTCCACGTTTTACTAACAGCTGTTACGTGACAGTGTGACCAACTAACATGACTGACAGAAACTGCTACGCACTTAACAGAGTGGCCAGCGCAAGGTAAAAGAGACTTAACATTAAACTAATGTGACGTCACAAGCAGACCGGTTACTTTAATTAAAATATTGCTTTCCTTAATATTTGGAATTCATGTTGTTCTGCCAATTAAATACGTGTCCAGAAATTAGAAAATTTATATGCACAGTAGTATCGTATTAAGTAAAATACATATTGTTTAATTGAGTCTCTTTCTCCCTCTCCCTCTTTTAGCTCTCTCTTAAATATCAATTATTGTCTTGATAGTCTATTATTAATGCTCTCCAAGCACGAATGTGCAAATTTGATGTGGTTGACATATTTCACTTCCCGCAACGTAAGCGACAAATGAATTTCACTAACAATACTAATAGTAAAATCTATCTATATATAATATTTATATACAAATAAACAGTGTTATGCTTATAACACAGCTCGTACAAGAGTATAGTAAATAGATAAGTTAAGCTATCTGCATATGCCAATGCTTGATAAGAAAAACAATTTGGACGGCCATGAGATTCATGTAATCGGCGATTAGATAGGGACAGCCAGGCAGACAGACGCCTTATCAGAATAATTAAGCGTGCTGTGATAATGCACTTACCGCATAATTTAGACCCGTTAGGTCAACGTCGCCATTGGTGATCCACTCGTAGAACTCCATGGCGTTATCGGTGGGATCGCCCTCGCCGTAGGTAGCCAAACAAAAGACGGCCAATGAGTTTTCAATATCCTTGAGCTGCAGCAGCTCCTCCATATCGCATTCCTCGGGATCGGCCACCATGCCCTTGAGCCGATACCTGATACCTTCTTTGGCCAAACGTCCGGCGAATTCCTCGCCGGTGCCCGTCTGAGAGCCATAAAAGACAACCAGACTGCGACCGGAGGTCTTCAGTTTCTTGATAAACGAATTATCCGTCGCCGTGGTGGTGCTCACTGTGGTGGGCCTGCAGGTTAGAAAGATTAGAAAGTCATTTGCTTGTGCCTTGCAAAGAACTTTCTTTAGTGGGTACTCACTGTATGGAGTAGCTGCGCGCGGGCTCCTCCTCCTTCTTGCGGCTGCGCAAAAAGTAAAAGGCCGCGCCGCCGATCAGCACCGCGAGCAGCGCAACATCCAGCAGGCCCAGAAATGGCTCGTCGCCGCCGGCAGCGACAGCGGCAGCGGCAGCTGCTGCTACTCCATCAATCGGTGGCTGCTCACTGGCCATGGTTTAAAGTCTGACTGGAAGCAGAGGGGAAATGTTAGTTTCAGTTTTGCATACACTTTACACAGGCACGAGCAGCTTGTGGGGCCGGCGGGTAAGCTGTAGCAGGGAAAACGGAGGGGTCTACAAAATTTTGCATATCGCACTTTGAGTACGCACCTAATGTATGCCACGTATGCCGCACACACACACAGACGCACACACCAAACACACAAATTAGAATAGAACTCTCTAATGCGAGTACAGTTTGAAACTATTTTGCATGCGACTGAGGCGCCTAACGGCAAACGCGCTTCCGCACTTGTTCTAACGGTAAACGTGTGCTTACGTATTGAGACTCTCTCACTCTAACGCACGCGCGCTCGTTGACATTGACACTATAAAATGCGCTTTAAATTGTTGTTGCCCTGTCCATTTATCTATTGAGACAGACGCTCCCTTGCTTTTACGCTAATTAATAATTTCAATTAATTGATTCACAACTGCGAAACGAGTTAACGGTTAACTCAACGCGCATTGCCCGCGTCTCACCTTGGTCTGTTCGTTTTAGCAGCGCGCTGTTAACTAACAGTTGTAGCCATTGTCGCCAACAGTTTTATGCGAAAGCGCATCGCTGCTTATCAAACAAAGCATTTGCGATTATTTGCTGCACAGCAACAATAAATGAGGCTCACTTCAAAATTACGTGAGAGATTAGAGCGCGTTTTCATTGGAAATGACGAAAATATCCATTTACTTTCGGCAACCCAATCTTGGGCGTAAACAAAAGAATGTGGCTTCAATTCTATTTCAAAATGTCGAGTTATATTTACGTTTTTGTTTACATTGTGTTTACCCACACACATGCACATACACATACAGCATGACGGCATGCATTACGTCACGATATGTATCTGACGGGCATATCTACATATACATATGTATATGTAGGCTTTGTACACACAGATATTGTTCTGTAGCTCGACTCCAGAGCTCAATCACCTTAGGTTTGTACTTTTTCTATTTTTACAACCTAATTCAAATTTGACATGCGCATGGTTTTCTTTAACAACTTGTTAAAGAGTATTTAGAGTAGCGAATAAATAAAAGCCTGCAGTAAGTTGCAATAAAATTAAATTTAATAACCCGTTTGGAATAATTTTTTATCAAATAAGGAAACTCAAATGGAAAATGTGATTAAAAAAGTTTCTGGCTGCAAATATAGCATATATTAATTATACAATGAATGAAACCTTTGTAAACTTGTAGGAAGTAGAATGCATTTGGCGCCTTGCATATAAAACTCTAGGCTCTTTAAATTATTTAAAAATGTGTTCTATTTTTTGAGCATTATTGAATATTTTTGAATTTTGCTTGAATAGCTCACGAAATAAATCTGGGGGGCGTAATATTTCGAGAGGGTTTTCCAAATTATACCAAAGTTCTACTTGTTGGAAGAGTTTTTAAAATCTCGGAAAGTTCTCAATTATATTAATTTATTACAAAAAAAAAATTGCTAGAAAATTCAAAAAATTTATTTTAAATACTTGTTACATACTTTTTTTTTAATGAATTTTTTGCCGTAGTAAAAACACGCAAAAATACTTATCAGCTGCTCAATTTGTATCTGAAACGTTGATCTCTGCCCCAGACATTTTTTGAGTGAAATATATGTATATAAAAAACAAAACAGAAAAAGGGAACAGTCAATCATAAAAAACACGTTGAGGTTGCACCTTGAATTTTGAGCAGGTTTTTTAATGTCTAATGTGTTTCGTCTACGAGCGTTTGTATTTTTGCATAGAAAATACTCGTGCAATATTTAGTTCTTGTTGCTGTGGTCAGCAAAAGGCAAAAAAATAAATATTAAACATTTGCCAGAGTCGACAACGACGCGTATGCAAATCAAAACCAGCCGTAATGCCGCCTCATCCACGAGCTGCCATTAGGAAAGGTGCTCAATGGTCAACTGAGTGAGGTGCAAATAAAACAAATGCGATCACAGACGACGACGACGACGACGACGACGACGATGGCGACTTCGACAAGTGGCAAAAGCGGAAAACCTGCTCAACTTTTGTAGGTCAGAACTGGCAGGGTATTGGACGCCATCGGGTTCGGAATTTGGACTAACTAAATAGTTAATAGGATATTGTATGAAATGTAGGTGGTGGGTTTCAAACCAATTCTTCAAATTAAAATGTAGTTAACATGTTTATGATTTTGAAAATTTAATTTAAGTGGTTTTCCTTAAAAGAAATGTCTTACAATTAAAGCAACTACTTAAAAGTGAAATAAAGTAACTTTTATACCCTTGAAGAGAGTATTATAATTTTGCCATTAAATGTGTAACGCATAAAAGAAGAACCGGCCGGTTCGCATCACTAATCATATATCATAAGAAAAATTGGTAGAAAATTAAATACTTGTATGGAAAACTTTTTTGTTTATCAAGATATCTTATATATATAGATATAAATTCGGCATTTATACATTTTACTGTGCCCCTTACATATATGCAAAATCTTATCAACATCGGACCACTAAATCATATAGCTTCCATAGGAACGATCGGTCGAAAGTTTGTTCCGATATGGAAACTTTTTTTATATTAAGATAACTCGACCAAACTCGGGATCTATTAGTTCCATTATGATCCTCAATTATATGCAAAATCTTATTACCATCGAATCACTATATAATATCGCTGTTATAGGAAAGATCAGTGGAATAGTCGGATTTTAAATGACAAAATTTTCTGTTTTCAAATATATTTTCAACAAACTCCGAATTTTTAAGCTGCACAATGCTCAAATATCTGGAAAAGGAAATTGTCTACAAGAGTATAAAACCTTCGGCGTGCCGAAGATATCCTCACTTTCTCCAAATAAAATCTCATTTAAAATCATATCTCATGAATTACTTTTGTACCTGAGATCATGGTGATCCAAGCACAATAAAGTTTTAATGCACAATAAAATAAGTCTAATACTTCACAAACAAAGAACATTTAAGTGAACAGCAAGATTAGATAGCTACGAAAAAAAGCCAGCCAACAATAGGTAGAGAACATTAAGTTTTTAAGCATATATATGAAAAAAAAAAAAAAGTAATAGATATTTTTCAAAGTCAAAAATAAAAGAAATGGAGGGATACATATAAAAAATATATAACAAGAATTAATAGATATTTTTTAAACTCACTCATAAAGCAAATGGATAAGTTTCAGATGTAATATTAAAATTATTTCCTGCCGCAGACTCACCTCTAAGAGGGATACATATGTATATAAAAATCTTTAACACATTTAATTTATAAACTTTCTGATAATTTTGTTCAATATGACAGCTATTTCTGCTGTACTTCAAAGCACATTCAGATAGATTTCTATAATCGAACCATACTTTCAGTCAAAACACAAAAACCTTGCAAATCACGCGAAATATTTTGGTACGTGTGTGTGGCTTTTGCAAACGAATGCCTAGTAGGCATATTTGGAGTCCGTTTGCGAGGGTTGCTCCTAGATTCATAGACCCGATCGCGCTAGTTAGTCAGGGTGAATAATAAGAGCGCTTAGATTGCGTGAACGTGCATAGTTAGTCGGTAAACCAAATAGTAAGCATGAATAAGCAAAAATTATTGTTTGCTTGTGTGTGTGTGTGTTTGAGTTTCTGTTATCGCTGTGAAAAGTCGTTGCCATTTTAAAACTGGGCAAACTCAAGGGTTTCGCTAGAATTGAGACTAGTGTAGATCAATAAATTAAGGGGAAGCCTAGTTTAAAGACAACCTTGCCCTAAAGAAACCCAATCGCTTTTATTTGGTTCAATGCCAAAGGCAAATATTTTTACTAATTTTTTTTAATATTATTATTATTTTGCTTTGGTCAATGACGCGAAACGTGCAAAGTTTAAGCTATAAATACGCGGGCATTCACTCAAAATTCGTATAAACACTGAAAAAAAAAGTCAAGAAACTTTTGAATATTCAATGATTTTTTTTTTGGATTTGTTTTTGCAATATCTCCAATAGGAGATAGGGTATTTAAAGAAACGAACTATGTCAATTGAACAGCTATTACGGTATTGAAAGTCAGCTGTAGCAACTGATAAGAACGGCAAAAAACAGCTGAGAAGTAAAACAACAAAGCGACAAACGGAGTTTAGGTCAATCAAGCAACAGAGAGCTGACAGATTGCATCAGATACGAAAAAAAAAAAGAAAAACAAAAAAAAACCAATTCTGTAGTCTGCTTTTTTTTGAAGGCGCGCCTAAACTCATTTTGAAATAAGAGAACATTTATTGAATTAATTTGCTGATAGCGCGTGCATGAGGCAAAGCGATGGGAGTGCAAGCGAGACGGACTTGTCAAATGTAACCTCAAATTTAGCGAGCATGCAACCTGTTTTATAAAAACCAAAATGAAAAAAAAGGAAGCCCGACTCAAAAGAAACAGCAACAACAGCAACAGGTAATGAACTTTACACTTCGCCAGTAACAGTAGTTTGTCTCGCTCGCACACACGTAGGCAGGCACGCAGCCCGTGTGTACATACAAATAAACACACACGCGCATGTTATGCATGCGTGTGTATTTCATATGTATTGATCTCTCTTGTTGTTGCTGTAACCTTGACCATCAAATGCCGCATACGAAATCGAAACGATCAATTGGTTCAAGATATTAAAAATATGTGTGTATGTATCTGAAATGCGTAGAACTTACACTTTGTGCGTTGTTAATTCCAGAGTGTGTCTACCCGTTCAGTCGTTTGTGCATGCGCCTTCCCGATTTTTTTTTTTTTTACAGATTTTTGACTGTTGGTTTCTACTTTTTTATTTCGAGTTTCCTCTTCGTTTTTTTTTTTTTGTACACGTTAGCGTTGACGTTGCGCGAGCGCTTAATTTGTTTTATTTAGTTAAAGTGGAAGCCACGACGACGCGGACGACGACTACAGCGGCTGCAGCATCAGCAGTTACAACAACAACGGCGAAGCGCACCTACACATACACATGCACATATGTATGTATGTAGTTGAGTATAGGCGCGTCTAAATGTGTGCGTATTTGGCTAATCCCTGTATAACGCGCCTACGTGTTCGACCAGCTGTTGCTCGTGGAGAAGGCCCGTATCGGTGTGCGGTTAAAGTTAAACTGATTGTAATGAAATAAATTGATGAACAGTTGGTGCTTAATTCGCTGCAGTAATAGACAAAAAACTACGTCCGATCGGCAGCCTGAACAATGCGATACTGTTGTTATTGTTACTCAAGTGGTTCTGCAGCCGTTCATCACTGGACAATCGTTCAGTGAGCACACTTAACGAAACTTACTCAGCTAAGCCGAGTATGCAGATCTTAAGAGAACGAGCAAAACGCTGATGCTTGTGGAGTAACTATTCTGTTAGAGTAAAATTAAAGTAACAGGTGTGCTGTTAACATATTCACGAAAATGCTTATTAAATGAAATTATTCATAAATGTCAATTAATAATTTATGCAGAATAAATTTAATCTATTTAAAACAGTAGTACATCTTTATTGATTTGCTAGCACTTTATTCACGGTTAACACGGATAATACTCACGCAAGCTTAACAGCTCGCTGTTAAGTTGGGGTATATCGCACATCTCTAACTGCTAGCCATTGTACTCACTCGCATATTCGATACCACTACCAAACTACTCTTTCGTTTTAGTTTTTCTGTTAACTCTTTTTTATTTATTTTTTGCAACGACTTTAAATAAGTTTTAATTATTTAATTTTAATGCTTAACGTGTACACGACTGTGTTCGATTCAAAGTGCCTTACAAGCTGTAGACAAACAGCTTGAAAAAATCAACAACCAACAAAATCCAATTGTGTAATTTACATGCAAATGTCGTTGGTACCTGCTGGCCAACAACAGCAACACCTCAGCCAAAGCCCACAGCAGCAGCGTGTCTTGCGTATAGCTCCAAACACACAACGGCACGGAAATGCCTTTGAAATTCTTTAAAAAATGTCGACAATATAATGTGACGTCCAAAAATTTATTTGTTATAAATGTGCATCATTTGCTAGGTGAGTGTGTGTATATTGTGTGTGTGTGTGTGTGTGCGTATACGCGTGTGGGGGCGTATCAGAACAACAGCAACAAGAACAAGGGAAAGAAGAAGACTATCAATAACAACGGCACCCCTCACAAGTGTACAAGTTTTCGATTGCACGAGTCTATGAGTCGCCGTTAACAGCAACAAGAAACGCAGCTGTCGTCAGGCTTTTTACACTTGTTGATTTATTTACTCATTTTCGCGTTTTTAATTGGAAACACATAATTGTGTGTGTTATTTTTATAAGGCCAACAACGGCAGATAAGCCGTGCGTTTATCTTGGCAACAGCAACGGCGACGGCATTCGTTATGACCAGTTTTTTGGAATTCGCTTTTTGTCAAAACAAATCAACGATAGCAACAACAAATACGGCATTTTTTTCTATTTGACTTGTTGCGCCACTGTAAAGCAGTTAACAGGCGCCGCCTGTTAACAGTTGACAGTTATTTGCCTTGTGCTAAAATGACATGTGCTTAAAGCCACAACTTGATTATATTGACTAAAAATGTAATTGTAATAAATTTCTATATATAGCATATGTTAGGCTGTTCTAGTAAGTGATTAATATATATTTAACGCATCAGATTAATCCATCCGTGCATCCCCCACTTTAGGCAAGTGTCATGTCAGCAGGCGCGCTCTGCTAACTAACAGTGCGCGCCCTGTAAACAAAAAGATACCCCAACGATTTCCGTTGTGGCTCAATAAAAACGCAATCCAAAAAAACAAAAAACGATTAGACAACGAAAAAATATCTGTGTGTACATTAGCATATTTGCGCGTGCTGTGTTGCCAAGCGTTGTTGTTGCCGCCGTTATGGTTTCGGGGTTTATCTGCGCACGTTTTATCCATTATATAGTTATATTTGTGTATCTCTTACTTGCCAGATACCTCGAGCACCGTCGACTGCACCATCAGCTCGGAGAGCAAGGGCCAGGAGTGCCTGGACAATGTGTGCCAGCGTCTGTATATCCAGCAGCCGGAATTCTTTGGTCTGCGCTATTTGGTCAAGGACAAGGAGGACGAATACAAATGGCTGGACTTGGAGCGTTCGCTCAGTCGCCAGCTGGTCAAATATGGAGCGGACAATAAAATGTATCTGCGTGTGCGCCACTATGTGACGACCGGTGTGCGGCATCTGAACGATGAGGCGACACGCTTCTATTACTTCCTCCAGCTGAAGAGCGACATCTACGAGGGGCGCATCGCCTGCGACATACGGACGGCCATACTGCTGGCGCTCTACTGCCGCCAGGCGGAATATGACAGCTATCAGGGCGACAAGCAGTCCAAGGATTATCTGAAGAAATCGCTGGTGCTGCCGCGTAATATGCAGGGCCTGGCCAACGACGACAGCATGCTGGACGGCCTCATCATGGAGGTGCTGCAGCAGCATGCGGGCCTGGCGCATCTGAATCAGAGCCAGGCGGAGGAGATGTACATACAATGCTGCCAGCAGCTGGACGGCTATGGCGAGGAGCGCTTCCCGGCCAAGGATACGCTGGGCAACGATCTGCTGCTCGGCTTGGCCATCAACGGGATGGTTGTGAATGCGGACAACGGCAGGCAGTATTTCCCCTGGAAGGAGTTCCACACGGTGACCATTGACAAGCGCACCATTAAAATCGAGCAGAACAAGCTCGACGGCGACGGCAGCATTGTCGGCAGCTTCATCTTCAGCGAGGCGGACATAGCACGCTACTTCTGGAAGCTGTGCATCATGCAGCACAAGTTCTTCAAGCGCTACATAGACACGGATACGCCCTCCAGCTTGGGCAGCAGCGTCGGCGCCGACATGGAGAGCAGCAATGGACACACACTGGGTGGCGATAGTGTCGGCTATGTGGAGTATGATTACGTGGCGGCCGCGGAGCAGCAACAGTTGCAGCAGCAGCAGCAATTGCAACAACAACAACAGCAGCAGCAACAGTTGCAGCAACAACAACAACAACAGCAGCAGCAGCAGCAGATGCTCTCGTCGAACATTTCGCTGGCCGCCAGTCACAGCCAGCTGCTGGGCCAGAGCAGCAGCTGTTTGGATTTGAGCAACAACAATTTGCACAGCAGCAACAGCATGTTGCATCACAACAACAACAACAACGGCAGCAACAACAACAACAGCAGCACGGAGACACACGAACGGGAGCGCCTCAAGGCCATGCTGCCCACCTATCGGCCCGCACCGGACTACGAGACGGCCGTACAGCTCAAATATCGCACGCCCTCCGCCGATCTGCATAATGTGGCCCTGGCGCTGGCGACGCCCGGCAATGCGGCCGCCTACTATGCGGGCTCCCAGCCCGACGTTCACAATCCGGCTGTCTATGGCGATAGCCTGCTGTTTGGACATCATTTGACGGCGGCGCATCGTTATCCGGATGTCGCGCAGCCGGCGGCTGCATTGCATGCACATCATCATCATCTCAATTTATACCAGACACAGCAACAGCAGCAGCAGCCGGCTGCCTATTTGGAGCTGTCGCAGCGCATGCACATGATGCGGCACAAGGCGCCGCCGCCGTATCCGGTGAACCGGCTGAGCTCCTCGTCTACGCCGGATTTGGCTGTGGCCACGCCGCGTTCGCTGCAGGGTTATCGCAATTATGTGTCCGGCTCATCGCCCGATCTGGTGTCCAATCGCAATCTGCTCAACGGCGGTCAGTTTGTGGCGTTGGCCGGCGCTGCCGGCGGTGTCCATGGCAACAATGTGCCCACATCCTCGGGCGCCACAATGCTGCATCAGTATCCGTACATTGGCCACATGGGCCACTCGCAGCCGTATCTGCCGCCACATGGCACCTTCGAGAACCTCAACATGATCGAGGAGCAGCCGTCTATTATGTCCCAGCTGCGTCAGTCGGCGATGAGTCAGGCCGCCGCCGCAGCAGCAGCTGTTCAGAGGTAATTCGAAACCATTCTCTCATCCAATTCAGTTAATATTTGGCCATTCCTCTTGCAGCTCACCCACTCTGCCGCCCAGCGGCTATCGCAGCTCGGCGCCACCGCCGGCGAGCAGTCCACAGCCGGCGGCTACGACACCGACGCCATTGCAGCGCAGCGCCATGAACGGCTCCATTGAGCCCATCTATGAGAATGTGCCGCTGCCGCTGCCGGTGCCGCAGCGTGCCAGCGGTGGCAGCAGCGGCGGCGGCGGCAATGCCAATGCAGACGGCATGCGGCAACGGGCCTCCTCCATACAATCAGCGCCGCCGGGCGTGGCGCCCGTGCCCGCTGCACGGCATGCCAACTCCAATAAGAACAACAGCAACAACAATGTGGTTACGCTGACCGTCAATGCTCAGGCGGACGATGAGATTACCAGGAATATTAAGAAATACGGCGCCGATCGTGCGGCCAGCACGGAGCTGCAGTTCCTGGAGCCACAGGCACCGCAGCGTGCGGCACGCGCTGCCAGCGCCGCGCCCGCAATTGGTGCCACGGCGCCGCCGCGTCAGCATCGCTCGTCGGCCAGCCTGAACAAGTCGACGGTCGATGTGATATCGCCAGCGGGCGACTCGTTGTTGCATCAGCAATTTAGTGCCATGAATCTGTCTGCCAATACATCTGCGTCCACGTCTTCCATGTTCAACTCCACGCTGGATACCACCGGCTCCTCGTCGGCTAGCAAGGAAGTGAAGCGTCGCCGGCGTTGGAACATTTTGTCGCGCAGCAAAACACCCGATAAACAAAAGTCTGCCACGCTCGGCAGAGAGAAGGCCAGCACAGCCGCTCAGCATGCCAAGCTGGCAACGAAAATGAAGCTGGCCCAGGACGATCTCAATCTGCCGCATCGTTGGTCGACGGGTGTTAGCAAGCCGCAGCCCATATCGGGGCAGTATTCAAAGGATAAATTGGTAAACTTAGCGAATGAATCAGTTGATAAAATTGTAAAAATTAACATGATATTTGAATTGATCTTGCAGTGCCAGATATTAAACGATAAACTGCAGGATGCACAGCTCTTTATGGAGTTCGAGCGCATACCGAAGAGACGTGAGCATGCGCAATACGACTGTGCGTTGCTGGAGGAGAACGAACTTAAGAATCATGATCCCAATTTTCTGCCATATGATGATAACCGCGTGCGTCTGACGCCATCCATGGACAATCGCCATGGCTATGTGAATGCCTCATATATATCGGTGGGCTTTTTCAATTTGTTTAATAAGATCTTTACTTATTCAAGCTTTATTTTTGCAGGCCACCGTCGGCACGAAGCAGCGATTTTATATTGTAGCCCAATCACCGCAGGAGTCGCAAACGATGCGCATCTTCTGGCAATGCGTGTGGGAGGCGGATGTTTACCTGGTGGTGCAGCTGACGGAGGATATTAGCTACATACCGCGCAGCAGTCAGGAGGGCATGGAGTTTGGACATGTAAGTAGCCCAGCAATTGCAGCAGCTGGCCAGAGTTAACCAAGTTTGTTTTTGCTTGCAGTTCCAGGTGTATCAGGAATTCTCACAAACCACAGATCGCTGCACGACCAGCAAATTGCGTTTGTATCATGCACCATCGCGTCGCTATCGATCCGTGTGGCATCTACAATACGCTGACTGGGCGGAGCAGAATTGTCCACGTGATGTCAATCACTTTCTCGACTTTCTCGAGGAACTCAATTCGGTTAGATTGGCATCCACGCACGAGGTGCCACCGGGACACAACACAAATCCGCCGGTGCTCATACACTGCCTGGAAGGTGGCGGACGTTCGGGCGTTACACTGACAGCTGATCTATTGCTCTATACGCTGGATCACAATGAGGTGAGCTATAAATTGAGAAATAAATGGGAAGTAATTCATGTTTTATCTCCTGCAGGACTTGGACATACCGCGCGTCATTGGACAGCTGCGACATCAGCGGGACAGCATTATACCATCGTTAGCGCAATATAAGTTTATATATAATCTGCTCATTACCTATCTGAAGCGCACGCGGTTAATCTAAACTGAATCACTTGCTCTAATAGTATTTCTCATTTAAGCCTAACCTTATGAATAACGAGAGAGAAAAGAAAACGAACAACTTTTGGGTAACCACAAAGACTAGGTTTCATATTTTTCATGTAATAATAGGTACCACGATTTTCCAATATGGAGCAGCTACTAACCACCATACTATGATCATATTGTCAAATTACTTTGTGATCCTAAGATTCAGAATTTGTTACCAAAATTTAAGCGCTCCACCCAATGCAAAACCAATTTTGTATTAATCATAGTGCTTAGGTTTAAAGCCAAATTATTTATACATTCTTTTTAATGAACCAATTGATATGCATAACGCAACGCAAAGCAATAAAAATTATACAATTTTAATCAAAAATTCAGCGTTTTCATTTTAGTTTTTAAATACTGTATGTATTTATTTTTCTGTTTTTCCAATGTAATTTTTAATATATTATACATATATATGACATATATATAATACACATGCATTTTGAAGCTTAAATGAATTACATAAAGTTGTTGTTTTTAATTAAAATGATTTGTAAATATTTTATTTAGAAGCAAGTTAATATTACATTTTAATTTATTGCGCAATTTTTTGTTTGTTTTGGGTTTCTTCAGGCTTTTGCTCTTTTCTAAAGTTGGAAATCATCAAATGATAAATTTGCTGTGATTTAAAAAGATTAGAACAAATTGAAAGAGTAAATAAAAGTGAAAGTTTAATTAGGTAAAAATATCAGAAGCGATATCTTTCATCTATTTGTAAATAATCAAACGTAGCTTTTTTGTGCTTTTCGAACCACTTTAAGATCTTTCCAACTTTAGAGAAGAGCATTCAAATTCGCGTTTAAGCGCAGTAACATTTAATGAGATTTTTACTTTAATTTTAATTGAATTCGTTGCTTTACATTTAATTTTCTTTTAAGCCATAAAAAGCAAAATTTTCTTGGTTAATCTTAACTTAAACATAAAAGAGCACAAGTATACATTAAACATTTAGAGCTTTGATTTGTTTTTTTTTTTTTTGTTTTGTTGAATTTGTAGAAGCGAAACTTAAATTGATGCTGCACAAAAATTAAGCTAGTTGGGCTGCACTTTGTTCAGGTTTGTATATATATATATAAATATATATGTAGAGATTTCTTGTATATAGTCAATGTATGTATATATATTCATATTATGTATATTTATGTATATAACAGGCAATCGCATACACACAAAAATATTGGAGTCCTTAACGTGCGAGAAGAATATGTTTACAAAAAAATTATTCATATTATTATTACATGTATATTATGTGGATGTTCAAGTCTCAGGTTTTTGTTTACTTGTTCTTGTTTCTGGTTGGTTTCGATTTGCTTGTACTTTCATTTTTCTTGTCTAGGTTTGTCTTTTCTTGTTCTTGGGTTGTTTGTTTTGTTTTTTTGTTTTTACATAAGTTGCATTTGTCTTTTATGTGTAGAGTAAATAATAGTAAATACAACGCTTGAAAAATATTCGAAAAAATCTCTCGGCTTAAAAACTAAATATTTGGAATCGGAGCGAAGGTTTTATCATTACTTTGCATATGTATACGTATGTGTATGTATAGATAAAACTAACTTGTATATATGTATATATATATAGAGCTAAGGTATACATAAATGGAATACAATAGATTGAGTCGGCCGCGTCTCTTTCTTTACATTATTATCATTATTATTATTAATATAGTTATTATTACTGTTGTGCTGGGCAAATTTATTATTATTTTTGTTTTTTATGCCGACTGAAAGTCTTCAAAAGAGTTTTTTGATTGCAAATGTTTTTGATTGGGTCTGCTGGTTTGGTCTGCCTGCAGACGTTTCTTTTGATGCGTGATGAGAAGGCAACAACTTGGGGATGATTCCTTATTCTTTTTTTTTGTTTTTTGAGTAAGTTTTTGAGGAAAATGTTTACAAAGAATTGTGCTAAATTAAAATTAATCATAAGCCACTTAAAACATAAAGCATAACTAAACTTTAGGCTTCTAATCTAAGAATACGTGACAATTGGGTATTCGAACGTTAACGGATAGAAATTATAAATGGAATACGCACATGTTTGTGTGTGCGTTTTTTTTGGGGGGCAACATCTCTTCGATGGGTGTGCCACAATTGTGTATAGATGCGTGTGTGTGTGTGTATATCATGTAATGTGTGAATTTGTGTTTCTTGCTGGTGACATGGAATCCACAACCATTAACAAATTTTGGCGTATATATATTTATATATGCTGCAAGATAAAGAGTACCATTAGTTAGTATTTACAGTTGGGATTGAATTGTTATTGTACTCACAACTAATTAAATTAACATTTAGTAGTTAAAACAGCACAGTTTGATTTTTATTGATTCATGGGTGGCATGGGGCATATGGTACACTTGGTGCTATCCATAAAATTTGGCGGACCACCTGCAGAAGAACAATATTAAATGAACATTAATTTAGTAAATTGCTTGATCAAGTTTAGTAAATATATATATGTGAAAATCACGTATTACGGATATGTATAAATTTTTGTTAACTTCTTGACGTTTTTATATTACTTATTTTATATATATCTGATCTAATGTAGTTACAAATGAGCCCCAGTTTATGTTTTTTAATAGTGCTTTGACATAATGTATCCATTTATCTGCCTATCCATTTCTTACTATTTTAATAGCTCGCAAATTCTGATAAATGAGCGCAGCTTTTTTGTAAGAAACTTGTTGAGTGAGTACATAAATGACTCTCGTATTTGACTAACATACTCATAATAATAATTTCACTAATGAGAGGGGGCGATATATATATATAGACGCACGGCACGTCCTTCACCCAGGCCTTCTATATATATCCTATCGAATCGTATCCTAAATCTCATGCCCCAGTTGCTCTTGCGTTGCATTTGCCGCTGCTTTGGTGGTCAGCGTTTCCAGTCCCTGCTCAGCTCAGCTCAGCTCGGCTCGGCTCGGCTCGACTCGACTCGACTTACCATGCATGTGGTTTAGGTGTCTGCTTGTGGCATTGCTATGATGATGACTGTATAGGCTGCTGGTGTAGACCGGTGGCGGTGGTGGCGGCATGGCCAATTGCTGTTGTATTTGCTGCAGTTGCTGGTGGCTGCGCATATGCAAATAAGGCGCTGGCGGTGCAGGAAGCTGTGGTGGCTGTATGGAAGCAGCTGTTGGTGGCGGTGGTGGTGCTAGTAGTTGTTGTTGTTGTTGCTGTAGTGTTGGTGGTGGTGGTGTGGGTGTGCTGGGTGGTGTGCTGGTGCTCTGGCAGGGACTATTCAAGTTCCGCGTGACGGCATTGTTTGAAATTTGCTGCAAGAGGCGGCAATCCGCAGCCGTGTAAACGGGCGGCGACGGTTCATTGTGTACTATTTGTTGCTGCTGCTGCTGTTGTTGTTGTTGTTGCTGTTGGTATGTCAAGTGGTGTTGTTGATGGTGCGGCTGCTGCTGCTGCTGGGCGTAGGAGCCGTGTCCGCTGTCACACGATGAAACTGAACCTGTTGGGTGTTTGTTTGTGGCGATGAGAGTAGAGTAAAAGTAGCTAAAAGTGTGCCACAGTCTGTGTGTGGTGTGTGTGGGTGTGTTTTTGCGTGTTTGTGTGTGTGTATGTATAAAGCAATGTGAGAGACCAACAACCAAATGCCGAAGCAGCGATAACCAACCACCATTGTATATATATATATAAAAAATCGGCCAAATTGCAAGCATGGAGCGGGGTGTACTTAGGCGCAACTAGCGAGGCTAACTAAAATTAAGCTACAATTAAGCACTATTATTAACTATGAGCTAGAATGGAACCTAGGTTTTAGTAGGCAGCGCTAAGCGTTTAGTTTATGACGTGGGCGAGTTTACATCAAAGAGCTTAACGCGTCTCACTTACCGGAAGTCACGGATTTTCGCAGCGGCAAGTCACGAAATGTCGTCACACTGCTGCTCTCCAGCGATAGATCCACGGAGGGCAAAGGCGGCGGCGGGGCGGGCGTATCCGAATGGGAACGCTCGTGTATCGCACGTGTCGGCATTATGTTGCCTGAAAAATAGAAAAAATAGAAGAAAATTAATAGATTGATTAATGATGTACGAACTGTCTCACAGATGTGGAAAAGCGGGCTCACGAGATAGATTTAATTACATGAACTATTAAAAGTTGTTTTTGTTTTACAGAAAAAAATACCCAAATGGATTCCTATTATTTCTGAGCCTAACCACATTCTAATGAGCGTCATTTTTGGTTTAACTACTGAGATCCCACTTTATTATATTTTCTTTTTAAAAGCACCAGTCGATTGTTTTTCCTAAGAACTCTCAGTAAATGCATTACGGATTTTCCATTTTTTTAATCTGCCAGCACTTTCCCGGAACGCTAATCCACCCGGCCGTGGATTAAGTAATTGATATTTGTCTTATGCTTACCTCCAGATGCCAAGCGTCGATGGGCACACGGACTGGGACTGGGCGTACATTGTGCATTGGCCACGCCCGCTGAGACAGCAGCAGCTGCAACGACGGCTCCTCCACTGACGACGGGCGTGCTGAAGCCATGCGCTGCATGCAGATGATGCAGCGGCGGGATGACGCCAGGCAGAGCGGAGCTATGACGCGGCACGAATGGCTGATGCGGGCGTATCTTTGAGGATTCGGACAGGGAGAGCATTTTTTTGACCGCCTGCGGCGAGGCAGTACCAAATTTGGGTCCATTATTGTGCATCTGCTGGCGCTGACGCTGATGATCGCTGGTGGAGCTCGTCGAGCTGGTTGTCGAGAGCGTCGGGGAGCTGGGATGTCGCTTGCGCAGCGACAGCGATGAATTAGGCGCCGAACTGGAGCTGGTGTGCGAATAAATGCTGAGCTGATCGCCGCCGGCATTGATGCTGCCGGTGCCAGTGCCGCCGCCGGTGCCACCACCAATGCTGCCGCTGCCTGCGCTGCGATGCGAACTGTTGCCATGCGAAATGCTGCCCGAATAGGTGGAGCCGTGCGGTGGCTCACATTCGAGCGAGAGCCTATGCAGCAGATCCTCATCACTTAGGATTTTGAGACTGTTCAAATAGGCCTTGACGCGACGCACCATTTGCGCCTCTTCGAACATTTTTTTGGGATTAGGAGCCGCCGTCGATTTCTTGCGCCGCTTGATCGTAGCCTGTCCAGCGTTGGCAGCAATTACCGTGCCGGCAGCTGCATTGCTCTGCGAGGCGGACATCTGATTGAGCGAGAAGAGCGCATTGGAGGGCGTTTGACCCTTCAGCTCCAATATGGCCAACAGATCATATGGTGAGCTGCACATGTGCGTCAATAGACGCACCTCCTTGGACAGCATGCGCAGTTTCTCGAAATTAATCAAACCATCCACCCGCGTATCATTGCCCAGATGTATGAAGGTAAGATCCTTTTTGACAATGGGATAGAACGGTATGATGGGATGCTGAGCGAGCAGCTCTGCGGAGACCAGCTGCCTGTATTTGGACATATTGCGCGATGGATCCATCAGGTCCTGCAGATCATTGAACAAACGCTGATACTTCGAGGGCAGCTTCTCCCAGGTGAGGCGCAGGCGCGAGACGGCGCCATGGCCCAGACCCGAAATGATGGCAAACATGGAGTTGAAATTGCGGCACTCCTTGCAGTGGCGCGCAATCTTGATGAACTGCTTCACGATCTTCATGCGACGCACGATATTGTGTTCGGCACAGATTTCGCTGACCACCCAAAACATTTCGCGATTCACCAGCTCGGAGAACTTGCTCAGCATGGGCACACCGTACTTGGACTGCAGCTCGAAGAGCTCATCAATGTATTCCGTGGACTCGATTTGGCGAAAGTTGGCGAAATCTTGCAGCGTCAACTGTATGGCCAGCTCGTAGGCATTGAGCTGTAGGAAATGTACACCCGACTCACGCACCAGCTCCAAGGCCAGTTCGTCCGGCACCAGCGGCTCGGTGCTGTCGTTTAGCTTGAGATAATAGCGTGCCGCAAAGCTGATGCGCTCCGCCAGATTTTGCAGCTGATCCGGCAAACGACGCTGCTTTACCATGCCGCCTTCCCCGACGCTCACCTCACACAGCGAGAAGTTCGAGCTGGGATCGTGTATGCCAAACTCTTGCAGCGTCAACATGACCACCTCGTGCGCCGTAGTCTCCTTGTAGATGAGCACGTATTTGCATGTCTGATCCGATTTGTACACCTTGAGCACATGCTCCGGATAGTCGGGCGGCAGCATTGAGCTGCTTGTGAGCGTGCTGGCAGCGGAGGGGCGATGCAAGTGCGCCTGCAAATAGTTGACTTGCAGCGTGGCGCTTGGATCGCCGCTATTGTCATAATTGAGACTGCTCAGATCCGGATTAGATTGCGACTGATAAAGGCGCCCGCTGGTAGTGCAGACACCATTTGTGGAATGGCAGCTGCTGCTGCCAGAACTGGCGGCCGATAGCTTTGCCTTGGACTGCGGCTCATTGAGCAGCGTGTCGGAGCTGTCGTTCAGGCTGCCGCCCACGTGCGGCTGCTGCTGTTTGTTGAGTAGATTCATTTTGGCTAAGGCTTTCTGCAGTCGCCGCTTGGGCGCCAGCGTCATAAAGCCTCCTGGTTTGCTGTCCTCAGCGCTGCACTTTTTGGCCGAATTTGAATTGACGCTTTGCAGCAACTGTTGCATAAAATTAGAAGCCATATTGCCGCTGCCCGCACTCACCGGCGGCGTCTGAGGTGGCGCACAGTCCGGCTGATCCAGTAGCATGTCCACGGAACTAAGGCGCACCATGTGCGCACGATTGGTTAGCTCCTCGGTGGTGCTGTCGCTGCGTCCATGCAGCTTGGCAATATCGTTGGCGCAAATGCGCCGTGGACTGCGCAAGCTTTTAAAGCTGCCGTTGCCGCTGCCGGTGGAGCTGATGCCACCGCCTGCAGAGCTGCTGCCGCTGCCATGCTCCAGTGCCTGCATAATTTCCTTGAAGCCCAGCAAATTGCTTTTCACCTGAATGCTCAAATGCGTGGTGCCCGTGAGTAGTTCCAGTGCACGCTTGCTGGTCACATGATCCAACGATTGGCCATTAACCTCGTGTATCTGATCGCCACGCTTGAGGCCCACATCCTGAGCCTTCGAACCAGGCTCCACGTGCGATATGTAAATGCCTACCGAGGCATTGCCCGTGGCAGCGGCCACGCCGCGCAGCTCGTAGCCGCCAATGATTTGGAAATTGAGTGGTTCGTCGCGTGAGGAGCGCGTTAAAATGCAACTGCGCATGCGCGCTTTGGCTGCACACGCGATGTGCAGTAAACGGAGCTGACTTAGCAGCTTTTTGCTTTCCAGGCCAGCCTCAAAGATCTCCAGGAACTCCATCATTTCGTGGTCAGCCTCAAAATCTGTGAAATGATTGTTCACCCAGAGCAGCACGACGCGGGTAACACGATCCCGCAACTCTTGGGTTTTGTGCGAATCCAGTTGCTCCAGATCGAACCAGTGTAATAGCTTTCTGGTTACCTCTTGCTGGTTATGTATGAAAATGCGATGCGTTAGCAGGAAATCCTCCACATATGTCGGATCCGTCATCGAGTTCTCCTCGACAAGCTGTTGCAGCAGTCGCTCAGGTGTGCCTCTGATAACCACATGACCGCGCTTTGTATTCAAATGAGCAGTGGCTGCCGAGCCGCTGCCTGTTGTGGTTGCGCTCTCCGCACCGCTGCCGCCAATGGAGCGCAGTTCGGTGACCATTACAATGCGTCCCTGTTCATCCTCATGCCTGCGCGTATTCTCCTCGCCCTGATGCTGAATGCGATAGTAATCGGTTTGTGTGATGCACACAAATTGACAATCATCGCATTTGGTGCGCATCACGCCGCGATGATATAGTTTATCCATCGTGGGCAATATGCCAAAAGAATCGCCCATTTGGAGCTCTTCGCGTGTGCCATTCGCATGCTCGATTTCCACGGCGCCATTGATTAGCACAGACCAGGAATCCAGCTCCTCGCCATCGGACATGACCACTGTGCCGGCCTTGTCAACCACAGCGAACACCATCACTGAGCAGAGGGCGCGTCGCACCGCCAGCGTTATGTTTGTGAATGCCTTGAGGCCCTGCGTGAACTCCAGCAGTATTTCCACATCATCTTCGCTGCGCTCTGACGGATCCTTCTCGAGACAATCGCGTACGGCATCACGCACATTGAGGCTCTGTGGCGACAGGACACAATATTAGCAAAAGCAAACACAAAATCATTTGAAGATAATTCTATTTTGTTCGATATGACCAACTCACATCCATGCTCTCGGCAAGATCCTCCTCATCAGAGTCCACCACAGACTCAACGAGGCCGGAGAGATCAATCTCCTCGGCCTCCAGTGATGATCCATAGACAGAGGCCATTGTATCGCTGCCGCTGTACGCCGAACTTGTGTCACTCGAGTGCGAGCCACGATTGCATTTTTGATGCAATTCTGGTCGATTTATTGAGCCGGTGGTGCCGCTGCCAACCACGGTTGAGCTGGCTGTGCTAGTGGGTGGATACTGCAAGGAAAGAGGCAGACAGCATACGATCAAAAGGAAGTTCTTAATAGACATACAATGCACTATACAAGATTCAAGATGACACTCACATGATGTCTGATATGATGATATGGATCCATTAAGGCGCTGCTAATGCTGCTGCTGCTGCTACTGCTACTGCAGCTACGGCATGCCAATCAGTTGGGTGATATGTGCTGAACTTTAGACCTTGTGATTAAGCTGAAAAGAAAAAAGCATTAAAATTAACTACGGTATAAAAATGTTTCTATTTTTTTTTACGTTAAGGGGGAAACGGCACGGGGGCGTAGCAAAGCTGGCATTTGACGTGATTAAAAAGTATAGAAATTAATTTAAAAATATACACTATTATTGAACTTGCTATTTTTAAAGCATTTAAACATTAATTATTATTAGTTTATATACAAATTTAATTGATGTTATCCAAAAAAAAAATTTATATATATATTATTATAAATATTAAATTAATTTTTGCACAAAAAAGTGTGTCTTCCCATTTGTGTAGACACCACTGTATTATGTGGACACCAGTATATTTTGCTCTAGGCTCTAGTCAACTCAGCAAAAAGTTGAGCTAAACTAATTAATGTAAACTAGTTATATAGAACTATAAATATAAAAAAAAAGTAATAAATTAATAGCTTCCAAGTCAGACCTTATTATGGTTTTAGAGAGAATAATTATAGCGTTTCGCATGTGCAAATACCTAGGCATATTTTCAAATATTATTACTTTTTTTTTTAAGTTGTAACTCTTACAAAACTGCAAAAGGCTTTCTGTTTTGAGCAAAATTCACCTAATTAAGCAACAAAAAATTAAATCTCTTAAATCTCATAGAAAAAACGGCTGTGAGATTTTATTGGTTAATTTTGTTTGTTTGTTTGTTTTTTGCTTTTGTTTAACTGGGCTCGCAATTTGCAGTACATACATGCACACATACATACTAACACACTTTCATTTTCAGCAGGCGCAGCAGCAACAATGCTGCCAATAAATTAAGTCAACGCTGCGCGCCGACGACCACAAAACAAAATGTAAAACAAAAACACGAAGAGAAATAAAAAAAATTCTCATGCAATTGAGTCTGCGCTGCTGACGCCGACGCCGCCGCCGACGGCAACTGTAAAAGCGTGTGGGTATATATGCATGTGTATGTATGTGTGACTGTTTGATTGTTTTTTTTTGTGTGTGTATGTGTATTATAATAAAATGAAAACACGAAAATTGTAGGCGACGACTTCCGTTCGCTGGATAAGCGCCCATTACAGCAACAAGAGCAACTTATTGCAAAATCAAAGTGTAATAAATAAACACTGTCCAACGCATACACTGGCACTCATACACGCAAGCAAATCTGGTGTTTCACACATACACTAAATATGGGCGTGCTTGTACAGTTCAATGATTTGATGTGGGCTGTCTTAAAATTATATGTATATGTATGTATGTACAACGCTTGTTGCTGCACTCGCTAATTATACGCACTTGTTTTTATATACGCCGCCACACATACACAACCAAGTATAATTTTTTCCTGGCCTTCGCGTTGCTTGATCGCTAGCTTCTTTTTTGTTGCGTACGCTTTGCATAAAGAAATTTTAGCCAGCTTGTTCCCTGCGCATTGTTGGAATTTCACTCACACGCGCATAGTTTTTCATGCAGAAAACCTGCTATGTTGATGCTTGAAAAACACCGTTTCTGTTCTTTAATTTATTTGCAGCATACCTGCAATCACTTTCGTACACCGTATAGCACTTTATTTAACAAACTTTTGGCTTGCATATGCCATTTTAATTTAGAAAAAATGCACAATGGGTCTCGTCGTCACACCAGTGTTGCCCCAGCAGATTTCGATTGACTGTGGTGTGGTGGCAAGTCGATACTTGTGTTAACAGAGTGCGACGTGCGTTAACAGTCTCTATATTGCGTTAGCACTGTCAACTGTTGCGGCATAGTTACATTCAAAATGACAGTGCACAAAAAATACAACCTCCGTCTATTTATATTAGCAAAATAGGATGTCTGCTCCACACAGACGGTCCACAATATACAAGCAACTTTTATTGAAAGTAGTGAGTCCCCAGAGAGCTCAAGACCCCTCGCTCAGTAATAATAAAAAGGGCGAAAAAGGGCTCAGGTTGTGTACCAATTTCAATAAGCCGGTTCGTCTTAATGTAAAGCAAGCGTCTTTAATGCATGTTTGCGCCATTATTGATGACCTAAGACAGCAGCCAACTCAACCCCTAACCCCGGGATCTAGTAGGCCACATAAAAAACGCAACATGTTTCGTTTGCGGCTAGCTTATGCGTTTCTTAAGGGGTGAGGCACAAGGGTGTAAAACTAGCGCGTCGAATTGGCGAAGGGTGCCAGCCACGTGGCCAACTCCACACACGCACACAAACACAGATATACAGGCAGGGCAAAGAAAATAATAAACATAAAAAGCAAATCCTTAAGGTGCAGTGGGCTATTTTTTCCTGATCAGCACCCACAAGAAAGCAGGCAGAGCCGGTTTACGCTGGAGTGTTGTAGTAAGGGAAGGGGCCAGAGGAGTGGCGGCGTCGTAGTTGATGACTTCATGTCCCCAAGGTGTGCAGCAGGCTGTGCAACGGCTTTAACGTTACCCACTGACATCGTCTGCATTTTTATGGCTTGCACCGTATATCCCAGCCTGATGGGTTTTAAACATATTAAATTTGAATTTCATGTGTCTCAAGATGGTAAAAGCTTACAAATGTTTGATTTTCTGTAAAATTATGTTGCTTTTATTGTTGTTCGTGTTTAATTAAACATTTATGTTTTGATAAAGTCAACAATGTAAAACTAATATCGATAGGCGGCTAATATCGTTTTAATCGATAGGTTTTGATCTGTTTCGATGGCACTCGCAAAGTTATCAGATCCCGCCAAAATAAAAGATGAGTTGCCAATTTTTTTTATTTTTAGTGTGTGGTGTAGTTTTAATTTAAATTGTGTTTAGTGTCGAAAAAGTGAAAGTTCATACTTAAATATGTGAGTGTATCAGTATTAATCAAACTAAAACATATGCTTGAATGCACATCCTATTTAAAATGCTTTACGCACTTTGCCAATTTGCAATGGGGCTCCCGCAGACACTTTTGCCTCTTTCGCTTTCCTCCTTTCGTTCGTTCGCCTTGAGGCTTTTGGCTTGTTGTTGTTTTTGCTTTTCTAACCTAACGAAAATCTCTGAGCGCATTTGTTGCTGCCGGCGATGTTACTGATGCTATTTGTTCTTTTTGCGTGTGCTTTGTTTTCGTTTGCTTACAATAAAATCAAAGATTGCGTCTGGGATTTTGTTTTCGCAAGCCTTAAAAGAAAACCAACTCAAATAAGCGGCAGCGCAGCCCGGCCAATGCGAGTCCCAGTCCCCCCAGCTCCATCCCCGTGAGACGCCAGCAAAAGTGAGTTGAGCCCGAGGGCTTGCTTCAAATAATAACTTATTGATTTCGATTGCATTGGAAATGTTACTTTAAATTAAAGTAGCACTTGTAGACTTTATCTCAGCATTTTTACGGCGCCCATATTTTCCAATTAGCGGCCGAATACACCAAATCTTAATTTCCGCACAAACTGCTGCAGAACCGCAACAATAATTACGTAACCTGCCAAGCTCAGTGGGGAACACACACACACTCACACACACATGCAGCACAAACAAGCAATAACAATGCCCGAGCGCATTTGAAGAAGCTGAGCAAAAAAGGTGTGATAAAAATCTCTGTAAGTTCCGTTAGGATCGGCGTGTGTGAGTTAGAGATGGGCATTCGTATCTTGTACTGTGACTCTCTCGCGTTGAATTCCATGGTTGCAATTTGTTTGTACTTTTATTTTCATAATTTTCTATTCTTTATTTGTAAGTCCGTCTTTATGTCTGTCTGTATGTGAGCAATTTTTTCGCAGCTATTAAGCTCGAGACTAAAAACTTAAAACAGTTACTCGTTTATATTCGCGTCAGGCAAAGTGTTAACAGAGCTTAAAAGCTAGAGTTACCAATTTTAACATGTAGACTTCTAAAAAAAAATAATAAATGAAAACAATAGCCTAAAGCATAGTTAATTCACAGCAAAGTTCGTGAATCACGTGACTTCACTGCGCTCACGCGCTCATCCCTATTTAATGTACACCTCCAACTAGCAACGGCAACCGGAAAACCAAAGGCGCTGGGCATGGCAGACAGGAAAATCTGTCTGTAATTGAGCTCCGAGAGTCACAGATGTTTTCAGGATTTAACAATGCGACAAAGATGAGCCGGCCGCTAGCTGCTGGGCCAAAGTCAGTGCAGGTCGCTGCTGGCTGCGTTCCGTCGAGCAATTTGAATTAATAAGTTTATTATATTCTAGTTGGCCTTCGGATTTGCAGCGGATTTGTATTTTATGTTATTTAATTTGCCAGTAGCCGCCGCAGTACGGCCCCCGCACTGCCAAGCAGGTGCCTCTGTTTCTGTGGGGCCAAGTATTCAGAGCCAAGACTCAGCTGTTTGGCCTGCACGCAGCGGCTCAAAGTATCATTTAGTTTTGCCATTTGGCTTTGTATGCTCCGCTCTTCCACCCTTGCAGCAGGGAAAAGCGCCCGAAAGATGTGCTCACAAGAAATTTTTATTTGTATTTTCATTTTATTTTCGCATTTTGTGTACTTAGGATTTGTATGTCATTATGTTTTTGTTATTAGCTGCAGTTTGGCTTAAGCTACATATTTGTAATTTCTCTACAATTTTCTGCTTTTCATTTTTGCCATTTTCAATGCACTTAAATTTTAAAACTTTTATTCAACATGATTGTGCTCAACGTTTTTCTTTGTTTTTCTACATTTTTAAATCCTTTCTTTTTATTTAATTTTTTTTTTTAATGCCTTGAAATTAATTTGTGAATATAATTAACTGTGTCTTGATTCGTTGCAATTGAAACTGTTTTTTATTTTTATATTTGATAGCCTTTTTTAATATGCATTCGCTTAATAATAGTTTTAATTGCAGTATGTAAGTCTACAATGTAAAATCAGCTTTTATGATTGAAGTTCTCTACGAAATAAGTTTTTAATTAAATCAATTGCACAATTACAAATGTTTTCAAAATGCGCTCTCCAAGATATTCATTACCTTAACAATTTTGATAATTTTAAGTCGCTTGGAAGGCCATTTGAGATTCGGTCTGCCGAACTCGAAATATTTTTTTCTATGGTTTTAAGTATATATTTTCAAGTATTTTGTTGCTACAGCGAAACCTCTTTAAAGCTTATTCATAAAACACAAACTGCCAAATTAGCAATTAATTTAGTTTCCATTTAAATGTTGGTATAAGAAATCAAAGCGAGGAAAAGGCACAGTAAAATGTTTTTTATTGATTTAGAAAGCAAAATTTATGATAGATAAAATGATGTTAAAGCCTGAATTAAAGAAATATTTTGATATGCGTCTAATTGACTTTGTCATGATTCGAAGTTCGAGCTTTGACTTGAAATTAAAATTTGATCTTAGCTGTGAATATTTACGCTTAGCATATGGATTTTATATAGAATACTTCTCTAGTAGACTGTTCTAGAAGCATTTCGCATAAATTGAATTTCTAATATTCAGTTGCTCAAACATTTATTGTCAAAATTATACGCAGGTTTTGGATTTTCTTCTTCATTTTGTTCATCCATCAAAATTCAATTTTGAGTTGTAGTTGATAGAGAGGAGGGGATCGCATAGAACTACGTTTATATAAATATATAGAGTTCTTTCTATAGGTATATACATTTAAAGCAAAATTATTAGATAGAGAGCGTTCAGGTGGAGGAGCGATAGGTACACACATATGTCAATGTTTACATTTTAGATTCTATTTCATAGAATACGCGTACAGTACTACATATACTTATTCCTATCATATGTCGAAACAATTGTGTATGATCGGTTAAAATATATATTTACATTACTATTTTCCGTATGTAGAATGCAAAAAACTTAAGCTATTGACTTGAAAATGACCTTAAAGCTAAGCTAACTCTAAGCATCTCCTGTGTTTGACCAATGAATCACTTATAGATATTATAGTACGATAAAGTGCATGGTGCTCCAACCAAAAGTGCATTTTTCTATTTGATCAGAGGTTTTTTTTTCCATATTGTGAACAGCTTTCGTTTAGACTTCGATTGCAAACTCAAGTTGTTAAGAAGTCTGAGATAATTTGAATCTTATATGAACTCCCTTAGACTCCCGTATGTATGCTATTAAAAATTGTTTGGAATGGAGGTTCAGACAAGAATAATTTTACTCCAACTAAGATGTATAGATTAAACTTTTTCAGTTTGGAAATGATATTAATATTAATACAAGTTTATTAGACAGTACGTTTTTGCCAGGGATTAGTTATTTCAGTTATTAAAAGATTTTCCAATAAACGTAAAGTTTTTTCAGTGTTGGTTAGGGAATTAATGTTGGAATTAGTGTTGGTTAAGGAATTAATGTATATTATTAGTAAGTTTTTACCAGGATTAAGTCCAAAATTCCTTCTTTCTATTTTGATCTCACTTCAAAATTGCCAAAAAATCCAATTTCAATAAAAAACTGTCTAATAAACGATTCATATTCATTTTCAGAGTATTTGGAACAGTTTCGGAATGTTTTTAATTGCATATATTAATGACACAAACGGATTACTTAAATTTTATGTGTTAAAGATTGAGGATTTCAACAGGTAAGTTTTTTCTTTTAATAAAAATTTGTATTTTAGAACATTATTCATAATCTTCGACTCTATATGAGTTTTCATTGGTTATCTTTTGGTTAGAGCACTCTGAAATACGAATAGCCGAATTTTTGCCTACATATCATTTAATTTTAAATGCATTTTTCATTCAAATACATTAAATTCGCATTGTTTTATTTTATTTATTTTTGTCGTGTAGTTTCAATTTAAATTTACCATATAATATTTGATATATATGTTTTTTAAATGTTTGCTAAAAACGCGTGTAGTTCTTATTTTCTGTGTATATTTTTTTTGCTTTTTTTTTACATTTTTAATACATCAGTGTTTGGGTGTCGGGCTTAAAACCTAAATTCTTGCGCTGCAAAAACAAATGTATCTCCCGGAAATTGGGGCGACTTGATTCGTTGCGTTGCCAGCATTCGCACATGAGATCGTAAATTTCGCGCGGACAGTTGAGTGGCATTGGCAACAGTTCCTGCAAATACACATGTTTATATAATATAGATGGATATATATGTACATATATATGGCACTCAAGCCGAGAGTTAGCTTTGCTACTCACATGCATTTTATCGTCCTGATATATATGTCCAATGTTTTCAATAACATTCGCATCTGTCATGTGCTCATAGGGCTGCTCTCGGGCGAATGTCAATATCTCCCAAAGGGTAACGGCAAAGGACCAAACATCCGATTTGGTGCTGAATTTGGCCTGCAATTAAATGGTGTTTTTTTTTTTATTTTGTATTAATATAAAACGTCGGATATGGCCAAAAGGCCTTTCGTTTATTTTTGTTTGCATGGCTTTTGGCTTAAGGATTTTGCGGTGGCACAAAAGCCATTCATGTGCATACATATCCTTTAAGGCAACTTTTGCGCTTTTTAATAAACATATGTATAAATACCAAAGAGCATCTCATACCCATTTGCCATCCCTTTGCCCTTTGCCCTTTTGCCACTGTTGTTGCCGTTCATTTGCCCCAAAGGCAATGCCAGAACTCTGAAAGCTACTTGTAGAACGCTGTCTAAAACACACACACACACACACACATACATAAACAACAACAATTATAACAACAACAAGCACGCTTTATGGTCTAGATCTAGTGCTATATATGCGTGGGCATGGGTTTTATCCTTGCCATTTTATCCCCCCCTTCCACTCCACGCAGAAAACTTCATACATGTCCTTTTGTCTGTGCGGCTGTCTGCGCCGTTTTTCATGTAGTTAATTAATTTATTTAGTGCGGTTTTTCGCACTGGGATTTATAAAATATTTTCCTCCGTTTCGGTTGTATTTTTGTTTTTATTTTTTATTTTCTACATTTAATTTTTTCCTTTTTAGTTGTTTATTCCACAAAAAATTTGTACTCCATGCCATTTTTGGCGCAAATTAAAGTTCTGCTTCCCCCTTTCAGATAAGCGTAGAGCTCTGATATGTCAGTTAATTAAAACGAAAACTTTGTATGCCTAGTAAAAGCTTTTATTAGACATATTCAATTAAAGGTTGAAAACGAATAGTTATAATTAATTATAGTTTGATATTTAAATGGGGTCTTATCAAAAAGTAAATTTGCTGGACAATTGCATAAAAAATGTCTTGAAGTCTCGTCCTTTCTTATTCAGTGTCTGAAGTCTGCTTGGGTGGATAGACGTATTCTTGAAGGCGGTTCTTAATTGAATAAAATCCCCATAAAAAGCAAATTCGCCTATATAGGAGTCGCCAAACTGCTTGGCTTGATTTGCAGCCCTTATCAACACATACCGCTTCTCAGATTTCTTGAAAAAAACTAAATAGATTGATGTTGTTTGCCTTTTTACTGCTAAATGTTAAGGTCGGATAATACAATATTTCGGATCCTGTTTTAATGTGCATAAAAGAGTTATGGAATGCCAAACCAAATCGTAAACTAAGCCGATTAATTATTCTCTAAAACACACTATATTAGCTTTATTTCCTCTACCTTAACCGTTTGTGTGCAGACTAGCAGTTCTTTGAAATTGCCCGGCTAAAGTAAAATATGAAAAGTTCTTTTAAAAATAAAAGCGCTTTTTGCTTATTCATGCTGCCGTAATAGACTTATTATAATGTGGCTCGCAGAACTTCAAGACCGGAAAAGGTAACTGACATAAATCGCCAGCTTAAAGAGGCAGCAGAAAAAGCAAATTAAAAATAATTAACACAATTACAACTCATTTTGCTGTCAAGCTGCTTGAAGGATCGGCTGCCCCACTGCCTAACTCTTGGAACTCCTTGGAATAAACCAGAGGGAGTTTGAGGGCGGGGGTTAGAGGCAAAAAGACAGAGGGAAAAGAGAGTGAACACTGTTCATTAATATATAATTATAAACTTGTGCCACAGTGCACAATTCATGCAGTAAATGAGCAAAGCAAAGAAAAAATTCTGAACAAGGTGCATTTGTTGTACTGTGAAACATGGTTGAAGAAGGAAGGATTGAACTTACCAGCAGGACACTCTCCCAGGCCATCCAGCGTATGGGCATTGGCTGCGTCTGTCGGCCCGTGGTGCCCTCCAGCTGGCAATAGTCCGACGCATAGGCCGAACGGTTTATCACAGTGCCAATTGAACAGACCTTGACGCTCAGCTCGGGTCCAATGATGCAACTTCTGCAATAGAGATTAAACAACGAGAGTTTAGCTGAAGATTTGGCATCAGAAATCGGTGGCAGCATTGGAAATTCAATTAAAAATACCAGAAATTAAATAAACAAAAACTTTCGCAGGCTAAAAAGGCAACCAGAGTCAGCGTCAGTCTCAGCCAGGATATGCTCCTTGCTGACACGAGCTGATTGCTTCGTCGTCGTCGTTTCCACATTTTCGTGCCACCACATGCCCATTCCCAGCCATGTCGTCGCATGCATTTCAAATGAGCGCCGCTGTCAAACAAACTCCCCCGTCATATGCTCCGCTCCCCCCCACACTGACATTTTGCCATTGCCTGCTGTGTGCTTTACTTGAAGGGGTTGCATGTGTAGTTATTGTTGTTGCTTCCGCATTTAAAAAGGTATTTGCAACTTGTTCAAGGAGTTTGCAACATTTAAGCTGCAGATATCTGGACAAGCAGGGCTTTGGATATATGTTTAAATGTTGAAGAGGAATATGTAATTAAATCATATATTCTTTCTTACAAGCATTCGAATGTATGACTTTTAAGAAAGTATTAAGTTTAGACTTTAAAGTTGGCTTTGCGCACTTTAGATACTTTACAAGTGGTTCCTTGTTTATTAACGAATATATGTCTATATTGAAATATCGATTCTTAGATTATATTGTTTGAACTATCTTTCCGACTGTTCCGAACTTATTTGTTGTCAAACTTTTTTTTTTTTAGAATATTTTAAATTATTAAGCTTATTTAAAATTGATTAACTATGGTAACTATATTACATTTATTATTGTAATATTGTTTTTAAATGAAAGCTTAATTAAACCTTTAAAGAAATGAGCTCCTGCTAAGACTTTAAAGGGTATTTACGATTCAGTTTTGCTCATAGCTATTGTTTTCTCTTGCTTGAGGGCATTGCCGGTGCAAAACAGATTTAACGTTACGTTTGGAAGCTGGCAAGTGGTCAGTCCGCTGAGTGCTGAGTGCCCGAGGGCAACAGCAGGAGCAGCAGCATCAGTTGAAAGCTTTATATTTTTGTATTATTGTTTCAGTCGCAACCCCATCTATCCAAACAGGAAGCAGAAAGAGATGAGTCTCAGGCAGTATAACAAAAACTGGGGGATCAACAAACGTTGAAGCATGACTGAAAATGACAATATAAGCGGAGTGAAGTTGGAGGAGCGTGTAGATTGGGTTGGCCTGGGGTTTGGCCTGCGCAGGGGAAGTGCCGTAAATGAAACCATGAAATGGTGAACACAATCAACATTTGATATTGAGCAAAACGGAGTGTGCCAAAGTTAAGTAAATACGACGACAGTTGAGGTTATGACTGATGACATACCTTGGAGGACAATTGAGAAGTTGAAAATATGCGAATGGATGAAGAATGCGACAAATGTTCAACTGGGAATGTCAGTAAAAACAGAAAATATGTTGAAATTGTGATAAAGGGAATTTTAATGAGCACAATAATTTTCATACCTTTCGTTTTGGACTGGACTTGGAAAGAGAAACAACATCATGACAATGTAGTTTCGGTAATGATTAAGATTATAAAATCAATTACTAATAAAAGAATATCGATATAATCAAATATCGAGAAAATTCAGAAATATATACAGAATGCAGTTGAAAGAGGAAAAGTTAGATGAAAAATAAATTAACATAACGATTAAAAGATTGCCAAAAATATAATATTGGTCATATAAACTCATCGGTAACCAAGCGATGTTAGAATATTGGAAATCCTATAGAACTTTACTTATCTCAAATCGAATCAACAATATATTCAGTTATCGTTATCGAGACTATCGCACATCTGTTGTACCATCAAGAACAACAATTCATTAACGGAAATGCAATCAAGTATGCAAAGACCCTGCAAAACCTGACAAACATGACGGGGGGCTAACCAAATAACTGACGAAGGGCCATCGGGCAAAAGTGAACTGCGCCCACACCAGCCCACATCCATTTACAGAAAACTGGGCATGGATATTACACATAAGCAGACAGGTCTGACGTGCATAATTTCCTGTTGTTCGCCTGCCTCTTAATATCAATGAAAAAGGATATGAAGTGCTGTCATATTACAAATAAAATGTCTGCCTCAAGTGCGCCATCGTCAAGCTCGTGTCTCGTTGCCGCTCGTCATGTAATGCGTTTAGCCCAAATCTCAAACCACAACGCACCACAGCCAGCGCACCACACACACGTTAGCTGGAGTTAGAACCACCCTCTTTTGGCGGACAGTTTCTGATTTCGTGCGTTATAGATTTCGATTTTGAAGACGCGCTTTGCCAAAACCAACAACAATTGAATTTGAGTTGAGTGAAAGGTTTAATTTTCAGCTGACATGCGATGCGGGGGAGAAAGGAGGGCGATATATATGTGGAATATGACGCAGTTGCAACATGGATCGAGTGTCGCTTGTTGAGTGACTAGTTAAGTAGGCTTGTCTAGGCAGTTTATGTACGGGCTAGGATTTCCATTTCAATGCTCTTGACATCTATTGACAGCGACACTGACACGTGTCGAGGTTTTGCCGAGGGTTCAAAACAGAAGCTGCCCCCAGATCCTTATCTCTGTCTTATATATAAGAAGTATCTGCTTGCTGTCTTCAAATTGGCCGATTGATGCCGAATGTTGCTATTAGCTGTCTTTATTTAAAGTGGATTGTGGTTAAACGTATATATCGGACTTTAATATGATTAAAATGCGACCATTCCCTTTAAAAAAAAAGATGCAAGAGCCCGCACTATTAACCCAATTAAATGTACACACACATACAGCTCTCGACCATAAATTTGGTTAAGAAAATTATTCCGTAAAATAAAACGCTGCTATGTGCCATGTGGAAACTGGCGCAGAATCAGCGTCAATTAAACTGCGCCATAAAAATTTGTAAGCTGACCAACAAATTTAAGCGACCAAATGGTGGAAGAGCTCCTAAAATAAAACAAGACACAAATTGGAGACTGTTAAAACGTGCAATTGCACGACGAATATATACTCTGCATAAAAGTATTTAAGTTAATTTGATAAGCCAAGAACTAATTGCTTTACTTTAAATATTTATGCTTCTAATTATGCAAACAAATTCAGAAATTCAAAATTTAAATAAATAAAATAAATTCACATAAATTGAAATAAATGTAAATAAACTAAATTAATTTAAAAAAATTAAAAAATTAAATTTAAATTCAATTACTATTTCAACAAGTTATTTGGTTACAAATTTTAGAAGCACAAAAGTGTACAAATTTGTATTTATTTTTGAAATTTAGTTTTATTTTATTTATTTCATATATATATCATATATATATTTTTTTTAACATACATAATATTGTTATTTTTACCGTTTTATAGAATTTGGCTTAAAGCGTCGAATCAAAGTTTCAAAACATTAAGTTTGTACACTTCTTCATATAGTTGTTTGCTTTGTCCAAGATAAAACCAAAGTAAATATACCCAATTTTTGGCTAGTATATTATTTTTACAACAAAATGGCCGACAATGGACAATAGAGTGGCTAGTTCGGGTCCTTGTTTTCGCAACTTTCACTAACAAGCTGTGTGCCAGAAACAGAAACAGCAACAACAACAACAACAACTAACCATATATTGTTCCAGTTTTTGGTTCAGTTTTTATTTTTTTTTTGTGTTTTTAGCTGGCAATTACAAGCATATTAGGTTAACACAAATGCACAACAAAATGTCCTTGGATTTGCGACAATAAAAAAGCAACAGAGAGATAATAAAAAAGAGAGAAAAAATAACAGCAGCGAGCAAAAAAGAGAATAACGAGTACAAAACGCAATAACAATAAATTGCATGCGACTTGCGGCGCACTTTTAAAATGTGTCAGAAAAACATATAGTTATGGGTTTTTAGTTGCCCAGAGCCCGGGCAAAGCGCCCCACACCACACACGCTCCGTCCACAGGCCACGATACACCATACATAGCTGTGTAGCAGCGTACTGGCCTGTATTTGCCAGAAGACGCGACGCGATGCGAGCAAAATAAATAAAATGGCTGGCAGCAAGGACAAATAAACGACTTTGGGATTTGCTTTGGCATTGGACGCGAAGGCGGCCAACGCGTCTTGCCAGTTGGTTATAAATTAGAAAAACAGCACCATGTGCCCGGCCACTGGGCTTAAAGCGAGTTAATTAAAGTCCCAGACAAAATGATGGCCATTAAAAACACGCCATGGACATTAAGTGCATCAACTAAAGTGCCCACTGACCAGTTGTCAGTCAGAACGTCTGCCTCAGTTCAATAAACTAAGAAAACAAACAATTAAACTCAAGTCTGATGAGTGCTTGAGGTCAAAGGGTGTCCCGAGTGGGGCAACCCACAATCAACCACCAATAAAGTCAAATGCCTTTAGGCGTTGTCCCAGAGCATATGCTTGAAATCGATTGAAAAACTTAATACAGAGGTTGAGCTAGAGCAAATAAGAGACATTAGGTTTAAATGGGTCATTGTAGTAGTTATATATTTTCCCATTTTCATTGTGGACAGGTGCTTCTTTTTATTTATCATTTAAATAGCATGTGCTAACATAACGTATTAGTTCTTGCGAATAGAACCCAATTTCAATCCAATTATATACTCTAATCCGTGTACGAATCCCCGGTAAATATATCATAACTATCAATTATATTAATAATTCAACTACAGAGAAATCAAGAAAAGAGTGTATTACTTTAACGATAGCTTCCATTGTGAGACTCTATATAAGGTTTATTTAAATCGCTTGTACACATTAAATATTGTGCTTTATTTTTACCAAAGTTAGTTGCCTTAAAACACAATTTAAAAATCTTATTCAAATGATCCATTGACACAGTTTTCGTTGCGTGCCCGGCCCCTTTTGTATTGTTTGTTTATTATACAACAGAAAAAAAGCAAGGCCACAAAGCAACTGCAATCAGTTTGAAAAACAAAACCGAAGCACCAGCTCTCGACAATCCTTGATATCAATGCGCAGTGTACGAGAACGGACAAACGCCAAACTCTGGACATAACCATTACTGGTCGTTGCGAAGGCTAGAACATATTGTCAAAGGACATCATCAACATAATAGACAAGCTGTAGCCACAAAAACGGATGTTAAATTGAAAAAAACCAAACCAAACCAAAACGAAACTATGAGAAGGAAATACATGGTTGTTCGGGACCAAATGAGCTTATAAGCTTATGGAGGAAACGGGACAGCGTTCCGCACTGGAGTGGACCGCGCGCAGCCTTAGCTTTCCACTCAATTGAAACGCTTGAATGAATGAACCCATGAATGAAGGACGCCAGCGAAATAACAACAATACAATACAGCACACAAGCTGAACTGAGCTTTTTTTATCACTGGGACAGCATCAGTCCATGTTACCGCCTCTCATCCATTGTGTGTGTGCAGCCAACAACTATTATCATTTGCTCTGGTCACACACGCACATATAACCGCTAGCGCCTGCCGAAGGGGCTAAAAGGAGCACAACAAAAAAGAAAAAAGAATGAGTTGGGAAGCCAATGGAGCAACCAGCTACAAGCACATAATAGGCCATTTGGACAGCACTTGAGGGTCAAGCCGTAATGTATGCTAATGATTACGGTGAAGAGTTATGCCCCAGCATCGATGGTTAAAGGGCACGACTGGGCCCTATTTTGCATTTATGATTTTTTTTTGCATTGCATGATTGATTTTTCTTGAACAGTCTGAACTTTGATTTAGTTTGCTTAAAGCTAAACGCAAAACAGTTGTGTGGGTTATGTTGAACCAATTCAATGGAAAGGTCTAACTTTAAGTTGAGTTTAAAGATCAGCAATATTTATAATGGTTAGAGTGGGAGAGTGTAAGGAGAGAACGGCTTAGTGAAAAATTGGGGGAGTAACTACCGCTCTCCCACTCACTCGCAATATCTCTCTCTCTCTGTTCAATATCGCTCTTCTATGAGATTCTCATGAGTTCATATACGGCTTAAGGATCTTTGTGGTTTACATTTTTGGAAAGTGATTTACCTAAACATATGTAACTCCGCTTTAATGACCAGATCAACCTCTCAGATAGCCACAATTTAACCACAATAGCTATTCGAGTGCTGTTTGGCTGTATTTACACGGAAATTGGCAGCCTTTTAACCTATTTGCATGCAGTTGACATATGGCCATTAATTAAAACATCAACACCATCCTCCCCAAACAGTGTAACAACAACAACAACAGCAACAAATACAAGACAAGCAGAAACAGCAGCAAAACATCGCCTGGAGACTTGCGCAACAATTTCACATGTCAACGCATGTAAAAATTGTTACCAGCGAGAAAAAGAAGATAGGGGAGGGACGCAGGGTGAGTCTGTAGCAAGCCGTGTGAAATGTGATCAGGTGGAAGCAAATGGCTGCCATTGCCAATAAAGGTCAAATAGGGCGGGATCGGGGGCTATATGCATTTAACCCATGACAACGCGATGCGTGCAAATAAAATGAAGCGAAGTTGTTGTTGTTGTTGTTGCTGTTGCTGAACGTGGAAATGCTGCTGACGTTGTCATGACACTGGCGGACACTTGGGGAGACTCTGACTGCGAAACACTCGCTGCGCCGGGCAGGAAATAATGTGCACCCAGGCGGAAGTAGTTGCTATATCCAAACGTATTGATTGACTTTAAATGCAACTCGATGTCTGTCGAATGGGGCCCATAAATGGAATCAAAGTTGGCCAACAAAAGTCAAAAAGTTTTTGATTCGACTTTGCAAGGCTAATGAGTTGAGTGAGTGTAAAATTGGATATATGTAGGTGAAAAGGAGAAACGGAATTTGACTATAGATTGGCAGATTACATAATTACACACTTGCTCAGTGTGTTATGCATAGGAAATGACATTTGAAGTAAATCAAAACATTCATTCTTAATCTGATGTAACTGTTTAATATGCATCTGCTGCCAGCTGGCCGAACATGTGGAAGGTCGAAGTTAACTACATCTGTTTATTTAACTATTGCGACAATCTATCGTAACTTTGGTGGCTTAGTAGACCCCTTAGTATACCTTCTATTGAACAATGCTTTCTAGAATTATATATTTATATCTTAAGTTATTCGATAGCTGAGAGCTAATAATCTTTTCTTATTTCGTTTTTTTTCTTAAGCCCAGGAAAGGTCTGCGCTAAAACTAGTTGAGAATTCTAAGACAATATAGACGTGTCTTATAGGCTAAGCTTATGTAGCATACTTTTCGGATTTGATTATTCTTGAACTTAGCGAACAAAAAAATCACAATGCTAGATATCTATCTTGGTTTTTCTCGAGCAAAGGGTTTGTTTCCACTTCAACGAAATAGCTGTCAGAACTATTATTTGTCAGATTTCTTTTGAAAGTTTGTTAGATTTCTTGACGTATTTCTTTGCTTGCTAAAATGTTTGTTTTAATTGTTAGCAAAATAAATGATTAAGTTTTTGCTAATCGAAAGAGTATTTTGTATGGATTTGAGCTTATAGAAAACTTAGCTATCTCGAAAGCAAAAAATTATGTTATAAAAAAATGTTAATATATTTATTGTTAATATGCAAAAAGCTTTTACATGTAAAGCATTAAATGTAAATCGTGTATGTTCACAAAATACGCATAAATTTCAGTTGTTTGCTTATATGCTTTTTATGCCTTTGGACTGCTAAGCCATTACCTTTATAGGGTGGGCGTTATATCAAATCAGTGCACGCTGTTTAAAAGCAACGCGTTCATTTTTTTCTAGCTACTGCCACGCCCATTTTGTTGCTTCATTAGTGCGTCGACGTCAGTTTGAGTGATGTGCCAGGGTTCTTAACGGTGACTCTCGCACAATTCGCTATAAATTTGCATTTATGCAAATCGCCCTGCATTCGAGGGCTTTCACTTTAACTACTTTCACTGCAATGCCTGAGGCCCGCGGGTGACTGTGCGTCTAAGCTAAGTGCCCGCCAGGCCCCCTTCCACGCCCCCCAGCCACCTGCTGTAAAACTAACTAACTACCGTAAACTCCAATTCTGAACAGCGTTGCACTTGGCAACGTTTTATGTTTAATTTATGCGCTTTTTTTATTTTTATTTTTTTTCGTATTTTTCTCTGGGATCTTGACTTGAAATTTATTACAGTTTCTCTCTGCGCGCGCAGCAATTTTTGTTTTTCAAATTTAGTGACTTTCACTTTTCCACTTTTCCAAAAACAATTTTTGCATGTTTCTCGGCAATTTTGTTGATGTTGTTGTTGTTGTTGTTTTCCATTGTTGCAAGCTGATTTTTAATTAAAATTTCGCTAGGTTGAAATATATTTTTATTTTTTGTTGGATTTGTTTGAGGTTGGAGGACGCCGCCGTTTTAATGTTGATTTTATGCAAATGACAATTGATTGAAATTTTTAGATGTATGTGTGTGCCCGTGTGCGAGAGAGCGAGTGTGTGTGTGTGCGTGTTGTCCTGTTCGTGTGTGTTGATTGAAGGCATATTAAAATAAATGAAGGCATACACCATAATGGCCATAATATGCCATAAACAATTACCATTTAATATATTATTGCTTGTAAATATGCAGCTATTGAATACACACGCATACACACACATGCCAATATATATATATATATATAGATAGATATTTTGCATATTTATAGTTTTGCATTCATAAACAATGATCTCTTTTACACAAAGCAAACACACACATTGAGCGCGACAAAAATGCAAGATAAACAAGCAAATTATCAGTGGGGCAACGTACAGACAATAGAAAAGGGGAGAGTTAGGTAAATAATATAAAAGTGATTTTAGGTGAAAAGATTTGTCTCTTATGTATTTAAAATGCAAAGGGACCAACCCTTGGTTAGATGGCCAGATATATTCATAAATGGATGAATTACAAATCAATGTATATACATTAATAATGGTCCGGGATAAAACTGATTTCAGATTTATTTATGTTTATATGTTGAGAATAATGTTATTTTTTCCTAAATTGTTCATGTTTTTCTATTTATTTATGTAATTTAATACATTTTTATACACTCTTAACATTTAAGCCGCTTGCGCTAATTACAATATTTATTTATTAAGCACAATTTTATATATTTATCGTAATAATTTGCCAGCTTAAAAAAAGATGAAAAAACCTTTATCTATCTTAAATATGCTTGAACTCGTTAATTTTATAAATATTTAATTTGATAATTATACCAAACTTGCATTAAGCTATAAACCCCTCACCAACTACGTCCATGGTAATAAACCGCATTAATCTTTGTCATTGTTTGATTAAATCAATTAAATTTTCCAATACAACACAGAATGGCACAGGCACGGCAATACACACACACACACACACAGCCACACAAACAATGGCACATACACACGCACACATTCAGCTATAATTATGCTTGGCCATAATTGCGTTGGTCATTTAAACGCAAATCCCGTGGAGTTGCCCCCCGCCACCTAAATATCGGGCACGCTTTTTGTCAATCGCAAATCGATCCAATTGAAATTTCAAGCTGCCTTCATGTTGTTGATATTGTTATTGATGTTGCTGTTGTTGCTGTTGTTGCCTTGGTGTCGCCTGGCAGCCTTTGAATTGAATTTCCCTGTCATTGGTTTGCAATTATTACTAAGAGCGCCTGCCAGGCAAACCAGACCCAACTGTTCAGCTAATCTACACAAATCTGACGCACAGCTGACCACGGCCCAAAGCTGTATTGGTTGCTATAGCTGTGTCACCAGCCATAGCTCCACCGAACCATTTACCCCAGCATTCTGTACTCGTATATATATATATATGTGTGTGTGTGTAAGGGGGGGTTAACTTGTCGCGCGACATGAAACGATTAAGGCAGAAATGCTTTTAGCCATGCTATTGGCTTCTGGCTTTGGCTCTGAGGTGTTTGCCCGAGTCGCTATGCCGGGTTGGTCATTATGCAGGGTCTGTGTGGCTGCGTGGGTGCATTTATATATATATGTATATATATATATAAAACACGTACATATATATCGTGTGATTGATCACAATTTTCGAAAGTAATTAGAGGAGCATGTGGCCAGCGAAAGACCCCGCAGAGACGCCACACTTTAGTATAGGGAAAAGCATTAAACGTAATTACTCTGTAAATAATTCGATGCGTTCCGTGTCCAGAAGTGTCAGCTATAAGGTGATATAAGCCATTAGAAACGGGCTATCAAAATATTAACTTTAATGCAGAAAAGCTGCATGAATCGACAGAATAGCAATGTAGTTGCGGCAGTCTTGTTAAATTTTAGCAATGTAGCTGTACGTGATTAGTGACATGGATTTATTTATTCCCAATTTTACAAATAATTATGGCGAAGGAAACTTTACCGAGGTTGACTTCAATTTAATATTGGAGACAATCGTTATTATATATACACAGGTATAGAATTAATTTGGAATATGAAAATTTTACCTATATAATTTATTTTAATTTAATATTTCCTTTCCAATGATATTAATTTTTGGATTAATATACAACTAATTGATACACCTTCATTGTGTATTCGCCCGTATTGTAACTTGTTTTACAATAATTAAATTAACATATAAACGTCTTCGAGTTGAGTCAAAACAACATTTGCATCAATTCAAATTGTTATTTCAATTATAAGCTCCAGTTGGCTCTCGTACATTTATTTGCTATCCCCAGACTCAACTTCTATATTTCTACTTATTTACGTTTATTTTTGGCTATAAATCAAGACTGGGCGTCATTCCCTTGGCATCAACACAATCATATTCATTATGAGCTTGATACACACATTAAAATTCAACATTGAATTTAATTAACCTTGCCAATGCCCTGGATCAGTGAAACCCTGTTGACACGTCGCCAATGTCTGTCAAGTAATCAGTTTTCTTTATGGAGCCTGTAATTTCAATGGTTAATGTCTCGCAACCCCAAAGGCCATGCGTTAGGGCTATGACAGCCATTAGAAACCACATACTGGCACACGCTGCAGAAGCTGGAGAAGATTGCCGGCGTCGTCGCCTTTTCGTCTTTGGGTGCCAATAATGACAACAAACATATGCACGAGCGGCGGAAAACAATAAGCAGCAGTCCAAACTTAACGACAACTAAATCCAATTATAAGCACTGAGCGCAACAGGAGCTGCAGTGGGCGACAGGATAACATTGAACACGTGTGCGTAACGAATTTTCAACAGATATGCTCGCCCGTTTCTGTGTGAGTGTATGAGTGTGTGTGCGTGTGTACTTGGCTCCGGGGGTTGCTTTGGGGGGGTTGGCTTTGAATGCGGTTCTGCTTTTGGTCTCGGTCTGCATTGCATTGCATCCCGCAGTGTTGCATAAAGGTTTACTTTTCATTTATGAGCCAGACAAAGGAACAACCCTTACAAATGCATTGCACAAAGGAGGTCCTGCATATAGTTTCCCTGCGTTTGTCGTGTGTGTGTCGCGTGTGTGTGTATGTGTGTGTGTGTTGCTGTTCCACCCACCATCAGCGAAAAATTGTAATTAAACTTAATCCGCTCAATTTGAAACGCATGCCAAGCCAAAAGTGCCTCTCTCAATATGCTTCCTGTGCCCTGGATTGAATTTTATTTATATACCCTGTAATGTGGTTAAAGAGCGTATACAACTTGTAAAGAAATCAGTAGGGGCATACTTATTTTTAGCTTTAATCTTCTTGAACAACTTTGAAATCGAAAAATTCGATAGTAGACGGCCAAATAATTTTTTAAAATAGGATTTGATAAAGTTTGGATATCTTATATATTTTATTTAAAATGTTGTTAATATTGGATATTATGTTATATAGACTCTTGAAGGAATTACTGTTAGGAGTTTTTAATGCAATATCCATTTTATTTTCTATTAAATTCTTTTCCTTTTAGTTTAATTTATTTATTTACGTAACAATAAATCACATTTCGTTAAAGAACTTCGAGTAAAATGTAGATTGAAAATCATCATAATTACAGGGTATATACAAATTGACCAATTTGTATTGCCGTTTACTTAATTTTAATTAAAACTGTCAGAAAAAGGATTCGGGAATCCTTGCAGTTGCCCAAATGCGTTCATGTGTTAAAAAATGTGCATAAATTATTGAATTAGTGCGTTTGCAACAAATTTCTCTCATTCTCCTCTTCTCGCTTTCTCTCGATCTCTCTTGTCGCTGCCTCAGTTTGTCTCTGAGCCAATTTTCATGCGGTTCGTTATTAATATAAAATTTTAAAGCATAAATAAGGGCGCTAGCGCCACACTTGCTTTTAATTTATGCATGGCGTTGACTTTGGTTCAGTTCGGTTCGGTTCGGTTTGGTTTTCATTTATTTATTTATAACACTCGCTGCCGACTGCCAAAGGGCTGCGGCAATTAGTTCCAAGCTCCTTGGGGATGTTTTAATTATCGTATTGTATATATTTTTTTGTTATTCCATTATTGTATTTGTTGCTGCTGCTCTGCGATTTATGCGAACGATTTAATAATGCAAATTAATTCAAGCGTTTCCTTTTTTCGGATCTTTTTTTTTTGGGTTATCATTTGGGCGGCAATTTTCTTTTGTAGCTTTTTGTTTGTTGGGTTAGGTTTATGGCTGTGATTTGATTTATATATTTTTTGAGGTGGGCGTCGCAGAGCCTCGCCTGCTCATTTGATTTATATGAGAGATGTACAAGCTGTACGTAAGGCATGCCTGGCACACAATAAAAGGGTGTACAGAAGGCGTAAAGGGCTCTCAGGCTTATATGTTGTCGCTGAGAAATCAATGTGTATAGTTATGATTGCGTCCGATTTACCAAAACTTGTGAATTTTAAAGGCAAATACTTAAAACTTTAAGCCTTACCGTATTTAATTAGATTACTGATCTTCTTAGAACACTAAAATATAAATAAATATATCACCACAGTTTTAGTGTGATTGGGTGACAACAAATTTGAGATTCTCAAGATACGATTAGAATCATTAAAGTATTAATACTTCAAATACTAAATTTGGCATATCTTATCAATATTGAGTTCAAAGGGTTACCCCTCGCTTATCAGCAAGTGATTCCCACAAACTACCATCAAAAGAGTATTTAAACAAACCTATTTACAATCAACACATCAGTCTTTGATCAGTTACCGGACAGTTAAAACAATGTATTCCCCGACGAAACTTATTGCTTGTACGCTGATTTTTGCCCAGCTACTGGGCACCATTTATTGCGGAGTGTACGACAATACGGATCGCTGGGTCCTCTCCGATAAGACGCAGAATTTCCCCGAAAATGCAGTTCTTGGCGGCATCGATTCATACGGCTACGAAAACTACGTGGGACGCGTCCTGTATGCAAGCTCGATTCTGCCAGCCCGTGTTAGGTCCGAAACTGGATACACTACCTATAACACCGACACACTCGCCAATCAGGCGACCTCCTATGAGTTGCTGGTTGCCAATGAGACCGTCAGCTATCATTGGGTGCGTAGTTATGATGGCTTCAGGGAAAGGAATGCTGTTTCTGTGGGCACAAGCGCCCTGAGCGAACGCGTTTACGTCTGCCGCGCCAGAACTGATGGCGGTATTTTTATTGGCACCCTGTATCTCTCGCAAAAGGTGTGTTTTATCCGGTACGAGAATTTCCCTATGAGTCAGATCAGCAAATACGAGGTACTGGTCCGAGAAGTTACACCGGCAGCGTGGGCACCATTCGTCAATCACATCAATTGATAAGATTGCAAAGTTAAAAACAAACCAACATACATAAATACATTGTTTTATTTATAAAGTGAGCTAAATCGAGACACAAAAATGTGGTGTTCGATGCCAAGGTTTATATTTGTTATCAATGCTTACTTTTAAATTATGAGTCTATTAAATATAGCTTTAAATTTTGGGGAAGTTTCGACATTTAAGAAACAATATTCCATTGAGTTGTGTAAAAAGACGAAATATTACATTTGCTATCCCTTCATACTGAGTATCTCCCGATACTACTTTACTCTTTTATAACTGTCTTACCCATTTTTTAAGGCAATTTAATTTGAATAGCGTCATTGTATCCTCAATACCACCATTTCCATCTAATGATATATTTTAGTCACATTGCCTTTACTCCTTATAAATATTTTAAATGTGTTACAAATTGCGACAATAAACAAACAAAGCTCTTTTTTTTCTACTTCCTCCTGTCTTCAATTGCCTGCGATGCACTTTACACGTCCCTCAACAAAAGCAACAACAATAATAGTGCACTGTACTCGTAAGTCTTGGTCCCCCAGTCAACATTTCTGTTGGGTACTCCCAGGTCTAGTCGGGTCTGGGTCGGGTCTGGTCTGGTCTGGTCTGGTCTGAATGCCTTGGTACGTTTTGTAGTACAAGTGTTTTGTAGTTTTGCAGTGATTTCATTAAAATTTTACTGTCATAGTAAAAGTTTTATTATGAGCACGAGTTGTTTTTGCTGTTGCTGCTGCAAACGTGAGCCAAAAACAATTCCCGGCACATGCCAAAAATAATATAAACACAACAGAAAGAGATGGCGAATGAAACGGAGACAGAGACACAGGCACACAGTCAAAAGTCAGGCAAAAGCTCGTTCAGTTTATATAGTAATTATGTTGTTGTTGTTGTTTTTGTGCTGTCCAGACTTCACGCAATGCGCCTAGGCATGCATATGCAACAAGCTGCAGCAGTAACAGCAGTAGCAGCAGCAGCAGTAGCAGCAGTGGCAGTTACATAAAAAACTGCTGCATGCACTGGGGCGTCTTTTTGTTTATTCTCAGTACCCATTAAAAATAGAGTGAGAAGGGTATTATAAATTTGTGCTAATATGTGAGACAGCGTGAAGCAACTGCGATTCATAGGGATATATATATTTTGGTTTCCTCATTTCATTCGCACGACTGTTTGTGCCTGGTTGAACTCAGCTATCAGTATTAAAGCAATCTTGATGATGCTTTGCATGGATCCAAGTTTTTACTGCTAGCGGTAGATGTGAACAATGAACTCTGCCAAATTGATCATATATAATATATAGCTGCCAAATAAAACTGAATGTAGAAATTTGTATTGCTTTATAGAAATACTTGTTGATGTTTCAGATATTCTAATATATAGAATATATTCATTTAAGTTCAAATCCCACTATTTGTCCATAATTCCCAGTTATTTTTTTTTACATTTTGTTTGCTTTATTTCATTTTTACTGTCATTATGCGAACAACTTAAATTAAATTTATAATATTCTAAATGTAAATATTCTACAATACAATTTATTCTACTGTAAAGTCTAACATAAAAAATGTACAAGCGTAGGGTGTTTATATAAACCGATTTGAGAGATCGGTTGGATGAATATTTTCCAGTACCTATTTGTCAAAGTATTCTTTAAATTTTGCATATCTGCCTTTTGTTTGCAAGGGTATTTTGTCTTCGGCACACCGATAATATTTTATTTATATCTTTGCTCAGTCTAACACCTTCTGCTCCTAGCGCTGGCGGAGTTTTGCACAGTTTATGCTGCCTGCTTTTAGGCTAATGTGCTCATTTTATGCAAGCGTCTCCCTTGCTGCACGTTGCACGCTGCAAGCTGGAAAGTGTGCAAAGGGATTTTTATGCGAGCATCAGCCCGCCCCACCCAAAGCCACCCACCGCTGCACCTCTTGCCTGGCGGCAACTTTATATTGTTTGTTGTTGCTGCTGTTGTTATTGTTGTTGTTGATGTGGCACACTGCCAAATGCAACAGCTTGTGTTTATAATTGAAATAATTGCAAAAAGCAGACATAATTATATTCTTATTCTTATTGTTCTCGTTGTTGTTGTTCTTGTTTGCGTTGCCTGCATTCTACTGTTTTTTTTTATGTCGCTCATCATCATCATTGTCGTCGTCTGGGACTGAGAGTGCGACTTAGCATCAGCCTCGAGCTGTAAGTTTATAAAGCATAGTTTTTTGTGCTTTCAACTCCAGCCATAGTATATACTGGACTGGGCATATTTGCTGAGGCCAAAGCTATGTAACATGCTCATGCAGGCGTTTTATAGTTTCTGTCCGTAATATGGCTGGCAATTGTCAGTATATATATAATGCCTCTACTTTTTCTAGGACATGTAGAGGTCGCTCACACCTTTTGATCGAAATATTTCTTTTGTGTAGCCTACTTAAAGGCTTTTCATTTTAATTGCACAGCGTGTACATGAAAAGCTGGGCTCATTTCCAAGCAATTACTTTAAGGCCTTGTCACGTTGCAGACTTAATCGTTAAGCCGCCTTTGGGCGCATTAGCCGCAACAATTTTCGGGGTATGGAGCTAGCCACAGCGCCTAATAATCAACCCTTTTGCAGCTGAACAAATATGTTTGCTAGCGGGTGCCTAAATGCATGCCGAGCACACATTTTGGCCAGGTAGCGCCATGGGGTTTTTGCCTGGCTGGCCAACCTGCCAGCCGAGCAGATAAACTTCAAAAAGCGCCTTGAAAAGCGGCTTACAACTTCTTCAGGCGAAACGGTCCTTGGCCGAAACGAAACTCTATGACAACATTGACAAAGGCATCGCCAGCTGCGCGGCAGGAACTAAAGCAGAAATTAAGCATTGCCATGGAGGCGCCGTCTATGTGAGATGATTGATTGAGCTTTTAGTTAAATTGCGCAAGCGGCCAGCTGAAGCGCATACAAGTACAAGCATCTTAGTGAAAAGTTTCAGTGCCATTTCCCCCTACCTACCCGCCCATAATATCCCTATTTGCCTGCCTCGTACTCTGTTTAAACTTCGAAGTCGTTGGCAAAGCAACAGCTTCGGGCTTATGTCTGGCATGTACCGAAAATTATTTGTACGTCAGCGGCGCTGGGACTTCATCCTCCGTCCGATTCTCTTAATCATCGACTTCTCATACCCTTCAACATTTTATAACTTATTCATTTCGTTAGATAATCCTGATAAGCAGAATGATGAGATTTAATATAGTTCTGCTTGCTAGATCAAGTATTCTTAGTAGTAGAGTGTTAAGCTCATTAATACTCTTTTTTAATTTATTAAAATATCAAAACAAGAGACTTATGCTATTAAATTAGCCTGATTTATTTGTAAAAATTAACCAACAATGAAAAAAATAATTTATTTATTTATATATTTCAATTAATTCAAATAATAATAATAAGAATATGTAAAAAGATTTCGGATAACAGGCATTCAAAATTGTTAAAAAAATTAACTTGCCCCGGACTTAAAAGAGTATGTAACCAGTCTGTGCTTAGTGGTAAAGATAATCATTCCTTTGTGTGTTACCTTTCCCTGTTTGCCAAAAATTTTGTTGCTTCTTTTTGGTTAGTTTCGCGCTAAAAGTTCAACTTTGCCTGGGCTAAAAATAATGAGCGGGCGTAAAATGCGTCTAATATTTATCTTGATAGGCCGCAGAGCCGCCGAGCCACCTCTCCCCTCACCCCTCTTTAGGCCACAGCCATCGTCAGCTGTATTTGTCTTAAGTTTTCCGTGCGTGGGCTGCCAGTAATAATCAAAAGTTTTGTTTGCCTGACCCACGTATGTTTGCTTGAGTTTAACATTAGTGTCATCCTCGAATTCCAATATTTAGTAGAGAAATCTATTAGTGAATTACTCTGAAGCAACAATAAGAACAAAGTCTAAACATTGACATTTAATTCCCCGCGCAACAACTTTATCAACTGCCGCATAATCCAGCAAATTTTTTAGCACTTAAATTTGTACATGGCCCGAAACTTTTCTTTTCTCTTTTTTTTTTTTTTTGCGTTGCCTACTTTGGGACTGCTAATCCCTAAACTGTCGCAAAACTTTTGTGGCAGCAGCAACCTACAAAAACAACAACAAAAATAGCAGCAGCAAAAAAAAGGAAAAGGAAAATGAAAAAAAAGGCCAACAAAAGTTTTGCAACAGATAAAAGTGCAAAGTTTGAGGGAAAGCAAGACAACAAAAAAGGCAAGCCAGGCGAAAATTACAAACATTTTCAATTATCAAGCCAAACAAGGACGTTGACGTATTGTCTGGGCTCTCATTATGCCATTACCATCATATAATTACAGCCTGATTATTGTTTATTAAGTTAAAATGGCGCCTCGTCGTGTTGATAAATGGCTGTGAGTTGGGCTTTTGTCCGGACTGTACCTGTGCGGCGTGTCCATCAAAACTGGCGACCGCCACCGCTTACCTGGTGTCAGTTATCAAAGGGTTGCACACCAGCTCCCACCTGAGCTGGGACAGCAGCATTCAGGCTCTTAATTTCACATTCATTTTTCAAAAGCGCCTTGCGGTAGGCAGCATTAAAATTTCGTTAGTTTTCTTTTGTTTTTCTTTTTTTTGCCCCCACATTTTTCAAATGTCATTGTCAACGCGACTTATGAAAGGTTCTCGTTTGATTGAAGGCAATTAGAGGAATTGGGTAGAAATGTTCGGTTGTATCTTTTAACATTGTGAGAACAGATGATTTCGCCCCTACATATCCCTGGGGACTTTAAATTAATTAATCACATTAAATGCTTTGCGGGCTAGCCCCAAAAAGTAAAAACGTTGTCAAAGCAAACTATTAAGATCAAAGATAATGCGCAAATATAATGATGCTAAATGTTGGCACAATTATGCCTCGCTGTCCCCACTAATGGATGTTATAAGTGGGGAAGCGAGAGTTCTCCCAAGCAGAGTGTCTGATGTTAAGTCGTCGTGGGCAAAGTCTGCCAAGACGGCATTTCAATTAATTAAATAAGCTCCTAAAATGTTGGCGCATGTATGATGATAATAATGATACAACAAGACGAGGTGCGCTTAGAAAGTTCTGCATTAAAATAAATATTCCCTAATATACTCCTATGTGCATGCAAAAAATCTATAGTTAATATGTTTATTTAACTGCTTGCTGAACATATTAAATCCAATATTCATTTAAACTTTTCATATCAACCCTTGTAGATTATTTCGGTATTTATTTAAATAAATTCTGTCTATTCCGTCCGAGGCCTAAATAAATCAGTCTATTCGTGCAGAATGTCCTTTTAAAAAAGAATACAATATGAACAAAAATGAAATTAATTCAAAACTTTAGCCCATTGTGTTGGAACCCACTGTCAAGTTTATTCGAGGAACTGAAACAGTAAAGAAGAAAAACAAATTGCCACAAAGAAAATGCATTCGAGTGTTAATAAACTTGAATACAATGTTCTGTTTTATACCCCTTTTTTCCTAGGTCAAGTTATCATTGGTTCATTATAGTCTTGATTTGATTTCAATTGTGAATTGGGGCAGGGACAGGGGCAGGGAAGGGCTGGGCTCTGAGCTGCAACATGGAAAGATGGCGCTTTTATCTGAGGCCATTGGGCATTACCTTCAGCCTTGTCTTCAATTAGCGATAATATTATAAATGATACGAATGAGTTTTTCACATTTAACTTTTTGACAGCTTGATGCGGGTACGCTGTTTCAGCCAATTGCTAATTGACAGTGGGATTGGCCTCAGGATAGTCGGCCGGGCTGCCAGGCAGGCAGGCAGCGAGGCAGGCAATCAGACAGGTCGACAGCACTCTCGATCCAGCTTTTGCTGCTCTTGTGTTTTATTTAATGGCCTCACTTGTTTTTAAAAACCGCAATCCCAAAACTGTCAAATTGGCAGAAAAAGCATCAACAGTCGACTACAAAAAAAATACACTTTTCGAGAAGTTAATTGTAAGCATAGCAAAAATTGTTGTCAAGCCAAACAAAGGCCAAGTACACTGGTAGAAATATATGCATAAAATATTATAATATATTTAGATATTTTTATTTAAATTTAAAAGCTAACTATTCACGATCTCATAAAAAATTATAATATATTTAGATATTTTTATTTAAATTTAAAAGCTAACTATTCACGTTCTCTGAAATCGTAGAGATCCAAAATCTCCTTTTAAGGAGCGAATATTTAATATTTCAATAATTTTTAATTAAAGCGATAGATAATATTATGAAATTAAGTAAAGTTTCTGGCTTAGAGTGCAATAGTTAACCAGTTTTCACATTTACAAATAATTGTAGCTTCTCCATATAATATCTGATTTTTGGTATCTTTGTATTTGTTCAGATTTTTGCTGGATATTTGTCTTATTTTTGCCACTGTGCGAACTGGCACTGAAAATGAAAACTAAACACAATTAAAACTAACGAACCTGGCAAAATTTGCACAAAATAAATTTTGTTTTAAATGTTATGAGGCTCATATTGAGCGCCTGGGGTGTCTGAGTATGTGTGTGTGTGAGAAAAGGTCATATGTTGGGTTGAGCTGAGCTCGTTGCTGATGCTGCTGCATTTTCCTGTTGGTTCTAGTTGATTTAATTAAATGCATTTGAATGCAAATGCCTGGAAATGCGTAGCGCCGGCTCTCAAAACCGTCAGCATATGCGGTTTACATACTCCTACATAAATGTTTTGATATATATATGTATATATACGTATGCCATACCATATGCATACCAGCAACACACACACACACACGCACACTCGAATAGTATATCCATATGCAGTTAGTTGTAACTAAAACAAAAACGGATATGCTGAGCGTATGCTACTGACAGCGCCCTCTGGTGTTATTTTATGGCAAAATATATTTAGGCAGTCAACTCACGGGCAAAGAGGGCGGGACGTGGCCCAGGAAAGTCTGCCACATTTTCATAATGTGAAGCACTGCAGAGTGGGAGGCTTTAGTCATATCTCGGTTATTCTGTAAACTAGCTGCGGGCCACATTTAATCAAAAACTGCAATGCCATCAACTGCAATGCGAAACTCTAGCCTCAAACAGTTCTTTAAATATTCGCATCAAATTGATTTTTGGCTTGGCTGATATCTTGACTTATTTTAACTATTTGCCGAACAGTTTATATAATTGTTTGTTTGCGAACTTGACATATTTGGCATTTTGATTGCAGAGAAACAAAAATCTGATTGTTTAAGAAATAATCTTTAGTTTTGCGTTTTTATTGCTAATGGGAAAATAAAATAAAATAAAAATATGTCCTGGAGTCTTCCTGCCCGATCAATTATTGACGCACCACAACAGCTACAAATACTTAGGGGTGCACTTAGACAGGCGTTTAACCTTTAGTAAACACATCTCAAGTATCACAGGAGCCCTGAAAAGCAGATTAGGCAAATTCAGATGGCTGCTCAACAGTAGAAATGCGCTATCTTTAAAAAACAAAGTAAACATATACAAAACCTGCCTAGCTCCTGCCTGGCGATATGGTATTCAAGTTTACGGTATTGCTGCAAAATCGCGCCTTACGAAAATCAGGGTGTTTCAAGCAAAAACGCTCCGTTATCTGTCTGGTGCCCCCTGGTATATGCGAACTTCCGATTTGGAAAAAGACCTAGGAGTGCCCAAGGTCGGGGACGTCATAAACAAACAGACTGCAATCTACATAACGCGTCTGGGAAACCATCCAAATCGACTGGCTAGGCGCCTTCTAAAGAGGCATCGAATTGGAGGAGTCCGAACGCGGAGGAGATTGCGGAGGTCTCATCCAATCGATCTCCCAGATCGATATATATAGTCACCGTAACCTTTTTAATTTTATATTAGACTTAATAGTAGACTAAGTAGTATTGTAAATTTTCTAATAAATTTAATTTAATTTGTTCTTATAATAACAGGAAAATTAAAACAAAGCTAAGTAAAAAAAAAAAAATAAAATAATTTTTGTCGTTTGGCCATTTGTTGAATAAATTTAATGCTGTAATTATATTTGTTGCCTTTTTTTTAAACGAGCAATATTTATTTCATTTAATAATTTGCATTTTACCTATTATTGATATCAAATTTCAAATACAATAAAATTTTGTTGTAAATGTTTTCATAATAAATTGTCAATTAATAATGTCTAAATAACATTCGAAAAATCAGGTCAAACTACGATTTATTTCTTTATATATATTTGACTGTAATCCTTGATTTCATTTACCTTTGCAGCATTCAAGAAAGAATGTATTTGTAAAACATAATAATATAATTTAAAATGTATTTTACATAGTAGCAACAGTTTGACTAAATGTTATGGGGTTATCTGGTATTTCTGAAACTATTTCATAATGTGCGAAAATTAGTCTAAGGCGTAGTATGTTTATTTAGGGAATTATAATTAGGTAGTCGATTGGTCTAATCGAAAATAATACTAAATATAAATATATGCTGGCAGAAATTATTAAGAACATCGCAAACAATAACCGGTTGCAAACTTTGCATATGAACTGTAATTTAGGCCCACAAATTTGATTGAATATTCTATAGCTAGCTATCTCTTTCAGTGCATTCGCTTCGTCTCACTGCAGCCTTCGTCTATCAATGTGGACCATATTTTCAGTTTGGGCAGCCTGGCATAACTAATTGAATACATAATTTACAATTAAGTACGTAAGCTACTTTAATATTTATGTCTATAAATGGGCAACGGACACACACACACACACACACAGACATACACATACAAGCGCACGCACTGAGAAAATCTCAGATGGCACGCCTACTTTAGAGTGGGCGTTCGGTCGTCCATTATCGACCATCACTTGTGCCAACTGCAATAAATGTCAATTATTCATGAATTTTCAATAACTTTTAGCCAAGGCAAAATAGAAAAGTTTCCTGGTCGTCGTTGTTGTCGTCTGAGCTTGAAAAACTTTTTAATAATATGTAAATATGGCCAATAGAGAGACAGACAGGGCCAAGAAGAGAGACAAAGAGAGGGAGAGAGCGAAATAGCGGGAGAAAATGAGGCGAGACGAACAGGCGTTAACTAAGAAGCACATAAAATATGATGCCAAACAATATGAAAAGAGAATTTACTTGAGCGCCAAAGTACATAGAGAATTCTGAATGGTAATAGTCGGTGATGGAGGGGTGGTAGGTGTGTGACTGGGGCAGACGACAAACAAGAACGTGCTCTCAAGCATAGTTATAATGGTGAATAATTAACAGTTATTAATAATGACAAAAGCAGCTGCCACCGAAGGCAACTCACAAAACTGTAGCATACATTTTTTCCCTTGCTCTTTTTGTCCTTTTGGTTTTTGTTGGGGGCGACTCCCTCGCAATTTGGGCAACAGCATTTGTGCGCTTTTTGATTTAAAATTCACCGCCAATAATAATAAAAATAAATCATTCGCCGCAGCACAAGGCGACATGGTCCAGCATTACGTATACGCAATGTACTTGCAAGTTTCGTTTTGGCGCGTGCGGTGCAAACTTTTTTGACTCCTTGCTTAATAATTTGCTATAATTTATGAGCGTCAAGCGTCGCCGTCGTCGACGGCAGCTTTGGCTTTATTATTGGATTTTCGTAGCTAGTCGTACACAAAGTGTACGGCCATCAGGCCCATGTCCACAGACAATTTAAACTTTATGCCAAAACGTTTTTGAATACTTAATTAGTTGTTGGGCAACATCACAGACAAACACACACACATACACAAAGAGCAAGCAGCGGTGTTTGTGTCTATGTTTCGAGTTTTGTAAAGTTTCTGGGCCAAACGATTTAATTTGTTTGCCTGTTTGTCATAGAAATCGGCTTACACAAAACATATTTCATTTAATTGGCATTATACAATTTAATGCTCAGCCTTAGGTATATTATTTGTAGGCAATGAAGTAAAATACCTTATGGCATATGCCATGAAAATTTCTGAAATTCTGCGCCTAGATTTCAAATTCTTATTGCTTTCCCTCTAAGATATCCAAAAAATAGACGATAATTTATATTATTTCTTAAAATTTAATTATGAAAGTCTTAATTGATTTTAAAATAAACCATTAATATAGAGACTCGATTGATTGATTATATTCAGCACAGATTCTTCTTCTGTTGAGTTGTACGTTCTCATTACAAACAAGTTTTAATATTTTAGGCACTCAATATTTATTGGAATTTAATATTCCAATGTCTGTGAAGCGCTGATTCATTTTATGAACCGTGTTTGTGGCATCTTCGAATACCATTCATCCCTGCTCAAACGTAATACATTTGCCACTGCGCTCAGTCAGGCATAACAAAGCGCCAATGGGCCACCAGTTCCCATCCTTCAAGCTGCCGGCGCAGCTCTTATCCCCGTGGACCCAACCTTTCACCTTCGAAAGGCGCTGGCAACAACTGCGCCCACATTAAACTCAATAAAATAAATGTGCAGCCATAAATTACACAAAGTGCGTCAGTTACACACACCGAATGGCATTGGGCCACCTTCTCCTCATACTCTTTAGCTTCATATCGGGCCCAAGTTCTTGCCTAACAGCTGCTGCTGCCATGCCCAAATAGCAGACTATGCAAAATCGACAAGTGCCACAATTTTTTATGCAAAATAATCCTTTGCCTGGGTCCATTGATGAATTATAGCAAATTAATTTTACACTAAAAAGCGACAAAGCTAGGCACAATGACAGCCTACAACACGCCCCTCAGCACAGCCGGCCCCATTGCCCACCTCATGCTGCTCTTATCAAACCATTTGCATGGCTGACGTTGCCTAGGCAAACAGTTTAACCATATCAAATTCAAATTCGCATAAATTTTGGTAGCATCGCAGTTTGGGGAAATGTACAAAAATCGATTCCCAGCAGGAAGTGCCAGAGCTCCATTTTTTACATTTTGTGCGGCGGCTCAGATGAGTTGTGGGCTTTTTAACCGAAAGAGGGCAAAAAAAAAAAAAAAATAATACTCAAACCAAAGTCAAATCGATTATTATTTTATCGTCTGGCGGGTGTGCTGAGGGTGTGTGTGTGTGTGTCTGTGTGTGAACAGCACACATTCGCTGGAGGGTGTAAAAATAAATTTAAATGTACCAGCAAAATGTATCAAAAACTGAATGTTTTGCATAGTCTTTTTTTACTTTTGGAAAACATTGTGTGTCGAATTGGTACGTGACTGTTGAATGTTTGAACTGTTGCTGTTATAGAGTGAAAATTTATAAATTCTTTTGCCGCTCACTAAGTTTTTGATAAGCTGTATGAAACGAGCTTATCAAATAGAGAAGTGAAAAAATGAGTACGTGAGAACTTATATTTAATTTCTTAAATTATTCTTGATTATTCATTAATTTTATTATATTAAAATAAGCTTTAGTTCTTAAGACAATATTTTTCATTCAATGTTAACTAATTTAATTTTGAGAGCACATGCCACGTTTTCTTTATATATATAAGTATAGAACAAAAGCACACACAATTTTATGTACAACAATTTACTTTCTTTCAGATTTTATTAATACATCCACTTTATGAGAATCGCCTACTTGTGGGTCACACACTCATCAAGAATGCGACCTGTTGAAACTGTGTATTGTACAAAGGACAGCGCAGTTACAATCACTGTCAAGAAGTAGTCAAAGGCAAATTCACGATCACAGGTGGTATCCAAAATGATCACATTAAGCAACGGCTCCAATTTTTGATGCACAATCAAAGAAGTGTGCTGTAAGCAATCGAAAAGATGACACTCATCAGAGTCAATTGAATGCCCCAACTCACCTCGTTGTTGAGCACCTTGAGTGTATGATCGTGTGGGAAGGCCTTACGGACATATAAAATATTTATGAGTACAATCTGTTGCTGTAGAGTCAGCTCTTCGCTGCGTAATCGATCAGTGCACAAGCCAATAATAAATACGTTGAGCATTGGTATTACAGCCGGGCCTAGGCAGCCATCCGACATGATATACACTTTGTTCTCAATTTCATCCGCAGCATAGACTATGCACTCAATCATCAACGTCATGTTAAAAATGCTCGTAAAAATTGCTAAGTAGATGGCCGAGGGCAGCCAGGCGACCTTCTTTTTGATATGTTGATGCAAATTGTTGATACGTAAATGTATTTTGAAAAGACACAACAGACGGCGATGGTAACGACCAGATATAAAACTTTGACTCCCATGATATTCGATGAAGCGTTGCAAGAAGAAGCTAAAGTTGCGATACCAATTGAGCAAAATCAACTGATAGATGAAATAGCCAAGGCTACAATACTCCATTAGTACCCAATAGAAAAAGTTTATCCAGAGAAAGTAGGGCTTGTGCCACATAGAGTCCAGCATAACGTACAACAAATACTGCTTGAAAAAGTAAACACACAACAGGCACAGCTCACAGTGATAAATCATACCAAACTTGCTCTCAATGGTGCGTGTTATGAAGAAGATCTCGTTGACCACATGCATTATCAATTTGCGATCTTCCTGCGAATGTAAAAAGATCGTTACACGACGCAGTACATACATGGTTAGGCCTTGCATGACTATGCCGATCAAAAAGTTCTGTCCCCCGCTGTCTTCCACTTTAAATAAATGTATCCAAACGACGAACCCAAGTACCATATAATCCACCGCATCGCGAAGAAAAACCAAACACTTAACCGTCACAACTAACTTGGAGATGATACGATGATACTGCATCTCCTCCATTCGCTTATGTTGTTTATTGTAGCGCAGCTTGAAAAAATGACATCCCCGTGCGATGCCATAGAGCAGCCAGGCACTACACTGGAAAAAACGGCGATAGACTGCCTGAGCAAGCCCGCCACGCAGCAACCTGATGTCCTGGCTATTCCACATGACGGCAATTGAACAAATGAAAGCCGGTCATGATGTGTATCAGGCTGGTTTGTTCGAGTTTTTGTTATTTATGTGTTGACCATTAACGGGCGAATTAATCGAAATGACCTAGGCAATTGGCGCACAATTATTCTCTGGTGCAAGAAAGAAAAAAATCAATATTGTGTGGAAGAGATGAGTTCAAGCCTCAGCAATAATAATACATATTACTTAGCATATTTCGAGAACGAAAGGCGAGGCATATAAAACAACTCAGACAATAACCAAAATTAACAACAGCGTGGGAAATAAAGTTATACAGATCAATTGAGAACATTTTCTAAAGAGGCTTACACGGAGATAGACAAGAGCAAATGCAACATTATAACTGTGGTAAGTGCATCAATTATATTACATCGAAAGTTTTAATTGGCATTGAGAAGTAAAAATTTGTATTCGTTATTTATCTTAAAAATATATATCGTACGATATTCTATGATATTCAATTGTTCTTTATCTGATAAATTTTAAAGCCTGTCAGATATTTCGCTCCTTCATCTTGTTTGCTCTCTCAAAAGCCTTTGCGTTCGTTTTTTTGACTAAACAATTTTGTTTGCCTTCGACAAAGCGAAAATGCCTCAAATTACACACACAGTTTGCCTCTAAAGTATTTCCCAAAAACGAAAATCTCATAGCAAGTGAACCGCATACACAGACAAATATAAGTGAGGGAAGGTTCAATGCACCAAAACGAGAGGCTGAGTTCACAAACGGGCGGGCAGAGACGAGCTTCCCAGCCGTGTAAAATACTTGGCAGTGCTATTTTTTCCCAATGGAAATGTGAATGCCGGAAAATGCAACTCTGACGTTGCCGCGTTGCTGCTGCGTATACAAAATAAAGTACACTGAGCCGTTGCCTAGACAACAACAACAACAACAGCAACCCACTCGAACCCATGCAATCCCATCCCGTCTAAGCCGTCTGCCTCATTACGCACGGCACGGAAAAATCGTAAATATATATATAAAATATATTCTTTTTCTATGACGGCGCACTCGTATTCATATATGAAAAATGCTCATGTTTCAATGAAATAAAAAACCTTAATGAATCGTGCACAACCTGCACACTTCATCCCGGCGAAGGCTTAGACTGTTTTGGCTGTCTGGCCGCGGCTTGGCACTTAAATACCTTGTAAAATATTTCAAAAGAGGTGTATAAGGTTTTTCATAGATAGCTTAGCAAGAAAATACTCGAGAGTGGGCGTGCGCTTTATTAAATCTTGAAATACTTTTAATAAATTATAGTAAAAGTGCATCCCTGATAGATATTTCTCAATCAATAATTGAAAAACATTTTCCAATAATATATCTTAAATCAAATTCAATATATTAAATATTGATTTTAAATTCCTTAAATGCTACTCCCAAATGCAAAGTATTAAATACTCCCTATATGTAGCACTCCCTATATGTCGATATCTTTTATATTTTGATCCTTTGTGCCTTAACCAAAAACGGTTTATGTCTATAGTCGAGCAATTCCCTTTCTTAAAGTGTAACTTGTTATTTATGTATCAATTAAGTCGTATTTCCATTCGCCCGGCCCCGTTTATGCAGCATCTGGGAAAGCGCATGGCAAGTTTTTCGGGAGTTGCATTTTGTAAATGTGCCCCGCTGACAGCTGCTTTGTGTCCCGTGGACGACGGCGCGACGCGATTGCAGTTATGACACCCTAAGCGCATTTGGATTGCCAGCAACCCCCTTCAAGAGGGGAATGGAAAACGCAGGAGGCTTAAGCTCTGAATTCAACGGCACCCACTGAATGAATTACGCGGTTGTCTGTGGGGTTGGTTTGGTGATTAAATGCTCCAGAGCCAACCCACCCCTTTGTCATGGCATTTATTCAGTTTTAGATTCTCTTTCATTCTTACCGCAATATGGCTGCCCCTCCCACTGCATTGTAACATTTTTGCAATTATAACTCGCCTTCAAAAATTGGGGTTGTGGTAGTCGCAGCTCTCCTAAGTCTTTACTGTGCTCCTGCTGAGTCTGTTTCTGAAATGTTGTAAGTATTTCTCAAGTACTTGCATAGACAATGGTCTTTAAATAACAATGGAACATGCGACGTTGCCAAAATGTTCAAAGTAGGCTAATAACTGGGGCTAGAACAATGAATGAAAAGTGAACTCTACTTTTTTCCTTTTGTTTTATGGAAAAGAAGGCAATTTAAAGAAGTTTGTGTTTAGATTTCTCCAAGCAGAAAAAACGAAGCAATTTTTAAATCGAAAATTGCCAAAAACGTTTTTAATTATTTGTTGATTGCATTAACAAATATATTTTTACTACTCTCAATAATTCAAAAATTTCATGATTGAAGTCATTTAATACATTATTAATTATTTGGGGCGATTATTCCAAATGCAGTAATTAAATTAATTTAGCTATTTAGCTTGAACAAAAAGCCTTTTAACGCCGCGTGCATTTAAGCCTCGCTTTCCTTAAATAGAGATTGCATTTATTTCTAGACCAATGGGCCATATTGTTTTCTTCTCTTGAGCTTTTCTTGTTTGAATTTTCTGCAAAGAGATGCGCGTTAAAATTTGGAATTCATAAAGAATAAGCTTTTTAGTGCCATTGGCAACAACCAATCACTGGCAAAAAAAAGCCAACAAAACTAAAGCAAGCTTTAAGGCTAATATCAAATCAAGTCATGACCTTCAGTGTCTACACAGCAGCCACGGCAAAAGACAGCCAATATATAAATTATATAGAATTTGTGGAAAAATAGCTGCCGGCTATTTGTGCAAAATCAACAGCAGGCAACACACAGACCAAAAAAAAAACGAAGAATTTTATAAAATTTAGCACAAAATGTGTTGGAGGCAAGAAATAAAAGATATGGTTTATTAAATATTTCGAGCCTGTGGCCATGTTCAAAGCAAACACACATGCCAAGAGTCGAGCATCTTTCATGTGGCTGTGGGTGTTATGCATGGCGTATAAGTAATTGAATTTAAAGCGTTGCAACATCGATGGCATACAAATCTGCTAATGACATTGCGGCAAATTTTTCTGCTACTGTATTAAACTTCAAGTCTGTTGCCACTCGAGACAGTCTAAGAGCGATTGGAGGCTGTGCAAGTGCATTTGATGTTTTGCACAAGCCTTAAACTTCAGCCACACACACACACACACACACACTCAATAGATCAATGACAAGCGGTTCTCTCAATGGCGCTGCCTTGCCAATAATGGGCTTATAGATATATCAATGTCATTGTCATGCATCTGCATGTTATACCCGATATCAGTATCCAATTCCAATTCCAAATCCAAATCATCATCCTGATAGTGATAGAAATTGACGGGCAGTACTTTCTGCCATTTGGCTATCTTATATAGCAACCAAGTGACAAGACCCATAATCCAGCCACAGATCGCACCAAAGGCTATGCAAGTTGCTGTTTTGATAAGCAGCCCATAATCGGAGTGTAAATGATAGTTGAATATGGTCAATTGCTTGTGCAAATACTCTTGAAACTCCATGATTGTACGGAGAATTTGTTTCAAGGAATTTTTAATACTTTTGTTGAAATGAGAAATTTACAAATTGATGTTAATTTTTTGAATAGAAACAACAAACATATGGAATGTTATCAAAAACATTTGAGATCACAAAGCCTTCGATTTAAACTTATTCATTCTTTAATTCTATGTGTACCAGAACTGAAAAAAAATGATGTTAAATCCTATTGAAATTGTTTGCTATTACGTTGCGCAACCCGTAATAGATTTTTTGGCCTATTTGCTAAATGAAGTGCACTATTCAGCGTTTTTGGCTGGCATTTGTGTAATTGGCGTATTGTTTGGGCTTCTCATGGGCATCGTATCCGTCTTGTGGTATAAGTGCTGTCGTCCCGAGTGCTACGAGCAGAAACCACAAATGAAACCGGGTGGTGAGGGCGACTTAACTAATGTCAAGAAGAAGAAAGAATAATCCACGCTGATATTTATCATTTCACAAAATTTGAATAAACCTTCGTGTTAAATTTAAGAAAGTCGCAAAATTGTATGCAATTTCCTCAGATTACTTTCGATAAGTACTCATAAGCTCAACGAACTTTGGAGCATGCTTGACTCCCTTCGAGGACTTCATTAGCATTGATATGTCTGACAAATCAGCGCGAATCGTGTATACGTCAATCGTTTGATATTTCCCTTTGCCGTTTGCTCAATGTGTGCACTTGTAAAACATAAACCTCGAAAAATTGCAAAAGTCACTGAAATGTTATTTGACATGCACAAATAGAGACAACGGTGGATGTCATACAGAAAATAATGCAAAACAAGTAAGAGGTTCTAGTCGGGAGCTCCCGACTAGAAGATACCCTGAACACTTTTATCGATTACTTGGAAACGGGGCAAGTTATCGAATATCGGAAACAAACTCGATCTGCGCGGGCACTAGGAGCACCTACAGTTATAATTTCAGTGTCTAGCTTTTATAGGTTCTGATATCCTTGCCTTCATACATACGGACGGACGGACGGACGGACGGATGAACAGACAGACGGACAAGGCTAGATCGATTCGGCTATTGATGCTGATCAAGAATATATATACTTTATGGGGTCGGAGATGCTTCCTTCTGACTGTTAAATACATTTGCATAAATATATAATACCCTTTTTACCAATTTTTAATGGGATCAGGGTATAAAAATCTTATGGATTTTAACCCTTTCGCGATTGAATTGAGGTAAAAAGCATTTATTTAAATTGGCTGACTACGCTATGGACTACATTTCGACGCATACTACTCTATGAAACTATTTTTATTAAGAGAATACTAATGATAACAGTGAAAAGGTACATGTTATCTGTATGTGTATTAAAATATGTACGCATAATTGTTTTGTGAATAGATGAATTAGATGAATTGTATGCCAATATATTAGTTAGTTATTTGTAAATTCTGCACTAGCAATTAAAGTATTGGTATTTATGATTTGTAATCATTACCTAGCTAGTTCGAGTATAATTTGAGACTTAAAATATAAAACTACAAAGCGAAAATACTATAACAATAATAAAAATTAGTATTATTAATATTACAATAATATTCTATTATTATTATTATTATTATTATTATTATTATTATTATAATTATTATTTTTATTATTATTATTATTATTATTATTATTATTATTATTATTATTATTATTATAATTATTATAATTATTATTATTATTATTAAAATTATTACTATAATAATAATTATTATTATTATTACTATTACTATAATAATTATTATTATTATTGTTATTATTAACATTTTTTTTATATTATAATTAATTTTATAATATATAATACGTTCTCTTTATTATTATTATTATTTTTACTTAATTACATTAATTTAAATTATAATAATTTATAAATTAGAAGTTACCGCGAAGAAGTTGACCAGAGAGCGCTCAATATTATTAATACGATAAGAAAAAAAAACACGATGATAAACAAAAATCCTTAGTTTTGCAGTGCGCTGCTTTGAATACCCTTTGTGTACCTCTGTTGTACAGGGCACAAAAACGCAGTAGCCAAATGTTCTCAAATTACTCTCTAAGCACATTTTAATTTCCCTCAGGAAACGACGGCAAAGTATGCAGTCAACGGACCAAAGGAGCCCCTACCCCGACAACACAAAACTAAATTTAAGCAAAAATTTCGGCGCTCTGTTCGCTCATTTTGCCAAAACGCAAAATATTAGCAAAAAGCAAAAAAAAATGAACGGCAGAAAAGAAAATGAGAGGGCGAAAGAGTAAGCCAGCCAAGAGCAGAGGCTGGGTCAAAGGACAACGTCTAAGTGGCATGCAGTTGGCCCCTGGCATAAAGACAATTTAAGGGCGAACAGTTCATAAACAGGGGCGCACTCGATGAAATGAAAAACGACGCCGAGAAACCAAAAACCGAGCGAAATAAAATTTATTTTAGTAACAAAATTGCGTGACACAGAGCATGGGACGCTGTAAATGGCAGTGAGCCAATGGCATCCACAAGTATATTAAAATGTTGCCCTCTTAGTAAGACATCCGCTGAGAGATAGTATAGAAGTTGCTAGTGGAGGGGTAGGAAGCGGAGTCTATGTCGTCGGCAGGCGATGGTCTGAGAATAAAGGAAATGATTGGTTTTGGGCGACATTTTCGTTGATTTTGCCGTCGTCTGGCCCAGCGAAGCAACAAATAGCCTCGTTCTGGAAATTGTTGCAAAAACAACAAATGGCTAAAGTTTTAGCAACTAGCAAACTTTGCACTGCAATGCAAAAACGCAAGTCAACAACAACAACAACAACGAAAACAACATCAACAACAGCTACAGTGGGAAAATTAAGTTTCTGCGCCGCTGCGCTGGCAAAGGAAAGGACGCCAAAGTCGTCGTCATCGTGAACGTTGCCGCCAGACGCGGTCAAATTAAAAGCGCATTGCAAACACAGTCAGAATTGTAAACGCAAATTGTGATAGACTACCTAAATACCCTACAATGAGCGACATAAGTACTTAAAGGCATATATTAGCTGATTCGGGAGAATATTTTAATTAACTATATTTAAACCAAAACAAACATAGCCTTATCTATACTCTTTGTGGAAGAGAATGCAATTGCAAGTCACAAAGTAGCTGCTGGTAAAAAACTGTTAAAACTAATTTTATTCAGTGGTTTTGCCAAGTTCGATATACCTTCTGTAAACCAGCTATGTTGGGCATCAAAAGAAACGCAGCCAAGTCCTTTTCGCAGGACTAATGCAAAGCGGCGACAAAGCAATAGCAACGACGAAAGGCGGCTGTCTTTTTATTGCATACTTTTAGGCCGCAGGTGCAGGCTTAACTGTGTGCCAGTATTTGCGCTGTTTGTTGACATCGTCTATAGTCGTAAAGCGTTATACTCGTCCTGCTCGATGTCGTCAATGTTGCCAACTTGACGGTTTTTATTGCTTTTCCTCAGTCCTTTATCTTTCGTTGTCGTCATACACTGCGTATGCGTGTTTTTCCGTTTATTTATTTATATGTACGCCTGTATATGCATGCATTAATTTTCAAATATTTTCGCGTTTGTTACTTTTTGTGTGTATTGCTTTTGACTTGGCTATGGTAAATTTATTTATAGGCTTCGATAGGCATCTCAATGTTCTTTGTCGTTGTAATTGTTGTTATTGTTGTAATGTGCAAATGCACAGGGGTTGTTTCTGATGCCAAAAGGCGCCTTTGTGCTCCCACCAAAACGAATGGTAGCTTAATAGCAACGTCTACCCTACCCTCTAAAGAAATCGCTGGTCTACTGAAATCTACTCTAGAAAATTATTATTTTTCAAAAGAGCTCGTTATCTTATATATAGTTTTGAAAATACAGTCTTGGAAAACCCAAAAATATTTATCTTTAATCTACTTAGAACTGGAAGAAAAACAGCCATATATATGTATAACAATTTATACCTTTTTTTTCTTCAAAAAATTTAAACTATTCCCGCTTACCCTTATACTCTATACACTATATTTATCAAGTTTTTAACTAAACATAAACTTTGGAGTGTGTCTCTTCAAACTTTTGAGATTTAAAGCTATCTTGAGTAATATAGACACTCGCCTTGATAGTAAATATAAGCCCCTGGGATTAAGTACTGCATATTTCGTGTTCTGATTCAGCTCGGTTTATTAATAAAACAATATATTTAAAAATGTTCGTTTGTATTTAAACTGGCAATCTTATCAATTAATTTGATTGCTGAATGGTGCCCACGCTGCCGGTGTAACTTGTCGGACCAGTACCTCGTATTTGCTGATCTGTCTCATAGGGAAATTCTCGTACCTGATAAAACACATCTTTTGCGCAAGATACAGGGTGCCAATAAAAATACCGCCATCAGTTCTGGCGCGGCAGACATAAACGCGATCGTTCAGGGTGCTTGTGCCCACAGAAACAGCATTCCTTTCCCTGAAGCCATCGTAACTACGCACCCAATGATAGCTAACGGTCTCATTGGCGACCAGCAACTCGTAGGAGGTCGCCTGATTGGCGAGTGTGTCGGTGTTATACGTAGTGTATCCAGTTTCGGCTCTAACACGGGCTGGCAGAATCGAGGTTGTATACACGACACGTCCCACGTAGTTATCATAACCGTATGAATCGATGCCGCCAAGAACTGCATTTTCGGGGAAATTCTGCGTCTTATCGGAGAGGACCCAGCGATCCGTATTATCGTACACTCCGCAATAAATGGTGCCCAGTAGCTGGGCAAAAATCAGCGTACAAGCAATAAGTTTCGTCGGGGAGTACATTGTTTTAACTGTCCGGTAACTGATCAAAGACTGATGTGTTGATTGCGAAGAGGTTTGGTGTTTATATATGCTTCTGATGGTTGTTTGAGGGAATCACTGGCTGATAAGCGCGAGACTTATAAATCATAGGGGAAACGGGGGGTTAACCCTTTGAACTAAATGTTGATAAGATATGCCAAAATTAGTCTTTTTAATCGTAATATATTGAATGACACTTGACTAATCGTTTCTTCAGAATGTCTAATTTAGTAATGTTATATTAGTTATATTAGCAATGTTTGTGTGATAAGTCTTGAGTGTTGTCAAGAGGGAAAAAGTTAGAACTTTACAAGCATAGTCAGCCAATCACATTTAAATGGTGACTAAGTCATACACTTATGCTAATATAAATTAATCTTTGAAGATCATCAGTTCTCGAGACACCTTTGGTACTAATACATATTTTGCAATATACGAACGCAATGATATAAAAATACCTTTATTTCGGAAGCAGTTTACTTCTGTTTCGCTCAATATTGATTTCGTAAACAGGCCACTTCCTCTGTCGATTAATTTTGACCTCTACAAAATGTCATGTGCGTGGAGGAACTAGAATGTCAATTGCCTAGGTCATTTCGATTAATTCGACTGCTAATGGCCAGCACATAGATAACAAAAACTCGAAGAAACTAACCAGATACTCATCATGGCCGGCTTTCATTTGTTCAATTGCCGTCATGGGGAATACTCAGGTCATCAGATTGCTCGTCTATCGCCGTTTTTTCCAGTGTAGTGCCTGGCTTCTCTATGGCATCGCACGAGGAAGTCATTTTTTCAAGCTGCGCTACAATAATCTGCATAGCCGAATGGAAGAGATGCAGTATCAACATATCAGCTCCAAGTTAGTTGTGACGGTTAAGTGTCTATTTCTAGTGCACAATGCGGTGGATTATGTGATCCTGGTGCTTTCCGTGTGGATATGTGTTTTTGTGACAAAACTTTCTGACGAGGTGTTTGCATTCACGGAAAGATCGTAAATTGAACACGCATCTGGTTAACGAGCTCTTCTTTTTTGGCATGATTTATCACAGTGAACTGTACCTGTTGTGTGTTTACTCTAACAACTCTTCAGCAACAAATCGTTATTTTAAATATTGAATATGTACGTAAGGCCTATACACACGATTACACACTTAAGGTGCTCCACAATGGGTTGGGTTTGGAAAACGAATTTAACATCATCCAAAACTGGGCCCATTTCTTAATGGGATCATTTTCAATAACACCTGTGATCGTGAATTCGCCTTTGACTACTTCTTGAGAGTGATCTTAACTGCGCTGTCGTTGACACAATACACAATTTCTTCAGGCCATATTCTAAGTAAGTGTGTGACATAAATATAATAAATATTCGCTTGATTGTGAGATGGATCCATCGAATAGTTAAATAAGCAAAGCAGATACTAAGCCACGCAGCGTCATGAGTTGTTGATCCTCAGCTTAAAGTGATGTATACATATTCTGCTCTTTGATATTTAAAGACCTTCTGATTTGTATTTTCGTGTTGATTGTTCTTATTTGTAAACTTTTCGACTTAACTTAACTTAATTTGTTTCTTAGCAACCAAGAGCATTCGACGGTTTTTCCCCCTTGTTGCTGTTTTATACATTTCCTTTTATCTACATATGAGCAAAAAAGTCGAGTCATTCAACAACATGAGAGCCGTTGTCGCCGCATTGCTGCCACTACCAACACAATCCATCAGAATCACAAAGCCAACGCGACCAGACAGAGGCGCATACACTCAATCACACACGCACACACACACACAACGACTCACACCCAGGAACTCAAATATAGAGTCATTCAGGCAGTCATTCAGTCAGTCAGTTGGGCTGTCATTTGGCAATAATACCGCAAACCGAAAATGCCTCAACTTCAGTGCAAGCCGGCAACGATCTGCACAGTAGGAGCAGCCCAGAGGCAGACCAAGGATGCATAGGGGTGGTCCCCACGGGCGGTGGGAGGCAGGCCCCAGACGTCGGCTTACCAACCACATTTGTCATTTAAGCTCAACCAAATGTAATATGAAAATCGGCATGAGCGAAAATGTCAACGTGCATTGTGGCAGCCAGAGTTTTGGGCGATGCATTGGGCACATGGTGCTGCTTGGGTATGTTGGGTATGTTGGGTGGTCTTTGGTGGTTTCGCGGCCTCGTCGCAGCAATGTTGTGTGGAATTTCCTGTCAAGCTAATTTCCTTTGGGTGCAACGCTGTTGGTTGCCATTTGGTTGGCTGACTGAATGCCAGCGCTTGACTGTTTGGCTGGTTCGTTGGCAGCTCGTTGAATCAATTCACCTGCATGCATAAAATATTTTCGTTGAAAAAATATTCAAACATTACATATTTTATAGTTTATTGACTGTTGCTGTTGCTACTGCTGCTGCTGCTGTTGCTGTTTCAGCTTTTTTTTTTTTTTTGTATGCCCGCACAACTTTTTAACTTGTCAACGGGCCCGACTTTGTTGTTGCATCATGTTGTTGCCCTTGTTGTTCTTGGCTGCCCTTTTGGCAATTTACGTTGCGCAGTTGACACAAAATGAGCGACATGTAGGTCGTCCCAGTTGGATACACCTCCTACCAGCTGCCTTCAAACCTACCTGATTCTACGAATACCCTACCAACTTTTCTGTGTTCCATTTGCTATTTACCACCTTGACTTGTTTGCCAATTGCAGCAGCAGCGGCAGCAGCGTTTTTCAGCGTTACGTGTCGCGACATTTGGGAATTGTTTTGTGTGTTTTGCACATACAAAATATATACTTACACACTCACAGCAACACACATACATATATACATACACATGGTTATGTGAGCGTATCGTGTGGGTGCAATTTACATGCACTGCGTTTCTGGAATGTGTTATTAAAATTTATGTGCGAAAAAGGTGTCGAAATGCGGGCCAACAACAACAAAAACAACAATAACGGACATGGCACCCGAGTTCCTTGCCCCAAAAAGGACACCAGCGACAACAACAAACACAACATGGTCAATGAATTATATTTATAGCACACACACAAACTCGTTGTTTTTGGTTTTTTTTTTCTCAACAAAATGTGGAATGTGTTGCTACAGAAATGAAAGAACATGCTGGTTGTTTATGAGGAATATCCACGAAAAGTTAGTAGTTATAATATTATATTTATAATATTCAGTTGCATTTCATCTGGTTTAGATTTTAGTTATATGCATTGAAGATTTTGGTACAATAAATTGAAATAAAATGTAATTGAATATTTTAATTTAAATAAGAGCAGAGAAATACTAACAATATTGAATTCTCAAAAAAAAAGCAAAAAATTCATTGAAAATGTCGATTTGAATATTTCATCTAAATTCTGTAAGCTCAAATTTCCGAGCGACCACAGTACGCCCCTATTTAAACACGACACGCAAAGTAAGTGGAACATAAATATGGTATACGTAAAAACCAAATATTGCGCATACGCTGAGTTATCCAAGGTTTTATGTCATGCAACACGAGTGCAGAAAGGCTGCATTCGAAATTCCAAGGCTAGCGCTGTGCTGTTGCCTATACATGCTTATTGGGTAGCTTGAATGTAGCTACAAGTATGTAACGTATACAACAAATTAAATTCCATATGCTTAAGGTCCTATAAAGTTCTTGAATATTTTCATATATATTTTTATATTCATTGAAAAACTTAGAAGTTTTTCTTTATATAAGTGCTTGTTTTCTATTTCTTCTATACAGCATTTCCCTGTAAGTTAGGCTCCTTCGGCTTACCACTTCTGTTTCTACTGTTATTTTAGCATTGCGAAGCACCTCGGGGGCTGCGGTTATTTGCGTGTCTGCAATTTTGTTGGGCACTGCTGCACTTTCGAGCCATTTTTCGAGTGGTGTAATTAAGAAAGCAAAAAGCGAAAGCTCAAGGGGCTGCAACGAGCCAAGGAAAAACGTCACTTGAGCTAAGCCAAACAGAAAACTGAATGGCGCCCTCGCCAGCAGGCCCCCCTCAGCAAAGAGTTTTAAATAAAAAAATATCATTAACTGACAGATTCAAAGATGCAGACTTGAAATTGTGGTTGGAGCCCGTTCTACTATTCGCTTATCAGTTGTGCAACAGCAAGCGGCAGTTGCTGCTCTATTCTGGCCAAAAGTTAAACTTGGCTTAGCAAACTTGCAAATACAAACACACACAGAGACAGATACTCTGTGTGTGTGTGTGTGTTGGTGTGTATCTCTGTGCGTGCGAGATTTACACCTGCTGCACATTGTTGACGTGCCACATCAGAGTTGGCTGTTTTGAAATTATAAACCTTTTGACGCCGAGTGGTCGTAGCAGCTTTTAGCTCTCAGCAGGATCAACATATATTCCTGCTGCTGCCTCTCTCCATCTCTCTGGCACTTGGCTGATACTTTTTAGCAAAGCTGTCAGTGTCAAAGTGACTGTCAACATGCCATTCAAAATGAAAATTAATAACAATATGCAAACAGCAGCAGCAACAGCAGCAGCAGCGCCAGCAATCGCAATGCCACAGTCAGCCACGCCCACATATACATTCTGCATATAAATGTGTAAGTGTGTGTGTGTGCTGTGTGACCACATGCAGGTGCAGCTCTTAGCGGGTTTAGTTTTGGATAGCTGCCAGGTTTTAGCTTTTAATGCAAAAGTTGTCAAGTTCAACAATCGATGCAACTACACAAGTGAGCACTTGATTTCCACATAACGTAATGGAAATGGCGGTTTTTGTGGTTGCACTCTATGATATGAGTTATTTTTATATCTAGTTTGTACACGGTTTAATTCTTTTTTTTTTTTCAAACTTATCGCATATTTATTCATGGAGAAATTGAGTATAACAAGGTGCTTATGTGTAAATGTTGGAAGATAACATATTTGAGCACATACAATACAATATCATTTCAATCGAAATAAATCTATCTGAAAAGACTGCGCTTCGTTATATCGACCCTTAAGGGCTTACCAGCAAAGGGTCGCCGGTTCAAATCCATCAGCGATTTGCAATTATTATCATTTAGTATCCAGTCAAGTACAAACTTAATGTGCAGTTCTTTTTCTGGTGCCATCTCTTTCCTAAAACTGACCTTGCTTACATTTTGTGCTATCACTGGTTAGCCACACGATTATTTGGGTGGCCTTTCCATTACAACAATTGAGCCCGCGACCTATTACAACATTCTCAGCAATCTAACGTGCCTCCCTGTAATCGCATATACCCTCTCTCAATGGCTGCCAAGTATTTGGACACACACACAAAATGCTTGGTTGGCACAAAACGCAAAACCGACAACTGTTCAACTAATTTCAAATTAAACTCAACGATGGCGAGGACATTCGGCGTGTCTGTTGGCCTCCTCAACCCATGCTGCACGTCCGTCGTTGTCCTGCCAAGGACTATCACGAACAATTTTTCAGCATTTAAACACTCAAGTGCCAAGCTAATAAACGATATTAGTGCCAAAGCTCATTTCAACAAATATTCTATATGTGTGTGTACCAACTAGTGTGCCTCTGTCTATGTATGTGTGTGTGTGTGTGAGAGAGTATACTTACTGTAGACTGCTACTGTTACTGCTACTGCTACTGCTGCTGCTGCTGCTGCTGGTGTGCAAACATTTTCCGAACAGTTACCAAATAAAAATGATTAGGAACGTGACTAAGAGTGCGAAAAATGTTATTTACTTAGCTGATGTGCGCTATGGGGCCAGACACAGCGAACAACGATGGGTTATGCACACACACACACACACATATATACTTACAATATATACACATGCACACGACAGACACACACACACACCCACACACTTATGTGCTGTGTGGGCGAATGACAAAAGTTTGGTGCATTGCGGCATGTACCATGAGAAATGGCAAACTAAAAGATATCTCTTAACGGAATCTTAGGTGGCTGCCTAAGTCGTTAAATAATGATATATATAAAATTAAATAAAATTAAATTTTAATGATAATGTTAATTTTTATATATTTTTTGGAGTAGATTATTGGGTTGTTAGCAAAAAATTCTGTAGCTTAGTAAAAACTGATTGAAAGATTGAAAAAGCTTTACCCTTCGACATCCTTCAATTACAAATTGTCTGCAAATTCTAATAAAATAATACAATTAAAAATATAAATCAAAATCGATCAAATAGTCTTGATTCACATAGCTAGCTCACTTTTTGAATTTGTACAGGGTATGGCAAGAAGTTTTGCTAGTTGCACAGTTTTTTGGTGTTGAAAAAATACTTGAAAATTACATGAAAACTACGCACAGCAATGGCAATAAATGACAACACAGACGGGGCACGCCCACTTGTGCGCCCTTCAGTCAACACTCGGCGCAAAATTTCATATCTTTGGGGCTTTCATTCAAGTGTGTGTATGTGTGTGTGTGTGTGTGTATTTGTAAGGGGATTTTTTTCATCATCTTCTTTACCACTTGCAAACTATTTTGAAACAATTTCTGGGTGCACGCCCAGCCCACATGACGCCCACTCTTGGCCAAAAGGGAAATGGCGCTGATAAGAGTTTTGTAGCAGCGGCAAAAGCGGAAAAAATGCGTCGTTATACAATATGCACCAGTCGAGTAGGGTGAAAGGAAATGGATGGGTGCCTCTATAAGTGTGTCTGTGTGTTTGTGTGCGTGTGTGCTGGTGTGTTCTGCATATTTGCACAGTGTAAACTTTCAGCGGAGCAAGAGAGCGAGCAAAAGAGGGCACATTGTTTTTGCTGGTGCTGGTGCAACTGCTGTTGCTGCTGCCGGCTGCTTTGCAGCTCGAAAGTAGGCAAAACTATTTAAAGGCCGAAATGCATTGCACTTTTTGGCCAAGGATTCTGTTGCTTGCTGCAGTAGCAGCAGCAGCAGCAGCAGCTGCTTGTTTTATTTTCATATCCTGTGGTTCTCAACTTCCTTCACATGGGTTTTCTCTCGCCTTGCTGGCAGGAAATGTTGATAAAAGTGTTGCCATAACGACAACGTCGTCCCATTTAAATCATTTATAGTTTACGAGTATACAAGCCCTTTTCACTGCCTATAGCAAAGCAACATTACTTACAGATACTCGAAGGTTAATTGTGTAATTGATTGGAAATGATTGTAAAGTGATGTATTGGTGGAAAAGACTCAAAGAACTTGTGTAAAAGATAATGGACAAAAGAGCCTAATCGATGTAAAACTAAGTAAGAAGAATGCAATAGATTGATTAAGCTAACAAGCATATTTTAATATAAATCAAAGTAAGACACTCGGAAATGGTTTTAAGGAATTTAAATATATTTAAGATTAAAATAAACAAAAATATGTTAAACTTTTCCTCATGCATTCAACATTTTCTAAAAGATAAACTCAACTAGTTGAAAATAAAGTTCACTTTAGGATGAAATAAACATTTTGCCAAGTTACTTTACAGAACTTGATGCCTTAAAACGAAATCAATTTGTTTATGTTTTGTTTGTTTAAGCTGAGTTAAAAATTAATTATTAAATTAATTCATAAAATATTTGCCATTGCATTGATAAATATAGTTCAAATAGATTATTTCGTTGACCCAAATATTTCAATTTTATGCTATATTTTTGTCTATATTCTTAAATTTCCATTAAGGTATAAAATAATGCCATTTTTAATGTAAGCACAGTATTTCTTTGAAACCGCAATATCTCCGCCGGCTTTTCTGCTACACCACATACTGATTGAAAAGTCTGACTGCAGACATTTGAAAGACAACGAACTGAAATTGTGGTTAAGAACAAGCACTTAAATTATAAAACACAGAGCTCGGCGAACTAACTCAGCAACATTTGAACAAAAACTCTGAAATCAATGATACATGGCCACTCGCTGGTCCAGTTGCCAGACAAAACCAACCGCAGAAGCTGAGAGGATTTTAGCATTTTGCCGACATCAACTAAACTGCAGGCTTAGCTGGTGTGGGTGAAATGAATTACATTTTTGTTGCATTTAGTTTGTTTTCTTTTTGGTGGTGCTCGCAAAACATTTTACAATATTTACAACAGCAATAAACCCGTTTCCTACGTGGGCGTGGTCAAAAAAAAAAAAACAGAAATGGTTGTAACTGCACAAACACCGACCCCAAGACAATTCCGCATCCTGTTGACTAAACACATGTTCGCCTGTATGCTGCATGCCACTGTGTACACTTATTTACTGAATTTTCTCTTTTGTGGCACTGCTGAGAATTTTCTGAACGTCAGCTGTTTGCCATTGGCATCCGACCAGAAGTAAAATCCCAACCAACAGCACATTAGTTAAGTATAAAATTTTAATAGTGGCCGTGGCACGAGTCTGAGAGTCCTCAACATTGGCCAACAATTTGTATGCCTCCCAGTGCCAACTGTGACAACTTCTCCACAGCCCAAAGCGTGCACATTGAGTGTGGTGGGTGGGAGGGAGGGTAGGGGGGTGATGGAAAATTTGTGCAAATTTGGCTTGTGGCCAGAACTACTTTACAGTTGTGCGGGCAGGCGGCTGAAATTGTTGTGAAATTTTAACTAATATAGGAGACACAGCGGCATGAGACAGTTTGTTGTGGGTGGCTGTTGAGAAGTATTTTAGCATTTTAACAGATGCTCTGAACAAGAATTTAAATCTGAAGCAAATATTTTTGCTCCAATAACAAGTAATCTAATCTAAATTTGAATATAAATGTTATTAAGATCTAATAATATATATCTACAGGTTTTCAATATGGAAAATTATTTGATTGAATATTAACATTTTTAATATGAATATAGGTTTATCTTTCCTTTCCTCAATATAAGTATAAATATGGAACATTTATCTAAATGCATGCCAATTATTTTATGCTGTTAGCTTTCGAATTTCTACAGACTGCGGGCTAGAGTTCATTCTTAATTTAATGATTTATTAAATTTGCTATATTTTTTTTTTCATATTGAAAGTTAACAACAATTAATTGTGCTATGGCTTTCTTTCTCTCAATTCATGTTGATTTAGCTGCCTTGTCTATAGTCTATAATACTCGTATCTATTTTTTCTAGTCCTTAGTCTCTTGTTTCGCAGTGCAAATATCATACTGCAGCTTTTTTTTTTTTCATCACTTGCCATTTTTGTGTGGTTTTTGGAGCTAATATTTGCTGCTGCTTTCTGAGTAGCTGTCCCTGTCTCGTTGTCAATGCGCTAGGTAAAATGGCAAATCAAACAATGCTAAAAATACACTGTGCATGCGGGTGTGTGTGTGTGTGTGTTTATATTTGGGCTTGGGCCTTTTGTTTGGCTGAGCAAATGTAGCAGAAATCTTATTTAAGTGAATTCAGGCTGAAATCTTAGTTAATTTTTATGGCAAATATGTTAAGCTAACCAAAACCAAGAACATTGTGTGCTGCTCACAAGTGCTTTAGTTGATGTCCTTGCTGACAGGACTAAGCTCTTTGGCTTTGTCATACTAATTGAAGCTGTAAGAAACTCAAATTGCTAGACAACGGGTCAGTTAACATGTCTGGGATTTGGTTAGGCAATTTAAAAATGGAAAAGAGATATTCCTGTAGCTGCATGGTAGAGTGTACTAAAACAATTGGGCTATAAACTGATGTTACGTGGCGTATGCTTAATATGCACTGCTGCTACTACAGGACCAGCATAAATATTCCGAGGAGACTTGCATGCACAATATTTGCGGTCTTATTGCGCAAACGTCGCATTGTCATGTCTAAAAATTTATTGCCAGCCATTCATTCGGGTTGCTCAAAAACAAATTTTTGAACATGGCCAAACGTAAAAAAAAAAGCAGAAAATAGATAACTCATGGCACACGTTAGCCGCCATGGCCAATTGCTGTCAAATGATATGTTGCTTACCTATATCGACAATATTCGCTTTTTCTTTCTTGTTTTTTATGATTATTATTGGATTGCATTGTTATGCAATGGAAGTCATTATTTGTGTGACGGTGCGGGCTGGGCGTGACAGAAGATTGTGTTTGACAATTGCGTGCCCAAAAATAGCAAAAAACTCTTATTGGATTTCAAAGACATTGAAGAAATATGGCCATGCCATAGCATGTTACATGCTCCACAAGTCTATTGATTTGTTATGACGACAACGACAATGACAACGACAACGACGTCAGCCCTGGATGTGGGGTCGAGCGGTTGGCTGCTATAACAACAGTGTCTATCATTCATTTATATAAGCTAAAAGCAAAAAATTCGCCCATAAACGACGAGAATGTCGTCAAGTGTTGCCATGGCCATTGTTGTAGCTCCTGTTATTGTTGCTGTCGTGTTGATTGCTATTGCTGCTGCTGCTGCTCTCCTTGTTGACATTTTCATTAGCAAATTAATTTTAATTGATTACATTTTATGCGCAAATGTGTAGACAGCAGCGTTCGGTAGCTCTTCGATATATTGAATTACCATCTTATTTATAGCTTTTATTCACTTTCCACTACTTGCCAGCAAATTTCTGGTTGGTAATAATGTGATAATATTAGTTGATTTCATTTGTGCGGGGCGACACATAATTTCATTAAAGTAACCTGAGAACGCAGCTGAAATTGGCAATGCAAAGTGCGCCTCAAAACACAATTTGTTCTCAGTTTTCAGAGCTTCTCATATTCTAAGACAATTTTGATAATAATAAAGGTACATAACGTAACGAGAGTGCTTTAATACCTTAATTCTATTAGGTGGAAGTTCCATTTCCAAAGAAGAATCTTTCAGGATTGTGCCCAAAAATATACACACATATATATGACTTTTTTCAAATAGTTATTAGCAACAATTTTAATTTAACTTTACCTCTTCGTCTTTTTAGTTTTCACGAGCTTTTACATTTTTAAAATATTTCAAAAATACTCAAACAGTATTTGTTGTCGACCATTTCATTATTTCACGTTGAAATTAAAAAGCATGCAATTTGTAAAATACCTTTTCTTATATTCTCTTGCCTCGCAAGCGCAAGTTGAAAAAGTTTTTTAAGCACGCACCACAAAATGGACAAAAAAAAAAGAATAACTTTCAACATGTTAACTTTAAGTTCAATTTGCTGCAATGATGCGACAAAAATTCAAACCGAGGGGCAGCTAACAGTGGTGTAAGGTGTTCTTATCTCAAGTACTTACCTTGTTGCCAGATCCCGATGTACGAAATTCATTTGCTCCAAATGCTTCATGCCCGATGCAATTTGTGTGGCAATGTAGACTAAGCAGCCATAGCTACAAGGCGTTGCATGGTTGGGTGGGGCATGGTGGGGCACGAAACGGATGCCGGGCGGAGGAGGATGCCAACGTCAAATGAGAATTTGAAAAGTTTTCGCGTGTGGTAAGGACGACAACGACAACGATGACGATAGCAGCGGCAGCAGCAGCAAAGTTAACGAAGTTTTTACATCCGTTTGCGCATGTTGTTGGTGGTTGTTCGGTGGTGGATCGGCGTAATCATTGAACACGAGACCGGAAGTGTAGCGTCGGCAAATGGCGTCGGTAACGGAAACATGATAAAAACGCACGCAAAAACGCAGCCAAAAACCAAAAGAGACAGCACATTAGAGTGTTATTCAGTTAAGCGCCAAAGCACAAGTATATCTCTCTCTCTCTCTCTCTCTCTCTCTCTCTGCCTCTTTTTCATCACCTACCTCAGACTCTTGTTGGCCATCAGTCCGCTTGTTTCAGCCACATGCTCCTGCAGAAATTGATTCAAGTCACCCAGACAATTCGAATAGTCCTGCACAATACATATGGGCTCGTCCCGCAGGCAGGCGCCCACCAAGCGAGCCACATTCGCATCGCTGAGACGCGCCAACTGCTTAGCCTTGCTGCGAAATTCCTTTCTCAGATGATCGCTTGCACCAGGACGAAGTGTGGCAACTGCGACAAGGGTGGCGCTGTTAGTGATATATGAAAAAAGATAATATGAGTTGTCGGATTAAAGTTAAGTAACCGCGTTTAGATTTAAGAGAGAAAGTAATTTTGAAAGTAGGTTGTTTATATTCGTGAAATTCTAATACAGATCTTAAAAGCAGTTTATTATATTTGTCTACAATTCCACTAAAGTTCATAACAACATAGATCTTTTTTTCCAAGGATCGATTTATTTGGGCTTTTTTTCTTAGAACTTCCGAATGCCTGTATAAGTTTTCGATTCGTATCAAATCTTTAATGTAAAATAGTTCTGAATTACTATGAATGCGAATGTATTCATAAAATTATATAAAATATCCATAGTATGTGAAGCTTAGTGGACCAAGCCGGTCAATATAGATGTATATGCGATACTTGAACTATTAATAACTGTTCCCTTTTCGTAGGTAACTTATATGTAAACCGCAAAAAGCTCAACTGCTGCTCGGGCTATTCAGTCACAGGTTCCGCTGTTGCGCCCCACTTTTCCATCACAATGCCACAGTCTATATCAATTGAAATACGTATGCCCATGACAATTGAGCTCTAGCGCAAAAATCAATTAGAGCAGCTCAACAATGTCCTGTTTCATGTCCTGGCGCTGCTGCTGCTGCTGCGTCGATTGCTGTCAATGGTCGTCCTGGCAATTTTGCTACGTTTCGTAACAATTTGATTTGCCTGCTTGCTTTAATAGTTTTGCGGTTAGAAAGCCACAAAACGTATTACGTATACGTAATATTGCACTGCAGTGGCAGAAAAAGCAACAGCAGCAGTAAAGATGACCCCTGGCTGCAGGTTCTCGGCAGCTGTATGCAAAATAATTAACACACACACGCACACGTTCGCAACTGAATTGCCCGGAGCGTCTGTTCTGTGCTAAAACTTCAAGTGGCCGGCATCGAATGAGGTCGTCCGCCTGCCTGCCTGCCTGCCTGCCTGCTGGCCTCTCATGTGGGGCGTGGCCGTCTGATAAAATATTAATAGACAGCTGGATAGACAGTTATCAGACAACAGATGGACTTTATTGTCCTAGACCACAGATGAAAATTATAATAGACATGCAAGTGGAAAATCAAACTCACACACTCACACACGCGTTACGCATACGCCGTGCTGTCTGCGAAAATGAAAACATTTCACTGCAGCATATAGAGAATGTTGTAGCCAATGCATGGCCACGCCCTATATGCTTATATATGTATAATGTGCAATAAAAAGCTTCAATTAAATGGCAAAAATGAAATCAAAGGGAACGCAGCATCCACAATCCCCGTCGTCGTCGCCCGCTGCCAACAAACCATATACAATGGACGTATTCGCCGCCCGAATCGTCTCGACTACGTCTGATATTTTTGGTCCTGTTACTGCAGAGCCAGTGCTCTTGTTGACATTGCTATTGCTGTTGTTGTTGTTGCCTTTTTTGGTTAAACTTTTCATAATGGAATTTCTGATAAGCTTTTTTGTGGCCAGCATGAGCTGCTGTTGCTGCTATTGTTGTTGTTGTTGTTGTTGTTGTTGTTGTTACCGCAGACGTGGCATTATATCCCGCAAGCCTGCAACCTGCAATCTGCTACCTGCAACTACTACCTGCAGCAGATGGAGTCGGTCCATCTCGCAGCCTCATATCGGTTTCGCTTTGCTTTATGCCTTTTCATCTAACCATTTGATGTCCTCTATCTATGTGATATGTGTGCGTGAGTGTGAGTGTGTGTGTTATTAAAGTATTGCGGTTTTTCTTATTGTCAACTATTGTTATACGAAGTTTTGATTTTGCTTTCTAACTATCTGACAACGTTAGCGACAGGTTCACTGGTATCTATGTCCTTTATATAAATTGGGCAATCATTTTTTTTTTCGTAAGGAAGCAATTTGGCGATATGTCAAAATATATGTTGCATTTGATGGAAAAGTTTCACAAGGCTCTTCAAAAATGTCATGATTGGTTATAATTTCTGTACATTTTGTGCGGAGTATTTTTGCTATATACGGCATTTTTGTTGTTCTTATGGACCCTTACTAAAGGTATTTTCTAGGCGCCGTGTTTCTGTAACCATATATGTGTATGTATGTTTGCAAGCGTGTTTAATGTAATTAATATTTATCACCGCTGGGATACGCTTGTAGATATTTTGCGTTATATTGCGAAAGTAATTTGAACCCTTTTAAATCAATTTGTTTTGCTAATTTTAATAGACAGTATATAAGAAACACTAGTTAAACTTATTAAGTACAACTATTCTATTAAAATGAAGTTCATTATCGGGCTTATTTGTGCAATTTTCGTATTTGAAGTGTTCAGAAAAAAGAGACCTCCATGGTAAAATGCCTGTTCATATGTATATATATTTGATTTATTCTAACTTTGCATCGCTCTTTTCTTCGCAGTGGTAATTTTGGATGCAATTGGGAGAAAGGGGAATAATTGTGTATATTTTAATTTACAATTCAGATGTACATATATCATAATAAAAAGCAAGTGCAAAGTGTGGCTTAGCAATGAGAGACTGCTATTCATTGGGTTAAATTTCAATTTGAATGTGGGAACTGCAGATCGAACTATCTCACAGCCTTGATTTCGCTTTGCTTTATCCTTTTTCATCAAACCATTTGATTAAAGAATTTTTGATTATGCTTTCTAACTATCTGACATCGTTAGCGACAGGTTCAGTGGTAAATATACCCTTTTTTTTATAAATAGGGCAATCATTTCTTTTTCGTAGGGAAGCAATTTGGCGTTATGTAAAACATTTGACAGAAACCTTACACAGTGTCATGATAGTTTATGATTCCTATTAGTTCATTACGTGTTAACTTTATTTATTTGATAAAACTCCACGAATGCTTTATACCCTCACTAAAGGTATTATCCAAGCGCTGTGTTTGTTATCCATGCACATTTTGCTTAAGTTTATTATAATTAATATTCATTACCTCTGGGTTACGCTTGAATGCAGTTGTTTTGATTTATATTGCGGAATTAATTTAAAGCATTTGAAATCAATTAGGTTTGCTAATTAAATGATATTTCAATAGAGTTTATTAGGAACGCCAGCTTAACGTTTTAATTATCGAAAAATATATTTCTATTAAAATCATTATGGGACTTATTTGTGCTCTTTGTGGATGCTATCGAAGCTTTCTGTATGTGTATCCATTTGAATTTGAGAACTGCAGACGCACTCGCTCTCCCTTCCACTCAAAAATGTTCTTTGGGCTCATAGTTACAATCCTAATCTGCTAGTGTACATAAAGCTACCGTGTTTGAGAAATTTCACAAAATGTGTTGAAGTGGGATACTCGGAACAGCAGCCCCCATTGTGAAGTGTAGTCGGAAAATAGCCTGTAAGCCTAATGCAGCTCATTTTCTGTTGTGCTGTGAATTTTAGTTACATTTTCCGAATGTTTTTCGGCCGCTTGCAGCAGACACAACAACTTGGTTAAGTGTATGGTGCGGCGGAGTTGGGTGGGTTAGGATAAGGTAGGACAGGGTAAGCTAGGGTTGGGCCGTGTTGGTTGCAGTACTTACTTCAACACATTTGTTTCGCACAAATGCAGTTCACCAAATACGCCAGAGCCGAGCTTCTCGACGATGACCAGCGACTGGCGCGGAAACTCCTGCACTTGGCAATTGGCCTGCTCCTCGTTGATGTCGGCGAAATTAGCGCTCATATCCAAATTGTAATGATGTGGTTTGCCGCCTGTTGGCGTGGGCGTGGTCGCTGCCGTATTTGAGGAGCTCATACTCAACGAGCCGCTGCTCTGAGAGCCCGGCGGCCCCGTCACTGGCTTGCTGCAAATTGGTGTAGCTGCGTAATATTTCTCTGGTGGCGGTGGCACGGGTGGTACTGCCACTGCCACAGCTGCTGCAGCTGCCGCCGAAACAACTGGAGCCGCAACGATGGATGCGTTCAGTGAGCTGCGGGCGGTGCCGGTGCCAGCGGCATTGGGCAGCAGCTGCTGCATGTGAGGCACCGCATAGTCCTGGCACACAATGTCCGGCACATCTGTGCAGAGGAGACAGAAAGAGAGAGAGAGAGAGAGAAAGAGTTAGAAAGAGTCAGCAAAGGATGGTTTAGAGTTCAGAGAGTGTTAATTTTTGACCATAAAACAGGGCTGTACAACTGCACCTCACCGAAAACAATAAACTTTTAAGCGCCATTTTACGTGCCAGGCAAAAGTTTTGTCGGGCCAACGAATTATACAAAAGATGCCACAACATTTTACAGAAATTCTAGTGAAATTTACACTCTACTACACAAGTCGTAAATGAATGTGCGACGCAAGTTGCAAGTCGCTTTTAAATTCATTTAGCTTAAATCTAGCGGGGCAATAAAAAGGGAAAATTGTTAGAAAATAAAAGATTGTTAACTAAATTGAAATTGAAGAACAAAGAACTCGTAGAACTGAAGAAAATTAAGGGCTAATAACTCGGCTTAATCTAAACTTTTATAGATTGAGCCGGGCAACGGCGAATGATTAATTGAAGCACATAATACAGAGATTTGATATTTTATATTGTTGAATATCTTTAAAAATAAAATTATTAAATTTAAATTTATGGATAATATTTACTACTTAATATGTATGTCTGCAATATAGTTGTTATATTATATGTTGCCCCAAGTACATATAATTTATATTTTTATATAACTGTTCCCCTGTCGTACAGATTACTTGACTAATCTACGCACTATCCACAACCGAATCAGCTAGGAATCTGTGAAAACAAATTAGCTCCATTTGTAATCTAAACAGAAAAGACTTTTCTTAATAAAGCTACTTTTTGAAATTATAATTATAAAGAATCTAGAATTATTTTAAAAAAATTTCTGTTTCTTAAAGGAGTTTTCATTTCCCTTTACTAGTTGATTTTATAAAAACATAGTTAATTTTAGGTAAAACAGTTCTGCCAAACACATGACCTAAAGTTGAGTGTTGTAAAAGGACATTTATTTTGCAGCTTGCCAGTTGTCTGCTGCTTGAAGCATATGAAGACAGCAGGCGTAACCTGGGCCACTCATAAATTGAAACTAGAGGGCAGACCGAATGCAACTCTGCGCAGAGTATTTTGTCTGCCTTTCTGGCAATCCCCAGCTAAATGTAATGCCATCTCCTTCTGGCAACTGGGCGCTTTTGTCTCTCGTTTTCATTTGTCTTGTCCAGGACTTTTGTGCCTTCAACTTCAAACTTTTCCCATTTAGTCAACTCTCATTGCACATAGAAAAGAAAAAGTGAGTGAGTGCGAGGGAGAGAGAGAGGGAGAGAGGCAGCCCGGGGGCAAGACAAAATGGCGTGTGGCAAAAAACTAAATGAAATTAATTGCAACTTGGCGTTGTGCTGTCTCGCTTGCGCACACTCTTATCAACTATCCTCTATCCGAGACAAGTTTTAATTTTATTGTTGTTGTAATAACATTATTTAGTTTGTGTGCGGCTCATTGTCAGTCTGTTTTTCGGCCTTACTGTTGCCTGTCATTTTTGCATTCGTAGTGGGAAAACATAAAATAACAGTGAGAAAGAGACAGCTAGAGCAAGAGAAATATAGAGACAGACTAAGAGACAGCCAACCAACGTTAATGACAAAACTTTTCGACGACTGTGCAAAATTCGTATGCAAGCTGCCGGAATGTGCACTGTGCATGTGTGTTTGTGTGTGTGTATATGCGTGTGTTTATATCTATGTTCTTAAGCAATCAGTGCCTCAGTCTTAAAGTTGCACTGAAGTTTTGTGGCCTTACTTGATATTGCAGAAATCTCTAATACTCTACGTCAATTGGAGCATTGTCGAATTTACACTAAATAAATAGTTTAGTCCATAAACAATTTAAAATTGATGTCTCATGTTGGAAAAAAGCTTTGTACAGCCTACTTTGAGCAGAATTAAACTTAAAACTAGTTCCTTATTTTGTTATTTAATATGTTGGGCGTCCTAAAATGTCATGTCATGTATATATAATTTAAAACTTTTAATTGAATTTAAAATTTTATATATATAAAATCTTACGCCGATATTTCTTGAACTTTACATCGCTTTACATCACTCACATTACATCACTAAATTCAACTAAAGAATATTCTTAGTTTTAATTATTAAAGTGAACAAATATTAAAAAAAACTTTATTTTCTCCAGCCTATTCTATATTCCATTTATAGGTCTTTAAGTTAAGTATTCGATTGTCTTCTGTAGAGCTGTGCAAATTGCGACCCGCTTTTAAACGAATTTCGTGCTTGGGCTCACGCTTATTGCCATGTTTATTTGCATGCAATGTTATTATGTGAAGTTTTTCGCCGTGATTTTGATGTGGGGGAGCTTTGCGAGTGCAAATTGGCAGTTGACTTCAAAAATGGACTTTAATTGGAGTGTGTGTGTGCTTGTGTGCGTGGAGTAGTGTGCGAGTAGTTGTTGCTGGCAGAAGTTTTCCAACGAAGTTTGAAGGACTCAATTTGAAGCGTGCGGTACGCGCGAGACTGTGACGAGTGCTGGAAATGGGAATAGGTTGGGAATTGGGCTGAAGTTAAAGCGTAAATGGGAGAAGCTCTAACATGGCTAAAGTTATAATTTATTTGAGCTAAATTAAATTATTATGGCAACAGACAGACAAAGATACTAACGGAATAGAGCATTAAGTGGGGCGTATGGGGGACAATGACAAATATTTGGTGCCCAGTTATAAAATGCACCCAAAGGCAACATCACAAAACTTTTTGGCAAATGACTCTAGCGCATGAAAGGCGTGCCATAAACGTTGCTGATGATGATGACAATGGCTATGATGATGATAATGATGATGCTAGTGATGGGCCAGGAATGTGTGCAAACAATGTGCCTGTGTCCTGTCCAGCATGTTGTCGATTTTATGTGCCATGCTTCGTGTCTCTCCGAGATAAACGCAAGGGCCGCAAAAATGTGTAGCATGCCTTTAGGCGACGGACACAAGACATTAGAATTCATTACAAATTATGTAGCTCAACTTCTTCTAACCCCAAACCGAAAGCTCCACGTTCCATGTTTGGCAATTAAACAGTGCACATGTTACTCGACGAATACATGAAAAGTAACCTATGCCGGACACGATGACATTTAGTTACTCTGCACAAGACATTCGCTTGGATTAGTTCTGTTAAGGATTTAACTAGCTAGCTGAAGGTGCATTGAAAGGAGTCCTCTGTTTTATTATTGACTATGTGCCGGAAGAAGGCATAAAGAATGGTCGTAAGCCGATTAGGAAGTCAAAAGCCCGTTTACATTTAATGCATGCGTATGTCTTTTGACTAAGATATTAGTTGGAATTAAGTTTTGCCTCAAGTGCGTTTCTATTTTCAGTAACTTTCCATGAGTTGATTCTTGAAAGGTTTGAGGTATTTTGTGATATTCCTCAAAGTTAAAATAAAAATAAAAAAATCGATCAATTTTTGATATATTTCGAAATTCCCTTAATAATTTTAAGTATTTGTTGTGATATAAATTTCAAACAAACATTTGCGAATGCTTTTCATGAAAACCCTCCTCTTAAATTAGACTTATTATAAAAATAATTTAATTAAAATGTTTAAATAATTAAAGTTCATAAAAAATTAAAAGTGAATATTATTAATATGAAAATAGTTGTGTAAAAAATAGTTTTAGTTACAAGAATTAAAGTATTTAAATCAAGACAAGTTAGTAAGCCTACACTTTTAAATAGTTTCATAATATTTATTCATCAAAAATATTATCTGATGAGACAATCGAAAGACAATCCAATCACTGAATGCTCTCCCAAAGTGTTACCAAGTTCATATGCCCCGTTGCATACCCTATTTTTTGGGGGATCAGTTTTGTCGGTCTGGCGACTAAGCAATTCAAAATTATGTCCTGCGGCGCGAACAACGCGCGTACTTTTTTTCTCTCTTTTTTGATTGTTGCTGCTCTTGTTCCGGCTGCTACTTCAGCACCGCTGGCAGAGTCCATCACACTGGACTTTCATGTTGTGCGCTAAATTAAGCATTGCTTCGTACTCGCATTTCTCTTCATTTTTTTGTTTGTTGCTTTTTTGTTGTTGCTTGCAACATTGCAGCAACATTTGCATGTCCTGTCACAGGCAGGACGCAAAACATCAAACTCATCAGCTGCGACACCAGCAGCAGCAGGAGTAGAACCAGGAGCGGGAGCGGAAGATAAAGCTTGAGCCATGCTGTGAGCGCTGTTTATGGCCCATGGCACCAGCAGCAGCAGCAACAGCCCATCGTGGTGCAACTGGAAGCCGGGACCTCTTGCCCCTTTGCGTGAACTCACCTGTATAGTCCGGAGTTACATGCTGACGCTGCAGGTCATTCATGGAGCAGGCACTGGCCGCGCTTGTGTACATGTTCACATTGAAGGGCTCATGGTACAGACTGTTCTTGTCAATGGACGACTCATTGTCATCCATTGTTGTGACCACCTGAGGGCGAAAGGTGAAAGAAAACAAAGAAAATAAAAAATTAAAACCTAGTACATATAGGACAGTGTAAAAAAATTGACGCCTAGCTCTTTTTGTTGAGCTTTGGCAGCCACTACAGTACAGCTTTTAATCATGATTTCTGCATATGGAGCCCGGGCTCACCCGTAAAACCTTTGTGCGTTTGCAGCAGCAATTTTTAATTTTTTTTGTGTTGCTCTTCCCCCCGCTTTTTTTTTTTTTTTGGTTCGTGATGTTTGACATGCATTTTGGGTGGTGACTGCCCACAGGGCGACAACAGCTTATGCACTTTTCATGTCAGCCGGTTAGTGGCCAAACTAAACGCCGCTTGGTATTCGTACAGATATCCATTTTACCCACCTTTAAGACGCCGTTGCCATTGAGTCGCTTATCGACGCCGCCGAGTGTGTCCGGATTGAAGTTATGCTGAAATGCATCCAAAACATTGCCACGTCCGCGTCCGCGCTTATTGCGAGCTATTATCAAGAGGATAATAACGACAAGGAAGAGTATAATTGTTGCCAGCACTGTGATTATGACGCCAACGAAACTTGTTTCCGGCTCCTGATGGTCAATGGGCTTCGGCGAGATAACTGCAAGCAAAAGCGAAGAGCAAAAGAGAGCTGCATGATGTGATATGAAACAACAAGCTGGCAGTTACAACTCTGCTGAGCAACTAAAAGTTAATGAGAAAAAAAAAGTGCAACGCTTTGCAAAATACGTATTTAATGAAAAAGTTTTTTGCTGTTTTTGTGCATTTTCTTGTGTCGGTTGGGATAAAGATTATTTGTGGAAAACATCCATAAAAATATTTGAGGCGTGGTGTAGCTTATTGTCGGGCTTTCAATTGCCCCCAACACTCTTTTGTTTGTTAACTCATTGTAAATGCTGAGACCGAGTAATTAAGGATCTCACTCCAGCACTTTTGGGTCGATGTACAACATTATTAAGCGGTATATTTTGTATTTCAAAAACTGTCGATGCTGGCTAGTTTGTGGTGCTTTAATTGAACAATATACACCACAGACAGAAAAATGAACAATAATACTGTTAATTCAAATACTTTTTACTGGGCTGATCAACTTTTATTTAAACAGACTTAACACTCTGGTCTATTCTTATAGTAATATTTGCAATATGAAATAGAAACGTTCTTTCGAAAAGTTGGTTCTGATATGGAAACCTTTTTTTATATTAAGATAACTTGACCAAGCTCTGAATTTATTAGTTTCATTATGATCCTGATATATAAACAAAATCTTATCAACATCGGACCACTATATGCTATAGGTAAGATCGGTGGAATAGTAGGACCTGCTGTTTTCAAAGATATTTCAACAAATATAGCATTTTCCTGCACTATTCCATATCTGCAAACGTGGAATGTCTACAAGGGAATTTAATCGTCGGCGAACCGAATATATTCTTACTTTCCTGATAAATTCATTTTTAATTTGATAGTTAGTTACCAAAGGACTTTGGTAATATTTTATTAAATCTATAACAGCGCTAAAAATTATATTAAGACAATAACAATACAATTAAACAATACATATAATTTATGTGGACGCATTGATCAAAAAAATAATTGAATGTTTCTGCTGCGGGCAGCATTTTAAATTTTAAACTTTAACTAATAATCAAAGAAAAACTTAAAATATTCAAATCTAATTCGGTTTAAAAGTGATTTTGAAAATAATTTACGTCAGCAACTAGTTAGTAAACCAGTCACTGGCATATTTCGTAAATTTTGGTATAATCAGTTGATCTCTATTCGCATTGCACTTACCTTGGGTGGTATGTTGACTCCTCTCGCCACCGCTGCTGACAGCTCGACCCACCTCATCGCGTTGCAGCGGATATTCGGATGTATTTGGCACACCGGCGCCATTTGTAGGCGGTACATTGAGCAGCTCCTCATCTGTGAAATTGCCCACTACGGGCACTGCAAACAAGACAAACAGAGAGAGAGAGAGAGAAGAGTGAGAGGAGCTCTAAAATGTGGGTTAGAATGCGTTGAGAGATTCGCCAACGAAATAGGAAATAGGCTGCATAAAGATTGCAGCAAACGAGCTGTGAGCTGTGGGTGGCAAACTGTTGCCTGACAGCTGCCCGTCTTGATAAGCTAGCCGAGCTAATGGGTCTCAGTGAGCAATTAGCGAGAGGGAATAAGGCAGAATCGCGATTATTATGATAAATGAGCTGTTACACAGTCTGGTGTCAACGCTGACGCTGAGTAGAGCGTCTCGTTGAGTGCCAATTAGTGTTGCATACTTTTAGGTGCCGGTCACGCCCAAAACACTAGCGGAACAGGCGTTGAAGCGTGTGCAGTATTTGCTGTTGACCTTTCGCGCAGCCAGACAATAAACAGAAGCAACGAAAACGCCATCATCCAACCCAGACAGTCGTCAATAACAACACAGCTAGCACCGACCGCGCCCACACTCTGCCCTTTGCTGTTTACCCAGCGGACTGGTGCTGACTTTGTTTTGTTAGCCAGTATGGTTATCCTGGTACGGAGCACAATTTCCAAATGCATTTCCGCCGCGGGCGTTTGTTGAACTCCGCTCGATATTTAAAAACAAAAAGACGAGCATTTTGCAGGAAATTTCGAAAAATGGCTGAAATAGCGTTGAGGGAAATGCAAATTTTTACAGCTCTTGGCATTGATTTTGAACTTGTTTGCCTGCTATTGTTGTTACTGTTATTGTTATTGTTGTTGTTGTATTTGTTATTTTGGAATTGTTGTTGTTGCCGCCGCCGCGTGTCGTCTATTTTCTTTGGCGTCAAGTTTTTTGTTGCTACAAAAGTTTTTTGTTTACTTTCGTGTGTTTGAATTTGCCATGCAAATAGCGACGGCAACAAAAATTTTGCCATTCTGTTGGTTGTTGGTTTGGGCAATGCTTGTGGCATCAAAGTTCGTCCGCCGCAGCAAAAGTAGCATTGGGAATTGTGTGGGGGCCGACAGACTCCCAAAAGCCGTGTCATATGTTCTGTGAACCTTAACGAACCCAAAATATGTTAATTCGTTAGCGCTGCCAGATAGAAAATGTTAATATCTCCACTTGAAATATCAAGAGGTGCATGCGGAGAGTCAGAGATTTGATAAAAACACAGATCGATAAAACGGCCACGGATTAGCTTTGCGGAAGTTATTTTAAAGCTGGGTCTGGACGCTTGAGCATGTATTATATAAAATATATAGAAAATAAATTAAAAACAGGAAGAAATCATTTTCTGTGCAATATGCAAGTAGTTCATATACTTAATACGCTAGACCCTTGACTTATTTGGATCGTAAATGGCCCATTGTGAGCCCAAAAAATAGAAGGAGGAATGGCACACATGGTAGTGATGCCCAAGCTTGGATGAAACTTGATAGATCCAAAAGGAAATAGGTTCCTAGCAAAGGAAATCTAGGAAATAGAACGAACAGGTGCTCTGTAGTTGCCGCTTTCTCATCGCGCGGCTAGCCTATTTATATTAAATTACATAGAGGTGTCCGATAAACATTATCCTACGCTAACAAGAAATTATTATTTTTTAATCTTATATATAAACAAGGATATTTTGAAAGACAAGAAAAAGTCTTTGCGGACTTGTAGAACATTTAATATACATATCTATTAATTAATATTTCGTAGAAGCAGCTCTCTTTAAGACTAATTGTAAAATTCAATTTAATTTTAGATACATAATTGCCTGTCATTCATAAATTGTATATCTTACTTTCAGATATATTTGAGATGAAAACTATTAACATTTTTAAACAATTTTTGGCAACAAATCTACAAAGTGCTCAACAAATAATAAGTAGCTTAACAAATATGGTGAGTTCACTTTCAATACATTTCGTATATATAAGATGCTGTCCTGTTCGAACAACAAACGAAATTCTGATGCAGATTTATGTTTAATTTCCGCCTGCATAAATTCTCAGTGACTTTTCATATACTTAGCTATATATGTATGTATATTCATTTGGCCGTACAAGGAATATATTATAATCAGTTGGAATGTGCACGTGACCTCCATTAACATCGCATTGTTTGGCTGTCTCAGTTTCCTTCCTTTTCTTCCTGCCGTACGCATTGATTGCATTATGCACTCGGCAATTTAATGCTTTCAATATCAATGCACTTTGGCTTTGGCACTTCAACTCAACCATTAAGCAAATTACGAGCCGAAATTCCAAGTGCATGAAAATGATTCACATTGTTGCAATTCGCTCGAATGCGCTCAAGGCCAGTCAGAAGAAGGCAGGCTACCTACAATGCAGCAAATCAACTGCATCAGATGCTGATGCAATTCATCTAGCACCAACTACTACACGCAGTTATTCGCATTACCATTCAGTGCTATATGACACGCACACACCCACACACACACATACCCACAAACCCACACACCCACACACACACACACCATCGCACCCTCACACACCCGCACACCCACAAACACACTCAAAAAGCACTCTCAGATCTCGAATTCAAAACGATTTTCAATTAGAAAGGATTAAGCGAGGGAAATTGCAGAAGGATTTAAAGCGCAGCAACAGCGAAGTTATTGAAATGAATTTGTATGCAGCGATTGCTTGACTGAATCACCGACTAAATGTCTGTCTGCCTGTCTGCCTGAGTGAATGAATATCTGACTGACTGACTGACTGAACAGAATGCATCAAAATAAAAATCCAAGCAAAACACAAACACAAAAACAACAAACAAAAGGGGTCGTCGTGCAATCTGGAGTACGCGGGGGCGCCAACATGCTAAATATATTGCAATGTTATTGATTTATAAGGCAAAGCACTTGCAAAGCTTAAATACGCTCCATTTCAAAAAATAAAAAATAAAAAGGTTTCAAAAAGAAATCTACAAATGGGAAAACAAAAAAATGGAAAACAAATCTATAAGCAAGAGGAACCAAGACACAGCCAGTGCCAATGGCAAAGCCAACAAAAGAGAATCACAAATGAGGCAAAAGTCGATGATTAAATTCCCTTTACAGTAGGTTAATCATAAGGTATGATTGTGCTTATAAGCTCGGACATAAAACGTAACGTAAATAAATATTTAATAAAGTAGAAAATTTTAGTCAATCAATATGGGCAGAAAAGAATATTACATAATATTCATTAAATGGAAAATAAAAATGAATGCATTTAAGACAAGAATTACACAACTGTAATAGTTGCTTATGAAAGTGTTTTAATTTTAAAACTTTCTCGATATCGATATTCAAAAGTAGTTTGTATTCGTCTTATGATTTAGTAAACAAACTTCATGGATTTTCTTTTAAAAAACGCATACATTTTACAAATAAAGCTGCGTTAACCAAAAGGCAATTAAATTTCAGATATTTATATCGATTTGGGGTTTTAATTTTCTATATTATTGATCTTCAATATGAACAGCAAGAATGTTTGTAATTAATCGAATCGAGTCCATACTCTGTGTAGCTTTATCTATATATTGCCAACTCGGCAGTATAGTTAGCATACCTTATGCGGCATAGAACATTCGAAAAGCAGTGCAGCTCTTTATTATGCAACGTGTAAAAAGAGGAAGCTAGAGGCAGGAAGGCACGATGTTGCCCCGCTGCCATTGCCAACCAGCCGCTCCTCTCCTTGGGTAGTACCCATGGCTCTGTGCTCCGTGTGCTCATTGAGTTGCAAATTTCAAATGCACAAAAGTAATGCAACTCATTTAATTTTCACAATATCCTTGTGCTTTGCTTCTGCTTGTAGTCGAGCATATGCCAGGGCTGCTGTTTCTGCCCTCTAAGCTGAAGCCCTCTCCCTCTCTCCCTCTCTCTCTCTCTCTCTTGCTGTCTCTCTTTCTGCCTCGCTTGCCTGTCTCTGTCTTTGCTTTTGTCGCAGTATATGTGGGCTTCCGTTTCCTATGCTTGTTACAATGGCTGACTCGGTACCCAGTTACGTTTCCCCTCCCGCCTGTCCACTCTTTCTCCCTCAGTCAGCCTGCTTTGTATCACTCTATGCACAATTGCACACAGCACACACACACACACACACACACTTGTACAAAGCTCCCAGCTGGCTTAGTAGCGATGTGAGTTAAGTAAAAATTGGTTCATAGCCTGCCTCTCAGTTGGTAATATATTTTGCACCATCGACACAGAGTCGCGTCGGATTCGAGTCGAGTCGAGCAGAGTGGAGGGGAGTAGAGCGGAGCGGATCGGAGTCGAGTGCAGAGTCGAGCCGCTCCAGTTCGAGTCGTTTGCCAGGGGTTTTAATGAAATGCGCAACGAATTTTTAGTGTCAGTGGAATTTTCAATTGCTCAAAGTTGTTGTCGTTGTTGTTGTTGTTCTTGTTGTTGCCATTGCAGTTGCAGTTGCAGTTTATGTTTGAAGAGCCGCTACCGTTGGGCGCCCTGAGTTTTCTAGTTTGCCTGGGTAAATTATGTTTACTGCTTGGTTTATTCGTTGTATGTTGCAGCAATTGCTCTAAACAAGCCGTGTGAGTATTTAAGAGAGTTTTCCCATCATTCCCCAACCACAGCCTGTCTGCCTCATATTTTCAGCCAGGTGTGCAGTAAGTGAAAATTAAACAGTTGGCCAGCTAAACAGAGACTTCAAATGTTTTGCTGTTTGCACTGTTTAAGCCATAAAAGTGCTGTAAATCAAATTGTGGAATGAAAAATTACTTGAAGTTACGCCATAGGTCTCGACTAATCAATATCAGTCATTGCTTTGGGGCTAGCTTTTGATAGACCATGTTTTAACAGCTGTAAATTTGATTTTTTCTGACTGATTGAATAAATTATTTTATATGAGAGACCAAAAAAATATGTAAATAAGTTACCAGGCATCGACCTATTGATATTAAATTTGGTACCAAATTGAATGCCAGTAAAAAATCTGACAACATTTTTATGTAAGACCCAATTGAAATATACGTTTTGCCTTCTCACATATTTAAGTTTTTATACATAATAGTTTTCTTTGACAACTATTATAACTTATCTAATACAATTTATTTCGTGGACAACCAAAGCGAAATGCAAAGATTTCGTATTCACCAACTTAAAGAAATACAAATGTATGCACCAACTGATAATAATGCCAACTAGCTGACTTAACAGCCTTCTCTAACTGGCCACTTGTATTGTGCTCGTAAACTCGATAATAACTAACTAAATTACTTGGTTCAACCTGTCGCGTTATCAACGCTTTAAATCCACTAACAAGTCAACGAGAACGAGCATAAAAAATTAATTTAAACTACAAACAACAGAGGCACATCAACTACCCTCCCTCCACCTTGTCTGCCACCTTGCCCCTTCGCCGTTCGCTGGCGTTGACAACGAATGCATTCGCATTTATTGCAAGTGGCGCACCATGTGGCCAGCAAGGAAGGTGGCAACCTAGTTAACCCTTTTTATGCCCTATAAATAAAGCGGGTTTGATCACTTTGTCATGCAATTTGTAACGCACTGAAAGAGGCAGCTACGAGCCCATAAAGAATTTATATACTTGATCAGTAGGAAAGCTAGTCTATATAATCATGTTCGTAAATGCGTGTCTGTCTGCTAAATTATAATATATAGCTGCACTTCGAACAATCGGACAAAAACAAACTTATTGTAAGAGCTTTGGTTTTTTCTTATGACATTTTGAACAATGTGAATATATGCCATGCTTATAGTTTGTGAGAATTCCTGGCCTATTCTGTCCTACATCGGACTGCTTTGTAGGAAAAATTGGTTGAAAAATAAGTTTTGATATAGACAACTCTTCTGTTTTTGAAGATATTTTCACCAAACTATATGCCCAAAAGGGTATTTAATCTTCGGCGTGCCAAAGAACGCTGTTCCTTCTTTTTATTTCTTGCAACTTTTACGTTTTCGCGTGCTCGTGTTACATTTTTTAATAAAATAATTTTTGCTGCAACAGTTTTTGGCCCAGCGGGCATGTTGCGTTGGCAGTTGGGAGACTTGGGCTCGCATTCTCTCTCTCTCTCTCACCTGATATAAACGTAATCTCGCTGAGCATCATCCAGCGGGCGGCGAAATACAAATGCAACTGCAGATAACGCCCCAGGCGATGATGTAATTTGATTGTCACGTCGCGTGCATGATCCAGCACTTGGTCGGGCATGTAGGAGAACTGAACCGGCTCCCCAACAAACTGGCGTCCGCCAATGCTGAAGAAAACTTTGGCGTGCACAAACACCTGCAAGTGCGAGAAAGAGAGAAAAAGTGAGATTGAGAGGGAGTAAACAAAGATGAGTAACAGTTGGACACCTGAATGTGTCCATGTGTGTGTGTGTGTGTGTGTGTGTGACTGGCATAATAATTAAAGTAATCACATTCATTTTATTTTTTACGACGCGCTTGTTCTTCATTTTCTTTGCCCGCGAATTGTATTCTCATATTTGTTAGCCCCCGCCGACAGTTTTGGTCAAGCGACAGTCCAAGGTTCAGTTATGGACGCGCCACGGAAGTGCCTCGTAAAAAAAAACACAACTGAGAAAAAAATCGTGTATATATAAATACAACATATACTTTTGGTTGGTTACTTTGTTTTTGGGGCCAGCCGGATGTGTAAGTGTTGTCTTTCCCATTGCCAATTGGGCTGAGCATGGCTAATGAGTTGTCGTTGACGTTAAGAGGTGTTGCTTGGACTTTGTTTCTACGCTGAATGCATTGAATAACAATAGAAATCATGGGCTTGGTGGCTAATAATTATTTGTAAAGCTTATAAACTTTATTTTTTTATGGGAAATGCTCTTACAATCGTTGTTTTTTTTTTCTAACTCTTATGAATAGTTGTGTGGGATAAATATGGTTGACAACAATTACATATAATGTATTAGAAAACCGCCAAAGAATAAGAAGTTTTCTTAATTTTCTCTGTTATTTTTGTCCCATATGCGCATCAGCTACATGCCACTCATAATCCGAAGTGAAGAAAGTTATTTTCCTCATACACTAGCTAAACGTCAGATCCTTTTCCAAAGCCCACCTGTCAAAGTGCTTTTCAACAAACTTTCCCAGCCCTGCCCTCCACAAACGCAGCAGCAGCTAACGGAAGTCAGCCACTTATAGAGACAAACAATCTGATGAGTCTAAGCCTGCCCTCCCAAGACTAATTAATAGGACCACACGTAGATGTTGACCCCCACGACAATGACTTAATCGGGGCTATAAATCTGGGCACGCATTTTAAAGAGTACACAAGGAGTTGATAGAGAGAAGGAGAGAGGAAGAGGTGGTTGGGGTAACGTTGCCGCTCATTAGAAATGCTAAAGACAAAGTCAAACAAGCAGACGCTAACCGACAACACAAGAGCTCAAGAGGCTTATCGAACATCTGACATGTAATGACTCGGAGTTCGACTTGGACTTGGACTGGAGCTGGGTGCTGAGTGTTGAGTGCGGAGCGCTAGAGTGGGTTGTCAGTTGAGGCGCAGGTGCGGTGAAAGGTGCAGCAGCCACACGCGTGTCATAATTAAAACGCAATTAGCATAATTTTGGGCTTATCAATGCATCACAAATGGCATTTTGAGTATTTATTGCACGACCGCAAAGTGTCCCATGGCAGCGTGTCCGGGTCCGGGTCCGGGTCCGAGTTCGGGTCCAGAGCTGCTGGCCCCCAAAGCCGCTCTAAGTAATTTTATGACTTATGGGGCATTCCGAATGGCGCTGGCCAAGCAAATGGTAATGAAAAATCATAAAAATGAGAATTATAGCGACTGAGCCAAAGACGAGGACGTCGTCGTTGATTCTGTGTAAATTATGGGCAACCATAAAGCGAATGGTCAATGGCCAAGTCGGCCAACGAGTCGACCGCATTGACCAGGTAGGCTGCTGCCACCCCAGAGACTCGACTCTGGTGCTGACTGTGATTTCAGCCTCCAGCCTCGCCCCCCAGTTCTTCACTTCACGTACAAATGGCGGCAACAAATCAAAGCCCCAAGAAAATTTGTGGTAATTGAAATTTTATGTGCCGCTTGAATCTGCTGCCAATTGGCTGCATACTTTGTGGTTAATTACGTCAGCAGATTTGTGTAGAAACACAGAAATCTTCAGACCAGCTATCTAGAGTGGCATCTCCAACTTCTGATTGAGCTGGTTTCCTTCTTAAATCGAAAAGCATGTGGAAATTACTCGTATATTTAAAAAGCATCATAAATTTGGGCATAAGCAGTGAAGTTGAGAGTCATCAGAACCATTCAAGAAATCATAATTAAATGTAGATAAGTAGTTATCCAAATGGATAGAAACATACAGAATTCTTGATTAATACAAGTTATGCCTTGCTTGTAAGAATACTCAAGATTTTATACCTATGCGATTTTATAGTTAGAATGTAGTAAAAAGTTTGGTTTATTGTGGAGGTAAATCATAAAAGTTGTTCTGTAAAATATGAAAGCCTTGCCGCTGGTCTTAAATGGTTTACATATTGCAAGGGGTTTAATCAACTAATAGTAAAGACTTTCTTTAATAAAAAGTAGATTTTAACAAAATTTATTATAATATTATTATATTAATTATTATTATTTTAAAATACCAGGCTATATGGATAGCTAATAAAGTTAACTAAACAGTTTTCAACTATATGCTATAATTTAATAATACATATATAACAATATGTATAATAATTATATTCATAAAGGAATCGAACTATTTGACTTACATTTGATGACTATATTAAATATCTGACATACAAGCGATTAATTTTATATATTTTCATCTGAACTTTGCCAATCTCGTTTAATTTATGCTATATTTTTAATAATTTTGATAATATTTTATTGAATTTAATTTCGATACGTGGAAAAAACATTATTGTCTGCAATGTATATGCATGTTTAAGAGTTTGCGCAAAAAAAATCCATTAAATGGGAGAGAAAATGATCAAAAAATTTGTATGATTCGAAAATTAAAAAAGCAAAATGATTTTAAATATGTTTTCTCTTGTACGACTATAAGGTGTAGTATTTCACCTTTTGTGACCCAGATTTATTTATGACGTTAAGCCCTGGAAAATTGTAACAAAAATCATATGCTCTGACACAAATCTACACACTCTGGCATTTATTGTACCTTAGCTGTATGCATGTAACATAAACATGTACTTTTTATCAATAATTAAAGGTACAAATAAAACTGCATAATTATAACAATATAGCAGAGTGGACCCACAGTTATCTGTCTGCCCCAGCTCACCTCTATCGCCCGCACGCTTCCAAAAAGAAAAGTCAAGATTAATTTGACACAAATTTGACAAGCATATGGAACGGCAGTGGAAATGTGTGGTTTATGTTACTCGAAATATAACAACGATAAGATCAAACAGGGCGCATATCAAAATTATTAAACTGTCGTACGATACTCAAAACTGTCAGACGAAGAAATCTACAAGAAATTTATGAGAGAGGGTCTGATCAAATGCAATCATACTCATATGCAGTTATACTCAGGTAGGCTTTAATTAAAGATAGTGCAGCGGGTTTTTCTGGCCAGCAGCCGCAGCCCAGCTGCACCTTTCAACAATTTTGTAGTTCTCTTATCAGTCAACAAGAGCGCATAGCTATCTCAATCTAGCATTTAACACATTGCCACCATAATTTGGGTCAATGGACTTGAACAACAGAAAAAAAAAAAATTCTGTTCTGTTGTGTTCTGTTTTTTATGGGCCAGATTATGTTGTAGCCTGCTATCAGAGCCCCCATGCTCCTATGTTCCTTTCGATATGCTGGGGAAGGGGGTAAGCAAAACAAAACTGCGCCCAATCATTAAATGATTCGTATTCGTATGTGGCTGGGCACTCACTCGCATTGTTTACTTTCGATAAAGACAACGAGTAAGTAAGGAAATTGACTCTATAATGCCTTGCCATATATGTATATAGTACGAGTACCTCTCTACCCGATTTCAAGTGCCACCTGAGTCGGTTTTGGGTTCGGTGGGGTAGCAGGGTGGGCGGTGCGTTCCGTTTATATCAATTGGGGTTTGTTTAGGTTCGATTTCGTGTTTGGTTTGTTTATAAAAATCATTCGTATTTTTTTCTCCTTCTCTCTCGCACTCGCTCTCTACCTCTACCTATAGCTGCCCCTGTCTCTGACAATTTTATTTTATTACCGCACTGTGTTTGTTGTCAGAACTGTTTAGCATTTATTTGCTCAGTTTGCCGCCGCCAGTTTGTCTGGCCCGGGAACTGTGAGTGGGGCCATGGAGCGGTTGCGGACCGTGGACCTCGCAACGGCTGTTGATTTTTTACGATTTCCAAACAAAAGGCGCAGCACACTGTTGTTGTTTATATAATTTGGCGTTGCTGTTGTTGTATTTTATTTTTAAAGAGCCAATTTATCTGTCCGCAAATGACAGTATCGTGTTGTCTTATATGCACTTCAGGCATTAACAATGAAAATGTGATGAAATGCAGTTGCAGTTGACAGTTATGGGGTATCTTTTACCAAGTGTGGGCTGTAGCAGTGTAATGTATGTGTATATAATGGTAGTTTTTACTTACCTGCACATCCTTGGAGAACATGTTGTTCGTGTGGATAATCACAGCACTGAAATTGCGTACAGTTTCAAATTCAAAGGTGATTTCCACGGGACGACCGGATAGAGTATCATTACGCCAGCCAACCCATTCATAACCTAAATGGGAAGAAAATTAGTTCACGGCTTATTGAAAGATATATTTATGGGCTATGAATTGAGTTTCTCCATTTATAATATTTTCTATTTATTAACAACTTAAAGTTTTCATTATCTACTGGAATACTCATATTAACTCTCACACGCAAATATTGTCTGTTTTGAATATATTTGATATAATTTTACTGCGAATTTGTCCACTGCTTGGCACACCTCTCTCTGTCACTGGACCACATACCACATTAAACAACTTAAAGCTCAAGTGCACTGTAATCTCCATTACATATGATATCAAATGACTCTTGGGCCAGTTTAACGCAATATTAAGAGACATTTATGTGCAGCTAAAACATGTAAGGCAGAGCAAAGACTAAAATAGTCTAGACTGAAGTATTTTATGTGACAAGCAAATGGACTACCATAAAGAGACCATGCACGCCCGCGTCTTAAACGTCTTTGACGTTAAGAAATCAGTACAGTATTATTTTACCTTTACCAAAGCCGTTGATATCCATGCGAAAGTTATCCTTGCCGCGCTGTCCATCTACCAGCTGGCCCAGTCCATTCACAAAACGATCGCCCTCCTCGTGCCCATCGTAGGTTTTATCGGATAGATCGATTTCCATGCCGCGCTGCACACCCTTCGGAATGCTGTAGGCGACAATGCCCTCTGCAAGAGTCAAGATAGTTCACAGATGCGAGTTGTTAGTGCAAGGCAACGGATTGTGGCTTATATGTGTATCAAAACGGCAATTTAAGGCGATTTGCAGCGTCATATTTTGAGTCTTTGGGTCATGTGCAGCAGCTACTCATAATTATAATCCTATTTTATGTACAAGCACTCGCACATGTTTAAATTACATAAAAATTCGACTAAAAAAGCAATAAATTCGCTTAAAAACTGTAAATTAAATATGCGGCATGCAATGGGCCCACTACTGAGCCCCAAGCGAGACCTTTAATAAAACAATAAAAGAAACTAACTAACTTTTAGCTTGGGGTCGCTCGCAAATGCAAAACAAAGTCATCAAAACCGGTCGCACGCTTGATTGCATGCTTACAGATACTTTTTCATACACCGACGATGGTTGGGGTCCTACGATTTTGTTATACGATTTGTTCGATTATAATGAACATGTATAAGAATTGATAAATAACAGTTAAAAAAACCTGTAAACAATTTCCCGATTATCACAAGCTTTTTCATTGAACTTAAATTAAAGATTAAAAGATTGAATAGTTTGCAAAAGTCTGTTTATCTTGTCTTTATCAGATATAAGCAAATAGCTTCAATAAGAATCCATTTATTATCACGAGATCTTTAAAATATATATATATATATATATGCTAGGGTATGACAGCTTCGATTTGTCTTAAGATAACTTAACTGCTGGTAAAAGATACTTTAGCTGTTTGTCGGCCGCAGGGCATGAACAAGTGCGACCGTAATGCTTGGTGTGTGTGGTAGGCGAGGGGGGGGGGGAGGGGGGGGGGCACGCAATGTTTGCTATAATTCATGGCTATGGCTATGGACCACTTACCTTGCCAGGCACAGCCAACGATCTCGGCGCGCAGGCAAACGGTGCGATCGTATTGACTGTAGGGATAGATGCGCACCTTGGACGCAAAGATGCTGGGCTGCAGCACGTTCTCCACCTCGCTGTAGGTGTTTATATTGCCAGGAAGTATCTGCAAGATGTAACCAAAACCAAAAACGTTATTAATGCGCCAGCTGTGTGCCGCGTGTAGGTGGGGGAATTCGAGCTCTTTGGCCGAAACAAAAAAAAGCAAAACAAAAACAAAAGCGTTCAAATTGATTTTCTTAGCCTGCACACAATAAATCGATGGAACCGTTTCGGGCACAGCCTGGGCCAGCACAATCGAGGGACACCTACGCAATTCTTGCTCACCTCGCGATAATTCGCACGTAAATTTCACAGCCTAAAGATGTAGATACATTATGTATCTGTTCGTGGCTTGCGGTTATTGCGATGCTTATCGCCGGCCCGGCCCGTTCGTGATTAATGTGTGAATGCAGAGAGAGAGATAGACATAGAGGCTTGGCACTCACCTCTTTGCCCTGGGTATTCTTCCAACGCAGCCATTTCTCAAAGCCCGGCCTCCAATATTCGAGCACATAGGCCTCTGTATATTCCTGGCCCTGACCTTTGCCAAAGCGACCCTGTGTGCGTATGGCGCTGACCAAATGCACCTGCAGCAGATCAATTTGCAGATATTCTGTGAGGCCACGTGAGACCATATGCTTGGGACACCAGGCACCTCCATTGTTATCCACCTTGAGTCTGTAAAAAAGAAAATTTATCATCAAATATTTACATTTCTGATATATTAAATGAGAATTTTGTCATGATGGCGAATATAATAATATATTTTTATATTTTTATTTAAATAACTTGACTCGTTGACTGCAGATTTATTTTATTATATTATATAAATGACAACTGCAAATTAAACCTTCACGTCCATTTGTTTCTATTTAATATAGCTTTTTCATTTGGCAGGAATGTCACTTGTTAATTTTAATGACTAAATATTTATTGTAATTTATACAAGTGTCCTCACTTTTGCTGTGCTCAATGTTAACTTTTTTTTTTCGTTGATTATAAACCATATTGATCAATAATTAATTTGAATTTGCATTGATTGACTCAACGCATGACCACGCCCACTTGGCTTGCAACGCAGAATGCATGTTTATTGTCGGGCGTTTCTGATACTTTTTCCATGTTTGCTGTTAACGGGATTCTGTTTTTTTTTTTCTTTTTTTTTTGGCATATGTTTTTTACAGCCATTTGCATTGGCGTTAATTATTTAATTAAATTTAAAATTGGCTTTTTTGCCGAATGCACGTGTAATTGAGCTGCATGTCGAGTGTGCATGTGCTGCTTGTAATTAAATGTCGTTAAATGTGCGTGGACACCAATAAGTATGATCCTTTTGTGAAAAACACACTGATTGGCAATTGTGTGCAAAGCTTTTGTGTTGCGCCCACTTGAAAGTGCAGCTTAAAAGAATTTATTTACAAGTTAAAAATTATATGAATAAAAGCTGGTAAAGCGCGACTTGGTTAAGAGTCAAACGAATAAGAGCCATATCCGTTGGTCAGGAATAATATTTAAAGACAGAGATTTAAGATTTACTAGATCGATCTGACTCAAAATTCTATAATTTGAATGTCATCGGTTTTGTACAAATCACTTCTACAAGTGAAAAACGAATATAAGGGAAAATACGAAGTCTTTATAAATTATCATAACATTTTGTTGTTTAATTCTTTTTATACTTTTCAGTTCATAAATATATCCTCCTTTTAAGCAGTTTGCTTAATGTGCCAATATTAGTTCAATGTCATTTTTTATGTGTCAAGGCGTCAATTTGCATACCTAATCAACATTCGCTCTGAATGACTTTGCAACTTTATTTATTTTATTTTTGCAATTTTGCCGCAACATTCGCGCTCAATTTATGAATTATTTCCACAACAGCTGCGGCAGTTTGGCAGTTTTCACTTTCAATTTTCAAACTGGCGTAAGGCAGTCGAAAAAAAAAGTTAACCACACGCCGCGCTGCTGCGCAACAACTTTTGGCCCTGGGAAAACGGAGAACTCAACTCAACTCAACTCGACTCGAAACTCAAACGCCAACTTTTTCGCCAAACTCAAAAACTGCAACTGCATTGCGACAATTTCTTTACAAACACACACACACATAGATTGTGTGTATATGTGTATGTCTGACATACGCTATTTGTTCATATTCATATTTTATCTAGTTAGTAGTTGGCTTTGTATTAGAATAGAGAGCGCGCTGCGAAGGGAGGCCAAAGTGCAGTAAATCATGCAAGTTATTGACTCATGCAAAGTCATTTAAACAATTTGCACAGTTTTCTATAGACAGAACAGCATAAAGAAATAAACAAAGAGATATCCAGCAAGGGAAAATGTTTATGGGATTGTTTCATGAATATTTGTTTGTCCAACATGTTGCTTGTTTTATTTTTGCCCCACTTTAAGTTGTTTTAAAACTGAAGTGAAAGTTCTCTAAAAGAAACGTTTATGCAAAACACATTGCTTACGATTAACTGAATGTGGCAAATCTCCTTCAGGATTATTTGTTCAATATTTATACAAACTTTGAAGCTGTTATTGATATTATGTCAGAGCTTTTTGGACAACTTATAGCCTTAAGTTTACTTTAATCAGACGCAAACATCTGTACGAATCTGCATTAATGTTGCTTTCTATTAAAAAATACAACTGTGGACTTTGTATATTCTTATTTAGATTTAATTGTAAGTAAAATTATATAGTAAATAGATGAACTATATGTGAGTGGACATTGTTATTTCCAAAGTAAGCCTATATCTACTTATCTTTCCCATAGTTCAATTTGCCTTCCACTTTATTGTTACTACCGCAGCCCATCAGCAGCTAATCGGCAATCTAATAAAAAATAGCACATCAACTGCTAATTAACTACTGCTCCTGCTGTTGCAGTAGAGGCAGCGGTAACAGCAACATCAACATCAACATCAACAGCGGCCGCATCAGCAGTTGCCACGTTCTGTGGAAATTGCTACAAATTTTCCGCATGGCAAGCGCCATACAAACATATGAACACTTTATCCTAACGCATAGCGTTACCAGCCTGGTGGGGGGTGAGGTGGAAGCTGAGGGGTACTTGGCAGAGAGGGTATCTCCACTGGAGTCAGCTCGCCCATATCCCGCCATGACCTACATTATCTTCTGGCTCTGGCTCCGGCTCTGGCTCGGGCTTTGCTGTTGTGGCACAATCTGTTTTTTTTTTTGCTGCTACGGTAACATTCGCTGCCAGTTTTTTACACCCATGTGTGTGTCTCTGTCTATCTGTGCCATATTTTTTTTGCTGCTACTGTGCGCCATTTTTTCCGCTATTTACGTTAATCGCGGTTTACAACACGAGACAGCAGGCTGAGGGCCAAGGGAAAGGATCTCATATGCAAAATAGGCAGCGAAAGCCACCAAGTTGACTGCTAGCCAAGCTTCCATATTGCCCCCCTTGGCACAGCCACCACCCCTCCGGCGCTGTTCGGTGGTTTACCTATTTGCAAGTGTGCACCGACTTTTCTACATTAATATCAATTTTGTTGTCATAAATCCAATGAATTGTGTGGCCTGCGCTCTGCGACTGTGTGGGCTTGACATTTGCCGTTGACTTTTACATTTTGTTTGCTAGCAAACTCTATGTGCTTGGCAGAGGGTATCTTAAAATTGGCATTCAATTTGACACAGAATATATAACCGCGTATAAGTTTATGGAAATATATTTATGCAAAAATTGTAATCTAATTAAATTTGTAATTGTCTATCATTTTTAAATATATGATTTTCGATTTTTGAAATATATCTTGTTGATTTTACGCAAATGTTATAGGGTATTTCTTAGTCGTTAAGCCTAGCTCTTCAGTCTCCACTCTTTCGCATCAACCTCTCACGGCTGGGGCTGTTTATTATCGTTAACATATGGGTCACCTGGGATGGCACTTTAGCATCATTTGCATGACAAGGCTGCAAATGTTTTCTCGATGCGCATTCAAATTGGGCAAATAATGGGCATGGCGAGAAGTGTGAGCACCGGGAGAGCCGGGGCATGTCTTCTTCGGCTGAAATGGTTGAATGCTGCCTAAAAGCGTGCTCCACTTACACAATGCAGCCCCAAAAGATGTGCTGTGCTTGTTATGCAGCCCCAATAAGTATGCTTTACACTCGTCTTGAGGCAGCATCATTTTGCATCGCATTCAGGCTAAAGGCTTTCATTAGCTTCGTTTTAAGCGATGCGACGCCTCCTCATTTACGACTAACGAGGCAGATATACTTGGATACTTGTACTGCCGGGGCATACAACACCCGAAACTTTTCTTCCTTTTTATTTTACTTATTTCCTTTCCCTAGGGCAGGACGGCGCATAAAAGTATGCAAGGCAAAAACGAGTCCGAAATATGCCGTGCGAAAATTTTATGTTGGCATAGAAATATTTTCACTTGCTTTTCCTACGAAGCGCTCCTAGCTGAGGAGCTGAGGTTTCGCTTTACAGCAAATTGTTGCATTCTTTGCGGCGTTTTTCCTCTGTGTGTGTCTGTGTGTGTGTGTGTATATGCTATCCTATGCATAGTTTGGCGCGTTATGGTCAGCAGCAGGAAATGGCACCTAGCGCCACTTTTATTTGGGCAAAGCTACTAAAATATGCCATAAAAGGATGCAGCTATCGCATAACTGCAGCACACAACATAGCTACAAGGTGCCCCCCAACCACAAAACCAACACAACTAAGTGCACGTTATGTTGCATTTGCACTCACACACACACACACACATGCACACGCTCACACACATACACACAGAGAGGGGGCACATTTAGTTGGCTGGGAACTCTAACTAGGTCTTGTGTTACTTTATGCGCCCAAGCCATGGCTGGAATGGCTGTAAACGTGGCTGAAATTAGAGTCAACCAACAGATACACACACATACGTACGTATCTCACAGATACATTTATGGGCTACTAGGTGCCGGGAACTATGGTAAAGTTCTGCTCGTTTTTAATATAAATTCATGTCGCTTTCACTTGCATGTTGTGGCCTTACACACATTTATTTAGATAATTATGAAAATATATGCACGAATATGTGGCTCGATGCCTCATATGGCACGTAACAGCGGTGCATTGGCCGTGGGTGGCGGCACAGAAACCAGCTGCTCTTAAATTGTTAGTATATGTTGGTAATATTTGCAAAAGTTAGTCAAACTTTTCAATTCACATAATGCAATAAAATATTATACAACACGAAATTAGAAGCAATATCATAAAAAGTTGGCAACGAAAAGTCAAAACAGCAAAAAGTATTGGACAACCATTTGGTAAATGAGATTTAAATATTATTTTGTATTATTTTAGCATATTAAAAATGGATATAGACTCTTACACAAATCACTTTTTTAAATTTATAAATTGAATATGTACATATATGTCTGCCATAACGCTATTATAGTATATTTATACACACGCAACCAATTTTTCATTTAATATTTTCATCAGGTCTCCCTTTTTGAAACATTTTCGGGGCTTTCCTTTTGTCACTTTAAAAAGTTGTTTTTGAAAACCTTCGTCTTATATGCAAATTGTGTCTATGTTTTCATGCGAATATCGGAATCCACTCTGTTAATTTGTCCATGGACTTCATTACAATGCAGCAAACATTTGGGTCCATTATTTATTTAAATGCTCTTGTACAATACATTTCTCGTCCTTTGGCGCATATTTATTGTGCGCTTTGGTCTATGCAAAATCGAATTTGCATATAGAGGAAGTATCCTGTAGCTTAAATGCCCAATTGGTTTGTTGTGCTAAGCACAATGCAAACTCTCACAGACTAGGGCGACCCTTTTACCGACAAGATTTTGCCTCTAGGCTGATGTATATATGTGTGTGTGTGTGTTTTTTTTCTCTTTTTTTTCTATATCCTTTGGCTTTGAATTTGCGTATCCTTTTTTGTCGGTATATGTATATGAAACAGAGTCTTTATCAAGTTCGTTTTCAGCTTGTTTGCTAGCTGTTTTCCTATTTTTAATGAGGTTGTCTAGATTTCTGTTTCTCTTTTTTTTGGGAGGGCGGATGGCCAGTCTTTAAGGATTGCGGCACACACATAAGATGGGTTTCACAAAATATGCTACAGTTTATGACGCAAAAAGTTAAGCTGATTTACACTGAATGAAGTTCGTTTGGTTGGGCAACTTAACTTTTGCCTTGTGGGGGTCCGAGACAAAACTTAAGCGGCTTACTACTCGGAATGTACAGCCACATATGTTGGAGTGTCCCCAACATGCTTTGGGGCTTGTCTAATAAGTAGCAAAACCAGAAGGGTTGCGCTCTCCCTCCCTCCCTCTCTTTCTCTTTCTGTTGCTTCCTTAACAATCTCAATGCAGCTGTGCAAATTGTGAGAAGTGTAAGAAAAACACAGGTGACGACCAAATATTTGCGTTTTCAATTTCAGATGTGAGTGTGTGCGCGCGCGAGTGTGTGTGTGTGTGTGTGTGTGTGTGTGTGTGTGTGTGTGTGTGTGTGTGAGCTGCTTAAGGGTTGCCCCATATCCAACTCTTGCTTCGCTTGTGCTCGCTTCTCCCCGCTCCCACACATATTTATTTTTCATTTAATTTCCAATTTTTCTTTCAACGTTTTTAATGACACTTGATGCAATTAAAATGCCAAGGCAGCGGGCTTTTACTTCTGCCTTGCCATCTCCAACTGCCTCCTGCCAACGGCTTGTAAGCTACTAAAAATTATTTTTTACGATTGTCATAAAGACGTCGCCGTCCTCGTTTGTAAAGGCCACCCTTTTCGCCCCTCTCCATCCTGTAGCAAAACAATAGCTGCCGCTTTTGTTTCTACCGCTCAGCTCGGCTCAGTGCACAGCAGCGCCTCCTAGCGCCTGACAGCGACAACAGCAGCAACGCCAATTCGCTGAGTTTTTAATTAAATTTTATGTTATTTTTTTTTTTTTTTGACACTTTTTACCAAAATATTTTGCTAAGCTTGAAAAGTTTGACGCCCGCTTTGGTGGCAAGACTTAAGCTAGAAATTCTTCAGCGCAATCCTTTAACAAATTAATTTTTAGCCCCAAAATGAGCGTCAGATGTCTTTAATTGGTTGTTGCCACGTACCTAAGCATGGTACCTTGATATTATTATAGCACCCAAATAGATTGACATTGAGGTTCTGATTGGAGATGGGCGCGAGCTGTGTTTTCACGGCATGGCATTTCACGAAACTTTAACTTACTTTTTTAAACACGCACGGGACAATTTAAACCAGGCATGGCACAGTCTTAATAGGTCGCAAATAACTGTCTTCTATATTTTTCGAGAAAGTTATAGAATAGTTAATACGGCTTTACACATAATTTTTTTACAAATATACATAAAATTTTGCTCGAATATAAAAGAAGGGTAAGGGTTCTTTCTCCTTCTTAGACCCTAATTACATGAATCCACATAGAATAAATACCTTAAGCAATGTAGAATACATAGCTGTTTGGCAGTTGTCGAATATTTTTTGTTGTTCTTTTAAAGATTTCTTGATATCCTTATATCCCTTTTGCACACATCACAATATAAGCTAAAGCTGCAATTCCTGTTTCATGGTTTAGTTCGTAAGACTTTAAAAACTGCATGTGCCATAGGTAACATTTTCTCGGTCTCATGTCATTTCTCTCACTCTCCCCGAGCTTTCTCCATATTTACATGTCACGTATATAGCCCACATTAGAGTCTGCTTCAGTCATATTTTCTGGCCTTTGCCTGGTCTGGGCCTATAGCATAATGGCTTTTGTGTTATGCTTTTATGATTACACTAAAAACAAAAAGGCAAACTCTGGCTGAGACTAAGGCAGAGTCAGGCGTTAACCCTTGTACAGCGCAAATTGCACACGAAGCGAACGGACAACAGGAACAACAACAGGAACAACAACAGCAACAACAACAGCAACAACATCAAGCATAACAAACACATGTGCGTCTTTTTTATCGATTTCTTGGGCTGTGCCATAAAACGCTAATGGCTGCCACCTCCTCCTTGCACGTCTCTGACATTTTAGAAGCTGCTGTCGCCATTTTGCTTTTCATATTTTCCATTGAACTTTAAGCCGTTGACGTTGCTGCTGCTGTTGTTCTTTTGTTGTTGTTGTTGTTGTTTCGCCTAAGCCTTAGCCGCCATTTTTATTGTCATCTTTTCCGTTGTCATCGCTCCGGCGTGTTTGCCATTTTTCTAGGTTTTCGCCATCGTCGTCGTCGTCTTCGCCTCCGTGCAATTTCCACTTGACACAATGGCACACAAAATGCAAAACTCTTTTGCAGTTTTTCCCATTTTTTTTTTTCTTTACCAGCAGCTGCCTTCAACCTCTCGCCTTGCTGTTGTCTGCTTGGCTTTTAGTAAAGTGTTGCCGGCATTTGAATTGTATGCTTTTATATTTTTGCGGCCTGTTGGAAAACGAACCCAAGTAAAACTTGTCCCCGCCGCATGTCATTTTCCATTTTCCATTTACTTTGCTTTTGGCAGCTGTTTTTCTTTCTTTGCGCCTGCAGTTTCTTTGGCTGCGGCCTGTCATGTTTGTTGTTGCAGCTTTCTCAAGTCATTATTGCCAGGCCGCAATAACTGTGACAAAGTCATCTTTTATAGGACGTGCCCTCCGCAGTTCCGCTCCGAATAGAATGCGGTTGCACGCCGCCTTTGAGGTCACGCCTTCACTGGGTCGCGACTGACTTTTGTCTTAATGGCTTGTCATATATTCAAAATGGTGACTGCGCAAGTGATGAAAGCATTTTAACCAACTAACTACAATACGATCTTGATGCATTTTCCATTGTTCTCAACTACAATTTTAAAAGGAATGCAGTGCCAAATCTTTAACTGAGGGTTTTTGGAAAAAGTCGAAGTTTAGGGAATTTTTCCTTATAATATCGAATAAGCCGAAATTTCTGCAATTTAACTAATTACAGTTATATAACAGATATCTTTTGAACTTAGAAATACCCTCATGACATTCTTAGTTTATATATATTAAATAAAGAAAATCTACTTTACATAGTTAAAGAGCTTGACTTAACCTTGATAACCCGGCTTGCCGGCTTCCGGCCCGCCTCGCCCAATCCCCATGCCTTTATTAATATAACCCCAAACATTTTACGACATATTTAGAAAAGAGTTTCTACCAACTGTTGCCTATTCGCATGGCTTTTCTAATCTTGCATTCTACTTGCTTACCGTATTTAATCTACTGAATACGGCAACAGCTGCCCAAATATGCATATAGTTAGCTGGGGTCTCTTGGCCCCGGTCCCAATGTCATTCTTGATCAAACAACAATAGACAAGAAGCTGTAAATGTCTTTTTGTATCTTCACTCTGCGCCAAAGTTGCAGTTGCAGTCGCAGTTGTCGCAGTTAAAACGTTTTAAGCAAATAGTCAACTCCATAGTTATGCGTAGGCAAATAGCGCCGAGGCCAAGCCTGAGATCTCCGACTGTGCCCAGCCCTCACACTCGATTGAGTTGTCCCGGGTCGACTCGGTCGCATTGTTGTCGGCTGCACATGCGCAGTCTTCTAGTCTTCTGGCCAGTTGTCAACTTGTTGTCGGCGTTGCCTCGACTGTTTATCTTTCAATTACCGCAGCAAACATTTCCACGGTATTTGCTCGGCGTATTTAAATTTAACTGGCATTGCCAATGCTCCCAGCAATGTTGCTGCCGCTTCTTGTTACGCATGCGCGCCGCACAATTTGCTGCCTGAAAGCGTCTCAATTGTGTTGACCTGTTGACGGTTGGAGGGAGGATGTGGCTAGGGCCGGGGCCGAGCTGTTTAGTTGTTTCGCATAGCTATTTGTTGTGCAAACTTTGATGGAGCATTGTGAAAGAAAGGGTGTGCGTGGCAGAAGCTGAAGTCTACCCCAAATACTATACTATTATATATTAATTATTAAAAACTATTTTAATCACAATGTCGGTGGGCTCTATACTTAAAAATTGAATACCAGGTCAATTAGGTCTATTCAATCCTTAGCAACCGTTGTTAATTACAATAAAAAATAGTTTAACAAACTTGTTAGTAATCTGTTCATTGAGTTGATTGGCTTAATAATTAGGTTATTGTTTTTTTTTTAATTATATTTTTTGTTTAACTACATAACTGCTCAACTATTTCCTCTGTTCTGGCAACTCTCATATTTTTATTTTCAGACACTTTCTTAGATATAATAAATTTTCTCTGCATTTAAACCTTTGCTTCAGCTCTTTAGCTACAATATTTCCGGGTATAACAGCTTCACAGCTCACACCTTTGCTGCTTTTACTTGACGTTGTAATTTCCCTGGAATTTTCCGGTACACGCCCAAGCTGAAAGTATTTGTTTGCCCAAGTGTATGAACGCCGGCATTCCAAGCAGCACAACGGCGCGTAGCTTGACAAAATCTAATGAAGATAACCTACGGTGTGTGTATTTTTTTAATAAATGAAATTAATAAAACATGTTTTCCCCCATGACGGCAGGAATTTTGCTTAGCACTGTCGGTTGCCTTGAATACGGCTTAAGTTAACTTGCTCGAAGCGAAGAAAATTTTTGCACCAAGTTGTTTGCCTCAATTAAGTGAGGCAGAAAGAAAATGTTTTTATTTTTTTTTATTTTATTTATTTTGAAATTGCAGCAGGGACTATAAATTTTTGGAGGCCTGTAACCCAAATCAATGCCAAAGTTGCGAGAAATAATGCGTGGCAATGAAGGAATTCAATAAAATGTTATAAATAATTCAATAAGCAAAGCAAATTTATGCTTTTGCCGCTTTCGGGGGTAATCAATGTAAGAAAAATGCCAAACCGTTGTCAAAATTGGAATTGGACGAGCCGTTGGGTAACATTAAATCATAAAAATTGACTCATTTGTAACATAAAAAGCACATTAACACATTACGCAGCATGTGAAGTGCGTGAAGCGGCGAATGGAGTGAGGGGCACAAGTTTGATACTGCTGACAGCTGGAGCGAAACGAAGCCAAGTCGAAATCGAAATTCAGTGCGGACAAGTGGCAAAAGAACTAGCAGCAAGAACAACATAGAGATACAGATACACCCACACACACAGACCCACACACAGCATAAGATACGGATACATGCTGCTATACACAGCAATCAATTCAATCGGACTCACATTAAGAAGTGCGTGGAGCGCTGGCAATGGTGGGGTTGTGAGGGCATTGGTTCAAGCAAAACCAAATCAAACATTAATGCAATAAAATGGAAAACGCGTTAACAACAATTGCTTCAGTGGCCAACAACAACAACAACTGGCAGCTGGCTGCCGTAATCAGTGCCTGTGGCCGTGCCTTTGCCCTGGCTCTGGATTCCGGCCGCGTGCGCCTAAAAGTAGACTACGCTAAAAGCGAAAATCAATGCCACAGACAGGGAGACAGGCAACGATTAAGTGAGCGAAAGCCGCAGACAAGCCCAAAAAGTGTGAGCAACAATGGAGCCTGCGAATTCGAGTCTAACGTGGTTGGGCCCAAAGCCAAAGCACAGGTTGCTTGTTGTTGTTGTTGTAGCATAATGTGGCGTGGCAACGAGTCTGACTTCTAACACAAGCAAATGCAGCATCTAATGCGGCAATTAAGGGATGAAGCGGGGTTTGCTCCACCCCACCAAGGCGAAATGTTCGTAACGTGAAATGCGAACTGTAAGCTGTTTCCAATTTGTGGCCAACATATCATAGATTACGGGCAATACAATACAAGCACAAAACTAACAATGGCCCCTGCTGCAGATTCCATATTCGTATCTTCATTCGTAATTAACCACCAACAGCTCAGAGCGAAGCAGATGTCTAAATGCAACACTAGAATTTCAAAGCCTATATTATTTCAAATTTACAAATGACTGACAGGCAACTACAACAAACCAGAGCTGGGGAAGCAGTTGAAACTAGTACCAGACGCTGTCATTTAGGAAATAGTTTTATTGTGCTCAAAATTATTTGCATGCCTTCAAATACAAAAATCACATTTCGCTATAACTTTGCAGGGGTTTTTTTTATTTCATAACTTGAAATATAGTTCATTATAATAAGTGCAATTAAATATAGGTGTACAATTTTACGTGCAGAGTGTTTTTACTTTTATTTACAATAGTTAGGATTTTCATTTTGGCTGATAAACTAAATACGTGTACTGTGTTGGCTGAATCCAAGCTTAATTTTAAATTTTTTTTTTGATTTTATAGAATTCGTCGCTGGCAAAGTTGAGGTATCAGTCGATTAACATATTATTATTACCATTATTATTTTTTTATCTGTTTTACTTAAAGTATTTTACTTCATTTTAAATATGACAAATATGTTGATTTTTCCAATGCGACATCATTTCTGTATATTGAAGGTTTAATCGAAGTCATTTTTCATTCAGTTTCCACATCATTTTACTAGGTTTTCAATTTAATATCAGAATACTATTCCACATTTAATAAAATAGCTAAATTTTCTTTTAGACCTATTTCCACTCGTATGCCAAATAGATTGAAGTAAAATCCAAAAATATATTGTGGATATTTTTTGACGTCAGAACGACGCGAACTATTTCTCGGCGACATTTCGATTCAAAATGTACAATGATCGATTGCTTGATCTCTGTTATAGCAAATTGTGTCTTTATATACCGCTGGACTCGTTTATATATATATGGCTTTTCTGTACACGATTCTGTTAGGTTAACAGCAGCTGAGTCTTATCTCTGTGTAAAAGTTTGCCTATGCGAGTCCGTCGTTGCTTAGAATGACAAGTGTTTACATTTCCAAAAGTATTTCAGTTCGAGATTACTACTAAATACAGTAAAAACTCTATAAGGTGGTGCCTTTTGGGCGAATGTTTTTTCAACTATTATAAATTTTGGCCACTACCATACTTCGTTTATTAGGGGAAACCCCTCTTGAGCGGAAAAAAAAATCAGTCGACGGTGGCTGTCTGCCCAAGAGAGTTTTCACTGTATATCTGTCTTCAGACTAATAACATTATCTGGACATTAGAAAAGTCACAGATTTACATTCAGGTGACATTTTCAGTTGTAGATATGTATTATTTTTCATGATAATACAACTTAAATATTTTTCTATTATATTTATTTGTTATACTTTTATGTTATTTTGTAATCTTTGTTATTAATAACATTCAATAACAGATCATACACAGCGTGGATCGCCCTGAGACAGTACCATTTGACTGCAAGAGACAGAGAGAGAGGGGGATTGGGATAGAGATAGAGCGAGAGAGAAAGAGCCGACATGAGCCGACATTGACATTGGGGGGGACCATTGTGCAGACCATTTATTTTCGGGAGGCTTGTAGGTATTTGGTGGCAGAGTTCCTATTTGTATTCTCTTAATTCAAATATTGTAACCGATAAATATTTCCACGTACTACTGCTGGAGGAATATATTGCTGGCGGTCTTTTTTGCTACTGATATTACTCTTCAATCCTACAGTGGTGCTTACTTTAGGCTTTCGTTGTTGCGTTTTAGCCTTGAACACATTGCACACAGAAGAGCTTATCAACCAAAGATTCTTTGCATTGAGCTGTTGGGTGATTTTGAGTACACTTTCCACAGATATAAGGTCTCATACAATATTTTGTTGTGGCAACGAATGGCACCTAGCCAGACGATTTGGATGATTTCTAAGCCGCATAATATAGTTCGCAGCCTGTATATTTATAACATCCCTGACTTTGTGCACTCCTAGGTCTCTTTCCAAATCGGAAAGTTCGCTTGAACCAGGAGCACCAAACAGCTTGCGGAGCCTACTTGCTTGTAACGCCTAGATTTTCGCAAGACGGAATTTTTAGTATACTTGTATTCCATAACGCCAGGCAGGAGCTATGCAGGCCAAAACGTGAGGCAACCGCATAGAGAATGAAATAGATGTGTGGAGCGAGTAAAAGAGAGAGATATAGTCCCACGGCAGGCTGTCGAAAATAACTCCAAACTCATACGCTCTTAAGCTTTCCAGAGCGTGATACAGAGAGAAAAAGTATATTTATGAAAATCAATGCCACAGACAGAGAGACAGGCAACGATTAAGTGTGCGACAGCCGCAGACAAGCCCAAAAAGTGTGAGCAACAATGGAGCCTGCGAATTCGAGTCTAACGTGGTTGGGCCCAAAGCAAAAGCACAGGTTGCTTGTTGTTATTGCAGCATAATGTGGCGTGGCAACGAGTCTGACTTCTAACACAAGCAAATGCAGCATCTAATGCGGCAATTAAGGGATGAAGCGGGGTTTGCTCCACCCCACCAAGGCGAAATGTTCGTAACGTGAAATGCGAACTGTAAGCTGTTTCCAATTTGTGGCCAAGATATCATAGATTACGGGCAATACAATACAAGCACAAAACTAACAATGGCCCCTGCTGCACATTCCATATTCGTATCTTCATTCGTAATATTAACCACCAACAGCTCAGAGCGAAGCAGATGTCTAAATGCAACACTAGAATTTCAAAACTATATTATTTCAAATTTACAAATGACTGACAGGCAACTACAACAAAACAGAGCTGGGGAAGCAGTTGAAATCATTGACAGACGCTGTCAGATATTAAATAGTTTCATTGTGCTCAACATTATTTGCATACCTTCAAATATGAAATTCACATTTCGCATAACTTTGCTGGGTTTTTTGACTTCATACCTTGAAATGTTCTTCATATTAATTACTATTAAATATGGGTGTAAAATGTTATTATATTTTATTATTATTGTTATTATATTGTTTTATAATAATTACTCAGGGTTTCTTTTTTAGGCTGATAATCTAAATACATGTACTGTGTCGGCTAATTCCAAACTTATATTTAAACTTTTTTTTTAATTTAAAAGATTCTTTTTCCTTCAATATATGTATATATGTACATTATCAATCGTAAGTTAAGCTAATCGTCAGCTTCTTTGTCTGGCTTTTTCAGATACCCTGATGATTTAATCATATGCTCTTTAAAAGAAAAAAACTTCGTTAGGAATTTTATTAGATGAGTAAAAAAAAATTTATTATAATCATTATTTTTATGTATTTTACTTAAATTATTTTACTTATTTTTGTGTCCAATGCGATACAAATCATTTTTGTATATTTAAGGTACAATCCAGATTCCAGTTTCGACATCATTTTACTAGGGTTTTCAATTTAATATTTATTTACTGCGGCAAATTAAATTTAAAATATATTCCTCTTCTTATGCCTATTTCAATTCGTAATCCAAATAGAATGATGCTAATTGCAAACAAAGTTCGTTGATTGTTGTTGACCGCAGAACGATTCGACATATAACTCGGCGGCATTTCGATTCAAAATCTGCAACGATCGATTGCTCGATCGCTCTATTATTGCAAAATGTGTCTTTGAGAACCGCTAGAATTGAACTTCTGTTCAGACTAAGTTCTTGATAGATACTGATTTATTTTTACAAATCCTAGTCCTTATATACTAGCAGAGAATATAATTTTAGATCTGCTGTCGATGCATTATCACCAGCAGGTCACTTTACAATCTTAAGCGCCTCGGTGAAAACGTGTTCATGCGTGAACAAGAATAGTTTATATATGTATATGTGGCTTATCTGTACACGATTCGATTAGGTAGCTAAGAGCAGCTTAGTCTTATCTCTGTGCGAAAGTTGTGTTGTCTGAATGCATTTTTGCTTAGCATGACAAATGTGTTAACAGTTTAAAGTTCAGATGGAAAATATGACAATTCGAGATTACTGCTAAATACAGTAAACACTCTCCTAATGGATAAGGTGAACACCCCTCTTGGTTTTTTGTTCAAACTATTATAAATTCGGCCACTACCATACTTCGTTTATTATGAGGACACTTCTGTTGAACGGACAAAAATTAACCGACGGTCGCTGTCTGCCCAATGTTAACGTTGACCTTAAAGTTGCACACAATGCTCAGCTAGTTGCAAGAAATGAATTTGGCACGTTATCAACTAGACATTTTAACTAGAAAATGAAAAAAAAAAAGTTGCCAGCCAGCATTTCCCATACGCATCGTGGACCGCCCTGAGACAGTTTGATTTGACTGCGAGAGAGACAGAGTGGAGATAGAGATAGAGCGAAAGAGAGAGAGAGACTGTTGCAGCTATTATCTTGAGCCGACATTGACATTTGGTCGCATTCACATTGACTTTGACATTACCCCATAACGTTTGGGGGCTTCGACCCTTAACCCTGCCCCACCCCCAGCGAACGCACTCTAACCGCAATCGGAGTTCCATTGATTGCAAAACGTTGTAAGTTTTGTGCAGAAAAGTTGTTCCTTGTGGTTTTGTGCGTTGGGGCATATGAAATGCAGCTTTCAATTCTCACAGTCAGCAATCGACGACAGCAGCGACAATAGAAAATGCGTTGATTTTGATTCGATGCTGTCAATATAATGTGAAAACAATACGAATCAGGCAGCCAACGTTCTCGCCTTTGCATTTACCATGTGACGGCATTCAGAGTTGGGTCGCCCGCCCTTTGTTTCCAGTACATAAACCAAATGGGTCAATTGATTTCTGCTTATTGCATGCTAAGCTGCCATAAGATTTTACGTAGTTCACTTCATTCTTTTTTTTTTTTCTTTCTTTTTGCCAGCTCGATTGTTTAGCTGCCCTTTTGGCTGTGTATTGGTAAAATGTTTGCAATTGTTTCCCGTTCTGGTTTTCTCGTTTGTTATGTTATGTGTAAGTATTTCCATCAGCTGCAGACGTGAAAAGTTTTTCGGGTTTTTTTCTGCCTTGGTTCGCTAATTTCTTTGGCATTTTTGCTTTACGCAAGAATGAAGAAGTTTGCTTAATGGACTTATAAGTCATTTAACTTTATTAATCAGTGCCGCTTGAATGCTGCCTGAAAATAATCAACAAAGGGGAAGCGGGAAGTATTTTTCCTAGTTTTGAGTTCAAGGAACGATAATGCTATGAGAAAGTGCATGAAATCTATTGAAGCTATAAAAATAAGTGCATAATTTTGTATATATACTATCCCCAAACATTTTATTTTATTAGGTCAGTACTTCACTTATAATATGGATGGAATCAGAGTTTATTCGCATAAATTTCAATAACTTCTTAGTTTTTTCCCATTTACTTCTAAAACCATTTTAAATATTAATAATTTATTATATATTTTCTCTTTTAGTATAATAGATATGAAAATTGTAATTTACGTCTTTAGCCTAATTGTTACTTTACGGTTCTTCCGTTAACTTAAGCTTGTGCCTCTCTATGCCATTCTCAATATTTGACACAGTTTTCTGGCATGCCAACCTTCCATCCATATTTCAGCGACATGAGTGTATTGAAGCTCCATTAGACCATTTCTTAAATTGCTTCAATTATCAAGGCAACTGCCTCAAAGGCCAAAACATCAAAAGCAACGAAACAAATTTATGTGTAGCCTACATTCAGGCGACCAAAACGTGAGCCAACCGCATAGAGAAAGACATAGAGGTCGAGCGAGTAAAAGAGAGAGATATAGTCCCACGGCAGGCTGTCGAAAATAACTCAACTGTCAAAAATTTATGCCAAACACATACGCCCTCAAGCTCTGCAGAGCGTGAAACAGAGAGAAATAGTATATTTGTTATACGGAGAGAGAGAGAGAGAGATGTAGAGAAAGAGGGGCTATTGGTATGACAGCAAAAGCGTCGCATATTTTCATTAGGCGACATCCATCAAAATTCACGCATGAATATGGACTTTTCATGTTGCTGACACGCGGCGCTCACATTGTCATTTCCCAGCCGAAAAACTCACACCAAATTTTCCGGCGCTACCACACAAATCAAGTCAATTTCTTTACTGCTCGAAAGTGAAAAACTATGCAGCTATGAAGTTTATTAGCTCAAAGCAACTGCAAATCCGCCGAAGGAAAAGGTACAGCTAAAATGGGCAAAGAGTTTCTGGTCACGTAAGGCTCATAAAGAATGCTTCTGTGGAATCATTTGCAATGTGCGCCCGCCTTTTGTTTTATTTTTCGGTTCCTTATGGTTGGAAACTAGGCTACGCTAATAAGTTGCCTTGTTGTGTATCCTTGGCAAGTGGCCCAAATGCGGCCCGTAAATCTTAAGACTTGGCTTTTAAGGTACTGAAAATTGTTGCTTTAACCCTTCAATAAGCAGCGCGCCTTCATTTATCATACACGTTGAGTGTTTTCTTGCGCCTCTCTCGGCGCTTCTCAGTGCCTGACTGCGTGGCAACCTTTGCATTTGTAATAAAATTCATATGACTTTGGCGCATGTTTAACGTAAAACTGCCCGTTCAGCTACCCGCTGGCCCCACCGAACCAACAGCGGGCATCATTAGGCCTGAGCACGCACATTCCCGAGTCAGCTACGTTTCCCCGTCGTACTTCGCACTCCCTTTGCCCTCACATAGGGCGGGCGCCACATGCAAAACGCCATGTGTGACATTTTTAGTACCAAACATTTGTTAGCGCACCGTAGACCCTCTGTCTCTCTCGTTCTTTTTGGCATGGGTACAGCTGGGGAAACCTCGCAGTCAACACGTACCAGGGCACCGAGCCGCATTCTCTTCTTCTGCCTCTGCCACAATCTTAATGTTGTTGGCATCGTCGTCGCCTGTCGCCTGTCGCTGGTCGTTTTTCTGTTGACTTTGCATAATTTTATTGCTTTTCTTTTATTTTTATGCGCTTTGCCTCGGCTCGATTTGCCTGCTGTTCCACTTTTACAGTTCCCCCCGCCCAAGTGCTACCAGCCTTCCCCACGCCCCTCTTTCTCCTAGGCGACATTGACATTATAATCAATATTTTTGTTACTTCACTCAAACATTTTGTTGTTACTTTTGTTTTGGTTATGTCGCAATTTTGCTTACATCTTTGTTTGTCGTCTCTGCAGGTCATTTGGACAGTTATTTCCCCTTATAACTGACTGACCTTTGAGGTCATATGTACTTGGTAGTATGGAGCATCAGTTATAAAAATGATTTTTGGATTCTTTTTGTGCTGTCATTCAAAAGAAATTAGATGAAATTACCCGTAATTTGAAAGGCTTTAACTTTGAGCTCTTCTAATTTTCCAAAAGTTTTCCTACTTTAATGCTGCAGTTAGGCTCGGATCTCCTTATTGTTCCAAAGGAACTACTCAACCACTTCAATTTATCGCTGTACAAAAATATAACTGCCTATGCAATTGATATATGCATTTCCTAAAACGATTTCTATTATTCATTTTCTCTTAAAGGACATTCATTAAGCAATGGGAACCGAAACTTCGTATCTAAATTCTATTTTATAGCTTGTTTTCTTTCCGGCTGAGAGAAACTTTCGCAAGTTATTAAGCTTGACATTTTGTGGGCTTGTTTGGGTTTTTATTCTGTGGTGTCCATCCAAAGTTGTTTGTTTTTGTGGCACATTGTGTAAATGATTTTAGTGTGTCATAAAAATGTTTATTCTGAAATGTATGTGTGGGTGGAGTTTATTACGGGCAACAGTATTATGCATTATATATTCATGATCTCAGAGCTTGGGGTCAGCTCTGGCCATTCTAAATAATTACCAAAGTATTTCATTTTTATTTAAGTGCGTCGCGAATTTGTCATGTGTGCCCAGAAGATAAATCAGAAAATGCTTTTGGCCGACTTCACAACAGGCAAATAAATGTCAGCAAAATATAAAGCGGTCATAAGTTGTATCATTATTTTCCATAATTTACATAAGTATCTTCGCGGGTGTGTGAGTGTGTGTTTGTGTGTGTGTGTGTGTTTGTTGTGTTTCTGTGTGCGTATTTTAATTTATGTCATTTGTGTGTTTGCCTTGTTTTTGGCAGAAATGACATAAAGGCATTTAAACACGCCATAAAATAATTCATAATAATTTCCATGTACACAGGATACAGAAATACCGAGCCGCCTTCGGCCCCGCCCTTCGATCATCAATGTAACCGTTTTTATGTGACAGATTTTAATGCATGTTCCTTGTTTATCATTTTGAGTTAACATAAATGGCATGTGTGTTTTGTTGCTGTGGCTGTTGATGGCTTAAATAATGTATTACCTAAGGGCAGGGATAAGGTTAATACAAAGTCATGAAGTCGTCTGACGTAATTAAAATCCTTTTTGCCTTTTCTTGTAGGCATATGTATATGTATTCATATCAGTTACAACATATGTGGCCTATAGTTTAAGAAATATAATCTGTATAGCCTACAATTCGAGTCATTTCCTTTTTAACTTAAGCGCTTCTGAGCATAAAAAGGTACTTGTTACTTGTTACTAGACCTGTATACGTTTTATTTACTGTTTTTCATGAATTTTCATTCCATATTAGCATAATTCTACTTACACAACAAATATAATATCAGGTTAAATATTATCTTACTGACTTCTCTTAAATATCACATTTCTTCTTGCGAGCTTCATGGGCTTAAGCAATATTTACAAATATTTTGATGAAATATTTAAATAATTTTTTGTCAGTTATGTATCCCTATACCACAATTACTCTTTTAATAATTGCCTTCCTCTTCTTACCATTTTCTCTTCTTCCTTCCCTTCCTTGCGATTTCCATTTACCGCCCTTCTCTGCGATTTTCATTTGCCTAACGAACATCAAGTTAGGCTTTGTTGATGCTTAATTTTTACTGGTTTGTCGGATAAAAGTTATGTGACATATTTATATTTAGTTTATTTTTTTTTTGTTTTAAATTCTTTTTCTGATATCATGAACGCTAAACTTTGGATCTTATTTGTTTTTAATTTAATTTTAATTGGACGTACCTGGCATGTTGTGGGCCCACATTTCCCATATCATGAGCCGAACTAGCCGTAATTTGAAAGTCCGCAATGGCGCCAGATTCCATGCCCAAAGCCTGTTTGCAGGTGCCTGAAAATTATTATAATTTGGATATCAGTTCGTTTCGGTATCAGCAAAGGTAGCTCCATTAATTTAGCGTACTCTCTCTCTCTCGCTCGCCCATATTGCTTATGTTAATTAATAATGTGATGCGCTTTGGCCTGCAGCGCATTGCATAACGAGCGAGGCTAAAATTTCCACACCAACACGCCCACAAATTCAGGCAACTGGCACTTGAAAAATGGCACCCAATTAAAATGAAATATGTGTAAATATTATACATAATAAGCATAAATGTTGGGGCCAAAGGGAAAAGCTTGATTCAGAAATGATATTAAAACAAATCAAAAATGCTATGCAACAGAATTTCTCACCTGTCAGGCGAAACGCATAAATTAATTAAACGAGAAACAAAGCAAATCAAATAACGAGCCAAGATGGCCAGAGAGAAAAGAAGATACAATCGGCAGACTCAATTTCCATTTACCATCAATCTGTGAGACTGCATGAAAAGCGCAATTATCATTCAGGCTCCACTTGTCGAATAGAGCAGCAGCAGCAGAAGCAGCAGCAGCAGCAGAAGCAGCAGCAGCAGCAGCAGCAGCAGCAGCTGACGCTTCAAATGAAATTCCACTCAAGCGGCCAGCGGCCCCCAGGAGACCGCGAAAGGGTCATGAATAGGTCGTTGAGACGCCGTCATCAGCATCATCAACTGTTGTTCTTGGCAGCTCCAGCCAGGCAGACAAAAATATCAACAATATTATCATTCAGTGAATAATTAGATGCAATCAGTCAACGCTTAAGCACCATAAGTCAAAGCCAGCTGAGCCAAAGCAGGAAACTAGACAAAGGTCAGCGGCGGCGCACATTCTCCGCGTCCGAGCACTCAGCGAGCACCCAGTGAGCATACCCACTTGACAGCCCTATCGCACCATCTGCAGTTATAGATACTTTTACATCTTGTCGTCGTAGTTTCATTTTACTTGCAACACTGTTAGCAGCGCTTTTAACTTTTGGTCGTGCCTTCGTCCCATTTTGGTCTAGGTCTTGCTCTTTCACTGGGTGCTGGCAATTTTCAACCGCTTTCAATAGTTGGGTGGTTAGTAAAGTTTATCATTGTTTATAAAGCCTGGTGCAAAAGATCTTAGGTCCTTATAAGGTACTTCAAGCCTAATAAATCCAGAGATTTAAGAGTCACAGCGTTCGTTTTTTTTTTTAATTTAATCGTATATTTCCTTAAAATTTGTTTTAGTTTTGAATTATCAAAACTAATAATTTTAGGACTGTGGGAAGCTATCGGAGTTACTTTTCTTATGCTGATTAACCTTTTCTTTACACAAATATAAATAGGACTAGCAACTAGTAAAAATTCGTTTAAAATAGACCAGTTTATGGGCTCTTTCTAAAAATATGCATGTTTCTGTTTCTATTCTAAAACACATAATAAATATTAATAATTTTGTTATCAAATATATCTTAAAGTATAGACAGTTCGTTATTAATAAGGACTATGGTTTTTTCCTGCTTCATATCTTTAGTCGTCCTCCCATTAACACTGGTATTTAATATTTTCCCTATTTTGCTTTCTAATCCCATCGCTATTCCTACTTCTGTAATTATCTTCTCAAAAACCTATCGAACTACTCCCCCGTGTTTATCTACTGGGAAAGAACTTATGGGCCCGCTAGTTCTTGGGCATGTTCTGGCTTTTACCCAGCCCATCATCGACGCACTGCACTAAAAACTCATTTAGCCAAAACGCAATTGCTTAATTATCCACAGACAGCAAAACTTTGCCAGTGCCCGTAAATTGTTGCAATCATTCAAGAAGAAGACCCCCTAAGAACCGCCTACCAGAGGCGAGGCCACAACTTACAGTTGGTAATATTTACATTACGCCCTGACATATTGCTGCTCATAAATTATTTTTAATTATTGAAAAATAAGTTGAAGAAAAACTATGTTGGGAGAAATGTTTCCCGTTGTCTGATCGATGGTCGCGCAGTTCTCTAGCTTTTCTATATAATGTGTGGGTAATCAATTATGACAGAAGTAACTCCCTTCCCCCTGCTCCACCCATCCCAGAAGTGATGATTACAAAGCTGTGGAAACTATGCCAAATCAATGGCAATGGGCTAGAAATGGAGAAACGTTTTATTTACTGCATAAACAATGAATGAGCCCCATTGGGTGGTTCGGGGGCTAGATCTATTGAATTCAACGAGTAGATGCGCTGCTCGCTTGCCCCTCTCGTGGCATGTGGAAAACTATTTCGCAAAACTCTGACGGCAAAATGCAAAACTACAAAGTGAAAAGTAAACAACGCACGGCGCAAACAACAGTGGTTGTTGCTGTTGTTAAACTTGTTGTTTTGCTGGTAAAGTTTTGCGCAAAATAAATTGCACAAAATTTAATTAACTGCACTTGAGTGCGTGGCCGGGTATGTCCGCTGCAGTGCGTCCAAGCTGGCATCCGCATGCTCCCGGTTCGTGTGTGTGTGTGTGCTTGTGTTTGTGTGTTTTTTGCGATAATCATAATTCAAAGTTCTTTGAGCCCGAGCGTAAAACAACACAAACAAACACCGCGCAACTTTATGAAATTGAAAATTGCACAAATTTTACAGTTCAATGCAAGTCAAAGCATGGTGCCAGCGGTTATGCGGGCAAGAGGTCTGTAAGATTGGTTGGTTCATGAAATCGGTTTTCGGCATCCATAATCCATGGCAGATTGTAAGCAAACATTTCGGATAGACTAGAGTGAGAAAGGGAATATTAATAGTAGCCACAGAGTGCGAGATATAAACACATACATATTCTCGAAGACTTTATTAGCATTGTTCCTATGGGGTTTGGCTTTTGCATTTCAGCTCAATTAGTATTTCCCCAATTAAGCGAAATATATTTGTGCTTTGGCAACATATGAGAATGCCTTATTGACATAGAAACTAATATATTCGATTAGAACTTCAATATCTATATTTTCCCTTGACAATTTTAATTTTAATAAATAATTTTTCATTTCATTAAAACTATTATTAAATAAAACCTGAACGAAGTACTTTGCTTAAAAGGTCACTTAAAACCATTTGACATTTATAACTTTTATATAATTTATTTTTCGTAATAAATTTATTTTTGTATTCATCATTTTCATATATGTAAATATATTTAACTTCTGAAGTAATGTGTAAAAGTAAAAAATTGTATTTTAATATTTAATATTATATTTTTAAAGTTCTGTATAAGTTTATTTTATTGGAAAGATTTTCCATCATGTTGTCGCACATTATATTTGGATTTTTACTATATATATTTTTTTTTTAACATGAAAACATTTTATTTAACATAAAAACCAATTTGTTTTAAGTTTATGTCGCTTTAAAAAAGCTTTATTTGGTCAAATATATAGCAGGGTATTTATTTGTCGACTGTGCAAAATTGTACGTACTATATCTTTTTGTTTGAGCTGTCGAGGGTCTCAAAAGCGCCAAAAAGTTTGGGGCGCCTGGCATCAGTGGAAAAGTGGGAGCAAACAGCGCCGACACCGCGCGAGAAGCGCGTTCAATGACGCGTATCTGTTGTCGGCGCTCATAAACAACAAAAGCAACAAGGCGTGCTTTATGAGCAGCGAACCCCACAACAATCCCAGGCCGTGGCAGTAGAGAACTTTTGGCTATGGTTCGTTAGGGCTGAAAGTGAGCGAGAGATTCGTGTAAAGCAATTTACGCACGCATTTTAATTGGGTTTCAATAAGCAATAGTATCTAACGGATGCAACGGTTGTTTGAAGCCACAAAACAAAAGGTCCGGCTCGGATGCAATGTGCTGATTAATTGTAGGTAGCCAAAATACAGCACAACACCGAAAACGAGCTGTGGAAATGGAAGTGGACGTGACAAACATCTAACACGCAACATTAAACAACAGCAACTATCGGCGATAGATACAGATACAGATACAGATACCGACACATACATATATGTAAAACATTTTGTACGGCGCAGGCTAGATATGGCTATAAATTAACATAATTTATAAGCAAAGTATCTTAAATGCATGTCACCACATTTCGAACATTCACTTTTACGCTCTATCGCAGCGCACATAAATCCCAAAGTAAAAAAAGAGAAACAAGAAGAAAAATTATACCATAAGCAAAACATGTTCCATGTCGCTGTGCCTTGTCTCCTAATCGTCGCCAAGTTATCAGCGCGCGTTTGCACAGCCTTTTAATTTATCGACTGACCATGCAAAATCTGTTCCCTCTTGTGGCCAGCCGAGTGCCCAGTAATGGAAGAGAGATTGCTATTGGGACTGGGTCTGTGTTTGGTGGGTGCTAAGGCTATTAATTGTTATTTAATTTTTTTCCGCACACAGACATGCATGTCAGCTCGGTTCAGTTCGGTTCGGTTCTTATCGCCGCTCTGCCATCAGCTATCGGCATGCAGCTGCAGGTCTGCAACCTGGAAGCAACATTAGCTATGGCCATAGGCCTGCAGGCCGTGAACGCCAGAGCTGTCAAAATGTGTGTTATCGCTGCATCTAAATACGTAAAATGAAATGTATCTCAAAAGGCTGTCATGTTATTTAGTATATAAAGCGTTAAAAACACCCAAGGGATTCAGCTGCACACAGTAGCCAAGCAACTAACTAACTTAAAATCTGCACTAAACTTAAGTGAGAAGTGGCTTATTTGCTTGGCAAACGAAAAATGCAGTCTACGTAATTTTGAGCGTTTGCTTAAGTGTTAGGGCTACAATGGCGTTAGTTGAAAGTCTTAGCTAAGCTTTAGTTTAATTTTAAAACAGAGTTTGTAGTTATAGAAGAAATTATTTCTATATTCTTAGTTTGTTTTATTATCTTCGGGCATTATTTTATTATTGCGTATTATTTAAATCAAGAAAAAGCTTTTAAGCTACCAAGATTTTCAACACTGCAATTCAGAAAGAAATTGCTTAGTTTAAAGCTGCAAGATTAAACATGTACAGAAGTAGCTCGCAAATAAGAATGATTTGTTTATATCTTACATGTAACTAGAATTTTAGCTGAACTCCACATTAGAGTATGCTCTTTATTTACTGGTCCATATTTTCTCTATAATTTCCGCTCAGTGCCCCACAAGTTAGACGCAGCTAGTGTGGCAGCCACAAGTCACCATCGGCAACGCCAGTGCCCCCCGCCGCGCTCTTTGCCGTTGCGGCTTTGTGTTGCATTTAGTTTTGATTGCCACCGTCGCGCTGGCTGTTGGTCGGTGGCTGCATTTTAGATGCATACATATTTTATGTGCTGCCTGCAAGCTGGCGGCCAGTGGGCCAAATTACATGGATTTCAGCATTTGCCGCTTGGCGTTTAGTTTATCGCGTTTGGCCACTGTTTTAGGCCGTCGTATCGTATCGTATTGCTGCCAGAGATGCCAAGCGACAACCGACAACCGACAACTGACAACATCTAAAGCCAATCCATATCAGGTTTTTTTCTTTCTGCAAGTCGCGGAAAGTGGTTTTTGAGAGATTCCGCTGCAACGGCGTGTGTGGGATTTTCATAGTGTGCTGGCGCTATTATAAGTCGCCCATTTGAGGCTAGAAAGTAAAAGTGCCTGGGTGTATATTGTATATTGTATATTGTGTAAATGGGCTACGGGGCTGGCCAAGCAATTAATTCGAAAATTGCTTTCGAGCGCTTTAAGCAGCCAAATTGTCTGTTAGTTGGGTGCGTTTTCAGTGCACCAAATTGTTAGCCATATTAATGGGAAATGTGGCCTGAAAGCATGTGTGTGGGTAATGATTGAACTGAGACATTGAAGTGACAGACACTTAAAAGATTTTGGCAAGTGGCTAAAACAACATTTATATTAACGTGTTCATAAAGATTTGCAAGCGAAATTGATCAAATAATTATGTTAGTCAGATTTGAGCGTTTGATGCAATTGTTTACATTATATAGAATGTATTTAATACACATAAACAGTCAGATCTAAAATTAATCTGTTTTTAAATAATAAATAAATATATTACACAAGAGTTTAATGTTCCGTCAACTTGTGCATATCCCTGTTATTTTTAGTATATACTTAAAATGTTACTGATAATGTATACAGAGAAATATTTAAAACAAACTCCAATAGTTGCTTGTTAAAGAATCTTAGGTATGCACGATCCTGGCGACTTCAAGACAATATACAATTTGACCTCGTATTGTTAACTGTCATACATAAATCTTTGGTGCGGCAATCGATATTGAGTGCAACATCTTGTGCGTGCACCATTTTTCGACGGGGCATACGATTTCAATGCCAATCTCTACAAGCATTTCAAAAGACAACGGCAACGTTATCAATTTAAATAATATATATATATATATGTATATATAGATGCTGTTTAAATGCTGCGGTCATTTTTTATTTGCTCGCCGCGCAGCAATTCGAGCAACATTTCAACGCGCCTACGGTCAAATGAAATATGTCAGACATGCAGATATTTACGCATTTAAATAAATACTGGCTGCACAAACAACCGACCGATTCGTAATCGAGCAAAACAGACCAAAGTAAACCGAAGAGCCGACCGAATAACCAACCGACCGACAACATGATTTTCATTCAGATTCATTCATTTCCTGCTACTGACCTGGCCCGGTTATACACTTCGCTTGGGGTATATTAGCTTTGTGAGAATAGTTTTATAATAGTACTAATATTATTAAATATGTCTTAGATTTAGATAAATGCTAAGTCAATATTATTTTTATTAATATTATTTAAATTTATAAAGGAACATATGTGAGAAGAGCCGTGAAAATCTAATGTGAAATCGAATTTTTTATTATGCGTGTTTTCTGTCTCTTAAAATTGATTGAATAGCAAATGAACTAATATTTTATTGAAATTTAGCACAAGAGTATCCAAAACGGATTAAAGTACGAAATTCTCAATGGGAATAAATATGAAATATTTCAAGATTAATATAGGAAGGAAATTGGTAAAGTGTAAAAGTGATATTTAGCTAGCAGGGACTGAGTTTAAAAAAAATATATAATATACAAAATATTTCAAGAAAATTAGGTTAAATTAAACTACAATTATTTATAACAGCAAACAGCATCCCAAACTGTGAACACATTTGATTAAACTATTGTTTAGTGGTTTAACCCAATTCTGAAATGATATGATATTTATATACAAGTTTCCGAGTGTATATTAACTTCGATGATCCTTAATTGGTTATATCTTTGGCTTTGGCAAACAAGTTGCTCGCTAACGAGCCAGAGGCCCACAACAAGATAATTTGTTATGCTCAGCAGACGAATGGCACAGCAGCAGCAATAACAGTCAGCTGTGTGCGAGGGGGGTGGGGTGGTGTGAGTGCAGAAACAAAGCCAGAGCTTCGCCAGCTGGCCGTGATGGACGCGACCACACACGTGAGCATTGGGAGCCACCGCCACGACGGAGCCAATCAGCAATGGTAATGAGCAGCGTCCAAGTTTAAGACCAAGACGCAGGCAGGCAGGCAGGCAGGCAGGTTGGCAGGCAGTCCGGGCAGAGTCATCTATCAAAAGCACCGCTGCGGCTTCGATTTGGTCGAAGCGACTCAGCACCTAGCTAAATATGTGTGGGCACACATATATATATATATATATATGTATATATTTGTATACGGGTACCGTGTGCCTATGCCCTAGCCGAACGGCTACCCATCATTTTTGCACCGCCTTGAGCCTGGCCTAGACCTAGGACCGGGCTCATGTTTATTAATGACGACGTCGTCGTCGGCGCATCCTGGCGCTTTGCGTAAATTTCTGTAATTGGTTGTGGTTGAGCGGGTCCTGCAGCCGCTTTCGCTCCCACTCCCGCTTCTATTCCCGCTCCTGCTTAACAGTTATTAGTTACGGTTTGGGTTATTGGGAAACACTTGAGCGTCAGGATGTTTGGATTCTGTCTTGTTTCGGTCCTGTGCTCCCCCAATACCTTTGCGGTTGATTGATTTCTATGTTGATTGCTGAATGCAAATGCAAATTTGTGGACTGTGGCTTAAGTTGCCCCACCTCAACTAATAGTATTTAGTGCAATGGTAAATGGTCGTGTGTCCGGGCGAGCTATTGCTTTGCATGCAATGAAGCCGAACGAGGGTCGCCTGATCTATAGGGGTGATGTTTGTACTTGGTATTTAGGTTCTTCTACTCTGCCGGGAGGCGTAGCTCAAGCTCTACTTCATCCTAGTGTATTCATGCGTTACAAAATATACATAATACAATTTGTACCTCGTATGCATAAACATATCTCATATTTTTTCTATATGTATGTATATAATGTGTTGTTGAGTTTTGGTCCATCCAACTAAGTATGGCAACAAATTCATTTCCAATTGGCTTTGTTACATATACACGAAATATTTTCCATAATATTTCTTTGTACCTTTTTGTGCCTTTTTATATTTTGAACAAGTTTTTTTTCCTTACAAAAAAAATGTTTTTTTGTGTGTGCGAGCGCGTGTTATCGAAATAAAAATGCATAAATTTTATGTCATGGGAACTGAACAGACGGTATTTGTGCTCAGCGGCCATGTGAGAGAAGGTAGCTGGCATGAAAAAGCGTCAATGGGGTCTGGGGATCGGAATTGGTCAAAACGGTTAAATTGTGTATCAATGTGGAAGTTTCGTGCTGCATATACTATATACAAAATGCGCATATGTGATGAATATTTAATAAACAAATACGAAATAATCGTTTTAGATTTCATATATAAAATACAAAATGAGTCAGAGATGAATTTTTAAAAATATTTTTTTTGTGTATGATATGATGATACTTGAGTTAAAAAAACAAAAACATGAAATGTGCAACTGTGAATTTATTGCATTTATAATAGCCATTCATAAAAATGTTTCTTCTGTTGAGCCCTTGCAGAGGATATGATGATATTAACATACAATATGTAATGTGTTGAAAAGCAGAAGTAGGGGAATTTTTCGTGAATACTTTGCTATAATTTTTTGAGGGTATCTGTCAAAACTTGGGAGTTAACTTATATTATATTTTTATAGCTGTCAAAATATTTATTTGACCACTTGATTATATTATTTGGGATTTTTATGTGGCTTGAACATTATATATCTTGGGTAATGTTTTATATTTCTCTTGATATTCATAACTTGAGGAAGTTAATAATTAGTTGCATAAGCGGACAATAAACATAATTTGGTACTTGTATAAAACGAATTTAAATTTAAAAAATTTAAATATTTTAATATTAAAATTTAATACAAATCGAAAATCTGAATAAAATATTAATATTAACATATTTAAATTTTATTAAAATCGATGCCTTATTCTCTTATTCTCTTCCTCTAAAAGAAAATTAATTAATTTTTCTCATATTAAAATTTAAATTTTCTCTCTCTCTCTCTCTCTCTCTGTCTCTCCTAAAAGGAAACTGAATTTATTTTCTCTCCTTTTTCTAGAGGTGGAGTAAGAATTAATTTTTAAAAATCGAACTTCAAAGACATATTGACATTCTGGCCAGGTAATTTGGCATTGTAATGCACCTCATTTACTTACCAATTTCCAATGCTGCCACGCCCACAGCTGAGCCAGCTGGGCTGCCCACAGTTGCTGCCTCTGCAGCAATGCCCGTGGCACTGGGTCCGCTCAATAAAATCAAAGTCAATGTCAGCCAGCATAAAGTTTTATTGTTATTAACACCATGACGCTGAATGTGGCAATAACTTTTTAAATAATTTGTTGCAAAATGCCAGCAGCTGTTGTACTCGAGCTGACGTCCACGGAGTGCGGCCCTTCCAATTTCGCCGGGCCAATCAATAGACAAATGTTGTTGCTTCGGTTCGCGCTCCGAAGGAGCCGAATTCAATTTCAGTAATTTTATCGCAGGCATTTTGACGTTTGTTTGGTTCTTGTTTTATATATATATATTTTTTGTTGAATTTCACACGTTCCGAGATTTTATCCAAGCTTCGCGCATTTCACGCTGCAATTACAGAAAATGCAAGAGAAAATGTTGAAAAATTGTTAAAAATGTAGCATAATTGTCGAGACATTTTTTAAATGCTGCAACTTAATTGGCGTGCCTTTAAGAATGTCAGACAGACAGGCAGGCCAGCCCAATAGCTGGCTCACTGTTTCTATACCATCCACTGCGCCCTCTAAATACATCATTGTCAGCAAATTAATGTGACGTGACCTTGCAAACTGTCGCGTTTTTGTCACATGACAGCAAGTCATGTGGCAGTTGCTGGCAACAGTCGCTGCCAACGTTGCGCAGTTCCTCGGCACGATTTTCTGAGCTCTGAGCAAGCAAAATTTATGTAAAATGTCAGACCTAAAGCCCCTACTCTGTCTCCCAGCTCAGCGATATGCCAAAACGTGTCAAAATACAAAAATATAAACAGCGCGAAAAACTCAACGAAAATGCTGGGACCCGTGCAAGGGGACATGCGATGGCATCAGTCTGATGTTTGCCCTTTAGGCAGCCGGAAATGCGACAAAAACAACAACAACAACAACAAAGACTGCAACAACGAAGGACCGTGCCAAGTTTTAAGCAGCCAAAATTAAAGTTGGCAAAAGTCTACACGCGATAGTCAAATTTATTGCAGGCACTGTAACTGTTGACATCAGGAGAAAACAGTGAAAGTTGTAGAAATCAAAGGCCAATTCATATTAAATATAAAACCTAAATCAAAGTTGGACTAATTGGGCGAGAGGCTTAAGGTACTTAGATATAGGTTTGGAAAGTTATATTTACTGCCAATCTCTGAAATATTCAAAACATTCGTTCGAATCCCGATGCAATGGGCTGCATCCCACCCCACTAAGACTATGGGCTAAGACTATCTACTATCTACTTGCTTAATAGTTTAAAGTAGATGACTCTAGGAAGAGAACACTCAGAGCAGAATACTTTATAATGATTGTTGTAATCATCACAGAGGACTCGGAACGGTTATTGCAAGGCATAGTTAGTTGAACAAAAGTTGAAAAAACGTATTTGTCTAGTAGGCGCAGAGAAGCTTAGTTGGCTAGTCAACCCAGAAGAGTCAATTTTATCCGTAATTAACTGTTGAATAAATATAACACCAAGCATATTTCTACGATTAATTAAAGAAGGAAGATTAATCATCAGATGTCTACTGGAGTATTACGATAACTGCACACAAGGATCCCAGCTGAAACCACGAAGGCCAAACAACAAGAATTGTTTCGGTACAGATTCAATTGGTGAATAGAAAATTGTGGCGACCAGATACATGAGGCATACTCTAGAATAGGTCGTAGCAGAGATATGAAATGGGTCGTCAAACTCCTTTGATCATCGCTTGATGAAACCCCAAACAATTCTGGCCTTTTTGACCACGGTCGTAACATGAGAGTCGAATTTAATTCTTTAAAAAAGAAGAACGCCTAGATTCATTACATGAAGAAACCATTTGAAGAGGTCTTCTTACCCTGCATTTGGAGTTGTTCGCCTTATGCTTATAGAAATTATTAGCATTTCGACAATTTTAATTTCTTTCTTTTATTAGTATGTAATTAATTAAACTAAACTACATACTTAATTTGACGTACATTAATTATTATACACGCTGCATGAGTGTAGTGTAACTTTTCAGTTAACCAATAATAAATATAATTCCGTAAACTTTTCTGCTTAATGCATATTTAATACAGTTAAAATTACATTTTGCAATTGATATATTTGTTCATTAATTAATTTTATAAAAATGCTTTCCTTTAACCTTTTGGACTCGTTATAAAGTAACTTTACTTTGCTGGAAAAATTATATTTTTATTAAAATGTAAATAATAATAAGTGGATGGTAAATTATTTAATTAGGACTACAATTGAAAATGCTTCATAAGGACTCATTTCTCGTTAGGCTTCACTATAAAGTAGTGTAGAGTAAAAGTATTCACACTCTCATATTATTTCAGTACCATTCATATCGGGGCAATCTCTATTAAAAGCACTTTTTAATTTCTATCATGATAGTTTCCATGTTCGCCATATTCAAAGTCTATGCTTAAGTGTCTCGAAAAAGATCAAAAGCGAGAAAACACAAAGGAAATTTTTTGCAGGCAAGCGGCAAATGCCGACGCGAATTCACTCAAGCAATTAATAAAATGCAAAAAGAAAACCAAAGCTAAGAAAAAAATTCAAATAAAGAAGAAAACTAAACGACAAACGTTGAGGCCGTTTTGCGGCTGTGGCCTGGGTATCTGTTATGGTATCTGTGGCTGCGAGAGTGGAGCCCATAGCAGGGTGATGTTGGGGGCCCCAAACTGGCGCCCACACTTCCTTTCATATGCGAAATGAAAAATTTTACGCCAACTTGACAGTGGAAGTGGCAGCAAAGTTGCAAATGTGCCTTGTTGTTGTCGCACTCGTTGTTGTTATTGTCGCTCTTGGTGTCGTTGTTGTTGCTGCTGCTGTTGTTGTTGTTGTTGTTGTTGTTGTTGTTGTTGTTGGCGGCATAGTCCCAAATAAAAGGCATAAAATTTGCCAGCCGCCACTTGAACACAGAGAGTCGCATAGTTTTTATGGCCACGGGTCGGCCTTTTAATGCGCTCCATGTTCGCAGTAGTTGCAATTGCAATGAAACAGCAGCTGGTCGCTTCGCCAAGGCTCCACTTTGTTGACTTGTAGAAAAGGTGAGGGGGGCCAGCTGGGGAACCGCTATTGGGTTGTTGGTTATCTGTCTGTGGGCTGGCACTGGCACTGGCACTGGCACTGGCACCGTTTCTTCGGTAGCCGCAGTCAAATGCAAATTTTTTTATGTGACGAAAGCGCAACAACAAAAAAAAAACAGATGCGTGAAAAGCGGCGTCGCTTTTCAACGTGATGCGATCTATGGGGCAGGTTCAGGGAAGGCATCGGAGGCGGACATTGGGTCAGAGCATGCAGTTGACAGAGGTCGAAGCGCGTAGCTTGGTAGCCATATGACTGGCAAAGTGCACTCGGTTAGCGATGATGGGCGAGGGGCTGGGGTGTGTCCTCTTCAAGATATGCAAAATGTGTGAAAGATTCAGATGAGATATGATCTTTTAAAATTATTTTATTATAGCAATAATTTAGTTTTATAGCATTTAGATCTAAGCCAGTTGCCTTGTGCTAAGTTTATGACAGACATAAATTTGAATAATATGCAGCGCAATGATGGAAAGGAAAATGCACTTGATTTCCTTCATGCATAGTTAATTAAATTTCTATTATTAGCTAGCTAGTGTTTTACAATTTTAGACATGAATCTTCCAGCCACGTCTATTCCTTAGCAATCCTTGAAATTGAATTTAAAGCCGATCGGATGTTTAACAAAAAAGTTTTGACTAATCCGCTTTCCATGAATTTTTCACACTCACTGGTGGAATGTCCAATAACCTTGTTTTAACATGCACTAACACTAACTGCTACGACTTGGGCTGCGCGTTGATCGCCAATCAGTCAGTTAGTCAGGACTCACAGCTTTATACATAGAGATTATAATTCAGGCAACAAATGCTAGCAAAACATTTAACAATAACCGTCGCCGGCGGAGCGTCAACAGTAGCAGCCGCCACATAGCCCACTGCCCGAAGCAGCTGCAGCTTAACTGCACCACCCGGCCAGGGCTTTAGTTGCAGCTTCTCCCCCGGCTGCACCGCTGATAACGTGCACCATTAACACCCGCAAACAATAACCAAGTCGAAAATTAATTGAAGCCAGCGCCGCAGACGGTCCCTGGCAGGCGTTCGACCGCAAGTTGCCCCGTTCCCAGTCCGCACCGTTGCCTTGCCCCGGCTACACTCTGCACTCTCGCAGACAGACATTGCAGACGCCCTGGCATGTCATTCATTTAGTTTTCTATGCCTGGGCTCCGAGTCCCACAACCCCAAGCTCCACGGCACTTCTCCACACTGCTTTCAGTCTAGCTCCCCGCACCGGCTTTGCCAGCTGCTCGCTGAAGTACCGTTGCCTGCGGCCTGCCCATATTATTTTCGCACTCTCCAAACTGCCGGCCGACTGCCGCCAACTGAGTCACTAAAAAGCGGCATTTTATTTGCACTCCAAGACGCGAGACTCTGCGCCAAAAATTATTACGCGCCCAACAGGCAGCACCAGCAGCCCCACGATGCAATTCAAGTTGTTTCTTTGCCCTAGAACAGGGTATTATTATTTTCTCATAAAATATGTAACACATAGCAGGTGATGTCTGCGACCCCACGCAGTATATATTCTTGATCAGCAGCCGATTTGATTTTATGTTGTAGATGGTACATGTATCGCATACGGTCGGATTTAGTTCCTGTACAAAAAACTTTTTTGCTTTTCAAAATATCTTCACAAAGTTGGCGACGATGATATTGTATTCCTTAACTCTATAGAAACAATCGGCTGTTACTTAAGTGTATGCATAGAAAACTTTGCTGATTTGCCAGATATCTAAACCAAGCTCTACAAATTCTGAGCTTTTCTTTTCTCATTGCAGTACTTGTCTAAAAGGGTATTTGATCTTCGGGTTGCCAAAGAAAGCAGTTCTTTCTCTTTGCTTGTATCTGTTGCTGCTGCTTTTGCTTTCTTTTTGCTGTTGTGTGTTGCCTGGCATTTAATTGCCACATGCAACACATGTTGACGACGCCAACGCCAGCGTCAGCGCAAAAAAGGACAGCTTGGAAAATTAATAGAAAAATATTTTTTAACCATTTTTTAATTTGGGCTTTGTGGGCGGCAAAGAAAAAAAAAATTACAACAAAAGCATTTTATTTTTCGCTTGCTGCAATTTTCCTTGGGTATACAATTTCATCGTAATTGTGGTTAATGTTATGGATATTTTATGTGGGAACTCAAGCGAGACTAAGTAGTCGTCGTCCGGAGTAGGAGGAGAGAAGTGCTAAACGAGAGCAAACAAATGGGTGTAAATTCTAGACAAGATTGTGATAGTATTATTTAAGCGGCCACAACATAATAAAAATAACTTCCTAATTAAAAAAATTATTGAACCAAAAAAAAGTTATTAAATAGTTTCAAGACTAGAACTTTGCGGCTATAAGTAGCTAAAAATAAATTTTATTTAATATTAAATGTAGCATGCGAGTGAGTCTGAGTATTATCCAAGTCCTATTTGAGGCACATTTTTATTCTGATGACATCTGATCACATCATAAGTAAAGCAATTGTCAATTCTTAACCATATTCCTTTTAATATTTATTTTATTTTATTTTTGTATTTCATCCCATGACAAGTGGTTTAATTGCCTTGTTTTCTACGTTTAACAAGTTTTTGTAAAAGCAGCTCACCTTTTGTCGTTATGTATACTAAGTTTAAGCTTTTAAATCTTGTTTAGTTTGCTTTTAACACTTTCCTAGTTGCTGTCTCAATGGCAAACACTTTGTGCAAGTCACATTCTCAATGGGTTTAAGACACGCAGTTCCTAACCAGCTGAAATGACATCCAAGCAAAGTTCAATGCCATCCTGCCATCCTGCCAGCGAATAAATATGCCATAATTTAGCCAAAGCGCAGCTTCAGGGCCAAAAGCTGCCCTTGGTCGGGCCCGGCAGCACCGGGCAGCTCCCCTGGGTCCCTGGCTTGCATACCATTCAATGTCGGGCATAAATTTTCTACCGTGCGCCTCTGTGCAGAGCTAAAAATGTAATAAACAATTTTTTGCCTGGCATTTTTTACTGCAGCGCGTCTGAAAAAATGCAGGCAACGGCCACAGAACAATAGAAAAACCATTTTAGCAATTTTTAACATTTTCTTTAATATATATTTTCCGTGCCAGGCGACGGCGGCAGCGACACAAAAAACACTTTATCATTGGAATGCTGCAAAGTGACGACGACCAAAGAACTGGCAAAAATATTTTTGTATAATGGACGCAGTTTTTTGCCACATGAAAATTAAAAGCTAGCTACTAGAAATACAAGTAGCAAAAATGCATCGACAGTTGAGTGCTCTATAAAAAATAAAAGAATATTGAATAATAGAATTTGTTGGAGGAAAAGTTATATTAATCTTGGCTTAGTATGAGATTATTAGTATTATATTATAGCATTAGGTTATCCTTGGGATAAAATTCAACCCAATTAACAAAAAAAATATTGCAATAATCATTTTTAGAAATGTGCAATGTGAATACATGTTTCTTATGTATAAAGTCGATCCCTGGCCCAAGATGAATTTCTTCCAATAATTGAATAGAACAAATTAAACTGTGAGAATAATATATATCATTTTTAAAGGTAAATAATAGCGATACTTTAATTTGCAATTAATAGTTATTGACAAATAATTATATTATACTGGACTAAATTCCTGAGTACTGTCAGCTACTTGAGTTGCAAATGTGTTTGACCCAAGAATTATACCCCACTGTAAATGTTTTGAAAAGAGCATCTCATGGTCAAAGGCAGCAGACAAGGCTGTAGACGACGATGACGACGACGACGACTAGGACGACTTCGAGTACAACGGAAAGTGCAAAGTGTTGTACCCACAAATTTTTGCATTGTGTTTTTTGTTAATTGCATACAAAAGTCGCACAAGGCGACTGGGTCGCAGAGGTCGTTTTGGGGAGAAAAAAAAATGCATAGAGAAAAAGAAAAATCGTCACATGCGAATATGGCAAACAATTCAACGCCATTGGCTTAGCTTGGGTCTGCCGGACATAGCTCACTCCCCCAAGCAAGCGTCTGTTGGCCAGTTGCAGTTTGCTGTTGTTGTTGTTGTTGCAGTTCGCGTTGGCTAACTTCTTGGCTAAGGTTATGGCTTAGAGAGGGCTCCGTGGCCAGACATTGAAATTAATTGCGCAAAAATTACGCTGCAATTATGCGGCGTCAGAGACGTTTTGTGTTAAAAATTATGGCTCTGGGAATTTTCGCTTTGCCAGCGAAAGTTTTCCGTTTGCCGCCCTGCCTGGCTTATATTTTATGGCCATGTAAATGGCAAACTCTGAAGCCTCATCGTACACATCCTCAACAACGCTGGGCCTGGGGTATAATAATCGCCCTGTGCCAGCGAGTGTGAAGTGTTTGCCTTTTTTTTTTGCGTAGGTTGTGGGGGCCGTGGAAATTGCAGTTGATGATTAGGCGTGAAATATGCGGCGACCATGCCTGCAAAAAAGTGTCCGAAATGTGTCCAAGGGAGTGTTCATTTGAATGGTGAGCTGTTAACGCTCAGCAGATTGATAAAGGGCTAATGCAAGTTGGTAAAGTTAAAATATCGAAAGATATGCGAATTGATTTCATTTGAAGTAGAGTTTTATAGATACATTTATTCTGGCTGCACGGCCGAAAAAATGCTAGTTTTCCCTGCTTTCTCTTTTTGTATAAGCTTTGGGGAAATATAAAACATATTGAAGCACGATTGCAATATATATTTATCTGTTGCTTCCATAATATCTTGAGAGCCTCACTACATATTCATATTGCATATACGGATTACTTTTTTATGAGCATTGAATCTGAATTATTAAAAATAAATCATAACTGTTAGTTACATTTTTCACAACGTGGGCAGCTGAAGTTATCGTTTCAGTTTTTTCTTATATAAAGCTTACATATTTATGTAACATTTTTTCCGTACCCATTTGTGAGCTCGCTGTGCTTACTTTTAACAACCTGGGCTGGCATTACGATTCTGGTGCCATGTCGTTTGCTTTTTGCACAACAATTTCAGCTCATAAAACACAAAAACCTTTGGCCCTAACAGTCATAAATGTGAACGATTCACCGGACGACTGGCAGAAGACTGGCAGCCACTCACCAAAGAGCTGTCAAAATGGCTCCAGGCTGTGACTGTGGTGGGAGTGTGCCGGGAGGCACAACACACACGCCCCCCACGCACATGGGGCTAGAAAAAGATGCCGCCTGTCTGCGGGCGAGGCGATGGCACCTTTGTGGGAGTGGGTGGAGTCGCGACTAGTTAGAAGAGCCAAGTGCCAGGCGAAATTAAAATAAAAATGCATAAATATGAATGATGAAGACATAAAAAGTATAAAAAGCAGAATGCCAGACAGAGCAAAGCGAGTGCTAAAAATTATTTCAATTTCAAGTTGAATGAGTTCGCCGTAAAGTTATAACTTTAACAGTCGTCATAATATTTTGAAATCAAAACTGCACTATAAACTAAAATACTAAATGGAAGTTGCAGCTTGCAGCTTGCAACTTGCAACTTGCAGCTGTATCCGTAGTCGGTGCCCCAGTTGGAGTTTGAGTTGCGACCTGGGGAACTGCGAACTGGGAAATTTGAAGTCGAGTCGCAGCTGGCGTTGACAGTGCCAAAAGAAGGAAGCGTGGAGAATGGGGGCCATTGGCTTGCCTATCCTGACTGGCAGTCGCTGCTGCCAGGCCGTGGTTTAATAGCTTTTCGGGGCAGAGTCGCACAAGAGACACAAGAAACACGCCCACAAATCCAGCCAAGAGTACCAGTTGCTGTTGTTGTTGGAAACGCCTACCTAATCATTTTGCCGTTGACACTTGACACTTGCAAAAGAAATGCGACAACAGCGGGAATGTCTTTGTCTTTGGGCTTTGGGCTTTGGTCTTCGTCTTGCTTTTGCCTTTGCTCCACCCCATTCCGCATACGACATGTTGTACAAGAGCTGTTTTAAAATTTCTTTAATTTTTTTTTCGCCACTTGCCAGATGCGTTTGTCTTTGAAGATCCCGACTAACAAAGTGGCAGCTGAACTGAGTTTTATTCAGAGTGGGTAGTTTGGTTTTATAGATAAACATGTTATAGCACAATTAGATTGCTAAATGTGATTTATTGTTCGTGGGAAGTTCTTGATAGATATGTACATTAAAAAGCTTAGTGGGGGATTAATTAAATGTAGAGATTATTTGATATATTTTAGGGGCCTAATACGATTATAGTTTAGTATAGTATAGTATATAAACTTAAATTAGGTTTCATAATATTATTTTATTTTATTTATATACAGGTAGTAACAAGACTAAAATTGATTAGCAATCAATATTGATGTATTTTCTATTTATAATATAAAGTCAAGTTTTTATGAGTGCGCAACGTGCTGCTTACGGCATTAAAAATATAAATAAATTTCTTAAAAAAAATTGTTTGATATTTAACTTATTTAACTAAAAACGAATCATAAAGTAAACTTACTTATCAGAAATGAGGCATATATAAGAGTAATAGCTGCTGTTATAAATGCAATTCTAAGTAGATGGATAATTTAAATAATGCAAATTAATGTAAACCATTTCCACAAAACGTACTTCGCATACTAAAGGTTTTTCTTGAACTTCCCTGATGTCTTTGTCACAGATACCCTCCCACATCCGCAGATGTTGAGTCAGTCTTTGACAGCGGCGCGTTCTCAGCCTTCCTTGTAATTGATTTGTTGTTTTTTAAATGTGGCGCTCATTGCGCTAAACTCTATAAATTATGCACTCAAGACTGTCTCAGTCCACTGAGGCGTCGCAATTTGGGTGCTGCATGCAAAACGCCAGCCAAATGACGCATGAAAAACAAAATCAATAAGAAACGCGCTAACGTGGCAGGGGTGAAAAACTTTTTCAGAATTGCCAACTCAGAACATTTTTGTGGTCGCTTCAATTCACAAGGTCTGCCTTTTCTATATAAAAATAATAAAAAGAAAACACGCTTATTTAAGCAATAATTTCTTGACGCTCTTTTCAGGTTCGCCTCTTCTTTGGGTTTTCTTTTTTCTTGTTTTTTGATTAATGGTCCCGCTCATAAAGTGACACATTGAAAATTGGAAAGCAAATCAAGCACAAAAAGCAGCCGAAAAGTCGCAAGGCAAACGCATGAAATCAGCACAAAAATAAATAAATAATAAAAGGCAAGGGCGAGCGGGCGAACGGGCCAAGGAAATTGTTGCTAAAAGTGTAAAAACTCGAGCCTCTGCCCAAAAGGTCGTCAAAGTGAAAAATTCGATAAACGAAAATGGACAACGCCAGCAAAAGCAGCGACTGCGACGGCGACGGCGACTGCGATGGCGACTGCGAAGTTGAGAGCAACAATGGCGCAGCGCACGAATTGAAACGGAAATCCTTATTGAACTAGAGTGATCCTGAGGGGGCTGGGCCTGGAGGAGCAGGAAGCTGAACGGCGCGCAAGAATCGCCGGCCGCGCTGCTGCGTTCGCAAACCGGAAAAGCATGCTGCCGAAAATTTGTGCTGAGTGGCAGCTGAGAGCTTCTCCGGCTGCTCCTGCTGCTGCTGCTGCTTGGAGGCTCCGGCGTTGTTCTGCTGCTGTCCAGCGGCGGATGCCTAATGGCAACGCGACACAAAACACAGACGCACACACGCAACGCGCCGGAAATGGCTGGAAATGCCCTTTTCCAAGGCGACTTGGCCATATCGAGGCAGCAAATGTCACTCAAGCAGCAGTTGCAGAGACGCAAATGTATCATTGGCAAGAGGAGAAATCATTTTAAAGCACATACTTGGAGGCCTTTTATCAATGGCATGCTCATATCCATTTCTGCAAACGTTTAACATTTATTCATTCAATCATATCCACTGTGGATGCACTATGTGCCCTACATATTTTAAGGTGAGTGTATGCAGCTTTTTAAATACATTGTTTGATTATAACTTAGATCCTCGCCAAAATATTTTGATAATTTGTATTTAGATTTCAACAGTTACTTTGACCATAAACAATTGATTCCAGTATTGGCAAAGTTTAAAGTGTTATAAAATACATAAAATTCAGAGTTGATCTTTGCAAATTCTGTCTTTTGTCTTCTCGGGGATTCGAACTCCTAACAACTCAGTTTGCCGTCTACGCTACTCAATTGACTCAGACCATTTTGTCAGTCCTCCCTTATCGAGGTTTTATTTTTTGGTTGTGGGTCGAAAAAGCGCCCATATTGAACTCGACTATTTGGAAATATTGCTTAACCTCCATTTAAGCCAGCTATTTGGGCTGTTGTGTGTTATAAATCAGTCCTTATATACTTTTATCTTGTCCTTGCCAATGTGGTGTCTTCAGAGCTCCAGTGACCGCCTGCAGTTTTCAGCAGATTAACACGTTCGGCTCTGGACGGTAGCCACAACAACTTTAATTAAGAGCCAGACTGAAAGCACAGTTAGTGCCAAAGCCTACCACAAAAAACACTTGTTAGCCAAGTTGCTGCTGCTGCTGCTGCTGTTGCTGCCAAAACAAATGCAAAGCCCCAATTGAGATGAGGTTTTTGAGCACACACACCCACTTGTGTCCAGTCGTCGGGCCAATCTGTCTTAACTGCCAATTTGCGTAAAAATGCTGGCACACATGCAAAATAGGCCAGGCACGAGACGAAGCCAGGTTGGGCAGGTGCTGGATGTGCTGATTTTTCATTTAATATCCCAAAAAGGGAAGCTCTGTGCCACTTCCTTCAGCCCGTCTCCTTCTCTGTGTACATGTGTGTGCGTGTGTGTGTATGAATTGGCACCTCGTGAGGCAGTTGGACACATGGCGCCCGTAGTTTTAAGCATAACGAATTGGATTGTCATGCCAATCGATAAATATTTGCACATGGCCTGCTACAACGAGGCGCCTCTTAATGTGGGCTAAGTGGCTGGCCTGGCCTGGCATGAAGCAACTGCAGCCCAACAAAGCTACAACACTGCCACATGGCGTGGCTAGCATATTAGCCCACACAAAACTGCCAAAACAGTAGCAAAAAAGAGAGAGAGAGAGAGAGAGACAGACAGAGAGAGCGAGAAAGCCTTTGGTCAATATTAAACGACAGCACTCGGAGCGTGCCCTGTGCGGGCCACCCAACAAAAGGATGTGCTCTCGCCCAGTCCTTGCAGCGTTTGCCAAATAGAATTTAAATCTGTTAAATCCTCGTACATGACAGTTTTCTGTGTTGAATTTGTCTTTGCTTCAATTGTTGCTATACTTTTTTTGCTGCTGGCAGTCTGGCCAAGGCAGAGCTATATATGGAGAGAGAGAGAGAGGAAGTGAGGGGGAGAGAGATCTCCTTGTACCAGTCCTTCCAACTTTCAGAGGATTTCATCTTTTAAGCTTTCGCTGGTGTCTTTGGTGTGGTCTCGAGGTGATTTTGATTGAGTGCGATTTGTACTTTGTGTTGCCTACGTGTTTTGGTTTTTTAAATAATATTTACCTCATGTGTGGCGGTATTTTTTTTATTTTTTTATGTGTATCTAGGATTTATTGTTGCCTCTGGTCCCTGATTGCAAAGGATGACGTCGGCTTTCACTTTTATTAGTCGTATATGGCAACGGATATTGTTTGATATTATTTGCTGTTTGCCATTTACTTTTTAGTTGGTGAAGCTTTTACATTGCCAAGTTAGTATTTACTCAGCCGTAAGAAAGGAAATGGATTTATTATGGGGACAACGTACAAGAAAATTGATATGGGACGCACAGCAGGAGATTGCAAACTAATGTTTGGGTTGTTAAACAAAATAAAAAGACTTTGTAACATATCTGTAAGAGTATAGCCAAAATATATATCAAACCATTAACTATTTGGCGACGATGATTTTGGAATTTGTGAAACATTGGATAAACGAAAACCATTTCTTCTTTTTGAATAGACAATGGCAATTCAGAGAAAAGTGTAGGTATGTAGAACTTGCACATAAAAATTGATCAAAAGCCTTTTCTTTTATAATATGCCCCAACATTTATAACAATTTGCACTAGTCTAAATGTTTTTAGTGGTAATAAAATCATCTTCAACTATCGTTAAACAAAATCGCCCTACTTCGAAATATAAAGCACCATTTCAACTGCCACTTTCAAATTAATGTTTGGCATGTGTCATGGAATGGCCGCAGCCTCAACTTTGGTGAAACATTCTTGCGTCTAAATAGAATCACATGCGGGCCAATCTTACGCACCTTTCGAAAACTTCAGATGCGAGACAGAATTTCCCAAGTTCAATGTACACAGCGCGACGTTAAAGGCCAATGGCCTTTTGCCGGCCTGCAAATTATCCAGGCGGCCTACAATTGCAGGCCATAAATATCTGATCTACTCGTAAACTAAACAAATTAGCGCCCGCTGTTGGCCCGAGGCAGACACACATATACACACACACACACGCACTATCAACTTAATGCTAAATCGATCATGAAAGCGGCCAAATGCAAAACATAAACATAAGCTCGGTCAAAGAGTTGCGCTAAAAGAATAAAAGTATTGTGAGACAGTCCAGTTCCGAAACATTTTACGATTGCAATAAACAGACAAAGCAGCAGCAGACATTGCTTTGAAATTGATTTACGAGGCGATAATATTAACAAGCATTCGGCTCAATAGATCATCCATCGAATTAGCACTTGACGCCTGGGCGAAACGATTACAGCGAAATGGCACTAAAACGGGAAAACACTTAGAAAGCAGGCAGTGTGTGTGAGGTTCTACGTGTTACAGTTACACACGCAGGTGCTATATAAGCCCCTTGTGATCGTCTTTAGGAGCACAGTCATCATCACCCACTGAAGCTACCAAGATGTTTAAGCATTCTCTTTCAAGTCTCTTGCTCCTAGCTGCCTGCATGGCCATCGACGCTGCCAGTCACATCAGCTCCGGAGAAGCCTCTGGACATAATGCTGGTGAGTTAAAGGAGCAAACTCTGGCTGGGATTAAACAGAAAACAGAGCTGGATTATTAAAGCAACATTGGATTCGTGTATGGATATACTTCTAAAAGTCGATCCTGAATACCTGATCGTTTGAGTACAATTGAGACTCTTTAGACTGGAACCCTGGCCCCCTAAATACATAGGGCACTATTCAGCGCCATTTACTAGCCAGAAACATAATCATCAATCCAGAGAATAAAGAAAGATATTGAGAAACAATAGAATTAAAGATTAAAAAGTTTGTGGATTCAGTTTCAAATGATATCGTTAGGTAGATGGTTCGTAAAAGTTGATCAACATTTTCTTTCAATTTCCAACTTTAATTGGTTAGATAAAAGAATTTTTTTTTGGTTGTACTTCCAGTTGTGTTTTATACAAATTAATTTTTCTTTCCATTGCCTTTCTTCATCCTTTTCCTTTCTTGAACAGCACTTTCTGCGATTCAGCCACGTCTACTGCTTTGGAACAGACGCTCTGAAAACAAACCGCAACAACCGATCGTCATTGTGCAGCAACCCAATTCGGATGAATCCGACAGGCATAATCATCGTCGTCCCTACTATCCCGACTACTATCCATACCCGTACCCACCGACACCACAGCGTCCACCCTTCCAGATTCCTGGACTCAACGACTATTTCGGTGGAGGTGGAGGACCCTCGATTATCATCATCAACCCGAATAATGTGCAGAATCTTACGTCACCAGCTGCGGGCACTACTACCGGCAGAAATGGTGGCTTGCGTCGCAATGCCGTTCCTATTATTGATCTACTACAGGGTCTTAATGTCCAGGAGGATGATACGGATGTGATCAATGCAGCGGAGAATGAGTCGGAGACAGCAGCAGCAGCAGCTGCAATGGCCGCTGCCCAAGCGCCACTGGCCCAATATGGCGCTGAGGAGCGTGACGAGGATCTGGCCGAGGATGAGCTGGCGCTGCTGGAGCGGCAGGCAGCTCGTGGCCTAAGCACCAAGCACTTGCTCTCGCTTCTGCTGCAGAACAAGCGACGCAGGCACTTCCAGGAGGCTGCTGCCGGCATTTACCTGAGGAACTACAATCAGAATCGAAAGTGAGACCAGTAAGCGGCGAGTGATTTTTGTTTTCCGCAGTTGAGAATCGAAGGCAAATAAATTGAAATTATAAAAGGCAAAATCCAAGCCAAAAAGCAAAAACCCAACTCCTCTCTCCTCTATTTGTCTTCATTATGCCGTTTGCCGTGGTGTGCACTTTATCATAGCTCCCCGGAGAAATCTAAGCTGAGTTGTTTCTCGTTGCCAGCGCTGTTTCTCCTTGTCTCAGCAGTTTGGCTTTGTTTGCTCCGTTCCACGTACCCCATGCATACATATATTTTTCTCTATTTTTTTTTTGGCCAACATTTGGAGAGAATTCGCATTCTAGTTTCCAAGCAGTCGCAGCACAAAAATAATCTGCAACTGCAGTTGAAATATTTATTTGCAATTCCCCAAACTAACGTGTGCAGCTACCTTTCTCTCTCTTTATTTTCCTCTGATTCAAAATATAGCCACACGGTAACCACAGCAGGTAGCTAAGAAATGGTATAGGACAGCATTGGGCTCATTTCGCACTGGTGCGGCTTGGAGAAACAAAAAGTTGTGCGTTTCGAGTCGTAGCTGCTGCATTTATTGTTTCAGGCTCAAAACTTTCAGAGCCAAAAAAAAGGACGAAGCTAGCTTTATAAATTGTTGTGCATAAAACACAAGTTTGTATTTGTCTTTTTTCTATATCCAACGGCCAGCATAAGTCCATCATAAATACAATAAAGTCAATGAAGTTACGTCTGAGAGGCCAATTGGTTTTTTTTTTTCGGTTTAAATAAAACATATTTCATATATATATGAAAAGGCTACGTATCAATATAAGATTATACTTGTTAAATGGGCAAAAAGAGCGGCAAGCCGTGCGGGCCGGGAACCGAACTAGCCATATTTTCAAATACAAAGAAAATAAAAATTTTATTAGACTTCAATTAAAATTTTTAAACTTGAATAACTAATATTAAGCTGTTCGCTTCGATGCCAATGTAGACTTTTTCTTAAATAATTAATAATTTAAACAAGGCGTAATTTCCAAAAACTATAATATAAATAGAAGCTGCTTCTATATTCAGCTTGTCGTAGCAATAGCTTTCGACTATGTTCTTACAAACGTCGTGTCTCATTGTCAAAGCTTTAACTTGTTGCGAATTATAAGCTTCAAGCAACGATAGCGGCAAAGCGGACATTCTTAAGTCCATTTTCGGAATATATATAAATACAGACTATCTTATAAATGTCAACTATATCTTTGAATATGTAAATATGTGTCAATGAGAATATTTTTCCGTACTATAACTATTTTGTATGTGAAAAAGAGATTTCCAGATTGTAATACACAAGTAATCCAAAATGTGTTCACTATTATTTTTTCACCTTATTTTTTGTTTGCATAAAGCTCACATTAGATTAGACATTATATTACCCAGTAGTTCGTCTGTTAAGCACAAAACTTTGTAGACTTTGTTAAAAGGGCATTAAAGCTGAGGCATATTTTGCAGACGGCATAAACTTTTAGCCAGACAATCACGAGTTGTGGCTGTCGCAGTTGCTAAAGGCAGTATTGGACGCAGAAGCTCCGAAGCAATGCAAGGCTCGAATTCCTGCAGCTCAGCTCAGTAGTTGCCCATTTCACTGGTGCGCCGCTTCGCATCGCAACTTTAGATACGAGCAGAGCGCTTACAAAAACAAAGTGGAGCACAAAAAATGGCAGCCCACCTGCTGCCAGCCAGGAGCCAGAAGCTCGAAACCAGCTATTCTAGCTGTCTAGCAACTCCTTTGGCAGCCTTTTTATTTTTTTCCTACAGCCCCTGCACACGGATACGAGCACGGACACGGTCGCTCGGTGCTGCCTGCTGTCGTTTGTTGCATGTCCTGCGGCGGCCGAACTTGTTTGAAATTTGACGTGTGTAGTTTGCTGTCCTGGCGGGTGCGGGTGCGGGTGAGGGTTAGGTGCTAGCGCTGCTAGGAGCAGATAGCTGCCAGTTGCTGGAAGCCGGGCGCTGCTCCAAAGCTGCACTTATTTTTGCAAATTTATATGCAAGCTGCAGCGGCAGCACGAAAAATGTTCGTTTCAATTTCGCTTTTTTGCTCGGCTTCGCTTAACAAATTGATGAATGTCTCGTCGCTGTGCTTGGCTGGGCAAGGCCAGAAAGAAAGCAGGAGGCGGTGGCACTGTTGGGTTGGGTTTGGTTGGGCTTTTTTGGGGGCATTCGGTTGGGCCAGTCGACTGGCCAACTTTAGTAAGATGAATGTTTGCCCAGGCAAATGACAGGCAGCGAGTGCCTTCCATCTTGATTTTTGAGTGCATAATGACAGGAGGAGCCCTGGCGCACTGGCCAGCCATGTAATTGGTTAGCACCGACGTCGTCTACGGCTCTTAAAGTGCTGCTCGAAGTGCTGTCAGTGCCAGGCAAAAGACCAGCTAGCACATATACACCAAAAAAAAGAAAAACAACAACGAAAATAGTGGAGCATCAAAGGCAACCGGATAAGCGTTGCCGGTGCTGGTGGAGGCGTCATCATCATCTCAGTCCTCATCGCCGCCGTCATGGCCGTCGTCGTCGTCGTCGTGGTCGTGGTTTGTCTCGGTTTGCAATTTCACAAATGGATTTGTTGTAATTTCTTTTGCCACAGCACCTGATGCTCACACAGCGACAGATAGAAAGATAGACAGACAGACGGACGTAGGGACATTCAGACAGTGCAAACAGAAAACGGCGAAAAAAAAATCACACACAAAATATAAACACAATGTGGAAATAGGAAATAACAAAAAAGGCAAACTGCGCGCGCGCTCTCCAAACTTTGGAAACTTTTACATTTTACACATTTTCACATATGAAAATATTTTTTGCAAGTTTTTATCACTACCCCAAAGACCCACCCAGCCGAGCACCTCAGCACCACACAAAACATTTATGGGATTTGTGTTTGCCAGACATGTTTGCATTTTGTATATGCGATATGTTTGAAAATCCCATTTCTGCCATTGCGAGGTGGCAACGGGTACGGATTTTGGTTCGAGGGGCAGCTGCCCAGCTTCTCGTTCAGGATATGCATAACATAGGGACTTGTACTTTGTCTATTTTTTGTTTCGTTTTATTTTTATTTTTTGCCCTGATCAGGGAAGGCTTAAAGTTAACAAAGCAAAGGGGGAATGAGATCTAACTGGTTAAAAAAACAAAAAAAGAAAGTATGATAAGCATTCCGTATTATCGCTTTGAAAGTTTGTGAAGCCTTACATATGCCTAGCTTCTGTTAAATATATTCATATATTTACAATAGTTAAAAATATAAATTGTCTGTTTATATTATGCTTACACATTTTGCATTTGTGTTAATAATTACTTTGAAAGTTTTGTACTAATAAAAAAACTTTCAATGATTAAAACATGTATTTATATATTTACACATTTAAAGTTTCTCATTTTCACAACATGGAGTAGGACGATACAAATTTTTTTAAAATGAATCGAATTTAACAATGCGAAAATAATTTTTCCTATATAAATTATGAGTAAATATATAAAAAGATTAAAGAAAACTTAATCTCTTGCAAGTGTAAAAAGTATTTGTTTTATTTTTTAATATTATTATTTATTGTATTTTAACTTCAATAGTTCTAGGCGCTTACCTCAGAGTTAACATAGACATTTTTAATAACATTTTTATAAGACATTAACATATTTGTTTTATGTAAACTTGTTTTATGTACTAAATGTTTCGACTAAAGTAAAGAAAATGTAATATATTATCACTTTTTGGCAAAGAATACATTCAGTAATCAAACTGTTAAACTAAAACGGAGCCGATCGTTACGGTACTATCTTTCTAATTGTCTACGCAATCTTGATGATCATCCCGACTGTCTAACAGATGATATATGAACAAGTTGCGTGCCAGTTAAATTTCGCACATTTTCAATGGCTGCGTGCTTGTCAGAGGGAACTCGGAAAATGTTGAATAAATATTTATTATTAATATGAGACCCGCCAAAAACTTTGCAGCCATAATGACCACAACTGACCATAGCAAACACTTGGGCAAGCCGCCCTCCCCCCCTCCGCACCCAGCAGTTGCTTCCGCAATGTTGTTGTTGTCGTCTGTTTTACAAATGACTTTCGTTCACGTTAGCGTCGTCGACGACGTCGCCAACTTAAGTCATAATTTTCCATCATAATTTTCTATTTTCCTATTTATTATGTCCAAAGTTTTGTTGTTGTGCCACGTCCTTGTTGTAGTTCAGCTTGATTAGTTTCTTACTGTCTCGCTCCCCTTCTTCCCCTTGCATTCTCTCGCTCTCTCTCTCTTTCTGACCAAGCCCGCACGTCGCCATATTATATTGTATTTAGCTTGCCAAGTTAATGCCACTATAAGCAAATTGAGGTTATGTTGATTCTGTTTAGTGCTTTCGCTTTATTGTTGTTCTATCGTTTTTGCCCGTGATTTCGCTTCGTTCCACTATTTGCCTGATTGATGCGCCAGATAGATTGTTGATTGAGTGCTGAATGCTACAGTTTGAGATATGAATGGTGTTTTTTTACTTTATGGGGTTTACTTTGCCATTAAAAAGACCAATGGGAACTGATTTAAGCCATTCTATAGTTCTTTTACAATATATTGGAGCTTATAGATTGATAGAAGACATGATAAACTTATATAGGTGGAAGTAGTAAAGAGTGGAAGAGGTTTTAATTATATTATTTTGTGGGTGTTTAGATTTTAAATCTAGTTTTTTATATGGAAATTGACCTTCTACAGATTGTATTTTAGTAGAATGTATTATTATAATTTAAATTGCATATTTTAAAATAACTTGTTTTTATACCCTAGTTTTATTATTATAAAGGGTATTATAATTTTATCATGAAATGTTTAACGCATAGAAGTAGAGATCTGCGAACCCATAAAGTATATATATTCTATGTTAGCATCAACAGACGATTTGATCTAGCCACGTCCGTCTGTCTGTTTCTATACGAACAAGTCTCTCAGTTTTAAATCAATCGTCTTGGAACTTTGCATAGCTCCGTCATATCATATAGCTGTCATAGGAACAATCGGTCTAAAAGTAGGTTTTTGTATGAAACAATTTTTTGTTTATCATATAGCTGCCTTAACAACGATTAGTCAAAACGTTGTCTCCGATAAGAAAATCATTTTTACCTTGTTTGAATTTAAGATAACTTGACCAAACTAAATCTTATCAGCATTGGACCACTATATCATATAGCTGATATAGGAAAGATCGGTGTATCAGTAGGTTCTTATAAGACAAAATATTCTGTTTTCAAAGATATTTCAACAAACTCAGCATTTTTGAGCTGCACAATGCTCACATATCTGCATAAGGGAAATGTCTACAAGGGAATTTAATTTTCGGCGTGCCAAATATATCCTTACTTTTTTCTTTTTACATAGGTGACAGATATTATTTTACTAATTAATATCTCGATCGATTAATTCATCCAATTAATAGTAATACATAGTAATACATGTATAGCTAATTTCAATACTAACAGATATTAATATAAATAGACAAACTTACTTGTTCTATAATAAGTATAAAGCTTATACGCGAACGGCAACTCTTTCAGTTTGCAATGACATTACCATAAACAAGAGGGGAAAAAAACAGTTTTCAACCAAAAACCGAAGAAACTATAACCGAATGCTCGCCCACACAATGGCAATAAAATTATATAGAAATCACCGAGGGCGCACAATAAATTCCAAACTCAAAATGAAATGTGCCGCCAACTGGCAACAACATTATGTCAAGTGTGCATGCAGGCGACACCTGCAACAGAAATCGGGGCGGGACGAACAAAAAAAAAATGTATATATGTATATATGGAATCGGGGCTCAACTGCGGAAGCAATGTATTTGGGTGGTACCCGCGCTTTGTAGGCTGCTCCGATTACAGGCAAAAAAAAAAAAGAAAAGAAAATCAGAAGAAACAAAAAATATATATATGTATATAGATAAAAAACAACTGGAAAAAAATCGAATAATGTTTGGCGCATTTTACACTTTGATGTGCCATGGCGCATTTTGTGTGCTATTTTTAAACGTTTGCAGCATTCGCACAGCAGGTGGTGTGCCTGTGCCTGTGCATGGGTCTCGGGTCTATGAAGTACCGACCCAGGAACGTGACCAACTAGCCATGTTGACAATGTTAAGGCGCACATTGGCTGCGTCCACTTAAAACTGTCAATAAATCAAAGAACATTTGTCATGCACACGCCCGAAACGTTGCCTCAACGTTTGCCAATCCACAGACTGAGATCCCAGTGCCCAGACCCCAGACCCATGCCCGCAGTTTCGAGCAAGTGCTGAAATACCTGACAGTCGTTCTTTGGCATTATACCTGTTGCGCAGGCGCCGCTCAGCACTGTTTATGAGGGTGCTGGCTGTTCAGTTGTTGTTCTTGAAGCTCGCCTCAATTGATTAGATTAACGGCCAGAGATAACAACTGGCAACTCGCAACTGGCATCTGGCGGCTGGGCAACAACTGCTACAGTTTTGTTACTGACCACAGAGCACAGCAGATAGTTCCCATAGTCCCATTGCCGGTCTGGCTCGGCCTCTGCCATCCATGACGTCCACTGCAGACACATAAATCATTTTTGTTTATTAATATCTTTTGGGTTTGCCTTCGACTGTCCACTTCTTTATTTTGGCAAGTTTGTTTTGTTAGTTTTCAAAATCGATTTACAAATTTATATGCAGCTCTCCATAAACTGTGGATACTGCGCAGTTTTATTATTGTGCCTCTTGTCTGGGTTTCTTCTTGAAGAACATAAAAAACGGTTTTAAAAGGAACAACATGCAGATTGTTGTTTTTACATGTGTTGGATTTTCGATTTATGAATGAATAAAGTTCGAACACCGTAATTATAAAAATTAAGTTGATAAACATAAGTATTGTAAATTGAGAATATACAACTACGTTGGCCAGAAAAAAAAAGAAAAGAAATAAAAAAAATGTTTTATATAAAAAAAAACAAACTTTTTTAAATAATTAAATTATTTTACTTTTAATATGCCCAGTTTTGTTCAAAATCGATTCCTCTTTTTTACATAAATTTGTATATTATATTATTTTAAGTATCGATTTTTACTATTATTACATTTTAATGATTATTTTATTAGTTAATGATTAATATGTATTATACATAAATATGAATATTATATTATGTATTATATATAACAAAATAATAATTAACAATCCAAGCTTTCTTCAGGCTTATAATTTTTTCGTTTTGTGGATTCTTTTTGGAATTTTTTAGGAATTGGTGACTTCTATAATATGCATAATATAATATAATGACACGGACATATTTCAACATAAGGAAAGTAATAGTAAAAAATATTAACCCTGTGAAAGACAATTGGGGTAAGTCAAATTTATTTGAAGTACTTTAAATTCTATTTATGGAAATGTTACGATTTTTACTCGAATGACGACTAACCAAGTTCCCTAGAAAACAGTTCCAGCGAAAAAAACTTAGGGTATATTTAAAAGTTGCTTTTTAAATATATTTGACAAAAGAAAACAAACAAGAGTTATTTTCCACATTCAGCTCTAGGGTAACTCGGCTGCTTTTATGGGAAATAGTTTATAATTTTTCATTTAGTATTTAGATTAATTGAATTAATTAAGATAGTAAATGCCCATATTGATGTTATTTATAACATTTTGCAAAGCATTTCTCATATCACATTAATTTGCCACTTTGATACATTTTAAAATAATCTTAAAAAAATGCAAAGTAAATAAACAAACTGGAAAAATGTTGATTGAAAAAAACAAGGAAAACAAAAAATAAACATAAATAATGCCCCACACAGACTCACAACATTTTTCTTTTCTTTTTTTGTATATATAAATATTCATACAAAAAGCAAGAGAAGTAAAAAATTTAAAAGAGCGAGTCGGCACAGCTACTGACCACTTGAAAGGAAATCAGATAAACGAATTGAATTGAATTGAATTTAGTTAGTCGGTAGGCAGCTGGAATTATAATAATGCGTTACACATTGTGTAGGCAGCGTAGCAGAGCTAGAGGGTCCACCCCCCCACTCCGAACACTGGCAACAGCTTGGGTCTCTGTCCGATTTCAATAGGCTTGTTCGATGCGAGTTTTCTTTACTAATTAACCTAGCACAAATTAGCGGGACCCCCTGGCTGAGATCTACAATGCGCTGATAAACAATGGAGGCAGCCAAAGATTTCGAAAGCGAGCATCGTACTCGACCCCCGCGGTGCATGCGTCCAGCGTCGCATTCGAAAATGGTTTAATAAATTAATTACCTACACGATATCATCGAAATCAAGTGGCACAAGTAGCAGTTGTTCGTGGCATTCCCTAAATCTAAATTGTATATTTAGTTCCACTGAGTAAAGTTCAAAGTTGAGGGCAGGTTCTCATTAGCTGGAAATGGTCTTTTAATACGCATGCACTTTTGGGGCATAACAAATTTAAAGCCAACTTGTTACATTGAATTCTAAAAATAATTTAAATTATTTCCATATTTTTATATATTTTTATTTTTATTTAACTTATAAAGTTGATGTCTGGAAACTCTTTATTTATGTATGTTTGTTGTCTCTCTCTCCCGCAAATTCCAATATATATTTATTTTATTTTACTATGGGCCTAGAAGATAGTTGAATCCAAGCCCACGTCTATTTTGCCTGGTTTTGCAGCCCTGGCCTGGGGTCATATCTGTGGCATTCTATCGGTTCCATTGTCATTTTAATATCTCGCCAGAAATCTAAGTCATTGAGGATGATTTGATTAAATTGCTTCTTTGAAGCTGTGTGTGCCCACAGCAAACACGAAGGCATTGTTGTCATCTTCATCAGTGGGCTAGTCAGTCGGTCACATTAGGGGATCGTTTGTCGCCCTTGTCTTCGTTAGTGCGTCATCAAGAGCAGAGCTATTTTTTCAATTTTCATTTCTCTTATTCTTTACTTTTTTAATAAATAACAAGAAGCAGCAGCTAAAGGCAGGGCATAGCACCAGGCCACACTTGTTTTAAATTAATCTTCATTAGGGTCAGCAAGACAATAACACAAGTGGCGGGCTTTCGAGGTCGCTGTGCCGCAGCAGGGCATATGTTGCAAGTTTTATTGTACACCCGCTCGTGACCCCCGCCCGTTGGCCGCTGCTTCTGTTGCGTGGTGCGAACTTTGATTGAATTTTCATTAATTTCTGCTGCGGTCGCAACTTTTTCAGCAAATGTGCGCCATAAATCATAGGACTATAAAAACAACTAGTGTGTGCGGAGGGTGGAGGGTAGTTAAAAATATAATATATAGAAATTTTAACTGGAGAATGTTGTCAACTTTTCACTTTTAATTAGTTGTGAAACCTGCAAAAATTTGGGTCACGTTGCACGAGCATAAATCAAAAATGCACTTCGGCAAATATTTGAACAGAAATTTTTGCCTCGTTCATGCCACCCAAAAGTATGCAACAGTGCGCCGCAACTGGGCGTGGCATGCGGAGGCGTCTAAAGGTATTCATGGCCGCGGCTTTAGCATATCATATTTTGAACAATGGCAAAAATTGCTACGCAACAACTAATCAAAATTAATTTAAAACCGCTCATCAATTTATTTTAATCAGCTGCATGCAAAACTCAAAATTTCTGATTAACTTTGTGATAAACTTGCTACCGGCAAATTGAAGAGCCTCGACTTTAAGCACCTGACTACGACGACGACGCAGCATGCAACAACAGCTGCAACAGCAACAGCAACAAAAACAAAAAGCAACAACAACTGTAACTAGTCTGGCATAACATGGCCAACAGACTGTTTAGGTTGTACAGACACTGTGCAGACTGGTCCAGGTCCAGTCTGGCCGCCCCCTCTTTAACTCTCAGCTCCGTTTCTCACTGTCGAACTTATCCAGCAGACATGTAAATTATGTTGGTTTTTGCCCAGTTTGGGATTTGGCTGGCATTCCAGCTGACCAACAGACAGCCTCACACCCACCTAACAGTTCTCTGTTTTTTGGCTATCTGTTTCTCTGTTATTGTGGCTGCTTAAAGCGTTTCTAATTTTTGGTTTTTGTTTGCATTGTAAGAGAGGGAGAGTACAGAGTGCAGAAAAAGAGAATGAACACCGCACAGACATTAAATTCGTGAATATATTTGTTTCCTACCAGGCAAAAATGAGTTGAGCTTTCAAGAGCTTTGTTGACATCAAAACAAGCTATCAAACCATCACCATCTGATCTATAAGCATATACACACTATCAGGCATACTATATATAATGATAAGAAAACAGACGGATCATACATCACATAAATAACGCTGGTGGCCGAAAGCTTTTGCATTTCTATAGTGATCACCAAAAGCCCAACATGCCAACGGAACTGGACTCAAAGGATGGCATCCTCATCCGCATCATGACGGTGGCCGACTACCAGCCACTGAAGACCCTCATGAGGGGCAATTTCTTTAAAGGAGAGCCGCTCGGTGAGCTTTACGAAGAAGAATGGGTCAAAGAATACCACGATGAGTTTTACCTTTCTAAAATTAAGCAGGGCACCTGCTTGTTGGCTGTAGATGAGAACAACGGCGGACGCATTGTGGGCTACGTACTGGCACATGCTCAGACTCCTGACGATGTGGAAAAGTATCGCAAGAAGGCCGCTGCCAGTGAGCCAAATACTTGGGGGGATATGCTTGTATTTCTATCCAAAATCAATATCGAAGTTAATCTTTTTACGCGTTATGGAATTACAGAACCGCTCCTCTCCCACATAACCCATGTGGATGCCTCAATGCGTGGCAAAGGGCTGGGCTCACGTCTGGCTGCCGCTCTGATGGAAGTTGGCCGCAGTAAGGACTTTCCCCTGATGGCAGCACACTGCACAAGCTTCTACTCGGCCCGCCTGAAAAAAGCCTTGGGCATGGAATGCGTATACTCGATAGCCTATGCCGATTACAAGGACGCCAGTGGCCAAGTTGTGTTCAAACCAGCTGCACCCCACACACATTTACGTGTTATGGTCATCAAACTCTAAATTGTGTTATTGGTATTATGTAAATGAAGCAATATTTGATATTTAATTGCAAATGCATTTGCCTAGCTGTTTCTATTCAATTTGGTGATTATAGTCGGCTCCCTAAAAAATATTCGGGGCTTGGAATTGCATAGAAAAGTGTGTTTATGCCATGGTCCTTTTTATACCCTTTCAGAGGGTATTATAATTTTTGTTGTGAAATGTGTTACGCATATATATTCTTGATCAGTATCAACAGCCGAGTCGTTATAACCATGTCCGTCTGTCTGTTTCTATGCGAACTAGTCTCTAAGTCTTAAAGCTATTTTTATGAGAAGTCCCTCTTTCTGTTGCACGCAGCACATATGTCAAAACCAGCTGGATCGGACCACTATATCATATAGCTGCCATAGGAACGATTGGTCGAAAAGCAAGTTCTTGTATGAAATCTTTATGTTTATTTAAATGTCTTGACCAAACTCGGCATGTATTAGTTTTACTATGCTCCTCATATATATGCAAAATCCTATCAGACCAATATATCATATAGCTGCCATAGGAACGATCGGTCGAAAATTAAGTTGTTGTATGGAAAACTTCTTTGTTTTTCAAGATATCTAAACAATAATCGGCATTAACTATTTTCCCTGTTCTTCTTAGATACGGGCAAAGCACAATGAGCATTATGGAAAGGTTGGGTCTGCATGGGTATTAAATCTTCGGCGTGCCGAAGATAGCCCTTCTTTCTCTTTTTTAATTATGGAGAGCATATGAACGTTATCTTATATATGAGAACATATAAAAAAAGTTATGTATATTATAGAAAAAAACCTAAAAAATCATGTTTCGTAATCTATGTTTTTCGATATAAAGAAAACAGAAAAAGATATCGGAAGATGTTATTAGCTCAGACTGCGAATGGTGTAGTTTGACATATTTTCAGATTTGTTGTCTTCAGCTTCTTTAGTTTCCGAGATTGACGCGCTCAAAGAGGGCACGGGCACTTGTTTCTACCAGTTTCTACTTGTTTCCTACCAGGCTAAATTTGCAGAGCATGAGTTGAGTTTTCAAGAGCTTTATGTTTTATTATATGATATGGTTTGACATGCAGCTTATCAGCCGTTGCGATCAAAACTAGCTATCAAACCATCACCATCTGCTCTATAAGCATATACACACTATCAGGCATACTATATATAATGATAAGAAAACAGACGGATCATACATCACATAAATAACACTGGTGGCCGAAAGCTTTTGCATTTCTAAAGTGATCACCAAAAGCCCAACATGCCAACGGAACTGGACTCAAAGGATGGCATCCTCATCCGCATCATGACGGTGGCCGACTACCAGCCACTGAAGACCCTCATGAGGGGCAATTTCTTTAAAGGAGAGCCGCTCGGTGAGCTTTACGAAGAAGAATGGGTCAAAGAATACCACGATGAGTTTTACCTTTCTAAAATTAAGCAGGGCACCTGCTTGTTGGCTGTAGATGAGAACAACGGCGGACGCATTGTGGGCTACGTACTGGCACATGCTCGGACCCCTGACGATGAGGAAAAGGAGCGTAAGAGGGCCGCTGCCAGTGAGCCAAATACATGGGACGATATACTTGTGTTTCTGTCCAAAATCGATACCGAAGTCAATCTCTTCAAACGTTATGGAATTTCCGAGCTGCTCTACTCCTATATAACCCATGTGGTTGCCTCAATGCGTGGCAAAGGGCTGGGCTCACGTTTGGCTGCCGCTCTGATGGAAGTTGGTCGCAGCAAGGGATTTTCCCTCATTGCAGCACACTGCACTAGCTTCTACTCGGCCCGCCAGATGGCAGCCTTGGGCATGGAATGCGTATACTCGATAGCCTATGCCGATTACAAGGACGCTAGTGGCCAAGTTGTGTTCAAACCAGTTGCACCCCACACACATTTACGTCTTATGGTCATCAAACTATAAATTGTGCTGTTGTTATTATGTAAATGAAGCAATATTTGATATTTACTTGCAAATGTATCTGTCCAGTTATTTCTATTTAATTTGGTGCTTACAGTCCGATCCCTAAAAAATATTCGGGGTTAAGAATTGCATAGAAAAGTGTGTTTATGCCATGGCGTTTTTTTTTTAAATTATGGAGAGAATATGAATCGTTATCTTATATATGTGAACATATACAAAAAGTTTTGTATATTATAGAAAAAAAAACCGTGTTATCGTAATCGATATTTATCGATATTAGGAATATAGAAAAAGATATCGGAAGATGTTATTAGCTCAGATTGCGAATGGTGTAGTTTGACATATTTTCAGATTTGTTGTCTTCAGCTTTTTTATACAAATACACGGGCATGATCAAGAGCATATATCCACATGGGGTCTGATACGCAGACATTCGTTTAAAGAGAGAAGTGGCTTCTAGCCAGACAGAATTTTCTATGAACTATGTGAGTGCTTAAGAGATCAGAAACAATGAGTAGACTCTTTATTTTTCGGCACTTGTCTCTTTAGCTAAGACTATTTTATGTTATGATTAGATAGTTATCATACCCTTAGATATAATTAGCACTTATATGGCCTTGTTTTGCATACCTCTCATAAAATTGCCAAAATACTCCGACAATAAATCATGAATTTTTTGTTAGGAGGAGGACATTTCCTACATCATAAACTGTTCATAAAAAAAAATCATGCCGTAATCTGCTGATTCTAATACAATATTATGTAGGTGCTATGGAAAGTTTTAATTCCATTCGAAGAATCTTTAAAAAAAACTAGTTCGTTTTTGGTAAACTTTATTTCCATAAATAATAATTCATTCATAAGTACTTACTAGCTTTCCTAGCAAGGGGTATCTCGTACTTTCCTTTTTATTTCATTGCGGATCATACAAAGTATTACATTATAAAATTGAATCATATAGGAGTTAACGAACCAGCTGACTAACATATAAAAAAGCTAACAATAATAAAATGCGGGTGTAAAGCCATATACGCAAGATAAGACAATCATATAATAATCACAACAGTTATAATTAGGCTCAAATAAAGTAAAATTTTATTTAAATAGGATGACGCGTAAACCTTGTAAGACATCAACAATTGGTTGTCAATATAAATGAAATAATAAAAATAAAATGTAGGAAAATAGTTTCAAAGTGTTTCCAACTGAAATTAATTAGAAATCCATTGATGAGCTGTACACATTTTATACCCTGAACCCATTGAAAATGGGTAAAAAGGGTATAATGTATTTGTGCAAATGTATGTAACAGGCAGAAGGCTGCATCTTCGACCCCATAAAGTATATATATCCTTGGTCAGCATCAACAGCCGGGTCGATCTAGCCATGTCCGTCTGTCTGTCCGTCTGTCCGTCTGTCCGTCCGTCCGTCCGTATGTATGAACGCAAGGAACCTTTAAATAATAGCTTCTAGAAAAATATATATATATTAAGTTTCTTTAATTTTATAGCTATCACCACCTCCCCGCGACTACCTCATAGCTATAAATCAAGTAAATAAACCAATTTAAGCTGCCCACCAATTTAAGCCACAATTTAAATACATTTGACTTTTTGAGAATACACAAACATTCTAGAACATAAAAAGACGTACTGTTGAAAATGTCATCAAGATCGGTTAAGAAACACAGAAATTATTAAAGAAAACGTATTTGGCATTCCTTGTATCAGCGGCAGCAAGCGCAAATTCCAAAAATTTCTGTATGCATGTACACACACATTCATGCGCGTCTTTCTTGAATTCTATAAACAGCATTGCAATTGCGATTGCATTGTTTTCTGTGCTGCTATTTTAATTCCTTGTTATTCATTAAGACTCAATGATTGGTGTGGATGTTGAGTAGAGGCTGCAGCAAGTAATGCGGACAGTTGCGAGTTCGAAGCCTGCCAAGGAAACTTTTTTTTTTAATTTATCTTTAGTTTAATTTTTAATTTTTTTAAATATATCTATTTAAGCAGGGTATCCCCTAGTCGGGAGCTCCCGACTTGAACCTCTTACTTGTTGATACTCGAGTTATATTAAAGTGTACGTCAATTCAAGTGTCGATATTGTTTGGGGCTGATAAGTGCGAAAGAGAGAGCGTAAACAAGGCGATTGCCATACTATATAGTATACTTTATTTTTGCACCCTATCATGCATACTACAGTTAAACGATAAGAAATCTAATATAAATAGATACGCTGGGCCGAAAGTGTTGCAGTTCTACAGTGAATACGGAAAAAACAACATGCCAACGGAACTGGACTCAAAGGATGGCATCCTCATCCGCATCATGACGGTGGCGGACTACCAGCCAGTGAAGATATTTATGGGGGGTAATTTCTATAATGGAGAGCCGCTCTGTGCGTCTTCTGGAGAGGATGTGCAGAAATGCTATGAGAAGGAGAACGATGAGTATCATATATCCATGATAGAGCAGGGCACCTGCCTGTTGGCTGTGGATGAAAACAATGGCGGACGCATTGTGGGCTTGGTCCTGGCGGGTGCTCAGTTTCCCAGCGATTTGGAGAAGCATCGCAAGGAGGCCGCTGCTATGGAGCCAAATACCTGGGGACGCATTGCCGTCTTCTTGTCCAAAATCGAAATCGAAATCAATCTCTTCGAGCGTTACGGAGTTTCCAAAATCCTCTACTCCCACATAACCAATGTGGATGCCTCAATGCGTGGCAAGGGGCTGGGCTCACGTCTGGCTGCCGCTCTGATGGAAGTTGGTCGCAGCAAAGGCTTTCCCATCATGGTAGCCTACTGCTCCAGCTACTACTCGGCACGTCAGAAGGAAGCCTTGGGCATGGAGTGCGTATATTCGATAGCCTATGCAGATTACAAGGACGCCAGTGGCCAAGTTGTGTTCAAACCAGCTGCACCTCACACACATTTACGTGTTATGGTCATCAAACTCTAAGCAGCTAGTATATTTGCACCATTTAGTGATAATAAATTAGGCAAAAAATATTTGTTATCTAGTTGTAAATAAATTTTTCCACCAGTTGCTGTATCTATTCAATAACATGGCAATTTGTTGCTTTGACTATTTTTCGATAGAAGATAGGCCAGCTTTTCTGAGAACTCAATGGCAGAAAACGTAAAAACAAGATTAACACTGTGTTTAATTTGTTGACTGTTTAATTGCAGAGCACAAGCCAATTAATATATAGTACAAATTAATCAAAATAATTCAATAATCAAGGATATTTCTATTGTGATGCACTGAATGAAGGTGAATGAGGTGCATAAGCAAAAGTTTAATTTTTGTCCAGTTGTCTAAAACTTCCACTCTCAGCCTAAAAATGAATCCATACAACTCACCGCCACGGGCGGAAGATAAGCAAAAGACGTTTAATTCAAAATATTTTAAATATATATATTTTACACAATTCCGACTTTTTTATCATTTAATTTTCAACCACGCAATTTCTGGTAATTTAATATCTTATGACTAACACTTTAATTACACTTTCTGGATGAACTAAGCCCAGTTGCTTTCAAACCGTCCGCTTCAAATGTGCAAGCTCATTTTATGACCAAGTCGTAATTGTTCCCCATAGAAGCAAAGTCAATGTCAGCGTATTTGTATCTTTAAGATACCTAATGGCCCAACACATTGTATTGGATTACAAACACAATTAAGGCAGAGTGTAAAAAAGTGAAAACGCAGCGATGACAACGTCGCTTGACGCTTGTCGTGTAACTGAGCTCAAAACATAATGCAATGGACTACTAAATGAAAAGAAATTGATAAACTTGTATAATATAGAACAAAAAAGCTTTGCACAATAAAGATGATTCCATGTGTGGAATTGTATAGAAATACTGGCAAGTATTACGCGGGTTTACTTGGAAGACATCGCCAATATGTTGTTTGAAATGGGAAAAAAACTGTGAAAAATTCAGCTACCTAGAAGCTGCTGATATACAAAATTAAAACTGTGTCTGCCTTAATCTATGAAAAATTCTTTACTCAAAAACATCCATACTATCGATAGAGAAGCCGATACTTTGACAGCTTAGGCCTGTGCCTTGTAAAGCAATCAATCAAGCAGTCAGTTAGTCAGTCAGTCAGTCAGTCAGTCAGTCAGTCAGTCAGTCAGTCAGTCAGTCAGTTAGTCAGTCAGTCAGTCAGTCAATCAATCAGTCAGTTAGTCAGTCAATCAATCAGTCAGTTAGTCAGTTAGTCAGTTAGTCAGTTAGTCAGTCAGTCAGTCAGTCAGTCAATCAATCAGTCAGTCAGTCAGTCAGTCAGTCAGTCAGTCAGTCAATCAGTCAGTCAGTCACTCAATCAGTCAGTCAGTCAGTCAATCAGTCAGTCAGTCAGTCAGTCAGTCACTCAATCAGTCAGTCAGTCAGTCACTCAGTCAGTTAGTCAGTCAGTCAGTCAGTCAATCAGTTAGTCACACAACCCGGATACAAATGCCATTCCATGCAATTGGCTCTTGGGTTGCTGAAGTTCAAGTTATTTGAAGCTCATCCGTTCCGCAGTGCTCACACTTGATAAGATACAAAACCATCCAAAGCTCTCCGGCTGCCTTCAGTAAAGCTCTGAGACTTGCGAGATGTCGACGATCGTGCGGGAAATGAAAGCGGCTGATATTGAGGAGGCCAGCCGGTTTCTACACGAACATTTCTACACTGGTGAACCGCTCTTGGAGACATATGCCGAAAAACAACATCTAATTCTTGATGTTAATAAAAGAGCGTATAAGGAATCGTGTATACAACAGGGCACTTCGTTGGTTGCCGTTGATCAGAGTAAAGATGATCGAATTGTGGGCGTGGCATATACTGGAGTACTGAATGGGAAAGAATTGGAACAGAATTGGAACGAATTGAATGGGAAGAAACGTACGCAATTCATGGAACATGTGAAATACTATCTGATCAACATTAAGAGAAACGCTCAGTTTTTCAAGCAATACGGAGTTTCGGATGTGCTCTATTTGAAAGTTCTGGCCGTGGATTCTGCAGTCCGTCGTCAGGGCGTGGGCCGTCGCCTGGTAACTGCATTAATAGAAGTGGGCCGAGCCAAGGGGTATTCCCTGCTGGTGGCAACCTGCACCGGCCTCTACTCGACGCAACTCATGGCCTCTCTGGGCATGGAGTGTGTACACTCCGAACTCTACTGCGACTATAAAGATGATGATGGTAATGTGGTGTTCAAGCCGCAAGCACCACATACAAAGGCGAGCGTTATGGCATTAAAATTGTAGGAATTCTAATGAAAAAATACTCAAACTATATGATATTAATAAACATCATACAATATTCCATATGAGTTTCAATCGCAGCCTATAAATTATTCTTTACAAATTAAAAAACCTATATTTTAGTCTTGAGATACATTTAGCACATAGTTACAGGGTAAATTCTAGTCTAGTACTCTCATGAAGTATTTTCTATCGTGTTGTCTTATCAGTTCAGTGCGTTATCTTGTCAAAGCCGTGATGCAATCACATGATAATGCTCAGGTCTGAGAGTTTGTGAACTTAAGTTCAAGTTCAACTAATTGAATTTTCGCGATAAGCCCACTTGAATGGGCCACCTACGAAATACGCATAAAACCGTAAAGTCACCCTACAACTGCATTGAGTTAGTCCCCGGAGCTAGCGACATGACGACGATCGTGCGGGAAATGAAATTGGAAGATATCGATGAGGCCAGCCTCTTCATACGTGATCATTTTTACGGCCATGAGCCCCTAATGCAGACGCCCGGCGAACATCCGTTGATCTACGACGATCCCCAGAAGCGGAAGTATCGCCTCTCGCTCATACAGCAGGGCACCTCGTTGGTTGCAGTTGACCAGAGCAAGGGCGGTCGCATTGTGGGCGTGGCATTTGCCGGTATAATGCATCCCAGCGACCTGGAGCTGAACTGGAGCGAGGTCAACGAGCGCAAGCCCAAGCTGCTAATCGAACACATACATTATTTTCTGTGCAACATCAAGAAACACGCTCAGTTCTTTGAGCACTACGACGTTACGGATGCTCTATATCTGAAAACTCTGGCCGTGGACTCGACGATGCGTCGTCAGGGACTCGCACGCCGTCTGGTTGTTACCCTAATGGAGCTGGGCCGCACCAGGGGAATTCCACTGATGGTGGCCACCTGCACTGGTGCCTACTCGACGCGTCTGATGGCCTCGCTGGGCATGGAGTGCGTGCACTCGGAACTCTATGCGGACTTCAAGGATGAGGATGGCAACGTGGTGATTCAGCCGCCCGCGCCACACACAGAGGCGAGCGTCATGGCCATTAAGTTGCAGGAAATGCCCTCATATAATCCGGGTCTTTATAAGACATTTTTCTAGTAATAGCAAATATAATTAAATTTTAATTTTAGCTTTTCTTTGAGACTATTTATTTTTAATTTTATTTCACAAATTTTTGAAAACGTGACTGATGTAAATACTATTTGTAACCTTATCAGTTAAATTTCTTTATCGCCTGAGTTTGTCAATTCGTGAATACATATATGTAGTATATATATATGTGACATTATCGCATCGTCAGCTTTTTGGCGATAAGCCCACTCGAAAAGCTCAACTGCTGTTCAGCATGTTTCTTCAGTTAGTTACTGACCAGTTTGCAACATGATGACTATCGAGCTGCGCGCCATGAGAGAGGATGATATTGAAGAGGCAACACTCTTTTTGCGTGACCATTTCTACGGGCATGAGCCGCTCATGCAAACGCCCGGAGATCACCAGGTGATCTTTGACGATCCGAAGCGAAGGGAGTATCGCCTGTCGCTCATACGGCAGGGCACTTCCCTAGTCGCCCTAGAGGGTGATCGCTTTGTGAGCGTGGCTTTTGCTGGTGTATTGCAGCCCGGCGATCTGGAGCAGAATTGGCTTGAAGTCAATGAGCAGAAGCCGAAGAGTCTAATTGAACATACTCATTACTTTCTGTCCGACATTGAGCGAAGAGCGCGCTTGTTTGAGCATTACGGCGCATTAGATACCCTTTATCTGAGCATCCTGGCAGTGGATGGCTCAGTGCGTCGTCAAGGACTGGGACGCCGTCTGGTTACCGCGCTGATGGAAGTGGGTCGCGCCAAGGGACTGCCCCTGCTGGTGGCCACCTGCACTAGTCTCTACTCGGCACGTGTGATGGCCGCCCTAGGAATGGAATGTGTGCTGTCCGAGGCATATGCGAATTACAAGGATGAGCACGGAAATGTGGTGATACAACCGCCAGCGCCACACACCGAGGCGCGTGTAATGGCAATAAAATTGTAGGCGAAGAGCTCTTAAAAATTTACTGGCCACCATATAAACTTAAGTATGTAAACTACTTTAAGAAACTATAAATTCTGGTTGGGGAAATAACTTGAAGTGATAGGCGAAACTATCTTCAGATTCACATTAAAGACAACAATTTGTATGAGATTGCAAAAAGAATTATATATTCTGTTTTATATGGATGATTTTTATTGGAATAATTGCAGATTTGTTTAATTGAACTCTGACCTCCGAGATTTCTGTTGAATTTGTATATCATAAATGGAGCATGCCCAAGCCTTTATGCATGTGCATTAGATGCGTTTATTTTGCTGGCTGCTTTCTCAACCCACATGCGCTGCAACCCTTTGATGATATCACATATGCACTCCCATTTAAACGGCTCGCTGCTCGCATGCAAAATGCAGGTCATTAGTGCTGCGATCCCGTTTAGCCGCACCCCCGATTCCGGGCCCCGGCTCTCAGGGCAACCCTTTCACGTCAGACGCACGCACTCATTAACCCATTTGACAATAACAAAGTGCAGTCGCAGTCGCAGTCGCAGTAACAGCTCCCCTACCCTCCGCCAACCCCTTCGTCTTGACCGTTGACAACTTTGTAGTCTGTATGTGCGTTTTGTTGTCCTATCAAATTGTTTATGGCCGACTTTAAAGTGCATAGGTTTACTTTTATTTATTTAATTCTCACAGCAGTTTTTGTTGTGAGACTCGCTTTTTATGGCAATTTAATTAGATTAAAAAGCCATAAAAATTGGGTTTAAAATCATTTGGCCTTGGGATTTGTTGCTAAGCATTTTTCTCTTATTTACTTTTTCGGTAATTATTTTAAATTATTGACATTTAATTTGTTGCGTCATTTACGCGTGGACACGGCCTTTAAAGTCTTCGTCCATAAAGCAGGCGAGCGACATAAAAAATTCAACTTTATTGAAATCGATTTGCGGAGAGGCGGGGCAACGGGATTGGGGCAACAAGAGCTGTTGCCATTTTCAGCGAGTTTAATTCTCGATTTTTATTTTCGTGTTGATGACAGCACACTCACACACACACATACACAGACACACACAGACAGACGGCGAACGGAAGAGGCCTGTGTGGCACTTGGGTTGGCCAATGGGGTTGTCTAGTACGTGACCCGCTTAACAAATTGACGCGTGTGCGTCCCCAACCCTAGAGCCAGCCCATTTCGGGCCAACCTCCCGGGCCAACCGTCGATCGTCAATTCCATTTTAAACTGCTCTTTATAGTTATTGCAGTTTTATCTCTTGGCCATTTCGAAAGTCACTTTTGCTCTTTTTAATTAAAACCAACTGCATTTGCTTCGCTTCACGTGAGTTTTGGGCGTGTCGCCGTCGCCGTCGCCGTCTGCTGCTGACCTTGCCACATTTTTTCCTCTTGTTTTTTTTCCCACGCAACCCGCTTAACTATGTATATCTGGTATTTGCCACAACTTGGCCTTTAATATTCATAGCCAACTTCTTTTTCGTTTTCGTAGAAATTTTCACGCTAATTTGCTTGGGTCAACAGTTGTGGACTGTAAATTTTACAGCTAGCTAGTTTTTTTTCTTTCAATTTGCTATTCATTCGATTTTGTCTTCTCATATTTGTCAAAGTTTTTAAACCATCAATTAGCATGATCCGAAGGCTAGACTCAGCCATGGCTACTGAATAGAGCTCATTAGGTTTTGAGGTATTCGGATTAGCTACAGCCCATAACTTTAAAAGCTCAAATTGAATGATCTTCCCTTTGATTGTCAGCGTGCTAGTGCTAATTAATTTTTCTTATTGTATGTCCACTTTTTTCTTATTTTATAAACAACCGCTATAAATATTTTTAGCATAATATTGGTATAAATTATATGTAACGCTTATTATACAAATTCAAATATTAATAGTAATATTTAAAGTTTTTTATTTTAGATATTATACTTAGATAAAATATAGAAACTATACTCTTACATAAAGTATAAATATATATTAAATATCAAATATCGTCCAATTCAAATTTTTATTTATATTTCATATATTAAAGTGCAATATAGAAAATTAACTCTTCTCTAAAATATAAATATAAGTGCTCTATAAGTATAAATTATACAAAACTATAATATACACCCATTTAATATTATCGATAGCTTAAAATACTTTCAACTTCTAAACTTAATTTTTGAACTCAATGAACACAAAACTTAAAGATCTACTTATATGAAAGTGTCTGCGAACTATCTTAGCCAGTCTGAACTTATCGAAGCATTTAAATCAAAATGTATAAATTATTATTGGAAATCATGGACCGTTTTCCAGCACTAATAACAAAAATAACATAAATCTCGGAATCAAAAATAAACGTATCCATTCCCCAAACATAGTTCATCTGATTACCAAAAAGCTTTGATATTTATTTCTCTCAAATCGCGGAAATGCTTAAAATTCGCAATCGGTTTAAGTTTGAAGGGAAAGGACTTTTACTCACAATAGATATAGTAAGAAGAGAACGAGCGAAGGCAAACTAAAACATCGATTAAAAGTTGGCTTTTTAAGAATGTCTTAAACTATACCAGAAACTCTTAAATAACTGACTCCGAGCTAAGTTCAAATTTGTCGCAATTTAATTTTAGATTTAATCCGAATTTTTGCTACACTTTACATCAATTCAATTGAAAAGGGAACAGTCGCTCTCACCCACGAGTTTTATTCTCACATAATCAAATTGACATTAGACATCGTTTAACTTATCTAATTCAGTTAAATGACTATAAACGTGCGTTGTGGGTTGCGGGTTCATTTCTCTGGGTGGCAATTTCAGCGGCCCGGTCGAAATTGAATTTAGATAAAGTTTTCGGGGCTGCCAGAGCGGATAAATAAACAAAAAGAAGAAGAAAATACATACGAAAAAATTCCAAAAACTTGGGGACTCCCCCAAAATAAGAGGAAGACGTTGGATGTGGCTGGCAGGCAAAGTGAATTAAAAGCGCGTTACAAGTTTGTATTTTCGGGTTAAGCTTACCTAGGAAAGGTTCCTCGATTGGGGCTTCATTTAAATATATATGTATGTGCAGATATCGGTATAAAGTCTGTATACTATATGTATATATATATATATGTTTTTTTTAGGAGTAGTTAAGCTCTTCAACATTTGTATTTTTCATAAACTTTTTAATACATTTTTGTTGCTCTCGCGACGGCGGCGCCCCACGCACACACGTGCAGCATGGGGCACACACACACGGACACGAACGCACGCACACGCGCACACGCACACGAGACTGTTGCACAAATGTAACACACTAATTGGCAGCCCCCACACACACACACACACACACACACACAGACGCACACGCTGACACTCAACCGAACACGTTTAAAAACTCGCGAGTACGTGAATTGGAGACGACGCTGGCGCTGGACGATGAAAACGCCGCCAATTTCAATTGCGCGACACGTTACTCCAGCAAAAGTTTCGCAACGACTACCGTTAGCCGACAACTGGCGCTGCCCCAACGAGCGCCGCAATGTTATCCACAGGCACACACACACGCACACGCACACCCATATAGTAACAGTTGCTCGCACACATGCGAATGGGAATGGACGTTGAACATTTTGCCATTTCCTTGCGACGTTTCCTGCTGCCAAAGCAGAGCGCCCGCGAAAGAGCAGGAAAGAGAGCGTGTGAGGAGCCAAAGAAGAGCATGTCATGTAACACTCACATTTGTGTGTGGGTGCGTGTGTGTCTATGTGTGTGTGTGTAGGTGCGAGCCAAAAAAAGAGCGAGGCAGTCGCTAGCGCGTGCACCTGTGTGTGCCGCTTGGACCAGCGCGCAACTCAACGAAGGCTGTAGAGAGCCGCCGAAGAGCGCAACAAAGTTGTTGCATGTGGAACGCATTCCCTAGTTGGATGCCAACTGGGGCAGAGCAGTGCAGGTGCCAGTGCCAGCTGCACAGGTAATTCTGCCTTTTGTTATAATTATGCAAAATGCATTTTTTAAAATTATTAATTTATTATCATAAAATCCATTTAAATATTTTAAGCATCTACAGCCCATCACATATTTTTCTGCACACATTTTACACAATTTTCTTACCTGGCATATTAAATATTTAATATTATTGATTACATTTGCCCGCCCCCACACAAAAAACAAACAACTTAACGTTACATTGTATTTACTTCAAATTGAGTGTGCCCCCAGCGAAGAGCTTATAGTGCGTTTGTGCTCTCTTAAAGTAGCTCGCACACGCTGCGCTCTTTGCGCTCTTGTTATGCTGCTCTGTTTCAAATGCCAAAACGTTGCGTATAAGACGGAACGTTGTGGCACATGGCACATGACTGGCAACTGGTTCGCGTTAAGAGAGCATTTGATAAGAGCGTGTGCTCATAACATATGGCCAGCTGCCTGTTGATGAGACTTCTTCGTTTGTGGTTGTGGACGGAGGTCGTCTGTTCTGCTTCCGGGCTTAGCATTAAATTAAAACATATTTTCGCATTTTTGGGCAATTGTTATTAAATATAAATAAATTTATTTCTGAATTTATATTATTAAAATCAAACCATTTCAAAGTCTACGCCTCTTTTTTTTATATTTTTTTGACTTTTTTTTAAACCATTAAGTTTTTTTAAGTATTCATTTTGTTTATATCTTTTAATAACTTTTATCAGTATTTTATCTATTGTTGCAGCTAATAGTGAGGTTGCTTATTAACTTTTATATATTTATTTAATTAAATATTTGTTCGTTTTGTTTATAAGTTGAAGCCAAATACTTTTCTTTTATATTTTATACTGATTATATTAAATGAAAAATATTATATAATACAAATGTTTGAAACTGTTTTTTTTTTATAGAAAGAATAGAGAATAAACACAATAAATATTATATAGTAGTATATATGAGTTGAGGCCAAATACCTTTGTTTTATATTTATTAGTTATTACATTAAATTAAAAATATAATAGAAAAACTAGAATAAATATTATTTATTTATTTTATTTTATACTGATTATATATAATAACAAATATTGAATAGCAACAATACATTATTAAAGGATTTAAATATTTAGTACATATATTTGAAATTGTATCTATTGTTTTCTATAGAAAGAATAGATCAACTGGCCAAAAATTTAGTTTTTGCTTTCAATCAATTGTATCTTAATGTAGAAAAACTAGTTTTCTTCACAGTCTAGTTTCTCTTTTGTTAAAGTACTCCCCGAAAATGCCGTCAGCTGTTGAAATCGCAGTTCTACGCAGTATTCTAAGAAATCTTCAAGCACACACAAATAATTTATGCACTGAAACAAACACCTCCTCACTGAATATTGAGTAACTCTTTACACCTGCTCCGCTGGCTCTCGCTCTCGCTCTCGCTCTGTCTATGTCGCAGACCTATGCGAGCAATTAGGGCCAGCTGGGTGTCTGAGTGCCCTACCCGTTTGACAATAGATAAGTGAACGTAGCACACATTCGGGTAATCCCCTTCGGGGCGACGACGACGTTGCCAAACATTCAATCAAAAGCTGTCAAAAGTTGCAGCGCCAACAGCTTACCAGCTCGAAATTCCAAGACAAACACAAAATATTTCCAATTGTTTTCAATGCAAACAAAAACTCAAAAACAAAAACAAAAACAAAAAACAAAATCATAAAAAATAAGCTCAAGAAAGTGCATATCAATTTGTTGACATAACAACGAGAACGAAATATTATCAATGAAAAGTTTAAATATAATGAAATCATATTGGATACGTTGCTGGCAGAGGGGAGGCATCATCAACGGGGGGGCGTGTGAGTGCTGACAGTTGCTATTCTTGGCAATTGCCGCAGCTTGAACTTCTTCTGCGCTTCGCCTCGCTTATCGCTGCTCCAATTATGTTTGTTCAACTGTTCAATGGGAAAACTTTGGATGATTTGCGAGCACGATCTCTGTGTGATAACATAATATTATCATATGTCAAATGCCCTTGAATAAATGAGTAAAAGTTTTTCTAATGTTATTCTATAAATTTTAATCACCCTTATTACAATTAGATTAAATAATAGGCTGTAAATGCTGAAAGTAAATTTATAATATATTATTTTTATATAATGAGTAAAAGTTTTTCTAATGATATTCTATAAATTTTAATCACCCTTATTACAATTAGATTAAATAATAGGCTGCAAATGCTGAAAGTAAATTTATAATATATTATTTTTATATAATTTGTATACACTTCTTTAATTTGTTTTGCGAATTTTGTCGTAAGAACTTGTGTATTTATTAACAATTAAAGTTAAAATATTTTGTAAAGTCAAAATTCTCTCAACATTCCCATCGATATCTTTCTACAAGTACCTCATTCGCAGCAAATATTCGTCGGCTCAAACTTTTAAGTCTTGTTGTAAAAATAACACGAGTTTTGAATTTGAAATTAGTTCTTTGCTCAGTGTCTTAGCAGATAATTTGTTTTAACTTTTTTTTTTTCATTTTGGCAACTGTCTGTGGACCGTCTGATGAGCTGCCATTGAATTGGACGGAGTTGAAAATAGCAAACGCATTGCAAAAGTTGCGGGGGCAAAAGACCTTGGCATGACAGCCGTGGCTGACCTTCGGTTCAGGGATTCTTGCAATGTCTGATTGCTGCATTTTGTTTTTGCTGCCCAAAACAATTAGACGAAGTGATTTGTAAAAATGCCCAAATCCCAAGATACAGTCGGCAACACCTACAATGAATCCAAAAAAATGAAAGAACCCTGGCCTGGGGATTAAAAGCCGTGACTCGACACAATCTGCCGCAACCAGAACCACATCAAAGTGGCACATGTGACCAGAACAAAAACGGAATATGGAAAAAGGGAATACAATTCCTAAGAGCTCATATCTGTCCATCTATGTGCATGTGTGTGTGCGGGTGTGTGTGTGTGTGGGTGTAGGCAGCCTTAAAGTCAAGACATCAAAGTGGTTTTCTGACATTTATGAAGAAATGCGCCAGGCGAAAAGTGTTGGAAAATCAATAGGAGTGCGGCAAAAAAAAACAAAACAAAACAAAAGCAAAGGCAAACGGGGAAACTAAAAAACTCAAAGAAAATAGAAAATAGAAAATAGACAAAAAAACCAAAAACAAAATACGCCGCTGCCAACTGACGTGGCAAACTATTTTACACCTGAGCTGTCGCCCTGTCAGAGGCCTTAAAAAACACAAAATAGAGAAAGAATAAACGAAAAAAAAAGTGAAAGAAAAACAAATAGAAAAGCGCTTAAAGTCATGCAGGAGAACAAGCGCACATTTCATGGCTTACGGCCCGCGCGGCAGCCTAATGAAGATATTGGGCACCTACGCTCTCGGCGGAGTGCGGGCATAAAAGGTTTCTAATAACCTGACAACCCTGACAGTTATAATAAGGCAACCTGTCATAAGCTGTTTTCAGGCTCGATTGAGTGTGCATCTGTGTCTGTGTGTGTGTGTGTGTGTGTGTTTGTGTGTTTGTCCCACAGACGCGCTCAACAACTCTTAAAGTTCTCAACACGCTGCACATGAGCCACATTTGCAGCTGCCGCTTCTGGTGGGGTCAAATCGAACTGGTAAACTTATCGTCAAACTATGCAAAAATTGCCGTCAATCTTTCAATCAAAACTGACGCAGTTCCAATGTTTGTCTCTGTGTGTGTGCGTGTATGTGTGTGTGAGAGGCTTGTAGGCGGAAGTTAAACGGCAGCTGCCACACAGCCTGAAGACAGTCAGCATATGTCGAGGGTCGATCAAAGCGTTGATAGCTCACGGTTAAAATTTAGATACACTTAAAGAAATAGTTTTCTTATAGTTGCAGATGCTTGAGGTAAGATAACCCAGTTCTTTCTCGCCTTTTCTAGTACCTGACCGCAATGAATAGGCAAATTCAAGCAATTAATTTTAAAATTAAAACAACTGTTGACGGTGCACTTTTCCAGATAAGATCTTTGAGATACTTCAGCTGTTTTAAGAGTTATGCTCATATCATAATTGTGGATCTTTCTTAACGCTTTATCGTGTAGCTCTTTTCAGCTGATGACAAGTAAATGTCAAAGTCTTAATTGAGAAATATAATAAATGCACTTTTTGAATATAAAGCCTTTTGCTTTAATGTGTTCCTGTCTATTGCTTAAGAGGTTTAGATCGCAGACATAAATTTGCATCTGCTGAAATTGGCGCATAATACACAAACAGTATTAATATGAGCCTAGCAAATCCGGGTAATTGCTATTCCTATTACTTTAAATTAGATTTTCAATAATTATATGTTGTTCACATATATCCTCTGCGTCTTGCCTTTATTTTCTTATCTGCTTTTCATTAACTTTTCTCGACTATATCTTAACTTCTTAAACAAAACTTTAGAGGCGCCTCTCGCTAAGCTGTGCACCTTAAAATCCGACCAGCCGCAACATGCCAGTTGCGCCCAAAAATAAAAAGCAGGTGGAAATCCCACCAGCAGCAACAAAAACGCTTTGCCAAGTTGTCAGCTGCCAGGTAGGCGCCAGGCGCAGGGCTCATGGCTCGGGTAACCACTTCACTCGACAGCCACACCCGACCACCTCCCGCCTCCCTGTGCCCGTTTCCCGGCATGTCAAGCGTCTTGCCAGTGGCATGTCGAGCAAAAATGGTGCCGGGAAACGAAATTCAAAGGCTGCCAATTGCCAATTGAAGCCGTAAAGTATGCTAAGCAATTTGCTGCGCAACGTGTCTCTCTCGCTGTGAGTGTGCATGTGTGTGTTCGAGTGTGTGCGATATTTATTGTTGTTTTTTCTTTTGCCAAATTGTGACGCGAGACCTGTGAGGTTGGGGGTTTGGGTCAGTAAGTCGTCTCGCCAGGTACAGCGCCTGGCACCTGTCGCCTGCTCTGCACCAGCTGCATATCGAATGCCTTTCATAAATCGAATAGTGTGATTTCAATTTGGGTCGTTAACTTGCCCATTGCATAAATGCTCACTCGAATACCCTGGAAAAGCAGGGTATCAATTGGTTAAAGACTGCGCGAGTTACTTAAGCCTTCGTATAGTCATTTCCAGGTATAGGTTAGCCATGGCTAAGACCTAAAATCATGTTGTATGCATAAGTAATAACTCTCTTGAACGGACAGCGACAGTGTGGTCGGTTTTGTCCAGTCAAGAGGAGTTTCTTATGGGAGTATCTTAAATATTTTATTTAAAAATATAATTAAATATATATATTTAATAGTAACTCATATTGTAAGTTCATCCAGACCTGGTTCAATGTTTTATCGACCAGCACAATGATAAGTTATCGATATAGAATTAATTGTTGATTGAAAAAAGAAGGAAGAACGTTGTGTAAAAAGAACTTAAAGCGCTTACTATATTACTATACAAAATAAGAAAAACTTTGGTGCAGTAAATTAAAAACATTCCCATCACTAAGGTATTCAACCAACCCATATATACAACAAAAGCAAACAATAAAAAAAAAACAAATTGATATAAAAAAGTTAAAACAGAAATAATTCACATATTTAAAATATTATGTTCGAAACATTTCTTTACAAAAAAAAAAAAAATAACTGAAATGGTTGTAAAATATTTTTAATAATATATTCAAATAAGTTTAAGTTTCAATCAATTGCAAAAAGAAATGCGAGCGCAGGCCAAAGTCTTTTTTTAAATTTATACGAAAACCACATTTGTTTCCATTAATTATAAATAATATAATTAATGATTTACCAAGCTTCGCGTTCAGAGATAAATCTAGTTTGCAGGAAAACGATACTAATTGCATCATTTTTGTATTAAATATTAAAATAAAAGCTGATGTGCAATTATTTTCGGGGAAGTATTAAAAAATGAAAAAAAAAATAATTGATATATAATTATGCTTTAATATCAAGTTTTACCAGGAACAAAAGCTTTTTTTTGGCTCCGGTTCTTACTACACATCGAATGCCAAAGGATATCTGAAAGTCAAGTGCTCTGAATTTGCTTTACTTTTTGCTCTTGTTGCCTATATTGCCATTTCCGGCATATGTCCAGGCATAAAGCTAATCAAAATGTCCAACACACACACTTCAGACACACCTCACACTCCCCACACTCCACACACACAAACACACTCAAGTTCAATGCGTTTCAAGTGCAAACTTTGCCTCCGAGTGGCATCTGATGGATGTGGAGCTGGGGGCAGGCAGCTGTGCGTTGATTTCTTTGCGTGTGTGTGTGTGTGTGTGTGTGTGTGTGTGTGTGAGTGAAAGGCACTTCATTTTGGAGCCTGGCAGCCAGCCTGCCAGCCTGCCTGGACATTGGTCAAGCGGAAGTAATGTCCGTCAGTTTTCTTCTTCTTTTTTTTGTCCATTGTTATTAATATTTTATGGTGCGTTATTAGCGGCCATTAGTTGCATACCCCGACCCCGCCTCGGCATGCGCTCCATTATGACACGTAGCTTTATGCAGCTTCCGGCGGTTTCCGTTTCCGCCAGCGAAAAACATTTGATAAATTGCAAAACCAATGAGAAGAGGACGGGAAAAGTGGGGCTGCAGCTGCTGCTGCACATGCAGATAATGGAAAATGTGTTTGGTTTTTGGGTAAAGTAAACAATATGTTAATGGCATAAACATGCAGCGGCAGTGCGGTAAGCTGGCCTGAAGGGGTGGGGGGGGGGGGGGGGGGGGCTGAACGGGGGCTGATATGAAGTCTCGTAACTGTTTTTTAAAGATTACGTTCAAGATTTATGATAGAGTTTCGGCTGTGCCTGGCTTAATGGCAGTTTTATGATTGCCTTTGCCATAGCTTGATTGATAGATGAAACGATGCATGGCTGCGGCAAGGTGTGAGTGAGTGTGCGCATGTGTGTGTGTGTGTGCGGAACTTTGAGCAATTGGTCTCAGCTGTTGTCAAATTTGTCACAAGGCACTTGGAAAACTTAAGCGCAACTTACACATGTAATAGAATACAGCAAAAACAACGAAACGAGTCTGTTGCCTGCACAACTTCGCTGCCACACTTCCCGCCAGCCCCCTTCTGGTTGCAAGTCTAAGCCAATCCATCAAGAGCTGCATGCATCATAGAACTACTCGAATTACCAACAATAACAGCAACTAGAAAGATACACAAACACCCTAGCAACATATATGCAGCACGCACATCCCAAAATCCATTGTGAATCCCAAACCCCACCCTCAACCTGACTGAGCCTGAGATACATCCCTTTCGTTGCCTTGGCGTGTCGTGTCGTCTCTGGGCGTCTCTGGTTCGGTGTGATCTGCTGCAGATGTTTGCATTTATTTAGTAATTACTGTCACGCAATGTGACCATCAAATCAAATAAAACAAATTCCCGTTGAGTGAAAGTGAAGCAAACTCAAGTTTCTTTAAATGGTTTCAAGTTTTTCACGGGGTGGCTACCAAAAGTTTCTTTCTTTCAGCAACAACCCCTCTAATTAATGAACATTACTTGGCTCTACTTAAGAGTTCAATGATTCCAGAAAACGGCAACTTCGACTAGGTCTACATAATGAATAAACAATAAAGCGAATGCTTTGAATGAGCCACTGACCCAAATTTGTAAATATAAAATATATGGAAATTAGTCTTTTGATCATATTAAAGCAATAAAATAAGTCTTTGATTCAATTTCAATATATCCTACAATTAAAATAAAATATACATAAAATAAGAATTTAAGTTAAATATTTAGATTAACTTAAGAGACAATCTTTTGCTATATATTAAATAATTTAATTTAAATATTATCAAACAGCAGCTTAAATTTGCAGTCTAGTTAAAGCATGGACAATTCGAATAGCTTTCGGGGTTAATAATAGATATGTGTAAATATATGAATATGCTGTTTGTTTTAGTTATACATGAAGTCAGCACGCTTATAAAATAGACGCTCTTTATTAAAACGAGTTCTTTGCAGCTATGCAAACAATTTGACACATTCCTAGAGCTAAGTTATAAATACGCTACGCTGTCTGTACGCGTACTCAGCCAGACGCTTAAATCCCCTGCAAAAAAAAAGTTGCTGGAAGTCTGCCATTTAAAACTAAACACGTCTGCCAATATTAATATATATTGTATTTCCGACTCTGCTGCAAAATACAAGAAAAAAAAGAGAGTAGAACCTTCCATTAATGTCAAAATGCGCTAACTTCGCTGCTCTCGACTCGTCAGCCCCGCCCACTGGCAGCCCCAAGCTGAACCCAACTTAACCCAATCCAAACTCTCAACTCAACCCAAACAAGGGCCAAACTTAAACCCAAACCCAAAATTCAACTCTCTCTCTCTCTCAACTGCGGCTCGGCAGTTTTTCAAAACTTTTACCCATGCCCCGCCCGCTGTACGGGGTGTAAAATTCAATACGTTCCGATGCTTTTTAGCGAACAATTTCAAATGCAACACAACGCGGCAAGGATATTTTTCACTTTGCGCCATGCCAAACGGAGGCGACAGGAGGCCACGTCGAAAATTATATATGGAATTCACGGCCAGGGCCATTCCCAGTTCGCCGCGTCGCGTCGCGTCGTCTGCCACTTGTTGTTTGGGTTGGACACTAACCCACCGCGACCCCCCCCCCCCCTCTTCCGACCCGCACAGTCTCCCTTTGAGTGTTGCCAATGTTAATCGAAGTTGTGTGCACGAAGAAAAGAATACAAAAAAAAAGTATAGAGTAAGAGGAAGCAAAAAGACTGAGCTCCTCGCGTTATCTCACGTATATGGGCAGACATAAAAACAAATTACATGTCGTTGGGCGGGGCAGCGGGTGGGGAGCTGCGGGGCACACAGAGTGCTGCTTAAGCGGCTTTATGTACAAAAATTGTAAATGGCATTTGTCTCTACATGTGTGCCAGTGTGTGTGTGTGTGTATGTGTGTGCGTCTGCATGCAGCTATTTCCGGTGCTATGGCGGCCAGCGGAAGCGGCTGCCGTTTGTTTTTCTACTTCATTTTGTTTTTTTTTTCTTTTACTGTCTTTTTTTTCATATTCTTTTTGGCCGTGTGCATAAAAGTGCAGAAAAAGTTTATCAATATTGAAAAGTTTAGCGTGTTTATTTATTGTTGTTGTTGTTCTTGTTGGTCGGGGGCTGTTTCTGTGCCTGGGTCATAGTCATAACAATAAACTCGGTTCATAAATAAGTTATTAGTCAATGTCTTTCGATCTTCCTCTTTTTTTTTTTTTGGTTTGTGTTCGTTTTATGGCTTTGATGGCGCTTCGATTGCCGCTCATTGATATCTGCCCGGCTCGCCCGTAAGCTCTTTGCAGTTCCATGTCTTTTGAGCACTCTTAATGAGCAAGTGTCTAGAAATTATGGGATTATGTTGTGTCTGTCGAAAATAAAAGTTGACTCACGTGCAAAGTTCGGTTTCAATCAACTCTATTCAGACTGGAGTATTTTAAATGGTATTTCTTATGGTTCTAATGGTATTTGTGATTTTTTTATATGCTGCTTAGTCTTAGCCAAGCCTTTCGGCTTTTTAAAATGTTGTTGTCCATAGAACAGCTGTTTAAATAATAATATAGTTAGATGGTATATTATATTAAAAATCTTCTATTATTTACTTTTATTTTAATCCGCATATTGGCCAAAAGTTTTGTTAAATTCAAAAACATTTATTTAATTGAATTTGAAACTTTCATCAAGCAGCTGCTTAAATAGCAAAGGGCATTCCCTAATATATTTAATTTGTTTTATCAGTGGGACTTGAATTAATTTTTGATTGTATCAATCCGAGTAAAAGTAAATAAGAAAACGTCATATGCCTCGTGCTGGCAACTGATTAAATAATAAAATTCACTAAGTCACAGCTTTCAGTTATTCAAAGTAAATTCTATGACGTCTGCCAAAATCGCTAATACATAATATAAACATGTATTTGACAAATAAAAATCGATAGCATCTGTGTAGACTTAACAAGACTAATTTTTGGGGGCGTTGCCAGAATTCGAGCTGCTATAAATTTGCCCGAAATTGGCCTGAATTGTATCATTCACGAATTGAAGACACTTCAGCGAAGATGACGAACCAGACAATCATTCTGAGCTGCGCTCTTTTGGCAATTCTTGTTGCCTATCTTCCATTGGGCGAAGCAGTCACCTGCGCAGCGGACCCTACCAATACTAATTGCATTGACTGCACTCTAGCTGCCAATGTAAATAATGCTGAATGCCTAACCACAGTGGCAGACACCACCACTGTGGCAGCCATGACCACTGTGGCAGCTACGACCACTGTTGCAGACAGCACCACTGTGGCAGACAGCACCACTGTGGCAGACAGCACCACTGTGGCAGACAGCACCACTGTTGCAGACAGCACGGATGCAACAACAAAGAGAGGCCATCATCATCATGGACATCATCGTGGACATCACCGTGGCGGCCGAGGTGGCAGGCGCGGTGGCTGGGGCGGCGGCTGGGGTGGTGACAGGGACGGAGGCAGGCGCGGTGGTAGGCGTGGCGGCAGAGGTCGTGATGGCAGAGGTCGTGGCGGTCGTTGGTAGAAAGATCAGCACGATAATAATTAATAAATAAACTGGATCATTGAAATAATGTGGTGTTTTTTCTAGTTGTGACATTAACAACATTTATTTTGATAAAGATCTCCTCTTAATGTTTGCATTTTACAGAATCAGGAATTTTGAAATTATAATATTTTATTCGATGGCGATCGCTCTTCTATGCGATTCGCATGTGACCAATCAAAATCTTGAAACCCTTTCAATCAGATTGTTCTTTAAAATCTCTCAATATCTGGCCATATCTTCTAATCTCCCTTATACACAAACACACATACACACTTCTAGCTCTCACTTTAATATGTATGTGTGACATTTCATCGTGATTTTCATTCAGTTAGATATGGAATAGACTTAATAGTATTTTAAGTATTAAATAATATTAATTATCTTATCAATTATATATATTTTTTTAATTTAACTATAATATAACTAATAAATATCACACCATAAATATGATTTAATGCGAATAATATAATATTTATAGCTATAATAAGACAACTTAACTTAGGATACAAATTACGATATTAGGCAAAATGTAGTGAATTCTGCCCCAAGCTATAAGTTTTACTCGCAGCCCTAGAATCAAAGGAAGTATAATTATGTTAATACATCAGGCATATATGTAAAGCACAGGCATTCATTTCAAATGAAAAAATCAAGCCAGAATGATAAATAATTGAAATATACCTTCGAGTGTGCTCCATTCACACGCAACGACCAATTGGCTAAATGGCCCAATCAGTCATCAAATATCTGCCGAGAGTCAAGTCGAAAAATGCAATCACAGTTCAAAGTCGAAAAAATTGACATAATTACGAGTGTATGGCGCTGCTGCATGGCATATAAATTTCACGTAGCTAAATAAAAAAAAAAAATAAATAAAAAAATAAAATAAAAAGCAAAAATGAAGTGAAATTTTAATAAGCTAAATAAAGCGGCGGCAAGAGAAAAGACGCCGCCAGGTGAAAGCGGCAAAAAGAAAACAGCACGCAAAAGAGAACAGCAGCTACCGGAGGAGACGACATCGCAGCGCATAATGCAAAGCCCCAGACAAATATGTGTGCTGCCACCCAAAGCAACCTGCCAACCACCCAACCACCCACCCAGCCAGCCAGCCAGAGCTTGCCGCACCACACGCGCGCAGGCCGCAGACAGCGCCGAGATGTGTGCTATGCTTTTCTTTATGCATATTTAAAAAGCCACCCACCCAATAAGTATGCTACAAATAATAAGCGTAGTGAAGCGGCGCGCATTATAAACCAGACCTGAGTGGGGCAGGGGGCTGCTCCCCTCCCTCCCTCCGGCCCTGCGTAGCGTCATGCCTGAGACCATTTTAGCCCAAAGTCTACATGGAATTATGCGAGGCTTCTGCTGCCTGTTGTTGTTTTTGTTAATGGAGCAAAGCTGGCAGCATTGTTGTTGTTGCTGTTGTCTTGCTGTTGGTATTATCCTGCGACTGTGATTGTCTGTGCTGTTTGTAGTTAAAATGAGCACAACAACAACAACAACAATAACAACAACAATGTAAGCAACAACCACCAGCAAGAAGACAGGACACGGCACACCATTAAATGCGCAGCAGAAGCTAAAGCAAAATCAGTAAAAGCACAAAGAGAATATGCTAAACGTTTGACGAGACTCACAAATATGCAGCATACAAAACAAAAATATAAATATGAGCTTAAAAAAAATATATATAAATAAAAATAAATATATATTTGACGGGAAAATATAAAGAAAATAATAAGAGAAAATCAGAACACATTATAAAGCATATCGAAAGTCGAGCAACAGCAAGTTGTAATGAATTCCTGCCAAAAGCTGATGTCGTTGATGGAGGGGCAACACACAAAAGACGGTAATGTTTGCCAGGTTAACAGAAACTCAAGTGTGTCAAGCGAGACGTTCAAAAGTCAATCTTACAAATATTGAAAGAAAAATTTGCAGCTGGCTTATGTAAATGATATGTGCTTGATTTGCATGCCTTTTACTCACATTTAGTCTGTAAATGTTTCTTAATTTAAGTTCAAGCTTTAAAGTCTGAGCCGCAGTGTGTTATTCAAAAGCTAATTTTTGTCACTCTGAATTAATATATATTATACGATATATATTAAATATTTTAACATGATTAAATCAAAGTTCTTTCATATATTTTTATTAACTTTATTTAAATTGAAGTAACTCAGCGAAAATCTTCGCAGAGCAGCTGCCCATTATAATCAAAATAAATGGTTTCTGGATAGCAGCTCCCCATTTGTAAAAGCTGAAAATTAAATGCACCCCAATTCGAATATTTTTCACGCAGCCCTCAAATTTTGAAAATCACCCACAAAGTGTTGTCTAATGATGTGTTTCGCCCTCTGGCTTTTTATTTTTTTGATTTTTGTGCTGCCTTCAAAGGTGTCAATAAGTAGAAACAAGGCATAAAAAGCAAATGCCAAATTAAAGCTCCGTGGTTTAGTACAAGAGATTTTGCCAAAGCAGAGGAAAAGAATTAAAAAAAAAGAAAAGAAAAGAAAAGAAAAACATTTAAACATGACATAAAAACTGAAACGATGAGCACTTTCAGCCCCTCATTTGAGATTCAGGCTCTCTGGATACAGATAGAGCACAGCGGCCGGGCTGGGTTATTGAACTGCCAGGGAGCCGGGCAGGGAGAAGGGCACGGGGCCGGGAACTCGACACTAAAAAGTCGTACCTTATCGAAATGACAAACAAATTTTAATCAACACACAACAAGCCGCAGCTGCAACGCACTCGCAACTGCTGATGACATCCTTTTCGCACAGCGGCAGGAGATGAGCCAAACATCACGTCGATTTTAAGCACATTGATCAGAAGTGTCCTGGCAGGGCTGAAAGTGCGGACACCGGATAATAATAGCTGCTGCTCATGATGCCAACACTGAGAGCCTGTTTGATGTTGATTATGACTAAGTTGCTGCCTGGCCTGATAAGCCTTAAAACTCTCAAACGATGAGCGTGCAAATTTCTATAAAAAAGTGAATTTCAAAAAAAACACAATGAAACTTTACATGCGGCAAGCCGACATTGTGATACGCTTACTTGGATGACAAAGTAAAATATATATGTATGAAAATATAAATACATAAAAAAGTCTGAAAAGTTAATAATTATATTTTAAATTGGTACAAAAATAGTTATAAATAGCTTCAAAACACTTGGATAGCAAAATACCAAATTTGAATGGAAATATAAACACAATACAAGCTGGAAAAGTACAAAAATATTATATAAAGTATTTATAAAAAAAGCTATTAATATATTCAATAACTCAACTAATGATATATTTATCTCTCTATAAAGTTCAGGTCTCTGCTAGAAATATGAATATCAAAAATTAAATTACGCAAAAAGTTAAAATTAATTTAAAATAAATAATAAATAAACAAAAAAAAAAAAATTTAATTTAAAAAAAAAAAATTTAAATAATACTTAAATTTATATAAAACACTAGGTATTCAAATAACTCAACTTATGATACATTCTTCTCTTGTTATAGATCAGAAGGTGTTATGCTAGAAATATGAAAATTAAAACTTAAATTACGAAGAAAAATAATCTTAATTCATATCATACGAATACAAAAAAAGGATATAAAATAATATTTAAAATGTATCTAAAAAGTTATAACAAAAAACTCAACTAATAGTGCATATTTTTGTCTTTTGGGTTCACAGGGTTTTATGCTATAAATATGAAAGTCAATAATCAAATAAAATATGTCCAAAATATTCTCGATTTCTTCTGAGGATCCTGTTGCGAATCCTAAGCTAGTGTATGGCTGCCATTTTTAGTTTTTATATTATCAAAGCAGCTTCGTTATTAATAATTTATATATTATTGATATTTTGTTTAAGTTTAGCCGTTGCGATCCGTTGTAATCCTACAACATTATGAATACTACTTTCCTACAACGTCATATTACAAATGCGACAACAATGTTGTGGTGCCCTCAATTGAAAGTGTATTTCGAACGCAATTCAAGAGGCGGAGTCATGAAAACAAAACAGGATGCGAGGCGTTGTTGCCGCTGTTGCCTCCTGCATGCGACGCACGTGTCGCCCTAAAAAGCCGATCTAATCAAATGGAAGTAAAATGTGTAAAAGGTGGAAAATTTACGCTGAGAAAAAAGCAAGAACAGCAGCCGGAAAAATAGACAAAAAAAAAGAGGAATATATAGAAAAATACTCAATGTGGAAAATGGAAAATCATAACTCGTCGACTTTTTCTATTTTCCTGTTTTTTTTTTTGTTTTATACACACTAAAGTTCGTGCCACATGACTAGACACGAATTCGCAGCGACTTTAAGCTTAAAGTGTGCAGCCTGAGCTTGGGTTTGGGCACGAGCAGAGCGGCAGGGCCGGCCCACAAAATGGGTATCATATGCTAATTTCCATATGGTCAACCCTTTTCGGGCAACGACCCAGCATGAGAAATTTTAATAATTTTCACTGAAGTTTTTGCCTGGCTTCCAGTGCGTTGCCTTTTGGGCTAATTGTATGCTAAACGTTTGGGGTGGGGTCGGCATTTGCGGGCGGGCTGGCACTTTGGAGCGCGGCTGGGGCTTTCCAAAGTTTTTGTGGCAGCTTACAGTTGGGCGACACACAAACACACACACACACACACACAACGGACACATGAGACCTTGCCGTAGCTTAGAGTTTCGCTCGACGGCGGCTGCGAGCCGAACTATAAACATGATAGCCGGGTAATGACTTTAATTGTTCGGGTGTTTCTGATATTCGTGAGAGCGGGGGAGAGAAGGAAAGAGTCATAGAGAGAGGGACTGAGAAAAGCTAATATCATCTATGATGAAGCATCGTTTTTTTGTCATTGTTGTCATTTTGCTTGGTCCACTTGTTTTTGGGTTAATTTTGATGATACTGGTGAAAAGTACGAGCAACATTTGCTTGCCACAAAATTATGTCAATCGCAACATGGCCTGTTGGTGGGTTAAATGAGTTAACACCATGAAACCACTTTGGTAATGAGTAGGTTTCGAAATAGCAGACACATCATAGAAATTGGCAATGGGAGTAAAAGCATTGAGATATTAATAATACTTTATGACAAAACTAACTATTCGAAAAAACAAAAGTTTTACATTATTTGTTTTGTGTGTTTGGCGATTGCGCCCATCACAAACACGTGAGGTATAGATAGTCTTCTACAGTCTCATTTAGGATATTTTATTGATTCCAAGACTGACAAAGATCTTTTCAGTACTATTGCTGAATTCTTTACTGCCCAACGGCTCTTCCCTACTTATTAATGGGCTTGCAATTTCTAATTTACTTAAATCAAGTTCTGGCAATTCTGTGTTATCGTATAAATATATATAAAATAACCCAACAATTATCTGGTGTTAGCTAGTTTACTTTCAGTTACTTTCAAAATGATCTCCTGATAATATCATGACATATTCCCAAATTTGTCTTAAAATTTCATTTCAATTCGCCTTTGAAACTTCTTGCGGGTTCAGTTTCTCAGTTTTCCCAGCATACTCTTAAGTAATAATCAACACTCTCTAAGATCGTTCTCTCTCTCTCTCTCTCTCTCTCTCTCTCTCTATCTCTCTCGCTCTCTCTTCCTCTCATTCTTAAATTCTTAAAAAATCTATTAAATTTACCACTGAACCTATTCGCAGGTTCAGTCATTATTTTCCCACCATATTCTCTTGGAACTCTCACAAAGTCAGAACAAACTTTACACCATCTCTTCCCCTCTTCCTCTTATATTCCTTTAAATCTATCAAATTCACCTTTATTCAGTTCAGTTTCTTAATATTCTTCAGCATACTCTAAAGAACTAATCGACACCCTACGAGTTCTCACACATTTTCTAAGCAAACTTTACACCAGCTCATCCTCTTAAATTCTTCTAAATCTATCAAATTCGCCTTTGAACCTTCTTGCTGGTTCAGTTTCTTAATTTTCCCATCATACTCTCAAGTACTAATCGACACTTTGAGATCTCACACAATTTCAGAGCAAACTTTACGCCCGCTCTTCACCTACCTAGCTCCCCCTCGATCTGCTCCCCCGATTCACTTCTTCTGAGAACCAAAAATTAAAAAAAACTTGCGCAAGTGGCCGCGTGTCGTCGTCTGCTTTCGTATCAGCTGAACTGCAATGCGGAGTGGCGGGTCGAGGCCATTATTTTCACGGTTCAACAATGCGCTAATGCAAGGACAAGGTTTGCACACTTTCTCCCGCCTGCTTTCTCGCCGCCCTCCCTCTCTCTCTCTCTCCCTCCCCCTCTCCTGTTCTCTAGCTCTCGCTGTTGCTCACATTTTGTGGCTCCCACGTGCTGCGCCATAATTAGGCGGACCGTGGCAAATCCAATAATTACCGAGCGTAAAAAAAAACTTTCAAGTGCGCCGTGCACACAACCGCAGAGCACATGTCAGGCGGTCGGCGGGCAGGCAGTCGGTGAGGGGGGCGTGACAGGATATGAAACATGAAAAACAAATTGAAGAGCCAACATCCGGCTGACGGGCTGCTATTGCAGCAGCTCCTCACTTTGCCACTGCCGCTGCTGCTGCTGCTCCTGCTGCTGCTGTTGACGTCGCCTGCGTCGTTGTCAATGCAACAATGACGACAATCAAATGACGTTTGCACCAATGAGCAATTGGCAAACGGCACGGGGTCAGGCAGCAGGACGAGGGCGATAAAAAAGAGAAAGCAAAGGCAGCGGGAAAATGATAGCGTGGATTAAACGATTTTTAATGAAAAGCCTTCAGACGGCCGCATGAATGAATGACAGCGGCTGACACACACACACACACTAGGGCCAGGACGAAGGGCGCAACACACACTCACAGACAGCACAAGCACATGACACACACACACACAGACACACAGACACGCACGCACATATGGCACGGGGCAGAATGAGGAAAACGGAGCCTCAGCTGCAATTGCCAGCAAATGCAGGGCAAAAAATTGCATGATTGAAAATTGCACTTGAGGCCGATCGAGAAGGGAAAATGAAAATGGAACTGGAACTGAATGTGGCAATAGCAATGGCAATGGCAATGGAGAAGGAGATGGAGAAGGAGCAGGGGCTGACGGCAGCGGACAATCCGTTTGAGGGCTGCCAACGACGGGATGTAGGAAAAATCGAGTAGCCGAAGGAAAAGAAAAGAATATAAAAACGGGTTTCTTAACTGTCCGAAAAATGTTGCTATGATGGAATATTATCGTGAATACTGCGTGTATGTATGTTAACCCCCAACCCTTTGACCTCGCGCCCCTCGCGTATGTTGAGCTGTGTGCTTTGTCAAGGGTTCCGCTGATTGGTTTGCGCCCGTTGTTGTTCATCTGGTCCATCCACAAAGCGGCCTTTTGTTCTCAAGGTGCGGGCCTCTCGAAATAAAGTGAAATCTAGCTCCTGGTCAGCAGGAAAGTGCCCGTCGTTACGGACGGGTTTTGCTTTCGCTCGGACTGGAGCTTTGAAGTGGCCCTGGCTGTGTGGCCAACTTAATGAAGTGGACATATCAGCCGGGAGTTGCACAGAATGGAGGTCTGCACGGCAGACCTTGCCTGTCAATTGATAAACAGTCGAGGGTAAATGGAACAAAGTTCAGCTGAAGCAGCGAAAGGCGATTGCTTTGCGATAGAAAGTCAAAAGCAGAAGAACCCATAAAAAGTTGTGGTTAAGAAAATTCTTTAAATGTGAAGTAAAACACAGTAGAGATAACATTGCCTTGACAATAGAGGGAGGAAAGTAAGGGGGAGGAAAGTAAGAGTGTGCTCTGCTACAAAATTCCCTGTACTCCTTAGTCAATGTAATATTTACGTACCTTCGCACTGTGGATATATAGCCCAATATGAATTCCAGAACGCCTATGCAGATCTTTATAGATTCATTTATACAAAACACACACACTTTTGTCCATTAATATGGCACTCAAAAGTTTGTATATACCAGAGCACAACTATCTATATTTAAACATGATTAGTTTTTCAATTTGGGGGAGAATATGGGCAGGCGTGCAAAAAGTGAAATATTCATTTTTCTTAAGACCAAATTTTAAGGAAATACACGTGTGCTGCATGCATTGATTGCAACAACACCTAATCGCAATGCCGGCAGAGAGCTTTTATAAAGTGGCCAATTCTTTGTTTCAGGCAGAAAACTCTTTTTCTCGATACGTCATCGTCATTAATATATACATATATTTATTACTCAATGGTTGTCGACGTTGACGCAGCTGCTTTTGATCCCGTTACATATTTGAGCTCCTACTTTCAGAGCGCAAGCATAGTAGATAGTAAGAGCGAGAGAGGTAATTTAAATGCACACTGCCATTGAGCCGTGGGCAGTGATGCTTTTAATTCCGTTATGTTAATTCTTATGCAGCCGAAAGCGAGAGGAGCGAGCTTTGCGGTTGTGGACAGACGGGGAAAGGGTAATGCGACAGAGCGTAGGCTGCGCTAAATATGGCAATTTAGTTTGTGCGCGTCTGCCTTTTTGATCGAACATGAACTCCGCGCGTGTGAATTACATCGTATTTAAAGTATTATTTATTTTAACTTGCGTTAAAAGTAATTAGTTTGTGCCGTGTGTGTATTTAAAACAGCCGTAAATAAAATGCCGTACTCCGTGCGTATAGCTAAATATCCTAAACAATTGATAACATTTGTGCAAGCAAATTTTTGCTGCTGAGCTTTTTCACGTAGCAAAAATGGCGCGATTTTTTGGCCTAAGAGCGGAAGAGAGTGACAGCGAGAGAGAGGAGGCAAGAGCGTGAGTGCACTTCTTATTTATTTATGTTGTTGTATATGTTTTTATTAACAAGCAGCGTGCATGTTGTATGTGTTTGTTGTGTGTATATATAGAGAGAAGCTTGAATATTTGTAAGAGCAACTCAGCGCTGGTTTCATGGTATCTCTTAGTTGAGCATTGCCGATTAAAGCACCTTTATATGTTATATTAAATGTTTGATGTCAACGGACTTGCATAATATAGTTTAATATAGTTAGTTAAATCTTTCAGTTTTCGTTTGTTGAGCCCCGTTGTGTCGAATAGTTTTTAGAGCACATGTTAAATTTTCAGCGCGTCAAAGAATAATCCGTTTATCCTTATCTCCTGAGCCAAAGATCTACTGTTTGCCAAACAAGAGATGCTATCTTATAGGGAAATCTAGATAGATAGACTTGAGAACACATTATACGCACCACAGAAAACACTTAAAACTAATCGCTCGACCCAAAGAAACAACAAAAAAACAATAATGAAAGAGTAATTCCGTTATCTGTCGATCTACATATGACATATTCACGGACCTCAGTAGACATTAGTGTCATATTTTATGAACTTGAAGGCACATGTTGTGCCAAACAAACACAGTTGATAAGCGGACCCAGGCCCATTACCATTAGCATTACCATTGCCAGCGAAGCACACGCCATCCTTCAGAGTGTGTCCAACTTTCTTTGTCCTTTGGCTGTGCCTATCAGCGATGTCGCGGCGAGAGCACCACAATTTACCGCAGTGCGTGGCCCGAAATAAATAACCCAGAATGTCGACAGCACATTACACACACACCATCACACACTCACACACACACACACAGTGAGTGGGCGGGGGGCGGGCGTCTAATTATGCAGCGTTGACAAAAACAAAGAGAGCACATAGGCGCCAGGACATTTGTGAAACGACCCGCCGTGGGGCCTTGAAAACTATTAAGAAAACATATTTTTCTTTTCTGTTCTTTTTTTTTTGTTTAGAAAATGGCGCACGCGGCGCATTTAACACTAATCATTGTCATTATTATCGCTGGGCCCGCTTGGCTGAGTGCCAGGACTTGCTTGTCTGGCAGGACCTCGGGCGCTGTACCATTAAAAATTCATGATCTCAAGTGCCGCTTGGCTCTGTTTGTTACTTTGGGTGCCATATTTCACATTAGCCGACAGTAGCGTCGCCTTCGAGTGGTTTTTCCACAGAACTGTCAGGCGAACCCTCGACATGTGGCTCGGTTCCCGAACCTCGCGCACACAAATTGATCAAAGAATCAATAAAACGTCAATTAACAATCATTTTCACACGCAGCCGCGCCCTGCCTTCCCACTATACCCACTGTACCCTTTCCAGCCCAATTGTCGACTCATTGTTCAATTTGTCAACTAATGTGAAATGCAGTAAAACAATTAAAAACTCCACAAACAGTTTTTCCGTAGGGACAACAGCGTGTTCTGGCCCATGAAATATGAAACTTTGGCTTTGTTTTGTCAGCTCCCTAAAGCAGAAAAAAGAAAAATATAATTAAAATTTAATGCAGCTATTTGAATTCGAGCCGCGTTCCAAGTCCAAGCAACTCGATGCTATCAATAAGTAACTAGACGGAGACATAAGGCGTATCCAAGTAAACTATTTAAACAATTGCCTTCTGGGTTTTTCCTAGGAAAATTGACTCCACGCATGCTATGTCTCCCTTTCCACTCTCTCTCTCTATGCGTGCTTACAGTCGAGCGCAATTAAACGACATTTGCTAAGGAGAGGCAGACGCTGGGGAAGGAGCTGAGGCTGCAAAAGAAAATGTATCCAAAGAATAATGTTTGATTTCCCCAAAGGGAATAACCACATAGCAACAACTACAAATGATGCATGACGACCTAATAGAGCAGCTGTGTGGCAAAAGAATCTGAGTGCAGCATTCCAACAGGGATCTTAAATTTTGAAAGATATATTTTGACTTGATCACTCAAACTAACAAATTCTTTTGGGGTACTAGATGATTTGACAAGTAAAATATTTGGCATAAAAGTAAAACATATTCGAGAGCCAGAACTCTTTTAGACAGGTATATTATTATTAAAGTAGGACTACGAATAATAATAATATTTGAATATGTTTACAATTCGAATTAGGAATAATAGATAGTTAAAGAAGATATATGTACTGAGCAATATGCACTTTTGATGTAAAGGAATGTTGATTAGGTTACGTTGAATACAGAAGAATGTAAATGCATTCAGGCTATAAAATACGCGATTGCTAGTTTTAAGTGGTCTGTTTCTCCCCCGCTCCTGAAACACATACTAAAGATATATAAATATAGGATAATCAGTATACAAATAGACTTTATCGAACAGAAAATACAAAATGGAAAGGTTTTTATATTTCTACTACACTCATGCAAACATTTGGGTATTATGAATTGCAATCAAGCTGAATGGTCTTATAATCTACACTGGAACAAACTCGCAAGCTGAAAAAAGAACTGGTCACAAGGAATTATTGAACTATGTGTGTGTGAGTGTGTGTGTGTGTGTGTGTCGATAATCTTGTCTGCTTAAAACTGTGGCCCCGTTTCCGTTCAGTATTCAAATTATTTTTGCTTGCCCAGTGCACAAACACAGAGCTGTCAATCAATCTGGCAGCCAGCACTCACAGAGACACCCAATACACACATGACACTTATCTCACCCACCTCCTCCCGGAGCGCCCGGGCTGTACATTGACAAGGAAAAGTCAAGAAAATTAAAAGTGCATTGCAATACAAGATACTCGCACCTCAGTCAGTCGTACAACAAGGAAATGACATAGCTGGAACCCGAGTGCCGGAGCATAGATCTCAGCCATGGGCCAAACACCTGCCTAATGTCAGCCGTTGAGGTGAGCGACTGCTTAAATGGAGTGACATAAAATTAAAATTGAAAAATCGAAAATTGAAAATTGAAAACTGAAACTACACAAAGATACGTACTTTCTGGCTGCGGCACATAAGTATTTCCGGCTTGAATAGTCCCACAGAGTTCAGATAAGGCATGCCCCGAACGGTGGCAACTTGAAAAGCTGGCAAACATTTTACCCTCGCAAAGCCCAAAGACAAACAAATTGCCGAGTGTGATAAAAACAAAAAAGTAAAATAATGCGAAATCCGTAGTAGACCATAAAGCGTTAAACGTAAACACAATGCAGAATAATAAGTGTGGCTACATTTTCCACTTAATTTATGGCAAATATGGGGGCCATCGATAGAGCAAAAAAAAAAAAAAAAAAGAGAAGGCATTGAACGTGAATTTTTAATAGACTTTTAATAACCCACACAGAGCGTGGGGCCAATTCCTTTGCTGGCTAAACAGAAAGTGTAATGAACCGCAGCCGCACATCGTGCAGACATTTTCCAAATGAAAAGCCATTGAAAGGCGTTGCCATTGGGCAAACAATGGCGGCAGCAAAAAAAAAGAAGCGACAAAGCCAAAGTCAGGATTCAGCAGCAGCAGCAGGAGCAGGACGAGACGGTGGCAGACAAACAACAATAAAGATAGAAATCAACGCAGACGTGTGCATAAAATATTAATTATCAGCAGTTTACTGGCAGCAGCAGCAGCAACAGCAGCAGCAGCTCGACATATTGGCAATGACTCTGAAAAGCCAGCAGCAATAAGAACAACAGCAACAACAACTGACTTTGGCAGACGCGACACGCAATAGAAACTGGCAAAATGCTTGGCAATGGCATTGGCATTGGATTGGGGCGCAAGTGCAGCGAGATTGGTGCTTAAAATTAGTAAGCTTGCCAGTTGGTAACAGGCTGGCTGGCTGGGCAGCAGTTGGCGCCATTGATAACTGACTCAATAACTACGAGGCTATATTCTCCGTGCAGCTCTCCGTCGCTTTGTTTGGGTTTTCTGGCTAGAAAACGGCTACCGCACGCGGCTAGACAAAAGTGCATTAAGCGCAGATGTGTGCGCCGGGGAAAAGGCGCAGCCAGAGAGACGATCAAACAGTAGGCAAAAAGGGTTGCCGGCAAAACCAGCTGCTGGCAGGCAACGATTGCAGTGTATACGAGGTATACATAAATGGGAAATCATTTGCTGTCAACTGCACTAATTGCAGATGGGTTTGTCCATTTGTCAGATAGCATATTAGTGAAATCACAAATTAAATTTCATAAATTATTGAACACATTTCCAAAAACATTTGTGTGCTCAACAGAGTTGTCGAAGGGGTACCAAGGTTTTACCTACAATACCCAATTGAAGCGTATCTCTTTTATATATAATTACTGTCAATACAACGGATGGATAGGCTTTAAGAATGGGGGATATTTTCCATTTATAAACCTTAACTATTTTAAAAGCTAAAGCTTTTGAGTTAAGCAGCTGAATAACTTAATTAATTTTCAGCATTATCTCTTGCTTTAGATTTATTTACGTTTTGATTACTAAATCATATACCAGCTTAAAATATTTTGTATGTTCTTTACATTTCCCCATTGATCTCTCAGATTTGCTAATTCTGATGTATAAGAAAATTCTGCTTGATCTTTGGAGTCTACGAAATAGTTAATGGCCCAAGAAGCACACAGTTTTTAATAACCCTTAACTTTTCTAGTCCAGATTATTTAAAGATAAATTATACGAATTTTTTTTAACTAGGTTTTCTTTAATGGCACACACTCAAATTCCTTAAAATAAGAAGTTCATTTAGCCTTGCTGAATTCCCTTTATAATGCGCATTTTCTTCTGCAGGATGCTTCCCAAGATGGTTTTCGGTTTGCCACCGCGCCTGCCGCCTCTCCTCCAGCCAGGTCGTCTGCCTCCTCTGCCTGGATGACCCTTTCTGGGTGGATGTCGGGTTATAGTATCCACATCATCAACGTCATCGTCGACGTAGTATTCGTAATCGGCAAGGCATTCGGCATCATCTAAATTAATTTCAGCGGTACAGTCAACGCAATCTGCATTGTCGGGCTTCTCGGCACAGGTGATTGCCTCGCCCATTGGCAGGTAAGCCATAAGTATTGCCAGAAGGGCACAGCACAGAATTATCAACCTGCTGCTCATCTTAATCCAATTTAATTCAAGTAATTGCAACAATCGAATGATAAACTTTAATCAATTTGATGAATTTATATAGCAGCTCAGCTGCGAGAGATTTGGCAGGTTTACGCAGCTGTTTGCGAACTGTTTTTGCCAAATATTGTTAGTGAGCGATTAGCTAAGACATTATAAACAGTGGCCATATTGACATTGCCTTGTTTACATCGAAATATTTGAGCAGCTGCTCTCTATTTGATCTCGTGAAGATATTAGAAAGTGATTAACACTATGGGAATCTATCACAATCTATGAAGGTTGCGTGTGGTCGATCAAAAAAAAAGAAGAGCAATTAACTGGTATCGAGTGAAAATGTGAGCTATTCTTGGTTTTTTGACTATTGCGACTTGCTCAAATATATAATTTCCGCATATATTTGACTCACAAGCAATTTAAACGAAGGGGTAGAATATTTAAGAGAAGCGCAGCAAATGTTATGTTATGGAAGAGTTTAGAATATAAAAAGAGGTTTGGCTTAGTATGAGCTCAATCAATATATAATATATATTATTATTATAGTTTTCTTATTTAGCTTAATTTATGACGATATGAAGAATATTCATCATGTGTAATCTCTTTAAGCGGCTTTTGTCCCTACTATTGTCTTAGAGATCCAGAGCCAAGTTATTTTTGCGAAATTTTTATTTTTGGAAAATATATAAGTAGAAGAGACATGGATAAATGTTGGCAAATATTATGAATAATATAAATTGATTTTAACTATTTTAATATTATTTAGTTTAATAATTAAGCAAGATTGCTTTTATGCAGATTTTCTGGCTGTTTCCAAATAATATTTCCTTGAATCGGATAGAATTATTGAAATAAATAATTTCGTTTAGTTTTCGCATTATTTAGAGACCTAATCTACTAATGTAAAAGACATACAGAAGAATTGCATTTGACCCCTTTGAAATCACAGATCGAATTAAATATATAAGAGTCATGCATCTGCCAATGCAGCAGAGTTTTCGACACATCAGGACCTGATTCTTGTTAATCTGCTGTAGGTTTTCGATTCGCTGCTCAATATTTTATATATTTAACAGCTCGTTTCACTTTGCAACCACGATTATACTCCAGTATTGTGTTATCCATCAGTTTCATTTGTCTTCTACCTACTTAAGCCTTGTTGTTCGTCTCATAACAAGCTGCTTAATTAATTTTTCTGCACTCTGCTGGAGGCGTAACTAAGCACCGGCCACCCACTAGAAGATCCTTCGTACAGATCCAAATCATGCGTGAACATTAATTTGATTTGCGCAGATGTGTGCCAATCGACGAAACCGTCAAACTACGTGCAGAGGATACACGCGGACAGGACAATGAGACGGGCGTCGCCGGGAGAGTCGCTGGCTTTAATTTCGCATATTGTTGACAACAACATGGAACATGGCAGAGCCAAATGATGTGAGTGCTGGCTGTGATGTGAGATATTCAATGAGGGGTTAGTCCACACACACGCACACTCTCACACACACGCGCAACAATAACCTGAGGCAAATACTCGTACCTGGCAGTCAGCGTTATCTGTAGTGTGTGTCCCCTGTAGCCAGGAATTGTCCACTTGGGTCTCGCTGTGTCACTAATTGTGCACAATATGAAGGATACCTGTGTATGTGAGAGTGTGTGTGGGGAACTGAGAACTCGTCGTGCTGCTGGTGGTGACTGGTGGTTGCTGTCGCTGTTGTCTGATGGTTTTGCTGGTTCTGCTGGTCCTGCCACTCCTACTCCAGGCCCTCCCCGCCCTCTCTCTCTCTCTCTCCTCTCCGCATGACCTGATGCGGCTCTGGTTGACCATTAGCTGTGGAGTTTTTTGCCTTTTGATCTGCGCTTCAGTATGTCTGTGTGTGTGTGTGCTTGCTGTGTGTAATGCAATTAATGTGATTTTTGGTTGCAAATTAAACGTATTTATCAGCGTTTATCAATTAATTTTCATTTTCATTTACGGTCGACCAATTCTCTGAGGCTTGACAAATTATCAAACAATGATTAAACATGGCACTTTTAATGCGTTCACATCGACTTTAATTAAATAGAAGTAAGTCCGTGTATATGTGTTCATATATGTGCGTATACACATGTGCTTGTATGTGTATGTGCTTGAAAACGGAAGCTGTCTCCAGGTCAAACATTGATCCATCTCGCAACTGCCAATATCGCCAAAAACCCCAAACCAAACAATAAATTTTATTACATGACATTTGTTCCTCGACTACGGTTCTGTCTGTACATTGCAATTTGTGTGACCAATTTTATACCCTATATTATTGATATTCATTGGGTATATTATTGTTTTACCTTTAACGCATAAAAGTGGGGGATATATTTTTATTATTTGATCAATTGTGCAATTGTGCCTTTGAAGGAAATACATTTATTAGCTATTTTGATGTTTTTATAAAGTTTATCAATCTCCAATTTAAATATTTGAATCCATCCCCCATCAAATGTTTTTTTCTAGGGCATCTCACAGCATAGATTATCGCAAATTCGGCGCATAGAACTTGTTTTTGGTAATTTATTTGATTTGGACATGGCTGTGGCCACGCCCACCCTCTGACACCGCCCATCGATCATCCCCGCTGGCTATGCTAATAATGTTTTGTAATTTATTTTCAACATGTTGACAGTCGACGCGCATTTTGAGCCGTAAATTTGTTGAATTTGCCATTATTATTGCATTCAGTTGCCGTCGATTCTCATGTTGTTGTTGCATTTATTGTTGTAGCTGCCGTTACACATAATTGATTAAAGGAAATTATATAAAAGGTGCAAACTGCCGCAATTTGATGATGCATTTTGATGGCATTCGGAGGTTTGTCGGATTTCCATTTCAGCCGCGCATCAGAGTGTGAGCAGGATAATGTGCAGTTGTTACTTAGTTTCATGTGCATTTCAATTAAATTTGCTCTGTGGAAATTTTATGAAAATCTATGGATTTAGATAGTCTGTAATACTAGAGTTGCTGACATTCGAGCTTCTCTCTGGAAAGGCATATTCGATATTGAATTAATATGATCAAAATGATAAAGCTTTTTTTATGTTTATACTATCGAGTTCTTACGTAGAGAGCTATATTATATTCTTCCTAGCATTATGCAGACAATATGTTAACAAAGTTTTAATTATTAGCTATCGACTTTGGAATACTTCCGGTGGTCTATGCAGAAGTTTTATATTTTAATATAAATATATCAATGTATTTATCTATCTCTATATATATAACTATTTGTCCTGACTGACTGACTGACTGACTGACTGACTGATTGGTGATCAACGCACAGCCCAAACCGTAAGAGCTAGGAAGCTGAAATTTTCACTGTAGCTACCTTATGTGATGTAGGTGCACGTTAAGACGGGGTTTCGGGAAATTCCACCCGCAACAGTGGTAAATTGGCGGAAAACGGTTGTATGCAAGTTTTTTGTTTACCATCCGATCGGCCCCAAACTTATTTTCAAAGATCTTTGTTCAAATTCATTTAAGGGGTGTTTCACACTTTTCGAAAAATCCGTTCCTCCTTGGTGGAAATGGAGGTCAAAAATTTGGTGGGTGACGTTTCGCGCCTCAAATTCGTTTCCAAAGATCTATAAGAAAAATCATTTGAGACGTGTTTCACACTCTTTGCAGAATCCAAACTTTTTCGGGTGGAATGCGATTCAAAGATTTTTTGTACGAAGTTTTAAATTGTGTCCGATTTGCTTCAAACTTATTTTCAAAGCTCTACATATGAATGTAATGAATACGTGTTTCAGCGATTTGGGAAATTCCACTCGCAACAGTGCTAAATTGGCGGAAAACGTTTGTATGAAAGTTATTTGTTTACCGTCCGATCTGTTTCAAAATCATTTCTAATTTCTTTGAGAACATTGATTTTATAACATACGTGCCACGGGCAAGGCCGGGTTATACCCGCTAGTTTATAATATATTTATAAATATTTTAAATTAATATTATAAAAAAATCTTATAATAATACGGGTAAAATTATATATATTGAAAAAAGAAATTATCTTTGCCGACCACAAAAAAAAACTATAAATATTTGTTTGTTGTAGGTTATGTTAAATTCTCTTGACTTCAGCCCACTTAAGCTCTTAAATCTTATATTTCGAACTACTTATACTGCATTTTCTTTTATGATCTGTGCATTATAAGCAATAATAATGTTGTTATTTTCCTATGTAATCGATACTGTTTCTGCTACTTAAAATGACAAATGTTAATTTTCCAATTTACAATCACTTGATCAAATTTCCATTTCTCGCATGATCATGTACATTCCATTTAAATGTCATATAGAGTCACACAAACACAAGTACCCTCATGCCCACATGCATTTGCATCTATTGCACTCTCCTCGGCTTCCAATTCCAAATCCAATGCAAAACAATAAATCGAAATGAGCTGATTTTACCGAAAAATAAAAGCGACAATTTAAATGAAATCAAATAAAACAATAGTCGAAAACAAACAACTCGACCAAGCTGACCAGAAAAAGAACAGATTGCATTCCACGTGAATGCCAGAGCTGACTGCAAATATTCAATAAATGCAACCGCAGCAACAACAAAAGCGACGAGCAAGATTTAAAGTATGCCCCCACTCAAATGGCAGCAATGCCACGCCCCCAGGCACTCGCATGCCACACAGAAGCGAGGCGAACAGAAGAAAAATTAAATTAAGTTTATTGACATATTGCTAATTAGACAGAACATGACAGCGTATCAAGATTTATAGCGCCCGATAAGCAACAGCAGCAGCAACAGCAGAAGCAGCAGCAAAAGCGGCCCCAAACATTTGGACCCGCACTCGGTTCCGACCCCGTCGCCCACCCCAACCCGAAGGCGGATCAATGAACGCATTCATTTTAATTGGAGACATAGAAAATATGCCAAACAAAGAACATGAACAAAAAAAATAACATACTCAGCTCTCTCTAGCAAAGGCATAGGAAAGACGACGACGCTCTAATTAAATGCACTTGAGAATGCCACAACAGCATGCAATCGGGTGTACATCAGTGTGTGTGTGCAAGTGTGTGTGCGAGTGTGTGCTACGGTTCACTGGAATTTATGTGCTGCCCCTCAACTGTCTCGTAAATCTCACAAAAATCCAAAATTCGTCGTCTGCGAAAAACTATGAAAAAGCGCATAAAAATTGTTCAGTTGTCGAACATTTTTGGATTTTTGGGTTTTCTTCTCTTGATGTTTTTTTTTATTGTTTTCCTTGGGCAATATTTACCTTTTAATAATGCTCGGTGTCTAGTCGTCACCCCGCAAGCCCACATATCGATATAGGGAGGAACTCTCCTACGTTGCAGTTACGCGTGTTGTTGTTGTTGTTGTTGTTCTTGTTGCTGCTGCCACACGATAGCAACAAATTTTTTTAGCTCTTGTTGCACAGAAATTGCTGGCGTGTGTCATAAATTTTCGAGCATAGAGAACCGGAAAAAAAGATGGTAAAATAACTGAATCCTAACTGCCACTGAAAATGAAAATGAATGAAATTTTTCAGTTTGCCAAGTCGATAGCTGAATGCTCTACTAAACTAGGAAACATGAATTAAAATATATATTAATTGTAAAGTAAAATTGTGGCTGCAAGGCGGCAAACTAAAGAGCTTGTTGTCGCCAGTTCAAATCCCAATGAAAGGTTCAATGGTAAAAAGGAAGTTTTGGGATCGATTTGTTTCGATTTATTTATATTTATATTATATTTTAATTTTGATCAGAAATGCTGGGCTTTGTTAATACATTTAAACAGAATTTTCCTTTGGGCATCATTTGCAATTTTACCATTATTTATTTGTAACGGGCGCAGCCGGGTAATTTCTACTACTATTTTTAATATTTAAAATTACTACAAACTAAACAATTGAAAAATTTTTAATTTTTCGAGTCTCTGGACAGTTTTAGTCCCAGTTCTCAACCAACTTCATAACACTCTTAAAGTTCCACAAAGTTCGTGTCGAGGAAAATTTTTTTTAAAAATGCCCCGAAGCGCACACATTGTCACATACTCGTACAAAAAACAGGCACGACAACCATTGGCCATTGTTTTGACATATTTTTTCATTATTTTTTTGTGGAACCACGATGGTAGTCGTACGGATATACGACTATATAGTATTACGAGTATTTTGTTTCCACATTTCATTTACCTGCATATTTGGTTTGCTTTGTTAACTGCCAGCTGACATAAAGCGCTGTAAAATTGTCTGCCATCAACTAAAATATGCATTACGAGTAAAATGGCATGACATCTAGCAACATCGACATTGGACATGCGGAGCGGTGCTTCTTAATGCATTTTTCGTGTTGCCAGTTCTATGCCTTGACCCCTCCACGGCTTAAACAACCAACCCCCTCTACTTAACCTGTCGCACAATTAAAACAAGAAATTACATTGATTTATTTGCCTTTGTTCGGGCTGCAGCGCGTTGTAAATTTTCTTAATGCTACATAAATATTTAACTAGATGCATTAATAAATAGTTGCCTATTTTTGTATATATAGATGTGTATTGTGTATAAGAAGCTTAGTTGCTATACTTACCATATTTTTCCCAAGCATAATCAGACTCTTTAAATTGATTTATGAACTTAACACTTTGCCAGCCCCATGCACAATGGAAACAGACCGCCAATAAATTATTTAAACAGGCTAGGGAATGGGCCAGACATTGACTTGCTGTTCTCTTGTCGTTGTTGTTGTTGTTGTTTATAAATCGCTTTTTAGTGTCTTAATTTGTGTGTTGAATTGTTAAAGTCCGTTGATTGAAGTGTTGATAAAATAGCCGATGGGGCAATACAATGGCTAAACAGAAACGGCAGTTCAATGGGTTAGCCTCTAATCTGCGGAATTTTAGATCAGAGTTTGAATATAAAACAATCAACTGATTAATAAGTGTTTATTTAAGATATTGGAGCTTTTTATTAAAATATCCACATTATTTATTTGGCACCTTTACATAATATAAATAAATACTGAATGATATAATTAATAAAAGTAGTAAAAATATGATATGGAATACTTCAAATGAGACAAAAATAAAAAAGGAATACATATAATTATATAAAAACACCCGATCCTATAAAGAACATTAAATATTACCCGTCTGCTCCTTCTTAAGGCTGAATAATTTCCACAAATTCTTCGCCTGCCACAACAATAGCTGCACATTTAACTGTAGTACCTCCATTGTGTATCTCTTTATCGGATGATAACATAAAAACTGTCAGAGAACCATTTTCCACACATATTCTACCTTACTCTACGGTAATTTTCTTTTCTATTCAATATCCACTGTCAGCACAAAAGGTTACTTCATTTCAAAATTAAGCTTCTCTTCAGGGAGTCAGGCCGATCAGATAAAGATAAGAATTACCCATCTGTATTTCTCTTTCCGTCGATATGATTAACTTGTTAGGCATGTAAGATATGTTTATCAGCAGCTCACATGAAACTCCATTTCAAGTATTTTGAGAATCTGTGACAGAATCCCAAACAGCATGAAAGGCTGTCAACTGCTGACATCATCTTGTCAAGCAATAACAATGATTGCATTCTTTACATTTGCTGTAGCTCTACGCTCAATCGCCTTCTGTAATCCGTTGAAGATCACACTCCGCTGATCCGCTTTTGCTGTTCTGCTCAGATCTAAGGGCTTCAGTAATACCTATTCTTGACGGCTCAGCTTATAGCTTAAATCTGTTTAGATACACCTCGTCGTTTGCATCTACCGAAAAACCGAAGCGTAGCTGATTTAACAGCTAAATGCAAATCATTTGCAATTAGCAGCCATCCTGCAGTCAAGCCAATTAGGACATCGGCAGGCGGTCACACAGGCAGGCAGGCAGGTAGGCAGAGCTGGATGCAAGCCGACGCACCTTTTGGCTGCTCATGTGCTGCTCATGCCAACGGTAAATATGCCGGGCCAATGTAAACCATGCAAATCCTATAAAGAAACCAACGCCGACTGCGACTGCAGCCAATTTCCGTTTGACGTTCCAAAATGTGTCAACTTTGGCAGGATTACAAAAACACACAGACACACACACAAGATCTGCCCCTTTATTAGTTATCCTTGTCTGCATTGCCTGCCTGCCTGTTGGTCTCTCTTTGCCTGCCCAGCTGTCTGGCCTCGCATACCCTGCGAGCCGGAAATTTTTCAACGCATATGCCAATTTTGCTGTCAAGTTTTGTCGATTCTTTGAGTCGCAACTTTGATTGCCACGCCCCTAAGCGGGTTCATGGGGGGCAACGGTGTGGAATTGCCAATCTATGCATTTGGCGGCAAAGCCCTCAAGCGGTTAATTGCACTTTGATTGTGGGAACTGCCTGCAGTTGGTGTTTTAAACATAAATATTTAAGTGACTGATATATTCTTAACTCTGCGCTGTGGTGCATGAGCTGGGCCTGATTGAATTATAATTAGTGCCTTTATGGAGCACAAGGAACCACTCCTCGAGGTTGCCAAGTGTAAGGCATAATTATTGCGATTATGAAGAAATCAATGTGACAGTTAAAAGTCAATTGGCGAAGGACACTGCTGGACTGGAAGTTAGCCTGTAGCCAAAGTTGAAATTGCCTATCATTCGAAGTCATCAAAAATACAACATACATACATTATACATTAACGATTCCATGAAGATATCAAAGGGTTAGTTATCAAGGGGCTTGACTGTCAATATTAAATGTCTTTCAAATATTTTTATTAATTTAAAGATGTCAAAGGGTCAAAAGGTCTTAAAAATATTTTTATTAATTTAAAATGATATATATATATGATATATATATTTTGGAATTTTTGCTCATTAGAGTTCTCTCTGATATTTAGGAGGCAAATAAAATATTTTTAAAGTTTAAGAACTTAAATATATTTTTAACAAGGCGATTTCTTAATTCAATTTGCCATTATTCAAATTCTTAAGCATCACAACATGCATTGAATTTATGTTTTGAGTAATGCTGGCACATTAATTCGATAAATGCCTTGTGGTAACTCTTTTGCCAACACACAGCTCGCGTAAAGCATTTAAAAGTAAGCTTAACTCGTGTCAACTGTACTGATTCATATTGAAGTACTTTTGAAATCTCGAGGAGATTTCAGAAAATTTCTTTAACTCATAGGCTTAGACTCGAACATCCCCACCTATAAGAAACCACACTCAGAACGAAAGTCAATTTCGCTTGAGCAACATGAGGTTAAAGGGTTGTCATAAAGCTAGAGACCTTTAGCCGGTGCATCATTAGCATTTGCTGTGACACGCTTCTCGGGCAGCAAGTCAATCCCAGCTGTGCTCTAATTTCCACCACCAGCTCCTTTACTTTTTTTTTGGCTTTCCTTGGCGTAGTTGGCTGGCCGAACAGCCCGTAAGGTAGCACAACAAAAACAACAATAAGAACTGCTGCTCACCTCCCCCTGCTAAGAGGAAGACCTTCGGCCCAACCCTCAAATCGCAGCCATGGTAATCATTTATCAAACAACAAGCGTAAAATTCAATATTTTTTCAAGACGTCGCCGTTGAGCTGTTGTAAAAAATTAATTAAATTATGAAATTTTATACCCTAAAGCAAATATTTAATTTAATAACATTATTATGCAGCTCGGGTGGTAAGTGGGCGTTGCTGGTGTGCTGGGCGTGGACGCACGCACCAGCACGCGGCAAAAATATGAAAAGCTGGGTGGAAAATATGCAACGCAGAATTATATATTCGCCGTATACACGAATCCCTCAGGTTGCAGCCAGCCCAGGATAATAAACCACGCGCGTGTCCTACAAAATGGGAAGCAGAAAAAATATTATTTTTTTTTCATGCGCCCGCCGCTTGGCCGCCTGCCTTGCTAATTGCCAAAAATCATTTTTCAAGCGTGCAGGTCTCCGTTATGATTTTTTTTCCATTTATTTTCAAAAATACTTTACATCCAGTTTTCGTAGCTGCGAGCACGTGGCTACGGCTTCTGCTCTCGCTCCGACTTGTTCCGGGCTTCAGTGTGGCCCGTAAATTCGCTTAATCAAAAAATAAACAAACTTAATAAGCAGCGTGCGTGGCTTCGTGCCTCTGTTCCTGCCTCCCTGCCTCGCTGTGGTCGCTTTGATGCAGCGCCACGCCCCTGCCCCGAAAAATGCCACGATTCAAACCTTTGCCCGACTGCACTGGTGGGGAGTGTACAGCACTGTGGCTTGGCGCTCCTCTTGTGGATCCTCTGTTGCATGCGAAACACCTAAATTTCAACAACAATGGATACAGCACAGCGGCAGTTCGTTCGCCCTTTTGACCCAGCTGTACTTTCACTGTGTATAGATGGAAACTCTCAGATACTTTTTTTACTCTAGCCAAGGACGCCGACAATTTTTAAGGGACTAAATCAAAAAATGAAAAATAATAAATTGTTATCATTAATATATTATTATTATTATTTTTAATGTATTTTATTTCTAGTTGGTATACAAAAAATACGTTTGTAATATCATCCCTCATATGCTATAATGCTATATCATCTGTAGAAATGCTTTACTAGCTTTTGTTTTGATTGTTTTTTTACATTAAATCTTAAAGTTATACCTCTATTTTCTAATTATATTTCTACTTTTCTATGCAATTTATTACTTTAGCATATTTTGTTTTTTTTTTGGAATGTTTTTATGAGACAAGCTTAGACTCTTTTTGTAAACTCTCGCAATTTTTTAAATATTAAAATGTGTTTATAATAATTAAGCATTTTACCTCGATGATATTTGACATATTTATTTTGTCTTCATATTTTTTGTTAATTACAGAATCAGCATTTTTATCCGCCATCCACGCGTTGGGTACTTGATTTAATAAAAATCGTGATTGAATAGGAAAAATAAATGAAAGGGTAAGCTACAAATGTTTTAAATTTTTGAAAAATAATTCTTAATATAGATTAAACACATTAATATTGTGTTATTTTGAATATTTCGAATATTTCAATAGTTAATTTCTTTTGGACTCTTTTTACCAGTTCTGTTGTAAGTTTCGTTCTTTTTACGATTATGTGGCAAGTGTGTGCAACATTTTAAAGAGCCGATCCCACCAATTTTTCCCAATAACTCTCGACTATAAATCAAACTATATGCCGGCCAGTACCTATCCTTCTGCCCACACACCCATTCAAAAACCAATACTTCACTAATTGCTAGGCTTAATAGGCATTAAAAGCAATGCCCAGCAGCGGGCCCATGTCCAGGGCCGAACAATGCCCAGCTGGGCAGATCTGGTGGAGATGGGGTAGGCACAGGGGGCGCAGCGCGGCGCACGCACAGGATAATAAGCGCACGCCAGGATGCTTTTGTACAGTGCCTGGGCAAATAAAATTAGAAATTTTACGTTTTCAAAAGCGGCGCTGAATGGGCAACGGTCCTCACTCTGCGCTTTAAATATGAATGCAAAGCGGATAGTGGTGTCCCCTGGAGGGGAAGGAGTAGAGGGTGGATGGGTGGGTTTTTGTGGATTGTGGTGCTGTAGCTGTAGCTGAAGCTGTAGCTGGAGGTTGAAATGTGAGCCACGCAAAATTGCATAGAATGTGTAAAAGTTGCAGTTGCAGCTGCTGCCTGTCCTGTTTTGTGCCTAGTCCCCGAGTCCCAATTCAAATCTCCCGCCACACCGTGAACACCCCCTCACGCCATGCGGCCCAAACAATTCCATGAAATTAGCTAAAAGTTCTTCTGTTGGGCCTCTAAAAGAGGAAGCCATTTTTAGGCTCAAGCCGCGAGCGATGAATAAAGCACAAATTGTATAACAAATGTGGGCTGAAGAGGCGAAGGGAGTCGGAATAAAAGCACAAGAAGCAAACGAAGAAGAAGAATAAACTAGAGAATAAGAAGCAAAAAGCAATAGCTGCAAAGGCTGTCAAGTTTTCAAGAAGAAGCACGTGAAATGTAAAGCTCACAATTCTATGCCAATTTTAATTGAGTGCAAACGGGAAGCGCAGTGGAAGTTAATAAGCTGAAAGGTGGACTTAACGAAGAAACACAAGAGTGGGGAACACTTAACGAACTGTCGAAAAGTGGACAGCTTAGAACAATTGTTGGCAATTAAAAGGTGTCCAACTGGGGGATAAAAAAAACAACTACAAGATAAAATGTTGACAAGCAAATCTTAAATTGAGCAGCTATAGCTATTTCAAGTACCTCCGATTCTATTCACAGCAGACATTGCTGCTTACTTCAGCTTATCCGAAGCTTTAACTTGTTGGGAATTGTAAGCGTCGGTAACGAAAAACAGCAAAGCGAGTAAGATCAAATGCAATTTTCTGAGTTTTTCGCCTTAGCTAAACGGGCATAATTGTTATATGAATATCTAAACTAAGTAGCATCAATCAAATATTTCCCTTACTTTTGTGCAACCTTCTATACTACGACTTAAATTTAACTTTTGAAAATATTACTCAAATTAATTGAATTTACAAAATTTAGACAAATATTGAGAGGTAGCAGAGAAAACTGCCTCGCACATAATTGAAAATCATTTGCAGAACGTGAAAGTAGCCTGGAAATCTCTTAAAGCACCTCGGGTCACGCGATTTAAAAATGTCGCCGCGGCGAAATTGAAATTGAAATGCAAATCTCAAATGCGAGCACAGTTTTTTTTTTTTGTTTTTGTGCTCTTCTGCCCGTGGCAGCGAATGAAGCGCGTCCGTCCCCTGGCAGCTGGTACAGAGCTCCTAGTCCAAGTCGAAATGCCAGTCACGTCTAGCGATTTGTAATCGAAACGAATCTTATGGTCATGACAGAAGTTTTGAAGTTTGCATAGCAGAGAATCGCCTTAGCAATGAGGAACTGGAGTTGACAGAGAGATGCAACAGTGTTGAAAGATTTAAGTGCGGAATTGCCGGGGCCCTCGGCAAGTCGAGTGGAAATGAAAGCCGGGCACAAGATAATGAAAAAGGCAATTGCTAGCTTAGTTCGTGTACAAAATAATCGCAAGTTTTCTGGATAATATAAAAGAATGAATATAATATTCATTATATGAGAATACATGCTTAGATAAAATATACTTTTATTTAAATTATCCTTTTTCAAAATATTAATCCCTTCGTCAAAAATATAGTATTTAATTCTTTTCAATTACAATTTGGTTGCAAGCTTATGCAATGATTTCTAATTATGACTTTTTACTACAATCGTTCCATTCATTTGGAAAGTTCAAGTTTTCAATTAGCTGACGGGCCATTTTCTCCTATTGCCGCCCCGCCCCAGCTGTCTCTTACCCTTGCCTTTGCTCTATCTGCAGCAATGCGCATTGAATTCTCGTTTCGATAACAATTAAAAGTTTCGCATTTGAGAAATTAATTTAAAACAATTACAGAGCAGAGCACAAAAGGAGATGAAGGGATAGAGAGAGACAGAGTGATAGAGAGCGAGTGTGTGCTCGGGATAGTGAGAGTGAGAGAGAACTGGTAGATTCTGCATTTGCTGTCATTGATGCAACTTGCAACTTGGCAACATGGCAAAAATTGGCAAGCTGTAAAAGTTGCCTGCCTCCTGCCACCCGTTGTAGCACCCCATTGCTGGCATTTCTGAGATTCAGAGCTATGCATGCATCCTTTTCCCTTTTGTGTGTCAAGTTTCATGACGCTGACCCAATTTGCTGGCTGACTTTTCATTTTCACTCGCTGCCATAACTCCTCAGCTATAGGGGGGTTGAGTCCGTTAACTCCGGCGACCATAAAGCGACAACGATGCCATTGAGGGCTCTGGTTGCATGCTGCAAGTTGCTGGCTGCAAGTATGGGTGCATGGCATTGTCCCCACTTGGATGCTGATGTGGCACGTTTATGAGCGCACACTGAAAAATCAGCGTTTTCTCTCGTTGCCAAATCAAATCAATTATCGCCAAAATCAATTACGCCAATGACAGAGACCGAGAGGGACGGAGAAAAAGACAGCGAGAGAGAGAGAGAGAGAGAGTGTGCCAGAATGGTTTTTTGACAGCTTTTCTTCGAGTCTTTCTGCCAATTTCATTGCACACTCTTTGGGGGGCAGGTGTACATTCCCCAGGGCTTCACATTGTTGTTGCCGTTGTTGTTGTTGTTCTGGTTGTTGCATGCATTCATTTGGCATTGCCGCCCGGCGGCGCCAGCTACACGAGAAACGCATCCATCACGTGACTTGTTATGCCTGACATTTGATTTTTGCATGTGGCGCCCCCAAGATGGAGTTGGAGTTGGAGTTGGTGCAGCAATGGAAATAACTGAACTGGAAAAGCGGGAACAGGAGGCACCTCTGCATGGCGGGCGGTGCATGACTTAAGCTGCAAATCACCCAAACGAGCGTGTCCAAAATGTCCACATGGCTCCTGCACGGATTGCCAGTTGTTGTTGTTGTGCATGATTTGCAACAAAGCAACAACTGCTGCCTAGCTATTGAGTATCAAAGAAACAGCAACTTGTCCAACTGCTGGCAATGGCATTGGCTTTTGGGGTGCTTGAAGCTACGTGGAGCTCTTTCAGCTGGGGCTCTGCTCTTGCCCGCTGTTGTGTAATTGAGCTTGGGCGTGGGTGAAAAACAAAGCTGTTTTCTTGTTACTTTTCGATACCTGGGCACTGTTTTTGCGGCTTTTGCTGCTCGCTTTGTGGCAAGCCGGGGCCAACATGCAAAAGTTTTTCGTCAGCCATTAGTTATTTATGTGCCAGTTGGCTAAAAGCTTGCTACAGATTTTATTATCCATCCCTACAAAATAGCTGGGATATTTTCGAAGGAATTGTGTGAAAATCAGCTCTATACAACTGTGTTAAATATCGCACAAAAATTTGAAATGTTTATAAAATTAACAATTATCGAGAATATTTTAATTTGGTGACTTGACACTTTCAAGAAAACTTTATTTAGATTCCGATTTTTACGGAAGCCCAATAAATAAGATGTTATTCCTAACATCAATAGCTATACAAATAAAAATTTTTATAGGAAATGTTAAGGAAATCAATTAAAATTAAAATTAAATTAAAACAAGTTATGCAATCAATACTGTCATTAATTTGAAATATTTATGTGCTGTATAAAGTTATAAATTGATGAATGTTCAAGTACAATAACAATTCAACTTTATAAATATTATGGGCACATTTTAAAACTTTCGAACCTTCATAAAAAATCGAATTATTTAAGCGCCCCACTAACTTTTACAACTTGAGTATGTACAAACACGATTTTGAGCGCCCCGTAGCATCAACATCCGATGCCGGAGGGGCAGCGATATGCTTAAAATGTTAGCGACCAAGCCCTATATCATCATATATCAACAGCAGGCACAAATCTAGGCAGATGCCATCGTAAAAAACTCGTAGCACAAACAAAAGATCAATGGAACTGACTGTGAATGCCGTTGCTGTGTGGACCGATACCAAAAGTTTTGCTGCTGCTGCGCCTTAATTAAAAACCAAAACAGAATTTGTTAGGGCCATGCCATAAAAATGAGAATCTCTTGAAAGAGCAGCCAAAGAGTTGTAGCTACTTGGAACTGTTTTATGGCCCAGTGCATGCTGCATGTGTATGTCCGAGCTCTTTGGGGTTTTTAACCAAATTTATTGGCTCATTAGGCATTTTAGTTGTGGGCATGTTAACTTGGCATTTTAATGGCGTTGAAGCCAATTCACCAGACTCTATACCACTCTGCAACCAAACCCGCCAACCCCCAAAAACTCGGTGCTCTGTTTGCTGAAATTGCACTTTCACTTAACCCAAATTTGGCAAGAGCTTCGAGCTCTTAAACAATGCACAAAAAATTTAAATACAAAACTAGAAACTTTCGACTTCTTCAACTTGCCAAACAAATGAAGCAAAATTTTGCATTTTCGCGTCTGCCGAAAACTCCTTCTTCGACTAGTCGCACTCTCGAGGGTAATTCAAGTTTCTCTTGACGCTTGCAGATAAAATTAAAAGTTATTCACATATTAAAATAAAATTTTTATTTAAGTTCAGTATAGCTATTTATATAAAAATTATACTATTATTAAATTATACATGTTAAGATTATTAACTTATTTTTAAAACAAATAACAGTATTTAAATATTTCCTGAGCTAAGGAAAATCGTTATGCAATTGAAAACTTCTTTCCATTGTATATTCATATTAAGAGAGAATTAGTTATTCCACATTTTTGTTGCAATTGCGATCTTGCTGATATTTAAAGAGTATCCATAGTTTGTTATGCCCTGCCTAAAAATGTTTCTCCTATTTATTTCACTCTTGTTTTTTGGATGCTTGGTTCATTTAAAGTTGCTCCTGTGCCGTTTTCAATTAAGCTACAGTGCCTGAGGCCAGGCAATGATTTCATTGATTTCATTTCGGCTGGCCTAATTGCAAATCAGCTCACTGGAAAAGTGCAGTCTTGGCCATCCCACTTTCGCCTACAACACACACACCCCACTTTCCTGTTGGACTGCAGGTCATCAACTTTGCATGGAATATTTTGACAGCCGGCGGAAATCGCTTGGCAAGCAATTAGAAACTGTCAAAAATAATCGATAGAAAACAAAAAAAAAAAAAAAACTAGCAAAGTACTTAACCCCAGGAATGCAACATACAAATTTCTATGTCAATTTGGCTGCCATCAATGTCAAGCGGATTTTCGGGTAAATCGACAGTTCGGCGGGGCTGGAAGAGTTGCTTGGCCCAGCTCATTTGAATGTAACAAGAGTTGTAGTTACATGGGTCGCGCTGGCAGTGGGGCAGGGGAGCTGCAGTGCACCCATGTCACTTGACAGCTTAGCGCATAATTAAATAACAGTTCAAGCAGCAACAAGAACAGCAACAACAACACACACACATACACACCTTTTCGTTGTTGTTGTTGTTGTCATTTTGACATTTGTCGCTTTTGATTTAAATTTAAATGCCACATCGAGGCAACTGGCAAATGCAACCGAAATGAGTTTTAAATCGATTTCATTCAGTTGCTGCTGTCAGGCAAAAAGTATCGACTTACAAACGAGCTGAGGGCACAGTTTTCAAATGTTAAAGCTGTGGACTTGTCTCTCTGAATGGGACAAGGGCGTGAGATTAGATTGCCGGACGGAAAGCAGAGACGAGGCAGGTTCGAAGTAGGCGACTTTTCAAAGTCACTTCCTATTGAAATTAAATGTTGAACTATTATACGAATAATTGTTTAAAAAATACGAATTTTTTGTCCATTTTTGGTGCGGGCCATTTTATTTATTTTTTAATATTTTACAATGTTGAGTTTTTAAGTTGAAAATATAAAATTCATTTAATCAATGAATTTTAAATGCAATATTTTCTACCTAAAAAAATTGAACAAGCAATTGACCCACATGAAAATTTCGTGTATATTTATTAACAAAATATATTTTCAATCGATATGGTATATACTTAGTAGAGCATTGCTAAAAAAATAAATGGCATACATATGTATTACGTAAACTTACTTTTTTAATTGAAAATCTCAGTAAATTCTTGAATGCCATTCTATAAGCTTGTTTTTGTATGACAATTGTATTTATTCTGTTTTTTACTCAGTGATAATTTCAATAGATTGAAAAATCCGCAAAATACTTAATATGTCCAAATATCTTAGTAATATTACAAAAGAGTTGTCGTACTTTCGTTTGAGTCCTCAGCAGTCCAAGATATCTGTAGAACTGAACGTGATCTGTTATTGCAAAGAACTTAATCCTTTACATTTCAAAAATTCATGTACACTCCAGTATCTAACCTTTATCAATAATTACTTCTGAAACCATTTGTGTGACTGCGGTCTTGACACCTTGCTAGCGACAAATGACATGAAATTCTCTATGTGCCTTGCCTTTGGAGTCACATTGAAAGCATCTGCCTTAGCAGCATTATTAGCAAGACAAGGCAATGGACCATTAAATAATTACTAATGGGGCCCACATCAAAATTGATGATAACCGACACTTGGCAAGAGAGAAGCCAGGATCTTTGCTAGGCTCCTTGGCGGCTGTCCATCAAAATGCCGCCAAAATGACATAATCTGCGACATATGCCACGTACTCGAAATGGAAAATAAGAAACAAAAAACAGAGCAACACACATATAAAAAGAAAAGCCAGCGAAAATGCCTAGGCCACAAATAACAAATGAAAACGGAAGCTGACAATTGACGGGCAGCACAGCGTAGTAAATAGGTTCGGCCGCAAGGAATAAGAAAGGACAATGGCTTGAAAAATGACAGGCGTCGGGATGCACGGCTGCCTGTTGCCATTGGCCTACCTCGGCCTGCTGCTGATGATGGCGCCCCGCGGCAGCAGCTCGTCCTTAACCGAAAGTCAATTACATAATTACTTCAAAGCAATTTCTCAAGAAAAACAGCGCTAGGCTACCTGAGACCGCTGCTTGTCCTTTTTACTTTTTCCTTTTCGTTTCTCTTAGTGACTTTTGGCCGGTTTCCCCTACCCAAATCCTCTTGCGGCCCGACCGTGTCATGTGTGTGGGCCCCTATCGGAGGCAACCGACTACCGAGTCAGTGGCCGCACCTTACCGCAACCGCAATTCTTTCCCGGCTAATGATGCCTAATGCGACCTTTTCGAAGATGGGTTCTCTCAATGGGAAAATTTATGCGACCCAAAGCATTGAAAATTTGTCGGCTCAAATTATGGACCAGGTTGGGTTTTTTTTCTGTTCCCAATGTCCATTTTATAGTTTCCACGGCGCCTTTGTAGCTGCTTCTAACATTGCACAAGACCACCTGAACACAGGTGCCGTTTGTATCCAATTTTTTTTTTTTGGTTTATTATAAAATCTACAGCGGGTACATGCATATTGCCATTAAGCTTGTCGCGTGAGAAAAAAGTGGCCATAAATTGGATTGGCTTCGGCAGCAGAAGTCACCTTTGATAGTATAAACTATATATATATTGCTCTATGATCGGTTTCTTTCGATAGGATAAGTTGGGCTGGAATATTTCGAGCTTCGCTATAGTTACATAGTTCTATTTCCATTTGCAGTTAGTGAATTTCTACTTCGGCTTTAAGTCCATTTGGTGTCCGTTTTTTTTCTTCTCGTTGGATACATTTTTACGGTCCGGTTTTTATGTTCATTTTGTTTGGCCACAAAACTTTCAACTTTTAGCGCCACAAGTTGTCACCATTTGGTTTTTGGAAAAGTCATAAAATCATTTAAATAAACAAACCGTGGCGTATCGCAGAGTCGGGGCTGTTGCCGGGTTTAAGCACCGGGTTTTTCGCGACCCTTTCACGTTGTTGGGTCACTTTTGTATTTGTTTACGGCTTTTGTATTACAGACAGCGCCCGGCCGGGCATGTCTACGCCCACATTGGCTCCAGCTGCAACTACGTGCAGCAACATATAAAATTTGCATTAAAATTACTTTGATTACAAATTGGTTGTCGCATTCAACCGACAATGCGCGCGACAAAAAACGCCTTTCGTAAATCCCGCGTTTTTCAGTCACATCTATTTTTTTTGTTTTATTTTTATTTTCACTAGCGAAACGTTTTATTGTAGCTGTTGCTGAGTTTCGACGGGCAGCATATTAAAAAACGGAAGCTATTTATGCGTAAAGTATTGTATTTTTAAGGATTATTGATTTTATTTGGCCAACACTTTTTGCCCCGCCGATTTGTGCAGTTTTTATTATGCTTTCGGCCTCTCTGCGGCCAACTATTGTAAAGAGGCGTTTTTAAATCGCTCTAAGAGGAAAGGCATTTTAAACAACCATTCAGCAAAGTGTTGGCAAAATAGCATAAACAAATATTGCAGTAATGTTTAATTATACGACTCTTGTCCAAACAAAGCTTAGCGAAGTGAGCTTACACAGAAATCACTTAAATCAAATAAATTCTTTTTTTTTTAATATGTGTTAAATGTCCACTCGCCCGAATGTTTAACCAAATCAGGTTACAAACTTGTCGACGTGCTCGAAATTTATTTAATATTTTTAGCATGCGAATATTTAAATAAATATTTTTCAATTGAAAGCCTCGAGCCTTGGTTTTGCAAATGTTTGGATATTATTATAATAACACATAGTTTTAACATCCTGTTTGCCTCCTCATCTACTTTAAAAATAAGTTTGATTTCTGACCCCTAATAAATATAATTTGATGTCTTCAACATTTTGTGTGTGTTCATCTAGAATTGACATTCTCAGCAATAGGCGCATGCTGGTAAAAATTTATTCTGCTAATAAATAGTTACTGGTTGCGATCTGGCAATGACCACAACCAATAAAATGAATTTGGCCCATGCCCAAACCTGGAATTCATGAAATTTCCATTGCATAATTCATTTGGCCAACAAATTGATTGGAATGTTTATGCGCTTTCGCAGCAATTCAATTTACGCAGCAACAAATTTGAATTACCTACAATCGCTCTGCCCCCGCCTTGCCCCCGCACACGGAACCCAAAAAGCAAAACAAATGAAATGCAATACTAGCGGGCTGGCGGGTAGGAGAACGGGAGAGCGTTGCCAAACAATGCAAAAATTGGGAAATCCAGTGCTGGCCGCTGCAGCTGCAGCACGCGTCGCCCATGTCTCTTTGCCATAATTCACCACAGAACACATGAAAGTAATTTAAAATTGTGAAATTCAGAGCCACGGCCACGCCCACAATAACAAAAGCCCAAATGATCTTTAACGAAAAAAAAAAAAATATCGAAAATAAATTTTTGACAGACAAACCGCAGCAAACGATTTTCCCACGCAACCTTCCTGGGCAATATATATAATCGAAATTGAATTTGGGCAAAGTGCGCGAAAAAGTTTCAAGCCGGGAAACCGAAAATGCACTTTCCCATCGTTAAAATGCTGAACCGAAAGTAATTGCAATTGCATGGGACACGTGCGGAGTGCAAATTGCCAGAGAAAGAAGCAAGAGTAGGCTGTCGGGCAGGCTGGGGTCGGGGTTGAGAGTACTCCTGTCCTGTGTGTCCTGATTGAGACATATCAGTTGCCACTGCCACTTGAGGTTAGGGCTGTAGGGTAGGTTACGCATATCACACGCATCATGAACAACTACTGCCTGGGGCAGGGGCAGAGAATGGGAACGGTGCGTGGTATGTGGTATGTGGTACGGGGATCGTCGTATCCCCTGCGGCTTTATGAATTATGCGCCGACTACTGCGTAAAATGTTTTCATTTGACAATGCCCATGACGCGGCAAGTTTTTGTATTATATACATTTTTGTTTTTGCTATTCCACTCGACAGAGATTCTTGTTTTTTTAGTATTGTTGGATATGTTAAGCACTTGAAAAGGTTTTCAATGGAAATGCGTTCTTCTTTTTAATGTTTGTCAAAGGAACTCGGGATCGTGAGCATTGCTCAGCATTGTGTTGTTCCACATTTAATTAAACAAACTGCCAACAGCGACACATTAATGGGAACAGTTTTTGGGTAAACAGCCAGGAATGGTAAAAACTAGTTTTTTTCGGGGGTTAGAAACAGGATTGCAAAACAAATTAGTTGAATGAAATTCATATGCATGAGGTGATCCTGAAGCGGCGCATTATGCAATTAAGTAAATTAAAGATAGATAAATATTTAGAAAACATATGCATGAGAAACGAATTTCCGAATGGATAAATGCAGGGTTGATCAATATCAGAGAGTATATCAGAAGGCAAACACTCGAGTGAAGGGGGAAGTTGCTGTTTTTCTAAAAAATCTAGCATAATTAATAAATATTGATAAACTTGATCAAGTTTGTAAACGGTTTTAATAGAGTTTTATAATTTTGTGAAAAGATATACAATTCAAAGATAAAAACTTAAATTATTCTTTATATATCATAAAATTCATTTTAATCTTTTTTTTTCTTTAAGCCAACATTTTCTTTATCCATATGGAAAGGACCAATGTTTAAATAGATTGTTTTACTATAACATTTATTATACCCAGTTAGGGTATTAATAATATTCGACTATTTCTTTCTATAAGCTCTTCTTTCAATTAATTGTTTTCGTTCATTTTTCTCAGGGAAATAACATTCCATCATATGAAATTGTTTGCGGGGTTTCATCCAACAAAGCTGAAAATGTTCTTTTTCTATACTTTTTCCACTTTTGTTAGCCACTTGCTGCTAGCTATGAAAATGCCCAACTAACTGTAAATCGTATTTTCATTTATAAACATTTTAAAAGTATTTCGTTGGTAAATGGAAAAACCAGTGCACATGGTATTTTCATATTTTAAAACATATTTTTGCATGTGTGCACTCGAAATATTTGATAAGAACCTAATGAAATTTTTGCCTTCTCACCTGGCAGTTAATAAAAAAGTGATTGGACGAGTGGCTAAACGAAGAGGAGTCCAATAAACAATTTCAGCATTAATTACAAAATAATTCACGCGTTTCACAATAGTATTGTCTGCAAATGTTATTGGAGGATCCTCACCCTGCTTACCCAAAGTCTTTGCTCTCGTATCTCGCCTCATTGGCGGCGCTCTGCTCCACAATTGGCATTTTCATGCAGAAAAGTGCAAACACATCTACACGCAACAATTGCACAGATTTCTGGGATGCTTTTCAATTTACTTGTTCGTTGCTGTTTGTTCTTTTTTTTTTATTTCTGTACAAAAAGAAACCGAAACCGTCTACGTTCCATCGACCACGTTGGGCTGGGCGCACGGTTAGGAGGGGCGTTTGGAATTGAGGGTTTTCAGCATGCCTTTTCCGTTTGCTATTTCAATTGAAATTTGCTTATTGCAAAATGTTATTTTGTTTTCAGTGCGCACGTTGGATAGTTTGAAGAATTTCTAGTTTTTTGCAAATTATACTGTTCAAGTGTATGGGAAATATAAGCCCAGACAACAACATTGCGACGTGCAAAAGTATTTTGTGAATTTGTGTAATAAAGTTGCCAAGTATTTTAGCAGTAAGCCCCTTCCCTTCGGTAGTAAAGGATGCAGTGAAAAATGACTTTTGGTTTCCACTAGTTGGCCAGAAAATATGAAAGTATTTAAGGTCCATTACCTTTATACTATATATCATATGACTAGTACAGCGAAAGTTTGCTATGAATATGATTATGAACGGGCTTATATTCTAAATATGATATTCCCCCCAAGCGTAAAAGCTGCTACTCATTTCAGAATTGAACATTATAAAATTATAGCATGGTATGTTCAAATATACGTTCTCAATCAGTCAAGTGCTTTATTCGGTCAGATAACTACTAGTGTTATCTATAACACATTATCTAGAGTATTTAAAACGATTTATCAGCTTTATCAGTGTTTCATTTGTGTAGACAGGCTGAAATATTTAAATTTGAATGCCCAAATACATGATGCAATTAAAATAAAATAAGAAATATATTTTTTGGTGTCTTAAGCTTAAGATTTTTTTATTTTTTTAGTTTTCTGCGCCTTACCGAACAGTTTTCTATATAACTTAGTAAAAATGACTTTACTTATGAAAAGAAATACCAATAAGATAGTTATTAACAGCGCATAAACATCCAAATTATTGGCTGATATGTAATTCATGTGTACCAGAGGACTCTGCAAATGGGGTGCACCATTATAGCGCAGAACATACTCAGTCCAATAGAGCACACTCTTATGGGCTGAGATTGGTCGATCGCGATAAAGGGAAGAGAAGGTCTGTACTTTCTGTGAGTACTGAGGGTTATTCAAGACCTCCATAATACTCTCATGGAAAGGCTGCTCCTCCAGTGTTGCTAGACTCAAACTGAGTCCAAACCCATCTTTGACCATCTTTTCAGCATTGTTAGGCTGATCGCCGAACACAGGCAGGGCCAGCATGGGCTTTCCATGATACTGGGCCTCTGTGATGCCGCCTTTACCTGCGTGAGTTATAAAGAGCTTAATCTTGGGATGAGCTAGGATATCATCTTGTGGCAGCCACTTGGAATAGAGTATATTATCTGATTTGCCAGGTGTCTTATCCAGATCTTCCCATTTCCAAATGACCTTCAGCTTGAGTTTGGACAGAACATTGAACATGTTCTGGACTGTGTCGGGTTTCAAGTGAGCGCCCTTTACATTGGAGCCAAGACAGAGGAGAATGGCGCCATCTTTAGCATCGCTCAGGAAATCGGCAATTTTTTTTGGCAATTCGTCTGGTGTATCTTTAATTTGAATGCCGCCAACCTCTACTATTGCCGGCACATTGGGTCTGATGGGACCCTCGCTGGGGGCATGCGAACTAAAGAATGCGAGCGAAACGTTCTTAGTCAGATCTTCATAGGGGGGCATGTTTGGATCATCGCCATAGACCTTTCTGGAAATATATGATTATTTTAAATATTTGTCGCTCGTGTGGTTGGGAATCTTGTTTACTTGTAATCTTTGGCATCATGGTCTTCCAAAATCCACATAAAAATTCCCATAGCGCAGGTGGTTATATAGTTTTTTAATCGCTGTAAAAAGGTCATTGGCTGACCTTTTACATTAACCCCAGGCATTGCCGGCACATGTGAGATCAACTGAGGATTCCCCAGCATATTATTAAACAATTGATTTGGTGGCATAGTGGCCGCTAATATCACTGGCACCTTCAGCTTATGTGCAATGCCAAGCTGATAGTTGTTCATGAAGTAGCCAATCACAGCCAAATCGAACTTGTTGTCTTTGTTCTCGTATAAGTTCTTCACTCGCTGGTCCAACATGGCATCTCTCATCTTTTCAAACATTAACTTCATTTGGCCCATAATCCGGAACATAGAAACGATCATGTTGCTGTTATCGCTGGCTACCATTTTGCCGATAGTTGCGCTCATCATACGTTGATCCTCGTCGGAGAGCGGCACCTGCACCACGTTGATATCTTTGTGGGTAACGGGCGGCTTCAGAATTGTTACCACCGTCACATTGTGCCCGTTCTCCGCCAGCACCTTGACCATGGACATTTGCACAATCAAATGCGATGGACTCAGACTCGTAAAAACGCCCAGTATATTGGCGCTTTGGCTGCCGCTGATAAAAACAGCGCCAACTATTGCGAGTAGCAGAATGCGATTAGTAGCACAAGCCATGCTGCCGGAACGATCGTTGAACAAACACTGTTTGGCAATGTGGCCAACGCAGCTCTTTAAATCAGCATCGATAAGGCGCACTTATCGCGAACCTGCCTGATAGCACGATCAAACGTAACAGCATTATCTTGTGGTGAAATTATGAGCTGCAACAGCTTTTGCAGTGAGTAAGGTCATGATCCAGTGCTTTTATTGAATACCCTATGCCTGTTTGATCTTTCAACGTTGATTGTATAGGGTTGTACGGGGGGCGTATGTTTAGACGCGTATTGGCCATTTAATCAGCTTTGTACTGCCCAACCTTAACGTATTAATTTAATCTAAGCATTATATAAGTATATAAATACATATATATATCATTTGCAGCCCTATCAATCCGCTGTGTTTTTAGGAAAATGCTTGCAAACATATATCAGTACAACTACAGATAATAAGCGATACGTAGACTCTGTTAATCAGTTACGCATAGTTATCGAACAGACTGTCGTTTTAAAATAGTTGCTACCGGCAAATAGTAGCTGGCATTATCAGCGTGGCACTCAATTTTGAATATCATTGTTAACTCAACAGTATTCAAAATTAAAATTTTCATTGTGACCATCAAAAATAATTCATATCAGCTGTGATAATATAAGGCATATCCCTTAGTTTTTTAAAAATCAGTATTCGCCGAATATTCAAGCCGCCAACATGTCTCCCCAGACATTGTTATTGACATTCCTTGGTGCTCTTCTTATCAATGGTTCTCAGAGTGCAAATATTCTCGCGGTATTCAGCTGCCCCGTTCCCTCGCATTTAATTGTGGAAATGTCAATGGCCAAGGTACTGGCCGAGAATGGACACAATGTGACGGTGATCACAACTATAAAGCCGCATGTTTCTCACAAAAACATAAACCTGATATACATACCACTCACCAAGGAGGAGCAGCAGTTACAGAACTCTGGCCTGGCCAACATGGTTGAAAGAGACAATTCCAACATGATAACGGCTATCTTTCGCATGCGGAAGGAATTGTCGTTAATATTTAATAAAAATCGCGATGTAATGAAAGATCCCCGTATCCAGGATCTTTACGAGAACAAAGATAACAAGTTCGATCTGGTTATGCTCGGTTACTTCTTGAACAGCTTTCAGTTAGGCATAGCTCAAAAGCTAAAGGTGCCTGTTGTAATAGCGACCTCGATGTTCCAATCGGAAATATTCGACGTCATGTTAGGCAATATCCAAGCACAAGCCTATGTTCCAACAGTATCTGTTTCCGTCGAAAAAGGGCGCGCAATGACTTTTGCACAACGCTTGTCCAATTTAATTACACTCGGTGCCTTTAAGTCTTATATGTATCTTACGGAAAAAGATAATCTAGAGGCATACAAGTAAGTGACTTCAACAAAATTTCTAAAGGGAGTGTCTAAGGGATCATTTTTTTCCAGCGAGCTCTATGGAAACGATCCGGCCATGCCAAAATATGAGGATCTGAACAAAAATGTATCGCTAATATTCTTCAATTCTCATGCCCTCAGTGAAGGTCCCATTAGGCCTAGTTTTCCAGGTGCCATAGAAGTAGGAGGAATACAAATCAAGGAAAAGCCCGATCCCTTGCCCAAAGAAATTGACAATTTTTTACGGAATGCTACAGACGGTGCTATCCTTCTGAGCCTGGGCTCCAATGTAAAGGGAGCCTTTTTAAAGGCCGACATAGTCCAAAACATGTTCAATGTTTTATCCAAACTAAAACAGAGAGTCATTTGGAAATGGGAAAATCTGGAAAAGACTCCTGGCAAATCAGATAATATACTATACTCAAAATGGTTACCACAGGATGATATTCTAGCACATCCAAAGATCAGGCTCTTTATAAATCATGCAGGAAGAGGCGGCATAACCGAGTCTCAGTTTCATGGAAAGCCCATGCTCTCGCTTCCTGTGTTCGGCGATCAGCCTGCCAATGCTGAAAAAATGGTGAAGGATGGGTTTGGTCTAAGCATGAGCTTATTAACCCTGGAGGAGCAACCTTTTCATGACAAAATTATAGAAGTTCTCGAGAATCCCGAATATACCCAAAAGGTGAAAGCGTTTTCGAAGCTATTCCGCGATCGCCCAATGACTGCGCGTCAGAGCGTGCTCTATTGGACCGAGTATGTTCTGAGACATCATGGAGCACCTCATTTGCAAAGTCCCCTAGTTCACATGAGCTTCATAGCAGCCAATAATTTGGATGTTTATGCGCTGTTATTTAGTTTCCTAATTATTATTTTATTAATAAGCAAAGTAGTTATAAAAAGTCTTTACAGAAAGCTAACAGGAAATACAAAAAAAGAAAAAAATGTTGGGAAGGCCAAGAAGTTGAAGACTAAGTAAATCAATAAATAAGTTATGTTTTCAATCTTATATTTTCGTTTTTCATTCGTCATTTGACATTGATGTTAACAGTTAAGAGAACAATCGCGTGATTTGATTATTGTTTAAGGAGATTATCGGCTGGGTAGAATGAACTCATATCAGCTATAAAGCACTTACGGTTATCATAATCGGGTTGATTTGAAAGTATATATATTGGCTAACAAGCAACTGAAGCCATTTGGTTATCTAAATAAATTGACATTTTGCACTTAACTGAGATATAAATCATTAACAAAGCAATTAACATGAGTAAGAAATTATAATTATTTATACTCGTTGGGTATATTCTTATTTTCTCATGATATGAGTGAGCAAAGAAGGGAATATCCCCGACAACATAATGTTTATAATATTTTGTTTAGCATGTGTCTTTCTAAATGTCTGTTTCTTTGTCTATCTGTTTCTATGCAATCAATTCTCTGTATTATAGATATCAAGATGATACTTTGCTTATGTCCGAAAAAATACTGACATCCTTATATCATATGTTATAGATGACTGGACCAAGTGCTGGCATTAATTAGTTTCACTATGCTCCTAACCAATATCAGTAAACTTCATTAAAATAGCCTTTTAGATGAATCAGTCGTCATTAAATTTATGGGCATTATGGGATTTACAATTCTCTTCACATATCCGCAAGCTCAAAAAACATATGTCTTCAAGGGTATTTCATCTTCGGTGTGCCTTTTACCTGCTCTCTAGTTTATCTTAGTGTCAATTTTAACTCAAGAATGTTTCATATTTGTCAAATTGTCTGCCTGCTTCCATTATAAAAGGCATTGCCCGTTCTGCTTAGAGATTAGTTTATGCCGAATATTCAAACCGCGAACATGTCTCCTAAGACTTTATTCTGGTTGTTCCTCGTTGCCCTTCTTATCAATGTTTCTCGGAGTGCAAACATTCTCGCAGTATTCAGCTGTGCAGCTCCCTCGCATTTAATTGTGGAAATGTCAATGGCCAAGGTACTGGCCGAGAATGGACACAATGTCACGGTGATCACAACTCTAAGGCCGCATGTTACTCACAAAAACATAAACCTCATATACATACCACTCAGCAAGGAGGAGCAGCAAGCACGGGACTCTCTCCTGGCCGGCATGATTGAGAGAGACAATTCCAACATGCTTGTAACTGCGTTTCGCATGCGAAAAGAAGCGTCGTTTTTATTTAACAAAAACCGTAATGTGATGAAAGATCCCCGTGTGCAGGATCTCTACAAGAACAAGGATAACAAGTTTGATCTGGTTATGCTCGGTTACTACCTTAACAGCTTCCAGTTAGGCATAGCTCAGAAACTCAAAGTGCCTGTTGTGATAGCGACCTCGTTATTCCAATCAAGAATATTCGATGTTTTCTTAGGTGATATCGGCGAACAAGCCTATGTTCCAACAATGTTTATTTCCGTCGAAAAGGGTCGAATAATGACTTTTGCACAAAGATTAATCAATTACCTGTCACTCAGTGCCTTTAAGATGAATATGTACCTTACGGAAAAAGATAATGCAGAAGCTTACAAGTAAGTCGATCTTAACGAGAAATTTTTTAAGGAAATGCTCACAGCCTTATAATTTTTTCAGCGAGCTCTATGGTAGCGATCCGACCATGCCAAAATATGAGGATCTGAACAAAAATGTATCGCTTATATTCTTCAATTCTCATGCCCTTAGTGAGGGTCCCATTAGGCCCAGTTTTCCGGGAGCCATAGATGTAGGGGGAATACAAATCAAGGAAAAGCCCGAGCCTTTGCCCAGAGAAATTGGAGATTTTATAGAGAATGCTACACATGGTGTTATCCTTCTAAGCCTGGGCTCACATGTAAAGGGAACCTTTTTGCAGACCGATACAGTCACCAGGATGTTCAATGTGCTGTCCAAACTAAAACAGAGAGTCATTTGGAAATGGGAAAATCTGGATAAGACTCCTGGCAAATCAGATAATATACTATACTCAAAATGGTTACCACAGGATGATATTCTAGCGCACCCCAAAATCAGGCTCTTTATAAATCACGCAGGAAGAGGCGGCATTACCGAGTCTCAGTTTCATGGAAAGCCCATGCTCTCGCTTCCTGTGTTTGGCGATCAGCCTGCCAATGCTGAAAAAATGGTGAAGGATGGGTTTGGCCAAAGCATGAGCTTGTTAACCCTGGAGGAGCAACCTTTTCATGACAAAATTATAGAAGTTCTCGAGAATCCCGAATATACGCAAAAAGTAAAAGCTTTTTCGAAGCTATTCCGCGATCGCCCATTGACTGCGCGTCAGAGCGTGCTCTATTGGACCGAGTATGTTCTGAGACATCATGGAGCACCTCATCTGCAAAGTCCCCTGGTTCACATGGGCTTCATAGCAGCCAATAACTTGGATGTTTATGCATTGCTATTAAGTTTATTAATTGTTTTTCTTATTATTAGTAAAGTAGTATTAAAGAGTGTATACAGAAAACTTAACGCATTGGCCACCAGAAAAGAAATTGTTGGAAAGGCCATGAAACTAAAGACTAAATAAATTAACTAAGATTGCCATATATAATTCTTTCTTTTAAAAAAATACTTAATAAGTGAACAATTTGACTTTCTTTAATGTAGCTGATTGGCTAGGTAAATGAACGCCTATCAGTTATGTATATATGTATATGTCTCAAGGTTATCAGAAACGGGCTTATTTGAAAGTATATTTCTTTGTTTTCTAGCAAGTTTATATTGACTTTGATAATTTAATCTAAGTATTTTGATAATTTGCAATTTATGGAACAGACTGCAATTAATTTAAATCTTCATTTGAAATGCCTAATTTTGGTGGCACATATTAAAATATCCCCCAATAACAAATATAAACATTCAATACACTTAAATAAGAGATTATCCTATTTAATTATGTTTCTCTCTGATATTTTACATGCGGAATTATATTATTGAAAATCAACTGTTTTCTTATCATTGTTTTTTTCAAATGTAGTTTAAGTTCTTACAAAATTTATGGTTTACACTCTGTAACATATTTATTTACACTGTGTCCATTTACGGACTTCGTAGATTACCGCCTACTGATAAAGCGTGTTTAGATTTGAATGTGGACTCATCTCTTGGACTGTTGCCTCAGTTGAAAGCGACTGATTGCAGACAAATAGCAGCTCGTTACATTAGAAAAACTTACAAAGGCCTGAAGGTGGGGGAAAATTAGATAGAAAATTATCAGTAGCCAGTAGCCATCACTGATCAGTCTTAGCTTAACACTCAAACCGTCAACATGTCGCCTCAGATTCTATTCTTCTCGTTGCTCGGAGTTCTTTTTATGAGCAGTGCTCGCGGTGCAAATATTCTCGCAGTTTTCAGCTGCGCTTTTCCCTCGCATTTAATTGTGGAAATTTCAATGGCCAAGGTGCTGGCCGAGAATGGACACAATGTGACGGTGATCACAACTCTGAATCCCCACGTTACTCACAAAAACATAAATCTGATATACATACCACTCACCAAAGAGGAGCAGCTATCACAGGATGCCAGCATAGCCAGCATGGTTGAAAGAGACAATTCCAAAATGATTTCAGCTTTATTTCGCTTGCGGGATCAAGTGTCATTTGCATTTGAGAAAAACCGAAATGTAATGAAAGATCGACGTGTTATCGATCTCTACGAGAACACGGATAATCAGTTCGATCTGGTTATGATCGGTTACTTTCTGAACGATTTCCAGATAGGCATAGCTCAGAAGCTGAAAGTGCCTGTTGTAATAGCTACCTCAATGTATCAATGGGAGATATTTGAGAGCATGCTAGGAAGTGTCCAAGCCAAAGGATCGTCTACTTTTTCGGAACGATTGGACAACCTCATTGTAAGCTATGTACTACGATTATTCACGTATGTCATTGAGCTCGATAACGCAAAAGCCTACAAGTAAGCGGGACATCCAATTTCGGAATATGATATGTTAAAAAGCATCCATTTTCGCAGAGAACTCTATGGCAACGATCCCAGCATGCCGGCGTATGCAGACCTCAACAAGAATGTTTCGCTTGTACTCTTTAATTCTCACTCCTTTAGCGAGGGTCCTATCAGATCCAGCGTTCCAGCAGTCATAGAGGTGGGAGGCATTCAAATTAAGGATAAGCCAGATCCGTTGCCCTTAAAATTTGCAAATGTTCTAAGTGATGCTAAAGACGGCGCCATTCTCTTGTGCCTGGGCTCCAATGTAAGGGGTTCTCACCTAAAGCCCAGCACCGTCAAAAAAATGTTCAATGTGCTGTCCAAATTAAAGCAAAAAGTTATTTGGAAATGGGAAGATCTAAATAAGATTCCTGGAAAATCAGAAAATATACTATACTCAGAATGGGTACCACAGGATGATATTCTAGCACATCCCAAGATCAGGCTCTTTATAAATCATGCAGGAAGAGGCGGCATCAACGAGTCTCAGTTTCATGGAAAGCCCATGCTCTCGCTTCCTGTGTTTGGCGATCAGCCTGCCAATGCTGATAAAATGGTAAAGGATGGGTTTGGGCTAAGCATGAGCTTATTAACCCTGGAGGAGCAACCCTTTCATGACAAAATTATAGAAGTTCTCGAGAATCCCGAATATACGCAAAAAGTAAAAGCTTTTTCGAAGCTATTCCGCGATCGCCCATTGACTGCGAGTCAGAGCGTGCTCTATTGGACCGAGTATGTTCTGAGACATCATGGAGCACCTCATTTGCAAGGTCCCCTGGTTCACATGGGCTTCATAGCAGCCAATAATTTAGATGTTTATGCATTTTTGACAAGTATTTTGATTTTTATCATATTCAGTTGCCAATTTATCGTAAAGTTTGTGTACAGAAAACTTGCAAGCAATGCACACATTAGGAAGGTGAAAATCTTAAAGAATATATAAAACTATTTTAATAATAAAAATGTTTTAATTTTATGACTCTAGTTAATTGTTAATATTGCCTAATATTTTAATTGTATTCAATATTTTAATATTTTTAATTTAATCAAGGTTTTCGGTTTTGATTCGAACAGCTTTCAGCAATTGTGACGTTTTGTAAGACAGTGCTATATTTTTACCTATAAAGTATATGGGGTCAGTTATTTTTTTATGGAACTTTACTTTTTTCCTACGAGTTAAAAAACATTGATAGCCATGATTTTTATTTATACATATTTTTCAGATAACATTTTCTTTATCTTGATTTAAGCTATAGATCTGATATAGAGCTTTGGCACCGAAAAAACCAGTGTGCACTGCTATTTGTATTCGCTGCCGGGTAAAGAGATTTATCCAAATGAATCGCTGGCACTGCTGATTTTTATTTCATTTGCGTGTTCCATTAATTCATTCGATTATCGCTACCAACCCTTGCCCCGGCCAGCGGAACTAATGGTCATCCTCTGCGTGTCCAGCACATCGATTGTACTGGACTCCAGGTGGCGGGAGGGTCAGGGGGCTGGGCGGCACATTTTCGTACACATTTAATCGTCTGCCAGCCTGCTGCAAATTCTTAATTAACATACACACAAGCGCACATTTACACACACACGCACACACATGCAAATAAATATTTATCGGCTTTCGTTAGCGTGTAACTCACATGGACAGGACCCGGCTCAGTCTCGGTCTCGGCCTCTGCTTGGCGCTGGTCAACCAGCCGGTCAGCGAGGACGCGTCAACGCATCGTTCTCAGCGCTGCCAAACCCGCATTAAACATTTCCGCTTCCGTTTTTGTCTTTTTCATTTTCCTCTGCTCGTTTGTGTGCAAGCGTTCACACTTTAATACCCCTTGGCATCTACAATTCGGACTATTAAGAACATTCATGAAGGTTGTTGTACCCGTAATCTAAGTCAATACACAAGCAGCTGCAGGATGTACGCGACTATCAGCTTGCATATCATAAGCTATTCTTCCCGTGAGCTATTTAATATATAATAAAGATTAAAAATCTATTTAAAAATCAAAGTGTGCTGCAAACTGACTAGATAGTCAATGGAAATTAAAGCCTCTTTGATATATTTGTGTATTCATCTATTAAATGATGACAATTGCATTTGCTAGCCTTAAGTTCGGTTCGTGAGTCGAGTTTCCAATTTCATGAACCCAGATTTTAGTTCAAGCCTTAGTTTGTCATGTATTTTAGGAATATTTATTAAGAAATTTTGCAGACCACTTGAAAATTTAACAGATATCCGCAAATATCAATTTTTGTGGAAAAAAAAGACAAACTCTTTACACAATTTTATTAATAATTCATTATTTATTTTAAGATTTAAAAGAGTACACCGAATGTAAATCTTGCAAAATTCGAAGTTAGTTAAAGTAAATGTCTTTTAATTATCTAAATTCTCGGATAACAGATATAAAAAAAAACTTTAAATATTTGTTAAAAATTTATATGATAATTTTTTCCATTTATTAGTTAAAATTATGCAGAGGCAGTTTAATTTTCCTGCTGGCCCAATCCTACTTATTGTACTCATATCACATCATACTCTTCATTTGTCTTTTTTTCTGCTGCTGTTGTTGCCGTCAGTGTTAATGTGGCTGTTGATGTTGGTCGTTGGTTGTAGGCTGGTTGCTTGGGTTGCACTGTTGCAATGTTAAGCGATTTAATGAAATATTCCGCTGCATACGGCACGGCTGACTGCCCTGCTTAACATTGAGAGCTGCGTTGCGAGCTGCGATTGTAATGAGTTTTACACTAGACAACAACAGCTCAACATCAGCTCCACCCAAAACAAATGTCAAATATTTGATTAGCCCCATTAGAAGCAGCTCCCAAACCAGCTCTGACCCACATCCAGGTCCAATAAGGGTGGTTCGCGCTTGTCGAACAGCGCAGTGAGGAAAAACTTCATTATAATTTCGCTCATTAACTCGTTTCGTGTGCTTTCTACATTTTTACTCATTTTCCTCGACGAACTGAAGGAAAAAAACACTTTTCATAATTAAGCGTTGTAATTTTTGTTTGTTTCGGGTTATTTTTTTTTCTGATGAGAGGGTGCCTTCGCGGTAAAGGTTTTATATTTCCCCCTACCTCTCGATTACATTATATTTTTTTTCTAAATAGCCTATCTGTGCAGATATGAAGGGTATATTTTAGACAACTTATATAAATGTACAACCCGTATAAGCCAGGTAATTTCCAAACCAAATGAATGCAAAAATTCAACTGAATCTTGTTAGCTTTATGTACCCATTTCAGCATTGGGTATAGGGTATGTGAGAGTCCTTTCCAATCATTTTCCTTGATTAAGTTTCCTTTTGGCTTTGGCAGGCACTGTGCAAAGTTTTGCCTGATGGACATATGATTGCTTTGGAGTGTACGAAGGCGAGCTTGTCTATTCATATTTCAATATTTCATTAACTGGAACTCATTCATATTTACTGACGTGTGGGCGGGTTGGAGGTTATTGGAGGGTGGGCGTGTTTGGCCATTAGGGCACAAATGCTGTGGGCCCCAATGGGGCCGATTGCCGATGATGGTGAAAATTCGTTCTCACAACACATTCGATTGGCATTGTTGTTCATGGAAATTGGCGAGAAACTTGCCAGCTGCTTGACAGCTTTAACTTGACTTGAGGAATTTTCAATTAGTGGCTGAAAAATGTCAACTGGTTTCCTGGGGAATTTTCATAATTATGCAGATGACTTGTCAAACTGTGTTTAATCCCACATTCATTTTGCAGTAAATTTAATTGAAACTGCCCTCCCCCCAGAACCCGACCAGAATCTCATGTCAAGCTGCCATAGAACTTTGGCATAGCTCGCAAATACTGTCATTAAACGGCCAAAAACTACACACAAGCCCCAGACCAAAATGTCTATAATTTCTGTACATGGCAGTCGACAACAACAAACAGCAACTGGCAGCAGCAATAACCAACAACAGCAACTGCTCTCTGAGCATTAGTTATTACTGCGAACTATAATTTAAAATAAATGCCAAAGTAGCCGTTGCTCTAAACCGCAGCTCAGAGCACTGCCAGAGTGGGTTGGGTTGTGGCAAGCGGCAGCATTGGCTGCCATTGGTCTCTTCGGAGGCAGGGGGGAAAATTGTTGCTATTAAGCCCATCCAACAGCCAAGAGTAGCTGTTGCTCTCACTGCTGTTGCTGCTGCTACTGCTGCTGCTGCTGCTTTTGGCTTTATAATAAATTTATAAATGAAAATATGAAAAATGGTCGCTGCGTGTTTTTGCCAAACTAAGCAAAATGTTTGCAGCTTAAAGAAGCGCTACAAAACAAACAAAAATCCGTGTTGGAGCTGCGGGAAAACTCGGGACTGGGGCACGTCTTGGTTTTCGGTCATCAGTGCTCTGTGGTTGAGCTGCGTAGCTTTTAAGTTTTTGTTCTCGGGATCTGGCTTAAGCTCTTAAATGTTTAAAATAAGACTAATATTTTTGTTTTTATAAAGTAAAGTATTTTGTAAATGTTTGTTTGCATTTATTTGATTTGCCAAACATTAATTTATTAAATACTCTTATAGATGGTAAAATCATGCCTTTCTTTTTCTATTAATCAGTAAATGTTCCTCAAGTTTGCTTTGCTAGAATCATAAAATATGGATTATTTAAATACTTTTAATATTTGCCTTCTTTATGGATTTAATTTGATTTGTGGGTAAAAAATGCATATTTCTTTGTCAATTGTTAACTTTTCATTTTGCATTTCATGCACAAGCCAAGGATTTGTCTGCAGTTTTATTTCAATTTCAATGTCCAAAAGGCAGCACAAAGCTTGTCCAGTTGTGAGAATGCTCTGGACCTCGTCCCTTAGCAAAATGCACACACATTTCTGATATCTGTATTATATTTATTTCTGCATTTTCAGTAAAAACTGAATGCATATAAAAACATAACAGAAATAAATAAGCAAATGACAAAACTAGTGACACATTTTAAACATTTGACTTGCGAAGGCATGGTAAAAAGCTAAATAAACTTTCACTCTGGGACAGTTCGCAGGACATGTGCATGTGTCAGGAAGCAAACGAGAAAAGCGCAAATGGCCGGCAGCATCCTGGCTGAGACACGGGGTCAATGTGTGGAGGGGAAGTGGGAAGGGAAGTTCTGGTCCCAGGACAAGCGCAATTTTGATTAGTTTTCATGCGTTGTGCGTTTGATTTCGGCAAGTTCTTGAAACTGACAAAGAAAATTAAATCAAATGTAACTTTAGGCGTTGTTGTTGCTCTTTTTCTTGTTTTATTTTTTCTCGTTGTCCTTGGCCAATTGCTGAACTGTTCACTCACATTTGCTCACATTGGTGTTCATGTTGCGTGTCAGCGCCCGCTGGGCTCCTCTATGGAAATTAAAGTTGCAACTGCCAACTTGCAACTGGCGTCGCTGGCGGATATAAAATACGAAAGCGCAAAAAACTTTCACCATTTTCTTGGCAAACTTTCAGTTGCATTTGCAAAATGTCCTGCCAAGTACGTAGTTGTACAGTCGACGGGCCACATATATAACTCAAGAGTGGCCCAACACCTGCCGCCCATGGCAACGCCCTCTGGCGGACGGCACAGCAGCTGTGCTCCAGTTCGCTCCATTCTGGCATTGTCGTAAGCTGAGCGTGAAAAAGAAACATTTGCATATCCTGTGACCCACTTATAATCATTTTTCATGGACGTGTACTGTAGAGGTAAGTGCCAGGCGAATGGCCAACAGCATCTACAGCAACAGCAGCAGCAAAAGCACCATCAGCAGAAACAACAGCGACATCTAGCGTTCTATATTGGAGTTGGGCCAGGCAAAATGAGGTTATGTTTGCCCAACGAGCATCATTTGCATAAATTGTGCAGTTGGGGGCGGGCGGAGCAGAGCAAACGGGAGGTGCTTGGCTCGCTTGTCCACGAAACATAAATACGAATCCAAGATATTCTTATAGACAGAAGCCAAATTATGGAAAAATTCTATTTTGGTGCTCATTAGCGCAGACCCAAAGTGTCAGCGTAATTAATAATCCAAAAAAGCAAAGAAGCAGAAATAAATTTCAAATACAACCAAAAAAAACACAATCAGACTCAGATAGTTGAGAGTGTCTGACTTTAAGATACTATATAAATGGATGCGAAAACCCTAACACACTCCCAATTATAAGCAACTCCTGTAATTAGCATTCCACACACATTATCATGAAATTCTGGGTTCAAACAGAATGTATATGCCAAGATCTTCCCAAGAATTTGTCATTCTTGGGAATATATAAAAATCCTTCTGTGCCTACTTTTATGAATTGTCCGCTTTTACATGTGCTACAAATCTTATCAAAATATTTGTATACCCTTTATGCTTCAGTTATGGATACAGGGTATTAAAAAAAATATGCTAACACAGTGCTAAGTATTTTTATCATTTCCACACATGACATGAAAAGCGTGTGGACGAGCGAAGCAGCGAGAGGTGGAAAATTTATTTGCCTGTAATTAATCAGTGCAGCTGAGATACCCCTATATATAAGGCGTAAGGGAAATGTGGAGAGGGTAAGAAGTGCAATTGTGTCTTTGTTTTTGTTGTTGTTGCTTAGCCTGTCAAGTGGCTGCCTTGTAAATGGTGGGACAACGTTTGTGCCCCTCTTTGCAGCTTTCATTAGACCTGCGGCTTGTGGCATTTAATTTTCCAGCATTTAATTGACAACACGTCGCATGGAGCAAAAACACAGAAGATCTCTGCGGTTTCGTATTAATTGTTTTGGGGGTGTACGCAAATAGTCGTAAAATTAATCAACATATGCAACTGTGTCCAAAAACCAATTCACAGTAATATTTTGTTTGCTTATTTGACAGAATTGGGTCAAATGCTTTACCCTGGCTGGCCAATGCAAATAATCAGCTTAGATCAAATCTATTTTGGCCAACAAAACATTGCCATATGTTATACAACTGTTTGCTGTTTATTCCCTGCACACGCATCCCTGCACATTTTTCATTAAAAATGCGAATGGGAATCTCGTCAAGCGTCAAAATGTATTTAAATATTCAAATAATCTGGAAGCTTAGCCACAAAACGCAAATACATATAAGCATTGAGTGGCTTTTGGTTAGTAAATTAATCAAAACTCCGACACGAATTTAAATCCCATATAAACGATGCAAACAATTTAAGCAAGCTGGAAATTTGTATAATATAGTATATATAAACCATCTATATTTTTATTCATTAAATTATTAAAAATTGTTTGTATTTTTATTACAGTGAAAAACTCAGTTAATGCTGTTTAAACAATGTGATCTAGTGGAATCAAAAATGTCTTTTATGCCGGAACTATTAACATGTGAGTACTGATTCATTTTACTTCAACTCTCAACTTTGGGGAAAAAAAAAGAAGATAAATGAGATGTACAAAGTTTCGTTCGATCTGTCAAACTATTGGCCGCAAGCTTAGAACGTTGCGAGATAAACATAAATAAACGAGCGAAAGGAAATACTTGATATTTATATAAACAGACGGAGTGGAATATTATAGATTGGCGAAAGGAACGAATAGACAGATGACTTTTAGGGGCTAATGCACTTCAGTCAACCTGATAAAGAGATAGTTCTTCAGCTCGTTTTTTAAAATAAGTAAGAAACTCATTCACAATATATTAGTATTATTATTAAAATATAGCCTATTGTTAAACATTTGTTAACATTTGGCTAGAAATATTACATTCATTCAGTAGGGTGCTACTCGAGCCCGGAATCTCTTGGTTTATTATTCAATCGTATTTTCTGTGCACCCAAATCCAAAAATTGAATTAAAAATGACCTTGGCCGTCATAAAAGTTGACAAGAGAGAATGGGAAATGGATTTATGTAAATGGCCTTAAGTTGATCAAGAATTGGCCAGCCATTCTGTCAGTTCATTTATCTCACACACACACACATACACTCACAGATAATTTAACACACATATACAAGGACTGACATCGCATATATCAATCGCTTGTAAGTTTTGGGCTGACTCCCCGCGAACGTGACATGAATTGCACTTAAGTGATTTTAATAGTTCACGTGCGCCTCTTGACAAAACGCCGACCGCTGACCATGGCTGAGGGGCTTGGCAAGAAGTGCGGGGGTTGCGCTTCTGCCTGCGGCTGGGCCGCGCTTCCGTTTCCTACTACTCTTGGCGGAGTTCAATAAGACAATAGAGCACCAGTAGGCCACAATTTCCGCGCTGGCTAAGCAAATTTGCTCTGCGTTGAGAGCTGAGTTCTTGTTTGAGGAGCGGGCATTGTTTTGTTTATGCCATGCACGGGATGTGCGTGCCTCAAAACTGTCAGTTTGGACTCCCTTTCTCTCTCTCTCTACTCCCAGTCTGTCTATATATCTATATTCTACCTGAATTCTATGAGGCTTTCGCTTTCTGGCCGCAATGCGTGTAATGGACACGCGCCACCTGACTTAATATCAATTTCGACTGCCGACTGCTGCTCAGTTTTTGCCTCAGCTTGCTTTGGTTTTTTGTCTCTCGGAAAGTTTTTAAGTCAAATGAATTTTTTATGGCACCAACAACGGCCCGGGCCAGGTTGCAATCGTGGCCAAGTTCCTTGGTTACCTTTACGTGTTCGGAGTTTTAAAATTGTCGGCCCAACTCCTCGTCGTCGTCTTCATCGTGTGGGTCATTTGAAATAAATGGTTTTAAAATACTTTCAAGTGTGGCACATGCCAGGCCACAATTTGCAAATTGAGTTGATTGTGGGCGCTGGGCAGAAGGAGTGGCAATATTGACTTCTGGGGCTACCAGCTGAATTACAGTCTGGACAGCTAATAAAGGTGCTAATGGGATTATAGGGCAATTAGATTGTTTGCGAAAAAGGTAAAGTGCATTAAACTGACCAGACGCAATACGAATTTAAATGCCTGGATTCAGAATTCGTTTCAAATTATAATATTAAATCACCAAGAAAGTTAAGAAGAGTATAAATAAGTAATAAGAAACTAACTTTTACTAGTAAAGAAAGAAATAAAGTAGCAATTAAAGCTTAATGTAATGTTACAAATTTTTGATTCCCATCAGTGTATTAAACTAATAATTATTTGTTTTGCAATATATTATTTTTATACTACTCTTTTTATAGCTGATATTTAAGAGCTGCTTAAAGTTACTGAGTCTGACATATAAAACTCTATAGAACTCTGGCACAATAAATAGAAACCATAAAGTCAACCATAATAAGAAGTACTCTGGACTGTAAACTGAAGTGTTTATTGTTTGTAGAATGAGTTAAGTCGAACCTTTGAAATACATATTTGAAAAGCTAATATATTAAGTGTCTCCCCCTTCAGTTCTTGCTGAGCACGGAAACCCGTAACGAAATCTCTGACGGATAGTAACGATTCATAGCAATAAAGCATAAGTTGAGTAAGATTAAAGCTTTTGCATATCTATTTATTTCCTGTGTCCAAATTCGGCACATAGTCAATGGGGGGATTCTTGTTGAGACAGGTTGACAATCAAATGCATTAGAATTTTCGAAAAACGATCATTTTGACTAAAGCCATAAGTTCCCAGCCATGAGAAAAAAATTTTTCATTTGGCTGTTCGTGACTTTGGCTCAGTTTGGTTATCTCTGGCCTCAGTTGTTGCTGTCGACTAGCAATATGCCAATCACAGTGAGTTTTGGTCTTCTCAGGCTGGGCAAAAGAAAAGTCATTAGGTCATTAGGCAATAAATAATTAAAAGCCATTGTTGGCAAGCCAGGCACGAATGTGCCACACCTCCATTTCCCGCGGGTATCGGCACAGCGGGCTGGCCAAAAAACTGTGTGTATGCGTGTATGTGTGTGTGTGTGTGTGTGTGTGGAAAACTGTCGGTTGTGCGAGGAAAATGCGCTAATCATGTGCTTAACATGGCGCACCACAACTGAATTTATCACTCACACAAATTTCAATTACTCGGCTAAAACTGAGAGAGAAACTGCGTCGCATTTCCCTTGAGAAGCTGCGTGTGGAAATTCCACATGCGCGCCAAATCCTAAAAAATGATGGCGAATAGTGCGTGCTCGAAAAGCGATCAGTGTGATTAATGAAAGGGGCAACTGGAAACCCCTTAAAAAATGATGAGACCAAAGCAAAGCAAGCGCAAAGAGCTGCCACCGAAAATTAGTATGAGAAATTAACAAGTGGCCGCCATTGGTCATGTCAGCTTAGCTCGAGAAGATTTCCAGGCTTAGCTCCTGGCATTAGGCACACTTTATAAGTAAAAAACATATTCACGGAATAACCAACTGGCCAGGCAAGGCAGGGCACGGGCATATACATATACTGCATATATACAATTTCCGGCTAATGTGTGGAATTAATCCCAGCCAAGGGCGCCGAGGCTGCGCTGGCGACAGCGAAAGTCACTGAGGCGTGCCGGGGCCACAGGGGCACCCTCGAGGGCTCAGTTACAGGATTAGCATGGCGGTAGAAACAACAACAATGCTCACGGTTTTTTGGACAACAAAACGGAAGTGGTTAAGGCGAAGCAGAACGACATCCCAGAGTTGGACTAAAGTGACATTCACATTTTACAAGGTCGTTTTTTTTGTACACCCTTTCAGAGGGTATTATCAATTGGTCAACAAACATGTGAAGAAACTATATATATATGTTTATATATTGGTCAGTATCAAAAGCTGAGTTCATATAGAATATAATAGAATTTCACGTATGTCTCTGATCTAATTTTTTGTATAAGATCGTGTCATATCCACATTAGAAACACATCAGAAATATTTATGTCATATATCTGGAAGGGTATTTAGTCTTCGGCCTTTTGTATATGACTTTTAAATCTTTGGTCTTTGTCGCGTTTTCATGGGGGGCGATCCACTTGTGAAATGTTTGCCTGGACAACTCCCCTCCTTTGTTTGCTTTACATTTGTTGTCATTTGTTGTTTTTCCCGTCGCTGATGCAACTGCATACTTTAGACTCAATGGAGTCTACGGTTTCATCTCGCCCACTGACTCTTTACCAAAATGTGATTCAATCCATT